>NC_053039.3:112442476-114942476 GCF_002575655.3 Aegilops tauschii subsp. strangulata | reverse complement strand
AATCTTTGGCAATAGCTTGCAAGACCCAGAAAACTTCGAAGCTGCTTGACATTTTGAGGAGGTTCCCAATCCAGAACTGCGGACACCTTCTCGGGGTTAACAGCGATGCCTTTGGCAGAGATGATGTGACCAAGGAAAAGAACTTCATTGAGCCAAAACTCACATTTGGAGAACTTCGCATAGAATTGATACTCTCTGAGCTTGTCGAGCACCAATCGCAAATGTTTGGCATGATCCTGCTTATTCTTGGAGAAGACCACGATATCATCGAGATACACAAGAACGAATTCATTGGTATAGGGGTTGAAGATGAAATTCATCATCCGAGAGAACACCGGAGGAGCATTGACAAGGCCGAAAGACACGACAATATATTCATAAGAACCAAAGCTTGTTCTGAACGCTGTCTTGGGAATATCTTCTTCACAGATGCGAATCTGATGATAACCCATACGAAGGTCAAGCTTCGAGAATACTTTAGCCCCTTTGAGTTGCTCAAATAGCTCATTGATGTTGGGAAGTGGATACTTGTTCTTGATTTTCTTCTTGTTCAATGGACGGTAGTCGACACAAAGTCGGTCCGTGCCATCCTTCTTCTTGACAAAAAGAACACCACAACCCCATGGAGAAGAACTCGGTCTGATCAAACCCAGACGTTCTTGTTCATCGAGCTGCTTCTTCAATTCCTTCAGCTCGTTTGGTCCAAGCTTGTATGGACGCTTGCAAACGGGTACAGTACCAGGCTCTAGTTCGATAACGAACTCAACTGGCCGATGAGGAGGCATACCCGGAAGCTCTTCTGGAAAGACATCTTGATACTCGCAAACGACTAGAATTTGAGAGATGGCATCCAATTCGCCCTTCTCATTGAGAGAGAAAAAACCGAATGGTTTCGTCACGAGCGGCAAAAATAATCACATCCTCAGACGAGTGTGTCAATTGAATTTCCCTGGCAGCACAATCAAGTTGAGCCTTGTGCTTAGAAAGCCAGTCCATCCCGAGAATAAGATCAATATCCGAGTGACCAAGAACAATTGGAGAAGACTGAAATTTGTAGTCGCCTATCTTGATGGAAACATCCGGGACACAATTATTAGATGTCATTTGTTTGCCCGGAGACACAACCTTCAACGGGATAGGGATCTTTTCCGTCACAAATTCATGCTTGGCAACAAAAGGTCTTGAAATGAAAGAAAGAGATGCACCAGTATCAAAAAGAACTTTTGCGGGAATATCGTTAACAGGAAGATTACCCATTATCACATCAGTAGATTCCTCCGCTTGAGATGCATTCAACATGTTCACCTTTGCAAACTTTGGATTATGCTTGACCACTGCATTGCTGCAAGATCTGACAGGAGGAGGAGGAGGAAGACGCCTCTGGTTGAAGCACTTGTTAGCATAGTGACCTTTCTGCTGACATTTGTTGCAAGTCACCTCTGAGAGTGGATGGTGATAAGGAGCATTGGACTTCGGAGCTTGATTCTGAGACTTGTTCTGATAGCCAGAGTTGGAAGAGTTGGAAGAACTATGGCCACCTTTGCTCTTCTGCTGGTAAGGCTGACAAAACGGAGGAGGAGGAGGCAACCAGAACTTCTATTGCTTAGCTGACACAAGTGAGGAAGAAGAAGACTGAACTGCGTCCCTGACTCTTTTCTTAGAAGCCTCACACTTGAGCTGAGCAGCCTCTTGCTTCAGTGCCATATTATAGAATTGATCAAACTGAGTAGGCTCAACAAGAACGAGAGCTAACTGCAGATCCTCTCTAAGGCCACCTCTGAAGTGATAGATCATGCTCTTTTCATCAGGAACGTCTTGTTTAGCGAAGCGAGCAAGTTTCTGAAACTGGATGTTGAATCGATACACAGACATGTTGCCTTGCTTGAGATTGCGGAACTCCTCGCGCTTGCTCTCAACAACACTTTGTGGAATGTGGTGCGCTTTGAAGTCCCGACAGAAGTCAGTCCAAGTGATCACACGACCTCCTCTGGAATCTTTGTATTGCTGAAACCAATCAGCAGCTTGGTCCTTGAGCTGAAAAGAAGCGAACTTGACATAGTCCTCAGGCCTGACATTGCTACATTCAAAATGCTTGTTGATGTCCACGAGCCAATCATCGGCATCCGTGGCCTCGGCACAGTAGCTGAAAGACTTGGGCTGATTTGCGAGAAACTGGTTGAGTGTAGCGAAGTGAGGCTGATTGTTGCCTTGACCTTGATTGCCTTGCCCTTGGGTGCGTTCTTGCAAGAGTTGCAGAATCATCTGAGCATTGGCGTTGGTGGCTGCCATGATAGCTTGCCATGCCTCCGGAGGCGGAGGTGGTGGCGGAGGGTTCACCTGACTCCCTTCATTGTGATCCGAATTCTGACGCGTTGGCGGAGCCATCCTGAAGAGGGTGACATCCGTTAGCATCTTGATAGACAAATAGACAAGTAGAATCAACGGATAGAAATTGCAACATATAGTCTTCACAATAAACATTCGAACGAAGATGAACGAATGAATTCCATAGTAAATCATCACACTTCCATAAGTTGAGAAGCCACTTGGAAAAGATATGGAATCAACATATGACTTCGAAGCAACTCGAATACCACAATTCAAAACAAAACAAAGTATTGGCTTGCAGAATAAGCCGGAACAAACATATGATAGATATTTCGTCCGAAGTTTTCGTGGTGGGGCCCACACGGGCTCAATCGTACAAGACCATCATGTACAAGGCTGTGCACATGACATACGAAGCGTCCCCGAGTCGGCATAGCCAAGGACTCTTTAAGACACTACGAGACCACTGTAAAATCAACCGTGTACAGGCGGACCACTAGACGTCGAACCCCAATCTCATATCATGCGTCTGTCGGAAAGATATCCTAAGGCTACTAGAATTCCCACTTATAAACTCCCGAAACTTTCTGGTTATTGCAATCTGGTGTTGGGGATACAGGGGACACAAAATATATCACCCAAACTAGCAATCCCTAGATCCAGCTGTATCCATCCGTCAACACATAACCAAGAAACCTTCGGAAATCGTTTACCTCAACCTTCGAAAAGCATCCATTATACGAGTTATGGCAATACTCCCAAACTCCCGCCCCAGTACTGGGTGGCCTCGAGGTGATCTCACCAACAACTGCATAAAAGAGATTTCGATGTCGGCGAAACTCAGGTATTCCAGAACTGCAACAATAAAATTGTGACGACAACACCTCGGAGCTCAACTCCCCGGGACACTGCCACAACCCCTAAATGTCAGGAGGCACCAAGAACAATGTTCTCGTCACAAAACCATCGGAACGATTCCAAGATACCTGCGTGATCCTAATTTTTTTTAGTGAAATTTGAGGAGAGAAAAGTCAAAACTTCTACGTCAGGAGACCTCACCAGAGCGACGAAGGGACCGAGGAGTAAAAAGAATCCTACTCTCCGATATATATAATCCTAAGACTCAAATTTTTTTGTTCTAGACTCAACAACGCCAGCGATTCGATCAAGCAGGGGGCTCCTAAGTCGGGGATGGCTCTGATTACCAACTTGTAACGCCCACGATGCGGCTATATCTCCCACGTGTCGAGGCACGACTTACAGGCATAACCGCATAGTGGTTTTGTCGCAAGAAGGGCCATCTTCACACAATCCCATGTAATGAACAAGAATGGGATAAAGAGTTGGCTTACAATCGCCACTTCACACAATACATAAATATAATTCATACATCATCCAAAATACACACATATAGACCGACTACGACCAAAATCCAAATGAAAATAAGATAACCCCAAATGCTAGATCCCCGATAGTCCCAACTGGGCTCCACTACTGATCATCAGGAAAAAGACACATAGTAACGACCACGTTCCTCATCGAACTCCCACTTGAGATCGATCCCATCATCTGCACTGGCATCGTCGGCACCTGCAACTGTTTTGGTAGAATTTGTGAGTCACGAGGACTCAGCAATCTCACACCCGCGAGATCAAGACTATTTAAGCTTATAGGAAAGGATGGAGTAGTGAGGTGGAGCTGCAACAGGCAATAAGCATATATGGTGGGTAACTTGCGCAAAAGAGAGCGAGAAGAGAAGCAACGGAACGGTCGTCATGTAGCAATGACCAAGAAATGATCCTGAACTCCTACTTACGTCATACATAACTCAGACCGTGTTCACTTCCCGGACTCCGCCGAGAAGAGACCATCACGGCTACACACGCAGTTGATGTATTTTAATTGGGTCAAGTGACAAGTTCTCTACAACCGGACATTAACAAATTCCCATCTGCCTCATAACCGCGGGCACGGCTTTCGAAAGATAATACCCTGCAGGGGTGTCCCAACTTAGCCCATCATAAGCTCTCACGGTCAACGAAGGATAAACCTTCTCCCGGAAAACCCGATCAGTCTCGGAATCCCGGTTCACAAGACATTTCGACAATGGTAAAACAAGACCAGCAAAGCCGCCCGAATGTGCCGAAAATCCCGATAGGAGCTGCACATATCTCATTCTCAGGGCACACCGGATGAACACTACGTACAGCTAAAACCAATCCTCGAGTTTCCCCACGGTGGCACTGCAAGTGGCTCTAGTTTGGACCAGCACTCAGAGGAACACTGGCCCGGGGGTTTAAATAAAGATGACCCTCGGGCTCGCGAAAACCCGGGGGAAAAGGCTTAGGCGGCAAATGGTAAAACCAAAGTTGGGCCTTGCTGGAGGAGTTTTATTCAAGGCGAACTGTCAAGGGGGTCCCATAAATCACCCGACCGCGTAAGGAACGCAAACTCAAGGAACATAATACCGGTATAACAGAAACTAGGGCGGCAAGAGTGGAACAAAACACCAGGCATAAGGCCGAGCCTTCCACCCTTTACCAAATATATAGATGCATTAATTAAATAAGAGATATTGTGATATCCCAACATATCCATGTTCCGACATGGAACAAACTTCAACTTCACCTGCAACTAGCAACGCTATAAGAGGGGCTGAGCAAAAGCGGTAACTTAGCCAAACAACGGTTTGCTAGGAAAGGATGGTTAGGGGCTGACATGGCAACATGGGAGGCATGATAATAGCAAAAGATAGGAAGCGCAGCATGGCAATAGAGCGAACAACTAGCAAAGCAAAGATAGAAGTGATTTCGAGGGGTGGTCATCTTGCCTGCAAGGTTCTCATAGTTGTCGAAAGCTTGATCCTCGTAAGCGTACTCAAAAGGTTCCTCGTTCACGAACTCGTCTCCCGGCTCTACCCAAGACAAGAACACAAGCAACGGAACCACAATCAATCACGAGAAATGCACAAGCAACATGATGCAAAACATGTATGATATGCGAGATATGATATGCGATGCATATGCGTGCTCCGGAAGGAAAATGATGAACAAGGCAGTAACTTGGCAAACCAAGCATGCCACTAGAAAGATGAGATGATTTCGGTCGAAATCGATATAAAGATCACTGGAAACGGATGCACGGTTTGCAAATGGCAAGCAAAACAAAAATGACACGAATCTGTGATTAACAGCATGATAGCACATAAAATGCAACAAGCAACAATACTACAGCACTCCAACATACCAACAAAGCACATGGCAGTGATCTACCGGAGATGCTTGACAAAAGATGAACACTGAGCTACGGCTAGTTCACAACATAACAAGCTCAAACAAGCATGGCAAAAGTGCAAAAGATAACAGGTTCACAGACTTGGTGAAATTACTGGACATGACTGAAACAGCATCAGGTAGCAATGTTCAGAGCACGAAAACAACATGCTACAGGAAGTTAACATAGCAAAACAAGGCATGGCAGTGCTCTACTAAATGCACATGACAAAAGTCCCTTACTGACCATAAGCCAAAAAGGACCAGAAGATATGATGGCAAGCATGTAAACATAGGAGAGTCCAAATGAGGTGCGGTTTTCGCCCACACGATCGTGATCGAACGACCTACAGCATGGAATAGAGTTTGGTGGGTTTTGGGCTGTTTAGAGAGGGGGTTTTGCTGCAACACACAGAAGGCATCTGCGGTTACCCGGTTAACTGTTGGAGTACCAAACGACCTCCAAATGGAACGAAACTTGACCGGTGGTCTACCGGTGGTATACTACGGCCACTTGACAAGCCTCGGTCCATTCCGAGAATGTTTGACACCCGCTCACGAAAGAAAACAAGAGGGGTGCGCCGGAGGAGATGGGAGCGCCGGATTGCAAAACGGACAACGGGGAAAATGCTCGGATGCTTGAGACGAACACGTATGCAAATGCAATGCACATGATGACATGATATGAAATGCAAGACATGAACAAAATACAAAATGAAAGACAAAACCCGACCACGGAGGGAAAATCATAACACATAGCCGAAAATGGCAAGAGTCGGAGTTACAAATATGGAAAGTTACATGCGGGGTGTTACAACACTCCACCACTACGAGAGGATCTCGTCCCGAGATCTAGGACTGAAAGTCCTCCGGATATTCGGAACGGAGATGGTCCTCGCGTTCCTAGGTGGCTTCCCGGTCGGAATGGTGCGACCACTTCACTTTCAGGAATTTGATAGACTTGTTGCGAGTCTTGCGCTCAGTTTCTTCAAGAATAGCAACGGGGTGCTCATGATAAGACAGATCTTCTTGGAGGTCAATCTCTTCGAAGTTGATGGTGCGCTCAGGCGTCTGGAAGCACTTGCGGAGCTGTGACACGTGGAACACGTCGTGCACGTTCGTGAAGTTGGAAGGAAGCTCAAGTTGATAGGCGAAGTCGCCTCTTTTGCCAATGATCTTGAAAGGACCCACGTATCTAGGGGCAAGCTTCCCTTTGATACCAAAGCTATGAGTGCCTTTCATTGGAGAGACATGGAGGTAGACATGGTCTCCGATCTCGAAAGCCACATCACGGTGCTTACTATCATAGTAACTCTTCTGGCACGATTGCGCGGCTTTGAGATTATCACGGATGACTTTACACATTTCTTCAGCTTCTGTGATTAAGTCATTGCCAAGAAGTTGGCGTTCACCAGTCTCTGACCAATTGAGAGGAGTACGACACTTTCTGCCATAGAGAATCTCGAATGGGGCCTTGCCCGAACTTGCTTGGAAGCTGTTGTTGTAGGAGAATTCAGCATATGGAAGACAATCTTCCCATTTCATGCCAAAGGAAATGACACAAGCCCTGAGCATATCTTCAAGAATTTGATTGACTCGCTCGACTTGGCCACTAGTTTGAGGATGGAAAGCTGTGCTGAAGCGAATGTTTGCGCCCATGGCCTTCTGGAAGGAGTCCCAGAACTTAGATGTGAAGATGCTTCCACGATCAGAAGAAATCAATTGTGGAATGCCGTGCAAAGAGACAATTCTGGAGGTGTAAAGCTCTGCCAACTGAGCTGCTGTGATGGATTCTTTGATTGGAAGGAAATGAGCGACTTTAGAAAGCTTGTCGATGACAACGAAGATAGCATCATTTCCACACTTGGACTTTGGAAATCCAGTCACGAAGTCCATTTCGATATGATCAAACTTCCATTCTGGGATAGCAAGAGGTTGGAGGAGACCAGCTGGTCGTTGGTGTTCTGCTTTCACTCTTCTACAGACATCACATTCATTCACGAATTGAGCGTTTTCTCGTTTCATTCGAGTCCACCAATACGAATGCTTGAGGTCATGGTACATCTTCGTACTTCCAGGATGAATGGAAAGGAGAGAATTGTGCGCCTCGTCCATTATGACTTTCCTTAGATCACCTTTAGGAACCACAATCCGGTCCTCGAAGAATAAGGTGTCTCTGTCATCAATGCGATAGCACTTGTATTTGGAAAGACCCTTGTCGATACCACGTTTCACCTTCTTCACCATGGCATCAAGGAGTTGTGCCTCACGAATTTGATCTTCCAAATTAGGAGAGACTATGAGGTTGGCAAGAAAGCCTTGAGGAACAACTTGGAGATTCAGCTTGCGGAAAGCTTCACAAAGATCCGGTTGGAAAGGCTTGAGAATTAGGCTGTTGCAATAAGCCTTCCTGCTTAAAGCATCTGCAATGACATTTGCTTTGCCTGGAGTATATTCAATACTCGGATTGTACTCTTGAATCATTTCGACCCATCGAGTCTGCCTGAGGTTGAGGTTGGGTTGAGTGAATATATACTTGAGACTCCTGTGATCGGTGAATATGTCCACTTGTCTTCCCAACAAGAGATGTCTCCACGTTATTAATGCATGGACAACTGCCGCCAACTCAAGATCGTGAGTGGGGTAGTTCTTCTCATTGGGCTTCAACTGACGAGAGGTATAGGCCACAACTTTCTTCTCTTGCATTAACACAGCACCAAGACCTTGGAGAGAAGCATCACAGAAAACTTCAAATGGCTTGGATTCATCAGGAGGAGTCAAGACAGGAGCTGTGACTAGTTTCTCTTTGAGAGTGTTGAAAGCAACGTCACACTCAGGAGACCAGACATACTTCACATGCTTCTGGAGGAGGTTGGAAAGAGGCTTTGCAATCTTAGAGAAATTCTCAACGAATCTTCGGCAATAGCTTGCAAGACCGAGAAAACTGCGGAGCTGCTTGACATTCTGAGGAGGTTCCCAATTCACAATTGTGGACACCTTCTCGGGGTTAACAGCGATGCCCTTGGCAGAGATGATGTGACCAAGGAAAAGAACTTCATCAAGCCAAAACTCACATTTGGAGAACTTCGCATAGAATTGATACTCTCTGAGCTTGTCGAGCACCAATCGCAAATGTTTGGCATGATCCTTCTTATTCTTGGAGAAGACCAATATATCATCGAGATACACCAGGACAAATTCATTGGTATAGGGGTTGAAGATGAAATTCATCATCCGAGAGAATACTGGAGGAGCATTGACAAGGCCGAAAGACACGACAGTATATTCATAAGAACCAAAACTTGTTCTGAATGCTGTCTTGGGAATATCTTCTTTACGAATGCGAATCTGATGATAACCCATACGAAGGTCAAGCTTGGAGAATACTTTGGCACCTTTGAGTTGCTCGAATAGCTCATTGATGTTGGGAAGTGGATACTTGTTCTTGATTGTCTTCTTGTTCAATGGACGGTAGTCGACACAAAGTCGGTCCGTGCCATCCTTCTTCTTTACAAAAAGAACACCACAACCCCATGGAGATGAACTCGGTCTGATCAAACCCAGACGCTCTTGTTCATCGAGCTGTTTCTTCAATTCCTTCAGCTCGTTGGGTCCAAGCTTGTATGGACGCTTGCAAACGGGTTTAGTGCCTGGCTCAAGTTCGATAACGAACTCAACTGGCCGGTGAGGAGGCATACCCGGAAGCTCTTCTGGAAAGACATCTTGATACTCACAAACGACTGGAATCTGAGAGATGGCATTGAATTCGCCCTTCTCATTGAGAGAAAAAAACCGAATGGTTTCATCACGAGCGGCATAAATAATCACATCCTCAGAAGAGTGTGTCAATTGAATTTCCCTGGCAGCACAATCAAGTTGAGCCTTGTGCTTAGAAAGCCAGTCCATCCCGAGAATAAGATCAATATCCGAGTCGCCAAGAACAACTGGTTTAGACAGAAATTTATAGTTCCCCATCTTAATGGAAACATCCGGGACACAATTATTAGATGTCATTTGCTTGCCCGGAGACACAACCTTCAACGGGATAGGGATCTTTTCCGTCACAAACTCATGCTTGGCAACAAAAGGTCTTGAAATGAATGAAAGAGATGCACCAGTATCAAAAAGAACTTTTGCAGGAATATCATTAACAGGATGATTACCCATTATCACATCAGTAGATTCCTCCGCTTGAGCTGCATTCATCATGTTCACCTTAGCAGACTTTGGGTTATGCTTGACCACTGCATTGCTGGAAGATCTGACAGGAGGAGGAGGAGGCAGGCGCCTTTGGTTGAAGCACTTGTTAGCATAGTGACCTTTCTGCTGACACTTGTTGCAAGTCACCTCTGAGAGTGGACGGTGATAAGGAGCATTGGACTTTGGAGCTTGATTCTGAGACTTGTTCTGATAGCCAGAGTTGGAAGAGTTGGAAGAACCATGGCCACCTTTGTTCTTCTGCTGGTAAGGCTGACGAAACGGAGGAGGAGGAGGCAACCAGAACTTCTGTTGCTTAGCTGCCACAAGTGAGGAAGAAGAAGACTGAGCTGCATCTCTGACTCTCTTCTTAGAAGCCTCACACTTGAGCTGAGCAGCCTCTTGCTTCAGTGCCATATTATAGAATTGATCAAACTGAGTAGGCTCAACAAGAACGAGATCTAACTGCAGATCCTCTCTAAGGCCACCTCTGAAGTGATAGATCATGCTCTTTTCATCAGGAACGTCTTGTTTAGCGAAGCGAGCAAGTTTCTGAAACTGGATGTTGAATCGATACACAGACATGTTGCCTTGCTTGAGATTGCGGAACTCCTCGCGCTTGCTCTCAACAACACTTTGTGGAATGTGGTGCGCTTTGAAGTCCCGACAGAAGTCAGTCCAAGTGATCACACGACCTCCTCTGGAATCTTTGTATTGCTGAAACCAATCAGCAACTTGGTCCTTGTGCTGAAAAGAAGCGAACTTGACATAGTCGTCAGGCCTGACATTGCTACATTCAAAATGCTTGTTGATGTCCACGAGCCAATCATCGGCATCCGTGGCCTCGGCACAGTAGCTGAAAGACTTGGGCTGATTTGCGAGAAACTGGTTGAGTGTAGCGAAGTGAGGCTGATTGTTGCCTTGACCTTGATTGCCTTGCCCTTGGGTGCGTTCTTGCAAGAGTTGCAGAATCATCTGAGCATTGGCGTTGGTGGCTGCCATGATAGCTTGCCATGCCTCCGGAGGCGGAGGTGGTGGCGGAGAGTTCGCCTGACTCCCTTCATTGCGATCCGGATTCTGACGCGTTGGCGGAGCCATCCTGAAGAGGGTGACATCCGTTAGCATCTTGATAGACAAATAGACAAGTAGAATCAACGGATAGAAATTGCAACATATAGTCTTCACAATAAACATTCGAACGAAGATGAACGAATGAATTCCATAGTAAATCATCACACTTCCATAAGTTGAGAAGCCACTTGAAAAAGATATGGAATCAACATATGACTTCGAAGCAACTCGAATACCACAATTCAATACAAAACAAAGTATTGGCTTGCAGAATAAGCCGGAACAAACATATGATAGATATTTCGTCCGAAGTTTTCGTGGTGGGGCCCACACGGGCTCAATCGTACAACACCATCATGTACAAGGCTGTGCACATGACATACGAAGCGTCCCCGAGTCGGCATAGCCAAGGACTCTTTAAGACACTACGAGACCACTGTAAAATCAACCGTGTACAGGCGGACCACTAGACGTCGAACCCCAATCTCATATCATGCGTCTGTCGGAAAGATATCCTAAGGCTACTAGAATTCCCACTTATAAACTCCCGAAACTTTCTGGTTATGCAATCTGGTGTTGGGGATACAGGGGACACAAAATATATCACCCAAACTAGCAATCCCTAGATCCAGCTGTATCCATCCGTCAACACATAACCAAGAAACCTTCAGAAATCGTTTACCTCAACCTTCGAAAAGCATCCGTTATACGAGTTGTGGCAATACTCCCGAACTCCCGCCCCAGTACTGGGTGGCGTCGAGGTGATCTCACCAACAACTGCATAAAAGAGATTTCGATGTCGGCGAAACTCAGGTATTCCAGAACTGCAACGATAAAATTGTGACGACAACACCTCGGAGCTCAACTCCCCGGGACACTGCCACAACCCCTAAATGTCAGGAGGCACCAAGAACAATGTTCTCGTCACAAAACCATCGGAACGATTCCAAGATACCCGCGTGATCCTAAAATTTTTTTTAGTGAAATTTGAGGAGAGAAAAGTCAAAACTTCTACGTCAGGAGACCTCACCAGAGCGACGAAGGGACTGAGGAGTAAAAAGAATCCTACTCTCCGATATATATAATCCTAAGACTCAAAACATTTTTGTTCTAGACTCAACAACGCCAGCGATTCGATCATGCAGGGGGCTCTTAAGTCGGGGATGGCTCTGATTACCAACTTGTAACGCCCACGATGCGGCTATATCTCCCACGTGTCGAGGCACAACTTAGAGGCATAACCGCATAGTGGTTTTGTCGCAAGAAGGGTCATCTTCACACAATCCCATGTAATGAACAAGAATGGGATAAAGAGTTGGCTTACAATCGCCACTTCACACAATACATAAATATAATTCATACATCATCCAAAATACACACATATAGACCGACTACGGCCAAAATCCAAATGAAAATAAGATAACCCCAAATGCTAGATCCCCGATCGTCCCAACTGGGCTCCACTACTGATCATCAGGAAAAAGAC
This sequence comes from Aegilops tauschii subsp. strangulata, assembly GCF_002575655.3. Lineage (NCBI taxonomy): Eukaryota > Viridiplantae > Streptophyta > Magnoliopsida > Poales > Poaceae > Aegilops > Aegilops tauschii. The sequence continues at coordinate 114,930,122 of NC_053039.3, read as the reverse complement.
ACATAGTAACAACCACGTTCCTCATCGAACTCCCACTTGAGATCGATCCCATCATCTGCACTGGCATCGTCGGCACCTGCAACTGTTTTGGTAGAATCTGTGAGTCACGAGGACTCAGCAATCTCACACCCGCGAGATCAAGACTATTTAAGCTTATAGGAAAGGATGGAGTAGTGAGGTGGAGCTGCAACAGGCAATAAGCATATATGGTGGCTAACTTGCGCAAAAGAGAGCGAGAAGAGAAGCAACGGAACGGTCGTCATCTAGCAATGACCAAGAAATGATCCTGAACTCCTACTTACGTCATACATAACTCAGGCCGTGTTCACTTCCCGGACTCCGCCGAGAAGAGACCATCACAGCTACACACGCAGTTGATGTATTTTAATTGGGTCAAGTGACAAGTTCTCTACAACCGGACATTAACAAATTCCCATCTGCCTCAAAACCGCGGGCACGGCTTTCGAAAGATAATACCCTGTAGGGGTGTCCCAACTTAGCCCATCATAAGCTCTCACGGTCAACGAAGGATAAACCTTCTCCCGGAAAACCCGATCAGTCTCGGAATCCCGGTTTACAAGACATTTCGACAATGGTAAAACAAGACCAGCAAAGCCGCCCGAATGTGCCGACAAATCCCGATAGGAGCTGCACATATCTCGTTCTCAGGGCACACCGGATGAACACTACGTACAGCTAAAACCAATCCTCGAGTTTCCCCAAGGTGGCGCTGCAAGTGGCTCTAGTTTGGACCAGCACTCAGAGGAACACTGGCCCGGGGGTTTAAATAAAGATGACCCTCGGGCTCGCGAAAACCCGGGGGAAAAGGCTTAGGCGGCAAATGGTAAAACCAAAGTTGGGACTTGCTGGAGGAGTTTTATTCAAGGCGAACTGTCAAGGGGGTCCCATAAATCACCCGACCGCGTAAGGAACGCAAACTCAAGGAACATAATACCGGTATAACAGAAACTAGGGCGGCAAGAGTGGAACAAAACACCAGGCATAAGGCCGAGCCTTCCACCCTTTACCAAATATATAGATGCATTAATTAAATAAGAGATATTGTGATATCCCAACATATCCATGTTCCGACATGGAACAAACTTCAACTTCACCTGCAACTAGCAACGCTATAAGAGGGGCTGAGCAAAAGCGGTAACTTAGCCAAACAACGGTTTGCTAGGAAAGGATGGTTAGGGGCTGACATGGCAACATGGGAGGCATGATAATAGCAAAAGATAGGAAGCGCAGCATGGCAATAGAGCGAACAACTAGCAAAGCAAAGATAGAAGTGATTTCGAGGGGTGGTCATCTTGCCTGCAAGGTTCTCAGAGTTGTCGAAAGCTTGATCCTCGTAAGCGTACTCAAAAGGTTCCTCTTTCACGAAATCGTCTCCTGGCTCTACCCAAGCCAAGAACACAAGCAACGGAACCACAATCAATCACGAGAAATGCACAAGCAACATGATGCAAAACATGTATGATATGCGAGATATGATATGCGATGCATATGCGTGCTCCGGAAGGAAAATGATGAACAAGGCAGTAACTTGGCAAACCAAGAATGCCACTGGAAAGATGAGATGATTTCAGTCGAAATCGATATAAAGATCACTGGAACCGGATGCACGGTTTGCAAATGGCAAGCAAAACAAGAATGACACGAATCTGTGATTAACAGCATGATAGCACATAAAATGCAACAAGCAACAATACTACAGCACTCCAACATAGCAACAAAGCACATGACAGTGATCTACCGGAGATGCTTGACAAAAGATGAACACTGAGCTACGGCTAGTTCACAACATAACAAGCTCAAACAAGCATGGCAAAAGTGCAAAAGATAACAGGTTCACAGACTTGGTGAAATTACTGGACATGACTGAAACAGCATCAGGTAGCAATGTTCAGAGCACGAAAACAACATGCTACAGGAAGTTAACATAGCAAAACAAGGCATGGCAGTGCTCTACTAAATGCACATGACAAAAGTCCCTTACTGACCATAAGCCAAAAAGGACCAAAAGATATGATGGCAATCATATAAACATAGCAAGTTTCGTTAACAGGTTTCAGACTTGGCAGAAAACAGAGCATGGCAGAAACAATAATATGAAGGCATCTTGGTGAGCTTGATGCACTCACCACAAGGCAATGCATGATAAAACACGCATACCTATAGCAAGATGGCATGTTTATAAAGCTATCCATGGCAAGAACAAGAGCATAGCATGTATGGATCAACTACAATAAGCTTGGCAAAATTGCATATCATGTTAAGAATCTGCCAGAAATATTTTATAGCAAAAGTAGAGCAAGATTGAGTCATGCTATGTCACTCCATAATTGCAAACAAGGGCAGGAATGGATCTATTACAACAATATCTACAAAACATCCTTACTTAACATCTCCAAAATATACAAGGATCTCTCTGTAGCATCAAGTTTACATGGCAACAAAATAAGAGCAGACAAAGACAGAGAAATCAGTAAGTCCCTGAAATCAGAAACATTACGGAGCCTAGTTTGCATGCTTTTGCTAGTCACCACAGAGATCACAAAAATACATGGCATACACCACTGGAAAGGTGGCCTGGCATACAACAAAACACATGTAGAGCTCATGCCCATAAGATGCACAGATTAAATGAGACAAAAATGACAAATCTCCAAGTTCTGGTAAGAACCAGAAGATAGCAGCAACTAGCACTCTTGCACCAGAGATTTGGGCATCAAGATGGCCTCTAATGAACATGGTGCAATTGAACAAAATGTAGATCATCACGAGATGAACAATTTGACATATTACACGCGCGAAACGGAGCTATGCACAGTGAGTTATGCAATGTTGAACAGAGGCACATATCATCAAAATCAAATGACTTGGGGAAATTTAGGGGGTCGAGGGGAAAGTCAACCGTACGGGATCTTCCAGATCCGATCGGGCACGAGGCCGGTGGAGCTCGCCGGAGCTGCGGGGAGGTCGCCGGAGGAGAGGGCCGGCGAGGGGAGGACGGCGGCCGGAGGAGGGGGCGCCGGCGGCGGCGGCGGAGGAGGGCGGCACCGGCCGGGGCAGCACGCGGCTCGGGGCGGCGGCGATGGCCGGCGGCGGCGGCGCGGCGAGGTGGCGAGGCGGCGGCGGCGCACGGCGGCGGCGGGGAGGAAGCGGCGGCGCGAGGAGGAGGGCGCCGGCTCGGGCTCGCGGGCCTGGAGGGGTCCCCGCGGGCTCGGGCGGGCCGGCGGCGACAGCGAAGGCGGCGGTGACACGTGGCGGCGGCGGTGGAAACGGACGTGTCCGGCTCCGCCCGGACGTGTCCGGCGGCGGAGAGGGAGCGGGTCTAGGGTTTGATCTGCGGGATTTTCGGAGGGGAGCACCTATTTATAGGTAGAGGGAGCTAGGAGAGTCCAAATGAGGTGCGGTTTTCGCCCACACGATCGTGATCGAACGACCTACAGCATGGAATAGAGTTTGGTGGGTTTTGGGCTGTTTAGAGAGGGGTTTTTGCTGCAACACACAGAAGGCATCTGCGGTTACCCGGTTAACCGTTGGAGTACCAAACGACCTCCAAATGGAACGAAACTTGACCGGTGGTATACTAAGGCCACTTGACAAGCCTCGGTCCATTCCGAGAATGTTTGACACCCGCTCACGAAAGAAAACAAGAGGGGTGCGCCGGAGGAGATGGGAGCGCCGGATTACAAAACGGACAACGGGGAAATGCTCGGATGCATGAGACAAACACGTATGCAAATGCAATGCACATGATGACATGATATGAAATGCAAGACATGAACAAAATACAAAACGAAAGATAAAACCCGACCACGGAGGGAAAATCATAACACATAGCCAAAAATGGCAAGAGTCGGAGTTACAAATATGAAAAGTTACATGCGGGGTGTTACACGCTCATACTACTCCATCCGTCACTGTTTATACAACGCGCTTCAGAAAAAAGGAAAAAAATCTATGGGACCAAGGCGACTAGCGTTCGGCCTGGAAAATAGCATTGGTAGTTATAGCACGACGTCTATTACTAGAGGGAATAATGCGTACACACATGCATGCAGTGCTTCCACCCCGGGTACACACATGCATGCACTTACTCCACTCCGTAGTAGTACAGTACATGGAGAGAAAATTGTGGACTTGATTGCGGTTACCACACCCTAATTAATTGAGCATTAAACCAAACGCGTCTAAAGTCTCTCTGGTGGTGGAAATGCATTGAGAGAAATGCATCATAATGAAGCGCGCCCTGTAAACTGTGATGAAGGGAGGAGTAGTATGAAGGTGCAAAACCAAGTACGCGTATGGCCAGTCGGGCAACGCACCTCCTCTTGGCATATCACTGACATGTGGGACAGGAGTGTGAGCAAACCGATCTCAATTGATGGCAAAGAGCCAACCTGCCGTTCCTTGAGAGAGACGAGGAGCGAGAACACACAGACGGGCTCGCACGGAGGCCAAGATATATTCGAGCATGGTTGGTTGATCGATATCATTCATTACGTGTCGGGCTGCCGTTTTCCGCCCTTCTCCGGAATAAACGTGCACTTTATCAGAGATAAAAAAAAGAGTACAGACGCTCTACCATGCAGTTCTAGTAGTAGTACTACTCGTACTACTGCGCTTGGCTCTTCGCCTCTTCGTGAAGTCGAACAATGATGTACTCCGCATGTTGGGTACTACAGTGTATGCCTCTGACAATCTGACACCGAATGGACTGATGCATGTCCACCGAGGGTAGGTTGCATTAGTCAAAAGGCGTAAGCGAGCTTCACCTTGTCTTGCAAGCTTCTCCTCGTTCTGCGAGTTGACGGGACACACCAAAAATTAGTGCTAGTCCATACTCCCTCCTTTCTGGTTAATATGGCTTAATCTTTTTTGCGGGTAAATGAGAGAGCATTATTCATATATAAGCATTCTTAGGATGATCAGCCAAGACACTGGTCACTAGGAAGCGAGGTACCCCGCAAAAAATGAAGTAGGAAGCGAGGTGTTTCATCAAGCCAGCTCTCGGCCACATTCAAAGTGCAGCAAGCACGGTTCGCATGAAGATGCGCCGCAAGGTTTGCTGACCTGTTTACATGCTGAATAACAAAAAAAGAGGAAATATTACCGAGCGCTACTATTTGTAACAGGATATGAGCCAGAATTAAGCGAGAATTGTGGTGAGTGTTCCATGCAATCAACTTCCATTATCACATGCGAGAACCCTCGAAGAGAACCAAATGTGTTGAAGATTGCTTTATCACATTTTAAAATTATAATAAGAGTGCAGACGCTCCTCCATCCGGTTCCTAGCACTAGTATAGTACGTACCTTTATAGACTATAGTAGTAGTACTAGTAAACTTTGCGCTTGGCTGTTCGCCTATTCGGGAAGTCAAACAATAATAGCACTAGTAGTATAGTGTATGCTTCTGGCAATCTGACACCAAATTAACTGTTGCACGTCCATCGCCTGAGCGAGGGAGAGCTTGCATTAGTCAAAAGTTTCTCCTTGTCCTGCGAGCCACCGCGCGCAAGCTTCTCCCATCCTGCAACCTTCTCCTCGTTCGGCAAGTTGACGGGACACAACAAAGTAATGCTAGTCCATACTGCCTCCTCTCCGGTTAATATGGCTTAATTTCAAACGAGATAAATACACTGTCTGTCACTATAAATTTGTAAAAATACGGTAAGTGGACTTCATAATACGCTCATTGCACTCAATATATATATTTTCCGGTGTTTATACGGTCACTAGCTCACCCTGACTGAGTATGTGTGTGCATGCACGTGTAGGTTGAGCACTTGAGCGTGACCGTGTGTGTTCCGTCGTGTGCTCGGACATGCATGCATTAGGGCGTCGCGCGCGTTTTTGCGTCCATGTGTACGTGTGACTGTTGCATACACGTAGGGGGAGTACGTGTAGGGGCCACTAAGGAGCAGTCAAATCACACAGTAAGTTAGTCGAAAGAAGCAACCATCATTTCACTCTTGAATGACACGTAGGCAATATAAAATGGTTGATATGGAGAGAAAAAGAAAACCACTATATATACACTAGCAGGAGCCTAAGCTACAAGCCTGCTTGCTTAGGTTGCTCTCTTCACAAGCATAGAACGACGAGCCTGATCCCGCAGCTGGGGGAAGGGAACAATGTTCTGTGTAGACGCGGTCGACATCGGCGAGGGAGAAAACCCACAGTCGGTGCGTCCCAATCGGGGGTCACCGCGGTATGGGCCGATGCGGCGTCCCAACCGCCCTTCTAGCTACAGCCCGACGTCCCAGGTAGTCTATCTTCCTTTTGGAGCCAGCTTGCTCCACTGCCGTAGCTCCATCTCCATGTCGATCTTTCTCTACTTCTACCGGCTTCTACTTGTGATGAGTTTATGTCTCATGAACTAGTGCCAGTACTATTATTCTAATCACACTTCTTCAATATCTTTGCCATCAGGGATGCTCAGGTCGATTTTAGTGGAACTGCACAAAAGCATCGTATGATCCGAGGGTGCCAGCCGTCTTTCCTTCGACAGGTTCCACCTGGCCAGGAAATTAAATCATGTTTAGGGTTTAGGGTTTAAGTCGTAGTGACCCCATCAGTAGTTTTTCTTTCGTACGGGCTCTCACAACTTTTTTCTTTAGTTGTGAAGTAAATATTGGCTATGATCTGTGAATCATTGAGATGCATCAGCATGCGTGTTAGTTTTCCTTTGTATTTGATGGAATGTTGTAACGGGGCAACCTTGGAATAGGAATGAAAATGGAGTGGAAAGTTTCCGTTTTTCCGGAGAAAAAATGGAAACGGAGAGAAACCAACATTTCATTTTGTTGGATCGCGCCATCGAGCAAAACCAACATTTAAATCACGTCTGTCGTGTTCGTGTCTCACCCTCCTCCACGGCTCGACCCCACATGGTCGCTCGGCATGCCACTCACCGCAAACTGAGTATACGATAACTTTCCCGCCTGCTTGTCGATGGATCACGCCATGGAGTACTAGCACTACTGGAAGAGATTGATGAGTTGGGGGAGGACAGCTAGCTGTAGCACGGACTCCCAAGAACTTTTTACATGCATGTTGTAGCCGGCTATTGCGACCTTTGAATGCGGAGCAGCCGCGTGCACCCGGAAGCAGCATGGGCGACGCTCTCTCGGCCAGCGCGCCGCTTCAATGCCGGCGCCAGTGAGAGGTCGCGTCCGCTCTGGCCGGGCATGAATGCGGCACTGACCGTTTCGGGCGGGAAGCACGCGCGGGTGATGAAGAGGGTTCGGGTTGGTCAGGACCGGCCGTGGCAGTGGTCCGGACGTGCGCAAACAAGAGATGCTGTACGTTAATATTGCTGCGTATATAATTAACAACGTAAATAATGTGCCAGTTGGACAAATATGATTGGAGATGGAGATGGAAATGGAATTTTACGTAAACACGGATATGCATGTCTATGTCTATGTGTGTGTGCGCGACGACTCTCGCGACCTGGAAGCGGGGGCGTGTTTTTGATCGAGTTTTCTTTCTTGATACGTTAGAAAATCAGTTTGTCTAATTCACATCTAGATGTTATTTAAGGATATCACATCTAAGCTCCCACAAGTATATAATGTAGCAACAAGAAACAAAAAAAACTAGGAAAAAAATAGACCACAAACAAAGTGGACATCAACTTAGATGTGACATAACTATGTCACATCTAGATGTGTCCTAGACAGACCCTTAAAAAATTGTCCGACAGTTTTCGTTTCTTTTTTCCGGGAACACGCGTATTCTATTTAAAACCACTGCTATGGAGAGATTTTTTTACTCCATTATAGCCTCTTGTTTGATAGAGTTTCTTGCATCTCGCTCTCTCACCCTCTCCATATCAAAACAAGATGACAGTGTCCACTCTATCTCTCTCCTCACCGGTGGTCACAGATCCGGCCGAATCCCGTCCGCTGCGGGAGGTGAGGAGGTGCAGCGTTGACGTTGTCGCCGTCGGCGACGGAGGAAGCTGATGCGCACCGTCCTCTCGGAGCCGGCGCTGGCACGGACGAAGATCCTCCGTGCCCTTGTTCGCTGCCGTCATGTGGGTAGATCCCGCCCGCCCGCCTAAATGACATCTCGCCCACCTGAGGTATAACTTCTTGTACTGGTCCAGCTCCCCAGGTCACTGCGTGCGGGTTTTCTTCTATGCGACTACTCCCCAGCTCCCCATGCATAGTAGCTAGGGTTCGTCGGCTGGTCCAACATCACCTACTAGTACTATTATAGAGGAAATGCCACTCGAAAAGTTGTCCTGATTTATGCCTCGGTGGAGGTATACATGTTGTTTCGACAAAAAGTACATGGTGGTTGTGCGGTCATTGTCCATATGGTGGTAGTACTATCACTGGTTAAATGAAGAAATGCTTTTTTCTCGGGTATCCTGGTTTAGTTCCCATCAAGATAATTATGATGCTTCTGTTTGTTGGTGTACTTTTCATTAATTCTTATTGACAATTGAGATGTCGTTGCTAACCCTTTTTTATATTTTTGGAAACAGCGATGCGTGTCTCCATACCCGGGCATGTCTTCCTCAATTTTAGTGGAATTGCACAAAATTGGATGGCCATTGTTGTTCCGCCTCACTGTCATCTGCCACGTGGTTCTTCCTTCCTCGAGCTTGATTATTGAGAAGAAACAAACCACAGTGAGGATTTGTCGAACTTCATAGGTGCCTCACCCAAACTTGATGCCAAATGGATGATGCATCACCACGATGACCTATCGATGCTCATGGTTGCGCCTCATGGTTGCGTCGGCTGGTGAAGCTGATCAATTTTCAATGAAAAACAAGCTGTCTTCCACCAGTGCTCTTTGCTTGTTAGGCACAAAGATGATATCCTTCGTCAGTTCACCTTGGTTGCGTTGGAGAAGCAGTCGTCTTTCACGTTGGTGCAATTTTATCACACAATTGGCTATGAACCAAATGTTTCCTCGAAGAAGGATCGACGTTGGTACTAAGAGCATAAGTTTTGTATTGATTTCTAAGCCTTCTCACAACTTTGTCTCCAGCTCCCCTGTAATTTTATTTGTCCAGCTATTAACTTTGATTTAAAAAATGGTGTGGACTAAAAACCCGGATGGACGTAGTAGCCCTCCATTTTTATTTACTCCGCATATTAGATTTGATTGAAGTCAAACTTTGTAATACTCTCAAACCTTTCCGATAATTGAAATTAAAATTCTTTATTTGTACACATTCTCACACGTTTCCGATAATTTGGCGCATGTGTGGTTGTTCACTTAAGGGAGGGTAGTGTACCACACGTGAAGGACAGGAAGTGCGACCAGGACGCGTGGGCGTGGATCGTTAGTTCATCGGAAGTAGTACTAGTTTTCTTCACTGTACATTAAATAAAGAGTTTCGTTTCGTACCAACACAATTTAATACGATTGTTATGGAGAGAATAAGAAAACCACTCCACTATATATTAGTCGTATACACGAGAGTACTATATGGACGCAGCTTCATTGACTTAGTGCACCTGCCTTTGGATTTATGACAGGTGGGCCCAAAATGTGGCTGGCTCACCTGTCATACAGCCAAAAGCAGGTGCAGTGAAGGCACCGGAGCTCAGTCCGTACTACAGTAGTATATATATAAGCGGGAGCCTCAGCGCTTGTTCGCTAGGGTTTGCACTCTCCACACGCTCGCCGCACTACATATATGTTACACGCTGGAGGCTCAACGTTCATTTGCTAGGGTTTGCTATATTCACAGTCTCTCACCCTCTCTTCACCAGATCTAAACAAGACTGCGTTGGCCTCTTGTCTCTCTCTCCCCCCTCACAGCTGGTGAAGGAGGCGTCCGTATCCCGTCGCACCGGGAAGGGGAGGAGGTGCAGCGTTCACTCTATCGCCTTCGGCAAGGGAGGCAATCCACTACCGGCTGCGCTGTTCTCTTTCACCCAGCGCCTGTGCGGGAGGGCCACCGACCCCTTCTTCCTCGCTGCCATACGTAGTGTGGGCAGATCCGGCCTCCCGCCGCACGCCTTGCCACATCCCGATGACCCTAAGGTATAAGTTTCTTTGAAACTGTCGTTGCTCTAGCTGCATGTGGATCTTTTTCGATCTGTAGTCGAATCTAGGTCTTGGTTCAAAGAGGAAAGAAGGGTGCGGTGGGCTGGAGCAAGAATCTAGGACGTGGTTCAATGAGGAAAGGAGGGGCGGAAAGTAGTATAGACTGGCTATCCAACCGCTTTGTAGGTCGAAAAGGGAAAAAAGGGGTAACCCAGTACACACATCTGTAAGGAACCGATCTCTTTGTTGAAAAGGGAAAGAAACTGGGGGGTCGGGTAGTTTGTGCAGGACTAGATTTGCTGCCCTCACATAGGAAGAAGGTTCAAAGAGAACAAATATGGGACCAGCGCATATATGCTGCTTGGCTACATACTCTGCATCACCCATTTATACATGTGGACGCACATGGTGCTAGCATGTCCCGTACAGCTATTTTGCTGTTGTTAATCTAAGAATGCCGCCGGAAAATTGAAGCAATGCCACTGTTAAAAGTAAATTACATTTTTTAACGAATGTTGTTTCAAGAGAATGTCTGTGTTAATATGAATCAATGCAAACATTTTAGAAATGCTACTGTCCTACTTTGTTTTCCATCCAAGATAAGTTAGATGCTTCTTTCTGTCACCGTTTGTTTCATCCTCCTTTATCGGCAAGTAATTGTTTCCTTTTTTGCCTCTATTAAAACAGGGCTATCGATTCAACTTGTTGCTATTGCGACATTTTGCTTCGCTACTCGAAACACTTATGTCTTAAGAGTGTTTTGTGCAGTTCAACTTGAATGTCACACCGGTGACTTTGCTTAATTTCGGTGGAACTGCACAAAAGGAGATCGAGATTTGTTTCTAGTCTTCGTGGCGAGTTGTTTCAAATCTTGGTCTCAACCACATGATGTGCAGTGTGCTTTGAGATGTTGTGCTACTTGTTTTGGTACTGGTTTAAATAATGTTGAATTGAAGCTATTGTATTGCTGTCTTTTCCCATTAAGTAGTGAACAAAAATGGGACCAACCCAGACATGATGCTTGTTGCTTTGTTACAACAAATTCAGCATCACCCCCTTTATAAGCCAGTAATTGATGCCACTCTCAGAATTAACTACTGAATCTTATTTCAAAACTGCAACACTTGTTAGGGATTGGCGGGATTACCATTTTTGTGGCCGCATGTTTCATCCTCCTTTATTAGCCAATAATTGATTCCTTTTTTGCCTCTGTTTAAACAGGGATATCTATTCAACTTGTTGCTATTGCGAAATTTTGTTTCGCTACGCGAAACACGTTGCTTGATTTCAGTGCAACTGCACAAAACAAGATTGGATTTCCTATTCGTGTTGGCAGATTCGTATTTTATCTTGTCTATCTCATGAAAGGTTAGTGCAGGCCTTCATCCACATGATTGTGCAGTGTGCTTTGAGATGTTGTGCTACTTGTATTGGTACTATTTTAAATAAATGTTGAATTGAAGCTATTGTATTGCTGTCTTTTCCCATTAAGTAGTGAACAAAAATGGGACCAACCCAGACATGATGCTTGTTGCTTTGTTACAACAAACTCTGCATCACCCCCTTTATAAGTAGATGGAAGCACATACTGTTGTTGTGCCCACTCTCCCTGGAACTATTTATGCTTTTCGTTAATCTAATGCCGCTGGTAAAATTAAGCAATGCCACTCTCAGAATTAATTAACTACTGAATCTTAGTTCAAAACTGCAACACTTGTTAGGAATGGTACTATCCTGCTTTGTAGTTCTTTCTACATGTTTAACCAAGGTATTGTTAAGATAATGTCTCTATTAAAATGAATCAGTTGCATTGTTTTAGGAATGGTACTTTTCTGCTTTGTCGTTCTTTATACATGTTGAAACAAGGCATTGTTAAGATAATGTCTCAGTCAATATGAATGAATCACACCGATGGATAATTGCTACTCTCATGCTTTGTTTCCCATTAAGATAAAGTAGATCAGTAGATGCTTTTCTTCTGGGAGTACAAGTCATCAACCGTTATTTCTTAGTAATTGTTTCCCTTATACCTATTGTTGCTTACAGGGATATCAAAATTAAAGCTCGGTTTTATTCCGACTTCGATTTTAGTTGAACTGCACAAAAGGAGCCAATGTGTCCAAGGCAAACTGCTGCATTACTGGGTCCAGTTGGTCGTTCCACTTTGCAGAAAGAAGCAATCACTGTTTGCGCTACATTACAAAAGGAATGACCGAGAAGCTTTACAGAGTATTATTAGACACCGGTGACATGACTAGTCTGCAGAGACCATTGGCAATTTAACAACACGTGGAGTGCCCTGGGCAAAAAGTGCCCAAACAAGTACAAGAAGCTACGACAGGACTCCACGATCATAGGCATTACATATTTTGAATGGAAAAAGCTTGTCAAAGTTTAATCATTGATGTTAGCAAGAAGACGTTAGTTTAATATATTGGAATTGGAAAACCTTGTCAAAATTTGCTCATTGATGTTAGCCAGAAGACATGCATTTGATATTTTTGAGGGGGACGCCCTTGCTGTGAGCAGCGTCGAGTGTTTTTCCTATTCCTGTGTTCAGTTGTTTTTTCCTATTCCTGTGTTCAGTTTAGAAGTAAATAGTTAGTCTGCTGAGATATTCCTGTGTTAAGAGTTTGTTCTGAATATTGTCTATGTAATGCCAGGCCTTGTGTTTGATTGCAAAGTTGAGCTTGGAATGTTGTGGCATGCGGCATCACGAGGTGTTCACCGTGCCTCCTGAGAATAATGCTTCGTATTGTTTTGCATGTCGATCTAATGCCAGTGATTTGCTTGTTAAGAAGATCATCCTCTTCTGTTGTTTCCGTGCTTAAGAAGTTCATCGTCTGATGTTTCATTCATAGCCTATACGACAAGTCGGGTAGGTTAGATGTGAAACCATATGATCTTCCGACCAACTCATGATATTAGGCCGTGATTGGATCGTCGTTTTCCAACCAAAACCTCTTGTAAAACTGACGCTTGTAAATTAAAGCAGATGGTCTCGGGCGAAGGCGCTTGGTTGGTCGATTTCGACTAGTAAAATATCGGAAGTACTTCACACACGATAAAAACACTGAACGACACTCGGACGATTCTAATCCAGCCGTTAGCTGCTGTTTCAGCCTTGCCCATGGATGGCACGATACGCACGTCATGCATGTATCGTCTGGTAATGTCGTCCATATAGCAGTGCTCGTAAAATATACACTGGTCTCTCAAACTACACGCGTAACCCGCCGGTTTTACTTACAGACCTTGGGCCCTCGGTTTCATTACGCCTGTATTTTACGCGTTGTTTCCGATGACGAGTAAATTACACTTGTATGTTAATACATGTTTGAAATAAACCAGAGCTCCCAAGCGCGGCCTTACCGTTTCGTGCCGTCTAAGTTTCTCGAAGGTGCTCATAGGTGTCCGATGATCCTGGCTTCCTGAATGAGCAGCGGGCGCTGTATCAGACCATCCGTAGGGCCCGCGGGGCCCTCTCCGTTGTCCTTCGAGTTGTTGCGCTCGCCGTGGCGCCGAGCATTGTTAACATCGTCAACGAACATGAGGATTCAAGAGATGACTTTATTTTGACTGGATGACACTAGGGACCCACTAGGGCCATAGCCGTATGTACGCAAGTGCCTCCTTATTTTGTACAACTATTTTTTTTGCTTTCTCCTGGTTTCCTCACATCACAGTCCCACACCATTGTCAACCTATGTAGTCAATATAAACGAGAGAATTGCACAAGGTGCGGCCGACAGCTGGGACCAAGCAGCTCGAGCAGTATTTGTGTTTTTGAGGCGTGAGCACTGCAGAGTTTTTCTTGGCGATGATTTCGTTGTTGTTAAGAGGAGAGCAGGGTATTAACTGGGCGGGCTATGGCCCGTCTAGCCCAGGCCAGATATCCAGCCCAGATACTAATTTTTTCAAGATGAAAATGGCTAGCCCAGCTATACGTCTTTTTGAGGAATACCCAGGCAAGGTCAACTTGTTATTCTCCGCCCCGCTGGGCTGCAAATCTTTCCTAGGAAGGATGCATTAGGCTTAACAGAAAAATGGGCTTTAAAAAATAATAAATGGGATGTAATTATAAAAACTGGGCAGTAACTGTAAAAAAATGCACCAAACACGAAATTAGTTTATAAAATATTATTTATGGATTTTGAAAATTTTAAATTTTCATTGTTGCACGCGCAATGTTTCGTTGGATTTTTACGTAATACAAATTTATATTTAATCTGACTAGAAATTTCGGGATAAAAATATTTCGGATCCCATCAAAATGTGGGAAATTTTTATTGAATTCTGTCTTCAACGGTTGGTTGAAATTATTAATCATTGTCCTAGCTAGAAAATGGGCTGTACTTTTAACAAACTGTAAATGGGCTGTTGTAAATTCCATTAGAATTCAAAAAATGGGCTGTACATTCTTACAAAACGCAAATGGGCTATAAGTTCTCTGCCACACACTTGTGGGCCTACTAAGTGACGCGTCCCCTAAAAAAATTAAGTTGACGCGTATGCAAGGCTTTGTCAACTTATTATAGTCAACACACGGTTCTAGCAGCAGTGGCCATTGGATGTCTATCCAACGGATGTCGTGCTTCTTCTTTAATCTCGGATATTCTTAGCTTCGGCCGCCCAAAAAATGATTCCTCCCCCCGACATCTGGGGCGCACCGTTCCGGAGGCTGACCTGTGGGCCTACTAAGTTGGAGCGTACCAAGGGCTTTGTCAACTTAGTCAATATAAACGATTCTAGCTTCAGTGACCGTACGATGTCCATCCAACGGCCGTAGTGCTTCTTCAACCTCTGGTCTTCTTGGTCCAGCCGCCCAAAGCAGCGCCGGTCATGCCGCCTGCTCCTGCCTCCCGTGGCCGGGTGTGCTGCCGCGGAGGCCTCACCGCCCCATACTACTCCCACCGCTGGCCAGGCCATCCCTCCACTCACCCACACCCCCTGTTATTCTGCGGCGACGGCAGCCTCACACTGCAGCCGAACCAGTGAACCCTCGTACTCCTCTCCGCGCGGGCTTCCACTGCTGCGTCTTCCCCGGCTCCGCGTCGTCCCCTTCCTAGGCCTCGCCGTCGTCCACCACCCTGGTGCTCTTGGCGCGGCATGGTCAACGTGGTCAACGACCAACTTCCATCGGAAGAGTACTGTATGTGGAGAGGCTGACAGCTGGGTCCACGGCGGCCGCAAGGAAGTGCCTCCTTATTACGCGCAAAATAATTATTCCTCCACCTGACAGCGGGGACCCACCGGACGGGCCACCTTATTTCGTGAAAAAACGTTTCCCCCCTGACTGCTGGGACCCACCGGACGGGCCATCGTATTTCACGAAAAAACGTTCCCCCCGCTGTCAGCTCGGACCCACCGGAAGTGCCTCCTTATTACGCACAAAAAATGAATACTCCCCCTACTAGCTGGGACCCACCTTGGTGGGAGGCTGACTTGTGGGCCTACTAAGTTGACGGGGACGGAGGGCTTTGTCAACTTAGTCAATATGAACGATTCTAGCTCCAGTGACCGTACGATGTCCATCCAACGGCCGTAGTGCTTCTTCAACCTCTGGTCTTCTTGCTCCAGCCGCCCAAAGCAGCGCCGGTCGTGCCGCCTGCTCCTTCCTCCCGTGGCCGGCTGTGCTGCCGCGGAGGCCTCACCGCCCCCTACTATTCCCACCGCTGGCCAGGCCCTGCGGCGACGGCAGCCTCACACCGCATCCGAATGAGTGAACCCTCATACTCCTCTCCGCGTGGGCATCCACTGTCGCGTCTTCACCGGCTCCGCGTCGTCCCCTTCCTAGGCCTCGCCATCGTCCACCGCCCTGGTGCTCTCGGCGCGGCGTGGTCAACATGGTCAAGGAACGACTTCCATCGAACGTGGACTGTACGTGGAGAGGCTGACAGCTGGGTCCACGGCGGTAGCAAGGAAGTGCCTCCTTATTACGCGGAAAATAATGATTCCTCCACCAGACAGCAGGGACCCACCGGACGGGCCACCGTATTTCGTGAAAAAAAGTTTCCCCCCTGACTGCTGGGACCCACCAGCTACACCTTCGCACGCAAGGAAGTGCGTCCGGGCAAAAAAAAGATTCGCCCCCCTGACTGCTGGGACCCACCAGCTACATCTTCGCACGCAAGGAAGTGCGTCCGGGCAAAAAAAAACCAAAACGATTCGCCCCCCTGACTGCTGGGACCCACCAGCTACATCTTCGCAGGCAAGGAAGTGCCTGACAGTCGGGACCCACCTGGTCAAAGCGTACGTAGCGTTGTCATTCTGGTCGCGAACGTGTACGTACATATATACTGGTCGATGTAGAGGCGCGCACGTGTCATAGTAGAGGTGCGTACGTGTCGTAGTAGAGGCGCGCACGTAGCATGTACACGTACGTACAGCGGCCAGGGTGTAAGAAAGAAAATACGGCCACGTACGTACATACGGGCAGGGTCTCGAACGCCTACTCGCGCATACGTACGGCGAGGGCTCGTGTACATGGCTGGGTCGGAACGGAGAAACAGCGTCGTCGTCGTGTTCATGGGGAGGCAACGGAATGCGTCGTGTTCATGGGGAGGCAACAGAATGCGTCGTGTTCATGGGGAGGGGTGTGGCGTAGCGCAAAACGGAGGAAATAGACCTCCTACGGTCGAAACAGGGGTCCTGTTGATCGGGAGGAGTGTGGCATACCGCAAAACGGAGGAAACGGACCTCCTACGGTCGAAACGGGGGTCCTGTTGATCGGGAGGGGTGTGGCGTACCGCAAAACGGAGGAAACGGACCTCCTACGGTCGAAACAGGGGTCTTGTTGATCGGGAGGGGTGTGCCATACCGCAAAACGGACGAAACGGACCTCCTACGGTCGAAACAGGGGTCCTGTTGATCGGGAGGGGTGCGGCGTATCGCAAAACGGACGAAACGGACCTCCTACGGTCGAAACGGGGGTCCTGTTCATCGGGAGGGGTGTGCCGTACCGCAAAACGGGACTCCACGGGATACTGTTCATCTCCACCGTCGACCTCCTCCAGCCTCCACGGGCTACCGTCGACCTCCTCCAGCCTCCACGGGCTCCTGTTCATCCAGCCTCCACCGCGTGCTACTCCACCGGCTACTGTTCAACCACCCCTCCACGGGCACCCCTCCACCGTCTACTGTTCATCCAGCCCTCCACACCACGGGGTCCTATTCAACCACCCCTCCACGGGCACCCCTCCACCGTCTACTATTCATCCAGCCCTCCACACCAAGGGGGCTTGTTCATCCAGAGGCAACGCCACCGCTCACTGTTCATCCAAACCCCCCTCCCACAACGCTCACTATTCATCCAATCGATCGGCTTCAGTTAGCAGCAGTAGCGAAGGAATCGCTCGATCGGGTTCAGTTAACAGCCATCGATCGATCGCTCGGGTTCAGTAACGCGTAGCCTGCAGTGCAATCGCTCGGGTTCAGTTAGAGCCCAACGCCTCGCTCGGGTTCAGTTAGAGCCAACGCCTCGCACACACGCGCGTACGTGTACGAGAGAAACGCGCATCGCTCGGCCCCCGACCTCCCACCGTAACCGGGAACTCCCCAAAATTTTCCTCCCCCTCGCTTCTACCACGGTTTTTTCCGTCATGGACGGCCCAAAGAATGTCATGCAGCTGCGTCTCCGGCCCGCCCAGGACGAAAAGCCCATTTTCTGTCATGATTTTTTGTCATAGAAGTAGGAGCCCACCACATCTATGATGATACCGGGTTTTGTCACAATTATCGTCATAGAAGAGTCATATGTATGACAAATTTTTTTTTCGTTCGGCCCAAAATGTCACGGATGTGTCTTTTTTTGTAGTGCAAGTAACATACCGATGGACAAAGGGAAATGTATACGGGATTGATTGAATCCCCGACATCGTAGTTCATCTGATGAGATCATCGTGGAACATGTGGGAGCCAATATGGGTATCCAGATCCCGCTATTGGTTATTGGCCGAAGGTTGTCTCGGTCATGTCTGCATGGTTCCCGAATAGGTAGGGTCTACACACTTAAGGTTCGGTGACGCTAGAGTTGTTATGGGAAATAGTATGTGGTTACCGAAGGTAGTTCGGAGTCCCGGATGAGATCCCGGACGTGACGAGGAACTCCGGAATGGTCCAGAGGTAAAGATCGATATATTGGATGAAGGGTATTGGAGTCCGGAATTGTTCTGGGAGTACCGGGTGACGACCAGCGTGACCGAAAGGTGTTTCGGAGGCCCCGACAAGCGTTGGGGGGGCCTTATGGGCCAAGGGGAGGGGGCACACCAGCCCACTAAGGGGCTGTGCGCCCCTCCCAACCCCTCTCACGTAACCTGGAGAGGTGGGGGCGCCTCCCCTAGGGCAGCCGCCCCTCCCGGCTTGGGGGGGCAAGTTTCCTAGGGGTGGGGCGCCCAAACCCATCTAGTGTTTCCCCTGTGGCCGCCACCCCTCCCCTAGGGAACCCTAGGGCGCCTCCTCCACCCTCCTTTCCCCTATATATAGTGAGGGAGAGAGAGGGCAGCCACACCCCTTCCCTGGCGCAGCCCCTCCCTCCTCCAACTATTCCTTCTCCTTCGTAGAGCTTGGCGAAGCCCTGCAGGAATACCACAAGCTCCACCACCATGCCATCGTGCTACCAGAGTTCTCCCTCAACTTCTCCTCTCACCTTGCTGGATCAAGAAGGAGGAGACATCCCCGGGCTGTACGTGTGTTGAGCGCGGAGGCGCCGTCCGTTCGGTGCTAGATCGGATCTTCCGCGATTTGAATCGCCGCGAGTATGACTCCATCAACCGCGTTCTTGTAACGCTTCCGCTTAGCGATCTTCAAGGGTATGAAGATGCACTCCCTATCTCTCGTTGCTAGCATCTCCTAGATCGATCTTGGTGACACGTAGGAAAATTTTGAATTATTGCTACGTTCCCCAACAATGGTATCAGAGCAAGGTCTATGCGTAGATTCTATGCATGAGTAGAACACAAAGTAGTTGTGGGCGATGATTTGGTCAATTTGCTTGCTGTTACTAGTCTTATCTTGATTCAGTGATATTGTGGGATGAAGCGGCCCAGACCGACCTTACACGTACGCTTACGTGAGACAGGTTCCACCGACTGACATGCACTTGATGCATAAGGTGGCTAGCGGGTGTCTGTCTCTCCCACTTTAGTTGGATCAGATTCGATGAAGAGGGTCCTTATGAAGGGTAAATAGCAATTGGCATATCACCGTTGTGGCTTTTGCGTAGGTAAGAAACGTTCTTGCTAGAAACCCATAGCAGCCACGTAAAACATGCAACAACAATTAGAGGACGTCTAACTTGTTTTTGCAGGGTATGCTATGTGATGTGATATGGCCAAAAGGATGTGATGAATTAAATATATATGTGATGTATGAGATTGATCATGTTCTTGTAATAGGAATCAAGACTTGCATGTCGATGAGTATGACAACCGGCAGGAGCCATAGGAGTTGTCTTAATTTATTGTATGACCTGCGTGTCAATGGAAAACGCCATGTAATTACTTTACTTTACTGCTAACCGTTAGCCATAGTAGTAGAAGTAATAGTTGGCGAGACAACTTCATGAAGACACGATGATGGAGATCATGGTGTCATGCCGGTGACGAAGGTGATCATGCCACGCCTCGAAGATGGAGATCAAAGGCGCAAGATGATATTGGCCATATCATGTCACTTTATGATTTGCATGTGATGTTTATCATGTTTACATCTTATTTTCTTAGAACGACGGCAGCATAAATAAGATGACCCCTCACTAAAATTACAAGAGATGTGTTCCCCCTAACTGTGCACCGTTGCGAAGGTTCGTTGTTTCGAAGCACCACATGATTATCGGGTGTGATAGATTCTAACGTTCGCATACAACGGGTGTCAGCCAGATTTACACATGCGAAACACTTAGGTTGACTTGACGAGCCTAGCATATACAGACATGGCCTCGGAACACAAGAGACCGAAAGGTCGAACATGAGTCGTATAGTAGATACGATCAACATGAAGATGTTCACCGATGATGACTAGTCCGTCTCACGTGATGATCGGACATGGCCTAGTTGACTCAGATCATGTATCACTTAGATGACTAGAGGGATGTCTATCTAAGTGGGAGTTCATTAAATAATCAGATGAACTTAATTATCATGAACATAGTCAAAAGGTCTTTGCAAATTATGTCGTAGCTTACGCTTTGGTTCTACTGTTTAAGATATGTTCCTAGAGAAAATTTAGTTGAAAGTTGACAGTAGAAATTATGTGGACTGGGTCCGTAAACTGAGGATTATCCTTGTTGCTGCGCAGAAGGCTTATGTCCTTAATGCACCGCTCGGTGTGCTGAACCTCAAGCGTCGTTTGTGGATGTTGCGAACATCTGACATACACGTTTTGATGACTACGTGATAGTTCAGTGCGTAATGCTAACGGTTTAGAATTGAGGCGCCAAAGACGTTTTTGAAACGTCGCAGAACATATGAGATATTCCAAAGACTGAAATTGGGATTTCAGACTAGTGCCCACGTCAAGAGGTATGAGACCTCTGACAAGTTTCTTAAGCCTGCAAACTAAGGGAGAAAAGCTCAATCACTGAGCATGTGCTCAGATTGTCTGAGTACTACAATCGCTTGAATCGAGTGGGAGTTAATCTTCCAGATGAGATAGTGATGGTTCTGCATAGTCACTGCCACCAAGCTATTAGAGCTTCATGACGAACTATAACATATCAGGGATAGACATGACGATCCTTGAGCAATTCGCGATGTTTGACACCGCGAAAGTAGAAATCAAGTAGGAGCATCAATTGTTGATGGTTAGTAAAACCACTAGTTTCAAGAAGGGATACTTCATGAAACGGCAAATTAGTTGCTGCTCTAGTGAAGAAACCCAAGGTTGAACCCAAACCCGAGACTAAGTGCTTCTGTAATGAGGGGAACGATCACTGAAGCAGAACTACCCTAGATACTTGGTAGATGAGAAGGCTGGCAAGGTCAACAGAAGTATTTTGGATATACGTGATATTAATGTGTACTTTACTGGTACTCCAAGTAGCACCAGGGTAATAAATACCGGTTCGGTTGCTAAGTGTTAGTAACTCGAAATAAAAGGCTACGGAGACTAGCTAAAGGTGAGATGACGATATGTTGGAAGTGTTTCCAAGGTTGATGTGATCAAACATCGCACGCTCCCTCTACCATCGAGATTGGTGTTAAACCTAAATAATTGTTATTTGGTGTTTGCGTTGAGCATAGACATGATTGGATTATGTTTATCGCAATATGGTTATTCATTTAAGGAGAATAATGGTTACTCTGTTTATTTGAATAATACCTTCAATGGTCTTGCACCTAAAATGAATGGTTTATTGAATCTCGATCGTAGTGATACAGATGTTCATGCCAAAAGATATAAGATAGTAATGATAGTACCACATACTTGCGGCACTGTCATTTGAGTCATATTGGTATAAAACGCATGAAGAAGCTCCATGTTGATGGATCTTTGGACTCACTCGTTTTTGAAAAGGTTGAGACATGCGAACCATGTCTATTGGTATATATGCATGAAGAATGTCCATACTGATGGATCGTTTGGACTCACTTAATTTTGAATCACTTGAGACATGCAAATCATACCACATGGGCAAGATGACTAAAAGGCCTCGTTTTCAATAAGATGGAACAAGAAAGCAACTTGTTGGAAGTAATACATTTTGATGTGTGCAGTCCAATGAGTGCCGAGGCACGCAGTGGATATCGTTGTGTTCTTACTTCACAGATACTTTGAGTAGATGCTGAGTATATTTACTTGATGAAACACAAGTCTGAATTATTGAAAGGTTCAAGTAATTTCAGAGTGAAGTTGAAGATCATCGTGACAAGAGGATAAAATGTCTATGATATGATCATAGAGATGAATATCTGAGTTACGAGTTTGGCACACAATTAAGACATTGTGGAAATTTTTTCACAACTAATACCGCCTGGAACACCATAGTGTGATGTTGTGTCCGAACATCATAACTGCACCCTATTGGATATGGTGCATACCATGATGTCTCTTATTGAATTACCGCTATCGTTTATGGGTTAGGCATTAGAGACAACCGCATTCACTTTAAATAGGTCACCACGCAATTCCGTTAAGACGACACCGTATGAACTATGGTTTAGAGAAACCTAAGCTGTCATTTCTTGAAAGTTTGGGGCTGCGGCGCTTATGTGAAAAAGTTTCAGGCTGATAAGCTCAAACCCAAAGCGGATAAATGCATCTTCATAGGATACCAAAACAGTTGGGTATACCTCCTATTTCAGATCCGGAAGCAAAAGTGATTGTTTCTAGAAACATGTCCTTTCTCGAGGAAAAGTTTCTCTCGAAAGAATTGAGTGGGAGGATGGTGGAGACTTGATGAGATTACTGAACCGTCACTTCAACTAGTGTGTAGCAGGGCACATGAAGTTGTTCCCGTGGCACCTACACCAATTGAAGTGGAAGCTTATGATAGTGATCATGAAACTTCGGATCAAGTCACTACCAAACCTCGTAGGTCAACAAGGATGCGTACTACTTCAGAGTGGTACGTAATCCTGTCTTGGAAGTCATGTTGCTAGACAACAATGAACCTACGAGCTATGAAGAAGTGATGGTGGGCCCGGATTCCGACGAATGGCTCGAGGCCATAAAAATCCGAGAGAGGATCCATGTATAAAAGCAAAGTATAGACTTTGGAAGAACTACTTGATGGTCGTAAGGCTGTTGGGTGCAGATGGATTTTAAAAGGAAGACAGACAATGATGGTAAGTGTCACCATTAAGAAAGCTCGACTTATCGTTAAGATGTTTTCCGACAAGTTCAAGGAGTTGACTACGATGAGACTCTCTCACTCGTAGCGATGCTAAGAGTCTGTTGGAATTATATTAGCAGTTACTGCATTATTTATGAAATCTTGCAGATAGGATGTCAAAGCATTGTTTCCCCGACAATTTTCTTGAGGAAAGGTTGTATGTGATACAACCAGAAGGTTTTGTCAATCCTGAAATATGCTAGCAAGTATGCAAAGCTCCCGCAATCCTTCTAAGGACTGGAGTAAGCATCTCGGAGTTGGAATGTACGCTTTGATAAGATGATCAAAGATTTTGGGTTTATACAAAGTTTATGAGAAACTTGTATTTCCAAAGAAGTGAGTGGGAGCACTATAGAATTTTTGATGAGTATATGTTGTTAACATATTGTTGATCAGAAATGATGTAGAATTTCTGGAAAGCATACAGGGTTATTTGAAAAGTGTTTTTCAATGGAAACCCTGGATTAAGCTACTTGAACATTGAGCATCAAGATCTATAAGGATAGATAAAAAACGCTTAATAGTACTTTCAAATGAATACATACCGTGACAAGATTTTGAAGGAGTTCAAAATAGATCAACAAAGAAGGAGTTCTTGGCTGTGTTACAAGGTGTGAGTATTGAGTAAGACTCAAGACCTGACCACGACAGAAGAGAGAGAAAGGACGAAGGTCGTCCCCTATGCTTTAGACGTAGGCTCTACAGTATGCTATGCTGTGTACCGCACCTGAAGTGTGCCTTGCCATGAGTTAGTCAAGGGGTACAAGAGTGATCCAGGAATGGATCACATGACAGCGGTCGAACTTATCCTTGGTAACTAGTGGACTAAGGAATTTTCTTGATTATGGAGGTGGTAAAAGAGTTCGTCGTAAAGGGTTACGTCGATGCAAACTTTGACACTAATTCTGATGACTCTGAGTAATAAACTGGATTCGTATAGTAGAGCAGTTATTTGGAATAGCTCCAAGTAGCGTGTGGTAGCTGCATCTACAAGATGACATAGGGATTTGTAAAGAACACACGGATCTGAAAGGTTCAGACCCGTTGACTAATAACCTCTCTCACAAGCGAGATATGAACAAACCCCGTTGGATTCATTGCAATCACATAGTGATGTGAACTAGATTATTGACTCTAGTGCAAGTGGGAGACTGTTGGAAATATGCCCTAGAGGCAATAATAAAATGGTAATTATTGTATTTCCTTGTTCATGATAATTGTCTATTGTTCATGCTATAATTGTATTAACTGGAAACCGTAATACATGTGTGAATACATAGACCACAACATGTCCCTAGTGAGCCTCTAGTTGACTAGCTCGTTGATCAATAGATGGTTGTCTCGGTCATGTCTGCATGGTTCCCGAACCCGTAGGGTCTACACACTTAAGGTTCGGTGATGCTAGAGTTGTTATGGGAAATAGTATGTGGTTACCGAAGGTTGTTCGGAGTGCCGAATGAGATCCCGGACGTGACGAGGAACTCCGGAATGGTCCGGAGGTGAAGATCGATATATTGGACGAAGGGTATTGGAGTCCGGAATTGTTCTAGGAGTACTGGGTGACGACCAGCGTGACCGAAAGGTGTTTCGGAGGCCCCGACAAGCATTGGGGGCCTTATGGGCCAAGGGGAGGGGGCACACCAGCCCACTAAGGGGCTATGCACCCCTCCCAACCCCTCTCACGTAACCTGGAGAGGTGGGGGCGCCTCCCCTAGGGTAGCCTCCCCTCCCGGCTTGGGGGGCAAGTTTCCTAGGGGTGGGGGCGCCCAAACCCATCTAGGGTTTCCCCTGTGGCCGCCACCCCTCCCCTAGGGAACCCTAGGGCGCCTCCTCCACCCTCCTTTCCCCTATATATAGTGAGGGAGAGAGAGGGCAGCCGCACCCCTTCCCTGGCGCAGCCCCTCCCTTCTCCAACTGTTCCTTCTCCTCCGTAGAGCTTGGCGAAGCCCTGCAGGAATACCACAAGCTCCACCACCACACCATCGTGTTGCCAGAGTTCTCCCTCAACTTCTCCTCTCCCATTGCTGGATCAAGAAGGAGGAGACGTCCCTGGGCTGTACGTGTGTTGAACGCGAAGGCGCCGTCCGTTCGGTGCTAGATCGGATCTTCCGCGATTTGAATCACCGCGAGTACGACTCCATCAACCGCGTTCTTGTAACGCTTCCGCTTAGCGATCTTCAAGGGTATGAAGATGCACTCCCTATCTCTCATTGCTAGCATCTCCTAGATCGATCTTGGTGACACGTAGGAAAATTTTGAATTATTGCTACGTTCCCCACACCTGGGACCCTCCAATGGATGACATCTTTTTTGGCTAGGACGCCTATTTGGACATACTCGTTCAATGCTTCCTTGGTGACCCGGGAAACGACCCAATTGCATGCGATGATAGTCTTAGTCATTTTGAGAATGAAAGCCTAAAAAGAGGAAAATTGCTGGGTTAAGCTTATGTTGTTAAGCCAGCTAATTGATTTAAAAATAAAGTGCTATAAGGAGCAGATTAAGCCGGAAATAGCGTTGAGTTATGCAGATATACCTATTGGCGGCTTAAAAGGGGACTAATGGTACATGGCGGGTTATGGTTTATTAGTTAAGCCGCCCGAACAGTTGCCATATTTTAGATCGATAGGTGAGGATTTGCTAAGTGATGACAAACAGGTTTAATAGATTGGTGTTATAATTTTGGATCTGCAGCAGTTCAGAAAATGAAATAAATTCTAAACCTAAGATGGCGGCAGCTGAAAAGTTCGTGTGCTCAGATGATATATTCTATGGAGGGGAGGTACTCCGATATTAAAACCAAGTGCTAAATTGCTACCGTGCAAGTTTGGTCCCATATTCAGATCAAAAACTACTTGATCTAGAGGAGAAAACGAAGAATGGCGTAGAACACAGACGAACAAGTGAAAACCCTAGGTGCAGATCTGTTCTGGGGTGAAGTCGAACTTACTAAATGCTCATGGATAGCGGAGGTGCACCGCGAAGCTCTGGTCCGTTCAGGGTGATGCAGCGGCCGGAGGCCGATGACGGCGGAGCTCAGGTGCGCAGGAGCGTTGAAAGGAAGAAGACGAAGATGATGAGGTAGGGAAAAAATGAAAAGGACCCCTGTCCCTATTTATAAGGGAACGGATAAAAGGCATGCACGGGAATCAAGGAGGCCAAAAAATGATTATGTGGCTGCACGGGCGCCTCAAATTTCGGAAGGTCCATTAAAGTCGAAGGTATCTTGAGATATTCTGGGTCTCGTGCAAAGTTAATGCAAGCCGACGTCATGGCGGGTTAGCACAATTCTGTGAGCTGACGTCATGGCGAGTTAACACAGTTCTGTGAGCTAACGTTATGGCGGGTCATATCAAGATCATAAAGATTGAAGATGGAGGATTTTGCGAAGTCAAGCACTGAAGAGTGATGTGAACAAGTTAAATCAACCTGGGGCCTACTGTTGGGGATATAACTATTGGGTATGACCCACCCAGAAGGGGCCGGGTCATGCCACTGGCGACTTAAGGATGAAGATGGCGGGTTATCAAGCAAGCTTATTGAAGGCCCAAGACTCAGAGGCGGCTTGAGGCCCAAGAGGATAAACCGGCATATGTGTAACTTATATTCTAAGACAAGCTTAGTTAGTCATCGGGTCGGACACATTGTTTATGAGCCGGCCAAGACTCTGTAAGCCGCCGGGCATCAACCTGTGTATATAAAGGGGTGACCCGGCAGCGGGTTAGGGTAAGAAGAACAACAAGTCGAGAACTAGGTCAAGTGTATTCGCTCCCTGGTAATCAAAACCCAAGCAATACAACCTAAAGCAGGAGTAGGCTTTTACCTTGTTGAGAGGGGCTGAACCTGGGTAAACTCTCTGTGTCCTTTGTCCCGTTTAACCCCTTCAAGTTAACTACGTCGCGATGGCTCCACACCTAAGTCATTTCGCTAGGGCATCTGCCGTGTTAAGTCCACAACACTTAGCATGCACGCATGGTGAACCATTATGTGATGAAGTCGGAGCATGTTTTATTTATTGATTGTCTTCCTTATGAGTGGCGGTCGGGGATGAGGGATGGTCTTTTCCTACCAATATATCCCTCTAGGAGCATGCGCGTAGTACTTTGTTTCAATGACTAATAGATTTTTGCAATAAGTATGTGAGTTCTTTATGACTAATGTTGAGTCCATTGATTGTACGCACTCTCACCCTTCCACCATTGCTAGCCTCTCTAGTGCCGTGCAACTTTCGCCGGTACCATACACCCACCATATACCTTCCTCAAAACAGCCACCATACTGATGCGGCTTGAAGCTACGTCGGTATTTCCCCAAAGAGGAAGGGATGATGCAGCACAACAGCGGTAGGTATTTCCCTCAGTGATGAAACCAAGGTTATCGAACCAGTAGGAGAACCAAGCAACACAACATAAATAGCACCTTCACACAAATAACAAATACTCGCAACCCGATGTGTCAAAGGGGTTGTCAATCCCTTTCGGGTAGCGGCACCCAAGATAGGCAAACAGACGTGAATAAATTGTACTAGATTGATAGATCGAACGCCAAATAAAATGAATAAGAATAAATTGCAGCAAGGTATTTTCGAATTTTTTGGTTTACTAGATCTGAAAATAAAAGCAAAGGAAAAGTATATCACAAAGGCAAATAATATGAGAAAGAGACCCAGGGGCCGTAGGTTTCACTAGTGGCTTCTCTCGAGAAAAATAGCAAATGGTGGGTAAACAAATTACTGTTGGGCAATTGATAGGACTTCAAATAATCATGACGATATACAGGCAATGATCATTATATAGGCATCACATCCAAGATTAGTAGAGCGACTCCTGCCTGCATCTACTACTATTACTCCACACATTGACCGCTATGCAGCATGCATCTACTGTATTAAGTTCAAGGAGAAACGGAGTAATGCAATAAGAACGATGACATGATGTAGACAAGATCTATTTATGTAGAAATAGACCACATCATTTTATCCTTAGTAGCAATGATACATACGTGTCGGTTCCCCTTCTGTCACTGGGATCAAGCACTATAAGATCGAACCCACTACAAAGCACCTCTTCCCATTGCAAGATAAATAGATCAACTTGGCCAAAAAAACAAAATACCGGAGAAGAAATACGAGGGTATAAGCAATCATGCATATAAGAGATCAAAGAAACTCAAATAACTTTCGTGGATATAAAAAGATAGATCTGGTCATAAACTCAAAGTTCATCCGATCCCAACAAACACACCGCAAAAAGAGTTACATCATATGGATCTCCAAGAGACCATTGTAATCAAGAGAGAGAGAGAGGAAGCCATCTAGCTACTAACTACGGACCCATAGGTCTACAAAGAACTACTCACGCATCATTGGAGAGGCACCAATGGAAGTGGTGAACCCCTCCGTGATGGTATCTAGATTGGATCTGGTGGTTCTGGACTCGGTGGCAGCTAGAATTAATTTTCATCGACTCTCCTACGGTTTCTGGAATATTGGGGTATTTATAGAGTAAAGAGCCAGTCTTGGGGGCACCCGAGGTGGGCACAACCCACCAAGGCACTCCTGGGCATCCTGGCGCGCCCTGGTGGGTTGTGCTCCCCTCGGAGCACACCCAGGTGCTTCTCGGCCCATTGGATGTCTTCCGGTCCAAAAAAAATCTCCAAAATGTTTCGCTGCGTTTGGACTCCATTTGGTATTGATTTCCTGCGATGTAAAAAACATGCAGAAAACAACAACTGGCACTTGGCACTATATCAATAGGTTAGTACCAAAAAATGATATAAAATGACTATAAGATGATTAGTAAACATCCAAGATTTATAATATAATAGCATGGAACAATAAAAAATTATAGATACGTTTGAGATGTATCAGCATCCCCAAGCTTAGTTCCTGCTCGTCCTCGAGTAGGTAAGTGATACAAATAGAATTTTTGATGTGGAATGCTGCCTAACATGTCATATCATATTCTTTTATTTATAGCATGGACATTTGGACTTTTATATGATTCAAAGTAGTAGTCTAGTTTTGACACGAGACTTAAATACTCAAGCATATCAACAACCAACCATGTCTTTCAAAATATCAACACTAAAATAAGTTATCCCTAGCCCATCATGCTTAATCATTGATCCATTCATGAAACACATTCGCATATTAGCTACACTCAATACTCAAGTACGATCATAGTGCCTCCTAGTTGGTGCTTTTATAAGAGAAGATGGAGACTCAAATTGAAAATAAAAATTGCATAAAGTAAAAGAAAGGCCCTTCGTGGAGGGAAGTAGGGATTTGTAGAGGTGCCAGAGCTAAGCGAAAAACTTAGAGATAAAAAACATTTTGGGAGGTGTGTCTTTCCCACCAACGAAAACGACATAGAGTTCCCAACACTTTCCATGCTAGATATATCATAGGCGGTTCCCAAACAGAAAATAAAGTTTATTCCTTTTTCAACCATACTTTCACTTTCCATGGCTAACCGTATCCACGGGTGCCCTCCATACCAACACTTTCCAAGGAATTTATTATTTGACAACATAAAGTAAATTCATTTTTCATTTCGGGACTGGGCATCCCTCATACCTTTGCCTTACTGCCGTGCAATGACAAGTGAATAAACACTCGTCGTGAGAATAACACACCTAGCATGGAAAATATTAGCCACCCCTCACCGCTCCGCGAGTGGTACGAACACACAAAAGAGAATTTTATTTTGAAAATTAGAGATGGCACATACAAATTTTCTTAGAGCGGCAAAAGAATACCGCATATAGGTAGATATAATGGACTCATGTGGCAAAACTAGTTTAAAGGATTTTGTATGCACAAGTAGAGATCATACTTAGTGCAAAATGAAGGCTAGCAAAAGATTAAGAAGCGACCAACCAAGAAGCGAATAATCTCATAAGCGAGCATTAAGCATAATTAACACCAAATAATGCACCACAAGTAGGATGTAATTTCATTGCATGACTATGACTTTCGTGCTTGCATAGGTAATCACAAACCTTAACACCAATATTCTTACTAAAGCATAATTACTCGTCAACATGACTCACATATCACATCATCATATCTCAAAACTATTACAAGGAATCAAGTTTATTTTTTCCAATGATCTTCATGAAAGTTTTTATTATATCCTTCTTGGATATCTATCACTTTGGGACTAATTTTTATGTGTTGCTTTTGATAAGCTCATACAAATATAAGTGAAGATCATGAGCATAATATTTCTTTTTCTCTCTCAAATTAATTTAAGTGAAGCAAGAGAGAATTTCTTGAAAATTTTACTAACTCTCCACTAAATCTAAGTGAAGCAAGAGAGCATTTCTTCAAAAATACTAAAGCACACCATGCTCAAAAAGATATAAGTGAAGCACTAGAGCAAATTCATAGCTCCTAAAAATTTAAGTGAAGCATAGAGAGCAATTTTAACAAGTCATGGCATAATTTTGGCTTTCTCAAATAGGTGTGTCCAGCAAGGAATCAAGACTAAAAACACAAAATAAAACAAGCAAAGCCTCATATCATACAAGACGCTCGAAGCAAAACACATAGTATGTGACGAATAAAAATATAGTTTCGAGTAAAATACCGATGGTCGTTAGAAGAAAGAGGGGATGCCACTCGGGGCATCCCCAAGCTTAGTTGGTTGCTCTCTTTTGGATAATAGCTTGGGATGCCGGGGAATCCCCAAGCTTAGGCTCTTCTTACTCCTTATTCCTTCATCCATCGTAAGATAACCCAAAACTTGAAAACTTCAATCACACAAAACTCAACAAAACCTTCGTGAGATCCGTTAGTATAAGAAAATAAATCACTACTATAAGTACTGTTGCAACCTATTCATATTTTATTCTTGCATTATATCTACTGTATTCCAACTTTTATATGGCTAAAACTCATCAAAGAAGACCATAGAATCATCAAAACACGAACACAACGCAAAGAAAACAGAATCTGTCAAAAACAGAACAGTGTGTACTAATCTGAATATTTCGAATACTTCTGAAACTCCAAAAATTCTAAAAAATTAGGACGGCCTGAGAAATTTGTATATTAATCTTCTGGAAAAATAATTGGTATTTTATCAGCCTCTGGTTAAAAATAAGAATTGTTTTCGTGAGCGCAAAATTTTCTGTTTTTCAGCAAGATCAAACAACTATCACCCAAGAAGATCCTAAAGGTTTTACTTGGCACAAACACAAATTAAAACACAAAAAACATAATCATAACAGTAGCATAATTGTGCAAACACTCAAGAACAGAAAGCAAAATGCAAAAATAAATTTTATTCATTTGGTTGCCTCCCAACAAGCGCTATAGTTTTACGCCCTTAGCTAGGCATAAAGCAAGGATCTAAGTTTTGTCATCTTTGTTCTTAATTTCCTCAGGGGTGTTCTTGTCATGAGGTTTTGTAAAGCAAACATAAAACATATTATCCATAGAGACCTTAGCATTCCTAAGTTGGTTTTCATCATATCCCCTTTGATTTCCCGCAACAATCCAAGAGTGATGTTGATTAACATTATTGAAAACTTGCTGGATTATATCTAAAACGGGGACTTGTTTTTTAAGATTCTCATAAATGATTTTATTACCCCCAAGAAAATGCCTTAGCACATAATCACTATTGTAAAGAATTTCATCTATCACGCGCTTTTCATGATTCATACCATAAAAATCAAAGATTACCCTTGCTTCTCGTATTATGTAGTCAAATTCATTCATAAGAACGAGAGTGGCCAACTTTTAGCTTTAGGATTCTTTATAACGGGAAGCTCAAAAAACAATCTTTGCAAAGTAGGATGAGTACGGATAAATTTGCTTTCAAGTTTCAGAACTAGTGCTGAAATAGAATCCGCATAAGATCTAGTAGTCCTAAGTATAGGAGCATCATCAAGACTTAGATTTCCAACACAATTGAAAAATTCTTAGATACGTTCTTTTCCCATAACATTCCCTTGCCCCAAGATAAAAGTTTTAGCATCCAGATTGCCCTTACGTCCAATCTTAGGAGTTAGGCCATCATCTGTTGGTGCCATACCGAAATCACTCATGATTTCAAGCAAAGGATAGATCTGACGAGAAAACGACGAACGAAAAAGAGGGCAAATAAAACGGCATTTTTTGTGAAGTGGGGGAGAGGAAAACGAGAGGCAAATGGCAAATAATGTAAATTGCGAGGAGATGAGATTATTGATTAGGAACCTGGTATATGTTGAAGATCCTCCGTGGCAACGGCACCAGAAATTCCTTTTGATGTGGCTTGAAGTTACGTCAGTGTTTCCCCAAAGAGGAAGGGATGATGCAGCACAGCAGCGGTAGGTATTTCCCTTAGTGATGAAACCAAGGTTATCGAATAGTAGTAAAACCAAGCAACACAACGTAAACAATACCTGCACACAAATAACAAATACTCGCAACCCGACGTGTAAAAGGGGTTGTCAATCCCTTTCGGGTAGCGGCGCCCAAGATAGGCAAATGGACGTGAATAAATTGTAGTAGATTGATAGATCGAACGCCAAATAAAATAAATAAGAATAAATTGCAGCAAGGTATTTTGTATTTTTTGGTTTAATAGATCTGAAAATAAAATCAAAGGAAAAGTTGTCGGTGTACAAAAGAAGGGGCGCCCCTTTGTACCCCTTTACCTGTGCACGGACAGTCGGAGCCGCGCCCACGGCCACACCAAGCAGAGCAGGGGAGGTGAACCGAGGTAAAACCGAAGCCCGAGGCAGCCAGAGCAACGCCAAGGCCAAGACCACAAAGATGCAGAGGGGCGGAGTAGTTTCCCCCGGCAAGACCCTTGCCGGAGACGGCCTCAGCAGCCCCGGCAAGACCCTTGCCAGGGCAGCACGCCCAAGCACCAACAGAGCGAGCCACCCTTGAGCCCACGTCTCCGACACCATCACCCACATTGGGCCAGGGCTCGGGAGGCACCTCCATGGTGGCATGCAGATCTTTGTGAAGACCAAGGAACACTCAAGATCAGATGAGGATTAGAAGACGACGATCCTCGGCAAGATCCTTGCCGAGGAAGGCCACCAGACCCCCGGCAAGATCCTTGCCGGGGACGACAGCGCGCCATGGCAAGACCCTTGCCGGGCCACCCGCCAAGGCCCTTGCCAAGGACGCCAGCAGGCCAGTGCCAGGCCCGCACCAACCAAGTCTCCGCCGCTGTTCGCATGCAGCTGCCAGCTCAACCAGCTAAGCAGGCACCTGCGTGGCAACATGCAACTCCCGGGCCGACTCATCAAGTGCCTGCGTGGCGGCATGCAGATCTTCGTGGAGGCTCCACCACTGCGCCACCTCAGATGCCTGCCTTCCTACATGGCGCTGCATGCATCACTGGCCGGGGCGCGTGTCGAAGCAAGGAGGAGCGGCGACGGACGGGACGGGCCTCGCCCCCGTCCCCGATAAAGCTAGGGGACACCTCAGCGGCGCATTAAATGCATCTTGTCCTGTAATACGAGCGATAAGCTCGCAATACTGTACGCCTTTCCACCTCCTGTATGCCAGTGTGGCAGCCCCTTTCGACTATAAAAGGAGGCCCATGGCATACTGGAGAAGGATTCGGCTCTTTGGGACCACGCACCCCACCATAGCTAGTTCGAGAGCTCAAGAACTCTCTGAAATACACCCACCAAAGCAGGACTAGGGTTTTACGCATCCTCGCGGTCCGAACCTGGGTAAACGATCCTTGTGCTGATTACTAATCCTGCTCTTCTCGCAACCCTGTGCCCCGGCAACCGTAGTAGGGATTCTTGTGATCCCATAGGTGTTGTTCCACACCGACATCCTTGGCGCGCCAGGTACGGGGGCGCAATTGTGAGAATCCGGTCTAGTAATTAGCCTAGCAGTTCTTCGTCGCCATGGCTCCCAAGAAGGAGACGGCCAGGAGAAAAGTGCGCTGCCTACGAACGCGAAGGACGCCAGCGCGGCGATAGAAAAGCTAAGTCATTCATGGCCTTGAGTTATTTCCTTTTATACATAAGGTTATCGTCCTCGGGGATCTTGCCTATGTATGAGAAACCTGCACGCAAAGGGGTCCTCCCGCAATTGGCAACGCCCTTGTTCTGTTTCGAGTCCGCTCAACAGCTCAAAGTGGCCGCGTCGAGAGTGGCGGGGTAGCCTTCCGCACTTGGCAACGCTCCCGACTCTGACTCGAGTCAAACTCGACAGTTCGGGCGGCCGCGCTAAGGGCGGTAAGGTGGTTCACCCGGCAGCAAGCACACCCGGCAATGGGGATCCATCCCCAAGACGCCGCCCTGGGTTTACGCGTCGGCAAACCTACCCAGTGAACGTAGGGTGGACATACAAAGGAAAGTCGAACAGGAAAATAACATGCATAATATCAAGAATATTGCAGAGTTATATTACATTGTTGCTGCGGTTCTAACTAAAGATAGAAACTATCTTGGACATGAACCTGCAGCGATGATGAAAAACGGGGTGCCTAATCCCGGCGCTGGCCCTCCACCCTCAGAATTCCGCCGACATGGCTAATGATGGGCTTGATGCGCTCCCTGAGCGGCGCGAGGTTAGTATCCTCCGGCAAGCTCTCCAGCGCGGCGTCGAAGTCGAGGTTGGGGTACCAGTATGCCACCTTGGTGAGAACCTTGGTCATGGCACCCTGGCAAAGCCTCCGGGCCTCGTCGGCCAGCGAAGCCGCCCGGTTGGCATGAAGCTGCTCCAGGGCCCCGAGAACGCACTCAAAGAACAAGGTCAGCTTGGCGTTGGTGGTCCCGATGTGCTTTGGGGCGTACCTCACATTTGGCATCCCCATGGTAGCCAGCTACGCGGTGATCCTGCCGGCGACATCCTCGAGGCGGCCGATCCAGTGGTTCACGCCCTCCTTGAAATCCTTATGCTCGGCGGCCTCATTTTGCCGCAGCTGCTTCTCGGTCTCCAGCTCCTTGGCCAGGGTCCCCTCCCGGGCTTTGGCCTCCGTGAGCATCCCCTCGAGTCCCTCCAGCTTCAGCGTGAGGTCCTTGATGGACTTGTTGGCCTCGGAGAGCTCCCCGGCCTTGCTGATGGCCGCGCCCTGCGCATCCGTCAGAGCGCCGTTGAGCGTGTCCTTCTCCTGGGACAGCTTCAGGGCCTGCTCCTTTAGCCCGTCCTGCTCCACCTCCAGCTCCTTCACCTTGCCAGCATGGACCAAGGCCTGGGCATCGAGCGCCTCTTGGTGCCTCTGCTCCAACTCACGGGTCCACTGCAAGACAAGCTTCCCCACCTCTTCATCCTTGCCACGAAGCATGGCGGCAAGCTTCTCCTCGCGCGCAGCAAGGTCCTCCTCCTGGGAGTTCAGTGCGGCCTCGTGCTGGGTCCGGGCGGCTTCGGCGGCAGCGGCCAAGTTCTTCGCCGTCTCTTGGGCCTTCTCGACGTCGGCAAGCTTCATGGTGAGCTCCACGTCGCGCTTGGCCAGCTCGCCCTGGGCGACCTTCAGCTCCTTGTGAGCCTGGCGGAACCAGTCCTGCGTCTCGGCAACACGCTTCTAGAGGTCCACCTCTGCCTTCTCCACCACCGCCGTCCTGGACTTAGCTTTGTCCAGGCGGGCGCGGTGGAGTGCCTGGAGCTTCCGGAAGCTGGCACCCATGGCGTGGAGGAGCCGCTCTTCCTGTGAGCCGTCGCCACCAACGCTCGGCTCGTCGACGACCTCAAGCCCGGCGGTGGCAAGCACTTCGTCGTCAGACACCTCTCCCTCGACGGGTGTCCTGGTGCTCAACGCGCTTGGAAGGTGGACGAACAAGTTGTCGCTCACCCTCAGGTACTTGCCAGAGCCGGAAGCAGCGGAGGAGGAAGGCTGGTCATCAGTCGCCTCCTCCTCCTCCTCGGTAGGGGCCCTGCCGGCCTCCCCGGCAGGCCCCTTGCCAGTCTCCTCAGCGGCGGCCTTGCCAGCCTCCCCGGCAGGCCCCTTGGCGGCGTCCTCAGTGAAGGAAATAGGCCCTAGAGGCAATAATAACGTTATTATTTATTTCCTTATATCATGATAAATGTTTATTATTCATGCTAGAATTGTATTAACCGGAAACATAATACATGTGTGAATACATAGACAAACAGAGTGTCACTAGTATGCCTCTACTTGACTAGCTCGTTAATCAAAGATGGTTATGTTTCCTAGCCATAGACATAAGTTGTCATTTGATTAACGAGATCACCTCATTAGGAGAATGACGTGATTGACTTGACCCATTCCGTTAGCTTAGCACCCGATCGTTTAGTATGTTGCTATTGCTTTCTTCATGACTTATACATGTTCCTCTGACTATGAGATTATGCAACTCCCGTTTACCGGAGGAACACTTTGTGTGCTACCAAACGTCACAACGTAAATGGGTGATTATAAAGGTGCTCTACAGGTGTCTCCAAAGGTACTTGTTGGGTTGGCGTATTTCGAGATTAGGATTTGTCACTCCGATTGTCGGAGAGGTATCTCTGGGCCCACTCGGTAATGCACATCACTATAAGCCTTGCAAGCATTGTGACTAAAGAGTTAGTTGCGGGATGATGTGTTACGGAACGAGTAAAGAGACTTGCCGGTAACGAGATTGAACTAGGTATCGAGATACCGACGATCGAATCTCGGGCAAGTAACATACCGATGACAAAGGGAACAACGTATGTTGTTATGCGGTCTGACCGATAAAGATCTTCGTAGAATATGTGGGAGCCAATATGGGCATCCAGGTCCCGCTATTGGTTATTGACCGGAGACGTGTCTCGGTCATGTCTACATAGTTCTCGAACCCGTAGGGTCCGCACGCTTAAAGTTACGATGACAGTTTTATTATGAGTTTATGTATGTTGATGTACCCAAGGAGTTCGGAGTCCCGGATGAGATCGGGGACATGACGAGGAGTCTCGAAATGGTCGAGACGTAAAGATCGATATATTGGACGACTATATTCGGACTTCGGAAAGGTTCCGAGTGATTCGGGTATTTTTCGGAGTACCAGAGAGTTACGGGAATACGTATTGGGCCTTTTTGGGCCATACGGGAAAGAAGGAAAAGGGCCTCAAGGGTGCCCGCACCCCTCCCCTTGGTCTGGTCCGAATTGGACTAGGGAAGCGGGGCGCCCCCTTCCTTCCTTCTCTTTTCCCTTCCTCTTTTCCTATTCCATATGGGAGGTGGAATCCTACTAGGACTAGGGAGTCCTAGTAGGACTCCACACTTGGTGCGCCCCCTCCTAGGGCCGGCCTCCTCCTC
The DNA here is from genome assembly GCF_002575655.3 of Aegilops tauschii subsp. strangulata. Classification (NCBI taxonomy): domain Eukaryota; kingdom Viridiplantae; phylum Streptophyta; class Magnoliopsida; order Poales; family Poaceae; genus Aegilops; species Aegilops tauschii. The sequence continues at coordinate 114,893,048 of NC_053039.3, read as the reverse complement.
CCTTGCTCCTTTATATACGGGGCAGGGGGGCACCCCAGAGACACAACAATTGATCCTTGAGATCTCTTAGCCGTGTGCGGTGCCCCCCTCCACCATATTACACCTCGATAATACCGTTGCGGAGCTTAGGCGAAGCCCTACATCGGTGGAACATCATCATCGTCACCACGCCGTCGTGCTGACGAAACTCTCCCTCAACACTCGGCTGGATCGGAGTTCGAGGGACGTCATCGAGCTGAACGTGTGTAGAACTCGGAGGTGCCGTACGTTCGGTACTTGATCGGTCGGATCGTGAAGACGTACGACTACATCAACCGCGTTGTGATAACGCTTCCGCTGTCGGTCTACGAGGGTACGTGGACAAAGCTCTCCCCTCTCGTTGCTATGCATCACCATGATCTTGCGTGTGCGTAGGTAATTTTTTGAAATTACTACGTTCCCCAACAGTGGCATCCGAGCCTGGTTTTATGCGTTGATGTTATGCACGAGTAGAACACAAGTGAGTTGTGGGCGATATAAGTCATACTGCTTACCAGCATGTCATACTTTGGTTCAGCGGTATTGTGAGAGGAAGCGGCCCGGACCGACATTACGCGTACGCTTACGCGATACTGGTTTCACCGTTGCGAGCACTCGTTGCTTAAAGGTGACCGGCGGGTGTCTGTCTCTCTCACTTTAGTTGAACCGAGTGTGGCTACGCCCGGTCCTTGCGAAGGTTAAAACAGCACCAACTTGACAAACCATCGTTGTGGTTTTGATGCGTAGGTAAGAATGGTACTTGCTAAGCCCGTAGCAGCCACGTAAAATATGCAACAACAAAGTAGAGGACGTCTAACTTGTTTTTGCAGGGCATGTTGTGATGTGATATGGTCAAGACATGATGTGATATAATGTGTTGTATGAGATGATCATGTTTTGTAACCGAGTTATCGGCAACTGGCAGGAGCCATATGGTTGTCGCTTTATTGTATGAGATGCAATCGCCATGTAATAGTTTTACTTTATCACTAAGCGGTAGCGATAGTCGTAAAAGCAATAAGTTGGCGAGACGACAACGATGCTACGATGGAGATCAAGGTGTCGCGCCCGTGACGATGGTGATCATGACGGTGCTTCGGAGATGGAGATCACGAGCACGGTGCTTCGGAGATGGAGATCACAAGCACAAGATGATGATGGCCATATCATATCACTTATATTAATTGCATGTGATGTTAATCCTTTATGCATCTTATCTTGCTTTGATTGACGGTAGCATTATAAGATGATCCTTCACTAAATTATCAAAGTATAAGTGTTCTCCCTGAGTATGCACCGTTGCAAAAGTTCTTCGTGCTGAGACACCACGTGATGATCGGGTGTGATAGGCTCTACGTTCAAATACAACGGGTGCAAAACAGTTGCACACGCAGAATACTCAGGTTAAACTTGACGAGCCTAGCATATAACAGATATGGCCTCGGAACACGGAGACCGAAAGGTCGAGCGTGAATCATATAGTAGATATGATCAATATAGTGATGTTCACCATTGAAACTACTCCATCTCACGTGATGATCGGACATGGTTTAGTTGATATGGATCACGTGATCACTTAGAGGATTAGAGGGATGTTTATCTAAGTGGGAGTTCTTAAGTAATATGATTAATTGAACTTAAATTTATCATGAACTTAGTCCTGACAGTATTTTGCAAATTATGCTCGCATTGTTGCTTCCCTGTGTTTTATTTTTGATATGTTCCTAGAGAAAAATTATGTTGAAAGATGTTAGTAGCAAAGATGCGGATTGGATCCGTGATCTGAGGATTATCCTCATTGCTGCACAGAAAAATTATGTCCTTGATGCACCGCTAGGTGACAGACCTATTGCAGGAGCAAATGCAGACGTTATGAACGTTTGGCTAGCTCAATATGATGACTACTTGATAGTTTAGTGCACCATGCTTAACGGCTTAGAATCGGGACTTCAAAGACGTTTTGAACGTCATGGACCATATGAGATGTTCCAGGAGTTGAAGTTAATATTTCAAGCAAATACCCGAGTTGAGAGATATGAAGTCTCCAACAAGTTCTATAGCTAAAAGATGGAGGAGAATCGCTCAACTAGTGAGCATGTGTTCAGATTGTCTGGGTACTACAATCGCTTGAATCAAGTGGGAGTTAATCTTCCAGATAAGATAGTGATTGACAGAATTCTCTAGTCACCATCACCAAGTCAGTAGAACTTCGTGATGAACTATAGTATGCAAGGGATGACGAAAGTAATTCCCGAGCTCTTCGTGATGCTGAAATCGACGAAGGTAGAAATCAAGAAAAACATCAAGTGTTGATGGTTGACGAGACCACTTCAAGTGTTGATGGTTAACAAGACCACTAGTTTCAAGAAAAGGGCAAAGGGATAGAAGGGGAACTTCAAGAAGAACGGCAAGCAAGTTGATGTTCAAGTGAAGAATCCTAAAGTCTGGTCCTAAGCCTGAGACTAAGTGCTTCTACTGCAAAGGGACTGGTCACTGGAAGCGAAACTACCCCAACTATTTGGTGGATAAGAAGGATGGCAAAGTGAACAAAGGTATATTGGATATACATGTTATTGATGTGTACTTTACTAGTGTTTATAGCAACCCCTCGGTATTTGATACTGATTCAGTTGCTAAGAGTAGTAACTCGAAACAGGAGTTGCAGAATAAACAGAGACTAGTAAAAAGGCGAGGTGACGATGTGTGTTGGAAGTAGTTCCAAGATTGATATGATCATCATCGCACACTCCCTATTCTTTCGGGATTAGTGTTGAAACTAAATAAGTGTTATTTGGTGTTTGCGTTGAGCATGAATATGATTTGATCATGTTCATTGCAATACGGTTATTCATTGAAGTTAGAGAACAATTGTTGTTCTGTTTACATGAATAAAAACCTTTTATGGTCATACACACCAACGAAAATGGTTTGTTGGATCTCGATCGTAGTGACACACATATTCATAATATTGAAGCCAAAAGATGCAAAGTTAATAATGATAGTGCAACTTATTTGTGGCACTGCCGTTTAGGTCATATTGGTGTAAAGCGCATGAAGAAACTCCATACTGATGGGATATTGGAATCACTTGATTATGAATCACTTGATGCTTGCGAACCGTGCCTAATGGGCAAGATGACTAAAACGCCGTTCTCCGGAACTATGGAGAGAGCAACAGATTTGTTGGAAATCATACATACAGATGTATGTGGCCCGATGAATATTGAGGCTCGTAACAGGTATCATTATTTTCTGACCTTCATAGATGATTTGAGCAGATATAGGTATATCTACTTGATGAAACACAAGTCTGAAACATTTGAAAAGTTCAAAGAATTTCAGAGTGAAGTGGAGAATTATCGTAACAAGAAAATAAAAGTTTCTACGATATGATCGCAGAGGTAAAATATTTGAGTTACGAGTTTGGCCTTCAGTTAAAACAATGTGAAATAGTTTCACTACTCACGCCACCTGGAACACCACAGTGTAATGGTGTGTCCGAACATCGTAACCGTACTTTATTAGATATGGTGCAATATATGATGTCTCTTACCGATCTACCACTATCATTTTGGGGTTATGCATTAGAGAAAGCTACATTCACGTTAAATAGGGCACCATCAAAATCCGTTGAGACGACGCCTTATGAACCGTGGTTTGGCAAGAAACCAAAGTTGTCGTTTCTTAAAGTTTGGGTTGCGATGCTTATGTGAAAAAGTTTCATCCTGATAAGCTTAAACCCAAATCGGAGAAATGTGTCTTCATAGGATACCCAAAGGAGACAGTTGGGTACACCTTCTATCACAGATCCGAAGGCAAGACATTCGTTGCTTAGTATGGATCCTTTCTAGAGAAGGAGTTTCTCTCGAAAGAAGTGAGTGGGAGGAAAGTAGAACTTGATAAGGTAACTGTACCTGCTCCCTTATTGGAAAGTAGTTCATCACAAGAAACGGTTCCTGTGACGTCTATACCAATGAGTGAGGAAGTTAAGGATGATGATCATGAAACTTCAGATCAAGTTGTTACTAAACCTTGTAGGTCAAGCAGAGTAAGATCCGCACCAGAGTGGTACGGTAATCCTGTTCTGGAGGTTATGTTACTAGACCATGACAAACCTACGAACTATGAAGAAGCGATGGTGAGCCCAGATTCCGCAAAATGGCTTGAGGCCATGAAATCTGAGATGAGATCCATGTATGAGAACAAAGTGTGGACTTTGGTTGACTTGCCCGATGATCGGCAAGCCATAGAAAATAAATGGATCTTCAAGAGGAAGACGGACGCTGATAGTAGTGTTACTATCTACAAAGCTAGACTTGTCGGAAAAAGGTTTTTGACAAAGTTCAAGGTGTTGACTACGATGAGATTTTCTCACTCGCAGCGATGCTTAAGTCTGTCCGAACCATGTTAGCAATTGCCGCATTTTATGAAATATGGCAAATGGATAAACAAAACTGCATTCCTTAATGGATTTATTAAAGAAGAGTTGTATATGATGCAACCAGAAGGTTTTGTCAATCCTAAAGGTGCTAACAAAATATGCAAGCTCCAGCGATCCATCTATGGATTGGTGCAAGCATCTCGGAGTAGGAATATACGCTTTGCTAAGTTGATCAAAGGATATAGTTTTATACAGACTTGCGACGAAGCCTGTATTTACAAGAAAGTGAGTGGGAGCACTACAACATTTCTGATAAGTATATGTAAGTGACATATTGTTGATCGGAAATAATGTAGAATTATTCTGCAAAGCATAAAGGAGTTTTTTCAAAGAAAGACCTCGGTGAAGCTGCTTACATATTGAGCATCAAGATCTATAGAGATAGATCAAGACGCTTGATAAGTTTTTTCAATGACTACATACCTTAACAAGATTTTGAAGTGGTTCAAAATGGAACAGTCAAAGAAAGAGTTTCTTGCCTGTGTTACAAGGTGTGAAATTGAGTAAGACTCAAAACCCGAACACGGCAGAAGATAGAAAAAGAATGAAAGTCATTCCCTATGCCTCGGCCATAGGTTCTATAAAGTATGCCATGCTGTGTACCAGATCTATTGTATACCCTACACTGATTTTGGCAAGGGAGTACAATAGTGATCTAGGAGTAGATCACTGAACAGCGGTCAAAATTATCCTTACTGGAATAAGGATATGTTTCTCGATTATGGAAGTGACAAAAGGCTCGTCGTAAAAGGTTACGTCGATGCAAGTTTTGACACTAATCTAGATGACTCTAAGTCTCGGTCTAGATACATATTGAAAGTGGGAGCAATTAGCTAGAGTAGCTCCATGCAGAGCATTGTAGACATAGAAATTTGCAAAATACTTACGGATCTGAATGTGACAGACCCGTTGACTAAAATTATCTCACAATCAAAACATGATCACACCTTAGTACTCTTTGGGTGTTAAGCACATAGCGATGTGAACTAGATTACTGACTCTAGTAAACCCTTTGGGTGATGGTCACATGACGATGTGAACTATGGGTGTTAATCACATGGTGATGTGAACTATTCATGTTAAATCACATGGCGATGTGAACTAGATTATTGACTCTAGTGCAAGTGGGAGACTGAAGGAAATATGCCCTAGAGGCAATAATAACGTTATTATTTATTTCCTTATATCATGATAAATGTTTATTATTCATGCTAGAATTGTATTAACCGGAAACATAATACATGTGTGAATACATAGACAAACAGAGTGTCACTAGTATGCCTCTACTTGACTAGCTCGTTAATCAAAGATGGTTATGTTTCCTAGCCATAGACATAAGTTGTCATTTGATTAACGAGATCACCTCATTAGGAGAATGACGTGATTGACTTGACCCATTCCGTTAGCTTAGCACCCGATCGTTTAGTATGTTGCTATTGCTTTCTTCATGACTTATACATGTTCCTCTGACTATGAGATTATGCAACTCCCGTTTACCGGAGGAACACTTTGTGTGCTACCAAACGTCACAACGTAAATGGGTGATTATAAAGGTGCTCTACAGGTGTCTCCAAAGGTACTTGTTGGGTTGGCGTATTTCGAGATTAGGATTTGTCACTCCGATTGTCGGAGAGGTATCTCTGGGCCCACTCGGTAATGCACATCACTATAAGCCTTGCAAGCATTGTGACTAATGAGTTAGTTGCGGGATGATGTGTTACGGAACGAGTAAAGAGACTTGCCGGTAACGAGATTGAACTAGGTATCGAGATACCGACGATCGAATCTCGGGCAAGTAACATACCGATGACAAAGGGAACAACGTATGTTGTTATGCGGTCTGACCGATAAAGATCTTCGTAAAATATGTGGGAGCCAATATGGGCATCCAGGTCCCGCTATTGGTTATTGACCGGAGACGTGTCTCGGTCATGTCTACATAGTTCTCGAACCCGTAGGGTCCGCACGCTTAAAGTTACGATGACAGTTTTATTATGAGTTTATGTATGCTGATGTACCGAAGGAGTTCGGAGTCCCGGATGAGATCGGGGACATGACGAGGAGTCTCGAAATGGTCGAGACGTAAAGATCGATATATTGGACGACTATATTCAGACTTCGGAAAGGTTCCGAGTGATTCGGGTATTTTTCGGAGTACCGGAGAGTTACGGGAATACGTATTGGGCCTTATTGGGCCATACGGGAAAGAAGGAAAAGGGTCTCAAGGGTGCCCGCACCCCTCCCCTTGGTCTGGTCCGAATTGGACTAGGGAAGGGGGGCGCCCCCTTCCTTCCTTCTCTTTTCCCTTCCTCTTTTCCTATTCCATATGGGAGGTGGAATCCTACTAGGACTAGGGAGTCCTAGTAGGACTCCACACTTGGTGCGCCCCCTCCTAGGGCCGGCCTCCTCCTCCCTTGCTCCTTTATATACGGGGCAGGGGGCACCCCAGAGACACAACAATTGATCCTTGAGATCTCTTAGCCGTGTGCGGTGCCCCCCTCCACCATATTACACCTCGATAATACCGTTGCGGAGCTTAGGCGAAGCCCTGCATCGGTGGAACATCATCATCGTCACCACGCCGTCATGCTGACGAAACTCTCCCTCAACACTCGGCTGGATCGGAGTTCGAGGGACGTCATCGAGCTGAACGTGTGTAGAACTCGGAGGTGTCGTACGTTCGGTACTTGATCGGTCGGATCGTGAAGACGTACGACTACATCAACCGCGTTGTGATAACGCTTCCGCTGTCGGTCTACGAGGGTACGTGGACAAAGCTCTCCCCTCTCGTTGCTATGCATCACCATGATCTTGCGTGTGCGTAGGAATTTTTTTGAAATTACTACGTTCCCCAACACTCAGCAGCGCCCTTGGCGGCCTCCTTGGCAGCGATCTTCTCGGCGTCCGCCTCGGCGGCCTTGGCAACGTCCTCAATGATGGCGTCCACGTCCTCTGGGTTCACCGAGGAGGAATCTGGACTCCGTAGAAGGGAGTGAGGCAAGGCCAAGACCAAGAGCCAGAAAGAAAAAGGAACGGGGACGAAAGGCAAGCGACTTACTAGCGCTAGTGCTAGGCTCGGAAAAAGAAGTCCCCTCCTCGCCAACATTTGGCGTCGAGGCAAAGCCGCCGGCGCCCAAGTTCTCCTCTCCTCCTCCATGTGCGTGGGCTCGGTGCTTGGCGCCCTTACCGGGGACGCCCCTCGGGGCAGCATGGTCGATGGGGGCGGCGTGTTGGGAGTAGCCCTCTGCGGCTCCTCCTGCTGCCGCTCTCCTCCTGCATACCCGGCAAGGTCAGCGCCAAGGTATCGTACCCCTGACACATGTTGACGAGGGGAGAGTAGTGAGCTTACGCTGGGGGCTGGGCCGGGGGCTGCTGTCTGGGCTACTCAGCACCACCAGTGGCGCCCATGAAGTACCAGCCAGGGGCTGGCGGCCCGCCGAGGTCTTGGCCCTCTTCACCCTTCGGGCCAGCGTCTCCGCGTCCCTGCCAAGATGAAAACAAGTCAAGACAAGCGACACAGATTGAGGAGGCGGAGATGACGGGAAGGAGCCAGATACTTACTCGTCGTCCACCTCCTCCTCTGCTAGTTTCCTCTTCCTCCTCGGGCTGAGGGATCCGTAGTCGAAAGTGACCCCCGCGTCGGCATCCGCCGGAGGAGGGGAGGAGGGCGGAGTCTGTGTGCGCTTGGGGGAAGAAGAAGCAGATGTCGTCTTCCTCGCTGTCGCGGCCTTCACCACCTTCTTCGCCGCCGCGACCCTCGTCTGACGCGCGGACTCCTCCGGGGACTTTGGCCGCCGCGCGGCCCTGACGGGCCGCACCGGCTCGCCGGAGGTGGCCCGCCGCAGGACTCGCCCTCTCCCCGTGGCCGGAGGGTCAACAGCCCCGGCCTCCTCTTCCGACGACTCGTCGGCCGCTTCCTCAACCAGAGGAGCCTCGGTGCCGGCACTGCTGGCTTCCCCGGCGGCCGCCGCCCATCGGGCGAGCTCCTCCTCCTCCGTGGCCGTTGCGGCCTTGTCCTCCTCACCACCAGCGCTGCCGGCCTCCTCGGCAAGCTGCGCCTCCCTCGCCCTGGTGGCGATGTAGTCCAGTTCCGCCTGGGTGGTGTCCTCGACGAGCAGCCGCTCGGCGTCGGCGTTGATGTACCCCTCGTGCAGAGTGTCAAAGAACTGTTTCACCTCGACGTCCTCCGGCTCCTTCCAGCTCGGGTCAGGGCCATGGGCGTTGCAGTCCGACATCATAGCGATGATCTCGGTCTGGCACGAATTATTGCACAGCGGGACCACTCCCGCCGGCAACTTAAACAAGGGCCCCTTGAAGACCTTGCCGGCCTTTGCGGCGGCCCTCGCGACCTTGCCGGTCCGCTCTACCTCGCCGTCGTGGCCCACATCGAGCTGGAAGAGCCGCTGGCAGAAATGGGCATGCCCCATCACTGTGAAGTTGTGGTCGAGGCCGGGGCGAAGACGCATGATGTCGGCAGGGTTCGTGAAGAGCCAGGCTGGCCTCCCGTTGTTGTGCAGTGGAGCGATCCGGCGGCGGATGAAGTCCACCCCGATCATCTCAAGGGTGAGCCCTGCCTCGGTGATCCGAAGGATCCTGGTGGTGGCGACCGTGAGCTTCTCGTCATCAGCGTCGACGTCACTCCAATCGCTTCTGCGCACCGGCGGCGCCCGGCGAACTTTGCAGAACGCCGCCGGGTCCTTCTCTTCGATCCAGCACCACCGGCCCCGCCATTCTTCCCACCTCTCCTTCATGGCACCCTCCGGATACGCCCCCTTGGACCTTGGGATCCAGGTGATGCAACCAGAGATGGCACCCCCTGGTTGGATCCGAGGGGAGAAGTAACGGCGGAAAAGCGCCGTGTTGGGGTGCACCCCGGCGAAGCCTTCACAGCGGTGCGCGAAGAGGGCCATGCACGCCATAGCATTTGGGGTAAAATCCAAGAGGCGGAAGCCAAAGGTGTGCATGATGTCGCTGTAGAAATCAGAGAAGGGAGGACAAAGCCCGCAGGAAAAATAGTCGACAAAGAAGGGGTACCGATTTGGGGCAGCCTCGGCGCAGTTGGCGGAGATGACGCGCGTGGCTGGATGCCCCGACTTCTCTCCCACCGTCTTCAACCCCCACAGGGGCCTGAAGGCTTCCCGAAGCTCGAGCACGTCAACTGTCAAGGGGAAGAAGGCGGACTGCGTCCGCTGCACCGCCAGCGCACTCTCCGGCGGCTCCGCCACCCCGGAATCCTAAGCCACACCCTTGCCCTTGGCGGATTTCGGCGCCATGGCGGCTGGGGGAGAAGGGCAAAGCAGAGGGCGGCGAGAACGCAATGGCGGTGAGCAAGAGCGAAGCTTAGGGAAGAAGAGGAAGACGAGCGGAGGCTTTCGAGATTGGGATTGCGCGAAGGGTAAAGGAACAGTGCGCTCGCAGTTATCCTTCTTATGGGGAAGCCGCGGGTCGCGTTGCCCATTTACTGTGATGTGACGCATGCGTGCGGGAACCGCCCCATGTATGCCGCCCACGTCACGCACACCCCTCCACGCCGCGCCATGCCGCGCGCAGGTCGTGGGAAGCGCAGCGCGTGAAAAGTTTTACCACGGTAAAAACCGCCCCGCTTGCCCACGCACCGTTTTGGGCCTGGCCCAACAACGTGTCGCGCTTATGTGTGGCCCAGGCCCGGGTGCTGCTATCGGTGTACAGAAGACGGGGCGCACCTTTATACCCCTCTACCTATGCACGGACAGTCGAAGTCGCGCCCACGGCCACACTAAGCAGAGCAGGGGAGGTGAACCGAGGTAAAACCGAAGCTCGAGGCAGCGAGAGCAACGCCAAGGCCAAGACCACAAAGATGCAGAGGGGCGGAGCAGTTTCCCCTGGCAAGACCCTTGCCGGAGATGGCCTCAGCAGCCCCGGCAAGACCCTTGCCGGGGCAGCACGCCCAAGCACCAACAGAGCGAGTCACCCTTGAGCCCACGTCTCCGACACCATCACCCACGTTGGGCCAGGGCTCGGGAGGCACCTCCATGGTGGCATGCAGATCTTCGTGGAGGCTCCACCACCGCGCCACCTCAGCTGCATGCGAACGGCGGCGGAGACTTGGTTGGTGCGGGCCTGGCAGTGGCCCTGCTGGCGTCCTTGGCAAGGGCCTTGCCGGTGGCGCCGCATGCATCACTGGACGGGGCGCATGTCAAAGCAAGGAGGAGGGGCGACGGACAGGGCGGGCCTCGCCCCCGTCCCCAATAAAGCTAGGGGACACCTCAGCGGCGCATTAAATGCGTCTTGTCCTGTAATACGAGCGATAAGCTCACAATACTGTACGCCTTTCCACCTCCTGTATGCCACTGTGGCAGCCCCTTTCGACTATAAAAGGAGGCCCATGGCATATTGGAGAAGGATTCGGCTCTTTGGGACCACGCACCCCACCATAGCTAGTTCGAGAGCTCAAGAACTCTCTGAAATACACCCACCAAAGCAGGACTAGGGTTTTACACATCCTCGCGGCCCGAACCTGGGTAAACGATCCTTGTGCTGATTACTAATCCTGCTCTTCTCACAACCCTGCGCCCCGGCAACCGTAGTAGGGATTCTTGTGATCCCATAGGTGTCGTTCCACACCGACAAAAGTAGATCGCAAAGGCAAATAATATGAGAAAGAGACCCGGGGGCCGTAGGTTTCACTAGTGGCTTCTCTCGAGAAAAATAGAAAATGGTGGGTAAACAAATTACTGTTGGGCAACTGATAGAATTTCAAATAATCATGACGATATCTAGGCAATGATCATTATATAGGCATCACGTCCAAGATTAGTAGACCGACTCCTGCCTGCATCTACTACTATTACTCCACACATCGACCGCTATCCAGCATGCATCTAGTGTATTAAGTTCATGGAGAAACGGAGTAATGCAATAAGAACGACGACATGATGTAGACAAGATCTATTTATGTAGAAATAGACCCCATCGTTTTATCCTTAGTAGCAATGATACATACGTGTCGGTTCCCATTCTGTCACTGGGATCAAGCATCGTAAGATCGAACCCACACTACAAAGCACCTCTTCCCATTGCCAGATAAATAGATCAAGTTGGCCAAACAAAATCCAAATATCGGAGAAGAAATACGAGGCTATAAGCAATCATGCATATAAGAGATCAAAGAAACTCAAATAAATTTCATGGATATAAAAAGATAGATTTGATCATAAACTCAAAGTTCATCCGATCCCAACAAACACACCGCAAAAAGAGTTACATCATATGGATCTCCAAGAGACCATTGTATTGATAATCAAGAGAGAGAGAGAGGAAGCCATCTAGCTACTAACTACGGAAGGTCTACAAAGAACTACTCACGCATCATTGGAGAGGCACCAATTCACATGATGAACCCCTCCGTGATGGTATCTAGATTGGATCTATGGTTTCTGGAACTTGCGGCGGCTGGAATTGATTTTCGTCGACTCCCCTAGGGTTTCTAGAACAATAGGGTATTTATAGAGCAAAGAGGCGGTTTGGGAGGCACCTAAGGTGGGCACAACCCACCAGGGCACCTCCAGGCACGCTCTGGTGGGTTGTGCTCCCCTTGGAGCACCCCCAGGCGCTTCTTCAGCCCACTGGATGTCTTTTGGTCCAAAAAATCCACAAAAAGTTTCATTGCGTTTGGACTCCGTTTGGTCTTGATTTCCTGTGATGTAAAAAACATGCAAAAAACAACAACTGGCACTTGGCACTATGTTAATAGGTTAGTACCAAAAAATGATATAAAATGACTATAAAATGATTATAAAACATCCAAGAATGATAATATAATAGCATGTAACAATCAAAATTTATAGATACATTGGAGATGTATCAGCATCCCCAAGCTTAATTCCTGCTCGTCCTCGTGTAGGTAAATGATAAAACAAAATTTTTGATGTGGAATGTTGCCTAAAATATCATCTCATATTCTTTTCTTTGTAGCATGGACATTTGGAATTTTATATGGTTCAAAGAAATAGTCTAGTTTTGACATGATAACTTGATTACTCAAGCATATCAACAAGCAACCATGTCTTTCAAAATATCGACGCTAAAATAAGTTATCCCTAGCCCATCATGCTAAATCATTGATCCATTCATGAAACACACTCGCATATTAGCTACACCCAATGCTCAAGTACGATCATAGTGTCCCCTAGTTGGTGCTTTATAAGAGAAGATGGAGACTCAAATTTAAAATAAAAATTGCATAAAGTAAAAGAAAGGCCCTTCGCGGAGGGAAGTAGGGATTTGTAGAGGTGCCAGAGCTCAAAGCGAAAAACATAGAGATAAAGACATTTTGGGAGGTATGATTTTCCCACCAACGAAAACGACTTAGAGTTCCCGACACTTTCCATGCTAGATATATCATAGGCGGTTCCCAAACAGAAAATGAAGTTTATTCCTTTTTCCACCATACTTGCACTTTCCATGGCTAACCATATCCATGGGTGCCTTCCATACCAACACCTTCCAAGGAATTTATTATTTGACAACATAAAGTAAATTCATTTTTCATTTCGGGACTGGGCATCCCTAATACCTTTGCCTTACTCTCGTGCAATGATAAGTGAATAAACACTCATCGTGAGAATAACACATCTAGCATGGAAAATATCAGCCACCCCTCCCCGCCTCGCGAGCGGTACGAGCACACAAAAGAGAAATTTATTTTTAAAATTAGAGATGGCACATACAAATTTTCTTGGAATGGCAAAAGAATACCACATATTGGTAGATATGGTGAAGTCATGTGGCAAAACTGGTTTAAAGGATTTTGGATGCACAAGTAGAGATCATACTTAGTGGAAAATGAAGGCTAGCAAAAGATAAATATCATAAGCGAGCATTAAGCATAATTAACACCGAATAATGCACCACAAGTAGGATGTAATTTCATTGCATAACTATTGACTTTCTTGCTTGCATAGGGAATCACAAACCTTAACACGAATATTCTTACCAAAGAATAATTACTCATCAACATAACTCACATATCACATCATCATATCTCAAAACTATTACAAGGAATCAAGTTTATTTTTTCCAATGGTCTTCATGAAAGTTTTTATTATATCCTCCTTGGATATCTATCACTTTGGAACTAATTTTCATGTGTTGCTTTTCATAAGCTCAAACAAATATAAGTGAAGATCATGAGCATAATATTTCTTTCTCTCAAATTAATTTAAGTGAAGCAAGAGAGAATTTCTTAAAAAAATTACTAACTCTCAAATAAATCTAAGTGAAGCATGAGAGCATTTCTTCAAAAATAACAAAGCACACCGTGCTCAAAAAGATATAAGTGAAGCACTAGAGCAATTCCATAGCTCATAAAGATTTAACTGAAGCATAGAGAGAAATTCTAACAAGTCATGGCATAATTTTGGCTCTCTCAAATAGGTGTGTCCAGCAAGGATTCATTACTTAAAATACAAAGAAAAACAAGCAAAGACTCATATCATACAAGATGCTCCAAGCAAAACTCATAGTATGTGACAAATAAAAATATAGCTTCGAGTAAAATACCGATGGTCGTTAGAAGAAAGAGGGGATGCCACTCGGGGCATCCCCAAGCTTAGTTGCTTGCTTTTCTTTGGATAATATCTTCGGATGCCATGGTCATCCCCAAGCTTAGGCTCTTCTTACTGCTTATTCCTTCATCCATCGTAACATCACCCAAAACTTGAAAACTTCAATCACACAAAACTCAACAAAATCTTCGTGAGATCCGTTAGTATAAGAAAGCAAATCACTACTATAAGTACTGTAGCAAACCAATTCATATTTTATTCTTGCATTATATTTACTGTATTCCAACTTTTATATGGCAAAAACTCATCAAAGAAAACTATAGAATCATCAAAACAAGCACACAACGCAAAGAAAACAGAATCTGTCAAAAACAGAACAGTGTGTAGCAATCTCGATATTTCGAATACTTCTGAAACTCCAATTTTTTTGAAAAATTAGGAATACCTGAGCAATTTGTATATTATTATTCTGCAAAAAGAATTGGTATTTTATCACGCTTCTGTCAAAAATGAGAATTATTTTTGTGAGCGCAAAAGTTTCTTTTTTTTAGCAAGATCAAATCGACTATCACCCAAGAAGATCCTAAAGGCTTTGCTTGGCAAAAACACTAATTAAAACACAAAAACACAATAATAATAGTAGCATAATTGTGCAAACACTCAAGAACAGAAAGCAAAAGACAAAAATAAATTTTATTCATTGGGTTGCCTCCCAACAAGCGCTTTCATTTTACGCCCTTAGCTAGGCATAAAGCTGGGATCTACATTTTGTTATCCTTCTCCTTAGTTTTCTTAGAGGTGTTTTTGTCATGAGGCTTTGTAAAGACAACATAAAACATATTATCCATAGAAACTTTAGCACTATTAAGTTGCCCATCATCATAAGCCCTTTGATTTCCGGTAACAATCCAAGAGTAATGTTGATTAACATTGTTGAAAACTTGTTGGATTACATCTAAAATGGGGACTTCCTTTTTAAGATTCTCATCTAAGATTTGATTATCCCCAAGCAAATGTCTTAACGCATAATCACTATTGTAAAGAATTTCATCTATCACGGGCTTTTTAGGATTCATACCATAAAAATCAAAGATTTCCCTAGCTTCCCGTATTATGTAGTCAGATTCATTCATAAGAACGAGAGTGGCCAACTTTTTAGCCTTAGGATTCTTTATAACGGGGAGCTGAAAAAACAATCGTTGCAAAGTAGGATGAGTACAGATAAATTTACTTTCAAGTTTCAGAACTAGTGCCGAAATAGCATCCGGAGAAGATCTAGTATTTCTAAGTATAGGAGCATCATCACTACAAAAAAAGACACATCCGTGACATTTTGGGCCGAACGATTTTTTTCCTGTCATGCTTATGACACTTCTACGACGATAATTGTGACAAAACCTAGTATCATCATAGATGTGGTGGGCTTCTACTTCCATGACAAAAAATCATGACAGAAAATGGGCTTTTTGTCCTGGGAGGGACAGAGATGCAGCTACATGACATTCTTTGGGCCGTCCATGACGGAAAAAAACCGTGCTAGAAGCGAGGGCGAGGAAAATATCGGGGAGTTCCCGGTTACAGTGCATGGTCGGGGGCCAAGCGATGCGCGTTTCTCTCGTACAAGTATGCGCGTGGATGCGAGGCGTTGTGACAGCCCAAAATTTTGACCTTGTTTTATAAATTAAAATTTTGCCAGGAAATTGAACTTTTCCATTTGTCTAGATTTGCCCTTTTGATATTGTGGGTTTTTACCTCAAGTAGAAACTTTCCAAAAGTATTATTGGACTTGTATGTTCTCTCTATGAAACAATTCTTTATCAGTGGATTTAATTGCAAGGTTTGCTTTTTCTTGAGCTTTACTCTTTTAAAATGATCTTTCATAAATTTGGAGCCTGTTTTGCACTGCAACCATTTGATTGATGCATTTAAAAATTTCACCAAAATTTGGGGATGTCATGTGATGTTTCCACATCACTTCTATACAAAAATATCTTTTGGTTATTGGAGATTTTGAGCTCTACATCAACTTTTCAAATCTGGTCCAGTAGGCATTTTTGCACTACAACCTATTTAAATATTCCTTTAAAAATTCTTCCAAGTGTTTGGAGATGTCAGTAGATGCATATAATTCAACTTTATGCTAAAACCCAGTGAAGTTCTTTGAAAAATTTGAGTGAATCAACCTCCTTTTCATTCTGGTTCAGTTTGGTGATTTGTACTGCAACCCTATTTTATTTTGCTCTAGGGCCCATGAGCCTTTTCCTGCTTGTAGCCCTCCCTGCAAAACCCTTAAGTCCAGGAGAGTGGTCCCATTGGAGGATTTTAAGTGCATGCAATGAGACCTTTTTCTTTCTGTCAAAACTGTAGTTTTGCAAAACTTGCAATAGCAAGTTTCTGGTTTTGCCCAAATGATCTTGCCATCATCACCTACATCTAGGGAGACACTGGTCTGGAGTTTTTGGCCACTCCAAGAGTTGCCTAAATGCACTTAGCATTATGTCGAACAGCTTGTGTTCATCGACAGTTTTGGCATGTTTTCTAGTTTGCATTATGGATTTGATCCACTGACCCAGCAACCTTGTCCACTAAGCTCCTGGCTATCCATAACCCTGCCCTGTTAGTTGCCAGCCTCCCTCTCGCACTCTAGGCTGCCCTGGCATTTCGTCGAGCACATCCCGTGCGTGCTCTGGGCGCGCCCAGAGCGCACGTTTTGCACGCGCGCGCACCGAGCCGCAGCGTCGCACTGCCGCCCTCGCCGCATCCCGCCCCTGGCCCTTGCTCTCCTGCAGAGCCGCGCCCTGCACTCGCCCACTCACCAGAACCCTCCAAGCCGCCCCTGGCGCCCTACAGCGCCGCCGTCAGAGCCTTTGGCGGCACGCCGGCGTCGGCAGTAAGCTCCTGCCACGGACGGCGCCGCCCAAGCCACCCGCGCGCGCCAGCTGCCCCTGTGAACAGCTCGAGCTTATCCTGGAGCCCATCGGCACGCGCTCGTCGCCGCCACGTCGCCCTACGGCTACAGAGCGACGGTCGCCGGCGTTCTTATCCACGGCCGCCGCGGGACCAGCCTCGAACGCCTATAAAAGGAGACCCCGAGCCCATCCGAGCGCTCAGGCGACCTCAGGCCTTCCCCCTAGTGCTCCCCTAGCCGTGGATTGACCGGAAGAGGCCATCTCCCCCACCTCCGGCCGGTTCGGCCGCCGCTGCCTTCCGGTGCCATTCGTCGCAACCAGACACTCCCCCGCCCATCCAGCGCCACCACTTGCTTCCCCTAGTTCTTGCGGAGCTGCTCAGTGCCTCAGCCTCGATCGGAAACCACCGGAGCCCAAAACCCCCTTCACTCCCGTAGCCCCCTCCGCCGCGGAGCTCGCCGCCGGCGACTCCTCCCACCACCGTCGACCCAACGACCACCCAGAGGACCGCCCCGGTCTGGCAGGTCCATCCCCGCCCTCGGATACCCGTGGGGAGCTGCCGTTCGTCGATGGTGATCGCCGGAGTCCCGCCCCGTTCGGGCAGAGGAAGAGGAGGGAGAGGGGGGAATAGTCAAACCTGACCAGTGGGCCCCCCTGGACCCACTGTCAGCGACCTAGCCCCGCCGACGCGTGTTTTAAGTGGAGACGTGTTTCGCAAAATACGTTTTCGCTGAACAGAAAGCGTAAGCCCCCCCGAAACGTTTTCTTTTCTGGTTTTTATTAAAAATAGAACTTTGACCAAACTTTGACTAGCTATATCTTTTAAAATAAAGCCCCAAATGAGTTGATTCTTTTTCCTACCTCTCTCAAATTTCATCTAGTTTATTTTAAGATTTATTTCAAAAATATTTGGGACAGCTTTTTGTACTGTTTTTGAAATATTTGTCATTTGAATATTTTTCAAAATAGGAAATGGAGAGAGAAGAAAACTTTCAAAGAGTGCACCCCCATGCATACTCTTGAAGGCAAGCATTCTGAACTCTGGCATAATATTTTCGTGAGGTGTTTTGATACGGTTACAACACCGCTTTGACTTGGAGTATACGTTATTTTTATGTAACGATAAAGTCACACACATGAGTGCATATTGGAGATACTTTGCTGTTAGAAATGGATATGCTGGTGATAGTGATCATCCTCGCGAGCTTTTCTTGCATACCGGCAGGAAGCCGGGAGAGTCATGGTCTTGGGTAGACACGAGCTTGTCCCTAGTTCCTCGTCGAGACGAATGTATCCGGTAGGGCATGATGAGGTTTGATGAGCGGTGTTTCTATCTGTTAATGGAAACATTTTTTTTGGTCATGCTAATCATTCGGAGAATACTTGGACCTCCTGAGTCGGCCGTAGGTCGAGTCTTGTTTAGTAACTTCCCCTACTTGTTTTGTACTACCACTTGTCCCTGCCGCAGGAGGGTACGGTTCAGTAAGTTGTCAACCCCTTACCAAGGCACACACCGTACAGAGAGGCCATGGTGGAAGATACCGGATGCATCCGGTAGGCATGCCACCTGGTCAGGGGGCATGGGTGTTTCCGGTTGGGACCGAGAGGGGGGCACCCCTTAGAGCGCGTGATATAAATTTGATCCCATGCTACGTCGAGGTTGTAGCCTCCCCACTTAGAGTTTTGCTTGACAGGTGTCGTGGGTGATTCCAGACACCGATAAGCTAAGCTGGTGTGTGCAGGTCAGGCGTGTTTTCAATTAAAAGGCCGTAGGCGGAATTAGTCCTGATGGACTAAATAAATCCGTTACTCGTGGGAAAAGAGTACACCCTCTACAGAGGTCATATCTATTTGGATAGCCATGTTCATGGGTAAGGACTTTAGTCTGAGATGGGTCTAGTGACGGTTTTCGGATGGAGAAACGGCTAAACTAGAATCTAGTGACGGTCTTCGGATGGAGAAACGGCTAGACTAGATCTTTGTTTATGTTTATTATTATGGACTAACCATTTACATTATTTGAATTTTTGAGTATCCCTGGGATGGTTCTACCTCCTGGATATTCACTGTGATTATTCTTATATAAGCCCTTTATGTGGTGTCGCTCAGACGCCCGACTGCGGCATGCTTGTTATTTAATTATTCCTATATAAGCCCTTTATGTGGTGTCGCTCAGACGCCCGACTGCGGCATGCTTTTTATTTAATTTTTCTTTATAAGCCCTTTATGTGGTGTCGCTCAGACGCCCGACTGCGGCATGCTTGTTATTTAATTTTTCTTTATAAGCCCTTTATGTGGTGTCGCTTAGACGCCCGACTGCGGCATGCTTGTTATTTAACTATCCTTTATAAGCCCTTTATGTGGTGTCGCTCAGACGCCCGACTGCGGCATTATTAATTTATTTGCACCCTTTCGAGGAGCCATTTCAGATACTCGATCCATGCATTCTATTACTACCCCCGTATTGCATGTTCATATTTTACCTGCGTGCGTGCATCACGGTTTCCGTTGATTTTGTGACAGACGTTATCATCATAAAATATTTCGGAGCATGATTACCCCTTGTTATATTATACCCGTGTTCTTGATGTTTGCGAGTACATTCAAACGTACTCACTGGCTTGTCCCTGGCTATTGTCTTGGCCAGATTCCTTGCTTGGAGATAAGCATTGCGATGACAGCCCTGGAACCTACGCAATGACGATAGCAGCCTCGCGAAGATAGGAGTTATCCTGGTCAGCTGTTCTTGTGGGAAATGGAGTCCCATAGACGCAGATGTACCATAAACCGCTTCCGCCATCAACCACTAGAAACCAAGTGTTGTACTCCTAGGCCACAATGGTCTTGTACTGCATATTTTGTACTTTGCTTGGAATTCTTGTATCAAGTTGGTGCCTCATCAGCTAACAGTAATCCTGGGGCTGGTGAGCACAAAGGCCGTTTTCTGGGAAATTAATACCCCAAAAATCCGGTCCTGACAGACTTGGTATCAGAGCCAGGCTGACCATTGGCTAATCCTATCTTAGCCAGGTTAATAAACCTAGGTTAACCAAACCACCAGACCTTAACCTAACCCCGGCCAAACATCTCGCATAAGATAGCCCCACAGTGACCCGACGCCTTTCGGCAGACGGTGCCCAACCTATCAGCCTAGCCCGTCAATCACGCGCCAGTGACCGACACCTAACACGTCTCATTCGCAGGCGTGCGAAGGAAGACTCCGTCCCCTTTTCCTATAAAAAGGGCACGCTAGCCTCAACACAGCACAGCACAGCCTCTTTCCCCAAACCAAGCCACGATGCCTGGCCCCATTGTTCACAACGAGACCACAGCAACCAACCTTGGAGGTTTTGTGACCGTGCTCGCAAACCTCACCCGCCGTGCCTATGCATTAGAAGAGCCCCCTGAATATGTTGTGTACCAAGGACCCATGTACGGTGAGAGCCGTCAATTCTGGGCCACTGTGCACATCTATGGTAGGGGTCTATCGCCAGAACGCCCCTACAGGTTCACCGGAAGGACAACTTTGAGCGACAAGCCATCCAACTGGCAGCTCGAGAAGCTATAGTTCAACTCCGGCACTTGTCGCCCAGAGTTAACTGTCGCTCCTTCTACTACTACCCCAGTCGTGACGGGTATGGTAGGCCGCCCTAGGTTGCCAACGGGGATCACGAGACAGATCCTGCACTATTGCATCTGGTGCGCTATGTAAGCGCACTAGAGCAACTGTTCGATCAAATCACCCTTGATCTGATCGCAGCTCGTGGAGAACTGGTTCGCCGAGCCCCGACGAGAGGAGAAATGGAGCCCGACGCCGACAACCCAGTCGTGCTGTTCGGACACCCGATCGAGCCCTTGAGGTCTGCCCCAGCCATCAACCAGAGTGCTTTGGTATCCCCAGAAGCGCTTCATCGCCTTTTGGGAACCCGTTCCAACGGGATTGTGGCCAGCAACCCCCGTGAGGGTCATCACCACTAGCCCGACCCTGCAGCCCCTCAACCTCAACCAGCAGATCCCGATGGTGAAACCCGTGGAGGAACCCCGGCGTCCACCAGGCCAGCCCACTTGGACATTAACGAAGTAGACTAAGTCGCTCAAGTAGTATCGAGCCTTAGTATTCCTACGCTTTGTAACTGTGTGGTCCTGTATCGCTATTATTAAATGCTATCCGCTTGAGCGCCCCTATTTTTGGAGTAATGGCTATGCATATGTACGTTGGCGTACAGTTGCATTTTTAAATTCCAGGCACAGCTACCAAGACCAAACCCCGACGGCACCCACAGTAATGCGTCACATTTATGAGATATGTATATCTGTGGCTTTGACCCAAGAACAGGATCGACGACCAGTTACCCTTCACCACGGTAGATAACCCAGCCCCAATGCTATATAAAAGGACACCTCGTGACCTTGCCAAGTACCCCTCACCTTGTGCGCAACACTCACAGCCATTTCTTTGCCATGCCGACCCCCAGTATTTATCTGAGAACCCCAGACGCAACCCCGGGTAGTTTTGTTAAATTTTTGTGGGACTTTACCTGCAGTACCATGAGTGCCATCCATCCACCCCAGTACGAGTTGCTCAAATCGAGGATCACCCCATCCACCTCGAAATATTGGGCAATGGTGCACATCCCACCCACAAACCCAAACCAAGACCCAACGGAAGTTTCCTTCGTGGGGAAATCCATGCCGACTCCGCACATGGCCATAGAAGCTGTTGCGTACGAAGCACTCGCTCGTCTTCGATTCGCGGTACCCTATGCCAGCGAACGAGGATATTATTATTTTCCGAGTCGTGCAGCACCCGGAGAAGTTGCATCTTTTCCCGGTGGACGAATTGAGAGAGATCCAGTACTGGCCAACCTTGCCCAGTACGTTATCGCTCAAGAGCGTTTGACTCAGCGGGTAATGGGTTATCTCCAGAGCCTCGCTGATTTAAATCCTCGGATCGCTATTGGCAGACCACTGAGGCCTGACCAGGAGAGGCGCATTCATCGACTGGTCAACCCGCTTCCCCCGATAGAAGAGGAGTGTGCCCCAGTACCAGAGACGTTTTCTAAGGACCGTGTCCTTTTGCCGTTTTCATTGTAGACGTCACCGCTGTGTTTATTATCCCGTTATTTATTTATGTGCTGTAACTTGTACGTGGTATCCAAAAATTTGTGCGACGGATCTGATTTTTGGTTTCAATTATGTGAGCAATTTTACTGCTGTTAATCTTTATTTAACTAATTTTCACTCGCGATAAATTTTTGTAATGAGAGTTCTTTCCCCGAGTTGCTGCAGCATATATATCTTCACGATATAGATTTTTATTCGCGCAGCATCGTAACAGCAGACTCACAACCACAACCACTCGAC
Organism: Aegilops tauschii subsp. strangulata; assembly: GCF_002575655.3. NCBI lineage: Eukaryota > Viridiplantae > Streptophyta > Magnoliopsida > Poales > Poaceae > Aegilops > Aegilops tauschii. Next base: position 114,870,771 of record NC_053039.3, on the reverse strand, counting down.
CTCGTGCGCTAATTACAAATCCTCGTACACATTTTGCACCTATCTGATCACACCCGAGGACACCACAGTCTCAGTAAGAGAGATTTGAAGTAATCATTCGGGCGCGAGTTGCCCCAGCACACCGACAGCAGTTAGTACTCGATGCCGCACCTAATCCTCGTGATCGCCGCCACCGCGAAGAGCTAACACTCGAGCGGCGGCATCACGACGATCATCCAGGATCATCGCGCACAAGAGCACGGAGAACCCCAGCAACGTCGCCAAACCTCCACACACCAGGACCACGTACCAGTCCGGCATCGGCTCCGCCATTAGAGCCTCGTCCCGAGTTCCTGCTAACAGCAATGGAGGAGAAGGAAGAAGAAGTAGAAGCGAGGCCAGGTGTGAGGAAGAAGAGAGGAGCACCGCGATCGTTTTATAGCTCGAGATCGGTGTACGGTGGGCGAGGTCCACTAGCGCCACTCGTCGCTCGATCGCCGGTGTTCGGAGGTGAGGCCGCGAGCAGTGCCGACAGTGCACTGGCCCGCGAGGTGAGTGCACGCTGCACCGGCAACTAGCACGCCGCGCACTACCGCAGTACGGCCTAGATGCCCTACGTGCTAGGCGTCGCCGGTGGAGGAAGCGCGGGAGAGCACGCGAGAGAGAAGAGAGAACCGGAGGTAGGAGAAGAGGCCGACAGTGGGCCCCGGGTCCACCTGTCAGCCAGAGAGAGCACTGTGCTCTCGGATACGACCAGCGTGTTTCAGTAATTTAGAATTTATTCTAAATTTACTGTACCCAGCGTAGAAATATCTCGTTTTCCCCGACCATGGATTTTTCCACGCAGCGCCAGAATACCACACTGTGGTTTTACACCACTAATTGCCCTCTCACTGTAGCCACATTTTTATTGCACAGTAGAATGATTTCTTTTGATAAGAGCAATGTTTGTTCAAAACGGCGTTTAACAAATCTCGAGGACGAGAATTTTCTTAAGGGGGGTAGTGTTGTGACACCCCAAAATTTTGACCTTGTTTTATAAATTAAAATTTTGCCAGGAAATTGAACTTTTCCATTTGTCTAGATTTACCCTTTTGATATTGTGGGTTTTTACCTCAAGTAGAAACTTTCCAAAAGTATTATTGGACTTGTATGTTCTCTCTATGAAACAATTCTTTATCAGTGGATTTAATTGCAAGGTTTGCTTTTTCTTGAGCTTTACTCTTTTAAAATGATCTTTCATAAATTTGGAGCCTGTTTTGCACTGCAACCATTTGATTGATGCATTTAAAAATTTCACCAAAATTTGGGGATGTCATGTGATGTTTCCACATCACTTCTATACAAAAATATCTTTTGGTTATTGGAGATTTTGAGCTCTACATCAACTTTTCAAATCTGGTCCAGTAGGCATTCATGTGGTGTCGCTCAGACGCCCGACTGCGGCATGCTTGTTATTTAATTATTCCTATATAAGCCCTTTATGTGGTGTCGCTCAGACGCCCGACTGCGGCATGCTTGTTATTTAATTTTTCTTTATAAGCCCTTTATGTGGTGTCGCTCAGACGCCCGACTGCGGCATGCTTGTTATTTAATTTTTCTTTATAAGCCCTTTATGTGGTGTCGCTCAGACGCCCGACTGCGGCATGCTTGTTATTTAACTATCCTTTATAAGCCCTTTATGTGGTGTCGCTCAGACGCCCGACTGCGGCATTATTAATTTATTTGCACTCTTTCGAGGAGCCATTTCAGATACTCGATCCGTGCATTCTATTACTACCCCCGTATTGCATGTTCATATTTTACCTGCATGCGTGCATCACGGTTTCCGTTGATTTTGTGACAGACGTTATCATCATAAAATATTTCGGAGCATGATTACCCCTTGTTATATTATACCCGTGTTCTTGATGTTTGCGAGTACATTCAAACGTACTCACTGGCTTGTCCCTGGCTATTGTCTTGGCCAGATTCCTTGCTTGGAGATAAGCATTGCGATGACAGCCCTGGAACCTACGCAATGACGATAGTAGCCTCGCGAAGATAGGAGTTATCCTGGTCAGCTGTTCTTGTGGGAAATGGAGTCCCATAGACGCAGATGTACCATAAACCGCTTGCGGCATCAACCACTAGAAACCAAGTGTTGTACTCCTAGGCCACAATGGTCTTGTACTGCATATTTTGTACTTTGCTTGGAATTCTTGTATCAAGTTGGTGCCTCATCAGCTAACAGTAATCCTGGGGCTGGTGAGCACAAAGGCCGTTTTCTGGGAAATTAATACCCCAAAAATCCGGTCCTGACAGACTTGGTATCAGAGCCAGGCTGACCATTGGCTAATCCTATCTTAGCCAGGTCAATAAACCTAGGTTAACCAAACCACCAGACCTTAACCTAACCCCGGCCAAACTTCTCGCATAAGATAGCCCCACAGTGACCCGACGCCTTTCGGCAGACGGTGCCCAACCTATCAGCCTAGCCCGTCAATCACGCGCCAGTGACCGACACCTAACATGTCTCATTCGTAGGCGTGCGAAGGAAGACTCCGTCCCCTTTTCCTATAAAAAGGGCACGCTAGCCTCAACACAGCACAGCACAGCCTCTTTCCCCAAACCAAGCCACGATGCCTGGCCCCATTGTTCACAACGAGACCACAGCAACCAACCTTGGAGGTTTTGTGACCGTGCTCGCAAACCTCACCCGCCGTGCCTATGCATTAGAAGAGCCCCCTGAATATGTTGTGTACCAAGGACCCATGTACGGTGAGAGCCGTCAATTCTGGGCCACTGTGCACATCTATGGTAGGGGTCTATCGCCAGAACGCCCCTACAGGTTCACCGGAAGGACAACTTCCTTTGAGCCACAAGCCATCCAACTGGCAGCTCGAGAAGCTATAGTTCAACTCCGGCACTTGTCGCCCAGAGTTAACTGTCGCTCCTTCTACTACTACCCTAGTCGTGACGGGTATGGTAGGCCGCCCTAGGTTGCCAACGGGGATCACGAGACAGATCCTGCACTATTGCATCTGGTGCGCTATGTAAGCGCACTAGAGCAACTGTTCGATCAAATCACCCTTGATCTGATCGCAGCTCGTGGAGAACAGGTTCGCCGAGCCCCGACGAGAGGAGAAATGGAGCCCGACGCCGACAACCCAGTCGTGCTGTTCGGACACCCGATCGAGCCCTTGAGGTCTGCCCCAGCCATCAACCAGAGTGCTTTGGTATCCCCAGAAGCGCTTCATCGCCTTTTAGGAACCCGTTCCAACAGGATTGTGGCCAGCAACCCCCGTGAGGGTCATCACCACTACCCCGACCCTGCAGCCCCTCAACCTCAACCAGCAGATCCCGACGGTGAAACCCGTGGAGGAACCCCGGCGTCCACCAGGCCAGCCCACTTGGACATTAACGAAGTAGACTAAGTCGCTCAAGTAGTATCGAGCCTTAGTATTCCTACGCTTTGTAACTGTGTGGTCCTGTATCGCTATTATTAAATGCTATCCGCTTGAGCGCCCCTATTTTTGGAGTAATGGCTATGCATATGTACGTTGGCGTACAGTTGCATTTTTAAATTTCGGGCACAGCTACCAAGACCAAACCCCGACGGCACCCACAGTAATGCGTCACATTTATGAGATATGTATATCTATGGCTTTGACCCAAGAACAGGATCGACGACCAGTTACCCTTCACCACGGTAGATAACCCAGCCCCAATGCTATATAAAAGGACACCTCGTGACCTTGCCAAGTACCCCTCACCTTGTGCGCAACACTCACAGCCATTTCTTTGCCATGCCGACCCCCAGTATTTATCTGAGAACCCCAGACGCAACCCCGGGTAGTTTTGTTAAATTATTGTGGGACTTTACCTGCAGTACCATGAGTGCCATCCATCCACCCCAGTACGAGTTGCTCAAATCGAGGATCACCCCATCCACCTCGAAATATTGGGCAGTGGTGCACATCCCACCCACAAACCCAAACCAAGACCCAACGGAAGTTTCCTTCGTGGGGAAATCCATGCCGACTCCACACATGGCCATAGAAGCTGCTGCGTACGAAGCACTCGCTCGTCTTCGATTCGCGGTACCCTATGCCAGCGAACGAGGATCTTATTATTTTCCGAGTCATGCAGCACCCAGAGAAGTTGCATCTTTTCTTGGTGGACGAATTGAGAGAGATCCAGTACTGGCCAACCTTGCCCAGTACGTTATCGCTCAAGAGCGTTTGACTCAGCGGGTAATGGGTTATCTCCAGAGCCTCGCTGATTTAAATCCTCGGATCGCTATTGGCATACCACTGAGGCCTGACCAGGAGAGGCGCATTCATCGACTGGTCAACCCGCTTCCCCCGATAGAAGAGGAGTGTGCCCCAGTACCAGAGACGTTTTCTCTGGACCGTGTCCTTTTGCCGTTTTCATTGTAGACGTCACCGCTGTGTTTATTATCCCGTTATTTATTTATGTGCTGTAACTTGTACGTGGTATCCAAAAATTTGTGCGACGGATCCGATTTTTGGTTTCAATTATGTGAGCAATTTTACTGTTGTTAATCTTTATTTAACTAATTTTCACTCGCGATAAATTTTTGTAATGAGAGTTCTTTCCCCGAGTTGCTGTAGCGTATATATCTTCACGACATAGATTTTTATTCGCGCAGCACCGTAACAGCAGACTCACAACCACAACCACTCGACCTCGTGCGCTAATTACAAATCCTCGTACACATTTTGCGCCTATCTGATCACACCCGAGGACACCACAGTCTCAGTAAGAGAGATTTGGAGTAATCATTCGGGCGCGAGTTGCCCCAGCACACCGACAGCAGTTAGCACTCGATGCCGCACCTAATCCTCATGATCGCCGCCACCGTGAAGAGCTAACACTCGAGCGGCAGCATCACGACGATCATCCGGGATCATCGCGCACAAGAGCACGGAGAACCCCAGCAACGTCGCCAAACCTCCACACACCAGGACCATGTACCAGTCCGGCATCGCCTCCGCCATTAGAGCCTCGTCCCGAGTTCCTGCTAACAGCAATGGAGGAGAAGGAAGAAGAAGTAGAAGCGAGGCCAGGTGTGAGGAAGAAGAGAGGAGCACCGCGATCGTTTTATAGCTCGAGATCGGTGTACGGTGGGCGAGGTCCACCAGCGCCACTCGTCGCTCGATCGCCGGTGTTCGGAGGCGAGTCCGCGAGCAGTGCCGACAGTGCACTGGCCCGCGAGGTGAGTGCACGCTGCACCGGCAGCTAGCACGCCGCGCACTACCGCAGTACGGCCTAGATGCCCTACGCGCTAGGCGTCGCCGGTGGAGGAAGCGCGGGAGAGCACGCGAGAGAGAAGAGAGAACAAGAGGTAGGAGAAGAGGCCGACAGTGGGCCCCGAGTCCACCTGTCAGCCAGAGAGAGCACTGTGCTCTCGGGTACGACCAGCGTGTTTCAGTAATTTAGAATTTATTCTAAATTTACTGTACCCAGCGTAGAAATATCTCGTTTTCCCCGACCATGGATTTTTCCACGCAGCGCCAGTATACCACACTGTGGTTTTACACCACTAATTGCCCTCTCACTATAGCCACATTTTTATTGCACAGTAGAATGATTTCTTTTGATAAGAGCAATGTTTGTTCAAAACAGCGTTTAACAAATCTCGAGGACGAGATTTTTCTTAAGGGGGGTAGTGTTGTGACACCCCAAAATTTTGACCTTGTTTTATAAATTAAAATTCTGCCAGGAAATTGAACTTTTCCATTTGTCTAGATTTACCCTTTTGATATTGTGGGTTTTTACCTCAAGTAGAAACTTTCCAAAAGTATTATTGGACTTGTATGTTCTCTCTATGAAACAATTCTTTATCAGTGGATTTAATTGCAAGGTTTGCTTTTTCTTGAGCTTTACTCTTTTAAAATGATCTTTCATAAATTTGGAGCCTGTTTTGCACTGCAACCATTTGATTGATGCATGTAAAAATTTCACCAAAATTTGGGGATGTCATGTGATGTTTCCACATCACTTCTATACAAAAATATCTTTTGGTTATTGGAGATTTTGAGCTCTACATCAACTTTTCAAATCTCGTCCAGTAGGCATTTTTGCACTACAACCTATTTAAATATTCCTTTAAAAATTCTTCAAAGTGTTTGGAGATGTCAGTAGATGCATATAATTCAACTTTATGCTAAAACCCAGTGAAGTTCTTTGAAAAATTTGAGTGAATCAACCTCCTTTTCATTCTGGTTCAGTTTGGTGATTTGTACTGCAACCCTATTTTATTTTGCTCTAGGGCCCATGAGCCTTTTCCTGCTTGTAGCCCTCCCTGCAAAACCCTTAAGTCCAGGAGAGTGGTCCCATTGGAGGATTTTAAGTGCATGCAATGAGACCTTTTTCTTTCTGTCCAAAACTGTAGTTTTGCAAAACTTGCACTAGCAAGTTTCTGGTTTTGCCCAAATGATCTTGCCATCATCACCTACATCTAGGGAGACACTGGTCTGGAGTTTTTGTCCACTCCAAGAGTTGCCTAAATGCACTTAGCATTATGTCGAACAGCTTGTGTTCATGGACAGTTTTGGCATGTTTTCTAGTTTGCATTATGGATTTGATCCACTGACCCAGCAACCTTGTCCACTAAGCTCCTGGCTATCCATAACCCTGCCCTGTTAGTTGCCAGCCTCCCTCTCGCACTCTAGGCTGCCCTGGCACTTCGTCGAACACGTCCCGTGCGTGCTCTGGGCGCGCCCAGAGCGCACGTTTTGCACGCGCGCGCACCGAGCCGCCGTGTCGCACTGCCGCCCTCGCCGCGTCCCGCCCCTGGCCCTTGCTCGCCTGCAGAGCCGCGCCCTGCACTCGCCCACTCACCAGAACCCTCCAAGCCGCCCCTGGCGCCCTACAGCACCGCCGTCAGAGCCTTTGGCGGCACGCCGGCGTCGGGAGTAAGCTCCTGCCACGGACGGCGCCGCCCAAGCCACCCGCGCGCGCCAGCTGCCCCTGTGAACAGCTCGAGCTTATCCTGGAGCCCGTCGGCACGCGCTTGTCGCTGCCACGTCGCCCTGCGGCTACAGAGCGACGGTCGCCGGCGTTCTTATCCACGGCCGCCGCGGGACCAGCCTCGAACGCCTATAAAAGGAGACCCCGAGCCCCTCCGAGCGCTCAGGCGACCTCAGGCCTTCCCCCTAGTGCTCCCCTAGCCGTGGATTGACCGGAAGAGGCCATCTCCCCCACCTCCGGCCGGTTCGGCCGCCGCCGCCTTCCGGTGCCATTCGTCGCAACCAGACACTCCCCCGCCCATCCAGCGCCACCACTCGCTTCCCCTTGTTCTTGCGGAGCTGCCCAGCGCCTCAGCCTCGATCGGAAACCACCGGAGCCCAAAACCCCCTTCACTCCCGTAGCCCCCTCCGCCGCGGAGCTCGCCGCCGGCGACTCCACCCACCACCATCGACCCAACGACAACCGAGAGGACCGCCCCGGTCTGGCAGGTCCATCCCCACCCTCGGATACCTGTGGGGAGCTGCCGTTCGTCGACGGTGATCGCCGGAGTCCCGCCCCGTTCGGGCAGAGGAAGAGGAGGGAGAGGGGGGAATAGTCAAACCTGACCAGTGGGCCCCCCTGGACCCACTGTCAGCGACCCAGCCCCGCCGACACATGTTTTAAGTGGAGACGTGTTTTGCAAAATACGTTTTCGCTGAACAAAAAGCGTAAGCCCCCCCCCCCCCCCAAAACGTTTTCTTTTCTGGTTTTTATTAAAAACAGAACTTTGACTGGCTATATCTTTTAAAATAAAGCCCCAAATGAGTTGATTCTTTTTCCTACCTCTCTCAAATTTCATCTAGTTTATTTTAAGATTTATTTAAAAATATTGGGGACAGATTTTTGTACTGTTTTTGAAATATTTGTCATTGGAATATTTTTCAAAATAGGAAATGGAGAGAGAAGAAAACTTTCAAAGAGTGCACCCCCATGCATACTCTTGAAGGCAAGCATTCTGAACTCTGGCATAATATTTTCGTGGGGTGTTTTGATACGGTTACAACACCACTTTGACTTGGAGTATAAGTTATTTTTATGTAATGATAAAGTCACACACATGAGTGCATATTGGAGATACTTTGCTGTTAGAAATGGATATGCTGGTGATAGTGATCATCCTCGCGAGCTTTTCTTGCATACCGGCAGGAAGCCGGGAGAGTCGTGGTCTTGGGTAGACACGAGCTTGTCCCTAGTTCCTCGTCGAGACGAATGTATCCGGTAGGGCATGATGAGGTTTGATGAGCGGTGTTTCTGTCTGTTAATGGAAACATTTTTTTTGGTTATGCTAATCATTCGGAGAATACTTGGACCTCCTGAGTCGGCCGTAGGTCGAGTCTTGTTTAGTAACTTCCCCTACTTGTTTTGTACTACCACTTGTCCCTGCCGCAGGTAGGGTACGGTTCAGTAAGTTGTGAACCCCTTACCAAGGCACACACCGTACAGAGAGGCCATGGTGGAAGATACCGGATGCATCCGGTAGGCATGCCACCTGGTCAGGGGGCATGGGTGTTTCCGGTTGGGACTGAGAGGGGGCACCCCTTAGAGCGCGCGATATAAATTTGATCCCATGCTACGTTGAGGCTATAGCCTCCCCACTTAGAGTTTTGCTTGACAGGTGTCGTGGGTGATTCCAGACACCGGTAAGTTAAGCTGGTGTGTGCAGGTCAGGCGTGTTTTCAATTAAAAGGCCGTAGGCGGAATTAGTCCCGATGGACTAAATAAATCCGTTACTCGTGGGAAAAGAGTACACCCTCCGCAGAGGTCATATCTATTTGGATAGCCATGTTCATGGGTAAGGACTTCAGTCTGAGATGGGTCTAGTGACAGTTTTCGGATGGAGAAACGGCTAAACTAGAATCTAGTGACGGTCTTCGGATGGAGAAACGGCTAGACTAGAACTTTGTTTATGACCTGTGACGTATGAGGATTATGTTTATTATTATGGATTAACCATTTACTTTATTTGAATTTTTGAGTATCCCTGGGATGGTTCTACCTCCTGGATATTCACTGTGATTATTCTTATATAAGCCCTTTATGTGGTGTCGCTCAGACGCCCGACTGCGGCATGCTTGTTATTTAATTATTCCTATATAAGCCCTTTATGTGGTGTCGCTCAGACGCCCGACTGCGGCATGCTTGTTATTTAATTATTCCTATATAAGCCCTTTATGTGGTGTCGCTCAGACGCCCGACTGCGGCATGCTTGTTATTTAATTTTTTTTATAAGCCCTTTATGTGGTGTCGCTCAGACGCTCGACTGCGGCATGCTTGTTATTTAATTTTTCTTTATAAGCCCTTTATGTGGTGTCGCTCAGACGCCCGACTGCGGCATGCTTATTATTTAACTATCCTTTATAAGCCCTTTATGTGGTGTCGCTTAGACGCCCGACTGCGGCATTATTAATTTATTTGCACCCTTTCGAGGAGCCATTTCAGATACTCGATCAGTGCATTCTATTACTACCCCCATATTGCATGTTCATATTTTACCTGCATGCGTGCATCACGGTTTCCGTTGATTTTGTGACAGACATTATCATCATAAAATATTTCGGAGCATGATTACCCCTTGTTATATTATACCCGTGTTCTTGATGTTTGCGAGTACATTCAAACGTACTCACTGGCTTGTCCCTGGCTATTGTCTTGGCCAGATTCCTTGCTTGGAGATAAGCATTGCGATGACAGCCCTGGAACCTACGCAATGACGATAGCAGCCTCGCGAAGATAGCAGTTATCCTGGTCAGCTGTTCTTGTGGGAAATGGAGTCCCATAGACGCAGATGTACCATAAACCGCTTCCGCCATCAACCACTAGAAACCAAGTGTTGTACTCCTAGGCCACAATGGTCTTGTACTGCATATTTTGTAATTTGCTTGGAATTCTTGTATCAAGTTGGTGCCTCATCAGCTAACAGTAATCCTGGGGCTGGTGAGCACAAAGGCCGTTTTCTGGGAAATTAATACCCCGAAAATCGGTCCTGACAGGCGTTGGGCTCTAAATGAACCCGAGCGAGTCGTTCGTGTACTGAACCCGAGCGATTGCACTACAGGCTACGCCTTACTGAACCCGAGCGATCGATCGATGGCTGTTAACTGAACCCGATCGAGCGATTCCTTCGCCACTGCTGCTAACTGAAGCCTATCGATGCTGCCTCTGGATGAACAGTGAGCGTTGTTGGGGGGGGGGGTTGGATGAACAGTTCCCGGTGGGGGGTTGGATGAACAGGACCCCATGGTAGTAGAGAACGTTGCCGCTGGATGAACAAGAACCCGATCGATCGAGCCGACTAGGGGTGGATGAACAGGACCCCGCAGAGGGCTGGATGAACAGGACGACCCCGTGGAGGGTTGGTTGAACAGTAGCCGGTGGAGGGCTGGATGAACAATAGCCCGTGGAGGGGTGGTTGAACAGGACCCCGTGGAGAGGGCTGGTTGAACAGTAGCCGGTGGAGGAGCGGTGGAGGCTGAATGAACAGGAGCCCGTGGATGAACAATCGCGAGTGGAGGCTGGAGGAGGTCGACGGTGGATGAACAGTAGCCCGTGGAGGCTGGAGGAGGTCGACGGTGGAGATGAACAGTATCCCATGGAGTCCCGTTTTGCGGTACGCCACACCCCTCCCGATGAACAGGACCCCCGTTTCGACCTTAGCGCTCCAACACAAGTCCCTTCCCTACGTTTTGCGGTACGCCACACCCTTCCCGATCAACAGGACCCTGTTTCGACCATAGGAGGTCCAAGAGAAGTCTGTTTCCTCTATTTTGCACTACGCCAAACCCCTCCTGATGAACAGGATTCCGTTTCGACCGTGGCCGGTCGAACACAAGGCTGTTTCCTCCGTTCTGCGGTACGCCAGGCCTCGTTTCGATCGGCTGTTCCGTCCAAGCCGGTTGGCTCCCGATGAACAGGACATATTCCGTTGCCTCCCGATGAACACAACGCATTCCGTTGCCTCCCCATGAACACGACGACGCGGTTTCTCCGTTCTAACCCAACCATGTACACGAGCCCTGGCCGTACGTATGCGCGAGTAGGCGTTCGAGACCCCGCCCGTATGTACGTATGTGGCCGTATTTTTTGGTGTGTGGTTGTATATATGTGTACACGGTTTAGACGGGACAGCCTGAACTGCTACGTGGGGGGCTCTACTATGACATGTGCTGCTACTTACTCGGCCACGGTTCATACTTCTAGAGAGATCGATCGACCAGTATGTACGTACACGTTCACGACCAGAATGACAACACTACATACACTTCGACCAGGTGGGTCCCGACTGTCAGGCACTTTCTTGCGTGTGAAGATGTAGCTGGTGGGTCCCAGCAATCAGGGGGCGAATCATTTATTTGCCCGTAATATGGACGCACTTCCTTGCGTGCGAAAATGTAGCTGGTGGGTCCCAGTAGTCAGGGGGAAATGTTTTTTTGTGAAATACGGTGGCCCATCCGGTGGGTCCCCGTTGTCAGATGGAGGAATCATTATATTGCGCGTAATAAGGAGGCACTTCCTTACTGCGGCCGTGGACCCAGCTGTCAGCCTCTCCACGTACAGTACTCTTCCGATGGAAGTCATTCGTTGACCACATTGACCACGCCGCGCCGAGAGCACCAAGGCGGTGGACGACGGTGAGGCCTAGGAAGGGGACGACGTGGAGCCGGGGAAGACGCGGTAGTGGATGCCCACGCGGAGAGGAGTACGAGGGTTCACTGGTTCGGCTGCGGTGTGAGGCTACCGTCGCCGCAGAATAACAGGGGGTGTGGGTGAGTAGAGGGATGGCCTGGCCAGCGGTGGGAGTAGTAGGGGGTGGTGAGGCCTCCGCGGAAGCACAGCCGGCCATGGGAGGCAGGAGCAGGCGACAAGACCGGTGGTGCTTTGGGCGGCTGGAGCAAGAAGACCAGAGGTTGAAGAAGCACTACGGCCGTTGGATGGACATCGTACGGTCACTGGAGCTAGAATCGTTCATATTGACTAAGTTGACAAAGCCCTCCGTCCGCGTCAACTTAGTAGGCCCACAAGTCAGCCTCCCATATGGTGGGTCCCAGCTAGCAGGGGGAGTATTCATTTTTTGTGCGAAATAAGGAAGCACTTCCTTGCGTGCGAAGATATAGCTGGTGGGTCCAAGCTGTCAGCGGCTGGAATGTTTTTTTCGTGAAATACAGAGGCGCTTCCGGTGGGTCCCAGATGTCAGGTGGAGGAATCATTATTTTGCGTGTAATAAGGAGGCATTTCCTTTTGTGCGGCCGTGGACCCAGCTGTCAGCCTCTCCACGTACAGTCCACTTCCGATGGATATCGTTCCTTGACCACGCCGCGCCGAGAGCACCAGGTGTCGGTGTCAAAACCGGCCGATCTCGGGTAGGGGGTCCCGAACTGTGCGTCTGAGGATCGAAGGTAACAGGAGGCGGGGGACACGATGTTTACCTAGGTTTAGGCCCTCTTAATGGAGGTAATACCCTACTTCCTGCTTGATTGACTTTGATGAGTATAGGGGTTACAAGAGTTGATCTACCTCGACATCGTGATGGCTAAACCCTAGATGTCTAGCCTGTATGATTGTGATCGCCTCTACGGACTAAACCCTCCGGTTTATATAGACACCGGAGAGGGCCAAGGTTGTACAAAGTCTGTTTACAGAGAAAGGAAACTATACGACTAGCCGCCAAGCATGCTATCCACACCAAGGAGAACCCCATCCTCACACGGGGAAAGGCCTTCTATCTTGTACCTTCACGGCCCATTAGTCCGGCCCACGTCACATAGCCCGACCATCCGAGGACCCCTTAATCCAGGACTCCCTCAGTAACCCCCGAACTTGCCTTCAGTGACGATGTAGTATCCGGTTTTATGTCTTCGGCTTTGCAAGGCGGGTTCTCCATTGTACTTCGGATCCACGATAGTTCAGCTGCTCATTAAATACCATTTCTTCACTACCGTCGCCTTGGCTTCCATGTGTCAAATGAATGTGAACAGTCTCGGTGTTTTTACAAATAACCCCTCAACCAGGCGGGAAAGGCGCCTATATAAAGAGATTGGATCTCAGAGACCATTCCCCACCACGTGGAAATCCTTAGAGCTTGCCATAGGAAATCGCCCAAACATGGCCAGCGCTCCTAGCTCCTCCTGGCGCCCCAACGGCCCTCAAAAAGGCGACTGGGAAAGTCGTTCCGTATCCCATACCCATGTGAGCAAACTTCAGACGCAGGGGTACCTTCCTCCCATGAATCTAGTCTCCGTTCGGGCTGGATTAACTTTCATCGATGACGAAGCCTTGGCGGAGAATTTCCCGAATCCTTCTAAAGAGGAGCGGGTGTGTTTTGTTTCCTTCCTCTTGAGAGGCGTAGGATTTCCTATTCATCCTTTCCTCAGAGGTCTACTAGAGTATTACGGCCTTCAACTGCACAATCTCACTTCGGGCTCCATCCTGCATATCGCGGGCTTCGTTGCTCTTTGCGAGCTGTTCCTGGGCTGTGAGGCCCATTGCGAGCTATGGCATAAATTTTTCTGCCTCGTCCCCCGCTCCCAAAAGGGATCTATATTCGAGGTGGGTGGCACCGAAGTATGCGCATAGCCGGGACTGGATATCTGTCTGGCACTCTGAAGAAGGCATCCGAAGAGTGGCCCTTGGAGTGGTTTTATATTGAAGACGTCATCTTTTGGACCCAATCCTGCGCGGCGTCCCCGAATTCTCCAGTGCCCCTTTAAAGAAGCACGCCAGCTGGCGTCCCCGAAGCCTCGAATAAGAAGATAGTGCGGAGGTTTCGAGACTAGCAAGCAAGATCAGAGTACTTGACAACTCTGGGCTGTCTATAATTGAAGTAGTGGCAATTTCCATAACCCGATGCGTTCGGCCGCTCAATCTAGAGGTCTCCCCATGTGGAATTATAATGGGGAGGACGATGCGACCCGTTGTCTGCACAAAGGTCCAAATAATTTTGCCGCCCTGGCCACTATCTTAGCCGATCTGTACAAAGGGGAGAAGGAAGACTTCGCTCGTTTAACATGTCGGGAAGGATTTTCCATGTACAACCCCATCCCTTGGGTGAGTTTTTCAATTATTGGCTTTACTCAACCTTTCTCCAGAGTCTATGCTAGTCAAATTTAATCCGGCTGCTTTTTGACAGGAATGGAGAAAGATCGTCGCGGGGATCTATAGCCCCGCTCCGCAGCCAGAGGACCATATTCGGGACCTAGATCCCGGATATGAAGAAGATCCGTACATATTTATAGAGCTAAGGAGGGAGTTTTTTTTATCAGGCGAGCTATGGCGGTATGGAAGTAGCCATTACAGCCGATTACCCCGGCCTTCTCCCTTCCTCCCATGTAAGTACCCAGGAGTGTCTCCTCCAAAAGAGTTTTCCCATTGCGCCTCACCCACCGCACTGTCTCATGCTCCGAAGGGGCAACACTCGTCTCGCCGAGCTGTATCAAAGGTGTCTTTTAAGAAGGCGACACCTGCGCGAGGCGAGTCTTTGAAAAGAAAGGCCAACGGTGATACTACCGAGCCCTCGCCGTCATCGAAGAGGTATAGGTTTTAACAGGCACCCGGTGGACAGATCGAATCATGATGTTTTTCGTTGGGTCATCTTGCAGGAAGAGCATACGCCGGATTATATCCAGGGACCTCGCCAGCCGTGCATCGACCAATCCGGCCCCGGACCCTGCCATAAGGACTAGGGTCGATACGGGTAAAATGTCGGATTGTCATCTCCAAGAGGATTTGGATAATGTATCCGTCACCAATTCCGAAGTGGAGAGCGCGATGAATCATCGGCGGAGGAAAGAGGCCATGCGTGACCCAAGTTTCACCGAAGAGGCGTTCAATGCCCTCAGGTCAGCGAATGCATACATCCGAGCAGCTCAGGATGCACTTGCCGGAGCCACTCACCAACTTTCAAAAGATATGTGAGTAAAAACTTAGTGCGGATTCAATAATCATATGCCAGTAGCCCCCGAGACTTGGAGCCGTTGACCCAACTGATTTAACGGTCGTTTAATGTTATCAGGTACTCACGGCGAAAAATAACACACAGTCTTAGGAGCTTAAACAATGTCGGACCAAGCTAGCTGTTGCCAGCGCCGAACTGGAAGATTTGAAGAAATCCCAGAAGGCTTCGGATGGTAAGCACAACAGTGTCCGGAAAATACGATCCTGTGCTTACAAGGATTTTTTAATATTCATTGTTTTATTTACAGCATCAGGATCGGCAAATCAGTTGGACGAAAGGCTAAAGGCCGCTCAGGCGGACAAGCAACATGCCGAAGGGCAAGAAGCTGCTGGTCAATGTGTATTAACACGGGCCATTAATGAGAAGAACAAACTATAGGATGCCAACATCAAGCAAGCCGAGGAGCTAAAGGACGTAAGAGCCCAATTGTCGGATGCCTTGAAGGAGAACCGAAAGCTGAAAGGTGGCATATTTAGTATGTCCCTGAACCAAACTTTGATAAGATCCCCTCATGAAAAAAATACGAGATTTGTTCTTGTAGGTTTGTTAACTGGGCGGCCTGAAGGAGAGGTGTCCGGATTTCAAGGCGACTTGCGGCAAGAGTTATCCAAAGTGCACGTGCGAGCTCGGAAAACAATGAGGAATATGGCTAAGGCTTTATGGCCATCCGATTCTCCTCCAGGAATGATGGGGGAGCTCGTGGAGTTATTCAGGGGAGCTCGTCTTCGTTTTGAGCTATGGAAGGCATCAGCATGTCGAGAGGGTGCACGAGAGGCCTGGGCCATGGTGAAAATGCGGTATACCGGAGATGATCCGAACCATATGGCCCTGGTTGGACCTCGAGGACCAGACGGACAAGAAATTCCGGTTAGCTTGGTACACAACCAAGTAAAGATAGCCGCCAAATTTTCACAGCAAGACTGTAAACTAGACAGCTTGATAGATGGCATAGATAAAGAGTAGGCATGTGATTTTATGTGACACTTTATCAGCAAAACTTATCTCCGGCCGAATTGTAAAGATTGTCATGGCAGACTTTCCGCTTTAACCTCCGAAACCCAAGGGTGGAGTGTTTCCGAATAATATACATGTGGGAAACACCAAGTATGTTCGGAAACCAGGTGGTCCGGTCATAATGCTTGAACAGACAAACTGTATTTGGGGATTTATGTTATATTACCTTTTAACGTAAGAAACATCTTCCAGAAAGAATAGTTCCGTTAAGGGTTCCTCTCCCTGGGTCGGCATGCGTTTATGCATGACTAAGCCGTGATGCGAAAGAATCACAGGAGTCTTTGTATTTTTGGTAGTTTATATTGCTACGAAGGCAGTTTGTCTTTTGTCCGCCGACCAATTATTCCCTTAAGAACGCTAGCTTTCGGCTTCACCCGTCTGAGGTACATGTCCAGATGACCCGGTTGTAACAATCACATAGGTGCTCCCTTTATTCCCTAGCCGAACAAGCGGGAACGTAGGGCATAAGCATACGAGCCAGGCAACCCAGCTTGGCAAAAACTTAAGTCATAGAGGTGCATATAATGGCGAAGACAGGACGTATATGAGCAAACAATACACATATATGTGGTGAGCCTTATGCTCGAGATAATAAAGAGCTTCTATTTGAAGGAAGCCCCCAGTTATGGTGGGGTGTGTACATTTAAGGATGTATACCCCTCAAGTGTGCGGCTTGCCCAAACACACGCTAGAAGTCGTAAAGAAACGAAAAGTAAAGGGGAAAAGGGAAAAAAAGAAGAGAAAAGGCAAAAAACAATGTGTCCAGACTTAGGCGTAGAATCTTTGGAGTCTAGCAGCGTTCCATGGGTTCGGCTCTAAGGGATTGTCCGATGCATTGCGAAGGCGATAGGCTCCTCCAGTGAGAACTTCATCTATAATGAAGGGACCCTCCCATTTGGGCTTGAGCTTGTCCTTTTTCTTCTCTGGTAGGCGTAGAACGAGTTCACCGACATTATAAGTCTTGGCCTGCACTTCTCTGCTTTGGTATCTTCGAGCTTGTTGTTGGTAGAATGCGGAACGAGATTTCGCGACATCGCGCTCCTCCTCCAGGCCATCTAAGTTGTCTTGCCAACCGAGCTCGGCCTCTCTCTCTTCATACATGCGCACTCGAGGTGAGTCATGAATAATATTGCAGGGCAAGACGGCCTCTGCGCCATACACCATGAAGAATGGTGTGTATCCGGTCATGCGATTGGGTGTGGTCCGCAGCCCCCAGAGTACGGAGTCAACCTCCTCGACCCAGTGTTTGTCCGACTCCTTTAGGGATCGCACTAGTTTGGGTTTAATGCCGCTCATTATGAGGCCATTGGCCTGTTTGATTTGACCATTTGTTTGAGGGTGATATACGGAGGCGTAATCTAGCTTGATGCCCAGATTAGCACACCAAGTTTTTACCTCATCGGGTGTAAAGTTAGAGCCGTTGTCAGTGATGATGCTATGTAGGACACCATAATGGTGTACGACACCGGATATGAAATCTATCACTGGTCCAGCTTCAACCATTTTAACTGGTTTGGCCTCTATCCACTTAGTGAATTTATCTACCATAACCAGCATGTATTGTTTCTTATGGCTTCCCCCTTTAAGGGGTCCGACCATGTCCAGCCCCCAGACCTTGAAAGGCCAAGTAATGGGGATTGTTAGTAGGGCGGTAGGCGGCATATGGCTTTGATTAGCGAAAAGCTGGCATCTCACACAGCGTTGGACGAGATCCTGTGCATCTGCTCGGGCCGTGGGACAGAAAAAACCAGTATGGAAGGCCTTACTTACAAGGGCCCGAGCTGCGGCGTGATGGCCGCCAAGACCAGCATGGATTTCGGCCAAGAGCTGCCGCCCTTCCTCTTCGGAGATACATCTTTGAAGGACTCCAGTAGTACTTTTCTTGTAGAGTTCTCCTTCATGAACCTTGTAGGCTTTCGAGCGTCGAACGATGCAATGAGCATCATTCTGGTCCTCAGGGAGCTCCCGCCTATTAAGGTAGGCCAGGAAGGGTTCGGTCCATGGAGCGATTACCGCCATGATTACATGGGCGGAAGGCGTTGGTTCTGTGCCCGAGCCCCTGATGATGTCTGAATCATGTTCGGCATCTGGGGGCGTGATCGGCGTCGGACTGGTATTTTCGCTCTCGTCCTGCCATACCATGGATGGCTTAAAGAGCCTTTCCATGAAGGTGTTAGGCAGGACGGGGTCGCATTTAGCGCCCATTCGAGGAAGGATGTCCGCTGCTTGGTTACTGTCTCGGCCACATGATGAAACTCGAGCCCCTCGAACCGAGCTGATATTTTGAGCACGGCATTGCAGTAAGCTGCCATCTTTGGATCTTTTGCATCGAATTCTCCGGTTATTTGGGATATTGCAAGATTTGAATCCCCGCACACCTCGAGGCGTTGTATGCCCATAGAGACAGCCATCTAGAGACCATGCAGTAATGCCTCATATTCGGCTGCGTTATTGGAGTCCGTATACATGATTTGCAATACGTAACGGACTGTGTCCCCTGTAGGGGATGTTAGGATGACACCGGCCCCCAATCCGGCTAACATTTTAGAGCCGTCGAAGTACATCACCTAGTTGGAGTATGTGCCGTACTCTTTAGGGAGTTCGGCTTCTGTCCATTCGGCGATGAAGTCGGCCAACACCTGAGATTTAATGGCTCAGCATGGTTTTTACGTTATTTCAAATGGTAGAAGCTTGATGGCTCATTTTGCAATGCAGCCGGTGGCGTCTCGATTGTTTATGATGTCATTGAGTGGTACCTCGGAGGCCATCGTGATCGAGCACTCTTGGAAGTAGTGTCGCAGCTTCCGAGATGCCATGAAAACTGCATATGCTATCTTTTGATAGTGCGGGAATCGGGATTTGCATGGCGTGAGAACTGCCGATACGTAGTATACGTGTTTTTGGAGTCCGAATTTATGTCTCTCTTCCTCTCGTTCGATGACGAGTACTGCGCTCACCACCTGGTGAGTTGCAGATATATACAGCAGCATAGGTTCACCGATGTTAGGTGCGGCAAGGATTGGGTTGTTTCCTAGCAGAGTTTTTATTTCTTCCAACCCGGCTGTTGCTGCGTTCGTCCACTCAAAGTGGTCGGTACGTCGAAGCAGGTGATATAGTGGCAGCGCCTTCTCTCCCAATCTGGAGATAAAGCGGCTCAAGGCTGCCACGCACCTAGCTAGTTTTTGGACCTGTTTTAGGTCTGTTGGTATTGCCAACTATGACAAGGCTCGGATTTTGGCTGTGTTTGCTTCGATTCCTCTATTGGAAACGATGAATCCGAGCAGCTTTCCGTCCGGAACGCCGAAAACACATTTTTCTGGATTGAGCCGTATATCATATGTTCGAAGGTTGTCAAATGTAAGACATAAGTCGTCCACCAATGATTCGACATGTTTAGATTTGATGACTACATCATCTACATATGCCTCCACCGTCTTGCCAATTTGTTTTTCCAGGCATGTTTGAATCATGCGTTGGTAGGTGGCGCCGGCGTTTTTGAGTCCGAAAGGCATAGTGTTAAAGCAGAAAGGCCCGTACGGAGTGATAAATGCTGTTGCGGCCTGATCGGATTCCTTCATCTTAATCTGATGGTATCCGGAGTATGCGTCGAGGAAACACAGTGAATCGTGTCCTGCAGTTGAATCAATGATTTGGTCAATGCGGGGCAGTGGGAAGGGGTCCTTAGGGCAAGCTTTATTGAGGTCTTTAAAATCGACACAAAGGCGCCAGGATTTGTCCTTCTTTGGCACCATGACCAGGTTTGCTAGCCAATCCGGGTGTTTTATTTCTCGAATAAACCCGACTTCAAGTAGTTTGGCTAGCTCCTCCCCCATAGCTTGTCGCTTGGGTTTGGAAAATCACCGTAGCGTTTGCTTAATTGGCTTGAACCCCTTTATTATGTTGAGGCTGTGTTCGGCCAGTCTGCATGGGATTCCTGGCATATCCGAAGTGTGCGAGGCAAAAATGTCCCAATTCTCGTGCAGGAATGCTCTTAGAATGGCGTCGATCATCGGATCCAGCTGTGCTCCAATGGCTGCTGTTTAATTAGGATCCGTCGGGTGAACTTGGAATTTGACTATTTCATCTGCCGGTTTGAAAGAAGTGGATTTAGGCCTTTTGTCGAGGATTACGTCATCTCTATGCATTGTGGAATGCAGAGCGGTGATCTCCTCGGCTGCAAGGGCCTCGGATAGTGCTTCGAGGGACAGGGATGCGGTTTTGTTTTTGGCGCGGAGTGCTATGTCCGGATCACTGGTGATAGTGATAACTCCGTTGGGCCCGGGCATTTTGAGCTTCATGTACCCGTAATGAGGTATGGCTTGAAAGCGTGTGAATGAATCTCACCCCAACAGGGCATGATATCCGGTGTTGAAAGCTGCCACCTGGAAGATTAGCTCTTTGGACCTGAAGTTCTCAGGCCTGCCGAATACCACATCAAGTTTTAATTTTCCTGAACATCGCGCTTCTCGACTAGAGATAATACCTCGAAAGTTTTACCGCTCTACTCGATGCGGCTCTTGTCCATTTGCATTTTGTCGAGCGTGTCCTCATAATGAGGTTCAATCCGCTGCCCCCGTCCATGAGCACTTTAGTGAGCCGAAAGCCATCCACAATTAGGTTTAGAACTAAAACGGCTGGTGCTCGGACTGATCGGGCCCGTGGTTTGTCAGCACCATTGAAGGTTCTCGCCATGTCATTCCAGGGGTTGATTGCGGCTACTTGGTTGACTTCGGCGAGGTCGCGGAGCGCCCTTTTACGCTGATTATTTGAAGAAAAGGTCTCGAAGACCGTAAATACATTGAGATCGGTGTCCTCCGAGGAGTACTTATCTGGGGTAGTGTTGGTGAGGATGGCCTCACCGCTCTTAGCCACCTGCCGGAGTATCCAACATGCCTGAAGGCTATGTGTTGGTTCAGAATTCATCGTCATGTGTATCTGACAGGGCTTGTCAAGCCATTCATCAAGGATGGTTCTATGTCCTGTTAAGGGCTTAATTTTCTTGTCCGTGAATTGATGATCAGGTGCCCCGTGAGGGTGCATCCTTTTTGGCCGATCGGTGTGTGGCTTAAAGGCCAGTGGTTCCCACCGAGCTGTCTGGGCTTTCCGAGCGCTTTCCATTGCGCAATACTTCTATACTATGTGTGCCAAATCTGCAAAGTGTAGTATGCGATGTCAGTTGAGGGCATTGAAGATCCCCTCGTTCGTACAATTGCGGCAAAAGACTGATACCGTATCGTCGTCGCAGCAATCTTTAATCTTGTTTTTAACAAGTTGGAATCTAGCCCAAAAGTGATGGACTGTTTCCTGAGGTTGCTGCCGTATATACATTAAGTCGCATATATCCAAGGGACCCGAATTGCTTGGAGAGTATTGATTGTGGTGGGCGGGTGGGCTTAAATCCAAACCCTGACCCATTGTGGAATCCGGACATTGAAAAATTTCTAAGGTCACTGGCCCAGGATCCGGAGTGTCCTGGATTTTTAGGCTCAATGCCTGATTCCATGTTCAAAGGATAGATGGTCTCTTCTCGAAGATGGGTATCCGGCTCGCAGGGCTCGGAGATCCGAACATAGTTTGTTTTTAGAACAGGAGGAGCGGTATCCTCAACTTGCTCTTCCACGACAGTCACCAGGTGGGTGACAGGTGGGGACCTGATTTCCCTCTGATCGGGTTTAAGCCCAATCAGATCATAGTCTGTTGCGACCCCCAGGGCGGCGATGCCATCTAGCAATTCGTTTAAAGATGAGATACCTGCCGGATCCATCTTATCAATGCTTTGGGGGTTGATGCAAGATGATTTTTGGCAATCTGGGGGACCACCTTGGGCTTAACGGCCGGGCGGGCGCCCATGGTGAAACTGCCGATATGGAGGATCTGCCCAGGAACTAGGGACCTTCTAGAGGTGATTTTGTCATTGACGATAAGGCGAGCCTGTCGGATGTGGGGTTCCGGCAAACCCTTACGGTTCGAACACTCGGGTGCGCGCGAAGTCTTTCCCTCCTACCGATCTACGCCCTAGCTCGCTAAGATCTCGCGGATGAACTCGACGAACTCGCAACAAAGAAAGAAACGAGATTTATACTAGTTCGGGCCACCGTTGTGGTGTAATACCCTACTCAAGTGTGGTGGTGGTGGATTGCCTCTTGGGCTAATGATGAACAGTACAGAGGGAAGAACAGCCTCCTGAGGTTGAGGTGTTCTTGTGCTTGGTGACTTAGCGGGTGAGAGCTAGATGAATTGCTCGATCCCCCCTACTATGGTGGCTAGCTCTACTTATATAGGCCCTGGTCCTCTTCCCAAATATTGAGCGGGAAGGGAGCCAACAACGGCGGGCAAATTTGAAGGGGGACAACTAGTACAAGCTATCCTGACAAAAGTGGTCTTCGCCTGCAAAAGGCTCTGGTGGTGACGCCGTCTTGGGCTCCACGATGACCTCCGTCTTGCCGTCCTCCTGGTCTTGGTCTCGTTGCACTGATATAGCAACCTTTGCCTGATGCCTTGGTACTCCTCGCTTGCGCCTGCTTCCTTAGCACCAAAGAGGAAATAAGGACGCTGCGCACGCTGGCGCCCGCCTGGTGTCAATCGTCATGGCTCACGTCACGTGAGCCTCGTGAGGTTTGCCCCGCCTTGATATCTCCGCTCCTCGTGAGCCTGCCTGACTAGACCACTCCTGAGGAGGTCTTGCGTCGTCCGTCTCGCAAGGCTTGGCCCCTCGCGAGGGTCTTGGATGCCTTGTTGATGAAGATGGGCCGTACGACCTGCTGGCTTAGGCACGCCGTGGGGCGCAGGCAGGCAAGTCTGGAGACCCCCGTTCCCAGAACGCCGACAGTAGCCCCCAGGCCCAAGGTGCGCTCGGGCTTGGCTTCACGGCGAAGCCAAGGGTCAAGTACGGAGCACCGCGGGCCCCAAAAGCCTGCGGCCGTGGTTGACGTGTGGCGGTTGATTGGACGTGGGCGTCTCCGCTTCCCCACGCTGCCCTTGAATCCGCCTGCCTATGCGGCCCCCGGCTCTCACACAGTTATTCTTCCTTCGCCCATGCCTGGCTCCTCCAATCTCCCTACTTCCTCGAGGCCCTGCTTTGCCCTTCCAATCTGACTTGCGCTCTGCCTACTTCATCGCCATGGCGCCGAAACAGGCTGAAAAGGGGAAGAAACCTCTGTCTTTGCCAACTGCGCCTCCACCCTTTGAGCCTGCGCTCGGCCAGCCTCGGGTGCTCAACGACGAGGCCATGGACATGGTGCGCCCCATGCTTGCCTCCAGCTTCAACAAGTGGGGAGAGACGGTGGCTTGGCCCGCCTCTCGCACTCGCATGGATCAGGCAGCCACTGAGGTCCCGATCTTCATTGATGCCCTCTTGGCTGGCCTGATTCCTCCCTTCTCCGCCTTCTTCAACGCGGTGCTCGAGCATTATCAGATCCACATGCTTCATCTCGACCCTCAATCTGTGACCCTTCTTGCCGTCTTCACCTTCTTGTGCGAGGCCATGGTGGGCATCGCTCCTTCCGTGGCCCTCCTCCGCCATTTCTTCTCATTGCATCTGACCAGTCCCCGGTAGAGCTCGGGGTGCGTGGGCTTCTAGGCCGTGGCCGTGACTGCGGACGCGGGGATTGACTTCGAGCTTCCCTCATCCACGAGCGAGTTCCGCATACGATGGGTGTTTGTTGACGCCGGCATGCTTAGGCTTCTGCTCCAAGTTCCGGCGGGGCCTGCTGTGCCAAACTCCGGCTGGGGCCATCAGAAGCTTACGAGCCCCCGCCTTGCCCCCGTCTGGGCCAGGCTGAGGTGGTTGAAGGACCTCGGCGTGGCTGCGCCCATGGTGGTGAAGGAGTTCGTCAAGCGTCGAGTCGCTCCACTTCAGCGCCACTCCCGCCCGATGTGGGACTTGCTCCGCAGCCAGGACCACATGAGGTTTCAGGAGAAGGGGCTTCCTCTTGCGACGTGGCAAACGGTGCTCATGGTCCTATCAGGTGTCCCTCTACCAGATGAGATGCCGAGGAATAGCTGCCTGTTGTACCGCTGCAAGAACAAAGCTGCATTTGCCGCAAGCATGCCTTCCTTTGACGAGTGGGGGTTGCGCCCAATCGGCCTGGTGGGGTCCCGCGAGAACCCCGTCGTCGTGGTTCCCTTCTTCGCCGCCGGTGCCGAGCTCGCCCCAGGTGAAGGTGCGGGAGGGTGAGCTCCGACTGGGGCCGGTGACTCAAGTGCTGAGGAGCACATGCCGAGTGGTGATCCTGGGGCGTCGTCCTCGGGGGCCTGCGACCCCCCTCCTGAGGCATTGGTCACTGAGGAGACGCGGCATGCGGCTCCCGAGGCCAAGGCTCCAGGAGCCTCGGGAGGTTGTGGTGAAACGGTGCCCGGCTGTTCGCCGCAACCGGGCACCCCTGAAGAAATCCTTCCAAGCTCTTCTTCGGCCCCGCCGCGCACCGGCCGTCACGTCCAGCGCTTCAGTCGTCTTTGTGTGGACTTCGAGGAGCTCCGCAAGAGGAAAGGATCCCCTAGCGGTAGCAATATCTTCGGGCCGTTGAAGCGACGAAAGTACATCGCCATTGACGCGTAAGTATCTTATTGTCATGGCTTCTCGCATGTAGTCTTCTTATCCTGACGTCAGTCCTTCAGGGATCCTTCCGTTGAAGCTGTTGCGACTTCTGAGAAGCGGCCTCCTCCTTCACCAGCTCCCCCATCGGCCTTGAGCGTTCTTGGTCTGCCTGCCGCCCCTGGAGCAGGGTCGGTTGGGGGAGCGTCTCCGCCTTCGTGGCGCGCTGAGCCCGCGGCTGGGCCACCCCTCCCCCACGGTTTGGCGTGGAGCTTGGCGAGCGTGCCCAAGACTCCTCCTTTGCTCATGGACAACAGCTGGTTGGCTTCGATCTTCGGCTCCTCTTCAAGCAGCGAGCCCCGATCGGCTTGGGCTCCTCGCGAGGACTGGCTGATGTCAGGTGCGGCGTCAGCCCGCAGCCCCCTGCCGGGAGGTGGCGCGCCACTTGGCACCCCGCCCGCAGCCCCTGAGGTGGAGGACGAGGTGGGCCGAGCATTCGAGCTCGAGCGCGGGCGGAGCATAGTTCGCCACGAGCTCTTCCAGGAGGCGATGGGCGCGATGGGTCGACTTGGTGAAGAGCTCGCGGGTGTCGACTCCCGCCTTGAGGCTGAAGGTCTCCGGTTGGTGGAGGAGCAGCGCAAGCTGAGGGTGGCCATCAACCTCAGTCGCTATCAGCGCGACCTTGAGAATGCGAAGGCCGAGGCGTCCCTCAAGGTTTCCCATGAAGCCCGCTCGCGAGCCTTGGAAGAGGCTCGCGAGGCTGACCGCCGTCGTGAGGCTGCGGAGAAGTGCGCGTGGGAGCTCCAGGCCTGGAGCGCGTCCCTTGAGCAGCAGATGGAGGCGCGCAGGGCCGCTCTTGCATCGCTGAGGGGGGCGCCCGCGGAGGAAGAGGAGGTCCGGAAACGCGAGGACGCGCTGGCCCTGGAAGCCGTGGAGCGCAGCCTCGAGCTCGAGCAAGTGGAGACGAGGGAGCGTCAAGTTGCTCAAGTAGAAGATGCCGTCAGGGCTCGCGAGGCCAGAGTTGAGGAGGAGGTCGACCGCCAGGTGGCCGAGGTTCGCGCAGACCTGGAGGGTAGCTATGACTTGAAGCTGAAGCTCGCGGGTGCGGAGGATGCGGGCAGGGCCGCTGCCCTCAGGCCCAGGTTGGATGAGGCCGAGAGGCGTGCAGAGGCCACGGCCGCCGCCCTGGTTACGGCGCAGGCGGACTTGGCCTCCGCCCGCGCCGAGCTGCTTTCTCTCCGAAAACGGGTTGATGACGCCGAGGCCGTCGCACGGCGAAACAGGGAGGAAGTGCTCCAACGTCGGACGCTGGAGCGCGAGCATGCTCCTATGCTTCAAGACCTCCGGAACAGGGCCAACACCGCCCTGGGTTACATCTGCGACGAGAATGCTCTGGCCCCTCACTCGAATGACTATGCCAGCCATCTGACCTTCTTCACCGAGGTGGTGACGCGCCTGGAGGCCCGATCTGACAGAGCTCGCCAGCTTGTGGAGGAGAGGGGTCGTGGCCTACTTGGGCGCGCTTTCTCCCGTGTCTTCAGCCACCTTCGGAATGCCAACCCCGACTTTGATTTCGACGCCGCCATCGCCCCAGTACCCACGGCCGTCCAGGGTGACCTGGCGCATTGGGTTGAGGACAATGTGGACACGTTGGTCGGGGCCTTCACTTCGGAGGATGACGCGGTGGTGGTCGTCGCAGACGAAGGCGACGTGGTTGACGACGACGATGGGGGCGTCGCCAACGGCGGTGACGATGCCGACGAAGACGATGACGATGCAAGTGACGTGTCCGTGGGTGATGTAGCGAGTGACATTTCTGGCTGATCCCATGTTCTCCTATCGTTTCATCCTGCACACAAAACTCGGGCGTGGCCCTGGGAAAACTTGTAAGAGCATTTTGAGAGGGGGAGCCCCTCATGTAAGCAAATTGCAATTTTTACTTTCCTATGCGATGTGAGTATGTGTCCTCGTGAACTCGTGAATCCGGGGGCGAGTTTTCCGTCGTGGTTTACCTTAGTTGGCGCCAGCTTCGAGCTGGGTCAGGAAGCGAAGAGTTTCTGAGAATCCTTCGGAGCTTATCGCCCCATCTGAAGGGGCCCCACAAGAGGTGAGCACGAGCCGCACCGCTGGCGCGCGCTCGATGAGCGTGCGCTTCATGCGGTCCAGCTCGCGAGGAGCTCGTGAGGGGAAGGCGATGGACATGAGTCCCAGACAAAACGAGATCCAGAAGGCAAGAAATTGCTTGAACGAGAAAAGGCACCCCCCGCGCGCATCAATAAAAATTCGGCTTCAACTTAAATCCAGATCCAGAAAGCAAAGCTACAGAAAGAGAGATCCAAAGCAAAAGGCCGCGTCCGACACCTAGTCTAGTCTTCCGGTCTTCAAGTCTTCTCACCAGCGCGGAGCTAAGTGCTGCCACTAGGCGTGGGAGGGAGCCCCAGGGCCTGAGGCCGGCGCTCCTGAGACTCCGGGGCGTGTACAACCCCAACTCATTATTACGTGAGAGTGTCACGGGCGGCGAGCTTCACATGCACTGGGCCTTCTTCACAGGTACCGGCCTTGCTTCATATCGCCAGTTGAGGGCCCCGCCTTGCGCCACCCTTGACCTCCTTTGAGCCGACCAGTTGCCAGGACGACACAAAAGAGGGAAAGAGGACGCCAGCGGTGCCCTCGGCGACCACGGGTCCTCTGCCGGGGGAAGGGTTGCCGAAGCCTCCTCGGCAGAGGGCCTACCTCCGGGTGTCCCCTGGCTTCGCACGCCGTGGGGAGGGGCTTGGCTCCCGAACCCTCTCCGGCAGCCCCAACGCGATCCCCCTGCCGGCAGGGAGGCCGCCGAGCTGGGGTCGCCGGCCGTTGTGGTGACCGGTTCCTCCTGCGACTCATGGTTAGCATAAGCTTGCTCCTGAGGGATTAGGGGTACCCTGTAGTGGTCGTTGCACACGCGGTCGTGGTGGTTCCCCGGCGGCTCCTGGAAGGCTTCGACTCCTAATGCCCCTTTTTCCCAATATTCTCCAATGAACGAGACGGGGTCGTCCTTCGGTGTGTACTCCTGGTCCGTTATGCGGGGCACGCAGGCCTCCGGGGCTGTTACCCCAAACACCTCGCCGTAGTGCCCCACACTCCATGTTGCCCGGCCCAGCGTGGCGTCCTGAGGGTAGTAGTGTGGCATCTCGCCGGGACCATGGGGGGCGACGCTTGTGCCGTGCTTGTTGCGGGCGGTGCGGGGGCGACGGGGCCTCCGACGCCGCCGGCCGCGCTAGTGTTGACGAAGCCCCCATGCGCGCCCGCCGGCGCGTGGGTGCGGCGAGGCCCGCCATGAGTTCCCACAATGGCCTGTGAAGGGAGTCGATAGCAGAAAGGCGGCGCTCCCGAGGCCGCAGTGTCCAACAGCTCAGCAACGCATTCCAGCAGCGCGTCCTGGCCGCTCTCCATCAGCCGGCACTGCAGCAGCTCCCTTGCCACGGTGAGTGCCTCCCGCATGTTTGCCTGCTCTCACCGCGAGTGCGGCGCCATCGCCGCGGCGTGGCTTGCTGCCATTGCAGCAGCTCGTACCTGTCATGGGGTGGGGGTGGACGACGCCTGGCCGCGCCGCCCGTGCCCCGCAACATTGGACGACGGCCGCGCCACCTGGAGCGCGGGGTCGAGGTCTTCATGGGCGGGCGTCGTTGCCCGGGCTGTGTAGCGACCAGAGCTCAAACAGTCTGTGCTGCTGTGCACCAGTGTCATCCCTGGATCAGTAATGCTGACACGCACAGTACAAACGGAGGATTTATAACAGAGTAGCAATCACACACTTATTACAACGAGTATCTCAAGAGAGAAATAAGTATGACAAATATGGCTTAAGGCCATCTAAAAATGATAACAACGGAAGACTTGGAAGATAAGTGAGTCCATCAACTCCAACGGCATCACTGAGTATAAGACCATGACCTAAGGCACCTTACTCATCGTCTGAAAAGTCTGCAACATGAAACGTTGCAGCCCGAAACGGGTCAGCACATGGAACATGCCGGCAAAATAACACATAGAGAGTAATGAACAGAATGATGCTATCACTACATGCATATTTGGCTGGTAGAAGGCTCCATGGTTACTGTTTTGCAAAAAGCCAATTTTTCCCTACTGCAAAGGAATAACTTTTATTTAACTATCATGGTGGTTGTTCAACATTGAGAATGGTTGACAGCATTCTCAATCCCAATTAAGTATCATCATTAACCCAACAAAATTAATTAAAGTAACATGATGAGATTCACATGAAAATCCAAGTACTAGATACTCAAGATGTCCATAACCGGGGACACGGCTAATCATGATTAGTTTGTACACTCTGCAGAGGTTTGTGCACTTTTCCCCACAAGACTCGATCGCCTCCGCTTGATTCTCGCACTACATGATGTTTGAGAAACGGATGACCGAGACACAGTCTTTCAGAAGCGTTAGCACCTTACGATGGGTAGACCGGTACACCTACATCCCCTACATCTGCTAGTCTACCACTGTAAGAGTTCACACAACTTAATCAACTATGCTAGAGCCCATAATAGCTTGTGGCTGCACACGGAAGTTTCTAGCATGAATAATCTCATGATCCCTTTGAACCTGGGTGGCGGTCCAAAAGAAACAGGCAATCCTGGAATACCTAGGTACCTCAATCCACCCAGATGTGAGTTTTAGTTGCCACCTTAAGTTTAACCATATATTAACAATCTCACATCTGTCATGGATACACTCAAACCCAACCCACGTCTACTAGCATAGCATAGCAATATAAGCAAACGCAGAAGTAACTCCCAAGGGTTTGATAATAAAACAGGTAATAGGTACTACTTCAACTACTTCCCAATACCCACAATTTAATTAGATCCTAATCATGCAATTGTTTGAGGATTTGTCTAATGCAATAAAACTGGGTAGTAAAAGAGGTATGATCAAAGTGTTACTTGCCTTGCTGATGGTCCGTGAAACCTAGAGATTCAAAGTAGCAAGCGGCGCACTCCGGGTACTCTATCGCAAACAAACAAGCATACAATAAGAACTCATCAAATGCACAGGTAAAACTCAAATAAAAGATCTAACCAGAAAGTTCAACTTAAGAACTCCGGTTTGCAAAAAGAATCAAATCAAACGAAGCAACGAAAGTCAAACAGCGAAAGAAACAAGCTTCGTGTACTAATCTGGATCTAAGTCAAATTTTAGAGTAGCAAAAACTTGTTTGAGTTGGTTAAACGGAAAGAGAATTTCGAAACGAAACTCTAGGCGCTTGAATCGCCCGATTCCGATAAACGAGCGAAAAGATAAACCAGAACGAAAATCTGATCAGAAATCATGATCTGGAATAATCGCGGAAAAACCGACGAAAAAGAAAACTGACGAACTGTTAAACGAACGGACGTTCGTTAACAGCGACTAACCGGTGAACACGTTCGTTAAAACGAACGAATCAGTGAACGTTCACTAACTAACTAAACAGAAAAAAATAAACTGATCTATAAAAAAAATCTAGGGTTTCGAAAAAAAATAAACCGAGCGGTATAAAAAAATGGGCGGTTCGGTCGGCGGCTCGGCTATACCTCCGGCGAGGTATTCCGGCGAGCGGAACGGGGCTCCGGCGGGGCTCGAGGGTGCGGCGAGGTGCGGCGGGGCTCAGGGAGGCGACGGGCGACGGCGTTCGGGCTCCGGGGCGGCGACTCCTTCGGGCGGCGGGGTCGGCTCCGGCGTCGGCGGGTGCGGGTCGGGGCGGGAACGGGGTGAGGGAGAGAGGCGGCGGCGGGCGGTACTTATAGGAGGGGAGGGGGTGCCGTGGGGGAGGGGGCAAGGCGGCGGCGGCGACGTGTCCTGGAGGGACACGGGCGGCGGCGGGAGTCCGTCTCCAGGTCGGGGACGACTCGGGGTGGGCTGCTGGGCCGCGCAGCTGGGCTTCGGCCCAGTCGGCGCTCGGACGTTTTTTTTTAATAATTCCGCTGAACTAAAAAACTCCTAGAAAAATAAATAAAAATCCAAAAATTCCAAAACAAATTTTCACCGTCTAATTAAAATAATTAGAACGAGATGAACATTTTCTTGGCCCAAAAATGCAGTTTTGAAAACGTGCAATTTTTTAATGCAATTAAAATTGCAAATAAAATCCGAATAAAATCAAATATTTGATTTTAATATTTTTCCTCCAATATTTCAATTATTTTGGAGAAGTCATATTTTCTCCTCTCATTTATTTTAATATGAAATATTTTCCGGAGAGAAAAATAATTAAAACCAAAAATCCTCGTTTCAATATTTGATAAAAATCAAATATGAAAACCGGGAAAATCCCCAACTCTCTCCGAGGGTCCTTGAGTTTCTTAGGATTTTCGAGGATTTGCCAAAATGCAATAAAATATGCTATGCAATGATGATCTAATATATAACATTTCAAATTGAAAATTTGGGATGTTACAAACCTACCCCCTTAAGATGAAGCTCGCCCTCGAGATTCGGGTTGGCTAGAAAATAGGTGAGAGTGGTTTTTCCGTAGATCTTCCTCTCGCTCCCAGGTGGCTTCATCTTCAGTGTGGTGACTCCACTAAACTTTGCAGAACTTGATAACCTTGCTGCAGGTGACTCGGCTGGCATACTCGAGAATCTTAACTGGTTTCTCCTCATAGGTCAAGTCACTTTCCAACTGAATCGCTTCCAGTGGCACTGTATCTCTCAGTGGTATCTCGGCCATCTCTGCGTGGCACTTCTTCAACTGGGAAATGTGAAATACATCATGAACTCCTGACAATCCTTCAGGCAATTCCAGCTTCTCCCATATGCTCCAAAACTTTGTATGGTCCGAGAAAACGTGGCGCTAACTTTCCTTTAACTCCAAAGCGCTTCACTCCTCGAAGTGGTGATACACGAAGATAAACTCTGTCTCCGACTTCGTGAACTGTCTCCTTGCGTTTAGAATCCGCATAACTCTTCTGCCTGGACTGGGTTACCTTGAGCCTATCGCGAATCAACTTCACTCTCTGTTCAGACTCTTTAATCAAATCTGGTCCGAACAACTGATGGTCTCCAACTTTGTCCCATAACAATGGTGTTCTACACCTCCTTCCGTATAAAGCTTCGAAAGGGGCCATCTTCAAACTGGTTTGCTAACTGTTGTTGTAAGAAAACTCTACATACGGCAGGTTGTCGTCCCAACTAGATCCATAATCTAGCGCACAAGCTCTCAACATGTCCTCCAAAATCTGATTGACTCTCTCGGTCTGACCATCTGTCTGTGGGTGAAAAGCTGTACTGAATTCTAGCCTGGTTCCCAAAGTTTCATGTAACTGATTCCAAAACTTCAAGGTAAACTGGGTTCCTCTGTCTGATACAATGGTCCTCGGAACTCCATGCAAACATACGATTCTGGTCATGTATATCTTTGCCAACTTAGCACTGGTGTAAGTGGTCTTCACTGGGATGAAATGAGCTACTTTTGTCAAATGATCGACTACAACCCATATTGAGTCATAGCCTGAACGAGTCCTGGGCAATCCCGTGATAAAATCCATGCCTAGTTTATCCCACTTCCATTCAGGTATCGGCAATGGCTGTAGCAATCCTGCTGGCTTCTGATGCTCTCCCTTTACTCTCTGACATAGATCACAAACTGCTACATACTCCGCAATATCCTTCTTCATTCCGGTCCACCAGAAAGTATCCTTCAAATCCAAATACATCTTGGTATTTCCTGGGTGAATCGAATACGGCGAATCATGGGCCTCTTGCAAGATCAACTTCCTGATCTCCGGATCATTAGGCACATAAACGCGGTCCTCAAACCATAAGGTATCGTGCTCATCCTCACGAAATCCCTTGGCTTTTCCTTTACTCATCCTTTTCTTTATTTCCGCAATCTCCTTGTCTGTCTTTTGAGCTTCCCTGATCTTTTCCATCAAGGTAGACTGAATCTCCAACGTTGCTACGTAACCTCTCGATACTATCTCCAAACATAGCTCGCGAAGACCCTCGGCTAATACTTTCGGTAACTCTCCGGTCATGAGTGTGTTGACATGGCTCTTGTGGCTCAACGCGTCTGCTACTACGTTAGCCTTTCCGGGGTGATAATGTAATCTCATATCATAATCATTTATGAGTTCCAACCATCTCCTCTGCCTGAGATTCAACTCCTTTTGCATGAAAATGTACTTCAAACTCTTGTGGTCCGTGTACACCTCACAGTGATTTCCGATGAGAAAATGCCTCCATGTCTTCAACGCATGCACTACGGCTGCTAACTCCAGATCATGCGTGGCATAATTCTTCTCATGGGGTTTAAGTTGCCGGGAAGCATATGAAACAACTCTTCCTTCCTGCATAAGCACTGCTCCAAGTCCTCGACGAGAAGCGTCACAATAAACTTCATAATCCTTGCGTTGGTCTGGCAGAATCAACACTGGTGATGTAACCAAACGTTTCTTCAACTCCTGAAAACAAGCTTCACAATCCTCAGTCCAATTGAACTTGGTGTCCTTCTTTAACAGCTCTGTCATGGGCTTAGCAATCTTCGAGAAATTCTCAATGAACCTCCGGTAGTATCTTGCAAGTCCAAGAAAACTCCAGATCTCTCCAACTGACGTGGGTGATTCCCAGCTTGTTACTGTGTCAACTTTGGCGGGGTCTACTGCTATTCCTTCCCCGGATATAACATGTCCGAGGAATCCAACTTCCTTCAGCCAAAACTCACATTTGCTGAACTTGGCATATAACTGATGTTCTCTGAGCTTCTCAAGTACCAAACGCAAATGCTCCTTATGCTCCTCTTCGTTCTTTGAGTAGACCAAAATATCATCAATGAACACCACGAAGAACTTATCCAAAAACTCCATAAACACTTTGTTCATCAGGTTCATGAAATAGGCAGGTGCGTTAGTCAGACCAAATGACATAACGGTATACTCATACAGCCCATACCTGGTGGTAAAAGCCGTCTTAGGTATATCCTGCTCTCGAATCTTCAACTGATGGTATCCTGATCGTAGATCGATATTGGAAAATACCTTAGCTCCTTGTAAGCGGTCAAACAAATCATTGATCATCGGCAGTGGGTACTTGTTCTTGATGGTCACTTCGTTCAATCCTCGATAATCAACAACCATCCTCAACGATCCATCTTTCTTCTCCACTGGAAGTACGGGTGATCCCAAGGTGACGAACTTGGGCGAATATAGCCTTTATCCGATAACTCCTTAATCGGCTTCTTAATTTCTTCCAAATCCTTTGCGGGCATCCTGTACGGTCTCTTAGATATTGGTCCTATGCCTGGCAAAAGCTCGATCAAAAACTCAATGTCTCTATCTGGTGGCATGCCTGGCAACTCTTCTGGAAATACATCGGGGTAATCTTTCACCACTGGTACTTCCTCCTGTACACTCCTGATAAGGAATTCACTTGAGTCCTCTTCGGCGCATGCCGGGATACATACTTAATCCTTCTTCCTTCTGGGGTGGTAAGCGAAATCGTCTTACTGGCACAATCGATGTTTCCTTCGTACATCGATAGCCAATCCATACCCAAAATTACATCCAAACCTTGCGACTCCAAGATTATCAAGTCTGAGGGGAAAACATGCCTGCCTATGGCCAATGGCATCTGAAAACATCCTTGGCTTGCCATATACTCTGCTCCTGGTGAACTTACTAACATAGGTGTTTTAAGAACCTTGGTGGGCAGTTTATACTTATCCACAAATCCCCTTGATATGTATGAATGCGATGCACCAGTATCAAAAGGAACGAGTGCAGTAAATGACTTAACCAAAAACTTACCTATTACTGCATCAGGCTATGCTTCAACCTCCTCCACGTAAACGTGGTTCACTTGTCCTTTGTTAAAAGGGTTCAGCTTCTTCCCAGAGCTTCCATTGACATTTCCATTCTGGGCTTCAGGACATTCATTGTCATAATGTCCAGTCTTCTGGCACTTAAAGCAAGTGACTTGGCTCAGGTCTCTCTTAGCTGGGGTTGAAGGGTTGGTACGGTTCTAGCCGTTGCTTCCTCCATTCCCATTACTATTCTTGGGGCCATTATGGTTGTGCGAACTACCTCCTCCATGGGTATGCTGAAACTGTACTCCCGATTTCGGGGTAAAACGTGGCTTCTGCTAAGCCCCGGAATTGTACTTCCCTTGTCCATACTTCCTCTTACGGTTTTCAATCTGCTGCTGCTTCCCTTCAATCATGAGAGCTTTATCTACCAACTCCTGGTAGTTGTTGAAGGTTGCTACCATCAACTGCATACTCAGCTCATCATTCAGTCCTTCGAGAAACTTCTCCTGCTTGGCTGCATCTGTAGCAACGTCATCTGGAGCATAACGTGCTAACTTACTAAAGTCCTCCACATACTGGCCTACGGTGCGTCCTCCTTGGCGTAGGTTGTGAAACTCACGCTTCTTCATAGCCATGGCTCCTGCTGAAACATGGGCAGTACAGAAAGCTTGCTGAAATTGGTCCCATGCAACAGTGTCAATAGGGTGTGTGGCTGTGTAATTCTCCCACCATGATGTTGCGGGTCCATCAAGCTGATGTGCGGCAAAATGCACTCTCTCCGCATCTATGCATCCTGCAGTGGTCAACTCCCTTCCAACCTTGCGGAGCCAATCATCTGCAACAATCGGCTCGGTGCTGCTGGAAAACACCGGCGGATTTAGCCTCAAGAAACGGGCCAAGTGATCAACAGGTGGTGGTGGTGGGTTGTTGTTGTTGTTGTTGCCTTGGTTCTGTACTAACACTTGCATCAGGGCATTCTGCTGCTGAATCAACTGAGTGATCTCCGGTGGGAAAAAAAATCCGGTGTCGCGTCTCGGAGGCATCTGATAGGTTTAGAAAAGATGAGATATAGAATAGAATGAGGTCTAGAGGGAAAACACTACCCATATGCTCATGAGACAAACACAAACAATATCACTCAATCAAATCAAACAAGGCATACAATCGATCTAACTATCGTTACAAAAGTGCTCGGACTATACTATTTACATGGGGAATACTACTACTGATATGGTGGTCTACTAGAAATTTTGATCGGTCGAAGACTCCATGATATCTGCTCCAGCTTCATCAACAAAGTCATCTTCACTGGGGTCTGAGTCGGTGTCGTCGATGATGATGTAGTTATCCGGGCAAGTAGAATCGTCATCTTCTCCTCCTGGTGCTGGGTCTCCCATGAATACTCCGATCTTGTTTATCAGGTCGTCATTCTTTTCCAACAACGTGGCGATCTCCTCCTCCATCGCGCGTAGACTTGAGTTCTTCCTCCAACTCCGTGATCTTGGTCAATGCCTTCTTCAGTTCTATCATGTCTGCGCACATCTGGTTCTCCTGGCGACGAATGTGTTGGTTTTGCTCCTGGATGAAAGCTGCAATTAATCCATCCTTCTTGGTGCTGATCATCTCCCATTGCTCATCTCGGCGTCCACAAATCTGATAACTGGTATCCTTCAGCTCCCTGCGGTAGACTTCTCACATGCGTCCCATAGAGATGTGGGTTGCCATGCTCTTCCCTAAACTCCAGGTTGGTGCATCAAAGGAAAACTCTATAGGCTCAGTGACTGGCGTAAACGTCCTTCCTGGAACTTGAATCTTCCAGCACTCCTCTTCTGGTAGTGTGGCGTTGTAGGTTCCGGTGAAGCTTGGTATTCCGATGTTCAGGTACTTAGTGAATTCCTTCAAGTGTCGTCCAAAAGGTGTCTCTTCATCCGGTTGCATGAACTTGTTCCTTGCATCCGCCATTCCTAAAAGAGTAGAAAGTGGAGAGGAGTCAGAAATGAGAAGAGAGTAGTGTTCTAGGGTTTAAGCTTAGTGGTCGTGTCCTACAGTCAGCGTGTGCTCTGATACCACCTTTATAGCGACCAGACCTCAAACGGTCTGTGCTGCTGTGCACCAGTGTCATCCCTGGATCAGTAATGCTGACACGCACAGTACAAATGGAGGATTTATAACAGAGTAGCAATCACACACTTATTACAACGAGTATCTCAAGAGAGAAATAAGTATGACAAATATGGCTTAAGGCCATCTAAAAAGATAACAGCGGAAGACTTGGAAGATAAGTGAGTCCATCAACTCCAACGGCATCACTGAGTATAAGACCACGACCTAAGGCACCTTACTCGTCGTCTGAAAAGTCTGCAACATGAAACGTTGCAGCCCGAAACGGGTCAGCACATGGAATATGCCGGCAAAATAACACATAGAGAGTAATGAACAGAATGATGCTATCACTACATGCATATTTGGCTGGTAGAAGGCTCTATGGTTACTGTTTTGCAAAAAGCTAATTTTTCCCTATTGCAAAGGAATAAATTTTATTTGACTATCATGGTGGTTGTTAAACATTGAGAATGGTTGACAGCATTCTCAATCCCAATTAAGTATCATCATTAACCCAACAAAATTAATTAAAGTAACATGATGAGATTCACATGAAAATCCAAGTACTAGATACTCAAGATGTCCATAACCGGGGACACGGCTAATCATGATTAGTTTGTACACTCTGCAGAGGTTTGTGCACTTTTCCCCACAAGACTCGATCGCCTCCGCTTGATTCTCGCACTACATGATGTTTGAGAAACGGATGACCGAGACACAGTCTTTCAGAAGCGTTAGCACCTTACGATGGGTAGACCGGTACACCTACATCCCCTACATCTGCTAGTCTACCATTGTAAGAGTTCACACAACTTAATCAACTATGCTAGAGCCCATAATAGCTTGTGGCTGCACACGGAAGTTTCTAGCATGAATAATCTCATGATCCCTTTGAACCTGGGTGGCGGTCCAAAAGAAACAGGCAATCCTGGAATACCCAGGTACCTCAATCCACCCAGATGTGAGTTTTAGTTGCCACCTTAAGTTTAACCATATATTAACAATCTCACATCTGTCATGGATACACTCAAACCCAATCCATGTCTACTAGCATAGCATAGCAATATAAGAAAACGTAGAAGTAACTCCCAAGGGTTTGATAATAAAATAGGTAATAGGTACTACCTCAACTACTTCCCAATACCCACAATTTAATTAGATCCTAATCATGCAATTTTTTGAGGATTTGTCTAATGCAATAAAACTGGGTAGTAAAAGAGGTATGATCAAAGTGTTACTTGCCTTGCTGATGATCCGTGAAACCTAGAGATTCGAAGTAGCAAGCGGCACACTCCGGGTACTCTATCTCAAACAAACAAGCATACAATAAGCACTCATCAAATGCATAGGTAAA
Organism: Aegilops tauschii subsp. strangulata; assembly: GCF_002575655.3. Lineage (NCBI taxonomy): Eukaryota > Viridiplantae > Streptophyta > Magnoliopsida > Poales > Poaceae > Aegilops > Aegilops tauschii. The sequence goes on along the minus strand of NC_053039.3, from coordinate 114,833,039 downwards.
ACTCAAATAAAAGATCTAACCAGAAAGTTCAACTTAAGAACTCTGGTTTGCAAAAAGAATCAAATCAAACGAAGCAACGAAAGTCAAACAGCGAAAGAAACAAGCTTCGTGTACTAATCTGGATCTAAGTCAAATTTTACAGTAGCAAAAACTTGTTTGAGTTCGTTAAACGGAAAGAGAATTTCGAAACGAAACTCTAGGCGCTTGAATCGCCTGATTCCGATAAACGAGCGAAAAGATAAACCAGAACGAAAATCTGATCAGAAATCGCGATCTGGAATAATCGCGGAAGAACCGACGAAAAAGAAAACTGATGAACAGTTAAATGAACGGACGTTCGTTAACAACGACTAACCGGTGAACACGTTCGTTAAAACGAATGAATCGGTGATCGTTCACTAACTAACTAAACCGAAAAAAATAAACCGATCTATAAAAAATTCTAGGGTTTTGAAAGAAATAAACCGAGCTGTTTAAAAAAAACCGGGCGGTTCGGTCGGCGGCTCGGCTATACCTCCGGCGAGCGGAAAGGGGCTCCGGCGGGGCTCGGGGGTGCGGCGAGGTGCGGTGGGGCTCGGGGAGGCGACGGGCGGCGGCGTTCGGGCTCCGGGGCGGCGACTCCTTCGGGCGGCGGGGTCGGGTCCGGCGTCGGGCTCCTCCGGCGTCGGCGGGTGCGGGTCGGGGCGGGAACAGGGTGAGGGAGAGGGGCGGCGGCGGGCGGTACTTATAGGAGGGGAGGGGGTGCCGTGGGGGAGGGGGCAAGGCGGCGGCGGCGACGTGTCTTGGAGGGACACGGGCAGCGGCGGGAGTCCGTCTCCAGGTCAGGGACGACTTGGGGTGGGCTGCTGGGCCGCGCGGCTGGGCTTCGGCCCAGTTGGCGCTCGGGCGATTTTTTTAATAATTCCGCCGAACTAAAAGAAATCCTAGAAAAATAAATAAAAATCCAAAAATGCCAAAACAAATTTTCACCGTCTAATACAAATAATTAGAACGAGATGAACATTTTCTTGGCCCAAAAATGCAGTTTTGAAAACGTGCAATTTTTTAATGCAATTAAAATTGCAAATAAAATCTGAATAAAATCAAATATTTGATTTTAGTATTTTTCCTCCAATATTTCAATTATTTTGGAGAAGTCATATTTTCTCCTCTCATTTATTTTAATATGAAATATTTTTCAGAGAGAAAATAATTAAAACCAAAAATCCTCGTTTCAATATTTGATAAAAATCAAATATTAAAACCGGGAAAATCCCCAACTCTCTCCGAGGGTCCTTGAGTTGCTTAGGATTTTCAAGGATTTTCCAAAATGCAATAAAATATGCTATGCAATGATGATCTAATATATAACATTCCAAATTGAAAATTTGGGATGTTACAGGCTGGCCAGGCTACCCAGCGGTCCGAGTCATCTCTTGGGTCGACGGACATCTTGACCGTGGAGCGTCGGCAAGTCGACTGGCGGAGAAGAAGCTCCGGCGCACCCCTACCTGGCGTGGCAAATTTTGGATGTGGGGTTCCAGCAAACCCTTAAGGTTCGAACACTGGGGTGCGCGCGAAGTCTTTCCCTCCTACCGATCTACGCCCTAGCTCGCTAAGATCTCGCGGACGAACTCGACGAACTCGCAACACAGAAAGACACGAGATTTATACTGGTTCGGGCCACCGTTGTGGTGTAATACCCAACTCTAGCGTGGTGGTGGTGGATTGCCTCTTGGGCTAATGATGAACAGTACAGAGGGAAGAACAGCCTCCTGAGGTTGAGGTGTTCTTGTGCTTGGTGAGTTAGTAGGTGAGAGCTGGATGAATTGCTCGATCCCCCTACTGTGGTGGCTAGCTCTACTTATATAGGCCCTGGTCCTCTTCCCAAATATTGAGCGAGAAGGGAGCCAACAACGGCGGGGCAAATTTGAAGGGGGACAACTAGTACAAGCTATCCTGACAAAAGTGGTCTTCGCCTGCAAAAGGCTGTGGTGGTGACGCCGTCTTGGGCTGCACGATGACCTCCGTCTTGCCGTCCTCCTGGTCTTGGTCTCGTTGCACTAATATAGCAACCTTTGCCTGATGCCTCGGTACTCCTCGCTTGCGCCTGCTTCCTTAGCACCAAAGAGGAAACAAGGACGCTGCGCGCGCTGACGCCCGCCTGGTATCGATCGTCATGGCTCACGTCACGCGAGCCTCGTGAGGTTTGCCCCGCCTTGATATCTCCGCTCCTCGTGAGCCTGCCTGACTAGACCACTCCTGAGGAGGTCTTGTGTCGTCCGCCTCACGAGGCTTGGCCCCTCGCGAGGGTCTTGGATGCCTTGTTGATGAAGATGGGTCGTACGACCTGCTGGCTTAGCCACGCCGTGGGCCGCAGGCAGGCAAGTCTGGGGACCCCCATTCCCAGAACGCCGACAGAGCCATCAATCCTTCTATCGACAACACAGAGGAACTCTCAATGAAAGCACCAATGTCGGTGTCAAAACCGGCCGATCTCGGGTAGGGGGTCCCAAACTGTACGTCTGAGGATCGAAGGTAAGAGGAGGCGGGGGACACGATGTTTACCCAGGTTTGGCCCTCTTAATGGAGGTAATACCCTATTTCCTGCTTGATTGACTTTGATGAGTATAGGGGTTACAAGATTTGATCTACCTCGATATCATGATGGCTAAACCCTAGATGTCTAGCCTGTATGATCGCCTCTACGGACTAAACCCTCCGGTTTATATAGACACTAGAGAGGGCCAGGGTTGTACAAAGTTGGTTTACAGAGAAAGGAAACTATACGACTAGCCGCCAAGCTTGCTATCCACACCAAGGAGAGCCCCATCCGGACACGGGGAAAGGCCTTCTATCTTGTACCTTCACGGCCCATCAGTCCGGCCCACGTCACATAGCCCGACCATCCGAGGACCCCTTAATCCAGGACTTCCTCACCAGGGTGGTGGACGACGGTGAGGCCTACGAAGGGAACGACACGGATCCAGGGAAGACACGACGGTGGCTGCCCACGCGGTGGGGAGTACGAGGGTTGACTGGTTCAGCTGGCATCGCTGGAAATTAACAGGAGGTGTGGGTGAGTAGAGGGATAGACAAGCCAGGGATGCGAGTATGGTGGGGCCGTGAGGCCTGCCCGGCACCACAGCCGGCCACGGGAGGCGGGAGAAGGTGGTTCCGCCGGCGCTGGTTTGTGCGGCTGGAGCAGGAAGATCAGAGACTGAAGAATCACGATTGTCGTTAGATTGACATCTAACGGTCTGACGTTGGTAGAGTCGATTGTTGACTAAGTTTATTTTTTTTGAGAAACCTTGTGTACGCATGAACTTAGTAGGCCCACAAGTCAGCCTCCAAATCTATGGCAAACAACATAGAGCCCATTTGCTATTTTTTTAATAATTTACAGCCCATTTGCTAATTCTTAAGTAATTTATTACAATCCATTTTCTGCCCAGGACCACGGTCAAAAAGTTCAACCTTATTTTGCATATTTCAGTGGAGTCTGAACTGTTGTAATCCCGAAATGATAATTTTTTTAAGAACTTATTGATTTGCCAAAAAAATCATTTTGTTTTTGTAAGCAAATAAGACGTGGGACAAAGGATGTCAATATGAAAAGGGAACTTTATGTATTTTCAATATAATGATACGTGTATATTTACTAGTAAAACTATAGGTAGAGATTAGAAAACGGAAGTAGGACATGGCGTTTCAAGAGGAAAAAGAACTGGGCTGTGTGTTTGATTCAGTAAAAAAACTGCATGCGGATCTTGTAAGACAAAATATAAATAACGCTGGTGGGCCAGAGGCCAGTAGATACCTGCAGGATCTTTGTTCCCCGTTGTCGTCATGGGCTAGGCCTGTTAAAAACAAAACCAAGCCTGGGCAGTCTACAGCCCAGTTGAAACTTGCTCGACCTAAAAAAACAATATACCTGCTCAATAAACGAGAGAATTCTGCAAGTACAGAATGATAACTGGGATGCGGCAGGTATATTGTTTTTTCATCATGATAATAAGTGCATGCACTTGTTTCGAAAAATTTGGAGAACTGAGAATTCAAACGGCAGGTGCTTATGCTACCCATCAAATAAAAATCAGGTGCCTGAAAATTCGTTTCGAAACAAATGATTCAGCTTTATATCCACGTCGACCCTCGGCATGATGATTGGAAGCAAATGCCAAGTTCATACCGAAAGATGACAAGGTAGTACAAGTACCAATACCAAACTAACTTATAATCTTTTTACTCCTGGCCCTAGTGTTCGTCTGGTAGAAAATCTTGCAGAGGACCAGCCCGCTCCTTCTCTTGCTCCAGGTCCCCAAGGTGGTACTGGTGCATCACCCAGTTGGTCCTTTGCTGGTCGAAGTTCTTGTTGGTGTGCAGCACTAGAACCTTTTTGCTGCCCGTCTGCCGGCCATTGACCATCACCGGCAAGGTATTGCCGGTCTTGTGCCACATCGCATGCATGCCGCACTCCGACTATATCTCGCGACGCGTCCACGTGCCCCTTTTGAACGCCCTGGAATTGCACTGGAAGAAATGCTTGCTTAGGCCACTCAGTGTGATACCTGCAGTATTGTCGAATACAGGTTTTAGTGTACGTAGTTGGCATTTTCATAACATCTTTGGCATGTTGAAGTCACTTGTTTCACTTTTTATTAACTGTCAAATTGTAATTGCTTCACTAGGTCTGCATCTAAAAAGAAAAATAGAGCTATAAACAAAGGAATATGTTTGTGCAAGTAGACGTCCGATCGGTGTCTTACCTGGAAGTTTCTCATGATGGCTGAAGCATATGTCGTGCTCGTTGTCGATGGTTGCTATGAACAAATCGATCAAAGGGTGAGATCTCGCGCTGTCAACACTCACTTTGGCCTCAAGGTGCTCGATCAGCTCCTGATCCGTGGGATCGAACTTTACGCCAGCCGGCAGCACCGGCCAATCCTTCTTGGACTTGCATCGGTTAGTTCCAGTTATATGGTACTCAATGTATGATCAATCGATTGTTTTAAGTGAATGATGAAAGATTTCGACAGATAAGTGGTACTCCATATCTGGAGTCCACAATACCCGAACACGCCACCGGGATTCTTGTGTCACCTCGTGCGCATCGTGTTGTCAAGTCAATTCAATGTGTGGACATGATGAATAATTTGACCACGTATACTAGTACTGCTATTGTACTACTTACTAGTCGTATTTAGTGTCACATTTTAACCATAGGTTTAATTAACAAGTACACACTTGAAGCCTAACTGATACCCTATATATATATATATATGTGGCTTCTGCACAGCATCTCCATCATCATTATCAATACATCCTACGCAGGTGAGTTAGGATGCACTTGATCCTAGAAAGGTATCTCTCCTTCAAACCAGAGGAGTGCTTCAAACTAACAACATCACATAATATCCAACAAAAGAGGGTCGTGCTACAGCAGCAGGATACATGGCTCAGTCTAGATATCAGTACGAATCAAGTTGTGCATATTTTCTGTTGGCATGAACCACATCGCCACATGTCGGGTTTGCAAAAGCCATCCATCGAATGGAAGCTTGATGCTTTCACACACTAAAGATTATCTGGCAACAAGCTGTGTCGATGAATCTCTGGACATGGTGATTCATGAAACCCATGGTATGATGTGTAAACACAGTTCCCCCTGGCGAATGGAAGTTGCATAGCATGGTAATAATCACCGGTGATATGATCGATGATTGGTTGGATGATCGGATAATTGAGCCCGAGGAACATGGAGTGGTTGCCGAGGCTGTAAACCCGCCTCCAGTTGAATACGCCTGGCCTAATGGAGCTGGGATCTTTCTCGAACATGAAGCAGCCATAGCCATCAATGTCATGAACGCCCCAGGCATTGTACTGCATGTGGTTTGATGTAATGGTTTGGTCAATTTGGTACGTGCGAATGAGCATCAAATGACCGTCGTCAGCTGAACGAGCGATAAACCACCACCCATCGGCTATGATTCCAGGTCCTGGAATCATGAAGGCCAGTGCATTTGCGTCTGCTGCAACAATTCAAATTGGAGACCAAAAGGACAAAAATAAACAATCATGTTCAGAGTATGTGTGGAATTAAGATTATTATAACAATGACACATATCATAGACAGAGAATTGCAATGTCGTGGTCATAATCATACCCCAAGTTAAAAAAATAAGCCAATGGCTTTCATATTCTAGCAATATGTCATGGTTCAAACATCATGTAACAATGAGAGGAAAACAACTATGACAGGGCCTACTCATATTCTACCATAGCACTTACTACTATTCTCATATCAACTCTAAGCAATAACATGCGTTGTTATAAAAATCTTGGAAATGAGAATAACATATAGCAATCATGAGGTTATGCTCATAATATCTATTCTAACAATCATTAGATGCCAATTGTTCCCATATCAACTCTAACAATAACATGTGTGGTCATAAATGTTGGAGATATGCCCTAGAGGCAATCCTATGTGTTTATGAATAAAGATAGTCCTTGGACATTATCAATGATGTGTATCAGCAAGTACGTGACTTGTTTGTGGGACTATGCATTGTATGATGACTGTCCTAAAAGGTCCCTAGTCGAAAAGGCTGTGTGGACGCGCTGCCGACTAGACTAGCATATGACACGGTCGATGGCTTGGTCTCACTAGCCATGGAGCATTGGATGCTAACCAGATAATATGGACTCAGAAGGATCTGGTCGGATTCGACACAGTCGGATACGAGTCGACATAAGGTCCGAGTCGGACAGACCCAACTATGAGACGCAGCGATATGTCATATGTGAGTCTCTAGTACAACATATGTTCTATGTCCTAAGACCTGAGCTGGCGAATGTACTCGGGATGGTGACAGACCTGCTTTGGGCCGACCAAACGCTACTCCATGACTGGGTAGTTACAAAGGTAGGTTTCAGGCTTGTCCAGACCAATGCTGCGAGACATGGTCGAGCAAGATGGGATTTGCCCCTCCGACCAGGAGAGATATACTCTGGGCCCCTCGTGTGATCTGACCAAGATAAGCATGGCCATGCGACAATGATTATGAGATAATCTGGTTTGTGGTCGGCATCACTGGAACGAGAAAGAGGTCGGGCTAGCACAAGGATGACAGACTCGCCTTGAGCCCGACAGCATATATCGTGTGGCAAAGGGAACAAAAGTGTAACATGTTGTATAGGTTCGCCTAACCAGCTTCATAGTCTGCTTGGTGTTCGACATGCCTTGCTAGAGGCCGCTAACAACCGTGCAGTTTGGAGGTGATCCGAATTGCGACCAAGCTGGCTTGAACCTAAGGGGTCGCGCGCTTAAGGGAAGGAACCTACGAGGTCGGATCCGGGGACATTGGTCGGATGTGATCCGAGCTGTATTCGGATTGTGGCCGAGTAGACTTGTGGGCTTTAGGGTCCATGCGAGGCCCAAGTGTTGAGCCCTCGACGGACGCCTATATAAAGTGGAGGTGCGGCACACTCATGCGGTTGATCGCTTCGGCGTTGTCACTAGGGTTTGCATGTGTTGCGAATAGACACCTCCACTCGCCGCCGACTGTGTGATCGGGCCTAGCAGTCTGTCACACGGTGTTCCTCCTGCACGCGCGGATACCGTTAGAGGCGGTGCATCTGCGCCGCTCCGGCGAACTTGTACGTGGGATCAGACGACCGGCTGTTCGAGGGAGATCGGACGAGGAGGAGACGATCCACGCGGACGCGTTGCCCCAACTCTTCTTCTGCTGCACGGCGCTGCGCGTCTAGTGGTAACGAACTGTGATCCATCTCCCGTAGCATGTTATTGGTTGTTCTGCGCGTAGGATTTTTTAATTTGCAGTCGAAGCACCCTACCATAGATCCCAACAATAAAAATTTAGGAAATGAGAGGAACATATAGCAATGATGTGGTTATAGACATACTATCTATTCTAAATTTGTAACAATGAACAGGCAGTCAAATTCATAAGGTAAAGATGAGATGAGATAGAACAATTACACGACGATAGGTTCCACCAGTATAGGCAGCCAATCTATGCATCGACCGCGTAAACGATGCCATCGTCCACTATAGCATCAGACAGAAATGTTGCCTCAACAGGATTGACGATGAGCCATAACCATGTATGGCGACCGGATTCCAGATAGACTAATCCCATATTGAACAAGGCAATGAGCTTGTAATCCATGTAGTCTTCTGATGGTGTGGGCACTTCGCAGATTACAACTTTCAGAAAACAGAGGTCGAGCCAAAAGCTCGACGCGTCTCGTGCGTAGTAGGCAGGAGTGTCCGGCGGGCCGCGAGGCTCGATGGCGGCGGTATCCAACGATGGAAGGGTGATCTCTCGTTGGGTGTAGATATCCACAAGACGCCACGGTCTACCGGATTGGTGGATGAGGACGATCTAGTTGGCCTTCATGCCCGCCCAGTAGTGGTCGCGCATGAAGGACAGGTGGATGGGTAGTGTTAGCATGTCGAGGGGCACCACGGCAACCTCCGTAGGATCGTCAAGTCGGTGTCTGGGCTACCTGCAAGGATCGGGCATAAGCAAGCAGGGTGTCTTGAAAAGAGCTGGCCGGTTGCAGACGAGTAGACGGTACAAAGACACCGAGCATGCGGCCAGACGGACGGTGATGAGCAGGTCCATACAATTACAGATCTGCTCCAAGAGAACATCGGGGAGGGAATTCCAATCGCGGCTCTGCGTGTTAGTCGGTTCTGCCGTAGGGTTTTTTAGGGCGCTGAGTGATTGGGGTTTTCGGTGCCTGCGAGCCAGCGGGGAAGTGGACTCGGGCAGGCGAGCGAAGAAGATGGCGAGTGTGGCCGAGCAGCGAGCGGGGGGATATCGTCGGCTGCACACCATGTCAATGGGAGGGAGTAAAAGCCTCATGCATGCATGCAACATGCAACACTGACACGTACACATGGACGCACGCAACACTCACGCACCCATGCGGCACACAGCACACGACGCAACACACATGCTCACGCTCAAGTGCTCAACCTACTCCCTACGTCCGTGAAAGACTGTACATTTAGAGATTTACACATTGACCAGGGCATAATTAACACCCAAAAGTAGCAGACTTATGTGTGCATGCGACCATTGAGAGAAGAATATTAAATGAAGGTTGTTGCATGCTGTAATTAAGGATAGACATGTAGCCTATAGCTAGAGCACAAGTTAGTGCATTAGTCAATCAATATCAATTTAGATTAAAGGCTAAATGCATTGGAAGTGTAGATGTACACTCTTTGTTTTTTAGCCGATGTACACTCTTTGTTGGAAGGCCGAGGGAGTACACGGCATGCACTCACATACACAGACAGGATGGTTCACGCGCAAGGGTTGGACTCCTGTCGCGACTACGTAAAGTTTTGTTTAACTGATTTCTTTGCTCTGCCAACTGACAGGTGGGACCCAAAAACCAGGTGACAATTTAACCAGTCAACAAAGTGCCACGTCGACTATGTAGCCGGTCAGTAGGGTGCAATACGGTGCTCCACGATGAGCTAGTGATCGCATAATCACCACAAAACTATATATAGTGACCGTAAAGACCGTATTGTTACATACGTTGACCGCCAGTGCATTTTTCTCGTTTCAAATTAAGCCATATTAGCCGGAAAGGACGCGGTATGGACTAGTACTAGTACTACTTTGATGTGTCCCATCAACTCGCTGAATGAGGAGAAGCTTGCTTACTACGCCTCTCCCTCGCCAACGCGCACGGTGGCTCGCAGGACAAGGAGAGGGTTTTGACTACAGCGCCCTCTCCCTTGCCCTCGCGGTGGACGTGCAGCAGTTCATTCGTGACAGATTGCCAGAAGCATATTGTACTATAGTATCATCATTGTTGGACCTTCTGAAGAGGCGAAGAGCCAAGTGCAAGGTTCACACGAGTACGAACTGTTGAACCTCCCGAAGAGGCAAAGAGCCAAGTGCAAGGTTTTATAGGAGTTGTCGTCCTAGTAGGAGTATACTACAAGTATAGCGAACGATGCTACTGTATGATGCCGCCATGTCACCTATATCCAAAGCTGTGACACCTTTTTTTTCTCAAAGAGTGTGTCGAAGCCCGTCCAACAACCATACAAGTTGCACGTACACATAACACATTTACTAGTAATAAATTCTAAAGAACAAATGCCAGTATGCCACACAAGTTCATCTCCAATTCATATGATAAATTTGTGCACGGCTAGTCTATATATATTCACAGTGCTACCGTTCAAAATTTACCATACTCCACTTACACGTTATAGATGGGCTACATGTCCTCCTCCAAGTTCCAGTCCCAAGTGTTCTTCATGGATTGCACGATCCATAGCGGTGGGCAACGGGAATCATTGTCGCAGCTTTCTAGTCCGATTCCACACGATGGAGACTCATCCAAGCTGAAGCGGCATAAATCAGGGATAGCGTGTCCCAGCATGTCGTTCATCCGGCGGTGCGCACTGAAGACACAACCATGCTACATGAACGGCAGGCCCTCGGTGTCGTGCATGGAAGGTGGCATCTGCTTCACAATGGGGTAGCTGTCCCCAATGAAAAGCGAGTAGTCTCCAAGAGTGTTCCTCGGCACCCACGTAGCATCACGGGGGTCGAACTCGGCGCCGTTCATCTGGTACACGCGACATCTCAGATCCGGACACATGGTGACGGACATAGTCAAGGTCCATGCATAATAATGTTGTGCTCAAATATGGCGGTCAGTAATACTGTGCACCAAATAGTACTACTCCGGTATAGAGGAAGTAAAATAACTGGCTTATTATATACATATATATATAGCCACTCTTGGCTACATGGATGAGATAGTAAGACATGGAAAAACAAAAATGGTGGCAGCTAGTGCGTTCAAGTCTTCAAGGGCCTAGCTAGCTATACACGTCCTCCAAGGTAAAAAGTACTCCTACTAGTACTAGTAAGTAGTACAACAATGAAAGAGAAGGCGAGAGGGTTAAAAAATATAATACTAAATGGAGTACCTGGGTAGATGGTGACGGTCTGATCGTGGTAGATTATGTGACCATGTTGCACATCAGTGGTACCATGGGTAACGACTGCTAAGATAGTTGATCCCAATATGCCAAAGTCAGCTACAAGGTTCCAAGTTAGACCGAATCGCGGATGCAAATGCATATCCAGGATCGGCGATCTTATTTTGATCGGGGCATGACTGGTCCCTGCAAAATAATGGAGTACCGTTAGGGATGCAAATGATGGTTTGTGCATTCCGTTTGTAATCTCCCATACCATAGGATGGAAACTAGATGAAACAAGTCCCTTGGCTTGTCACCGCGAAGATGCAGCCTAGATGGTGCACGGCGTCTTCGAACGTGTAGGGGTACAAATCTGCTGCGACCAACATGCGATAGCCTCTGCCGTTACTGCCTCTTGCATTGATGGCAATCCTTATGTCGAACACAGCGATGAGATAGTAATCGTCGTAGCCGCGTCACTTTGTCAGCGGGTTCGCAATTGCTATCTTCTTCAATCTCATGTAGGCATCATCATGCGTATTCAAGCCCAGCCAGTCCGGAAAGGCGATCCCAATGGTGGAGAAGGGGTCTATGAGAACGGCCGCACTGCTGTGGATGTTGTGAAAAATGATGGTGGCATCCGGCCGGAGGTATGCAAGCCAATCTTCGTTGGCACCGACCCAAACCTATATATAAGACGGTGGGCAGCGGAGAAATTACGGGATGGAAATGGAATAACTAAGTACTACATGATCAAACTCCATGACTGACCTGCTCATCGGACAAAATCCGACTACCACTCAACGTCGGTAACTCTAGCAGAGTCAACGTGCAAACATGGCCAGGGAGCGGTGGACTGTTCGAAGGATTGTCCCATAGAAGAACCTTCTCCTTGAGGACGCATGGAAGACCAACAAGCATGGCCTTTTCCCAAGCCTGTTTAAGCACCGTCTTGAAAAAGTTGGTGCAGGAAACACCGAGTCTTGCGGCAGTGAGGACGTCGGAGCGGCGTGCGATTTCTCCCAGAGGATCGTCGTCCAAGGTCTCCCAGCCCCGACGAGGAGGAGAGCCGCCTGGCGAATCCATGGGAGCAGCGACGAACTGCCTTCTCTTCGGGGGGAGGGGAACTGGCGAGGAGGAGATAAGAGCGTAGTAACCGCAGGGCCTCATCCCTTCCAACTGTAGCTCCTCGATCGTTCCTTAGTGAAGGGGTGAGGCTATTATTTAGTATGTACTCGTACTGTAGCAGTACTGGTACTGTTTTCTCAACTAGTAGTGCGATGTACTGTACTTCTAGTATAGTCCACCAGTTTTGAACTCTTGAATCTTAGGGCCCAGGAGCTACAGTTGGAAGTGGAGGATAGTACTGTTCTCTAGAACCATTGATGTACTATTAATGCAGGGAAAGTACACCTGCGTAGTGGGTACTCTCGGTGCTCTACTCAAGCGCATAGCTGGCCTACTCAGTCGCTCCTCTCACGCACACACTAGCAGCTTGTTTATCAACGACGGTTACTACGGGTGCAGAACATTTGAGTTATTTGATACAGGAGACTAGGCTTTTTGCTTCCATTTGTGGAGGTGTAATGGATCTCATCGAACTTTGCTAGTAGTTCCTTCTTTATGAAAGAGATGAGGCAAAGTTTTTGCCTCCGTTTCAAAACAAAAAAAATCACGTCAAGAGGAATTTCTTTTATAGAGCCGATAATGGAGTGAAGTCCATGCGTGCAACGCCACAAGCTATAGAGTAGTAGAGTACTAGCACTTTACGTATAGAGCCATATTGCATAGTTCCCAATGCCGCGCCAGGCTTTTCCGGCTCCTCAGGCTTAATTGGAAGGCGCTAGTTTAAATATGCTACTAGCTGATGAGGAAGCTCCAAGCGAGGTGCGGCTAGAGCGAGCATGCGAGCCACGAGATGATGGGAAGGAAAACCCATTCACGTGGCTGAGCTATCTAGTGCACCCAGATTGTGGTGCGACACATCCGTTCGACTTCAAAACTCAAACTACCCGTGTATAATATTGGCTCACAGCAAAGTTACTATTTAAAAAAAAGGCCACCGTGCGTTCGGCCGGGATGGAACCCACAAAACGAGGTATACACTCCCGCGACCACCAGTAGTACTCGTTGGAGTACAACGCAACCTAGAATCGCCTTTTGTCGCTAGTAGTACATTGTTCCTTACAAGAAACCACTAATAATGCCAAGAAACTACTACCACTTGCATACGTGACAGACTTAATATAAGACTACCTTCTCAACCATTGTACATGTGTAACATCCCAAATTTTCAATTTGGGATGTTATACATTAGATCATCATTGCATATCATATTTTATTGCATTTTGGTTTGATCCTAGAAATTCTACACAACTCAAGGACCCACGGAGAGAGTTGGGAATTTCGTTATTTTCATATTTGAGCTTTTCTCAAATTTTGAAAAGAGGATCGTTTGATTTTAATTATTTTTCTCTTTGAATATTTCTTTTATAAAAATAAAAGAGAGAGGATAAAATGACTTCCTCAAAAATAAAGAAATATTGGAGGTTTAATATTAAAATCAAATAAGATTTTTTTTCGGAGTTTTGTCGCTATTTTATTTGAATTAGGAAAAATTTGCGTTTTTCAAAATTGCATTAGAATCCCAAATAAATGTTCACCTGGTCCAGCTTATTTTTAGGGGACGGGGAAAATTTATTTCAGGATTTTTGGAGTCCGTTTAGTATTTCTTTTATTCGTTTTTCTGCGTGAAATAATTAAAAAAAAAGGAAACCGACCTTCGGCCGTATCCTCCCGGGACTCCGCCCGGGGGGGGGGGGGCTTTGTAAGCCGCGAGGAGTAGCCGCCGCTGCAGCCCACCCGCAAACCTAGCCCCGCTCGATCCGCTGCCGCCCGTGACACCGTTGCCGCACGCCGCCGCCCCGCCGTCGCCCGCCGCCGCCGCCGTTCCGCCCGACGCCGCCGGAGGTAGCCGCCGCCACCTCGGTTTTCACGACAAAATCGATCGTTTTTTTTTTAAAACCCTAGATCCGTTTTTTTAGTTTCGGATCGGGTTTTTAGGTTTAGTTATTTAGCGGACGTTCGTCCGTACCTTCGTTTTAACGAATGGTTTTCGCCCGTTAGCCGCAGATAACGAACGTTCGTTCGTTAGTCTATTCGTCAATTTTTCTTTTTCTCGGATTTTCCGCGATTATTTTCGATCGCGATTTCTGATCCGATTTTCGTTTTAGTTTAACTTTTCGCTCGTTTATCGGAATCAGGCGATTCAAGCGCCTAGAGTTTCGTCTTGAAACCCTCTTTCTGTTTAACCAACATAAACAAGTTTTTGCTACTGTAAAAATTGACTTTAGTCCAGATTAGTAAACGAAGCTTGTTTCTTTTGCAGCTTGAGTTTCGTTGCTTCGTTTGATTTGATTCTTTTTGCAAACCGGAGTTCTTAAGTTGAACTTTCTGGTTAGATCTCTTATTTGAGTTTTACCCGTGCGTTGTTGCTTGATTGCTTATTGTATGTTTGTTTGTTTGCGATAGAGTACCCGGAGTGCGAAGCGTGCTACTACGAGTCTCTAGGTTTCGCGGATCATCAGCAAGGCAAGTAACACTTTGATCATACCTATTTACTACCCAGTTTTATTGCATTAGATCAATCCACAAACAATTGCATGGTTAGGATCTAATTTAAATTGTGTGTTTGGGAACTAGATGAGGTAGTACCTATTCACCTGTTTATTATCAAACCTATGGGAGTTACTTCTACGTTGCTTATATTGCTGTGCTATGCTCGTAGACGTGGTTGGGTTTGAGAGTATTCATGACAGATGTGAGTATTGTTAATTATTGGTTAACTTAAGGTGGCAACTTTAATGCACATCTGGGTGGATTGAGGCACCTGGGGAACCCAGTGATTGCCTGTATTTTTTGGAAATCCCGGGGTACCGTGTGATTCTCCTATGGACTGCCACCCAGGCTCAAAGGGATCATGAGATTATTCATGCTAGAAACTTCCGTGTGTAGCCACAAGCCATTATGGGCTCTGGCATAGTTGAGTATGTTGTGTGACCTCTTTCAGTGGTAGGCTAGCAGATGTAGGGGATATAGGTGGTACTGTCTACCCAGAGTAAAGAGTTAACGCTTCTGAAAGACTGTGTCTCGGTCATCCGTTTCTCAAACACCATGTAGTGCGAGAAATCCAATGGAGGAGATCGAGTCTTGTGGGGAAAAGTGCGCAAACCCCTGCAGAGTGTACAAACTAATCATGGTTAGCCGTGTCCCCGGTTATGGACATCTTGAGTATCTGGTTCTTGGATTATCATTTGGATCTCATCACTCTTAATTATAAAATTTGATTGGGTTATTAAGTACCTTTAATTGGGATTGAGATGGGGTTTACCATTCTCAATGTTTAACAACCACCATGATAGTTAAATAAAATTTATTCCTTTGTTGTAGGGAAAAATTGGCTTTTCGCAAAACATATTAACCATACAGCCTCCATCAGCCATATATGCATGTAGTGATAGCATTATTCTGTTTATTACTCTTTGGTGTTATATTGCCAGCATATTCCATGCGCTGACCCGTTTTCGGGCTGCAACGTATCATGTTGCAGACTTTTCAGACGACGAGTAAGGTGCCCTAGGTCGTGGTCTTTCACTCAGTGATGCCGTTGGAGTTGATGGACTCACTTTATCTTCCAAGCCTTCCGTTGTTATTGTATTTAGATGGCCTTAAGCCATATTATTTTGTAATAAGTTCTCTTCTGAGACATTCGATGTACTAAGTGTGTGATTGCTACTCTGTTATAAAATCCTTCAAGTACTGTGCGTGTCAGCATTACCGATCCAGGGATGACACTAATGCACAGAGATTAGACTGTTTGAGGTCTGGTCGCTACAAGATGGTATCAGAGCACACGCTGACTATAGGACACGACCACTAAGATAAAGCCCTAGATCACTACTCTCTTCTCATTTCTGACTCCTCTCCATTTTCTACTCTTTAGGATGGCAAATGCAAGGATCAAGTTTACGCAACCGGATGAAGACACCCCTTTTGGACGTCACCTGAAGGAAGTCACTAGATACATGAACACTGGAATACCAAGCTTCACAGGGACTTACTATGCCACTTTACCAGAAGAGGAGCGCTGGATGATTCAAGTTCAAGTTCCAGGAAGGACATTTACGCCAGTCACTGAGCCCATAGAATTTTCCTTTGATGCACCAACCTAGAGTCTAGGAAAGAGTATGGCAGCCCACATTACCATGGGACGCATTGGAGAAGTTTACCACAATGATCTCAAGGATACTATCTATCAGATTTGTGGGCGCCAAGATGAGCAATGGGAGATGGTCAGCACCAGGAAGGATAGATCGATTGCAGCTTTCATTCAGGAGTTAAATCAACACATTCGACGCTAGGAGAACCGGATGTGCGCAGGCATGACAGATTTGAAGAAGGCAATTGTCACATCCCTAGCTTCTGACATTGCACTAGGCTAACTTCATGTGTGCATCATGTTTAAACTTTGAAAGAAACATGAAATGGGGATTGCCTAAACCCTAGCATTAAAGGAATTCACTAGGTTCAACCAAAATATTTCCAGTAAATCCAAATGGCTTTCAAAAATGTTCATCATTCTTGGAAAATGCTGGAAACAGTAACCAGAGGTGATGCACATTTTTCCATGACATATTTGGGCTCTGATTTAAATCATATGCTATTTGCAATTGGGCATTAAAATGCTGTATATTATTTTAAGTGCTCAATTAATTCTGAACTTAAGTGAGGGCTGTTAGGAATAATCCAAACAGAGCCCACAATTAATTTTCAGGATTTTTGAAAACGTTTTGGTATTTTTAATAAAGCCCCGAAGTTACAGAAAAAATAGAAAAACATTAACATAAAAAAAGAGAGAGAATACCTGGCGCTTACCTGGCCGGCCTGGCACTGTAGCAGCCCACCAGGCCCATCTGCCAGTCGTCTCCCACCCCGCGCCAGAAGGACGCGAGGCGTGTGCTCGCCGCATGCCGGCACGCGCCCCGGCCACCTCCTGCTTGCCGCTTGCCGCTTCCCCCTGGACGTCCCCGGAGACGCCACGCATTCCCTCTCGACCCCCTCGCTCTCTCCCTGTACCCCCTCCCCCTCCTCTGCTCTCTCCCGCAGCACCACCGAGCGCGTTCGCCACCGCCGCTCGCCACCACCGCGGCCACCGCCTCCCCATCGCCTCACCGACGCGCCCAGAAGCTCCGCCACTTCGTCCTCGACCTCCTCGCTGAGCTACACAACGCCGGACGCCTCAATGCGCCGCCGACGCCTTCTTCTTCCTCGGGTCGCCGAGATCGCCTCCGCCGCCCCGCTCGCTTCGGACCTCCTCCGAGCTCGCCGTAGCCTCTGCTGCAACCACTGTGAGCTCACGGACCTACTCCCCTTCCTCTCCTACTCGCGTTCATGCTCTAGCTTCGTTCCCCATCTCCGCCGAAGCTCGCCGCCGCCATTGCCAACGAGCTCCGTGCTCCTGAGCTCGGCCGCTCGCCCGAGCATCACCAGCGTGCTCGCCGCGCTCCTGTGAACCTGAAGCACCCACGGGTTCGCCCTGCCGTGCCCTGTAGCGCCATCTCCGCCGTTGCCCGAGCTCCGGCCGCCGCCCAAGTGGTCACCACCGTAGTTCCCGACCTCCCCTCGCCCAGCCGCCTGCTCCGTTGGATGCGGTGCACGTCCAGCAGCCCGTAGGGAGAAACCCCGAGCCCAATGGTCGCCGGATGGCAAAACCCGACGCCTCCGCCGTGCGGAATGCTTGCCGCCGGCCATATTCCGACGAGGCTGACGTGGCGACATCATTAGCGGCTAATGACGCCACTAACTAACCCCCCCTAGCTCACTGACAGACGGGCCCCGCCCTTAATTAACCACAGGGTTATTTCCTGTTTAAATTAAGCTAATGCTGTGGACCCCACATGTAAGCTTTGACTTAGGTCAAGTCAACGTTGACCGGTCCCACCTGTCATCCACCCAAACCAGCCTGAGACACTGACGTATGGGTCCCACAGGTCAGGTTTGACCTGGCCGACCCAGTTGACCTGCTGACGTCACACTTATGTCATGCTGACGCAGTAAAACATTTTCTGAATTTAAGTTTATTCAGGAAATTCCAGAAAATAGTATAAACTTCTAAAAATCATATAAAATCAACCGTAGCTCAGAATGAAATAATTTATATATGAAAAATTATCAAAAAAATGCAATCTATCCATCTGTATCATTTTCATGCATGTCAAACTAAGTTATACCTGCTGTATAGGTGAAAACATGATAATGACATTATAAATGCTAAATATGGAGTTTGCATATGAACCCTTAGTTCATATGGACCTCATTTAAACTGTTGCTAGATGCATTAGTGTAAACCATAACATTCTTGACATGTCATGATCATGCATCATATTGTGCATTGCATTGATTGTGTTCTTCCTTGTTTGCCGGTATTTGTCCCCTCTCGATAGCCGTGATTCCGACGATGAGTTCGATGACACCGATGAAGAACTATAATATCTTCAGAAGTGCCAGGCAAGCAAAACCCCTTGTTCATTCCGATACAATCCCACTCTCTCGCTCCTGCTCTCTTTTACTGCATTAGGACAACAACGATTCATCTGTTACTTGCTGCGGTAGCTGAACCCCCTTTATCCTCTGCATGACCTGTCATTGCCACAGTAAATAGATGAAACCCACTAGCATGAGTAGGAGTTGTTTGAGCCCTGATGTGCCTACTCATTCATGATTGTTTGTCATGCCTGCTATGCTTAGAGTTGTGTCAGGTCTGATTCATCGGGGATGAATTGGGATGGTGATGAACATGTCCTACTGTGTGTGAGCTAAGTGTGTGAACACGATTTGGTAAAGGTAGCGGTGAGAGGCCATGTAGGAGTACATGGTGGGTTGTCGCATTGAAGCCGTCCTCAGGAACTGTGTTCTGTGTTTGTGATCCATGATATAGTTACTACCACGCATTGGGCCCGAAACCAATGGACCCTCTCGGCTTCTTAATCACCCTTGTCCTCTGTCCAGGAGTTGCAAGTAGTTTCTGGTGTTTGTAGTATGCTGGAGGCCGTGGGAAGTGCTGACCCGAGGGGTGGGCTGTGATGCGGTAGGCACGTGGCCGGGCATGCCGGGCGCCCGTTTGGTGTCGCGGAACCCTGTACACATCGTTCGGGGCCGTATGTGGAAACCTCGGCCGGACTCCCTGCGGATGGAACCTGAATAGGCGATAAACCTGGACTAGAGACTTGAGCGTTTAGGTAGGCTGTGGCCGACACCCTCGCTGAGCTTCCGCTTGAAGGTTGCCGAGTACATGCTGTGTAAACGGCGGTAAGTGGTGAGAGCGTGTGTGACGAAGTACACCCCTGCAGGGTTAATATGATCTATTCGAATAGCCGTGTCCGCGGTAAAGGACTTCTGGGTTGCCTATAACAGTTCATAGACAAGTGAAAGTGGATACTCTAAAATGCGCAAGATAAGCGTGAGTGCTATGGATGGCGTTCTCGTAGGGAGACGGGAGCGGATCCATAGTGGAGTATTGATATGGTGAATATGTGGACTCGTGTGCGCCACCTCAAAAGAGTTACTTGCAGTCGTAGTTAGGATAGCCACCGAGTCAAAGCTGGCTTGCTGCAGTTAAACTCCACCACCCCCTTTGTTGATACCGATGCATATGTAGATAGTTCTGATGTAAGTCTTGCTGGGTACATTTGTACTCACGTTTGCTTATTTTATGTTTTGCAGAGAGACGTCAGTCTCGCTAGTAGTTCCGTGTGGACTTCGACGTTTAGCTTGATACCTCAGCTACGATCTTGTGCCCTCGGCAGGATCTGGTAGATAGTCAGGCTTCGCAGCCTTTTTCTTTTGTAGATGTCTGTACTCAGACATGTTAAGCTTCCGCATGTGCTTTGACTTGTATGCTCTGAATGTTGGGTCATGAGACCCATGTTTGTAATATCTGGCTCTTCGGAGCCTAATGAATAAATACTCTGAGTCGTAGAGTCTTGTTGTGATGCCATGTTGTATTTGCACATATCGAGCATATTGTGTGTATGATTGAAATGCTTGGTATGTGTGGGATCCGACAACCTAGTTGTTTATCCTTGGTAGCCTCTCTTATGGGGAAATGTAGTCTTGTGCTTCCATGAGCCATAGTAGTCCGCTACAGCCCGGTTCACCGGAGTCCTGCTAGCCCAGCACTACTGCTCCGGAACACTTGACTGGCCGGCATGTGATTCACTTCGTTCCTGTGTCTGTCCCTTCGGGGAAATGTCACGCGGTGACATCCGGAGTCCTGCCTAGCCTGCTACAGCCCGGTTCACCGGAGTCCTGTTATCCCAGTGCTACAGCCCGGATTCGCACGCTGCTGACCGACATGCTCGATGTTGATTCATGTATGCCTGTCCCCGTAAGTTAGTGCCACTTTGGTTTCACGACTAGTCATGTCGGCCCGGGTTCTCTGTCATATGGATGCTAGCGACATTATCATATACGTGAGCCAAAAGGCGCAAACGGTCCCGGGCCATGGTAAGGCGACACCCGTGGGAATACCGTGCGTGAGGCCGCAAAGTGATATGAGGTGTTACAGGCTAGATCAGTGTGACTTAGAATCGGGGTCCTGACAGCGTTGGTATCAGAGCCTGACTGCCTGTAGGATTACCAAGCCAAACTGGTCGAAGTTGAGTCTAGAAATGCTTTAGTTATATAAGGGAATTGATTGTGGAAGGGAACGTAAGGCTCTTTTTACTCCTTTACCTTGTGCCCTTCTGATCTGAGTCACCCTCTTCTCTTCTACGGGGATTAAGAACTAGGCTTCTCGTCTATCTATCAGGATCACGTGTTACTAATCCGTAGACTCATAGGACTGTTGGATTTAAGCTTCATTTCAGTTCCTACTACTTCCGTGTATCCATAGCTGGCCTCAAATTCTTGATATTGTGATGATCGAGTGGTTACGCCACCATTTTGCAGGATGTCTTAAATCTTTTTGAGCATTTACAGCCGTTATGCTGTCCGAGTCACCGCAGGTTTCTAAATAATATGATGCATTTGCAAACTCTTTCCTTCCGTTTCCGATGTCCCTTTGGGCCAGTTCAACCACACTAATCGGTGTGTTGAGGTACTCCATTGCCTCGACATATATGTTGGAGCTAGTATTATGACCGTAGGTGTCTTAGAGGACCACTTAGTAATCTAGCAATGCCTGCATCCCTAGTGTGATGATTCTGGCCATTATTCTCGAAAGCATCCCGTGATGCCATTTAGTTAGTAGGCATTCTATTTCTGGGTTCTTGAGCCCAAGATTCACTCCACTTACCTCCTGTTGATAGTGTTTGCTTGTTCCTTTAGGTTATTAGTAACCTTGCGACAGTCCTCGAGGTCCGTGGTATTTCCTTCTTCCAAATACCATGAACCGCTTATGGCAGAAGTTCTCTTGAACCAAAAGATCACAACCAGAGTGCTCTTGACGAGTTCTCCATTCAAATTGTGAATCTGCCAGTCCTTCCTCCTCTGCATGGGTTATCTGGAAGAAATATGTTGAATTTGTTCGACATACTAATCCATGCATCCACAACTCAGAAAAACATATGTTCCTTTGGGTTGTCCCTCTTTAGTTATTTTCTGGCCCTCGTCTATCAATTGATAGTCAGGAGTAATTATGCATTTGTGTTATCGATGCCTATTATTCTTGTGGTCTGTCAATCCATTCTAATCCGGAATGACTAGGAGAAACAAACTCCAGTACCTCGTCCATCTCTGGGATTGGGTCAAAGTAGTTGTATTCCGCAGATCAAATGCCTAACCAGCTTTTGTTCTGTTCTACCTTCGAGTATTACCCCCTTTATGTCGAGAATATCGTAGGAACTGCACCACCTTTTGTGAATTCTTGACGCAGTGATACTCCTCGCCATCATCATTCATTTCTCGGTCCCGTGTTATTGTAACCGGAACACCGACAAGTGAATCGTGATGCGTGAGATCAATACTCCTAGCAACTCCGTTGCTTGGTAGTTAAAGGACAATAATTTCATCCTTAGCGTGTTGGTTACTGAATCACATCCTAAGGTTGATCGTGCTACCTAGTCCTTATTTCCGGTGCACTCTTCGATCAATGAGTTAGGATTATTCAATCCCTTGCTTATTTGATCATATCGTCTTGCTCTGAAAGGCGAGATTGTTCTCGAGCCTAGTAACATATCGGTGGTTCGTGATTTCCTGAATATCTTCTCGGAAGTATCACCAGGTTGCTCCCTGACCGTTATGTTGAGCTCGTGATCAAGTTGGTTTCCTATAAACCACCCCTTCTCCAAGAATCCGTGTTGGATACCCCTGAGCTAGTTGGTCAAGCTAAACAACAACTTGGAGAGTTGGAAGATAAAAGCTTTGTCTGACTTAGTTCATCATTAAGGGATATCTTGGTGTGTGTGTGTGTGTGTGTTACGGAAAGATGATATCTTCATTGATTGACCCTCGTGATCAGTTGTTGGATCTATTATCTTACCAATCTTTTGATTTGAGTATGGGCTATCGTCAAGTCAAATCAGAACCAACGATGTTCGTAATGTTGTCTTACTCGTGGTTGATCCCTCGAGCATACACCATTACATCTTTAGGTCTGACCAATGCTATCACCGTGTTCACACGATGGTGGAAGTCCAGTGATATGGAAATTCTGATGAGTTGCTATTGAGCCCATCAGCAGCATCTTGTTTTCCCCATGATTCGTGTTAAACATTAAGCTAGTGTTGGAAACTTTATAAGCATTATATTCGTGTTCCGTTCATGAAGCATATGTTTGGATGAAAGTAGTGACTTCCTCTAATTCACGTGCATCTGATGCAAGTTGCCGTCGTGGATTTGAGAAAGTCAATGTTGCTTCTTTTGGAATCATCCCAAAATCGGTCATGCATACGTGCGAAGTATTCTGTGGTTCGGAGACTTGCAACCTTCGTTCTATATGTGTTCCTAGCACACCAAGCCACTGATTGATTTGTTCAAGGAAAAGGAGTTGTTGTGCAAATCCTAGGTCATGCACAAGACTTCGTTACCCTAGATGATGGTTCCCCACCTGAACTCGGTAGTGTTTTATCATAAGACTATTATGTGGTCATGCTTGTCTGGGACAGCGTGTTCACATGTGTTTAGCAGAAGTAGCTCATGTTTTGGAGCTTGCTATCTTAGTTCATTCCTCGAGAATCTCGCAATGCCATCTCGTCGAATTGTGTTGCAAACTTTCTTTTCAGACATGCTGAGTCTGAAGTATCCTATCACCAATCGGATCTGAATCTCAGGCAGATATGATGGTTGGAACATTCCCAACGGTTGCATTTTGTTCCCAGCTTGCACCCCATCGTGCCAATTTTCCATGGGCTACCCTTCTCAGCAGTTGCTGTCCAGGTCCATCTTCTGGACTTACCATGAGTCCCATTCATTTCTGATGATAAGCAAAAATCATTCCTTACGTTGTCTTCAACAAGGTAGTCCACATCGTCCATTCTAGCCCGAGTGTGTCGTTCTCCCGAACTCCCTCGAACGATCGTTTGTGATTGCCTTAGGCTGGCATAAAGAGTTTCAATGATATTTATATCAAAAGTAATTCTTTTTCCACTTGAGGGAATAATTCTACGAGTCACCTTTCCCAAGGTGCCCCATTATGGAATCATGGCAATTTTCCTTGCTACTTTGAAACCTTCGTCAAATTGTTTCTTCCGTCCCTCCTGATGCATGTTTTGCCTCTCAGCTCCAGAGATGTTTCTATGTCCCACTCCGTGAATTGATCTTGTGATCATTAAGATGATCCTAAGTTGCTCGAATCTCAGAAAGATCGATTCTTCTAAAATTCTCCCTTTCTACTCGTTGTCATGTTGGATGTAGTCCTCAAAGCAAGACGTTGAGACGAAGATGATGATCGAATCAACGTTCTTATGAAGTGCAACCTGGATTGTGAAGATTGTGTTAGCTTGTGTCCCTCTGTCTTCTTATCTCACGACTTGAATCTCGGGACAAGATTCTTGTTTAGTGGGGGTGAGTTGTCACATCCCTAGCTTCTGACATTGCACTAGGCTAACTTCATGTGTGCATCATGTTTAAACTTTGAAAGAAACTTGAAATGGGGATTGCCTAAACCCTAGCATTAAAGGAATTCACTAGGTTCAACCAAAATATTTCCAGTAAATCCAAATGGCTTTCAAAAACGTTCATCATTCTTGGAAAATGCTGGAAACAGTAACCAGAGGTGATGCACATTTTTCCATGACATATTTGGGCTCTGAATTAAATCATATGCTATTTGCAATTGGGCATTTAAATGTTGTATATTATTTTAAGTGCTCAATTAATTCTGAACTTAAGTGAGGGCTGTTAGGAATAATCCAAACAGAGCCCACAATTAATTTTTAGGATTTTTGAAAACGTTTTGGTATTTTTAATAAAGCCCCGAAGTTACAGAAAAAATAGAAAAACATTAACATAAAAAAAGAAAGAGAATACCTGGCGCTTACCTGGCCGGCCTGGCACTGTAGCAGCCCACCAGGCCCATCTGCCAGTCGTCTCCCACCCCGTGCGAGAAGGACGCGAGGCGTGTGTTCGCCGCACGCCGGCACGCGCCCCGGCCACCTCCTGCTTGCCGCTTCCCCTGGACGTCCCCGGAGACGCCACGCACTCCCTCTCGACCCCCTCGCTCTCTCCCTGGACCCCCTCCCCTCCTCTGCTCTCTCCCGCAGCACCACCGAGCGCGTTCGCCACCGCCGCTCGCCACCACCGCGGCCACCGCCTCCCCCTCGCCTCACCGACGCGCCCAGAAGCTCCGCCACTTCGTCCTCGACCCCCTCGCTGAGCTACACAACGCTGGACGCCTCAATGCGCCGCCGCCGACGCCTTCTTCTTCCTCGGGTCGCCGAGATCGCCTCCGCCGCCCCGCTCGCTTCAGACCTCCTCCGAGCTCGCCGTAGCCTCTGCTGCAACCACTGTGAGCTCACGGACCTACTCCCCTTCCTCTCCTACTCGCGTTCATGCTCTAGCTTCGTTCCCCATCTCCGCCGAAGCTCGCCGCCGCCATTGCCAACGAGCTCCGTGCTCCTGAGCTCGGCCGCTCGCCCGAGCATCACCAGCGTGCTCGCCGCGCTCCTGTGAACCTGAAGCACCCACGGGTTCGCCCTGCCGTGCCCTGTAGCGCCATCTCCGCCGTTGCCCGAGCTCTGGCCGCCGCCCAAGTGGTCGCCACCGTAGTTCCCGACCTCCCCTCGCCCAGCCGCCTGCTCCGTTGGATGCGGTGCACGTCCAGCAGCCTGTAGGGCCAAACCCCGAGCCCAATGGTCGCCGGATGGCAAAACCCGACGCCTCCGCCGTGCGGAATGCTTGCCGCCGGCCATATTCCGGCGAGGCTGACGTGGCGACATCATTAGCGGCTAATGACGCCACTAACTAACCCCCCTAGCTCACTGAGAGACGGGCCCCGCCCTTAATTAACCACAGGGTTATTTCCTGTTTAAATTAAGCTAATGCCGTTGACCCCACATGTCAGCTTTGACTTAGGTCAAGTCAACGTTGACCGGTCCCACCTGTCATCCACCCAAACCAGCCTGAGACACTGACGTATGGGTCCCACAGGTCAGGTTTGACCTGGCGACCCAGTTGACCTGCTGATGTCACACCTATGTCATGCTGATGCAGTAAAACATTTTTTGAATTTAAGTTTATTCAGGAAATTCCAGAAAATAGTATAAACATCTAAAAATCATATAAAATCAACGATAGCTCAGAATGAAATAATTTATATATGAAAAATTATCAGAAAAATGCAATCTATCCATCTGTATCATTTTCATGCATGTCAAACTAAGTTATACCTGCTGTATAGGTGAAAACATGATAATGACATTATAAATGCTAAATATGGAGTTTGCATATGAACCCTTAGTTCATATGGACCTCATTTAAACTGTTGCTAGATGCATTAGTGTAAATCATAACATTCTTGACATGTCATGATCATGCATCATATTGTGCATTGCATTGATTGTGTTCTTCCTTGTTTGCCGGTATTGGTCCCCTCTCGATAGCCGTGATTCCGACGATGAGTTCGATGACACCGATGAAGAACTATAATATCTTCAGAAGTGCCAGGCAAGCAAAACCCCTTGTTCATTCTGATACAATCCCACTCTCTCGCTCCTGCTCTCTTTTACTGCATTAGGACAACAACGATTCATCTGTTACTTGCTGCGGTAGCTGAACCCCCTTTATCCTCTGCATGACCTGTCATTGCCACAGTAAATAGATGAAACCCACTAGCATGAGTAGGAGTTGTTTGAGCCCTGATGTGCCTACTCATTCATGATTGTTTGTCATGCCTGCTATGCTTAGAGTTGTGTCAGGTCTGATTCATCGGGGATGAATTGGGATGGTGATGAACATGTCCTACTGTGTGTGAGCTAAGTGTGTGAACACGATTTGGTAAAGGTAGCGGTGAGAGGCCATGTAGGAGTACATGGTGGGTTGTCGCATTGAAGCCGTCCTCAGGAACTGTGTTCTGTGTTTGTGATCCATGATATAGTTACTACCACGCATTGGGCCCGAAACCAATGGACCCTCTCGGCTTCTTAATCACCCTTGTCCTCTGTCCAGGAGTTGCAAGTAGTTTCTGGTGTTTGTAGTATGCTGGAGGCCGTGGGCAGTGCTGACCCGAGGGGTGGGCTGTGATGCGGTAGGCACGTGGCCGGGCATGCCGGGCGCCCGTTTGGTGTCGCGGAACCCTGTACACATCGTTCGGGGCCGTATGTGGAAACCTCGGCCGGACTCCCTGCGGATGGAACCTGAATAGGCGATAAACCTGGACTAGAGACTTGAGCGTTTAGGTAGGCTGTGGCCGACACCCTCGCTGAGCTTCCGCTTGAAGGTTGCCGAGTACATGATGTGTAAACGGCGGTAAGTGGTGAGAGCGTGTGTGACGAAGTACACCCCTGCAGGGTTAATATGATCTATTCGAATAGCCGTGTCCGCGGTAAAGGACTTCTGGGTTGCCTATAACAGTTCATAGACAAGTGAAAGTGGATACTCTAAAATGCGCAAGATAAGCGTGAGTGCTATGGATGGCGTTCTCGTAGGGAGACGGGAGCGGATCCATAGTGGAGTATTGATATGGTGAATATGTGGACTCGTGTGCGCCACCTCAAAAGAGTTACTTGCAGTCGTAGTTAGGATAGCCACCGAGTCAAAGCTGGCTTGCTGCAGTTAAACTCCTCCACCCCCTTTGTTGATACCGATGCATATGTCGATAGTTCTGATGTAAGTCTTGCTGGGTACATTTGTACTCACGTTTGCTTATTTTATGTTTTGCAGAGAGACGTCAGTCTCGCTAGTAGTTCCGTGTGGACTTCGACGTTTAGCTTGATACCTCAGCTACGATCTTGTGCCCTCGGCAGGATCTGGTAGATAGTCAGGCTTCGCAGCCTTTTTCTTTTGTAGATGTCTGTACTCAGAATGTTAAGCTTCCGCATGTGCTTTGACTTGTATGCTCTGAATGTTGGGTCATGAGACCCATGTTTGTAATATCTGGCTCTTCAGAGCCTAATGAATAAATACTCTGAGTCGTAGAGTCTTGTTGTGATGCCATGTTGTATTTGCACATATCGAGCATATTGTGTGTATGATTGAAATGCTTGGTATGTGTGGGATCCGACAACCTAGTTGTTTATCCTTGGTAGCCTCTCTTATGGGGAAATGTAGTCTTGTGCTTCCATGAGCCATAGTAGTCCGCTACAGCCCGGTTCACCGGAGTCCTGCTAGCCCAGCACTACTGCTCCGGAACACTTGACTGGCCGGCATGTGATTCACTTCGTTCCTGTGTCTGTCCCTTCGGGGAAATGTCACGCAGTGACATCCGGAGTCTTGCCTAGCCTGCTACAGCCCGGTTCACCGGAGTCTTGTTAGCCCAGTGCTACAGCCCGGATTCGCACGCTGCTGACCGACATGCTCGATGTTGATTCATGTATGCATGTCCCCGTAAGTTAGTGCCACTTTGGGTTCACGACTAGTCATGTTGGCCCGGGTTCTCTGTCATATGGATGCTAGCGAAATTATCATATACATGAGCCAAAAGGCGCAAACGGTCCAGGGCCATGGTAAGGCGACACCCGTGGGAATACCGTGCGTGAGGCCGCAAAGTGATATGAGGTGTTACAGGCTAGATCGGTGTGACTTAGAATCGGGGTCCTGACAGCAATGACAAGGATCACATAACTGGAGGAAGAACTCAAGGCTACTCGCGAGGACTATATGGAGGAAATCGTCGTACTAGTAGAGAAGAATGACGGCCTGACAAGGAAGCTGGGAGTATTCATGGGAGACCCCGCGCCCGGAGGAGAAGACGACGGTTCCACTTGCCCGGAGAACTACATCATCATCGACGACACCGACTCGGATCCCGACGATAGCGATGATGACTATGTTGATGAAGCTGGATCAGATATCATGGAGTCTTCGACCGATCAATTTTTCTAGTCGACCACCATATCAGTAGTAGTATTCCACCATGTATATAGTATAGTCCGAGCACTTTTGTAATGATAGTTCTAGAATGATTGTATGCCCTTGCTTGAATTTATTGAGTGATATGTTTGTGTTTGTCTCATGTGCATATGGGTAGTGTTTTCCCCCTAGACCTCATTCTACTGTGTTTTCTCACCTTTTCTAAACCCAGCCGATGCCTCCGAGACGCGACAATGGATTTGCTTTCCCACCGGAGCTCACTCAGTTGATCTAGCAGCAGAATGCATTGATGCAGATACTAGTCCAGAATCAGAACCAGGGGAACAACAACAACAACAACAACAACAATCCACCCCCACCACCACCAGTTGATCACTTAGCCCATTTTCTTAGGCTGAATCCGCCGGTGTTCTCCAGTAGCACCGAGCCGATTGTTGCAGATGATTGGCTCCGCAAGATTGAAAGGGAGTTGACTACTGCAGGATGCACAGATGCGGAGAGAGTGCGTTTTGCCGCACATCAGCTTGATGGACCCGCAGCATCATGGTGGGAGAATTTCACAGTCACTTACCCCATTGACACAGTGACATGGGATCAGTTTCAGCAAGCTTTTCGCACTGCCCATGTGTCAGCAGGAGCTATGGCCATGAAGAAGCACAAGTTTCACAACTTACGCCAAGGAGGACGCACCGTTGGCCAGTATGTGGATGACTTTAGTAAGCTAGCACGTTATGCCCCAGATGACGTTGCTACAGATGCAGCTAAGCAGGATAAGATTCTGGAAGGACTGAATGATGAGCTGAGCATGCAGTTGATGGTGGAAAATTTCAATAACTACCAGGAGTTGGTAGGCAGAGCTCTCATGATTGAAGGGAAGCAGCAACAGATTGACAACCGCAAGAGGAAGTATGGACAAGGGAAGTATAATTCTGGAGCTCATCAGAGGCCCCGTTTCACCCCGAACTCGGGAGGACTTGTCCATAACCATGGAAGTCACAATCACACTGGAGGGAGTTCGCATAACCATAGTGGCGCCAAGAACGGGAATGGTAATTGAGGAAGCAACGGACAGAACCGTTCTAACCCGGCAACACCCGCCAAGAAAGATCTAAGCCATGTTACTTGCTACAAGTGCCAGAAGACTGGACATTACGCCAATGAATGTCTTGAAGCTAAGAATGGAAACGGCAATGGAATCTCTGGGAAGAAGCCCAACCCTTTCACCAGGGGACAAGTGAACCACGTTAGTGTGGAGGAGGTTGAAGCCCAACCCGATGCAGTAATAGGTAAGTTTTTGGTTAAGTCATTTACTGCAGTCGTACTTTTTGATACTGGTGCATCGCATTCATACATATCAAGGGGATTTGTGGATAAGTTTAAACTGCCAACCCAAGCCCTTAGGTCACCCATGTTAGTAACCTCGCCAGGAGCAGAGTATATGGCTAGCCTATGGTGTGATCGGTTACCATTAAGGATTGGTAACTACCTGTTTCCATCGGACCTAATAGTATTAGAGTCACAAGGACTGGATGTGATATTAGGCATGGATTTGTTATCGAAGTATGGAGGGAACATTGACTGCTCTAGTAAGTCAATTTTGCTCACCACCCTAGAAGGAAGAAGGATCAAGTATGTATCCCGGCATGTGCCGAATAGGACTCAAGTGAATTCCTTATCAGGAGTTGTACAGGAGGAAGTACCAGTGGTGAAGGATTTTCCGGATGTTTTTCCAGAAGAATTGCCAGGCATGCCACCGGATAGAGACATTGAGTTTTTGATTGAGCTTTTGCCAGGCACAGGGCCAATATCTAAGAGACCGTACAGAATGCCCGCAAAGGATTTGGAGGAAATTAAGAAGCAGATTAAGGAGTTACTGGATAAAGGTTATATTCGCCCAAGTTCATCACCTTGGGGATCCCCAGTACTTCTAGTGGAGAAGAAGGATGGATCGTTAAGGATGGTTGTTGATTATCGAGGATTGAATGAGGTGACAATCAAGAACAAGTACCCATTGCCGATGATCAATGATTTGTTTGACCAGCTGCATGGAGCTAAGGTGTTTTCCAAGTTTGATCTGCGATCAGGGTACCACCAGCTGAAGATTCGAGAGCATGATATACCTAAGACAACTTTTACCACGAGGTACGGGCTATATGAGTATACCGTTATGTCGTTTGGCATGACTAACGCACCTGCCTATTTTATGAACATGATGAACAAGGTGTTTATGGAGTTTTTGGATAAGTTTGTTGTGGTGTTCATTGATGATATTCTAGTCTACTCGAAGAATGAAGAAGAACATAAAGAGCATTTGCATTTGGTACTTGGGAAGCTCAGGGAACATCAGCTATACGCCAAGTTCAGCAAGTGTGAGTTTTGGTTGAAGGAAGTTGGATTCCTTGGACATGTTATATCCGGAGAAGGAATAGCAGTAGACCCCACCAAAGTTGTCACTGTGACAAATTGGGTGTCACCCACGTCAGTCGGAGAGATTCGGAGTTTTCTTGGACTCGCAGGATACTACCGGAGGTTCATTGAAAATTTCTCAAAGATTGCGAAGCCCATGACGGAGTTGTTGAAGAAGGACACCAAGTTCAAATGGACTGAGGAATGTGAGGCCAGTTTTCAGGAGTTGAAGAAACGCTTGGTTACATCACAAGTGTTGATTCTGCCAGATCAACGCAAGGATTACGAAGTGTATTGCGACGCTTCTCTTCGAGGACTTGGAGCCGTACTTATGCAGGAGGGAAGAGTTGTTTCATATGCCTCACGACAGCTTAAACCCCATGAGTTAAATTATGCTACCCATGATTTCGAGTTAGCAGTCGTAGTGCATGCGTTGAAGACTTGGAGACGTTTTCTCATCGGAAACCATTGTGAGGTATACACAGATCACAAGAGTTTGAAGTATATTTTCACGCAGAAGGAGTTGAATCTCAGGCAGAGGAGATGGTTAGAACTCATTAAGGATTATGATATGAGGTTGCATTATCATCCTAGAAAGGCTAACGTAGTAGCTGATGCGTTGAGCCGCAAAAGTCATGTCAATACACTCATGACCGGAGAATTACGCAAGGAGTTGGCAGATGACCTTCGCGGGCTATGTTTGGAAATTGTTCCGAGAGGTTATGTAGCAGCTTTGGAGATTCAATCTACTTTGATGGATAAGATCAGAGAAGCTCAGAAGACGGACAAGGAGATAGCCGAAATAAAGGAAAGGATGAGTAAAGGAAAGGCTAAAGGATTTCATGAGGATGAGCACGATACCTTATGGTTTGAGGACCGCGTATATGTGCCAAATGATCAGGAGATCAGGAAGCTGATTTTGCAGGAGGACCATGATTCGCCATATTCGATTCACCCAGGAAATACCAAGATGTACCTAGATTTGAAGGATAGTTTCTGGTGGACCCGAATGAAGAAGGATATTGCGGAGTATGTAGCAGTTTGTGATGTATGTCAGAGAATGAAGGCAGAACATCAGAAGCCAGCAGGATTGGTACAGCCATTGCCGATACCTGAATGGAAGTGGGATAAACTAGGCATGGACTTTATCACGGGATTACCTAGGACTCGTTCAGGCTATGACTCGATATGGGTTGTAGTCGATCGTTTGACGAAGGTAGCTCATTTCATCCCAGTGAAGACCACTCTCACCAGTGCTAAGTTGGCAAAGATATACATGACCAGGATTGTATGTCTGCATGGAGTTCCGAGGTCCATTGTATCAGATAGAGGAACCCAGTTTACCTCAAAGTTTTGGAATCAGTTGCATGAAACTTTGGGAACCAGGCTAGAGTTCAGTACAGCTTTTCACCCGCGGACAAATGGACAAACTGAGAGAGTCAACCAGATTCTGGAGGACATGTTGAGAGCATGTGCGGTAGACTATGGATCTAGTTGGGATGAAAATTTGCCGTATGTAGAGTTCTCTTACAACAACAACTATCAAGCCAGTTTGAAGATGGCCCCGTTCGAAGCATTGTAGGGAAGGAGGTGCAGAACAGCATTGTTGTGGGATGAAGTTGGAGACCGACAGTTGTTTGGACCAGATTTGATTAAACAATCTGAAGAGAAGGTTAAGCTGATTCGCGATAGACTCAAGGTAGCCCAGTCCAGGCAGAAGAGTTATGTGGACTCTAAACCCAAGGAGACAGTTTACGAAGTTGGAGACAGAGTATATCTTCGTGTATCCCCACTCCGAGGAGTGAAGCGTTTTGGATTTAAGGGAAAGTTAGCACCATGTTTTGTGGGACCATACCAAGTTTTAGAACGTATGGGAGAAGTTGCTTACAAGTTGGAGTTGCCTGAAGGATTGTCAGGAGTTCACGATGTGTTCCATGTTTCTCAGTTGAAGAAGTGCCACGCAGAGATGGCTGATATCCCTCTGAGAGATACAGTACCACTGGAAGCGATACAGTTGGATAGAGACTTGACATATGAGGAGAAACCAGTCAAGATACTCGAGTTTGCCAGCCGAGTTACACGCAGCAAAGTAATCAAGTTCTGCAAAGTTCAGTGGAGTCACCATACCGAAGATGAAGCCACCTGGGAACGAGAGGAAGACCTACGGAAGGATCACCCTCACCTATTTTCCTAGCCAACCCGAATCTCGAGGGTGAGATTCATCTTAAGGAGGGTAGGTTTGTAACATCCCAAATTTTCAATTCGGAATGTTATACATTAGATCATCGTTGCATCTCATATTTTATTGCATTTTGGTTTGATCCTAGAAATTCTACGCAACTCAAGGACCCACGGAGAGAGTTGGGAATTTTGTTATTTTCATATTTGAGTTTTTCTCAAATTTTGAAAAGAGGATCGTTTGATTTTAATTATTTTTCTCTTCGAATATTTCTTTTATAAAAATAAAAGAGAGAGGATAAATGACTTCCTCAAAAACAAGGAAATATTTGAGGTTTAATATTAATATCAAATAAGATTTTTGTTCGGAGTTTTGTCGCTATTTTATTTGAAATACGAAAAATTTGCGTTTTTCAAAATTGCACTAGAAGCCCAAATAAATGTTCACCTGGTTCGGCTTATTTTTAGAGGACGGGGAAAATTTATTTCAGGATTTTTGGAGTCCGTTTAGTATTTCTTTTATTCGTTTTTCTGCGCGAAATAATTTTAAAAAAAAAGGAAACCGACCTTGGGCCGTATCCTCCCGGGACTCCGCCGGGGGGGGGGGGGGGGGCTTTATAAGCCGTGAGGCCCAGCCGCCGCTGCAGCCCACCCGCAACCCCAGCCCCGCCCGATCCGCCGCCACCGCCGCCCGCGACGCCGTTGCCGCATGCCGCCGCCCGCGACGCCGTTGCCGCACGCCGCCCTTCCCGAGCCCCGCCGCCGGAGGAGCCGCCCGCCGCCGCCGCCGTTCCGCCCGACGCCGCCGGAGGTAGCCGCCGCCGCCTTGGTTTTCGCGAGAAAACCGATCGTTTTTTTTCGAAAACCCTAGATCCGTTTTTTTAGTTTCGGATCGGGTTTTTCGGTTTAGTTATTTAGCGGATGTTCGTCCGTACGTTTGTTTTAACGAACGGTTTTCGCCCGTTAGCCGCAGATAACGAACGTTGTTCGTCAGTCTGTTCGTCAGTTTTTCTTTTTCTCGGATTTCCGCCGATTATTTTTGATCGCGATTTCTGATCCGATTTTCGTTTTAGTTAAAATTTTGCTCGTTTATCGGAATGAGGCGATTCAAGCGCCTGGAGTTTCGTCTTGAAACCCTCTTTCTATTTAACCAACTTAAACAAGTTTTTGCTATTGTAAAAATTGACTTTAGTCCAGATTAGTAAATGAAGCTTGTTTCTTTCGCAGTTTGAGTTTCGTTGCTTCGTTTGATTTGATTCTTTTTGCAAACCGGAGTTCTTAAGTTGAAATTTCTGGTTAGATCTCTTATTTGAGTTTTACCCGTGCGTTGTTGCTTGATTGCTTATTGTATGTTTGTTTGTTTGCGATAGAGTACCCGGAGTGTGAAGCATGCTAGGGAGAACCGCCTCTGCTCCGTAAACCATGAAGAAAGGCATGTAACACGTAGATCTGTTGGGGTAGTATTGATACTCCATAGCACTGAAGGCAACTCCTCCACCCAACAACCCAGCGTCCTTTGTAAAGTGTCAGTGGAAAACGACACCTATGGGATCACTGGAATCCCTTCTACGGTCGGCGGGCGCGGGGTTGTGAGAAGAGCAGGTCCAACAAGAAGCACACAGATCGTTTGCCCAGGTTCGGGCCGCAAAGGTGCATAAAACCCTAGTCCTGCTTGGGTGGGTGTATTGAGTGTTCTTGTGTTCTTGAGCTAGCTATGGGGTGCAACTTGCCCAAAAGAGCCGAATCCCTCTCCAGTACGCCATGGGCCTCCTTTTATAGTCGAAAGGGGCTGCCACAGTGGCACACAGGAGGTGGAAAGGTATACAGTGCTGCGAGCTTATCGCCCGTGTTACAGGACAAGACGCATTTAATGCGTAGCTTAGGTGTCCCTTAGCTTTATCAGGGGCGGGAACGGGGCCTGTCCCGTCCGTCGCCGCCTCGCCTTGCTTCGACACGCGCCCAGGCCAGCGGTGCATGCGGCGCCATGTAGGCAGGCAGGCAGCTAAGGTGGCGCGGTGGCAGGGTCTTCATGAAGATCTGCATAGCACCACGCAGGTGCTTGCCGAGTTGGCGTAGAGGCTGCCCATCGCCACGCAGGTGCCTGCCCAGCTGGTTGAGCTAGCAGCTGCTTGGGGATGGCGGTGGAGTCTTGGCCGACGCGGGCCTGGCTGTGGCCCCGCTGACACCCTCGGCAAGGGCCTTGCCGGGGGCCCGGCAAGGGTCTTGCCGTGGCGTTGCAGTCGTCCCCGGCAAGGTGCTTGCCGGGGGTCTTGTGGATTTCCTCGGCTGGGGTCCCGCCGAGGGTCGCCGTCTTCTGGTCCTCATCTTATCTCATATGTTTATGATCTTGACGAAGATCTGCATGCCACCGCAGAGGTGCCTCCCGAGCCTTGGTTCCAACACAGTTGGTAGGGTCGGAACCCGTGGGCTCAAGGGTGGCTCGCTCTGTTGGTGTTGGGCAAGTTGCTCCGGCAAGGCTCTTGCCGGGGCTGCTGAGGCTGCCCCAGCAAGAGGGAACCTGCTTCGCCCTTCTGTTCTTTGTGCTTCTGGTCTTGTCGTTGTCTCAGTTGTCTTGTGCTTCGGCTTCTCTCCGGCTTCCCTCCTCTGCCCTGCTTAGTGCGGCCGTGGCGCGCGGCTCCGACTGCCCGTGCACAAGTGAAGCGGTACAAAGGAGTTCCCCTACTTTTGTCCATCGACATAAAGGGACTATAAGCCGGGGTTTGATTCCTCTCAAGATTTCTTGATTGGCTCTTTCAGCTTGACCATTGGACTGCGGATGAGCCAGAGATGACACATCAAGATGAATATGTTCACGTTGACAAAATTCTTTTATACCACATTTAGATAAGTTAGTGCCATTATCTGTGATGATGCTGTGAGGGTAGCCAAAATGAAAAATCACCTTTTTGATGAATTGAACCACCGTTGCTGCGTCACTTTTGCTGACCAGCTCTGCCTCAACCCACTTTGTAAATTTGTTAACCGCCACCAAGAGGTGAGTCTTTTTGTCCTTGGATCTTTTAAAAGGCCCAACCATATTCAGCCCCCAAACTGCAAATGGCCAAGTAATTGGAATCATCCTCCATTCTTGAGCCGGCACATGAGCTCGTCTCGAATTTTTTTGACAACCATCACATTTACTAACCAAATCCTCAGCATCAACATGAGCTGTCAGCCAATAAAACCCATGACAAAAAGCCTTAGCCACAAGAGACTTAGAGCCGACATGATGGCCACAACCTCCTTCATGAACCTCTCGCAGAATCTCACGGCCCTCCTCAGGAGAAACAGAACGTTGAAACGCCCCTGTGACACTGCATCGGTGCAACTCTGCATTGACAATAGTCATTGACTTAGACCGCCGGTTATCTGCCTGGCCAAAACTTCATCTCAGGTAACTCACCCCGGGTCATATAAGCCAAATATGGAACTGTCCAATTAGGAATAGCATGAAGAGCCGTCACCAACTGCGCCTCCGGGTCAGGAACAGCAAGATCTTCCTCCGTAGGCAATTTGACTGAAGGGTTATGCAAAATATCAAAGAAAACATTAGGTGGTACCGGCTTACGCTGGGACCCTAGCCGGCTTAAACCATCAGCCGCCTCATTTTTCCTTCGATCAACATGTTCCACTTGATACCCTTTGAAATGACCGGCAACAGCATAACCTCTTGGTGATAATCCGCCATGAGTGGATCTTTGGAATCCCAAGTGCCTGAAACTTGCTGAGCCACCAAATCTGAGTCGCCAAAACACCTCACCCGGCTTAGATTCATCTCTTTAGCCATCCGAAGACCATGGAGCAAGGCCTCATACTCATCTGCATTGTTAGTACAAGGTAACATCAACCTTAAAACATAACAAAATTTATCACCTCGCGGGGAAGTCAAAATAACTCCATCCCCCGAGCCTTCCAACTGCATGGATCCATCAAAGTGAATAGTCCAATATGTGCTATCCGGCTTCTCCTCAGGCATCTGCAACTCGGTCCAGTCATCGATAAAATCCACAAGTGCTTGAGACTTGATAGCTGTCCGAGGCATATACTTCAAAGCATGAGGTCCAAGCTCAATTGCCCACTTGGCTACCCGGCATGTGGCTTCTCTGTTTCGAATAATATCCCCTAAGGGAGCAGAACTGACCACAGTGGTGGGATGACCGAAGAAATATTGCTTCAATTTACGACTAGCCATGAACACCCCATAAACCAGCTTCTGCCAATGTGGGTATCTCTGTTTAGATTCAATGAGTACCTCACTGACATAATAGACCGGCCGCTGAACCAGATACTCCTTGCCTGATTCCTTCCTTTCCACAACAATTGCCACACTAACCGCTCGGCTATTAGCAGCCACATATAATAGTAAGGGCTCCTTGTCAATAGGGGCAGCAAGGATTGGCGGCTCAACTAAGTGTTTTTCAATGCCTGATCAGCAGCGTCACTCCAGACAAAGTGATATGTTTTCTTCATTATCAGGTACAGAGGGATAGCCTTTTCGCCCAACCAGCTTATGAACCGGCTTAAGGCCGCAATATGACCCGCCAGACGCTGGACATCATTAATACACGCCGGCTTAGCCAAGGAAGTGATAGCCTTGATTTTCTCCGGGTTAGCTTCAATGCCCCTTTCAGAAACCAAAAAAAAAACCAAGAGCTTGCCTGCTAGCTAACCAAAGACACACTTGGCCGGGTTAAGCATCATCTTGTAGACCCGGAGATTGTCAAAGGTCTCTTTCAAATCATCTATCAAGGTCTCCTTTTTCCTGGACTTCACAACAATGTCATCCGCATAAGCATGAACATTTCGTCCAATCTGGTCATGCAAGCAATTTTGGACACACCGCTGATAAGTCGCCTGGGCACTCTTGAGCCCAAAAGGCATAGATACATAGCAGAAGGCTCCAAAGGGAGTGATGAAAGTTGTCTTCTCCTGGTCCTTAACTACCATCTTGATCTGATGATACCCAGAATTAGCATCCAAAAAACTCAAACACTCACAACCCATCGTAGCATCAATGATCTGATCAATACGGGGGAGAGCAAAAGGATCAGCCGGACAGGCCTTGTTAAGGTCTGTGTAATCCACACACATACGCCAAGTGACATTCTTCTTAAGCACCAGCACAGGGTTAGCCAACCACTCAGGATGAAAAACTTCAACGATAAACCCAGCCGCCAAAAGCCGGGCCACTTCCTTACCAATGGCCTTACGCCTCTGTTCATTAAAACGACGAAGGAATTGCTTGACCGGTTTAAACTTTGGATCAACATTCAGAGTGTGCTCAGCGAGTTCCCTCGGTACACCAGGCATGTCTGAAGGTTTCCATGAAAAGATGTCCTAGTTCTCACGGATGAACTCGATGAGCGCGCTTTCCTATTTCGGATCCATATTAGCACTGATGCTGAATTGCTTGGGCGAGTAGCCAGGAACAAAGTCAACCAGCTTAGTGGCATCCGCCGACTTAAACTTCAACAAAGGGTCATGCTCTGTAGTTGGCTTCTTCAACTCCTTGGTTGCACAAACAGACTCAGCATAAGCAGCATCGCCTTCTTCACACTCCAAGGCTATTTTCCTGTTCCCATGCACTGTGATGGTACCCTTACGCCCCGGCATCTTAAGTTGTAGATAAACATAACAAGGTCTTGCCATAAACTTAGCATAAGTCGGTCGTCCAAACAAGGCATGATAAGGGCTCTTGATCTTGACCACTTCAAAAGTCAATGTCTCAGATTAGAAATCATGATCATCACCGAAAGCCACTTCCAAAGCTATCTTACCCACCGGATACGCCAACTTACCACGCACCACACCATGAAAGGCAGTATTAGACGGCTTAAGATCCTTAGCAGTCAAATTCATGCGACATAAAGTATCATAATAAAGGATATTGATGCCGCTGCCTCCATCCATGAGTACTTTAGTGAACTTGTACCCTCCAACCTGAGGCACAACCACCAAAGCCAACTGACCCGGATTGTCAACCCGGGGCGGGTGATCCTCACGGCTCCAAACAATAGAATGTTCAGACCATCGCAAGTAACGAGGGACCACCGGCTCAACCGCGTTTAACCCCCTTTTATGAACCTTCTGGTCCTGTTTACATAAACTTGTGGTGAACACATGATATTGACCACCATTCAACTGCTTTGGATTACTATGATAACCAGACTCTTGCTACTGATTCCCTTGACTAGATTGTTGATTAAAACCACCTTGATTGCCTTGGCCCTGAAAACCAGAATTTGAGCCGCCACCTCCAAAGCCACGTCCATGAGAGCCGGATCCTGAGCCACCATTCGGGCCATGGTTATTCTGGAAAAAATTGGAATTTCTATACTCCCTCATGATGAAGCAATCCTTCCATAGATGATTGGCCGGCTTCTCCTGCATGCCGTGCTTTGGGCAAGGCTGGTTCAACATCGCCTCGAGGTTGAACTTTGGCCCTCCAAGTCGGGGTGGCTTTCCCTTACGATGCTGATTATTATTCTGCGCACTGGTGTTAGCCACAAAGTCTAAACCGTCGTCGGCTTTGCGCTTACCGTTGCCACCTTGACTTGCCGTGTTATGCTGCTGTCCCTTTGCACTACCACTCTTCTTCCCCTTACCAGCCTTCTCCTCATCTGACTCAGGGTCTTTAGTACTATCAGAGTCAGAGTATTTGACGAGACCGCCATGAGCTCCCCCATGTCATTGCAGTGACGTTTAAGCCGCCCCAGTTTCTGCTTAAGGGGAAGGAAACAACAATTCTTCTCCAATATCAGGACTGCTAAACTGGCGTTGATACTGTCCGATGAGTGTATAACGACTGAGATCCGGCGCACCCAATTGGTTGTCGACTCGCCCTCACCTTGGACGCAAGAGTCTAGATCCAGAATCGACATAGGATGCTTGCATGTATCTTTAAATTTTTGGATAAAATGCATTTTCAACTCCGCCCATGACCTAATGGAGTTAGCGGGCAGCCCTTTCAACCAAGTACGAGCCGGCCCATCCAACATCATGGTGAAATACTTAGCACATGCAGCATCACTAACATCCAACATCTCCATAGCCATCTCACAGCTCTCAATCCAAGCCTCTGGGGGTTGATCCGCTGTGTAGTTAGGTACCTTATGAGGGCCCTTGAAATCCTTAGGAAAGCGCTCGTTGCGTAGAGCCGACACTAAACATGGCACATCCAAGGTTCTAGAGGTCACTCCTGCCTCCACAGACATTGACGGATAAACAAGAGATTGCTGTTGAGCTGCTAGCTGAGCCGCCAGCTCAGCCTTGCGTCGTGCCCTGCCCTGGTCCACCAAAGAATGAGCATCATTACCAGCGCATGGTGGGTCAGGCCTACTAAGCTGGTTGTGGTGCCGCTCGCTGCTCGATACTGCTGGCGAGTCAATATGCCTGCTATAACTCGGGCTCGGACGCGGGGTTTAATGAATCCGTTCATGACTGT
Source organism: Aegilops tauschii subsp. strangulata (assembly GCF_002575655.3). Lineage (NCBI taxonomy): Eukaryota > Viridiplantae > Streptophyta > Magnoliopsida > Poales > Poaceae > Aegilops > Aegilops tauschii. The sequence goes on along the minus strand of NC_053039.3, from coordinate 114,792,513 downwards.
ACGAATAAGCCGCCTATTGAGACACCACTGTCTGAAGAAGTTCTCTGGCCCTCCGCATCTCCACCGCGGCTGGAGACTCGCCTTCAACCGGGAGAGCCGCCAATTGTGTCGCCGCAACAATCATGTTATCCCGCTACTGCAGGATGCTGCTAACGCGACACTACAATCAGAGACCCTTCGAGAAACTGTGTGCGATGCCATAATCGCAAACAGTGGTGTATGAAAACCGTCAGAAATGTATAAAACGTTTGTGATGACGGATGCATCAAACACGGTTCAGGTTTTAGTTGCGTGTGTGATGAAGGGCATACGGTTCAGTTCAATTAACTGTTTGCAATGAGGAGGAACAAAAGAAACAAGCAGCCAGATGAAGGCGTGTGCGATACACAACATACAGTTCACTCGGATGAACTGTTTGTGATTAGGCAACACAAAATAAACGGGTAGCCAGATGAAGGTGTGTGCGATATACATCATACGGTTCACTCGGATGAACTGTTTGTGATTAGGCAAGAGAACAAAAATGGTTCAATATAACAAGATGTGTGTGATACGCGGCAAATAGGTATGTAATCAGAAATGTGTGCGAAGACCGATAATAACGCAGACGATTGCTTCTAATAAGACGTATGTGATATGCTCTGTCTACACAACATCTATTGGCCATTGTGGGACGGGCGGTCATCCGGATACGCCATAAGGATGTGAAGAGGCATTCCTATCAGCAAGGACTAGTTGTTCCACCAGTAGCTCATGTAAGAAAACTATCAAGTTAAGTGTGCTCAGGCTGGAGCAGCCATCGGATGGGTGACTGGATGGGATGTTGTGTCGATGTTAAATTAGCTGATGGGATGACCGAAATGCCCCATCCCCTCAGCTAATTTAACCTCGAGGTCCTTGTTTTTTATTTTTTTAACACATGTTAGTTAAAGAAGGTCTACCGCATTACTTTTTGAAAATGTGCGATACGTGGCATACAGTTGATCCATCTGACCTATTTGTGATGGAATAGGCCGTGTGTGTTGTGGGAAAACGCTTGCTAGTATTAAACCATTTGGGATTGATGAATTCATCACTGACGGGTTCCCTAGTGTGGTCCGTGTTCATCTGATCATCATCTACGACTTGTGCTAGCTCGATGCTAAGTTTCCATTAATTGACGGCGTTTTATGAACACGCCACCGTTTCCCGCCATTTCCTCACCTGTTTCCCGCCACCCTGCTATATTGCGCATAGGGGGTGCGCGACGCACGGATGCGACAAGCGCAGCCTGTAGCACATCCACCTTTTCCAAGCATGCCAACCCACCAAAGCGCCGCCTCTGCCATCAACCTCATCGACGAGGAAAACGAGCAGGCGCCACGGCCCGTCGAGGCCGAGGCGCTCCCCAGCAACGCGATGGACGACGTCGTGATGCGCGTCATCGCCAGGGTTGAGCAGACCTTTGGCGCATGGCGCTTGAGCGCCGCGGATCAAGATAGGCATGTCAGCGCCGACAGGCTGTAGCTCGCCGCACAACATGATCAATGGCGCGCCGCAGAGCAAGCTAGGCGCGTCCGCGCCGATAGGGTGCGGCTCACCGCACGGCGAGACCGTTGGAGCGCCGCAGAGCGAGAGGCGCGGCGCGCCGCACAGCAACAGTGGATCCATCGGCGCTTGCCTGCTGTCGACACGGCATCGCAGCTGGGTACATGTCCCGTCAGTGCCCTGATTCCTCGCCAGGAGTGGGCAGAGGCCCTCAGCGCCGTACTTGCACCAGAGGCCGGCCATGCCGTACTTGCACCGGACGCCCGCCGCGCCGTTCGCGTGGGTGCCGCCGTTCGCCTTGTTCGCGGCCCGCTGGATGCCAACGCGCTGGTCCGTAGGCTCGACCGCCTCCTGGGCCCAGGTGTCCACCTGGGCGCAGTAGAGGAACATGGTTGTCGCATCCTCGAGCTGGTGATCTCCGATGAAATAGCCAACTTGGAGCTCGAGATCACGCTCCAGATGTACCGCGAGCGTGTCGACCGCTTGGACGAACGCTTGCACGAGTTCAGGCAGAGCCAAGAGCTACCCTAGGCAAGGGCTGCTGGTCATGGTCTCATGGACGTGTTTTATTTTGGAAAGTCGTTTCGACGTGGATAGCTATGTATTCACAGCAATCATAGTATTGCTTTGTTTATTGCTCTGTTTCAATGTGTGTACTCTGTTTTCCATTCTTATATGTTCTGTTTGAATGTGTGTATATACACTTTCCATTCTGTATATGTGGATGATAACAACTAGATTCAAATTAGTATACAAAAATAGATAGAAAATGGAATTCATAATATATATATATATATATATTAATTGTTCATTAGATCAGCACAGAATATATATATATAATATCATCACATATACGTGATGATACTTAACTACTAGGTACAATGCATAAAATTGAAAATGAACAATACTAAAACTAATAATGCCTCCTGGGGCCAGTATTCCGGCAGCCCCTCGCCAGCAGCTCCCTGGTGCGCGGCGTCTTCCCAGTGCGGAGGCAGTACTCCGACTCCTCCACCTCGCAGTGCTTGACATACCGATCTGCCTCTTGCTGGCGGACGCGCGCGGCCGATCTTGCCATTTCGTTGGGCACCCACCGGAGCTCCTCGTCGGTGGCACGCTGGAGCTTATCGGCCCACCTCCACGCAGCGACAAGGCGCCCATCGCCTATGACCTTCCTCGCGAAGTACCCGTCTTCGTACACCTCCTCGGCACGGTGACGCACCCGCCCCCAAAGCTCCTCCGCCTTCTCCTTCTTGAACGCCACTTGCTTGGCTTTCTCAGCCGGCGGCAGCGACTTCCACAGACAAAGATTGTACTGGCCCCAAAACCAATCCAAAGTTGGGGGGTCCGGTGCAACCTAGTCAGGCGGCGCGTAGGGGTCCTCGTCGCTACTAATCGAGTGAGGTCCTCGGGGGGCGGCGACTCCTCATCGGCGTGTGGGCAGACCGATGGCGCCATGGCAGAGATTTGAGAGAGAGAGAGGGGGGAGAGCGAGGGGAGGATGTAGATGAGAATGCAGGCGGGTTGACGTGAGCAAGCTAGTATTTATTGGCGGTCGGAATCTAGATCGACAGGGACAGTACACACGCCGGTCGCCAGAATTTACGAGTACTGTAGTTTGAATTACACACAATTCCCGCAGCAAATCCGTGTGTGAACATAATAGCTGACGGTTTCCAATACAGAACCGTGTCTGATTAATGATCCCCGCCAATCACCTACCAAACCTCGAGCCGCGAGATAGAGTGCCAATCGTGTGTGGACCGGTTGTCTTGCCAGATCTTTACATTTTCTTTTTGAACACCAGATATTTACATCGTCTGATGATTTTTTAACTCGCACACAAGTACACAAAAATATGATTTTTCAAACCGTTTTGGTTAGGCGTTGCATGTAGATGTAGTTCAAATTTGAATTACGGTCATTAAATGGTTAGAAAATCACTTAAATGTCTTTAAAAGGTCAAATGACCCCTGAAAATTTCCAAATTTTCACATGACAGTTGTATTAGTGCATGTTAAACGTAGGAAAAAATTTGAAGGCCGTAAGAGGAAGCTATCTCCCATCTGTCAGCAAACATGCATTGTTCCCTCTCGGAACCACAAACCTTCTAGTGAGTTGCTCCGGTTTGTGAGGGGTGTGTGCCCAAACTTTCGTCAACCAGGCCAATTTTTTAACCACATCATCTTGGTGGCATGACATTAAATCAAGCAAGGTTTCATGTTTTTCTGATCATTTCTAATTTTTTGGAATTAAAATGCCATGGCATGCACTCCATGCATGTGCCCATGCCTTGACACCAATATGTTTGAAAATTCCTTCGAATTTACTACACATGGAATTAACTCGCACACAAGTAGGCAAAAATATGATTTTTCAAACCGTTTTGGTTAGGCGTTGCATGTAGATGTAGTTCCAATTTGAATTACGGTCATTAAATGGTTAGAAAATCACTTGAATGTCTTTAGAAGGTCAAATGACCCCTGAAATTTACCAAAATTTCACATGACGGTTGCACGTTAAACGTAGGAAAAAATTTGAAGGCCGTAAGAGGAAGCAATCTCCCGTTCGTCATCAAACATGCATTGTTGCCTCTCGGAACCACGAACCTTCTAGCGAGATGCTCCGGTTTGTGAGGGGCGTGTGTCCAAACGTTCGTCAAACATGCCAATTTCTTTACCACGTCATCTTGGTGGCATGACATTACATCAACCAAGGTTTCATGTGTTTCTGATAATTTTTCTATTTTTTTAATTAAAATGCCATGTCACTCCATGCATACGTATGCATGTGTCCATGTCGTGAGACCAATATGTTTGAAAATTCCTTCTAATTACTGCACATGGAATTAACTCGCACACAAGTACACAGATACGATTTTTCAAACCGTTTTGGTTAGGCGTTGCATGTAGATGTAGTTCAAATTATAATTACGGACATTAAATGGTTAGAAAATCACTTAAATGTCTTTGAAAGGTCAAATAACCCCTAGAATTTTCCAACATTTCACATTACATTTGTAGTAGTGCACGTTAGACATAGAAAAAATTTCAAGCCGTAAGAGGAAGCTATCTCCCGTTCCTCATCAAACATGCATTGTTCCTTCTCGGAACCACGAACCTTCTATCGAGTTGCTCCGGTTTGTGAGGGGTGTGTGTCCAAACTTTCGTCAAACATGCCAATTTCTTTACCACATCATCTTGGTAGCATGACATTAAATCAAGCAAGGTTTCATGTTTTTCTGATCATTTTTTAATTTTTTTGAATTAAAATACCATGGCATGCACTCCATGCATGTGCCCATGCCTTGACACCAATATGTTTGAAAATTCCTTCTAATTTACTGCACATAGAATTAACTCGCACACAAGTACACAAAATATTGTTTTTCAAAACGTTATGGTTAGGCGTTGCATGTAGATGTAGTTCAAATTTGAATTACGGTCATTAAATGCTTAGAAAATCACTTAAATGTCTTTAAAAGGTCAAATGACCCATGAAATGTACCAAATTTTCACATGACAGTTGTACTAGTGCACGTTAAACGTAGGAAAAAATTTGAAGGCCGTAAGAGGAAGCTATCTCCCGTTCGTCATCAAACATGCATTGTTCCCTCTCGGAACGACGAACCTTCTAGCAAGTTGCTCCGGTTTGTGAGCGTGTGTGTCCAAACATTCGTCAAACATGCCAATTTCTTTACCACATCATCTTGGTGGCATGACATTACATCAACCAAGGTTTCATGTGTTTCTGATAATTTTTCTATTATTTGAATTAAAATGCCATGTCACTCCATGCATACGTATGCATGTGTCCATGTCGTGAGACCAATATGTTTGAAAATTCCTTCTAATTTACTGCACATGGAACTAATTCGCACACAAGCACAGAGATATGATTTTTCAAACCGTTTTGGCTAGGCGTTGCATGTAGATGTAGTTCAACTTACAATTACGGTCATTAAATGGTTAGAAAATAACTTAAATGTCTTTGAAAGGTCAAATAACCCCTAGAATTTTCCAAAATTTCACATTACATTTGTAGTAGTGCACGTTAAACGTAGAAAAAATTTCAAGCCGTAAGAGGAAGCTATCTCCCATTCCTCATCAAACATGCATTGTTCCTTCTCGGAACCACGAACCTTCTAGCGAGTTGCTCCGGTTTGTGAGGGGTGTGTGTCCAAACTTTCGTCAAACATGCCAATTTATTTACCACATCATCTTGGTGGCATGACATTAAATTAAGCAAGGTTTCATGTTTTTCTGATCATTTTTTAATTTTTTTGAATTAAAATGCCATGGCATGCACTCCATGCATGTGCCCATGCCTTGACACCAATATGTTTGAAAATTCCTTCTAATTTATTGCACATAGAATTAACTCGCACACAAGTACACAAAAATATTATTTTCAAACCGTTATGGTTAGGCGTTGCATGTAGATGTAGTTCAAATATGAATTACGGTCATTAAATGGTTAGAAAATCCCTTAAATGTCTTTAAAAGGTCAAATGACACTTGAAATTTACCAAATTTTCACATGACAGTTGTACTAGTGCACATTAAACGTAGGAAAAAATTTGAAGGCCGTAAGAGGAAGCTATCTCCCGTTTGTCATCAAACATGCATTGTTCCCTCTCGGAACCACGAACCTTCTAGCGACTTGCTCTGGTTTGTGAGGGGTGTGTGTCCAAACGTTCGTCAAACATGCCAATTTCTTTACCACATCATCTTGGTGGCATGACATTACATCAACCAAGGTTTCATGTGTTTCCGATCATTTTTTCTATTTTTTGAATTAAAATGCCATGTCACTCCATGCATACGTATGCATGTGTCCATGTCGTGAGACCAATATGTTTGAAAATTCCTTCTAATTTACTGCACATGGAATTAACTCGCACACAAGTACACAGATATGATTTTTTCGAACCGTTTTGGTTAGGCGTTGCATGTATATGCAGCTCAAATTTGAATTACGGTCATTAAATGGTTAGAAAATAACTTAAATGTCTTTAAAAGGTCAAATGACCCCTAGAATTTTCCAAAATTTCACATTACAGTTGTAGTAGTGCACGTTAGACGTAGAAAAAATTTGAAGGCCGTAAGAGGAAGCTATCTCCCGTTCATCATCAAACATGCATTGTTCCCTCTCGGAACCACGAACCTTCTAGCGAGTTGCTCCGGTTTGTGAGGGGTGTGTGTCCAAACTTTCGTCAAACATGCCAATTTCTTTACCACATCATCTTGATCGGATGACATTTCATCAACCAAGGTGTCATGTGTTTCCGATTTTTTGGAATTAAAATGCCATGCCACTCCATGCAAACGTATTCATGCATATGTGTCCATGTCGTGATACAAATATGTTTGAAAATTCCTTCTAGTTTACTGCACATGGAATTAACTCGCACATAAGTACACAAATATGATTTTTCAAACCGTTTTGGTTACGCGTTGCATGTAGATGTAGTTCAAATTTGAATTATGGTCATGAAATGGCTAGAAAATCACTTAAATGTCTTTGAAAGGTCAAACGACCCCTAGAATTTTCAAAAATTTCACAATACAGTTGTAGCATGTTAGACATAGAAAAAATTTGAAGGCCGTAACAGGAAGCTATCTCCCGTTCGTCATCAAACATGCATTGTTCCCTCTCGGAACGACGAACCTTCTAGCGAGTTGCTCCGGTTTGTGAGCGTGTGTGTCCAAACATTCGTCAAACATGCCAATTTCTTTACCACATCATCTTGGTGGCATGACATTACATCAACCAAGGTTTCATGTGTTTCTGATAATTTTTCTATTTTTTGAATTAAAATGCCATGTCACTCCATGCATACGTATGCATGTGTCCATGTCGTGAGACCAATATGTTTGAAAATTCCTTCTAATTTACTGCACATGGAATTAATTCGCACACAAGCACAGAGATATGATTTTTCAAACCGTTTTGGCTAGGCGTTGCATGTAGATGTAGTTCAAATTACAATTACGGTCATTAAATGGTTAGAAAATAACTTCAATGTCTTTGAAAGGTCAAATGACCCCTAGAATTTTCCAAAATTTCACATTACATTTGTAGTAGTGCACGTTAAACGTAAAAAAAAATTCAAGCCGTAAGAGGAAGCTATCTCCCATTCCTCATCAAGCATGCATTGTTCCTTCTCGGAACCACGAACCTTCTAGCGAGTTGCTCTGGTTTGTGAGGGGTGTGTGTCCAAACTTTCGTCAAACATGCCAATTTATTTACCACATCATCTTGGTGGCATGACATTAAATTAAGCAAGGTTTCATGTTTTTCTGATCATTTTTTAATTTTTTTGAATTAAAATGCCATGGCATGCACTCCATGCATGTGCCCATGCCTTGACACCAATATGTTTGAAAATTCCTTCTAATTTATTGCACATAGAATTAACTCGCACACAAGTACACAAAAATATTATTTTTCAAACCGTTATGGTTAGGCGTTGCATGTAGATGTAGTTCAAATTTGAATTACGGTCATTAAATGGTTAGAAAATCCCTTAAATGTCTTTAAAAGGTCGAATGACACCTGAAATTTACCAAATTTTCACATGACAGTTGTACTAGTGCACATTAAACGTAGGAAAAAATTTGAAGGCCGTAAGAGGAAGCTATCTCCCGTTTGTCATCAAACATGCATTGTTCCCTCTCGGAACCACGAACCTTCTAGCGACTTGCTCTGGTTTGTGAGGGGTGTGTGTCCAAACGTTCGTCAAACATGCCAATTTCTTTACCACATCATCTTGGTGGCATGACATTACATCAACCAAGGTTTCATGTGTTTCCGATCATTTTTTCTATTTTTTGAATTAAAATGCCATGTCACTCCATGCATACGTATGCATGTGTCCATGTCGTGAGACCAATATGTTTGAAAATTCCTTCTAATTTACTGCACATGGAATTAACTCGCACACAAGTACACAGATATGATTTTTCGAACCGTTTTGGTTAGGCGTTGCATGTAGATGCAGCTCAAATTTGAATTACGGTCATTAAATGGTTAGAAAATAACTTAAATGTCTTTAAAAGGTCAAATGACCCCTAGAATTTTCCAAAATTTCACATTACAGTTGTAGTAGTGCACGTTAGACGTAGAAAAAATTTGAAGGCCGTAAGAGGAAGCTATCTCCCGTTCATCATCAAACATGCATTGTTCCCTCTCGGAACCACGAACCTTCTAGCGAGTTGCTCCGGTTTGTGAGGGGTGTGTGTCCAAACTTTCGTCAAACATGCCAATTTCTTTACCACATCATCTCGATCGGATGACATTACATCAACCAAGGTTTCATGTGTTTCTGATTTTTTTTGGAATTAAAATGCCATGCCACTCCATGCATACGTATTCATGCATATGTGTCCATGTCGTGATACAAATATGTTTGAAAATTCCTTCTAGTTTACTGCACATGGAATTAACTCGCACATAAGTACACAAATATGATTTTTCAAACCGTTTTGGTTACGCGTTGCATGTAGATGTAGTTCAAATTTGAATTACGGTCATGAAATGGCTAGAAAATCACTTAAATGTCTTTAAAAGGTCAAATGACCCCTAGAATTTTCAAAAAATTTACAGTACAGTTGTAGTAGTGCACGTTAGACATAGAAAAAATTTGAAGGCCGTAAGAGGAAGCTATCTCCCGTTCGTCATCAAACATGCATTGTTCCCTCTCAGAACCACTAGCCTTCTAGTGAGGTTCTCCGGTTTGTGAGGGGTGTGTGTCCAAACTTTGGTCAAACATGCCAATTTTTTTACCACATCATCTTGGTGGCATGACATTACATCAACCAAGGTTTCATGTGTTTCTGATTTGTTTTTTAATTTTTTGGAATTAAAATGCCATGTCACTCCATGCTTAATTGTGTCATAGCCGTTAGACCAATATGTTTGAAAATTCCTTCCAATTTACTGCACATGGAATTAAATCGCACACAAGTACACAAAATATGAGTTTTCAAACCGTTATGTTTAGCTATTGCATGTACATGTATTTCAAATTTCAATTACGGTCATTAAATGGCTAGAAAATCACTTAAATCTCTTAGAAGGTCAAATGACCCCTGAAATTTTCCAAATTTTGACATGACAGTTGTATTAGTACTACAAAATTTATCGTTCATTTAAAACACCATCCGTTGGCACTTTATTCCAAATTCGTCTTTCACAGCTAATAACAAATATGTACAACATCACACACTGTTGTTTTCTAGGAACCGTTTGTGATGAAAATATCTGGGTCTATTTAAGTCTCCCTCCTTAAGCTTCGCCGGCTCGTCTGCTCTAGTGCCGGCAACCCCCGAATCCACGAATCCAGATCCCATTCCCGCACCCCCTTCTTGCAAAGATGATGCCGTGGAAACGCTTCGTGAAGGCCCGTATGATGGCCGTGCCCCCCCCCCCCGAGCGTCGCCGCCTGCACCGAGAGCGCGGCCGCGTACGCCAAGAGTGCCGCCGCATCCACATTGAGCACGGCCGCTTCCGCCGAGAGGACGTCTGCGGCAGCCGACAGGGCAGCTGCAGCAGCCGAGACGGTTGCAGCTGCTGCTCTGATGGTGGCTGCAAACGCCGACAGTGCTCGAGCTGCCGTCCGTGCCGCTGATGTCGCCCTGGCCCGGGTCGAGGCCATCCATACCAAGATCGAGGATGAAGACACCAAGATATTCCAGGCCACCTCGGACTCCAGCATGCAACCCACGTCTGAAAAGGCGGCGGCGGCCATGGAGCACCTGCTTCCTCATGAGGTCGCCGAGCGGGAGCTGGAGATGCCGGAGGCGGCGGAGATCGAGGAGCGCCAGGAGGAGGAGTTGCGCGTGGCCGAGGTCGAGGTAGAGAAGAGTCTATCCGTCGAGGAATCGGCGGTGGGGTACCAACGCGAGCTCTGGTGCAGCCACTACTACGAGTACTACAACCTTGAGGGCGGCGTCGAGGACGAGGACGCGGTCGACTTCAGCAGGGGGGACGCGGAGTCCACCAACGGTGGCATGTCGCCAGGACAAGTCATCGACGTCTCATCTCGCACCGGCGATGCATAGGCCGGCGCGGCGGCGGATTTTTAATTATGCATACTTAGGCTTTGTTTTTAATGCTGGTCTTTTGTTATAGCAATGTTTAGGTCAACTGGCTCTGTGTAATTACTAAAATTGCTCGATTCAGAAGTGTGGTCTGTCTACTGTATGCTCTTTTGTGTGCCCAAATTAGCAGGCGATGTTAAATTATGCAATGACGTACCCGGGGAAATTTCCACCAAAATTTGAATTATCAAACTCATTCCTTGCGCGTAAAGCAGAAGAATCGTTTGCGATGCACACAATCGTTCAAAGTGAATGGTCCGGCGGCACCGCGCGCATTCAAAGTGAATGTGCCCATGCCTTGAGACCGAAATTTGAATTATCAAACTCATCCCATGCGCGTAAAGCAGAAGAATCATTTGTGATGCACACAATCGTTCAAAGTGAATGGTCCGGCGGTACCGTGCGCAAAGTTTCCCTCCACATTTCCAAAATTTTGGCCTACCACCAAAATATCTACCCCCGCCCCCCTTCGCCACCCCCTTTTCTCCCCGAGCACAAGTCACATTTCCCCTGTTTCCTCCTTCCTTCCTTCCTTGCTAAGCTATAGTCGCTTCCTCGCTCTCGCCGTCTCGCATCCTACCGCCGGGGCCGCCATGGTCTTCTTCAAAGACATCTCCAGCGGTTCCTCCTCCGGTGACTACTCCTTCACCACCTGGGTATGCCTCTCTTCTCTCTCTCGAGCTATGACTTGGAATGAAGGATTTTTACCCGAAGGTCGATTTGAGTCGTTTCTTCCTCTTGTAGCTCCCTAAGACCATCAGTGGCAATGAATGGAGTGGGGTGGCTGAAGATCTATCTGCTCCTTGTCACCATCAATCTCCATGCGTGAAGCTACTTGCATTTGATTCTGTGGACACTGGGAGGAAGTTTTTGGCATGTGCAGAGAAGGTTAGACCCTCTTCCGTTGTTACAAATCATTTGTTAGATGTGATTCGGACACTTTCACGGTCCCAACCCATTCATACCACATCTTCAACCAAACGCATCCTAAGACAGTGTCACAGTTTGTACCTAGTGTCTTAAATTATTGCCATCTCATCAGCGGTGCCATTAGAAAATTATTTGGCACCGCTTCAGCAGTTTGTGCAGCCAACTTTGGTCCACACATCCGAGCAGCCAAGCAGTAAAATACTAAATCTTTATGGCACGAAGGAACTGGGCATCAGAGCAACAACGTGCTCCGGAGTCCGGGTCCCTGATTTTTTTTCCGCTGCATCGGCTTGCCAGTTCAGGGCACCGGTGCGAGATGTAGCAACAGTTGTCTTTACACCAATTTTGGCATACATAGTGGACGACCTTAGTGCTATTAGTTCTATGTTACTAAATTTGTGCATGTACACACCTGTTAGTATCAATTTGCTGTCATCCAAACACCGTCGCTATGCTATTGCAGTTATATTTACCTTGCTCATAAAATGTTCAATTTGTTATTTATTGTACATGAGTAAGAACTTGTAGCGTCGTTGTAGTTAATTATAGCTTGTGATGTTCCAGAATTTGGTTGTTGTCTCAGTACCAATTATTTCATTTGCACATTGATCTTTTTGAGAAGATATGTCATAATTAACATGTTTCTTCAGTTTTTCAAAATAAGCATTGGTGATTTTCTATGTTGCTATAAACCCATTTCCCCTACAATTGTTACTGATCTAGTCTTAAATATTATAGGATGAACGGAAGTGTTCTTACTTGGAGTAGGTTGATCAAGAGTGGCCAGAGTCTTTGAAGATGTACCTAACGAAGCTCTGGAGCATGTATGAGGAAGTGAACACACGTAGGCTTACAGAACGTCTTGTCAACGCTGAAGCATATTTCAAGATGCGGGATAAAAAGTTGAAGGTGGAGAATGAGCTCAGATTTTTTAAATCAGACTTTGCTAAGATGGTGTTGGCGAAGGAGGAGGCACTTTCCCAGTTGGCCCGTGCAAAACGGGTTCTTACTGAACTGAAAGCAGAGGTGGATAAGACGAGCCTGGATGATCTCGATTAGGGAAATGAATATATTGTTCTTATGAAGTTGAACTAGCTATATGTTGTACTGTGCTGTTTTCATGTAGCTACCGTACTGTGATGTTATAATATATTTATGTGCCTGATATGAAACTGGCAAACAGCTGTTCGATATGACATTTGAATTTGCGTAATACTGGAATTATTAATTGCAAACTAATAAACCTGCTAAATGTGTCATGGACCTTTGCAAACGGTTCTAGCAGTAAAAGCACTTGCGATGGATAGCCCAATGCCACACAGTTTTCTTCATCAAATCGTGTGTGATATAGTTGATAAAAGAAAACAGTTAACCAAGGAAGACCGTGTGTGATAGTTAAACCTTTCACACACGAGCCTACACATAAAACTGTGTGGGATGTACATCTGAACGGAAATGTTTTCCCTGGATTGACTGTGTGGGATGTGCATAATAAAGGAAACGTATTCCTTTGATTAACTGTATGTGATATACTTACAAACGGAAATGTTTTTCTAGGATTCAACGTGTGGGATGTACATACCTACGGAAATGATTTTCTCGGATTACCGTGTGGGATGTACATACCTACGGAAATGATTTTCTCAGATTACCGTGTGGGATGTACATACCTACGGAAATGATTGGGTTTTGATGCCTCGCCCGATCGCACACGGCCCCAGCCTGGGTCCCAGGAGGGTCTATCCCCGATGATTTCTGGGTCGTGTGGGAAGGACACCCTATCACACACACTCACTTGGCGACGGTTCCAAATTCCGCCGCGGAAAGGGGTTAAAAACCGTTTGTTTAGGACCGACGCGCACCAGTGTCCAGAGGATTAGAATAATGGCCCGGCGGTGTCGGAACATGCTGAGGCGGAGTCACGTTCAAATGAGGCGGGTCCATATCATGCGGCTGAACCGGCGCTCCAGTCACGGGCATTTCAATAGCCCGGTTTGTTGGGGATCGTAGCAGAATTTTAAAATTTCCTACGCATCACCGAGATCCATCTATGGAGTATACTAGCAACGAGGGGAAAGGAGTGCATCTACATACCCTTGTAGATCGCGAGCGGAAACGTTCCAATGAATGGGGTTGATGGAGTCGTACTCGCCGTGATCCAAATCACCGATGACCGAGTGCCGAACGAACGGCACCTCCGCGTTCAACACACGTACGGAGCAGCGACGTCTCCTCCTTCTTGATCCAGCAAGGGGGAAGGAGAGGTTGATGGAGATCCAGCAGCACGACGGCGTGGTGGTGGAAGTAGCGGGATCCCGGCAGGGCTTCGCCAAGCGCAAACGGGAGGGAGTGGTGTTGCAGGGGGAGAGGGAGGCGCCAAGGGCTAGGGTACAGCAGCCCTCCCTCCCCCCCCCCTATATATAGGCCCCCTGGAGGGGGGGCGCCGGCCCTGGAACCCATCTACAAGGGGGGCGGCGGCCAGGGGGAAACTTCCCCCCCAAGTCAAGTGGGGTGCCCCCCATCCCCAGGGTTTCCAACCCTAGGCGCAGGGGGAGGCCCATGGGGGGCGCCCCAGCCCACTAAGGGCTGGTTCCCTTCCCACTTCAGCCCATGGGGCCCTCCGGGATAGGTGGACCCACCCGGTGGACCCCCGGGACCCTTCCGGTGGTCCCGGTACAATACCGATAACCCCCGAAACTTTCCCGGTGGCCGAAACTGGACTTCCTATATATAATTATTCACCTCCGGACCATTCCGGAACTCCTCGTGACGTCCGGGATCTCATCCGGGACTCCGAACAACTTTTGGTTTTCCGCATACTAATATCTCTACAACCCTAGCGTCACCGAACCTTAAGTGTGTAGACCCTACGGGTTCGGGAGACATGCAGACATGACCGAGACGCCTCTCCGGTCAATAACCAACAGCGGGATCTAGATACCCATGTTGGCTCCCACATGTTCCATGATGATCTCATCGGATGAACCACGATGTCGAGGATTCAATCAATCCCGTATACAATTCCCTTTGTTAATCGGTATGTTACTTGCCCGAGATTCGATCATCGGTATCCCAATACCTTGTTCAATCTCGTTACCGGCAAGTCTCTTTACTCATACCGTAATGCATGATCCCGTGGCTAACTCCTTAGTCACATTGAGCTCATTATGATGATGCATTACCGAGTGGGCCCAGAGATACCTCTCTGTCATACGGAGTGACAAATCCCAGTCTCGATCTGTGTCAACCCAACAGACACTTTCAGAGATACCCGTAGTGTACCTTTATAGTCACCCAGTTACGTTGTGACGTTGGGTACACCCAAAGCACTCCTACGGCATCCGGGAGTTACATGATCTCATGGTCTAAGGAAAAGATACTTGACATTGGAAAAGCCCTAGCAAACGAACTACACGATCTTTGAGCTATGCTTAGGATTGGGTCTTGTCTATCACATCATTCTCCTAATGATGTGATCCCGTTATCAATGACATCCAATGTCCATAGTCAGGAAACCATGACTATCTGTTGATCAACGAGCTAGTCAACTAGAGGCTTACTAGGGACACGTTGTGGTCTATATATTCACACATGTATTACGATTTTCGGATAACACAATTATAGCATGAACAATAGACAATTATCATGAACAAAGAAATATAATAATAACCATTTATTATTGCCTCTAGGGCATATTTCCAACAGTCTCCCACTTGCACTAGAGTCAATAATCTAGTTACATTATGATGAATCGAACACCCATAGCGTTCTGGTGTTGATCATGTTTTGCTCTAGGGAGAGGTTTAGTCAACGGATCTGCTACATTCAGGTCCGTATGTACTTTACAAATATCTATGTCTCCATTTTGAACACTTTCACGAATGGAGTTGAAGCGACGCTTAATATGCCTGGTCTTCCTGTGAAATCTGGGCTCCTTCGCAAGGGCAATAGCTCCAGTGTTGTCACAGAAGAGAGTCATCGGGCCCGACGCATTGGGAATCACCCCTAGGTCGGTAATGAACTCCTTCATCCAGATTGCTTCTTGCGCTGCCTCTGAGGCTGCCATGTACTCCGCTTCACATGTAGATCCCACCACGACGCTTTGCTTGCAACTGCACCAGCTTACTACCCCTCCATTCAAAATATACACGTATCCGGTTTCTGACTTCGAGTCATCCAGATCTGTGTCGAAGCTAGCGTCGACGTAACCCTTTACGACGAGCTCTTCGTCACCTCCATAAACGAGAAACATATCCTTAGTCCTCTTCAGGTACTTCAGGATATTCTTGACCGCTGTCCAGTGTTCCATGCCGGGATTACTTTGGTACCTTCCTACCAAACTTACGGCAAGGTTTACATCAGGTCTGGTACACAGCATGGCATACATAATAGACCCTATGGCCGAGGCATAGGGGATGACACTCATCTTTTCTCTATCTTCTGCCGTGGTCGGGCATTGAGCCGTGCTCAATTGCACACCTTGCAATACAGGCAAGAACCCCTTCTTGGACTGTTCCATATTGAACTTCAATATCTTGTCAAGGTATGTACTCTGTGAAAGACCAATGAGGCGTCTTGATCTATCTCTATAAATCTTGATGCCTAATATATATGCAGCTTCTCCAAGGTCCTTCATTGAAAAACACTTATTCAAATAGGCCTTTATACTTTCCAAGAATTCTATATCATTTCCTATCAATAGTATGTCATCCACATATAATAAGAGAAATGATACAGAGCTCCCACTCACTTTCTTGTAAACACAGGCTTCTCCATAAGTCTGTGTAAACCCAAACGCTTTGATCATCTCATGAAAACGAATGTTCCAACTCTGAGATGCTTGCACCAGTCCATAGATGGAGCACTGGAGCTTGCATACCTTGTTAGCATTCTTAGGATCGACAAAACCTTCCAGATGCATCATATACAATTCTTCCTTAAGAAAACCGTTAAGGAATGCCGTTTTGACGTCCATTTGCCATATCTCATAATCATAGAATGCGGCAATTGCTAACATGATTCGGACGGACTTCAGCTTCGCTACGGGTGAGAAAGTCTCATCGTAGTCAACCCCTTGAATTTGTCGATAACCCTTAGCGACAAGTCGAGCCTTATAGATGGTCACATTACCATCCGCGTCTGTCTTCTTCTTAAAGATCCATTTATTTTCTATGGCTCGCCGATCATCGGGCAAGTCAGTCAAAGTCCATACTTTGTTTTCATACATGGATCCTATCTCGGATTTCATGGCTTCTAGCCATTTGTCGGAATCCGGGCCCGCCATCGCTTCTTCATAGTTCGAAGGTTCACCGTTGTCTAACAACATGATTTCCAGGACAGGGTTGTCGTACCACTCTGGTGCGGAATGTGTCCTTGTGGACCTACGAAGTTCAGCAGTAACTTGATCTGAAGCTTCATGATCATCATCATTAACTTCCTCCCCAGTCGGTGTAGGCACCACAGGAACATCTTCCCGCGCTGCGCTACTTTCCGGTTCGGAAGGGGTGACTATCACCTCATCAAGTTCCACTTTCCTCCCACTTAATTCTTTCGAGAGAAACTCTTTCTCCACAAAGGACCCATTCTTGGCAACAAAGATCTTGCCTTCGGATCTGAGGTAGAAGGTATACCCAATGGTTTCCTTAGGGTATCCTATGAAGACGCATTTTTCCGACTTGGGTTCGAGCTTTTCAGGTTGAAGTTTCTTGACATAAGCATCGCATCCCCAAACTTTTAGAAACGACAGCTTAGGTTTCTTCCCAAACCATAATTCATACGGTGTCGTCTCAATGGATTTCGACGGAGCCCTATTTAAAGTGAATGCGGCAGTCTCTAAAGCATAGCCCCAAAATGAGAGTGGTAGATCGGTAAGAGACATCATAGATCGCACCATATCCAATAGAGTGCGATTACGACGTTCGGACACACCGTTTCGCTGAGGTGTTCCAGGCGGCGTGAGTTGTGAAACGATTCCACATTTCTTTAAGTGCGTACCAAATTCGTGACTTAAATATTCTCCACCACGATCTGATCGTAAGAATTTTATTTTCCTGTCACGTTGATTCTCAACCTCACTCTAAAATTCCTTGAACTTTTCAAAGGTTTCAGACTTGTGTTTCATTAGGTAGACATACCCATATCTACTTAAGTCATCAGTGAGAGTGAGAACATAACGATATCCTCCGCGAGCCTCAACACTCATTGGACCGCACACATCGGTATGTATGCTTTCCAATAAATTGGTTGCTCGCTCCATTGTTCCAGAGAACGGAGTCTTGGTCATCTTACCCATGAGGCATGGTTCGCACGTGTCAAATGATTCGTAATCAAGAGACTCCAAAAGTCCATCTGCATGGAGCTTCTTCATGCGCTTGACACCAATGTGACCAAGGCGGCAGTGCCACAAGTATGTGGGACTATCGTTATCAACTTTACATCTTTTGGTATTCACACTATGAATATGTGTAACATCACATTCGAGATTCATCAAGAATAAACCATTGACCAGCGGGGCATGACCATAAAACATATCTCTCATATAAATAGAACAACCATTATTCTCGGATTTAAATGAGTAGCCATCTCGAATTAAACGAGATCCAGATACAATGTTCATGCTCAAAGCTAGCACTAAATAACAATTATTGAGGTTTAACACTAATCCCGTAGGTAAATGCAGAGGTAGCGTGCCGACGGCGATCACATCGACCTTGGAACCATTCCCGACATGCATCGTCACCTCGTCCTTCGCCAGTCTCCGCTTATTCCGCAGTTCCTGTTTTGAGTTACAAATATGAGCAACCGCACCCGTATCAAATACCCAGGAGCTACTACGAGTACTGGTAAGGTACACATCAATTACATGTATATCACATATACCTTTGGTGTTGCCGGCCTTCTTGTCCGCTAAGTATTTGGGGCAGTTCCGCTTCCAGTGACCACTTCCCTTGTAATAAAAGCACTCAGTCTCAGGCTTGGGTCCATTCTTCGACTTCTTCCCGGCAACTGGCTTACCGGGCGCGGCAACTCCGTTGCCGTCCTTCTTGAAGTTCTTCTTACCCTTGCCTTTCTTGAACTTAGTGGTTTTATTCACCATCAACACTTGATGTTCCTTTTTGATCTCCACCTCCGCTAATTTCAGCATCGAATATACCTCAGGAATGGTCTTTTCCATCCCCTGCATATTGAAGTTCATCACAAAGCTCTTGTAGCTCGGTGGAAGCGACTGAAGGATTCTGTCAATGACCGCGTCATCCGGGAGATTAACTCCCAGCTGAGACAAGCGGTTGTGTAACCCAGACATTCTGAGTATGTGCTCACTAACAGAACTATTTTCCTCCATTTTACAGCTGAAGAACTTGTCGGAGACTTCATATCTCTCGACTTGGGCATGAGCTTGGAAAACCATTTTCAGCTCTTCGAACATCTCATATGCTCCATGCTTCTCAAAACGCTTTTGGAGCCCCGGTTCTAAGCTGTAAAGCATGCCGCACTGAACGAGGGAGTAATCATCAGCACGTGATTGCCGAGCGTTCATAACGTCTTGGTTCTCTGGGATGGGTGCTTCACCTAGCGGTGCTTCTAGGACATAATCTTTCTTGGCAGCTATGAGGATGATCCTCAGGTTCCGGACCCAGTCCGTATAGTTGCTGCCATCATCTTTCAGCTTGGTTTTCTCTAGGAACGCGTTGAAGTTGAGGACAACGTGGGCCATTTGATCTACAAGACATATTGTAAAGATTTTAGACTAAGTTCATGATAATTAAGTTCATATAATCAAATTATTCAATGAACTCCCACTTAGATAGACATCCCTCTAGTCATCTAAGTGAAACATGATCCGAGTTAACTAGGCCGTGTCCGATCATCACGTGAGACGGACTAGTCAAGATCGGTGAACATCTCCATGTTGATCGTATCTTCTATACGACTCATGCTCGACCTTTCGGTCTTCCGTGTTCCGAGGCCATGTCTGTACCTGCTAGGCTCGTCAAGTCAACCTAAGTCTATTGCGTGTGTTCCGAGGCCATGTCTGTACATGCTAGGCTCGTCAACACCCGTTGTATGCGAACGTTAGAATCTATCACACCCGATCATCACGTGGTGCTTCGAAACAACGAACCTTCGCAACGGTGCACAGTTAGGGGGAACACTTTCTTGAAATTATTATAAGGGGTCATCTTACTTACTACCGTCGTTCTAAGCAAATAAGATGCAAAACATGATAAACATCACATGCAATCAAATAGTGACATGATATGGCCATTATCATTTTGCTCCTTTGATCTCCATCTTCGGGGCACCATGATCATCTTCGTCACCGGCATGACACCATGATCTCCATCATCATGATCTCCATCATTGTGTCTTCATGAAGTTGTCACGCCAACGATTACTTCTACTTCTATGGCTAACGCGTTTAGCAATAAAGTAAAGTAATTTACATGGCGTTATTCAATGACACGCAGGTCATACAAAAAATAAAGACAACTCCTATGGCTCCTGCCGGTTGTCATAGTCATCGACATGCAAGTCGTGATTCCTATTACAAGAATATGATCAATCTCATACATCACATATATCATTCATCACATCTTCTGGCCATATCACATCACAAGGCACATGCTGCAAAAACAAGTTAGACGTCCTCTAATTGTTGTTGCAAGTTTTTACGTAGCTTGTAAAGGTTTCTAGCAAGAACGTTTCTTACCTACGTAAAACCACAACGTGATATGCCAATTTCTATTTACCCTTCATAAGGACCCTTTTCATCGAATCCGTTCCGACTAAAGTGGGAGAGACAGACACCCGCTAGCCACCTTATGCAACTAGTGCATGTCAGTCGGTGGAACCTGTCTCACGTAAGCGTATGTGTAAGGTCGGTCCGGGCCGCTTCATCCCACAATACCGCCGAAACAAGATAAGACTAGTAGCGGCAAGAAGAATTGGCAACATCCACGCCCACAACTGCTTTGTGTTCTACTCGTGCATAGTAACTACGCATAGGCCTGGCTCATGATGCCACAGTTGGGGATCGTAGCAGAATTTTAAAATTTCCTACGCATCACCAAGATCCATCTATGGAGTATACTAGCAACGAGGGGAAAGGAGTGCATCTACATACCCTTGTAGATCGTGAGCGGAAGCGTTCCAATGAACGGGGTTGATGGAGTCGTACTCGCCGTGATCCAAATCACCGATGACCGAGTGCCGAACGGACGGCACCTCCGCGTTCAACACACGTACGGAGCAGCGACGTCTCCTCCTTCTTGATCTAGCAAGGGGGAAGGAGAGGTTGATGGAGATCCAGCAGCACGACAGCGTGGTGGTGGAAGTAGCGGGATCCCGGCAGGGCTTCGCCAAGCGCAAACGGGAGGGAGAGGTGTTGCAGGGGGAGAGGGCGGCGCCAAGGGCTAGGGTACAGCAGCCCTCCCTCCCCCCTATATATAGGCCCCCTGGAGGGGGGGGCCGGCCCTAGAACCCATCTACAAGGGGGCGGCGGCCAGGGGGGAAACTTCCCCCCCCCCCCAAGTCAAGTGGGGCGCCCCCCACCCCCAGGGTTTCCAACCCTAGGCGCAGGGCGATGCCCATGGGGGGCACTCCAGGCCACTAAGGGCTGGTTCCCTTCCCACTTCAGCCCATGGGGCCCTCCGGGATAGGTGGACCCACCCGGTGGACCCCCGGGACCCTACCGGTGGTCCCGGTACAATACCGATAACCCCCGAAACTTTCCCGGTGGCCGAAACTGGACTTCCTATATATAATTCTTCACCTCCGGACCATTCCGGAACTCCTAGTGACGTCCGGGATCTCATCCGGGACTCCGAACAACTTTCAGGTTTTCGCATACTAATATCTCTACAACCCTAGCGTCACCGATCCTTAAGTGTG
Organism: Aegilops tauschii subsp. strangulata; assembly: GCF_002575655.3. Lineage (NCBI taxonomy): Eukaryota > Viridiplantae > Streptophyta > Magnoliopsida > Poales > Poaceae > Aegilops > Aegilops tauschii. The sequence goes on along the minus strand of NC_053039.3, from coordinate 114,771,061 downwards.
TAGACCCTACGGGTTCGGGAGACATGCAGACATGACCGAGACGCCTCTCCGGTCAGTAACCAACAGCGGGATCTGGATACTTATGTTGGCTCCCACATGTTCCACGATGATCTCATCGGATGAACCACGATGTCGAGGATTCAATCAATCCCATATACAATTCCCTTTGTCAATCGGTATGTTACTTGCCCGAGATTCGATCGTTGGTATCCCAATACCTTGTTCAATCTCGTTACCGGCAAGTCTCTTTACTCGTACCGTAATGCATGATCCCGTGGCTAACTCCTTAGTCACATTGATCTCATTATGATGATGCATTACCGAGTGGGCCCAGAGATACCTCTCCGTCATACGGAGTGACAAATCCCAGTCTCGATCTGTGTCAACCCAACAGACACTTTCAGAGATACCCGTAGTGTACCTTTATAGTCACCCAGTTACGTTGTGACGTTGGGTACACCCAAAGCACTCCTACGGCATCCGGGAGTTACACGATCTCATGGTCTAAGGAAAAGATACTTGACATTGGAAAAGCCCTAGCAAACGAACTACACGATCTTTGAGCTATGCTTAGGATTGGGTCTTGTCCATCACATCATTCTCCTAGTGATGTGATCCCGTTATCAATGACATCCAATGTCCATAGTCAGGAAACCATGACTATCTGTTGATCAACGAGCTAGTCAACTAGAGGCTTACTAGGGACACGTTGTGGTCTATATATTCACACATGTATTACGATTTCCGGATAACACAATTATAGCATGAACAATAGACAATTATCATGAACAAAGAAATATAATAATAACCATTTATTATTGCCTCTAGGGCATATTTCCAACACGGTTTACCACGGGCGGGTCGCTGGTCCCTGCCCCAGGCGTGTTAAAAAGGTTCCTAGCCTCATACTCTGTGGGTAGACGGGTCTGATGTCTCCTCCTCATGACAGCATTTGAAGTGTTTTGATCCAAGGTAAGCCGGAAAGACTCTGCCTGAATCCGTTGTGCTTGAGCATCCAAAGCAGCCCGCTCCGTGGCCATCCTAGCATTCTCAGCTGCAAGTTCTTCCTTGGCTTGAGCTATCTCATGACGCAGCTTCGCAACATCCACTTTATGTTGTTCTTGAGTCTTCGGGGTTACCTCTGCCCCCATTAAAGTCGTCAAAGCCTCCAACAGCTCAGTCAAAACCTAAGCCGACGGGCGCGTAGAGCCACTAGCACCAGCCGTCACCGCAGCCGTTGAGCTGGAGGTCATAGCCGCGGCGGTCGTTGAACCAAGCACCGGTTGTGTACTAGCCATGAAGATTGGAACCCTGTTCGGTGGCTCATAGGGGTCCGGAATACTGTTGCCATCAGAACAGCCCCCAAGCCTATCGTCCTGCAGTTGATACATTGAATCGGTCTCGCCAGTTGAAGACTCGCCATTAGAGCGGATCGCCGTATCTCCCCTGGACACAGATCCTTCCTCAAGATCCGCCCCATGGATGAAACCAACAAAGGCACGCTTCAGGGCGGCTTGAACCTTGGCGGGTCGTGCGCGCTGAACCGTCTCGACGATGTCAGTGTAGGTGTCCGGCTCAGGCCTTGACTCGTCGATCTTGCCGATGAAGACGTGGATTCCGCCGAAGGAGACCTGGTACCCATACTCAATTGAGCCGGCCACGGGGCCCTAGCCAGCGTCGTCGATGTAGAGCTTGCCGCGACGACTCTTGGTCATCCAGCCCACGGCATATCCCTTGATCCCTGCGAAGCTGCCCTTCAAGAACTCGAAACCACCGTGCATTATCCCCATGGTGGGCGCCAACTGTCGTGGACTTAACGGCTGATTCCCTAGCAAAAGGACTTAGGTGTGGAGCCATCGCGACGTAGTTAACTTGAAGGGGTTAAACGGGACAAAGGACACGGAGAGTTACCCAGGTTCGGCCCCTCTCAACGAGGTAAAAGCCTACTCCTGCTTTAGGTTGTATTGCTTGGGTTTCGATTACCAGGGAGCGAATACGCTTGACCTAGTTCTTGACTTGTTGTTTTTCTTGCCCTAACCCGCCACCGAGTCACCCCTTTATATACATAGGTTGATGCCCAGCGGCTTACAGAGTCCTGGCTGGCTCATACACAACGTGTCAGGCCCGGTGACTAACTAAGCTTGTCTTACAATATAAGTTACACATATGGCGGTTTATCCTCCTGGGCCTCAAGCCGCCTCTGAGTCCTGGGCCTTCAATAAGCTTGCTTGATAACCCGCTATCTTCATCCTTAAGTCGCCCATGGCATGACCCGACCCCTTCTGGGCGGGTCATACCCATAGTTATATCCCCAACACTACGGGAATGACAAAATTTAACACAGGTATTTCTACAATCCACAATTACTCACTAGCATGACTCTAATATTACCATCCTCATATCTTAAAACAATCATAAGGAATCAAACTTCTCATTGTATTCAATGCACTTTATATGGAAGTTTTTATTATATCCTTCTTGGATGTCTATCATATTAGGACTAAATTCATAACCAAAGCAAATTATCATGTTGTTTAAAGGGACTCTCAAAATAATATAAGTGAAGCATGAGAGTTCAACAATTTCTATTAAATAAAACCACTGTCGTGCTCTAAAAAGATATAAGTGAAGCACTAGAGTAAAATTGCCTAGCTCAAAAGATATAAGTGAAGCACATAGAGTATTCTAATAAATCACGATTCATGCGTGTCCCTCTCAAAAGGTGTGTACAGCAAGGATGATTGTGTCAAACTAAAAAGTAAAGACTCATATCATACAAGACGCTCCAAACAAAACACATATCATGTGGTGAATAAAAATATAGCCTCAAGTGAAGTTACCGATAGACGAAGACGGAAGAGGGGATGCCTTCCGGGGCATCACCAAGCTTAGGCTCTTGGTTGTCCTTGAATATTACCTTGGGGTGCCTTGTGCATCCCCAAGCTTAGGCTCTTGCCACTCCTTATTACATAGTCCATCAAATCCTTACCCAAAACTTGAAAACTTCACAACACAAAACTCAACAGAAAATCTCATGAGATCCATTAGTATAAGAAAATAAAATCACCACTTGTGATATTGTTGTGAACTCATTCTATTTATATTGGTGTAATATCTACTATATTCCAACTTCTCCATGGTTCATACCCCCTGATACTACCCATAGATTCATCAAAATAAGCAAATAACACATAGAAAACAGAATCTGTCAAAAATAGAACAGTCTGTAGCAATATGAATACTTCTAATACTTGTGTAACTCTAAAAATTCTGAAAAATTAGGACAACAGAGGCAATTTCTATCTTAATCTTCTGCAAAAAGAATCAGTATTTTATCGCTCTTCTGTTAAGAATAAGAATTATATTACTGGGCGCAAAAGTTTCTGTTTTTGGCAAGATCAAATCAACTATCACCGTAAGCTATCCCAAATGTCTTACTTGGCACAAACACTAATTAAAACACCAAAACACAATTACTACAGAGGTAATAATGTGTATTTTATTCAAGAACAGTGGCAAAACAAAAAACACAAAAATAAAATTGGGTTGCCTCCCAACAAGCACTGTTGTTTAACGCCATTAGCTAGGCATAAAAACATAGATCTAGGTATCACTGGTGCGCGTTGGTCCTAAACAAACGGTTTTTTACCCCTTTCCGCGACGACATTTCGAACCATCGCCAAGTGAGTGTGGGCGGTAGGGGGTCTTTCCCACACGACCCAGAAACCGTCGGGGATATGCCCTCCTAGTACACATGTTCGGCAAAATGAGGCCCTGTGCGAACGGCGAGCACTCAAATACGGAAATACATACAGTAGAGCTAAAAATACAATTATATGGCGAAATTGTTTCCGGTCGCAAGTACATCCCACACAGTCAGTCCCCGCTAAATGTTTCCGTTCGTATGCACATCCCACACAGTCGCTCCAAGGAAAACATTTCCGTTCACAGGTACATCACACACAATTTTTCCCGTTAAATCATTTGCATTATTGAATGTAGCACACACGGTCCATAGAAGAAACTGTGTGGCAAAGGCTGTCCATGACATGCAGTTTTTATGTGGTAAACGTTTGCGCAAGGTAGCCTAACGCAAACAGTTTTCAAGAGAAAGTCGTGTGTGATTGTTCATTGATCCAACACGGTTTATTCCTAGAAACTGTGTGCATTGCCTGAGGTCATCACCCACAGTATTTTTTCAACAACCGTTTGCAATATCAAAACCCAATTAGCAGGCTAATTCGCCATTAGCAGGCTAATTGCCCTATTATTAATAATCCATTTATTAATATAATTGACACTCATATTAAGCCCGCAATATATTTCATTTCCATATTAAGGAAGCAAAATTTTATAATTGAAATACATCAGAGTACAACATGATATAGCTTCAGCACTCAGCTACCCCATTACACAACTTCACCAGCAGCAAGTTCCACATGCAACATGTAGAACCTTTGGAAATTAGCATCATAGACGGTATATAGACAGATGCATCTCATCTGGAAAACTGCTGAAGCGGAAGGCGAATATTGAGCCTTCATTCATCTTGAAGGTCTTTGCAACTTTAGGCCAGTGCCTGCGGATGATTGACCATCCGTCCTTCGACCTCTTCAGGAACACTTCAATATTGAACCATGGGTGCTGTATGAAAACCTTCCTCGCCTCTTGACCATAGAGGTGGTTTGAGAGGTAATCATCAGTGAACTGCTTTGGAAACGCCTAAAAACAAGGATGTGCATAAATATCTTCTCTATATTGGAAATGGGGCAAAGGAATAGAAAAAAGGCAAGGTATAATAGTTAGTACCATCTTGTAGTGAACTGATGTCTTCTTCATTGTGCAGACAAAGATCTTGTTGTTTTTTGTCGCTAATTTATTTATCCTAACAATCTTTCTGAGTTTCTTGGTTTGATTGATATTCATGGACAACTCATTTCACCATATGCAAAAAGGGTCGAACAGTGGGACAAAACCTCTGACAGCAGGACCTACATGTGCAAGACCAAATTGTTAAAAACCAAAATATTAGAATGGTTCCTGCAATTGCACAATAATGTGCTATTAGACAATGGACCATGCACGTGCTAACCTTGATTGTAAACCTCAGTGCTTCCCATTGTTTCCCTGCAACACATATAAGGTAGTTAGTCATCAGGTTAAGTAAGGGTTCGCATGATATCAGTAAAATATGTTGATGAAAAATAAGCACATTGCAGATTCATCAGATTAATTGAAGCCACAAGGAAACCCATTTACCCAAACCAAGCATGATTAAGAGCTAGGAAATATAGCACTTGTATATGTTTCTGATGTATTAAGTGCAGCCAAATTCGATTTATTCCTCACATGCACAACAATACAAAATTCTACCCACGACAATTGGACATCTCATTGCAGAATTGAACCAAGCAGTTAACTAAACACCACAACAAATGAACCAAACATTAACTGAGCACCACATTGCACAATATAACATTGAACCAATTAGTTAACTTAACACCACAACAAATGAACCAAACATTAACTGAGCACCACATTGCACAATATAAAATACTCCTAATAGAAGATCAGAGAGTGAACCAAACAGTTAACTACAGCCAATTGTAGTGATTGTATTTGTTTCTCATGTATTTACTTCAGCCAAATCCAATTTATTCCTCACATGGTATACAATAACAGAATGCACCCACAATTTCGTAAAGATAAATTCAATTTATTTCTCACATGGAAGACAATACAAAATTGCAGCCTGAAGAATTGAACATCACATTTGCAGAATTGAACCAAACAGTTAACTGAAGATGACAACTAATTAACAAAACAGTTAATAAGTGAGCACCACACTGCACGACATATAGAACATATACACTAGAGCAACAGATTGCATGGTGAAATTAGATAGCACAATTCACTAGATTTTGTGAAGGAAAGGCAGGAGCAGCACACGCAACGGGTAAACCGAGCATGCTTAACTGGTGTAGCTAGCAATTGGCAAGGTGCTCCTCCAAGATCTGGGGGTCGGCACGAATGGCAGCCATCGCGACCTCATCCGCGCGTGCGACCGCGATTTGCTTCTCCGCTGCCAAATGCTCCTTGAGGTCCTAGCTATACTGCGTGCACCATGGCTTAGGCCGGCGCTTATTTGGTGGATGGGTCGGTGATTTGGGTGGAAGGTGCCGCGCTCGCGCCGGCGGTCGGGGCATGTGGGATGTGGAAGGAGGAGGAGGATGGGGGTCGGGTGGGGATTACCTGCCTGGATAGAGGAGGCCGAGCAGCGTGAAGGAGAGTCACCGGCGAGGAGGCGGCAGCGTTGCAAGCAAGGAGTGAAGGTTTCAACTTGGAAAGGAAGGCGGAAAGAGGGGAAATGTGGCTTTTGGTAAGGGGGAGGGGGCGGGGAGGTAGATATTTCCGCGGAAGCCGAAAAATTGGAATTGCTTCAGCCAAAAAACTGGCGCGCAAAGTGTCATCAGACGCGGTCCCTTATTCAGAACTGTGTACGATATGTGGACATCACAAACGATTCAGATAGCTTAACCCGTGTGTGATGAGTTTGAACGTCAAAAGTTTTGGTTCGAATTTCCATGGTTACCGTGGTCATCCACGTCATTGCATAATTTGGGCACACAAAGGAGACTACATCACACCCACACTTCTTAATCGAGCAAGTTCAGCAATTAAACAGAGCTAGCTAACCTAAACATTACTCTGACATATTAAAGACCGGCGCTCTCAATTAAACAAAACATAGAGTACTACTACGGCTGGTGCTCGTCGATCACCGCCGCCGCCTCCATGTCCAGCTCGCGCCCGACGGTCTCCTGGGGAAGGGGCTCCATGGCATCCATCGCACAATACTCGGCAAGCATCTCGCCATCCGTGTCCGCCATATCTTTGGAAAAGGCCGCCACGAGCTGGGCGTGGGCAGACGCGATCTGGGCTTGGACGGGCTCTGTCGTCACAAGGTATGCGGCGGAGGAACGGACGGCTGCTCAAACGCTCTCGGCGATTGCCAGCTCTTCCGCCGTGGGTTGCCAACCGTTGTCGGAGAAGCTTCGTTCGATTTGTGCGGTGACCGCCAAGAGCTGGGCGTGGGTGGCCTCGACATGGTCGTGGGCGGCCTCCATCAGGGCTAAGGCCGCCGCTGCGGAACGGACAGCTGTTGTGCCGCTCTCGCCAGTTGCTATCCCCGAGGCAGATGTTGCTGCCGCCACCTGAGAAGCAACAGCGGCCGTTTGGGCTGCCTTTGCCGCCCGGTCGCAAATTGCGGCCTCGCTCATGCACCTTGTTAGCACGCGCATGGCGGCTGCGGCCGCGCTCTCGCCGGAGTGGGCCACCGAAGTTGCCCTCACGACATGGGTCCACGTGCCCATCTTTCACTAGTGACGATTGAACAGTGAAATGATATTTGGGGAGCGAGCTAGTGTGCTTCAGACACTGGCTGTGGACTGTAGTCGACGCACCTTCTCGCGTAAGCCATAGGCGTACTATACACCGACGGTGCTCCAAGATATTTTGTACTACATCTCACACGGTTGCTGATAATAAACTGTGTGCGATCTACTTGATTTTTCATCTTGATTTCAATTACATAATGGGGTCACGGCGGCAATGGACGGTGTTTGAATTGCTAGACCTTTTATCTGGAGTGAACATGCAACTATATGTGTGTCGTAAAAGAATTGGAATTATTCAGGATTCGTTTGAACATTTTATACATTAAATTGGTTTTCTAGCCATTTCAGGTGAACAATTCAAATTTGAACTACATGCACATGCTCCAGTGCACATAAATTGGTTGAAAAATCAAATTTGTGTCCTTAGGTGCATGCTTAGGTCCCATGGAAGAAATGGGAATGAATTTCAAACACCGGGGCACCGTTGATTGCCGGCAAAACATTGAGATGTCTGGTTTCTAAATTCTAGTAAATCCAAAAATCGTCTGAAATTCATGAAACTTGGCATGCTATCATGGAGCGGCATCAAACATGTCGTGGTAGAAATTTTGTCCCATTTGGGGCAGGTTTGGGTATATGCTTCTCACAAACCGGAGCTTCTCACAACAAGCATGATGGTTTTCGGTAGGGAACGTCCCACCTTTGTGGACGAAACGATATCCATTGCCTCTTATTGCTTTCAAATTTTTTTCTCGTGTCAATATAGAACAACAGGAGTGTTGTGTGATTTTTTGTGATTTTTCAGGGTTCGTGTGGACATTTTTATGCATTAACTGAGTTTTCAATGCATTTTATGTGCATAATTCAAATTTGAACTAAATGCACATGCTCCAGTGCATATAAATTGGTTGAAAAATCAAATCTGTATCCTTGGGTGCATGCTTAGGTCCCATGCAAGTAATGGGAATGAATTTCAAACACCGGGGCACAGTTGATTGCTGGCAAAACATTGAGTTGTCTGGTTTTTAAATTCTAGTAAATCCAAAACTCGTCTGAAATTCATGAAACTTGGCATGCTATCATGGAGCAGCATCAACATGTCGTGGTACAAATTTTGTCCCATTTGGGGCAGGTTTGGTATATGCTTCTCACAAACTGGAGCTTCTCACAACAAGCATGATGGTTTTCGGTAGGGAACGTCCCACCTTTGTGGACGAAAAGATATCCATTGCCTCTTATTGCTTTCAATTTTTTTCTTCTCGTGTCAACATAGAACAACAGGAGTGTTGTGTGATTTTTTGTGATTTTTCGGGGTTCGTTTGGACATTTTTATGCATTAACTGAGTTTTCAATGCATTTTATGTGCATAATTCAAATTTGAACTACAGGCACATGCTCAAGTGCATATAAATTGGTTGAAAAATCAAATCTGTGTCCCTGGGTGCATGCTTAGGTCCCATGCAAGAAATGGAAATGAATTTCAAACACTGGGGCACCGTTGATTGCCGGCAAAACATTGACATGCCTGGTTTTTAAATTCTAGTAACTCCAAAACTCATCTGAAATTTGTGAAACTTGGCATGCTATCATGGAGCGGCATCATCATGCCGTGGTACAAATTTTGTCCCATTTGGGGCAGGTTTGGGTATATGCTTCTCACAAACCGGAGCTTCTCACAACAAGCATGATGGTTTTTGGTAGGGAACGTCCCACCTTTGTGGACGAAACGATATCCATTGCCTCTTATTGCTTTCAAAAAAAATTATCGTGTCAACATAGAACAACAAGAGTGTTGTGTGATTTTTTGTGATTTTTCAGGGTTCGTTTGGACATCTTTATGCATTGACTGAGTTTTCAATGCATTTTCTGTGCATAATTCAAATTTGAACTACATGCACATGCTTCAGTGCATATAAATTGGTTGAAAAATCAAATATGAGTCTTTGGGTGAATGCTTAGGTCCCATGCACGAAATGGGAATGAATTTCAAACACCGGGGCACATTGATTGCCGGGAAAACATTGAGATGCCTGGTTTTTCAATTCTAGTAAATCCAAAACTCGTCTGAAATTCATGAAACTTGGCATGCTATCATGGAGCGGCATCAACATGCCGTGGTACAAATTTTGTCCCATTTGGGGCAGGTTTGGGTATATGCTTCTCACAAACCGGAGCTTCTCACAACAAGCATGATGGTTTTCGGTAGGGAACATCCCACCTTTGCGGACGAAACGATATCCATTGCCTCTTATTGCTTTCAATTTTTTTTCTTGTGTCAACATAGAACAACAGGAGTGTTGTGTGATTTTTTGGGGTTCGTTTGGACATCTTTATGCATTAATTGAGTTTTCAATGCATTTTATGTGCATAATTCAAATTTGAACTACATGCACATGCTCCAATGCATATAAATTGGTTGAAAAATCAAATTTGTGTCCTTGGGTGCAAGAAATGGGAATGAATTTCAAACACCAGGGCACCATTGATTTCCGGCAAAATATTGAGATGCCTGGTTTTTAAATTCTAGTAAATCCAAAATTCATTTAACCATTCACGTGAAGCCACGTGTCTTGGTTTTAATGGTTGTAGGAGGTGTCGTGCGGACAGCTGCTTCACCTTGACTGAACGGGAGGCGTGCGAGCGCCGTCCGGTGGGCAAGCTGACCGAGAGGCGTGCAAGCTGTCCTTGAGTGCGCAGGCTCACCGGGAAGCGTGCGAGCTGTACGCTATGCAGGCTCACTAGGAAGCGAGCCCTTTGACTTCCATGGCCACCCGCCTTGCTCGCATCCTCTCCATTAATGGCGCCCAAGCCGCAGTTTAATTCGCTTTTTAAATATAAAACACTCATCGCAAACGTTTTAGTTAGAACACCCGTATGCAAATCGACAACTTCCCCGGGAAGCCAAGAGAGAATGTGCCGAGCAGGATTTCTGCAGCTCTTGATCGCAAACATTTTAGATAGAACACCCATATGCAAAGTGAGAGTAGCGCAGGATTTGTGCATCCATTCAACGCAAACGGTTGTTTTGGATGACCCGTGTGCAACCACGTACAAACAATTTGGTAAGATTTGTCAATCCTTTTAACACTGCGATTTGTCAAAATATGAAGCTAAAAATCACTAGCAGTATCTAATTTTTGCAACTAAAATTCAGTAATTAAGCATATATTTCATTCATAGATTAAGCAGTCATTCTTAATTTATACAAACAGTTCAACTCGACAGCTGAACCGACAAAACTTTTCCCCAATTGTTGCCAACCACGTACTGAAATAGCTAGTTCAACTATATATACTAGCTAATTTTAAGTACGTTGTACAGTTCCACCACATCTATAGTCAGATGAACTGAACAAAATAGCCCCTAAATACTACTACTACTGCGGAGGGGCTTTGTACTACTTCCGGCTGCCTCTCCTCTGCGGAGCGCACTCAGTAACAGGCGGAGGAGGAGGAGCCTACCGACGAGCTGGGCAACCGCAATGCGGTGCCTGCCGCTAATGCAGCTTCAGCGACGCTCGCCTCGAACGCCCTCTGCCGCTCCAGACGACCCCTCTCGAAGCGGTGGTTCTCCTCGTAGATCTCCTGATTCCTCGCCTCTGAGGCGGCGTGTGCCGCTGCCACTGCGGTGGTAAGGCTCTTTGCATGCTCGACAAGGCGCTCCTCCTCCTCCCACAGGAACTCGGTGTAGCGCTCAAGGTCGCTGTCGCACGTGCGGGCATCCACCTCCGCCTCCCGCCTTTGGGCGGCGGTGGCGGAGCGGGTGATGACCCCGACGGTCGACAGTGGGCTGGCGGCCACGGCGCCGATGATGGGGTGGTGGCCACGACATCCAACGGTTCCAATGGCGCTCCCCGTGGCTCCAATGGCGCTCCCAGCGGCCGACGACGACAACGGCGGGCAGTTCACCACGCATCACGTAGTGGACACCCACGTGAGAGGGAAGGCCCTCTCAGTGGTGTACATGACGATCCGGTCTCGGTGGAGAGCTCCATCCAAACTATGGAGCAGTTCCTTGCCGAGGACAAGTACCGAGTGGTCAGCTTCGACCTCGAGTACACCATCGGTCGTGCCGGGCACGATCAGAAGGTTGCCGTCGCCTAGTTGTGCGTGCAACATGACGTCCTCGTCTACCACTTCCACCTTGCCACAAGGCCTTGCGAGCGTTTCTCCAGGTTTATCAGGAGCTCCGACTACAGTTTCGCTACGGTGGACACCACCAACGATCTAAAAGCGCTCAAGGTTTCGGACTTGAAATGCCCGAATCTTGTCAACATCCAGCACCACTACAAGGTCTGGGGCACCGACAGAAGCAAACTAAACTCCCTGGTTGACCTCGCCTCGGCCATCATTGACCCCTACTACGCGAAGATGAAGCAAGAGAGCAATAAGGACAAGAACGCCTGGCACAGTGTGTGGCATAAGAGACTGGATGAACAACATGTCAAGTACGCAGCCATGGACGCGTACACAAGCTACGATATGTACAGGCGGATCGTTGACATGAGGAACTGTCTTCTTCCTGACCAGACGAGGGATCGAGCCACATAGCAGTGGCGGGAGCGTCACAAGAAGTAGATGACTAGACGATCGTTTCTCCTACTTTAGAATGCATGCAATTGTTTATTGAGGTGTGTGCGAATGATCTGTATAGTCACTTATGTAATTGGATGTTTATTTCAGTTATATATATATACATACATGTTATTCTACTGTAGACAGAGCAATTCACACGGCTTATTAGCAGCAATCGTCAGTGTTATTATTGGTCTTCGCACACATTTCAGATTACGGACCTGTTTGCCGCGTATCACACACATCTTGTTCAGTTGAACCGTTTCCATTGTTTTGCCTAATCACACACAGTTCATCCCAGTGAATCATATGCTGTATATCGCACACGCCTTCATCTGGCTGCCCGTTTCTTTTGTGCCTCCTCATCACAAACAGTTCATTGAGCACGTATGCCCTGCATCGCACACGCAACTAAATTCTGAACCATGTTTGATGCATCTGTCATCGCAAACGTTTTGCACCTTTTTTTGACGGGTTTTTACACCACCGTTTGCGATTATGGCATCGCACACAGTTTGGTCGAAGAGTCTCTCATCATAGTGTCGCATTAGCAGCATCCTGCAGTAGTGTATTGTCATCTTTGGTATGCAATTCCTCGATTGCACACTTATAATCCTTAGGAGATTATTTGGTTTTATCAATGATCAAACTCCTAGGCGAGAAATCAAGAAATTTGTTCGTGGCAATTGGTTCCTTAATAATATCGAGAAGGTTGGAGTGAACACTTATTGTTTTGAGATCTTCGTTACCTTTACTAGAAGTTTCACCCTTATTCTTAGGAACATAAACAAACTTTGTAGCCTTAGTAGGAGGAAAATCTTGAATCGTTTTAACGGAGGAATAGGTGGAACCAAGTTGGTAATAATATCTTGTATTTGCCAATTCTAGTAGAATCTTGATCTATTGTTTCATTAACTATGGGTTCCTTTTCTCTAAGATTCTTTAAAGTAACTCCTAACTTAGATCCATATTGAGTAATCTGATTATGAATCTTTTTATCCAAATTTTCAATCAACTCTACGGTAGCAATTTTATTCTCAATAATATCAAGCCTTTGCATCACATGTTCCAAGGTTAAAACAGTTCCATTGATCATAAGAGGTGGTGGGCCTAACAAATCTATCATAGCATTGTAAGAATCAAAAGTATGGCTCCCCAAGAAATTTCCCCTGGTAATGGTATCTAGAACATATCTATTCTAGGAGTAATGCCCACATAAAAATTCCGAAGGAGAACGGTAGTAGATTGCTTTCGAGTAGATCTATTCTGAGCATTGCAAATTCTATACCAAGCATCCTTTAAATTTTCTCCCTCCCTTTGCTTAAAATTGAGGACTTCATTATCGAGAGTGCTAACAATGATGGGAGGACTAGCCATGAAAGCAACACAAGCGATCTAACACACGAGCAACAAAAAGACGAACGGAAGAAGGGCAAAAGAAAAAGGTAAATCTTTTTTGAAAATCGTTTTAGAAATGGGGGAGAGGCAAATGGCGAATAATGTAATGCAAGACATGAGAGTTTTATGATGGGTACTTGGTATGTCTTGACTTGGCGTAGATCTCCCTGGCAACGGCGCCAGAAATTCTTTCTGCTACTTCTTGAGCTTGCGTTGGTTTTTTCCTTGAAGAGGAAAGGGTGATGCAGCAAAGTAGAGATAAGTATTTCCCTCAGTTAAGAACCTAGGTATCAATCCAGTAGGAGAAGAACGTGCAAATCACCAATACCTGCACACAAAAATCAAACACTTGCACCCAATGCGATAAAGGGGTTGTCAATCCCTTCACGGTCACTTGCAAAAGTGAGATCTGATAGAGATAGATAAATAAAACTAAACAAAAGATAAAATATTTTTGGGTTTATTGGTTTATAGATCTGAAAGTAAAAGATTGTAAAATAGTAGATCTGAATATGATGGAAAATAGACCCGGGGCCATAGGTTTCACTAGAGGCTTCTCTCTTGAAGGCAAATAATATGGCGGATGAACAAATTACTGTTGAGCAATTGATAGAAAAGTGCAAATTTATGACGATATCCAAGGCAATGATTATGCAATATAGGCATCACGTCCGTGTCAAGTAGACCGACTCCTGCCTACATCTACTACTATTACTCCACACATCAACCGGTATCCAGCATCCATCTAGAGTATTAAGTTCATAAAGAACAAAGTAACGCCTTAAGTAAGATGACATGATGTAGAGGAATAAACTCATGTAATATGATGTAAACCCCATCTTTTTATCCTCGATGGCAACAATTCAATACGTATCTCGCCTCCCCTACTTTGTCACTGGGTGAAATCACGGAAGATTGAACCCAAAGCTAAGCACCTCTCCCATTGCAAGAAACACCAATCTAGTTGGCCAAACTAAACTGATAACTCAAAGAGAAATAGAAAGATATCAAATCATGCATATAAGAATTCAGAGAAGATTCAAATAATATTCATAGATAAGCTGATCATAAATCCACAATTCATCGGATCTCGACAATTACACCGCAAAAGAAGATTACATCGGATAGATCTCCAAGAACATCGAGGAGAACATGATATGCTTCATCGGAAGGGCAATAGGGTTGATGTAGATGCCCTCCGTGATCGAATCCCCATCCGGCAGGATGCAGGAAGAGGCCCCAAGATGGGATCTCATGGGAACAGAAGGTTGCCGCGGTGGAAAAGTGTTTTCGTGGATGCTCCTGGTTGTTTTGGGAATATACGTGAATATATAGGAGGCAAAACTAGGTCAGGGGGTCACGTGGGGCCCACAAGGTAGGGGGCGCGCCCTCCACCCTTGTCACCGCCTCGTGGCTCTTCTGACTTGCACTCCAAGTCTCCTAGGTGTCTTCTGGTCCAAGAAAAATCATTGTGAAGTTTTATTCCGTTTGGACTCCGTTTGGTATTCCTTTTCTGCGAAGCTCAAAAACAAGGAAAAACAGAAACTGGCACTGGGCTCTAGGTTAATAGGTTAGTCCCCAAAATAATATAAAATAGCATATTAATGCATATAAAACATCCAAAACAGATAATATAATAGCATGAAACAATAAAAAATTATAGATACATTGGATACGTATCACACACAAGTAGTGCCCACTGCCACATAGCTCTCACGATGACGCCTTCAAGAAGGACATGGCACCAAGAGCATCATCGTCGCCCTAGGGTTTTCACTCGAGAGACCGTGAGGTGGGAAAAGGTAGGGTGGACCCGAACGATGTCTCCAGGAAGAAAAACGACACCCTTGGGTGTTGTCGCCATCACAGCCGGCAGGAGCCGACCTGGGAATTATCCCAATCCGGGTCCCCACCCCCACTCCGTCCCAACCTGGTAACCGGCTAGCAGCACGACCATGTCCGGTAAGACAGAGTGCATGCAACATGGGTTGGAGGAAAGAGCAACTCAGCGCCATTGGCCACCGAGGCAGCAAGCCGCGACACCAACCCTGAATCGTCGGCCACCCGGTCCGATCCCCGGCAGCCCACCCGCCTCGCAGCGCCAGACAGGGAGGCCATCCCAAGGGCTGCTGTCCTGATCCACGGGCCTTCGCCCCAGATCAAGAAGGGTTGCGCCAGCCCTGCCGCCAAGGCCACCGCTGGGACGCCGGCCGGCCGCTACATCGTCGTTGTCCATCAGGGCGTCTTGGTCCAGATTGGCGCCGCCACGATCCAGATTGGGATCACACCCTCGAGATGGGGCGTCCCGCACCACCCAAAGACCCGAGGGGGGAGGCGGTACCTCCTCCGCCGCTGTCGAACGCACGGGCTTTGCTCGGCGCGGACCACAGGTGGCGGTGGAGTGGAGGGAGGGGAAGGCGGGGAGGGCCGGCGGCTGTAGGTAGGGCCCCTCGGTCACCCGTGGGGGGTGGTACGGAGGGGAGGGAAGGGGAGGGGCAGCCGCAGTCTGGTGGCGGCAGCGGCAATGGAGGGGCGGCCGCAAGGGGAGGGAAAGGGAGGGGAGGGGCGGCCGCGATCGTGGTGGTGAAGTCCACGGCAAGGCGCGGTAGGGGGGAAGGATAACACGACGCCCCCCTGAGCCTCTTGTCGGTCGGCGCTGGAACGAGGTCCCGGGCCCCACGCTTGCCCGACCTTCTCTACTGAGATTGGTCGACGGCGGCGTTGTGTGGTGATGCGAGCACGGGTTTGGGCGTGATGCGGCGGAAGCGTGCCATTATCTTGTTGGCCTTCATGGTTTTCTCCACGGGATTCGTCGCCACGAACGCCATAGCTCGCGGTGTTTGTTGGTGTTAGGAAAAGCAACTTGATATTATCAGGAGGCAAAAGCCATCATATATACATGTACAGGGAAGGCCAAAGGCCAGCATACAAAAGGCCAAAGGCCACTATGAATATAACTCTAACACCCCCCCCCCTCAAACTCATGGTGGATCCACAACACTGAGTTTGTAGAGGTAAAATCCATGTTGCGCTCTAGTCTGAGCCTTCGTGAAGGAGTCCGCCAGCTGTAACTCGGAAGGCACATACTGAAGAGCAATAACATGGTCCTGCACACCTACGCGCACAAAGAAAGCATCAACACCAGTATGCTTGGTAAGCTCATGCTTCACTGGGTCCCGTGCAATACTAATAGCACCTGTACTGTCTGACAGGAGTGTAGTAGGTTTAGTAACAGTGACACCAAAATCCTCAAGTAACCAGTGTAACCAAGTCACCACAGCCGTGAGAAGAGCCATAGCTCGCAACTCAGCCTCTGCACTCGAATGAGAAACTGCAGTCTGTTTCTTCGTCTTCCAGGCAATGAGGGAACCACCAAGAAAGACACAGTAAGCAGAAAGTGAACGACGATCCGAAGGATCACTAGCCCAGGTAGCATCTGAATAGGCCTGGAGCTGTAACGAGCTGGAACGAGGAAAGAAGAGACGGTGAGAGATCGTGCCACGAAGATATCATAGAACACGAAGAAGGTGACTATAGTGAACCGAAGTGGGAGAAGAAACAAACTGACTGAGGATATGGACAGGATAGGAGATATCCGGACGAGTGACAGCGAGATAGACAAGACTCCCAACAAGATGACGATAACGAGTCGGATCAGACAAGGGCTCACCGTCAGAAGCACGAAGGTGAACATTAAGTTCCATAGGAGTCTCAACAGTGCGTTCATCACTAAGAGCCGCACGAGCAAGAAGATCCTGGATATACTTTTCTTGGGAAATAAAAAAGCCATCAGAGGTGGACGAAATCTCAATCCCAAGAAAGTAACGAAGAGGACCAAGATCAGACATAGAAAACTGCTCACTGAGACGGGCCTTGACAAAGGCAATGTACTCAAGATCATCACCGGTGATGATCATGTCATCAACATATAGAAGAAGAAGAGTGCGACCACGAGCATAAAGGTGGACAAACAATGCCGGATCATGAGCACTGGGTGAAAAACCAGCTGAAGTGACCACCGAGGCAAAATGCTCAAACCAAGCGCGGGGGGCTTGCTTAAGGCCATAGAGAGAGCGACGAAGATGACAAACCATGCCATCAGGAACTGAATACCCAGGTGGAGGCTGCATATAAACTTCCTCACGCAACTCACCATTAAGAAAGGCATTCTTAACATCAAGCTGAGACACGGACCAGTGGCGAACAGAGGCCATTGCAAGGAGTTTGCGAACAGTGGTCATATGGGCCACAGGAGCAAAAGTCTCATCGTAATCACGACCATGCTCCTGCTGAAAGCCACGAGCCACAAGACAAGCTTTATAACGCTCAAGAGAACCATCGGAGCGAGTCTTAATCTTATAGACCCACTTACAAGTGATGGGACGAACACGGGGAGGAAGAGAAACCAGATCCCACGTGCCGGTGCGCTCAAGGGCAGCAATCTCCTCTGCCATGGAAAATTGCCATTCAGGATGAACAATAGCATCTCGATAAGAAGTCGGCTCAACAACGGTTGAAAAACCATAGTGAGAAGGAGAATATCGATCAGGGGGCGGACAAGGCCGAGAACGAAGACCATAAGTTGGCCGTGAGAAGGAAGAGGACACATCAGAAGCAGAGGGCACATCAGTAGACTCGTCCACAACACGTTGACGACGAGTATAATGAAAAGGAAAGGAGGGGAGAGGTGGAATCACTGGAGGTGGAGACGGGGAATGTATCGGTGATGAAGGTGGAGAAGAGGAAGGTATCGGTGATGAAGGTGGAGAAGAGGAAGGTATCGGTGTTGAAGGTGGAGAGTCATGTGATGAGGGAGGAGAAGAAACCATAGGAGAGGACGACGTCGGATCCGCAATAGCGGGACAAGGAGTAGGAATACTTGGCACGGAGGGAGGTGTATCTAGAAACGTAAGAAAAGAGATGTCCTCCGTGGAAAAGGCCGAGGAGGATGGACGCGGGTAGAAGGGACGAGACTCATCAAAGGTAACATCCCGGGAAATACGCATTCGACGACTGACAGGATCCCAACACTGATAGCCCTTATGCTCATCACTATATCCGAGAAAGACACACTCAACAGTCTGAGTGGTTAGTTTGGTGCGTTCACGAGGGGCAAGCAAAACATAGCAAACACAACCAAACAAACGAAGTGCCGAATAATCAGGAGAACGACCAGAAAGACACTCAAGAGGAATACCGCCCTGTAGAGCAGCAGATGGCTAAATGTTGATGAGATATGTGGAAGTGGTAACGGTCTCAGCCCAGAAGTGAGGCGGAAGAGAGGCGGCGATCATCATCGCACGCGCCGTCTCAAGAAGGTTACGATGCTTGCGCTCAGCCACACCATTTTGAGCATGAGCACCAGGACAAGAGAACTGAGCAAGAGTGCCCTGCTCAGCAAGGAATCCTCGCAGCGCATGGGAGATATACTCACCAGCTGAATCTGCGCGAAAAACTCGAATAGGAGTGGAAAACTGGGTATGAACCATGGCAGCAAATTTTTTGTATATAGATAAGACCTCACTACGAGAACACATGAAATATATCCAAGTGTACCGAGAAAAATCGTCTATAAAGATAATATAGTATCGGTGGCCCCCTTTTGAAGCGAAGGGAGCCGGACCCCAAACGTCAGAGTGAACAAGATCAAAAGGCGCTCAGACACTGACTCACTGTGAGGATAGGGTAGCTGAATCTGCTTGCCAAGCCTACAACCTAGACAATCCAACGAAGCATTACCGGAGACAGATCCTAGAACACCGCGATGAACCAAAGACGAGAGACGAGAACCACATAGATGGCCAAGACGATGATGCCACTGCTGACAAGAGCTGGTAGATAAAGCAACATGAGTTGTGAGACTGGCGGCGGTGGCAGCGGAGGGAAGACGAAGCCAGTCAAGCTCCCAGAGACCATCAGAACGTCAAGGGCCAGCACCAAGTAGAGCGCCCGTGTGACGATCCTGAACAGAACACGAATCAAAGTCAAGAATGACCCTACAACTAGAGTCAACAATCTGACCACCAGATATGAGCTGCATGGTAAGTCGAGGAACATGAGCTACAGAGGGAACATGAAATGAAGAAGTGCTAAGAGTGCCTCGACTAGCTACATGGAGGGGAGTGCCATCCGCCGTAAGAACACGAACAGGAGACTCGACAGGTCGAGCGGAGGTCAAAGTGGAAGAATCATAAGTCATATGAAAAGACGCTCCATTATCAAGAATCCATGGGGATGTACCTGAATGGGTAGAAGGTGGTTTCTCATTGCCAGAAGAGTCAGCCACAGAGCCTGCAGAAACTGTAGGTGAAGAATCCCAAGCATCAAGCTGGCATCGCAACTGTGCAATCTCACGCACAGACAACGACACGTCAGAAGAGGTTGAGGTGGAAACCCTTGCCGACGATGAGCAGTCGCCATCACCCTTGGAGGCTGCGTGGTGAGTCGACATAGAACGAGTAGACACATAGCGGTCACCACCGCGTGCAGAACCCGTAAAGGGAGTCGGCGTAGGGCGACAATCACCCAATGCGGAAGTCGTGAGAAGAGTCGTTGAAGAACGACCAACATCACCAGCAGAAGACACCAAGAAAGTCGATGTAGAACGACCAGCGCCATGCACAGAAGTAGCTAGAGGAGGCGGTGCAGCTGCCAAAGGAGTTGATGTAGAGCGGCCAGCAGCACCGGTGGAAGTCGCAAAAGGTGTCGAAGTAGAGCGACAAACATCACCTCCAAACGGGCGAGCACCAAGCACCGAGGGAAGGCGCATGTGCGAGACCGGATCGATGTACGGAATAACGTCGTAAAACACCGGGCGGCGAGGGAGAGACATGCCCGACAGAAACGTTGTGCCTTTTTTTTACTCCCTCTTTTCTTTTCTCTTTTTTTTCTCTCTTTTTTTTCACCAACAGAACTCAAACCAGGCTGCCGAAATAAGAAGGCCAACTGGCTGCCCACCAGCAGCCCAAAAGAAACGTGATTCACGGGCCGTGCACCCACGCACACAACCAGGCAGGTGGATCGATTCACATGCCCGCACTCAGCGTACGCGGGCGTGAGATGGGTCCAGTGGCCAGCGGCCGATCTGGCACGGGAGCCGGCAGGAACCAGTGGCCGGCGGACGAAGACGGCAGCGGGAACCGGCGGCCGGAGGACGAGGACGACCGGCGGTGGTCGGCGGACGAGAACGGCAGCGGGAACCGCCGGTGGTCGGCGGCCAGCGGACGCGGCCAGCAGCGGGAAACCGGTGCCCAGCGGACGAAGACGGCAGCGGGAACCGGCGGACGGAGGACGAGGACAGCAACGGGAACCGGTAGCCGGAGGCCGGCGGACGCGGATGAGCCAACTGGAGTTGGATCAATGGCGTGCTGCTCGCGCGGACGAACACACAAAGAACAGAGCAGAGTAGCCACAGCAATCGGCCAGAGACAGAAGCTGCGACGGCCGGCGCGAGAAATTGGATCGGAAGAGCATGAGTTGCGCGTGCGAAAGAAAAACCCTAAAGCTCTAATACCATATTAGGAAAAGCAACTTGATATTATCAGGAGGCAAAAGTCATCATGAGTTGCGCGTACAAGGAAGGCCAAAGACCAGAATACAAACGGCCAAAGGCCACTATGAATATAACTCTGACAGTTGGTAGTAGGTTTGTTAGCGGGATGCATTGCGTGCTTCATCGGCAGAGTGTGGTGTAGCGACGTACGCTGCTGTTCTCACTTGTTTGTTCAGTGAGTTCTTCTATTTATCGTGTACGGTCAGGGCCGGGCCCATGGTGGTGCCAAATGTGCGACCCGCACAGGGCCCATAATCTTGGGGGGCCATTTTTTTATATAGGCCTAGTATTTTTGGAAAAAAAAAATAGCATAGCAGCTCCGCTCACGCTAGGCCCTGGAGCTGAGCCTAAGTCGAGGCCATCGACGCTGGGACTGAGATCCAGTGCCTTGACAGAGCCAAGGCACCGGCGAACAGTGTCGTGCCTTGCCCTCCATTTATGTTCGTCGAATCAAGAATTAATGGTCGGATGAACATGAACAGGGGCACTGCTACAGGAACCATCCACAGTACAATCTGCTACAGAGTTCTTTCACAGGTCGGTGCTACAGGACCAGCTATAGTACATAATCTACAGTGCGTGATCTTGCCTGAGCTGGAGTTCGTCGGCTCGTCGCTGGACTCGATCGATCTTTCCCAAAGAAAAAAGAAAACTGCTTTCTAGCGATGGAAACGAGATCATGGGTCTAAAAAAAGGGATCGATATACCAGTCAATCGGGATCGCCTCGATCGGGAAACCAGCAGGCCAAGAGCAATCCCGTCGGGGCCGCTACAGGAGAAAGGAGACGAAAAAAAGGAGACAAGATCGTCTCGTCAGTCGTCCCCTTTGCCTCGTTAGAGCGTTTGGATTCAGGCTGCTGTCGTTGCCTTCGTAGCTTCCTCTCCTAATTTTCAGACTCGTCGTCTAATTGGATCAATCCGTGACCGACTCCAGCCTCCAGGTGCTTAGCGAATCCTTCAGTTCCTACTCCTAAATTCTACTTCCTCTGTTCCTAAATATTTGTCTTTATAGACATTTCAAATGGACTATCACATACAGATGTATGTAGACATATTTTAGAGTATAGATTCACTTATTTTGCTCCGTATGTAGTCACTTGTTAAAATATCTAGAAAGACAAATATTTAGAAACGAAGGGAGTAATTCTTAATTTCCTAATTAACTTTTGGCAGGGATCGTTACTTCGTTAGTGATTCATTCTTACCTTCTTGATTAGAGATTACAGTGTAGCAGTTCAACCAACTGGACATGACCCAAAACAAGGTGAGTTAGACAATTCGTCTAATTGCAAAACATTGACATTATATTATTTACATTAAAAAATTCTATGAGATATATATAATACATTATAATTGCTTCTTAGTTTTCCCCGCAAAAAAAGAATTTGCTTGTTAGTTCATTTTTTTAGCGAGATAGGGCCTTATTTTTTGTTTCGCACAGCGCCTCGAATTTTGTCGGCCCGGCCCTGGTACGGTGCTGGTGACTCCATGCATGCATGGGTCTTGGGTGTGTCCATGCCGGGTGCCGCGGCGCACATCTCCTTTTGTTCGGTCTTGCATGCCTCGACCGGCCCAGTGTGCTGTACTTTTGGTGGCTTCCGCCTTTTTCTGAAGCAGTTTTTGATTGGAGCGGACGTCGAGCCTAACTTTCTTTTTTAAGGGAACGTCGAGCTAGCCCAACTGTTTTTTTTTTCTTTCTTTTTTTCTTTTTTGCGAGGAGGCTCTTTGTCACATGTTCCCGAAAGAATGCCAATGCACGGTCATTTTATATCCGTGCAAACTTATGTTACTTGAGGAAATAATTTTCTGTAAGTCTTTTTTTTTTCATCTCAAAGGCGCACTAAGCGCGATTTCATTCCAAGTAGCAACAGTTTACATCATTCGCAAAAAAAAAAAAAAACAGTTTACATGATGAACTACATATCCCTGTTGTATTACTTCTGGAATAATTTGTTCCGGAGAATGATGCCATTGCTGGTGATCTGCAATGTTACAAGTAGTTACAGTACTTTGATTTGGATGAGATTCTTGTGAATAAGCTTGCCTTGATGCATCACGTGCTTCTCTGTTATGATTCCTGCTAACATGAAATACCTGAACATTACTGGACTTTATGAGGGCACAAAAGTCTGTAAGAAGTCCTCTTATTATCCAATGTCCTGGTCGTATGCTCGGCTCTCTTGCTGCTGCTGCTTTAGCCAGTGTTAGATTATCTGTTAAAATAACCGCTTCCTGTAATCCCAGGATGTTGAAGATAATAACCGCTAACTTTATTGCTAGCCCTTCTGCGTGAATTGCTGATTGTGCTTGCATGGTTGATGCTCAAAACTTGATCTGCCATCTTGATTTTCCTTCTTGTACCTGCATAAATATCCCTATACCTGCTTTTCCCCATGTTATCATGCTTGATTGTCCCTGTCCATTCCAAGCAGCATATGTAAAAATCTTGAGGAAATAATTTTCTATAAGCATTAGGGTGTGTATAACAATGCTGTCTTCTGTTAGTCTTGGAGCATCTCCACCGGAAGATGCAAATTTGGAGATGTAAAAATTTACATCTTTAAAAAGTGCATTTTACATCTTAAAAAAAGGCAACTCTAATAGATGATGTATATTGAAGATGTAAAAGAGCAACTCCAACAAATGATGCAAAGTGAAGATGTAAAACCGGCCGCCGGCCGTGCGGCTATGTACAATCATTGTACAACTGCATAAATTGAAATAAAACATTCCGAAAACAACTTCAAAAATTTCAGATGTCCACAATATCAAATTACTACATAATTCATCAAATCCACAAGATCAAATGCAACACAAATACAACAAACAAATAATGAAACTAGACGGCTCTTTCGCCATGCCATTTCCAATACTCCTCCATCAAATCCTTCTGAAGTTGATTGTGCGCATCGGAGTCTCTAATTTCATTGTACACCTTCCTAAAACGTCTGATTCGCTCCTCTCTTCTCATTGGCATAACACGTACGCCCATCAAATGATAGAAGGTGTAATCTACATCTTGTCCACACTCATTCTCAATGATCATGTTATGTATGATGACGCAAGCAGTCATGATATATCGAAGGTTTTTTATCCCAGAATCTTGATGGTCCTTGCACGATAGCAAATTGGGATTCCAAAATCACAAAAGCCCTCTCAACATCTTTCCTATAAGCCGCTCGTGCATTGTGAAAGATGAGTTCTTTCTTACCTTAGGGTTTTGCAATTGTCTTGACAAAAAGTACTCCACCTCGGGTAGATCCCATCTGCAAGATAGTACCCATAGTTGTATGTTCGGCCATTTGCTTCGAAAGTCACCGGTGGTGCTTCTCCATTTGCTAACTTGGCAAAAAGAGATGACCGGTCGAGCACGTTGATGTCATTGCAAGATCCAGGCATCCCAAAATATGAATGCCAAAACCATGCTTCTTGATCGGCAACGGCCTCAAGAATGATAGTGGCATCCTTCCTGCGACCTCTAAACTATCCATGCCATGCTTTTGGGCAATGTTTCCATTTCCAATGCATGCAATCGACGGACCCTAGCATACGTGGAAACTCACGAGCTTTGTTCATCTCCAAGAGCCTCTGAGTGTCCTGAGCATTGGGTGCTCTCAAGTACTCTGGACCAAACACTTCTACCATGGTCTTTGCAAATTGTTTGACATAGAAGATAGAAGTGCGCTCTGCCATCGCCAAGTTGTCATCAATGTAGGCTGCCGGAACACCATAGGCCATCATGCGCAAAGCAGAAGTGACCTTCTACTCTGTGCTATGTCCAAGCATCCCGGCACAATTCCTCCTCTACTCGAAGGATCGATCATGCTGCTTTATGGAATTGCAAATGTGGATGAATAAATATTTGGACATTATGAACAGGCGCCAGAAGTACCTCTCCGGAAAACAGGTGGTGAACCAAAATAGTTGCGCATCAACCTCTTGTGCGTCTCAACCCGTTCTCTCTGGATGAACTCACGGCCATACACGGAACCGCCGTGCTTCGGCTTCTTCTTAGGCATCGCCACTAGCATAGCAATGTGTTCTTCTTCGTTCAAATCAAATTCCTCATCCGACGAGCAATCGTCCACGAAAGAGGAGTCGCATGAGCTCATCTAAAATGCAGAAATCACCGTGAAAATACCTCTCCAACCCTAATAAAAACACATTCAAGTTTGCTTGATTTTTTACATTGGGGGAATTTCGTCGAACACCTTGCTTGAGGGGAGGAAGAAATCGGCCGGCTCCGGGTTGGCAGCTGCTCGTGGCGGCTTGTGCGGCCGGCGGCAGCGGCACGACAGAGGAGACGGCTGTAGCCCTGTAGAGAAGACAGTGGGAGCTCAGTGCTGTGGGCGGCAGACTTCGCGCGGCGAGAAGAACCATAGGGGCGTGCTGCCGTCGAGTGGGTGGTATGGCGCGCCATTCCTACCTCTGGCGGTGGGTCTTGCCTAGGAACAAGACCAGCCCATCCATGACCTCGCCATGGAAGGCATTACAGCAGCCAGACGTCCGGTGAAGCTTCAATTCGAAGTGGCGACCGAAAATGAATCAGCGGCTACGGGGGACAGCCTTTGTTACTATGGTGAGGCAGGCGGCGGGGGACATGCGGTCGAAGTCACGGTGGGGCGGGCGGCAGTGGCATCCATTTTGGGTGAAATCGGCGGGCGGCAGAGTTGGGTGGGCTACAGCCGGTCGCGCGGAAGCCAAATGAAGGCAGTTGGGCGGTTGGCATGCGGCTGACGTTTTTACATCTCCAGTAGGTGGAGGTGCAAATTTGCATCACGAGATGTTTTATTTTAAATCTCTAGGAGGCGGAGATGTAATTTTATTTGCATCTACATCATCTGTTCGAGAGGGGGTTTTGGGCCTCGGAGATGCAAAAGTTAGTTATTTTTGCATCTACATCATGTATTAGAGACGCTCTTAGGACGTGTATATTGATCATATCATAGCAAAACCGTGCAAGATGATTTGTGGGGTGGAAGAGAGAGAAAGAAAGAAAAAACACCAAGGCTTCCTGAGTCACTTCAGAGATTGGGTCACCGTCGCGCCTCCTCTGTCCGGCCTACTCGCATGTGATGCACAATGGTACTGCATGTGACCCTATCAGAGATGGTAGGGGTTTTCGGCGGGGCGGGGGGGGGGGGGGGAGGGGGCTCTTTCCCATTCACCTATAACCTCTTAGGGGCGGTCCATCCGTGTGTCTTTGCATTGTCGGGGAGTGTAGCATGCAATTTCAAATATTTCCTACGCACACGCAAGATCTATCTAAGGGATGCATAGCAACGAGAGGAGGAGAGTGTGTCCACGTACCCTCATAGACCGAAAGCGGAAGCGTTTGCAACGCGGTTCATGTAGTCGAACTTCTTCTAGCTCCAACCGATCAAGTACCGAATGCACGACACCTCC
This sequence comes from Aegilops tauschii subsp. strangulata, assembly GCF_002575655.3. NCBI lineage: Eukaryota > Viridiplantae > Streptophyta > Magnoliopsida > Poales > Poaceae > Aegilops > Aegilops tauschii. The sequence continues at coordinate 114,744,734 of NC_053039.3, read as the reverse complement.
GAGTTCTGCACACGTTCAGCTCGATGACGTCCCTCGAACTCTTGATCCAGCAAAGTGTCGAGAGAGAGTTTCGTTAGCACGACGGCGTGGTGACGGTGATGGTGAAGTGATCCGCGCAGGGCTTCGCCTAAGCACTACGACAATATGACCGGAGGCGTAAACTATGGAGGGGGCACCGCACATGGCTAACAATGTTTGATGTGTGTTCTAGGCGCCCCCTCCCCACGTATATAAAGGAGGGAGGGGGAGAGAGACAGCCCTAGGCGCGCCCAAGTAGGAGGAATCCTACTTGGGCTCCTAGTCCAAGTCGGCCTCCCCCCTTTCCTTTTACCGGAAGGGGAGAAGGGAAGAGAGGGGGGAGAAGGAAAGAGGGGGGCGCCGCCCCCTCCCCCTAATCCAATTCGGCCTCCTTCCTTGGGGGGGGGGGGGCGCCACCCCTATGTGGGCTGGTGTGCTTCCTCCTAAGGCCCATATGGCCCATATCTTCCCCCGGGGGTTCCGGTAACCCCCCTCCCCCCCCCCCCCCCCGGTACTCCGACATGTACCCAATACATTTCGGAACACTTCCGGTGTCCGAACACTATCATCCAATATATCAATCTTTACCTCTAGACCATTTCGAGACTCCTCGTCATGTCCGTGATCTCACCCGGGACTCTGAACAACATTCGGTCACCAAATCACATAACTCATATAATACAAATCGTCATCGAACGTTAAGCGTGCGGATCCTACGGGTTCGAGAACTATGTAGACATGACCGAGACTCCTCTGCGGTCAATAACCAATAGCGGAACCTGGATGCTCATATTGGTTCCCACATATTCTACGAAGATCTTTATCGGTCGAACCATAATGACAACATACGTTATTCCCTTTGTCATCGGTATGTTATTTGCCCGAGATTCGATCATCGGTATCTTCATACCTAGCTCAATCCCGTTACCGACAAGTCTCTTTACTCGTTCCATAATGCATCATCCCATAACTAACTCATTAGTCATATTGCTTGCAAGGCTTATTATGATGTGCATTACCGAGAGGGCCCAGAGATACCTCTCCGATACTCGGAGTGACAAATCCTAATCTCGATCTATGCCAACTCAACAAACACCTTCGGGAATATCTGTAGAGCATTTTTATAATCACCCAGTTACGTTGTGACGTTTGATAGCACACAAGGTATTCCTCCGGTATCCGGGAGTTGCATAATCTCATAGTCAAAGGAATATGTATAAGTCATGAAGAAAGCAATAGCAATAAAACTTAATGATCATTATGCTAAGCTAACGGATGGGTCTTGTCCATCACATCATTCTCCTAATGATGTGATCCCATTCATTAAATGACAACACATGTCTATGGCTAGGAAACTTAACCATCTTTGATCAACGAGCTAGTCTAGCAGAGTCTTACTAGGGACACTGTGTTTTATAGATGTTTCCACACATGTATCAAGTTTCCTGTTAATACAATTCTAGCATGAATAATAAACATCTATAATGATATAAGGAAATATAAATAACAACTTTATTATTACCTCTAGGGCATATTTCCTTCAGTCTCCCACTTGCACTAGAGTCAATAATCTAGATTACAATGTAATTATTCTAACACCCATGGAGTCTTGGTGTTGATCATGTTTTGCTCGTGGAAGAGTCTTAGCCAACTGGTCTGCAACATTCGGATCCGTATGTATTTTGCAAATCTCTATGTCTCCCTCCTTGACTTGATCACAGATAGAGTTGAAGCGTCTCTTGATGTGTTTGGTTCTTTTGTGAAATCTGGATTCCTTCGCCAAGGCAATTGCTCCAGTATTGTCACAAAAGATTTTCATTGGACCCGATGGACTAGGTATTACACCTAGATCGGATATGAACTCCTTCATCCAGAGTCCTTCATTCGCTGCTTCCGAAGCAGCTATGTACTCCGCTTCACATGTAGATCCCGCCACGACGCTTTGCTTGGAACTACACCAACTGACAGCTCCACCATTCAATATAAGTACGTATCCGATTTGTGACTTAGATTCATCTAGATCAGTGTCAAAGCTAGCAGCGATGTAACCATTTACGACGAGCTCTTTGTCACCTCCATAAACGAGAAACATATCCTTAGTCCTTTTCACGTACTTCAGGATGTTCTTGACCGCTCTCTAGTGATCCACTCCTGGATTACTTTGGTACCTCCCTGTTAGACTTATAGCAAGGCACACATCAGATCTGGTACACATCATAGCATACATGATAGAACCTATGGCTGAGGCATAGGGAATGACTTTCATTTTCTCTCTATCTTCTGCAGTGGTCGGGCATTGAGTCTGACTCGACTTCACACCTTGTAACACAGGCAAGAACCCTTTCTTTGACTGATCCATTTTGAACTTCTTCAAAACTTTATCAAGGTATGTGCTTTGTGAAAGTCCAATTAAGCGTCTTGATCTATCTCTATATATCTTGATGCCTAATATATAAGCAGCTTCACCGAGGTCTTTCATTGAAAAACTCTTATTCAAGTATCCCTTTATGCTATCCCGAAATTCTATATCATTTCCAATCAACAATATGTCAACCACATATAATATTACAAATGCTACAGAGCTCGCACTCACTTTCTTGTAAATACAGGCTTCTCCAAAAGTCTTTATAAAACCATATGCTTTGATCACCTCATCAAAGCGTATATTCCAAATCCGAGATGCTTGCACCAGTCCATAAATGGATCGCTGGAGCTTGCACACTTTGTTAGCACCTTTAGGATCGACAAAACCTTCTGGTTGCATCATATACAACTCTTCCTTAAGAAATCCATTAAGGAATGCAGTTTTGACGTCCATTTGCCAGATTTCATAATCATAAAATGCGGCAATTGCTAACATGATTCGGACAGACTTAAGCATCGCTACGGGTGAGAAGGTCTCATCGTAGTCAACTGCTTGAACTTGTCATAACCTTTCGTAACAAGTCGAGCTTTGTAGACAGTAATATTACCATCAGCGCCAGTCTTCTTCTTGAAGATCCATTTATTCTCTATAGCTTGCCGATCATCGGGCAAGTCAACCAAAGTCCATACTTTGTTCTCATACATGGATCCCATCTCAGATTTCATGGCCTCAAGCCATTTAGCGGAATCTGGGCCCATCATCGCTTCCTCGTAGTTCGTAGGTTCGTCATGATCTAGTAACATGACTTCCGGAACAGGATTACCATACCACTCTGGTGCAGAACGTGCTCTGGTTGACCTACGAGGTTCGGTAGTAACTTGATCTGAAGTTTCATGATCATTATCATTAGCTTCCTCACTCGTTGGTGTAGGCATCTTGGGAACGGTTTTCTGTGATGAGCTACTTTCCAATTCGAGAGAAGGTACAATTACCTCATCAAGTTCTACTTTCCTCCCACTCACTTCTTTCAAGAGAAACTCCTTCTCTAGAAAGGATCCATTCTTAGCAACAAAGATCTTGCCTTCGGATCTGTGATCGAAGGTGTACCTGATACGTCTCCAACGTATCTATAATTTTTTATTGCTCCATGCTATATTATATTCTGTTTTGGACATTATTGGGCTTTATTATACACTTTTATATTATTTTTGGGACTAACCTATTAACCGGAGGCCCAGCCCAAAATTGCTGTTTTTTGCCAATTTTAGAGTTTCGCAGAAAAAGAATATCAAACGGAGTCCAAACGGAATGAAACCTTCGGGAACGTGATTTTCGGAACGAACGTGATCCAGAGGACTTGGACCCTACGTCAAGACATCAACTAGGAGGGCACGAGGTAGGGGGCGCGCCTACCCCCCCCCCCCCAGGCGCGCCCTCCACCCTCGTGGGCCCCCTGTTGCTCCACCGACGTACTCCTTCTTCCTATATATACCTACGTACCCCCAAACTACCAGATACGGAGCCAAAAACCTAATTCCACCGCCGCAACGTTCAGTACCCGTGAGATCCCATCTTGGGGCCTGTTCCGGAGCTCCGCTGGAGGGGGCATCGATCATGGAGGGATTCTACATCAACACCATAGCCTCTCCGATGATGTGTGAGTAGTTTACTTCAGACCTTCGGGTCCATAGTTATTAGCTAGATGGCTTCTTCTCTCTTTTTGGATCTCAATACAATGTTCTCCCCCTCTCTTGTGGAGATCTATTCGATGTAATCTTCTTTTGCGGTGTGTTTGTTGAGACCAATGAATTGTGGGTTTATGATCAAGTTTATCTATGAACAATATTTGAATCTTCTCTGAATTCTTTTATGTATGATTGGTTATCTTTGCAAGTCTCTTCGAATTATCAGTTTGGTTTGGCCTACTAGATTGATCTTTCTTGCAATGGGAGAAGTGCTTAGCTTTGGGTTCAATCTTGCGGTGTCCTTTCCCAGTGACAGCAGGGGCAGCAAGGCACGTATTGTATTGTTGCCATCGAGGATAACAAGATGGGGTTTATATCATATTGCATGAATTTATCCCTCTACATCATGTCATCTTGCTTAAAGCGTTACTCTGTTCTTATGAACTTAATACTCTAGATGCATGCTGGATAGCGGTCGATGTGTGGAGTAATAGTAGTAGATGCAGGCAGGAGTCGGTCTACTTGTCTCGGACGTGATGCCTATATACATGATCATACCTAGATATTCTCATAACTATGCTCAATTCTGTCAATTGCTCAACAGTAATTTGTTCAACCACCGTAAATACTTATGCTCTCGAGAGAAGCCACTAGTGAAACCTATGGCCCCCGGGTCTATATTCCATCATATTAATCTCCCGACAACAAGCTATTTCTGGCACCTTTTTTATTTTACTTTCTTTACTTTGCATCTTTATCATAAAAATACCAAGAATATTATCCTATCATATCTATCAGATCTCACTCTCGTAAGTGACCGTGTAGGGATTGACAACCCCTTATCGCGTTGGTTGCGAGGATTTATTTGTTTGTGTAGGTGCGAGGGACTCGTGCGTGGCCTCCTACTGGATTGATACCTTGGTTCTCAAAAACTGAGGGAAATACTTACGCTACTTTGCTGCATCACCATTTCCTCTTCAAGGGAAAACCAACGCAGTGCTCAAGAGGTAGCAAGAAGGATTTCTGGCGCCATTGCCGGGGAGTCTACGCAAAAGTCAACATACCAAGTACCCATCACAAACCCTTATCTCCCGCATTACATTATTTGCCATTTGCCTCTCGTTTTGCTCTCCCCCACTTCACCCTTGCCGTTTTATTCGCCGTCTCTTTTTCGTTTGCTTGTTGTTATGGCTAGTCCCCTTTCTTCTCCGTTGTCTCCCGAGAATGAAGTTCTTAATTTTAAGCAAAGGGAGGGAGAAAATCTAAAAGACGCTTGGTTTAGAATTTGCAATGCTCAAAATAGATCTACCAGGAAGCAATCTACTTCCGTTCTTCTCCGCAATTTTTATGTAGGCGCTACTCCTTGGTACAGATATATCCTTGATACCATTACCGGAAGGAATTTCTTGGGTAGCCATACTTTTGATTCTTATAATGCTATGATAGATTTGTTTGGCTCACCACCTCTTTTGTTTAATGGAACTATGTTAACTTTGGAGCATGTAATGCAAAGACTTGGAATTATTGAAAATAAAGTTACTACCGTAGAGTTAATTGAAAATTTGGATAAAAAGATCCACAACCAAATTACCCAATATGGATCTAAAGTAGGAGTCACTTTGAAAAATATTAAGGAGAAGGAACCCGTAGTTAATGAAAGAATAAATCAAGATTCCACTAGAATCGATAAACTTGAGGGTATCATTACCAACTTGGGAACCGCTTTTTCTTCCGTAAAGAATACTCCAAGTCCTCCAACTAAAATTGCCAAGCTTATGTATGTTCCTAAAAATAAGGGTGAATCCTCTAGCAAGGAAACTGCGGATCTCAAATCTATAAGTATTCATCCCAATCTTTTTGCTATCATTAAGGAACCATTTGCTACAAATGAATTTTTCAATTTTGTGCCTAGAAGTTTGATAATTAATAAAAAAATAAACTCATAAGGGTGATAGATGTCTCATTAAAGAATTGCCAACCAAAGATGGCAATACCTAGATCTATCCTTGCTTTTATGCCTAGCTAGGGGCGTTAAACGATAACGCTTGTTGGGAGGAAACCCAATTTTATTTTTAGTTTTTTTAATTTTTTCTTTTGTTTAGGAATAAATCTTTGATCTAGCCTCTGGTTAGATGTGTTTTTATGTTTTAATTAGTGTTTGTGCCAAGTTAAACCTATAGGATCTTCTTGAATGATAGTTATTTGATCTTGCTGAAAATTCCAGAAACTTTCTGTTCACAAAAATAATTGTTAAAATTCACCAGTACGTGATGAAATATTGATTCCAATTGCTTCTGATCAATAAACAAATTGTCTAGGTCTTCCTATTTTGGTAGATTTTTTGGAGTTCCAGAAGTTTGCGTTAGTTACAGATTATTACAGACTGTTCTGTTTTTGACAAATTCTGTTTTTCGTGTGTTGTTTGCTTATTTTGATGAATCTATGGCTAGTAAAATAGTTTATAAACCATAGAGAAGTTGGAATACAGTAGGTTTTACACCAATATAAATAAACAATGAGTTCATTACAGTACCTTGAAGTGGCCTTTTGTTTTCTTTCGCTAACGGAGCTCACGAGATTTTCTGCTGAGTTTTGTGTTGTGAAGTTTTCAAGTTTTGGGTGAAAGATTTGATGGATTATGGAACAAGGAGTGGAAAGAGCCTAAGCTTGGGGATGCCCAAGGCACCCCAAGATAATCTAATGACACCAAACAGCCAAAGCTTGGGGATGCCCTGGAAGGCATCCCCTCTTTCGTCTACTTCCATCGGTAACTTTACTTGGAGCTATATTTTTATTCACCATATGATATGTGTTTTGCTTGGAGTGTCTTGTATGATTTGAGTCTTTGCTTTTTAGTTTACCACAATCATCCTTGCTGCACACACCTTTTGAGAGAGACACACTTGATTCGGAAATTATTAGAATACTCTTTGTGCTTCACTTATATCTTTTGAGTTATATAGTTTTTGCTCTAGTACTTCACTTATATCTTTTAGAGCACGGTGGTGGATTTGTTTTATAGAAACTATTGTTATCTCATGATTCACTTAGATTATTTTGAGAGTCCTACAAAAAATCATGGTAGTTTGCTTTGACATTAGTAGGCATTCAAGATTAGTAAAAAAAAACTTTCTTATGAGTGTGCTGAATATTATGAGAAGTTTGATACTTGATAATTGTTTTGAGATATGAAGATGGTGATATTAGAGTCATGCTAGTTGAGTAGTTTTGGATTTGAGGAATACTTGTTTTAAAGTTTGTGATTCCCGTAGCATGCACGTATGGTGAACCGTTATGTGATGAAGTCAGAGCATGATTTATTTATTGATTGTCTTCCTTATGAGTGGCGGTCGGGGACGAGCGATGGTCTTTTCCTACCAATCTATCCCCCTAGGAGCATGCACCCGTTGTATGTGAACGCAGAGCTTATCACACCCGATCATCACGTGGTGTCTCGGCATGACGAACTGTCGCAACGGTGCATACTCAGGGAGAACACTTATACCTTGAAATTTTTAGTGAGGGATCATCTTATAATGCTACTGCCGTACTAAGAAAAATAAGATGCATAAAGGATAAACATCACATGCAATCAAAATAAGTGACATGATATGGCCATCGTCATCTTGTGCCTTTGATCTCCATCTCCAAAGCACCGTCATGATCTCCATCGTCACCGGCGTGACACCTTGATCTCCATCATACGTCGTGGTCGTCTCGCCAACTATTGCTTCTACAACTATCGCTAACACATAGTGATAAAGTAAAGCAATTACATGGCATTTGCATTTCATACAATAAAGCGACAACCATAAGGCTCCTTCCAGTTGCCAATGACTTTTACAAAACATGATCATCTCATACAACAATGTATATCACATCATGTCTTGACCATATCACATCACAACATGCTCTGCAAAAATAAGTTAGACGTCCTCTACTTTGTTATTGCAAGTTTTACGTGGCTGCTACGGGCTTCTAGCGAGAACTGTTCTTACCTACGCATCAAAACCACAACGGTGTTTCGTCAAGTTTGTTGTTTTAACCTTCAACAAGGACCAGCCGTAGTCAAATTTGGTTCAACTAAATTTGGAGAAACAGACACCCGCCAGCCACCTTTATGCGAAACTAGTTGCATGTCTGTCGGTGGAACCGGTCTCATGAACGTGGTCATGTAAGGTTGGTCCGGGCCGCTTCATCCAACAATACCACCAAATCAAAATAAGATGTTGGTGGTAAGAAATATGACTATCACTGCCCACAACTCTTTGTGTTTTACTCGTGCATATCATCTATGCATAGACCTGGCTCGGATGCCACTGTCGGGGAACGTAGCATGCAATTTCAAAAAATTCCTACGCACACGCAAGATCTATCTAGGAGATGCATAGCAACAAGAGGGGGAGAGTGTGCCCACGTACCCTCGTAGACCGAAAGAAGAAGTGTTTGACAACGCGGTTGATGTAGTCGAACTTCTTCTAGCTCCGACCGATCAAGTACTGAACGCACGGCACCTCCGAGTTCTGCACACGTTCAGCTCGATAACTTCCCTCGAACTATTGATCTAGCAAAGTGTCGAGAGAGAGTTTTGTTAGCACGACGGCGTGGTGACGGTGATGGTGAAGTGATCCGCGCAGGGCTTCGCCTAAGCACTACGACAATATGACCGGAGGCGTAAACTATGGAGGGGGGTGCCACACATGGCTAACAATGTTTGATGTGTGTTCTAGGCGCCCCCTCCCCACGTATATAAAGGAGGGAGGGGGAGAGAGGCAGCCCTAGGCGCGCCCAAGTAGGAGGAATCCTACTTGGGCTCCTAGTCCAAGTCCGCCTCCCCCCATTCCTTTTACCGGAAGGGGGAAGGGAAGAGAGGGGGGAGAAGGAAAGATGGGGGCTCCGCCCCTCCTCCTAATCCAATTTGGCCTCCTTCCTTAGGGGGTGTGAGGGAGTCCTGGACTAAGGGGTCCTCGGGCGTCCGGCCTGTTAGCCATGGGCCGGACTGATGGGCTGCAAAGATACGAAGATCGAAGACTGCACCCGTGTCCGGATGGGACTCTCCTTGGCGTGGAAGGGAAGCTTGGTGATCTAATGTGTAGGTTCCTTTCTTTCTAACAGACCTTGTGTAACCCTAGATCCTCCCGGTGTCTATATAAACCGGAGGACTTAGTCCGGAGGAGAGAGATTCATTATCATAGTCATGCAGGCTAGACTTTTAGGGTTTAGCCATTACGATCTCGTGGTAGATCAACTCTTGTAATACTCATATTCATCAAGATCAATCAAGCAGGAAGTAGGGTATTACCTCCATAGAGAGGGCCCGAACCTGGGTAAACATTGTGTCCCCTGTCTCCTGCTACCATCGACCTTAGACGCACAGTTCGGGACCCCCTACCCGAGATCCGCCGGTTTTGACACCGACATTGGTGCTTTCATTGAGAGTTCCACTGTGCCGTCCCCAAAAGGTTTGATGGCCCCTTGAATCGTCAATGATGATGTTGTCCAAGGAAAAACCTTCCTCCCCAGACAGATCTTCATGTTCGGCGGCTTCGCACTGCGGGCTAACTCGCTTGGCCATCTGGAGCATATCGATAGCTACGCCCCTGGCCATCAGGTCCAATTCGGAAGCTTGAACTATGTCATGGACATCCGTGGAGACTTGATCTTCGACGGATTTGAAGCCGCGGCGACCGCTCCTTGTCGCCCCGATGAACATGACTTAAATCTGTCATCGGACCGCATTCAGGAGATAGCTTCCGTAACTGCTCTTGCTCTAGATCCGGAGCAGACCGCGCCATCCGAGGGCGGGAAGCTCAGCCCCGCCATGAAGGCTACAGATTCCGCGGAGTTGGAGCCACACATAGACTTAACCTCACACGATATCTGTGTCATCGGAATTCCGGACTCGTCTCCAATTATAAGTTCCGAACCATATGAGTCCACGGACGCCGAACTTGATCGATTATCGATCTTCGAATTCAGCGCCGCAGACATCTTCCAGCATTCGCCCTTGGGCGATGTGCTAAACTCATTAAAGAACCTATCCTTGGCGGGGGATTCACAGCCAAACTATGTCCGGTTTGAACTGGAGGCTCATGACGGGGAATTTTGTTTCCCACCCGCCACCCACTACATAGCCACTGTTGAGGACTTAACCGACGTGCTTGATTTCGACTCCGAAGACATTGACGGTATGAATGACGATGCCGGAGAGGAGGAGGCCCAAAACCCGTCGTTCACCAGACAATGGACGACCACTTCCTCATATGACGTATACAAGGTGGATACACCTAAAGAAACTAACAACGATGACAAAGAGGGTCCAGTTGAGGACAAACCTCCTGAGACACAGTCCAGACGCCAGCGGCAGCGCCGCCGCTCTAAGTCACGTCGTGCAAAAGACAACAACACCGGCACCGGAGAAGATAATACTCCGGACGAGGCCGAGGACAATGAAGACCCTATTGGGACAATCTCCGAACAGGATGAACGGGAAGACAGGCACGTTAGCCCCGATGAACAGGCCATAAACGAAGACTCAGAGGATAGTAATTATCTTCTGCTTTCCGAGGATGAGGAGAGCCTTGACAACGAGGATTTCATCGTACCTGAGGAACCTCTCGAGCAGGAGCGCTTCAAACGCCGGCTAATAGCCACTGCAAGGAGCCTGAAAAGAAGCAGCAACAGCTTCAAGCTGACCAAGACCTGCTCAATGATAGATGGACCGAAGTCCTGGCCGCCGAGGAATACGACCTTAGTGGCCCAGCCAAAAATTACCCGAAGCGCAAATTGCTGCCTCAGTTCGATGACGAGGTGCTGGAGCCCGTACCACCATCGCGCAACGCGGCTGACCGGCCGCCACGCGGTCGGGATAACGCAGCAACTCAAGTCGAACACCAGACCATCCCATCTCGCCATAAAGGAAGGGATAAAACAGCTCGGGGTTACACATACGACCTTCGACAAGACCTGGACAGTAGAGCAGGACATACAAGACCGATCTATGGATCGCGAGGATGTGCCTCGATACGTGACGACGGCTACCTATTCGGACGTGCAAACCTAGCCACGCCCGGGCCGAAAACCGCAAACGGACTCCATCGGAGGTACGTCACAGTGTGGCCCAATACAGAGGCGCCGCACACCCTCTTTGCTTCACAGACGAAGTAATGGAACACGAATTCCCAGACGGGTTTAAACCCATGAATATCGAATCATACGACGGAACAACTGATCCCGCGGTATGGATCGAGGACTTCCTCCTCCATATCCACATGGCCCGTGGCGATGACCTCCATGCCATCAAATATCTGCCACTAAAACTCAAAGGACCAGCTCGATACTGGTTAAATAGTCTGCCGGAAAACTCTATTGGCAGCTGGGAGGACTTGGAAGACGCCTTCCGCGACAACTTCTAAGGAACATATGTCCGGCCACCAGATGCCGATGACTTAAGTCACATTGTCCAGCAGCCCGGAGAGTTAGCCAGGAAGCTCTGGACTAGGTTCTTAGTTAAAAAGAACCAAATCGTCGATTGTCCGGACGCGGAAGCCCTAGCGGCCTTCAAACACAGCGTCCGAGACGAGTGGCTCGCCCGCCACCTCGGTCAAGAAAAACCAAAATCCATGTAAGCCCTTACCGCTCTGATGACCCGCTTTTGCGCGGGAGAAGACAGCTGGCTCGCTCGTAAAAGCAACAACACCAGCGATCCCGGCACTTCCGAGGTCCGGGATGGCAATGGCAAGCCACGACGCAGCGAGCACAAGCTCCGCAATGATAATGAAAAACACGCAATACGACGTTCAACGCCGGATTCAGCGGTCCCAAACTCGGTCAACGGAAAAAGCCATTTACGGCGAACAGAGACGGACCATCCAATTTAGACAGGATATTGGATCGACCCTGCCAGATTCACAGCCACCCCGACAAACCAGCTAATCATACCAACAGAAATTGTTGGGTTTTCAAGCAGGCCGGCAAGCTTAACGCCGAACAAAGGGGAGGAGGCCGCCCGGTGATAGCGATGACAAAGAGACTCACCAACCAAATACCGGGGGTCAGAAGCAATTTCCCCCCGAAGTAAAAACAGTGAACATGGTATACGCGACACACACTTCTACAGGGGAGCAGGTGAAGCACTCCCTACGGACTGAAGATCATATTGCGGCAACTTCAGTATGAAACGATCTTATTAAACCGCATACCATGTCGGCCATTAAGCCACCGGTCTCCATTGAACAGGATCGACCAATTCAGGAGCAGGAATAGCGGTTCGGCTTCCGCCGTCCACCTCATATACCTGCGAAATTTGTATCGCGCATACATAACTATGCACTTAAGATACCCTGGGCTTCGGCGGAAGCACAATACGGACAAGCCTGCTAGCATTTCTGTAAACCTTTTTTCTCTAAATCACCCTTTCTTTATCTTTTAAAACAGGTGACGCAAAGGCCAAACATCTCCCTGACTCTATCGGAGTTCGGATCCGTACACTCACCTAGGGGGCTACTTCCGTCAAGGAATCCCCTCGCCGAGCATAGGCGGCGCAGACGTGCGACAGGAGGTACAAAATAAATTTTTGTAGACTGCACTCTTTATTTCGAGCCTATAATATGCCTTTTTCCTCCGCCTTAGACCCCGGGCATGTCAAATAGCCGGGGTTGTGGTCTTTTTATCCATAAAGTAACCTTTGGCATATCACTCAGGTCCCAGTAAACATAATCCGCATTCAGCATTCGTTTCTTTTTCAAAAATGAATTTGGCTCCTATGGTTGTTTCACACACATACCTCGGCATAACTTGCCAGGGGCTCGGTATGGGAACAAATGAGTTGCCGACAAAGTCCGAACAACTTTATAGCGTACTTCGGCGTCGCGAGTTTGGCCTTATATGCATCAGCTCCGAATCATGTCTTGGGTCAATAGTTGGGTTGCCCGGCTCCTGTGCTTGCTACCTTACGTTCCGCTCTATCAGCTAGGGTAGTAAAGGGAAAACTACTGCGATTGCGCTTCTGGTTCATCTGGTCAAGCACCTCAGTAGAGAAAGCCGAAAACTAACTGTCATGATGCTGCGAGAGCTGGTCAACCACTCGATGACTTATCGGAATCTTTCGCGATTCCCTCCGTATTATAGGAAGGACCTTTTTCTTCAGGTCATATATGTAACGCACCATATTATATTGGAATAAGTCGTACACATACCAGGGGCTATATCGTAGTCCCCCCTATAAAACTCCTATGGCTAAGTGAAAGTGTTAACGCCTTATAGTCCGATTGCCTCGTTCACCGCATTGACACCTCCTTCACGGACCAAGACGTTGGGTCAAGAGTGATCAGATGCTTTTCCAAACACCCCGAGGGGGCTGAAGCCGACGACTGGAAAACTTTCAGATCATATACAAACGGCCGCACAGGAGGAACAAAAGCCTTTAGGCAAAACTAAATATAGATTGATTTTAAAAATTGTCTTTTACAATTCTCATACATTTTTCTCGAATATTATGCCTTTCGAACATTGACCCTCTATCAAGCGGGCAGCCTCTAAGACGTCCTCAAAATAATGCTCTGGTGCGTGATGGTCCATGCCCTTGGGTGGACCCTTCGCTACAATATTGATGGCCTTCATCTTCCCCCAGTATGTCTTGACACGGGCAAAGGCCATCCGTGCACCTTCAATGCACGCAGACCGCTTAACGGCATCGATACGTGGCACCGCATCAGCAAGCCGCTGCACCAAGCCGAAGTAGCTATTCGGAATAGGCTCAGTCGGCCACAGCTGGATTATGACGTTCTTCATGGCAGCGCCAGATATCCTATGAAGCTCGGCCCATTGAGACATCTGTTCATTCAACAGCAAAGGGCGTTTTGATGCACCAAACTGTGACCAGAAAAGCTTCTCCATTGCATATCCCTCTTGCGCTTGGTAGAACTGCGCCGCATCGGATGAACTCTTCCGCAGGTCCAAAAACATGTCTGGAGAGCTCCACACTTGGTTAAGCTGAGCATAATTCGGATCGCCGAACTTAGTCTATAATAAAAAGGGCTTACCAGCCGCAATCTCCCCAGCTTGCCGGATCTCCTCACGGGCCGCTCTAGATTCGGACCGCGCTTCTTTCGCCTCTCGCAAGGCCTTATCAAGATCAGCCGTTTTGGCTTTATTCTCCTTCTCAAGGAATTCACAGCGGCTAGCAGTATTTTTTAGTTCGAGCGCCATCGTGGATATTTTCTCCTCATCTTGGTGCCGAGCAGCTTGTTCGGCCTTTAACTTGGTCGATGCCTTTTCGGCGGCCGCATTACTAACTCGGGCCTGCTCCTTGGCCCGGGCCAGCTCCGCCCGAAGAATCTCAACGGCGGCGGCACCATCTGCAGCCATGCATATCCCAGTATACAATTTTCAGCGTCATGCTTATATTACAAACACGTATGTGTAATGACTGCTCCAAATACATACCTCGCGACTCGTCAAGACGCCTATTGATTAATGCAATATCATCCCCTGCCACATCTAGCTTCCGCTGCAGCTCGGCAACTTCTGCAGTCCGGGCAATCGTCAGGGGAGAAACAGCCTGTGTTCCAATTAACCAGATTATTCCCTGAGCATATCTTTTTGATCCTCTGATCACCTCCCATGGGAAGCCAACCCGAGTCTCAGGGGCTACTATCTATACACGGGTGCATTTTGCGAATAAAATACAGTTGAAAATATTACATCACAAACCTCGAAGCCTCTTAGCAGGCTCACGAAGGCTTCATTCAATCCGCTCTTCGCGGACAAAATCCTCTCAACCACCGTACCCATCAAGGTACGCTGTTCCTCTGAGATGGATGATTGTTGCAGCATACCCCTCAACATATCCGGCGCTGTCGGATCTTCGGAAGCCGCTGTAGGAGCACGGCCTTCCTTTGAAGGAATCCGTTTACTCGTCTCCAGAATCATCTACGGTTGTAAATTGGATAGTCCGGGGCCTTCATTGTTGGCCCCCGAACCCCGGGCGATCGGGGGTCCACCTTCGGGTAATGCCTTCTTCATCCCTCGCGCCGCTTGTTGATCAAGAAAAACCCTCTGAGACGACACTTTGGAGTCATCCGCCTTGTTGGGCGAGGAGGCCGGGGGAGGTGTCTCGCTTTCCATCATCTCTGGGAGAAGATCTCCTGAGGAAGAGGACTGCTGAGGAAAACTGTGCGCCGAACTGTGAAGATACATATATATATATATTACATGTCACTTCGGTAACAGGAAAGGAACGGGATATGATTAAAGCACCCTGGATTCACTTACGATTTGGTCGAAGGCTTGTCCTCGCGGCGGAGCTATGCAACGGCGTCGCCTCCCAATCCCGAGCCGCCCGACGATGGCATCTTGCCCCTCTTGGGAGCCTGTTCCTCCCAACCTTCGGAGGCGGCCCTTTTCTTCCTATATGGAGAAGGGATGCTTGCTTCTCCTTCGCCTTTGTCTTTGGGCAAAGAAGCGTCGATTTCTTCAGACTCGATGTCTAGTTTACCTTCGGAACGAAGGCCACCCTTGGTCTTCCCGCTCTCCACCTTGCCCTCCTCCACCGGCGCCTGGAACGGTGCCGGTACCAGCATCCTTGTTAGCACGGGGTCCGCTGAGTCTTCGGGAAGGGGGGCCGGACACCTAATCCGTTCCGCTTTCTTTATCCAGCCCTGGAAAGAGATGGTTCGCTCAGTGTCTTACTACAGGACACCTGACTAAGAGGTGTTCGGCGGACGGGTGCTTACCGCGGTATCCGGATGGTTGCTGTCAAGGCCGATGTCTTCGGTGGTATCCGGCCACTGTTTTCGTGTCCCGAAAAATAATTTCCACATTCCTTTGTGCGTAGTGCCGAAGAAGTGTTGAAGAGTCCATGGCCCTTCTGGATTAAACTCCCACATACGGAGAGGCCGTCTCTGGCACGGCAGGGTCCGATGAACCAGCATTACCCGAATAATGTTGATAAGATCGATGCCCCTCTCAAGGAGGCTCCGGATGCGGCTCTGCAGAGTCTGCACCTCATCAACCGACCCCCAGTCCAATCCCTTATTAATCCATGATGCGAGCTGAATCGGAGGGCTGGATCGAAACGCAGGCGTAGCCGCCCACTTGGAACCACAGGGCTCGGTGATATAGAATCACTCCCGCTGCCATAAGTCGGAAGATTCTGTGAAGGATCCTTTTAGCCAAAGAGCACTATTAAGCTTGCTCACTGTGGCACCACGGCACTCCGCATGCTTCCCCTCTATCACCTGCGGCTTCACATTGAAGGTCTTGAGACACAAGCCGAAGTGTGGAGGGATCTGGAGGAAGGCCTCACACGTGATAATGAACGCCGAGATGAGAAGAACAGAGTTCAGGGGCAGATCATGAAAATCCAGCCCGTAATAGAACATGAGCCCACGAACAAAGGGATTAAGGGCGAATCCTAACCCTCGGAGGAAGTGGGAGACAAACACGACCCTCTCGCCGGATCTGGGGGTAGGTATAACCTGCCCTTCAGCAGGGAGCCGATGGAGGATTTCTGCGGTCAGATATCTTGCCGCCCTAAGCTTCGCAATATCCTCCTCTGTAACAGAAGAAGCCACTCACCAGCCTTGAAGGCTGGATCCAGACATGACTGAGGATTGTGGCAATCAAAACTTGGGTGTTAGAACTCGAGGTAGCGAAGGCTGAGGAAGAAGCAAGCGTGGAAGAGAGAGACGGGTCTGCACCCTTTTTATAAAGGCAGTGAATATCGAACGCCTCCCCACTCGCCTTAAAACTCGCCTGTTCCCAAGGGCTGCGTAAATGGCACGGTTGGGTTACCCGCGCCCGTATTGATGAGAATCCCGCAATAAGGGGACACGATCTCTGCTTCGACAAGACGTGCCAATGACAACCGCGTCTTGAAACGTGGAGCGGCAGACGAAAAATGGTTCAAAATTATGACCGAGCGGACATGATGTCATCTCGCAAAAAAGTTGTCAGCGGATGGGACTCGTGAAATATTATACTCTCTACGGCTGTGTGTGTGTGTGGTACTTGTGTTGCAGATCCGGACACGTTCGTTGTGTCCGAAGACTATCTTGGAGTACTCGGGAAGGAGAACCCGCCTTGCAATGCTGAAGATAATCTGCGCGCCGGACACCTCGTCATTGAAGCCTGGTTCAGGGGCTACTGAGGGAGTCCTGGACTAAGGGGTCCTCGGGCGTCCGACCTGTTAGCCATGGGCCGGACTGATGGGCTGCGAAGATACGAAGATCGAAGACTGCACCCGTGTCCGGATGGGACTCTCCTTGGCGTGGAAGGCAAGCTTGGTGATCTAATGTGTAGGTTCCTTTCTTTGTAACCGACCTTGTGTAACCCTAGATCCTCCCGGTGTCTATATAAACCGGAGGACTTAGTCCGGAGGAGAGAGATTCATTATCATAGTCATACAGGCTAGACTTTTAGGGTTTAGCCATTACGATCTGGTGGTAGATCAACTCTTGTAATACTCATATTCATCAAGATCAATCAAGCAGGAAGTAGGGTATTACCTCCATAGAGAGGGCCCGAACCTGGGTAAACATTGTGTCCCCTGTCTCCTGCTACCATCGACCTTTGACGCATAGTTCGGGACCCCCACCCGAGATCCGCCGGTTTTGACACCGACAGGGTGCGCCACCCCTATGTGGGCTGGTGTGCTTCCTCCTAAGGCCCATATGGCCCATATCTTCCCCCGGGGGGTCCGGTAACCCCCCCCCCCCCCCGATACTCCGATATGTACCCGATACATTCCGGAACACTTCCGGTGTCCGAATACTATCATCCAATATATCAATCTTTACCTCTTGACCATTTCAAGACTCCTCGTCATGTCCGTGATCTCATTTGAGACTCCTAACAATATTCGGTCACCAAATCACATAACTCATATAATACAAATCGTCATCGAACATTAAGCGTGCGGACCCTACGGGTTCGAGAACTATGTAGACATGACCGAGACTCCTCGCCAGTCAATAACCAATAGCGAAACTTGGATGCTCATATTGGTTCCCACATATTCTATGAAGATCTTTATCGCTCGAACCGTAATGACAACATACGTTATTCCATTTGTCATCGGTATGTTACTTGCCCAAGATTCGATCGTCAGTATCTTCATACCTAGTTCAATCTCGTTACCGGAAAGTCTCTTTACTCATTCCGTAATGCATCATCCCGTAACTAACTCATTAGTCACATTGCTTGCAAGGCTTATTATGATGTGCATTACCGAGAGGGCCCAGAGATACCTCTCCGATACTCGGAGTGACAAATCCTAATCTCGATCTATGCCAACTCAACAAACACCTTCAGAAATACCTGTAGAGCATCTTTATAATCACCCAGTTACGTCGTGATGTTTGATAGCACACAAGGTATTCCTCCGGTATCGGGGAGTTGCATAATCTCATAGTCAAAGGAATATGTATTAGTCATGAAGAAAGCAATAGCAATAAAACTTAACGATCATTATGCTAAGCTAACGGATGAGTCTTGTCCATCGCATCATTCTCCTAATGATGTGATCCCGTTCATCAAATGACAACACATCACTACAAAAAAATACACTTCCGTGATGATACGTGTTTGTCACAGTAGGTCGCGTTTTTTTTCATGCATGTACATCCATGACAATTTTATGACAGAATCAAGATAGTCATACCTGTGCTGTCGTAGAAGTGTTCCATGACATTACCAAAATTATCATCACGGAAGTGTCCACTTCCATGACGATAAATCGTGCGTCACAGAAGTGCTTTCGTCAAGGGTGACCGACACGTGGCATCCACCGTAACGGAACGCCATTAAGCTATCGGGTCGGGTTTTGGATCCGATAACCCGTTAACAGCCCCGACCAATGGGAAATTTCCACGTGTAAAATTCTTAGTAGCCGGACGAAACACGTGTCAGCTCGTCAGTGGGTCAGATAGGCGCCTATGATATGTCGACACGTGCCACGGCCCACCACTGGCCCATTTAGCTTACAAAGCCGGCCCGTTTGACTTGGTCAAAAGTTAACGGGCTGGCCCATGAAAAGCCTGTTAACGGTCTCTTCGCAAATAGCCCATTTTACGGCCCGCTAACTCACGGCCCGTTAACTCACGGCCCGTTAGGCCCTAAAGGAAATCGGCCCAACAACGTCATGTGGGCCGTCGAATATAACACCAGCCCATTTCACTTTTGGCCCATGTATGGCCCATGACGTCTTTCGGCCCATATGAGGCCTTCGTATCTTTCGGCCCTTTACAGGCCCACGGTGACTCTAGCCCATAATGAACAGTAATTTTCTTTATACCCGTTAATGGCCCGTGATTTACATGGGCCGTTTCCATCCCGTGTTAGCTTTCGGCCTATTGACGGCCCATACGTTCTTGGGCTCCTTTTCGGCCCTTGATTACTTCCGGCCTGTTACTGGCCTGTTCCCCTAATTGGCCAAATTCGGCCCATGGCAAGAGTCGGCCCGTTACTGGCCTGTTCCCCTAATGGGCCAAATTCGGCCCATGGCAAGAGTCGGCCCGTTACTGGCCTGTTACCCTAATGGGCCAAATTCGGCCCATGGCAAGAGTTGGCCCATTTCTGGCCTGTTAACCCGTTGCGCCGTTTCCAGCCCGTCCTATATTCTGGCCCATTAACGACCCGTTATGCCTGTGACAGAATTAAGCCTTTGCTGTCCAACGGCATGTTACCGTGCTGGGCCGATACCAATTACGCCCGATTACGGCCCATGTAGACCCATTTATCCGACGGCCCGAGGCCCATTTATCGACGGCCCGTAGGAGAGCCATGGATCCTACGGCCCGTATATGGCCCATGGTAGTTGCGGCCACTAGCAAACCAAGGAAAAAGAAGACTAGGAAATAAATAAGGCCGAAACTAATGCTAGGCTATTAAGGCGATTGCACAGATTACATCCACTCGGCATCAAAGATCGCCACCAGTGCAAATATAGGGAACACCCTACACTATACAAAAATGGCTTGCTGTTTTCTTTAGCCGGTGGCTGCACGTTAAGAATAAATTTTGTATCGCACCAAAACAAATTACAACTATATAACAAAAGGAAGGTTGGCATAAAACTTAACAGTCTAGCAGATAAATGCACCACCAGAAGTTCAGAAGCTCGGTTCATTTGACCTGACTGTTACGTTTTCATGCTGTATTGTCCGATGGAGCACCATAACCCTCGCCTTCATTTCCCCTAGGCTCCTGAACAACATAGCAAAAGTCTGATAGTCTGGTTTCAAAACCATGCATATCTTGACGACATTGAGCAATGTTTGTCCTTGTTTCACAAAGGGTCTCTGTTAGGGAATGGACTTGTGTCGGGAGCGCAGATACAACATTGCTTTGAGCTTGCATATCTTGATCATGAGGCAGTTTGGATGATATTGCCTTAACAACCAACCCAGTATTACGCAGGAATGTGCTTTTGGCACTGTTAGTGGACAGGTACTGACCCACTGCAGCAAGAGCTGACATTGCGGTTATAGTTGCCTCACCACCTTCAGAAGGTGGCGGTTCCACCATTTTTTCCATAGCTTGCTGAAAAGTTGAGGTTCTACATTAGTAGTATCAGAACAAAAGATATTAAAGAGGCAGCAAAACCAAACAAAATAGCTTTGGTCTATATACAGAACTTATTCTGGTGAACCCATGTAAAATATTAGTTGTATTTTATTGCAAAGTACATAATAAAACCAGGTTCCAAACATATGACCATGTACCATCGCTAATGTATTGTCTATTTCTTCACATTGTATTGAGGGCTAAGGATAAAGAGGTGAAGTTTATAATACGGTAAGCATAGTATGACATCATTCATATCACAAAACAACTAAGAACAGACAAACAGGCAATTGTAACGTTGTGTGGGCAAGTCCAGCACGGAACTAGATTACGGGTCAAGATCAAAGGAACATCACTCCTCTCTTTTAAACCTTGTAAGGTGCAATGATACGCTAAGACAATTGTGTATAAAATTGAAAAGAGTAATAGACATTGGCTGCAAACCATGCAGTTCAAGGCACAAGTCAGAGTAAGTAGTAGTTAAAAGGCATGAGGATTAAGGACTTACAACAGCGGCTTTGACTGGTGTAGTCATGCCCTTCTTCTTGCTGGTGTGACAGTCCTTGAAGATTTCCACAGCATTTGGTTCAGGTACTTTTTGGTCCTTGCGGGCTTTCCTCTGCATTTCGAACAAGTCAATATAGATCTGATAATATGGTACAGCGAAAAGAGTGAAACAGCAGCTAATTACAAGAGCCTCGCAGTGTGCAATATAGCTACGAGATCCTGTCGTCTGTTGGAATTTCACTTTCGTACGGTTGGCCTTGTTCTTTGAACAGTTCACCTACAAGAAGATAGATTTGTGTGGCACATGCGTAAATAGGACTTCAACATGTGATCTGATCACATATATATAATGTACCTGATACTTCGGATCAGACCAGTGTTTAACAAGGCCCCTCCAGTCTTCATCCGATATATTTTCCACTGGAGATGCTTGGGAAAGTTCACTGTTAGCCTTGCCTTCAAAGTGAGTTTTCCTCAAGTTATACCGATAGTGTCGCAGAGCAGACTTGAAAACATGGGTGCAAGCTTGTTTGGTTGCATCATCTTGGCTATCCAACTTGAACCTCGTCTGTTGAAAATTATGGGAGTCTCATTATCAGCAACCTAGAAAGTATGGGACAGAGCAAGATGATATTACTAGTTTCCATACATAACCATACTTACAGGTAAATGTTCGAGGAAGGTGTTGAACTGGGTTTCGTCTTTGTCATTCCTGTACTGAATCCATGTTGGGAGGATACGTACATGACACCTAACAGCAACCGCTGCCTCTGATACTAACTTGGCTGACTCTGTAGCATCACGTGGCCTTTTTAAACCTGCCTCAAAACGGATCTCCATTCTTCCTCCTCTAGATTTAGTTAACCTATCGAGCATTATCCCTGATGTTTGTTTCCTCTTGCGCCTAGGTGCTAGTCCAACAACGAACATAGGAAGCGTTAGTGTACATCAAACTGTGAGACTACATATAAAGAAGCATGCAACTGTAACTTGACTCCAGCAACTACCTTCTTGCTGTTGAAGCTCACAAGGTTCATCTGATATTGCCAACTCGTCTTGTGTCAAGAGTGCTTGGGAAGTAGTGTCAGGTGGCAAGGGAGCTTGGGAACGTGCTGCTAGCTCAGTTGACGCACGAGTAAGTCGTGCAGCTGGTAGTACTGTGGTAGGTGTTGCAAGAACTAGGGCTGTCTCTGCTTGTTTGGTGGCAGCTATTTGTTTCTGTTTGGCTTTTTTTGCAACTCGTGTAGCATGGGATGCCGTGTTTGTAGAATTTTCCGCTAGACTTTGACCTTCTATTGCACCATCAGTACCAGCAGAATCTGCAGGATTCATCCACTTCTCATTCCCTACCATTCTGTGTTTCGTCCTCTTTCTCTGTGCCATGTTAAGTCAAGCCGACAAGAAAAACGAATAACAATTTAGTTCTTCAGAACAAATTGATGTGTGATGCAGACGAACTGAACTTTGATGTTAGACAACCACATGATAGGAGGATGTAATATGTATGAAAAACAGGACGGAAGATTTCACCAAATTAGAAGCAATGCAATGGAAGGTAGACACCATATGAAAGATGCTACAAATATCGCTCTGCCAAGTTAACAGTGTCTCATCATAAATGGCGTTTAAACAAATGTGAAGCAGTACAAGAAATAAATCATATGCAAGATGCAAACAACATCACACTACCATGTTAGAGGTCTCTCGTCATTAGTGCCATTGCATATTCACAGCATTGCATATTCACAGCTTATGATGTGTAAACTAAGGAGAAGGCATTTCAACAAATTAGAAGCAATGAAAGCTAGACACCATATGAAAGATGCAACGAATATCACTCTACCAAGTTAAAACTGTCTCGTCATAAGTGCCATTTCAACAAATTAGTAGTACAAGCTAGAAAAGAATGTGAGATGTAACCTATATCACACTCCGAAGTCAAACGTGTCTTATGATAAGTGATTGTTGCAGGTTACACAACAGTAGTAATTTGATGTAAGAACATGGTGTGATAGACAGATATTGTATGTTCTAGAAACAGGAACACGTGTCTTATTCAAGTATAATGTGTAAAGTAAGCAGATGGAATTCAACAAAATTAGAAGCAATACAAGCTAGACATCACACATAACATGCAACCACATATAACAGTGCCAAGTTAGAGGGAGCACCGGTGATGCTGCACTAGGGGAGACGTGCTCATCATAAACACAGCTTTGTTGAGTGTCTATGCATGTGTTGTCTTGGAAATCATCTTGGGGGTGTGGAGGAGTAGAAACTGTAGAGGCCCTCCGTTCGGAAGGAGCACCTTTATCCGCTGCCTTGCTAACTTCCTTCCGCTTTATTGATTTTGAATTGTCAAGTAAAACTGACAAGAAAAAGCAATAAAATTCTCTCTTCAGAACTCATTCATGCATGATACTGACAATCACTACTTTGATGTAAGGCAAACACATGATACCAGGATGGAATATGTAAGAAAAACATGACGGCATGGCATGTTCACAACTATTTGTGTAAACTAAGCAGAAACCATTCCAGCAAATAAGAAGCAATGCAAGCTAGACACCACATGAAAGATGCAACCAATATGACTCTGCCAAGTTAAAAGCGTCCCATCATAAATGGAATTTCAACAAATTAGAAGCAGTGCATGCTATAAATCATATGAAAGATGCAACTAATATCGCACTGCATATACTAAAGGTGTCTCGTCATGTTGATTGATGCGGGATACAAAAAAACAATAGTTTTATGTAAGGACATGCTTAATAGACAGATGTACTATGTACTAAATACAGGAAGGCATGTCACATTAACAGGTATAATGTATAAGCTAAGCAGACTAGCACATGCAGTTTAACCAGATTGGAAGAATTACAATCTAGACACCATATGCAACATGCAACCACATATCACGCTGCCAAGTTAGGAGCAAGCACCTGCGATGCTAGTGTAGGGGAAATGCTGTAATCAACTACAGAGCTACGTTCACTATCTTCATCTAGCATTTCTGTTTCTTGAGAATCATGTCGGGAGGCTGACGTTGCATTCTTTAAATGAGGAGTAGTCCCCTTGCCTGCCTGCCTCGTCATAAGTGATTGATGAGGGATACACAAGAACATTAGTTTGATGTAAGAACATGGTTAATACATAGATGTACTAGTATGTACCAAAAACAGAAAGGCATGTCATATTCAAAGGTATAATGTGTAAGCTAAGCAGATGCAATTTAACCAAATTGGAAGCAATACAAGCTAGACATCCGGCTGGAGTGGTGAGCATGATCATCTAGGACCTGAGAGCCTGGTGGGAGGCGGGCTGCTTCGCCACCATTGCAGCTTTTTAGTTGGCTTCCAGGTGATGCCTATCTTTGATGGGCTTGTCACTGGCTCGGCCAGTGCCCTGACTAGCTATTTGTCTTCTGGTGCTCATGGGATGGTGGTTCATGTAAAAAAATATCTTTCCTTATCTTACCGACTTCGGCCTTTCGAATACAAGCTAGAAACCATATGGAACATGCAACCACATATGACACCGCAAAGTTGAAGCAAGCACCTGGGATGGTGGTTCATTGCGAGCGAGGTCATCAACTCCAGAGCTACGTTTACCGTCTCCATCTACTGACACTGCACCCTTTATAGTGCTGTAACGTGTCTTGCCTACCCGCACACCAAGCTGGAGCGACTTCTCTCTTTTCTTTTTGGCTTCTCTCATGGCAGCAGAGTCTGAAATACCCTTGCATAAAAACACAAATAGTGAGAGTAAGGGTGAAGTGTGTGCAGAACTAGTGCATTGTAAAAGTAGCAGATAGCAGGTGGCTGAAAAATATATGACAGGAGACATATGATAGCTCTACAACATTGCATGGCAAACAAAATTAGATTCTACTCTGTATGATTTTGTAATATATGAGCACAGGAAATGCAGGTACTCCTCCAGCACACCACCACATGTGGTCATATCTAAGATAACAGTCGACTGAAAATAAATAGGTCAGTCGATTTTTTTAATGAACCGTCCAATCTATAAGGAACGGGCAGATGGCCTTCGTCTACCTCCCGCTAGTCACTGTTGACAATCTTTCTCGAACCGCCAGCGACCACCGGCCCAGACCCCTGCCTCCGCCGCCCCGCCCTCCCATCGACCTCACACCACCGCCGTGCTTGGCAGCGCCCCCAGGCCATCCCTTTAATCTCGGCCGACCTCCAGATCGGGCGCCAGTAGCTCTAGGCCGCACACGCCCCTAAGATAAACACCAAGGCGCTGCTTCCCCGGCGTAATAGGCGTACTAGCGCCTATTACGCCAGGGAATGCTTCCGTTAATTGGGAATCAACTGGCCAGAAATTGAAATTCAGGGGGGCGACGGACCTCTAGCTAAGGTGAAATAGTATATGAGGAGAAACCTTGTGCATCGTGAGTTACTAGGAACATCTAGTATCAAGAAGAAGCGGTCAACTAGTGTCTTCTGTGGGATGAATACCGTGCAAGCCGAGACGTAAGATTTGCATGATTAAGGGAAGAGGAGTACCTTTTTTGGTTGCCGGTGTGGTCACCTCCACATGTCGCGCCGATCTTCTTCTTTTTACCGGGGAAACCGATGTTCTGGAGGGTGCAGGCTTGGATGAACCCATGGACAAATTGTTGACTGTGTTGCCGTGGCCGTATGTCGGCGAAGCGGAAGCAGATCTGAGGCGGCGAAGGATGGCGTAGCAGGAACAACTCTGGTGCGGTGGAGGGTGGCGAAGTTGGAGCGGCAGCGGTGAGGCGCAGGACGGCGTGGTTGAACTGGCTCGGGTACGGACGGCTCGGCCTCGACTTCAACTACTAGCCGTGGAGGGCGTTGCGGTTGAGGTTGCGGTGGATGACGACGTCGGGGTATCGGCTCCGGCGTGATGGAGGAGGGCGGCGGTTGATGGGTGGGATGGGGTGGCAGACGGAGGACGCCGGGGTTTCGCGGCTGGTGGAGAGGTAGTTTTGGCACCCACGAAGTACGAATGGGGAATCGGACGGGTGGGGGGAACCATGTTTCGGTCTGGGATGCACTTGTTTTTGGCTTTTTTGAACAGAAGATGGGACGCGCTTGTTTGAAATTTGGGGAAAGTACAAACTTTCCCCCCTCTTAAATTTCGGACCTACTGCGGGTCAGGGGTAGGATGGTAATCCCAGGTGTCCCAAATAGTGGGCGGGAGCGATTTCGGCCGCGCGCATGTGTGCTTAGGCGGCCATTGTGTATGAATGTTTTTGGATGCGGTTGCGTGGCGTCTAGATGAAGCTACAAACCTACCCCGGTTTAGACCTTTGGACGTCGGGCCGGTAGGTTTCATGGGTCGGAGTTATTAGAAAAGTAATTTCCTTGTACTACCAAACATTGGTCTCACGCGGTTTCGGGCGAGTAGAGGCTCTTTTGGCGCTTCGTTCGAAATTTTGAAACACAAGCATTCACGTTTAGAGTACTCTTGAACTATGAGGATTGACCTAAATAGACAACGTTATATTTGACCTTGTATGTTTGAAAACCTCATTAAATTATCCGCTTCTTTTTGAAATTTTGACACTTGAAAATCCTATAACTACGATTATTTTGGAATGGAGGAGCTAAATTTGAATCTATTTTGTACACGACTACATATGCTATTATGTACAAAGTCAGAGCAAAGATTGGTGCCCCCCTAATTTAGGTATGGTTTACAAATGCCATGATATCAAATTCAAATAATTGAATGGACTTCATGTTGAATTCGATTTTTTTAAACCACCTTAAGTTGAATTCAAATGTATGCTAGTTCATAGGTAGCTATTTATAATGTCCATTGTGTAACTTTCGTATGTATAATGTGCTTTACACACACAACATGAACTATACTCACGTTTATATTCGATTGCTAAAGCGATGCATTGTCTGGAGTTCAAAATAGTAACTATGTGGATCAATTGTGTCGAATAATAACATAGACATGCTCAAATTCGATAGAATCTAGATGTCTGATGGATCAATGACCGCTCCTTACGCGAATTGCAAATATCATGATCCCCCATCCTAATATTTGGATACAATTTATATCTTTAATCAATGTGTAGAGCAGTCTTTTACGTGTAGTTTCACTCTCCATCGGTGGTCTCTCACACATGCTCACACACTCTCTCCCGAGGTGTCTTTCTCGCACACATGCTCTAGATATAACCCTCCCTCCCTCTCGTAACCATTTACAACTGTTTTCACTAACCTTTATCACAAGCACTATTCCTCTCGCAAACATACACACGCACAATCCTCATCGACCCTTTCTATATACATGGACCTGCCTACGTGTCTCATGTACGCACATTATCTTTACGCCTGTCTCTCATGCATTGTCTCACACCTCTCTTCCTAATCGACGAGTATGATTCTAGCAGAGCATTCTGTAGGATGCCCCTTAAAGTTAGGTTGGATGAATAGTAATATCAGAGATAAAGGGGTTACCTTAGTCCGAGAACCTAGGGTTACAAATCCTAGCCGGCTTTGTCAGTGGACATAGAGTCCTTCACAATTTTGCTATCTTTGTCTTGTACGACTAGTCATCCATGGGTCTTCCTAAATGCGTCACGGGCCGACCAATGTGGCGCAGGTCGGAACCGAACGAAGGGCCTCACCTTGACCCACCGGACCTCACGCGGTGACACACCCTCTGCCCCCACGTCTCATTATCTTCTCACACCCACACATACCAACACAAACACCACACACACAGAAAATTTCTCCTGGTGCCTCTATTACCTCCCCCCTTGCATATACACACTCAAGGGAATGGAATCTCTTATCGTGACGTCATATTCGTCTCTCTCTCTCTAGACCACTCTCATTTCTCGTGCTATCTCTCCCACGCCCCCCATCAGCCCCTCTATCCATGCCTCTCTCGAATACATAATACACACACATACCTCTCTAGGCCCCGCCAAATGCATCAACTACACATTCACACATGTTACATCACGTACCCCATTGATCTAAAAAGCCCTCTCTTCACGTTTATTTCGCATACAACATTCCTTTTGAATAAAGTGTGGCCAAAAATTATTTTAGAGTTTCTACATATATACAACATTACAAAGTTATATGGAGGAGTACGAACGCTAATTTGCATTGCATGGTGCCCACAATGATATTTATTCCGCACTGTGAATTTGTATATTTTTATACTATATACAAAGTTAGTCATAATAAAGAGAAACGAAGAGCATCTCTCTCTCCATCGCATACCCCCCTGTACGCCCCTTTCACGTATGCACACAAAACTATCTCCAGGTCCTCTAAAAGTAAGCCCCCAGAAAATTCACGCATGTTTCATCTTTATCTCGCGATATATGCAATGACGATCATTGTATTTGAAGCGAAAGCACGATACATACATTGGACTTCAGAATCCACTCATTACGGTCACCATTTAAGTTTAGTGGTTATTATACAGTCACGGGCTCACCGTACAACTCTGTATTTGCTCATGACATGACTAGTTGACCAGTTAAACGCTCCACGTGGCACCTCTAGTGTTGCATCACATTATCTCACTACCATCGTGCCCACCTGTCGACTTGTATCTACTCTACATCTACACTCTTATAAAATACATAAAATACACTCTTATAAAAAACAGAGTTGGTGATGATGGTGTGCCTGCCATCCTGCAATATAGGCCGTCCGATTTATATCTGACGGATAGGAAAGAAACTATGGCAATTTTGCAAAAAGGTACCCACACACCTCTCCACATTTGCAAATAAGGCCTTCCCTCGTTCATCCTTTTCTCTCACAAGATAAACAAGTCATACAAATGCATCTTGATGTTACGTGCAACGCACGGGCATCTTGCTAGTAAGAATGAAAACAAATGACAAAAAAATATTTGGACGGTGGTTCGAAGTCATGACCGCGGGCACAGCGGACAAGGTGGCCTTGTATTGGTATGCTGAGCCGTGTGTTTTAACACACATGAGCTGGTGTGGTGATTATACACACACGCATGCACACGAACTGCATCCACGCAACACTCACACAAACACATGCACCCACGCACGCACGCAACACTCACACGTACACACGCAGCCACGCACGCACGCAACACTCACACGCACACACGCACGCATGCATGCACACACCAGTACACCACACGACCAACACACACTCTCACGCTCAAGTGCTCAACCTACACGTGCATGCGCACACATCAGGCCCTGAGAGACACATACACAACCAGGTGATTCCCGCGCACGGGTTGGAGCCTTGTCGCGCCTGTGTAAATTTGTGTTTATCTGACCTTTTGCCTATGCGAACTGACAGGTGGGACCCACAAGGAACGTGGTCAATTTAACTAGTCAACATGGCGCCACGCAGACTATTTGGCCGGTCAACAGAGTGCAATCCGATGCTGAACTGTGAGCAAGTGACCATATAATCACCGCAAAACGTATATAGTGACCGTAATCAGCTTATTCTGAAGTTCGGTGACCATATTACGCTTTTCTCTCTGTAGGCCCTCCAAAACTACACCTCTACACGTTCTCGCATGTTACATCTAACAACTATGCAATACAGCACTACTACTACACTCTAACATAATAAATCATATGTGTTTTTAGTTTTACTAGATATCATATTGTTACTTATAATTATTCAGTTTGCATACATTAAAATTGCCTTTGAAATGTATGGCCAGTATCATCTACCGCGCGGGAAAAATCCCGCCCTTTCCTGTTTAATCGGGTTTGTATCGATGGATCGTGCGAAACAGCAAAACTATAGTACTATACAGTACTACAAGTGACAGTTCACTGGGCCGTCGTGTCGTCTACTCCTCCGTCGTAAGAGTGGAGCGCTCGCTTTCATAAATCTTCTAGTCCCTTTCGCCGACATGTGGGACATCAAGCTACCGGGTCCACGTGCCATACCGGAATACAGTGCAGAGCAGCCGGGGTGAAGCACCCCAGTCATGGCGCCGGCGTAGTAATGAGCAATGAGGCGTCAAATCACAAGCTGCACCTTTCCCGCAGTTAAGTTGGAGGGACGAAGCAACCATCATTTCACTCGTTGCTGAATCCGCTTCTCCCTCATCTTCTTCAACTTAACCACGTGTTGCTTCTGCCGTTGTTCTGCCTCATGTGGGACGCGGATCGGCTTGTTAAAGCACTGACATGTGG
The DNA here is from genome assembly GCF_002575655.3 of Aegilops tauschii subsp. strangulata. NCBI lineage: Eukaryota > Viridiplantae > Streptophyta > Magnoliopsida > Poales > Poaceae > Aegilops > Aegilops tauschii. The sequence goes on along the minus strand of NC_053039.3, from coordinate 114,714,415 downwards.
GACCGCATGTTAGCAAACCGCCAGGACAACATCCTCCGAAAATAAGAAGCCTAATCCTAGACTTACAAAGGGCTACGTAGCTGCTACGTATACTTTCCATCTAATCTATATATGCCCCCCTGATTTTCAGGTGGGGTGGGCCTAATCCTCTCCTTTAATCCAATCAAATAGTCCCACATCACATCAGTTCGTAACTTTACGTAAACTATTACGTGGATGTAGCATTGCTCAAATAAGAAACCTCCCCCACCATCCGCGCGGCAAAATCACCTCCTTTTTACTAATCTTGATTCTATAATTTTTTAGATCAATATAATTGAGATTTGTATAGATAGCACACAGGAGCAAAACCAAGTGGTACGGTTAAGGGCATCCACAATGTGTAGCCAAATGTGAAAATAGCTTTTGGCATCGTGGGAACCATTGTGGACGGTGTTGCCAAAGCCAAAAAGATGGAACCGAAGCTCCCTGATTGATTGATTGAAGGAATAGAAAAATGCAACATCTCTCCTCTTTCTCCCATGCTTGGACGCATGTAGTACAGTATAGAGCACAGAGTCTACTCCCCTGTCCCTTCTATCACAAATCACAAAGCAATGAGGCGTCAAATCACAAAAGCACGGACGAAGCAACCATCATTTCACTCTTTGCTGACTCCGCTTCTCCATCGTCTCCTTCGAGAAACCATCTCACCGCACTAGTACTCCTAGTAGTACTAGTAAAGGACTTCCTGGATGCAAATAAGGCGGTTGTCTCGGCTTGCAGGCGGCACTTGCGAACGACTTACCGTGGTCTCCCTCAATGGTGTTCTCCGTCGAACGCACTTCGCCAAACCACCCAAAAAAAGATATCGTCGACGTCACCGCAATGGGGAAGGAAGTCAAATATAGTTACTACCTCCATTTTTTTTGTACACAAGGCCGGTATATCAAAATTACAATTTGCAAAGGGCCACTAACACTAATCGAGGCAAAATTGACGGGGTTAGCAACCAAGGACATTAATATCCCCTGCATGTATGCGGAAGTGAGAAGGTTGGTTTGCATGGCGCTGCATTAATCAAGCGATGAGGAGTGAGATGGTTAGCTCTTTGCTCTTTGGAGAAAAAAATACGCATTAATTGACACGTGAAACGAGGATTTGTATCGATTAAATCCCGCGAAGGAAAACCCTACCTTTCTTTTTTAACACTAGTACTCCTAGTACGTACGTACTTATCCTATTTGGGTCTAGGCCTTGCATTGCCAAACTTCGCCACACATTTTTGCCAAGCTTGCCTAAAGTTTTCAAAATGAGAAGGAGGTACACTTGCGCACGGCTGTCGCGGTCGCACCGCACCCTCACACGGTCGCTCCTGCACGCCGCGGTCGCACCGCACCCTCACACAGTCGCTCCTGCATGCCGCAAACCCAACCAAGGGAACGCACCCTCACTGACATGTGCTGTCGCATGTGAACAAACCAAACTCAGCCATCCTATCGCTGACACATAATTTTCGTTTATCCAACCGCATGTTGGGGAGTATCCGTACGGCCCGTGCGGTGGTCTGTTGGGGAAGAAGAAGAGGTGAGGAAGAATTAAAGAAGGGTTAGGAGACGTAGGATATTCATCCAACCGCCTGAAATGGTAGAATGACCCAAGTCAGGCGACTTGCATAACAAATATATGTTTTTACACAGCAAAAGATCCATAAAAACAACAACATAAAGAAAAACTATCACTACTCGCGGAAAGAGACGGCCTCGTCGTCTTTGGCTGCCGGCGAGAACCAGCCGTCGCTGCCGACATGTGTCTCCGCACTGTGGTTGTCCTCGGCCTCCAGCTACTCGTTCAAGCGGAGCGTGCGGGCGCTCTGCACGGACGAGAGCATAGCCCGGTTCAAGTCGAGGACATCCGGTTCCGCCTGCAGGAGGGCCTCGATGGCAGCGGCATCCGCGCGCTCCGCGTCGAGTCGAGCCTCCGCCGCCCGGTTCAAGTCCAGGATGTCCAGTTCCGCCTACAGGAGGGCGTCGATGAGAGCGGCATCCGCGCGCTCTGTGTCGAGTCGAGCCTCTGCCACCCGGTTCAAGTCCAGGACGTCCGGTTCCGCCTGCAGGAGGGCCTCGATGGCAGCGGCATCCGCGCGCTCCGCCTCAAGTTGAGCCTCCGCCGCCCGGTTCACATCCACGACATCCGGTTCCGCCTGTAGGAGAGCCTCGATGGAAGCGGCATGCGCGCGCTCCGCGTCGAGTTGAGCCTCTGCCTCCCGGTCCTCCTTTAGTATCGCCATGTTGAACCGCTGGTCCGCCTGCACCATGGGGGACTCGGACGCCGGCACGAAGTCGACGTCCATCGTCTCATACCCATCGGGGGCCTTCTGCGACGCGAACTCCACCATGAACATTGGATCGGCTTCCTCCTCCTCATAGCTTGGCTCCAGAGAACTCGGGGATTGGCCCGCCGCAAAGCGAGCTTGGGAACGGAGGTCTGTGGCGCCGACCACCGCCGCGATTTCTGCGCGGCGCTCCGGCGTCAGCATCTTGTAGTAAGTGATCTTGCGGCGCACCATGGCTTTCCGGCGAACTAGGGGACGCTTGATGCGGGCTAGGGGATCGAAAGGTGGGGGAATGGGCTGGAGATTTGGTGTGGTTTTAGGGCAGTGGCTGGCGTAGGCCGAGCAGCGAAGGTTCTGGTGTGAATAGTGGTTCCGGTGACGACCGGTCAATCGGTTTTGACTGTACATCGCTCTTGTCGCGTTCGCGTTGCAGCCCAGCACGCTGGACCCTCCACTTCGCTCACCGAATGGAACGCGCTTCGTCTTGCGTTTTCGCTCGCTTGTGGGACCGCAGTTGAGAGCAAACCGACGTCCCTCCCCCTTCCCCGCCCGCGTCATTTATTATACCACCGCTCCCGCCGTTTTATGCGGAGTAAATAAAAACAGAGGGAGTATACTACGGATGAGGATCCCCTGACGTGGCCGAACCAATTGAGTAACTGACATGCGGGGCCTAGCAAGCATGGGGTCCGCCAGTAAGTGACAGAAATGGAGGGTAAGGCAGGGATACCTATGTCAGAGGATCCACTTCCACTATACTACTTTGACCAAATGTTAGAGTAATAATATATGACATGCAACTTACACAAATGTTAGAGTAATTATATATGACATGCAACTTACACAAAGCATACAGGGTCTAATGCATTTTTCGAGGCTAACTTTGACCAAATGTTAGAGTAATAATATATGACATGCAACTTACACAAAGCATACAGTCAAATTCATATGTGAAAGGAGTTTCCAATGATATAATTTTCACATTATACATCTCATGTACTATTAATCTTGTCAATAGTCAAATTGGAAACCATCTCGAGTACAAATCTAGGAGTACGTACGAATCTAACAATATTGATTGGGCGTTGTTGAATGTTGATACCTTTTTTATCAAAGTAGAGATACTTTGACTACACATAAAACTTATATGTAAACTAGAAAGGATAGGGGGAGTATATTGTACGTTCAAAAACGAAACGAACATTGAATACCCTTTATATATGATTTGCGGATGCTATGATCACCGGTTCAAAATTTTGAATCCACCTTAGGTATCACGTGCCCCCACTCGTTCCCTCTCGATTTCATCTCGGGGTCCGGAGATCTATTGAAAGAGGTCTAGGGTGGGTACATGCGAATGATACTCGGCGGAATGTTCAAATGAGGCATGCGGGAGGATGGACTCGACTGGAGGGCGACATGATAGATGGAGAAGAGGGTTGGAGAGGAATGAGAAATAAGCAAACGCCACATGACCATACTTGAACGGCTCAAATAAACAATAAGTTGTCTCGCTTGGCCTACATAGTGAAAGGCCTAATGCGCAACGCGGAGCACTGACGCTCGAATATGGCCGGGAAAACAGGGAAACCGACATGTGGGGCACACCCGTCGGGACGACGTAGCGCAGACTAGTCCAATGGAGGAGCTGGCCCACGACCTCCTCGCCACCGACAACCGTTCATGTGGGTCGTTGGGGCCAACAACTGGGCGCAGCTCCAGCACCGCCTCTGGACACGGCGACCGCGGTGAGCGACACGCTCATATCGTCGCTAGACACGGTCGGTTTCAGTGTGCCGAGGGTGGCGTTAGTGCTGTGGCACGACCAACCGTATGTTTGGTTTGTGCCCAAGGTTGCCCCATCAAAGCATTGGGTAGCCAAAATTTTGGTTGAGGTATTGGTTGCCCATGATTTGGCCGACATTGGCAAGAAAAATGAACTAGAGTTGGCTAGAGTTCATTGGCATGCCAAAGAAATGGCAACCATCCAAACAAAGACCAATCTTTGGGTCATGACCAAAATTTTGGTTGAGGTATTGGTTGCCCATGATTTGGCTGACATTGGCAAGAAAAATGAACTAGAGTTGGCTAGAGTTCATTGGCATGCCAAAAAAATGGCAACCATCCAAACAAAGACCAATCTTTGGGTCATGACCAAAATTTTGGTAAGGTGCACTTTTGCCACAATCCAAACACACCCCAACACCTGGCTCGTTGAGGATGCACGGGGTGCCGCGACACATCCGCAGAGTGGTGTAGTGCGGCCAACTGCATCCTCTGGACCTGAGACCATGCCGAGTCGTCTTGCTTTTTCAATGACATGCGGGGATCGCATGTGAGCAAAGGGCATCTCCAACGTTTCCACGACCGCAGCTGACTACCCTGGCACACCAAAACCCTCGTCCCTCGCGCCGTCGCGCGGTGCATTCCCAGCCGGCGCCAGCTGCCCACATTCATGCCGCCGTTCGTATGTCGTTGTTAAGAGGCTCGGTGCCCGAGGAACCAACTCCGGCGACTTAATGACGCACCCGGACGCTTGGCCTCACCGGAATGCGCTACTTAAAGCGGCAACGCCCAGCTAACCCCCACACCATAGCGCATCGTCCTCCTACCTGGCACCACATCCACCATGATCGCAAGTGCGAACGCTCTGCGGGAGAGCTTGTCTTCGGGGATGAAGCTCGAGGTCACCGCCCTCGCTCAAGTCGCCTCTCGCGACGCAATAGCGGCGTAGCCGGACGCGGACGCGGCCGCACAAGCGGTGGCCACGCTGGCAGCTGACGACGGGAGCACCGTCAGCCATGCGTCCTACTTGCCACCGTCCAACGTCCGGCACCGCCGAGGTCGGGGACTCCTCCGAGGATGAGTAGGGCATGAGAGGCGGCAGGGCATGGTGTGCCAACTGGCCGGTCCGTATCCCGTGTTCTACTCTTCCTCGCCGGAGACCGCACCTTCACTTCACGGGTCTTGAACCCCGCCCCCGTACATAGAGATCGCAGATGGAGGACGTCGGTCGCCGCCGTAGAATAGGTTTAGGGTCGGGTTTCTTTTATTTTTCTGTCCTATAAAAGTTCGAAATGTAATGAAAATCTGCCGTGTTTGCATTAATCTCGGCCGGTGTATATGAACTTTCACAATAATATACATATTGTAGGAGTACTAGCAAGATGCCCGTGCGTTGCACGGAAGATCAAGATCTTGTGGGAGAAAAGGATGAACGAGGGAAAGCCTTATCTGCAAATGTGGAGAGGAGTGCGGGTAAATTGTCATAGTTTCCTTCCTATCCGTTAGATATAGATCGGACGACCTATATTGCAGGATGACAGGCACACCATCATCACCAACTCTGCTTTTTATTGAACCGAGACAAATCTAACATGCGAAGTAAAATAAACACATAGGGTCTATACATACACAAATTATCTTAGGCACTCCAATAGTACGTCCACTACACATTCACGCATTTCACATCTTTCCACATCTACGGGAACCTACGAAAGGGTTAACGTAAATTGCCTCTCTCTCTCCTCCCCTGATTTTCATGGTGGTGGGCCCCTCCCTCCCCCCAATCTACAATCAACAGCTCACACGTTTCACATTACGTTAATTACGTAACTGGGATTACATAGGTGTAGCATTACTCGTCCTAAAAAACCCAACTAAGCCAACCTCCCAGCATATCGCGCGGGAAAAGACCCGGCCGCGCCGTTTTAGTCGGGATTACTGGATTACTAGTAGTAGTATCGATGGATCGCGCGAAGTAACAAAAATTTTTTTTTAGGGGGCGAAGCACCTAGTTTAAAAGGAAAAAAGGCGGTACACTCACAGCACTCCTGTCGCGGTCGCATTGCACCCCACACACGTTCGGTCCTGCACACGGCTCACGCAAACGGAACGCGCTTCGGCTTGCCTCTTCACTGACACGTGGGACTGCACTTGGAGAAACCGACCATGCGCCAAACTCCCCCCGCCCACCGCGTGAAAATCCTCCCCCCCCCCACCCAAAAATTCCCCCCAAATCCGATTCAACCGCCCTTCGGCCAACTAGCCAATAATATTCCCCAAACCCCCCCCCCCCTGTCCCCCTCCACTCCATCCGCTCCGCCAAAGCAGCCCTCCCCGCCGCGCCGATACGTTGACGCCGCGGTTCGGCGATCCTCTCGCTCCCACAGTACGCTCTCGTAGACTACCGTCCTCTAGCCGCGCCGCCACCTCTGGCTACGTTCTTGTGGAGGCGCACGGCGGTCAGCGCCGCCACCGCTGGCGACGTTCGTGTGGAGACGCACGGCGGTCAGCGCCGCCACCGCTGGCGACGTTCGTGTGGAGACGCACGGCGGTCAGCTTCTCCCACGGTATGCGTATTCTAGACTGAGGCCCCGTTCATGTCGGTGTAGCGCTGAATGTTAGCTGATAGACGCTGTTAATCTCACTGTTTGCCGAAGTAGTTTACTGTCAATATGCTCTGCTTAAGAAGCTTCCTTGCCCTGCTCTGCACTCAATCTGCTTAGTTGAGATGGCATGCCTAGGCCGATTAGTTGCTAAAATATCCTGCCATATATTTATTGTGACATAGATTGCCATGGTCTAGTAGCCAATCTGTTAGGTGAAATAGCTCTACACCGTTTTATACTCGATCTTTGTTGCTGCGATGGCCTTCGATAGTTTGATGGCTGTGTGCTCGGCCTCATTGACTGCTGAAACAGCCTGCCATAATTTGGCACTCAAATCAGTTTGCTGAATTAGCTTTACATATATTTCGTTACTCAGATCTGCTCGTCCAAATATCTTGCCATAGCTTTAGATATCGACCTAGGTATTTTTTTTCTGGACTTCATAAAAAAGCATATATGTTTTTCCTGTAATATCTAGTAGAAGAACTAATTTGTATGTCTAACAGATGGACATGACTTGGATAACTTCTGCTCGAAGATTCTCCGCTGCATATGTCGAGGGGGTTGAAATATGTCTAACAGATGGACATGACTTGGATAACTTCTGCTCGAAGATTCTCCGCTGCATATGTCGAGGGGGTTGAAATATGTCTAACAGATGGACACGACTTGGATAACTTCTGCTCGAAGATTCTCCGCTGCATATGTCAAGGGGGTTGAAAACTTCATGAACTTTATCAGAGCTGAGTACGGTGGTCCGAAATCAGATGTGCTCTGCCGGTGTAGCAGTTGTATGAATTCATTTACAAGACCCCAGTCAACTGTGCAAAATCATCTACACTTGTATGGGATGTCGGTCACATATACTAGGTGGGTTCATCATGGTGAAGCTATGAACGTCAATGTTATTGACTACGTGGAAGCAGCAGATCACCATCTTGATCTGCCTGATGCTCAGGTGGAAGAGGAGGAGGAGGTGGTGGTGGCGGAGCCAGTGAGTTTGACCAACATTGAAACAATGCTACGAAATGCTCGTGCATTCCGTGAACTTTCACCTGCAGAAGAAAAATGGTGGGCCCGCATGTTGGAACAATGCAACGTTGCTGTCACCCCAGGAAATAAGCTGTCAGTATTCTCAGCTATGGTCACCTTTCTTCAGGTGAAGACATCTGAGCGGATGACCGACAAATCATTCGATGCGATGTTGGCTGCTTTCCGCGAATCTTTCCCAGATGCGTCTGAGCTGCCACACACCTACAGTAAAATGAAGAATTTCCTTCGTGAAGTTGGAATTGGATATGATATGATCCATGTTTGTAAGAATAATTGTGTTCTGTTCCGGAAGGATTATGCCAACTTAAGTGAATGCCCGAAATGCAAATCATCAAGATGGAAAGATGGCGATGCTGTGAAGAGGAGTCCTCATAATGTTCTGAGACATTTTCCAATTATACCAAGATTGCAGAGGTTGTTTCATGATGCTGAAACAAGAGAGGATGTATTGTGGCATTCTAGGAACCAGGAGTAGAGAGATCAGAATGTAATGAGCCATCCATCTCATGGTAGTGAGTGAAAAAGCTTCAATGATAAACACAAAGAGTTTGCTGCTGACCCGAGACACATTAGACTTGGCTTAGCTTCAGATGGATTTAACCCATTTGGCCACCAGAGCGCCACATATAGCATGTGGCCAGTGCTTGTTATCCCTCACAACATGCCTCCAAATGTCTGCACCAAAGAATCAAACTACATGATGGACTTGCTCATCCCAGGTCCAAAAAGTCCTCGAAAGGATTTTGATTTGTTCATGGAGCCTCTTGTGGAGGAACTTCAACAGCTATGGAAGGGTGTTCTCACTCGAGACCTATATAGCAGCCCACCAGCTGATTTCTTTCTGCGTGCTGTTATAATTTGGTGCATCCATGATTATCCGGCTTTGGGCACTATGTTAGGGCGAACGACACATGGTTACAATGCATGTGTTCGCTGTGACAAGAATCCGCTGTCATACGCAATACTTAGCAAGATCTGTTACATTGGACACCGCCGTTTCCTTGCCAAGGACAAGCCGCATCCTAGAAAATACCGAAGACATGTGTTCAATGCAAAGCATGAAAACTGTGATGCGCCAAAGAGGCTCACCGACGATGAGTTGCAAGTGGAATTAGAGAAGGTCAGGCATATTACACCAGGAAACCATCCTGGTACTGGTAGCGGGAAAAGGAAGCTTGGCATGGTAGAAGAGAGATTATTGTTTACCCGCAGGTCCACTTTGTGGGACTTGGAGTATTGGAAAGATTTGGATCTGCGACATAATCTTGATGTGATGCACATAGAGAAAAATATATGTGACAGCATTATCGGCACACTTCTTAATATTGAAGGCAAGACGAAAGATACCTTAAAATCTAGGATTGATTTGACACACCTGGGTATCAGAAAGGATTTGCAGGTGCAAGATGAAGGTAAACCACGGGATATGGCACCAGCTGTGTACGTCTTGGACAAGGTAAAAAGAAAAGAATTCTGCGAGGTCCTGTCACGTGTGAGATTCCCACATGGATTTGCTTCCAACCCTGAAAGGAGATTCAGTGCAGATGGAAACAAGGTACAAGGGTTGAAAACTCATGACTGCCATGTCCTACTTCAAAGGGTTTTACCTGTTATCCTTAGAGGATTGGGCCGCCCTGACTTATACAGAGCAGTTGCAGAGTTGGGACAATTCTTCAGGGAACTCTGCAGTAGGAATATCAGGATAGATGCTTTGGAGCGTCTTAGAGACAAGATACCAACTATCCTATGCGACCTTGAGAAGATATATCCTCCAGCCTTCTTTGATGTGATGGTGCATTTGGCTGTTCATCTACCTGATGAGGCACTACTTAGAGGTCCAGTACAGTATGGCTGGATGTACCCTATTGAAAGGCGGCTAGGCACTTTCAAGGGCTATGTTAGGAACAGATCTAGACCCGAGGGTTCCATTGCAGAGGCCTACATTGCTACAGAAGCGTTGACATTCTGCTCAAAATACATTGAAACAGCTGATCAGCTTAGCAAAGAGGTGGGTGAAGACAATCCCGGGCTCAATGTTTTCTATTATTCTGTTCGAGTTACAGGGAAGAGTCGACAAGAGGACAAACCTAAAGATTTGGACAAAATGGTTTGGTATGTGTTGAATAACTATCATGAGATACTACCTTATATCAAGTAAGTGCAGTACTGCAGCTTATACATCGTAATCTACTAAACTTGCAGCACATTCTTATATATTTAGATGTTTGACGCGATCACTATGTTGTGCAACATCTACAAAGAGGAGTTACTGCCGCAAAATCCAAGAAACATTGACAAACTGGTTATGGCAGGATTTGCGAAATGGTTCAAGAACCATGTAAGCTTTTGAAGTGCACTGTCAATTTTTTTTAATATATTGAGTACATAAGATGATCAGCTTGTCTATTTTCTAACCATAGGTTAAGAAGATGCGGGAGGATGGGCAGGCAGTTGATGATGCCCTTTACTCACTAGCAATGGGTCCTGATACTCGGGTAAGACATTATGAATCTTGCATTGTTGGAGATGTGCGCTACAACACCCTTGCACGAGACGAAGGCAGGAAGACACAAAACAGTGCCATCATGAGCACGGATACGTATGACAAAGAGACAACTGAAATGTATGCTAACATAACAGACATTGTTCAGTTGCAGTATATCTCCAGTTTCGAGGATCATCGATGTGTGGTTCTGTTGTGCTGTCGTTGGTATAACCTGTTTTCCAGGATCGCAAAACCCAGAGCTGATGATTATTTCAAATTCATCAATGTCAAGGCGGCGTACCAGACCAACGAGCCTTTTATTTTGGCAAATCAAGCAACACAGATATTTTTCTTGGAAGACACATTTGCATGTAGCGATGACTGGAGAGTATTGCAAAGGTTTGAGCAGAGGAATTCGTTTAATGAAGTTGCACAACAAGATGATGCTTACACTGCTCCTGATGTACATGATAACATAGATGTTCCTAATATCTTTGAGAACCATCATGTCAATGACGCTGGCGAAAAGATTGCCTGTCGTGCTGTGGGCATACAAGAGTTGATCAAGAAGAAGCCAACGTTCGAGGACGTTGAGGACGAAGAAGAAGATGACACCGTGGGGAATTACGATTCAGACTGATACACATGGCGAAGATGTTGACGCTGCTGCTGCGGATGATGATTACATTGCTTTTGTCATATTTGCCTATCAGAAGACGTTTTTTTATCTACTATGTGAAATTGTGTTTGCTATGACAACTGAAACCTGATGAACATGTTGTTTAGTATTTTGCTGTGAGAACATCACTTGTTATGTATGCTGATTTGTGTTTGGTGATTGTATGACAACTAAAACATGATGACATTGTTGTTTAGTTGTACTCATATTTGGCTGTGAAACTTGAATTTGATGACATAGTTTGTTGTTGGACTGCAATTTGCTCGATGTCTTCGAATGAGAACAAAGCTGACCCGACAGGGCCTCTGCTATTTATTTATTTATATGAGCAAAAGGGGATACCCCCTGATTTCTGTTAATAGAAATCATTAGATGTTCACAACACTACGCCCAGCCTGCTACACAGGTTTCATTCATTACTAGTTTCAGCAAAGTGATCATGTCGTAGCCACTGAATACATCACAAGTGCTACATACACTGCAAATAAAGAGACAATCATCCTACAGAGCACATAGATTTTGCCCATTATCTTCACAAGCTCTTTCATCTCCTCATTGCTGTCAAGGCCGTTCAGCAGCTGTTGCTTGGCCATGATCAGAGGAACTGCATCTTTAACCTTCTGCTCTGCATCTTCCTCTTCCGTCGTTCCTTTAGTTACTTGTCCAACACCCCAACCTGCTGGTATTGGGATTCCTCGGCTAACCAAATAATCAACGTAGTTGCATTCCCCCACATCAGCAACTTCCCAGAAATACAAATCACACGAATCTTCCCTTTTCTGCACGAATCAAATTGGAAGATCATCAACCAAACTATTAAAAAAATCAGCAATTGAAAGCAGTAGAACAACACTTAAACATATTATTACCCCATGATTCGGGCATTTGTAGAAGACTCGGCCAGGGTTGCGGATTGTGGTTGAGATGTGACGGATGACTCTGCGTGATTTGCAGCAGTGGCACCACACTAACGGCAGCGGGTTGCGATGAGCAATCGGCTGCGGTGCGCGTGCCGGCGGGGGTGTGATGAGACCCACAGGCGATGGTATGGGTGGCGACTTGGCGCATATCTGGTTGTTGCCTGCTGAAGAGCGGGTGGACGAGCAGCCAGCGGACATGGTTGCTGCGGCCAGAGCTTCTGATGCTAGGCAGAGTAAGTAGAGAAGAGGAGAAGCGAACGTTGGATATGTCAGTTTCATTACTTGCAGAGTAGCATAGCACCATATATAGTCATAGTCTAGGTTTGGATTCGAACCAGCTACAGGAGGGACCTCCTTGTTTTGCGAAAAAAATTATTTCTCCACCTGATAGCTGGGACCCACCGGATGTATCTTCGCACGGAAGGAAGTGCCTCCTTGTTTTGCGAAAAAAATTATTCATCCCGTTGACAGCTGGGACCCGTCAGATTTGGTGACTGACTTGTGGGCCTACTAAGCGGACGTGTACGCACGGCTTTGTCAACTTAATCAACAAATGATTCTAGCAGCTGGACCATTGGATGTTAATCCAACAGCCGTGCTCCTTCTTCAACCTCTGTTCTTGCTCCTGTCTCCCGTGGGCGGCACCGCGGCTGTGCTGTCGCGCACCCGAACCAGTGAAGTTTCCCACTCCTCTCAATCTGTGACTCCACTGCCCCGTGTTCCCCATCTCCGGGTCGTTCCAGTCTGGGTGCGCTTGGCACGGTGTGGTCAACGTGATCAACAACCGAGAGTCATCGGAAGATGACTGTACGTGAGAGGCTGACAGCGGGGACGCACCACGCCCATGGACGCATGCATGCAACGGAACGCGGCGAGGTCAACGTGGTCAAGGAACGACTTCCATCGGAAGTATACTGTACGTGGAGAGTCTCAGCTGGGTCCAGGGCCGCAGCAAGTAAGTGCCTCCTTATTACGTGGAAAATAATGATTCCTCCAACTGACAGCAGGGACCCACTGGACGGGCCACCATATTTTGCGAAAAAAACTTTTGCCCCCTGACTGCTGGGACCCACCTGATGGGCCACCGTATTTCGTGAAAAAACGATCCCCCCGCTGTCAGCTCGGACCCATCCAAAGTGCCTCCTTATTACGCACAAAAAAATGAATACTCCCCCGGCTAGCTGGGACCCACCTTGGTGGGAGGCTGACTTGTGGGCCTACTAAGTTGACGGGGACGAAGGGCTTTGTCAACTTAGTCAATATGAACGATTCTAGCTCCAGTGACCGTACGATGTCCATCCAACGGCCGTAGTGCTTCTTCAACCTCTGGTCTTCTTGCTCCACCCGCCCAAAGCAGCGCCGGTCGTGCCGCATGCTCCTGCCTCCCGTGGCCGGCTGTGCTGCCGCGGAGGCCTCACCGCCCCCTACTATTCCCATCGCTGGCCAGGCCCTGCGGCGACAGCAGCCTCACACCGCAGCCGAACCAGTGAACCCTCGTACTCCTCTCCGCGCGGGCTTCCACTGCCACGTCTTCCCCGGCTCCGTGTCGTCCCCTTCCTAGGCCTCGCTGTCGTCCACCGCCGTGGTGCTCTCCGCACGGCGTGGTCAACGTGGTCAAGGAATGACTTCCATCGGAAGAGTACTGTACGTGGAGAGGCTGACAGCTGGGTCCACGGCCACAGCCCAGTTTTTTTGTGATTTGCCAAGTAAGTCTCTTTGTCAGGCCTGTTGGGCTGCAAATCTTTCAAGACAAGGAGAGCTTTCATTCGGCTGGCCGAGAAAATGGCCCATCAGTAATGAGAAATGGGTTGTACATTTTTAAAACACATCAAACCGGCAATTAGTTTCAAATATCTTTTTTTTTCATTCCGAGATTTTAAATTACATTAATTTTTATGCGTGGAGAATTTGTTGGATTTTATATTGATATACATTTATTTTTTAAATCAGTTTGAATGTGAGTCGAAATTTCGGGATTAAAAACAGTTCGGACCGCACCGAAATATGCAAAATTTCGTATAATTTTTTAACCGTGGCCACAATATGGGCTGTAATGCTAACAAAAAGAATATGGGCTCCAAAAAAACCTTAATAATTAGCAAATGGGCTGTAAATTATTAGAAATAATGGCAGATGGGTTGTATGCTGTTTTTCACAGATTTGAGGCTTTCCTAAAAAAAGGTTGACGCACAAGCAGTGACTGTTGGATGGCCATCCAACGGCCGTCGTGCTTCTTCAATCTCTGCTCTTCCTGCTCCAGCCGCTCAAACAAGCGCCGGCGGGACTGCCTACTCCCTCCTCCCCGCGGCCAGCTCTGCTGCCGCGCAGGCCTCACCGCCCCACCGTACTCCCATCGCTGGCCTAGCCATCCCTCTACTCACCCACACCTGCTGTTATTCTCCGGCGACGGCACACGAACTAGTAAACCCTCGTACAGTCGTACTCCCCTCCGCGTGGGAAACAACTGCCGAGTCTTCCCTGCCTCCATGTCGTTCCCTTCCTAGGCCTCGCTGTCGTCCACCGCCCTGGTGCTCTCGGCGCGGTCGGGTCAACATGGTCAACGACCGACATGCATCTGAAGTGGACTGTACGTGGAGAGGCTGACAGCTGGGTCCACGGCCGCACACAAGGAAATGCCTCCTTATTACGCGCAAAATAATGATTCCTCCACCTGACATCAGGGACCCACCGAAAGGGCCTCTGTATTTCGCGAAAAAAACGTTACCGCCGCTGACAGCTCGGACCCACCAGCTATATCTTCGCACGCAAGGAAGTGCCTCCTTATTACGCACAAAAAAAATGAATACTCCCCCTGCTAGCTGGGACCCACCATGGTGGGAGGCTGACTTGTGGGCCTACTAAGTTGACTGGGACGGGAGCCTTTGTCAACTTTAGTCAATATGAACGATTCTAGCTCCAGTGACCATACGATGTCCATCCAACGGCCGTAGTGCTTCTTCAAGCTCAGGTCTTCTTGCTCCAGCCGCCCAAAGCAGCGCCGGTCGTGCCGCATGCTCCTGCCTCCCGTGGCCGGCTGTGCTGCCGCGGAGGCCTCACCGCCCCCTACTATTCCCACCGCTGGCCAAGCCCTACGGTGACGGCAGCCTCACACCACAGCCGAACCAGTGAACCCTCGTACTCCTCTCCGCGCGGGCTTCCACTGTCGCGTCTTCCCCGGCTCCCCGTCGTCCCCTTCCTAGGCCTCGCCGTCGTCCACCGCCCTGGTGCTCTCGGCGCGGCGTGGTCAACGTGGTCAAGGAACGACTTCCATCGGACGTGGATTGTACGTGGAGAGGCTGACAGCTGGGTCCACGGCCGCAGCAAGGAAGTGCCTCCTTATTACGCGGAAAATAATGATTCCTCCACCTAACAGCGGGGACCCACCGGACGGGCCACTGTATTTCGCGAAAAAATGTTTCCCCTGACTACTGGGACCCACCAGCTACATCTTCGCACGCAAGGAAGTGCGTCCGGGCAAAAAAAAGATTCGCCCCCTGACTGCTGGGACCCACCAGCTACATCTTCGCAGGCAAGGAAGTGCCTGACAGTCGGGACCCACCTGGTCGAAGCGTACGTACCGTTGTCATTCTGGTCGCGAACGTGTACGTACATATATACTGTGGATGTAGAGGCGCGCACGTGTCGTAGTAGAGGCGCGCACGTAGCATGTACACATACGTACAACGGCCAGTGTGCAAGAAAGAAAATACAGCCACGTATGTACATACGGGCAGGGTCTCGGACGCCTACTCGCGCATACGTACGGCCAGGGCTCGTGTACATGGCTGGGTCGGAACGGAGAAACAGCGTCGTCGTCATGTTCATGGGGAGCCAACCGGCTGGGTCGGAACAAAATGCGTCGTCGTGTTCATCGGGAGGGCTTGGACGGAACAGCCGATGGAAACGAGGCCTGGCGCACCGCAGAACGGAGGAAACGGCCTTGTGTTCGACCGGCCACGTTTGAAACGGGATCCTGTTCATCGGGAGGGGTCTGGCGTACCGCGAAACGGAGGAAACGGACCTCCTACGGTCGAAACGGGGGTCCTGTTGATCGGGAGGGGTGTGGCGTACCGCAAAACAGAGGAAACGGACTTGTGTTGGAGCGCTACGGTCGAAACGGGGGTCCTGTTCATCGAGAGGTGTGTGGCGTACCGCAAAACGGGACTCCACGGGATACTGTTCGTCTCCACCGTCGACCCCCTCCAGCCTCCACGGGCTACTGTTCATCCACCGTCGACCTCCTCCAGCCTCCACCTGCGACTGTTCATCCACGGGCTCCTGTTCATCCAGCCTCCACCACGCGCTACTCCATCGGCTACTGTTCAACCAGCCCTCTCCACGGGCTCGTGTTCAACCACCCCTCCACGGGCTACTGTTCATCCAGCCCTCCACCGTCTACTGTTCATTCTGCCCTCCACGGGGTGGTCCTGTTCATCCTGCCCTCCACGAGGTCCTGTTCATCCAGCCCCAACCGGCTCGATCGATCGGGGTCCAGTTCATCCAGAGGCAACACCACGGGGTCCTGTTCATCCACCCCCACCGGGAATTGTTCATTCAAACCCCCCAGCAACGCTCACTGTTCATCCAGAGGCAACATCGATCGGCTTCAGTTAGCAGCAGTAGCGAAGGAATCGCTCGATCGGGTTCAGTTAACAGCCATCGATCGATCGCTCGGGTTCAGTAACGCGTAGCCTGCAGTGTAATCGCTCGGGTTCAGTTAGAGCCCAACGCCTCGCTCGGGTTCACTTAGAGCCAACGCCTCGCACACACGCGCGTACGTGTATGAGATAAACGCGCATCGCTCGGCCCCCGACCTCCCACCGTAACCGGGAACTCCCCGAAATTTTCCTCGCCCTCGCTTCTACCATGGTTTTTTCCGTCATGGACGGCCCAAAGAATGTCATGCAGCTGCGTCTCCGGCCCGCCCAGGACGAAAAGCCCATTTTCTGTCATGATTTTTTGCCATAGAAGTAGGAGCCCACCACATCTATGATGATACCGGGTTTTGTCACAATTATTGTCATAGAAGTGTCATATGTATGACAGAAAAAATTTCGTTCGGCCCAAAATGTCACGGATGTGTCTTTTTTTGTAGTGCATGTCTATGGCTAGGAAACTTAAACAACTTTGATCAACGAGCTAGTCTAGTAGAGGCTTACTAGGGACACTGTGTTTTGTCTATGTGTCCACACATGTATCAAGTTTCCGGTTAATACAGTTCTAGCATGAATAATAAACATTTATCATGATATAAGGAAATATCAATAACAACTTTATTATTGCCTCTAGGGCATATTTCCTTCATGCATGCTGATGATGTTATCATATTTGTTGCCCCTATAAAAAATGACATCCAGTTCTTGGCTTCAACTTTTTCCTCCTTGAGAGAATTTATCGGATTAGTCACTAATTGTGCCAAAAGTCTCATTGCGCCCATTCACTACAGTAACATTGACCTTGATGACGTTCTTCAAGCCTTTATGGCGGTCCGTACTACCTTTCCTATGAGATATTTGGGGTTGGGGTTTTCGGTTTTGAGGCTTAAGAAGATTCACTTCAGTTCTTGAAGGATAAGATCATTGGAAAGCTTGCACCTTGGATCGCCAAGCACTTGATCGCAGTGTCTTGGCCAAGGCCATGCTTACCACAATTACTATATATCAGTTGATGCTCTTGACTTACCGGTGGAAGTGAGTAAGAAGATTGACATCTTATGACACACCTATCTCTGGGAGAGATGTGACAAGGTGGCTAGATGAAACTTCTAGGTCAATCATGAGTTTGTTTGTAAGCACAACATCTTTGGTGGACCTCAACCTCGAGAAGCTTGCTACTGCCCTTCGTCTGATATGGCTTTTGTACGAGTGGATCGACTAACGGTACAACATACCGAGGGTACCCAACCTCGGGGGAATAAGGTCGCTAGGATGGCCTCGAGGCTCGGCTATAGCCTAGGCCCCTCGACCTGACGGCGAGCCTCGTCTAGAAGGATATATCATTACTTGTACCATAAGACATGTATGAGTAGAAAACTTGGACAATAAGCCATGTAACCCTACCCCTCATCCAAATATATAAGGGAAGGTAGAGGCCTCCGAAGGAGCCATATAGGTCCCAATAGATCCAACAATACTTCCTCATACGAGGCACATCAATACAATGACATGCATGATGTAGGGTATTAACTCATCACGAGGGCCTGAACCTAGGTACAACTCTCATCCTGTGTGTACCCTATTATGATCCCCTATGCACGCTCCGCTCCATGAGTGATCCTATGCAGGGATCTGAAGGTTTTCTCATCGCCAGTTGGTGCGCTAGGTAGGGGTGGCGCACATAGATACCATGTTAAGATGAGTTTTCCTTCATCAACATAAACTTCAATCTCAACTGAGACCACGAAAATCATTCATGAAGTTCAGGGGCTCAACGTCAACATAGCCCTTGCGTGACCTGCTGAATTATCTGGACATCAGATTCATTTTCGTCAGCCGCACCTCATCAAACATCATTTCGTCGTTTTCTTCGATGGGATTGTGCGGAATTGAGTCTGCAACGAGCCTGCAAAGTTTCATAGCAATCCAATGTGGAATTTCCACTGATCCCCAATATACCGAAACCATGCAGATCTGGACAAAATATGCGAGTTTAGAAGAATGAGTCTGGCGACCAAGTCTCACATCCTTTCGAAGATCCACCCATTCAGATTATGTGGAATTTTGCCTTATCGACAACCCCTCAAAATTTTAGATCAATTTGACAGTTCAAACTCTGGGACGAGCCCGAGGAGTACATCGAGTTATGAATCTGTTTCTGCCTGAAAATAAATCCAACCAAAGTTCATCTTTTTTGATGAATGGGCTATCAAAGATCATCGCACAAACATTCATTGCGCGCGCGGGTCTTCACCGCGTGCACCTCCTCTGCGGATCTTGGCCATTGCAGGCCTCACCACCGGCCTCTTCGCGCTGGTCTCATCACCCAGCGGACCTTCGTTACCGCAGATCTTCACTGATGCAGGCCTCAACGGTAGCCTCATCGCCAGTCGTACCTTCGTCATCGCGGGCCTCATCGCCCGGCGGACCTTCGTCACCGTGGACCTTCGTCGCCGTCCTTCTCACATCGGCAGCGTCACCCGAGGGCCTTGGTCACCGTGGACCTTCATCACCACGAGCCTCACCGCCTACCTCCTCATGCCGGCCTCATCACCCAGCGGGCTTTCGTCATGGTGGGCCTTACCGCCTGCCAGCTCACGCCGATCTCATCTCCTGGCGAACCTTCGCCACTGCGGACCTCACCGCTGGCCTCCTTGCACCAGCCACATCATCCGATGGACCTTTGCCACCATGGGCCTAACCGTCGGCTTTCTCGCATCGGCCTCATCATGCAGCGGACTCAGGCCTCACCGCACGGACTGCGTCGTGCGGACCTCCTCGCGTCGGACTCATCGCTTCAGCCTCCTCACCTGAAACACTCGAACCTCACCGCATGAGCTTCATCACGTGGACCTCAATCTACAAACCTTGTTGCAACCAGCTCAGAGGCCCCGTCTCACTGCTTACCAATCTTTGTAAATTTTATGAGATATATTTTTGCTAGTACTACTTCATGTATGCAGATAAATCAGTGACCGCTCCACGGTGTCACCTAGCGAAGCAGACCTCGCCACTCTGCCAGCACGGACATCACTGCACAGTCTATGCCAACCCTGATGGCTACCTCAACCTTGCCGCGTTCGCTTTGAGGGCTTTCCCTCACCATGACCGGCTTGCGGGCTCATACTTTGTCGCTTCAGAAAGCAATTCATCTCCATGCTTAAGCTCCACATTGTACTACAAATGAGTTTTTTATTTTTTGAGTCATCTGCGCATCACTCAATATTTTCACACCCACACCCACCGGGTGAGCTGCACATCCATGCCTTATGAAACAAGAATAAAATATGGCCTTTACTACAAGGCAAAAACCAAACGGGAAGCCGGAGGCTGAATAATTTTTTGTCGCGCCATGCCCTGTCAAACTTACCGACCTCCCAAGGCCACGACTGGAGCTGCATCGATGTAAGAACAAAAACGGGAAGCCAGAGGCTGAATAATTTCTTGTCGCATCGTGCCCTGTCAAAAACACTGATCTCCGTGAGGACGAAACCTAGAGGTGATATTGCATGATCTGTCCAAAGCTGAGACACTCCGGGCTATATCAAACATCATTCTCCTTGTGGTAAGTAGGAGGCTACATCTAAGCAATCCCTTTAGAGGCGAACCCCAAAGGTTGCATGCAAAATGACCTCTGTGACGTCAGACTTGGGGGCTGCATCCAAAGTGGACTTCCCTAAAGTCAGCTCAGAGGCTGCATCAAGGAGATCTATCCGAGGCCAGACCCATGGGCTGCATGAAAAAGAACGAACCTCTCGGGATAGACTTAGGGGAAGTAGTAAATTGATCTCTCTTTCGCTAGACTTGGGGGCTGCATGACGCAAAGTGGACCTCCCGGTAGTCAGGTACGAGGTTGGCGGGCTTCGGCATTGCCGCTTTCGGGCTCGGGGGTTTCACTTCGCCCCATCAGGGCCCTTTACGCATCAAGGCTCGAGGGCTCTGATACATCTCCAACGTATCTACTTTTTCTAACGCTTTTCCTCTTGTTTTGGACTCTAATTTGCATGATTTGAATGAAACTAACCCCAGACTAACGATGTTTTCAGTAGAACTTCCATGTTGTTGTTTTTGTGCAGAAATAAAAGTTCTCGGAATGGAACGAAACTTTGCGAGGATTTTTTATACAATAAAAGAGAATTTCTGGAGCCAAGAATCACCGGAGGGGGGCACCTGGGTGGGCAGAACCCACCAGGGCGCCCCCCCTCTAGGCACGCCAAGGTGGGTTGTCCCCACCTGGTGGCCCCGCAGACCCTGAAACCGATGCTATAAAATCACATATTTCCAGAAAAAATCAAGGAGAAAGAATTCTCGCGTTCCACGAGATGAAGCCATCGTCCCCTCCCGTTCTTCATCGGGAGGCCAGATCTGGAGTCCGTTTGGGGCTCCGGGAAGGGGGATCTTCGATCTTCGTCATCACCAACCCATCTCCATCGCCAATTCCATGATGCTCCCCACCGGGAGTGAGTAATTCCTTCGTAGGCTCGCTGGTCGGTGAGGAGTTGGATGAGATTCATCATGTAATCTAGTTAGTTTTGTTAGGGCTTGATCCCTAGTATCCACTATGTTCTATGCTTAATGCTTGTCACTTTGGGCCCGGGTGCCATGATTTCAGATCTGAACCGTTTATGTTGTCACCATTATATCCATGTTCTAGATCCGATCTTGCAAGTTATAGTCACCTACTACGTGTTTTGATCCGGCAACCCCGGAGTGACAATAGTCAGGACCACTCCCGGTGACGACCGTAGTTTGAGGAGTTCATGTATTCACCACGTGTTAATGCTTTGTTCCGGTTCTCTATTAAAAGGAGGCCTTAATATCCCTTAGTTTCCAATTGGACACCGCTGCCACGGGAGGGTAGGACAAAAGATGTCATGCAAGTACTTTCCATAAGCATGTATGACTATTTACGGAATACATGCCTACGTTATATTTATGAACTGGAGCTAGTGGCGTATCGCCCTAGGTTATGACTATCACGTGATGAATATCATCCAACAAATCATCGATCCAATGCCTATGAATTTCTCTTATATTGTTCTTGCTAAGTTACCAATGCTATCATTACTGCTGCACTTGTTACAAAACTATTGCTATCACTGTTACCATTACTATTGTTGCCGCTACTATTATCAAAACTATCATATTACTTTGCTACTGATCACTTTGCTGCAGATAATTAATCTCCAGGTGTGATTGACTTGATAACTCAGCTGCTAATACTTACAAATATTCTTTGGCTCCCCTTGTGTCGAATCTATAAATTTGGGTTGAATACTCTACCCTCAAAAACGGTTGCGATCCCCTATACTTGTGGGTTATCAAGACCTTTTTTTGGCGCCGTTGCCGGGGAGCATAGCTATATTTGTTGAGTCATTTGGGTTTATTATCAAATTTTCACTATGAAGAATCTGAAGAATGCTAAGACTAAGATTTTTCCCTCTAAGACGAGGGGAGGTAAGGAACTGCCATCTAGATGTGCTTTAGATTCACCTTCTGTTATAAGTAAACTTGCAACACCACCACATGCTATTAATCCTGATATGTCGCAAATTATTGATGATGCTACATCTACTATAAATGATACTTATGATGATGCTAGTACCTTGCTTGATGATGATGTGCCACTAGGTGATTTTCTTTATGAACAAATTGCTAGAGTAAGACAACATTAAGTTGTTGAAACTGATGTTGCTATGACTTTGCCATGCTTAATGCTTGTCACTTTTGGCCCGGGTGCCATGATTTCAGATCTGAACCTTTATGTTATCACCATTATATCCATGTTCTAGATTCGATCTTGCAAGTTATAGTCACCTACTACGTGTTATGATCCAGCAACCCCGCAGTGACAATAGTCGGGACCACTCCCGGTGATGACCGTAGTTTGAGGAGTTCATGTATTCACCGTGTGTTAATGCTTTGTTCCGGTTCTCTATTAAAAGGAGGCCTTAATATCCCTTAGTTTCCAATTGGACCGCACTGCCACGGGAGGGTAGGACAAAAGATGTCATGCAAGTTCTTTCCGTAAGCACATGTGACTATTTACGGAATACATGCCTACATTATATTTATGAACTGGAGCTAGTGCCGTATCGCCCTAGGTTATGACTGTCACATGATGAATATCATCCAACAAATCATCGATCCAATGCCTACACATTTCTCTTATATTGTTCTTGCTAAGTTACCACTGCTATCGTTACTGCTGCACTTGTTACAAAACTACTGCTATCACTGTTACCGTTACTATTGCTGCCACTACTATTATCAAAACTATCATATTACTTTGCTACTGATCACTTTGCTGCAGATAATTAATCTCTAGGTGTGGTTGAATTGACAACTCAGCTGCTAATACTTACAAATATTCTTTGGCTCCCCTTGTGTTGAATCTATAAATTTGGGTTGAATACTCTACCCTCGAAAACTGTTGCGATCCCCTATACTTGTGGGTTATCACGCTCCACTTTGCCTCGGTGGCTCAAAGGGTCCGGTCTCACCGCTTCCGGGCTGCGGGCTTGACTTCGCCCCATCAGGTTCCTTGCCGCATCCAGGCTCAGGGGATCTACTTCACCTCGGCGGCTCACACGCTACGGCCTCGCCGCTTCCGGGCTTTGGGGCTTCACTTCGCCCAATCAGGCTTCTCGCCCCGACTACATTCAAACAGCTACAATCATTGCAGGACACTCCACCCGACTCCACGAGTCGGCCTGGGGCTCGGGGGCTACACCCATAGGGTACACTATCGTGCCCCCAGTGTCTACAGAAGACAAAGTAATCGTGCACTATCGGTGCCATGAAGCTAACCATCTTCAACGACAAAACAAGACAAGGAGGTCGGACGCCCTACACACCCTGCGCGGCGGGCTCCGGTCTCCCCTTTGGGGCTCCAAGCCCGATAGAGCACGCCAGCTCCATCCTCGCGCTCGAGTTGCTAGATATCTCTAATAACAAAGAAGATAGGAAGGTCAGACACGTTGCTCGCCGTGCATGGTTGTGCTTGACTCCCCCTAGCAGCGAGAAGCCCAATGGATCGTTTCATCTCCAACAAGGCAAGCTGGCACAAGATCATCTCTCCTTCCAGGGACTCTCTCAAGACCTCGCCAAGTAGTCCAAGATGATGCACTTGGTTCAACATCAACCCTGATGCAGCCAAGCTACCGATGAGACAATACACTTAGGGTGTCTAGGAGGGCGCACGCCTGGCCAACCTGAGTGTTTCCAAGGTCGGACTCATGAAGATAGACTACGATTGTCGCCAACACTACAAGAGCCCGTCTGGGTTCTCATTCCCGAAGACAAGAGACTCCAACTCCAGACGCGCTCGGGGCTACTGACGGTACAATACACTAGGGGTACCCGACCTCCGAGGAATAAGGCCGCTAAGCCATCCACGGAGCCCCGCTATTGCCTAGGCTCCTCACCCTGACGACGGGCCTCCTCTAGAAGGATATATCATTATTTGTACCTTAAGACATTAAACATGGTCACCAAGCCAAGTAATCCTACCCCTCATGCACCTATATAAGGGGAGGTAGGGGCCTCCCAAGGAGGCATCCATGAGATCCCCAATAGATCAAACAATACTTCCTCATACTAGGTACATCAATACAATGACATGCAGGATGTAGGGTATTACCACACTACGAGGGCCTGAACCGGGGTAAAACTCGTGTCCCTTTTGTATCCTATTCAAATCCTCTATGCGTGCTCCGCCCCATGAGTAATCCTATGTAGGGTGCTGATGGGGCTGCCATAATTCATATAAGGGATGGATGTACGACTAAATTCTGGAATCGTCCTGGATTGAAGGCATCAGGCTTAAAGACATCGCTCCCAAGATCTTCGACCTCTCAGAAAACAAATCTTGCTATGTCCAAAAAGCTCTCCTCTTTTATATAGTTTTGTAATCGGTGTGCAAATCTTCAATTTGGATTATTCTAGTGTTTTTTTCATCTATTGAGTTATCCAAGAAAATTCTAAACTCAAATTTCTGTATGGTTAACTTCTGTATTTATCGGCTCCTATTTTTCTTCTTCTTTCTTAGTCCATCTGTTTGCCATTGAATTCTCTTCCTCTATGCAGTGGCAACAATTTGATGATGAAGTCATGCGACACTTAATTTTTTATTTGAAAGTTATCACTAAAATACACTACTATATTCTTGTTCTTGCATATTTTTGAAACGGTGCAGGTACTATTAAGAATGTGTGCACAATTTTATCATTACTTGCTCTATGTACATTTTGTTGGGGAACGTAGTAATTTCAAAAAAATTCCTACGCACACACAGGATCATGGTGATGCATAGCAACGAGAGGGGAGAGTGTTGTCCACGTACCCTCGTAGACCGAAAGCGGAAGCATTAGCACAACGCGGTTGATGTAGTCGTACGTCTTCACGATCCGACCGATCAAGTACCGAACGCACGGCACCTCCGAGTTCAGCACACGTTCAGCTCAATGACGTCCCTCGAACTCCGATCCAGCCAAGTGTTGAGGGAGAGTTTCGTCAGCACGACGGCGTGGTGACGATGATAATGTTCTACCGACGCAGAGCTTCACCTAAGCACCGCTACGATATTATCGAGGTGGACTATGGTGGAGGGGGGCACCGCACACGGCTAAAAGATCAATGATCAATTGTTGTGTCTCCAAGGGGTGCCCCCTCCCCGTATATAAAGGAGTGGAGGAGGGGGAGGGCCGTCCCTCTCTATGGCGCGCCCTAGAAGGAGTCCTACTCCCACCGGGAGTAGGATTCCCCCCTTCCAAGTAGTAGGAGTAGGAGTCAAGGAAAGGGGAGAGAGAAGGAAGGAGGGGGCGCAGCCCCTCCCCCTAGTCCAATTCGGACTAGGCCTTGGGGGGCGCCCAGCCTCTCCTCTCTCTTTCCCCTAAAGCCCAGTAAGGCCCATATACTCCCCGGCGAATTCCCGTAACTCTCCGGTACTCCAAAAAATACCCGAATCACTCGGAACCTTTCCGATGTCCGAATATAGTCGTCCAATATATCGATCTTTACGTCTCGACCATTTCGAGACTCCTCGTCATGTCCCCAATCTCATCCGGGACTCCGAACTACCTTCGGTACATCAAAACACATAAACTCATAATATAACCGTCATCGAACTTTAAGCGTGCGGACCCTACGGGTTCGAGAACAATGTAGACATGACCGAGACACGTCTCCGGTCAATAACCAATAGCGGAACCTGGATGCTCATATTGGCTCCCACATATTCTACGAAGATCTTTATCGGTCAAACCGCATAACAACATACGTTGTTCCCTTTGTCATTGGTATGTTACTTGCCCGAGATTCGATCGTCGGTATCTCAATACCTAGTTCAATCTCGTTACCGGCAAGTCTCTTTACTCGTTTCGTAATACATCATCCCGCAACTAACTCATTAGTTACAATGCTTGCAAGGCTTATAGTGATGTGCATTACTGAGTGGGCCCACAGATACCTCTCCGACAACCGGAGTGACAAATCCTAATCTCGAAATACGCCAACCCAACAAGTACCTTCGGAGACACCTGTAGAGCACCTTTATAATCACCCAGTTACGTTGTGACGTTTGGTAGCACACAAAGTGTTCCTCCGGTAAACGGGAGTTGCATAATCTCATAGTTATAGGAACATGTATAAGTCATGAAGAAAGCAATAGCAGAATACTAAACGATCAAGTGCTAAGCTAACGGAATGGGTCAAGTCAATCACATCATTCTCCTAATGATGTGATCCCGTTAATCAAATGACAACTCATGTCTATGGCTAGGAAACATAACCATCTTTGATCAACGAGCTAGTCAAGTAGAGGCATACTAGTGACACTCTGTTTGTCTATGTATTCACACAAGTATTATGTTTCCGGTTAATACAATTCTAGCATGAATAATAAACATTTATCATGAAATAAGGAAATAAATAATAACTTTATTATTGCCTCTAGGGCATATTTCCTTCACATTTCTTCATTTTCTTTCTTCTTCTAGGTAATAATACCAATTCCTTAATTCATTCTACCTTAGAATAACATCTACTTTCGTTTTTTGCTGTATTTTTGTTCTTATAGTGTATGACTTTGCTTACCCATATGAAAAGGTGGTTGGCACAAAAAAGATTTCACTCATCTGTCTTATTTGTGTTAATGTTTGCGGCTCGTAGTTTCTTGTTGTTTCTTAGTCTCTTTTTGGGACGTTGAATTTCTCCGATATTGGTGCATGTGTATTCAGTTTAATGTTGCGATTGTATCACTCTGCTTAATTTTGTGTTACAAACTTAAAATAAAATTCAGTTTTAATTTATATCTTTTTAATCATAACTATTATTGAAGTTGAACTAGGTTTTGTTACAAAGTATAAAAAATGCAAGTTTTCAATATATTTTAATTCCTGCACATAAGTAAAAAGCTTAACAAAAGCTATTATCATTAGAATTAACATTGCTCGAAGTTGAAGATTAGTTCCTTTCTTCAAATCTTTCTAATTTGTTCATGTTAGGCACAGTTGTATAACATTAATTTCCTTTTCAAGTTATTGTTGTTTCTTGTAGGGTTAAACCACTCCCATAATTCATTGTTCCTGAGAAATAAAATGTTTCTTATTTAGTTTTTTGTTCATTTCTTCTCTGAGTTAACACACGCCCTATAATTCTTTCTTTTTAGCAATACATTTTTTTCTTATTTCCTTCATGTTTTGTTCATTTCTTCTTTGATGTAGAAACACTAGTAGAATTTTTTTCTTTCTTACATGATGTTTTTGTCATTATCTCTTTTTAATTTTGTACATTTCTTCTTTCTCGTAACACCACTTCACGATTCTTTCTTCCTTATGTAGAAACTTGATTTATTTTTTTTAGGTTACACCACTCCGAGTATTCTTCCTTCCTTCAATAAAATTGTGTCTTTTTCTTTGTTTGTCTCTTCCCTTTTTACAATTTATCCTTGTTTAGTTCAGCAATTTGAATGTATAATTAGTTCACCTGCAAAAAAAGGAATTTATAATTTACTTGTCAAAAAATCTATGACACTTCAATTTTAGTGCCATCACTGATTTGTAACAAATTTGGTTTTATGGGCCAGATGGGCTTCCATAGATGACCATCTTACTTTGTGAATTTGCTTGTCTCTAGAAAAAGTGGCATTTCACATATGCAGAACGTGTGGCCTAGTAGTCAAGCACCTTTTTTTCAACAATAAAGTAGTCAAGCACCTAGCATTTACAGGGGGGCTCCTAACCGGCGCTCTCAGCGCCGGTTTTGATTACTGGCGCTCGAAGGTGGTGGTACATGGGCCGGCCCAGCAACACTGTTCGCTCGCTCCCAGGCAGCGCAAAAAAAATAACACAATAAGTAGCGATCTGGTTGATTGAACTCGCGCCGCGAGTACAACGATCAAGCACGGCTAGCCACAACGCCGACTAGGTACTGGCGACTATATACAGGACAAACAATTTAAGAGCAGAGTTATATCGTTTACTGGTTTCTCCAAAAAAGGCATGTCATTTACTGTAGCGCTTTGATTCTTGAATTATTTCAAAACATTTTTGGAAAATGTGTTTTTCAAAGTAAACAAAAAAATTTAAGTTCACATATTAAAAAAACTCACGTATTAAAATAAAATGAACAAATACGAAAAAGTTAATGTATTCAAAAAAGTTCAGAAATACAAAAAGTCAGTAAAAATTAAAAAGTACACTAATTTGGGAAACAGATCATGAATTTGAAAAGGAGTTCATCGTTTTTCAAAAATGTTCACGAACTTTTTTGGAAAAAATATCGGTGGTCGAATTTGAAAAAGTAATCATGAAAAAAGTTCATCAAAAATGAAAAAGTTCATCGAGTTACAAAAAAGTTCATCGATTTTGAAAAAAGTTCATCAAATTTGAAAAACAGTTCATCAACTTCGAAAAAAGTTCATCGAGTTTGAAAAAAGTTCATCGAGTTACAAAAAAGTTCATCGACTTTGAAAAAAGTTCATCAAATTTGAACAATAGTTCATCAACTTCGAAAACAGTTCATCAAGTTTGATAAAAGTTCATCGAATTTGAAAAAAGTTCATCAAATATTATAAAATACGTTCACGCATTTTTGAAAACAAAAAAATAAAACTTTCATCACTTTTGGAAAATAGTTCATGAATTTTAAAAAATATTCACGCATTTAGTTAAAAGAAAAAAGAACCAAACAAAAGCTGTTCCGAGAGAAAAAAAAGAAGAAGAAAATGAAGAGAACTATTGCTAGAAAAAAGGAAAAGGAAAGAACAAATGAAGGAAAAAGCAGTTACCAAACACATGTGGTGGGGTGGCCAGTTGGTTGACCATACTGAATGTTAAATCTGGTGACCATGGTTCGAATCACGCCCAGCTCAGTTTTTGTTTTTTAACAGAATAAAAAAACAAAGTAGAACGGGCCGGCCCAGCGAGGGGGAGGGGTGTGAGCGATCGGCAGGATTCGAACCCCCCACGTCCTCGTGCAAGCTAGCTTCGATAGACAACTACACCAATCCCACTGATGTGGTGATCTGCAACCTTTTTATCATTCTGTTCTTTCTTCCTTTTTTTTCTTTTTTCTTTTTCTCTTTCCTTTTTCTAATTCAACGGAAAAAGTTCATCGAATTTGATGAACCTTTTTTCAAATCTGTTAAACTTTTTCAAAAATCGATGAACCTTTTCATTTTTGATGCACTCTTTTCAAACCCGATATCGGTGAACTCTTTTTTTTTTCAAATTTGGTGAACTATTTTTTAGTTGAATGTTTTCTAAAAATCGATGAATTTTTTTTCAAAATCGGTGAACTTTTTTTCAAAATCGATGAATTTTTTTCAAATTTGATGAACTATTTTAGAAAACAGATGATTTTTTTACTTGTGAACGTTTTTTGAAAATCAATGAACTTTTTTCAAAATCGGTGAACTTTTTTTCAAAATCGATGAACGTTTTTCAAATTTGATGAACTATTTTAGAAAATCGATGATTTTTTTACTTGTGAATGCTTTTTGAAAATCGATGAACTTTTTTCAAAATTGGTGAACTTTTTTTCAAAATCGATGAACTTCTTTCAAATTTGATGAACTATTATAAAAACCGATGAACTTATTTTTGGAAACGGATGAAGTTTTTTTTCGTACGTTTTTTAGAGTGGAGGACAAAGCGTACGTTTTTTTTTGAGTGAAAGAACGAGGCATGATTTTTTTTAAAGAGAACGAAGCGTACGCAAGCGTGAGCTGGCGAGCGAATCACTGAATTGCCTCGTGATGGGCTGGCCCATACCAGGTGTTACGTGGGCGCCAGAAACTCCAACCGGCGCTGAAGGCGCCGGTTAGGAGCTCCCTAAAAGAGTTTGCGGATTTGGAAAAATTAATTATTATTTTTATAATATTCATGAATTTGAAAAAAAAATCTTGAGTTTGAAAATTTCACGGATTTGAAAAAAAATTCACAAATTAGAAAAATGTTAACAAGTTTGAAAAAAACTATGCAGGTTTAAAAAATGTTCGTGATTTTGAAAATAAGCACAGAATTTTGAAAAATAAAGTTGACAACCTTAATTGTTTTTGCTAATTGAAAAGATTTCACAAACTTGAAAACGAACCATGAATTTGAAAAAGTTCACCAATTTCAAAAATGTTCATGAATTTGAAAAATACGAAAAGAGGAAAAAGAAAGATAAAAATCCAAAAAAAGAAAATAAAGGCGACAATAAATCTAAAAGTAAAAGGGAACAAAAACAAAAGACTGAAAGAACCAAAGAAACCAGAGATAAACCGGGCCAAGAAAATGTTACCAGAAACCGAGTGTATATTAATTTAGAAAAACAATAGGAACGCGCTATGTGCGCTGAATAGGTAATGGTGGGGATATGTACCGCCCGCAGCCAGACGCAATGAGCAGCGCTCGCCTGTAGCAACGCTGTAGTGGGTCGGCCCTTTATTTGCTACGAATTTTAGATAGTTAGCTAGTTCATCTGTTTCTTTTCTCTCTTTTTTCTTTTGTTTATATTCTGAAAAATATTAAATATAGATATTTCAACATAAATTTACTTTAACTTTAAAAGGTATTTGAAACATTGAAAAACAAGTTCAAATCATTCAAAACAAATGTTTGGACCATTTAAACAAAAATGCTCTCGACATCTAAAAATGTTTACGTGCTTAAAAAAAATCATGGCACTTACAAAAATGTCCATACAATACTAAAAGTAATTTGGGTAATTATAATTGGTGCTTCATACCGTCAAAATAAATATGCAATACATTTAAAAAAATTATAGTTTAAAAAAATATCTTTGTAAAAAATGTAAGAATATTTTTGTAATTTCAAATTGTAACATTCAAAAAATATACGAAACTATCTTTGTGTCATATACAAAATATACAATGTAAAACAAATGTTCACGTAATTTAAAAACGTGTTTCATTACCATTCAAAACAATGTTCAAACATGGATTCAAAAAAGGTTCGACATATATTCGAGAAAATGTTCAAACATGTATTTAAGAAAAACAATGTTCAACATATATCAAGAAAATGGTCCATATGTATATGGAAAATGTGAAACATGTATTTAGAAAGTATACACTTATTTGTGACAATAAAAAGGAAAGAAAAGAAAAAAGAAAAACATAAAAACATAAAAATAAAACAACTAAAGAAAAATAGAAAAAACAGAAGGAAAAAACCCGCATGCAAGGTTCTGAAACCAGTCCATGCTGGTCTACAAAACCATCCGAAAACCGCTTTGATGGGTGGGCCCACTAAGGCGAGGACACACCGATCCCGAGTGGCAGGACGGATGCTCCTCATGCCGCGGGCGAGATATAGCCCTAGTGCTTCTTCTGTTGCTCAGCATTGCCTTTATTTATTGGGCCTTGAGTTTTAGGCGGAATAATACATGCATTGTCCATTCATATCTCTTGAAATAGGCTTTCACGCAGCTTTATAAAAAAAGCCCAAGCAGCCAAACCAATAAAAGGTAGAGAGGAGATCCTCTTATAAAGTAGCTCACAAAATAAAACAATAGTGAAGAGTAGCGAGACCGCCACCTACTCAGTGTCGAACATGAAAATAGGTGGAGCAACACCTAACAATAGGCAATACAGACTACAGAATAGTGTTGGGGAACGTAGTAATTTCAAAAATTTCCTACGCACACGCAAGATCATGGTGATGCATAGCAACGAGAGGGTAGAGTGTTGTCTACATACCCTCGTAGACCGTAAGCGGAAGCGTTTTATCAACGCGGTTGATGTAGTCGTACACCTTCACGATCCGTCCCGATCAAGTACCGAACGTACGGCACCTCCGCGTTCAGCACACGTTCAGCTCGATGACGTCCTCGCCTTCTTGATCCAGCAAGAGAGACGAAGTAGTAGATGAGTTCCGGCAGCACGATGGCGTGGTGACGGTGTTGGTGAAGAACAATCTCCGCAGGGCTTCGCCTAAGCACTACGAAAACTATGACGGAGGATAAACTAGAGGGGACGGGGTAGCCGGCACACGGCTTGGTGTTTCTTGATGTGTCTTGGGTGCTAGCCCTACCCCTCTATTTATATGTTGGCCTTGGGATCGATACTTGGAGTAAAAGCCTCCACAAAGTCGGTTTCACCCGAAAGGCAAGAGTCCTTCTCGGACTCCAGGGCCAGACGCCAGGGTTCCCGGCGTCTGGACCCAGACGCCAGGGACCCTGCGTCTAGGTCCAGACGCCGGGAACCCTGGCGTCTAGGTCCAGACGCCGGGAACCCTGGCGTCTGGCCCTGGAGTCCGAGAAGGACTCTTGCCTTTCGGGTGGCATCTAGCCTCTGGACTCCGCAAAACTTCCTTTTGCGCTTTCCAAAAACCTTGTGGGCTTTCCCCTTTGGCCCAAATAAAGTGTTCTCGTACCCAAACATTTCGGGAAACATCCGGAACCCCTTTCGGTGAATTCTGGAACCCTTCCGGAGACCAAACACTATTATCCCATATATCAATCTTTATATCCGGACCATTCCAGAGTTCCTCGTCATGTCCGTGATCTTATCCGGAACTCCGAACAACATTCGGTCACCAACATACATAACTCATATAATACTATATCATCAACGAACGTTTAAGCGTGCGGACCCTACGGGTTCGAGAACTATGTAGACATGACCGAGACACTTCTCTGGTCAATAACCAATAGCGGAACCTGGATGCCCATATTGGCTCCTACATATTCTACGAAGATCTTTATCGGTCGAACCGCATAACAACATACGTTGTTCCCTTTGTCATCGGTATGTTACTTGCCCGAGATTCGATCGTCGGTATCTCAATACCTAGTTCAATCTCGTTACCGGCAAGTATCTTTACTTGTTCTGTAATGCATCATCCCGTAACTAACTCATCAGTCGCATTGCTTGCAAGGCTTATAGTGATGTGCATTACCGAGAGGGCCCAGAGATACCTCTCCAACAATCAGAGTGACAAATCCTAATCTCGATCTATGCCAACTCAACAAGTACCATCGAAGACACCTGTAGAGCACCTTTATAATCACCCAGTTACGTTGTGACAGTTGGTAGCACACAAAGTGTTCCTCCGGTATTCGGGAGTTGCATAATCTCATAGTCATAGGAACATGTATAAGTCATGAAGAAAGCAATAGCAGTAAACTAAACGATCAAGTGCTAAGCTAACGGAATGGGTCAAGTCAATCACATCATTCTCCTAATGATGTGATCCCGTTAATCAAATGACAACTCATGTCTATGGTTAGAAAACATAACCATCTTTAATTAACGAGCTAGTCAAGTAGAGGCATACTAGTGACACTCTGTTTGTCTATATATTCACACATGTATTATGTTTCCGGTTAATACAATTCTAGCATGAATAATAAACATTTATCATGAAATAAGGAAATAAATAATAACTTTATTATTGCCTTTAGGGCATATTTCCTTCAAATAGGAGCAAAACCACACATCCTCACGAAATCACCAGACCCCATAGCACTGCAAATACCAAGCTATGCGAGAGATCCCACAACCTGCTCGCTCCGAGACGTGGAGCGCTAATCCTGCCAGTGGATTGCAAGGATCGCATGGAGTGACATCACGGAAACGTGCTAAAGATTGGAGACTAAAGACGCCACCCCACGCCAGGGCCAGAGAAGCTTCTCACGGGGATCAAAACTTGTTCGAATGCACTGATGGGGCTGCGACCTGAAGGTACCTGGACACCACGAGGACGCCCGAGAAGGTGATGACACATTGCGCCACCACTGCCGAGTACGAAGGACGTACTAAAGATTTCATTCAGAGCCCTATCACGGGGCGATGACCCACAAAGACACTCTCAACACGAAAGTGGCGCACACTTGCATCGCCATCGTCGTTGCCGAACCGCGGAGCATTCAGCTTCACCCATGCAAAACGAGGTTTGATCCCACCCATGAGTAGGACCATCACCGCCAGCACAAAAGTCCTCTACATCCGAACCAGGGAGAAGCCATCATTGAGTCCATGAGAATGCAAAGATCACCCACTGCCATGCCCTTGCTACCCACATCCCAAGATGACAGCCACCATCGTTGCCACATTGCTCACAACAGAGTCAATCTACATAGCCTCACCATCAAAGGCCACCGCCCGGGCATCCCAGAACGATTCCCTGCCGCCGCCAGACCACGACATTGCAACAAGGTTGGACTATGGCATGGACATCACTGGCATATAGTCGGACCTCCACATGCCGAGGTGACCTCCAACAGCGGGGGCCCGATCCCACATGGGTCTAGCCCCCAAACCAACTATGCGGATGGGAATGGAGCTAGCCGACAACACCCAGTAACACGCCCACGGGTCACCTGCCCATACGAAGCCACAACAACAACACGCCATGTAGTCGGGGCACGGTCCTCCAGAGGGCCAGATGAGACAACTCCAGATCTAACCGGGGGAGCACCATCAATTCCTGAGCACCCCTATCCCTTAATGGCGTGATCGAGCACGAGTTAATCCTTAGGATACTTGAGAATTTTGGGTTCGATCTTAAATAGAGAGAGTGGATCAAAGATATTATTTCTGCAGGTCACTCTGCGGGTTGGCTTAGTGGCACGTCTGGAAAATCTTCGCATTGTTGACGTGGGGTTTTCTAGGGCGACCCCTCATCATCTTTAGTCTTTGTCTTAGCTGTTAACCTCTTGAAGTATATTGTTAAGAAGGAGTAGGCTTCATCGTTCTATTCCGCGGCAGGGCAAATTTCTTCTTATTCACTACGCGAACGACACTATTTTGGTACTCCATGCTCTGGTTAGCTTCGTAATTTGAAAAAGACTAGTGGTTGGGACGCCATCCTGTGGCGCCGTTTGAGAGGAACCTGTGCGCATATTTTTATTTAAAAAATACATAGAGTCCTCGCCTCCGTCTAAAAAAACATCTCAGAAAAAAAATCCTCACCTCCATCTAAAAAAATGTAAAAAGGAAAAATTTACCACCGCAGTCTACTAGCGAGTGCCATTTTGCATAACCGTCCGTTAAAAAAATACCAAAGGTCCTCACATCCATCTAAGAAAAATACATTTAAATAATAACCCACAACTTCATATAAAAAAAACTTCAAAAGATTTCTCACTGCGGCCAACCAACTTGCGCCACGTGGCATAGCTGGTTGGCCGCCCTTCACGCGTAGCTTAATGGGTTTAATTCTGCATGATTTTGTGCTTTGCATTGGTCTTAAGATTAACTTTCATAAGTCCTGCCTCATTCTAATAAACATTGATCAACGCAAGGCATTTTAATATTGGCAATACTCTTTCATGTGTGCTCTATGCTTCTGGTAGGAAACAATTGACCATCTTAAATTTTGCTGCTCTTTTAGCATTGTGTGTTGGGCATGTTTCGACATTCAATGGAGTTCGAATCACATGGGGCTTGAGGCTATTCAAATTGGAAGCAAAACTTTTTTGGTAATATTTTCTTTGAGATTGCGGACATTGTGGCATGGAACATATGATTTGTTTTCCGACAAAGGGTGGATTTTATTAACTCAAAATAAAGCATTAAGAGGGTCCAAACACAATGAGCACACACCCGGCTTCTGCATAGCTAGAATGCACACAACCAATACCAACACTCACTACTACAAAAACTCGCTGACAAATAACAAAGTCATACAAGACCAAAGCTATGCTTAAGCAAGAAAAAAAACCAAAGCGATCAAATTCATGATCGACAAACTACAACAATGACCATACCCGCATCAACCATCTCATAACACCACAAAGACAACTACTAGAGTGTGAAATGAAAGGACAAAGACTGATTTGCTCTGGCTTAAATATAGACTCAACCATAATTGGTGAGACTACATCAACTCTTTTTGAGAGCGGCGATTTGGTGCCCGGGCTCAGATGAGACCGGGCATGAATAGTATCGTGAATTGAAAGGGAAAAAAGTTCAAAAATTTTGATTTTTTTGCGGTGCAAGATGCTCCTGTGCGTAAACTCTGTGCAAAATTTTGTGAAGTTTGGACATTCGAGGTGCTCGTGGCAAAAAAAGGAAAAAATGGATGTCTGAGAAACTTTTAAAAATCGCAATGTTCACGCCTGATTTTATCTTTTTTGCCACGACCTCCTCTAATGTCCAAACTTCACAAAATTTTGCATGCAGTTCACGCACAGGAGCATCTTGCACCATATTTTTTTGTATTTTTTAAACTTTTTCCTTTTAAAATCACGGTACTGTTCACCGGGCTCTGGGTTGAATTATCGACTCTTCTTGCTCTTTCTTTGTGTGCCTTGTTTCTTTCTTTTGGTCCCATGGACCTTTCTTTGTATTCTAACCTATTTTCTGATCTTCCTTTTGCAACTCTCCTTCTGTCCTTGGAGTGTCACCCCGATGGATTATATATAATGACTAGCAAAAGGGCCAGTGCGTTGCAATGTGAGAAAAAAAACTCATAATCTCTAATGGCCATGATCACATTTTGCTACATCACCGAGATACACTATCACTCTCAATCTCGTGAAATTCATGAACAATTTTTGAAATCATGAGCATTTTGTAAAACTCGGGGACATGTTTGAAGTCATTGACATTTTTCAAAATTTTGAACAATTTTACAAGTTTTCAAACATTTTCCAAAATCAAGAACATTTTCTGAATTCATGAACGTTTTAGACTATTCGCAAACATTTCTTGGATCGGCGAACATTTCTAGAATAGACGAACATTATTTTTAGAAATTGGTGGAACAATTTTTGAAATTCACAAATATTGTTTTGATTTAACAAACATTTTTTTGACTTAACATTTATTTTTGAAATGCATGATCATTTTTAAATCAATGAACATTTTATGAATGAATAAACTATTTTGCAAGTCACATTTTTTTTAATTTTTAGGATATTTTTCCATTCATGAACATTTTTTTGAATTGACTATTTTTTTTATCAATTCCATTAACATTTTTTAATGCACGAAGTTTAAAAACAATCATGAACATTTTTGGATTTCCCGAACATTTGTTTTGAAAATTTTGTACATTTTGTGAATAAGCATACAATTTTTTCAAAATAGCGAGCATTTTTTGAATTCACAAATAATTTTTTTTGACCAGGAACAGTAGGAAAGGCTCCTACTGTGTTAATATATTACCAAAAGATGGGCACTGTACAATGGAGTATTCACATGGTGTGTGTCTCAGCCACTTTGTGGCAAGAGAGAGGGAAAAAACAAACTTAGAGTACTATGAAAGAGTGTTTACAAAGCTAAGTATCAGAGGCCTATTTGCCTCTTTAACCCTGTGTTGGAGTAGTTCAAAGTCCCTCTTGAATCTATTAAGCCAGGACTGAAAGGAGGGAGGTATAGCTTTGAAATGTTTGTTGTTCCTCTCCTTCCAGATACTCCAAGCCGTCACGATGAATTTTTCAAGGAAAAAAGGTGATGGGTGGGCAGTTTTTTGATCTTGAATAGCTTGCAGACGACCGGGGAAAGGCTCCCAGTGAATATCTAGCTTGTCCCAGCATTGTTTACTGAAGGAACAGGTGAAAATCATATGTTCAACCAGAATTCACAAATATTTGATAATTTATTAAAAAATATTTCAAAATTATCATTCTTTATTTAAGAATTTTTTTGAAGTACCTAATTATTTAAAGGAGAGAAAAAACAGAAAAAAATAAAACATAAAGAAAAAGGAAAATTTAACAAATAGGCCTTCCGGACATGGACCGGCCCAAACGGGCGTGCTCCGTCTTGTCCCAGCGCGGAGAGCGCATTATAGGAGGTCTCTACAGCATGGTCCAGCCCAGGCGGGGGATTTCCCTGTGTGAAACATTTTTTATCACTTATAAGTGACATAGGTGGGTAATATTTTGCAACTTTGGGGTAATTTCCGCGACGTACCGCAAGAAGCAGTAGCCCCTGCTTTAGCGAGGGGCGTTTTGGCCCCCGGTAGCATATGCTCCCGCATGAAAAGTAAATTAATAAAAAATGTAAAATGAACGAAAAATTCTGATTTTTTTTATGTTCATGTTAGTGTCGCAAGCATACTTGACAAATTTCATGCGAAATAGAGCAACAGTGTTTCATCGGTGGAAAAAACAAAATTGGGGTGATATTTTATCTTCTTTTTTTTTTGCACAAGCCAAAATGATTAACCTTTTTACCTCAAAATTTCCAGGTAGCATTTGGATGTGACAAATATCACGTAAAATCTTTTTTTAATTTTTTTGACATTTAAAAAAAAATTAGGTCCAGGAGCATGTCCTGCCGGGAGCCAAATTGAATTTCCGTTTTATTATTAGGTATAGAAATAGATATAGATATCTATTTTAATATAGCACGGTAGGAGTCTCTCCTATTGTTTTAAGCTTAAAAGAGGTTTTTATATTTATGCCATCGGTTGTGTCCCACTACTCAGTTTTGCCACTAGGAATTTCAACCGCTCAGACTTCGTTAGACACATACTCAAAAATGCCACTAGACACTATTATTGTGATCTCAAATCTCTTTTGCCATGTTATAATGACATAAATACATATGGATCAACATGCCAGCTCTCCCTCTATCTCACTATAATAAAGCGCGGGGCCTACTTGATCGCAACAACGTTCTTATTTTCCTGTAAAATTATTCGCTTGTTTACTCCTGACGAGTGAGGCCATACTTATCATTGTGAGATAGAGAGAACTGACATGTGGGTCTAGGCTTATTTTTGTCATATAACATGGTCAACGGTTTTGAAGTGAAAATAACAATGTCTAATGGCATTTTTAAGCAAACATCTAACGAAGCGGTGGCATTTTTGAGATATCCAATAGCATTTTTGAGCAAGCATCTCACGTATCGATGACATTTTTAAGTTGTAATTTCTAACGACAAAAACTGAGTAGTGAGACATAACCAATAGCATAAATGATAAAAACCGTAAAAGAAACCTGTCCCGAGAGCGGTCTCCTCAGCCTTTGCCACGCCAAATCCGCCATCCATGGGCGGAGACTGCCGTGAGACGCCAGCCGCACCGCCGAGCCGCCGCCCACGCCCCTCCAACGGCCACCGAGCCCTGCCGCCGATCGCACTGCCTCCTCCAAGGCGTGAAGCCCTGCGATCGTCTGTCAGCAGCCGAGACAGGATGACCCAGGGAAGAATGCACCGCCGCCACCGTCACTGGAGCCCGCACATAGCAGATCGATGCCGTGTTCAGGTTTATTGGATTGACATTAAACGTGTTGACGTTACGGTGCCGGTGGATGGGTGATGCTTGAAACGTATAGAGAGAGAAAGACACTAAGACAAGCGCATGACATAGTTCGCCTAACTGCCCATCAACGCTCAACAAGCAAGTGGTTCGTCCATTAACTTCATCTAGTCTAGGGGGTTTAGTTAGCTGCATCGGTGCATGCCGCGGCTTTCGAGCGGCACGTAAAAGCGGGCTTTATTGCTTCCAAATCCGTCGATGGAGGCATGCCATTCCCGGGCATGAGATGTGAGACGAGAGCTAGCAACAACTCGCAAGCTAGCATGGATTGTTCTTTTCTTGCAGCCAGTTAGCACATGCCCAGTGCCTTGTGCAAACTGGAAAACCCTCGAGGGGCCAGAAAAGCTACGGCTGAGAGTTTCCCCACGTGGGTGCCTGGGTGTAGTACTATGTAGTACCTAGCCGAAAGAAAAGCTAGTGTGAGATTGGACAAATGATTTGGAGAATCTATGGAGGCTACTAGCTTGGAAGTACAAGCAAGCTAGTCATGCAGAGATATGTGCACCACTTACTTTTGGGAGTCATGTGTGAATGATCCAAGGACAAAGTGGTACGCGTTGCTTATCTTTCTTGCCTTCTTTTCTTCCTTTCCTTTTGGAGATAAAAGGCATGTCGAGATAAACGGAATCTGCTCTCCCTAGCTTGTATGGTGTTGCTACTATATTTCTTTCTTCTTTTGCTTTTTGAGAAGACGTATAGCATATATTATTGGAGTAGTGTTTCAGTACATATAGTTATAACTCCTCATACAGTCATACTCATATACTCATTGGTGTATAATACTATTATTGGAGTATAATACTAGCACGTATAGCATATATTATTGGAGTATAATACTAGCATGTTGTACTGAAATTGGCTTTGGCTCATAGGTGTATATGTACCCATTGTCCAAATACACATTTTGAAATGTTAAAAAATTACGAGGAAAAATCCCGCGTGTAAATCCGGACTTTATATGTGCGTACCCAAAGTTCCGGTGAAAAAAGGACATTTTTTGTGGCTTGTGTAAAAAAGACAATTTTCGATGCTTGATTACAGCTATTGACGAGGCATTTTTTCGTCTTTTTTGTACATGCCACAAAAAATGTCTTTTTTCAGCGAAACTTTGTGCACACACATATAATGTCCGGATGCACACACGGGATTTTTTCTCGAATTGTTTTACATTTTGAAATGTGTTTTTTTACATATATTTCATAATTTGTACTGCTACTATATTTCTTTCTTCTTTTGCTTTTTGAGAAGACCTGTAGCATATATAATTTTTTTCTTTTTTTCGAAAAGGGGAAAGACCCTAGCATATATAAATGGAGTAGTGTTCGAATACATGTAGTTATATACAATTCCTCATACTATATATAATACCAACATGTTGTTGTATAGCTACTAGTTCGTCTAAATCAACTTCTAGTTTAGAGACTTAGGGTCATCTTTTTTGCAGATCCTTGAGCGAATCAGCTAGTTGTTCTCTGTGAAATTCGGTGCTCCACACGGGACATTAGCATGTTCATGTTGGACCTCCTCCCTTGCGCAACGGTGACCAATTCGAATAGCTCGAACTAGATGCATATTTATCGCTTCAGAGAAAGTACGTAAGCAATCACGTGAAAAGGCCAGAGACTTGAAATCAAGACGTTGGGACTTTGGAGGATAATTGTAGCACATAAATATGAGTGCACAAAGGTTTCAATACCAATCATTTGTGCGCTTGTACATTTGCATCCTTATAAGTAACATTACACATCATGCGCGGAATACTCCATCCCTTTAACCTCTCGGAGAACAAGTCCGTATGAGGAAAAAATGAACACCTGACCCAAAAAGTAGAAAAGAAGAAAAAGAAACGAAAAGAACTTTAATCACTGTTCTATAAAATAGTGACTTTTCGAGTTAGAATAAACTAATTAACTCTAGTTTTTTCTCCATATAAGTGACGCATCTAACTCAACACCACCATGCCGACCATAAATCGTATATGCACGTACCCCTTTTCCAACATAGAATATAAATCATTGCATCTTCCAAATGTCCTCCAAACTCCAAAAATTCTCAGTGAGGCTCTCGGACTCGGAGAACCCTTGTACCCATCCAGACAAGTCTGAGTCTTGAAGCTGGAAAGTCTGGTTTGACTCAGGCCAAAACCCTTGATTCTGCTCTTCAACCCAATCCCCACTGTGTATCATCTCTCCCACGCTCGCATTTGCACAGCGTGCACCATCATATGACTCCGATGCGAATGAGTCGGACGACGATGTCACCATGCCGGAGCTCTCCATGTAGGCCGTTGGTAGCCCAGGCACAAGATGATCACCAACTGTAGATGCTTGCTGGAGGTGGTGGTCAGCGAGGCGAGGCATCCATAGATACTTCATGGCATCCTTGAACTTGGTGCTATTGGCGTCACAGTTGAGCTGCTTGGCGTGCTTTTGCACCCTTGTCCTCCAGTAGTTTTTGATCTCGTTGTCGGTCCTCCCAGGAAGGTGTTGAGCTATCTTGGACCACCTTTCATATGCAAGAAACAAAGGGGGAAATGCACTTAGGGAAACATTTATGATGCATGAAGAAAACTAATTAATTGCAACATATTTTCGCGAGGGAAAGGAAAACATTTTTTGGCATTAATTAGCAAAAGACACCTTAGTAAGTGGAATCTAATTACTAGTAAGTTAAATTTTCGGCAACTCTAGTAGGAGTGTGTGATATACACTACGTCCATGTGGAGAAAATGAACTATAATTAAGTAATCAACTCTATAATGAATTAGTAATAAATACTCACTCCATAAAGAAATATAAGAGCTTTAGCTTATATTTCTTTACGGAGGGAATAATTTGTTTGAAAAAAAAACATGAAATCTAACGAAGCAATAATTAGAGACAGCTAGATTGGTAGTACTCTCCAAATCTTTGGTGAAGAGAAAGATAGAAGAGGCGTGCAGCTTTGATGCACCGTATGTGAGGTGAAAGAGAAAGGCATAGGCATATGGTGCATGTGGCCATGCTGCAACCCATATGCATCCTATTCCCGTTTAGGTAGCCAGACTTGTACAATCTGAAGTGTGCCATCCGATGGAGCTAGCTGGAGGCTTTTGATTTGACGTGCAAGCTAGTCCACATCTAGCTAGCTAGCTAGGTTGGACTTGGAGCTAGCTGGCTGTACTGGCCGGTTACTACTGTATGCACGGTGTGCATGACATGCGACGTTTGATTATTGGTAATTACCTGTTGCCCCAGCGGGAGTGGAGGTCGAGGATGAGCAGCTGCTCGTCGGCGGTGAAGTTGCCGCGCTTCACGTCCGGCCGGAGGTAGTTCAGCCACCGCAGCCGGCAGCTCTTCCCCGTCCGCTTCAGCCCTGCACCAGCATGCATGGATCCACGGTCAGTTCATACTTCAGAGCAGGCTCAAATCAAGAATCAATTGAAAAGTCAATCTGCAAGGCCGGAGGCCGGCTGCAGGCGGACGTACCGGCGGCGCGGGCGAGGGAGTTCCAGCGGCCGTCGCCGTGGTCGGCGATGTAGTTGACGAGTGTGAGGTCCTCCTCCACGGTCCACGGGCCGCGCCGGATCTCCTCGGCGGCCTCCTCCTCGTGGCGCAGCAGGTCGTCGTCGAGCTTTACCACGGAGCACGGCATGGTCGCGCCGCTGCTCCGCTGCGTGGACGACGATGACCATGACGCCATGTTCTCTTCTCCTTTTTCTAGTTCTAGAGACAGAGAGGGGCGGAGACTAAGCCAGTTTATGAAGCTTGACAAGTTGGAGAGTTGGATTAATGAGAGACGGAGATGTCAAGTAGTGAAGTCGTTTTATAGTGTTTGCGAGAGGGAAGAGGAAGTAGAAAAGTGAGCGTGAGGGAGAGAGAGAATGCGCACGTGGTGAAATGTGAGGGAGAGAGGACGGGTGGCGCAAGGCATCCCTCTCCGCGCGTGCGCGCGTACGTATTTTCACAATTACAAAGGGCACCGTACAATTGAGGCCATGGGTCGGCGCTCGGAGATGGACGCATCATTGAGGCGGCGCGCGTACGTAAAAGATGGCATGTATTTGTATTTTTTTGGAACACTAAAAAAACACCAGACGTAAAAAAAAATACATCCAGGTTTATAGACCATCTAACGATGACTACAAGCAGTTGAACGAGCCGAAGGTGCGCCGATCACCCCCTCATTGGAGCCGGGCAAATCTTATTACAGTAAACAGTTGGGAAGCGTCGTGATAAGATCACATAGGACAGCGCACCTGAACAACAACTGCCGACGATGAAGAGACGCATAGATCGGAAGGGTACAATCTGTAAACAAACAAACAAAGACGAACGAAGACCGGATCCACGTGGATCCAATGAAGACAAATGTCGACCGCAATCCCGTAAAATCCGCCGAAGGGCAAACCTCCACACGCCCTCCTATGACGTTAGAAGTATCACCGGGATGGAGGCTAGGCGGGAAGAATCTTTC
The DNA here is from genome assembly GCF_002575655.3 of Aegilops tauschii subsp. strangulata. Lineage (NCBI taxonomy): Eukaryota > Viridiplantae > Streptophyta > Magnoliopsida > Poales > Poaceae > Aegilops > Aegilops tauschii. Next base: position 114,670,736 of record NC_053039.3, on the reverse strand, counting down.
CATCTTCAGAGAGTAAAAGATGACATTTCTATTCATTGGATATTGGTAAGCATACATTAAATAGAGTCGTTTACATTTTCGACACACGCAATGACAATTGAGAAGCATCACCACTCCTCCGGAGAGCTGAATGCCCTGGAACGATCAGCTGCCTGGAATCACCTATTCAATAAATCCTAAAATGCTCACGAATCACGAATAAGGACATGGAAGAATTAATCCCGCAAAAAAAAAGGACATGGAAGAATTAGATGCGAGCCTTCAATCGGCCGCTATGTGCGGAATTCTGCAATTCGCTACTAGGTCACTAGGATGCACTCTTTGAGCTAAATCCATACGAAATGGGCATTTATTAGTGGAAACTTGTGATAATAAGAGAATTTTCTTAGTGGAAACTTATCACCACCCTGCACATCATTTATAAGTGGAATTTTGAGCTTCGCTATCACATCATCAGTGGAAACTTGCGCCTATAAGTTACTTTCAATTCGAGAATCCAGAGAGGTGTTTTCATATGTCCCTTTTTAGCTCCTCTCTGTAATTCAGCTTGTCCTATCTCTGTAATTCATGTTGTACTATGTACCTGAGCTGAGTTTGAATGAAAGTTTGGCGCTTTAGGCACCTTTTCTTGTTCAAAAAAAAAGAGAGGTGTCATAGTTATATCTGATTCTACTTCATTTTCTTGTTTATATTCATTTTGTTTTGCTAACCTCAATCCATGCTATCACTCGGAATTTGAGGAGCACATTGTTAGCACATCTGACATGCAGTTCCCACCTGAAAGCGTCAGAGCGGTCTTGCTGGACGCTCGGCCCACCCGTCAGTGACGACTGAACCTAAGGGTCCAAGGGCTCGAATGGGTGTGAGCTGGTGTGGTGGCATCACCTACTTAGCCCCACAGGGAAGATGGTGAAGTCATCCAGTGGATCACAGCGTTAGCATTTGGCTAGGCAGCTCTATGTTCTTCCCCTTCCTATTTCCCAATTCGTGTCTCTCCCCTAATTGTGATAGCCACTAAGACTCGAATTCCTCCCAGAGCTTAATAGATCGAGAGAGATACATTGCTAGGTTGCTAACATCTAATATACATCGCCTTCAATTCTTGCACGCTGGTGAATTTCATCGAGGCCAGGCACCTGCGTCATGTGAGGAATTAGATCGAAGCCATGGATCCATCATTCAAGGACTACCTCGACAAGCTCTCTTCGTCTCTCGACGAGATACGCTCCAACATGCGCACCAACATGGCAGCGGTCAAGTCGCAGACCGCCAAGCTCGATGATCTGGTCAAGTGGTGGTCGGATCTGGAGTAGTGCATGGAGCAACTCGCTATCGCGGTCGTTGAGCTCCAACAATGGCGACGGGTGGCGTTTAGAGAAGGGTTGTCGACTGGGGCCGGTGTATCAGCACCACCAGTGTCTCTTTGGGGCCACATCGGCACCAGCTTAAACACAGTAAGCAACCCTCTTGGGTCTACGCACCACGGCGTTGACACACAACCACAAGGATTGGCATTGGCTTTCGCTTCAGTGTCTACCCCGGTCAACGTCAGTTTGCTCTGCAATCTCCTGCTCCGCACACTTCTCCTTTTGCACATGCTAGTCAAATACAAATCGGGATTGGGCAAGTACACCCCTTCATCGGATTTCCACAATTTCAGGCGAAAATCCCCGCCTCTCAAAAACCTTGTGCGAGCAATGTTTTCGGATGTTTGGGATTCAGGGCAAAAATTGAGTGCCTATGGCTTCTCTAAATTTTGCTAGGTCAGCATCCGTGTGGCTCCAGTCGGTTCTAAAGAAATTGTCTGAATTCAATTGGTAATCATTTGCTACTTTACATTGCACACGGTTGGGGTGCGAGAGCCATCAGGTGCTAATCCACCCGTTTTACACAATTTCTTTCAAAAAATCTTCTGTCGCTGATTACCTTGAGCGATACGAGTTGGTTATTAATACATTTATTTGCTTATTCCAAGACTATCCATCCTTAACTATTACTTCTTACTCGATATGTGGAGAGACTTTGCACCGACATCCTGCCGTGGTGCCGATGCAATGATACTTGACCTCGACATGGCGCATGCTCTAGCACTACTTCAAGAGGAAGTGGTGGACGATGCAGAGGAACGGTTTGGCAATACAAATGGTCGTTGTATTGATCGGGTGTAGGTGCACGTATATAAAGAATACAAGTGGGCCTCGACCTCAACTATACAAGACTAGGAGGTGGGCCAGGATATACACATACACATGCAACACATATATTCAACACCCCCCGCGGTCGAAGCGTCGCAGGAGACACAAAGACTAGACCTAAACTCCTCGAAAACGGGAGTAGGAAACCCCTTAGTCATCACGAACGTGGAGAACCCGAACACGGCCAAGTGCAACCTGCTCACGCACAAAGTGAATATCGAGCTATATATATGCTTCGTACAACGATGGTGCACCGGGTTGGCGGAGAGGTAGACCGCGCTGACGTTATCGCAGTACCCAAGAGTTGCCTTGTGAACATCACAAAGCAACTCCTGGAGTAGCTGACGAATCCAAGAACATTCGGCGACGGCATTAGCCACGGCCCGATACTTTGCCTCGGCGCTGGAGCGGGAAACCGTGGGCTGTCGCTTGGATGACCAAGAGATCAGCGAGGGCCCAAGGTAGATGCAGTAGCCGGACATAGAGGCGCCGGGTGTCGGGGCAGCCGGCCCAGTCGGCGTCCGAGTAGGCGACGAGGTCGGTGGAGGCGGAGGCCATCAGAGTGAGTCCCAAGGACATAGTGCCGTGTATGTAACAGAGAATACACTTCACCAAGGTCCAATGGGAGTCACACAGGGAGTTTATATGGAGGCAAACCTGCTGAACAACGTACTGCAGATCCGAGCGTGTCAGTGTCAGGTATTGTAAAGCACCAACAATGGAGCGATAGAACGCTGCATCGGACGCGGGAGACCCCTCCATGGCAGAGACCTTCACCTTCATGTCGACAGGAGTGGGCGTCGTCTTGCAGTTAAGCATACCAGCACGCTCCAGAAGCTCGTGGGCGTACTTCTGCTGATGCAGAAAGAAGCCGTCAGCTTGACAGACCACCTCGATGCCAAGGAAGTAGTGCAGGGACCCCAAGTCCTTGAGGGCGAACTCATCACGAAGACGAGCCGTGAGCCACTGAAGGAGCTTGGGGGTGGATGCCGTGAGGATGATGTCGTCGACATAGAGCAGCAGATATGCAGTGTCAGCTCCCTGATGATACACGAAGAGTGAGGCATCAGAGCGAGTGGACCGAAATCCCAGAGACTGCAGGAACGCGGCGATACGCTAGTACCAAGCCCGTGGTGACTGCTTCAACCCGTAAAGAGAACGGGAGAGCAAGCACACGAAGTCCGGATGCTCCGTGTCGACGAAGCCAGTGGGCTGCTCACAGAACACCTGCTCGGCAAGATGATCGTGCAAGAAGGCGTTGGAGACGTCCAACTGATGCACATGCCAGGCTCGCGAGACCGCCAACTGAAGCACGGTGCAGATCGTGCCCTGTTTCACAACCGGAGCGAAGGTGTCGGTGAAGTCCACGCCTGCACGTTGCCGAAAGCCACGAACTACCCACCGAGCCTTGTAGCGCTCAAGGGAACCATCCAGACGGGTCTTGTGACAGAACGCCCACTTGCTAGTGATGACATTGGCACGAGGGGTCGCGGAACAAGATGCCACGTGCGGTTGCACTGCAAGGCGTCGAATTCCTCCTGTATCGCGGCGAGCCAGCGGGGATCCCGAAGGGCAATGCGAGCAGAGGTGGGGATGGGTGATGGCGTCGATATTGAGGCAGCGCACACATACTCATCGAAGGAGTAGCGCGTGCTCAGCTGGAGCACACCGGCGCGAGCGCGGGTCGTTACGTTGAGAGGCGGAGCGGCGGCGGCGGCGGCCGGGCCTGTGGCGGTCACCGGGCCAATGGCGGCGGTAGGGCCCACGGCGGCGCTCGAGCCAGCGGCGGCCGGGCGGGCAGCTGCGGGGGCGGCGACGGGCGAGGAGGATGTTGAGCCCGTCGTCGGAGAGGCGGCGCCAACCGGGGTGGAGGACGGGGTGGCCGCCGCGGAGCCGGGGTGGGGGGCCCAGTCCGGCTCAACCTCGTAAGAGGGAGTCGGGGACCTAGGGGCCCAGTCCGTCTCGACCTTGGGGGAGGGAGTCGGGAACCCGGGCGGCAGCAGAAGGCGCCGGGCTAGAGGGACCACCTGGGGTCGCGGCCGTGCGTCACGCCAAGCAGGGGGCGCGGGGGTCGGCACCGAGGGAGCCGGAGCCGGAGAGACCTGAAAAAAAGGGAACACCGTCTCGACAAAATACACGTGCCTCGAGGTGTACACGCGGTGAGTGACAGGATCATAGCACCGGTTACCTTTGGTGTTAGAGGGATAGCCAAGGAAAACGCATGGGAGTGATCGTGGTGCGAGCTTGTGTGGAGTGGTGGACGGGGTGCTTGGATAGCAAAGACACCCGAAGATGCGAAGACCGTCATAGGACGATGGTGCACCGAAGAGAAGGTGGTGAGGGGCGTAGTTCCACCGAGGACGACATGGAAGGATGTTGACTAGAAGGGTAGCAGTGGCGAGAGCATCGAGCCAAAACCGGGCGGGCACGTTAGAGTGAAAGAGTAACGTGCGAACGTAGTCATTAAGAGTGCAAGGAATGCGCTCGGCACGGTCGTTCTGCTGTGAGGTGTATGGGCAAGTTAAACGGAAGATGGTGCCGTGAGAAGCAAGAAGGGTGCGAAGAGCAAAGTTATCAAACTCTTTTCCGTTGTCGGTTTGGAGTGCAAGGATGGGGCGACTGAACTGTGTGGTGACATAGGAATAAAAGGACGTGAGTGTGGCTAAAGCATCGGATTTGTGACGAAGCAGAAAAGTCCACACATAATGAGAATAATCATCTAAAATCAACCAAATAGTATAGGTAGCCCATGTTACTTGCAACGGGAGATGTCCAAACATCACTATGGAGTAATTGAAACAAAAAAGTGGAAACAGTTGTAGACGCACTAAAGGGAAGATGAACGTGCTTGCCTAAACGACAAGCCTCACAAGTATGCTCGTCCAGCTTATTACATGAGAAAGAAAAAACTCCTAACAATTTGACGCAAAACGGTGGGGTTGGGGTGGCCCAAACGAGCATGTCAAAGGTCGACGCCGGCGGCGAGGGCGACGGGTGTGGAGGTGGAGGCGCCAGCGTGCATGGGATAGAGCTCATCGGGGCTGTCAAATCGGTGAAGTACCATCCGGGTACTGATACGTCTCTGTCATATCTACTTTTCCTAACGCTTTTCCTCTTGTTTTGGACTCTAATTTGCATGATTTGAATGAAACTAACTCGGACTGATTCTATTTTCAGCAGAACTACCATGGTGTTGTTTTTGTGCAGAAATAAAAGTTCTCGGATTGGATCGAAACTTTGCGAGGAATTTTTATACGAATAAAGATAATTTCTGGAGCCAAGAACCACCGGAGGGGGGCACCTGGGTGGGCACAACCCATCAGGGCAGGCCACCCCCTCCAGGCGTGCCAAGGTGGGTTGTCCCCACCTGGTGGCCCCCAGACCCTGAAACCGACGCCATAAAATCACATTTTCCAGAAAAAAAAATCAGGGAGAAAGAATTATCACGTTTCACGAGACGAAGCCGTGCCGCCTCCTGTTCTTCATCGGGAGGCCAAATCTGGAGTCTGTTTGGGGCTCCTGAGAGGGGGATCTTTGATCTTCGTCATCACTAACCCTTCTCCATCGCCAATTCCATGATGCTCCCACCCGGGAGTGAGTAATTCCTTCGTAGGCTCGCTGATCGGTGAGGAGTTGGATGAGATTCATCATGTAATCGAGTTAGTTTGTTAGGGCTTGATCCCTAGTATCCATTATATTCTAAGATTGATGTTGCTATGACTTTTCCATGCTTAATGCTTCTCACTTTGGGCCCGGGTGCCATGATTTCAGATATGAACCGTTTATGTTATCACCATTATATCTAAGTTCTAGATCCGATCTTGCAAGTTATAGTCACCTACTACGTGTTATGATCCGGCAACCCCGAAGTGACAATAGTCGGGACACTTCTCGGTGATGACCGTAGTTTGAGGAGTTCATGTATTCACCGTGTGTTAATGCTTTGTTCCGGTTCTCAAATAAAAGAAGGCCTCAATATCCCTTAGTTTCCAATAGGACCCCGCTGCCACGGGAGGGTAGGGCAAAAGATGCCATGCAAGTTCTTTCCATAAGCACGTATGACTATTTACGGAATACATGCCTACATTATACTCCCTCCGTCCGAAATAAGTGACTCAAGTTTGTACTAACTTTGTACTAAACTTAGTACAAATTTGAGTCACTTATTTTGGGACGGAGGGAGTATTTATGAACGGGAGCTAGTGCCATATCGCCCTAGGTTGTAACTGTCACATGATGAATATCATCCAACAAATCGCCGATCCAATGTCTACGATTTTCCTACATATTGTTCTTGCTAAGTTACTACTGCTATTGTTACTATTGCACTTGCTACAAAACTATTGCTATCACTGTTACCGTTACTATTGCTGTTGCTACTACTATCAAAACTATCATACTACTTTGCTACTGATCACCTTGCTGCAGATAATTAATCTCCAGGTGTGGTTGAATTGACAACTCAGTAGCTAATACTTACAAATATTCTTTGGCTCCCCTTGTGTCGAATCAATAAATTTGGGTTGAATACTCTACCCTCGAAAACTGTTGCGATCCCCTATACTTGTGGGTTATCAAGACCTTTCTCTGGCACCGTTGCCGGGGAGCATAGCTATATTTGTTGAGTCACATGGGATTATTATCAAATTGTCACTATGAAGAATCTGAAGGATGCTAAGAGTAAGATTTTTCCCTCTAAGACGAGGGGAGGTAAGGAACTGCCATCCAGCTCCGCACTTGATTCACCTTCTGTTATAAGTAAACTTGCAACACCACCACATGCTATCAACTCTGATATGTCGCAAGTTATTGATGATGCTACTTCTGCTATGAATGTTACTCTTGATGATGCTAGTACCTTGCTTGATGATAATGCGCCACTAGGTGAATTTCTTTACGAACAAATTGCTAGAGTAAGATAGCATGATATTGTTGAAACTGATGAAGCGCTTGAAACTGAAAATCTTGAAACACCTATTAGAACTAGCCTGATGACCCACAAGTATAGGGGGTCAATTGTAGCTCTTTTCGATAAGTAAGAGTGTCGAACCCAACGAGGAGCAGAAGGAAATGACAAGTAGTTTTCAGTAAGGTAATGTCTGCAAGTGCTGAAATTGTAAGTAGTGGAGTAGTTTGATAGCAAGATAAATTGTAATGAGCAAGTGAAGATAGTAGTAACAAAAGTGCAGCAAGGTATCCCAATCCTTTTGAGGCAAAGGACATGCCAAAACGGTCTCTTATGATAAGCAAAGCGTTCTTGAGGGTACACGGGAATTTCATCTAGTCACTTTCATCATGTTGGTTAATTCGTATTTGCTACTTTGATAATTTGATATGTGGGTGGACCGGTGCTTAGGTGTTGTTCTTACTTGAACAAACCTCCTACTTATGATTAACCCTCCCGCAAGCATCCGCAACTACGAGAAAAGTATTAAGAATAAATTCTAACCATAGCATTAAACTTTTGGATCCAATCAGTCCCTTACGGAATAGCGCATAAACTGGGGTTTAAGCTTCTGTCACTCTCATAACCCATCATCTAATTGCTACTCCACAATGCATTCCCTTAGGCCCAAATATGGTGAAGTGTCATGTAGTCGAGGCTCATATGACACCACCGATGACCCACAAGTATAGGGGATCTATCGTAGTCCTTTTGATAAGTAAGAGTGTCGAACCCAACGAGGAGCAGAAGGAAATAATAAGCGGTTTTCAGCAAGGTATTCTCTGCAAGCACTGAAATTATAAGTAACAGATAGTTTTGTGATAGGATAATTTGTAACGAGCAACAAGTAACAAAAGTAAAGAAAGTGCAGCAACGTGGCCCAATCCTTTTTGTAGCAAAGGACAAGCCTGGATAAACTCTTATATAGAGAAAAGCGCTCCCGAGGACACATGGGAATTATCGTCAAGCTAGTTTTCATCACGTTCATATGATTCACGTTCGGTACTTTGATAATTTGATATGTGGGTGGACCGGTGCTTGGGTGCTGCCCTTACTTGGATAGGCATCCCACTTATGATTAACCTCTATTGCAAGCATCCGCAACTACAACAAAAGTATTAAGGTAAACCTAACCATAGCATGAAACATATGGATCGAAATCAGCCCCTTACGAAGCAACGCATAAACTAGGGTTTAAGCTTCTGTCACTCTAGCAACCCATCATCTACTTATTACTTCCCAATGCCTTCCTCTAGGCCCAAATAATAGTGAAGTGTTATGTAGTCGACGTTCACATAACACCACTAGAGGATAAACAACATACATCTCATCAAAATATCAAACGAATACCAAATTCACATGACTACTAATAGCAAGACTTCTCCCATGTCCTCAGGAACAAACGTAACTACTCACAAAGCATATTCATGTTCATAATCAGAAGAGTATTAATATGCATATAGGATCTGAACATATGATCTTCCACCAAATAAACCGACTAGCATCAACTACAAGGAATAATCAACACTACTAGCAACCTACAGGTACCAATCCCGGACTTAGAAAAAAGAATTGGATACAAGAGATGAACTAGGGTTTGAGAGGAGATGGTGCTAGTGAAGATGTTGATGGAGATTGCCCTCTCCCGATGAGAGGAGCGTTGGTGATGATGATGACGATGATTTCCCCATCCCGGAGGGAAGTGTCCCCGGCAGAACAGCTCTGCCGGAGCCCCAGATTGGTTCCGCCTTGTGGCGGCGGAGTCTCGTCCCGAAAGCTTGCTTATGATTTTTCTTCGGACGAAAGACTTCATATAGCAGAAGATGGGCACCAGAGGGCCAACAGGGGGCCCACGAGGCAGGGGGGCGCGCCCCCCACCCTCGTGGCCAGGTGGAGGCCCCCCTGACGTATTTCTTCTGCTCAATATTTTTTATTATTTCCAAAAATAACTTTCGTGGAGTTTCAGGACTTTTGGAGTTACGCAGAATAGGTCTCTAATATTTGCTCCTTTTCCAGCCCAGAATTCCAGCTGCCGGCATTCTCCCTCCTTATGTAAACCTTGTAAAATAAGAGAGAATAGGCATAAGTATTGTGACATAATGTGTAATAACAGCCCATAATGCAATAAATATCGATATAAAAGCATGATGCAAAATGGACGTATCAACTCCCCCAAGCTTAGACCTCGTTTGTCCTCAAGCGAAAGCCGATAACGATAAATATGTCCACATGTTTAGAGGTAGAGGTGTCGATAAAATAAAATACGGACATGAGGGCATCATGATTGTTCTCATAACAGCAACATATATGGATAATGTCATATGATTTCTTATGCTCAAGTAATAATCTATTCACAATGCAAAGTATGAATCAGAAACTTTATTGAGAACCAACAAACTATAATCTCAGTCATTGAAGCAATTGCAATTTATCATAACATCAGAAAGAGTCTATGTCAGAGCTTTGTAGCAAGTCCACATACTCAAATATCATTTAATCTTTCATAATTGCTAACACTCACGCAATACTTGTGGTTACAGAGTTTTAGTCGGACACAGAGAAAGATAGGGGCTTATAGTTTCGCCTCCCAACCTTTTACCTCAAGGGTAATGTCAACAATAATAATTCATGCTAAGCCATATCCAATTAGATATATATATTAGGATATTTCCAACATCCTGTGCTTGCCAAAGGATAAAATGTAAAAAGGAAAGGTGAAGATCACCATGACTCTTGCATAAGATAAAAGATAATAATAAAAGATAGGCCCTTCACAGAGGGAAGCAGAGGTTGCCATGCGCTTTCAAGGTTGGATGCACAAAATCTTAATGCGAAAGAACGTCACTTTATATTGCCACTTGTGATATGAACCTTTATTATGCAGTCCGTCGCTTTTATTTCTTCCACATCACAAGATCGTATAAAGCTTATTTCCTCCACACCAATCAATCATACATATTTAGAGAGCAATTTTTATTGCTTGCACCGATGGCAACTTACTTGAAGGATCTTACTCAATCCATAGGTAGGTATGGTGGACTCTTATGGCAAAACTGGGTTTAAGGGTATTTGGAAGCACAAGTAGTATCTCTACTTGGTGCAAAGAATTTGGCTAGCATGAGGGGGAAAGGCAAGCTCAACATGTTGGATGATCCATCACAATATACTTTATCTCAGATATAAGAAAACATACCCCATTAAGTTGTCTTCCTTGTCCAACATCAACTCTTTAGCATGTCATATTTTAATGAGTGCTCCCAATCATAAAAGATGTCCAAGATAGTATATTTATATGTGAAACCTCTCTTTCTTTATTACTTCCTATTAATTGCAACGATGACCAAAGCTATGTTTGTCAACTCTCAACAACTTTTAATCATCATACTCTTCCTATGTGAAGTCATTACTCTTCATAAAATCAATATGATCTCTTTAATTCTTTTTATTCTTTTCTCTTTCTTTTATTCCCTCAAGATCATAGCAAGATAATCAAGCCCTTGACTCAACACTAATCTTTATTATATAGCTTACGGACTCGATTACATAGAGGGATCATAAGGAAAAACTCAAAACTAGATCATACCAAAACTTTATTCTACTAGATCAAGATACTACTAAAAGGATCGAACTAAGAAAAACGGTAAAGATAGGAGATGTGATTGTGATACGATACCGGGGCATCTCCCCCAAGCTTGGCAGTTGCCAAGGGGAGTGCCCATACCCATATGATTATGTCTCCTTCGTTGAAGAATAAGAAGATGGTTTAGTTGATGGCGTAGTCTTCTTCCTTAATTTGCGCTTGAGGACAGAATTTTGATCCCTCAAGTCATCGATCTCCTGCTCCAGGCTTAATATCTTTTTGCATAATTCCTGCTTGTTTTCCTGCAAGAGACGAAAAGGGATAAAATCGATCTTAAATTTCTTTGCTCTATCAGGGAGGCTTGACTTTTTGAACTCCACATGCATGTCCCCAGGTTGAGGTAATGGGACTTCATCTTCATCTGAGCTCGTCTCCTCCTTTCTCTTGGGCTCATAGTCCTCTTCTTCTTCCGTAGTCCAACCACAATGCTCCACATCCTCATAGACCTTAGGATCTGCAAGGTAATCAGCCACATAGCTTTCTCCTTCCGAATACTGGGACGACATGTTGCTCTAATCTGCAGCGGGACAACAAGAAACAAAGACAAGAGATATTTGCGTGATACGGAGGTCAAAACCTTCGGGAGATTATATAATGAAATTTTACCGACCAAAATACGTAACGTGCAAGAAAACGGAGTCTGGAGAGCGCACGAGGTGCCCACGAGGCAGGGGGCGCGCCCTCCACCCTCGTGGAGGCCTCGTGTCCTTCCCGGACTGCTTCTTATTTTTCTATTTTTCTAAATATTCCAAAACGGAGAAAAATTGCCACTAGAACTGTTTTGGAGTCGGTTTACTTACCGTACCACATACCTATTCCTTTTCGGAGTCTGAAACGTTCCGGAAAGTGTCCCTTATGTATTCCTCTGGGGTTACGGTTTTAATAACATTGGTTTCAACATTTATAGGATTACCTGAGATATAGTGTTTAATTCTTTGACCGTTCACCACCTTCGGATTTGTGCCTTCGAAGTTGTTGATTTTTATGGCACCGGAACGATAGACCTCCTCGATAACGTAAGGGCCTTCCCATTTAGAGAGAAGTTTTCCTGCAAAAAATCTTAAACGAGAGTTGTATAGCAATACATAATCACCTACATTAAACTCACGCTTTTGTATTCTTTTGTCATGACATCTTTTAACTTTTTCTTTAAACAACTTGGCATTTTCATAGGCTTGGGTTCTCCATTCATCAAGTGAGCTAATGTCAAATAACCTCTTCTCACCGGCAAGTTTGAAATCATAGTTGAGCTCTTTAATAGCCCAATATGCCTTATGTTCTAGTTCAAGAGGTAAGTGACATGCTTTTCCATAAACCATTTTATACGAAGACATACCCATAGGATTTTTATATGAAGTTATGTAGGCCCATAATGCATCATCAAGTTTCTTGGACCAATTCTTTCTAGATCTATTAACAGTCTTTTGCAAAATTAATTTGAGCTCTCTATTGCTCAATTCTACTTGACCACTAGACTGTGGGTGATAAGGAGATGCAATTCTATGATTAACATCATACTTAGCAAGCATTTTACGAAAAGCACCATGAATAAAATGTGAACCACCATCAGTCATCAGATATCTAGGGACTCCAAACCTCGGAAAAATAACTTCTTTAAGCATTTTAATAGAGGTGTTATGACCAACACTACTAGTTGGAATAGCTTCTACCCAATTAGTAACGTAATCAACAGCAACTAAAATATGTGTGTATCAATTAGAGGCAGGAAAAGGTCCCATATAATCAAAGACCCAAACATCAAATTGTTCAATAACAAGTGAATAATTCATAGGCATTTCTTGACGTCTACTAATATTACCAATTCTTTGACATTCATCACAAGATAAGACAAACTTACGGGCATCCTTGAAGAGAGTAGGCCAATAAAAACCGGATTGCAATACCTTATGTGCAGTTCTATCTCCAGCGTGGTGTCCTCCATAAGCCTCGGAGTGACACTTGCGTAGGATCTGTTCCTGTTCATGCTCAGGTACACGACGTCTAATAACACCATCTACTCCTTCTTTATAAAGATGTGGGTCATCCCAAAAGTAATGTCTTAAATCATAGAAAAACTTTTTCTTTTGCTGGTATGTGAAACTAGGTGGTATGAATTTAGCAACGATGTAATTAGCATAATCAGCGTACCATGGAGTAGTACGAGAGGCATTTATGACATTTAATTGTTCATCAGGAAAGCTATCATCAATAGGTAGTGGGTCATCAAGAACATTTTCTAACCTAGACAAGTTGTCTGCAACGGGGTTCTCAGCTCCCTTTCTATCAATAATATGCAAATCGAATTCTTGTAGCAAGAGAACCCATCTAATAAGTCTAGGTTTAGCATCTTTCTTTTCCATAAGATATTTAATAGCAGCATGATCAGTGTGAATAGTTACTTTAGAATCAACAATATAAGGTCTGAACTTATCACAAGCAAATACAACTGCTAAGAATTCTTTTTCAGTAGTAGCATAATTTCTCTGAGCATTGTCTAGAGTTTTACTAGCATATTGAATAACATTTAATTTCTTATCAACTCTTTGCCCTAGGATAGCACCTATAGCATAATCACTAGCATCACACACAATTTCAAAGGGTAAATTCCAATCAGGTGGCTGAACAATAGGTGCAGAGATCAATGCTTTCTTAGGTATTTCAAATGCTTCTACACAATCATCATCAAAGACAAATGGTATATCTTTTTGTAATAAATTAGTCAGCGGCCGAGAAATTTTTGAGAAGTCCTTAATGAACCTCCTATAAAAACCGGCGTGACCAAGGAAACTTCTTATACCTTTGATGTCCTTGGGACATGGCATCTTTTCAATAGCATCAACCTTGGCTTTATCAACTTCAATACCTCTTTTAGAAACTTTATGCCCCAAGACAATACCTTCATTAACCATAAAGTGGCACTTTTCCCAGTTCAAGACAAGGTTAGTGTCTTCACATCTCTGCAAAACTCGATCAAGGTTGCTCAAGCAATCATCAAAAGAGGATCCATAAACAGAGAAATCGTCCATGAAAACCTCACAAATCTTTTCACAAAAGTCAGAGAATATAGCCATCATGCATCTTTGAAAGGTAGCAGGTGCATTACATAAACCAAAAGGCATACGTCTATAAGCAAAAGTACCGAAAGGGCAAGTAAAAGTGGTCTTTGATTGATTATCGGATGACACAGGTATTTGAGAGTAACCAGAATAACCATCTAGAAAGCAAAAATGTGTATGTTTGGATAATCTTTCTAGCATTTGATCAATAAAAGGTAAGGGGTAATGATCTTTTTTAGTAGCCTTATTTAATTTGCGGAAATCAATTACCATCCTATAACCTGTAATAATTCTTTGCGGAATCAATTCATCTTTATCATTAGGAACGATAGTAATACCTCCCTTCTTAGGGACACAATGGACAAGACTTACCCACTGACTATCAGCAACGGGATAAATTATACCTGCCTCAAGGAGCTTTAGTATTTCCTTTCTTACCACTTCTTTCATCTTAGGATTCAGCCGTCGTTGATGATCACGAACTGGTTTGGCATCTATCTCCAAATTTATTTTGTGTTGGCATAGAGTGGGACTAATGCCCTTAAGATCATCAAGAGTATATCCAATAGCAGCGCGGTGCTTCTTCAGAGTTTTCAATAATCTCTCTTCTTCATGCTCTGAAAGGTTAGCACTAATAATAACAGGATATGTCTTTTTCTCATCAAGATAAGCATATTTAAGAGTATCAGGTAACAGTTTAAGCTCAAACACGGGATCACCCTTGGGTGGAGGAGGATCCCCTAGGATTTCAACAGGCAAATTGTGTTTCAGGATAGGTTCTTGTTTAAAGAATACTTCATCTATTTCCCTTCTTTCATTCATAAACATATCATTTTCATGGTCTAGCAAATATTGTTCTAAAGGATCACTAGGAGGTACGACAATAGAAGCAAGACCAATTATTTCATCCTTACTAGGCAATTCCTCTTCACGGTGTTGTCTACGAAATTTACAGAAATTAAACTCATGAGACATATCACCCAAACCAATAGTAACAATATCCTTTTCGCAGTCTATCCTAGCATTAACACTGTTCAAGAAGGGTCTACCAAATATAATGGGACAAAAGCTATCTTGTGGGGAACCAAGAACAAGAAAATCAGCAGGATATTTAGTTTTCCCACACAAGACTTCAACATCTCTAACAATTCCCATTGGTGAAATAGTATCTCTATTGGCAAGTTTAATTGTGACATCAGTATCTTCTATCTCAACAGGTGCAATATCATGCATAATTTCTTTGTATAAGTCAAAAGGTATTGCACTAGCACTAGCACCCATATCACATAAGCCATGATAACAATGATCTCCTATTTTAACCGAAATAACAGGCATGCCTACCACAGGTCTATGTTTATCTTTAGCACAAGGTTTGGCAATTCTAGCAGTTTCATCACGGAAATGAATAACATGCCCATCAATATTATCAGACAAGAGATCTTTAACAATAGCAATATTAGGTTCAACTTTAATTTGCTCAGGAGGTGTATAAGTTCTAATATTGCTTTTACGGACCACAGTTGAAGCTTTAGCATGATCCTTTATTCTCACAGGGAAAGGTGGTTTCTCAACCTAAGTAGTAGGAACAATAGGATCATTATAAGTGATAGTCTTTTCTTCAACTTTAATAGGTGCAGCTACTTTTACTTCTATGGGAGGATGATATTTAAACCACTTCTCCTTAGGGAGATCAACGTGAGCAGCAAAAGATTCACAGAAAGAAGCTACTATCTCAGAGTCAAGTCCATATTTAGTGCTAAATTTACGGAAAACATCGGTATCCATAAAAGATTTAACACAATCAAACTTAGGTGTCATACCTGACTCCTTACCTTCGTCGAGATCCCAATCTTCAGAGTTGCGTTTAATTCTTTCCAATAAATCCCATTTGAATTCAATAGTCTTCATCATAAAAGAGCCAGCACAAGAAGTATCGAGCATGGTGCGATTGTTATCAAAAAGCCGAGCATAAAAGTTTTGAATAATTATTTCTCTTGGGAGCTCATGATTGGGGCATGAATATAACATTGATTTAAGCCTCCCCCAAGCTTGAGCGATGCTTTCTCCTTCGCGAGGCCAAAAATTATATATATAATTGCGATCAGGATGAACAAGATGCATAGGATAAAACTTCTGATGAAATTCCAATTTCAATCGTTTGTAATTCCATGATCCCATATCATCACATAGCCTATACCATGTCAATGCATCTCCCTTCAAAGATAAAGGGAAGACCTTCTGCTTAATAACATCACCGGGTATACCTGCAAGCTTAAATAATCCACAAAGTTCATCCACATAGATTAGGTGCTCATCAGGATGCATTGTTCCATCTCCTGCAAAAGGATTAGCTAGCAGTTTTTCTAACATACCCGAAGGAATTTCAAAGTAGACATTTTCATCTTCAGTAGGTTCAGTAGGTTGAGGAGCAACTCTTTGCTCTACTGGTCGGGGTGAAGATACCCCGAACAAGCCCCTCAGAGGATTACTTTCCATAGTAACAAGTGACAGTAAATTTCAGCACACTATATAAATTTTTCTTTACCAAATTCCACCTACCAAAGGCGCTTCACTCCCCGGCAACGGCGCCAGAAAAGAGTCTTGATGACCCACAAGTATAGGGGATCTATCATAGTCCTTTCGATAAGTAAGAGTGTCGAACCCAACGAGGAGCAGAAGGAAATGATAAGCGGTTTTCAGCAAGGTATTCTCTGCAAGCACTGAAATTATAAGTAACGATAGTTTTGTGATAGGATAATTTGTAACGAGCAACAAGTAACAAAAGTAAAGAAAGTGCAGCAAGGTTGCCCAATCCTTTTTGTATAAAAGGACAAGCCTGGAAAAACTCTTATATAGAGAAAAGCGCTCCCGAGGACACATGGGAATTATCGTCAAGCTAGTTTTCATCACGTTCATATGATTCGCGTTCGGTACTTTGATAATTTGATATGTGGGTGGACCAGTGCTTGGGTGCTGCCCTTACTTGGACAAGCATCCCACTTATGATTAACCTCTATTGCAAGCATCCGCAACTACAACAAAAGTATTAAGGTAAACCTAACCATAGCATGAAACATATGGATCCAAATCAGCCCCTTACGAAGCAACGCATAAACTAGGGTTGAAGAATCTGTCAATCTAGCAACCCATCATCTACTTATTACTTCCCAATGCCTTCCTCTAGGCCCAAATAATGGTGAACTGTTATGTAGTCGACGTTCACATAACACCACTAGAGGATAAACAACATACATCTCATCAAAATATCGAACGAATACCAAATTCACATGACTACTAATAGCAAGACTTCTCCCATGTCCTCAGGAACAAACGTAACTACTCACAAAGCATATTCATGTTCATAATCAGAGGAGTATTAATATGCATATAGGATCTGAACATATGATCTTCCACCAAATAAACCGACTAGCATCAACTACAAGGAGTAATCAACACTATTAGCAACCTACATGTACCAATCCCGGACTTAGAGACAAGAATTGGATACAAGAGATGAACTAGGGTTTGAGAGGAGATGGTGCTGGTGAAGATGTTGATGGAGATTGCCCTCTCCCGATGAGAGGAGCATTGGTGATGACGATGGCGATGATTTCCCCCTCCCGGAGGGAAGTGTCCTCGGCAGAACAGCTCTGCCAGAGCCCTAGATTGGTTCCGCCAAGGTTCCGCCTCGTGGCGGCGGAGTCTCGTCCCGAAAGCTTGCTTATGATTTTTCTTCGGACGAAAGACTTCATATAGCAGAAGATGGGCACCGAAGGGCCAACAGGGGGCCCACGAGGCAGGGGCGCGCCCAGGGGGTAGGGCGCGCCCCCACCCTCGTGGCCAGGTGGAGGCCCCCCTGACGTATTTCTTCCGCTCAATATTTTTTATTATTTCCAAAAATAAATTTCATGGAGTTTCAGGACTTTTGGAGTTGCGCAGAATAGGTCTCTAATATTTGCTCCTTTTCCAGCCCAGAATTCCAGCTGCCGGCATTCTCCCTCCTTATGTAAACCTTGTAAAATAAGAGAGAATAGGCATAAGTATTGTGACATAATGTGTAATAACAGCCCATAATGCAATAAATATCGATATAAAAGCATGATGCAAAATGGACGTATCAACCACTAAGGGAATAACAACATACATACTATCAAAATATCGAACACATATCAAATTGACATGATTACTTGCAACATGATTTCTCCCGTGACCTCAAGAACAAAAGTAACTACTCACAAATGATAAACATGCTCATGATCAGAGGAGTATTAAATACCATAATGGATCTGAACATATAATCTTCCACCAAATAAACCATATAGTAATCAACTACAAGATGTAATCAACACTACTAGTCACCCACAAGCAACAATCTGTAGTTCCGGTAACAAGATTGAACACAAGAGATGAACTAGGGTTTGAGATGAGATGGTTTTGTTGAAGATGTTGATGGAGATTGCCCTCCCCAAGATGGGAGAGTTGTTGGTGATGATGAGGACGATAATTTCCCCCTCCGGGTGGGAAGTTCCCCCGGCGGAATCGCTCCGCCGGAGGGCAAAAATGCTCCTGGCCAAGTTCCGCCTCGAGATGGCGGTGCTCCATCCCAAAAGTCCTCCTATTATTTTTTCTAGGTCAAAATGACTTATATACCAGAAGATGGGCACCGGAGGTGGGCCTGGGTGAGCACAACCCATCAGGGCGCACCTGGGCTCCCTGGCGCACCCAGGTGGGTTGTGCCCACCTGGTGGGGCCCCTCTGGTAGTTATTTGCTCCAATAATTCTTAAATATTCCATAAAAAATCTCCGTGAAGTTTCAGCTTGTTTGGAGTTGTGTAGAATAGGTAGCCTGACGTAGCTTTTCCAGGTCCAGATGTCCAGCTGCCGGAATTCTCCCTCTTGGTGTGTACCTTGCAAATTATGAGAGAAAAGGCATTAGAGTTACTCGAAAAAAGCATTATTATGGAAAAAACATCATAAATAACAGTGAGAAAACATGATGCAAAATGGATGTATCAACTCCCACAAGCTTAGACCTCGCTTGTCCTCAAGCGAAAACCGAAATCGAAAAACATGTCCACATTCTTTGAGAGAGAGGTGTCGATAAAAACAAAATACGGACATAGAAGCATCATGTGAATTATTATAACAACAACAAAAATTAAACATAAGACTTTTATCATATACTTCTCATGTATAAGTAACAGTTCATCACACAATCAAAGTATAAAGCAAAAACTCTATTAGAAACCAACAAACTGTGTTCTCAGTCAACTTTGCAACTACAATTCATCATCTTTTCAGGAAGGGTCATGTGTCGGAGCCTTTAGGCAAGTCCACATACTCAACCATCATATAGTCTTCTATGATTGCTAACACTCACCTTGTACAAATGAGCAAAATGTTTCAACCGGACACATAGAAAGATAGGGGCTTATAGTTTCGGCTCCCAACATATTCACCTCAAGGGTGGTGTCAACAATAATTACTCATGCTATATATATTCAACTGGACATATGTGCCTAGATCTTTCCTCGCCACATGATGCTTGCCAAAGGAGAAAAATAAAAAGGAATAGAGGGAAAACTTTGACTCTTTGCATAAAAGTAAATACATAAAAGTAAAAGATAGGCCCTTCGCATAGGGAAGCAGAGGTTGCCATGCGCTTATTAGTTTGTATGCTCAACCCCTTAGTGCAAAAGAACGTCACATTGCATTGCCCCTTGTGATAGCGACCTTTATTATGCAGTCTATCGCTTTTATTCTTCACCATCACAAGTTCGTACAACGCTCAATTTTCTCTTACACTAAATGATCTCACACATTCAGAGGCAATTTTATTGCCCTTTTTGCACCGATGACAACTTACTTGAGGGATCTTGCTTAATCCCTAGGTAGGTATGGTGGAAACTTGAAAATAAGATTTGGGTTTAAGGGTTTTTGGATGCACAAGTAGTATCTCTAGTTAGTGCGGAAATTTTGGCTAGCAAAGATAGGGGGATCTATGACAATATGACTTCTATGTGAATATAAACAAACATAAACCATTAAGTTGTCTTTCTTGTCCAACGTCAACAATTTTGGCATATAATATTTTGAGGAGTGCTCACAATCACAAAGATTTCTAGGATAGTATATTTATATTTGAATCTTCTCTTCCCTTATTAGTTCTTTCATGAGTTGCATCATTGACTAATGCTATGTTTCTCAATCTATAATAAATTTTCTACTTATACTTTTCCTTATGTGGTGCCATCACCTACCATAGGATTAGTATATGATCTTATTGATTTATTTCCTTTCTTTTATTTACTTCCTTTCTCTTTTTCTTTCTTATTTCTTTTCTTTATTTGCAACATGAAAGTAAAGAAGCAAAAACTCAACTAAAATTTATTATATAACTTGCACACGATTACAAGGATAGATCACTAAGCAAACTCTCAAATAAGAAAGGATCGAACTAAACTTTTATTCATCTAAAGCAAAAGATCGAACTAAGATAAGTAAAAGCAAAAAGATAGTGGGATGATACGATACCAGGGCACCTCCCCCAAGCTTGGCGGATGCCAAGGGGAGTGCCCATACTCAATTTTCCTTTGGTGATGAAGAAGATGGTGGTGGTGATGAAGAAGAGATCTTGTCCTCGGGTTTCCATGACAGTGGTCCACCATCATAAGAGGAGGAGTGAGTCTCACGGGTCCTGCAACTAGCAGCCAAACTCATACCTTTAAACCTCGCCTCATATTCGAAGACTTGGTTTTGGAGATCATAGATTTGGCTTTGGAGGAAATTGATTTGCTTGCTGAGGGTGAAGACGATGTCCTTCATGGGCTTGCCATCCACCTTGAGATCACGGGAGAGGTCCATGATCATGAGGTCATTGGCATGGAGTCCACGCTCCACCATCCCCTTGAACGAGAAGACATCTTGCTCCATAGCTTCGAGCCTGGCCTCCACGGTTCCCGTCCCCTTGGGGCAGGGCACATCGCGAAGGTGAAGCACCCCCTCATGCATCTCAATGACCTGAGGGTGATGCACCACCTCCCGCAGATATGGGTTGATGACGTTCTTGAAGAACTTGTCCTTGGAGGAGCTTGAAGCAGCCATTGTCGGTGTCCTGGGAACGGGGGTACCCAGACTTGCCAGCCTGCGGCCCAGGGCGCGGCTCCACCAACGGCCTGGTATGGCCCATCTTCATCAGCAACCACTCAAGACCCTCGCGAGGGGCCAAGCCTCGCGAGGCGGACGACACAAGACCTCCTCAGGGGCAGCCTCACTAGGCTGGCTCCCGAGGAGCGGAGATATCTATGCAAGGGGCACCTCGCGAGGTGCGCGTGATGCGAGCCGTAACGATCAAGGCAGGCGGGCGCCAACGGGCGCAGAGTACCAGTTGCCTCTTTGGTGCTAAAGGGGCAAGCGCAGGCAAGGAGTCCTGAGGCATCAGGCAAAGGTTTCCATATCGGTGCAACGAGACCAAGACCAGCAGGACGGCAGGACGGAGGTCATCACGGAGCCCACGACGGCGTCACCACCAGAGCCTTTGGCAGGCGAAGACCACCTTTTGTCAGGATAGCTTGTACTGTTGTCTCCCTTCAAACTTGGCCATTGTGGGACCCCTTCCCGCCTAACATTTGGGAAGAGGACCAGGGCCTCTATAAACAGGACTAGCCACCACCATGGGGAGGCACCTCATTTTGGGTTGGACTCATTCCACCAAGGCCAACTCACCAGCTCACCGAGCTCTAGAACACCTCTCCTCAGGAGGCTGTTCTTACCTTGTACTGTTCATCCTCAGCGTACAAGGCAATCCACCACACCACACCGGAGAAGGGTATTACACCGCAACGGTGGCCCGAACCAGTATAAACCCTCGTGTCTCTTGTTCTTTGGGTTCGGCGAGCTAGGCCTTGAGATCGTTGTGAGAGCGAGCTAGGGAGAGAGAGAGAGATCTTCGTGCGCACCCAGTGTTCGAACCTCAAGGGTTTGCCAGAACCCGTAATCCGACATTTGGCGCGCCAGGTAGGTGTGCGCTGAAGCCTTTCTTCCATCGATCCACGCTCCGCCGCTCAACCGTATCCATGGCTGACGCCCGCCGAGCCCGTGCTGAGCGTCGGGCCGCCCTTGCCGCCTGTGTTGCTCAGACAGCGCCCGTCGGCGGACCTCCCCACCATTCTCCATCACCTGCTGCCAACGCTGCCACCGGCCCGGCCGGGAACAAGCAGCAAGCTTCATCGCTGCACCCCCCTTGCGGCGGGACGGACGCACCGCCACCCCGTCGCTGACTCCGGCCGGCTCGTCGTCCCATGCTCGTCGCACGCCCACGGACGCGCAGGCCGCGCTGCTCATGGCATGGGAACTCCTGCGCTACCGCCCAGTCGACGACCTCTACAACGACTGGCTGGACCGCATCGCCGAGCTCGTCAGCGCCGCTGGGGGCTCCCCCGCACCGTCTCTCTCGCTGCCTCGCCCACCTCCTGCTGCGGGCGACGTAGCTCATGGAGCGCCTCCACCACCTCCGCATCAAGATGGCGCCCTCGCACCAAGACGCGCGACCCTGCGGCGTGACCTACCGCGCAGGGCGCCCGCGCACGAAGAAGGAAGCTGCCAAGAAGTCCCTCGGCCACAAGAAAACGCTCCCGCGCTCCCAGCACCACTGCGATAAGACTGCGTGCCGCCTGCGGCGGCTGCGCGTGGACATCAGGATCAGGCTCCGCCTCCGCGACGGGCTCCGGTGACCACAACAGGTTGCCGTGCCTTCACTCCTGAGCTGCGCAACGTTGTCTGGCCCAGCAAGTTCAAACCAGACCCGCCTCCGCGCTACGACGGCACCCCCGACCCCGCGGAGTTCTTGCAGCTCTACGAGCTAAGCATCGAAGCAGCCAACGGCGACGAGAAGGTCATGGCGAACTGGTTCCCCATGGCCCTCAAGGATGGCGCGCGCTCGTGGCTCCTGAACCTACCCGGGGGGTCGATCTCCTCATTGGGCGAAATGCGCGAGCGTTTCGTCGTCAACTTCCAGGGCACTCGCGACCACCCGCCGGCCGCATGCGACCTAAGGCGCATCAAGCAACTAGGGGAAACTCTGCAGAAGTACATCTAGCGCTTCAACAGCGTCCGCCTCAAGATCCCCAAGGTGACGGATGAAGCCATCATCTCCGCGTTTTCCGATGGCATCCGCGACTTCAAGATGAAGGAGGAGCTCACAATCCACGAGGAACTATGCACGTCCCTAGAAATGTTCAACATGGCAACCAAGTGCGCAAGGGCTGAGGAGGGGCGCCTTTCCCTCCTCGAGCTCCAAGCTGCCGACCAGGAGGACAAGAAGGCCAAGGTCAAGGACGTGAAGCGCAAGCGGGCTGCCATGCTCGCGGCGGAGCCGGAGATGAAGCGCGGCCGCGACCACCCCGAGTCGTCCAAGGCCAATCGCCTGTTCTGCGCCTTCCACAACGTTAATAGCCACAACACCAGCGACTGCCAGGAGCTCAGGGCCATTCGCGATGGGCGCTTCGGTCGACGCCCTGAGCGCGGCGACCGGGGCTACGACTGAGGAGGACAAAGTGGAGGACGCTGGGACGACCGTGGCCCCCGCCAGGAGTGGCGCGGTCGGCCCCGTGAGGACCGCTGGTAGGACCCACCTCGCGAGGGCGCCTGGAGAGACCAGCCTCGTGAGGACCGTCCTCAGGGCAACGCAGGCCTCCCTCCGCTGCCACCACCACCAAGGAGGAACGACAACCACCATCAGGACGAGGGGGCTGGGGGCTTCCAAGAGCCTCGTGACATCGCCTGCATCTTGGGTGGTGCTCAGGCCCCGGCCTCCCAACGCATCTTCAAGCAGTTTGCTCGCGAGGTGAACGCGGACCTTCCCAGACTTGAGGGCGCGCGCCCTCTCAGGTGGTCCAAGTGCGCCATCACCTTCAGCTCGTCAGACCAGCTCAAGTGCGCGGCAACCGCCGGCGCCCTCCCGATGCTCTGCTCACCTGTCATCAGCAATGTTCAAGCCACCAAGATCCTCATCGATGGCGGCGCAGGGCTCAATGTCCTGTCCGTCGAGACATTCGATAGCCTCCAAGTGCCATACGATCAGCTGCAGCTTACCAAGCCCTTCTCAGGAGTGACCGATGGCTCCACCACCCCGATAGGGCAGGTCCGCCTCCCTGTCACATTCGGCCAGCGCGACAACTACCGCACCGAGCTCATCGACTTCAATGTCGCCCACATCCGCCTGCCATACAACGCCGTCCTTGGGTATCCAGCCTTGGCCAAGTTTATGGCAGTAACCCATCATGGCTACAACGTCCTCAAGATGCCAGGGAGCGGCGACATCATCACGGTTCCCTGTGAAGAACGAGATGCGGTGTGCTCCCTCGAGCGCGCTTGCCAAGCTGCAGCGGCCAAAGACCCCGACAACGAAGGCACCCTGTACCCTCCTGAGGCCATCCCCAAGAAGAAGCAACTACTCCACCAAGGGCCTTAGGAGAGCAGCATTTCCAGCGGCACTACCTCAGGACATGCGCCCACAGACGGGGCGCCTCCCTCCCTTGCATAGGAAGGCGCGCCCGACGCCCTCCTCAGGCTGGGCTCGGGGGCACTCTTCTGGAGGGCCCCAGGCTTAGCCAACGTCACGAGGGAGGCGCTCAGGCACCATGTGGAAGCGTGCTTCGCCGCACGTTTCCCTCAAGAAGGCACAAGGCATGGAGCGCCTAGTGCTCAGGAGTTCATCACCAAGGCGACCCAGGAGCTTCAAGAGGCAAGGACCATATGTGGCGACTGCCGCCCGCCACCCGGCGTAGCCCCCCATCCTGGCAAGGACAGCGGGCTGCGCGTCTGCGTCGACATTCCAGGGCTCAACAAGGCCGCGTCTCAGGGACGCTTCTGGCCTTCGCGCGTTGGACGGTGCGAGGGTCCACCTCATAGCTATGTTCGCATGCCATTCGGCTTGCTGAACGCGGCTGTCACCTTCCAGCGCCACTTGCAGAGCGTTCTGGCGGCTTAGGAGGCCAGGCATCACGCTGTCCCAGCGGAGATGGCGACAGTTCTTTAGGAGCCACCTGGGCCTACGGAGCCTCCTGAGGCTCAGGACCCTGGCGGCTCGTGAGGAGCAGCTTCTCCAGCACGCATCTTCAGCTACTCCAACCCCACTCCAGCTACGGAATCAGGTGACTCTTTTCAGTTCATTCAGTTGGGGGCGCCCCTCGGGCAGCATTATCCCCAAGTCGCACGGGCCTGTCCCCGCGACGTGTATCATTTTGCATCTTTAGCTTATTCTGTTGGGAGCACCCCTCGGGCTGCATCATCCCCAAGCCGCTCGGGTCCGTCCCAGTGGCATGTATCATTCTTGCATCTATCTGACCTAGCTTGCCCCCTCGCATGATTTGCCTTACGATTGTCGCCTGCCTGTCTGGTACTTCGATACTGTGAACGGCGTGCGCCCTTGCAAGCCCACCCACAACCGCCCTCACCACCGCGGAAGCCGCACGCCGGTTGTCTTTCTTTAGGATTCTTTGCATGAGAAAGCTAGGCACGACGTCTGTGCTCGGGTCCGTCCCTGCAGCGTCGATAAACCCAACGACTGAGCTCTGTTTGGCGGCCCAGCCCCGTTCACGTCACCTCCTGGGGTTGTTGGTGTCTGGTCTCCTCATGTAATCACCTCAGGAGATTCATCCGGCGCAGGTTGCCTAACCATCTCGTAGGATCGCAACAACTATCAAGAATCAAGACCAGGCGCAACCCGCCTTGAGGTAAGGCCTCGTGAGTCCCGTGTTGGCTCATGAGTGCCCAGACACACCTCGTCTAGCCCTGCCATGCAAGCCACATGTCAGGGCGGGGCTGTACACGCCCCCGGGGCTCCACTCAGAGGGAGCCCTCGCCCACGCACCAGTGGAAGCACCATGCTCCGCGCTGGCAGTCAACACGGTCGAGGAGCGGCTATGCCCGTGCAAGTGCGGAAGCGCTATGCTCCGCGCTGGTGATAAACAACTGAGGGAGGCCCCACGGCCGCATCAACCTCAGGGAGCCACCCGGCTTAGTGTCCAGCGTCACCGCAATGCTTTCCCCTCGGGAGAGCCACGCGAGGGGGCTGGGCACGAGGGCTACACTCATGTCACGCCTAGCGTACGCCACCCTGCCAGGTCCCTCGGACCTGGTCATCGCGCACCCCTCCCGAGCAGGACCTCGGCGAGGACAGGTATGAAGGTCTGTTTGAGCGTCAAGGGGGACTCCTGAGCAGCGCGACTCAGGAGCCTAACTAGCCACGTAGCCCCTCACCCCTTGGTTCCGTCCTGGTGATCCGGACGGTCCAACGGCGGCTGAGGTATGCGCGGGGTCGGGCCCTGTCGACGTAGAACACTAAGGCCTACCTTCGCATCTCCTTCCCGCATGCCGTTTGCGCATCAAGGGGGACTCCTGAGCATCGCGACTCAGGAGCCTAACTGACCACGTAGCTCCTCACCCCTTGGTCCCGTCCTGGTGATCCGGACGGTCCAACGGCGGCTGAGGTATGCGCGGGGTCGGGCCCTGCCGACGTAGAACATCAAGCGAACGGGAAGGAAGTCGCGGAATCTCAATAAAACTTTACAAAACATATTGTTCCTTAAGCACCAAAAAGAAGTTTCAATGCCTCCACGAGGCACGCCGTATGTTGCAGGAAAGTTGACAGGAAAGTAAAACAGGAAGGAGCGCCATTGTTCACCAGCAAGCCTTTTCTTCAGCCTTGGGCATTGTCGTCAGCGAGCGCCTTCCCGTCGGTAGCGTCGCTGCCGGTCGTGTCGTTGGCCTTGGTCGCGGGATCGGCGACGCCACCGGCTGGAGGTGCAGGGTCGATGGCAAGGAACTTCTTCAGCAAGGCCTCCACTTAGCCCTTCACGGCCTTGATAGCAGCTGCGCAGCGCTCCTCATCCACAGGCTCGAGCAGGACACCAAGGTCGGCATCGGGATCGCGAAGGTGAAGATGGCTGAGGACGCGCATCAAGGCCGATGAGGAGAGCGCGCGCGCTTCCCCTCCACCATGGGGCCAATTCCATTGACGACGTCCTCGAGCGCCATGACGAGCTGAGGAAGTAGCTGGGCGGGGCCGTCGTCGTCTGTCACCAAAGGCTTCTCCAAGCCCTTCTCGTAGAGTTCCCGTAGCGCCTCGCGGGATCTCTCCTCAAGAGACTTGAAGGCCTCGCGGTCCTCGGCAAGAACCTTCGCCTTGATTTCCAGCTGGACCCTCTCAGCTTCCACCTCCTTCTCCAGTTTCTTCAGGCAGTCGTGTTCCGCTGCCTGCGCCTGCGCCAGCTGCTCTAGCTCAGTATCACGGCCGGTCACCGCTTCTTCTTGAGCCTTCACCTTCTCCTCCCGCACCTCGAGCTAGTGAGCCACGACAGCCCGTTCCTTGCGCTGGTTCTCCAACTTGATCTCCGCCGCCGTGTAGCGCTCCTTGGCGGCCTCGGCATCCTTCAGCGCCACCTCGCGGGTGGCCATGGCTTGGTCGACGGCCCGCTTGTCCTCCTCGAAAGCTTCCATGACCTGGCCCAGCGCTGCCCTGACAGACGCGTCGGAGTGCAGCCAACCTGAGATCAGCTCCAGGCGCCCCGCCACCAGGCGACAGTCAGCGCCTTGAAGATCATCCCGGAGCCGGGTCAGCGCAGAAAGAGCCTTCTCTAGAGCGTTGGGCGAAGCAGAAGGATCACAAGCTAGCGGTGTGACGGAAGGAGGAGGCAGCGTCGTCACCAGGATCTGCGAGTTGATGGTAGCAGAAGAAGAAGCCAGGAGCTCCAGAGCCTGAGAGACCTCGGCCGGCGAGCTGAGAACGGGTGCCTCAGGAGCCGGCTTGTTTGTGGAGGTCGCCTTCTCCTGGGGACGTTCCTCCGGGCCTCGCGAGGATGACCGGGCCGGAGAGGCACGAGGGCTGTTGCCGCCCTTCTGCGCCGGAGGATGTGCGGCCCTGCCAGGCTGCTGGGTCTCCGAGGGTGCGGCCGCTCCCTCCCTCTTCTTCTTTGCCGACAGCGTCGGCCTGACGATGCAAGAAGAGAACGTCAAGAAGCAGCGACAGAAGCAGGGGCAAGAACAAAATCAGGACAAGGTGCTTACTGGTCCACGGCGGCGTAGTCTCGCGGCCTCTTCAGAAGCACGGAGCCTGGGGGCCTCGCAGCCTGGGGCGCCGGCATGCGAGTTCTAGGGGCGGATGAGGCCGCGGCAGCTGGCCCGGCGGCAGCACCGGTCGATGTCAGAACAGTGGCGCCACCTCGGGAGACCAACGCCGACCTGCTCTTCGTCGGAACCCCGGTCGATGGCTTCTTCGGGGGGGGGGGGGGTGCCACTGGACCTCGTCGTGACCCCAGCGGGGGCCTGGGACTCCCTCACCGGATGGTCACCGACCTCGTCATCATCAGGAAGGGCGCGGAGCAGGTCCGCCGCAAGACGAGAGGTCGCCCCCTCCCCTCCAGGGTCGCCTCCGAATTGGGCCTCTCCTCCTCGCCGAAATCGCCAGAAGACACCAGTATTGAGGCCACCATCTCCATGGCCTCGGAAGGCGCTGGCAGCATGAGCCCGCGCCCATCAAAGATAGGCATGGCGGCGGCCACCTTCGCTCCATCCGGGCGGCGGTACAACGGAGGATGGGAGGCTGGCGGATACCCCTGATCGTCCCCGACCAGAAGGCGGACGACTGCGCCCAGATCCTCTTCGGACAAGGCACCCGGGCGCAGACGGAGGTCGTCCCCCTCGTCCCCAAGCTTCCACAGGGGGCGCGAGCGCGCCCGGAGCGGAGCTACGCGCTGCGCCAGGAACTCCTTCACGAGCATGGCCCCCATCAGCTTCTCCGCCTTTGGGTTGTCAGGCTTCAGGTCGGCGCTCATCTTCTCCAGCACCAGCTTCGCCCGGGTTTCGGTGAGCTTCGCACGTAGCCATCTGTCGTGAGGTGAGGGCTTCTTTGTCGGCAGCACTAGCCGAGGGTGGACGCACTTGGCGTCTATAAGGACCCACTTGCTCCTGAAGCCCTCAGCCTTCTTCCCGGCCTTCGAGATCACGTTAGTCCCAGTAGCCGCGACGAAGTTGGCGCAACCCGAGTGTCGGTGTACAAAAGTAGGGGCTCTCCTTTTAACCCCTTTACTTGTGCACGGGCAGTCAGAGTCGCGCCCGCGGCCACACTTAACACGGCAGAGGAGGGAAGCCGGAGGGAAACCGAAGCACAAGACAAACAATGCGATGCCAAGACCAGAAGCATAAAAGAGCAAAGGGGCGAGGTGGACTCCCCCGGCAAGACCCTTGCCGGGGCGGCCTCCACGGCCCCGGCAAGAGCCTTGCCGGGGCAACTTGCCCAACACTAGCAGAGCGAGCCACCCTTGAGCCCAATGGTTCCAAACGCCGCCAACAATCACATTGGACCCAGGGCTCGGGAGGCACCTCTGTGGTGGCATGTAGATCTTTGTCAAGATCATGAATACATGAGATCAGATGAGAACCAGAAGACGACGACCCTCGGCGGAATCCTAGCCGAGGAAATCCACAAGACCTCCGGCAAGATCCTTGCCAGGGACGACCACGGCGCCACGGCAAGACCCTTGCCGGGGCCCCGGCAAGACCCTTGCCGAGGACGCCTGCGGGTCCACAGCCAAGCCCGCATCAACCAAGACTCCGCCACCGTTCGCATGCAGCTGCCAGCCCAACCAACTGGGCAGGCACCTGCGTGGCAACATGCGGCTTCCAGGCCAACTCAGCAAGCACTTGCGTGGTGGCATGCAAATCTTCGTGAAGGCCCTGCCACCGTGCCACCTCAGCAGCCTGCCTGCCTACATGGCACTGCACACATCGCTGGCCTGGGCGCGTGTCGAAGCGAGGCAGAGCGGCGACGGACGGGACAGGCCTTGTTCCCATCCTCGATAAAGCTAATGGACACCTAAGTAGCGCATTTAATGCGCTTCGTCCCGTAATCCGGGCGATAAGCTCGCGCACTGTAGACCTTTCCACCTCCTGTGTGCCACTGTGGCAACCCCTTTTTCCTATAAAAGGAGGCCTGAGGCGACGAGGGTAAGGATTCGGCTGTTTGGAACTATGCAGCCACCGTAGCTAGTTCGAGAGCTAAAGAACACTCTGAAATACACACCAAAGCAGGACTAGGGTATTACGCATCCTCGCGGCCCGAACCTGGGTAAACAATCTTTGTGCTAGCTCCTAAACCTGCTCTTCTCACAACCCCGCGCCCGCCAACCGTAGAAGGGATTCTAGTGATCCCATAGGTGTCGTTTCCCCGACATATTTGGCGCGCCAGGTAGGGGGCGCAGTTGTGAGAATCTGGTCTAGCAGTTAGCCTAGCAGTTCTTCATCGCCATGTCTCCCATGAAGAAGACGATCACGGCGATCGGCTCGTCGAGAGCCGAACGGCCCGTGCCAGTGCGGGTGAGTGATACGTCTCCGTCGTATCTACTTTTCCAAACACTTTTGCCCTTGTTTTGGACTCTAACTTGCATGATTTGAATGGAACTAACCCGGACTGATGCTGTTTTCAGCAGAATTGCCATGGTGTTATTTATGTGCAGAAACAAAAGTTCTCGGAATGACCTGAAACTTCACGGAGCTTATTTTTGGAAAATATTAAAAATATTGGCAAAAGAATCAAGGTCAGGGGGCCACACCCTGGGCACGAGGGTGGGGGTGCGCCCCTGCCTCGTGGGCCCCCTGGAGCTCCACCGACCTCAACTCCAACTCCATATATTCGTGTTCGGGGAGAAAAAAATCAGAGAGAAAGATTCATCGCGTTTTACGATACGGAGCCGCCGCCAAGCCCTAAACTCTCTCGGGAGGGCTGATCTGGAGTCCGTTCGGGGCTCCGGAGAGGGGAATCCGTCGCTGTCGTCATCATCAACCATCCTCCATCACCAATTTCATGATGCTCACCGCCGTGCGTGAGTAATTTCATCGTAGGCTTGCTGGACGGTGATGGGTTGGATGAGATTTATCATGTAATCGAGTTAGTTTTGTTAGGGTTTGATCCCTAGTATCCACTATGTTCTGAGATTGATGTTGCTATGACTTTGCTATGCTTAATGCTTGTCACTAGGGCCCGAGTGCCATGATTTCAGATATGAACCTATTATGTTTTCATGAATATATCTGATTTCTTGATCCTATCTTGCAAGTCTATAGTCACCTACTATGTGTTATGATCCGGCAACCCCGAAGTGACAATAATCGGGACCACTCCCGGTGTGACCGTAGTTTGAGGAGTTCATGTATTCACTATGTGTTAATGCTTTGGTCTGGTACTCTATTAAAAGGAGGCCTTAATATCCCTTAGTTTCCGCTAGGACTCCGCTGCCACGGGAGGGTAGGACAAAAGATGTCATGCAAGTTCTTTTCCATAAGCACGTATGACTATATTCGGAATACATGCCTACATTACATTGATGAATTGGAGCTAGTTCTGTGTCACCCTATGTTATGACTTGTTACATGATGAACCACATCCGGCATAATTCTCCATCACCAATCCAATGCATGCGAGCTTTTCACATATTGTTCTTCGCTTATTTACTTTTCCGTTGCTACTGTTACAATCACTACAAAACCCAAAAATATTACTTTTGCTACCGTTACCGTTACTTCCATACTACTTCGCTACTAAATACTTTGCTGCAGATACTAAGTTATCCAGGTGTGGTTGAATTGACAACTCAACCGCTAATACTTGAGAATATTCTTTGGCTCCCCTTGTGTCGAATCAATAAATTTGGGTTGAATACTCTACCCTCGAAAACTGTTGCGATCCCCTATACTTGTGGGTTATCAAGACTATTTTCTGGCGCCGTTGCCGGGGAGCATAGCTCTATTCTTTGAGTCACTTGGGATTTATATCTACTGGTCACTATGAGGAACTTGAAAGACGAGAAAACTAAAATTTATCCCTCAACTATGAGGGGAGGTAAGGAACTGCCATCTAGCTCTGCACTTGATTCACCTTCTGTTTTGAGTAAGCTTGCGACACCTAAACCTGCTTCTGCTATTAATTCTGATATGTCACATGTTATTGATGATGCCACTTCTACTATGCATGATACTTATGATGAAACTACTTCTATGCTTGATACTACTGTGCCACTTGGTGAATTCTTGATGAACAACTTGCTAGGGCTAGAGAGAATGAAATTATTGAAACTGATAATATTGATGAAAGTGATGATGAAGGCTCTCCTAATAAATATGAATTGCCTGTTGTGCCTGAGGGCTATGTTATGGATGAAGAAACCGCTAGAGACTTTCTTGCTTGCAATGATAGAAGTGATCTTAAGAAATGATTAGCTAAGCTGAAACAAAAAACTTTGAATGCTAGAATGAAATATGATCCTGCTTATGCTACTTCACCTATCTTTGTTACAGATAGGGATTATGAATTCTCTATTGATCCTGATATAATTACTTTGGCTGAGTCTGATCCTTTTTATGGCTATGAATCTGAAACTGTTGTGGCACATCTTACTAAATTAAATGATATAGCCACCCTGTTCACTAATGATGAGAGAACTCACAACTTTTATATCCTTAAAATATTTCTGTTCTCATTAAAGGGTGATGCTAAGATATAGTTTAATTCTCTTGATCTTGGTTGTGTGCGTAGTCCCCAGGATATGATTTATTACTTCTCTGCTAAATATTTCCCTGCTCATAAGAAACAAGCTGCTTTAAGGGAAATATATAATTTTGTGCAAATTGAAGAAGAGAGTCTCCCACAAGCTTGGGGGAGGCTTCTCCAATTACTTAATGCTTTGCCTGATCATCCTCTTAAGAAAAATGAAATACTTGATATCTTTTATAATGGACTAACCGATGCTTCCAGAGACCACCTGGATAGTTGTGCTGGTTCTGTTTTTAGGGAAAGAACACCAGATGAAGATGAAATTCTATTGAATAATATGTTGACCAATGAAAATAATTGGACGCTTCCTGAACCAACTCCTAAGCCAACTCCAAAGAAAAGGGGTGTTCTATTTCTCAGTCCTGAAGATATGCAAGAGGCAAAGAAATCTATGAAAGAAAAGGGTATTAAAACCGAAGATGTTAAGAATTTACCTCCTATTGAAGAAATACATGGTCTTAATTTACCTCCTGTCGAAGAAATATATGGTCTTAATTCATCACCTATTGAAGAAACACATGGTCTTGATAACCCGACACAGTTAGTAAAGGTAAATTCTCTCTATAGATATGATAAAGCTGAAATCCCTCCTACTAAGTTTGCTAGCCAATGTTTGGATGAGTTTGATAACTTGATGGTTAAGCAAGAAGATTCTAATGCTTATTTTGGTAGACAATTAAGACACAATGCTTATATGATTGAACACTTGGGTGATTATATGTCTATAGTTAAAGGTGAACTTAAACTCATTAGTAAACATGCTTCTATGGTTACCACTCAAGTAGAACAAGTACTTAAAGCTCAGAACAATTTGCTCAATGAATTGAATAGTAAGAATAATGATTTTTCTGTTAGAGTGGCTACTAGAACTGGTAAAATGACCCAGGAACCTTTGTATCCTGAAGGCCACCCTAAGAGAATCGGGCAAGATTCTCAGAGAAATAATATTGATGCACCTAGTCCTTCTAAAAAGAAGAAAAAGAAAAATGATAGGACTTTGCATGCTTCTAGTGAACCTATTGCTGAAACACCTGAGAATCCAAATGATATTTCTATTTCTGATGTTGAAACACAATCTGGTAATGAACATGAACCTAGTGATAATGTTAATGATGATGCTCATGTTGATGCTAAACCTAGCAATGATAATGATGTATAAATTGAACCTGCTGTTGATCTTGATAACCCACAATCAAAGAATCAATGTTATGATAAGAGAGACTTTATTGCTAGGAAGCACGGTAAACAAAGAGAACCATGGGTTCAGAAACCCATGCCTTTTCCTCCTAAGCCATCCAAGAAAAAGGATGATGAGGAATTTGAGCGCTTTGCTGAAATGATTAGACCTATCTTTTTGCGTATGCGTTTGACTGATATGCTCAAAATGAATCCTTATGCTAAGTATATGAAAGAAATTGTTACAAATAAAAGAAAGATACCGGAAGCTGAAATTTCCACCATGCTTGCTAATTACACTTTCAAAGGTGGAATACCTAAGAAACTAGGAGATCCAGGAGTACCCACTATACCATGCTCCATTAAAAGAAATTATGTTAAAACTGCTTTATGTGATCTTGGAGCCGGTGTTAGTGTTATGCCTCTCTCTTTATATCGTAGACTTGACTTGAATAAGTTGACACCAACTGAAATATCTTTACAAATGGCCGATAAATCAACTGCTATATCTGTCGGTATTTGTGAGGATGTGCCTGTTGTGGTTGCAAGCGTTACTATTTTAACGGACTTTGTTATTCTTGATATTCCTGAGGACGATAGTATGTCTATTATTCTTGGAAGACCCTTTTTGAATACTGTAGGGGCTGTTATTGATTGCAACAAAGGTAATGTCACTTTTCATGTTAATGGTAATGAGCATACGGTACACTTTCCGAGGAAGCAACCTCAAGTTCATAGTATCAACTCTATTGGAAAAATTCCATCGATTAGTTTTTGGAGGTTTTGAATTTCCTCTACCTACTGTCAAGAAGAAATACGATATTCTTATTATTGGGATGTGCCTATCCCCATTGAGGTAACATAGTGTTATTCAAAATTTCTCCGGTTTCATGCGATTCAGAATGAGTTTGTTAACAAGACCTGATCAACCTTGTTAGTGGATTCCTTTTGATGAGCATGAGATGGATGAAGTTAGAAAGCACAACCTTCTGTACCCTCCTTTTACTTTCTGTTATTTAGTTGAAATAAAGCAAAATTAGTATTTTTCTGTCTGTTTTCTGAATTACCCGTGCAATAAAAAATACCCCAAAAATAAAAGTTCTCCAAATGCCCCGAAATTGAAATATGTTTTTTTCTAGAATATTTGAGAATATCTGGTACTGAGAACACAGCAGGGGGAGCAAGCACTTGGGCACGAGGGTCCAAGGCACGCCCACCCCTACAGGGCGCGCCCCCTGCCTCGTGGGCCCACGGTGCCCCCCTCCACTTATTCCTGCACCCACACACTCCTTCTTCCTCCCAAAAAAATCACCATCCAGCTCAAGCACGAGTTCTAGCTCATTTTGCTGCGATTTTCGATCTCCTTGCTCAAAGCACCTCTCACAAAACTGCTTTGGGGGATTGTTCCTTGGTATGTGACTCCTCCAATGGTCCAATTAGTTTTTGTTCTAGTGCTTTATTCATTGCAAATTTGTGCTGCCTAGGTGACCATGTTCTTGAGCTTGCATGTCAAATTTATATGGTTCCAAGTAGTTCTAATGCATGATATAGGCTCTAGGCACTTGTAGGAGTAGTTGCTATCAATTTTGTTGAGCTTGGTTCACTTTTATTTTGAAGTTACTAAAAATTTCAGAATTTTTTCAGAGGAAGAAATATGTTTAGGAAAATGTACCAAGGTGGTTCTTCAAGGAAGCAAGGACCCAGGCTTGCAATGTGTGATGCTGATGATGAACCACCAAGGGACGCTCCAGTGCGGGCTTGTGAATGGCCTTCAGAAGACTTTATGGATCGAGCGGGAATCAAGGAAGAATTTAAAGCATATTTGCGTAACGCTGATCTTGTGAGCTTCGAGGCAGAAAAGTGCCGTCAGTACCACTATCTCACTAGTTCCTTTGTGAGAAGGTTTGAATTTTCATCTTCACGCAATTCTCAAACTGTCCTGTTTGATCTTTATGAAAATTCTTATACCATGGACTTAGAGGATTTTACCACTGCTTGCAAACTTCCACAATGGGGTAGTCCTAGTGAACCTCGCAAATCTGAATTTAGAGATTTTCTTGCTAGTATAACTGTGGGGGTATCTAGAGATATAGCACAAGCTACCATAGGGAGTATTCATTTTCCTGCTATACATTATTTTGCTCTCTTCATAGGTAGGTGCATAAATGGTAAAGATGAAGCATGTCATATGTGTGTCCCTGATCTCAGTGTTCTCAGGAGCGCTGTGTTAGGAGATAAACGTTATAATTTGGGAGCCATTGTTGCACGTAGGTTGCATAATAATAGATTTAATGGAGATTTCTTTGGTGGAATTTATGCAACCCGCTTAGCTAATTTTCTTGGTGTAACCATACGCGATGATGATATTGAATTGCCTCCTACTTATCTAGAATTTAATGCTATGGTTCACCATCAGGTTTTCGAGAGGAATAAACCACCTCTCCAGTACCGACTAATCTTTGACAGGCGTCACGCTGTCAATATTGTTCTCCCTGCCCCTACTCTCTTTGACTTTCAGGCAAAGGGGAGATATTTCATAACCAGAGAGGAGGCAAATGAGTACGAAAGGAGGACGAGGGCAGCTCACCTCCAAGCTGTAGCCCACGATGCAATAGCCGCTGCATCTCAGTACGACCCCAGCTACAGCTTTGGATATG
Organism: Aegilops tauschii subsp. strangulata; assembly: GCF_002575655.3. NCBI lineage: Eukaryota > Viridiplantae > Streptophyta > Magnoliopsida > Poales > Poaceae > Aegilops > Aegilops tauschii. The sequence goes on along the minus strand of NC_053039.3, from coordinate 114,634,460 downwards.
TGCCAGGCTAGCCGTGGCCATAGACCAACTTAGGCCAAAAGCCTAAGCTTGGGGGAGTACATATTTCTCACCGACATTACATTTATATTCACACACTCATTGCCAGTTGTCGGTGCTCATACTCTTTCACTGTAATATCCATGCTAGTTTATTTTCCTTTTTATGCTTTCTTCTTGTGTGTTTGATAAACCTTAAGAAAACAAAAAATAGTAGTAGCTTTTAGTTAGTTTGCTTTCTTGCCGTAGTAGTAATAATTAAAAGAAAACCCAAAAATATTTCCTGTTCTTCTTGCTTGTTGGGAGCTTTCCCGTGTAAATAGTTGTATTTCTTTTCTTTTCCTTGGGGGTCGATAGGAGAAGACCACGATGAAAAATGTTGAAGTGGCTCTTATATGCATTATTGTTGATTTAACCAAGAGCCCATATTGCCTTGTCTTCTCCTGTTTATTGAATGCTCATAGATTCCAGCTTAGTCCAATGCACGTGCACTATTATTATTATTCACACTGTTCGGTCGTGCAAGTGAAAGGCAATTATGACGATATATGATGGGCTGATTGAGATGAGAGAAGCTGGTATGAACTCGACCTCTCTTGTTTTTGTAAATATGATTAGTTCATCGTTCCTGATTCAGCCTATTATGAATAAAAATGTTTGCAATGACAATTAGAGATTATAGTTACTTATGCCATGCTTAATTAGCTAGGAGCTTATAATGGTTTACCTTGCGTGCCAACATGCTATTAAAATGGTTGTGATGTGGTATGATAGGGTGGTATCCTCCTTTGAATGATTCAAGTGACTTGACTTGGCACATGTTCACACATGTAGTTGAAACAAATCAACATAGCCTTCACGATATTTATTTTCATGGTCGATTATATCCTACTCATGCTTGCACTCAATGTTTATTAATTTTAATGCATGTTCATGACTGTTGTCGCTCTCTAGTAGGTCGCTTCCCAGTCTTTTGCTAGCCTTCACTTGTACTAAGCGGGAATACTGCTTGTGTATCCAATCCCTTAAACCCCAAAGTTATTCCAGATGAGTCCACTATACCTTCCTATATGCGGTATCTACCTACCGTTCCAAGTAAAATTTGTATGTGCCAAACTCTAAACCTTCAAATGAAATTCTGTTTTGTATGCTCGAATAGCTCATGTATCAACTAGGGCTGTCCTTATCTTCCATGTTAGGCGGGTTATTCTCAAGAGGAGTGGACTCCGCTCCTCACTCACGAGAAAATGGCTGGTCACCGGGATGCCCAGTCCCATGCTTTAAGCAAATCAAATCAAAATAATTGCAAACAAAACTCCCCGGGGACTGTTGTTAGTTGGAGGCACTCGTTGTTCCGAGCAAGCCATGGATTGATGCTTGTTGGTGGAGGGGGAGTATAAACTTGTAACATCCCAAATTTTCAATTTGGAATGTTATACATTAGATCATCATTGCATAGCATATTTCATTGCATTTTGGCAAATCCTCGAAAATCCTAAGCAACTCAAGGACCCTCGGAGAGAGTTGGGGATTTTTCCCGGTTTTCATATTTGATTTTTATCAAATAATAAAACGAGGATTTTTTTGGTTTTAATTATTTTTCTCTCCAAAAAATATTTCATATTAAATTAAATGAGAGGAGAAAATATGTATTCTCCAAAAGAATTGAAATATTGGAGGAAATAAATACTAAAATCAAATATTGGATTTTATTCGGATTTTATTTGCAATTTTAAATGCATTAGAAAAAAATTGCATGTTTTCAAAACTGCATTTTTGGGCCAAGAAAAATGTTCATCTTGTTTTAATTATTTTAATTAGACGGCGAAAATTTGTTTTAGCATTTTTGGATTTTTATTTATTTTTCTATGATTTTTTTAGATTCGGCGATATTATTAAAAAAACGCCGAGCGCGCCGACTGGGCCGAAGCCCAGCCGACGGCCCAGCTGCCCCGCGCCCGCCTCCCTCTCGGGCACGACAGCGCCGCCGCCGCCCGAGTCCCGCTCGAGCACGGCCGCTGCCCACCGCCTTGCCCCCTCCTCCACGGCACCCCCCTCCTTTTATACCCAGCCCCGCCGCCCTCTCCTCACCCCGTCCCCGCCCCGATCCGAAGCCGCCGCCGCCCGAGGAGACGCCGCCGCCAGAGCCCGACGCCGCCGCCCGAGGAGCTCGCCGCCCCGACGCCGTACGCCGCCGCCCTCGTCGCCCTTCGACGCCCGCAGCCCCGCCGCCCCTCGCCGCCCTCGCCCGACCCGCCGGAGCCCCGTCCCGAGCCTCGCCGGAGGTTAGGCGGAGCCGCCGCCGTTCGCCGTCCGGTTTTAAAAAAAAACCCACCCCGGTTTATTTTTTTCGAAACCCTAGTTTTTTATATAGATCGGTTTATTTCTTTTCGGTTTATTTAATTAGTGAACGTTCACCGACCCGTTCGTTTTAACGAACGTGTTCGTCGGTTAGACGCTGTTAACGAACGTCCGTTCGTTTAACTGTTCGTCAGTTTTCTTTTTCGTCGGATTTTCCACGATTATTCCAGATCGCGATTTCTGATCAGATTTTGGTTATCGTTTATCTTATCGCTCGTTAATCGAAATCAGGCGATTCAAGCGCCTAGAGTTTCGTCTCAAAGTTCTCTTTCCGTTTAACCCACTCAAACAATTTTTGCTACTGCAAAATTTGACCTAGATCCAGATTAGTAAACGAAGCTTGTTTCTTTCGCCATTTGACTTTCGTTGCTTCGTTCGATTTGATTCTTTTTGCAAACCAGAGTTCTTAAGTTGAAATTTTGGTTAGATCATTATTTGAGTTTTACCTGTGCATTTGATGAGTGCTTATTGTGTGCTTGTTTGTTTGCGATAGAGTACCCGGAGTGCGCCGCTTGCTACTTCGAATCGCTAAGTTTCACGGATTATCAGCAAGGCAAGTAACACGTTGATCATACTTCTTTTACTACCCAGTTTTATTGCATTAGACCAACCCTCAAACATTGCATGGTTAGGATCTAATTAAATTGTGGGTATTGGGATGTAGTTGAGGTAGTACCTATTACCTGTTTATTATCAAACCCTTGGGAGTTACTTCTACGTTTGCTTACATCGCTATGCTATGCTAGTAGACGTGGATTGGGTTTGAGAGATATTCACGACATATGTGAGATTGTTAATTAATGGTTTACTTATGGTGGCAACTAAAACTCACATCTGGGTGGATTGAGGCACCTGGAGAATCCAGTGTTGCCTGTTTTTCTAAGGACCGCCACCCAGGCTCAAAGGGATCATAAGATTATTCATGCTAGAAACTTCCGTGTGCAGCCACAAGCTATTATGGGCTCTAGCATAGTTGAGTAGGTTACATGATCTCTTGAAGAGGTGGGCTAGCAGATGTAGGGGAAAGTAGGTGTAACTGTCCACCCGGAGTAAAGAGTTATTGTTTCTAAAAGACTGTGTCTCGGTCATCCGTTTCTCAAACATCATGTAGTGCGAGAATCAAGCGGAGGCGATTGAGTCTTGTGAGGAAAAGTGCACAAACCTCTGCAGAGTGTACAAACTAATCATGGTTAGCCGTGTCCCCGGTTATGGACATCTTGAGTATCTAGTACTTGGATTATCATGTGAATCTCATCACCATGTTACTTTAATTAATATTGTTGGGTTAATGATGATACTTAATTGGGATTGAGATGCTGTCAACCATCTCAATGTTTCACAACCACCATGATAGTTAAATAAAATTTATTCCTTTGCAGTAGGGAAAAATTGGCTTTTCGCAAAAACATTATAACCATAGAGCTTTTCTACCAGCCATATATGCATGTAGTATAGCATCATTATGTTCATTACTCTCTATGTGTTACATTGCCAACATATTCCATGTGCTGACCCGTTTTCGGGCTGCAACGTTTTATGTTGCAGACTTTTCAGATGACGAGTAAGGTGCCTTAGGTCGTGGTCTTATACTCAATGATGCCGTTGGAGTTGATGGACTCACTTATCTTCCAAGTCTTCCGCTGTTATCGTATTAGATGGCCTTAAGCCATATTTATCATACTTATTTCTCTTTTGAGATACTCGATGTAATAAGTGTGTGATTGCTACTCTGTTATAAATCCTCCATTTGTACTGTGCGTGTCAGCATTACTGATCCAGGGATGACACTGATGCACAGCAGCACAGACTGTTTGAGGTCTGGTCGCTACAAAGGTGGTATCAGAGCACACGCTGACTGTAGGACACGACCACTAAGCTTAAACCCTAGAACACTACTCTCTCTTCTCATTTCTGACTCCTCTCCACTTTCTACTCTTTTAGGAATGGCGGATGCAAGGAACAAGTTCATGCAACCGGATGAAGATACACCTTTTGGACGACACTTGAAGGAAGTCACTAAGTACCTAAACATCGGAATACCAAGCTTCACCGGGACCCACAACGCCACACTACCAGAAGAGGAGCGCTGGAAGATTCAAGTTCAAATTCCTGGAAGGACGGTTATGCCAGTCACTGAGCCTATAGAGTTTTCCTTTGATGCACCAACCTGGAGTTTAGGGAAGAGCATGGCAGCCCACATCTCTATGGGACGCATTGGAGAAGTCTACCGCAGGGAGCTTAAGGATACTATTTAACAGATTTATGGACGCCGAGATGAACAATGGGAGATGATCAGCACTAAGAAGGATGGATCAATTGCAGCTTTCATCCAGGAGCAAAACCAACACATTCGTCGCCAGGAGAACCGGATGTGCTCAGACATGATATATCTGAAGAAGGCATTGACCAAGATCACGGAGTTGGAGGAAGAACTCAAGTCTACGCGCGATGGATATGAGGAGGAGATCGCCACGTTGTTGGAGAAGAACGTCGAACTAATACAGAAGATCGAAGTATTCATGGGAGACCGATCACCTGGAGGACAAGACGACGATTCTACTTGCCCGGAGAACTACATCATCATCGACGACACCGACTCAGACCCCAGTGAAGATGACTTTGTTGATGAAGCTGGAGCAGATATCATGGAGTCTTCGACTGATCAAAATTTCTAGTAGACAACCAAAAATCAGTAGTAGTATTCCCCCATGTATATAGTATAGTCCGAGCACTTTTGTAACGATAGATAGATCGATTGTATGCCTTGTTTGAGTTGATTGAGTGATATTGATTGTGTTTTGTCTCATGAGCATATGGGTAGTGTTTTCCCTCTAGACCTCATTCTATTCTAAATTCTCATCTTTTCTAAACCTATCAGATGCCTCCGAGACGCGACACCGGATTTGTTTTCCCACCGGAGATCACTCAGTTGATTCAGCAGCAGAATGCCCTGATGCAAGTGTTAGTACAGAACCAAGGCAACATCAACAACAACCCACCACCACCACTTGTTGATCACTTAGCCCGTTTCTTGAGGCTAAATCCGCCGGTGTTTTCCAGCAGCACCGAGCCGATTGTTGCAGATGATTGGCTCCGCAAAGTTGGAAGGGAGTTGACCACTGCAGGATGCACGGATGCGGAGAAAGTGCGTTTTGCCGCACATCAGCTTGATGGACCCGCAACATCATGGTGGGAGAATTACACAGCCACCCACCCTATTGACACTGTCACATGGGACCAGTTTCAGCAAGCTTTCCGTACTGCCCATGTTTCAGCAGGAGCTATGGCTATGAAGAAGCGTGAGTTTCGCAACCTACGCCAGGGAGGACGCACCGTAGGCCAGTATGTGGAGGACTTTAGTAAGTTAGCACGTTATGCTCCCGATGACGTTGCTACAGATGCAGCCAAGCAGGAGAAGTTTCTCAAAGGACCGAATGATGAGCTGAGCATGCAGTTGATGGTAGCAACCTTCAACAACTACCAGGAGTTGGTAGATAGAGCTCTCATGATTGAAGGGAAGCAACAGCAGATTGAAAACCGTAAGAGGAAGTATGGACAAGGGAAGTTCAATTCTGGAGCTCAGCAGAAGCCACCTTTTACCCCGAAATCGGGAGGACAGTTTCAACATACCCATGGAGGAGGTAGTTCGCACAACCATAATGGAACCAAGAATGGTAATGGGAATGGAGGAAGCAACGGGCAGAACCGTAATAACCCATCTACCACAGCCAAGAGGGATCTGAGCCACATTACTTGTTTCAAGTGCCAGAAGACTGGACATTATGCAACTGAATGCCCGGAAGCCCAGAATGGAAATGGCAATGGAAGTTCTGGGAAGAAGCCTAACCCGTTCAATAAAGGACAAGTGAACCACATTTACGTGGAGGAGGTTGAAGCACAGCCTGATGCAGTAATAGGTAAGTTTTTGGTTAAGTCATTTACTGCAATCGTTCTTTTTGATACTGGTGCATCGCATTCATACATATCAAGGGGATTTGTGGATAAGTATAAATTGCCCACCAAAGTTCTTAGAACACCTATGTTAGTAACCTCGCCAGGAGCAGAGTATATGGCAAGCCAAGGATGTTTTCAGATGCCATTGGCCATAGGCAGGCATGTTTTTCCCCTTAGACCTAATAGTTCTGGAGTCGCAAGGTTTGGATGTGATTTTGGGAATGGATTGGCTCTCGATGTATGGAGGAAACATCGATTGCGCCAGTAAGACGATTTTGCTTACCACCCCAGAAGGAAGAAGGATTAAGTATGTATCCCGGCATATGCCGAAGAGGACTCAGGTGAATTCCTTATCAGGAGTTGTACAGGAGGAAGTACCAGTGGTGAAAGATTACCCGGATGTATTTCCAGAAGAGTTGCCAGGCATGCCACCAGATAGAGACATTGAGTTCTTGATTGAACTTTTGCCAGGCACAGGGCCAATATCTAAGAGACCGTACAGGATGCCCGCAAAAGATTTGGAGGAGATTAAGAAGCAGATTAAGGAGTTACTGGATAAAGGCTATATTCGCCCAAGTTCGTCACCTTGGGGATCACCAGTACTTCTAGTGGAGAAGAAAGATGGATCGTTGAGGATGGTCGTTGATTATCGTGGATTGAATGAAGTGACCATCAAGAACAAGTACCCACTGCCAATGATCAATGATCTGTTTGACCGATTGCAAGGAGCTAAGGTATTTTCCAAGATCGATCTACGATCAGGATACCATCAGTTAAAGATTCGAGAGCAGGATATACCTAAGACGGCTTTTACCACCAGGTATGGGCTGTATGAGTATACCGTTATGTCATTTGGTCTGACTAACGCACCTGCCTATTTCATGAACCTGATGAACAAAGTGTTTATGGAGTTTTTGGATAAGTTCATCATGGTGTTCATTGATGACATTTTGGTCTACTCAAAGAACGAAGAGGAGCATAAGGAGCATTTGCGTTTGGTACTTGAGAAGCTCAGAGAACACCAGTTATACGCCAAGTTCAGCAAATGTGAGTTTTGGCTGAAGGAAGTTGGATTCCTCGGACATGTTATATCCGGAGACGGAATAGCCGTAGACCCCGCCAAAGTTGACACAGTAACAAACTGGGAATCACCCACGTCAGTTGGAGAAATCTGGAGTTTTCTTGGACTTGCAGGATACTACCGGAGGTTCATTGAGAATTTCTCGAGAATTGCTAAGTCCATGACAGAGCTGTTAAAGAAGGACATCAAATTCAATTGGACTGAGGAATGTGAAGCTAGTTTCCAAGAGTTGAAGAAACGTTTGGTTACATCACCAGTGTTGATTCTGCCAGATCAACGCAAGGAATACAAAGTATATTGCGACGCTTCACGTCGAGGACTTGGAGCAGTGCTAATGCAGGAGGGAAGAGTTGTTTCATATGCTTCACGAGAACATAAACCCCATGAGAGGAATTATGCCACGCATGATTTAGAGTTAGCAGCCGTAGTGCATGCGTTGAAGACTTGGAGACATTTTCTCATCGGAAACCATTGTGAGGTGTACACGGATCACAAGAGTTTGAAGTACATTTTTACGCAGAAGGAGTTAAATCTCAGGCAAAGGAGATGGTTGGAGCTCATTAAGGATTATGATATGAGATTGCATTATCACCCAGGGAAGGCTAACGTAGTAGCTGATGCGTTGAGCCGCAAGAGCCATGTTAACACCCTCATGACCGGAGAGTTACCGGAATTATTAGCCGAGGATCTTCGCGAGCTATGTTTGGAGATAGTTCCAAGAGGCTATTTAGCAACGTTGGAGATTCAGTCTACCTTGATGGAAAAGATCAGAGAAGCTCAGAAGACAGACAAGGAGATTGACGAGATAAAGGAAAGGATGAGCAAAGGTAAAGCCAAGGGATTTCATGAGGATGAGCACGATACCTTATGGTTTGAGGACCGCGTTTATGTGCCCAATGATCTGGAGATCAGGAAGTTGATCTTGCAAGAGGCCCATGATTCACCGTATTCGATTCTCCCAGGAAATACCAAAATGTATTTGGATTTGAAGGATACTTTCTGGTGGACCGGAATGAAGAAGGATATTGCGGAGTATGTAGCAGTTTGTGATGTATGTCAGAGAGTGAAGGCAGAGCATCAGAAGCCAGCAGGATTGCTACAGCCATTGCCGATACCCGAATGGAAGTGGGATAAACTAGGCATGGATTTTATCACGGGATTGCCTAGGACTCGTTCAGGCTATGACTCTATATGGGTTGTAGTCGATCGTTTGACAAAAGTAGCTCATTTCATCCCAGTGAAGACCACTTACACCAGTGCTAAGTTGGCAAAGATATACATGACCAGGATCGTATGTTTGCATGGAGTTCTGAGGACCATTGTATCAGACAGAGGAACCCAATTTACCTCGAAGTTTTGGAATCAGTTACATGAAACTTTGGGAACCAGGCTAGAATTCAGTACAGCCTTTCACCCACAGACAGATGGACAGACCGAGAGAGTCAATCAGATTTTGGAGGACATGTTGAGAGCTTGTGCGCTAGATTATGGATCAAGTTGGGACGACAATTTGCCATATGCAGAGTTTTCTTACAACAACAGCTATCAAACCAGTTTGAAGATGGCCCCTTTCGAAGCTTTATACGGAAGGAGGTGTAGAACACCATTGTTATGGGACGAAGTTGGAGACCGCCAGTTGTTTGGACCAGATTTGATTAAGGAATCAGAACAGAAAGTGAAGTTGATTCGCGATAGGCTCAAGGTAGCCCAGTCCAGGCAGAAGAGTTATGCGGATTCTAAACGTAAGGAGACAGTTCACGAAGTCGGAGACAGAGTTTATCTTCGAGTATCACCACTTCGAGGAGTGAAGCGCTTTGGAGTTAAAGGAAAGTTAGCGCCCCGTTTATCGGACCATACAGAGTTTTGGAGCGTATGGGAGAAGTTGCTTACAAGCTGGAATTGCCTGAAGGATTGTCAGGAGTTCATGATGTATTTCACGTTTCCCAGTTAAAGAAGTGCCACGCAGAGATGGCTGAGATACCACTGAGAGATACAGTGCCCCTGGAAGTGATTCAGCTGGAAAGTGATTTGACCTATGAGGAGAAACCAGTTAAGATTCTTGAGTATGCCAGCTGAGTCACCCGCAGCAAGGTTATCATGTTCTGCAAAGTTCAGTGGAGTCACCACACTGAAGATGAAGCCACCTGGGAGCGAGAGGAAGATCTACGGGAGAACCACTCTCACCTATTTTGTAGCCAACCCGAATCTCGAGGGCGAGATTCATCTTAAGGGGGTAGGTTTGTAACATCCCAAATTTTCAATTTGGAATGTTATACATTAGATCATCATTGCATAGCATATTTTATTGCATTTTGGCAAATCCTCGAAAATCCTAAGCAACTCAAGGACCCTCGGAGAGAGTTGGGGATTTTTCCTGGTTTTCATATTTGATTTTTATCAAATAATAAAACGAGGATTTTTTGGTTTTAATTATTTTTCTCTACGAAAAATATTTCATATTAAATTAAATGAGAGGAGAAAATATGACTTCTCCAAAATAATTGAAATATTGGAGGAAATAAATATTAAAAGCAAATATTGAATTTTATTCGGATTTTATTTGCAATTTTAAATGCATTAGAAAAAAATTGCACGTTTTCAAAACTGCATTTTTGGGCCAAGAAAAATGTTCATCTTGTTCTAATTATTTTAATTAGACGGTGAAAATTTGTTTTAGCATTTTTGAATTTTTATTTATTTTTCTATGCTTTTTATTAGATTCGGCGATATTATTATAAAAAAAACGCCGAGCGCGCCGACTGGGCCGAAGCCCAGCCGACGGCCCAGCTGCCCCGCGCCCGTCTCCCTCTCGGGCACGACAGCGCCGCCGCCGCCCGAGTCCCGCTCGAGCACGGCCGCCGCCCGCCGCCTTGCCCCCTCCTCCACGGCACCCCCCTCCTTTTATACCCCAGCCCCGCCACCCTCTCCTCACCCCGTCCCCGCCCCGATCCGAAGCCGCCGCCGCCCGAGGAGACGCCGCCGCCGCCGCCCGACGCCGCCGCCCGAGGAGCTCGCCGCCCCGACGCCGTACGCCGCCGCCCTCGTCGCCCTTCGACGCCCGCAGCCCCGCCGCCCCTCACCTTCCTCGCCCGACCCGCCGGAGCCCTGTCCCAAGCCTCGCCGGAGGTTAGCCGGAGCCGCCGCTGTCCGCCGTCCGTTTTTTTTAAAACCACCAGGGTTTATTTTTTTAGAAACCCTAGTTTTTTTATATAGATCGGTTTATTTAATTAGTGAACGTTCACCGACCCGTTCGTTTTAACGAACGTGTTCGTCGGTTAGACGCTGTTAACGAACGTCCGTTCGTTTAACTGTTCGTCAGTTTTCTTTTTCGTCGGATTTTCCGCGATTATTCCAGATCGCGATTTCTGATCAGATTTTCGTTTTTGTTTATCTTTTCGCTCGTTTATCGGAATCAGGCGATTCAAGCGCCTAGAGTTTCGTCTCCAAATTCTCTTTCCGTTTAATCCACTCAAACAAGTTTTTGCTACTGCAAAATTTGACCTAGATCCAGATTAGTAAATGAAGCTTGTTTCTTTCGCCATTTGACTTTCGTTGCTTCGTTCGATTTGATTCTTTTTGCAAACCGGAGTTCTTAAGTTGAACTTTCTGGTTAGATCGTTATTTGGGTTTTACCTGTGCATTTGATGAGTGCTTATTGTGTGCTTGTTTGTTTGTTTGTTTGCGATAGAGTACCCGGAGTGCGCCGCTTGCTACTTCGAATCGCTAAGTTTCACGGATCATCAGCAAGGCAAGTAACACGTTGATCATATTTCTTTTACTACCCAGTTTTATTGCATTGTACCAACCCTCAAACATTGCATGGTTAGGATCTAATTAAATTGTGGGTTTTGGGATGTAGTTTAGGTAGTACCTATTACCTGTTTATTATCAAACCCTTGGGAGTTACTTCTACGTTTGCTTATATCGCTATGCTATGCTAGTAGACGTGGATTGGGTTTGAGAGATATTCACGACATATGTGAGATTGTTAATTAATGGTTTACTTAAGGTGGCAACTAAAACTCACATCTGGGTGGATTGAGGCACCTGGAGAATCCAGTGTTGCCTGTTTTTCTAAGGACCGCCACCCAGGCTCAAAGGGATCATAAGATTATTCATGCTAGAAACTTCCGTGTGCAGCCACAAGCTATTATGGGCTCTAGCATAGTTGAGTAGGTTACATGATCTCTTGAAGAGGTGGGCTAGCAGATGTAGGGGAAAGTAGGTGTAACTGTCCACCCGAAGTAAAGAGTTATTGTTTCTGAAAGACTGTGTCTCGGTCATCCGTTTCTCAAACATCATGTAGTGCGAGAATCAAGCGGAGGCGATCGAGTCTTGTGGGGAAAAGTGCACAAACCTCTGCAGAGTGTACAAACTAATCATGGTTAGCCGTGTCCCCGGTTATGGACATCTTGAGTATCTAGTACTTGGATTATCATGTGAATCTCATCACCATGTTACTTTAATTAATATTGTTGGGTTAATGATGATACTTAATTGGGATTGAGATGCTGTCAACCATCTCAATGTTTCACAACCACCATGATAGTTAAATAAAATTTATTCCTTTGCAGTAGGAAAAAATTGGCTTTTCGCAAGAACATTATAACCATAGAGCTTTTCTACCAGCCATATATGCATCTAGTATAGCATCATTATGTTCATTACTCTCTATGTGTTACATTGCCAGCATATTCCATGTGCTGACCCGTTTTCGGGCTGCAACGTTTTATGTTGCAGACTTTTCAGACGACGAGTAAGGTGCCTTAGGTCGTGGTCTTATACTCAGTGATGCCGTTGGAGTTGATGGACTCACTTATCTTCCAAGTCTTCCGCTGTTATCGTATTAGATGGCCTTAAGCCATATTTATCATACTTATTTCTCTTTTGAGATACTCGATGTAATAAGTGTGTGATTGCTACTCTGTTATAAATCCTCCATTTGTACTGTGCGTGTGAGCATTACTAATCCAGGGATGACACTGATGCACAGCAGCACAGACTGTTTGAGGTCTGGTCGCTACAAAACTTTACCATTCTGTTTGGGAACCGCCTATAATGTGTGTAGCATGGAAGATATCGCCATCTCTTGGTTGTTATGTTGACAATGAAAGTATGCCGCTCAAAATAGTATTTATCTCTATTTCAAAATCGAGCTCTGGCACCTCTACAAATCCCTACTTCCCTCTGCGAAGGGCCTATCTATTTACTTTTATGTTGAGTCATCACCCTCTTATTAAAAAAGCACCAGCTGGAGAGCACCACTGTCATTTACATCCATTACTATTAATTTATATTGGGTATGATTGGATCTCTTTTACCATGAATTACAATGTTTAGTCAATCCTTGATCTGTAAAGGTGCTCTGCATTTATGTTTTGCGGTCTCAGAAAGGGCTAGCGAGATACCATCTTGGTATATCATATCATGATTGTTTTGAGAAAGTGTTCTCATCTGATATTTAGTATTATTGCTCGCTAGTTGATTATGCTATTGATATGAGTAAACATGAGACCTAAGTGTTATTGTGAATAAGGTTAGTTCATAATCTTTGCTGAAAACTTGAATGCTGGCTTTACATATTTACAACAACAAGAGCAAACAAAGTTTGTAAAAGTTTTTCTTTATCACTTTCAGTTTATCAACTGAATTGCTTGAGGACAAGCAAAGGTTTAAGCTTGGGGGAGTTGATACGTCTCCGTCGTATCTACTTTTCCAAACACTTTTGCCCTTGTTTTGGACTCTAACTTGCATGATTTGATTGGAATTAACCCGGACTGACGCTGTTTTCAGCAGAATTGCATGGTGTTATTTATGTGCAGAAACAAAAGTTCTCGGAATGACCTGAAACTTCACGGAGCTTATTTTTGGAAAATATTAAAAATATTGGCGAAAGAATCAAGGTCAGGGGGCCCACACCCTGGGTACGAGGGTGGGGGGTGCGCCTGCCCCCTGGGTGCGCCCCTACCTCGTGGGCCCCCTGGAGCTCCACCGACCTCAACTCCAACTCCATATATTCGTGTTCGGCGAGAAAAAAAACAGAGAGAAAGATTCATCGCGTTTTACGATACGGAGCCGCCGCCAAGCCCTAAAATCTCTCGGGAGGGCTGATCTGGAGTCCGTTCGGGGCTCCGGAGAGGGGAATCCGTCGCTGTCGTCATCATCAACCATCCTCCATCACCAATTTCATGATGCTCACCGCCGTGCGTGAGTAATTTCATCATAGGCTTGCTGGACGGTGATGGGTTGGATGAGATTTATCATGTAATCGAGTTAGTTTTGTTAGGGTTTGATCCCTAGTATCCACTATGTTCTGAGATTGATGTTGCTATGACTTTGCTATGCTTAATGCTTGTCACTAGGGCCCGAGTGTCATGATTTCAGATCTGAACCTATTATGATTCAATGAATATATGTGAGTTCTTGATCGTATCTTGCAAGTCTATAGTCACCAACTATGTGTGATGATCCGGCAACCCCGAAGTGACAATAATCGAGACCACTACCGGTGATGACCGTAGTTTGAGGAGTTCATGTATTCACAATGTGTTAATGCTTTGGTCCGGTACTCTATTAAAAGGAGGCCTTAATATCCCTTAGTTTCGGCTAGGACCCCGCTGCCACGGGAGGGTAGGACAAAAGATGTCATGCAAGTTCTTTTCCATAAGCACGTATGACTATATTCAGAATACATGCCTACATTACATTGATGAATTGGAGCTAGTTCTGTGTCACCCTATGTTATGACTTGTTACATGATGAACCGCATCCGGCATAATTCTCCATCACCGATCCAATGCCTACGAGCTTTTCACATATTGTTCCTCACTTATTTACTTTTCCGTTGCTACTGTTACTATCACTACAAAACCCAAAAATATTACTTTTGCTACCGTTACCGTTACTTCCATACTACTTTGCTACTAAATACTTTGCTGCAGATACTAAGTTATCCAGGTGTGGTTGAATTGACAACTCAACTGCTAATACTTGAGAATATTCTTTGGCTCCCCTTGTGTCGAATCAATAAATTTGGGTTGAATACTCTACCCTCGAAAACTGTTGCGATCCCCTATACTTGTGGGTTATCAGCGAGCAGCGGGCCGGTCGCCGACAGAACCCGAGACGCGGCCCGCGAGCACTGGCATCGCTCTGGCAGTCAGAGCCTGGCGATCGGCGTTGTTCGTGCGCCAGACGACGGGCCGCACACCGCCAAATACAAAGATGGGCTAGGCCCCCCGCAGGCGGCGCGGGGCCCTCCAAGGGTGTCGCTGTGCCACCTACGGGCGGCGCATCAACCTCCAAGACACCTACGCCGGCGCCCACAGCGCGCTCTTCCCAGGGTGTGCGCGGCGAGCAGCGCCACCACGCTGGAGACCCCGGACGCCGCCGTGGGTAGAGTTCTGTGCATCATCTGCGAGACGAAGGAGGCCGGCAAGCCCGCCGAAGTGCTGGCGAAAATGGCACGCAGCCGCTGGGCCGTGGTAGAGATCCTTCTAACGTGGTTAGAAGTCGAAGTGCGCCACGGTCCACGCAGATCTCGCCGCGACCCACGCCAGCAGAAGCTTTGGCGCGCGCGCAGCTACTCCTCGACTTCCCTCCTTCTGCGGAAAAGCTCGATGAGTGGAGGGCCACCATCCGGAGCCTTGTCGGTGTCGCCAACCAAGACGAGCCACGGCCAATGGGGCCCTCAGGCCGGTGCTCCGTCGAACCATCGCATGCCAGCGGTGGAGGGGCCGGAGGTGCTGCGGCCACAGTGCACTCTCCTCCTCCACGCCAGCCACCGCGAGTGTCGACCTGTCGTGATGACGCTTGTGATAACATTTCCATAGCGTCGTCCGACCCACGGACCCACCGCGACCAGCGCCAAGTTCTTCGGGAGAGAGTCCATGAAGACGCTCGAACCACCATCGAGCGCCGGCGCGATACACGCCACTAGTCAGATAGGCGGGCGGGGCCCGCTATGGACCACCCAACACCGGGAGGCTCCGGCGGCCTACCTTACGAGGTGGGTTGCCCGGCCTTTACCCGTGAGCTGCGGCAGTTCCAGTGGTCGTCCCACCGTACGTTCAAGCCCGATGTCGGCGAGAAGTACAATGACAAGACCCACCCGTCGGAGTTCCTCAGCATTTACACCATCGCGATGCAAGCCACTAGAGCTCGCGAGGACAAGGTGCTTGCCAATTACTTCCCGTTGGCCCTGAAACCCAATGTCATGTCTTAGTTGATGCACTTGCCGGCGGATTCCATTTCTTCTTGGTCGGATCTATGTCATGATTTCGTTGGTGCCTTCACCGGAGGCCACCAGGCTCATGGCCAGGCGAGTGATTTGCATATCATTCCCCAGAAGGAAGGTGAAAACCTGCTCAAGTACATATAGAGGTTCAGCCGGGTGCAATACAACATCCCAGATGTTCATCCTGCTACCGTGATCAGCGTGTTCCATCAGAATGTGCGCAACCGCAAGATGCGTGAAGAGCTGGCGATGAACAAGGTCAAGGATGTGGCCGAACTCTATGTTCTGGCCGATAGATGCCCTCGGGCTGAAGAGGGGAGGAAGTACCCCGGCGAGGACGCTGTCATGGAAACCGACACTACCGACGAAGACACCACCGCCCCGATGAAGAAGGGTCGGCGTCGCAACAGGAAACGCAAGGGCAAGGTCGTGCTTGCCGTCGAGGGATCCGACGACACCGGCGCTGCCAAGAAGGCCAAGGCAGACGACCCCGGCAAGGAGATTGCCGGGTGCGCCGCTTGCCGGGCCTTGGCGGTTGCCGACAAGCCAGGAGGCTCCGACAAGCAATACTGCAAGATCCACCGCACCAAGGGCCACGACCTCCAGAACTGCCGACAAGTCGAGCTGCTTGCTGAGAAGCAAAAGGCCGAGTATGAGAGGCTGGACAAGGAGAAGCGTCAGGATGGTGCCGAAGGATCCGGTAAGAAGCGTGGCGGCCAAGGAGGCCGCCGCGGCAAGGATAACTAACAAGAGAGGCCCGCTCGGGGCCGCGACAAGAAGCAGGAAGACGACGATCATGACGAGGACGACGAGTCCGGCGAGCAAGAGTTTCAGAAGGCTACGGAGGCCATGTGCGTCGATGGTGGCGCCTCGCTGCACACTTCTCACCGCGAGCTCAAGTAGTGGGCGCGTGAGATCACAGCAGCGGAACCATCGTTCGACGCTCAGAAGCCACTGAAGTGGTCCAGCACGCCCATCATTTTGGACGCCGAGGATCACCCTGATCGCACAACTGCGGTCGGGTATTTGCCATTGTTGGTTTCACCAACGATACGCAACCTCAAGGTGAACAAGATGCTGGTTGACGGCAGGGCCGGTCTGAACTTAATCTCACCCGTTGTGATCAAAAGGCTGCAAATTCCTGATGGAGACCTCGAGGAGACGGGCATGTTTCAAGGGGTCAAACCGGGAAGGAGCCAGCCGAAGGGGAAGGTCACGTTGCCTGTGACATTTGGAGGCGAGTTGAACTACAGGACGGAGAGGATTGTCTTCGATGTAGCCAAGATCCCTTTGCCCTACAATGGGATCCTCGGCCGCCCGGCACTAGCCAAGTTTATGGCGGCGGCGCATTACGCCTACAACACACTGAACATGCCTGGGCCGATGACCGTCATCACCGTTCCCTGCGACAAGAAGGATGCGTTGATCTGCGCCGACCTACTCTACCGGGAAGCAGTTGCAGCAGCTGCCGCAAAGGCACTTGCTCCTGCCACTCAAGCCCCGGGAGGAAGGACTGGAGCTGTTGGCAGAGATAGGGGGGGCCAGCCCCGCGATGACACTATTCATGAAGAAGGGATAGAAGGTACTGCCTGAGGGCTCCGCCTCGTCGGAGCCAGCCTGGAGTGTGGTCTCCCCCCCCCGCGCGTTGGTACCTTCCGCCGTCATCCGGAGCATGGCGGCGAGATTCTTCTCCGAGACGCTCGGCGTGCTCAAGGCCAGCTCGTAACAGGAAGGCGAGTTCGCGGCCTTCTTCTTGTCGGACGCCATTGGCTGCGGGCTCGAAGAAGGGTCCGTGTGGATCTGGAGTCTCTCGGGGCAAGGAGAAAGGGGATCTGGAGCCAGGCGAAGGAAGGCAATGAAGGCTCTGCAACGCGCACCAGCCTTTTGTTAGGTAAGGACGGTTGCTGAGGCAGCGTGGGGAAGCGCAAACGCCCACGTCCCGTCAGTCGCCACGCGTCAATCAAGGCCACAGGCTATTGTCTAAGTGAGATGAGGTAAAAATTGCCCTTTCTCTGCGTTGCACTCGGTCACACCGGTCTGTCACTCTCGGTCAAACCGAACCATTTCGGTGTAACCGAAAAACACAACTCGGTGTCACCGATTTCACTGCAGAGAAGACAATTTGCCACTTGCACCCTGCACTTTTGTTCCAGCTCCAATCAATGATTCTTGTCCTCTACCAGCATCATATTCTATATGCTGCTTTGCTCTATGACTCAAGGACCAAACCTATTTTAACTCACACTCCAGAAGATCCCTTCTTGGAAATTGATGTCAAAGGGGAAGAGAGAGATCACATCAAAGCTTAATCACTTCAAAAGGGGAGAGAGTACTTCAACAGGGAGAGAGATAATCACATCAAAGGCCCTAGATGCTTGGTGTTCAAGAGGAGAGAAGACACATGTCTTTAAGAGGGGAAAGACATGTTAGTCTGTGTCATGTTTCTGTGATCTAATCTACTTTTGCTCTGATTTTGTTTCCCTATTTTCTCCCATTATCCAATATAAGATTCAGGGGGAGAAAGACTGCTAGGGAAGGAAATCTTTAAATTTATTGCACATCTTTTACCTTTGGAGACATGTCTATATCCAACAGAGTACCTAGTACTCACTCTCTACATGTCATCCCAATCTTGGTACTCTTGTGGTTCTTTTATTTGCTCAGTCTAGTAGATATATCTGTGTTATCTAACCTTGTTTACTTAGGTTCATCTCTTCCTAAGCCAGCTTAAGACCACAAGGTAATTCTATGAATTACACTCATGTGCATGATGATTTCTTGCTTATGTACATATTGTTTGCAAGAAGGAATCATGAACATGAAGTTACAACTTCATATATTCACATCATTTGCTCTGATGCATATAGCCAAGATACATGTAACTCATTGCTTGCTCTGTCATGTTTATGTATTGACATGCTTTTACATTTCTATTTACATGAGTGCATCATGTAGGGGGAGCCTATGCATGTTACATGTCTTTCCAAAGCTTTACTTGTTCTCTATATCTTTATCTAAAGCTTTGATGTATGTTGTCATCAATTACCAAAAAGGGGGAGATTGAAAGCACAAGTGCTCCCTGGGTGGTTTTCGTAATTAATGTCAACATATCTCTTGTTGGAATAATGTTTCAGACAAGTTCAACAGATGGAGTGGCATGGACAAGAGGATGTGGAACCCCTTCAAGGTGCTAAGGACAAAGGATTGGCTCAAGCTCAAAAGCTCAAGACTCTACATTTTACTTTTAGTGATCCAAGATCACATTGAGTCCATAGGAAAGCCAATACTATTAAAAGGGGATGAGGTGTTGCTTAATGGCTTGCTTGCTCAAAGTGCTTAGTGATATGCTCCAAATCCCTCAACCACTTTCTCATATCCACATTTGTCCCAAACCAAAAGTCAAACTCGGCCCCACCGATTTGATCTATCCGGCGCCACCGAGTTCATTTGACATAGCCACTGCCACAAACCCTAATCAATTCGGTCTCATCGATGGGATCCCGGTCTCACCGAGATGGGCTTGCAAACTCTCTGGTTCCTATTGCAATAAGATCGGTCTTACCGAGATTTGTAATCGGTCTCACCGAGTTTGCTTGACCAACTCTCTGGTTAGCTTATTACCAAAATCGGTCCCATCGAGTTTGTGTAATTGGTCAAACCGAGATGAGGTTTTACCCTAACCCTAGCACATCGGTCCCACCGAGTTGATCATATCGGTCCCACCAAATATCCTAATGTTCACATTTTGAACTAAATTGGTCTGACCGAGTTTCATTATTCGGTCCCACCGAGTTTGGTGATTTGTGTGTAACAGTTAGATTTTGTGTGGAGGCTATATATACCTCTCCACCCACTCTTCATTCATGAGGAGAGCCATCAGAACGTGCCTACACTTCCAGCATACATTTTCTGAGAGAGAACCACCTACTCATGTGTTGAGGTAAAGATATTCCATTCCAACCACATAAATCTTGATCTCTAGCCTTCTCCAACTTGCTTTCCACTCAAATCATCTTTCCACCAAATCCAAATCTGTGAGAGAGAGTTGAGTGTTGGGGAGACTATGATTTCAAGCACAAGAGCAAGGAGTTCATCATCAACACACCATCTATTACCTTTTGGAGAGTGGTGTCTCCTAGATTGGTTAGGTGTCACTTGGGAGCCTCCGTCAAGATTGTGGAGTTGAACCAAGGAGTTTGTACGGGCAAGGAGATCGCCTACTTCGTGAAGATCTACCCTAGTGAGGCAAGTCCTTCGTGGGCGATGGCCATGGTGGGATAGACAAGGTTGCTTCTTCGTGGACCCTTCGTGGGTGGAGCCCTCTGTGGACTCGCGCAACCGTTACCCTTCATGGGTTGAAGTCTCCATCAACGTGGATGTATGATAGCACCACCTATCGGAACCACGCCAAAAATCTCTGTGTCTATAATTGCGTTTGCACACTCCAATCCCATCCCTTTACATTCTCGCAAATTGCATGCTTTACTTTCCGCTGCTCATATACTCTTGACATGCTTGCTTGAATGTATTGTGAATGTTTAAAATTGTGCTAAAACTCTACCTTAACTTGAAGAAAATAAAAACGGCAACTTTTCTTTGTTAAGAGTCTATTCACCCCCTCTAGACACCTCTTCTCGATCCTTAGACATAGAGTGCCTATACTTGATGGAGAGTTCTTTCAAGAATGGAAAAATGAGATGCTTGAGATTTTCAATGAATATCACTTGAACAAGTACATTACCAGTCCTTGCATTCCCCCTAGTGATCCTTTGCATCCCTCTCCCGATGAGGATCTTGACATGATTCGCAATCTTAGAACTATCAATCTTATCATTAGAGGATTGCCTAAAAATTTGATTGCTAGCTTACCTGCTCTTGATTGTGCTTACACCATACGGAGATTTCTTGAGGAACGATTCCCAGATTATTCCTTGAAAAATCTAGATGAGATTCTCCATAAGTCCATTGCCTTGAATAGGATGAGTACTAGTGATCCTAAGTTTTGATTGCCTGTTTGAGCTTCGTGATCTCATGCGTGCCAAAGGAGATGTTGGAATTATTAGCAATATCATTTCTGAAGTCATTAGAATCCATAAAGATGAACATTGTTACGGTCATACTTCTAATGAATCACTCTCTCTAGGAATTGATCCATCACAAGACGATGTTGAACATGGATACTATGATGAGGATGATGATAGTGACTTCAATCTCGATGAGTCTATGAGACACTTTGGTCTTACGGCTAATCTTCGCGGCTACATGGCTAGAGGAAAGGAATGGGTCCTTGATAGTGGATGTACCGATCATATGACGGGAGACAAGGATATGCTTCGTTAGCTTGCTAAAAACGACGGCCCTCGGAAGTACGTCACTTTTAGTGATAACTCAAAGGGTAAGGTGGTTGGCCTTGGTAAGGTGGCCATCTCACATTGATAGCTCCATACAAAATGTTATGCTCGTTGAATCTCTTGGCTACAATTTACTTTCTGTATCTAAACTTGCCGACTTTGGTTTCAATGTCCTATTCACTGAAGTAGATTGCCAAGTGTTTCGTAGAGATAATCATAAAATGGTCTTTACGGGTATACGTAGAGGTGATATTTACATTGTTGACTTCACTAAAAAGGCTCAACCTAGAACTTGCTTAATTGCTAAATCTTCGAAAGGCTGGTTGTGGTATAGAAGGTAGGTCATGTGGGCATGCGAAATCTTGATAAGCTTATTAAAGGTGATCATATCGTTGGAGTAAAAGATGTTATATTTGACAAGGATAGATTGTGCAGTGCTTGTCAAGCAGGAAAACAGGTTGGAGGAAGTCACCCCGTGAAGAACATCATGACCACGAGAAGACCGCTCGAGCTACTTCATATGGATCTCTTTGGTCCCAATGCCTACAAGAGTCTCGGTGGAAACTCATTTGGTCTAGTTATAGTTGATGATTTTTCAAGATTTACGTGGGTGTTCTTTCTTGATGATAAATCGCAGGTCCAAAAGATCTTCAAGAACTTCGCTAGGAAGGCCCGAAATCAATCTGAAGTGAAGATCAAGAAGGTTCGAAGCGACAACGGAACCAAGTTCAAGAACACAAATGTGGATACCTTTCTTGATGGAGAAGGGATTTCACATGAGTTCTCGGCTACGTACACACCTCAACAAAATGGAGTTGTTGAGAGGAAGAACCGAATTCTTATTGAGATGGCGAGAACGATGCTTGATGAGTACAAGACTCCAAAAAACTTTTGGTCGGAAGTGGTTGAGACGGCTTATCATGCAACAAATCGCTTGTATCTTCACAAGCTACTCGGCAAGACGGCATACGAACTCCTCACCAGTAACAAACCCCAAGTTGGATACTTTCGAGTATTTGGCTCAAAGTGTTACATTCTTGATAAGCATCATAGTTCTAAATTTTCTCCTAAATCTCATGAGGGTTTCCTACTTGGTTATGGCTCAAACTCTCACACCTACCATGTCTACAATAATTTCACCCGAAAGGTTGAAGAGATAGTAGATATGAAGTTCGATGAATCTAACGGCTCACAAGTAGAGCAATTGCCAATTGATGTAGGAGACAAAGACCCTTCGGAAGCGTTCCAAGACTTGTCTATTGGCAAGAGTTGTCCAACGGAGGTGAAGGAGAGTACCTCGTCCATCCAAGTGGAAGCTTCTACCTCACGACAAGGTGAACAAAGAGTTGACATGGAAGCATCCACGAGTGGGACACACCAAGATGAAGAAAACGAGGAAGTACACCAAGATGAACCTCATCAACCTCCTTCTGCACCACGACAAGAGAACGACAACGTCAACATTGAAGAAGGCCAAGAAGAAGGACAAGATGATGAAGAAGATGTTCCACCCCGACCCAAGCAAAAGCTCTCACGAGTTCGAGCAAGAGTCTCAAGAGACCATCCCATCGAACAAATCTTCAATGATATTCAAACCGGGAGAATCACTCGCTCTAAAACTCGTTTGGCTAACTTTTGTGAACATTATTCATTCATCTCTAGCATTGAACCTATGAAGTTTGAAGAAGCATTGGAAGATCCGGATTGGATAAATGCCATGCATGAAGAGCTACACAACTTTGAGAGAAATCAAGTGTGGACATTGGCCGAGAAGCCCGACAACAACCACAACATCATTGGTAACAAATGGGTGTTTCGCAACAAGCAAGACGAAGATGGTCAAGTCGTCCGCAACAAAGCACGTCTCGTCGCCCAAGGCTACACTCAAGTCGAAGGTATGGACTATGGTGAGACATACGCCCCCGTTGCTAGACTTGAGTCCATCCGCATCTTACTTGCCTATGCTAATCACCATGATATCACCTTGTACCAAATGGATATTAAAAGTGCTTTTCTAAATGGTATAATTGAGGAGGAAGTTTATGTTAAGCAACCTCCCAGCTTTGTCAATCCTAAGAAACCTGACCATGTTTACAAACTTCACAAAGCTCTTTATGGTCTTAAACAAGCGCCTAGAGCGTGGTACAAATGCTTGACCAAGTTCCTTATTGAAAAAGGCTTTGAGATTGGAAAGATAGATTCCACTCTTTTTACTAAAAGGGTTAATGGTGAATTATTTGTGTGCCAAATTTATGTTGATGATATCATATTTGGTTTGACTAACCCTCATTTTAGTGAAAAGTTTGGGAAGCTAATGTCGAATAAGTTTGAGATGTCTATGATGAGTGAACTCAAGTTCTTTCTGAAGGAAATATGCCCTAGAGGAAAAAAATAAAGTTATTATTTATTTCCTTATATCATGATAAATGTTTATTATTCATGCTAGAATTTTATTAACTGGAAACTTAGTACATGTGTGAATACATAGACAAATCAGAGTGTCACTAGTATGCCTCTACTTGACTAGCTCGTTGAATCAAAGATGGTTAAGTTTCCTAGCCATGGACATGACTTGTCATTTGATTAACGGGATCGCATCATTAGAGAATGATGTGATTGACTTGACCCATTCCGTTAGCTTAGCACTTGATCGTTTAGTTTATTGCTATTGCTTTCTTCATGACTTATACATGTTCCTATGACTATGAGATTATGCAACTCCCGAATACTGGAGGAACACTTAGTGTACTATCAAACGTCACAACGTAACTGGGTGATTATAAAGATGCTCTATAGGTGTCTCCGATGGTATTTGTTGAGTTGGCGTAGATCGAGATTAGGATTTGTCACTCCGATTGTCGGAGAGGTATCTCTGGGCCCTCTCGGTAATGCACATCACTATAAGCCTTGCAAGCAATGTGACTAATGAGTTAGTTGCGGGATGATGCATTACGGAACGAGTAAAGAGACTTGCCGGTAACGAGATTGAACTAGTTATTGAGATACCGATGATCGAATCTCGGGCAAGTAACATACCGATGACAAAGGGAACAACGTATGTTGTTATGTGGTTTGACCGATAAAGATCTTCGTAGAATATGTGGGAGCCAATATGAGCATCCAGGTTCCGCTATTGGTTATTGACCGGAGACATGTCTCGGTCATGTCTACATAGTTCTCGAACCCGTAGGGTCCGCACACTTAACGTTCTGTGATGATCGGTATTATGAGTTTATGTGTTTTGATGTACCGAAGGTTGTTCGGAGTCTCGGATATGATCACGAACATGATGAGGAGTCTCGAAATGGTCGAGACATAAAGATCGATATATTGGATGGTTATGTTTGGACATCGAAACGGTTCCGGGTGAGTTCGGGTATTTACCGGAGTACCAGGAGGTTACCGGAACCCCCGGGGGAGCACATGGGCCTTAATGGGACTTAGTGGGAGAGAAGAGAAGGCAGCCTAGGAGGGGGCGCCCCCCAAGCCCAATCCGAATTGGGTGAGGGGGCCGGCCCCCCTTTCCTTTCTCCTTCCCCTCTTCCTTCTATTCCTAGTGGGACTAGGAAAGGGGGAGTCCTACTCCCACTAGGAGAAGGACTCCTCCCCCCTTGGCGCGCCTAGAGAGGCCGGCCGGCCTCCCCCTCCCTCCTTTATATACGTGGGGAGGGGGCACCCCATAGACACACAAGTTGATCATTGATCTCTTATCCGTGTGCGGTGCCCCCCTCCACCATAATCGACCTCGGTCATATCGTTGCAGTGCTTAGGCGCAACCCTGCGCCGGTAGCTTCATCATCACCATCATCACGCCGTCGTGTTGACAAAGCTCTCCCTCGACACTCAGCTGGATCAAGAGTTCGTGGGACATCACCGAGCCGAACGTGTGCAGATCGCGGAGGTGCCGTACTTTCGGTACTAGGATCAGACAGATCGTGAAGATGTACGACTACATCAACCGCATTGTCATAACGCTTCCGCTTACGGTCTACGAGGGTACGTGGACTACACTCTCCCCTCTCGTTGCTATGCATCACCATGATCTTGCGTGTGCGTAGGAAAATTTTGAAATTACTGTGTTCCCCAACAGTGGCATCCGAGCCAGGTCTATGTGTAGATGTTATATGCACGAGTAGAACACAAAGAGTTGTGGGCGATAATAGTCATACTGCTTACTAGCATGTCATACTTTGATTCGGTGGTATTGTTGGATGAAGCGGCTCAGACCGACATTACGCGTACGCTTACGCGAGACTGGTTCTACCGATGTGCTTCGCGCACAGGTGGCTAGTGGGTGTCTGTTTCTCCAACTTTAGTTGAATCGAGTGTGACTACGCCCGGTCCTTCTTGAAGGTTAAAACAACACACTTGACGAAAAATCATTGTGGTTTTGATGCGTAGGTAAGAACGATTCTTGCTAGAAGCCCGTAGCAGCCAGGTAAAACTTGCAACAACAAAGTAGAGGATGTCTAACTTGTTTTTGCAGGGCTTGCTATGATGTGATATGGTCAAGACGTGATGATATATAAATTGTTGTATAAGATGATCATGTTTTGTTAAAGTTATCGGCAACTGGCAGGAGCCTTATGGTTGTCTCTTTATTGCATAAGATGCAAGTGCCATATAATTGCTTTACTTTATCGCTATGCGATAGCAATAGTTGCAAAAGCAATAGTTGGTGAGACGACCATGTGATGACACGTTGATAGAGATCAAGATGATGGAGATCATGGTGTCATGCCGGTGACGATGGAGATCATGACGGTACTTTGGAGATGGAGATCAAAGGAACAAGATGATGATGGCCATATCATATCACTTATATTGATTGCATGTGATGTTTATCCTTTATGCATCTTATTTTGCTTAGTTCGGCGATAGCATTATAAGATGATCTCTCACTAAATTTCAAGGTATAAGTGTTCTCCCTGAGTATGCACCATTGCGACAGTTCGTCGTGCCGAGACACCACGTGATGATCGGGTGTGATAAGCTCTACGTTCACATACAACAGGTGCAAGCCAGTTTTGCACACACATAATACTCGGGTTAAACTTGATGAGCCTAGCATATGCAGATATGGCCTCGGAACACTAGAGACCGAAAGTTCGAGCGTGAATCATATAGTAGATATGATCAACATAGTGATGTTCACCATTGAAAACTACTCCATCTCACGTGATGATCGGACATGGTTTAGTTGATTTGGATCACGTGATCATTTAGATGACTAGAGGGATGTCTATCTAAGTGGGAGTTCTTAAGTAATATGATTAATTGAACTTTAATTTATCATGAACTAGTCCTGGTAGTATTAGCATATCTATGTTGTAGATCAATAGCTCGCGATATAGCTCCCCGTTTATTTTGATATGTTCCTAGAGAAAAATCAGTTGAAAGTTGATAGTAGCAATGATGCGGAGTTGGTCCGTGATCAAAGGATTATCCTCATTGCTGCATAGAAGAATTATGTCCTTGATGCACCGCTAGGTGACAGACCTATTGCAGGAGCAGATACAGACGTTATGAACATTTTTACAAAGCTCGGTATGATGAATACTTGATAGTTTAGTGCACCATGCTATACGTCTTAGAACCGGGATTTCAAAAACATTTTGAACACCACGGAGCATATGAGATGTTCCAAGAGCTGGAATTGGTATTTCAGACTCATGCCCGAATCGAGAGGTATGAGACCTCTGACAAAGTACTTAGCCTACAAGATGGAGTAGAATAGCTCAACTAGTGAGCATGTGCTCAGAATGTCTGAGTACTACAATTGTTTGAATCAAGTGGGAGTTAATCTTCCAAATAAGATAGTAATTGACAAAGTTCTCTAGTCACTATCACCAAGTTACTAGAACTTCGTGATGAACTATAATATGCAAGGGATGACGAAAACAATTCCCAAGCTCTTCGCGATGCTAAAATCGGCGAAGGTAGAAATCAAGAAAAGCATCAAGTGTTGATGGTTGACAAGACCACTAGTTTCAAAAAAGGGCAAAGGGAAGAAGGGGAACTTCAAGAAGAACGGCAAGCAAGTTGCTGCTCAAGTGAAGAAGCCCAAGTCTGGAACTAAGCCTGAGACTAAGTGCTTCTACTACAAAGGGACTGGTCACTGGAAGTGGAACTACCCTAGATTCTTGGCGGATAAGAAGGATGGCAAAGTGAACAAAGGTATATTTGATATACACGTTATTTATGTGTACTTTACTAGTGTTTATAGCAACCCCTCGGCGTTTAATACAGGTTCAGTTGCTAAGAGTAGTAACTCGAAATGGGAGTTGCAGAATGAACATAAACTAGTTAAGGGTGAAGTGACTATGTGTGTTGGAAAGTAGCTAGTTCCAAGATTGATATGATCAACATCACACACTCCCTATACTTTCGGGATTAGTGTTGAATCTAAATAAATGTTATTTGGTGTTTGCGTTGAGCATGAATATGATTTGATCATGTTTATAGCAACATGGTTATTCATTTAAGTTAGAGAATAATTGTTGTTCTGTTTATATGAATAAAACCTTCTATGGTCATACACCCAATGAAAATGGTTTGTTGGATCTCGATCGTAGTGATACACATATTCATAAATATTGAAGCCAAAAGATGCAAAGTTAATAATGATAGTGCAACTTATTTGTGGCACTGCAGTTTAGGTCATATTGGTGTAAAGCGCATGAAGAAACTCCATGCTGATGGGCTTTTGGAATCACTTGATTATGAATCACTTGATGCTTGCGAACCATGCCTCATGGGCAAGATGACTAAAACTCCGTTCTTCGGAACAATGGAGCGAGCAACTGACTTATTGGAAATGATACATACTGATGTATGCGGTCCGATGAGTGTTGAGGCTCGTGGCGGGTATCATTATTTTCTGACCTTCACAGATGATTTGAGCAGATATGGGTATATCTACTTAATGAAACATAAGTCTGGAATATTTGAAAAAGTTCAAAGAATTTCAGAGTGAAGTAGAAAATCATCATAACAAGAAAATAAAGTTTCTACGATCTGATCGTGGAGGAGAATATTTGAGTTATGAGTTTGGTCTTCATTTGAAACAATGCGGAATAGTTTCGCAACTCACGCCACCCGGAACACCACAGTGCAATGATGTGTCCGAACATCGTAACCGCACTTTATTAGATATGGTGCGATCTATGATGCCTCTTACTGATTTACCGCTATCGTTTTGGGGTTATGCATTAGAGACTGCTGCATTCACGTTAAATAGGGCACCATCTAAATCCGTTGAGACGACACCATATGAACTGTGGTTTGGCAAGAAACCTAAGCTGTCGTTTCTTAAAGTTTGGGGCGGCGATGCTTATGTGAAAAAGTTTCAACCTAATAAGCTCGAACCCAAATCGGAGAAATGTGTCTTCATAGGATACCCAAAGGAACTGTTGGGTACACCTTTTATCACAGATCCGAAGGCAAGATATTTGTTGCTAAAAATGATACTTTCTAGAGAAGGAGTTTCTCTCGAAAGAAGTGAGTGGGAGGAAAGTAGAACTTGATGAGGTAATTGTACCTTCTCCCGAATTGGAAAGTAGTTCATCACATAAATCAGTTCCAGTGATTCCTACACCAATTAATGAGGAAGCTAATGATGATGATCATGAAACTTCAAATCAAGTTACTACCGAACCTCGTAGGTCAACCAGAGTATGGCCGCACCAGAGTGGTACGGTAATCCTTTCTGGAAGTCATGTTACTAGACATTGACAAACCTACGAACTATGAGGAAGTGATGATGAGCCCAGATTCCGCAAAATGTCTTGAGGCCATGAAATCTGAGAAGGGATCCATGTATGAGAACAAAGTATGGACTTTGGTGGACTTGCCCGTTGATCAGCAAGCCATTGAGAATAAATGGATCTTCAAGAGGAAGACACAAAGCTCGAATTGTTGCAAAAGGTTTTCGACAAAGTTCAAGGTGTTGACTACAATCAGATTTTCTCACTTGTATCGATGCTTAAAAGTCTGTCCGAATCATGTTAGCAATTGCCGCATTTTATGAAATTTTGCAAATGGATGTCAAACCTGCATTCCTTAATGGATTTCTTAAAGAAGAGTTGTATATGATGCAACCAGAAGGTTTTGTCGATCCTAAAGGTGCTACCAAAGTGTGCAAAGCTCCAGCGATCCATCTATGGACTGGTGCAAGCATCTCAGAGTTGGAATATACGCTTTGATGAGTTGATCAAAGTATATAGTTTATATAGACTTGCGGCGAAGCCTGTATTTACAAGAAAGTGAGTGGGAGCACTACAACCTTTCTGATAAATATATGTGAATGACATATTATCAATCGGAAATGATGTAGAATTTTTTGCAAAGCATAAAGGAGTGTTTGAAAGGAGTTTTTCAAAGAAAGACCTCGGTGAAGCTGCTTACATATTGAGCATCAAGATCTATAGAGATGGATAAAGACGCTTGATAAGTTTTTTCAATGAGTACATACCTTGACAAGTTTTTGAAGTAGTTCAAAATGGATCAGTCAAAGAAAGAGTTCTTGCCTGTGTTACAAGGTGTGAAGTTGAGTAAGACTCAAAACCTGACCACGGCATAAGATAGAGAGAGAATGAAATTCATTCCCTATGCCTCAGCCATAGGTTTTATAAAGTATGCCATGCTGTGTACCAAACCTATTGTATACCCTGACCTGAGTTTGGCAAGGGAGTACAATAGTGATCTAGGAGTAGATCATTGGACATTGGTCAAAATTATCCTTAGGGGACTAAGGAAATATTTCTCGGTTATGGAGGTGACAAAGAGTTCGTCGTAAAGAGTTACGTCGATGCAAGCTTTTACACTGATCCAGATGACTCTACGTCTCAATCTAGATACATATTGAAAGTGGGAGAAATTAGCTAGAGTAGCTCCGTGCAGAGCATTGTAGACATAGAAATTTGCAAAATACATACGAATCTGAATGTTGCAGACCCGTAGACTAAAAGTTTCTCTCACAGGCAAAACATGATCATACCTTATTACTCTTGGGTGTTAATCACATAGCAATGTGAAATAGATTATTGACTCTAGTAAACCTTTTGAGTGTTGGTCACATGGCGATGTGAACTATGGGTGTTAATCACATAAAGATGTGAACTATTGGTGTTAAATCACATGGCGATGTGAACTAGATTATTGACTCTAGTGCAAGTGGGAGACTGAAGGAAATATGCCCTAGAGGCAATAATAAAGTTATTATTTATTTCCTTATATCATGATAAATGTTTATTATTCATGCTAGAATTGTATTAACCGGAAACTTAGTACATGTGTGAATACATAGACAAATCAGAGTGTCACTAGTATGCCTCTACTTGACTAGCTCGTTGAATCAAAGATGGTTAAGTTTCCTAGCCATAGACATGAGTTGTCATTTGATTAACGGGATCACATCATTAGAGAATGATGTGATTGACTTGACCCATTCTGTTAGCTTAGCACTTGATCGTTTAGTTTATTGCTATTGCTTTCTTCATGACTTATACATGTTCCTATGACAATGAGATTATGCAACTCCCGAATACCGGAGGAACACTTAGTGTGCTATCAAACTTCACAACATAACTGGGCGATTGTAAAGATGCTCTACAGGTGTCTCCGATGGTGTTTGTTGAGTTGGCGTAGATCGAGAATAGGATTTGTCACTCCGATTGTCGGAGAGGTATCTCTGGGCCCTCTCGGTAATGCACATCACTATAAGCCTTGCAAGCAATGTAACTAATGAGTTAGTGGCGGGATGATGCATTACGGAACGAGTAAATAGACTTGGCGGTAACGAGATTGAACTAGGTATTGAGATACCGATGATTGAATCTCGGGCAAGTAACATACCGATGACAAAGGGAACAATGTATGTTGTTATGCGGTTTGACCAATAAAGATCTTCGTAGAATATGTGGGAGCCAATATGAGCATCTAGGTTCCGCTATTGGTTATTGACCGGAGACGTGTCTCGGTCATGTCTACATAGTTCTCGAACCCGTAGGGTCCGCACGCTTAACGTTCTGTGATGATCGGTATTATGAGTTTGTGTGTTTTGATGTACCCAAGGTTGTCCGGAATCTCGGATGTGATCACGGACATGACGAGGAGTCTCGAAATGGCCGAGACATAAAGTTCGATATATTGGATGGCTATGTTTGGACATCGGAATGGTTTCGGGCGAGTTCGGGCATTTACCGGAGTACCGGGAGGTTACCGGAACCCCCACAGGAGCATATGGGCCTTAATGGGCCTTAGTGGGAGAGAAGAGAAGGCAGCCTAGGAGTGGGCGTCCCCCCAAGCCCAATCCGAATTGGGTGAGGGGGCCGACCCCCTTTCCTTTCTCCTTCCCCTCTTCCTTCTATTCCTAGTGGGACTAGGAAAGGGGGAGTCCTACTCCCACTAGGAGAAGGACTCCTCCCCCCTTGGCGTGCCTAGAGAGGCCGGCCAGCCTCCCCCCTCCCTCCTTTATATACATGGGGAAGGGGGCACCCCATAGACACACAAGTTGATCATTGATCTCTTAGCCGTGTGCGGTGCCCCCCTCCACCATAATCCACCTCGGTCATATCGTTGCAGTGCTTAGGCGAAGCCCTGCGCTGGTAGCTTCGTCATCACCGTCATCACGCCGTCGTGCTAATGAAGCTCTCCCTCGACACTCAGCTGGATCGAGAGCTCGTGGGATGTCACCGAGCCGAACATGTGCAGATCGCGGAGGTGTCGTACTTTCGGTACTAGGATCGGTCGGATCATGAAGACGTATGACTACATCAACCGCGTTGTCATAATGCTTCCACTTACGGTCTACGAGGGTACGTGGACTACACTCTCCCCTCTCGTTGCTATGCATCACCATGATCATGCGTGTGCGTAGGATTTTTTTTGAAATTACTGCGTTCCCCAACACTTTCTTGGTTTGCAAATCAAGCAAACTAAGGAAGGCATCTTTGTTTCTCAAACAAAGTACACCAAGGACTTATTCAAGAAGTTCAACATGCAAGAAAGCAAAGGTATGAAAACACCCATGCCTACTAGTGGACATCTTGACTTGACCAAGGATGGCAAATAGGTTGACCAAAAGGTTTACCGCTCTATGATTTGTTCATTGTTATATCTATGTGCCTCCCGTCCCGATATTATGCTAAGTGTGTGCATGTGTGCACGATATCAAGCAGCCCCCAAAGAATGTCATCTTAAGGCTGTGAAAAGGATAGTGAGATACTTAATACATACACCAAATTTTGGCATTTATTATCCTAAGAGGTCTTCTTTTGATCTTGTTGGCTACTCCGATTCGGACTATGCCGGAGACAAGGTTGATAGAAAATCCACTTCGGGTACTTGTCATTTTCTTGGTAGATCTCTTGTGTCTTGGTCCTCCAAGAAACAAAACTCGGTATCCTTATCCACTGCCGAAGCGGAATACATTGCCGCCGGTTCATGTTGTGCTCAATTACTTTGGATGACCCAAACTCTTAAAGCTTATGGGATCTATGTGAAACATGTTCCATTGCTTTGTGACAATGAGAGTGCTATTAAGATTGCTCATAATCCCGTGCAACATTCTCGAACTAAGCACATTGAGGTTCTTCATCATTTCATTCGAGATCATGTTGCTAAAGGGGACATTGATCTTAAGCATGTTCGTACCGATAAGCCATGTTCGTACCGATAAGCAATTGGCGGATATATTCACCAAAACGCTTGATGAGAAAGTATTTTGTCGATTGAGAGGTGAATTGAACATCATTGTCATTGATCTTAAGCAT
This sequence comes from Aegilops tauschii subsp. strangulata, assembly GCF_002575655.3. NCBI lineage: Eukaryota > Viridiplantae > Streptophyta > Magnoliopsida > Poales > Poaceae > Aegilops > Aegilops tauschii. Next base: position 114,601,707 of record NC_053039.3, on the reverse strand, counting down.
GTTTGTACCGATAAGCCATGTTCGTACCGATAAGCAATTGGATATATTCACCAAACCGCTTGATGAGAAAGTATTTTGCCGATTGAGAGGTGAATTGAACATCATTGCTACTTCAAACATGGAGTAGGAACTCCATTTGGATACATGCAAGGCATGAGCCTATGACTAATCCTTGACTTTTCTCTTATGATCAAGTGTCTCGGATATATTTGTACCCTTGCATTCTATCTAACCCTTGTAGGTACTTGGATGAAACTAAATCCATGAGATTGTAATCCACTCACATCTTGAGCAATCTCTACATCACCAAGTCTCTACACCATGGTGGTTGAAGACAAGGAAGCATGAAACCTTTCAACATATCCTTTTGACAAATTCTATATCAAATTTCATTTAGTACCAAATTTCATGATTGTTATGTTGGATACACAAGTGCTCTTCCTTGCAAGACTAACCCATGTAGGTAGATGAACTCAAACTATAAGAGGTGCTCCTAACCATTGATGCGCTACATCAACCTCGAGCACTCCACACAACTTCAACTACATGATCAAGTTCAACACCACCACCCAAGATCATGATGATGGAGATCATGGTGTCATGCCGGTGACGAAGGTGATCATGCCGCGCCTCGATGATGGAGATCAAAGGCGCAAGATGATATTGGCCATATCACATCACTTTATAATTTGCATGTGATGTTTATCATGTTTACATATTATTTGCTTAGAACGACGGTAGCATAAATAAGATGACCCCTCACTAAAATTTCAAGAGACGTGTTCCCCCTAACTGTGCACCGTTGCGAAGGTTCGTTGTTTCGAAGCACCACATGATGATCGGGTGTGATAGATTCTAACGTTCGCATACAACGGGTGTTGACGAGCCTAGCATGTACAGACATGGCCTCGGAACACATGCGAAACACTTAGGTTGACTTGACGAGCCTAGCATGTACAGACATGGCCTCGGAACACAAGAGATCGAAAGGTCGAACATGAGTCGTATAGTAGATGCGATCAACATGGAGATGTTCACCGATGATGACTAGTCCGTCTCACGTGATGATAGGACACGGCCTAGTTTGACTCGGATCATGTATCACTTAGATGACTAGAGGGATGTCTATCTGAGTGGGAGTTCATTAAATAATCAGATGAACTTAATTATCGTGAACATAGTCAAAAGGTCTTTGCAAATTATGTCATAGCTTACGCTTTAGTTCTACTATTTAAGATATGTTCCTAGAGAAAAATTTAGTTGAAAGTTGATAGTAGCAAGTATGCGGACTGGGTTCGTGAACTGAGGATTGTCCTCATTGCTGCACAGAAGGCTTATGTCCTTAATGCACCGCTCGGTGTGCTGAACCTCAGCATCGTCTGTAGATGTTGCGAAACATCTGACATACACGTTTTGATGACTACGTGATAGTTCAGTGCGTAATGCTAATGGTTTAGAATTGTGGCACCAAAGACGTTTTTGAAACGTCGCAGAACATATGAGATGTTCCGAAGACTGAAATTGGGATTTCAGACTAGTGCCCACGTCAAGAGGTATGAGACCTCTGACAAGTTTCTTAAGCCTGCAAACTAAGGGAGAAAAGCTCAATTGTTGAGCATGTGCTCGGATTGTCTGAGTACCACAATCGCTTGAATCGAGTGGGAGTTAATCTTCCAGATGAGATAGTGATGGTTCTCCATAGTCACTGCCACCAAGCTATTAGAGCTTCGTGATGAACTATAACATATCAGGGATAGATATGATGATCCTTGAGAAACTCGCGATGTTTGACACCGCAAAAGTAGAAATCAAGAAGGAGCATCAATTGTTGATGGTTAGTAAAACCACTAGTTTCTAGAAGGGCAAGGGCAAAAGGGATACTTCATGAAACGGCAAATCATTTGCTGCTCTAGTGAAGAATCCCAAGGTTGAACCCAAACCCGAGACTAAGTGCTTCTGTAATGAGGGGAACGGTCACTGAAGCAGAACTACCCTAGATACTTGGTAGATGAGAAGGCAGACAAGGTCGACAGAAGTATATTGGATATACATTATATGAATGTGTACTTTACTAGTACTCCTAGCAGCACCAGGGTATTAGATACCGGTTCGGTTGCTAAGTGTTAGTAACTCGAAATAAAAGCTGCGGAATAAACGAAGACTAGCTAAAGGTGAGATGACGATATGTGTTGGAAGTGTTTCCAAGGTTGATGTGATCAAGCATCGCATGCTCCCTCTACCATCGAGATTGGTGTTAAACCTAAATAATTGTTATTTGGTGTTTGCGTTGAGCATAAACATGATTGGATTATGTTTATCGCAATACGGTTATTCATTTAAGGAGAATAATGGTTACTCTGTTTATTTGAATAATACCTTCAATGGTCTTGCACCTAAAATGAATCTCGATCGCAGTGATACACATGTTCGTGCCAAAAGATATAAAATAGTGATGATAGTACCACATACTTGTGGCACTGCCATTTGAGTCATATTGGTATAGAACGCATGAAGAAGCTCCATGTAGATGGATCTTTGGACTCACTCGTTTTTGAAAAGATTGAGACATGCGAACCATGTCTATTGGTATATATGCATGAAGAAACTCCATGCAGATGGATCGTTTGGACTCACTTGATTTTGAATCACTTGAGACATGCAAATCATACCACATAGGCAAGATGACTGAAAGGCCTCGTTTTCAGTAAGATGGAACAAGAGAGCAACTTGTTGGAAGTAATACATTTGATGTGTGCAGTCCAATGAGTGCCGAGGCACGCAGTGGATATCGATATGTTCTTACTTCACAGATGATTTGAGTAGATGCTGAGTGTATTTACTTGATGAAACACAAGTCTGAATTATTGAAAGGTTCAAGTAATTTCAGAGTGAAGTTGAAGATCGTCGTGACAAGAGGATAAAATGTCTATGATATGATCATAGAGATATATGAGTTACGAGTTTGGCACACAATTAAGACATTGTGGAAAGTGTTTCACAATTAATACCGCCTGGAACACCACAGTGTGATGGTGTGTCCGAACATCATAACTGCACCCTATTGGATATGGTGCATAGCATGATGTCTCTTTACCACTATCGTTTATGGGTTAGGCATTAGAGACAACCGCATTCACTTTAAATAGGGCACCACGCAATTCCGTTGAGACGACACCGTTTAGGGAAACCTAAGTTGTCGTTTCTTAAAAGTTTGGGGCTGCGATGCTTATGTGAAAAAGTTTCAGGCTGATAAGCTCGAACCCAAAGCGGATAAATGCATCTTCATAGAATACCCAAAACAGTTGGGTATACCTCCTATTTCAGATCTGGAAGCAAAAGTAATTGCTTCTAGAAACGGTTCCTTTCTCGAGGAAAAGTTTCTCTCGAAAGAATTGAGTGGGAGGATGGTAGAGACTTGATGAGGTTATTGAACCGTCACTTCAACTAGTGTGTAGCAGGGCACAAGAAGTTGTTCCTGTGGCACCTACACCAATTGAAGTGGAAGCTTATGATAGTGATCATGAAACTTTGGATCAATTCACTACCAAACCTCGTAGGTCGACAAGGATATGTACTACTCCTGAGTGGTACGGTAATCCTGTCTTAGATATCATGTTGTTAGACAATACTGAACCTACGAGCTATGGAGAAGCGATGGTGGGCCCATATTCCGACAAATGGTTAGAAGCCATGAAATCCGAGATAGGATCCATGTATCAGAACAAAGCATGGACTTTGGTGAACTTGCCCGATGATCGGCAAGCCATTGAGATAAATGGATCTTTAAGAAGAAGATGGACATGGACGGTAATGTTACCGTCTATGAAGCTCGACTTGTGGCAAAGAGTATTTTCACAAGTTCAAGGAGTTGACTACGATGAGATTTTCTCGTCTGTAGCAATGCTTAAGTCCGTCGGAATCATGTTAGCATTAGCTGCATTTATGAAATCTGGCAGATGGATGCCAAAACAAGTCTCCTTACCAGTTTTCGTAAGGAAAGGTTGTATGTGATACAATCAGAGAGGTTTTGTCGATCCTAAGGATGCTAAAAGGTATGCTAGCTCCAGCGATCCTTCCATGGACTAGAGCAAGCATCTCGGAGTCAGAATATACTCTTTGATGGAGTGATCAAAGTTTTTGGGTTTATACAAAGTTTGTTAGAAACTTGTATTTACAATAAAGTGAGTGGGAGCGCTACAACATTTCTGATTAGTATATGTGAATGACATATTGTTGATCTGAAATGATGTAAAATTTCTGGAAAGCATAAAGGGTTGTTTGAAAGGAGTTTTTCAAAGGAAGACCTGGATAAAGCTGCTTACATATTGATCTATAGAGATAGATCAAGACGCCTGATGATACTTTCAAAGAACGCACACTTGGATGTGATTTTGAAAGAGTTCAAAATAGATCAGCAAAGGAGTTCTTGGCTGTGTTACAAGGTGTGAGTATTGAGTAAGACTCAAGACCTGACCACAGCAGAAGAGAGAGAAAGGACGAAGGTCGTCCCCTATGCTTTAGACGTAGGCTCTACAGTATGCTATGCTGTGTGCCGCACATGAAGTGTGCCTTGTCATGAGTTGGTCAAGGGGTACAATAGTGATCCGGGAATGGATCACATGACAGCGGTCGAACTTATCCTTAGTATCAAGTGGACTAAGGAATTTTCTCGATTATGGAGGTGAAAAGGAGTTCGTCGTAAAGTGTTATGTCGATGCAAACTTTGACACTAATCCGGATGACTCTGAGTAGTAAACCGGATTCGTATAGTAGAGCAGTTATTTGGAATAGCTCCAAGTAGCGCGTGGTAGCTGCATCTACAAGATGACATAGATATTCGTAAAGCACACACGGATCTGAAAGGTTCAGACCCGTTGACTAATAACCTCTCTCACAAGCATAACATGATCAAACCAGAACTCATTGAGTGTTAATCACATAGTGATGTGAACTAGATTGTTGACTCTAGTAAACTCTTTGGATGTTGGTCACATGGTGATGTGACCTGTGAGTGTTAATCACATGGTGATGTGAACTAGATTATTGACTCTAGTGCAAGTGGGAGACTGTTGGAAATATGCCCTAGAGGCAATAATAAATTGGTTATTATTATATTTCCTTGTTCATGATAATCGTTTATTATCCATGCTAGAATTGTATTGATAGGAAACTCAGATACATGTGTGGATACATAGACAACACCATGTACCTAGTAAGCCTCTAGTTGACTAGCTCGTTGATCAATGGATGGTTACGGTTTCCTGACCATGGACATTGGATGTCGTTGATAACGGGATCACATCATTAGGAGAATGATGTGATGGACAAGACCCAATCCTAAGCCTAGCACAAGATCGTGTAGTTCGTTTGCTAAGAGCTTTTCTAATGTCAAGTATCATTTCCTTAGACCATGAGATTGTGCAACTCCCGGATACCGTACGAATGCTTTGGGTGTACCAAACGTCACAACGTAACTGGGTGGCTATAAAGGTGCACTATAGGTATCTTCGAAAGTGTCTGTTGGGTTGGCACGAATCGAGACTGGGATTTGTCACTCCGTGTAAACGGAGAGGTATCTCTGGGCCCACTCGGTAGGACATCATCATAATGTGCACAATGTGACCAAGGAGTTGATCACGGGATGATGTGTTATGGAACGAGTAAAGAGACTTGCCGGTAACGAGATTGAACAAGGTATCGGGATACCGACGATCGAATCTCGGGCAAGTAACATACCGATTGACAAAGGGAATTGTATACGGGATTGATTGAATCCCCGACATCGTGGTTCATCCGATGAGATCATCGTGGAACATGTGGGAGCCAACATGGGTATCCAGATCCCGCTCTTGGTTATTGACCGAAGAGTCATCTCGGTCATGTCTGCATGTCTCCCGAACCCGTAGGGTCTACACACTTAAGGTTCGGTGACGCTAGGGTTGTAGAGATATTAGTATGCGGTAACCCGAAAGTTGTTCGGAGTCCCGGATGAGATCCCGGACGTCACGAGGAGTTCCGGAGGTAAAGATTTATATATGGGAAGTCTTATTTTGGTCGCCGGAAAAGTTTCGCGCATTATCGGTATTGTACCGGGAGTGCCGAAAGGGGTCCGGGGGTCCACCAGCCCCTGGGAACCACATGGGCTGTGGGGTGTGCGCCTTGGCCTATATGGGCCAAGGGAACCAGCCCCAAGAGGCCCATGCGCCAAGAGATAAGATAAAGGGAGAGTCCTAAAGGGGGAAGGCACCTCCGAGGTGCCTTGGGGAGGATGGACTCCTCCCTGGCCGCACCCTTCCTTGGAGGAAGGGCCAAGGCTGCGCCTCCCCCTCTCCCTTGGCCCTATATATAGTAAGGGGAGGGAGGGCAGCAATACCTAATCCCTGGCGCCTCCCTCTCCCTCCCGTGACACATCTCCCTCGTCCCGCAGCGCTTGGCGAAGCCCTGTTGGAATCCCGCTACTTCCACCACCACGCCGTCGTGCTGTTGGATCTCCATCAACCTCTCCTTCCCCCTTGCTGGATCAAGAAGGAGGAGACGTCGCTGCTCCGTACGTGTGTTGAACGCGGAGGTGCCGTCCGTTCGGCGCTAGGATCATCGGTGATTTGGATCACGACGAGTACGACTCCATCAACCCCGTTCTCTTGAACGCTTCCGCTCGCGATCTACAAGGGTATGTAGATGCACTCCTCTCTCTCATTGCTAGATGACTCCATAGATTGATCTTGGTGATGCGTAGAAAATTTTGAATTTCTGCTACATTCCCCAACAATAATCACATCAAGGGCCCTAGATACTTGGTGTTCAAGAGGAGAGAAGACACATGTCTTTAAGAGGGAAAGACATGTTAGTCTGTGTCATGTTTCTGTGATCTGATCTACTTTTGCTCTGATTTTGTTTCCCTATTTTCTCCCATTATCCAATATAAGATTCAAGGGGAGAAAGACTGATAGGGAAGGAAATCTTTAAATTTATTGCACATCTTTTACCTTTGGGGACATGCCTATATCCAATAGAGTACCTAGTACTCACTCTCTACATGTCATCCCAATCTTGGTACTCTTGTGGTTCTTTTGCTTGCTCTGTCTAGTAGATATATCTGTGTTATCTAACCTTGTTTACTCAGGTTCATCTCTTCCTAAGCCATCTTAAGACCACAAGGTAAGTATATGCATTACACTCATGTGCATGATGATTTCTTGCTTATGTACACATTGTTTGCAAGAAGGAATCATGAACATGAAGTTACAAGTTCATATATTCACATCATTTGCTCTGATGCATATAGCCAAGATACAAGTAACTTATTGCTTGCTCTGTCATGTTTATGCATTCACATGCTCTTACATTTCTATTTACATGAGTGCATACATGTGGGGGGAGCCTATGCATGTTACATGTCTTTCCAAAGCTTTACTTGCTATTCTCTATATCTTTATCTAAAGCTTTGGTGTATGTTGTCGTCAATTACCAAAAAGGGGGAGATTGAAAGCACAAGTGCTCCCTGGGTGTTTTGGTAATTAATGTCAACATATCTCTTGTTGGACTAATGTTTTCATCTAGTATATTTCAGACAAGTTCAACAGATGGAGTGGCGTGGACAAGAGGATGTGGAACCCCTTCAAGGTGCTAAGGACAAAGGATTGGCTCAAGCTCAAAAGCTCAAGACTCTACATTTTACGTTTAGTGATCCAAGATCACATTGAGTCCATAGGAAAGCCAATACTATTAAAAGGGGATGAGGTGTTGCTTAATGGCTTGCTTGCTCAAAGTACTTAGTGATATGCTCCAAAGCCCTCAACCACTTTCTCATATCCACATTTGTCCGAAACCAAATGTCAAAATCGGCCCCACTGATTTTATCTATCCGGCGCCACCGAGTTCATTTGACATAGCCACTGCCACAAACCCTAATCAATTCGGTCTCACCGATGGGATCCCGGTCTCACCAAGATGGGCTTGCAAACTCTCTGGTTCCTATTGCAATAAGATCGGTCTTACCGAGATTTGTAATCGGTCTCACCGAGTTTGCTTGACCAACTCTCTGGTTAGCTTATTACCAAAATCGGTCCCACCGAGTTTGTGTAATCGGTCGAACCGAGATGAGGTTTTACCCTAACCCTAGCACATCGGTCCCACCGATTTGATCATATCGGTCCCACCGAATATCCTAATGTTCACATTTTGAACTAAATCGGTCTGACCGAGTTTCATTATTCGGAGCCACCGAGTTTGGTGATTTGTGTGTAACGGTTAGATTTTGTGTGGAGGCTATATATACCCCTCCACCCACTCTTCATTCGTGAGGAGAGCCATCAGAACGTGCCTACACTTCCAGCATACATTTTCTGAGAGAGAACCGCCTACTCACGTGTTGAGGTCAAGATATTCCATTCCAACCACATAAATCTTGATCTCTAGCCTTCTCCAACTTGCTTTCCACTCAAATCATATTTCCACCAAATCCAAATCTGTGAGAGAGAGTTGAGTGTTGGGGAGACTATCATTTGAAGCACAAGAGCAAGGAGTTCATCATCAACACACCATCTATTACCTTTTGGAGAGTGGTGTCTCCTAGATTGGTTAGGTGTCACTTGGGAGCCTCCATCAATATTGTGGAGTTGAACCAAGGAGTTTGTACAGGCAAGGAGATCGCCTACTTTGTGAAGATCTACCCTAGTGAGGCAAGTCCTTCGTGGGCGATGGCCATGGTGGGATAGACAAGGTTGCTTCTTCGTGGACCCTTCGTGGGTGGAGCCCTCCGTGGACTTGCGCAACCATTACCCTTCGTGGGTTGAAGTCTCCATCAACGTGGATGTACGATAGCACCACCTATCGGAACCACGCCAAAAATCTCCGTGTCTCAAATTTTTTTGCGTTTGCACACTCCAATCCCATCCCTTTACATTCTCGCAAATTGCATGCTTTACTTTCCGCTGCTCATATACTCTTGCCATGCTTGCTTGAATGTATTGTGAATGTTTAAAATTGTGCTAAAACTCTACCTTCACTTGAAGAAAATAAAAACTGCAACTTTTCTTTGTTAAGAGTCTATTCACCCACCTCTAGACACCTCTTCTCGATCCTTGCAATTGGTATCAGAACTTTGGTCCCATTGCTTTGGTTTAAACACCTTTGGAGGAAGATGGATGAGTCTACGTTGGGGAGTCTTAGACATAGAGTGCCTATACTTGATGGAGAGTTCTTTCATGAATGAAAAAATGAGATGCTTGAGATTTTCAATGAATATCACTTGAACAAGTACATTACTAGTCCTTGCATTCCCCCTAGTGATCCTTTGCATCCCTCTCCCGATGAGGATCTTGGCATGATTCACAATCTTAGAACTATCAATCTTATCATTAGAGGATTGCCTAAAAATTTGATTGCTAGCTTACCCGCTCTTGATTGTGCTTACACCATATGGAGATTTCTTGAGGAACGATTCCCAAATTATTCCTTGAAAAATCTAGATGAGATTCTCCATAAGTCCATTGCCTTGAATAGGATGAGTACTAGTGATCCTAAGTTTGATGATTGCCTGTTTGAGCTTCGTGATCTCATGCGTGCTAAAGGAGATGTTGGAATTATTAGCAATATCATTTCCGAAGTCATTAGAATCCATAAAGATGAACATTGTTACAGTCATACTTCTAATGAATCACTCTCTCTAGGAATTGATCCATCACGAGACGATGTTGAACATGGATACTATGATGAGGATGATGATAGTGACTTCGATCTCGATGAGTCTATGAGACACTTTGGTCTTATGGCTAATCTTCGCGGCTACATGGTTGCAGGAAAGGAATGGGTCCTTGATAGTGGATGTACCGATCATATGACCGGAGACAAGGATATGTTTCGTGAGCTTGCTGAAAATGACGACCCTCGGAAGTACGTCAATTTTGGTGATAACTCAAAGGGTAAGGTGGTTGGCTTTGGTAAGGTGGCCATCTCACATGATAGCTCCATACAAAATGTTATGCTCGTTGAATCTCCTGGCTACAATTTACTTTCCGTATCTAGACTTGCTGACTTTGGTTTCAATGTCCTATTCACTGAAGTAGATTGCCAAGTGTTTCGTAGAGATAATCATAAAATGGTCTTTACGGGTATACGTAGAGGTGATCTTTACATTGTTGACTTCACTAAAAAGGCTCAACCTTGCTTAATTGCTAAATCTTTGAAAGGCTGGTTGTGGCATAGAAGGTTAGGTCATGTGGCATGCGAAATCTTGATAAGCTTATTAAAGGTGATCATATCCTTGGAGTAAAAGATGTTATATTTGACAAGGATAGATTGTGTAGTGCTTGTCAAGCCGGAAAATAGGTTGGAGGAAGTCACCCCATGAAGAACATCATGACCATGAGAAGACCGCTCGAGCTACTTCATATGGATCTCTTTGGTCCCAATGCCTACAAGAGTCTCGGTGGAAACTCATTTGGTCTAGTTATAGTTGATGATTTTTCTAGATTTACGTGGGTGCTCTTTCTTGATGATAAATCGCAGGTCCAAAAGATCTTCAAGAACTTCACAAGGAAGGCCCAAAATCATTCTGAAGTGAAGATCAAGAAGGTTCGCAGCGACAACGGAACGAAGTTCAAGAACGCAAATGCGGATACCTTTCTTGACGAAGAAGGGATTTCACACGAGTTCTCGGCTACATACACACCTCAACAAAATGGAGTTTTTGAGAGGAAGAACCGAACTCTTATTGAGATGGCGAGAACGATGCTTGATGAGTACAAGACTCCAAAACACTTTTGGGCGGAAGCGGTTGAGACGGCTTGTCATGCAACAAATCGCTTGTATCTTCACAAGCTACTCGGCAAGACGACATACGAACTCCTCACAGTAACAAACCCCAAGTTGGATACTTTTGAGTATTTGGCTCAAAGTGTTACATTCTTGATAAGCATCATAGTTCTAAATTTGCTCCTAAATCTCATGAGGGTTTCCTACTTGGTTATGGCTCAAACTCTCACACCTACCGTGTCTACAATAATTTCACCCGAAAGGTTGAAGAGACGGTAGATGTGAAGTTCGATCAATCTAACGGCTCGCAAGTAGAGCAATTGCCAATTGATGTAGGAGACAGAGACCCTTCGGAAGTGATCCAAGACTTGTCTATTGGCAAGATTCGTCCAACAGAGGTGGAGGAGAGTACCTCGTTCGTCCAAGTGGAAGCTTCTACCTCGCGACAAGGTGAACCAAGAGTTAACATGGAAGCATCCACGAGTGGGACACACCAAGATGAAGAAAACGAGGAAGTACACCAAGATGAACCTCATCAACCTCCTTCTCCACCACGACAAGAGAACAACAACATCAACATTGAAGAAGGCCAAGAAGAAGGACAAGATGATGAAGAAGATGTTCCACCCCAACCCAAGCAAAATCTCTCACGAGTTCGAGCAAGAGTCTCAAGAGACCATCCCGTCGAACAAATCTTCGAAGATATTCAAACCTGGAGAATCACTCGCTCTAAAACTCGTTTGGCTAACTTTTGTGAACATTATTCATTCATCTCTAGCATTGAACCTATGAAGGTTGAAGAAGCATTGGAAGATCCGGATTGGATAAATGCCATGCATGAAGAGCTACACAACTTTGAGAGAAATCAAGTGTGGACATTGGTCGAGAAGCCCGACAACAACCACAACATAATTGGTACCAAATGGGTGTTTCGCAACAAGCAAGACGAAGATGGTCAAGTCGTCCGCAACAAAGCACGTCTCATCGCCCAAGGCTACACTCAAGTCGAAGGTATGGACTATGGTGAGACATACGCCCCCGTTGCTAGACTTGAGTCCATCTGCATCTTACTTGCCTATGCTAATCATCATGATATCACCTTGTACCAAATGGATATTAAAAGTGCTTTTATAAATGGTGAAATTGAGGAGGAAGTTTATGTTAAGCAACCTCCCGGCTTTGTCAATCCTAAGAAACCCGACCATGTTTACAAACTTCACAAAGCTCTTTATGGTCTTAAACAAGCTCCTAGAGCGTGGTACAAATGCTTGACCATGTTCCTTATTGAAAAAGGCTTTGAGATTGGAAAGATAGATTCCACTCTTTTTACTAAAAGGGTTAATGGTGAATTATTTGTGTGCCAAATTTATGTTGATGATATCATATTTGGTTCGACTAACCCTCATTTTAGTGAAAAGTTTGGGAAGCTAATGTCGAAGAAGTTTGAGATGTCTATGATGAGTGAACTCAAGTTCAGACTGAAGGAAATATGCCCTAGAGGCAATAATAAAGTTATTATTTATTTCCTTATATCATGATAAATGTTTATTATTCATGCTAGAATTGTATTAACCGGAAACTTAGTACATGTGTGAATACATAGACAAATTAGAGTGTCACTAGTATGCCTCTACTTGACTAGCTCGTTGAATCAAAGATGGTTAAGTTTCCTAGCCATAGACATGAGTTGTCATTTGATTAACGGAATCGCATCATTAGAGAATGAAGTGATTGACTTGACCCATTCCGTTAGCTTAGCACTTGATCGTTTAGTTTATTGCTATTGCTTTCTTCATGACTTATACATGTTCCTATGACTATGAGATTATGCAACTCCCGAATATCGGAGAATCACTACATAACTGGGTGATTATAAAGATGCTCTACAGGTGTCTCCGATGGTGTTTGTTGAGTTGGCATAGATCGAGATTAGGATTTGTCACTCCGATTGTCGGAGAGGTATCTCTGGGCCCTCTCGGTAATGCACATCACTATAAGCCTTGCAAGCAATGTGACTAATGAGTTAGTTGTGGGATGATGCATTACGGAACGAGTAAAGAGACTTGCCGTTAACGAGATTGAACTAGGTATTGAGATACCGATGATTGAATCTCGGGCAAGTAACATACCGACGACAAAGGGAACAACGTATGTTGTTATGCAGTTTGACCGATAAAGATCTTCGTAGAATATGTGGGAGCCAATATGAGCATCCAGGTTCCGCTATTGGTTATTGACCGGAGACGTGTGTCGGTCCTGTCTACATAGTTCTCGAACCCGTAGGGTCTGCACAGTTAACGTTCTATGACGATCGGTATTATGAGTTTACGTATTTTGATGTACCGAAGGTTGTTCGGAGTCCCGGATGTGATCACGGACATGATGAGGAGCCTCGAAACGGTCGATACATAAAGATCGATATATTGGATGGCTATGTTTGGACATCGGAATGGTTCCGGGTGAGTTCGGGCATTTACCGGAGTACCGGGAGGTTACCGGAACCCCCCGGGGAGCATATGGGCCTTAATGGGCCTTAGTGGGAGAGAAGAGAAGGCAGCCTAGGAGGGGGCGCCCCCCCAAGCCCAATCCGAATTGGGTGAGGGGGTCGGGCCCCCTTTCCTTTCTCCTTCCCCTCTTCCTTCTATTCCTAGTGGGACTAGGAAAGGTGGAGTCCTACTCCCACTAGGAGAAGGACTCCTCCCCCCTTGGCGCGCCTAGAAAGGTCGGCCGGCCTCCCCCTCCATCCTTTATATACGTGGGGAGGGGGCACCCCATAGACACACAAGTTGATCATTGATCTCTTAGCCGTGTGCGGTGCCCCCCTCCACCATAATCCACCTCGGTCATATCGGTGCAGTGCTTAGGCGAAGCTCTGCGTCGGTAGCTTCATCATCACCGTCATAACGCCGTCGTGCTGACAAAGCTCTCCCTCGACACTCAGCTAGATCGAGAGTTCGTGGGACATCACCGAGCCGAACGTGTGCAGATCGCGGAGGTGCCGTACTTTCGATACTAGGATCGGTCGGATCGTGAAGACGTATGACTACATCAACCGCGTTGTCATAACGCTTCCGCTTATGGTCTACGAGGGTACGTGGACTACCCTCTCCCCTCTCGTTGCTATGCATCACCATGATCTTGCTTGTGCGTAGGATTTTTTTTTGAAATTACTGCGTTCCCCAACAGTGGCATCCGAGCCAGGTCTATGCGTAGATGTTATATGCACGAGTAGAACACAAAGAGTTGTGGGTGATAATAGTCATACTGCTTACCAGCACGTCATACTTTGATTCGGCGGTATTGTTGGATGAAGCGGCTCAGACCGACATTACGCGTATGCTTACGCGAGACTGGTTCTACCGACGTGCTTCGCACACAGGTGGCCAGTGGGTGTCTGTTTCAACATCTTTAGTTGAATCGAGTGTGACTACGCCCGGTCCTTGTTGAAGGTTAAAACAACGCACTTGACGAAAAATCATTGTGGTTTTGATGCGTAGGTAAGAACGGTTCTTGCCAGCGGGCGCAGAGTACCAGTTGCCTCTTTGGTGCTAAAGGAGCAAGCGCGGGCAAGGAGTCCCGAGGCATCAGGCAAAGATTTCCATATCGGTGCAACGAGACCAAGACCAGCAGGACGGCAGGACGGAGGTTACCGCGGAGCCCATGACGTCCTCACCACTAGAGCCTTTGGCAGGCGAAGACCACCTTTTGTCAGGATAGCTTGTACTAGTTGTCTCCCTTCAAACTTGGTTGTTGTGGGATCCCTTCCCGCCTAACATTTGGGAAGAGGACCAGGGCCTCTATAAATAGGACTAGCCACCACCATGGGGAGGCACCTCATCTTGGATTGGACTCATTCCACCTGTCGGGTGGTTGGTGCGACATATGCCAAGGGATGGCTTATCATTGTGGGAGCCTATAAAACGTTGCCGGTGCCCGGAAACGGGATGAGGCGAAGACATGCACGCCGGCGAATCTTACCCAGGTTCGGGGCTCTCCGAGGAGATAACACCCCTAGTCCTGCTCTGCGGGGTCTCCGCATGATCACTAGATCGACAAAGGGTAGCTACAATCGCTCCTAGAGCTGTTGAGGTCAAGGGAGAAGAAGAACAAGGCTAGCTCCTGCTTCTCTCTATCTATGGTGTGTGTGCTGTGCTTGGGTGCGAACCTAGAAGCCAACCCTTTGCATGGGTGCTCCGGGGGGTTTATATAGGCCTACCCCCCGGGGATACAATGGTAATCCGACTGGGAACTGGTCCCAGCCGTCAGTGTCTACGCTCGCCGACTTCTCTGCCGGCTGTTGGGTCCCGCCGGCTGGTGGGTCCCGCCGGCTGCCGGCGACTTGGTCGACAGGCCGGTCCCACCGCCTAGGGTCTTGTCGGCGGCTGCTTACTGTAGCCGCGCCTCCGATGATGAGGGCTTTGTCGAGGTAAGCGTGGCTACAGTGGGCCGCCTCGGGGGCTATCACTGTAGCCTTACCTCGTCTTGTCTCCTTAATGGGGCTCCTGCTTCGAGGAAGGGAGTAGCCGGCTTCTGGAGGCCGGCTATACTCTTGGCCGACTAGGAAAAGCCGGGCCGCCTTCATGCCTCTCTCTGGCTGAAGGGGCCCGCAGTCCTTGGGCCGTACAGGAGTGGGTCATGGATGACGTCGAGGCTAGCGTGGCTACAGTGCCGAGCCGCACGGGAGACGTCCCTCCCGTACGGCCTCCTGTAGCCATGCCCGCCTCGGGCTTCGGGGGTCGTGGGCCGCACTGTGGCCACACCCCGTCACGTCGCCGTTGTGGAGGAGTGGTTGTGATCTTGGCCGGCTCCTAGGAGTCGGCGTCCTCCTTGGCCGGCTTCTTGGAGTCGGCCACCCCGTAGTCGCCCTAGGGAGGAGTCGGTGAGGCTGGGTCGCCTTCCGGGAGTCGGCTTTAGTGGTAGCCGGCCAGGGAAGGCGGCCCAAATGCTTGGAGTGCATGAAGGCCCAAAGGCCTGATAAATTTTCCAAAGAGCCAGGGGTAGTCGGTTAGGCTACCCGTGGCCATTTACTCCGACACCACCAAGGCCAACTCACCAGCTCAGCGAGCTCTAGAACACCTCTCCTCAGGAGGTTGTTCTTACCTTGTACTGTTCATCCTAAGCCTACAAGGTAATCCACCACACCACACTGGAGTAGGGTATTACACCGCAATGGTGGCCCAAACCAGTATAAACCCTCCCATGTCTTGTTCTTTGGGTTCGGCAAGCTAGGCCTTGAGATCTGTCGGCGTTCTGGGAACGGGGGTCCCCAGACTTGCCTGCCTGCGGCCCACAGCGTGGCTAAGCAGCAGGACATATGTCCTATCTTCGTCGACAAGGCACCCAAGACCCTCGCGAGGGTCCAAGCCTCGCGAGGCGGACGACGCAAGACCTCCTTTGGAGTGCCGTAGCCAAGCAGTCTCACGAGGAGCGGAGATATCAAGGCGAGGCAAACCTCACGAGGCTCTCGTGACGTGAGCCATGACGAACGGTACTAGGCGGGTGCCAAACGGGCGCCAGTGCGTGCAGCGTCTCTATTTCCTCTTTGGTGCTAAGGAGGCCAATGCAGGCGATGAGTACCGAGGCATCAGGAAAAGGTTGCCATATTGGTGCAACGAGACCAAGACCAGGAGGACGGCAAGGCGGAGGTCATCATGGAGCCCAAGACGGCGTCAC
Organism: Aegilops tauschii subsp. strangulata; assembly: GCF_002575655.3. Taxonomy (NCBI): domain Eukaryota; kingdom Viridiplantae; phylum Streptophyta; class Magnoliopsida; order Poales; family Poaceae; genus Aegilops; species Aegilops tauschii. The sequence continues at coordinate 114,585,279 of NC_053039.3, read as the reverse complement.
CCCAGAGCTTTTCGCAGGCAAAGACCGCTTTTGTCAGGATAGCTTGTACTAGCTGTCCCCCTTCAAATTTGCCCGCCGTTGTTGGCTCCCTTCCCACTCGATATTTGGGAAGAGGACCAGGGCCTCTATAAATAGGACTAGCCACCACAGTAGAGACATCGAATCCGGACGCCACAAGTTCACAAGCACAAGAACACCTCAACCTCAGGAGGCTGTTCTTCCCTTGTACTGTTCATCATCAGCCCAAGAGGCAATCCACCACCACCACACTGGAGTAGGGTATTACACCACAACAGTGGCCCGACCCAGTATAAACCCCGTGTCTTTCTGTGTTGCGAGTTCGTCGAGTTCATCCGCGAGATCTTAGCGAGCTAGAGCGTAGATCGGTAGGAGGGAGAGACTTCGCGCGCACCCCAGTGTTCGAACCTTAAGGGTTTGCAGGAACCCCACATCTGACATTTGGCGCGCCAGGTAGGGGTGCGCCGTAGTTTCCCTTCCATCAGTTCATCGCTCCATCGCTCCGTCGTTTCCATGGCGGACGCTCGCCGTGCTCGAGCTGAGTGTTGGGCTGCCCTCTCCGCCCGCGTCGCTCAGACGGCTCCCGTAGGCGGGCCACCTCGTCGTTCTCCGTCTCCCGCTGTGCCACTAGCCCGGCGGGGAACGAGCAGCAGGCGTCCTCGCTCCATCCTTCGGTGCGGCAGGACGGCCGCACCGCTACTCCATCGCCGACACCTGTCGGTTCTTCGTCTCACGCGCACCGCGCTCCCATGGAGGCACGGGCCGCGCTCATCGCGGCGAACGAGCTCCTGCGCTACCACCCCGTCGACAACCTCTACGAGGAGTGGCTCGACCGCGTCGCCGAGCTCGTCCGCGCCATAGGGCACTCTCCGGCGCCGTCCCACTCTCTGCCTCCCCCTCAACCAGCCGCGGGCGACGGGGCTCATGGCATGCCTCCACCACCTCCACCCCAAGACGGTGCCTTGGCACTAAGGCGCGCGCCTCCGCGGCGTGATCCACCGCACCCGGTGCCCGCGCGTGAAGAAAGAAGCTGTTAAGAAATCCCGCGGCCGCGAGAAGCTGCACCGGCGCTCCCCGCGCCACCTCGTCAAGACCGCGTGCCGCCTGCAGAGGCGCAGCGCGGACCTCGCCAAGACCAAGCTCCACCTCAGAAGCGGGCCCCGGTGACCACGGCCGGCTGCCGCGCCTTCACCCCCGAACTATGTAGCGTCGCCTGGCCAGGCAAGTTCAAGCCAGATCTGCCTCCTCGCTATGACGGCACCGCCGACCCCGCAACTCTATGAGCTGAGCATCGAAGCGGCCAACGGCGACGAAAAAGTCATGGCGAACTGGTTTCCCATGGCTCTCAAGGATGGGGCCCGCTCCTGGCTCCTGAACCTACAGCACGGCTCGATCTCGACGAGATGCGCGACCGCTTCGTCGCCAACTTCCAGGGCACTCGCGACCGCCCACCGGCCGCGGGTGATCTACGCCGCATCAAGCAACAGCCGGGAGAGACCCTCCAGAAGTACATCCAGCGCTTCAACAACACCCGCCTCAAGATCCCCAAGGTCACGGACGAAGCCATCATCTCTGCATTCTCGGACGGCGTCCGTGACGTCAAGATGAATGAAGAGCTCGCTATCCACGAGGAGCTCTGCACATCTCAGGAGCTGTTCAACCTGGCGACCAAGTGCGCAAGAGCTGAGGAGGGGCGCCTCTCTCTCCTTGAGCTGCCAGCTGCAGGAGCGGAGGAGAAGAAGGCCAAGGCCAAGGACGTGAAGCGCAAAGAGGCAGTAGTCCTCACAGCGGAGCTCGACACCAAGCGAGGCAGAGATCAGCCCGAGTCATCCAAGAACTGCCGACCGTTCTGCGCCTTCCATAACCTGAACACCCACAACACCAGCGACTGCCAAGAGCTCAGAGCCATACGGGAAGGACGCTACGGTCGATGCCCCGAGCGCAATGACCGGGGCTACGGCCGCGGAGGAGGACGCGGAGGCGGACGCTATGACGACCGTGGCCCGCGCCAGGAGTGGCGCGACCGGCCTCGTGAGGACCGCTGGCAGGACAAACCTCGCGAGGGCGCCTGGAGGGACCCGCCTCTTGAGGATCTCCCCCAGGGCAACGCCGGTCTTCCCCCGCTGCCCCCACCAAGAAGGAACGACGACCACCACCAGGACGAGGGGGCTGGGGGCTTCCAGGAGCCACGTGCGACCGCCTGCATCTTGGGCGGTGACCAGGCCCCAGCCTCTCAGCGCATCTTCAAACAGTTCGCTCGCGAGGTGAACGCGGTGCTCCCCAAGCTCGAGGCCACACGCCCGCTCAGGTGGTCCCAATGTGCCATCACCTTCAACTCGGCAGATCAGCTCAAGTGCGCAGCCACCACTGGCGCCCTCCCTATGCTATGCTCCCCAGTCATCAGCAATGTGCAAGTCACCAAGACTCTCATTGACGGCGGCGCAGGGCTCAACGTCCTGTCCGTCGACACGTTCGACAACCTCCAAGTGCCATATGAGCAGCTCCAGCCAACCAAGCCTTTCTCAGGAGTGACCGACGGTTCCACCACACCAATAGGGCAGGTCCGCCTGCCTGTCACCTTCGGAGAGCGCAAGAACTATCGCACCGAGCTCATCGACTTCGACGTCGCGCACATCCGCCTGCCATACAATGCCATCCTCGGGTATCCAGCCCTGGCCAAGTTCATGGCGGTCACTCATCATGGCTACAACGTTCTCAAGATGCCAGTAAGTGGAGGAATCATCACGGTCCCGTGTGAGGAGAGGGATGCGGTGTGCTCCCTCGAGCGCGCCTTTCAAGCCGCAGCAATCGACGACCCCGACAGCAGAAGTGAAGGCCCTCCGGAGACCATCCCCAAGAAGAAGCTGCCGCGCCGCGCAGGACCTCAGGAGGATGGCGTCGCGGCAGGAGCCTCATCAGGATCAGCGCCCGCTCTAGGGGCGCCTCCCTCCATCGCATAGGAAGGCGCGCCCGGCGCCCTCCTCAGGCAGGGCTCGTGGGCTCTCTTCTGGAGGGCCTCAGACCTTGCCAACCTCATGAGGGAAGCGCTTGGGCACCACTTGGAAGCGTGCATCACGGCACACCTTCCTCAGGAGAGCACAGGGAAAGGAGTGCCCACCACCCATGAGTTCATTCACCAAGACCACCCAGGAACTGCAAGAAGCAAGAGCCATGCGCGGCCACAGCCACTCACAAGGCGCAGCTCCCCATCCAGGCGAGGATGCTGGGCTGCGTGTCTGCGTCGACGTCCCAGGGCTCAACAGGGCCGCATCTCAGGAGCGCTTCTGGCCGTCGCGTGTGGGTCACTACGAGGGCCCGCCACACAGCTACGTTCGCATGCCCTTCGGCTTGCCGAGCGTGGCGTCGGACCATCAGCGCAATCTACGGTGTATCCTGGCGGCTCAGGAGGCCAGGTACCACGCCGTACTGGAGGAGATGGAGACGGTCTTCAGGGAACCTCCCGAGCCCCCGGAGCCTCCCGAGGCTCGGGTCTCCAGTGGCTCATGAGGAGTCATTCCTTCAGCGCGCGGCTTCAGCTGCACCAACTCTACTTCGTCTACAGAACCAGGTGACATCTTCCAAGTTGTTTAAGCTGGGAGCGCCCCTCGGGCTGCATTATTCCCAGGCCACATGGGTCCGTCCTTGTGGCATGTATCCCTTTTGCTTAAGTCTTTAGCTTACCTTGCTGGGGGCGCCCCTCGGGCTGCATCATCCCCAAGCCGCTCGGGCCAGACCCAGTGGCATGTATCTTCCTGCATTTATCCAAGTTGATCTGCTCTCCATGCTTAACCTGCCAACAACTATCACCTGCTCGATCATCGCCTCCCCCGGGGCCTTCACACAGGCACGGCGCTGGTGCATGGGTTCGTCCCTGCCACACCGATAAATTTGAGTGGTCGAGCTCTGGCTCACGGCACGCGGCGCGCACGTCACCTCACCAGGCCCTCGGTGCCTTCACCTCACCCAGAGCAACCAGCGGCAAGCTAACAGCTATAACGGCAAACCATGTTTCTTCTTGTGCCTGCTCACAGGGATCCCGAGGGAAGGATAGCAGGCGGCCCCACAAGTCCCTTTTTCCTCGTGTAATTCGCTTGTGCGTTAAAAGGGGGGCTCTTGAGCATTGCGACTCAGGAGCTCTTACTGGCTCTCTAGCCCTCACCCCCTGGCCATGACCACGACATCGCGACCTGGCATACCAGCGGCGGCTGAGCTCGCTCGAGGGCCGGGACCTGAGGACGTAGAGCACTAAGGAGAGCATGAGGGGAGGGGAACTCGTATGGGCCGACCTGGCTATGCCGCACGAGTTGGCGCGCAGCCCTAGCGTGACATCAGGAATCGCCGCGAAGCCAGCAAGATAAGTTTCGCCCTAGGATCGGCTAAATATCTGGGCCTAATGGTCACTCACACCATGCCGCTGCTCCGTTGCGGCTAAGTCATTTCCCTTTCTTGCTTTACCATGGCTGCTTGAGCGCTAAGGGGGACCTCCTGAGCATCGCGCCTCAGGGGCTCTTACTGGACCTCGGGCCGCACACCTCCTGGCCTTGACCACGGCACGCGACGTGGCATACCAGCGACGGCTGTAGCCTGCCTGGGGACCGGGACCTGTCAGCGTAGAGCAACAAGCCATCACAAGGAAAGAAAGGGGGGACCAAGCCTTAACGGGACATGCACTCACCAAGTTTTCATAACAAGGAAGATAAGCACCAAAGACATTACAGACCCTTACATGCCCCCACGGGGTGATTCATGATCCTTTGCAGGAAACAAAAGCTGATGCTAAGGGGAATCCTATCTACACCCTTCCGTGGCAGACGCCATCATCAACAGTGGGCCACGGGAGGCCGGCGCCAACCCCATCCAGATCAGCGGCGGCGACGGCCGGACGCCGCAGCCCTACTCTGAGCGCAGCGAGAACTCGAAGGCACGTAGCTGTCGTCGCCCATCTCCGGAGTCTCGTAAAGCTCAGGAGAGCTGCTGGACTCCCAGGGCCTGCTGCTGTTGGAGTAGCTGCGGGCGGAGCGCACGTCGGTCTGGCGCTCCTCCCCAGGGCAGCACTCAAGGCGGCGGCCCTCGGCGTCGAAGACCTTGAAGAAGAGCGTGGAGGCGCCGTCGTACTCAAGGTGGATCGTGAGGGCTCCTCTCGCACGGCAGACCCGCGCGATCTCGCCCCAGCCACGAGTCATGAAGATCTTGCTGGTGGACACCACTTCGATCTCTGCTCCAGTCGCCGGAGCGCTGCAGTCGGCATGCTGCAGCCAGAGCTCGAGAGGCCCCCTCGGCGGCATCAAGTTGGAGAAGAACCGCGAGAAGCGGATCCAGGAGCTTGGAGGCATCGGCGCCCACAGCACCAACTCGCGCGAGGAGTCTGTGGCATGGACCCCAGGGGCGACGGCACGTGACGCCGTGGCGCGATGGCCTCGGACGCGGCGCGGGTGGCGCTGCTCACCGCTCCAACCTCCCGAGCCCTCGGCTCGGGCGTACAAGGGTAGCGGGTACATAGGAGGAGGCCGCTCGCACCAAGGCCTCGTCACCACCTGCATCGCCGCTTCATCACGGCGATGGATCGACCTCTTCTTCGGTGGAAGTGGCCCCGGATCGCGAGGAGCTTTTCCTTTCTCTTCGGCGGAAAACCTTCTGATGGGCGCCATTCTTGTCGGTAGTGGAGCAAGGAGGGAGAAGCAAGCGAGCGAGGAAGAGATGGGCAACGGGGGCTCCGCCCCCTCCCCATTTATAGCAAGAGAAGGCCAACCGGCGTCTCCCACGATCGCAGGTAATGATGGTTTTCCTTGCATGTCGCAGGGACTTGTCAAGTCGTGCAGTTGCCGAGGCAGCATGGGGAAGCAGAGACGCCCACGTCTAATCAACCGCCATGCGTCGACCGAGGCCGCAGGCTTTTGGGGCCCGCGGTGCTCCGAACTTGACCCTTGGGTTCGCCGCAAAGCCAAGCCTGAGCGCACCTTGGGTCCGGGGGCTACTGTCGGCATTCTGGGAACGGGGGTCCCCATACTTGCCTGCCTGCAGCCCACAGCGTGGCTAAGCAGCAAGCCGTATGGCCCATCTTCGTCGACAAGGCACCCAAGACCCTCGCGAGGGTCCAAGCCTCGCGAGGCGGACGACGCAAGACCTCTTTTGGAGTGGCCTAGCCAAGCAGCTCACGAGGAGCGGAGATATCAAGGCGAGGCAAACCTCACGAGGCTCTCATGACGTGAGCCATGACGAATGGTACCAGGCGGGTGCCAGATGGGCGCCAGTGCGCGCAGCGTCGCTATTTCCTCTTTGGTGCTAAGGAGGCCAGCGCAGGTGAAGAGTACCGAGGCATCAGGCAAAGGTTGCCATATTGGTGCAACGAGACCAAGACCAGGAGGACGGCAAGGCGAAGGTTGTTGTGGAGCCCAAGACAGCGTCACCCCAGAGCTTTTCGCAGGCGAAGACCGCTTTTGTCAGGATAGCTTGTACTAGCTGTCCCCCTTCAAATTTGCCCGCTGTTGTTGGCTCCCTTCCCGCTCGATATTTGGGAAGAGGACCAGGGCCTCTATAAATAGGACTAGCCACCACAGTAGAGGCATCGAATCCGGACGCCACAAGTTCACAAGCACAAGAACACCTCAACCTCAGGAGGCTGTTATTCCCTTGTACTGTTCGTCATCAGCCCAAGAGGCAATCCACCACCACCACACTGGAGTAGGGTATTACACCACAACGGTGACCTGAACCACTATAAACCCCGTGTCTTTCTGTGTTGCGAGTTCATCGAGTTCATCCGCGAGATCTTAGCAAGCTAGAGCGTAGATCGGTAGGAGGGAGAGACTTCGCGCGCACCCCAGTGTTCGAACCTTAAGGGTTTGCCGGAACCCCACATCCGACAAGATCGTTGTGAGAGCGATCTAGGGAGAGAGAGTTTTGTGCGCACCCCAGTGTTCGAACCTCAAGGGTTTGCCGGAACCCGTAATCCAACAGCCATGGTAGATGGGATCTGACAGAAAATAGCAAGGAAAAGAGAACAGAGGATTTCCCCGCGATACGGTGGTTAACAGGTTCAGGAAGTGTATATAGATTTTTTTATCTTGGAGGACAAGTATACAGAAGAAAAAGGAGTCCGGGAGGTGTCCCAGGTGGGCACAACCCACTTGGGCACGCCAGGCAAGCCTGGCGCGCCCTGGTGTCTTGTGCCCACCAGGAGACGCTTTCTGGAAGTTTCTTTATTTCCAAAATTCTTAAATATTCCAAAACTGATAAAAAATATTTTGCAATTTTTTTGGAGTCTGTTTACTTACCGTATCACATACCTCCTCATTTTCACGATTATGGAGTGTTCCGGAAGGACTCTTTTATGTGTTCTTCCGGTGTCAAAGTTTGGATAATATTACTTTCAACATTAATGGGCGTACCTGAGATATAATGTTTTATTCATTGCCCATTAACAACCTTCGAGTTAGTACCTTCAGCATTATTTATTTTGGTAGCTCCAGATCGATGAACCTCCTCGATAACACAGGGGCCTTGCCATTTGGAGAGGAGTTTCCTGCAAAGAATCTGAAACGAGAGTTGTACAAAAGAACATATTCTCCGACTTTGAACTCACGCTTTTGGATTCTTTTGTCATGCCATCTTTTAACCTTTCCTTTGAATAATTTTGCATTTTCATAAGCTTGGGTTCTCCATTCATCTAATGAGCTTATATCAAATAACCTCTTTTCTCCAGGAAGTTTGAAATCATAATTGAGTTCTTTAATTTCCGAATATGCTTTATGTTCTAATTCAAGAGGCAAATGACAAGCCTTTCCGTAGACCATTTTATAAGGAGACATACCCATAGGATTTTTATATGTTGTTCTATCAGCCCAAAGTGCATCATCTAATTTCTTAGACCAATTCTTCCTGGACCTATTGACAGTCTTTTGCAAAATTAATTTTATTTCTCTATTGCTAAGTTCAACTTGACCACTACACTCAGGATGATAAGGTGATGCAATTCTATGGTTAACATCATACTTGGCAAGCATTTTACGAAAAGCACCATGAATAAAGTGTGAACCACCATCAGTCATTAAATATCCAGGGACTCCAAACCTTGGGAAAATAAATTCCTTAAGCATTTTAATAGAGGTGTTGTGATCAGCACTACTTGTTGGAATAGCTTCTACCCATTTAGTAACATAATGAACAACAACCAAAATATGTGTATACCCATTAGAGGAAAGAAAAGGTCCCATGTAATCAAATACCCAAACATCAAATGGTTCAACAGCAACTTAATAATTCATAGGCATTTCTTGACGCTTACCGATATTACCTATTCTTTGACATTCATCATAAGATGAGACGTACTTACTAGCATCCTTGAAGAGAGTATGCCAATAAAATCCAGACTGCAATACCTTGTGAGCAGTTCTATCTCTAGCATGATGCCCTCCATAAGCTTCGGAGTGACATTTCCGTAGGATTTTGTCCCTGTTCATGCTCAGGTACACAACGTCTAATAATACCATCTACTCCTTTTGTATAAAGATGTGGGTCATCCCAAAAGTAACGTCTTAAATCACAGAAGAATTTTTTCTTTTGTTGGTATGTAAAGCTAGGTGGTAAATATTTAGCAACGATGTAATTAGCATAGTCAGCATACCAAGGAGTACTATTAGCAACATTTATTGTAGCTAACTGCTCATCAGGAAAACTATCATCAATAGGTAGTGGGTCATCAAGCACATTTTCAAGCCTAGACAAGTTATCAGCTATGGGGTTCTCAGCTCCTTACCTACCAATGATATGTAAATCAAATTCTTGTAACAAAAGAACCCATCTAATAAGTCTAGGTTTAGCATCTTTATTTTCCATAAGATATTTAATAGCAGCATGGTCGGTGTGAATGATAACTTTAGAACCAACAATGTAAGATCTAAATTTATCAGAAGCAAACACCACTGCTAGAATTTCCTTTTCAATACTAGCATAATTTCGTTGGGCACTATCTAGAGTTTTACTAGCATAATGAATAACATTAAGTTTCTTATCAAGTCTTTATCCTAGAACAACACCAACAACATAATCACTAGCATCACACATAATTTCAAAAGGCAAGTTCCAGTCAGGTGGTTGAACAATAGGTGCAGAAATTAAGGCTTTCTTGAGTGTTTCAAAGGCTTTTAAACAATCATCATAAAAAACAAAAGGAATATCCTTTTGCAAACGATTTGTAAGCGGCCTAGAATTTTTTGAAAAGTCTTTGATAAATCTCCTATAGAAACCAGCGTGACCAAGGAAACTACGAATACCTTTGATATCTTTAGGACATGGCATTTCCTCAATTGCGTCAACCTTAGCTTTGTCCACCTCAATAACTCTTTAAAAAAATTTATGTCCCAAAACAATACCTTTGTTAACCATAAAGTGGCACTTCTCCCAATTCAAGACAAGATTTGTTTGCTCACATCTCTGCAAAACTCGATCAAGATTTCTTAAACAATCATCAAAAGACTTCCCATAAACAGAAAAGTCATCCATGAAAACCTCAACAACATTTTCACAAAAGTCAGAGAATATAGCAATCATACATCTTTGAAAAGTAGCAGGTGCACTGCATAAACCAAAAGGCATACGTCTCTAATCATAAGTTCCAAAAGGACAAGTAAAAGTGGTCTTTTCTTGATCAGGTTGAGAAACAGGTATTTGTGAAAAACCAGAATATCCATCAAGGAAGCAAAAATGTGCGTGCTTAGATAATCTTTCTAGCATTTGATCAATAGAAGGCAGAGGGTAATGATCTTTTCTAGTTGCTTTGTTTAATTTTCTAAAATCAATTACCATTCTATAGCCTGTAACAATTCTTTGTGGGATAAGTTCATTCTTATCATTAGGAACAACAGTAATACCTCCTTTCTTAGGGACACAATGAACATGACTTACCCATCTACTATCAGCTATAGGATAGATTATACCTCCTTCCAGAAGTTTTAATATTTCCGTTCTTACCACTTCTTTCATCTTCGGATTTAATTAACTGACGTTGGTGATCAACAACGGGTTTAGCATCAGGCTATTAATCTTGTGCTAACATAGAGTGGGACTAATGCCCTTTAAATCATCAAGAGTATACCCAATAGCAGCTTGGTGCTTCCTTAGAACTTTCAATAATCTTTCTTCTTCATGTTCTGAAAGGTTAGCATTAATAATAATAGGATATATCTTCTTCTCATCAAGATAAGCATATTCAAAGTGTCTGGAAATTGTTTTAATTCAAACACAGGATCACCCTTAGGTGGAGGAGGACCTCCTAGAGTTTCAATAGGCAAATCATGTTTAAGCAGAGCACGTTGTTCAAAGAAAATTTTATCTATTTCATTTCTTTCATGCATATGCAAATCATTTTCATGGTCTAGCAGATATTGTTCTAAATTATTTCATCCTTACTAGGCAATTCTTTTTTATGAGGTTCCCTACTAAACTTGGAAAAATTAAACTCATGAGACTGTCACCAAAGCTAACACCGACAATTTGTTTCTCACAATCTATTTTAGCATTGACGGTGTTCAAGAAAGGTCTACCAATGATAATGGGACAAAAGTCATCTTGTGGGGAACCAAGAACAAGAAAATCAGTAGGGTATTTTATTTTCCCACACAAGACTTCAACATATCTAACAATCCCAAGTGGTGTGATGGTGTCTATATTAGCAATTTTAATAGTAACATCTATGTCTTCTATCTCAGCGGGTGCTATGTCATTCATAATTTCTTGATATAAGGTAAAGGGAATAACACTCACGCTAGCACCTAACTCTCATAAACCATGATAATAGTGATCTCCTATCTTAACTGAGACAACATGCATGCCAACAACAGGTCTATGTTTATCTTTTTCATCGGGTTTGGCAATTCTAGCAGCTTCGTCACAGAAGTAAATAACATGCCCATCTATATTTTCAAACAGGAGATCCTTAACCATAGCAACACTTGGTTCTACCTTGATTTGTTCAGCTGGTTTGGTTGTTCTAATATAACTTTTATTGACCACAGTTGAAACTTTAGCATGTTCCTTCATCCTAACAGGGAAAGGTGGTTTTTCAATATAAGTAGTAGGAACAACTGGATCAACATTATAAATAATAGTATCATCTTTAGCTATTACCGGTTCTTTAATTTCTTCTTTAATAGGTGGGTGATATTTGAAGCACTTCTCCTTAGGGAGATCAACATGAGTAGCAAAAGATTCACAAAAGGAGGCTACTATCTCAGAGTCAAGTCCATATTTAGTGCTAAACTTTTGAAAAGCATCGGTATTCATAAAGGATTTAACACAATCAAACTTAAGCTTAATACTTGACTCTTTACCTTCATCGAGTTCCCAATCTTCAGAGTTGCATTCAATTCTTTCTAAAAGATCCCACCGGAATTCAATAGTCTTCTTCATAAAGGAACCAGTACAAGAAGTATCGAGCATGGATCGATCATTATGCAAAAGCCGAACTTAAAAATTCCGAATAATAATTTTCTTGAGAGCTCATGGTTGGGGCTTGAATATCACACTGACTTAAGCTTCCCCCAATCTAGAGTTATACTTTCTCCATCATGAGGCCAAAAATTATATATATAATTCCGATCACGACGAACTAGATGCATAGGATAATTTTTTGGTGAAAGTCCAATTCAATCGATTCCAATTCCAAGATCCAATATCATCGCATAGCCTATACCATGACAATGCTTTTACCTTCAAAGATAAAGGGAAAACCTTCTTCTTAGTTTCATCTCTGGGTAAACCTGCAAGCTTAAATAATGCACAAATTTCTTCCACATATATCAAGTGCATATCAGGATGTTCGGTTCCATCTCCTGCATAAGGATTAGCTAGCAGTTGTTCTATCATACCCAAAAGAATTTCATATTCAATATTTTCAGTAGGTGCAGTAGGTTGAGGGGTGACTAATTGCGGTTCCGGCCGAGGTGAAGATACCTTGAACAAACCCCTCAAAGGATTGTTCTCCATAGTAACAAGTGACAATAAATGTTAGCACGTAGTAATAATTTTTCCTTACCAAGAGCGCTTCACTCCCCGGCAACGGCGCCAGAAAAGAGCCTTGATGACCCACAAGTATATGGGATCAATTTTAGTCTTTCAATAAGTAAGAGTGTCGAACCCAACAAGGAGCAGAAGGAAATGACAAGTGGTTTTCAACAAGGTAATGTCTGCAAGTGCTGAAATTGTAAGTAACAGAGTAGTTTGATAGCAAGATAATTTGTAACGAGCAAGTAACGGTAATAGTAACAAAAGTGCAGCAAGGTAGCCCAATCCTTTTGAGGCAAAGGACAGGCCAAAACGGACTCTTATATTAAGCAAAGCGTTCTTGAGGGTACACGGGAATTTCATCTAGTCACTTTCATCATGTTGGTTCGATTCGTGTTCGCTACTTTGATAATTTGATATGTGGGTGGACCAGTGCTTAGGTGATCTCCTTACTTGAACAAACCTCCTACTTATGATTAACCCCCTCTCAAGCATCCGCAACTACGATAAAAGTATTCAGAATAAATTCTAACCATAGCATTAAACTTTTGGATCCAATCGGTCCCTTACGGAATAGCGCATAAACAAGGGTTTAAGCTTCTGTCACTCTCGCAACCCATAATCTAATAACCACTCCACAATGCATTCCCTTAGGCCAAATATGGTGAAGTGTCATGTAGTCGACGTTCACATGACACCACTAAGGGAATTACAACATACATACTATCAAAATATCAAACACATATCAAGTTCACATGATTACATGCAACAAGGTTTCTCCCTTGACCTCAAGAAGAAAAGTAACTACTCACAAATGATAATCATGCTCAAGATCAGAGGGGTATTAAATAGCCTATTAGATCTGAACATATAATCTTCCACCAAATAAACCATATAGTAATCAACTACAAGATGTAATCAACACTACTAGTCACCCACAAGTACCAAAGTGAAGTTCCGGTACAAAGATTGAACAAAAGAGATGAACTAGGGTTTGAGAGGAGATGGTGTTGTTGAAGATGTTGATGGAGATTGCCCACCCCAAGATGGGAGAGTTGTTGGTGATGATGATGACGATGATTTCCCCCTCTGGGAGGGAAGTTCCCCTGGCGGAATCGTGATACGTCCATTTTGCATCATGCTTTTATATCGATATTTATTGCATTATGGGCTGTTATTACAAGTTATGTCACAATACTTATGCCTATTCTCTCTGATTTTACAAGGTTTACATGAAGAGGGAGAATGCCGGCAGCTGGAATTCTGGGCTGGAAAAGGAGCCAATATTAGAGACCTATTCTGCACAACTCCAAAAGTCCTGAAACTTCACGGAAGTCATTTTTTGGAATTAATAAAAAATACTGAGCGAAGAAAGTATCAGAGGGGGCCCATACCCTGGCCACGAGGGTGGGGGCACGCCTTACCCCCCGGGCGCGCCCCCTGCCTCGTGGGCCCCCTGGCAGGCCTCCGGTGCCCATCTTCTGCTATATGAAGTCTTTTACCCTGGAAAAAATCATAAGCAAGCTTTCGGGAAGAAACTCCGCTGCCACGAGGCGGAACCTTGGCGGAACCAATCTAGGGCTCCGGCAGAGCTGTTCTACTAGGGAAACTTCCCTCCGGGATGGGGAAATCGTCGCCATCGTCATCACCAACGATCCTCTCATCGGGAGGGGGTCAATCTCCATTAACATATTCACCAGCACCATCTCCTCTAAAACCCTAGTTCATCTATAGTATCCAATCTTTGTCCCAAAGCCTCAGATTGGTACCTGTGGGTTGCTAGTAGTGTTGATTACTCCTTGTAGTTGATGCTAGGTGGTTTATTTGGTGGAAGATCATATGTTCAAATCCTTTATGCATATTAATACCCCTCTGATTATGAACATGAATATGATTTGTGAGTAGTTACGTTTGTTCCAAAGGACATGTGAGAAGTCTTGATATAAGTAGTCATGTGAATTTGGTATTCATTATATTTTGATGAGATGTATGTTGTCTTTCCTCTAGTGGTGTTATGTGAACGTCGACTACATGACACGTCACCATTGTTTGGGCCTAGAGGAAGGCATTGGGAAGTAATAAGTAGATGACGGGTTGCTAGAGTGACATAAGCTTAAACCCTAGTTTATGCGTTGCTTCGTAAGGGGCTGATTTGGATCGATATGTTTCATGCTATGGTTAGGTTTACATTAATACTTCTTTTGTAGTTGCGGATGCTTGCAATAGGAGTTAATCATAAGTGTGATGCTTGTCCAAGAAAGGGGAGCACCCAAGCACGTGTCCACCCACATACCAAATTATCAAATTAACGAACGCGAATCATATGAGCGTGATGAAAACTAGCCTGACGATATTCCCATGTGCCCTCGGGAGCGCTTTTCTTTATATAAGAGTTTGTCCAGGCTTGTCCTTTGCTACAAAAAGGATTGGTCCATCTTGCTGCACCTTATTTACTTTTGTTGCTTGTTACCCGTTACCAATTACCTTATCACAAAACTATCTGTTACCGATAATTTCAGTGCTTGCAGAGAATACCTTACTGAAAAGTGCTTATCATTTCCTTTTGCTCCTTCTTGGGTTCGACACTCTTACTTATCGAAAGGACTACGATAGATCCCCTACACTTGTGGGTCATCAAGACTCTTTTCTGGTGCCGTTTCCGGGGAGTGAAGCGCCTTTGGTAGTTGGAATTTGGTAAGGGAAAATTCATATAGTGTGCTGAAATTTACTGTCAGTTGTTACTATGGAACACAATTCTTTGAGGGGCTTGTTCGGGGTATCTTCACCCCGACCAGTAGAGCAAAGAGTTGCTCCTCAACCTACTGAATATAATGAAAATGTTTACTTTGAAATTCCTTTGGGTATGGTAGAGAAATTGCTAGCTAATCCTTTTACAGGAGATGGAACATTGCATCCTGATTTACACCTAATCTATGTGGATGAAGTTTGTGGATTATTCAAGCTTGCAGGTATGCCCGAGGATGTTATCAAGAACAAGGTCTTCCCTTAATCTTTGAAGGGAGAGGCATTGACATGGTTTAGGCTATGTGATGATATGGGATCATGGAACTACAACAGATTGAAATTGGAATTTCATCATAAGTTTTATCCTATGCATCTTGTTCATCGTGATCGTAATTATATATATAATTTTTGGCCTCGCGAAGGAGAAAGCATTGCTCAAGCTTGGGGGAGGCTTAAGTCAATGTTATATTCATGCCACAATCATGAGCTCTCAAGAGAAATGATTATTCAAAAAATTTATGCTCGGCTTTCTCTCAATAATCGCTCCATGCTCAATACTTCTTGTACTGGATCTTTTATGATGAAGAATATTGAATTCAAATGGGATTTATTGGAAAGAATTAAACGCAACTCTGAAGACTGGGATCTCGACGAAGGTAAGGATTCAGGTATAACACCTAAGTTTGATTGTGTTAAATATTTTATGGATACCGATGTTTTCCATGAATTTAGCACTAAATATGGACTTGACTCTGAGATAGTAGCTTCTTTCTGTGAATCCTTTTCTACTCATGTTGATCTCCCTAAGGAAAGTGGTTTAAATATAATCCTCCCATTGAAGTAAAAGTAGTTGCACCTATTAAATTTCAATAAAAGACTATCACTTACAATGATCCTGTTGTTCCTACTGCTTATATTGAGAAACCACCTTTCCCTGTTAGAATAAAGGATCATGCTAAAGCTTCAACTGTGGTCAACAAAAGTAATATTAAGACACCCAAACACCCTGAGCAAATTAAAGTTGAACCTAGTATTGCTATGGTTAAAGATCTCTTGGCTGATAATATTGATGGGCATGTCATTTACTTCTGTGAAGAAGCTGCTAGAATTGCTAGGCCTGATACTACAAATAAACATAGACCTGTGGTAGGCATGCCTGTTATATCTGCTAAAATAGGAGATCATTGTCATCATAGTTTGTGTGATATGGGTGCCAGTGTCAGTGCAATACCTTACACTCTATATACAGAAATTATGCATGATATTGCACCTGCTGAGATAGAAGAAATTGATGTTACGATCAAGCTTGCCAATAGAGATACTATTTCACCAGTCAAGATTGTCAGAGATGTTGAAGTCTTGTGTGGGAAAGTTAAATATCCTGCTGATTTTCTTGTTCTTGGTTCCTCACAAGATGACTTCTGTCCCATTATATTTGGTAGACCCTTCTTGAATACCGTTAATGCTAGGATAGACTACGAAAAGGATGTTGTTACTATTGGTTTGGGTGATATGTCTCATGAGTTTAATTTTGCTAAATTTTCTAGACAACCCCGTGATGAGGAATTGCCTAGTAAAGATGAAATTATTGGTCTTGCTTCTATTGCCGTGCCTCCTAGTGATCCTTTAGAACAATATTTGCTAGACCATGAAAATGATATGTTTATGAATGAAAGAAGGGAAATAGATGAAGTATTATTTAAACAGGGACCTATTTTGAAACACAACTTGCCTGTTGAAATCCTAGGGGATCCTCCTCCACCTAAGGGTGATCCCGTGTTTGAGCTTCAACCATTACCTGATACTCTCAAATATGCTTATCTTGATGAAAAGAAGATATACCCTGTTATTATTAGTGCTAAACTTTCAGAGCATGAAGAAAAGAAATTATTGAAAACTCTAAAGAAGCACTGCGCTGCTATTGGATATACTCTTGATGATCTTAAGGGCATTAGTCCCACTCTATGCCAGCACAAAATTAAATTGGAGAAAGACGCTAAACCGGTTGTTGATCACCAACGACGGTTAAATCCTAAGATGAAAGAAGTTGTAAGAAAAGAAATACTAAAGCTTCTGGAGGCAGGGATAATCTATCCCGTTGCTGATAGTCAGTGGGTAAGCCCTGTCCATTGTGTCCCTAAGAAGGGAGGTATTACCGTTGTTCCTAATGATAAAGATGAATTGATCCAATAAAGAATTGTTACAGGTTATAGGATGGTAATTGATTTCCACAAATTAAATAAAGCTACTAAAAAGGATCATTACCCTTTACCTTTCATTGATCAAATGCTAGAAATATTATCCAAACACACACATTTTTGCTTTCTAGATGGTTATTCTGGTTTCTCTCAAATACCCGTGTCAAAAGAGGATCAAGAAAAGACCACTTTTACTTGCCCTTTCGGTACCTTTGCTTATAGATGTATGCCTTTTGGTTTATGTAATGCACCTGCTACCTTTCAAAGATGCATGATGGCTATATTCTCTGATTTTTGTGAAAAGATTGTGAGGTTTTCATGGATGATTTCTCTGTTTATGGAACTTCTTTTGATGATTGCTTGAGCAACCTTGATCGAGTTTTGCAGAGATGTGAAGAAACTAATTTATCTTGAATTGGGAAAAGTGCCACTTTATGGTTAATGAAGGTATTGTCTTGGGGCATAAAATTTCTGAAAGAGGTATTGAAGTTGACAAAGCTAAAGTTGATGCTATTTAAAAAATGCCATGTCCCAAGGACATTAAAGGTATAAGAAGTTTCCTTGGTCATGCTGGTTTTTATAGGAGGTTCATTAAGGACTTCTCTAAAATCTCCAGGCCTCTGACTAATCTCTTACAAAAAGATATTCCTTTTGTCTTTGATGATGATTGTGTAGAAGCGTTTGAAATACTTAAGAAAGCATTGATTTCTGCACCTATTGTTCAGCCACCTGATTGGAATTTACCCTTTGAAATTATGTGTGATGCTAGTGATTATGCTGTAGGTGCTGTTCTAGGACAAAGAGTTGATAAGAAATTAAATGTTATCCAATATGCTAGTAGAACTCTAGACAATGCCCAGAGAAATTATGCTACTACTGAAAAAGAATTTTTAGCATTTGTATTTGCTTGTGATAAGTTCAGACCTTATATTGTTGATTCTAAAGTAACTGTTTACACCGATCATGCTGTTATTAAATATCTTATGGAAAAGAAAGATGCTAAACCTAGACTTATTAGATGGGTTCTCTTGCTACAAGAATTTGATTTGCATATTATTGATAGAAAGGGAGCTGAGAACCCTGTTGTAGACAACTTTTCTAGGTTAGAGAATGTTCTTGATGACCCACTACCTATTGATGATAGCTTTCCTGATGAACAATTAGCTGTCATAAATGCTTCTCATACTGCTCCATGGTATGTTGATTATGCTAATTACATTGTTGCTAAATTTATACCACCTAGTTTCACATACCAGCAAAAGAAAAAGTTTTTCTATGATTTAAGACATTACTTCTGGGATGACCCACACCTTTACAAAGAAGGAGTATATGGTGTTATTAGATGTTGTGTACCTGAGCATGAACAGGAACAGATCCTACGCAAGTGGCACTTCGAGGCTTATGGAGGACACCACGCTGGAGATAGAACTGCACATAAGGTATTGCAATCCGGTTTTTATTGGCCTACTCTCTTCAAAGATGCCCGTAAGTTTGTCTTATCTTGTGATGAAAGTCAAAGAATTAGTAATATTAGTAGACGTCAAGAAATGCCTATGAATTATTCACTTGTTATTGAACCATTTGATGTTTGGGGCTTTGATTATATGGGACCGTTTCCTTCCTCTAATGGGTACACACACATTTTAGTTGTTGTTGATTATGTTACTAAGTGGGTAGAAGCTATTCCAACTAGTAGTGCTGATCATAACACTTTTATTAAGATGCTTAAAGAAGTTATTTTTCCAAGGTTTGGAGTCCCTAGATATTTAATGACTGTTGGTGGTTCACATTTTATTCATGGTGCTTTTCGTAAAATGCTTGCTAAGTATGACGTTAATCATAGAATTGCATCTCCATATCACCCGCAGTCTAGTGGTCAAGTAGAACTGAGTAATAGAGAGCTCAAATTAATTTTGCAAAAGATTGTTAATAGATCTAGAAAGAATTGGTCCAAGAAACTTGATGATGCATTATGGGCCTATAGAACTGCATATAAAAATCCTATGGCTATGTCTCCGTATAGAATGGTTCATGGAAAAGCATGTCACTTACCTCTCGAACTAGAACATAAAGCATATTGGGCTATTAAAGAGCTCAATTATGATTTCAAACTTGCCGGTGAGAAGAGGCTATTTGACATTAGCTCACTTGATGAATGGAGAACCCAATCCTATGAGAATGCCAAGCTGTTTAAAGAAAAAGTTAAAAGATGGCATGACAAAAGGATACAAAAGCGTGAGTTTAATGTAGGTGATTATGTGCTGCTTTTCAACTCTCGTTTAAGATTTTTTGCAGGAAAACTTCTCTCTAAACGGGAAGGTCCTTACGTTATCGAGGAGGTCGATCGTTCCGGTGCCATAAAAATCAACAACTTCGAAGGCACAAATCTGAAGGTGGTGAACGGTCAAAGAATCAAACATTATATCTCAGGTAACCCCATAAATGTTGAAACTAATGTTATCGAAACCATAACCCCGAAGAATACATAAGGGACACTTTCCAGAACGTTTCAGACTCCGAAAAGGAATAGGTATGAGGTACGGTAAGTAACCCGACTCCAAAACAGTTCTAATAGCAATTTTTCTCCGTTTTGGAATATCAAAGAAAATATGAAAATAAGAAGTAGTCCAGGAAGGACACGAGGCTTCCACGAGGGTGGAGGGCGCGGCCTACCCCCCTGGGCGCGCCCCCTGCCTCATGGGCACCTCATGCGCTCTCCGGACTCCGTTTTCTTGCAGGATACTTCTTTTGGTCGGTAAAAATTCATTAGATAATCTCCCGAAGGTTTTGACCCTCGTATCACGCAAATATCCTCTGTTTTTGTTTCGAGCTGTTTCTGTAGCAGATTTGGAGCAAGATGTCATCTCAGGATTCCGACGGAGAGAGCTATGTCTCACACGTCATTGCTGACCCAAAGACCTATGGGGATCTATCTCCTTGTGGTCGAACTACGGATGAGGATGAGGATGCTCATTTGATGAGGATCAATGATTCAAGTTCGGAGGAGGAGGATGTCCCTCTACCTCAACCTGGGGATATGCACGTGAAGTTCAAGAAGTCTAGTCTCCCTAAGAGGGCTAAACTGTCTAACAACCGATCTATTCCTTCTCGTTTTCGGCAGAAAAGCAAAGGAGATTTATGTGACAAGATCTTGAAGCTGGAATCAGAGGTCGATGATTTAAAGGAGGAAATTGCTCTTCTCAATTACAATATGAAGAAGCTAAAAGCACAATTTACATCATCAACAACTCCATCATCACCACCTCCGAAGAAAGAGATATAATCACATGGGTATGGGCACTCCCCTTGGCAACTGCCAAGCTTGGGGGAGGTGCCCCGGTATCGTATCACCATCACACTCCTATCTTTACCTTTTTCTTAGTTCGATCCTTTTGGTAATATGTTGATCTAGTAGAATAAAGTTTTAGTATGATTTAGTTTTGAGTTTTGCCTTATGATCCTTCTATGCAATCGAGTCCGTGAGCTATATATAATATATTAGTGTTGAGTCAAGGGCTTGATTATTTTGCTTTGATCTTGAGGGAATAAAAGAAAAAGAAAGAATAAAAAGAAATAAAGAGATCATATTGATCTTATGGAGAGTAATGACTTCACATATAAAGAGTATGATGAACAAAAGTTGTTGGGAGTTGACAAACATAGTTTTGGTCATCGTTGCAATTAATAGGAAGGAATATAGAAAGAGAGGTTTTCACATACAAATATACTATCTTGGACATCTTTTATGATTGTGAGCACTCATTAAAATATGACATGCTAAAGAGTTGATGTTGGACACAGAAGACAACGTAATGGGTTATGTTTTCTTATATCCGAAATAAAGTATATTGTCATGGATCATCCAACATGTTGAGCTTGCCTTTTTCCCTCATGCTAGCCAAACTCTTTGCACCAAGTAGAGATACTACTTGTGCTTCCAAATACCTTTAAACCCAGTTTTGTCATGAGAGTCCATCATACCTACCTATGGATTGAGTAAGATCCTTCAAGTAAGTTGTCATCGTTGCATGCAATAAAAAATTGCTCTCTAAATATGTATGATTTATTAGTGTGGAGAAAATAAGCTTTATACGATCTTGTGATGTGGAAGAAATAAAAGCGACGGACTGCATAATAAAGGTCCACATCACAAGTGGCAATATAAAGTGACGTTCTTTCGCATTAAGATCTTGTGCATCCAACCATAAAAGCACATGACAACCTCTGCTTCCATCTGCGAAGGGCCTATCTTTTATTCTTGTCTCATACCTTATGCAAGAGTCATGGTGATCTTCACCTTTACTTTTTACATTTTATCCTTTGGCAAGCACATTGTGTTGGAAAGATCCTGGTATATATATCCAATTGGATGTGAGTTAGCATGAATTATTATTGTTGACATTACCCTTGAGGTAAAAGGTTGGGAGGCAACACTATAAGCCCCTATCTTTCTCTGTGTCCGATTAAAACTCCATAACCACAAGTATTGCGTGAGTGTTAGCAATTGGGAAAGACTAAGTGATAGTTGAGTATGTGGACTTGCTGAAAAGCTCTTATATTGACTCTTTCCGATGTTATGATAAATTGCAATTGCTTCAACGACCGAGATTATAGTTTGTTAGTTTTCAATGAATTTTCTGATTCATACTTGACATTGTGAATAGATTATTACTTGAGCATAAGAAATCATATGACAATATCCATATATGTTGCTGTTACAAGAATGATCATGATGCCCTCATGTCCGTATTTTATTTTATCGACACCTCTATCTATAAACTTGTGGACATATTTATCGTTATCGGCTTCCGCTTGAGGACAAGCGAGGTCTAAGCTTGGGCGAGTTGATACGTCCATTGTGCATCATGCTTTTATATCGATATTTATTGCATTATGGGCTGTTATTACAAGTTATGTCACAATACTTATGCCTATTCTCTCTTATTTTACAAGGTTTACATGAAGAGAGAGAATGCCGGCAGCTGGAATTCTGGGCTCGAAAAGGAGAAAATATTAGAGACCTATTCTGCACAACTCCAAAATTCCTAAAACTTCACGGAAGTCATTTTTGGAATTAATAAAAATTATTGAGCGAAGAAAGTATCAGAGGGGGCCCACACCCTGGCCACGAGGGTGGGGGGCACACCCTACCCCCTGGGCACGCCCCCTGCCTCGTGGGCCCCCTGGCAGGCCTCCGGTGCCCATCTTCTGCTATATGAAGTCTTTTACCCTGGAAAAAATCATAAGCAAGCTTTCGGGAAGAAACTCCGCTGCCACGAGGCGGAACCTTGGCAGAACCAATCTAGGGCTCCGGCAGAGCTGTTCTGCCGGGGAAACTTCCCTCCGGGAGGGGAAATCATCGCCATCGTCATCACCAACGATCCTCTCATCGGGAGGGGGTCAATCTCCATCAACATCTTCACCAGCACCATTTCCTCTAAAACCCTAGTTCATCTCTTGTATCCAATCTTTGTCCCAAAGCCTCAGATTGGTACCTGTGGGTTGCTAGTAGTGTTGATTACTCCTTGTAGTTGATGTTAGTTGGTTTATTTGGTGGAAGATCATATGTTCAGATCCTTTATGCATATTAATACCCCTCTGATTGTGAACATGAATATGATTTGTTAGTAGTTACGTTTGTTCCTGAGGACTTGGGAGAAGTCTTGCTATAAGTGGTCATGTGAAGTTGGTATTCGTTCGATATTTTGATGAGATGTATGTTGTCTTTCCTCTAGTGGTGTTATGTGAACGTCGATTACATGACACGTCACCATTGTTTGGGCCTAGAGGAAGGCATTGGGAAGTAATAAGTAGATGATGGGTTGCTAGAGTGACAGAAGCTTAAACCCTAGTTTATGCGTTGCTTCGTAAGGGGCTGATTTGGATCCATATGTTTCATGCTATGGTTAGGTTTACCTTAATACTTCTTTTTTAGTTGCGGATGCTTGCAATAGGAGTTAATCATAAGTGGGATGCTTGTCCAAGAAAGGGAAGCACCCAAGCACCGGGCCACCAACATACCAAATTATCAAAGTAACGAACGTGAATCATATGAGCGTGATGAAAACTAGCTTGACGATATTCCCATGTGCCCTCGGGAGCGCTGATACGTCCATTTTGCATCATGCTTTTATATTAATATTTATTGCATTATGGGATGTTATTACACGTTATGTCACAATACTTATGCCTATTCTCTCTTATTTTACAAGGTTTCCATGAAGAGGGAGAATGCCGGCAGCTGGAATTCTGGGCTAGAAAAGGAGCAAATATTAGAGACCTATTCTACGCAACTACAAAAGTCGTGAAACTCCACGGAAGTTATTTTTGGAAATAATAAAAAAAATTGAGCGGAAGAAATACCAGAGGGGGGCCACCGACCAGGCACGAGGGTGGGGGGCGCGCCCTACCCCCTGGGCGCGCCTCCCTACCTCATGGGCCTCCTGGTGGCCCTCCGATGCCCATCTTCTGCTATATGAAGTCTTTCGTTTGAAGAAAAATCATAAGCAAGCTTTCGGGACGAGACTCCGCTGCCACGAGGCGGAACCTTGATGGAACCAATCTAGGGCTCTGGCGGAGCTGTTCTGCCGGGGACACTTCCCTCCGGGAGGGGGAAATCATCGCCATCGTCATCACCAATGCTCCTCTCATCGGGAGGGGGCCAATCTCCATCAACATCTTCACCAGCACCATCTCCTCTCAAACCCTAGTTCATCTCTTGTATCCAAATCTTGTCTCTAAGTCTGAGATTGGTACCTGTAGGTTGCTAGTAGTGTTGATTACTCCTTGTAGTTGATGCTAGGTGATTTATTTGGTGGAAGATCATATGTTCAGATCCATTATGCATATTAATACCCCTCTGATCATGAACATGAATATGCTTTGTGAGTAGTTACGTTTGTTCCTGAGGACATGGGAGAAGTCTTGCTATTAGTAGTCATGTGAATTTGGTATTCGTTCGATATTTTGATGAGATGTATGTTGTCTCTCCTCTAGTGGTGTTATGTGAACATCGACTACATGACACTTCACCATTATTTGGGCCTAGAGGAAGGCATTGAGAAGTAATAAGTAGATGATGGGTTGCTAGAGTGACAGAAGCTTAAACCCTAGTTTATGCATTGCTTCGTAAGGGGCTGATTTGGATCCATATGTTTCATGCTATGGTTAGGTTTACCTTAATACTTCTTTTGTAGTTGTAGATGCTTGCAATAGGGGTTAATCATAAGTGGGATGCTTGTCCAAGTAAGGACAACACCCAAGCACCGGTCCACCCACATATCAAATTATCAAAGTACCGAACGCGAATCATATGAACGTGATGAAAACTAGCTTGATGATAATTCCCATGTGTCCTCGGGAGCGCTTTTCTCTATATAAGAATTTGTCCGGGCTTGTCCTTTGCTACAAATTGGATTGGGCCATCTTGCTGCACTTTATTTACTTTTGTTACTTGTTGCTCGTTACAAATTATCTTATCACCACACTATCTGTTACCTATAATTCCAGTGCTTGCACAAAATACCTTGCTGAAAACTGCTTATCATTTCCTTCTGCTCCTCGTTGGGTTTGACACTCTTATTTATCGAAAGAACTAGATAGATCCCCTATACTTGTGGGTCATGAAGAATCTTTTCTGGCGCTGTTGCCGGGTGATACGTCTCCAACGTATCTATAATTTTTGATTGTTCGATGCTATATTATATTCTGTTTTGGACATTATCGGGCTTTATTATACACTTTTATATTATTTTTGGGACTAACATATTAACCGAAGGCCCAGCCCAGAATTGCTGTTTTTTGCCTATTTCAGAGTTTCGCAGAAAAAGAATATCAAACGGAGTCCAAATGGAATGAAACCTTCGGGAACGTGATTTTCGGAACGAACGTGATCCAGAGGACTTGGACCCTACGTCAAGATATCAACCAGGAGGTAACGAGGTAGGGGGCGCGCCTACCCCCTGGGCGCGCCCTCCACCCTCGTGGGCCCCACGTTGCTCCACCGACATACTTCTTCCTCCTATATATACCTACGTACCCCCAAACTACCAGATACGGAGCAAAAAACCTAATTCCACTGCCGCAACCTTCTGTACCCGTGGGATCCCATCTTTGGGCCTTTTTCGGAGCTCTGCCGGAGGGGGCATCGATCGCGAAGGGCTTCTACATCAACACCATAGCCTCTCCGATGATGTGTGAGTAGTTTACCTCAGACCTTCGGGTCCATAGTTATTAGCTAGATGGCTTCTTCTCTCTTTTTGGATCTCAATACAATGTTCTCCCCCTCACTTGTGGAGATCTATTCGATGTAATCTTCTTTTGCGGTGTGTTTGTTGAGACCGATGAATTGTGGGTTTATGATCAAGTTTATCTATGAACAATATTTGAATCTTCTCTGAATTCTTTTATGTATGATTGGTTATCTTTGCAAGTCTCTTCGAATTATCAGTTTGGTTTGGCCTACTAGATTGATCTTTCTTGCAATGGGAGAAGTGCTTAGCTTTGGGTTCAATCTTGCGGTGTCCTTTCTCAGTGACAGTAGGGGCAGCAAGGCACGTATTGTATTGTTGCCATCGAGGATAAGAAGATGGGGTTTATATCATATTGCATTAGTTTATCCCTCTACATCATGTCATCTTGCTTAAAGCGTTACTCTGTTCTTATGAACTTAATACTCTAGATGCATGCTGGATAGCGGTCGATGTGTGGAGTAATAGTAGTAGATGCAGGCAGGAGTCGGTCTACTTGTCTCGGACGTGATGCCTATATACATGATCATACCTAGATATTCTCATAACTATGCTCAATTCTGTCAATTGCTCAACGGTAATTTGTTCACCCACCGTAATACTTATGCTCATGAGAGAAGCCACTAGTGAAACCTATGGCCCCCGGGTCTATTTTCCATCATATTAATCTCCCGACAACCAGCTATTTCTGGCGCCATTTTTATTTTGCTTTCTTTACTTTGCATCTTTATCATAAAAATACCAAAAATATTATCTTATCATATCTATCAGATCTCACTCTCGTAAGTGACCGTGAAGGGATTGACAACCCCTTTATTGCATTGGTTGCGAGGATTTTTTTTGTGTAGGTGCAAGGGACTCGTGCGTGGCCTCCTACTGGATTGATACCTTGGTTCTCAAAACTAAGGGAAATACTTATGCTACTTTGCTGCATCACCCTTTCCTCTTCAAGGGAAAACCAACGCGGTGCTCAAGAGGTAGCAAGAAGGATTTCTTGCGCCGTTGCCGGGGAGTCTACGCAAAAGTCAACATACCAAGTACCCATCACAAACCCTTATCTCCCGCATTACATTACTTGCCATTTGCCTCTCGTTTTCCTCTCCCCCACTTCACCCTTGCCTTTTTATCCGCTCTCTCTTTTCCGTTCGCCTATTTTCGCTTGCTTCTTGTTTGCTCGTGTGTTGGATTGCTTGCTTGTCACGATGGCTCAAGATAATACTAAGTTGTCCGATTGCTCCTCTTACCGATACTGAATCTTGTGAAATCAATGATGCTTTGTTGAATCTTGTCATGAAAGATCAATTCGCCGGCCTTCCTAGTGAAGATGCCGCTACCCATCTAAATAGCTTCGTTGATTTGTGTGATATGCAAAAGAATAAAGATGTGGATAATGATATTGTTAAACTGAAGCTATTTCCCTTTTCGCTTAGAGATCGTGCTAAAGCTTGGTTTTCATCTTTGCCTAAAAATAGTATTGATTCTTGGAATAAGTGCAAAGATGCTTTTATCTCTAAATATTTTCCTCCCGCTAAGATCATCTCTCTTAGAAACGATATTATGAATTTTAAGCAACTTGATCATGAACATGTTGCACAAGCTTGGGAGAGGATGAAATTAATGATACGTAATTGTCCTACACATGGTTTGAATTTATGGATGATCATAGAAATTTTTTATGCCGGATTGAATTTTGCTTCTAGAAATCTTTTAGATTCGGCAACGGGAGGCACTTTTATGGAAATCACTTTAGGAGAAGCTACTAAACTCCTAGATAATATTATGGTTAATTATTCTCAATGGCACACTGAAAGATCTACTAGTAAAAAAGTGCATGCGATAGAAGAAATTAATGTTTTGAGTGGAAAGATGGATGAACTTATGAAATTATTTGCTACTAAGAGTGTTTCTTCTGATCCTAATGATACGCCTTTGTCTACTTTGATTGAGAATTATAATGAATCTATGGATGTGAATTTTGTTGGTAGGAATAATTTTGGTAACAACGCGTATAGAGGAAACTTTAATCCTAGGCCTTATCCTAGTAATTCCTCTATAATTATGGTAATTCCTACAACAATTCTTATGGGAACTTTAATAAGATGCCTTCTGAATTTGAGACTAGTGTTAAGGAATTTATGAATTCGCAAAAGAATTTCAATGCTTTGCTTGAAGAAAAATTGCTTAAAGTTGATGAATTGGCTAGGAACGTTGATAGAATTTCTCTTGATGTTGATTCTTTAAAACTTAGATCTATTCCACCTAAGCATGATATCAATGAGTCTCTCAAAGCCATGAGAATTTCCATTGATGAGTGCAAAGAAAGGACCGCTAGGATGCGTGCTAAGAAAGATTGCTTTGTGAAAGCGTGTTCTTCTAGTTTCTTTGAAAATAAAGATGAAGATCTAAAAGTTATTGATGTGTCCCCTATTAAATCTTTGTTTTGCAATATGAATCTTGATAATGATGGGACTGAATATGATCCACCTTTACCTAGAAGGCGTTCCAAAAATTCGGAGTTTTTAGATCTTGGTGCAAAAATTGGTAAAAGTGGGATTGAAGAGATCAAAACTCCAGATATTAATGAACCCACTATTTTGGATTTCAAGGAATTTAATTATGATAATTGCTCTTTGATAGATTGTATTTCCTTGTTGCAATCCGTGCTAAATTCTCCACATGCTTAAAGTCAGCATAAAGCTTTTACTAAACATATCCTTGATGCTTTGATGCAATCTTATGAAGAAAAACTTGAGTTGGAAGTTTCTATCCCTAGAAAAATTTATGATGAGTGGGAACCTACTATTAAAATTAAAATTAAAGATCATGAATGCTATGCTTTGTGTCATTTGGGTGCTAGTGTTTCCACGATTCCAAAGATTTTGTGCGATTTGCTAAGTTTCCGTGATTTTGATGATTGCTCTTTAAACTTGCACCTTGCGGATTCCACCATTAAGAAACCTATGGGAAGAATTAATGATGTTCTTATTATTGCAAATAGGAATTATGTGCCCATAGATTTTATTGTTCCTGATATAGATTGCAATCCTTCATGTCCTATTATTATTGGTAGACCTTTCCTTAGAACGATCCGTGCAATTATTGATATGAAGGAAGGAAATATTGGATTCCAATTTCCGTCAAGGAAAGGCATGGAACATTTTACTAGAAATAAAATAAAATAACCATATGAATCTATCATGAGAGCCACTTATGGATTGCCTACCAAAGATGGCAATACCTAGATTTATCCTTGGTTTTATGCCTAGCTAGGGGCGTTAAACGATAGCGCTTGTTGGGAGGCAACCCAATTTTATTTTTAGTTTTTTGATTTTTGCTTCTGTTTAGGAATAATCTTTGATCTAGCCTCTGGTTAGACGTGTTTTTATGTTTTAATTAGTGTTTGTGCCAAGTTAAACCTATAGGATCTTCCTGGATGATAGTTATTTGATCTTGCTGAAAATTGCAGAAACTTTCTGTTCATGAAAATAATTGTTAAAAATCACCAGAACGTGATAAAATATTGATTCCAATTGCTTCTGATCAATAAACAAATTTTATAGGTCGTCCTATTTTGGCTGAATTTTTGGGTTCCAGAAGTTTGCGTTAGTTACAGATTACTACAGACTGTTCTGTTTTTTTGACAGATTCTATTTTTCGTGTGTTGTTTGCTTATTTTGATGAACCTATGGCTAGTAAAATAGTTTATAAACCATAGAGAAGTTGGAATACAGTAGGTTTAACACCAATATAAATAAAGAATGAGTTCATTACAGTACCTTAAAGTGGTGTTTTGTTTTCTTTCGCTAACGGAGCTCACGAGATTTTCTGTTAAGTTTTGTGTTGTGAAGTTTTCATGTTTTGGGTAAAAGATTTGATGGATTATGGAACAAGGAGTGGCAAGAGCCTAAGCTTGGGGATGCCCATGGCACCCCAAGATAATCTAAGGACACCAAAAAGCCAAAGCTTGGGGATGCCCCGGAAGGCATCCCCTCTTTCGTCTACTTCCATCCGTAACTTTACTTGGAGCTATATTTTTATTCACCACATGATATGTGTTTTGCTTGGAGCGTCTTGTATGATTTGAGTCTTTGCTTTTTAGTTTACCACAATCATCTTTTCTGGACACACCTTTTGAGAGAGAGACACATGATTCAGAATTTATTAGAATACTCTATGCGCTTCACTTAAATCTTTTGAGCTATATAGTTTTTGCTCTAGTGCTTCACTTATATATTTTAGAGCACGGTGGTGGTTTTGTTTTATAGAAACTATTATTCTCTCATACTTCAATTATATTATTTTGAGAGTCTTAAACAGCATGGTAATTTGCTTAGATAATCCTAATATGCTAGGTATTCAAGACTAGTAAAAACTTTCTTATGAGTGTGCTGAATACTAAGAGAAGCTTGATGCTTGATGATTGTTTTGAGATATGGAGGTAGTGATATTAAAGTTGTGCTAGTTGAGTAGTTGTGAATTTGAGAAATACTTGTGTTGAAGTTTGCAAGTCCCATAGCATGCACGTATGGTAAACGTTATGTAACAAATTTGAAACATGAGGTGTTCTTTGATTGTCCTCCTTATGAGTGGCGGTCGGGGACGAGCGATGGTCTTTTCCTACCAATCTATCCCCCTAGGAGCATGCGCGTAGTGCTTGGTTTTTGATGACTTGTAGATTTTTGCAATAAGTATGTGAGTTCTTTATGACTAATGTTGTGTCCATGGATTATACGCACTCTTACCCTTCCATCATTGCTAGCCTCTTTGGTACCGTGCATTGCCCTTTCTCACATTGAGAGTTGGTGCAAACTTCGCCGGTGCATCCAAACCCCATGATATGATACGCTCTTTCACACATAAACCTCCTTATATCTTCCTCAAAACAGCCACCATACCTACCTATTATGGCATTTCCATAGCCATTCCGAGATATATTGCCATGCAACTTTCCACCGTTCCGTTTATTATGACACGCTCATCATTGTCATGTTGCTTTGCATGATCATGTAGTTGACATCGTATTTGTGGCAAAGCCACCGTTCATAATTTTTCATAGATGTCACTCTTGATTCATTGTTATCCCGGTATACCGCCGGAGGCATTCATATAGAGTCATACTTTGTTCTAGTATCGAGTTGTAATCATTGAGTTGTAAATAAATAGAAGTGTGATGATCATCATTCATAGAGCATTGTCCCAAAAAAAAGAGAAAGGCCAAAAAAAAGAGAAGGCCCCAAAAAAGAAAATAAAAAGGGACAATGCTACTATCCTTTTTTTTCACACTTGTGCTTCAAAGTAGCACCATGATCTTCATGATAGAAAGTCTCTTGTTTTGTCACTTTCATATACTAGTGGGAATTTTTCATTATAGAACTTGGCTTGTATATTCCAATGATGGGCTTCCTCAAAATGCCCTAGGTCTTCGTGAGCAAGCGAGTTGGATGCACACCCACTTAGTTTCTTTTGTTGAGCTTTCAAATACTTATAGCTCTAGTGCATCCGTTGCATGGCAATCCCTACTCACTCACATTGATATCTATTAATGGGCATCTCCATAGCCCGTTGATACGCCTAGTTGATGTGAGACTATCTTCTCCCTTTTTTGTCTTCTCCACAACCACCATTCTATTCCACATATAGTGCTATGTCCATGGCTCACGCTCATGTATTGCGTGAATATTGAAAAAGTTTGAGAACACTAAAAGTATGAAACAATTGCTTGGCTTGTCATCGGGGTTGTGCATGATTTAAATATTTTGTGTGGTGAAGATAGAGCATAGCCAGACTATATGATTTTGTAGGGATAACTTTCTTTGGCCATGTTATTTTGAGAAGACATAATTGCTTAGTTAGTATGCTTAAAGTATTATTATTTTTATGTCAATATTAAACTTTTGTCTTGAATCTTTCAGATCTGAATATTCATACCATAATTAAGAGAATTACATTGAAATTATGCCAAGTAGCATTCCACATCAAAAATTCTGTTTTTATCATTTACCTACTTGAGGACGAGCAGGAAGTAAGCTTGCGGATGCTTGATACGTCTCCAACGTATCTATAATTTTTGATTGTTCCATGCTATATTATATTCTGTTTTGGACATTATCGGGCTTTATTATACACTTTTATATTATTTTTGGGACTAACCTATTAACCGGAGGCCCAGCCCAGAATTGCTATTTTTTGCCTATTTCAGAGTTTCGCAGAAAAAGAATATCAAACGGAGTCCAAACGGAATGAAACCTTCGGGAACGTGATTTTCGGAACGAACGTGATCCAGAGGACTTGGACCCTACGTCAAGACATCAACCAGGAGGGCACGAGGTAGGGGGTGCGCCTACCCCCTTGGGCGCGCCCTCCACCCTCGTGGGCCCCATGTTGCTCCACCGACGTACTTTTCCTCCTATATATACCTACGTACCCCCAAACTACCAGATACGGAGCAAAAAACCTAATTCCACCGCCGCAACCTTCTGTACCCGTGAGATCCCATCTTGGGGCCTTTTCCAGAGCTCCGCCGAAGGGGGCATCGATCACGGAGGGCTTCTACATCAACACCATAGCCTCTCCGATGATGTGTGAGTAGTTTACCTCAGACCTTCGGGTCCATAGTTATTAGCTAGATGGCTTCTTCTCTCTTTTTGGATCTCAATACAATGTTCTCCCCCTCTCTTGTGGAGATCTATTCGATGTAATCTTCTTTTGCGGTGTGTTTGTTGAGACCGATGAATTGTGGGTTTATGATCAAGTTTATCCATGAAGAATATTTGAATCTTCTCTGAATTCTTTTATGTATGATTGGTTACCTTTGCAAGTCTCTTTGAATTATCAGTTTGGTTTGGCCTACTAGATTGATCTTTCTTGCAATGGGAGAAGTGCTTAGCTTTGGGTTCAATCTTGCGGTGTCCTTTCTCAGTGACAGTAGGGGCAGCAAGGCACGTATTGTATTGTTGCCATCGAGGATAAGAAGATGGGGTTTATATCATATTGCATTAGTTTATCCCTCTACATCTTGTCATCTTGCTTAAAGTGTTACTCTGTTCTTATGAACTTAATACTCTAGATGCATACTAGATAGCGGTCGATGTGTGGAGTAATAGTAGTAGATGCAGGCAGGAGTCGGTCTACTTGTCTCGGACGTGATGCCTATATACATGATCATACCTAGATATTCTCATAACTATGCTCAATTCTGTCAATTGCTCAACAGTAATTTGTTCACCCACCGTAATACTTATGCTCATGAGAGAAGCCACTAGTGAAACCTATGGCCCCGGATCTATTTTCCATCATATTAATCTCCCGACAACAAGCTATTTCTGGCGCCGTTTTTATTTTGCTTTCTTTACTTTGCATCTTTATCATAAAAGTACCAAAAATATTATATTATCATATCTATAAGATCTCACTCTCGTAAGTGACCATGAAGGGATTGACAACCCCTTTATTGCGTTGGTTGCGAGGATTTATTTGTTTGTGTAGGTGCGAGGGACTCGTGCGTGGCCTCCTACTGGATTGATACCTTGGTTCTCAAAACTGAGGGAAATACTTACGCTACTTTGCTGCATCACCCTTTCCTCTTCAAGGGAAAACCAATGCAGTGCTCAAGAGGTAGCACCGGGAGTGAAGCGCCTTTGGTAGGTGGAATTTGGTAAGGAAAGAATTTATATAGTGTGCTGAAATTTACTGTCACTTGTTACTATGGAAAGTAATCCTCTGAGGGGCTTGTTCGAGGTATCTTCACCTCGACCAGTAGAGCAAAGTGTTGCTCCTCAACCTACTAAACCTACTGAAAATGAAAATGTCTACTTTGAAATTCCTTCGGGTATGATAGAAAAACTGCTAGCTAATCCTTTTGGAGGAGATGGAACATTACATCCTGGTGAGCACTTAATATATGTGGATGAAGTTTGTGGATTATTTAAGCTTGCAGGTATGCCCGATGATGTTATCAAGAAGAAGGTCTTCCCTTTATCTTTGAAGGGATATGCATTG
Organism: Aegilops tauschii subsp. strangulata; assembly: GCF_002575655.3. Classification (NCBI taxonomy): domain Eukaryota; kingdom Viridiplantae; phylum Streptophyta; class Magnoliopsida; order Poales; family Poaceae; genus Aegilops; species Aegilops tauschii. Next base: position 114,552,071 of record NC_053039.3, on the reverse strand, counting down.
ACATGGTATAAGCTATGTAATGATATGGGATCATGGAACAACAAACGATTGAAATTGGAATTTCATCAGAAGTTTTATCCTATGCATCTTGTTCAGCGTGATCGTAATTATATATATAATTTTTGGCCTCGCAAAGGAGAAAGCATCGTTCAAGCTTGGGGGAGGCTTAAGTCAATGTTATATTCATGCCCTAATCATGAGCTCTCAAGAGAAATGATTATTCAAAAAATTTATGCTCGGATTTCTGATAACAATCGCACCATGCTCGATACTTCTTGTGCTGGCTCTTTTATGATGAAGACTATTGAATTCAAATGGGATTTATTGGAAAGAATTAAACGCAACTCTGAAGATTGGGGCCTCGACGAAGGTAAGGAGTCAGGTATAGCACCTAAGTTTGATTGTGTTAAATCTTTTATGGATACCGATGTTTTCCGTAAATTTAGCACTAAATATGGACTTGACTCTGAGATAGTAGCTTATTTTTGTGAATCTTTTGCTACTCATGTTGATCTCCCTAAGGAGAAGTGGTTTAAATATCATCCTCCCATAGAAGTAAAAGTAGTTGCACCTACTAAAGTTGAAGAAAAGACTATCACTTATAATGATCCTATTGTTCCTACTGCTTATGTTGAGAAACCACCTTTCCCTGATAGAATAAAGGATCATGCTAAAGCTTCAACTGTGGTTCGTAAAAGTAATATTAGAACTTATACACCTCCTGAGCAAGTCAAAGTTGAACCTAATATTGCTATTATTAAAGATCTCTTGGCTGATAATATTGATGGGCATGTTATTTATTTCTGTGAAGAGACTGCTATAATTGCTAAACCTAGTGCTAAAGATAAACAAAGACCTGTGGTAGGAATGCATGTTATTTCTGTTAAAATAGGAGATCATTATTATCATGGCTTATGTGACATGGGTGCTAGTGCTAGTGCAATACCTATTGACTTATACAAAGAAATTATGCATGATATTGCACCTACTGAGTTAGAAGAAATTGATGTTACCATTAAGCTTGCCAATAGAGATACTATATCACCAATTGGAATTGTTAGAGATGTTGAAGTATTGTGTGGGAAAATTAAATATCCTACTGATTTTCTCATTCTTGGTTCCCCACAAGATAGCTTTTGTCCCATCATATTTGGTAGACCCTTCTTAAACACCGTTAATGCTAAGATAGACTGCGAGAAGGATATTGTTACTATTGGCTTAGGTGATATGTCTCATGAGTTTAACTTTTCTAAATTTCGTAGACAACACCGTGACGAGGAATTGCCTAGTAAGGATGAAATTATTGGTCTTGCTTCTAATGGAAATTTGCCTGTTGAAATCCTAGGGGATCCTCCTCCACCAAAGGGTGATCCCGTGTTTGAGCTTAAACCATTGCCTGATACTCTTAAATATGCTTATTTTGATGAAAAGAAGATATATCCTGCTATTATTAGTGCTAACCTTTCAGAGAAGGAGGAAGAAAAATTATTGAGAACTCTGAAAAAGCACCGTGCTGCTATTGGATATACCCTTGATGATCTTAAGGGCATTAGTCCCACTCTATGTCAACACAAAATAAATTTGGAGAAAGATGCCAAACCAGTTATTGATCATCAACGACGGCTGAATCCTAAGATGAAAGAAGTGGTAAGATAGGAAATACTAAAGCTCCTTGAGGCAGGTATAATCTATCCCGTTGTTGATAGTCAGTAGGTAAGTCATGTCCATTGTGTCCCAAAGAAGGGAGGTATTACTGTCGTTCCTAATGATAAAGATGAATTGATTCCGCAAAGAATTATTACAGGTTATAGGATGGTAATTGATTTCCTCAAATTAAACAAAGCTACTAAAAAGGATCATTACCCCTTGCCATTCATTGATCAAATGCTAGAAAGATTATCCAAACATACACATTTTTGCTTTCTAAATGGTTACTCTGGTTTCTCTCAAATACCTGTGTTAGCTGATGATCAAGCTAAGACCACTTTTACTTGCCATTTCGGTACTTTTGCTTATAGAAGTATGCCTTTTGGTTTATGTAATGCACTGTAACGCCCGGATGATCAAGCTACAGTAATCCCACGCTAATGGTGCCATGTCACCACAGTTACTGTTGCTAATCTACCGTTAGGTCAAACCGTTTTAAAATTCAAATTCAAATTAAAGTCAACAATAAAAGTTTTTCAAAATTTACAACAAAAATGTTCGGGAGGTGCCATATTTTGCATAAGTAAATATGGTGTAGTAAACACATTTTTATAAAATGCCTAGACAATTTAAAATGATTTAAAACAGAAAAGAAAATACAAAAGAGAAAGCAAACAAAAAAAGGAGGAAGAAACCCCCCCCCCACTGGGCCATCTGTGGCCCAGCTGGCCGGCCCACCCCGCGCCCACTCCCTTATCCACTCCTCCCCCACTCCCCCCAGTACCCACCGACACTTCTCCCCCCCCCCACGAAATATCCCCCCTCTCCCCCGATTGGATCGGGATCGAGGAGGAGGCCATCGCCTGTCGCGTTCGACCCCGCCGCCCCTGGACCTCTCCGCCGCCGCCCGGATCGTCGTCGCCCGGAGTCGCCTCGCCTCCTCCCCTGCGTCGCCTCGTCCCCGTCCCCCACCCCGAGCACCGCTGCCCCGTACCCTACGCCCCATGGTGAGGCTCCGCCTTCCTCCGCTTCCCCCGCTCACCGCCGCTATTGCCCGTCCGCATCAGCCACGCGCCGGCCTCGCCCCGCCGCCGGCGCTCCTCTCCGCCCCTGCTCGTGCGTTTGGCCGCCCCGCCACCGCACCTCCTCCCACAGCTCCGCCCGGCCTCGCCCTGTTCTGCCCTGTCGCGCACACCCGCACCTGGCCGCCGGCCCAAGCCCCCGCGGCCCCCTCCTTCGCTCTGGCCGCCGAGGCCTGCGCCCGTCGTGGCCTCACCCCGGCCGCCCCCTGTCCCGCCGCTGCTGCTCCGCTCCTCCCGCGCGCCCACGGCCGCGCCTGCCTGCTCCGCCGCGGCCTCGCGCGGCCCCGCTGCTCGCCCGCCGTCCTGCTCATCCCCTGTGGCCTCGCCGTGGCCTCGCCGGTGCCGCGCCGGCATTTTTCCCCTCGCCGTGGCCCCGACTGGCTGCGTCCACTTCGGGCGCCCGCACCCGCACGTTCCGGCGCCCACCCGCGCCCGTGTGCCCGATAAGGCCCCCAGGGCCTATGACACATGGGCCCCCGCACCCAGAACGAAAAAAAAGATTTAAAAATAAATAAATAATAATAAAAATAATAAATTAATTAATAAAAATAAATAAAATAAAATAAAAATAAAAATAATTAATTAATTAGTTAATTAATTAAGTTAATTAACCCTGTTTAGATTAATCTAATTTAATTAATTAGTTTAATTATTAGTTAATTTATTAGTTAACCCTAATTACCCTAATCAGTCTGTGACATGTGGGACCCACGTGTCAGATGACTGCTGATGTCAACATGATGTCATACTGATGTCATCGCAACACTGTTTCGGATAATGTATATATTAAATAATTAAATAAATTCCAGAAGTTAATAAAATCTTTAAAAATTTAATATAAAATAAACTGTAACTCGGATGGAAAAACTTTGTACATGAAAGTTGCTCAGAACGACGAGACGAATCCGAATATGCAACCCGTTCGTCCACCACACATCCCTAACCTATCGAACTCGCAACTTTCCCCCTCCGGTCCGTCTGTCCAAAAACGCGAAACATCGGGAATACTTTCCCGGATGTTCCCCCCCTTCGCCGGTACCACCTACTGCCGCGTTAGGACACACCTAGCACTGCTCATTGTCATGTCACACATCGTCATGCTTATGTTTGCATTGTATTTACTGTTTCTTCCCCCCTCTTCTCTCCGGTAGACTACGAGACCGACACTGCTGCTGCCCAGTTCGACTACGGAGTTGACGACCCCTCCTACTTGCCAGAGCAACCAGGCAAGCCCCCCCTTGATCACCAGATATCGCCTATTCTTCTTTATACTGCTTGCATTAGAGTAGTGTAGCATGTTACTGCGTTCCGTTAATCCTATACTGATGCATAGCCTGCCCTTGCTTCTACCATTGTTACCTTTACCTGCAATCCTACATGCTTAGTATAGGGTGCTAGTTTTCCATCAGTGGCCCTACATTCTTGTCCGTCTGCTGTGCTATACTATCGGTCCGTGATCACCTGGGCGGTGATCACGGGTATATACTTATATACTCTATACATGACACATGTGGTAAATAAAGTCGGGTTGGCTTGTAGGAGTACCCGCAAGTGGATCTTTGTGGCGGAGCGACAGGGCAGGTTGAGACCGCTTAGGTGAGAGGTGGGCCTGGCCCTGGAGGGCATCCGCGGTTACTTCGACATAACACGCTTAACGAGTTCTTGGTATTTGATCTGAGTCTGGCCATTTGGTCTATACGCACTAACCATCTACGCGGGAGTAGTTATGGGTATCCCGACGTCGTGCTATCAGCCGAAGCCTTCGTGACGTCAGCGACTGATTGGCGCGCGCCGGATTGGACTGGAACGCCACTCGGCTAGGTCTGCTTCCGGCCGCGTACGCAACGTGCAGGTGTGCATAGGGCGATGGGCCCAGACCCCTGCACGCATAGGGTTAGACCGGCGTGCTGACCTCTCTGTTGTGCTTAGGTGGGGCTGCGACGTGTTGATCTTCCGAGGCCGGGCATGACCCAGAAAAGTGTGTCCGGCCAAATGGGATCGAGCATGTTGGGTTATGTGGAGCACCCCTGCAGGGAAGTTTATCTATTCGAATAGCCGTGTCCCTCGGTAAAAGGACGACCCAGAGTTGTACCTTGACCTTATGACAACTAGAACCGGATACTGAATAAAATACACCCTTCCAAGTGCCAGATACAACTCGGTGATAGCTCTCTAACAGGGCGACGAGGAGGGGATCGCCGGGTAGGATTACGCTATGCGATGCTACTTGGAGGACTTCAATCTACTCTCTTCTACATGCTGCAAGATGGAGGCTGCCAGAAGCGTAGTCTTCGACGGGATTAGCTCTCCCGCTCTTATTCTGGCATTCTGCAGTTCAGTCCACCGATATGACCCTTTACACATATACCCATGCATATGTAGTGTAGCTCCTTGCTTGCGAGTACTTCGGATGAGTACTCACGGTTGCTTTTCTCCCTCTTTTCCCCTTTCTATACCGGATTGTCGCAACCAGATGCTGGAGTCCAGGAGCTAGAGATCCCGAGGATGATTCTACATGGAGTTCGGCTTCGAGGAGTAGTTAGGAGGTCCCAGGCAGGAGGCCTTGCCTTTTCGATCGTTGCTACTTTTGTGCTAGCCTTCTTAAGGCAAACTTGTTTAACTTATGTCTGTACTCAGATATTGTTGCTTCCGCTGACTCGTCTATGATCGAGCACTTGTATTCGAGCCCTCGAGGCCCCTGGCTTGTATTATGATGCTTGTATGGCTTATTTATGTTTTAGAGTTGTGTTGTGATATCTTCCCGTGAGTCCCTGATCTTGATCGTACACATTTGCGTGCATGATTAGTGTACGGTCAAATCGGGGGTGTCACATGCACCTGCTACCTTTCAAAGATGCATGATGGCTATATTCTCCGATTTCTGTGAAAAGATTTGTGAGGTTTTCATGGACGATTTCTCCGTCTATGGATCCTCTTTTGATGATTGCCTGAGCAACCTTGATCGAGTTTTGCAGAGATGTGAAGAAACTAACCTTGTCTTGAATTGGGAGAAGTGCCACTTTATGGTTAATGAGGGTATTGTCTTGAGGCATAAAATTCCTGAAAGATTTTATCGAAGTTGATAAAGCTAAAGTTGATGCTATTGAAAAGATGCCATGTCCCAAGGACATCAAAGGTATAAGAAGTTTCCTTGGTCTTGCCGGTTTTTATAGGAGGTTCATTAAGGACTTCTCAAAAATTTCTCGGCCTCTGACTAATCTCTTACAAAAAGATATACCATTTGTCTTTGATGATGATTGTGTAGAAGCATTTGAAATACTTAAGAAAGCACTGATTTCTGCACCTATTGTTCAGCCACCTGATTGGAATTTACCCTTTGAAATTATGTGTGATGCTAGCGATTATGCTGTAGGTGCTGTTCTAGGGCAAAGAGTTGATAAGAAATTAAATGTTATTCAATATGCTAGTAAAACTCTAGATAATGCCCAGAGAAATTATGCTACTACTGAAAAAGAATTTTTAGTAGTTGTTTTTGCTTGTGATAAGTTCAGACCTTATATTGTTGATTCTAAAGTAACTATTCACACTGATCATGCTGCTATTAAATATCTTATGGAAAAGAAATATGCTAAACCTAGACTTATTAGATGGGTTCTCTTGCTACAAGAATTTGATTTGCATATTATTGATAGAAAGGGAGCTGAGAACCCGTTGCAGACAACTTGTCTAGGCTAGAAAATGTTCTTGATGACCCACTACCTATTGATGACAGCTTTCCTGATGAACAATTAAATGTCATAAATATTTCTCGTACTGCTCCATGGTATGCTGATTATGCTAATTACATTGTTGCTAAATTTATACCACCTAGTTTCACATACCAGCAAAAGAAAAAGTTTTTCTATGATTTGAGACATTACTTTTGGGATGACCCACATCTTTATAAAGAAGGAGTAGATGGTGTCATTAGACGTTGTGTACCTGAGCATGAACAGGAACAGATCCTACGCAAGTGTCACTCCGAGGCTTATGGAGGACACCAGACTGGAGATAGAACTACACATAAGGTATTGCAATCCGGTTTTTATTGGCCTACTCTCTTCAAGGATGCTCGTAAGTTTGTCTTATCTTGTGATGAATGTCAAAGAATTGGTAACATTAGTAGACGTCAAGAAATGCCTATGAATTATTCACTTGTTATTGAACCATTTGATATTTGGGGCTTTGATTATATGGGACCGTTTCCTGCCTCTAATGGATATACTCATATTTTAGTTGCTGTTGATTACGTTACTAAGTGGGTAGAAGCTATTCCAACTAGTAGTGTTGATCACAACACTTCTATTAAGATGCTTAAAGAAGTTATTTTTCCGAGGTTTCGAGTCCCTAGATATTTAATGACTGATGGTGGTTCACATTTTATTCATGGTGCCTTTCGTAAAATGCTTGCTAAGTATGATGTTAATCATAGAATCGCATCTCCTTATCACCCACAGTCTAGTGGTCAAGTAGAATTGAGTAATAGAGAACTCAAATTCATTTTGCAAAAGACTGTTAATAGATCTAGAAAGAATTGGTCCAAGTAACTTGATGATGCATTATGGGCCTATAGAACTGCATATAAAAATCCTATGGGTATGTCTCCGTATAAAATGGTCTATGGAAAAGCATGTCACTTACCTCTCGAACTAGAACATAAGGCATATTGGGCTATTAAAGAACTCAATTATGATTTCAAACTTGCCGGTGAGAAGAGGTTATTTGACATTAGCTCACTTGATGAATGGAGAACCCAAGCTTATGAGAATGCCAAATTGTTTAATGAAAAAGTTAAAATATGGCATGACAAAAGAATGCAAAAGCGTGACTTTAATGTAGGTGATTATGTATTGATATACAACTCTCGTATAAGATTTTTTGCAGGGAAACTTCTCTCTAAATGGGAAGGTCCTTACGTTATCTAGGAGGTTTATCGTTCCGGTGCCATAAAAATCAACAACTCCGAAGGCACAAATCTGAAGGTGGTGAACGGTCAAAGAATCAAACATTATATCTCAGGTAACCCTATAAATGTTGAAACCAATGTTATTGAAACCGTAACACCAGAGGAATACATCAGGGACACTTTCCAGAACATTTCAGACTCCGAAAAGGAATAGGTATGTGGTACGGTAAGTAAACCGACTCCAAAACAGTTCTAATGGAAATTTTTCTCCGTTTTGGAATATTTAGAAAAATAGAAAATTAAGAAGCAGTCCGGGAAGGACACGAGGCCTCCCCGAGGGTGGAGGGCGCGCCCCCCTACCTCGTGGGCACCTCGTGTGCTCTCCGGACTCCGTTTTCTTGCACGATACGTATTTTGGTCGGTAAAAATTCATTATATAATCTCCCGAAGGTTTTGACCACCGTATCACGCAATTGTCCTCTGTTTTTGTTTCGGGCTGTTTTTTGTCAGGGTTGTCAAGGCCAGGCATCATGTCGTCCCCCTCCTCCAACAATGGTGACAACGATGCTTGGCTAATGAAGATAGAGCTGAAGAGAGAAGAACCCATGGAGATCAACAAGGATGAAGGGATCAAGAAGGCCACGGAGGACCAAGTTCCGGCAACAGAAGACATCCTTCAACTTGATCACAACCTTCTTACCCCAACTGAGATCGAAGCTTTCAAGATGATTGAGTTAGCTTGTATACAAAACAAGTATCTCACACGTGAAAATATTTTGTTGAAGGAGCATATCGTTGCACTCAAGGGCATTATCCGCAAGTTGGAGGATCTCTTATGCTCGATGTGCGACTACCAATCATCACCACCATCTCCTTCACCAGCAAAGGAGACAAAATCACATGGGTATGGGCACTCCCCTGGGCAACTGCCAAGCTTGGGGGAGGTGCCCCGGTATCGTATCACCATCACACTCCTATCTTTACCTTTTTCTTAGTTCGATCCTTTTAGTAATATCTTGATCTAGTAGAATAAAGTTTTGGTATGATCTGGTTTTGAGTTTTGCCTTATAATCCCTCCATGTAATCGAGTCCGTGAGTTATATATAATGAAGATTAGTGTTGAGTCAAGCGCTTGATTATTTTACCATGATCTTGAGTGAATAAAAGAAAAAGAAAGAATAAAAAGAAACAAAGAGATCATATTGACCTTATGGAGAGTAATGACTTCACATATGAAGAGTATGATGATTAAAAGTTGTTGAGAGTTGACAAAGATAGTTTTGATCATCGTTGCAATTAATAGGAAGTAATAAAGAATGAGAGTTTTCACATATAAATATACTATCTTGGACATCTTTTATGATTGTGAGCACTCATTAAAATATGACATGCTAAAGAGTTGATGTTGGACAAGGAAGACAACGTAATGGGTTATGTTTTCTTATATCTGAGATAAAGTATATTGTCATGGATTATCCAACATGTTGAGCTTGCCTTTCCCCCTCATGCTAGCCAAATTCTTTGCACCAAGTAGAGATACTACTTGTGCTTCCAAATTCCCTTAAACCCAGTTTTGCCATGAGAGTCCACCATATCTACCTATGGATTGAGTAAGATCCTTCAAGTAAGTTGTCATAGGTGCAAGCAATAAAAAGTGCTCTCTAAATATGTATGATTGATTAGTGTGGAGGAAATAAGCTTTATACGATCTTGCGATGGGGAAGAAATAAAAGCGACGGACTGCATAAAAAAGGTTCATATCACAAGTGGCAATATAAAGTGATGTTCTTTCACATTAAGATTTAATGCATCCAACCCTGAAAGCGCATGACAACCTCTGCTTCCCTCTGCGAAGGGCCTATCTTTTACTTTTATCTCTTACCCTTATGCAAGAGTAATGGTGATCTTCACCTTTCCTTTTTATATTTTATCTTTTGGCAGGCACAGTGTGTTGGAAAGATCCTGACATATATATACAATTGGATGTAAGTTGGCATGAACTATTATTGTTGACATTACCCTTGAGGTAAAAGGTTGGGAGGCGAAACTCCGATGAAAACTCCGTAACCACAAGTATTACGTGAGTGTTAGCAACTGTGAAAGACTAAATGATAGTTGAGTATGTGGGCTTGCTGAAAAGCTCTGACATAGACTCTTTCTGATGTTATGATAAATTGCAATTGCTTCAATGACTGAGATTGTAATTGGTTAGTTCTCAATGAAGTTTCTGATTCATACTTTGCATTGTGAATAGATTGTTACTTTATCATAAGAAATCATATGACAATATCCATATATGTTGCTGTTTTAAGAATGATCATGATGCCCTCATGTCCGTATTTTATTTCATCGACACCTCTATCTCTAAACATGTGGACATATTTATCGTTATCGGCTTCCGCTTGAGGACAAGCGAGGTCTATGCTTGGGGGAGTTGATACGTCCATTTTGCATCATGCTTTTATATTGATATTTATTGCATTATGGGCTGTTATTACACGTTATGTCACAATACTTATGCCTATTCTCTCTTATTTTACAAGGTTTACATGAAGAGGGAGAATGCCAGCAGCCGGAATTCTGGGCGGGAAAAGGAGCAAATATTAGACCTATTCTGCACAACTCCAAAAGTCCTGAAACTCCACGGAAGTTATTTTTGGAAATAATAAAAAAATATTGAGTGGAAGAAATACCAGAGGGGGGCCACCCACCAGGCACGAGGGTGGGGGCGCGCCCTACCCCCCTGGGTGCACCTCCCTGCCTCGTGGGCCCCCTGGTGGCCCTCCGATGTCCATCTTCTGCTATATGAAGTATTTCGTCCGAAGAAAAATCATAAGCAAGCTTTCGGGACGAGACTCCGCCGCCACGAGGCGGAACCTTGGTGGAACCAATTTAGGGCTCCGGCGGAGCTATTCTGCTGGGGACACTTCCCTCTGGGAGGGGGAAATCATCGGCATCGTCATCACCAACGCTCCTCTCATCGGGAGGGGGCCAATCTCAATCAACATCTTCACCAGCACCATCTCCTCTCAAACCCTAGTTCATCTCTTGTATCCAATTCTTGTCTCTAAGTCTGAGATTGGTACCTATAGGTTGCTAGTAGTGTTGATTACTCCTTGTAGTTGATGCTAGTTGGTTTATTTGGTGGAAGATCATATGTTCAGATCCATTATGCATATTAATATCCCTCTGATTATGAACATGAATATTCTTTGTGAGTAGTTACATTTGTTCCCGAGGACATGGGAGAAGTCTTGCTATTAGTAGTCATGTGAATTTGGTATTCGTTCGATATTTTGATGAGATGTATGTTGTCTCTCCTCTAGTGGTATTATGTGAACGTCGACTACATGACACTTCACCATTATTTGTGCCTAGAGGAAGGCATTGGGAACTAATAAGTAGATGATGGGTTGCTAGAGTGACAGAAGCTTAAACCCTAGTTTATGCGTTGCTTCGTAAGGGGCTGATTTGGATCCATATGTTTCATGCTATGGTTAGGTTTGCCTTAATACTTCTTTTGTAGTTGCGGATGCTTGCAATAGGGGTTAATCATAAGTGGGATGCTTGTCCAAGTAAGGACAGCACCCAAGCACCGGTCCACCCACATATCAAATTATCAAAGTACCGAACGCGAATCATATGAACGTGATGAAAACTAGCTTGACGATAATTCCCATGTGTCCTCGGGAGCGCTTTTCTCTATATGAAAATTTGCCCAGGCTTGTCCTTTGCTACAAAAAGGATTGGGCCATCTTGCTGCACTTTATTTACTTTTGTTACTTGTTGCTCGTTACAAATTATCTTATCACCAAACTATCTGTTACCTATAATTTCACTACTTGCAGAGAATACCTTGCTGAAAACCGCTTATCATTTCCTTCTGCTCCTCGTTGGGTTCGACACTCTTACTTATCGAAAGGACTACGATAGATCCCTGATACTTGTGGGTCATCAAGCACTTTTCTTTATATAAGAGTTTGTCCAGGCTTGTCCTTTGCTACAAAAAGGATTGGGCCATCTTGCTGCACCTTATTTACTTTTGTTACTTGTTACCCGTTACCAATTACCTTATCACAAAGCTATCTGTTACCGATAATTTCAGTGCTTGCAGAGAATACCTTACTGAAAACTGCTTATCATTTCCTTCTGCTCCTCGTTGGGTTTGACACTCTTACTTATCGAAAGGACTACGATAGATCCCCTACACTTGTGGGTCATCAAATCGCTCCGTCAGAGGGCAAAAGTGCTCCTGCCCAAGTTTCACCTCGAGATGGCGGCGGTCCGTCTCGAAAGTCCTCTCCTTATTTTTTATAGGTCAAAATGACTTATATACCAGAAGATGGGCACCGGAGGTGGGCTGGGCTAAGCCCAACCCCCCAGGGCGCGCCTAGGGGACCTGGCGCGCCCTGGTGTCTTGTGCTCACCAGGTGGCCCCCCTCCAGTAGTTATTTGCTCCAGTATTTCTTATTTATTCCGTAAAAATTCCTCTTGAAGTTTCAGCTCATTTGGAGTTGTGCAGAATCGGTAGCCTGACGTAGCTTTTCCAGGTCCAGATTACCAGCTACCGAAATTCTCCCTCTTTGTGTGAACCTTGCATATTATGAGAGAAAAGGCATTAGAATTACTCCAAAAAGCATTATTATGCATAAAACATTATAAATAACAGTAGGTAAACATGATGCAAAATGGACGTATCAGTGCACTTTACGGCGACAACACTTATAGCTTGGGAGCTATTGTGGCACGTCGCCTCCACATTAACAGATCCAATGGCAAACTACATGGTGGTATTTATGCTACTCGCTTAGTGACTCACTTTAACATTCAGATACGCCAGCATGATTATCCTTTGCCCAAGGTCTACCTAGATCGCGTGGCTATGGTAGACCACCACTTTATTGATAGCGAGAACACCACTATGGATGTTCCTTATAACTTAGTTTTCAGTGTGGACACTCGTGATGTTATTCCATTTCCTGCACCTGCTTTGTTTGATCCTATTGCCAGGGGTGGATACATGATTATGCCCGAGGACATCATCGCCTACCAGAACAAACTAGCTGCGGCACAGGCGGAGCCTCAGCAGTGGGATCCTCAGGTGCCCGCTCCCCAGCATTTTAACATAGGACCCCATGGTTTCTTCGACTGGTGATTACCAAGTTAGGCCAAAATCCTAAGCTTGGGGGAGTATGTATTTCCACCAACATTACATTCATGTTCACACATTTCATTTCAGTTGTCGGTGTCCACACTCTTTCATTGTATCATTCATGCTAAATTTATTTTCTCGCTTTCCTTTTGTGTGTTTGAAAAACTTTGAGAAAATCCAAAAATATATTTCCTGCTTCTTTTCGGTTTTTCTTCCCAGTTTAAATTGTTGCAGCACTAAAAACAAAACCCAAAAATATTTCCTTGTTCTTCTTTTGCTTGTTGGGAGCTCTCCCGTGTAAACAGTTTTCTCGTTTTTTTATTTTCTTTCTTTAAGTTGCTTTCTTTCAGAAAACCAAAAACTCCAAAAATATTTCATTGTGTTTCTCTGAATTTCTTTTCTTTTTATTGAGTCATACCGAGGAGAAGACCACGATGAAATTGTTGAGTGGCTCTCATATGCATTATTGTTGATCTAACAAAGAGCCCATATTACCTTGTCTTTTTCTTTTTCTTTTTGAATAAAATGTTTGCAAATTCCAGCTTAGTCCACGCCACTCATGCACTATTATTATTTTCATATCGTTCATTCATGCAAGTGAAAGGCAATAATGACGATATTTGATGAACTGGCCGTGGCAGACAGAAACGGGTATGAACTTGACTTGTTCTGTTTTTGTAAATATGTTTAACCTAGTATCCATGATTTAGCCTATTATGATCAAACATGTTTGCAATGACAATTAGAGATTATAGTTTGTCATGCCATGCATAAGTAGCTAGGAGTGGATAATGATTTATCTTGGATGTCATCATTGCATTAAAATGATTGTGATGTAGTATGCTGATATGGTATCCTCCTCAGAATGTTCGAGTGGCTTCACTTGGCACATGTTCATGCATGTAGTTGAATCAAAACCAACATAACCTCTATGATATTTATCTTCATGGTGTTCATATCCTACTCATGCTAGTATCCAATGTTACTTATGCATAATGCATGTTCATGACCGTTGTTGCTCTCTAGCTGGCCGCTTCTCAACCTAATTGCTAGTCTTCGCCTGTACTAAGTGGGAATTCTGCTTGTGCATCAAAAACATGAAACCCAAGTGATTCCAGATGAGTCTACCATACCTACCTATATGCGGTATTACCCTGCCATCCTAAGTAAATTTGCATATGCCACCTCTAAAAACTTCAAATAAATATTCCTTTTTGTGTGCCTGGATTGTTCATAGAGCGATAGGAGGTAGTCAGTATCTTCCATGCTAAGCGGGTTATTCTCATGATGAGTGTTTATTCACTCATCCTTGCACGAGAGGGGCGGCAATAGGGATTTCCAGTCCCAAACTGCAAAAATAATAGAGCTTACAAATAATCAAAAAAAAGCTCCAACGGAGTAATAACCTTTACTTTATCGCTTGGGAACCGCCGCTAATGTGTTTAGCATGGAAGATACCGATAACTAATGGTCGCGAAGTAAATACAAAGGGTGCATTTCTCGAAATTTCATTTACCTCTGTTTTAAAAACTTGAGCTCTCGCACCTCTGCAAATCACTGCTTCCCTCTGCGAAGGGACTGTCTATTTACTTTTATGTTGTGTCATCACCTTCTAAAATAAGTGCCAGAACCTGAGAGCACTGTTGTCATGCTTATGCATTATGTGTAGCTAATGTTGGGTGCATCATGACTAGATCTTTTCTACCATGAATTACAATTTTTAGTCGCTGCTTGAAATTTGGAGGTGCTCTGCATTTATGCTTTGCGGTCTCAGAAAGGGCTAGCAAGATACCACTATTGTCATATTATATCATGGTTGTTTTGACAACGTATTGCTGTTTGAGATATCTTATTATTGCTCGCTAGCTGATTATGTCATTGATATGAGTTAATATAATTTTTAAGAGTTATTGTTGACATGGTTAGTTATAATCTTGGCTGAAAACTTGTGTGCTATTTAAACTTATTTACGCAAACAAGAGAAAAAGAGTTCGTAAAAGTTTTTCTTTTTCACTTTTAGTTTACCAACTGAATTGCTTGAGAACAAGCAAAGGTTTAAGCTTGGGGGAGTTGATACGTCTCCATCGTATCTACTTTTCCTAATGCTTTTCCTCTTGTTTTGAACTCTAATTTGCATGATTTGAATGAAACTAACCCGGACTGACGTTGTTTTCAGCAGAACTACCATGGTGCTGTTTTTGTGCAGAAATAAAAGTTCTTGAATTGCAACGAAACTTTGCAAGAAATTTTTATATGAATAGAGATAATTTCTGGAGCCAAGAACCACCAGAGGGGGGCACCTGGGTGGGCACTACCCACCAGAGCGCGCCACCCCCTCCAGGCGCGCCCAGGTGGGTTGTCCCCAGTTGGTGGCCCCACAGACCCTTAAACCGACGCTATAAAATCACATTTTTCCAAAAAAACCAGGGAGCAAGAATTATCGCGTTTCACAAGATGGAGCTGCCGCCGCCTCATGTTTTTCATTGGGAAGCTAGATCTGGAATCCGTTTGGGGATCCAGAGAGGGGGATCTTCGATCTTCGTCATCACCAACCCTTCTCCATCGCCAATTCCATGATGCTCCCCACCGGGAGTGAGTAATTCCTTCGTAGGCTCGCTGGTCGGTGAGGAGTTGGATGAGATTCATCATGTAATCGAGTTAGTTTGTTAGGGCTTGATCCCTAGTATCCATTATGTTCTGAGATTGATGTTGCTATGACTTTGCCATGCTTAATGCTTGTCACTTTTGGCCCGGGTGGCATGATTTCAGATCGGAACCGTTTATGTTATCACCATTATGTCTAATTTCTAGATCCAATCTTGCAAGTTATGGTCACCTACTACGTGTTATGATCCGGCAACCCCGGAGTGACAATAGTCGGGACACTTCCCAGTGATGACCGTAGTTTGAGGAGTTCATGTATTCACCGTGTGTTAATGCTTTGTTCCGGTTCTCTATTAAAAGGAGGCCTTAATATCCCATAGTTTCCAATAGGACCCCGCTGCCACGGGAGGGTAGGACAAAAGATGTCATGTAAGTTCTTTCCATAAGCACGTATGACTATTTACGGAATACATGCCTACATTATATTTATGAACTGGAGCTAGTGCCGTATCGCCCTAGGTTGTAACTGTCACATGATGAATATTATCCAACAAATCGCCGATCCAATGCCTATGAGTTTCCTACATATTGTTCTTGCTAAGTTACTACTGCTATTGTTACTGTTGCACTTGCTACAAAACTATTGCTATCACTGTTACCGTTATAATTGCTATTGCTACTACTATCAAAACTATCATACTACTTTGCTACTAATCACTTTGCTGCAGATAATTAATCTCCAGGTATGGTTGAATTGACAACTCAGCTGCTAATACTTACAATATTCTTTGGCTCCCCTTGTGTCGAATCAATAAATTTGGGTTGAATACTCTACCCTCGAAAACTGTTGCGATCCCCTATACTTGTGGGTTATCAGGTACGGGCGTCCTTCACAGAAAAACCAACACCGTCAAATTCAACAGTCAGTGGGTTCTCACGAGTAAGACGACGAACGGAAACTAAGTTTGTGACTAAGTCAGGTGAAACAAGAACATTAGACATAGTGATAGGTGTGGAAGTAGAAGGGAAACTAGTGCTAACGATATGAGTGATAGGTAAAGAAGAATCATTGCCAATGGTGATACGAGTGGGTGTGTGAACGAGATTCGAGGAGGTTAGGTTATCGGAATGAGTTGTCATGTCCGCAGTAGCACCTGAGTCCATGTACTAGTCGCCTCCGTCGCCATAGTTACTCGGCGACGCAGAGTGCAGGGCGGCCAAGAGGGCGGGATCCCATGGCGCAGGGACCGGCGGTGGCGGGGCGGGCGGGCCATAACCGCCGAGAGGCGGTGGCGCGAGGGGGGTGCCATAACCGGCACCAACTGGCTGGTAGGGCACGCCGATCAATGCCTAGTGGCCCACGGGGCGAGGACCAAGAAGACCCGGCGTAGGAGCCCGTGGGACGGGCATATGATAGGCATGCACGACGCCCGCCCACGGGTTCGGCCCGGCTGCCCATGGCGGAGGGGGCTGCTGGTAGCATGGCGCCCCCTGCGCCCTGGGCCGGCTGCTGCTGCTGGCGGTGACCCCCGTAATCGCTCTCTGACTATAGCGCCAGAAAAGCTCCTGTCTGCTAGGACTACGTCGGTATTTGCCCAAAGAGGAAGGGATGATGCAGCACAGCGACGGTAGGTATTTCCCTCAGTGATGAAACCAAGGTTATCGAACCAGTAGGAGAACCAAGCAACACAACATAAACAACACATGCACACAAAGAACAAATCCTCGCAACCCGACGTGTTAAAGGGGTTGTCAATCCCTTCTGGGGTACGGCACCTCAAGATAGGCAAAACGGACGTGAGGAAATTGTAGTAGATTGATTGATCGAACGCCAAACAGAATAAATAAGAATAAATTGCAGCAAGGTATTTTTGTATTTTTGGTTTAATAGATCTGAATAAAAATGCAAAGGAAAAATAGATCGCAAGCATGTATATATGAGAAAGAAGACCCGGGGGCGTAGGTTTCACTAGTGGCTTCTCTCGAGAAAACTATCAAACAGTGGGTAAACAAATTACTGTTGGGCAATTGATAGAACTTCAAATAATTATGACAATAGCCAGGCAATGATCATTACATAGGCATCATGTCTAAGATTAGTAGACCAACTCCTGCCTGCATCTACTACTATTACTCCACACATCGACCGCTATCCATCATGCATCTAGTGTATTAAGTTCATGGAAAACGGAGTAATGCAATAAGAACGATGACATGATGTAGACAAGATCCGTTTATCTATTGCATAGATATAGTCCCATCTTTTTATCCATAGTAGCAAAGATACATACGTGTCGGTTCCCTTTCTGTCACTGGGATCAAGCATCGTAATATCGAACACACTACCGGGCACCTCTTCCCATTGCAAGATAAATAGATGAAGTTGGCCAAACAAAACCCAAATATCAGAGAAGAAATACGATGCTATAAGAGATCATGCATATAAGAGATCAAAGAAACTCAAATAACTTTCATGGATATAAAAAGATATAACTGATCATAAACTCGAAGTTCATCAGATCCCAACAAACACACAGCAAAAGGAGTTACATCATACGGATCTCCAAGAGACCATTGTAGTGAGAATTCAGCGAGAGAGAGAAAGCCATCTAGCTACTAACTACGGACTCGAAGGTCTACAAAGAACTACTCACGCATCATCGGAGAGGCACCAATGGAGGTGGTGAACCCCATCCGAGATGGTGTCTAGATTGGATCTGGTGGTTCTGGACTCTGCGGCGGCTGGATGAATATTTCATCGACTCCCCTAGGGTTCTGGTATTTTTGGGGTATTTATAGAGCAAAGAGGTGGTCCGGGGGGCACCCGAGGTGGGCACAACCCACCAGGGCGCGCCTGGGCCTCCTGGCGTGCCCTGGTGGGTTGTCTCCTCCTCAGGACTCCCCCAGGTGCAACCAGGGCCCATTGTGTTCCTTCTCGCCCATAAAAAATCATCGTGGAGTTTCGTGGCATTTGGACTCCGTCTGATATTGATTTCCTGCAATGTAAAAAACATGGAAAAACAGCAACTGGCACTTGGCACTATGTCAATAGGTTACTACCAAAAATGATATAAAAGGCCTATAAAACATCCAAGATTGATAATAAAACAGCATGGAACAATCACCCCGCTGCCCCGCCGGTTGCGGCGGCCCCCGCCACCTTGGAGCTGCTGGGGAGGCAGGGGGCGCGGGCGGCAGCGGGCGGCGGCGGGTAGTACCCGGCTGGCGCGGGAGGACGCGCCTGGGTCGGCGCGGCCGGTGTAGCGGGGCCACCGCGGGTGGTGCCGGCAAAGAGGGCGGTGTGCTGGATCCGCTGCTTCACCTTCATCATCCGGCGCTCCTCGAGCTTGAGGTACGCGATGACGCGCTGAAAGGTGGGCAGCGGCAGCAAAGTAAGGTTAGAAGCCGCGTTGCCGAAGTCCTCGTTGAGGCCGGCGGTGAGGGTGCTCAGCATGAGGTCGTCGGAGACTTTGGCACCAATGTCGCGAAGTTCATCGGCAAGCATCTTGAGCCGCATGCAGTACTCATCGATGGTGGAGTTGTCCTAGTTACAGCCAAAGAACTCCTGCTGCAAGAAAACAAGGCGTTGTAGTTTGTTGTCGGTGAAGAGCGCGTTGATCTTGGTCCACACGGCGCACGCGTCGTCGTCCTCGGCGACAACCGTGTGGAAGATGTCCTTCGATATGGTTTGATAGAACCAACGGATGAGCGTGGCCTGAATGGCGGACCACTCCGAATCGCCCTTCATGTAGTCACCGTCCACGGAGCTATCGAAGTGCTCAGTGAGATAGTACTCGCGGAAAACAAGGTTGAAGTAGGTCTTCCACGCGTAGTACAAGGTGCTGGAGCTGTCGAGGCGGATGAGGACCTGGGCTTCGATGTTGAGGTCGCAAATGGCGGCGACGGAGGGCTAGGGGCCGGCGAAGGGGTTCGACGAGCGGGTAGTGGAAGAACCCAGAGAGTCCATGGCGCGGCTAGCGTTAGGGTTTTAGAGGTGGGTAGCGGCGGCGGGAGGGTGCGGCGTCTGCGTGGCGCGGCGGCTGCAAGTGGGAGGATGGCAGAGGCGGCGGGGGAAGGGTGGCGGCGCGACGGGGCGGCAGCGGCAGGGGAGGACATGGCGGCGGCTGCGGCAGGTCGGCACAACAGGGAGAAGCGGAAGCGGTGGCGGCACGGGGCGGCGG
The DNA here is from genome assembly GCF_002575655.3 of Aegilops tauschii subsp. strangulata. NCBI lineage: Eukaryota > Viridiplantae > Streptophyta > Magnoliopsida > Poales > Poaceae > Aegilops > Aegilops tauschii. The sequence continues at coordinate 114,532,499 of NC_053039.3, read as the reverse complement.
CGGCATCGGGGGTGAACGCGGCGGCGCGCGGGGTGCGGCCGTGGTGGCAGCGGCGCGTGCGGGAGGGCGCGGAGGCGGCGGCGGCGCGCGCGCCTTAGGTCAGGACCTTCAGAGATGATACCATGTAGAGGAACGGTTTGGCAATACAAATTATCGTTGTATTGATCGGGTGCAGATGCACGTATATAAAAAGTACAAATGGACCTCGACCTCAACTATACAAGACTATAAGGTGGACCAGGATATACACATATACATGCAACACATATATTCAACACACGACATAGCCATCAAGCAAAAGCTTCCGCCTCCTGCTCGCGTGGCGGAATGAGTGAACCATGTGGGCACGCCCATGGCACTTCCCACCACCACCACCACCACTAGGCGCCCATCTTTGCTAGTTGCGGCTACTGATCATCGTGGCATCGAGGCGGCCCACGCCGCGGCCCCAAGCTCAAGGCCTTACGCTTAAAGTGTGGCGAACATTCGGCTCACGAAAATAGGAGCTCCTATACAGCGCTGCAGGCGCCCGTTAATGATCCGGCGCCTACAACGCTACTAGCATGGGTCGGCCCACTAGCGTGCTGCCCCAAGTTTTTTAGTTTTTTTACGAAAATAAAAATATAAAATGAAGAAAGGTTTACAGATTTAAAGAAAAAAAGTTCATCCATTTGAAAAAATATGTTCATATCTTTAAAAAAGGTTCATAAGTTTTGAAAAAGTTCATCAATTTGAAAAAAAATTCATTAAAATCGAAAAAAAGTTCATCCAATTCAACAAAAGTTCATTAAATTTGAAAAACATTCATAGAAATTGATTAAAGGTTCATGGAACTGAAAAAAAGTTCATAAATCAAAAAAAGTTCATCCATTTTCAAGACAAATGTTCATTAAATTTCAAAAAAGTTCATCAATCTCAAAAGAGTTCACATAATTTCCAAAAAAATATCGTCAACCAGCGCCTAGATGAGCCGGCCCATTTACGGACGCCACAGGCGCCAGTTAACAAAATGCACGTCAACTAGCGCCTGTGGCGCCAAATAGGAAATGCCCACGAAAACACCTACCCTAACAGCGTACAACTTTTCCAAAAAAACAACGTACAACTGTTGTCGTGGGTGAGCTCCTGTAGTTGTTCGGCATCGACAATGTCTTACGTCAACAAGTGCCACTGGCTCTCGAGGAAATAAAACAGAAAAAATAAAACAAAAGCCACGCTAGCCAGCTAGGCCAACCCCGGCCCAGCTAGCCAGCCCAGCAACGCACGCCTGCGCATCCTGGCCCCGCGCCACTCTCTCCCCTCTCCCACTGACCAGCGGACCCCGCCTGTCAGCTTCACCCCTCACCTTCCGCAACCGCTCGCGCCCATGTCGTCTATGATGCCGAGCACGACTGCGCCCACGTTCACATGTCCACGCGCTCTGGCCACTCCCCGACCCCGTGGCCATTACCTATAGATCCCCTTGCCTCCCTCGACTTTTTGCCCCATTCAATCGAGGCCGAGCGCCGCCAGGCTGCTGGCAACTGACCCCCATCGCCCGTTCTACCCTAGCTCCCTCCAGCGAAGTTTCCAACCACCCCAACCACCGCCTCGACCCACCACTGCCACCACAAGAACTACTACACGCCGGCAAACCCTGTGGACATCTTCCGCGTGGCCGAAGCCCTTTGGAAGCTCAAACACAATGACAACCGAAGCTTAGCGCCGCTGCAAGCTTAACTCCGGTGACCATTGTAAGTGTTCGACCCCGTGCCCTTGTCCATTATCTTCATCTTGATCGCACGCATCTCCCTGACCCATTCATTCGTCCATGAGCGCTCGATTTCGAGCACTACATCAACACTCGATACCTCTGCAGAACAGCAAACTCCGGCGAGCCCCTCAATGCCTTCTCCATTGTCCCAACCATCGTCTAGGCCACCATCGACCTCGTTGTCGTCTCCCGCACCAATATGAGCCCTCCGCCACCCTGCAGACCCCCTGCATCACCATCTTTGGCAACTCCCAAACGCAACGCCGATGCATTCGTGTTTTTCGGTGAAGATCTAACCGCCCGGTGAGCACCCCGATCTGTTTTCAACAAACAGATCTAGATCTAATGCACCATATGCACTCACTCAAACTCAAATGGTATCAACCAATCAGAGCATGCCACATAGCCTACCTTATCTAAAAATTATCGAGAATAAATTTGGTTAAACTGAATTAAATGGCAGATTTGCAGAAAACCCCCTGGAAGTTCAAACACTCACAACTTTTTATCTATAAATCCAAATTGAGTAATTATTTGCAAAATAATATCCTTATGAAAAGCAAATTCACCTAGTCCAATAATATCTAACTTGAAAAGTTTAAAATTAAAATTCAAACAGAATGAATTCAACTATAAATTTGGCATAACTTGCAAATTATAAATCCAAATACATTGATTCTTTTTGCAGAATAAAACTAGTGAAATGTAGTTAGAACTTATCTCACTTAAACTCAAATTTGAATAATTAAATTGTGAATTTTAACAGAATTTAGTAGAAGCTAGAAACTCAAATGAATATTTAAAACTATTTTTGTTAACTTTAAAATAAAGGAATTTCTATTTTCGTGCCCCTACTTCCATTGTTCTACTCAGTTTTCCCCACCCATGTAACTTTGCTCACTTTTGTCCTCCTCCACTCGTACGCGCCTCACAAAAGGCCAACGGCGCCTTGCCGTCGGGTCAAAGCTGTTGACCTTTACTTCTCTGGTGCTGACGCGTGGGGCCTACCTGAAATGCTGACATGTGGGATCGGTTGGTGGACGGCTGGGTCATTTATCTAAATAAATGGGACAAAATATATATCTCTCCCTCTCTCACTTTGCATCCCCCGTGGCCCGAGCATCCCACGTCCATCTCCCCCTTCCCCACCCCCAATCCCACGGCCACCGTCGGCGATGGCAACGTCGTTGGAGGTGTTCTGCGCCGGTGATGCTGTCTTACTGGAGAAGTGCAAGGAGATCTGCTCTTGGTTTCCTAGCATAAAAGCTCTGGCGGAGTTTGCATTGCAATTGTTGATAGATGCGAGGCAGGATGAGATCAGGCGGATAATTCCAGATCGAGTCAATGGAATGACTTGTATCGGGGATGCGTGAGGCAATGGAGTCGCCGGATCCTCATCGGCGGGCTCGCTAGTATTCATACGGGTCTCGACGCGACCTGCCGGATCCAAAGGTCAAACGAGAGCTTGCAACTATTCCGGGGGTGAGATACATCCATCCTCCTCCTGGTATGTCTCTAAACATATTTATGCGTGATAATGTGGAGGAGTTTATGAGGACCATTGAAAGGCTTGCGCTCGGAGACGATCAAATGGTAGTTGAGGATGAGGAGGAGGACAAGGATTGGTTGTCAAAGACTTCTCCTGCCGCTGGTGATGAAGATAGGTATTTGTGCATCGCGAAGCATATGAGCGGACACAACGATGTTTTAGGAGTTGTCATGTACAAAGCAAAGTCGGAGGATGAGTGGTCGCCCATAGTTGTGTAGTTGGAGTTGTCATGTACTTCTAGTTTGTTTATCGCTATGTACTGAAGTTTGCTATGTTCATCGTTGATGTTCCAATGTTGTTGATCTGAGATGTGTATGCTGCCCTATATAGTGAAGTGTGTTTGTTTATCGTTGATTCTTCCAATGTTGTGGATCTGAGATGTGTATGCAACTTATGTGTTGAAATTTCTCGACCTTTGATGCACGCAAGTCAAACAGGGTAGTGTAGCACTTTCGCAGAAGTATCCCAATGAGTAATTCTCCCAACAAAAAGCAGAGGAGAGTATTTATAGGTAGTGTTTCTGTCACACATAAGGTGTCACAGTTCTTGTGCGACGCAACTGCCTGCGCTTCTACAAATATTGTTACTGTCCTGAATCATGAATAAACCAGTTTGACAAAAATAAAGGAAATTGTAGTAACAACTAAAAGAACTTCAAGAAGTAAATAACATGAATAATAGTATGGCCGTGTTTCCTACAATGAAGAAATTAGGTGCGGGGAGATTTCAGCTCATGGTAAGAATATATAAAGTGTGCGAGTGCGATGGTAATACTAGTTACCTTGTATTGTACTCATAGCATTTGATATAAGTGTTCTGTAGGCAGTTCTCCCTAAAGTTATGAAAATCCTCATGGGTTTATATTTCATTCTATGGTCATGTTTCTCCATTGCCACAGAGTGGTCGTTTGCACAGTTAACATCCTTGGACCGGAACCAAGCATTAAGGTCAATGGATCACTGTTATCTCATATTTTCTTTGGTCCTCATAGATATCTCCACCGGTCACGTCAGAGGTCACAGATTTCTTAAACAGTATGTGTTACCTGTGTAGGTCTTGAGATCATGTTGCGTGGGACCTTAAATTGGACAACACGTATAGAGTTCACCACAGCATAACAACATACTAGATAGATCATACTACTACGAATGCAAATGATGACATATAGAATAGGAACACTTTAATCTTACCACATACCTTATTCCTTCGTCCATCGTGATCTCACCCAAAACTTGAAAATTTCAATCACACAAAACTCAACAAAACCTTTGTGAGATCCCTTAATATAATAAAGCAAATCACTACTTTAATTAAGTACTATTTCAAACCCATTCATATTTTATTATTGCATTATACCTACTGTATTCTAACTTGACCATGGCTTATACCCCCGATACAATCCATAGATTCACCAAAGCAAGCAAACAACACAAGGAAAATAGAATCTGTAAAAAACAGAACAATCTGTAGTAATCTGAACATTAACCATACTTATGTAAATCCAAAAATTCTGAAAAATTATGGCAACGTGGGAAATTTGTATATCAATTTTGTGTAATACATTTAGAACTTTATCGTGCTCCGGCGAATTTTAACAATTCTGCTATGGATGCAAAAGTTTCTGTTTTTGCACATAATCAAAACAACTATCATCCAAATCATCCCAAAGGCTTTACTTGGCACAAACACTAATTAAAACATTAAAAAACAAACATAACAGTAGCATAATTGTGCACACACAAGAAAACAGAAAAAAGTGAACATGAAAAATGAGATAACTGTTGGGTTGCCTCCCAACTAGCGCTATTGTTTTACGCCCCTAGCTAGGCATAATGCATAGTTTCAAGTATTGTCATCTTTGGTTTTAGTTCCATAGGTGGCCGTAGTGATTATTCATATGGTGGCTTAATTTTGGTTCTAGGGAAGTGTTCCATATCCTTCTTTAATGGAAACTGAAATTTTATATTCCCCTCTTTCATGTCAATGACGGCACCTATGGTTCGTAAGAACGGTCTACCAAGTATTATGTGGCAAGACAGATTGCAATCAATGTCAAGTATAATAAAATCAACGGGCACATAGATCCTATTTGCAAATTAAGAAAACATTCATCCATATTGGTAAAACCTAGCACATCACATAGAGATTTTGGAATTGTGGAAATGCTTGCACCCAAATCACATAAAGCATTGCACTCACAATTTTTAATTTTGACTTTAATGGTAGGTTACCACTCATCATATAATTTTCTAGGGATTGAAACTTCTAGTTCTAGCTTTTCTTCTAAAGCTTTCATCATCGCTTCTACAGTATATTTAGTAAAAGCCTTATTTTGTTCATAAACGTGGGTTGAATTCAGCATGGATGCAACAAAGAAATACATTCAATCAAAGAACAACTATCATAATTAAATTCTTTGTAATCCAAGAGAGTGGGCACATCACTAGTTAAAAATTTTACCTCTCCAAATCCATTTTTATCAATTTTTTCATCAAGATTTTCACCCTTCGAATTATGGGGACGCCTTCTAACTAAATTTTACTCTTCTTCAGTCCCCTTTTCATCAAATTTTATATTGCTAAACAAGGAGGCAATAGATGAAACACCAATCATTTTAATATCCTAATCATTACTAAGTGCAAATGATTCCGGCTTAGCTGCCATTTGATTTGCTAGCGTAGCTTGCGCATCAGAAATTTATCCTAGCAAATTTTAAGTAAGAGCAAATTGAGATTGAAGATTAGACACTGCTTCACTAACATCATTGACGTTTTTTGCAATAGCATCCAACAAAGTAGAGTGTTCTTTGTTAAAAAAATTGTTGTGCTCAAATTGCATAGAGATGTAGTCTTCAGTATTTTTCTCTATTTCGGCCAAAAATTTATGAGAAGAGGTATCATGATAATTTTCTCGAGACATCATGATTAGGCAAACAAGATGATGAGCAAGCAAAGAAGCAAACAAGAAAACGGAAAATATTTTTGCAATTTTTGTAAAAACTTTTTAGAAGTGGGGAAGATGAAAACGAGAGGCAAAGGCAAACAATGTAAATGCAAGGAGATGAAAGTTTATGTGTAGGTACTTGATAAATGTTGATGATGTCTCCTCAGCAACGACGCTAGAAATTCTTCCTGCAACTTGTGATCAGCTGTGTTGGGATTTCCCCGAAGAGGAGAGGATGATGTAGTACAGTATTTCCCTCAGTTATGAAACCAAGGTTATCAATCCAATAGGAGAATTACGCAACAACTCATTAACAACACTTGCACACAAAATAACAAATCCTTGCACCCAACGCGAACAAGGGGTTGTCAATCCCTTGGCGGTTAATTGCAAGATTAGATTGTATGGCGATAGATAGATAGAACAAAAATACAAGATAAAATAAATAAATTAAAATTGCAGAAAGGTATTTTTAGGATTTTTAATATATGATAAAAGTAGACCTGGGGGGGCATAGTTTTCATTAGCGGCTTCTCTCTTGAAAATAGCATAGGATGGGTAAACAAATTACTGTTGGGCAATTGATAGAAAAGCAAATAATCATGACGATATCCAAGGGCAATGATCATGTATATTGGCATCACATCCGAGATAGGTAGACCGAAACGATTCTGCATCTACTACTATTACTCCACAAATCGACCGCTATCCAGCATGCATCTAGATTTTTAGTTCATAAATAACGGAGTAACGCCTTAAGAAAGATGACATGATGTAGACAAAATAAACTCAAGCATGAATAAATCCCATCTTTTTATCCTTAATAGCAATGATACAATACGTGTCAGGTCCCTTTCTGTCACTGGATTGAGCACCGCAAGATCGAACCCATTACAAATCACTTCTTCCATTGCAAGATAATCAATCTAGTTGGCCAAACCAAATCAATAGATCGGAGAGAAATACAAAACTACAATAATCATCCATAAAAGAGTTCAGAGAAAACTCAAAAAATATTCATGGATAATCTGATCATAAACTCACAATTCATCGGATCCCAACAACACACCGCAAAAAGTGATTTTATCGGATAGAACTCCAAGAACATTGAGGAGAACATTGTATTGAGATCAAATAGAGAGAAGAAGCCATCTAGCTACTAACTATGGAACCGTATGTCTGTGGTAAACTACTGACACATCGCCGGAAGGGCAGCAAGGTTGATGTAGAGCCCCTCCGTGATTGATTCCCCTTTCGGCAGAGTGCCAGAAAAGGCCTCCAGTTGGGATATCTCGAGAATAGGAACTTTTGAAGACAGAGAAAGTATTTCGTGGACTCTGTTGGTTTCCCAATTTTAGAGAATTTATAGTGACGCAGTTAGGTCAAACGGAGCCATGTGGGGCCCACGAGAGACCAGGGCGTGCCCTGGTGCCTCGTGGGCCACTGCTCCATCTTCACGTCCCCTCCCGAAGCTTCAAGGGTCTCTTATGACCAGAAAAAATCTCCAAAAAGTTTCGTGTCATTTGGACTTCGTTTGGTACTGATATTCTGGAAAACGAAAAATAGGCGAAAACAGCAACTGGCACTGGGCACTAAGTTAATAGGTTAGTCCCAAAAATGATATACAATTGCTTGTAAGTGTATATAAAACATCCAAGATTGATACTATAATAGCATGGAACAATAAAAAATTATAGATATGTTGGACACGTATCAACCAGCGTAGTGATGGTCAAAGGCTTTGACCCGACGGCAAGGCACCAGTTGTCCTTTTGTGAGGCGCAGGCGAGTGGCGGAGGGCAAAAGTGGGCAAAGTTAGATGGGTGGGGGAAAACTGAGTAGAACAAAGGAAGGAGGGGCACGAAATCAGAAATCCCTAAAAATAAAAGGCCTAAATGGAATAATTCCTTTTGCAACTAAGTTCTGAAACCCAAAATGAACTTTAGTAAATGTTTTTGGATTATTATTTGGCCTGCGGGCATTTAATAAATTTGAATTAAACTCAAACTTAGCTTGATTATAACTTTTAGACTATATGCTTAGTTTGAATAAACCTTTGCAATATGACATATTGAATTAAATTAAACCTAGTAAATATTTTGGAGTGATGATGAACTTTAGGGAACATAAATTAAATTAAATTTAGTTCAAGCTTAAGTGAAATTTGAAAGCTATTGCACTTAATAAATGACTTTGGATTTATATTTGACTTTACTTTAAACTTGAATTAAATAAATAATCTTTAGTAATTATATTGGATTGGTATTTGACCATAGGGAGAATTCAAAACATAATTTGAATTAGTTAAACCTAAAGGAAACCTGGAAGTCATTCAATTAATCCAAAATAAATGAATACTTTGCAAATGAACTCATGAACCAACATTACTCAATTATGGAACATCTTTAAACTAGTACCTAGCTTTAATAATTCAAATCTACTTTGAATTCATATTAGAACTTATTAAAAACTCAATTTAATTTGACTTCAAATAAGATGAACTCTAATTCAAATTCAAATTGAATTGGAAGTCAAACCAAGTTGATGAACTCAAATTAAATCTAAACACTTAGAGTGTATTCAAGATCATGAAAGTTCAAGAAGTTTGAATTTTCATTCAAACTTGAACATGAACTTGGCTATCAAAGATTCATAGAGCATGACTTCTGTTGTTAAGATTCGTTCTAATTGGATCTGACAACCACAACTTTGCACATACCCCTGATGTGATAAACCCTTTATTGAAACTTGCATGTGAACCCTTATGTCACATGTATTCTAGTTGACAACCACTATGTTGTTTTCCAAACTCTTATGAGTTAACACTAACACATGATCTCCCAACACAATGGCACTAAACCATGCACAACACCTGTTGTATGTTTGATTGTCTTGTATGCTTGCTCTTTATACTTGTGTTAGATTGTACGGAGAGTGAAGAGTAACTTGATCATGATTGTGAGATTAAAGAATCTCAACACCAGGCAAGTGGAACCTTTGATCATAACCTATGTTTACATGCATTGTAGTTGATTCCAACTAGGAATCCCCTATGGGATTTTTACTCTGTGCTTGACAGCACCCAGTAGAAGAAATGTATGTCCATTTTAACCTGACCTTGTAACAATGAGTAATTTCTTAGCTGCTATTATGTGGATTGGGGTCAGAATTCAAAAGGTTACTTCATGGATGACTACTTAATAAAATAACTTAATTAATGAATCAGTCTGGATGGATTAGCTTTGATTGGGCCATCGGAGTGTAGTCATTGGAGGGGAATGCCACCCATGTATCAAAGGGATTGTATGAGTTCAAAGTTGAGTAGGTCCATGTGTAACTGTGAGACAATATGGGCTCTGTTTGGACCAAGGAAGTTGTGGGAACCCTCCCGAGCATGACCAGCAGATGTAGTTTTGCATGTAGGGAAACCGAACTGGGTCTACCATTTGAAGAGAGCTAGTACTTCCCAAAAGTCTCATCTTGATCTACCTAGCTTCTTCACAAGTGAAGCTTAGCAGCAGGAAGGTGTGATCGGGAATCATGGGTAAAGTACACAAACCTCAGCAGAGTGTATAAAACTGATCATGATTAACCATGTACCTGGTTACGGACAATTTTTAAGCAACTCATCGAAGAATTGTCAGCTTGACCTCATCACCTCTTCTAATAAAATCAATGGATCGAACCAAAGGGGATATGGACTGACTCATATGCCTGGCGTGATATCGGGAGTGTTATCTGGGAGTGTTTTAGGGTAACTATGTGATGCGAAGGCCCACATATTCAAATGATTTATGGATGATCGCGTGATACAATTGCCCAGGACTACTATGTGATGTGGTATGTCCAACTATTAGAGTAGACCATTATTATAAAGGTAGGGAAAAGCTATTTCATGCAAAATGAAAACCAACCACACCAAACTGCATGATTATTTTTCCAACAAGCTAATCCTCGTGAAGCTTGCCAATACATTCAATGTATTGACCCTTGTGGTTGCAACCTATCATGTTGCAGGTTTATCATATCAAAGAAAAGGTACAATGTAGGGTTACAACGCTATACTCAACTCTTGCGTGCGAGTGGATGGATACCACACGACTAGAATATTATCTCCACTGCATGATTGTATGTTAAGCTAGCTAATGGGCTAAGTAGATCTGTATTGTAAAGCATTGAATCTATGATATAATACTATGACACGTGACATATTCTTGGCATTCATCCTCGACTGTGCATGCCAGCTATTGATCCAGTGATTTACATAGTAAGCACAGAGATTCGAGGCCCCTCTCGGGACCAGGTCATGACACTCATTGCATTACTCGGTTTTGTTACTTAATACTTTAAGATGTATGCTAGATAACATTCTTATGTGGAGGATTAGCTATAGATCCATTTGGATAACGGTCTATAGTTGTTTTCATGTGATGTTCATATGTAATTATGCCATGTATAATCATAGTCATGAAAAGTGTAATTTAATAGCAACTGTAATTTGTTCAACACCATGCTATCTTTTGGAGAGAAACCACTAGTGAACCTATGGATCTCGGTCCATTCTTCTTCCTATTTCTTCTACTCCATAATACAACCATAATCTCACCTACTATTTTTTCTTCCGGCCTCGCCATCACTGGCGCATAATCTCACCGTTTTGGGGTTTGTGTTGCGTTGTTTCACTAACCACCTAATTCTGCAGTGCCAACCGCCACCACGTTAGCCGAGAATCATCGCCGAGTGCCTGAGTCGCCTTAACCAAGGGTTAGATCATGTTGCTATTTTGTAACTACAAATGTGTCTCCGCGTGATTTTCGGCATTTGTCAATCATAGTGTAACTGGACTGCTCAAGCATGACTACATGTAGCTAGGTGGGTTGCTAGGAGGATAAATGATCCATGGGCAATTCGGTTGGAGGCTCCTGTGAGTCTTCCTCCTCCTTCAAACTCATGAAACTAAACAGAACTCCATCAGCTAACACCCAAATATTTAGATGTATAGTATAACACTACTGCAGGTTGCTGCTAACGCGACACTACAATCAGAGACCCTTCGACGAAACTATGTGTGATGCATTAATTGCAAACGGTGGTGTAAAAAACCCATCAAAAAAGGTGCAAAACGTTTGCGATGGAGGATGCATCAAACACGGTTCAGATTTTAGTTGCGTGTCAGTTCAATTAACCGTTTGCGATGAGGAGGAACAACAGAAACGGGCAGCCAGATGAAGGTGTGTGTGATGTACATCATACGGTTCACTCGGATGACCTGTTTGTGATTAGGCAACACAAAAGAAACGGGAGCCAGATGAAGCCATGTGTGATATACGGCTTACGGTTCACTCGGATGAACTGTATGTGATTAGCCAACACAAAAGAAACGGTCATCCAGATCAAGGTGTGTGCGATGTACGACATGCGGTTCACTCGGATGAACTGTTTGCGTTGAGACAAGAGAACAGAAACGGTTGAATATATCAAGATGTGTGTGATACGCGGCAAACATGTCTCTAATCAGAAATGTGTGCGAAGACCGATAATAACACAAACGATTGATTCTAATAAGACGTATGTGATATGCTCTGTCTACACAACATCTATTGGCCGTTGGGCGACGGGCGGTCATCCGAGTACGCCATAAGGATGCGAAGAGGGCATCCTATATCAGCAAGGACTAGCTGTTCCACCAATAGCTCATCTAAGAGAACTCTCAAGTTAACTGTGCTCAGGCTGGAGTAGGCATGAGATGGGTGACCGGATGGGAAGTTGTCTTGATGTTAATCCCACTGATGGGGTATATCTTAAATGTCCATTAGGGACATTTATGACAGATCCCATCAGTGGAATTAACCCCAAGGTCCTTGTTTTGATTTTTTTGTTTTTCAACACATGTTAAAGAAGGTCTACCGCATTACTTTTTGACAATGTGCGATTGAGGGCATACGCTGCAGAAGAATTAACTGTTTGCGATTAGGCAACAGAACAGAAACGCCACGTACGCGGCCGAGAAAGTGTGCCCACGTTACGCCATCCGGGAATAGTGCCGCACTTAGAAATTATAGAACCGTTAATAAATTTTGAGCCTGCGTCCCGTCACATTCCAAATTGCAAACCTGTTCACACTAATCAAAACCTAAACGGTTTCCCACTTAGGAGCGTATTAGTACTTGGTTATAAATACTACTACTCCAAGATGACTGCACATTCCTCCTCAACTAATCATCCACAAAAACAAACAAGTCATTCATCATCGTTCCCTTGCGTCTGCCATGGCCAGCGTGAGTTCTGGATCGAGAGATTGCCACCAGGGGAGAAAATTGCTCAAAGCCACCACATTAGTGGCGAGGGTACTCCAAAACTACCGTTTTTGCCGAAAATCACAAAAAACCACTAACTCTGTGGCAAGTGAGTAACAGATTGCACTAAACGAGCTGTGAGTCGCGACTAATCGGAAAACTAACAGCGTTGGCAAACCTGTCGGGTCTACGTGGCAAATCTACATGAACAATACACTAACGTGGCCAAGGGTCCCACATGTCAGTCCCACACCTCTTTCTTCCTGCCTACAAATCTTTTCCCCTCTCTCTCCCCCGTTGACTCCGCCCTGCTCCGGCGGCGACGACCCCGACTACACCGCACCCCCTCCGCCTCTTCTCCCGTGCATGGCGGCGCTGCAGTCACAGGCGGGGCGATGGTGTTGTAGGCACGAGCGCGAGGGCAGCGTCGCACAGGTGCGGACGAGAGGCGGCGACGCTGCAGGCGCGCACATGGGGCGGTGGCGCGCCGGCGCGGGCACGACGGCGGCGCGACAGATGCAGGTAGGGCGCCGGGGTCCTGGTGTTGCAGCCGTAAGCGGGGCGGCGACGCGCAGGCGTGGGCGCGACGGCGGCGCTGCAGACGCAGGTGTGCCGGCGCGCAGGCGTGGACGCGTGCGGTGGCGCGCATGCGTGAGCGCTAGACGGCGGCGCGGCAAGCGTTGACTTACCAGCAGGCGCGGGAAGCGCAGCAAGCTGGGCGTGGGGCAGGCTTTGACCCTTGAGAAGTGGCACATGAGGTCAAGCATTGGCATAGGAGCTCTAGCGGCAGCCATTTTTCTTGCAACAAGGGAAGGTGGATCTACGCGCGGCATGGCCGCCGCCAGCGGGCATCCTGGCGGCTCCTCCCTTTCCCCCGAGGACCGCCTCCAGTCCACGCGCTCGTGTGCTCACCTTGGACCTCGGTGCTGTGGCTGACAGGTGGGCCCCCTATCCACCTCAGCAGGTCAAACAACGACTAGGTTTAGTCTTCGCCACGTCAGCCAAGCCAGACCGGTCCCACCCGTCGGCATTGCTGTTAGACGCAGCTCAATTTTGACAGTGCAACCTGTTACTCACTTGCCGCAAAGTTGGTGGTTTTTTGTGATTTTCAGCAAAAATGGTAGTTTTGGAGTATCCTCGCCACAAATGTGGTGGCTTTGAGCAATTTACTCCCACCAGGGAGAGGCGAGCATGGAAGCGGAAGCACGAGAGATGTCCTGCCTCGCCGCGAAAGCAGCCAACATGTCCCGCCACGCGGCCATAGTAGCAGAGAGGTCCCGCCATGCCGTGGATGCAGCAGACTGGTCCGACCGCGCTGCGGAAGTAGAAGAGATGTCCTGCCGCGCTGTGAATGCAGCAGAGATGTCCTCCCGCACCGCAACGGCCTGGGAAAATGTCTCGCGGGCAGGCGAGGACTCTTACAGGCGCATGCATGCCATCGTCCTTCACCGGATGGATCAAATCTCCAGCTGGGCGAGGTGCAGGATGACATGAAAGCCTCGTTTGAACAGGCTACCGGCGTCATCCGGCAACTAAATGAGAGCAATGCGAAGCTCTAGGACGAGCGCGACCTGCTGAGGGCGAAGAACGTCGGAAGTGCAGTGCAGCAGATGGAGACCACTGCCTTGTTGAAGAGGACCGACATCATCGTCGAGAAACTTATGGACGAGAATGCCATGTTGCACATCGAGCACAGAAGGCTAATGGAGGAATCCGTGGATGCTCTCAAGCAGCATCTTGAGGACAAGAAAGAGCTCATCGCCGCTTGCCGCAGAGACTAGTTCCCGTGGCCTGCAACAACGCATCAAGAAAGTAGAGATCAGCGAGCCAGATCGTTGTCTTCCTTCTTTTGCCCTTGTGTATTTCGAGCGTTGCCGCATGTGGCTTTTTTTAATTATGTTCCTAAATATGTAAGACAATTATTGTCCACTGTCATCATCCTTATATTCATCATGCTTGCTATAAGTTGCAGTCGATGCTATATAGGTCCGTCGGATCTTACATCAAGATCCATGCAAAACATTCTTTTCAGATTTTCATTTTTCTCTCTTAAATCTCAGTCCAGTGAGACATATAGCCACGCCGTGGACCAGGGGCTCAGGCGCCATTAAGGGAGATGTTGGGAGGGAGGTGCGCGGCGGGTAGCGATCAAAGGGCTCTCCTCCCGATGAGCACGCGTAGGGGTTTGATCGCACGCCTCCCGTACTCAAATAGCTATCCCGCACGGCACCTCCTAGCCAATAAAAAAGGGGACGCGTGGCGACACGTAATTGGTAAGTAGAACGCGCACTCAATAATACTTGTGTTTCCGATTTGTAACGTGACATCACTTATTCCAAAATGACTTTGTTGATTGTTAATATGTGCGCCTTCGCAAATCAGACAGAAAATTTACCACAGCATGTTGGTGCCATGTCATGACACCATGCCAAGTTTCATGATTTTCAAACGTGTTTTGGATTTACAAGAATAAAAAACCAAGTTTCTAAATCTTTCCGGCCGAGCCACGACGCCCAAATGTTTGAATTTCATTCCCATCTCTTGCATGGGACCTAGAAATTCACCCAAGGACACATGTGATTTTTCAACCAACTTTGGTGCACTGGAGCATGTGCTTGTAGTTCAAATTTGAAGTATGCACATTAAATGCCCAGAAACTCAATTAACGTATAAAAACGGCCAAACGAACCCCGAAAAATTCCAAAATTAAACACAACACTCCTGTTGTTCTATGTTGACACTAGAATTTTTTTGAAAGCAATAAGAGGCAACAGATATTGTTCCGTCCCCAAAGGTGGCACGTTCCCTACCGAAACCATCACGCTTGTTGTGAGAATCTCTAGTTTGTGAGAAGCTTATACCCAAACCTACCCCAAATGTGACAAAAATTTTACCACGACATGTGGATGCCGCTCCATGATAACATGCCGAGTTTCATGAATTTCAGACGAGTTTTGGATTTACTAGAATTTAAAAACCAGGTATCTCAATGTTTTGCCGGCAATCAACAGTGCCCTGGTGTTTGAATTTCATTCCCATCTCTTGCATCTGACCTAGAAATTCACCCAAGGACACACATGTGATTTCTTAACCAACTTTAGTGCACTGGAGCATGTGCTTGTAGTTCAAATTTGAATTATGCGCATTAAATGCACAGAAACTCAATTAATGTATAAAAAGGCCAAATGAACCCCGAAAAATTCCAAAATTAAACACAACACTCCTGTTGTTCTATGTTGACACTAGAAATTTTTTGAAAGTAATAAGAGGCAACTGATATCGTTCCGTCCCCAAAGGTGGCACGTTCCGTACCGAAACCATCACACTTGTTGTGAGAAGCTCTGGTTTGTGAGAAGCTTATACCCAAACCTGCCCCAAATGGGACAAAATTTTTACCACAACATGTTGATGGCGCTCCATGATAGCATGCCATGTTTCATGAATTTCAGACGAGTTTTGGATTTACTAGAATTTAAAAACCAGGTATCTCAATGTTTTGCCGGCAATCAACAGTGCCCTGGTGTTTGAATTTCATTCCCATCTCTTGCATGGGACCTAGAAATTCACCCAAGGACACACATGTGATTTTTTAACCAACTTTGGTGCACTGGAGCATGTGCTTGTAGTTCAAATTTGAATTATGCACACTAAATGCCCAGAAACCCAATTAATTTATAAAAAAGGCCAAACGAACCTGAAAAAAATTCAAAATTAAACACAACACACCTGTTGTTCTATGTTGACACTAGAATTTTTTTGAAAGCAATAAGAGGAAACGGATATCGCTCTGTCCCCAAAGGTGGCACGTTCCATACCGAAACCATCACACTTCTTGTGAGAAGCTCTAGTTTGTGAGAAGCTTATACCCAAACCTGCCCCAAATGGGACAAAAATTTTACCACGGCATGTTGATGCCGCTCCATGATAGCATTCCAAGTTTCATGAATTTCAGACGAGTTTTGGATTTACTAGAATTTAGAAACCAGGCATCTCAACGTTTTGCCGTCAATCAACAGTGCCCTGGTGTTTGAATTTCATGCCCATTTCTTGCATGGGACCTAGAAATTCACCCAAGGACACACATGTGATTTTTCAACCAATTTTTGGTGCACTGGAGCATGTGCTTGTAGTTCAAATTTCAATTATGCACATTAAATGCCCAGAAACCCAATTAATGTACAAAAAAAGGCCAAACGAACCCCGAAAATTTCCAAAATTAATCACAACACTCCTGTTGTTCTATGTTGACACTAGAATTTTTGAAAGCAATAAGAGGCAACGGATATCGTTCCGTCCTCAAAGGTGGCATGTTCCCTACCGAAACCATCATGCTTGTTGTGAGAAGCTTATACCCAAGCCTGCCCCAAATGGGACAAAAAATTTACCACGGCATGTTGATGCCGCTCCATGATAGCATGCCAAGTTTCATGAATTTCAGACGAGTTTTGGATTTACTAGAATTTATAAACCAGTCATCTCAACATTTTGCCGGCAATCAACAGTGCCCTGGTATTTGAATTTCATTCCCATTTCTTGCATGGGACCTAGAAATTCACCCAAGGACACACATGTGATTTTTCAACCAACTTTGGTGCACCGGAGCATGTGCTTGTAGTTCAAATTTGAATTATGCACATTAAATGCCCAGAAACCCAATTAATGTATAAAAAAGGCCAAACGAACCCCGAGAATTTTTTGAAAATAATAAGAGGCAACGGATATCGTTCCGTCCCCAAAGGTGGCACGTTCCCTACCAAAACCATCACGCTTGTTGTGAGAATCTCTGGTTTGTGAGAAGCTTATACCCAAACCTACCCCAAATGGGACAAAAATTTTACCACGGCAAGTTGATGCCGCTACATGATACCATGCCAAGTTTCATAAATTTCAGACGAGTTTTGGATTTACTAGAATTTAAAAACCAGGTATCTCAATGTTTTGCCGGCAATCAACAGTGCCCTAGTGTTTGAAATTCATTCCCATTTCTTGCATGGGACCTAGGCATGCACCCAAGGACACAGATTTGATTTTTCAAACAATTTATATGCACCGGAGCATGTGCATGCAGTTTAATTTTGAATTGTGCACCTGAAATGGCTAGAAAACCAGTTTAATGTATAAAATGTCCAAACGAACCATGAATAGTTCCAATTCTTTTACGACACACATATAGTTGCATGTTCACTGCAGATAAAAGGTGTAGCAATTCAAACACCGTCCATTGCCGCTGTGACCCCATTATGTAATTCAAATCAAGACAAAAAATCAAGTAGATCCCACACAACTTATTATCACCAACCGTGTGAGATGTAGTACAAAATATCCTGGAGCACCGTCGGTGTATAGTACGCCTATGGCTTACGTGAGAAGGTGTGTCGGCTACAGTCCAGAGCCGGCTTGTCAAGCACACTAGCTCGCTCCCAAATACTCCCGCCTCTGCATCCCTCGCAATCTCGAAAATATTACTGCCTCGTAATCTAAAAAATATCTACCGCCTGGAAGGTTTTAATGTTTGATAGCACACGATTAGTATGTGTGGACCGTGTGCGATGTCTATTACTCCCTCTCTGCTTCAATCCCTTGATTCAAATTTTCAGTGGCCCCGACATTTTACTCCCGCCTCTCCATCCCTCACAATCTCAAAAATATCTGCTCGCCCTTGATCCAAATTTTTAGTAGCCCCACCTTGTTACTCCCGCCTAGTAAAAAATTTAGTTGCCGCGGTATTTCCTCAAACACCACCTTGCCCCCCACCGGCCCCCCTCCACACACACCACACACTCCCCAAAACCTCCGCTCACACAGACATACACAACCCTCGAAACCATTGGTAGGTCACCGCCATCGCCGGTGCCTCCATCCTGAACCTCTGCCTGTTTATCGCGGCATTTTCGCCCAACGCCGGCAAGGTGGCCGCCAAGGTGTCCCCGTTGTCCTCAACGGGTTCGATCCGCCATCGCCGGTCCCCCGATCCGCCCGCCGCCGTGCCCCTACCACTACAAAAAAAGACACATCCGTGACATTTTGGGCCGAACGAAATTTTGTTTTGTCATGCTTATGACACTTCTATGATGATAATTGTGACAAAAAACGGTATCATCATAGATGTGGTGGGCTCCTACTTCTATGACAAAAAATCATGATAGAAAATGGGCTTTTCGTCCTAGGCGGGCCGGAGACGCAGCTGCATGACATTCTTTGGGCCGTCCATGACGAAAAAACCGTGGTAGAAGCGAGGGCGCGGAAAATATCGGGGAGTTCCCGGTTACGGTGGGTGGTCGGGGGCCGAGCGATGCGTGTTTCTCTCGTATGTATGCGCGTGTGTGCAAGGCGTTGGGCTCTAAGTGAACCCGAGCGAGGCGTTGGGCTCTAACTGAACCCGAGCGATTGCACTGCAGGCTATGCGTTACTGAACCCGAGCGATCGATCGATCCCTTGCTGTTAACTGAACCCGAATGATTCCTTCGCTACTGCTGCTAACTGAAGCCGATCGAACACTGCTGCCTCCTTCCCTTGATGAACAGTGAGCCTTGTTGGGGGGTTGGATGAACAGTTCCCGGTGGGGGGTTGGATGAAGAGGACCCCGTGGTAGTAGAGGCTGTTGCCGCTGGATGAACAGGACCCCGGTCGATCGAGCCGGTGGATGAACAGGACTCCGTGGAGGGCTGGATGAACAGACGACCCCATGGAGGGCTGGTTGAATAGTAGCCGGTGGAGGGCCGGATGAACAGTAGCCCGTGGAGGGATGGTTGAACAGGACCCCGTGGAGAGGGCTGGTTGAACGGTAGCCGGTGGAGGCTGGATGAACAGGAGCCCGCGGATGAACAGTGGCTGGTGGAGGCAGGAGGGGAGACGCCGTGGATGAACAGTCGCAGGTGGAGGCTGGAGGAGGTCGACAGTGGATGAACAGTAGCCCGTGGAGGCTGGAGGAGGCCAACGGTGGAGATGAACAGTATCCCATGGAGTCCCGTTTTGCGGTACGCCACACCCCTCCCGATGAACAGGACCCCCGTTTCGACCGTAGTGCTCCAACACAAGTCTGTTTCCTCTGTTTTGCGGTACGCCACACCCCTCCCGGTCAATAGGACCCCGTTTTGACCGTAGGAGGTCCAACAGAAGTCCGTTTCCTCCGTTTTGCGGTACGCCAGACCCCTTCCCATGAACAGGATCCTGTTTTGACTGTGGCCGGTCGAACACAAGGCCGTTTCCTCCGTTCTGTAGTACGCTAGGCCTCGTTTCCATTGGCTGTTCTCTCCAAGCCGGTTGACTCGTGATGAACACAACGACGCATTCCGTTCCGACCCAGCCGGTTGGCTCCCCATGAACACGACGACGACGTAGTTTCTCCATTCTGACCCAGCCATGTACACGAGCCTTGGCCATACGTATGTGCGAGTAGGCATTCGAGACCCCGCCCGTATGTACGTACGTGGCCGTATTTTCTTTCTTGCACCCAGGCCGCTGTACGTATGTGTACATGCTGCGTGCGCGCCTCTACTACGACACGTGCGCGCCTCTACTATGACACGTGTGCACCTCTACATCAACCAGTATGTACGTACACATTCGCGACCAGAATGACAACGCTACGCACGCTTCGACCAGGTGGGTCCTAACTGTCAGGCACTTCCTCCGTGCGAAGATGTAGCTGGTGGGTCCCAGCAGTCAGGGGGAAACCTTTTTTCGTGAAATACAGTGGCCCATCTGGTAGGTCCCTGCTGTCAGGTGGAGGAATAATTATTTTGTGCGTAATAAGGAGGCACTTCCTTGCTGCTGCCGTGGACCCAGCTGTCAGCCTCTCCACGTATAGTACTCTTCTGATGGAAGTCATTCCTTGACCACGTTGACCATGCCACGCTGAGAGCACCAGGGCGGTGGACGATGATGAGGCCTAGGAAGGGGACGACGCGGAGCCGGGGAAGACGCGGCAGTGGATGCCCACGCGGAGGGGAGTACGTGGGTGGACTGCTTCGGCTGCGGTGTGAGGCTGCCGTCGCCAGAGAATAACAGGAGGTGTGGGTGAGTATAGAGGGATGGCATGGCCAGCGGTGGCAGCACAGCCGGACACGGGAGGCAGCAGCAGGCGGCACGGCCGACGCTTGTTTGGGCGGCTAGAGCAAGAAGACCAGAGGTTGAAGAAGCACTACGGCCATTGGATGGACATCGTACGATCACTGGAGCTAGAGTCGTTCATATTGAGTAAGTTGACAAAGCCCTTCGTTCGCGTCAACTTAGTAGGCCCACAAGTCAGCCTCCCACTATGGTGGGTCCCAGCTAGCAGGGGGAGTATTCATTTTTTGTGCGTAACAAGGAGGCACTTCCTTGTGTGCGAAGATATAGCTGGTGGGTTTGAGCTGTCAGCGGTAGTATTCATTCTTTTTGGCGTAATAAGGACGCACTTCCTTGCGTGCGAAGATGTAGCTGGTGGGTCCCAGCAGTCAGGGGGAGAAAACATTAGTTTTTAGGGTAAAAAGGATGCAGTTGCATGCATGCATCCATGGGCTTGGTGCGTCCCCACTGTCAGCCTCTCACGTACAGTCATCTTCCGATGACTCTCGTTTGTTGACCACGTTGACCACACCGTGCTGAGCACACCAAGGCTGGTGGACGACGGTGAGGCCCCAGACTGGAATGACCCGAAGATGGGGAAGACGCGGCAGTGGAGTCGCAGATGGAGAGGAGTGGGAAACTTGACTGGTTCGGGTGCGCGGCAGCATTGCCGGCCACTTGAGGCAGGAGCTAGAACAGAGGTTGAAGAAGGAGCACGGCTGTTGGATTAAAATCCAACGGTCCAGCGGCTAGAATCATTTGTTGATTAAGTTAACAAAGCCCTGCGTACACGTCCGCTTAGTAGGCCCACAAGTCAGCCACCAAATCTGACGGGTCCCAGCTGTCAACGGGAGGAATAGTTTTTTTTGCATAACAAGGAGGCACTTCCTTCCGTGCGAAGATACAGCCGATGGGTCCCAGCTGTCAGGGGGAGGAAACAGTTTTTTCAGCTTAATAAGGAAGAACTTTCCTTGCGGCGACCATGGACCTCGTGGGTCCTAGCCGTCAGGCTCTCCACGTACAGTCCTCTTTCGATGACTCGTTTGTTGACCACGCCGCGCCGAGCGCAGCGAGGCGGTGGACGATGGCGAGGCCCCGTACGGGAACAACCAGAGATGGGAAGACGCGACAGTGGAGTCGCAGATTGAGAGGAGTACAAGGGTTATAACTGGTTCTGGTGCGGCGTGGGGCTGCAGTCGGTGGAGAATAACAGGAGGGTGTGGAGGGGTGGAGGGATAGCCTGGCCGGCGGTGGGGTAGCGGTTCACAGCGATGCGTGCTAAGCAAAGCCGCTAGCCGCTAGAGGCCGGACCAGGCGGTCCCGGCGTCGCTGGAGGATGAAGACAAGAGATTGAAGGTGCATGCCGACCGTTGGATATAAATCCAATGGTTGTGGATGTCATAATCATTTGTTGACCAAGTTGGCAACGTCCGGTGTAGGCTTCGACCTATTGTCCCACATGTCAGCCTGCAAAAATGTGGCATATATTTAACCCATGTTTTCTAGAATGTACAGTCCATTTGCTAGGCTGGGTGAACAAATAATTTCGCATCAATGCGGCCCATTTAACATTTTCTAAGAAATCCCAGCCCATTTGCACTTTCTTGAAATACACGAATTAGCTGGGCTCGTTCTATATATAATGTTAGGTTAGAAGGAGCAACTAATATCAAAAATTAAACCATTGCGACACATTTTTTATATATAAAATTAACAAATTAGCGAGTTATTGCTCAAAATAAAAATGAGCGCGTTATTATTACATTGGTCCTTAAAATCTTCGCAAGCTTTTGTACGCAATCACCAGGATTTTCCTACCTGTGAGTCAAAAACAACCAGGATTTTCCTTGCCAACTTCTATTAAACATTTACTTTTATAAGTTAATAACACGTGGGATGTTTTTATAATGTATATATAAGTCTGTATAAAATATACAATAATAGTAATAATATAAATATATATATAATGTGGTTAGAAGGGAAAACATAAATTGTACAGAGCATTATTCTTATATATAGATAAATAGAACAGAGATCTGCGTTTTATTAAAAAAATACATTGGGTTGCCAATCTTTAAGAAAAAGTAAAACCTACTCTGGGAGGCCCATTTGCCGGTATGGACCTCAAAAAATAAGTTGAAACCACTGTCTCCGTATGTCGTGGGCTACGCATACCTAGGCCTAGCTGATACTTGTTCGCCATCTGAGAAAAAATGATAGTACCAGCTAGATCCCCGAGCGAACTGGATTAAAGAGGGGGCCGACGGCCCGACTGAAGAAGCACATCTGACGCGATTTTTTTTCTTCAGTGGATGGCTCTCAATGGCCTTTTTTTTGACTTGCCTCTACACCATACAGCTTGTATTTTTAGCCTCCCAGTCCATGGTGGACCAGCAACCCATTTGCTGGGCGGGCCAACCTACAGAAACCAGCACTCGATTTTTCACCAAGCCCAAAAACAATGCATTACTATGCTTGTTTTGAGGCCGAAAACATTATGACAGGGGTTGAGCGGGGGAGGGGGGAAGACAGAGCAAAAATATTGAAAAGAGCTGATGCGCTGTTGCTACCCTAACAAAGTAGGTGCAATTCTTCCCGGGAAGAAGGTGTGCCGTTGACACCCCCACGTCACAAATCCCACAGTACACATACTAACAAGTTCACACACAAGTACAATAGAACAGGTAAACATTCGTATCAAACTCAGGTTCACAGGACACGTTCATATTCATAGCCAACATTCACAATCAACAACTCAAAAGATTCATATATACACAAGTTCAGCATGTCTATGCATCCAAATGATTGATAGATCACACGACGATATTCATAGATAATTCACAAAAAGATTCAGATATACACATGTTCAGTATGTTTATGCAACCAAATGATTGAGATCATAGCCAATATCATCCATGGACGAACTTTAATTACCTAGGGTACAGACTGGTAAATGGTGTTCAGTCGGAGGTACTTCTTGCTAAAATTAATGCTTGTACGAGTAAACTTTCGATTACATAAGAGGCAGCACAGAGAATCTGAACTTTGCTTGTACGTTTATCCTCAAATAGTGGCCTCGTGCCGAGGGAGGTTTGAGCTACTTGGCCACTACTTTCATCCAACTAGTTTACTGGCTCATCTTGGTCCAGTAGCTCGCCAAAATTGTACATTGCAGACAAGAAAGGAGGTGGTTGAGAAAATGAACCACCCAAATTTTTTGTACAGTTCAACTGAAATGGAGCATCCCTAGCGTGCAGACTGATTAAGTGCCAGATGAATATACGCGTCAACCAACTTGTCTGGAATCTTTAGACTCCATGCCATACAGTTCGCAACCATATGTGCCGATAGCCAAAAGGCACAAGTTGGGACCAAAGACTAGACTGTGTTTTTCTGGGCTATGCGCCAAGCAATATTTTTGGCGTTCACTCTCCTAATACTTGGAGTTTGACAACTGGTTGACGCCGGTTGATACTCGAATGAATATAGGCACTTCTTCTTGTCAACATCGATGCTTGTCTGAGTGAACTTTGGAGTACATAGCAGCAGCATAAGTACCTGTCCATCTGATCTTTTTGTGCAGTTCTATTGAAATCACCCAATGTGTAATGTGCATATTCATTTGAATTTGGGGACACGTGTAATGTTATATAGTTTATAAATATTAGTGATCGATAGATTCTTTAATTAGAGACGGTGCATGATTTATATGCAATTAATGTCTAAACGGGATTACACTATATGTTGTGTGCGTGAAACACATTATACATGTTTGAGAAGTAAAAAAACCGCATGAAACACACATTAATTGGAGACAGTTAGCAAGGAATGCATACATTGGATTTCAACATAAAGTGGTTTCAAATATTTGGAAATCCAAATTAAGATCGATACAGCCTTATGAATCTGAGATCATGCCATTTGTAAACCATATTTATGTATAAAGGGTGTTGTGCTTTTGAAAGTATATATAAAAAATGATGTATATAGAATTTTATTCCAATCGCAAATGGAACCTGCCCGAACAATAATAGAATACAAACTGGATTCGAATTGAGTTGGCACGGTAAACATGCACTCTTGCTCTTCAAAAATTTGCACGAAGCGGGGAAAGTCGCAGTAACCGCCCGAAACCAAAATCTGCGAGATGGAAATTACTGCCTATCCCTGCCACGCAAAGCCTATCGGCTCGATTTCTATAGGTTTTCATAGGGGTAGGTTTGTAATTTCCCTCAAACGTGACATAACCGCCTCTCACCCGGATTCATACACGATGGGCACCAAAACACAGTGTCTCCTCGGCCGAAATCGACTCCCTCCCCTATTCATACATGGTGGGCGCGAAAAACAAACTCTCGTCGGCAAATATTCGGTGTATGCGAGATTATCGTCCTATCCCCAACCGACTAATATTGCTGTGATGCAGGAAATTTTAAACGGGGGCTAAGTTTGTAAATTTCCTCGCATTTGAGACAAGCGCGCCCTGAAGACATGGTTCCCCCTCCCTCTCTCCCTCCATTCCCCCATTCGTACTCTGTGGGCGCCAAAACACCCTCTCCACCCCAGCCTCCACCGTCCGCCACCCCATCCACCGCCGTCCTCCTCCACCATGCCGGAGCTGATACCCCGACGCCGTTGGCCATTACAAGAGGACCAGGATCCTTGCATCCCGTCCTATTGCTTCATCCCCGCCATCGTCCACCTTGCCGGCGCCGCTCCTACGACCGTCTCGTCCACCGCGCCCCGCCGCCACCGTCTACCCTCCTAGATCCGCTTCCATGCCGCCGACAGCCATCGCTACCGCAACACCGTCAAATTCTCAGCAGATGCATACACGGCGCCGCACCAGAGGTGGTACTCTTTCGTATCTGCTCAACTTATTTATCGCAGCAAGAAAATAGATCGCCACTGCTTTACTCTGATTTCTTGTCCATCACTTACTTGCTAGTTGAAAGCAAACATTGGTTGCGAAGTTGCCTTTGTCCAGTTTGCACCTTCAGATCTGCCATGGCACGCTCAACACTATACTCGCAATGCTTATGGTTTTCCCCTTTTATATTCCACACTAGTTAAATGACAGTAGACTAAATTTGAAAATTGGGTCAGTCGATTTTTGAGAGCTCGCCGGAGTTCGCTGGTGCGAAGGAAGGGGCTTGGGTGGGGACGGTGGTTGTGGGGGCAGTGGTGGGGCCTCGCTAAACGAAGAAAACTCGATGTGGGTGGGGGCGGGGGCGGGGGTGGCGGAGGAACACAGTCAGTGGGGGCCGGTGGTTTGGCCGGCGGCCCGTGCAGTGTTGTGTATGGGAAGAATCAGAGACGAGGAAGAAGAAGGGTTAGGAGACGTAGGATCTTCATCCAATGGTCTGAAATGGTCGACTGACCCAAATGACAAAAGTTACGCGACTTGCATGCAGACATGCAGAATATGCTTCATCTTCTGTTCTATAACATGTTCCTCTTCTGTTCTTCTTTAGTAAGCACAGTATGTTCCTTGTCAGGAAGGGGAGCAGGGACATCTGCAGTCGACACCTCTATTAGGCCGGTTCTGCTAAATGATTTCACACTTCGAGTTGGTCTGCCACAATACCCCGGAAATGGTGGGAGCCGCGCGGTCTTTGATAGACTAAACTGATAGTAACAGTTGTGCGCCTTCAGATGAATAAAGCTGGCCTGTAGGTGATCGATAGGATGCATATTAGTAGCGGCAAAACCCTATGTTTTCTAGCCAGTTCCACTTTCCTGATTTATTCATGGTGGTTATGGTGTACCCCTACTATCTACACTAGATCTGCCTACTGGCTCTGCGCTCTCGTTATCATGGTTTGGCAATAAACTTTCTATACGGTATATTTTGAACCTATCGTCTGCCAACTATCCTTACATCTGGGGCTCCCAACAGGGAGCTTATTTTTTGTGTAGTTGTGCCAGATTATATTAATCTACTCACCATATTACAACACATATGGGCTCTCTCATCAGAATCCAGTGATAGCACACAAGGGTTTACAGGGAGCCTCTATTATATTACAATATCCTCTACATTACAAAGATAATCTCACTACTATTTGTGTTTCATGCTTTACAGATATTGTAGGTAATCACAATGAATATAAGAATGCGCACATTAGAAGAATATTGCGGAACAATTCAATGGGTAGCAAACTTGGCATCAAGGGATTGAGGTCCATTGTGGATGCAATGAAACCCACATGCTCCCGACCTATAGATTCGTATTCAGAATATGATCCTAATGACTATTCCGAGCTCAAGGAGTCAAATGCAGATGGCCTATCCTGTTCACCCAATAAGGTGCCTGTTCTAATTTGGCATGGTTTTATTGGTTGCACATATCTTGCATAAGGTGTCTTGCATTTCTTTTGCTTCGTTGCACCGCCATCTGCTTAGTTTACTCATGATATATGTGAAGATGCCATGCCCATCCATTATCAACACCTATTCCATTTGTCGCCATACCATGTTTTTCCATTCAAATGATGTTCTTGTGTTTCAGACATCCAAAAGGAAGAGGGTGATTGCAGAACCTGAAGGAGTACAAGCAAAGTCCTTGAAAAAGGTGGTGCTACCGGAGAAGTCACATAGCACCCGATGTATATTGGCGATCGAACCAACGCCGCAAAACCTAGGATATCGCAACTATGCTGGTCGCTGCTTTGGTCTTGTGAGTACCTATTGTCCTATCGCTGTCCTTACATTCATACCTGGTGGATTATGTGACATCATTGTGCATTATAGCTTTCTTATCCACTGTTCGCTCCAAATTATCAGATCTATATTAATGCTTAAATTAATGTAGAATAAACCCAATGCCTATGAAGAAATTTAGTTCTGCATTGTTCTTGTAAGTATATGTTGTCCTTTATCACTGTACTTATATTTGTCAGCTAGTTCTTCATGTACACTTTGCAGCTTATTTTCCCTTGTCCTCCATTTTTCTACACATCAGTTCTACATTTACTCTTGCCAAAATATTGAATAAAACCAATGTTACTGAAGAAGTTTAGCTCAGCATTGCTCTTGTCAGTGCCTTCTGCCTGTATGTTGTATTTACATTTGTACTCTGCATCTTAAGTTAAATAATCGCCAGTTGTTCTTATATTTTCACATCTATATTTACTCTTAACAAAATGTAGAATAAAGGCAATACTCTTGAAGAAGAGTGTGCGGTAAACTTCTTGAATTGCCCCCCCCCCATCAATATGGACAAGGCCTTTATAGAGCCTATCTTCACTAGTAATATACGTTTGTCCTCCTCGAGCCTTCAAACTTTGTTGTTTATATTTGGATAGCTATGAGTGCAAATGCTGTTTATTTTTGTCGTCTGCATCAAATTGCTTGTTCAAAGTTTATAAAGTCGAAGTACATAAACATAAGTTTGTCCTTCTCAATTTCAGTCTTTAGTTGTACAATCTAGTTCCTTATTCGTACCATGTAAATTAAACTAAACATAGCAAGTTATCTTCTTTAGCACTATGTGTATGCTTGTGTTCTTGATCTATAATCCAGTGGTGTGGTGAGACTACCAACAACACCACAATGTCATATCCTGCTATGTCTCAACTATGAACAATGCCATATTATATTAATGTTATTTAAGTCGTGTCTCTTTATCTACCAATCTGAAATGGTATAAATTGACAGTGCACTCACCATTCATGCTTATACGCTGTTTAGAACTACATCTATGTTTCTGTTCTTGATCTGTAATCCAGTGGTCTGGTGAAGCTGGCCGCTCCTACACAATGCCATTTCCTGTCGTCTAAACTATGAACAATGCCTATTATGTTAATGCTAATTTAAACCGTGTCTCTTTATTTCTGACAAAGAAATGAGACGAATTGACAGCGCTGATGCTTATACGTGCAAAACATGTTATCTACCTACTTGTTTCTCTTTCAGGGTGACAACACTGCTGCTAGGAAGAACTGCCATAATGATAGTGAGCGAACCAATTGTTTGTCCCTCTAACACATATTCCAGAGGAGAAGGCAACACATATTGAGGGTAGGGATACAACCACGAAGTCACATCTTGATGTAGTGTCAAACTTACTCAGTGACACAAGCTCGATGAAGTCGCCGCCTGAATCTATTTGACTTCTTCAGTCTGAAATCAAGCAGAAATACATGCTTCCGCTCAAATACGACTGGAACTCCAATCTCTATGCAAGATTAGCCGTAAGTACATGACATTTATTGATGCTATGCAGCTTAAGTTGGTGGATATCAGCGCCAAAGAAGCGCAGTCTCATCAGGTTGCTAAGCTGCTTGCGCTGCAGCTCCTAGGACAGGCTAATCTTTCTTGAACTATGTTAAAGTGCTGTCGGTTATGTCTATTATTTTGTCTGCCTGTTAACTTCCACTGGTGGCGACCTGCCTAGTTTATGTAATCTGCAGTCTGGTTGCCCTTTATTATCACTGGCGCCGAACTTTGATGCCGAGGGGATGTAATATGCTATAATTTCTTTGTTGTATAGTCTAGGTTTATTCTTGGTCACTATGCTGTAATTTAGGCCAGAAGGTTCAGTGGATCTCAGTGTTGTTGGTCTTCAGGCCGGCCCGTTACTCATATGGGCCAAAACTTGGGCCTATAATCATCTTGGGCCATTAGCAGGTCTAAACCTATAGTTGTTTCCCTCCTTTAACAGCCGAGTAAAGTTCTGTCCAGCCGGGCCAGAGAATACCACGGGCTTTTAACAGGCTAAAACCTAGATTGGGCTAGCGTTGAGCCAAAAAAATGACGGGCCAATACAGGCCGAAATTGCCTAAGGCCCATGTTTGGCCCAAATAGGACGAGTAGTTAACAGGCCAAAATATATCTCGGGCCTGTTTGGCCCAATAAAATTATGGGCTTTAAGCAGGCCGGTATCTACGCGGGCCATAGGGCTAAAAGTGTCACGGGCCATTATCAGATGGGCTGTAAGCAGGCCAGATTCAACACGGGCTATAATTAGGCCCAACTATTACACGGGCCATTAACAGGACGATAGGCTAGTTGGGCTGAAATTTATCCACGAAGACTACGAGCCGTTAAGAGGCCTAAAGTTATTTCGGACAAGAAATAGCCCAGTTTCTGCATGGGCCGTTAAATGGCCTAAAGTTAAACCGGGTCGACAACGTCCCAGATGCACCATGGGCCGCTAACAGGCCGAAACTATTATCGGGCCGAACTGGTAAACGGGCATTTAACAGGCTGAAATACAAACCTGTCTTAGTATGGGCCCAAAAGAACAGTGGCCTGTTAACGGGCCTGATCCGATATGGGCCATAATTTGGCCCAAAACACGGCAGGCTGTGAACGGGCCTGATCTGGTATGGGCCTCAATTTGACCCAAAACATGGCACGCTATTAACGGGCCAGCCCACTAGTGTCTGAAAAAACATGGTGGGCCTTTAGCTGGGCCGGCCTTTTCACTGGAATGGGCCTCTGTTGGGCCGTGCCACGTGTCGATGTATCATAGGCGCCTCCTATCCAATGAGTGGATAACATCTATCCGAACATTGAGCCAACACGTGTTTCCTCCGGCTAATGAGAATTTTACACGTGGAAAATCCCCATTGGGCCGGGCTGTTAACGGGTTATCGGATCCAAAACCGGACCCAATAGCTTAATGGCGACCCGTTACAGTCGATGCCACGTGTCGGTCACCCTTGACGAAAGCACTTCTATGACGCACGATTTATCGTCATGGAAGTGGACACTTCTGTGATGATAATTTTGGTAATGTCATGGAACACTTCTACGACAGCACAAGTATGACTAGCTTGATTCTGTCATAAAATTCTCATGGATGTACATGCATGACAGAAAACGTGACATACTGTGACAAACACGTATCATCATGAAAGTGTATTTTATTGTAGTGTACGCCAGTTCGAGGACTTCCCCGTCCTCCCTCAGACCCAGCAGCCGACGAGGTCCTACCTCGGGGTCCGGCAGCGGCGGTGGGGGACGTCGGTCGCCGAGATTACAGATCGGGAGACACCCACCCACCGGTGGCTTGGTAGCTTCCACACGGCCGAGCTCGCGGCCAAGGAGTACGACCGCTGGCAGGTCCGCTACCACGGCGTGGCGGCTAGGCTCAATTTCCCCTTCGGCACACGTCCTGTCCACCTCGTTCCGCCGGAGCCAGGGGTGGTGAGCTCGGCTATGGCGCGGGAGGACCGCGAGGCATGGGAGCGCCTCGAGGCCGAGGCCGCCAACGAGGCCTACATGCAAGAGCTCCGCCGGCAGCATCCGCGGCTCATGGAGGCGGAGCGGGCGATCTTTGCCGGCGAGGTTATCGCGCTCTCCTCCGATGACGAGGTCGAAGGCGGCGAGGACGGCGGCGCGGAGGGCGGCGAGGTTATCGCGCTCTCCTCCGATGACGAGGTCGAAGGCGGCGGCGACGGCGGCGCGGAGGGC
Organism: Aegilops tauschii subsp. strangulata; assembly: GCF_002575655.3. Classification (NCBI taxonomy): domain Eukaryota; kingdom Viridiplantae; phylum Streptophyta; class Magnoliopsida; order Poales; family Poaceae; genus Aegilops; species Aegilops tauschii. The sequence continues at coordinate 114,501,487 of NC_053039.3, read as the reverse complement.
GTTGAGGTGGGCCCCGAGGACGAGGAGATCAACATCGACGAGTGGAGGAGTGCCTTCACCAACGACCCCGATGACGGCACCGGCCCGGACCCGGCTCGCGGCACACCGTACATGACGAGGAAGGATTGGCTCGACCTCTACTTCGACCGAAAGTAGTTTACCTTAGTTTAAATTTATGTTTTATGTTCGGTTATGCAAAACTATCTATGTTTATGTTTGAATGCATGCTACTTTCGGTTGAACCTGCTTTGAACTTGATCATATTAAAGCTTACAACGTTAAGTTTAGGGGATCGACTAGAAAAGGCCAAAAATTGCTGGAGTATATATATATATATCCACTAAGAGTTTTAGTCCTTTAACTTTTAGAGGATCGGCTAGAGATGGCCTTATGACTTGTTTATTTCAGTTTTTCACAATGTGATACTCTATATGTGCAACTATTTGCCATGCAGTTCAATTCCATCAATAACAGTTTCAACAATAGCACTATGAATTACAATATTTGGTTGTTGTTAAGGATATTGCAGTTAACATGCCTTTTCATTTTTTTTAACAATAACTAGTGTACTTTAAAAACCTGCACAATAGCAGTTTGAATGACTATTTGCTTGTTTTTAAATGTTATGCTTGATGCAGTTAACACACCTTTCCAATTCTTGTTTTGCTTAACTAGCGTGCTTAAGCCTGCACACTAAAGCTATCATTTCTAGATTATGTTGTCTACCATGGATATATTTGGTTGATGTTTAGCCCGTTGTGCTTAACATGCCTTTATACGTACTCATGCAGGACAATATTGAGAACGGTGTTGTTTTCCATCGAGGTTATTTTCATCGCATTGCTTATATGTACTCACTGTTCAGAATATCGGTAGCTAGTACCATATAGCCTGGGGTTGATAAGGTATTAATCGTCGAATCAGACATTTCACTGAGTATATCTGTAACCCATTTATCAGTAGGTTAACTAGGGCCATATTTAATATATCTGAGGCTACACAGCAACATACATTGTACTGAATGAATAAATATGCAATCCCAGACTACATAGCAACAAGGAAGAGTGTTACCTTTAATGTTGTGATGATGTCTAAATATACATGTAATAAAATCTTATATAATGGGATGGAGGGAGTATTGTACTACATCATTTTTCAATTGTTGTTTAGCTTCTAATATTAACTTGGTGCTTTTAGGTACATATATCATTGCCAAAGTTCCACACTTCGACCCTTTCTGGGGCAATGAGATATTCATGAACCAGCATCAAGTGAGGAACCTGATAAAGATTGTTATTAAAATGGGTCCAAAGACGTTAATCGAACTATTTGTTTACACTTTATGTAAGACAACGGTGAACTGCAGGATGGTAAGTAAGAACCCTGTAGCCTTCTTTTTACTGCCCGTAATGAGTTGTGTTAGATGACAATGTCTGAATCTTTTTTCCTTTGAAGTGGATCCTGAAGCAGTTTACTCAAGATTACCTCTCAAACTACATGATTGGCGCCCGACCATCACAAGGGGTTGGACTAGAGTCCTGCATGCCTTCTGCATCCAGGAGAGCACAATAGGGCCATTCCGCTTCACCTTGTTCAGCAACCGGAATGTTTGTCGCCTCTTTCTTTACCATCTGTAATACTACAAGTATAGAACCCTGGTTCATCATTCTTTATTTGGTGCTTATGTAATTCTTAAACATATGTACCTGTGAATCGAATAATGCATTGGTTGTTTGAACCTGATGGATATGAATAAAGCTAAAGCCTACTTTCAAGTTTAAATTAGGTGCAATTTTAAATAGCAGCAATTAAATTAGGGCGAAATTAGGGTGTGCAGGTCATTACGGCGCACACGGTTAATAAAGCACAATGTGTGCGATATACATCGTAATCTGACAGGGTTCACGAAGAGGAAACGTGTGTAACAATGCACACAGTTGCCGTTTGTAAAGCGTGTGTGATGTCAGACACTATCGCATATGGTGCGGGAAAACTTAATGTGCGTGATTGTCTACTATCGTACATGGTTTATAATCATGAACTGTTTGTGATGTGACAGGCATCGTAAAACTCCCGTGCCTGGAATCTGCCTGGATTTAGGTAAAACCACAAAACTCCGATTGCGATGGCAATGCGAGCACAAACGAGTAGCAAGGATGAAGCGTTGGGGATATTCGAGATATCAGAAACGGTTATATAGGGACAACTGTATGCATCAAGGCTCCCTATCCCTGACGGTTTCTCGGTCGTGTGGGAAGGACCCCCCCTATCGCCCACACTCACTTGGCGACGGTTCCAAATGCCATCGCGGAAAGGGGTTAAAAACCGTTTTGTATAGCATCGATGCGTACTAGTGTAAATATATATGTATGTTGTATTTTTTGCAAATTTTACACAACCATTGGGGATTTGCTATACTAATTTAGTTCCAGGTTATAACTTACTTGCAAACAGAAATGACCACCATATAAGTATATGACATACCTATTTTACTGAATTTGTTGATGTCCCTTGCTAATAGCATCAAGAAAGGAAGTTCATCGCATACCCACACCAATTGATTCACCTATATAATCACTCCTACAAAGGGCTACCAATAATCAACAGTCATGCAGTCATGTTTAGAAGAAAGCATCATCAAATGACCGATAATAAATATCGCACACGCTGCCTTAAAGCATGCTTTCTCAGCTTCACTCAATAGATTTGTTGTATCTCTGGCTCAGAATTTTTCTGCTGGCTTCAAACTATGAGAATCATTCCCAATCATTCCAATATTACTCTTCAAAAATCAATAGAAGTAGCACTTGTATGGTCATCAATAAATGTCTCTTGGTCCACAAGGAATACCAATTCACTCTCCTTTCTTAAGATATTTTCAAGCACTGATCTTTCCTATCTCTTCAACTTACAAGAAATGTATTGTACTTAAGATCAACCTTTTTTGTTTCAGGGAAGTTGAGCAATCCATCAAATTTCATTTCCTGGAGCATAATTTTTTTTATTCGGTAAATCCATTCAAAGCAGCGCGGACATGATCTGCCTTAGTCTAGACTCCAAATTAATTTTTCCATCTTCATTTTCTAGGCTTGAGTCATCTCCCTTAGTGAAATAATATCTTAAATCTCCACTAGATCTCAATGCAACACTTGCTGAATAACTTGATCTAGATAACATCTTTATGTGACTGAAACAAAAACTAAGGTAATAAACGGAAGCAATGATTCATCAATAAATAAAGTTCCAGAACAAAATTTATCACGTTTGTAACTTATATAATTCGACATCTAGTACAAAATAATCTGAAGAAAACTAAGATGTGTAAGATGTGTACAAACTAAATAAAAAACCATACATTTTTTTCATTATGTTACTTTAACTATCACAGATGAAAGGGTGTATACTTTTCAACTAACTTGACCAAAGAAAATAAAATTGCATTCTCATTAAAGCATACAAGTAATTTTAATAATACATACACATAAAGTTTGTTTTATCCTCTATAATATAAATCAATACATTTTAGAACTAGTGTCTGCATTTGCATTGCAATATTCATCATGAGACTGATTTGACATATTGCTCTATAGATTAAGTCGCATTGGTTTCCGTACTAATAACTCCACACAAGACTTTTTACATACATATAATTATTGGCATAATTTTTGTTTCAATAATAAGATTGCACATCATCATATTTCTAAGAATATTATTTATGAACACTAAGATAAAGGAATAAATCAAAATTATGTTTTCAGTAAGTTTCAATCACAAAAACTTGCTAACTTATCCCATTAATCGTAAATTTAAGTACATGCAACTTAAAATACGTAAAACAATTGCCCACCTTTTTATTGACATTTTAAGATCCCAAACCAGAATATTTCATACTAGGCAGATGGATTAAGTTCAAGATGAGAGTATTCTCAAGGGAACAAGTGTGTAGAAGAACAAACAAGTAGACACATAATCATGAACAATGGGATTGAACACGTAGTAAACAGATTCAGAGAGGTCTAGCAAAATGAAACTTTAATGCACACCAAGTATTGGAGAACAACTAACCTTTTGAGGAAAGCTTCTGATATGCATCTGCTCCTATTTTAATAACTTAGAACAGCAGTGCTTATCTCACTTTTTGTACGTGATTGCTGGTCCAACAAGAGTGTACATGAACAAATAGGTAGCAAGAAGAACGGAAAGAAGAAAAGGAACAAGATATATAACAGAATGAATCAATTTTCACAACGCCGTTATTTGAGCACATTACTCCATGCATCCATTGTATATCTAAATATCTGTAACAACCAATTTGACCCCACATGAACAGGTATATCATTTTGACATTTACAACCCATTACAGATGTATATAAGCAGCTATATGAGGGGAAATAGGCCACATACACACAACCATCTTTCCAAATCTTGATACAGATAAACGTCCTACGATCTGTGTGCCCCGCCCTTATGTGCTACTCCCTCCGTCCGAAAATACTTGTCATCAAAATGGATATATCTAGAACTAAAATACATCTAGATACATCCATTTCAATGACAAGTATTTTCGGACGGAAGGAGTACAAGTCACCTTCCCGTAGGTACATGGTGCAGCGATCTTGGAAAACAAAGTCACGTACGTGCGTAGATATAATATATGCAAATGGCCGTGTCTATGATAACACATCACAGGCGCTAGCTAGCTAGACGTTTTGCCTTTTTTTGCCTTAATCATGACGTGCGTGTCCCAACCACTAAGCTCGTTTTACAGCACCGCGCGCCACGTGAAACGACGCGAGCTCCCGTCACCTTTTCTCTCTCATCAATCGGCCTGGTGCTCTACACACGCAAAAATTAACCAAGTCGGACGCAAGGGTTGATGGTGTCCAGCTTTCGAATTACCCAAAGGGGCACGTCGGATGGGCGCACTGGCACGACGCAAGAGGAAAGCTAGGTTTTAAAGATGCTACATATAACAACTTTGGATAACAGCTCAACTTGCTGTGATGTGTGATGACACACACGCGGCTGGACAGCTGGCTGGGACTTCCGTACCAATTGTTCACCACTTACGTACATACGTGTCGTCCATATATGAGCGGAGCTTTTTGCGGTGATTAACCGTTAATAAATTGCCACTATCTCGTTTGTTTTCTTTCATCTCGGGCTCTCCACTAAGCCGCCTTATGTTGGGTGAAGTCTATTTTTGTTCTCCAACAACTGTTTGAGCTTAGTTTTGTTCCCTAAGCTAAAATAATAAATTACACCCTCCAATCCATATTAATTGATTTACTACAACTTGCAGCATTACTATGGACCGGAGGGAGTACTTCAACCACCAACTTTTAATGTTGCACATATATATCTGGTCCTGGCACAAGTTAAAGAAAACCGGTGTATCACAGGTGACATGTGGCTCATGAAGCTCCATCATGAGAGATCCAACAGCCGAAGTTGATTTTTTTTTTCTTTCTATTTTTGCACACCAATGCTTCATAGTCTTCCCCACATGGCGGTTATGCGGTTATGCCGCACACTGGCAGCCCTATGTACAGAAAATTAGGAAGGAATAGACAATATAGAAATAACAGTCAAGAAAATGATAGAAATCACCAAAATGGGGGGAAATGAAATGTTGGCACAAAAATAATCTAAATGTAATTTCTTTTAAAGAGGAAATATTCCACAAAGACTTTTAACCGGAAAATTTGCAGCAAAACAAAATATGTGATATTCAGAAGTATTTAAAAAAACACTGCAATAAAAACCATTAAAAGATTATGGTTACAAATCACCATGTTTCCAATTGCTTTTCCATAAAAGTTATTTCCAATTCCCTATTTTCAATATTTGATCAATCTTGGACTTCAATAGTTTTACATAACTTAGCTGGTTGTATCCAGTTTTTCTTCTTCTTAGGGACTTAGAAATCATGCTTTTGAATGTTTTTGTTTGTTCTCATGCTTATTAGCTGCCACCTGTGCGAACCCACCACGACCTCATTGGCCATGCATACACCTCTTTCTCTAGAAAGAATGAACCGAATACATCATCTAAATGGAAGTTAAAGTCAAATTTGTCTGTTTTTAGGGGGTTAAGTGCGACCAAAACTAAATTCACCTTATTGTTGAAGGACCAAAAATAGATATTTCCTTTTATTTCATTCCTTTTTAGTTTTAAATATTGTATAATGGCATGCACCTGCTAATATTTTTTGTGCACAATAGAAATATTCTTAATTTCTGTTTGCATAATATAATGATGCTTTATTTGTATGTTTATACATAATTAGTTAACATGTTGTAGATTTCATGACAACCACACTATCGTCCAGGCTAAGAAAAACACTCCTCTCGTCCAATCCATTTATTGAGAGGACTGTCACCGTATGGTATAAATGAGTAAGCCAAATCCCCTGTATAGCTCATGAATTATATGGAAGGCAACTCGATCATGTAACTTTGCACATGTACTTGAATTTACAAGACACAATAGCTTGTCAAACCAAATGTCTAGCTTGTCAAGTGCATATATATTCATGAATAAAAGCACGAATAACTCGCATGCATCTATCTAAAGTATGCAATTAAGAAAACCCAAAATTAGTCCAATTAATTGACATACATACACAAAAGTAATTAATTCCCATTTTTATATCACGTCACAAAGAGTGCAAGACTCAGCTTTCAAGTAAAGGGAAGGCATGTGATCTTGCTTCACCCCCATTAGTGATCCCATTAAAGCTTGCATCTGCCTATGCTTTTTGTTTTTGTTTATGTAGCTAAGTGTTTCCCATAATGGATATGTAGCTAGCAGTCAGTTTGCGCATGCCGTCATTAATTGGAGCTCTCAGGAACCACTTCTTTCCTCATGTGGAAGAGAATCCCTTTTAAGAAGGTCCAAAACTTGCTGCACTTCCGAGGTGGTACTAAACATCCCGCCACCTAGTCATGAAACCTACATGGGCCTTAGAGATTTTTCTGTAATTGTTTTATGGGTCTAAATCCCATCTATATTTCAATAACATTAATTAGAATCCCCCATTGAGTAGTATCACTGACATGTGGTCGACCATGAGAGATGAGACCCATGCAAGCATGTGGGTAATATATTTGATCTGGGAACACCTACCAGGAGGTTGCCCTCTATGAAGCAGAGGGCATCCTTTGTGAATTAAACATATTATCGGATGTAGGAAGGCCGGCGATGCAGGCCGTTGAGGTTCTAGAGTGTCGCTAATGGCTTTGCATGGGTTCCTCCAGGGGGAGGTGTAGAGGCATGCACAACTTTGTGGTGGATTCAAGGATCTCGCTCGGCAGATGCATGTCGTGCTAGACCGGAGGTTGGACGATTGCATGTAGTCGTGTGTTAGTGGCTTATCGGATGTCGTGCTAGCTATCTTAGGTGGAAGACGTTCCGAACAACCTTCCTCTTGCATCACTTCCTCCTATTTGTTGACGTCGTCGCCGGGGCACTCCTCTTTGGAGTTGGTTGTCTTGGTCACTATTGGTCATGTATGGTCACATGGTGGTGATGCGGTAGTGCGTCATATGCGCTCTCATATGTATGTGTATCAATGGCACGCCCACAACTTCATCTAGATCATTGGATCTCTATGTGGTTCATTGCCTTGCAACCTCCATTCAGCGGCGAGTGGATAGTCATCCCTCTTTTAAGGGCATGGATACTCATCCCTTGATGCGGAATACTACATATTGCCAATGGGATCTTGCAAAAAATATACCAATGGGGCCCTTCATCTGGGCCGGGTTGGTGCATGGGCACGTGGAGTTTCGTGGAGGTCTACTTTGTGGTTATCTCCGGTGGACACCATGGAGTTTTAGCAGAGTACGCCTAGGGATGCTATAGGATGATACGTCGTCAAGATGGTGACTAGAACACCGCTTCATATCCACAGTGGAAATATGTGATCTAGACTTTGCTAGTTGGACCGATTAGCGACAAACTTGTGACATTACCTTGCTAAATGTCTTTGTGCCATATTTTTGCCTTGATTGGTTGGACCCAACACCCTGGAGGAAAATCCTTTTTATCTTGTCGTCTCAGGCTAGACGTCGCGACGTTGTTGTTTTTCCCCTTCTTGAAAGAGTTGATGCAGAAGAAGACTAGTGTCGTATGTGTTTTTGCATATCTTGTCATGGTTCTTTAATTGATGTCCATCTAATATACTCTACTTGATGATGACTTTGACCATGTTAACTTGCGTTAAATTTAATAATATTGCTTGTACGCGTTTCTTGATAAGAGGATGGAAGGTTTAAACTTTTTATTTTGAAAAAAGAATCTAGTCAAGTATTAAAAAATTAGAATCATATGAAAATGCTTTTGAATGCGAATCTAATGGTGACCACTTTGTGCAACCTAAACTCGTATCATTAGACCAATTGTTGGTCAAAACATGAATTTAGATTGTCAAACTACGTCCAGAGTTTGGAACTGTTGACATATAAATGCATAACCCATCTTTCCCCGTCAGTTTGAGTTTTGGGTGAACTGACCTGTGTGTGTAGTTCTACAAGGTATCAGAGCCAAAAGGTCTTGAGTTCAAGACCCGGCTGGCACACTAGTAGAAAAAGGCCCATTTGTCCCGGTTCATAAGGCCCATCTGTCCCGGTTGGGGAACCGGGACTAAAGGGTCGTTACTAATGCCCTAGGCCTTTAGTCCCGGTTCTTATACAAACCGGGACAGATGGGCCTCCACGTAGCCGCTCCGGCGAGCCCGGGCAGGAGGGCCTTTGGTCCCGGTTGGTAGACCAATAAGCTTCCACACGTCAGCATTTCAGCGGCTGGTTATTTTTTTTGAAAGGAGGTGGTTTAGGGGTTTTGGGGGTTAATTTAGGTTGGTATAGGTAGCTAATAGAGAGATGTGTTCTCTCTTATCTCCGTGCTACTGCTACTGCTATGCCTAAACATGACTTAGATTGAAGTGAGGCAACATGTGGTGCATGTCGAAAGTAATACTAATCCTAACTTGATCAAGTTTGGATTGTACTACTTTTGACATGCACCACATGCATGTTGCCTTCACTTCAATCCAATCCATGTTCATTTCATCCACAGATATATAATAAATCTTCATGCTCGCATCATGCATCATCATAATAACAAGTCCGACTAATCATCATCATACAACTTCTACTCGTTATTAATAACAAGCCATACGATCATCATCCTGATAGTCATCGAACCAACCCTACTTTGTCCTTAGCACATGATCATCAGTATTAGGTAGGACCTAAATACCCTCTTTAAGGTAAAATAGCATAAAACAATATAGACCCTGACTCTCCATTATGGAGAATGGAGATCATCCTGTCTCCAATTCTTGCGCTTCGCTTCCTTTTGCTTCCAAGAACCTCCTTACGACTGTCCATACATTTTTTTCCATTCTCTAATTAGCATGTCTCCACTTCTTTTAGAAATCCGGTATGGACAGTTGAGATTCGTAGGATGACCTGGATATATGTTCAAAACACGAAGGCTACCATTCTGATACATCCAATGAGGCACACAATCCTCTGGGATTCTCTGTTGAAAAACATAGTAATAACTTCATAGTTAGCAATGATGTACTAGTTTTAGAAGTATGCAAAAGATGCATGGATGTCGTAATAGTAAAATATCTTACCAGGGTATCTCCATGGTAGTTACCGTGGTTCAACACGTGCACTAGTGGCACGTATTGACCATAATGTTGAGGAGTTTGATTGTAGATATTGTAATTCTCAAGATCAGTAAAAAATCCGACCAGCTGATTTTTCTCCTGATAAGTTAATTCGGAGCCATCGGTGTAGTGGATTTTGTCTACCATGTTCCGCACATTGTTTGAACAACCAAAATAAGCTGTCAATGGAAATAAGTTGTCAACTATTTTGAAATAAACAATATAAATTAGCTAATAACTATGTTTGAGAAACTCACATAGCGGTAGAACTGGAGGCGTATCAACAAGGACCCAAATGTCCATATTGTCTTGCTCGATTTCAGGATCACCAAGATCCATGGTGACAAGCATACCCTCATCAAAACCATACATCTTGCAAAATGCTTCCCAATTTTTGCAACCAAAATGGGTTACACTCTCAGCATTATACAGATTTACTTCAAAATCCACATCATGATGGGTCCTTAGGTGAATTTTCTTCGTTTCAAAATTTTCATGGTCTTCAAAATCCATCCTCTCCAAGACATAGCGTCTTGCATGGCATGGGATAAGCTATACTCGAATTGTAAAAGATGAAAATTACACGTTCAAATAGTTGAAGTCATGCTTAATTACGAAAAAACACTTGTCGCCGTTGCATACCGTTTCAACATCGAAGGTCTCCTCGAGCTTAATGTTGAAGCGCCGATCATCGTCCAGGTGAGGCCTATCGCACAAACCTCGATCGTCGTGGCACCACCCACACTCCCCCGGGAGACTTTCGTCGTCCGATGATGACATTTCCTACGTTCATAATTCAAAGATTAAACTTGTACAATTAAATATATGTACTAGAAAAACTAAATTAGATCATTATTATTCATCACGGGTTGACTGTCGGTTTGTCGAGTCTTTTCTTGAAAACTCTCAGCTCACGTGGTGTATACTTTCGACCGTTGGTGATGGTCGCTCCTCCATTTGTCCCCGAGTGCATTACACCAAAATGTCTAGCACACGGGAACAAAGGAGAAGCGACCCCCACGACAACAGTCGGGATTCTTCGTCCTCTCATATATATATATGGTGGAACTCTCCCTCACTAATTCCTCTCTGACATTTGCGACCGTCGGTGATGGTAGCTCCTCCTTTCGTTCCCGAGTGCATTACACCAAATTTTCTAGCACACGGGAACGAAGGAGAAGCTACCCCCACGACAACAGTCGGGATTCTTCGTCCTCTCATATATGGTGGAGACTCGACAGACTTAAAGTCAACCTGAAATATCGTTTAATTATCTTTCTAAAAGAGGATTTGGCTGGTCTCACCTCGATGTCAGAGGGGGCGGTGACGGGGACGACGGCGGGGATGATGGAGGGGCCGGGGGCTCCTAGATTTCTGCGAAAACAAAAACCCTATAAGCTATCAACTAATCATATGCATATGCCTTGCATAGTGCTCCCCAATTTTAGCATTCAAAGTAGGAGTAGTTTTCCAATTTGAGCATTCAATAAGCAAAATCAAATCGCAAAATAAAGTAGTATTCAAATTAGGATGCATTCAATTATAAGCAAAACTACATCATCTCCATTCGTCCGTACATCGTCGAATATTATCACTAATACACCTCGAATACTATCATACATATCGCCAGTACAGCTAGAACCGTAGCACCCGACGGGTATTGGCGCGGGCGGTGGACACCCAAAGGGAAGGAACCATCACAGGATCATAGCTCCAGTGAGATCCTTGAAGAACCTGCCAGGTATTGTCGAACCTGCCCTCCAACGCAACCATGTAGCGACGGACGTGCTGGTCCTCCTCGCTGACACGATGACGTACCACCTCCGCGATGTCCGGAAGCCTCGGCACCGTCACTGGCCCACGCGACCGCCACCAAACAAGGATCGGATCAACAATGGGCTGGCTCCTCACCAACCTACGCCCCCCGGAAGGTAGCACCTCCCAAAACGAGCCCGGCGGAGCCTAGTCCCGGACATGGCCCCTCTAATCAAGCCGGCCTCCTCCGCCGAGTCAACGACGAGGATGCGGGATAGGCATCGTCGATATCGATGCGGGAATAATTGCTTTAACTAAAAAAACAAACTAGTTCTATTAATTTCCTTACTATAAATAGAATAAAGTAGTACTTACTAAAAATAAACTACCTAGTTTAACTAGTTCTATTATTTTTCTAACTAATTATATTAAACACTTTCTAAGTAGTACTTACTAACAGTTATCGGGGAGGGGGGTACGTATATCGACAACGACATACCCGATAAAAAAATAAGGAGAGGAAGAAGAAGGAAAAAAAGAGGAGAAGAAGAAATGAATAGAGGAGGAGATCGAAGAAAAAAAGAAAAAGGAGAAGAAGAAGAAGAAGGAATAGAGGAGAAGAAGAAGAAATAGAATAAATTATATTTATTCTATTTCTTCATCTTCTCCTCTATTTCTTGTTCTTCTACTCTTTTTTCTTCTTTTTCATCTTCTTATTTATTTCTCCTCTTCTTCCTCTCCTCTTCTTCTTCTTCTTATTCTTCTTCTTCTTCTCCTTCTTCCTCTTCTTATTTTCATTTTTTCTCTCCTTCTTTTTCTTCTAAATATGAACATACATAAATGACTTTGATCATACACAATTTTCAGATTCCTACACAATATGAACATATACATAAATTGACAAAGAAAATTCTATGAACAAAAAAATCATAAAAATTCTATGAAAAAATTACAACAGAAAAAAAATCATAAAAATTCTATGAAAAATTTGATATATTCTTTGCATATATATGAACATACAAACATTTGCATATTCAATAATAATATCACCAAAAAAATCTAAACTACACATCTAAATTAATTCATCTAAATTACAACAACTAAATTAACTACACATCTAACTACACATCCAAATTAATACAACTAAATTACAAATCTAAACTACACATATATAATAGCTAGCTAGGGGGCGCGGCGACGCGGCGGCAGCGGCGGCGGCCATTACAGCGAGGAGGAGGAGGGGATCGGGGCGGCGCTCACAGGGTGCGCGGCGACGGCGACGAGGAGGCAGCGTCGGGGCAGGGGCGGCGACGGCGTCGGGGCGGGGCGGGACGGCGTCGGGGCATGGCGCAGGGGCGCGGCCGGCGACGGCGTGGGCTCGAGGGCGGCGGACGGCGTCGGCGTGGGCTCGGGAGCACGGGCGACGGCGGCGGGGTAGCCTGGCGGCGTCGAGGAGGGTCGGCGTCGTCGGGCGGCAACTGGCGATGAAATCTGAAAAAATGCTAAGTGCTGGCTTATATAGGAAAAGTTTTAGTCCCGGTTCGTGGCATGAACCGGTACCAAAGCCCACCTTCAGTCCCGGTTGGTGCCACCAACCGGGACCAAAGGCCTCTTTTCAGCAGCCCAAAGGGCGGGAAGTAGAGGCCTTTGGTCCCGGTTGGTGGCACAAACCGGGACTAAAGGGGGGGCATTGGTACCGGTTGGTGCCACGAACCGGTACCAATGTATGCCTTTAGTACCGGTTGGTGGCACCAACCGGGACTAAAGGCCTTGTGCTGCCCGCATCGCGGCACGAAAATTTAGTTCCACCTCGCTAGCTGAGGGAGCTCGAGAGTGGTTTATAAGCCCCACTCCCGCTGCCCTCTCGAGTTCCTCTCAAATGCAGGCTTTCGGGCCTAAACACACTGTATCTGCATGTGGTCCTATTGGGCCTTCTACGGGCCTGAATCCTGGCCCATGGGTGGGTTTCTAGTCGTATTCAGGCCGTGGTGGCCCAGTAGGTGGCTTTTTTATTTTTTTCCCAGTTTATTTCTTTTTTTGCTTTATTTATTTTATTTTGTTTCTACTTACAACAAAATACTTATTTATTTTATTTTATTTTGTTTCTAATTACTTATTTATTTTATTTTATGATAATTCTTTTTGCTATTAAAGTTTCTAACAAAAAAGTTCTTTATGAAAATTCTTTTTGCTTTTAATGTTTTTGAACAGAAAAAACTTTGATAATTTTAGTTGCATAAATTTTATATAATTTTAGTTTCAGTAATACTAGAGGTTGCTTATAATGTTTTGAACAGAAAATATGTTGATAATTTTAGTTTCATAAATTTTATTTATGTTATTAAAGTTTATTTTATTTTGTTTCTACTTATATATTTTATTAAAGTTTATTTTCTTCTGTTTCTAATTACTTATTTATTTTTTATGATGTTTGTTATTTTCCATGCATTTACTGTTTATTTTGAGCTATAAGACCCTGAAATTGAAAAGCACTAGAAATGAACTCTGAAAAGGTTGAAAGTTGGCATGGTATCATCATTTCACCCACATAGCATGTGCAAGAAAGTAGAGAGGGTTACGGCAAAAATTGGATGCACTTCATGTACAAAACGGACAATCTCTTTCGAAGTATCACGGTTTCATTCGGAAACTCGTCTGTTACAAAGGGATTTCATTTTTTTTGAATACTTGAACTTCATAGTTTCTGTGTTCAAAATGCACCATTCAAAGCCACATCATCAATTTTCAACCCTTTCTGACTTCATTTGTTATTTTTCATGCATTTACTGATTATTTTGAGCTATAAAACCCTGAAATTGAAAAGCATTTCAAATCAACTATGAAAAGGTTAAAAGTTGGCATGGTATCATCATTTCACCCACATAGCATGTGCAAGAACGTAGAGAGGGTTACGGCAAAAACTGGATGCACTTCGTGTACAAAACGGACAATCTCTTTCGAAGTATCAGGGTTTCATACGGAAACTCGTCTGCTACAAAGGGATTTCATTTTTTAAACTTACTTGAACTCCATAGTTTTTCTGTGTTCAAAATGCACCATTCAAAGCCACATCAACAATTTTCAACCCTTTCTTACTTCATTTGTTATTTTTCATGCATTTACTGATTATTTTGAGCTATAAGACCTTGAAATTGAAAAGCATTTCAAATCAACTCTGAAAAGGTTAAAAGTTGGCATGGTATCATCATTTCACCCACATAGCATGTGCAAGAAAGTAGAGAGGGTTACGGCAAAAACTGGATGCACTTCGTGTACAAAACGGACAATCTCTTTCGAAGTATGAGGGTTTCATTCGGAAACTCGTTTGTTACAAAGGGATTTCATTTTTTTGAACTTACTTGAACTCCATAGTTTTTCTGTGTTCAAAATGCACCATTCAAAGCCACATCATCAATTTTCAACCCTTTCTGACTTCATTTGTTATTTTTCATGCATTTACTGATTATTTTGAGCTATAAAACCCTGAAATTGAAAAGCATTTCAAATCAACTTTGAAAAGGTTAAAAGTTGGCATGGTATCATCATTTCACCCACATAGCATGTGCAAGAAAGTAGAGAGGGTTACGGCAAAAACTGGATGCACTTCGTGTACAAACGGACAATCTCTTTCGAAGTATGAGGGTTTCATTCGGAAACTCGTTTGTTACAAAGGGATTTCATTTTTTTGAACTTACTTGAACTCCATAGTTTTTCTGTGTTCAAAATGCACCATTCAAAGCCACATCATCAATTTTCAACCCTTTCTGACTTCATTTGTTATTTTTCATGCATTTACTGATTATTTTGAGCTATAAAACCCTGAAATTGAAAAGCATTTCAAATCAACTATGAAAAGGTTAAAAGTTGGCATGGTATCATCATTTCACCCACATAGCATGTGCAAGAACGTAGAGAGGGTTACGGCAAAAACTGGATGCACTTCGTGTACAAAACGGACAATCTCTTTCGAAGTATCAGGGTTTCATACGGAAACTCGTCTGCTACAAAGGGATTTCATTTTTTTAAACTTATTTGAACTCCATAGTTTTTCTGTGTTCAAAATGCACCATTCAAAGCCACATCAACAATTTTCAACCCTTTCTTACTTCATTTGTTATTTTTCATGCATTTACTGATTATTTTGAGCTATAAGACCCTGAAATTGAAGGCAACATATAGCTCTCATGAATAGATAAGTGACCAAATTAATAGAAGTTCATCATCACATTAAAACCAAAGTACATACATAGTTCTCATTGAACAACATATATATAGCTCTCCAGAGCATCTAATTAAACCATACATTGAAATTATGTAAAACATTTCAATGCAACAACAAATGCGATCATAATCGCAACCAAGGTAACAATTGATCCAACTGCATAATGATACCAAGCCTCGGTATGAATGGCATATTTTCTAATCTTTCTAATCTTCAACCGCATTGCATCCATCTTGATCTTGTGATCATCGACGACATCCGCAACATGCAACTCCAATATCATCTTCTCCTCCTCAATTTTTTTATTTTTTCCTTCAAGTAATTGTTTTCTTCTTCAACTAAATTTAACCTTTCGACAATAGGGTCGGTTGGAATTTCTGGTTCAACCACCTCCTAAATAAATAAAATCTATGTCACGTTGGTCGGCATAATTGTCATAAAACAATAAATGAACCAAATAGTTATAAAAAGATAATATATACCACATCCGAATCATAGACAGGACGAGGGCCGACGGGGGCGGATACCAAAACCATCGCACTATATAATAAGAAGGAATAATAAAAGTAACAAAATTATACAAGTATCTATCTGAAGTAAGAATTTTTTTTCTTTCAGAAAAAAGATAAGAACAAGAGGCTCACCACGGTGGTGCTGGCGACGAGATCGGCGCGGGCGATCGACGGCGGTGAAGACGGGGACGGGACGTGACGGACTGCTAAACCTAGACAAATCTCGGGGAAAATGGAGCTCGGAGGTCGAGTTTCGAGAGGAGAAAGATTAACTAGTGTGGATCAGACATTTCATCGAACACCTCATGTGCATAGGAGGTGAGCTAGAGCACCCAAATGCCCTCCCCTCGACGGCCAGAAAAAATAGAGCACTGTGGAGTGCTCTGCTGCGGCGATGGGGTGTATATAGGCAGCTCATTTGTCCCGGTTCGTGGCTAGAACCGGTACTAAATCCGGGCCTTCTGTCCCGGTTCAAGCCAAGAACCGGGACCAATGGTTGTGGGCCAGGAGCGAGGCCCATTAGTCCCGGTTCATGCCTCGAACCGGGACAAATGGTTCCATACGAACCGGGACCAATGTCCACGAGGCTCCGGCCGGCCCCCTGGGCTCACGAACCGGGACGAATGCCCCCATGAGTCTCGGTTCGTGACTGAACCGGGACTAATGGGCTTGCCATGCCCGAACGAAAGCCCTGTTTTCTACTAGTGGCACAATTCAAAAATAAAAAATTGCAGCCCACTCCCGGTCCATGTTTAGGCGCGAGGGAGCCACACGTGAGGGAAAGTGTTGACGTATAAATGCATATCCTACCTTTCCCCATCAACTTGAGTTTGTGGGTGAACAGGTGCGTGTAGTTATACAAAAACAGGGGGTAATAATTTTTAATAAAATAAATAAATTCTCTCACAAATCAAAAAGCGGTGCCAAAAATTGGTATTTCGCATGCACGGAAGGCTCACAAGCTCATCATAGATAAAGTAGCGATTCTACAAGCCACAGCTTTTTTATTACACGCTTAGTTCTATTTATATGTGTGCAAAAAATAGAAAAAATCAAAAGATTACTGCCCTTGAACCCAGGGGCAGGCCTACTTCAATTCAAGGGTATGTAGTATATATGATGAGCTTGCGCATATATATAAAGAAAAACAGAACTGATACACCAAACCATGTTAGTCCATTACTTAAGCCCGAAAACAGAGGCTCACCACGCGTTGCCCAGTAAACCACCGTGACTTGGCCCAAATGGTTGTAGCACAACGCACACACACTCGCACACGTTCGTCGTCGCCCCAAAAAAAGTCCATCGGTCGAATCGATCAGACGCAGAGACGAACAGGCGCCTTCCTTCCCCTCGTACCCTGTTCCGTTGTTCGGTTGTGCCCTAGTTCTCTTCGCAGATCGCACGAGAGCCGCCAGGCGGCCAGGGCTGTTGCCGTCGGCTGATCGACGATCGCGCGTGCGCACGGCAGCGCGGACGTCGCCAAGAATCCATCCTCACTGGCTCGCTCCCTGCCTCCCTTTGTTCTGAACTTCTGATCTTTGTAGTCAGCAGCGGGCAGTAGGCCACACCGATTCAGTTTCGCAGCGACAACTAACTGATTCAACTACTGAAGGTAGAATTGCTAATTAGATGTATTAATCCTCTGATTTCTTACAGTTGGATCTCTCCTGAAGTGATGCTAATTCTTAGTTGATACAGTATGTTGAACAATTTCTTAGTATTATGCAATATATTTTATATATTCTAGAACTAGTACAACATGTTGCTATAATCGGTTATATGCAAAAAAAGGAAGGCTATAGGATTAAAAAAAGTTTTAAAATTTTAAATACACGGTTGTCAATTCCTGGGCCCGCCCCTACTTGAACCCATAGTTTTTAATGCCGGCGCCTTCGCTGGATATATATTATGCCAACTAAAATTGTCTCTTAAACCCCACCAGCATAATGAGGGTTGTGCTATCCGTCCCAATAAACGACAACTAATATGAAACCGACATAGCAATAGATATTTAGTGGATAGGTCGGTGCCTGATAGAGTACATGGCAATACCTTAAGGCGCTCCGAAACTATATACTCGCTCCATTCCTTTATATAAGATATATTTTTTTTGACACGATGACAAGGCAAGCATTTTGGATAAAAATACCCTTAACTAATTAGGCAGTTAGCAGTTTAATTAGTGGCAACTAAATAACCAACGACTTAATAAAAGGCAACTAAATCTCGCTGCACCAGGATAAAATCAGTCGGTGAATAGGAGAGAGAGAGAAATGTGACTGCATGCAATCAACAAAAGAGATTCCTATTTACTACCTTCCTATTGGAAATTACGTAGTATGTTTTATTTAAGGCAGGTAATTGATGTAGTATGTTTTATTTAAGGCAGGTAATTGATGGTGGAAGGGCATGCGAGGAAAACTGCAAGAAAAAGATCAATACACCTTACATTGTAATTTTTTTGGAAAAAAAGTAAATACATCTTATATTAAGTAATGGAGGGAGTATAATCATCAGACATTAGCAAAAAAAGAAAATTAACGAGGATATTAGCAGTCTTATGGTCGTCCATGTGTGGACAAAGTACTATATATATATATATATATATATATATATATATATATATATATATATATTAACATAGTTATTATAGTGATACATAACTAGGACTAAGGGCATCTCCAACGGTGACCCGTAAATTTCCGCCCGCATGCATCCGCGGACAGGAGGGGCCAGACCATATGCACAGATATGGAAGGCCGCCATCCAACGCTGCCTGCATGCATTTCATTCCGCATTTGAATTAACCGAACAAAATTCATGTAAACCGGTCGATATTCATCAAAGTTTGAATAGAAAATAGCACAAATCATCCATACATAGCATGAAAATTAAGTCTAGTAGACCAATGTCTTAAATTCAACTAGATTAACCGGATGTCCAACAAGTTTTTCATTAACGGATCATGCCCTCCCACACATATTCTCCCTTCAACTTCATCCAACAGTGTGTGCACATAAATGGCTGCCCCTCTATGCTGTGGTACACCACGACAGCGCGTGCGGGCTACATAATATGTAGACCAAGAGTGAATGAATCAATCAACAAGTTAAGCAACAGGAAGCAAAACTTACGATCTCATCCTCTGCCGCGTGCAATGGCCACCTTGTCTCCAGTTGACGAACCACGTTGCAAAACTTGATGATGCTGGTCTGAATACAAGCCCGTCTAAGGGCATGTGTGGGCTGTGCGACCGCACATGGCCCCCTGTTTTGGGCCAATGTCTGCATATTATTTGTTTTGGGCCCTTTTTTCGCTGCTAGTCGCGGGCTTCCTCAAACTGGGCCTGCTCCAACATGTCCTGAACCGAGCCCTAGTCCCAATCTACTACACAGCCTATCGATCCATCGATCAATCTACGATCTTTCCCGAGACGAACTGACAGATGTGCGCCGCCGCCGCAGGGAGACCTAGGCTAGTGGTGTTGTCTCGTTTTTGATTGCTTCGTTTTCTTTATTTTTTTGCTTTAGTGATTGCTTCATTTCATGCCCGGAGACACAGCCCAATTCATAGCCCTTCTCGTATCAAGATCTAATTCCATGATTTCGCTAGCCGCCGGTCGCTCGGAAAGTCGCAGCAAATCAAAACACACAAGTTGAAGCAGCGGGTGGCCAAGACCAAAGGTGAGGGCATCACCGATATGTCTAACAGGTGCGCTCAAATTGAATCCATTAAATTTAGACTATATTGTGTTCTGTTGAATAATTATATTAGTCAGTATATTGTGCGCATATGCATCAATTCATCAATCAACTTTTTTTAGGGGATATATGAACTAGGTTAGTTAATCAAATTGACACACACCAAGATTTCCAAGATAGTTGCTCGTTTAACATTTAGGTCGTTTATTTTTGTCATATTATCTTGACTAGCCTATAATTTATACAGTGTTTGAATTTATTCAAATTTCTTTTCTTAAAAACCGAGTATTCTAGAAATTTTAGGACCACAATTTGCATTTCGCACAGGGGCCTCAAATTTTTGGAGACGGCCCTGTCTGAATAGCGTATCAGCGATACGATAACGACCTCACATTGCGTTGTTGAATGATGTACATGTCATAGGGCGCAAATGCGCTTTCGTTCGTGAAATGATTCATGCACTTGCTGCCAGAAGGCCTCCCCACTGCTCCTGCCTACGAAATCCGCAGATACGGCTAACCACACATCACACAATAACTCATCCTCCATGGTCGAGTAGCTCACCGTTCTTTGTACTCTAAAACCGACATAGCGTTCGAAAATAAGCTCAATGGCATTTAACTAAACACCTGCGGAGCGTGGTGTCCGCCATGGAGGACGTCGACAGGGGGGCGGAGTGTACCTGGGTACAAATGGCTCCAGGGTGCGCAGCGTCGTCGTAGAGGTGAGCGGGCGCGTCGGTGCTAGTTGCGGATGTCCGGCAATGTCTCCGTGGCGGCCGGAGGCGTACAACGGCGGCGGCGAAGGTGGATGGTGCAGATGCAAAGCAAGGAGAAGAAAGGGTGGAGTGGAATAAAATGGGATCTGGAGGTGCGATTGGTTTGGCCGGGGTGCCGGAGTTCTACGTGTCTGCTGGCCAAACTCCTGCAAAGCTAGCGCCACTCTGTCTCCAATTTAAGGGAAAAAACTCGTTCGGACCGCCTTGCGAACCGATACAGGTCTGTGTTCGATGGCTTCTGTAGTACGGATGTATGCGGGCGGTTTGAGTGAGAGTTGGAGATGCCCTAATGATAGTTGTACTAGTTGTATAAAGAAATAATAAGATTTGAACTAATACAGAAAATACGTAGAAAAACTACTACTCCAACCGTTGACTCCAAATCATCAGTCTGTCTAGTTCATTGGAGCACAACCAAACTAAAATTTGGCAGGTAAGGCGCAACTACATGTGTTTGATATTCATCGGCACGGGCATGCAAGGAAACCTTCTAAGAATTTTGAGGAGAAGTAGTGATCAAACGGTGACCAATTTCCAAATTAATGGAATAAAATCTAACCAAACTTTTGACTAAGCGGCCTATTCAGCTAGTGCACAGTAGAAAGTTTGCAAGAAAAAAAAAGATAGGCTAACTAATCAATACACCTATCACGGCTAATTTAGTCATTGTGGGGGAAAGAGATAGTCTGCCGATGCATTGCCTGACATCTCTCACACACACACACATCTCTCTCACACTTTAGGTGAAAATATAGAAAAGGTACAGTATAAAGCAGGGAGCGAGGCATGAATTTTTTTTCTCCCGAACTCACACACACCTGTATGATTAGTAAAATCCGAAAAAAGAAATAGAAAGAAATCTAAAATTTCATGGCAATTGACATGGTCGAGTGTTCTGTTGTGAAAGAATGACATTCATGGTGCTCTAGGAAGAAAAACGAAAACGATGCTCTAAAATGTCATTTTGAAAGTATTTCAAAGCATTGATTATTATTACTATTTTGCCTAGACCACCAAAAATGCCATTTTCTTCATGAAAATGTGCACACAGGTTCGTTATCTAAAAAAGTCAAGTTTCGTTTACTTTATTTTTGATATTTTACTGTTCACCCGGTGCATATGCACTCCTGAATAGATACACACTTGCGCGAGAAGAAGAGACATGCTTCTAATTTGTATTATACAAATGACCAGGGCCCGTCTATAACACCTAGCATTGCGGAGTGTATCATGTCCACATGAGTACAAACGGGTTGTGATGTGTAAGGCGGGGATGGTCAGACCATGCATGCAGACAACACTCGGTTGTCTTGAAGTTCTAGTAGAATTGTCCTGAGCTCGGCGCACGAAGCATCGAAAGATAAAAGAGTCATATAGAGATATGATCGGCAAAAGTTTGCTTACCGATCAAAATTCTCGTCATCGGTGATGTCCACACCAATGGCTGAGAATAAGATTAGGGTCTTGAATCACTATCAATTTTGAGAGATATTGATTTGAGTGTGAGTGCATATTATATTAAAATTTGTTTAAACACTAGTGCAAATTAATTATGAATCCATGTCCAAATGAATTTGTGTTTATCATTGTAGATTAATGACTCGCAATACGTTCGACTTAGCCCCCATGTTAAAGAAATAAAAGTTGGCTGCTAATGGTGGAAACTATGCGGATTGGATCCAGAACCTGATATTTGTTCTCAGGAGTGCTATGAAGGAGTATGTGCTAGATCAACCCCTGGGTGATCCTCCTGCAAAGGATGCACCACAAGAAGTTGTAGATGCTTTCACTGCTCGTAGTGATGACTATGAAGCAGTCTAGTGCCTCATGTTGACTTCCATGGATCCTGAACTACAGAAACGCTTTGAGCGTTCTACTACTCAATTTATAATTGGGTCACTGTAAGTTTTATAGAAGAAGCAGGTAAGGATCAAACGTTTTGAAATAACCAAGGTCTTGATTGAATGCAAGATGGCAGAAGGTTCCTCAATTAGTGAGCATATAGTGAAGCTTGCGGCATGGCTAGATTGATAGACTAGCTTCTCTGGAATTTGAAATTCCTCCAACACTCGGTACAGATGTTGTGCTTGCTTCACCCCCCATCTTACGATGGCTCTATCATGAATTACAACATGAACGGCATGGAGAAAAGTGCAAACGAATTATTCGCTATGCTCAAAACTGCAAAAGCTGGTATGCAGAAGAACAAACAAGTGTTGATGGTCAACAAGACCGCCAGTTTCAAAAAGAAGGGCAAGTCCAAGAAGAAGTCTACTAGTGCCGGTAAGACCGTGTCTCAGAAGAAGAACAAGGGTGGAGCCATGTAACACCCCTATGTAATGAGCTTCAGTGATCATCATAATTAAGCTAAGTCATTTTGCTAAACAGTGCTGGATCATCTTTTGATCCATATCCCCGGCCGCCAGTTTATGATCAGATCTATATTTTTATCCATGAAAGTTATTTGAGTCTTGTTTGATCTCTTATATGCATGATTGCTTATAGCCTCGTATTTCTTCTCCGATATTTGGGTTTGTTTGGCCAACTTGATCTATTTATCTTGCAATGGGAAGAGGTGCTTTGTGATGGGTTCGATTTTACGGTGCTTGATCCCAGTGATAGAAGGGAAACTGACACGTATGTATCGTTGCTATTAAGGATAACAAGATGGGGTCTATTTCTATATAAATAGATCTTGTCTACATCATGTCACCGTTCTTATTGCATTACTCCGTTTCTCCATGAACTTAATACACTAGATGCATGCTGGATAGCGGTCGATGTGTGGAGTAATAGTAGTAGATGCAGGCAGGAGTCGGTTTACTAATCTTGGACGTGATGCCTATATAATGATCATTGCCTGGATATCGTCTTGAGTATTTGAAGTTCTATCAATTGCCCAACAGTAATTTGTTTACCCACCGTTTGCTATTTTTCTCGAGAGAAGCCACTACTGAAATCTAAGGCCCCCGGGTCTCTTCTTCATTATATTTGCCTTCGCGATCTATTTTCATTTGCTTTTATTTTCAGATCTATTAATCCAAAAATACAAAAATACCTTCCTGCAATTTTTGTTTATTTACTTTATCTCGCGTTGCCGCGAGATCTATTTATCTAATCTACTACAATTTTATCTATCTTTTTACCCGTGAGGGATTGACAACCCCTCTCTTACGTCGGGTTGCAAGTACTTGTTCTTTGTGTGCAGAAGCTGTTTACGTGGTGTTGCGTGGTTCTCCTACTGGCTCGATAACCTTGGTCTCATCACTGAGGGAAATACCTACCGTTGTTGTCCTGCATCATCCCTTCCTCTTTGGGAAATACCGACGTAGTTCAAGCAAACATTAAAAGGAATTCCTGGCGCCGTTGCTGGGGAGACATCATCAAAATCTACCAGGTTCCTAATCACAAATCTCATCTCCTTGCAATTTACAATATTTGCCATTTGTCTCTCGTTTTCCTCTCCCTCACTTGAAATTTTTTTTGTCGTTTTATTCGCCCTCTTTTTGTTCGTCGTTTGCCTGTCATATCTCTTACCTTGCTTGTCATCATGAGTTATTTTTGTATGGCAGAAACAGATGATGGCCTGACTCCTAAAATTGGAAGATCAGGCAATATGGATGCTAAAACCTTTGTTTTGGGACAAGGGAATATTATGGGGAAAGAACATATTCAAGAGTTGTTTAATTGTGTTGGAAATTTGACTCTTAATGACACCCCGCTACACAAAAGAACAAAATCTTATGCGGAGGCTATCTCAGCACTAGTTCTGAAGCTTGAAAATAAATTTATTCGCACTCATCCTACCTTGCAAAGATTGTTTTATGAGCTACCCGTTATAACAAATCCTAAAGCTAAAAAGTTAGCCACTCTTGTTCTTATGAATGAATTTGACTACATAATACGGGAAGCTAGGGAAATCTTTGATTTTTATGGTATGAATCGCGAAAAACCCGTGATTGATGAAATTCTTTATAATAGTGATTATGCGTTAAGGCATTTGCTTTGGAATAATCAAATCTTTGATGAGAATCTTAAAAAGCAAGTTCTTGTTTTAGATATAATCCAACAAGTTTTCAATGATGTTAATCAACACTATTCTTGAATTGTTGCCGGAAACCAAAGGGGACATGATGATAAACAACTTGACAGTGCCAAAGTTTCCATGGATGATGTGTTTTACGTTTTATTTGCAAAACCCTTTGACAAGAACACATCCAAGAAAAACAAGGACAAAGATGACAATACTTAGATCATTTGCATTATGCCTAGCTAGGGGCATAAAACGATAGCGCTGGTTGGGAGGCAACCCAAGAATAAAATTTATTTTTGTATTTTGCTTTCTGTTCTTGAGCGTTTGCACAATTATGCTACTGTTATAATTGTGTTTTAATTAGTGTTTGTGTCAAGCAAAGCCTTTGGGGTCATGTTGGGTGTGTGACGCCCGGATAATTAAGCTACAATAAACCTCTGCGAACCATGCCATGTCACCTCGGTTATTGTTGATAAACTTGCGTTAGTTCAAAACGATTCAAATTTTAATTAAAGGCAAACAACAAAAGTTTTCAAACAATAAAACTAAAATGTTCGAGTTGTGCCTAATAATGCATGGGTAATTATGGTGGAAAAACCACACTTTTATAAGGTGTTTAAATACTCAAATGTGAATGAAACAACATCATAACCAATTTAATAAATAAGTTTTATTATTTATAAAATGTTAAACTATTTTGTTTAGTTACCTAAATTAATGTGGCAGTAGTAAATATAGTAATACTAATTTAGGAATCATTTGTGTATTTTATAAAACTATAATCATTATAGAAATAAAAGAAAACAGAAAAGGGAAAATAAATAAAAAGAAAAGGGCGAACCAAAACAAATGTAAAGGAGAAGACCCTCCCTCTGGGCCATGGCCCAGCCGGCCACTGGGCTAGCGAGGCCGGCCCAGCCGGCGCCCCCATAACCTCCCACTCCCCCATGACCTAGATCGGTCCACCACACCCCCACCCCACGCCTCGCTCCTCTCCTTCCTCCCCCGTCTGGATCGGGATCGGGGCAAGCGCGCCCCCGATCCCACCAACGCCGATGCCGCGCGCCACCCCGCCGCACCTCGCCGGCACCCCGGTGCCCGCTGCCATTGTCGGGCCTCCCGCGCCTCTCCCTTGCCGGATCGACCTCGCCGCTCGACCCCGTCGCCCCCGGATCCCGTCGCCAGAACCACGTCGCCGTCGCTCGGAGCCTCCTCACCGGACTGCCTCCCCGTCTTCGACGCCGTCGTCCCCGTCCTCCTCCCCGCGCCCCGCTGCCAGTCCCCTACGGCCCCGCCGTGAGCACCTCCCTCTCCTCGCACTCCCCTTTCCCCGTGTCGGACGTCGCCGTGCACGCCGTCGCGCACCCGCGCTCGCCTGCGACCTTGATGGCCCCCCGCTACTGCTTTCTGCTCCTCCTGCCTCTGCTTCGCACGCGCTCGGCGGCGCTTCCCTCCCTTCGGGCACGCGCCTGCTCCCCGCCTCGCCGCACAGGACGCGCCCCAGGCGCGCCCCGACCCCGTCCTCACGCAGCTCTCCCCGGCCCCAGCCTCTCTCTGCTCTCGACCCCGCCTGGACTTGTCGTCACGCCCGTCGTCGCCGGGCAGACCGCATGCGACCGCGCCCCTTTGCCCTGCGGCTGCCGCCGGCTCCTCTGCCGCAGCCACCACGCTCGCCGCCCGCCTTCGCTGGCCTCTACCGCCCACGCCGACGCTCTGCCAAGCCCACCACCGCTGCCGTTGAACCTGCCCATCGCTCGCAGGTGCCCCGCGGCGCCGTTCGGGTCGAACCCCCGTCGGGCGCCCACGCCCACTACACCTGCGCCCGTTAACCCGCTTTGGCCCAGTGCCAATGACACATGGGGCCCAACCCCTGGAACAAAAAAATAATTAATCAGTTAATTAATTAATTAGGGAACTAATTGACTTCATTAATCTAGTTTATGTAAATTAATTAAACTTAATTAATCTAATCACCTACTTAAACTAATTAATTATGTTTAACTAAACTATGTCTATGACAGTGGGACCCACACGTCAGTTTGACTAGTCAAATGTCTGGTTGACTGCTGACATCACCCTGACATCATGCTGACGTCATAAAGTGATTTTCGAATTAATTAATTATGTTAATTCTAAAAATGAATTAGAAGTTAAAAAATTAATATAAAATAATCCGTAACTCGGATGAAGAAACTTTGTACATGAAAGTTGCTTAGAACGACGAGACGAATCCGAATTCGTAGTCCGTTTGTCAGCCACACGTCCCTAGCATAGCGAACATGCAACAATTCACCTCTGGTTCATCTGTCCGAAAACATCAAACACCGGGAATACTTTCCCGGATGCTGGCCCCCTTCGCCGGTATCACCTCCTACCACGTTAGGGCACACCTAGCACCACTCATTGTCATGTCATGCATCGTCATTCTTATGTTTGTATTATATTTATTGTTTCTTCCCCCTCTTCTCTCGTTAGACACCGAGACCGACGCCACTGCTACCCAGTACGACTACGGTGTTGACGACCTCTCCTTGCCAGAGCAACCAGGCAAGCCCCCCTTGATCACCACATATCGCCTATTCCTTCTCTCTACTGCTTGCATTAGAGTAGTGTAGTATGTTACTGCTTTCGGTTAATCCTATTCTGCTGCATAGCCTGTTATTGTTGCTACAGTTGTTACCCTTACTTGCAATCCTAAATGCTTAGTATAGGATGCTAGTATTCCATCAGTGGCCCTACATTCTTGTCCGTCGGCCATGCTATACTATCGGGCTATGATCACTCGGGAGGTGATCACGGGTATATACTTATATACATAATATGATACATGTGGTGACTAAAGACGGGTCGGCTCGTAGAGTACCCGCAAGTGATTCTGATGTGGGGGGGCTGAAAGGACAGGTGGCTCCATCCCGGTAGAGGTGGGCCTGGGTTCCTAAAGGCCCCCGACTGTTACTTTGTGGCGGAGTGACAGGGCAGGTTGAGACCACCTAGGTGAGAGGTGGGCCTGGCCTTGGTCGGCGTTCGCGGTTACTTCAAAATAACACGCTTAACGAGATCTTGGTATTTGATCTGAGTCTGGCCACTGGCCTATACGCACTAACCAACTACGTGGGAACAGTTATGGGCACTCGACGTCGTGGTATCAGCCGAAGCCTTCTTGACATCAGTGACTGAGCGGCGCGCGCCGGATTGGACCGTAAGCCTGCGCTTGTATTAAGGGGGCGTTTGCTTCCGGCCGCGTTCGCAACGTGCAGTTGTGCAATGGGCGATGGGCCCAGACCCCTGCGCGCATAGGATTTAGACCGGCGCGCTAACCTCTCTGTTGTGCCTAGGTAGGGCTACGACGTGTTGATCTTCCGAGGCCGGGCATGACCCAGGAAAGTGTGTCCGGCCAGAGGGATCAAGCGTATTGGGTAATGTTTTTCACCCCTGCAGGGAAGTTTATCTATTCGAATAGCCGTGTACCTCGGTAAAAGGATGACCCGGAGTTGTACCTTGACCTTATGACAACTAGAACCGGATACTTAATAAAACACACCCTTTCAAGTGCCAGATACAACCCGGTGATCACTCTCTCACAGGGCGACGAGGAGGGGATCACCGGGTAGGATTATGCTATGCGATGGTACTTGGTGAACTTACCATCTACTCTCTTCTACATGCTGCAAGATGGAGGCCGCCAGAAGCGTAGTCTTCGATAGACTAGCTATCCCCCCTCTTATTCTGGCATTCTGCAGTTCAATCCCCAGATACTACCCATTTCATTGATACCAATGCATATGTAGTGTAGATCCTTGCTTGCGAGTACTTTGGATGAGTACTCACGGTTGCTTTGCTCCCCCTTTTCCCCCTTTCCTGTCTTCCTGGTTGTCGCAACCAGATGATGGAGCCCAGGATCCAGACGCCACCGTCGACGATGACTCCTACTACACTGGAGGTGCCTACTACTACGTGCAGGCCGCTGACGACGACCAGGAGTAGTTTAGGAGGATCCCAGGTAGGAGGCCTGCGCCTCTTTCGATATGTATCCCAGTTTATGCTAGCCATCTTATGGCAACTTGTTTAACTTATGTCTGTACTCAGATATTGTTGCTTCCGCTGACTTGTCTATGATCGAGCACTTGTATTCCAGCCCTCGAGGCCCTTGGCTTGTATTATGATGCTTGTATGACTTATTTTATTTTAGAGTTGTGTTGTGATATCTTCCCGTGAGTCCCTGACCTTGATCATACACGTTTGCATGTATGATTAGTGTACGATTGAATCGGGGGCGTCACAAGTTGGTATCAGAGCCGACTGCCTGTAGGAATTCCCCTTCCACACTCCTTGGCCAAAGTCGAGTCTAGACATTACAAAACTTTTACTAACATGGCTGTGTGTCTTACGGACCCACGTCGCCATTGGGTGGTATTAGGATCTTTTATTCCTCATTTATACTCTGGGACTCTGATCTCTCTTCTATTCGGGTTAAATGATTTTGCTAACTCTAAAACTAGGATCTCGTAACTACTTCCTCCCGGAGAGCCCCTTCATTCCAGATGATGGCCTGATTCATTAGAAGACCCCGATGATACTCTCTGATGTTATCCTGAGAACTTGTGTTCATCGTGTTTGCAATTCCCCTTCCACCGTCAACCCTTATGGATAACTACATGCACTTGCCATTCTTACATTCATCCCCAGTTGGTCTTGTTATTACAAGATACCCTCTAATACTCGTCGTTGTTCCAAGAATCCCTTGTGCCACTGCCTTGCGGTTCCTTGCCGCAAAAATATCCCTACGGTTTGTTTCTTCACACTTATCGAGGAACCATTCATTACTAGTTGTTCATAGGATTCACTAGGTACATTGAAATACTACCTGATCTTCCGGTAATCCTCTGCCAACTATTGCTCTGCAAATACTTGTCTTCTTGCAGTCTGGAAAATTCCATTTGTCTAGCAATAACCATTAAAATCCTTGTGATTGACATTCTGATCCTGTTGATTCAACATGTGTGTGAATGCACGCAATCATCAGTTATTCCCTAAAAATTATCCTTTTGGCTCAGACGTCATTTTAAACGTGAGCTGGTTCTCAACCAATCCAATTGCCGTCGATTGTACCCCTAAGGCTATTCAACTTATCCATCCCTAACCAGAGCATTGCTTCTGATCCCTTGTCTTGGAATTCATAATTCCTTTGCAATTGAGCTTTGAAGTAGTCAGTTGTTTCTATCATCTGATCTCCTTGCATGCTTTCTTCTTCTGGTTGAGTACCGATGCTCACATCAGATCCCTTATGGGCCACCAGATCCTTTGTTGAATGTTATCCGACAACGTCCTTCATATTCAATAACCTTGTGAGCCTTTCCTTGGATACATAATGCCTTTGGTAAATTGTATCCTCTGCTTTCTCAACCATGCTTTTCTTTCGAGCTTGAGTTATTTACTTCTGAAGTTTGTGGTATATGTTCCTAAGATGCCCCGACGGGTTGAATCTATGCCTTCCTTAATCTGTGTGAACCAGAAGAGTTTTCACGAGTCATACTATTCTGGTGTTTCGCAGATATAATTTCAACACTACAACTTCATCGAAAGCGAGGAGTGATTGAAAGGTTATACATTTGGAGAAGTGGGAGTCGACCTTGAACTTTGTGTTCATGCCCATGGAAACGATGTTGAGCTTATCATGATAGTTTCTCATAACAATAATTATTCACTTGGCATAATTTGATTTGGTATCTATGATTTTGTCCTTTGCAATCGTGGTTCCGACCGTGATTGTTCTCCTTTGATTCTATTTCTTGGACAAGTTAAAGTACTTGCCTTCTGCAGATCAGTATGCCTGCCCAACCTCTATTTTGTTCTACCTTCGAGTATTACCCCCTGGTATCTCGAGGATATCAACCCATTGCACTTCATCTTATGAATTTATGATGAAGTAGTACATTTCCCTGTCAAAATCACTCCACGGGTTCTGGGTTGTCGTCAATCGAGAACACCGATTTGTGAATCGAATCAATACTGACATTCAGTACTCCCGGTACTTTGTTGTTGACAAGTTTAATACTCCATCACGTCATTCCTAGCCTGATCGGCTACATCATTATCATGCTAATTTTAACTGTGCTACCTGGTCCTTAATCCTGGAGCACAACCTTCGATGATGAGCTAAGCTTATGTAGATTTCCTTGTCTTATCATTCCACCTCGAACAACAAGCTTGATTCCGAGTCGGTGTCATATCCGTGGTTCAAATAATCTTTTGCTGCATCAGTCCTTTTACTTGATGTAGTCGATATTCGATTACTTCTTCGTGGAGCCTCTCGACAAAATTTGTCGTTATCATCATCAACATTTTGACTCCTTCCAGGATTCCAACCGAATTCATGATGATAAGTACCACCCTCGTCCCTTGGTAAATTGAGTTACCGTCGACAACATCCTTACCTTCCTTCTGTCACAAACTTAGTTATGGATGCAACTTGCAATCCAGCTTGTATTATGTTCTACCTTGAAGTATTACTATCTTTTATGTCGAGGATGTTGTGAGAATTTCACCACCTCTTAAGAATTCTTGATTGAAGTGATACTTCTCGCAATCTCCGTTCAATTCTTGGTCCCTGTATTGTTGCTAACCGGAATACCAACAATTGAAATGTGCGGTGTAATTCCAAAACTTCTAGCAACCCTATTGCTTGAAGTTAATGGTCGACAGTTCATTCTTAGACCATTGGTTATTGAAACACCATTCTGACATTGTTCCTACCTAAGCCCATATCTCGGGTGCACCTTTCAACCAATGTTTAATTGTGTATGTTTTCCTCGAACATACATCATTATATCAATTGATCTGACAAATGTTATCTCCTTGTTCACATGATTGTGGAAATCCATCTTTTTGGAAATCTCGAGGAATTGTCGCTGAGTCCATCAGCCACCCCCTCATCCTCTCCTTGGTTTACTGATGAACTCTTGTTTTGGAACTCGCTTCCATAGTTCATTTCCTGAGAATCTTACAATGTCATCCCATCAATTTGTGTTGCACCTTTTCTTCTCAGACATCTTGAGTCTGAGGTATCCTGACACCAATCAGATCTAAATCTCGGTCAGATATGATGGTTGGAACATATTTCCAGGAGTTATAACATCTTTACATGACCCGGTAAGGTGATGTCATGCCTAGCACACCTGGCTGGAGGACCTATTGTTATAGTTTCCTTTTCTGCAAGGTTATCCATTCTTCCATGAGGAAATTGTAAGACTTATTCTACAAGTTGTTCCTGATGGATCCTTCTTGTATCCAGAGTCTGACCTTTGCTTGAAGACCATGTCAATGCTACCTCGAAGCATGTCAGTGGTACTCCGATTTTCAATAAAAACATTGGAAGCACAATGCTAAATTTCCATATCAATTATCCAAACACCGTTGTATGGGTAATGTCATGAAGTTTCTCTCCCCTTACCTAAAGGGTTTTCTACTTATATCCCATCATGGATATCATGCTCTACTTGTCAGTGGGAAGGATATACCCCTGAAATATGTGTTTAAACACATTGTTCTTTCCATTGTTCCGATTAAATCTGATAGACACTTTTCCATTTCCATTGGTTTGTTTAAACCATTTCTATGATCTATATGATATAAGCAGTAATAATTCCCTGCTTGTGCAAACATCTCGGTGTACAACTCTGTCAGTAAGACCCTGTTACTATTGTTGATGACATTCCGGTAACCACCGATGGACGAGAACTGTGCCTATTGGTCCGCCTCGTTTCAACGAGCAGGAAAATGGTTCTCTTCGTCCCTCGCCCTTGGTACCGACGATGTTACTGACATAACTAACAAGCTACCCTCTGACATGCCTTACTATCATGACCATGCAAGATGTCACCGCCCTTCCTACTTTAACCCACATGGTGGGCCCATAACCCACAGTTCCACGGGATCGAAACCTGACTCTCCTATACACCCCCTGTTTCCAAAGTTATTCCTCATGCTTGGCTTCATATGTAATTCACGAGCCACCTTCCGTGTGATCCTCAATTCTGGTATTAAACACAACACTTATTTTTGTTGCTCTGAACCCCTTTCACACTCTGTTTCAGGCAATGAACGATTACCTACCCGCTTGAAACTTCTCATGGTACCTCCTTACTTTACTCTCGATATTTTCTTAAGTTTTAGTTCGAGAGTTACTTTCCGCCTCCTTTCCTGATGTTATCTACCAGATAGTCAAACCTTGTCGAGGTCCGTTCTCCCGGAATGCTCCCCATTTATTCTTTCGTAAGTACGATGGAGTTCCCGAAGAAAGGATGCCGACTTCATCACGATGACCTGAAGAAGAGAAATGAAGACATCAATGTAATGGATCGACCTCTTCGAGAAGAGCAACTAAGACCGAGAAGACTCGTTAGAAGTTCCTAACCAAATCCCTTCCCCTTACTCCACCTCTTAAAATCTCGGGACGAGATTTCTTGTAGTGGAGGAGAATTGTGACGCCTGGATAATTAAGCTACAGTAAACCTGTGCTAACGATGCCACGTCACCTCGGTTATCGTTGATAAGCTTGCGTTAGTTCAAAACGATTCAAATTCAAATTTTAATTAAAGGCAAACAACAGAAGTTTTCAAACAATAAAACTAAAATGTTCGAGTTGTGCCTAATAAAGCATAGGTAATTATGGTGGAAAACCACACTTTTATAAGGTGTTTAAATACTCAAATGTGAATGAAACAACAGCATAACCAATTTAATAAATACCTTTTATTATTTATAAAATGTTAAACTATTATATTTAGTTACCTAAATTAATGTGGCAGTAGTACATATAGTAATACTAATTTAGGAACCATTTGTGTATTTTATAAAACTATAACCATTATAGAAATAAAAGATAACAGAAAAGGGAAAATAAATAAAAAGAAAAGGGCGAACCAAAACAAATGAAAAGGAGAAGACCCCCCCCCTCTGGGCCGTGGCCCAGCCGGCCACTGGGCTAGCGAGGCCGACCCAGCCAGCGCCCCCATAACCTCCCACTCCCCGTGACCTAGATCGGTCCACCATATATCCCTCCCACGCCTCGCTCCTCTCCTTCCTCCCCCATCTGGATCAGGATCGGGGCAACCGCGCCCCCGACCCCGCCAATGCCGATGACGCGCGCCACCCCGCCACACCTCGCTGGCATCCCGGTGCCCGCTGCCGTTGTCGGACCTCCCGCGCCTCTTCCTCGCGGGATCGACCTCGCCGCTCGACCCCGTCGCCCCCGGATCCCGTCGCCGTTGCTCGGAGCCACCTCGCCGGACTGCCTCCCCGTCTTCAACGCCGTCTTCCCCGTCCTCCACCCCGCGCCCCGCTGCCAGTCCCCTACGGCCCCGCCGTGAGCACCTCCCTCTCCTCGCACTCCCCTTTCCCCGTGTCGACGTCGCCGTGCACGCCGTCGCGCACCCGCGCTCGCCTGCGACCTCGACGGTCCCCCGCTACTGCTTTCTGCTCCCCTGCCTCTGCTCAGCACGCGCTTGGCGACGCTTCCCTCCCTTCGGGCGCGCGCCCGCTCCGCGCCTCGCCGCACTGGTCGCGCCTAGGCGCGCCCCGACCCCGTCCTCACGCAGCTCTCCCCGGCCTCGGCCACTCTCTGCTCTCGACCCCGTCTGGCCTCGTCGTCACGCCCGTCGTCGCCGGGCAGACCGCAGGCGCCCGCGCCCCTTTGCCCTGCGGCTGCCGCCGGCTCCTCCGCCGCACCCACCACGCTCGCCGCCCGCCTCCGCTGGCCTCTGTCACCCGCGCCGACGCTCTGCCGAGCCCACCACCGCTGTCGCTGAACCTGCCTATCACTCGCAGGTGCCCCGCGGCGCCGTTCGGGTCGAACCCCCGTCGGGCGCCCACGCCCACTACACCTGCGCTCGTTAACCCGCTTTGGCCCAGTGCCAATGACACATGGGGCCCACCCCCTGGAACAAAATAATAATAATAAATTAATTAGGGAACTAATTAACTTAATTAATCTGGTTTATGTAAATTAATTAAACTTAATTAATCTAATCACCTACTTAAACTAATTAATTATGTTTAACTAAACTATGTCTATGATAGTGGGACCCACACGTCAGTTTGACTAGTCAACTGTTGACTGCTGACATCACCCTGACATCATGCTGACATCATAAAGGGATTTTCTAATTAATTAATTCTGTTAATTCTAAAAATGAATTAAAACTTAAAAAATTAATATAAAATAATCCGGAACTCGGATGAAGAAACTTTGTACATGAAAGTTGCTCAGAACGATGAGACGAATTCGAATACGCAGTCCGTTTGTCAGCCACACGTCCCTAGCATAGCGAACATGCAACAATCCACCTCCGGTTCATCTGTCCGAAAACGTCAAACACCGGGAATACTTTCCCGGATGTTTCCCCCCTTCGCCGGTATCACCTCCTACCACGTTAGGGCACACCTAGCATCGCTCATTGTCATGTCATGCATCGTCATGCTTATGTTTGCATTATATTTATTGTTTCTTCCCCCTCTTCTCTCGTTAGACACCGAGACCGACGCCGCTGCTACCCAGTACGACTACGGTGTTGACGACCTCTCCTTGCCAGAGCAACCAGGCAAGCCCCCCCCTTGATCACCAGATATCGCCTAGTCCTTCTCTCTACTGTTTGCATTAGAGTAGTGTAGCATGTTACTGCTTTCGGTTAATCCTATTCTGCTGCATAGCCTGTCATTGTTGCTACAGTTGTTACCCTTACCTGCAATCCTAAATGCTTAGTATAGGATGCTAGTATTCCATCAGTGGCCCTACATTCTTGTCCATCTGCCATGCTATACTATCGGGCCGTGATCACTCGGGAGGTGATCACGGGTATATACTTATATACATAATATATGATACATGTGGTGACTAAAGACGGGTCGGCTCGTAGAGTACCCGCAAGTGATTCTAATGTGGGGGGCTGAAAGGACAGGTGGCTCCATCCTGGTAGAGGTGGGCCTCGGTTCCTGAAGGCCCCTGACTGTTACTTTGTGGCGGAGCGACAGGGCAGGTTGAGACCACCTAGGTGAGAGGTGGGCCTGGCCTTGGTCGGCGTTCGCGATTACTTCAAAATAACACGCTTAACGAGATCTTGGTATTTGATCTGAGTCTGGCCACTGGCCTATACGCACTAACCAACTACGTGGGAACAGTTATGGGCACTCGACATCGTGGTATCAGCCGAAGCCTTCTTGACGTCAGCGACTGAGCGGCGCGCGCCGGATTGGACAGTAAGCCTGCGCTTGTATTAAGGGGGCCAGGTCTGCTTCCGGCCGCGTTCGCAGCGTGCAGGTGTGCAATGGGCGATGGGCCCACACCCCTACGCGCATAGGATTTAGACCGGCGTGCTGACCTCTCTGTTGTGCCTAGGTAGGGCTGCGACGTGTTGATCTTCCGAGGCCGGGCATGACCCAGGAAAGTTTGTCCGGCCAGAGGGATCGAGCGTGTTAGGTAATGTGGTGCACCCCTGTAGGGAAGTTTATCTATTCGAATAGCTGTGTCCCTCGGTAAAAGGATGACCCGGAGTTGTACCTTGACCTTATGACAACTAGAACCGGATACTTAATAAAACACACCTTTCAAGTGCCAGATACAACCCGATGATCACTCTCTCACAGGGCGACGAGGAGGGGATCGCCGGGTAGGATTATGCTATGTGATGATACTTGGTGAACTTACCGTCTACTCTCTTCTACATGCTGCAAGATGGAGGCTGCCAGAAGCGTAGTCTTCGATAGGACTAGCTATCCCCCTCTTATTCTAGTATTCTGTATCTCAGTCCCCGGATACTACCCATTTCATTGATACCAATGCATATGTAGTGTAGATCCTTGCTTGCGAGTACTTTGGATGAGTACTCACGGTTGCTTTGCTCCCCCTTTTCCCCCCTTTCCTTTCTTCCTGGTTGTCGCAACCAGATTATGGATCCCAGGAGCCAGACGCCACCGTCGACAACGACTCCTACTACACTAGAGGTGCCTACTACTACGTGCAGGCTGCTGACGACGATCAGGAGTAGTTTAGGAGGATCCCAGGCAGGAGGCATGCGCCTCTTTCGATCTGTATCCCAGTTTGTGCTAGCCATCTTATGGCAACTTGTTTAACTTATGCCTGTACTCAGATATTGTTGCTTCCGCTGACTTGTCTATTATCGAGCACTTGTATTCGAGCCCTCGAGGCCCCTGGCTTGTACTATGATGCTTGTATGACTTTTTTTATTTGAGAGTTGTGTTGTGATATATTCCTGTGAGTCCCTGACCTTGATCGTACACGTTTGCGTGTATTATTAGTGTACGATTGAATCGGGGGCGTCACAGGGTGATAGTTGATTTGATCTTGCTGAAAAACAGAAACTTTTGCGCTCATGAAAATAATTCTCATTTTTAACGGAAGCGTGATAAAATACTAATTCTTTTTGCAGAAGATTAATATACAACTTTCTCATGTTGTCCTAATTTCTCAGAAGTTTTGGAGTTTCAGAAGTATTCGAAATATCCAGATTGCTACAGACTATTCTGCTTTTTACAGATTCTGTTTTCTTTGCGTTGTGTGCTTGTTTTGATGATTCTATGGTTTTCTTTGAAGAGTTTTTGCCATAGAAAATTTGGAATACAGTAGATATAATGCAAGAATAAAAGATGAATGGGTTTGCAATAGTACTTATAGTAGTGATTTGCTTTCTTATAGTTATACTGACGGATCTCATGAAGGTTTTGTTGAGTTTTGTGTGATTGAAGTTTTCAAGTTTTGGGTTATATTACGATGGATGAAGGAATAAGGAGTAAGAAGAGCCTAAGCTTGCGGATGACCATAGCATCCCAAGCTATTATCCAAATAGAAGCAAGCAACTAAGCTTGGGGATGCCCGAGTGGCATCCCCTCTTTCTTCTAACGACCATCAGTATTTTACTTGGAACTTTATTTTTATTCGTCACATATTATGAGTTTTGCTTGGAGCGTCTTGTATGATATGAGTCTTTGCTTGTTTTGCTCTTTTTTAAGTCATGAATCCTTGCTGGACACACCTATTTGAGAGAGCCAAAATTATGCTATGACTTGTTAGAATTGCTCTCTATGCTTCACTTAAATCTTTATGAGCTATGGAATTGCTCTAGTGCTTCACTTATATCTTTTTGAGCATGGTGTGCTTTTTTATTTTTGAAGAAATGCTCTCATGCTTCACTTAGATTTATTTGAGAGTTAGTAATTTTTTAAAGAAATTCTCTCTTGCTTCACTTAAATTATTTTGAGAGAAAGAAATATGATGCTCATGATCTTCACTTATATTTATTTGAGCTTATTAAAAGCAAGATATGAAACTAGTCCCAAAGTGACAGATATCCAAGGAGGATATAATAAAAATTTCATGAAGATCATTGGACAAAATAAACTTGATTCTTTGTAATAGTTTTGAGATATCACTACTGCAGGATGCTGCTAACGCGACACTACGATCAGAGACCCTTCGACGAAACTGTGTGTGATGCAATAATCGCAAACAGTGGTGTAAAAAACCGTCAAAAAAGGTGCAAAATGTTTGCGATGACGGATGCATCAAACACGGTTCATATTTTAGTTGCGTGTGCGATGCAGGGCATACGGTTCAGTTCAATTAACTGTTTGTGATGAGGCGGAACAAAAGAAACGCGCGGCCAGATGAAGGTGTGTGCGATATACAGCATACGGTTCACTCGGATGAACTCTTTGTGATTAGGCAACACAAAAGAAATGGGCAGCCAGATGAAGGTGTGTGCGATATACGGCATACGGTTCACTCGGATGAACTATTTGTGATTAGGCAACACAAAAGAAACGGGCAGCTAGATGAAGGTGTGTGCGATGTACAACATACGGTTCACTCGGGTGAACTGTTTGTGATTAGGCAACACAGAAGAAACGGTCAGCCAGATCAAGGTGTGTGCGATTTACGGCATGCAGTTCACTCGGCCTTATTGTCAGTGTGTGACCTCTGTGGCAACCGTTCGCTCCCCACTAGCCTCTTCTTGTACCGTGGCAACCGTCCACCGCCTCTTCGCCTTACCCTCTCAATTTGGAACTGCTGTCGCACGCTCTTCCTCCCTCCATTTGCCTTCACCCTTCCTTCTGCAATTGTTCGTCATCTTCTCCTGGAGGGAACAGGCCGGAAACGACCCCGTTATTCTTGCCCCGATCTGAAAGATGACGTGGTGGAGGAAGTCATTGATCGGTGCGACGTCATCACCTCGGCTAGCATGGCAGGTTCGTTCAAGACCATTCTCGACTCAACTAATAACATCATTACAAGAAAACCAAGGGTCCATGAGTAGTTTGATCTCCCTATCTTCTTCGTCGTGACCCTGATCACTGGCGCGGGGACGACGGAAGCCTCGCCTTGTGCAAGTTGATGCCACTTGATACTGATACGTGTGATGTTAAGATGCCATCGCTTGAGCATAAGGCTTGGGCAGGCGCAAATGGAGATTGAGTTGTTTATATTGGGTACAACTGCGAGTGGGAACTTGTGAATGTGTACACTCATCATCGGGTTCCACTTCCAAAAATCTCAGACTGCCCTGAAGTTGAGCACACCGGTATTCTACGTACGTTCAAATACGATCATGGTGATTGTCGTCTACGGAAGATAGCAATTTGTCGAGTTCCCAACCGCTCTTGGGATTACATGAACTATGAAGTTGTTGCTATCTTCGACAAGCTTGTTGCTGTCCTTGCTTCCACGACTTGATGGATATTGCTCAAAAATCAATTTTTGTACACGGATGAGTACTGTGATGCAATTCAATACGAGGGTTTTGTGTTTGCTGCCACCACTCGTGGCACTGCTTTTGCATGGAATCCTTATGGTTTCCGCACGTTTGTCTTCCAGCATAATTATAATTGTTTCATCCACATGCATGCGGGTTAGCTAGCTAGTTTCCCTTTACTAATTAACCTTCTTGTGTTTCCAAGGTCCTGTGAACATTCCACCACCTATACTTGAAAAATTTTATAACCAAGGGGGAGATGACGATGGTGATGATCACGAGCATGAGGACGAGCAGGACCCATATACTCAGTGGCGCCTGGCAACTTATTCTGATGGATCACTTCTTCTTGTCTGTATATAGGGCACTGCTGATGTTACTAAGGAAGCATATGTTGTCTCGCATGGTCGCACTCTCCGGACCCATTCCAACATCCGTTGCGGGGTATTCCGGATGGATACTAGTGTGCTAGCGCCAACACCTTCTCCCTGGTTCAGTATTGATAGTCTTGGAGAAAACTCGCTCTTCCTTGGACAAAACTATCCAATGATGGTGAAAGGCGACTGCTGTTGACACAATGTTACTACAATTTATGAGAAGCAACTGTATCTATACCTCGGACATTGCTATGCTTCCCTACCGTGGCTATCACAATATGGGTATTGAAATAGGCCGCTTCGGCCTGGATGATCAGTCCTGCGTTGGTCTCGAGATTGACAGTAGCTGGCCCTTCCCAGAGAATCACTTCTTGTTCAAAGCAAGCGTTTCCAACACCGATGAGTGGTTGAGCTGAAGTTCATTTCATCGTTTTCTTATTTGTTGTGTGAGAAAAACTTTACTTTACTAGAATGTTTTGTTGGAAATGATCTACAATCCAACATGTATCCTCGTTGTTGTTCTGGGTTGATGACTTGTTGTATGTAATCAATGGTACATTTGCATATGCGTCCATCTACTCACGCCTCCTAGTGGTGTCCATATGAACAGTGCTAGTGATTTTAGTTGTAAAAATTAGATAGTGCGAGTGATTTTTAGCTACATATTTTGACAAATTGTAGTGTTACAAGGTTGACAAATGGCAATGTTACTAGATAAACAAATGTCAATCTTTCCAGTTTAACAAATGGCAACATACCCAATATGACAGATGCAAATCTTACCCAATTGTTTCTATGTGGTTGCACACGGGTCATCCAAAACAACCGTTTGCGTTGAAGGGATGCACAAATCCTACACTGCGAATTTTCCCTTGACTTAAGGGGGAAGACCATAGCTCTCACTTTGCACACAGGTGTTCTATCTAAAACGCTTGCGATCAAGAGCTGCACAAATCCTGCTCGGCACATTTTCCCTTGGCTTCCTGGGGAAGCTGCCGGTTTGCATACGGGTGTTCTAACTAAAACGTTTGAGATGAGTGTTTTATATTTAAAAACCATTGATGTTTTTTTCAAAATAAAATCTTTTGATAAGTCTGTACGTTAAGAGAGAAAAACACAAGTTCGTTCAAACCATATCTTTCATTCAGTCACACTGCAAATTTATATTCATATGATCGAGAATTCGAGATACAGTATTAAACCCCAAAAAACTATTTCTGGCGGCGGCGAAGGCGGCGTGCCGCGCCGTCATTGTCGTTGTCGTCCTCCGGGATGCCGTTGTTGAAGTCTTCAAGGCAGCACAAAATGTTCTTCACTTGTAAATCAAACATCATGTCGTCGCGCGATCGATGGGCGGGGCGTGGGAGGACGGCAACTGGCGCCGCTGAGAGGTAGCGGTCGACGGCAGCGTCCCATGCCGCTAAGGGGGGCACGTGCACGGGCACGGGCGTGGCAGGTGCAGCAAAACGCATGGGGACCGGTGCCGGGATGGGTGGAGGGGCGTGCACGGGCGGGGGCACGGGCGCGGCAGGTGCAACCAAACACACGGGGGCCGGCGCCACGGTGGGTGGAGGGGCGCGCACGGGCACGGGCGCTGGCATGTACACGAGCTCGCACGGGTCCGCGGAGACCTCGCTAACGCCCGCGGCTTCCAGCTCTGCGATAGTGCTCGGCGACCAGCTCGTCAATGCTACGAGGATGGTCGTTGGCGCGGGCGCGGGGATGGGAGCTGGGACTGGAGTGGGGGCAGCAACTGCCGTGGCCAGCTCGTTCTGGGCCATGTCCATGAGGCCCCATTCCTCCTTATTTTCTATCTCCGGCTCAGAGTCGACTTCACCCAACTTGAAGACTAGTGGCAGATGATCATTCTGCGCCATGGCATTGGTGGAGGTCTGCGGGAGGAAGGGGAATGGGAGGCGAACAGTAAGGCCGCCTATATTAAACAGCGGCTCGGGCACTATTAATGGAGGGGAAGGCGGGCGGCCATGGAAGTCAAAGGGCTCGCTTCCCAGTGAGCTTGCGCAGTGGACAACTCACACGCTTCCCGGTGAGCCTGCGCATTGGAGGACAACTTGCACGCCTCTCGGTCAGCCTGCGCACCGGACTCCGCTCGCACGCCTCCCGTTCAGTCAAGGTCAAGCAACTGTCTACATGGCACCTCCGATAGCCATTAAAACGAAGACACGTGGCGTCACGTGAATGGTTAACATAACGCACACGATTTGAATTATACAAACGTTTGAGATATTAAAGTGGCAGCTATTTTTTCAAAATGCCTTTGTTGGCTGTTGTTCGAGTGCACCTTCTCTCAAAATGGACACGAAAAATACCACAGCATGACGAGTGCCATTCAATGATAGCATGCCAAGTTTCATGAAATTCAGACGAGTTTTGGATTTACTAGAATTTAAAAACAAAGTATATCAATGTTTTGCCGGCAATCAAGGGCGCCCTAGTATTTGAAATTCATTCCCATTTCTTGCATGGGACCTAAGCATGCACCCAAGGACACATATTTGATTTTTCAACCAATTTATATGGATTAGAGCATGTGCATGTAGTTCAAATTTGAATTATGCACATAAATGCATTGAAAACTCAATTAGTGCATAAAAATGTCCAAAGGAACCCCGAAAAATCCCAAAAATTGACACAACACTCCTGTTGTTCTATGTTGACATGAGAAAATTTTGAAAGCAATAAGAGGCAACGGATATCGTTTCGTCCCCAAAGGTGGGACGTTCCGTGAGAACCTCTGGTTTGTGAGAAGCATATCCCCAAAACTGCCCCAAATGGGACAAAAAATTTACCACGGCATGTCGATGCCACTCCATGATAGCATGCCAAGTTTCATGAATTTCAGACGAGTTTTGGATTTACTAGAATTTAAAAACCAGGCATCTCAACGTTTTGCCGGCAATCAACAGTGCCCTGGTGTTTGAAATTCATTCCCATTTCTTGGATGGGACCTAAGCATGCACCCAAGGACACATATTTGATTTTTCAACCAATTTATATGCACTGGAGCACGTGCATGTATTTCAAATTTGAATTATGCACATAAAATGCCTAGAAAACCCAGTTAATGTATAAAAATGTCCAAAGGAACCCTGAAAAATTCCAAAACTTAACACAACACTCCTGTTGTTCTATGTTGACACTAGAAATTTTTTGAAAGCAATAAAAGGCAACGGATATCGTTTCGTCCCCAAAGGTGGCACGTTCCCTACCAAAACAACCAGGCTTGTTGTGTGAAGCTCTGGTTTGTGAGAAGCTTATACCCAAACCTTCCCCAAATGGGACAAAAATTTTACCACGGCATGTTGATGCCACTCCATGACACCATGCCACGTTTCATGAATTTCAGACGAGTTTTGGATTTACTAGAATTTAAAAACCACGTATCTCAACGTTTTGCCGGCAATCAATAGTGCCCTGGTGTTTGAAATTCATTCCCATTTCTTGGATGGGACCTAAGCATGCACCCAAGGACGCATATTTGAGTTTTCAACCAATTTATATGCACTGGAGCATGTGCATGTATTTCTAGTTTGAATTATGCACATAAAATGCCTAGAAAACCCAGTTAATGTATAAAAATGTCCAAACGAACCCCGAAAAATTCCAAAACTTAACACACCACTCCTGTTGTTCTATGTTGACACTAGAAATTTTTTGAAAGAAATAAGAGGGAATTGATATCATTTTGTCCCCAAAGGTGGCACGTTCCCTACCGAAACCACCAGGCTTGTTGTGAGAAGCTCTGGTTTGTGAGAAGCTTATACCCAAACCTGCCCCAAATGGGACAAAATTTTTACCACGGCATGTTGATGCCACTACATGATACCATGCCAAGTTTCATGAATTTCAGACGAGATTTGGATTTACTAGAATTTAAAAACCAGGTATCTCAATGTTTTGCCGGCAATCAACAGTGCCCCTGGTGTTTGAAATTCATTCCCATTTCTTGGATGGGACCTAAGCATGCACCCAAGGACACATATTTGGTTTTTCAACCAATTTATATGCACTGGAGCATGTGCATGTATTTTAAATTTGAATTATGCACATAAAATGCCTAGAAAACCCAGTTAATGTATAAGAATGTCCAAAGGAACCCTGAAAAATTCCAAAACTTAACACACCACTCCTGTTGTTCTATGTTGACACTAGAAATTTTTTGAAAGCAATAAGAGGCAACGGATATCGTTTAGTCCCTAAAGGTGCCGTAGTGTTCGAAATTCATCCCCATTTCTTGCATGGGACATAAGCATAAACCCATGGACATAAGCAGATAAAAGGTCTAGCAATTCAAACACCGTCCATTGCCGCTGTGACCCCATTATGTAATTCAAATCAAGATGGAAAATCAAGTAGATCCCACACAGTTTATTATCACCAACCGTGTGAGAAGTAGTACAAAATATCCTGGAGCATCGTTGGTGTATAGTACGC
This sequence comes from Aegilops tauschii subsp. strangulata, assembly GCF_002575655.3. Taxonomy (NCBI): domain Eukaryota; kingdom Viridiplantae; phylum Streptophyta; class Magnoliopsida; order Poales; family Poaceae; genus Aegilops; species Aegilops tauschii. Next base: position 114,457,207 of record NC_053039.3, on the reverse strand, counting down.
CTATAGCTTACGCGAGAAGGTGTGTAGGCTACAGTCCACAGTATTACTGCCTCGTAATATTGAAAATATCTACCTCCTGGAAGGTTTGAATGTTTGATGGCACACGGTTAGTATGTGTGGACCGTGTGCGATGTCTGATACTCCAGCTCTGCTTCAGTCCCTTGATTCAAATTTTCAGTAGCCCCGGCATTTTACTCCCGCCTCTGCATCCCTCGCAATCTCAAAAATATCTGCTCGCCCTTGATCCAAATTTTCAGTAGCCCCGCCTTGTTACTCCCGCATAGTAAAATTTTTAGTTGCCGCAGTATTTCCTTGAACACAACCTTGCCCCCCCTCCACACACACCACACACTCGCAAAAACCTTCGCTCACAAAGACACACACCACCCCCGAAAGCATTGGTAGGTCGCCACCATCGCCGGCGCCTCCATCCTCAACCTCTGCCTGTGTGCTAGGGAGCTCAAGGAGCCAATGGCCAAAAAGAGGTTTATCGCGGCCTTTTCGCCCGACGTTGGCGAGGTGGCTGCCGTGGTGTCCCCGTCGTCCTCCGCGGGCTCGATCCGCCATTGCCGGTCCCCCTATCCGCCCGCCGCCGTGCCCCTACGCCGGTTCGAGGACTTCCCCATCCTCCCTCGGACACGGCAGCCGACGAGGTCCTACCTCGAGGTTCGGCAGCAGCGGTGGGGGACGTGGGTCGCCGAGATTACAGATCAGAAGACCCACACCCGTCGGTGGCTCGGTAGCTACCACACGGCCGAGCTCGCGGCCATGGAGTACGACAGCTAGCAGGTCCGCTATCACCGCGTGGCGGCTAGGCTCAATTTACCCTTCGACAGATGTCCGGTCGGCCTCGTTCCACCGGAGCCAGGGGTGGTGAGCTCGGCGATGGCGCGGGAGGACCGCGAGGTGTGGGAGTGCCTCGAGGCCGAGGCCGCCGCCGAGGCCTACATGCAAGAGCTCCGCTGGCAGCACCCGAAGCTCGTGGAGGCGGAGCGGATGATCTTTGCCGGCGCGGAGGGCAGCGAGGTTATCACGCTCTCCTCCAATGACGAGGTCGAAGGCGGCGAGGACGGCGGCGCGGAGGGCGGCGAGGTTATCGCGCTCTCCTCCTGATGACAAGGTCGAAGGTGGCGGCGACGGTGGCGCGAAGGGCGTCGAGGTGGGCCCTGAGGACGAGGAGATCGACGTCGACGAGTGGAGGAGTGCCTTCCCCAACGACCCCGACGTCGGCACCGGGTCGGACCCGGCTCGCGGCACACCATACATGACAAGGAAGGATTGGCTCGACCTCTACTTGGATCGAAAGTAGTTTAGCTTAGTTTTAATTTATGTTTTATGTTCGATTATCCAAAACTATCTATGTTTATGTTTGAATGCATGCTACTTTTGGTTGAACCTGCGTTGAACTTGATCAAATTGAAGCTTACAACGTTAAGTTTAGTGGATCGACTAGAAAAGGCCAAAAATTGCTGGAGTATATATATATATATATATATATATATATATATATATATATATATATATATCAACTAAGGGTTTTAGTCCTTTAACTTTTAGAGGATTGGCTAGAGATGGCCTTATGACTTGTTCATTTCAGTTCTTCACAATGTGATACTCTATATGTGCAACTATTTTCCATGCAGTTCAATTTCATCAATAACAGTTTCAACAATACCACTATGAATTACAATATTTGGTTGTTGTCAAGGGTATTGCAGTTAACATGCCTTTTCGTTTTTTTAACAATAACTAGTGTACTTTAGACCTGCACAATACCAGTTTGAATGACTATTTGGTTGTTTTTAATTGTTATGCCTGATGCAGTTAACACACCTTTCTGTTTCTTGTTTTGCTTAACTAGCGTGCTTAAGCCTGCACACTAAAGCTATCATTTCTAGATTATATTGTCTACCATGGATATATTTGGTTGATGTTTAGCCTGTTGTGCTTAACATGCCTTTATATGTACTCATGCAGGACAATATTGAGAACAGTGTTTTTTTCCCATCGAGGTTAGTTTCATCGCATTGCTTATATGTACTCACTGTTCAGGATATCGGTAGCTGGTACCATATAGCCTAGGGCTGATAAGGGATTAATCATCGAATCAGACATTTCACTAAATATATCTGTAACCCATTTATCAGTAGGTTAACTAGGGACATATTTAATATATCTGAGGCTACATAGCAACATGCATTGTACTGAATGACTAAATATGCAATCCCAGGCTACATAGCAACAAGGAAGAGTGTTACCTTAATGTTCGGATGATGTCTAGATATACATGTAATAAAATATTATATAATGGGATGGAGGGAGTGTTGTACTACATCATTTTTGAATTGTTGTTTTGTTTCTAATATTAAATTGGTGCTTTTAGGTACATATATCATTGCCAAAGATCCACACTTCGACCCTTTCTGCATATGGGGCAATGAGATATTCATGAACCAGCATCAAGTGAGGAAACTGATAAAGATTGTTATTAAAATGGGTCAAAAGATGTCAATCGAACTATTTGTTTACACTTTATGCAAGACAACAGTGAACTGCAGGATGGTAAGTAAGAATCTTGTAGCCTTCTTTTTACTGCCCGTAATGACTTGTGTTAGATGACAATGTCTGAATCTTTTTTCTTTTACAGTGGATCCCGAAGCAGTTTACTCAAGATTACCTCTCAAACTACATGATTGGCGGCCGACCATCACAAGGGGTTGGACTAGAGTCCTGCATGCCTTCTGCATCCAGGAGAGCACAATAGGGTCATTCCGCTTCACCTTGTTCAGCAACCAGAATGTATGTCGCCTCTTTCTTTACCATCTGAAATAGTACAAGTATAGAACCCTGGTTCATCATTCTTTATTTGGTGCTTATGTAATTCTTAAACAAATGTACTTGTGAATCGAATAATGCATTGGTTGTTTGAACTTGATGGATATGAATAAAGCTATAACCTACTTTCAAGTTTAAATTAGGTACAATTCGAAATAGCAGCAATTAAATTAGGGCGAAATTACAGTGTGCAGGTCATTACGGCGCACACGGTTAATAAAGCACAGCGTGTGCGATATACATCATAATCCGACACAGTTCATGGAGAGGAAACGTGTGTAACAATGCACACAGTTGCCGTTTGCAAAGCGTGTGTGATGTCAGACACTATCACATACAGTGCGGGGAAACTAAATGTGTGTGATTGTCTGCCTATCGTACAAGGTTTATAATCATGAACTGTTTGTGATGTGCCAGGCATCGTAAAACTCCCGTGCCTGGAATCTTCCTGGAAAGCTCCCGTGCCTGGAATCTGCCGGGTTTTAGGTAAAACACAAAACTCCGATTGCGTTGGCAATGCGAGCACGAACGAGTAGCAAGGATGAAGCGTTTGGGATATTCGAGATATCGAAAACGGTTATATAGGGACAACTGTATGCATCAAGGCTCCCTATCCCCGACGATTTCTGGGTCGTGTGGGAAGGACGCCCCTATCGCCGTCACTCACTAGGCGACGGTTCCAAATGCCGTCGCAGAAAGGGGTTAAAAAACATTTGTATAGGATCGTGATACGTCCATTTTGCATCATGCTTTTATATCGATATTTATTGCATTATGGCTGTTATTACACATTATGTCACAATACTTATGCCTATTCTTTCTTATTTTACAAGGTTTACACGAAGAGGGAGAATGTCGGGAGCTAGAATTCTGGGCTGGAAAAGGAGCAAATATTAGAGACCTATTCTGAACAACTCCAAAAGTCCTGAAACTCCACGGAAGCTATTTTTGGAATTAATAAAAAATACTGAGCGAAGAAAGTACCAGAGGGGGGCCACCACCATCCACGAGGGTGGGGGGCGCGCCCTACCCCCTGGGCGCCCCCCCTGCCTCGTGGGCCCCCTGGCAGGCCTCCGGTGCCCATCTTCTGCTATATGAAGTCTTTTACCCTAGAAAAAATCATAAGCAAGCTTTCGGGACGAAACACCGCCGCCACGAGGCGGAACCTTGGCGGAACCAATCTAGGGCTCCGGCGGAGCTGTTCTGCCGGGAAAACTTCCTTCCGGGAGGGGGAAATCATCGCCATCGTCATCACCAACGGTCCTCACGTGGGGAGGCAGCCAATCTCCATCAACATCTTCACCAACACCATCTCCTCTAAAACCCTAGTTCATCTCTTGTATCCAATCTTTGTATCAAAACCTCAGATTGGTACCTGTGGGTTGCTAGTAGTGTTGATTACTCCTTGTAGTTGATGCTAGTTGGTTTATCTGGTGGAAGATCATATGTTCTGATCCTTTATGCATATTAATATCTCTCTGATTATGAACATGAATATGATTTTTGAGTAGTTATTTTTGTTCCTGAGGACATGGGAGAAGTCTTGCTATAAGTAGTCATGTGAATTTGGTATTCGTTCGTTATTTTGATGAGATGTATGTTGTCTATCCTCTAGTGGTGTTATGTGAACGTCGACTACATGACACTTCACCATTGTTTGGGCCTAGAGGAAGGCATTGGGAAGTAATAAGTAGATGATGGGTTGCTAGAGTGATAGAAGCTTAAACCCTAGTTTATGAGTTGCTTCGTAAGGGGCTGATTTGGATCCATATGTTTCATGCTTTGGTTATGTTTACCTTAATACTTATTTTGTAGTTGCGGATTCTTGCAATAGGGGTTAATAATAAGTGGGATGCTTATCCAAGAAAGGGCAGCACCCAAGCACCAGTCCACCCACATACCAAATTATCAAAGTAATGAACGCGAATCATATGAGCGTGATGAAAACTAGCTTGATGATAATTCCCATGTGTCCTCGGGAGTGCTTTCCTTCATATAAGAGTTTGTCCAGGCTTGTACTTTGCTACAAAAAGGATTGGGCCACCTTGCTGCACCTTATTTACTTTCTTTACTTGTTGCCCGTTACAAATTACCTTATCACAAAACTATCTGTTACCGATAATTTCAGTGCTTGCAGAGAATAATACCTTACTGAAAACCGCTTGTCATTTCCTTCTGCTCCTCGTTGGGTTCAACACTCTTACTTATTGAAAGGACTACGATAGATCCCCTATACTTGTGGGTCATCAAGACTCTTTTCTGGCGCCGTTTCCGGGGAGTGAAGCGCCTTTGGTAAGGAAAAATTTATATAGTGTGCTGAAATTTTTTGTCACTTGTTACTATGGAAATTAATCCTTTGAGGGGCTTGGTCGGGGTATCTTCACCCCGACCAGTAGAGCAAAGAGTTGCTCCTCAACCTACTGAACCTACTGAACCTACTAAAAATGTTTACTTTGAAATTCCTTCGGGTATGATAGAGAAACTACTAGCTAATCCTTTCACAGGTGATGGAACATTACATCCCGATTTGCACCTAATCTATGTGGATGAAGTTTGTGGATTATTTAAGCTTGCAGGTATGCCCGAGGATGTTATCAAGAAGAAGGTCTTCCCTTTATCTTTGAAGGGAAAGGCATTGACATGGTTTAGGCTATGTGATGATATGGGATCATGGAACTACAACCGATTGAAATTGGAATTTCATCAGAAGTTTTATCCTATGCATCTTGTTCATCGTGATCGTAATTATATATATAATTTTTGGCCTTGTGAAGGAGAAAGCATCGCTCAAGCTTGGGGGAGGCTTAAGTCAATGTTATATTCATGCCCCAATCATGAGCTCTCAAGAGAAATGATTATTCAAAAAATTTATGCTCGGCTTTCTCTCAATAATCGCTCCATGCTCGACACTTCTTATACTGAATCTTCATGATGAAGACCATTGAATTCAAATGGGATTTATTGGACAGAATTAAACGCAACTCCGAAGATTGGGATCTCGACGAAGGTAAGAAGTCAGGTATAACACCTAAGTTTGATTGTGTTAAATCTTTTATGGATACCGATGTTTTCCGTGAATTTTGCACTAAATATGGACTTGACTCTGAGATAGTAGCTTCTTTCTGTGAATCCTTTGCTACTCATGTTGATCTCCCTAAGGAGAAGTGGTTTAAATATAATCCGCCCATTGAAGTAAAAGTAGTTGCACCTATTAAAGTTGAAGAAAAGACTATCACTTATAATGATCCTATTGTTCCTACTGCTTATATTGAGAAACCACATTTCCCTGTTAGAATAAAGGATCATGCTAAAGCTTCAACTGTGGTCAACAGAAGTAATACTAAGACACCCAAACCCCCTGAGCAGATTAAAGTTGAACCTAGTATTGCTATGGTTAAAGATCTCTTGGCTGATAATATTGATGGGCCTGTTATTTACTTCTGTGATCAAGCCGCTAGAATTGCTAGACCTGATACTAAAAATAAAAATAGACCTGTGGTAGGCATGCCTGTTATTTCTGTTAAAATAGGAGATCATTGTTATCATGGCTTGTGTGATATGGGTGCTAGTGCAAGTGCAATACCTCATTCCTTATACAAAGAAATTATGCATGATATTGCACCTGCTGAGATAGAAGAAATTGATGTTACAATTAAGCTTGCCAATAGAGATACTATTTCACCAGTTGGGATTGTTAGAGATGGTGAAGTCTTGTGTGGGAAAGTTAAATATCCTGTAGATTTTCTTGTTCTTGGTTCCCCACAAGATAACTTTTGTCCCATTATATTTGGTAGACCCTTCTTGAATACTGTTAATGCTAGGATAGGCTACGAAAAGGATGTTGTTACTATTGGTTTGGGTGATATGTCTCATGGGTTTAATTTTGCTAAATTTCGTAGACAACCCCATGAGGAAGAATTGCCTAGTAAAGATGAAATTATTGGTCTTGCTTCTATTGTCGTGCCTCCTAATGATCCTTTAGAACAATATTTGCTCGACCATGAAAATGATATGTTTATGAATGAAAGATGGGAAATAGATGAAGTATTCTTTAAACAGGGACCTATTTTGAAACACAACCTGCCTGTTGAAATCCTAGGGGATCCTCCTCCACCCAAGGTTGATCCCGAGTATGAGCTTAAACCATTACCTGATACTCTTAAATATGCTTATCTAGATGAGAAGAAGATATATCCTGTTATTATTAGTGCTAACCTTTCAGAGCATGAAGAAAAGAAATTATTGAAAACTCTGAAGAAGCACCGCTGCACCTCCTCGATCGGATATGGACCGGGAGGGAGCCCCGCCGCCCGAGCAACCCGCGCCCCCGTCGCCGTACGTTGCCTCCGCCCACCGCCGGCGAGCAGAGCCGCCGGAGACGCACGCCGGCGCTGGAGCCAGCAGGCCAGTGCCACCCTCCCCTCCCTCTCTCTTCCTCTCTCTCCCCCTCGCTAACCGCCTCGTCGGCCTCCTCCTTCGCAGGGAGCCGCCGCCGCCCATGTTGCTCCGCCCGTCGCCGGTGGCCCCCGTCGACGCCGGGAACGAGATCCCCGGGGCCGGATCCACCCGGATCTGCCCGTTTCCGGCGCCTCCCGCGCGTCCCCGTCGTCCCCGGCCTTCGTCGGCCCTGCCGGAGCTCACCGCTGCCGCCATGACCGTGCTCTGGAGCGAGCAGAGGAGCTGCTCCTCCCGTGCGCCTCGTGGGCCCCGTAGCCTCCCGAGGCCCAGCCCAGCCGCGGCCTTCCCCGCCTCCAAGCCCAGATGCCACCCCGAGCCGGCCCATTCGGCCATGGTGAGCTTCCCACTAAGCCCTGCCTTTGTGCGCGAGATAGCTACCGCGCGCCCGTCTGTTTTTTTCAGAAAGTGACCAAGTCCTTAGAATTTTAGCTTCATGCATGCATTTTATATTGACTATATCTTCGTGGGTACTACTCCGTTTTGCATGCATAATATGTCAAAATGTTCATTATGAGATGCTCTTAATATTATTGTACGGTGCCATGCTTGTTTGAGTCCATATTGATGCCCTAATCAGCGTTACAATAGTGCTAAGTGTTATAATCTGCTGCTAACTGCTGTAACTTGCTCATTTGTCATTTTTATATCTTTTTATGTGATTTTCTTTTGAGCATGATGTCTACATGTTTTAGGAGCATAATTATGCCATCTTTGCTGTGGTGCAATCTACTATTCATGATATGCCATGTGTTGTTTGTAATAAGCTTGCAAAGTAGGCTCCATGATGTTTGTAATAAGCTTGCAAAGTCATTTCTGCCAAGTCTGAATCTGTAACGTTGTGATGCTATGTGAACTTGATGCTACTGGTGAATCCATGCATAATCTGGAGATGTTCACTAAGGATGTTTTGATCTACATGTTATGCTCTATCCATCCATGCCCTTGGTTGCATTTATAACCTGATGTAACTTGTTGTAATCTTGCTCTCAACTTGCTAAATAATGTTGCTGTCAGCCTGTTACCATTAAGTTCAGTTTTGCCATGTGCTTTTCTAGTGATCCATGTACCCTATGAACTTGCTCTTGCCATTCTTAGCTTCATAAATATGTAATCTTACCTTTGATTGACTTCACATGCCATGAAATTCCTTGTGGTGAGTGGTACAAGCTCACCAACATGCCTACTTATCGTTGTTCCTGCCATGTACTGTTAATTTTTACTAAGTTTGAATCTGTCATATCATTTGCCATGTTTGCATGGATGCTACGATCTTTTCTGTTGATTTTTGGAATAAGTTAAGTAAGTGAGTTTTGTTAAGTGCTTTTAGTACTAGCATTCCGTGCTCAAGTTTGCCATGATAGCTTACTGTAACATGTTTTTTGATAGCTCTAAACATTGCAACCTGATGTTATTTCTGCCATGTCTAGTGATTTCTGCTAAGTCTGTGAAACTGTTATTATTTGCAATCTTGCCATGTCCTTTTGAGCATGTTCTAGTGAGTTCTGGAGATAGCTCAGTGTTCATGTTTTGTAATGCTTTACCTGTACATCACGTCCGTGTCATTTTCTTTCATGTTGTGATGTTGTAGCTTGTCGTTTTGATGCTTGCAATATGCCTAGGTGCAGTTTTGGACAGCTTGTCCTTTGACTGTTTTGTGTGTATGTGTTGAACCGTTGCTCCGTTTGGAGTGTGCTCTATATGAAACTTGCTTAGTTTTGCATATAGTTTCATGTTACCTTGTTGCATCCATGTTTTGAATGTGTTTGCTTGATGTGTGAATGCATTTTGCATCAATGCCATGTTTAACTTGTTTTGCTCATATCTTCTAGGGCGTAGCTCCGAATTAAACGAACTTTATATGTAACTTGACTAGAAAGCCGTGTAGATCAACTTGATGCATATTAACTTGCTATTTAACAACTTTAACATAAGGTTTATTCAGATCTGGACCAATTTTGAAATTTGCATATGAGGACTTACCGGAATTGTTATATGTTGTTTCCGGCCTCATTTAAACTTGCTTTGATGTGTCGCTCTTGTATGCATCATCTCTTGCCATGAGTAGCATCAAATAGACTTGTCATGCATCATACTTGGGTGAGCATCATGTCATGTTTATGTGTTGTGTGTTTACCATGTTGTTTGCTTCTTTCCGGTTGCGCTTCTTCCCGTTAGTTCCTGTTTCGTTGCGATCGTGAGGATTTGTTCGTCTACGCCTGGTTCGTCTACGTGGCTTTGTCTTCTTCATGGACTCGTGCTTCTTCCTAGCGGGATTTCAGGCAAGATGATCATCACCTTGGATCTCACTACTATCATTGCTATGCTAGTTGTCTCGATGCTATCGCTATGTCGCGCTACCTACCACTTGTTCATCAAGCCTCCCAAATTGCCATGATAGCCTCTAACCTTCGTCACCCTTCCTAGCAAACCGTTGTTTGGCTATGTTACCGCTTTTGCTCAGCCCCTCTTATAGCGTTGCTAGTTGCAGGTGAAGATGAAGATTGCTCCATGTTGGTTTATGTTTATGTTGGGATATCACAATATCTCTTATTTAATTAATGCATCTATATACTTGGTAAAGGGTGGAAGGCTCGGCCTTATGCCTGGTGTTTTGTTCCACTCTTGCCGCCCTAGTTTCCGTCATCTCGGTATTAAGTTCCCGGATTTTGCATTTGGTTGGGTATATGGGAACCCCTTGACAGTTCGCGTTGAATGAAACTCCGCCAGCAAGGCCCAACATTGGTTTTTCCATTTGCCTACCTACCACCTATACCTTTCCCTTGGGTTCTGCAGACTCAAGGGTCATCTTTATTTTAGGCCCCCCCGGGCCAGTGCTCCTCTGAGTGTTGGTCCGAACCGAGCTGCCTGCGGGGCCACCTCGGGGAAATTCGAGGCCTGGTTTTACTCATAGCTAGTCTCATCCGGATGTGCCCTGAGAACGAGATATGTGCAGCTCTTGTCGGGATTTGTCGGCACAATCGGGCGGTCTTGCTGGTTTAGTTTCACCATTGTCGAAATGTCTTGTAACCGGGATTCCGAGTTTGATCGGGTCTTCCCGGGAGAAGGAATATCCTTCGTTGATCGTGAGAGCTTATAATGGGCTAAGTTGGGACACCCCTGCAGGGTTTGAACTTTCGAAAGACGTGCCCGTGGTTATGTGGCAGATGGGAATTTGTGTAACACCCCGGTGTAATGATGCTACAGTAACCCCTGGGGTTAAGTTAATCATTTTGCTAAACAAGTGTTTGATCATCATTTTCTCCTCTCTCTTTTTAAATTCCAGTTGGATTCAATTTCAAATTATGAGTGAAATTCAAAATGCTCAAACATGAAAACTAAAATGTTCATCGTGTGGAAAATATTCTTCTGGTAATATTGGTGGTGAACCAACATTTTTTGCAAAGTACCTAAATGGCCTAAAATAGCTATAACAGAAAGTTGTTAAAAAAAGAAAGCAAAAGTTAAAACAAAAACAAAAGGAGAGAAAAGGGGGCCAGAGCCCCTGGCCTCCCATTGGGCCTCGGCCCACCCCAGCTAGGCCAGCCCACTCCCCCTCCCCGGTCATCTTCCCCCTCGCACTGTTCCACGACCCGAGTCGCTACAGGCGCCGTCCCCGCCGGACCCGCCTCGCCGGCGACGCCCGGGCGAGGGGATAAGGCCTGCGCCTCCTCGACTCCTCGATCCCCGCCTCCACTTGCACCACCCCACTCTCCCTGGCGTCCTCATCCATTTTCCCCCTCTCCATCTCCGCGGATTTGGAGAAGGGCCGACGACACCGTCGCCTAGTCCTCGCCATAGGCGCGGCCGCCGGCCACCCCGCGCCGTTTGCGCATGTCCAGTAGCGTCGGCGCCTTCACCTACGTCGCCTACGCCCTTGGATCGGAGCGGGGGAGCTCCACTGTCGCCGCACGCATCGTCTTCTTCCTCGACGGCCACCGGCGATCCCCTTCCTCCCTGGCGAGCTCTGCTGCTCCTAAGCCACCAAGGGTCTTTCTTGACCGCTCAGTGAGCTCCACTCCGTCCTCTCCCCTCTCCTTCCTCGCCTCACCGCGCCCCTAGCCGTAGCCACCGTCCTGGCCGTAGCGCGCCTCCGACGCCGTACTCGTCGCCGTGTCCACACTCTCCGTCCAGCTCGGACGAGCACGACATCGTGCTCAGCACACTCCCATCAGTCCAACGCCACCTTCCACGGTCCTTGCCGTGCCCTACAGCGACGAGTGCGAGCACACCCGAAAGCCACCGCCGCCAAGCTCGACGCCGGCGACGTTTCCGGCCTCCCCGGCGGAGTCTAGCAGCACCACTCGACGCAGCTCCCTCCTAGCTTTCGAACGCAAGTCGTGGCACGCGAAATGGTGAACCATGGGCGATTTCCGACCTCGTCGGCGTTCGGCCGCCGCGCATGAGCTCGGCGGAGCCACTCCGGCAGCTCCGCTGGGCTGGCGCCGTGTGGGCTACCCCCGGGCCACCACCTAGGTCACTGATCCGTGGGCCCCAAGGGCCCGGCCAGCCTGTTGACCGGTCAGCTCTGCTGACTGGACCAGCCCAGCTGCTGACTGGACCAGCCCAGCTGCTGACAAATGGGCCCCACCACCACTATTTAGCTAAAGGATTTTTTTAATAAATTAATTAGCTTAACTAGACACTGACAGGTGGGCCCAGTAGTTTTACTAACTAAATTTAGATTAGTTTGAACTCTGTTTAACCCACTGTCTATGACAGGTGGGTCCCCCATGTCAGTTTTGACCAGTCCACCGGACTGTTGACTGCTGGCGTCACACATACGTCATGCTGATGTCATATTCCTTTTTCTGTTATTATAAATAAATCTAGAAAATGGTTTAATCTTTGAAAAATCATAGAAATTAAACCGTAACTTGGATGAAAATGTTTTCTATATGAAAGTTGCTCAGAAAAATCAACGAATCCGAATACGCGGTCCATTCATCAGTCGGATGCCTCTAGCTATCTGAACATGGAACATTCCCCCTCCGGTCATCTGTCTGACACAGGTCCGGAACCGGGAAAACATTCCCGGTTGAATTCCCCCTTCACCTATATCGTGTAGCCTTAAGTTAGGTCACACCCGGCACCGCATATCGTCATGTCATGCTTATCGTTGCATCTGTTTGCTTATATTTACTGTTTCTTCCCCCTATTCTCTCCGATAGACCCCGAGGCCGATGATGCCCCGGTGATCGACTACGTCGACGACGACCCCTCCGTGCCAGAGCAACCAGGCAAGCCCCCCCTTTGATCATCCCGATATCGCCCATTCCATTCTCTCATGCTTGCATTAGATTTTGCTACTGTTATTGTTTGCTCCTATTCTGATGCATAGCCTGCTTTTGTAACCTGCTCATTGTACCTGACCTGCTTATCCTAAACTCCTTAGTATAGGTTGGTTAGTGATCCATCAGTGACCCCCACCTTGACCTTGTTGCCCCTGCTTCATCATCGAAGACCCGATCAACGGGATCGAAGACCAGGCCCCGACATCGCACATCACTTTCCCCTTAGTTGCTCGACACTGCTGGGTTACTATCGAGTGCCGAGGGTGAGACGTCTACAGCACTTCTGATGTTAACCCTGTAGTGTAGCTATTCGGTCGTGGTAATCGAGGGTGATTCCACCTTAACCACTTCCGATACGACTCTGTCGTGCAACCCCTCAAGTGTGAACCTCGGGGGTGATTCCTCTTACGTTCACCTTGATGATTACATCGAGTGGAATCCACCGGGGGTGATTCCTCGGGTTTTCCCCTTGATGTTTGGACACACGGATACTTGGACTTTACAACTGTTACTTGGAAAGGCGGGTCGACCCTGAGGGGTACCCGCGAGTGATGTGGAGACGGGTTGACCTGGAGGGTACCCGAGAGTTGAATACGAGGCGTGGCCGGGCATTCTTAGCCCTTGCCGCAAGTCCTCGAGACGGGGCGACGGGGTCACATCTTTCGTGAGTCTCTGCTTGTGACCGCACTAACAACACACTAACGGTTAGGATATTTGATCCGAGGGGCCTCTGGCCCGATAGCACTAACCATCACGTGGGCATAGTATGGGCGTTCTGCGTCGTATGCATCATCGAAGCTTAATAGACGTCAAGTGACTGAGCGGCGCGCGCCGGGTTGGACTGGTAAGCTCCTACCTTTTTAAGGAGGTAGCTAGGTCTGCTCACCGGCCGCCAACGCAACGTGCAGGAGTTCCCGGGGCGATGGCCCATGACCCCTGGGGGCATAGGTTTAGTCTGGCGTGCTTGACCTCTCTATTAAGTCTAGGTCGGGTTGCGGCGTATTGTTTGGCCGAGGCCGGGCATGACCCAGGAAAGTGTGTCCGGCCGGAGTTAATCGAGCGTGGTGGGTAAGTTGGTGCACCCCTGCAGGGAAGAAAACATCTATGGATAGCCTGTCCTACGGTAACGGACACTTGGAGTTGTATCCCGATCGATACAACTAGAACTGGATACTTGTGATGAGGTGATAACTGGATAGTATGGCTTTGGGATTGCTTTCTCACAGGGAGTCGAGAAAGGATCTCCGGCCGAGGTTGATAACACTACTACCACTTTAGTTATGCTACTCTACTCCCTCCTGTTGCTGCAAGATGGTGGTTTCCAGAAGATGCCAGTCTTCGATAGGACTAGGCCTTCTCTCTATTCTGGCATTTCTGCAGCCCAGTCCACATATACAACCTTTCTTTGATAATGTTGCATATGTAGTGTAGATCCTTGCTTGCGAGTACTTTGGATGAGTACTCACGGTTGCTTTGCTCCCCCCTTGCCCCTTTCTTCTTCTTTCCGGTTGATGCAACCAGATGTCGGAGCCTAGGAGCCAGATGCCACCGCCGATGCCTACTACTCCGTGGAGACCGACGGCGATCAGGAGTAGTTAGGAGGCTCCCCGGTAGGAGGCCGTGCCTCTTCGATCGTGTTGCTGTTGTGCTAGCCTTCTTAAGGCATCCTTGTTCAACTTATGTCTGTACTCAGATATTATTGCTTCCGCTGACTCTTGTGTATTCGAGCTTATGTATTCGAGCCCTCTAGGCCCCTGGCTTGTAATATAAAGCTTGTATTATTTTAATTTGTGTCTAGAGTTGTGTTGTGATATCTTCCCGTGAGTCCTTGATCTTGATCGTACACATTTGCGTGTATGATTAGTGTACGATTGAATCGAGGGCGTCACAAGTTGGTATCAGAGCCGACTGCCTGTAGGTAGCCCCCTTTCCAACTCCTTGGCCGAAGTTGAGTCTAGTAACTGAAAAACTTTTACTAACATTGGATGTGTGGCTTACGGGCCCACGTCGCCATTGGGTGGTATTAGGATCTTTTACTCCTCATCTATACTCTGGGACTCTGATCTCCCTTCCATTCGGGTTAAACGAATTACTAACTCTAACATTAGGATCCCGTGACCACATTCACCCCAAAGTTGGATAAGCCATAGTTATTCCTTAGAATAGTATTCTGAATAGTACACACACTGTCGTGTTGACTACGAAGTGGTATCCATCGTACCTCTTTCATTATGCATGTTTCATCATGAATGGTCCTTGCCTTTGCAAATGCTCAATGCTGAACTACCCCCCTGTTACATGTTAGCAGGATGGTTAGACCCGCTGGTCGTGGCCGTGGTGCCAACGATGCACCACCGCCCGAATTCTTTGCCGGAATGATGCAACAATTTGAGCTGAACCGCTAGTTCATGGAAGGAATGATGGCTCAGTTTCCTCGTCCGAATATGAATCAACAGCCAACCCCAGTAACTCTGCAGGACTTCATGCGCCTCAACCCAACTATCTACCGCAGCTCAACTCAACCCCTTGATGCTGATGACTGGCTCCACGACATCACGTATGAAATGGAGTCTGCTAGTGTTGCCCCTGCCAGCTATGTCACCTTCGCATCCTTCTTCCTCAAGGGTCCTGCCGCTCAATGGTGGGACAGCCACAGGCGTACCCTAGCTGCTGGAACGGTCATCACTTGGCCGGATTTCCAAGCTGCCTTCTGTGCCCGCTTCATTCCTCAGGGAATCATGGACAGGAAGAAGCGAGATTTCCGTAACCTCACCCAAGGCAACAAGTCTGTAGATGCTTATCAACGGGAATTTCTGGACTTGTCACGTTATGCTGAAGAAGACATTGCAACTGATGCTCGTAAGCAAGAGAAGTTTCATGATGGACTTCACCCTGGTATCAAGCTAGCACTGCTCGTTCATGACTTTGCCGACTTTGCCACCTTGGTGAACAAGGCCATTCATGTCGAAACTGGTTTGCAGGAACATCAGGGATCCCTCAGGCGCAGCCGTGACGCTGGCTCATCTTCAGGCCCGTCCGCGCAGAAGCGTCGGATATGGATCCCCCACAGCATGTATCGTCCAACTGCACCCACACCAAGACAGTCCTATGCTGCACCTCGTCTACCTCCGCCACCGCAGAGGCAGCCTCTTCGAGATGTACCATCCCAAGCTCCTGCTCCCGATCCCAATGATGGTCTGTGCTTCAGATGTGGCCGCCCAGGCCACCTTGCTAAAGAATGCAATCAGAAAAAGAGCCAGTTGGCTCTGCCTTCAACTGGCCGTAACAATGAGCCCCATAACAACAATGCCAGACCTTATGGTCGTGGTCAGGCAAATCATGTTGATCTGAATGAAGCTCAAGACCAGCCTGCCACTGTGATGGGTACTCTTCTCGTTAATTCAGTACCGGCTTCTGTTTTATTCGATTCAGGAGCATCGCATTCATTCATGTCAGAAAATTTTGCATACGCACACAACATTCGATGCGAGCCCATGAACACCCCGATAGTGGTACGCACCCCTGCGGGTCAGTGTCGAACTACCATGATTGGTCGCGACGTCCCCGTTGAAATTGAAGGGTTGGAATTCCTTGTTTCTCCCATTATTCTGGAGTCTTCCAATATTGACCTCATTCTGGGAATGGAATGGTTGAAAGCGCATACTGCCTCTATCGTTTGGGCCACCAAGGTCGTTCACCTCCTACATCCTTCCAATGAGATTGTAACCTACCATGCTCAGCTTGTTCAAAGCGCTGAAGCACGACTTTATGCTTTGAATGCGTTGAACGCAACACCTCTTGAGGGAATTGAAAAGATTCCAGTCGTTCGCGACTTCCAAGACGTATTTCCAGAAGAACTTCCAGGAATACCCCCTGCCCGGGCTGTCGAGTTCGTCATCGACTTGAAACCAGGCACCGTTCCTATTGCCAAATGACCGTACAAGATGCCACCTCATGAACTCCTTGAACTTAAGGAGGAAATCGACAAATCTCTTCGCAAGGGTTTCATTCATCCAAGTTCCTCTGCTTGGGGAGCACCTTCTCTCTTCATCAAGAAGAAGGACGGAACGAACCGTTTGGTCCAAGACTACCGTCCTATCAACCAAGCTACAATTCAGAACAAATATCCCCTTCCTCGGATCAATGATCTGTATGATCAACTGGCTGGTTCATCGATTTTCTCTAAACTCGACTTGAGGTTGGGTTACCACCAGATCCGTGTTCGTGAAGAGGATATTCCAAAGACCGCATTCGTCACTCATTATGGTTCTTACGAGTACACCGTCATGTCTTTTGGCTTGACCAATGCTCCAGCTACATTCTTCCGTCTGATGAACTACATATTCATGGATTACCTCGACAAGTTCGTCGTAGTCTATCTGGATGATATCCTGGTATATTCAAAGAACAAAGAAGAACATGCTGAACATCTTTGACTTGTTCTAGAGAAGCTTCAAGAGCATCAACTTTATGCCAAGTATTCCAAGTGTGAATTCTGGTTACCCGAAGTCACCTACCTTGGTCATGTCATCTCCAAGGATGGTATTGCCGTCAACCCAGAACGCATTCAGGCTATTCTTGACTGGACCCCTCCGAAGACTGTCAAGCAAGTTAGAAGCTTTCTGGGACTAGCCAGCTATTGTCGCCGCTTTGTCGAGAACTTCTCAAAGATTGCCAAGCCACTGACCAATCTGCTTCACAAGGGCGTTAAGTTCGATTGGACAGACAAATGTCAGGAAAGTTTCTAGGCACTCAAGGACAAGCTGACTTCTGCCCCAGTGCTTGCTCCCCCTGATTCTCGCAAGGACGTCGTCATCTATTGCGACGCTTCACGTCAAGGATTAGGCTGTGTCCTAATGCAAGAGCGCAAAGTAATTGCGTATGCTTCCCGTCAAGTGCGTCCTCATGAAGAGAACTACCCAGTTCATGATCTCGAGCTTGCTGCGGTTATCTTTGCACTGAAGCTATGGCGACAATACCTTCTCGGTAATCGTTGCGAGATCTTCACCGATCATCAGAGTCTGAAGTACCTGTTTACTCAGCCAGATCTGAACCTCCGTCAGCAGCGATGGATGGAAGCTATTGCTGACTACAACTGAGATATATCCTATACCCCTGGCAAGGCTAATGTAATGGCCGATGCCCTGAGTCGTAAGTCTTATTGCAACAATCACATGGTCTTCAAAGCTCAACCCCGCCTTTATGAAGAGCTATGCAAGCTGAACCTTCAACTAGTTCCACAGGGTTCTCTGAATAACCTTGTCTTGGAACCAACTCTTCTGAAAGCAATCAAGTCTGCTCAAGCCAAAGATGCACATGTTGATCTGATGAAAAGGGATCTTGCATTAGAGAAATCCAGAGATTTCTCACTTGGTGAAGATGGAACCTTATACTTCAGAGATCGTATTGTAGTACCCCGGTTCGAGCTTATGACAGAGAAGGTGATGAAAGAAGCGCATGACACCCCTCTCTCTATTCATCCGGGAAGTACCAAGATGTATCTAGACATCCATCAGAAGTACTGGTGGTCTAATATGAAGCAAGACATTGCTCGATATATTGAAGAATGTGACGTTTGTCGTCGCGTCAAAGCAGAACATCAGAAACCGGCTGGACTTCTACAACCGCTTCCGATTCCTGAATGGAAGTGGGATAAGATCCAAATGGACTTTGTCACTGGCCTTCCCAAGTCTCAGAAAGGTAACGATGCTATCTTTGTCGTCATCGACCAATTCTCGAAGGTTGCTCACTTTCTCCCAGTCAAGGAGACAATCACTGCTAGTCAATTAGCAAACTTGTATATCTCCAGAATTGTGTCACTCCACGGCATTCCGAAGGAGATCAGTTCAGATCGCGGCAGTATATTCACTTCAAAGTTCTGGGATAGTTTCCAAGAGGCAATGGGAACTCATATTACCTGGAGCACTGCTTATCATCCCCAATCCCAAGGCCAAGTCGAGCGAGTCAATCAAATTTTGAAGACATGCTTCGAGCTTGTGTTATTTCTTTGGGCAAGAAGTGGGAAGAATCTCTCCCTTATGCGGAGTTCTCTTATAACAACAGCTATCAAGCCAGCTTGAAGATGGCACCCTTTGAAGTGCTCTATGGACGTAAGTGCCGAACCCCTCTGAATTGGTCAGAAACTGGGGAACCGACGCTCATTGGTCCAGACATTATTCAACAAGCTGAAGAGCAGGTTCGCATTGTCCGGGATAATCTCAAGGCGGCCCAGTCCCGCCAGAAGAACAACTATGACCGGAAACACTGGGGTTCAACTTATCAACCTGGTGAACAAGCTTATCTGCGTGTCACTCCTTTGAGAGGCACTCATCGGTTCGGAGTCAAGGGCAAGCTAGCTCCGCGCTACATTGGTCCTTTCCGCATTCTGGCCCATCGTGGGCTGGTGGCTTATCAACTTGAGTTGCCACCTCAGTTCTCTCACATCCATGACGTCTTCCATGTGCCACAACTTCGTCATTGCTTCAAGGATCCGGAACGTGAAGTGGATCCGGAATTGATTGAAGTTCAAGATGATCTCACATACAAGAAGCATCCGATCTGCATTCTTGAAGAAGCTGAATGTCGAACACGCCAGAAGGTTACCAAGTTCCTAAGGTGTAATGGTCGAATCATACTAAAGAGGAAGCCACTTGGGAACGCGAAGATAACCTCCGGGCTGAATACCCCGACCTGTTCCCTTCTACCTCTTAATTCTCGGGACGAGAATTTCTTTTAGAGGAGGAGAGTTGTAACACCCCTGTGTAATGATGCTACAGTAACCCCTGGGGTTAAGTTAATCATTTTGCTAAACAAGTGTTTGATCATCATTTTCTCCTCTCTCTTTTTAAATTCCAGTTGAATTCAATTTCAAATTATGAGTGAAATTCAAAATGCTCAAACATGAAAACTAAAATGTTCATCGTGCGGAAAATATTCTTTTGGTAATATTGGTGGTGAACCAACATTTTTTGCAAAGTACCTAAATGGCCTAAAATAGCTATAACAGAAAGTTGTTAAAAAAGAAAGCAAAAGTTAAAACAAAAACAAAAGGAGAGAAAAGGGGCTAGAGCCCCTGGCCTCCCATTGGGCCTCGGCCCACCCCAGCTAGGCCAGCCCACTCCCCTCCCCGGTCGTCTTCCCCCTCGCACTGTTCCACGACCCGAGTCGCTACAGGCGCCGTCCCCGCCGGACCCGCCTAGCCGGCGACAAGGCGAGGGGATAAGGCCTGCGCCTCCTCGACTCCATGATCCCCGCCTCCACTTGCACCACCCCACTCTCCCTGGCGTCCTCATCCATTTCTCCCCTCTCCCTCTCCGCGGATTTGGAGAAGGGACGACGACACCGTCGCCTAGTCCTCGCCATAGGCGCGGCCGCCGGCCACCCCGCGCCGTTTGCGCATGTCCAGTAGCGCCGGCGCCTTCACCT
Organism: Aegilops tauschii subsp. strangulata; assembly: GCF_002575655.3. Classification (NCBI taxonomy): domain Eukaryota; kingdom Viridiplantae; phylum Streptophyta; class Magnoliopsida; order Poales; family Poaceae; genus Aegilops; species Aegilops tauschii. Next base: position 114,437,198 of record NC_053039.3, on the reverse strand, counting down.
ACGTCGCCTACGCCCTCGGATCGGAGCGGGGGAGCTCCACTGTCGCCGCACGCATCGTCTTCTTCCTCGACGGCCGCCGGCGATCCCCTTCCTCCCCGGCGAGCTCCGCTGCTCCTAAGCCACCAAGGGTCTTTCCTGACCGCTCGGTGAGCTCCACTCCGTCCTCTCCCCTCTCCTTCCTCGCCTCACCGCACCCCTAGCCGTAGCCACCGTCCTGGCCGTAGCGCGCCTCCGCCGCCGTACTCGTCGTCGTGTCCACACTCTCCATCCAGCTCGGACGAGCACGGCATCGTGCTCAGCACGCTCCCATCAGTCCAATGCCACCTTCCACGGTCCTTGCCGTGCCCTGCAGCGACGAGCGCGAGCACGCTCGAAAGCCACCGCCGCCAAGCTCGACGCCGGCGACGTTTCCGGCCTCCCCGGCGGAGTCTAGCAGCACCACTCGACGCAGCTCCCTCCTAGCTTTCGAATGCAAGTCGTGGCACGCGAAATGGTGAACCATAGGCGATTTCCGACCTCGTCGGCGTTCGGCCGCCGCGCACGAGCTCGCCGGAGCCATTCCGGCAGCTCCGCTGAGCTGGCGCCGTGTGGGCTACCCCCGGGCCACCACCTAGGTCACTGATCCGTGGGCCCCAAGGGCCCGGCCGGCCTGTTGACCGGTCAGCTCTGCTGACTGGACCAGCCCAGCTGTTGACAAATGGGCCCCACCACCACTATTTAGCTAAAGGATTTTTTTTAATAAATTAATTAGCCTAACTAGACACTGACAGGTGGGCCCAGTAGTTTTACTAACTAAATTTAGATTAGTTTGAACTCTGTTTAACCCACTGTCTATGACAGGTGGGTCCCCCATGTCAGTTTTGACCAGTCAACTGGACTGTTGACTGCTGGCGTCACACATACGTCATGCTGACATCATATTCCTTTTCTGTTATTATAAATAAATCTAGAAAATGGTTTAATCTTTGAAAAATCATAGAAATTAAACCGTAACTCGGATGGAAATGTTTTCTATATGAAAGTTGCTCAGAAAAATTCAACGAATCCGAATACGCGGTCCATTCATCAGTCGGATGCCTCTAGCTATCTGAACATGGAACATTCCCCCTCCGGTCATCTGTCTGACACAGGTCCGGAACCGGGAAAAGATTCCCGGTTGAATTCACCCTTCACCTATATCGTGTAGCCTTACGTTAGGTCACACCCGGCACCGCATATCGTCATGTCATGCTTAGCGTTGCATCTATTTGCTTATATTTACTGTTTCTCCCCCCTATTCTCTCCGATAGACCCCGAGGCCGATGATGCCCCGGTGATCGACTACGTCGACGACGACCCCTCCTTGCCAGAGCAACCAGGCAAGCCCCCCGTTTGATCATCCCGATATCGCCCATTCCATTCTCTCATGCTTGCATTAGATTTTGCTACTGTTATTGTTTGCTCCTATTCTGATGCATAGCCTGCTTTCGTAACCTGCTCATTGTACCTTACCTGCTTATCCTAAACTGCTTAGTATAGGTTGGTTAGTGATCCATCAGTGACCCCCACCTTGACCTTGTTGCCCCTGCTTCATCATCGTAGACCCGATCAACGGGATCGAAGACCAGGCCCCGGCATCGCACATCACTTTCCCCTTAGTTGCTCGACACTGCTTGGTTACTATCGAGTGCCGAGGGTGAGACCTCTACAGCACTTCTGATGTTAACCCTGTAGTGTAGCTATTCGGTCCTGGTCATTGAGGGTGATTCTGCCTTAACCACTTCCGATACGACTCTGTTGTGCAACCCCTCAAGTGTGAACCTCGAGGGTGATTCCTCTTACGTTCACCTTGATGATTACATCGAGTGGAATCCACCGGGGGTGATTCCTCGGGTTTTCCCCTTGATGTTTGGACACACGGACACTTGGACTTTACAACTGTTACTTGGAAAGGCGGGTCGACCCTGAGGGGTACCCGCGAGTGATGTGGAGACGGGTTGACTTGGAGGGTACCCGAGAGTTGAATACGAGGCGTGGCCGGGCATTCTTAGCCCTTGCCGCAAGTCCTCGAGACGGGGCGACGGGGTCACATCTTTCGTGAGTCTCTGCTCATGACCGCACTAAAAACACACTAACGATTTGGATATTTGATCCGAGGGGCCTCTGGCCCAATAGCACTAACCATCACGTGGGCATAGTATCGGTGTTCTGCATCGTATGCATCAGCCGAAGCTTAATAGACGTCAAGCGACTGAGCGGCGCGCGCCGGGTTGGACTGGTAAGCTCCTACCTTTTTAAGGAGGTAGCTAGGTCTGCTCACCGGCCGCCCACGCAACGTGCAGGAGTTCCCGGGGCGATGGCCCATGACCCCTGGGGGCATAGGTTTAGTCCGTCGTGCTTGACCTCTCTATTAAGTCTAGGTCGGGTTGCGGCGTATTGTTTGGCCGAGGCCGGGCATGACCCAGGAAAGTGTGTCTGGCCGGAGTTAATCGAGCGTGGTGGGTAAGTTGGTGCACCCCTGCAGGGAAGAAAACATCTATCGATAGCCTGTCCTACGGTAACGGACACTTGGAGTTGTATCCCGATCGATACAACTAGAACTGGATACTTGTGATGAGGTGATAACTCGATAGTATGGCTCTGGGATTGCTTTCTCACAGGGAGCCGAGAAAGGATCTCCGGCCGAGGTTGATAACACTACTACTACTTTAGTTATGCTACTCTACTCCGTCCTGTTGCTGCAAGATGGTGGTTTCCAGAAGATGCCAGTCTTCGATAGGACTAGGCCTTCTCTCTATTCTGGCATTTCTGCAGCCCAGTCCACATATACAACCTTCCTTTGATAATGTTGCATATGTAGTGTAGATCCTTGCTTGCGAGTACTTTGGATGAGTACTCACGGTTGCTTTGCTCCCCCTTTGCCCCTTTCTTCTTCTTTCCGGTTGATGCAACCAGATGTCGGAGCCCAGGAGCCAGATGCCACCGCCGATGCCTACTACTATGTGGAGACCGACGACGATCAGGAGTAGTTAGGAGGCTCCCCGGCAGGAGGCCGTACCTCTTCGATCGTGTTGCTTTTGTGCTAGCGTTCTTAAGGCATCCCTGTTCAACTTATGTCTGTACTCAGATGTTATTGCTTCCGCTATCTCTTGTGTATTCGAGCTTATGTATTCGAGCCCTCCAGGCCCCTGGCTTGTAATATAAAGCTTGTATTATTTTAATTTGTGTCTAGAGTTGTGTTGTGATATCTTCCCGTGAGTCCTTGATCTTGATCGTACACATTTGCGGGTATGATTAGTCTATGATTGAATCGAGGGCGTCACAATTTGTTAATACTCGGTTGTAGTAAACTTGAAGTAAACTCTTCTAAAATACACCAACCGCGTGCGTAACCGTGATTGTCTCTTTTTGGGGTTGTTCGAGAGGAGAACATTGTTTTTGGGTTATGTTTGACGTAAGTAGGAGTTCAGGATCACTTCTTGATCATTACTAGTTGAGACCGCTTGCTAAGCTCCTCTTCTCGCTCTTGTTTCGTAAGTTAGCCACCATACATGCTTAGTCGCTGCTGCAACCTCACCACTTTGCCCCTTCCTTACCCATTAAGCTTTGCTAGTCTTGATACCCATGGTAATGGGATTGCTGAGTCCTCGTGGCTCACAGATTACTACTACAACAGTTGCTGGTACAGATTATGCGACGATCATGACATGAGAGCGATGTTTACTTGTGCTGGAGTTCTTCTTCTTCTTTGTCGATCTTGGGTTAGGTTCCTGGTCGGCAGCCTGGGCTAGCAGGGTGGATGTCGTTTGAGTTTCTGTTTGTGTTTCATCCGTAGTCGGATGTTATTCTCATGTATGATGTTGATGTATTCTTGGGGCGTTTGTGCCTTATGTATGTATCCCCAACTATTATGTAATGGTATGATGTAATGATATCCACCTTGCAAAAGCGTTTCAATATGCGGGTCTATCCTTGGTGGGACCTTCGAGTTCCTCTAGGATAGGGTCGCATATTGGGCGTGACAGCAACGCGGGCACAACCTTTCAGCGGCTGATGCACATCACCTTAGGGCGGCAGCTCGGAAGAAACGCGGAGGCCTACATCGACGACATCGTGGTGAAGTCTCGGGAGGTGAGAACCTTGATCCAAGATCCGGAGGAGACTTTCGCAAGCCTGCGCCAGGTGAACTTACGGCTCAACCCGGAGAAGTGCGTGTTCGGTGTCCCTTCCGGCAAGCTGCTGGGTTTCCTCGTATCCCATAGAGGGATCGAGGCGAACCCAGAGAAGGTCAAGGCAATCGAAGACATGAGCCCGCCGCAGACCCTCAAGGAGATGCAGAAGCTTACTGGTCGTGTGACTGTGTTGGGCCGCTTTATCTCCAAGCTGGGAGAGCGTGCCCTACCGTTCTTCAAGCTGATGAAGAAAAGGGCCCATTCGAGTGGACTCCGGAAGCCGACCAAGTGTTTCAAGACCTCAAGAGATACCTGACCAGCCCGCCAGTGATGGTGGCGCCTCGACCCCTCGAGCCCTTGGTGCTCTACCTGTCTGCCACACCCCACTCCGCCAGCGCAGCGCTGGTGGCCCTCAGAGAAGAGCGCCAGATCAAGGACCCGCCAGGGGGAACCACCAGGCCGGACGAAGCGGCGCGACACCAAGGCGAAGCTCCTGAAGCGGCAGCTGCTTCAGCGGACCACCAAGCCCCTGAAGCCAAAGCCCTCGCAGAGACACCTCAGCTCCCGGAAGCCGAAGACTTCATCAGCTCTCCCGCCCTCGTCGAGCACCCGGTGTACTTTGTCAGCACTGTGCTGCGGGATGCGAGGGCACGGTACCCCATGCCTCAGAAGATCCTGCTCGTGCTCCTGGTGGCCTCGCGCAAGATGCGCCACTACTTCCAGGGTCACCCCATCAAGGTCGTCTCAGCTTACCCACTGGAAAGAGTGCTCAGGAGCCCCAATGCTGCCTGGCGAGTCGCCGAATGGAACATCGAGCTGCAAGCGTTTGACTTGGAGTTCAGCACAACCAGGGTCAACAAGGGGGCCATGCTCGCAGACTTTGTGGCTGAATGGACCGACGCCCCAGATCTCGAAGCAGGTGAGGACCAATCCCTATCTCCAAGAAGCGAAGCGCCGGACGGCTGGGTCATGTACTTCGATGGCGTATTCTCACACCAGGGCGCGGGGGCTGGAGCGGTGCTCATCTCGCCCACCTAGGACAAGCTCTACTACGCCATGCAGCTCTGCTTCCAGCAGGGCGAGAAGGTCTCCAACAATATAGCAGAGTACGAAGGCCTCGTAGCTGGCCTCAGGGCTGCGGCGGCCCTAGGGGTGAGGCGTCTCACCATCAAGGGCGACTCGCAGCTCCTCGTCAACTTCTCCAACAAGGTTTATGAGACAAAGGATGAGCACATGGAGGCATACCTCACGGAGGTGCGCAAGATGGAGAAGCAGTTCTCGGGTCTGGAGTTACAGCATGTGCCCCGTGGCACTAACAAGGAAGCTGACGACATCGCCAGAAGAGCATCCAAGCGGATACCCCAAGAGCCTGGCGTCTCTGAGGAGCGGCTCTTCAAGCCATCAACAACGCCACCGCTCTCAAGAACAGCGCTGCCTCGCGAGGAGCTCCCTCAACCACCTGCCTCAGGAGCCCCGGCTTGCGGCCCGACCTCGGGAGCGCGCTTGCTCTTGGCGCTCAAACCTCAGGAGAGATGCTGGATCAAGGAATTCAAGGAATACCTGACGCAAGGGACGCTGCCGGAAGAGGAGGAAGACATGGAGCGTGTGGCCCGACAAGCCACGGCATATTGCATCTAGGATGGTGAGTTATACAGGAAGCGGCCAAATGACGTTTCCCTACGTTGCAGCTCCAGGGAGCAAGGAAGAGAGCTGCTGGCCGACATACACGGCAGGGACTGCGGGCACCACTCGTCGTCGCGAACCCTCATCGGCAAGGCGTTTCGCAGTGGATTCTACTGGCCCACGGCACTCAACGACGCGGCTAAACTGGTGAAGTCCTGCGAGGCCTGCCAGTTCCACGCCAAGTAGATTCATCAGCTGGCTCAGGGCCTCCGAACCATCCCACTCACATGGCCGTTCACGGTCTGGGGGCTGGATATCTTGGGCCCGTTCCCTCGAGCGCCCGGGGGCTACCGCTACCTCTACGTCGCCATTGACAAGTTCACCAAGTGGGCGGAGGTAGAAGCCGTCCGCACCATCCCAGCTGGCTCCGCGGTCAAGTTCATCAAGGGTCTCGTGAGCTGTTTCGGGGTCCCCAACCGCATCATCACCGATAACGGCTCTCGGTTCACTAGTAATCTCTTCAAGACATACTATGCTAACCTTGGAACGCAGATCTGCTACGCATCGGTGGCGCACCCCCGGAGCAATGGACAGGCCGAACGCGCCAACGCAGAGGTCCTGAGGGGCCTCAAGACTAGGACCTTCAAGAAGAAGTTCGAGGCCTGCGGCAAGGGCTGGTATGACGAGCTCCAGTCCATGCTGTGGTCCATCCGCACCACCGCCACCAAGCCAACGAGCGAGACCCCGTTCTTCCTCGTCTACGGAGCAGAAGCGGTCCTCCCTCACGAGGTCAAGCATCGCTCCGCACGGGTCCTGGCGTTTGATGAAACGCATCAGGACGCCATGCGGGGGATGGACCTCGTGCTGGGGGAGGAACGCCGCCACGAAGCTGCACTGCGGGCGGCAAGGTATCAGCATGCGCTGCGGCGGTACCACTGCCGCAATATCCGCCCCAGGACGCTCGAGGTGGGTGACCTCGTCCTGAGGCGGGTCCTCTCCAGGGAAGGGATGCATAAGCTCTCACCCATGTGGGAGGGCCCGTTCAGGGTCGTCCATGTCTCCAGGCCTGGCGCCGCGCGCCTGGAGACACGGGACGGGGTACCCATCCAGAACGCCTGGAACATCCAACACCTCCGGAAGTTCTACCCATGAAGAAAGGCCCAACACCTATGAAGAAGGCCCAGTGCCTGTGAAGGTCTCCGCTCGTGACACTCTCACGTAATAATGAGTGGGGCTGTACATGGCCCGGAGTCTCAGGAGTGCCGCCCTCGGGCCTCGGGGGCTCCCTCCCACGTCTTAGTGGCAGCACTTAGCTCCGCACTGGTGAGAAGACTTGAAGACTAGACTAGGTGCCGAATGCGGCTTTTCATTTGCTTTCCGTAGTTGGCTCGCCCCTCTTTAATTGAAGTTTGCTTTTGGTGTTCTCGGATTATTTGGTCACGTTGCCTTCTGCCTCTGTTTCCGTTTTCGGCTTGGCCTATAATCTCTCTCGCATTCCTCGCGAGGGGGCTGGACAGGTGCCCTCGCGAACGTTTCCCTTCCCTCGTGAGCGTTTTTTCTTGTTCTGCCTTTCGTCTGCTTTTCGCGAGGCACCCTCGTTCGAGCCCACAAGCTGGCGCACTTCTTCTAATCCGTGCCCCACGGGTACCGCGATACAAAGCGCAGGGTCAAGGCTAGCGGTGCCTGCGACCAAGGCTCGGGAAAACATTAAGCCTCCTAACGAGTTTTTCTGCAGTTTCTAAGCGCCTACCAGGCCAAGGGGGCCTCGACATGCACCAGGAAGCGAGCACCTCGTGGAGAGGAGACTGCTCCAAGCATGTCAAGCTAAGTTATCCTTACATGAAACAACGATGTTGCAACACAGCACAGGGACGATGAACATAGCATAATAACTGGGAAATCATAGTTCGTTGCACGCCCCTCCGGGGCCCATACTAGTTTCTTTCTTAATACATGAAGGAAAGGAAGAACAAGATAAAAGGGGCGCATGCCCCTGTGGTGGACCGCGAAGGCGGGATCTTGGTGCTGACCCGAGCTCAGCTAGACCCCTCCTCGCGCTTCACAGAGGCGCGACGACGAGACGACCCGCTGCCACCTTCGAAGCGGGCGCGGCGGCTGGTCGTAACCACCGCTGCTGGAGCTGTCGCCGGGGGAAGAGCCGCCGTAGCTAGATGAGACGCGGTCAACGCCAAGGGCGGGTTCGTCCTCATCCTCGTCACGACCATCGCCAAGGCCGAGCACCTCATCGCCGTCGTTGACCTCGTGGCAGCATCCGGCGCGGCGACCACCTTCCCCAAACACCCTCATGTAGAGGGTCGCATCGCTGTCGTACTTGAAGTGTAGGGTGCATCGCCTGCCCAGGCCACGCGCGCGGGCAAACGTCTGCCTGCCGCGGGCCAGGGCTATGTTGCCCGCGACGGAGACCTCAACCGTGACCCAGGAAGCTCTGCTGCAGCAGCCGTCCACCTGCAGCCAGAGCCCGCCTGGATCTGCGGCCGGCAGCTCGTCGACGAAGAAGCGCGGGAGCTGAAGCTAGTTGCCGGCCGAGTCCTCCGACCAGACGACGAACTCCGTCAGCACCTCCGCCGAGTGGAAGCGCAGCCGGGGAGGCCGTGCGACCACGGTGCGTCTCCCTTCATCGACAGGGCTGCCGCGACCGGAGCAACCCCTGCCACGTGAAGTAGCACTGCCGCGGCCGCGGAGGGCCGTGGCGGGGGTTGCGGTGTGCTTGCGGGGACGGCCACGTCCACGCTTGGGCATCGAAGAGCCGGGCCCTTCGCGAGGGGCCTTCCCCTTCTCCGCGGCGGAGAACCTCTTCAACGACGCCATTGGTGTCGCTGCTAGCAATGGAGCAAGGGGGGAGAAGTGAGCGGAATGGGAAGAGACGGGCGACGGAGGCTCCGCCCCCCTCCCCATTTATAGCAGGAGAAGGCCAACCAGCGCCCCCCACAATCACAGGTAATGATGGTTTTTCCTTGCATGTCGCAGGGACTTGTCAAGTCGGGCAGTTACTGAGGCAGCATGGGGAAGTGGAGACGCCCACGTCCAATAAACCGCCAAGCATCGACCAAGGCCGCAGGCTATTGGGGCCCGCGGCGCTCCGCACTTGCCCTTTGGCTTCGCCTCGAAGCCAAGCCCGAGCGCGCCTTGGGCCCGGGGGCTACAGTCGGTGTTCAGGGAACGGGGGTCCCCAGACTTGCCTGCCTGCGGCCCATGGCATGGTTCTACGAGCGGGCCCATACGGCCCATCTTCACCAACAAGCTTTCAAGACCCTCGCGAGGCGAACGACACAAGACCTCCTCGGGAGCGGCTACACCAGGCTAGCTCGCGAGGGGCGGAGAGATCAAGGCAAGGCAAACCTCGCGAGGTTCCAGTGACGTGAGCCATGACGAGCGAGACCAGCCGGGCACCACGCGGGCGCCAGCGCGCACAGTGTCCTTGTTTCCTCTTTGGTGCTAAGGGGGCAAGCGCAGGCGAGGAGTACCGAGGCATCAAGCAAAGGTTTCCCTATCGGTGCAACGAGACCAAGACCAGCAGGACGGCAGGACGGAGGTCACCGTGGAGCCCAAGACAGCGTCACCACCAGAGCCTTTTGCAGGCGAAGACTACTTTTTTCAGGATAAGCTGTACTAGCTGTCCCCTTTCAAATTGGCCGTTGTGGGATCCCTTCCCGCTCAATATTTGGGAAGAGGGCCAAGGCCTCTATAAATAGGACTAGCCACCACAGTAGGAGGGGGATCATCTGGAGTGATCCTCACACACCCTCAAGTTCACCAAGCACAAGAACACCTCTCCTCTGGAGGCTGTTCTTCCCCTTGTACTGTTCATCCTCAACCCAAGAGGCAATCCACCACCACCACACTGGAGTAGGGTATTACGCCACAACGGTGGCCCGAACCAGTATAAATCTTGTGTCCCTTGTGTTGCGAGTTCGTCGAGCTAGCCTAGACATCGCGAAGCGTGTGAGGGCGTGATCTGTGAGGGAGAGATCTTTGCGTGCACCCCAGAGTTCGAACCTTAAGGGTTTTGCCGGAACCCAAAATCCGACAGACCTATTCTGCACGACTCCAAAAGTCCTGAAACTCCACGGAAGCTATTTTCGGAATTAATAAAAAATACTGAGCGAAGAAAGTACCAGACGGGGGCCACCCACCATCCATGAGGGTGGGGGGCGCGCCCTACCCCCTGGGCGCGCCCCCTGCCTCATGGGCCCCCTGGCACGCCTCCGGTGCCCATCTTCTTCTATACGAAGTCTTTTGCCTTGGAGAAAAAAATCATAAGCAAGCTTTCGGGACGAAACACCGCCGCCACGAGGCGGAACCAATCTAGGGCTCCGGCGGAGCTGTTCTGCCGGAGAAACTTCCCTTCGGGAGGGGGAAATCATCGCCATCGTCATCACCAACGGTCCTCTCATCGGGAGGGGGTCAATCTCCATCAACATCTTCACCAGCACCATCTCCTCTAAAACCCTAGTTCATCTCTTGTATCCAATCTTTGTATCAAAACCTCAGATTGGTACCTGTGGGTTGCTAGTAGTGTTGATTACTCCTTGTAGTTGATGCTAGTTGGTTTATTTGGTGGAAGATCATATTTTCAGATCCTTTATGCATATGAATATCCCTCTGATTATGAACATGAATATGATTTGTGAGTAGTTACGTTTGTTCCCGGGGACATGGGAGAAGTGTTGCTATAAGTTGTCATGTGAATTTGGTATTCGTTCGATATTTTGATGAGATGTATGTTGTCTATCCTCTAGTGGTATTATGTGAACGTCGACTACATGACACTTCACCATTGTTTGGGCCTAGAGGAAGGCATTGGGAAGTAATAAGTAGATGATGGGTTGTTAGAGTGACAGAAGCTTAAACCCTAGTTTATGAGTTGCTTCGTAAGGGGCTGATTTGGATCCATATGTTTCATGCTATGGTTAGGTTTACCTTAATACTTCTTTTGTAGTTGCGGATACTTGCAATAGGGGTTAATCATAAGTGGGATGCTTGTCCAAGAAAGGGCAGCACCCAAGCACCGGTCCACCCACATACCAAATTATCAAAGTAACGAACGCGAATCATATGAGCGTGATGAAAACTAGCTTGATGATAATTCCCATGTGTCCTCGGGAGCGCTTTCCTTCATATAAGAGTTTGTCCAGGCTTGTCCTTTGCTACAAAAAGGATTGGGCCACCTTGCTGCACCTTATTTACTTTCTTTACTTGTTGCCTGTTACAAATTACCTTATCACAAAACTATCTGTTATCGATAATTTCAGTGCTTGCAGAGAATACCTGATGCGGAGCATCCTACGGTCATCCCCATGGACCTACCATCGTCTCATCAAGAGCCAAGAGGACCTATGACACGAGCACGAGCTAGAGCTCTCGAGAACGAGGTGACTTCCTTCCTTAGTGATATCACATATGATCCACTCGAGACATGGCTACTACCTAAGTCCGATATGCTATGCATGAGCAGGTGTCAAGAGGACCCTCACGAAGATGCACATGAAGACGGACAAGCCACCAAGTCCATGGATAAAGAGAACCAACGGAAGAAGGCAAGTCCACCTTCCAGGCCCCAGACATCCGGCCAAGGCCCCGGACATCCAGCCCTTGAAGATGTCAACAACAGCAGCAGCCCAGCCATCGAAGTGCTACAGGGCCCGGACATTCGGACCCAGCCCCGGACATCCGGCTCCTCCCGAAGCCCCGGAAATCCGGCCCCTCGCCCGGACATCCGGCGCCACGCGACAGAAACTACAGTAGCTGAACCCTCCGGCCCGGACATCCGGCCACCAAGCCCGGACATCCGGCCCCTCGGGAAGGCCCGGACATCCGGCCCGTCGCCCGGACATCCGGCCCCCTCTGTCTACGCACAGTAAAGGGCCGAAGCCCGTGTACCCCTTCGACCCTCTAGACTATATATACTCCTTCTCCCCCAACTTTCTTCGGAGACGATCCACGTTGGATTCAAGACCCCCTCTTGGGTGGCCCCCATTAAGACCTCCTCACGGAGAAGAACCGGTTACCCTTTGTATCGTCCTTTGTTGATCGTGGATCGTGTATCTCCCTTTGTATTCTTGGATCTAGCGCATGTGTAATCGAATCTTGTTGGTTTGAGTGATTCCCTTGTGTTTCCCCTCGTGTTTCCCCTCGTGTTCTTCATGTTCTTAGTTGGGATCCGCTCCTTTCGTGAAAGATCGGTGTCGGGTGGTAGGTGCGACATATGCCAATGGGTGGCTTATCATTGTGGGAGCAAGTAAGACGTTGCCGGTGCCTAGAAACGGGATGAGGCGAAGACATGCACGCCGGCGAATCTTACCCAGGTTCGGGGCTCTCTGTGGAGATAACACCCCTAGTCCTGCTCTGCGGGGTCTCCACATGATCACTAGATCGAAATGAGAAGCTACAAACGCTCCTTGAGCTGTCGGGTTAGAGGGAGAAGAAGGGCCAGGCTGGCTCTCCTTTTCTCTCTGTATGGTGTGTGTAATTCTATGAGACCAACCCTTTGCATGGGTGCCCCGGGGGGTTTATATAAGCCTACCCCCCAGGGGTACAATAGTAATCCAGCTGGGTGCGGGTCCCAGCCGTCAGTGTCTGTGTTCGCCGGCTTCTCCGCTGGCCATTGGGGCCCGCCGACTGGTGGGTCCCGCCGGCTGCCGGCCTCTTGGTCGACAGGCCGGCCCCACCGCCTGGCGGTCTTGTCGGCGGCTGGTTACTGTTGCCTCGCCCCTGATGACGAGGGCTTTGTCGAGGTAAGCGTGGCTACAGCGCCGCCGCCTTGCGGGCTCTCACCGTAGCCTCACCTCGTCTTGTCTCCTTAATGAGGCTCGTGTTTCGAGGGAGGGAGGTAGCCGGCTATTGGGAGCCGACCACGCCCCCGGCCGACTAGGGGAGGCCGGGCCGCCTTTGAGCGTCTCTCTGGCTAAAGGAGCCCGCCACCCGCGGGACGTACTGGCGTCTGTCGTGGGTGACGTCGAGGTCAACATGGCTACAGTGCCGCACCGGACGGGAGATGGCTAATCCGTACGGCGCCCTGTGGCCATGCCGGCTCCGGGATTCGGGGGTAGTGGGCCGCATTGCAGCCACGTCCCGTCTTATCACCGTTATGTGGACGCAGTCTTGGTGGGTGCGGTCTGGGCCGGCTTCTGGGAGTCGGCATTCTTCTAGGCCGGCTTCTGGGAGTCGTTCCTCTTGGGGCCGGCTTCCTGGAGTCGGACATCTCGTAGCTTTCTTGGGGAAGGTTTCTGACTGGGTCGCCTTCGGGAAGTCGGCCCTGGGGATAGTCGACCGGGGGGAGGCGGCCCTATGCTTCGTATGCTTGAAGGCTTGAATGGCTTGATAATTTTTGAAGAGCTAGGGTGAGTCGGTTAGGCTACCCATGGCCATTTACTCCGACAGTAGTCCCCGAAGCTGGTTGGGCTTCGAGGTTGAGTGGAGGTCGAGAAGCTCGGGCAGCCTCTTATCTTGACGAGCCGGCAACTGGTAGCCGGCTTCGGTTGGGCGCGCCGTCTTGGCAAAAAAAATTGAAGTCGGAGGGCGGGAGTCTGCTGGCGCGCGCGCCGTGCTGCAGGCCGGCCACTCGCCGCCTGCGAACCACGTGGCATCCCTTGGCTGAAAAGCCTGCCAGCCCACACGCGCGACAAGACGTCGCTGCAGGTTGGGGGCCCACCACTCCTACGCCCGGGCCTGGGCGCGGATTCCCTGCGGCCCAAAGCCGTCCGCACGTCTTCCTGCGGCGGTTTCGGCACGCCTTTAGGGCGCAGTAATCGCGGGGCGTGGGGGGAGTGGGTGCAGTTAATCCCATGTCCCACCCCACGCCTCGCCTCCTCGGCTTCGCCGCACGAAGCTATAAGTAGGGGGAGGGGGGAAGCGGCAGGCGCTCGCACGCCCCTCTCCTCTCCGCCATCTTCTTCCTTCTGCTCTCCCTCACAGCAGCGTCTCGCCGCCGCACCGTTCCACCACTCTTTTCTCCGCCGCCGCGCTCATTCTCGCCGGTCTCACGCCGCGATGCAGTACGGCGGGGATTGGGACGGCTCCAACGTCCATGAGGACCACGTCGAGTTCCTCCGCAAGACGCGGCGGCTGCCCGGTGCGGACAAGGTGCGGGTCCGTCTCGCGCCGGAGAAGGAGATCACACCGGAGCCGGAGGAAGGCGAGCGGGTGGTCTTCCGCTCGCATTTCTTGCGCGGCATCGGCTTGCCGGCAAGCGCCTTCTTCCGCTCCTTTCTTGAATTCTACCAAATCCAGCCGCACCACCTCACCCCGAACACGGTGGTGCTGCTGTCCGCCTTCGTCACCTTGTGCGAAGGCTATCTCGGCGTCCTCCCCACCCTCGAGCTCTGGGGGGAGTTCTTCCAGTCCAAGCTGGGCACGCGTATGCAGGGCGTACCGGCTCAGAGTGGCGCCTACATCGCGATGCGGAGGGTGACAGCCGACAACCCCTTCCCCGTCATCACGCTGATCCAGTCGGTGAAGCTCTGGCAGAAGTCATACTTCTACGTGAAGAACCTCGCCCCGCAAGGCGACTACGTCAATTTGCCGGCTTACGTAGCCGGTCCGCCGGCGGGTAGGCGGCCCCAGTGGTCCTATCGGGCCGCGACGCTGACGCCGGCTGGAGCCGCGGCTGTCGCCCGGCTGCGGGTGATGATCCAGTCGGAGGGCCTATCTGGGCCCGACCTGCTGGCCGCCTTCGTCACGCGCCGGGTGCTTCCGCTCCAGAGCTGCCCTCATCTGATCTATCAGATGAGCGGCTAGCTCGATCCGAGTCGGATGTGCACCAAAGACATGCCGCACGACGAAGTGGCCCACATGGTGAACTACCTTGCGAACTGCAAGCTCTCCGCAGAGTGGCAGTTTGGCAAGGAGCCATATTGCCGAGCTCACCCGCCGCCCACGGTATGTTCTCTTTTTCCCTTTCTTCTCTCAGTTTTGTCGCCGAGTTCCTTTTGGCCGACTCTGACTAGTCGGCTTGTCTCGACAGAACCCTCTTCTTCGGCCTGCAGGCGGGTCGGACGCGGAGCGCCGATTCGTCCCCGGCGGGACGGAGCACGATCTGGAGGACCCCGAATTGGGGGTGGCCGCCATGGATGACAACACCGAGACGGGCGGTGGCCAAGCCGGCGGCGAGGCAGGCGGCTCCGGGCTTGGAGTCAGCTTCGACGACTGGCCGGACGACGACGAGGCGAAAGTCGTCCCACGCCGCCAACCGGCGCCTGGCCATGGCGCGGGTTCCTCCGCCGCGCCGCCTGCTCAGGGCGGCGGGCAAAAGCGTCGTGCCGCGCCGGGCTTGTTCGGTAGTCGGCGGAAGAAGCCCAAGGGCGGGGCAACGGCGACCAGGCGGGAGGAGGCGGCCGCGAAGGCGGCCCGCTTTCGCAAGGCAGTGAAGCAGCCGCAGACGGTGTCGGCGTAAGTATATTTACTCCTTCATGTATTCTTTCTTCTTTTCTCTGGTAGTTCCTGAATCCTTGTCCTTTCTCAAAAAACCAGGGCTCCATTGTCGCTCGAGCGGGTTGCTGCCGCCTCCGTCGTTGGGTCGCCGGGAGGATCCGGGAGCACCACTCGCCGCGTGGACCCCCGTGCCGACCTTCAGGCGGCGACGGAGCGGAACACGCAGGAGACGCGGGAGGAGCGGGAGGCGCGGGAGGCGGAGGCATTGAGGGCGGCCGTCGCCAAGGCGGCGCAGGAGGAGGAGGCAGCGAAGGCGCGCGCCGACGCCGCAGCCAAGGCCCAAGCGGAGGCTGCGGCTGCGGCGATGGCGGAGGGGGCCTTGCTGGTCACCCCACTACGCATCGTGGCGCCTGGGGCCCCAGAGCCCTTGCCAGAAGAAGCCGGCGGTGACCAGCCGGGGCTGGAGAGGGAGGACGACGTCGTCGTCCTGGAGAGGGAGGCGGCACCGGCCCCGCCGCCTGGGGCGACTCAAGGCGGCTGGCCTAACTTGCCGCCTGTGCAATCGGCCGGGGGCGAGCCGGCCGCGAGGACTGATCTGGCGGTCCGGACGCCGTCGTGCCAGCGCGCGGCGAAGGCCGCATCGGAGCCGCAGCAGGCCGCGGGCTCCAGCTCGTCAGCCCAGGACATGGAGGCGGCCAGCGCCAGCTCGGGGTGGACGCCGGGCGGAGGGACGGCTGTGATGAACGTGGCCGCGCAGGACGTCCGAACCTGGCTTCAAGCCCAGGCTGCGGCGCTGAGGAAGTACAATGACGAGTTCCTTGCAACGCGGGCGGCCATCCGGGTTAGTCTTCTTGTCTTTGCTTTTTTTATCTTGGTTTCTTCCGTGGGGGCGCGTCAGCGCACCCACTGGGTGTAGTCCCCGAGTTCCGAGTCGGCTGCTGAGCAGGCGGCTTGGAACTTCCTAGCGGACCTTGTTTTGCTATTCTTGTTCTCATTCGCTCTTCTGCCTGACTTGCAGGACTACCACAACCTCCGCGCGGCTGCCTTCAACTCCCAGGCTGGGGAGCTGACCTAGAAGACTGCTGACCTATCTGAGAGCCGGGGTAAGTGCTTCGTCTTTTATCTCACGTGGGGGCGCGTCAGCGCATCCACTGGGTGTAGTCCCCGAGATTCGGGCCGACTGCTGAGCAGTCGGGTCGGATCTTCCTTGACGACTTCTTATTATTGCTTCTTTTTTCTCTGCCATCCCTGCAGCGGCCAACGCCAGTCTAAGGGAGCAGCTGGGAGGGTCTCAGGCCGCCCTCCATGCTAAGGAGGCCGAGTTTGCCGCCTTGGCGCAGAAGCGTGACCGCCTGGCCAAGAGGTTGGCCGACTAGGAGGAGAGCCACAAGGCGGCCCTGAAGGCGGTGCAGGACAGCGAGGCCGCCCTCCAGGCCGAGTATGAGACAGAGGCGGCTAGCTGGGCCGAAGCGAAGCAGACGCTGATCAACGGCTATGGCCAGATCAAAGATTTGGTTGACGGTAAGCCGCCTTCTTCTTCGTCCTTGCTTGTCGCTTGCCGTTTTGGCTCGTTTTCCGACTTGGTGTTTTTCTCTTCTTTCTCTTTCTTTCTTGCGCAGAGTACTTCCCTAGCTGCTCTACCGCCGCCAACCAGATCATCGAGGCCCGCCGCGAGGCACAGAGGCAGGCTGGCGCCGAGATCGCGCCAAACGCTCGCCGGTCGCTGGAGGAGCAGCTCTTGGCGATCTAGGCCCGCCTCCAGCCGGCTCATCGCCTGCTCCGCCGGCTTCAACATGTCGGGGCGCAGGTGTTGGCCGCTCTCTGGCCTGGTGAAGTGATTCCCCACACCCCCAGTCGGACTGCCGACTGGCTGGAGGTGGCGGTCGGCCGCTTCATGGCCTGGAAGGCTTCGGCGGCTCGGTCCGGCGCCAGGCGGGCGCTGGAGTTCGCCAAGGCCTGGTATCCCGGGCTGAGTCTGGACCAGCTGGCCACCTGGCAGCAGCAGGCCGACACGGAGCTGGAGCCGGCGCGGCCAGCTATCATCCGGCGGGCTTCGGCGATAGCCGACTACACCGACACCAGCGCCTTCGCTCCTGAGGTGGACGACAACGGTGTTGCCCAGCCGGAGGAGTGGTTCGGGCTGAACCCGGTAGACGGCGAAGACTCGGCGGAGGAGATCGACTCCAGCGACGAGGGCGAAGAGGAGGAGGAGGAGGGTGAAGACGCCGGGCCAGATGGTGGAGAGGCCGGTCAGCCGCAGCTTGACCGTGCCTCCAGCAACAAGGCACGCGCGGGTGCACCGCCTGCAGCCGGTGATGATCAAGCCGAGACCCGCCAGCCGGCCACTCCTCTAGCCGGTGGCGCCGTCTCCACCGACCAACCCGGCTCCCACACCGCGCCCTTAGTCTAGTCTGCTGTCTTTATTTTCCTGTCTTATCACTTTTGGAACAATATTTTGTTAAGTTTGCACAATTCCACCCACTTGGGGTGTATTCGAACTATGTTGATTGCCGGCCTATTGGGGGCCTTATGTGTAAATATGAATATGCATGTGTTTGGCTTTCCCTTGTTCTTTGCTTTTCATCCTTCTGCTGTTTCCTTTGCCGCCCTCCCTTGGTTGCCGCCTCCCCAGTCGGACAGTTGCTCTGCAACTGGTGGCTGGAGAAGTGCTTGGCCAGTTGGGAGGGCAAGTACTCTAGCTTTGTTGGATTATAGCTAAGTGTTTGGGAGGCCGGCCAGCCGGCTGTTTTGACAGTCGGCAGGCGTGGTTGGAGGCCGTTTATTCGTTATACAAGTTTGTTGGTCCTTAGCCGTTTTTCGTGTGGGCATCCTTTCTGCCTTTGGCTCTTGCTAGTCGGACAGTCGGTTCTTCGAGCTGCGACTTTCAACAAGAGAGGGTCCGGGAGCCGGCACACTACTTGTCTGACTTCAGGTAGAACTTTAATATAACTTAAGGCGGCCAGTCCCCGAGCCGACTAGTCGAACCCGGTGCCAGACAGAAAATCAAATGTAATAATACATTCGTGAATATGACACTCGTCATTCATAGATAAAGGAAGGCAGTCCCCGAGTGCTCCTCGGGGGGCCTGTTGTTTCGTACTTAATACAAAAGGGTAGCATGATACATACTGCTTTCAACTGTAAAATCTTCTCAGGAGGTTCGGGTTCCATGGTCGCTCCGACTCCTTGCCGGAATCATCCCTCTTGCGTGCTCTTGGTTTTTGTGCGTCGATCAGGTAGTAGGAGTCGTTGCCTAGTGCCTTGCTGATGACGAAAGGGCCTTCCCAAGGGGCCGAGAGCTTGTGCTGGCCGGCTGTTCGCTGGATCAGCCGAAGCACAAGGTCGTGCTCTTGGAAAGATCTTGGCCTGACCTTGCGGTTGTGGTAACGGCGCAACCCCTGCTGGTAGATGGCGGACCGGCTGAGTGCTAACAGCCGGCCTTCTTCCAGCAGGTCGACGCCGTCTTCTCGTGCTTCCTTGGCCTCTGCCTCCGTCTACATGGTGACCCGAGGCGAGTCGAACTCGATGTCGGTTGGGATGACAGCCTCGGCACCATATACAAGGAAGAACGGAGTGAAGCCGGTCAACTTGTTAGGGGTAGTACGCAGACTCCAGAGGACAGCCGGCAGCTCATCGAGCCAGCAGCCGGCCGATCGCTCGAGTGGTACGACCAGTCGGGGCTTGATGCCAGAGAGGATGAGTCCATTTGCACGCTCGACCTGGCCGTTTGACTGCGGGTGGGCAACGGACGCTAAGTCCAGTCGGATACCCTGCGTCGCGCAGAAACGTGCCAGTGCTCCTTTGGCAAAGTTTGTGCCGTTGTCGGTGATGATGTTGTGCGGCACGCCGTACCGAGTGGTGATGTCGGCAATGAACATCACGGCAGTCGGCCCGTTCAGCTTCTTGATCGGCTTTGCTTCGATCCACTTGGTAAATTTGTCCACGGTGACAAGCAGATGTGTCAAGCCGCCGTGGGCTGTCTTGAATGGGCCCACCATGTCCAGCCCCCAGACGGCTAAGGGCCAGGTGAGGGGGATGGTCTTGAGTGCAGAAGCCGGCAGGTGTTGCTTGGAACTGAAGACTTGGCATCCTTTGCAGCTCTTGACTATCTCTTTGGCATCTTCCAAAGAAGTCGGCCAAAAGAAACCGTGGCGGAAAGCTTTGGCCACAAGTGATCTTGTGGCTGCGTGGTGGCCGCATTCGCCTTGATGGATATCCTTGAGGATTGCCACTCCTTTCTCTGGCTCGACGCAGCGCTGGAAGACTCCAGCGACGCTGCGCTTGACAAGCTCTCTGTTTATTATTGCATATTCTCTGGCTCGATGTTGCACTAGTCTTGCCGAGATCTCATCAGCCGGCAGCTCTCTGTTGACTAGAAAGTTGAGGATGGGCTGGGCCCATGATGGAGCTGTGACTTCTTCTACTGTCAATACGGCCACCGTGACTCGGGTGGGTGGGTTGGGTGGTGGAGGGTTGGAGTCGGCCACCGCTTCTTGTGTTGCTGCAGTCCCCAGGCCGACTGCTGCAGTCCCCGGGCCGGGTTCTGAAGTCCCCGAGCCGGCTGCTGGGTTCCTCCAGTCGGATCCGGCTGCATCAGGGGCAGGCGGTACGAAGATAGAGTCCAACTCTGGAGACAGCTTGATGGACGGCTTGAGGAGGCGCCGGAGAGAGACACCGGTCGGTATAGCCTGTCATGTGGAGCCGATCCGCGCCAGGGCATCTGCTTGGTCGTTGTCGGCCCGTGGTACGTGAAGGAACTCGCACCCTTCGAAGTACCCACTGATCTGCTGGACGTGGAATCGATAGCTCGCCATGTTTGCATCCTTGGCGTCCCAGTCGCCAGATGACTGCTGGACCACCAAGTCTGAGTCGCCATAGCACAGGATCCGGCGTATGCCAAGCTCTTTGGCTAGCCAGAGCCCGTGTATGAGTGCCTCGTACTCGGCCACGTTGTTGGAGGCGGCGAAGTGGATTTGCAGCGTGTATCTGAGTTTGTCGCCTTTGGGAGAGGTGAGGACGATGCCGGCTCCCAAGCCGGTGCGCATCTTGGACCCGTCAAAGTGCATCCGCCAATGGGTAGAGTCGGGAGCCGGCGGTAGGTACTGGGTCTCGGCCCAGTCGACGAGGAAGTCGGCCAATGCTTGGGACTTGATGGCGGTGCGGGGCTGGTAAAAGATGGTGTAAGGTGCCAGCGCAATGGCCCATTTGGCCACCCGGCCAGATGCATCCCGGCTGCCTATGATCTCGGCGAGCGGGGCGGTGCACACGACCGTGATGGGATGCTCTTGGAAGTAGAGCTTCAGCTTCTTGGCGGCGAAGTACACCCCATAGCACATCTTCTGGTAGTGCGGGTAGTTTTGCTTTGAGCTGGATAGTACTTCGCTTAGATAATACACCGGCCTCTGGACTAGCTGGGCTCGGCCTTCTTCCGGGCGCTGGACCACGACAACTGTACTGACCACTCGGCTAGTCGCGGCAATGTAGAGGAGCATGGGCTCCTTCTCAGTCGGCGCCGCCAGGACAGGTGGAGTAGTCAGCATCTTCTTCAACTCATGGAAGGCTTGGTCGGCTTGGTCATTCCACTCGAAATGAGTGGATTTCTTCATGAGTCGGTACAGGGGGAGTCTTCTCTCCTAGCCGGCTGATAAAGCGGTTTAAGGAGACCAGGCACCCAGTGAACTTCTGCACATCCCGCAACTTGGTGGGAATCTCCATCCTCTCAATGGCCTTGATCTTCACAGGGTTGCACTCAATGCCGCGTTCGAAGACCAGAAAGCCTAGCAGCTGGCCGGCTGGTACTCCGAACACGCACTTCTCGGGGTTGAGCTTAATCTGGAATCGGCACAAGTTGGCAAATGTTTCTTTGAGGTCCTCCAGCAGGGTGCCGCGCTTCTCTGTCTTCACCACAATATCGTCTACGTAGATGTGGGCATTTCTGCCGAGTTACTTGAGGAGGCATTTCTGCATGCAACGCTGAAAAGTGGCACCGGCATTCCTTAAGCCGAATGTCATAGTTAGGTAACAGAAAGCTCCGAATGGTGTGATGAAGGCAGTCTTCAGGCGGTCTGCCGGGTCCAACTTGATCTGATGGTATCCTGAGTAGGCATCCAAAAAACTCAACAGCTCGCATCCAGCCGTGGAGTCTATCACTTGGTCAATCCGTGGCAAAGCAAACGGATCTTTGGGGAAGGCCTTGTTGAGGCTGGTGTAGTCTATACACATACGCCACTTGTTGTTCTTCTTCAACACCAAGACTGGGTTGGCAAGCCACTCTGGGAAAAATACTTCCATAATAAAGCCGGCGGCGAGGAGCCGGGCTATCTCTTCTCCTACGATTCTTCGCTTCTCTTCTGACAGTCGGCGGAGGGGCTGCTTGACCGGCTTCGCGTTCGCTCGGACGTGTAATTTGTGCTCGGCGAAATCCTTCGGGACACCCGGCATGTCCTTTGGGGACCATGCAAAGATGTCTCGACTCTCACGGAGGAAGTCGACGAGCTCGCCTTCCTATTTACTGTCCAGGTTTGCCCCAATGACAGCAAACCTTTCCGGGTTCTCCGGGTCCCGAGGTATCTTCTTCGTCTCCTTGGCCGGCTAGAAGGAGCCCTGCGCATCATAATCTTTGGGGTTGGGGGACAAGGCCGGCTGCTTGCCGGCCATGGCCACAACTCGCTCCAGCATCTTCTTCTCTTACGCTACTACGAGGGACTCGGCCAGCCGACTGCTGGCTGCAGCGCACTCGATGGACTTCTTGTAGTCGCCGGCTACAGTGATGATCCCCTTCGAGCTCGGCATCTTCATCTTCAGGTAGGCGTAGTGGGGCACAGCCATGAACTTGGCCAGAGCAGGTCGGCCAAGCAACGCATGGTAAGGGCTCTCTAGATCCACTACCTCGAACCAGATCGCCTCTCGGCGAAAGTGATCCTTGTCTCCGAAGAGAACATCCATCTTGATCTTGCCGATCGGGGAACAGGACAGGCCGGGTACGATGCCATGGAACACGGTCCGGCTTGGCATGAGCTGCTTTGCTTTGATGTTCAGCTTCTCCATGGTATCGCGGTACAATATGTTGATACTGCTTCCGCCATCAATCAGAACGCGGGAGAATCGGGCAGCTCGCCTCTCCGTCGCGAGGGTGACATCCAATACTAATGCGTATGAGCCAGGGGACGGCATAACCTCTGGGTGGTCAGCCCGGCTCCAATTGATAGGCTTCTCGGACCAGTGCATGAACTTGGGGTTGCTGGAGGCGACTGCGTTGACCTCTTGGTGCTGTCGGCGCCGACTGCGCTTGTCTTCAACTTGGCTGGTGAAGACGACGTAGGCGGCGTGCTCTTCAAGGAACTCATCTTGAATGGCTCCGACTGCCGGTCGAGCTGCTGGCTGCTGGGGAGCTGGAGGCGGCGGGCCGGGAGGCGGAGGCGGCACCAGCCCCTCGCCCTTGGAGATCCGTGTGAGCCAGTGGCACTTTCGGGTCGTGTGGTTGGACGGCTTCGCGCCGCTGTGGAACTTGCAGGGGGCATCGAGAGTCTGCTCGTAGGAGAAAGCCGGCTGCCAAGCCGGCCTGCCACCCTTCTTCTTGGGAGTGGGCCGCTCTTCAGGCTGCTCATCTTCAACTGTGGCCACTTGCCGACTGGTAGAAGGCGGCATAGGGGCCTTGCGCTTGTGATCGTTCTGGTAGGGGCACCGATTGGAGTCGCCAGCCGGCGTCTTGGGAGCCGGAGCGATCACCTTCCCAGAGGCGTCCACTCGAAGCTCGGTCTTCATCGAGGAGTCGGCTGTGGCGTACTTGTCCGCGATGATCAGCAGTTCGTCGAGGGTAGCCGGCTCATCGCAGAGGAGTCGGTGCTTGAGGAGGGTGCCCTCTCGGCACCCGACGGTGAAGTACTCGATGGCCTGAACCTCGTGCACCCCCCTTGCAGGAGTTGCAGAGCTCGGCCCACCGCGTGAGGTAGTCGCGGGTCGACTCGTTGGGCCCTTGGACGCATAGGGAGAGCTGGCGAGGCTTGGGAGGCCGCTTGTACGTGCTGGTGAAGTTGCGGACGAAGACTTCCGTGAAGTCCAGCTAGCTGTTGACGCTGTAGGGCTTGAGGCTGTTGAGCCAGGTACGCGCCGTGCCTTGTAGCATGAGGGGGACATACTTCACGGCTACGCGCCTGTTGCCGTTGGCTATGCTGACAGCCGTAGAGTAGTCGATGAGCCAATCTTCCGGCTTCACAGAGCCGTTGTACTTGGGCGTGTCTCTGGGGAGCGAGAACACTTTGGGGAAGGGCTCGTCGCGGATGCGGGGGCCAAAGCATGGCGGACCGACATCGTCTTCTTCTTCTAGCACCAGGGACCGAGCCAGGCAGTCGATCCGGTGGCGGGCGTCGTTCTCGCCGACTCCTTCGCGGTGGCCTAGTCGGCCACCAAGAGTCGGATGCGTGACAGGCGGCAGGGTGGGATATCTCTCCCCTCGAGGCAGGGGAGGAGGCGGATTTCCTTGGCGCTCCACTGCTCGAGGGAGGCCTTCCGCGTCGCGCTCGATGGTGATCCGAGTCCGGCTGCGGCTAGCAGCCGGCTCCTTGTCTTTCCTCGCGCGGGCGCCGCTCGCAGTCGGCGACCGGGATGTCGCGGCGTGCTCTCGGCGCGGGGGAGGACTCTCAGCGCGGGCGCCGGCTTCGTACCGTTCTGCGGCCGCGTCGATCAGCTGCTGGATTCGCCTTGTCATGTAAGGGAGCTCTTCGGCTCCCAGCCCATTTAGCTCTTCAGAGGCCGCCTGAGCGGCTCGCAGATTCTCGAGCGGGGTGGCGTAGACGGGGCGGTCCGCCCCCAGCATGCTGGCGATGGCCGCGCCGCGCTTCTGGACGAGGCCGGCTCGGCTCGGCCCGCCATGAGGCGGCGTGCCAAAGGCGGCGCGGTCGACTTCGCGTTGGTGAGCCTCGGTGAGGCATCTCATGGAGGCTATCTTCTGGCCTTCCGCGATGAGGGTGAGGCGGCGTGCCTCCAAGGTCTCGGCGTCGGTGTCAGCCGGGATGGGGATGGATAAGTCATGCATCGCCGCTTGTAGGGCGTCGTGGGTGTTCTCGCCCGAGTTGGCGACGTGGCTGATGACCAGCACTTCGGTGGCAGCGCTGGTGCCGCTGTCAGCTCGAGGGAGAGGGTCGTTGAAGACTACCATGTCGGAGGGGTAGGCGTCGAGCGATGCCGTGTCGGAGTCGACAAGCATCGGGTCGGTGGAGCCGACCGACTCCAAGTCTACAGCAGGCTCGCGGGAGACGTGAAGTTGGTCGAGGAGGCTGACGAGGCGGCTCTCGGAGTAGTCCGTGCCGGCGTCGGACGCGGGCTCGTCGGAGATGTGAGTCTCGCAGAGCAGATCGGCGAGGCAGCTCGCTGCGCAGGCGTCGTCGACGCCTTGCAGCGCGTCGGGGCAAACGCCGTCGGGCGTAGCTGGCTGGCTGCGCTCGCGGGGGCGGAAAAGGGTTCCCGTCCAGAACAGGTCTCCGGACGACGGTGCACCTGGCCCCACGGTGGGCGCTAAATGTCGGGTGGTAGGTGCGACATATGCCAACGGGTGGCTTATCATTGTGGGAGCCAGTAAGACGTCGCCGGTGCCTGGAAACGGGATGAGGCGAAGACATGCATGCCGGCGAATCTTACCCAGGTTCAGGGCTCTCTGTGGAGATAACACCCCTAGTTCTGCTCTGCGGTGTCTCCGCATGATCACTAGATCGAAATGAGTAGCTACAAACGCTCCTTGAGCTGTCGGGTTAGAGGGAGAAGAAGGGCCAGGCTAGCTCTCCTTTTCTCTCTGTATGGTGTGTGTAATTCTATGAGACCAACCCTTTGCATGGGTGCCCCGGGGGGTTTATATAAGCCTATCCCCCAGGGGTACAATAGTAGTCCGGCTGGGCGCGGGTCCCAGCCGTCAGTGTCTGTGTTCGCCGGCTTCTCCGCCGGCCATTGGGGCCCGCCGACTGGTGGGTCCCGCCGGCTGCCGGCCTCTTGGTCGACAGGCCGGCCCCACCGCCTGGCGGTCTTGTCGGTGGCGGTTACTGTTGCCTCGCCCTTGATGACGAGGGCTTTGTCGAGGTAAGCGTGGCTACAGCACCACCGCCTTGCGGGCTCTCACTGTAGCCTCACCTCGTCTTGTCTCCTTAATGAGGCTCGTGTTTCGAGGGAGGGAGGTAGCCGGCTATTGGGAGCCGGCCACGCCCTCGGCCGACTAGGGGAGGCCGGGCCGCCTTTGAGCGTCTCTCTGGCTAAAGGGGCCCGCCACCCGCGGGACGTACTACCATCGGTCGTGGGTGACGTCGAGGTCAACCTGGCTACAGTGCCGCGCCGGACGGGAGATGGCTGATCCGTACGGCGCCCTGTGGCCATGCCGGCTCCGGGATTCGGGGGTAGTGGGCCGCACTGCAGCCACGTCCCCTCTTATCACCGTTATGTGGATGCAGTCTTGGTGGGTGCGGTCTGGGCCGGCTTCTGGGAGTCGGCATTCTTCTAGGCCGGCTTCTGGGAGTCGGTCCTCTTGGGGCCAGCTTCCTGGAGTCGGACATCTCATAGCTTTCTTGGGGAAGGTTTCTGACTGGGTCACCTTCGGGAAGTCGGCCCTGGGGATAGTCGGCCGGGGGGAGGCGGCCCTATGCTTCGTATGCTTGAAGGCTTGAATGGCTTGATAATTTTTGAAGAGCTAGGGTGAGTCGGTTAGGCTACCCGTGGCCATTTACTCCAACAATCGGCTATCTAGGGTTGCACCCTACATCATCTTGGTATCATGAGCCACGTTGATCACGATTTCGGAGCCCCCTCTCATTGTTTTCTAGCTTGATTTTGTTGTTTTTCGTCCTAACCGGAAAATTGCCCCACAAAAATAGCCCCAATTTTTTTTTGTGATTTGTTGGTGTGATGAAGTTTTGTTGGATTTGATCCGCGGATTTTGTGTGTTGCAGGTAGATCTAGCTTTTCCCCATCTTTTCCCCAATTTCCATCCACAAAATCTTCCGAATTTTGCCCCGGATTTGACCTCTCCACGCGGTGTTCATCCATGGATCCCGAGCCCGGACATCCGGCCCGGCCCGGACATCCGGCCATCAGCCCGGACATCCGGCCCCTGACAGCATCAACTCCATCCTCCACTCCGTTTACCGCCTAACTTTCGTCCAATTTTGTTCCGGAGCCCACATACACTTCCGCATACCACCACCATTTCCGCATAGCACCACCATAGCCTTTCCCGCTACCAACTCCGACAATTTTGACCCATTTTGTTTTGAGAATTTGAGTTGTGGTTTCCGTATCCTATTGTGTTTCGGCTATCTAGGTACGGTTCGGCAACAACATCACCACCGCTCATCTTCGCCAAGGACTACTACGAACGGCTACATTGGTATCACCTTCACCTTCATATCATCTTGGAATAGCGATATCATCATACTCTCTTGCATTTGCATTGATAAACCCATTCCCTTACTTTTGCGTAGCTTACCCATCGAGACTAGCCTTTGAGTATTGACGGCAACGTGACTTGTGCACATTAGTGTTCATACTTCACATAGCATACATACCATCATTGAGTTGCATATCTTGGTATCATCTCTTGTGTCACAAAAGTTGTCTTCGCATACACAATTGCTATCTTGGTTTGTGAAGCATTGCATGAGAAAAGAGCTCAAACAACAAAGAGCCAAACAAGCTTTTAAGCAAAAGGAAACGATAAGCAAAGAGCTTATAAGCAAGAACCATAGCATCATACAACATTAAGATTGTCATACTCGATCATCTTGGATCAAAGCATAGAAACATCATACATATAGCATACTTGGGATAGAAGTCGTTGCATTTTTTCTTAGTAGGTTGTGCACAAGTTCGTATCCGCCTATTGTGCAATCGTGCTAGCATCTCTCTAGTGTTGTGCAACAAGAGCATCTTGGTGGATTCCACATTTTGGCTCACCCTTGGTTGCCCAACCCCACTTATCTATTTGCGTGTGTGTTTCCGTGTACCATATCTTGCTATTGGTCTACTTGTCGCATTTGCAAATTTGTGAATCTTTTCCAACATTATTGAGTCTCACTTACAATTGCATCAAATTTTGTGCCACCATCCTAACCAAGCTCCACCATAAGCTTTTACTTGTGTAGGTGCGAGAACCGACAAGAATTGGTACCAATTGTGCTATTTCCTTGCTACACATTGGAGTGATCTTTGATCCATTTTCAACATCGGTCAAGGTACATTTGGTATTGGTTCTTCTCTTTCTCCCACTCACATATCTTTGTTTGGAATGATGGATAGGCCAAGTACTTCTACCAACCCACTCTTCTTGGAGCAAGACGATGACATGTCATCCTACGTCACCAAGACTGAACTATTTGGTGCACACCGAGCTTTGCATCAAGAACAACTTGCTTTGGGCGATCGCATCGACAACCTCGCCACTGATCTACGACAATCTGAGCAACGTACAAGAGACTACTTCGACACATCCATGACTTCCCTCAAAGAAGATATCCGAACCATGATGGTCCGCTCTTCTACAACTTCGTCCTCGTCAAGACGGAGCTGCTCAAGTCGACACTACGACGACACCATGTCCGGTTCAAGTACACTGACATCGAACACTCTTCGTCGTGCCGCGTGTCAAGACCGTCAAGCTAACCGCAATCCTCTACACGACACCGACTCTCAAGAGCATCGACATCGTCACAACCAAGCTGCTTTCGCACAAGCACAAGAACGAAAACGCCAACGACAACAAGAACAAGAGGAGCGAGCGCGACAACATCAAGATGCACAAGACGCCGAGGCGCAACGTCAAGAACGACAACTACGTGAAGCTCAAGCACTTGAGGCGCAACGTGCTCTTCAAGACTCAAGTCGTGCCATAGCCAATCGAGGCCGACAAGCTCGACTACATCAAGAAGCACTTCGCGACGAAGCTCAAGAAAGGATTTACGAAGCACGTGTGCATCGACAAGCTCCTCGTCAAGATCGACAAGCTCCTCCTCATGCGAGACAAGAACGTCAAGTCCATCGAGAGCAAGAAGACAATGGACCACCTCCTCGCCAAGAGCATCATGAGGAAGACAACCCTCCTCACCAAGAGCAACATGAGGAAGACAACCCTCCTCGCCAAGAGCAACATGAGATCGACAACCCTCCTCGCCAAGAGCAACATGAGGAAGACAACCCTCCTCTCCAAGCACAACATGAGATTGTCAATCCTCAACGACATGGGTGTCATCATCCCCGACCCCAACACAATGAAGAGCAACGATATGGCAAGCTAAAGTTCACCATGCCCAAGTTTACCGGAAGCAATGACCCCGAAGAGTACATATCATGGGCATTGAAGGTTGACAATGGCATCCCTCGAATTCCAAGACTATGAAGAAGAAGAGAAGAAGATCGCAATGGCATCCCTCGAATTCCAAGACTACGTCCTCATTTGGTGGGAACAAGTCATTGAGCGCCATGCGGCAAGAGGTGAACCACCCATCACCACTTGGGCACAAATGAAGGATGTCATGAGAGCACGATTCGTGCCAAACTACTACAACCGCGACCTCTTCAAGAAACTCCAACAACTCAAGCAAGGAACCAAGAGCGTTGAAGAGTACTACAACGAAATGGAGATTGCCATGATACGAGCCAATGTCAAAGAAGATGATCAGCAAACTATGGCACATTTCTTGAATGGACTCAATCACCCTATCAAGAAGATTGCCGACTTCCAACCATACTCGAACCTCATCGAGCTAGTGCATCAAGCTACCAAAGCAGAACGGCAAGTACAAGACAACTTCAAGTATGCCAAGTTCTCATCCAAGTCCTATGGCCTCTCCAACAATCAAGCTTCAACGACTCCCACCACGAGCAATGGCGACAAGTCAAGTTACAAGAAAGCTTCGACGAGCTCAAGTCGTCCTCCTACTACAAGCAACTTCAAGCCGAAAGCTTCATCATCATCTACTCCAACCGATGAGACCATCAAGACAAGTTCCATCAAATGTTTCACATGCCGAGGCCGAGGCCACAAGTCCTTCAAGTGCACAAACAAGCGCACCATGATCCTCAACGACGACGGCACCTACGACTCCATGAGTGAAGGAGAAATGGAAGCTCTTGAGCAAGTGGCCATGCACTGACAAGTGAACAATGACGAAGAAGATGATCACATCTTTTGTGACGAAGACTCAAGTCCTGCTCTTGTTGTCTCCAAGGTCTTGACTCTTCAACATCAACAAGACGAAGATCAAAGATGCCATATCTTCCACACAAAGGCCGGCATCAATGGACGGTCCGTCAAGGTCATCATCGATGGAGGGAGTTACCATAACTTGGCAAGTGAAGAACTATGCTCCAAACTCCAATTGGTCAAGATGAAGCACCCGCACCGCTACAAGGTTCAATGGCTAAGCGACATCGGCACCATACAAGTCGAGCAGAGAGTACAAGTCTCTTTCAAGATCGGCGCCTATGAAGACACTTTGGAGTGTGATGTCCTTCCGATGACCGTGTGCCACCTCCTTCTTGGACGGCCATGGCAATTTGACCGAGGTGTCATTCACAATGGGCGTACAAATCACTATAGCTTCAAGATGAAAGGGAAAGAGTTTGTGCTACCTTCTATGTCTCCAAGCCAAGTGCTAGCCGACAAGCAAAACACCCATCATGGAGAGAATAGTGAGAGAGTGAACCACCAAAAAGAGAGTGAGCGCCACAAGCCCAAATTGAGTGCCTCCACGATGAGCGACAAGAAAAACTTAGTCCTATTTGCCACCAAACGTGAGATGAGAGAAGTGTGTGAGAACCCATCAAGTGTCCTACACTATGTCCTATTGTGCAAGGATGAGGCACCAAAAACTAACAACTCTCACGATCTACCTTTGGTGTTATCTTCTTTATTGCAGGAATTCCAAGATGTTTTCCCCGATGAGCTACCTCAGGGTCTACCTCCAGTACGAGGCATTGAGCACCGAATTGATCTCATCCCCGGAGCGCCGCTTCCAAACAAAGGGCCCTACCACATCAACCCCGAAGAAACCAAAGAAATTCAAAGGGAAATCTTGCGCCTTCATGGAGTGCCAAAGACGATTGTCTCGGACCGCGACGTCAAGTTCCTGAGTTACTTTTGGAAGACATTGTGTGCCAAGCTCGGAATCAAGCTTTTGTTCTCTTCGGCATACCATCCACAAACCGACGGCCAAACGGAGGTGACCAACCGCACGCTCTCCACTCTACTACGCGTGTTGATAAAGAAGAACATCAAGGAGCGGGAGGAGTGACTACCCATCGCCGAGTACGCCTACAATCGTGCAAGACATTCGACTACCGGCAAGTCCCCTTCGAGGTCGTCTATGGCTTCAACCCATTGTCTCCATTGGACATTCTACCTCTATCGCTACAAGAGTGCACAAACATGGACGCGAGTGCCCGAGTCAACTTCCTCAAGAAGGTGCACGAAGATACAAGAAACAACATCGAGCGCCAAGTACAATGACTCGCGACCAAGCTCAACGTCAACAAGCAACCCATGATGTTAAATGTTGGAGATCTTGTGTGGCTACACCTTCACAAGGAACGCTTCCCCAAGGAACACAAGTCCAAGCTACTACCCCGAGCGGATGGACCCTTCAAGGTGCTTGCACGCTACAACAACAACGCATACAAGATCGACATCCCACGCGACAAGTACTCCGTGAGTGACATCTTCAACATCAAAGATCTATCCCCATACCATGGTGATGAGGATTTTGATCCGAGGTCAGATCTTTCCCAAGGGAGGGGAGACGATGCGGAGCATCCTACGGTCATCCCCATGGACCTACCATCGTCTCATCAAGAGCCAAGAGGACCTATGACACGAGCACGAGCTAGAGCTCTCGAGAACGAGGTGACTTCCTTCCTTAGTGATATCACATATGATCCACTCGAGACATGGCTACTACCTAAGTCCGATATGCTATGCATGATCAGGTGTCAAGAGGACCCTCACGAAGATGCACGTGAAGACGGACAAGCCACCAAGTCCATGGATGAAGAGAACCAACGGAAGAAGGCAAGTCCACCTTCCAGGCCCCGGACATCCGGCCCCTGAAGATGTCAAGAACAGCAGCAGCCCAGCCATCGAAGTGCTACAGAGCCCGGACATCCGGACCCAGCCCCGGACATCCGGCTCCTCCCGAAGCCGCGGAAATCCGGCCCCTCGGCCGGACATCCGGCGCCACGCGACAGAAACTACAGTAGCTGAACCCTCCAGCCCGGACATCCGGCCACCAAGCCCGGACATTCGGCCCCTCGGGAAGGCCCGGACATCCGGCCCGTCGCCCGGACATCTGGCCCCCTCTGTCTGCGCACAGTAAAGGGCCGAAGCCCGTTTACCCCTTCGACCCTCTAGACTATATATACTCCTTCTCCCCCAACTTTCTAGGGTCAGCATTGGTTTAGCTCATATGTGAGATAGAGCATTGCTCATCCATACGGATCTCCTCCTCGAGAGAGACTGCGGCCCCTCTTCGGAGACGATCCACGTTAGATTCAAGACCCCCTCTTGGGTGGCCCCCATCAAGACCTCCTCACGGAGAAGAACCGGTTACCCTTTGTATCGTCCTTTGTTGATCGTGGATCATGTATCTCCCTTTGTATTCTTGGATCTAGCGCATGTGTAATCGAATCTTGTTGGTTTGAGTGATTCTCTCGTGTTTCCCCTCGTGTTTCCCCTCGTGTTCTTCGTGTTCTTAGTTGGGATCCGCTCCTTCCGTAAAAGATCGGCCATCTAGGGTTCCACCCTACATCAATACCTTACTGAAAACCGCTTGTTATTTCCTTCTGCTCCTCGTTGGGTTCGACACTCTTACTTATCGAAAGGACTATGATAGATCCCCTATACTTGTGGGTCATCAGACCGACGCGCACGAATGTATGATGATATGATATGTGAGTCATGTTGATGAGTAATTATGCTTTAGTAAGAATATTGGTGTTAAGGCTTGTGATTCCCTATGCAAGCACGAAAGTCAACAGTTATGCAATGAAATTACATCCTATTTGTGGTGCATTATTCGGTGTTAGTTATGCTTAATGCTCGCTTATGAGATTTTTCGTTTCTTGGTTCGTCGCTTCTCAGTATTTTGCTAGCCTTCATTTAGCACTAAGTATGATCACTACTTGTGCATCCAAAATCCTTTAAACCAGTTTTTCCATATGAGTCCACCATACCTACCTATATGTGGTATTCTTTTGCCGTTCTAAGCAATTTTGTATGTGCCATCTCTAATTTTCAAAATAAGCTTCTCTTTTGTGTGCTCGTACCGCTCATGAAACGGTAGGGGGTGGCTAATATATTTCCATGCTAGATGTGTTATTTTTAAGATGAGTGTTTATTCACTTGTCATTGCACGAGAGTACGGCAAAGGTATTAGGGATGCCCAGAAAATGAAAAAATGAATTTGCTTTATGTTGTCAAATAATAAATTCCTTGGAAAGTGTTGGTATGGAAGGCACCCGTGGATACGGTTAGCCATGGAAAGTGAAAGTATGGTGGAAAAAGGAATAAACTTTATTTTCTGTTTGGGAACCGCCTATGATATATCTAGCATGGAAAGTATTGGGAACTACTCGATCGTTCTCGTTGACAGGAAAAGCATGCCTCCCAAAATGTTTTTATCTCTATCTTTTTCGCTTTGAGCTCTGGCACCTCTAAAAATCCCTACTTTCCTCTGTGAAGGGCCTTTCTTTTACTTTATGCAATTTTTATTTTTATTTGAGTCTCCATCCTGTCTTATAAAGCACTAACTAAGGGGCACTATGATTGTACTTGAGCACTGGGTGTAGCTAATATGCGAGTGTGTTTCATGAATGGATCAATGATTGAGCATAATGGGCTAGGGATAACTTGTTTTAGTGTTGATATTTTCAAAGACATGGTTGCTTGTTGATATGCTTGAGTATTAAAGTCCTCATGTCAAAACTAGACTATTGCTTTGAACCATATGAAAGTCCAGATGTCCATGCTACAAAGAAAAGAATGTGTGATGAACATGTTAGGCAGCATTCCACATCAAAAAATTTGTTTTTATCATTTACCTACTCGAGGACGAGCAGGAAGTAAGCTTGGGGATGCTGATACGTCTCCAACGTATCTATAATTTTTTTATTGTTCCATGTTGTTATATTATCATTCTTGGATGTATTACAATCATTTTATTGTTCCAGTGCTAGTTGCTGTTTTCTGCTTGTTTTTTACATCGCAGGAAATCAATACCAAACGGAGTCCAAACGCAGCGAAACTTTTTGGAGATTTTTTTGGACCAGAAGACATCCCGTGGGCCAAAGAAGTACTGAAGAGGGGGCCGAGGTGAGCACAAGACACCAGGGCACGCCAGGAGGCCCAGGCATGCCCTGATGGGTTGTGCCCACCTCGGTGGCCTCCCGCACCGCCTCTTTGTTCTATAAATACGCTAATATTCCAGAAACCCTAGGAGTCGACGAAAATCAATTCCAGCCGCCGCAAGTTCCAGAACC
Organism: Aegilops tauschii subsp. strangulata; assembly: GCF_002575655.3. Classification (NCBI taxonomy): domain Eukaryota; kingdom Viridiplantae; phylum Streptophyta; class Magnoliopsida; order Poales; family Poaceae; genus Aegilops; species Aegilops tauschii. The sequence goes on along the minus strand of NC_053039.3, from coordinate 114,403,530 downwards.
ACCAGATCCAATCTAGACACCATCACGGAGGGGTTCATCATGCCCATTGGTGCCTCTCCGATGATGCGTGAGTAGTTCACAGTAGACCTACGGGTCCGTAGTTAGTAGCTAGATGGCTTCCTCTCTCTCTTCTGGTTCTCAATACAATGGTCTCTTGGAGATCCATATGATGTAAATCTTTTTTTGCGGTGTGTTTGTTGGGATCCGGTGAACTTTGAGTTTATGATCATATCTATGTTTTTATCCATGAAAGTTATTTGAGTCTTCTTTGATCTCTTATATCCATGATTGCTTATAGCCTCGTATTTCTTCTCCAATATTTGGGTTTTGTTTGACCAACTTGATCTATTTATCTAGCAATGGGAAGAGGTGATTTGTGATGAGTTCGATCTTACGGTGCTTGATCCCAGTGACAGAAGGGGAACCGACACGTATGTATCGTTGCTATTAAGGATAACAAGATGGGGTGTATTTCTACATAAATAGATCTTGTCTACATCATGTCATCATTCTTATTGCATTACTCCGTTTTTCCATGAAGTTAAAACACTAGATGCATGCTGGATAGCGGTCGATGTGTGGAGTAATAGTAGTAGATGCAGGCAGGAGTCGGTCTACTAATCTTGGACGTGATGCCTATATAATGATCATTGCCTGGATATTGTCATGAGTATTTGAAGTTCTATCAATTGCCGAACAGTAATTTGTTTACCCACCGTTTGCTATTTTTCTCGAGAGAAGCCACTAGTGAAATCTACGGCCCCCGGGTCTCTTCTTTATTATATTTGCCTTCGCGATCTATTTTCATTTGCTTTTATTTTCAGATCTCTTAATCCAAAAATACAAAAATACCTTGCTGCAATTTTTTTATCTCGCGTTGCCGCGAGATCAATTTATCCAATCTACTACAATTTTATCTATCTTTTTACCCGTGAGGGATTGACAACCCCTCTCTTACGTTGGGTTGCAAGTATTTATTCTTTGTGTGTAGGAGCTGTTTACGTGGTGTTGCGTGGTTCTCCTACTGGTTCGATAACCTTGGTCTCATCACTGAGGGAAATACCTACCGTTGTTGTGTTGCATCATCCCTTCCTCTCTGGGGAAATACCGACGTAGTTCAAGCAAACATCACATGCCCTCTCCGTTGTTGCCGTTGTCGCCGCCGCTGCATCGCCATAGACGCGGCCACCGGCCACCCCACGCCGTCTACGCATGTCCAGGAGGCTCGCCGCCCTCATCTTCGTCCTCCCAAACATCAGGACAAGTGGACCGACCCCAAGCCTCGCCGTCGACCCGTCTGCACTGCCTCGGTTGCCATCGCCATTGACGCTGATCCACTCCACCTCGACCTCCTCCGACTCCACCGAGCACCCCCCGCCGGCCCCGATGTGAGCCCCGCTCCTCCTCGACCTCCCTTTGCTCCTTCCCATGCCTCGTAGACTAGTCATCATAAAGCACCATCATCGTCGCCACTTCGTCGCCCCGGTCGCTTTCGCCTGTCCTGGCTCGCGCCCGAGCACTGCCTCGAGTTCCCGGGCCTCACAGGAGCACAACGCAACCACCCCTCCCCTCCATGTGCCCCGCAGCGTCCATCCCGACGAGACCCCATAGTTGCTGCAGCTGCAGCTCGTCGTCGGTGTTGTTCCCAGCCTCCCTAGCTGCTGTCGCGGCCACCACTCGACGTGGCCCTTCTCCCAGGTTTGAACACGCCCTCTGCGCACCAAATGATGGTCGGAGACGCGATCTCGAGCCCCTCCGCCGTCCCTATGGTCGCCGGGGCTCTGCCGCCGGCGCGCCACTGCGGTTTAAGCCGCCCTTTGCCGCTGACCGATGGGCCCAGGTGGTTAGCTGGCTAATTAGCCACTATCCCGAAACCTAACCCCCTGACATGTGGGGACACTTTGTAATTAAACTAACTAAGATTAGTTTAAAATTAAACTCAGTTAATTAATAGGCCACAGACCGAAGGGGCCCAGAGCTTAATCAGTAAAATTATATTAGTTTAAAAACCTTGTTAGTCTAACTGAGACTGGCAAGTGGGTCTAGTGGATCCCTTGACCGGTTAACCCCTTTAGCAGACTATTGTGTACACTCTGTGTGTGCACTTAGCATTTTCCTTTTTATTTTGAATTAATATTAATTTCAAAAAATGTTTAAATCTTTGAAAAATCATATAAATTAATTCGTAAGTGAGATGAAAATAATTTATATATGAAAATTGCTCAGAAAAATGTGACGACCCGAATATGCAATCCATTCAGCCGTCACATGCCTCTAACATGATGAACATGGATCCTTCCCCCCCGATTCATCTATCTGAAAACTGCCAAACGCCGGGAAACATTCCCAGATGTTTTCTCGCTTCGTAGCTATTGTTTAGCACTGCGCTAGGTCACCCCTAGCACGGCATATTGACATGTCATGCATCATGATGCATTTGTTTGCATTATATTTATTGTTTCGTCCCCCTCTTCTCTCTGGAAGACATTGAGACTAACGCTGCTGTCATGTACGAATACGCCCCTGACGTCCAGCCACTCTCAGAAGTGCTTCCAGGCAAGCAAAACCCCCTTGATCATTCCTATACCGCCCATTCCTTCTCTCTCATGCTTGCATTAGAATTTGTTATTGTATTTGATTTCTCCTATTCTGATGCATAGCCTGATTTTGTGACCTGCTATTGTTACTTACCTGTTTATCCTATATGCTTAGTATAGGTTGGTTAGTAATCCGTCAGTGACCCATCACCTTGTCCCTGTTGCCCCCGCTTTATCACCGATGACTCAATCAACGTGATCGACATCTAGAGCCCGACACATCACCGACACCCCCTTAGTTGTATGACTCTGCAGAGCTACTATCGAGTGTCGAGGATGATACCTCGTATCGCACTCCTGATGATAACTCTGTAGTGTAGCTAATCGGTCATGGATTACGAAGGGCTATTCCTCCTTCACCACTCCCGGTAATGACTCTGTCATGCAGCTCCTCAAGTGTGAACCCTCGAGGGTGATTCCTCCAAGTTCACCTTGATGGTTACATCGAGGGTGATTCCTCAGGTTTCCCCCTTGATGTTATGGACACAGGTTACTTTAACTTTACCCCAGAACCATGTTGAAGAAGGGTCGCCCCGAGGGGTACCCGCGAGTGATGTGGAGTCGGGTTGACCGTGAGGTTGCCCGCGAGATAATTACGCGGCACGACCGGGCATTCTTAGCCCTGCCGTAAGTCTGCGAGACCGGCGACGGGACCACAAATCATGGATCATTGATCGTCTCCGCTTCCTCCCAAGACACTATCGGGTTTGGATATGTGATCTGAGTAGGCCTCTAGCCTTTTTCACTCACCACCATGCAGAAATAAGTATGGGCACTCAGCGTCGTACGATTCTCTAAAAGCTCTTCGGACGTCAGCGATTGAGTGGCGGGCGCCCGGTTGAACTGTAACCACCTTCGCTTGTATAAGGGGGTGGGTCTTCTCCAGGCCGTGTATGCAATGTGCAGGAGTGCAAAGGGCGAAGTGAAGGAAATATGCCCTAGAGGCAGTAATAAAGTTATTATTTATTTCCTTATTTCATGATAAATGTTTATTATTCATGCTAGAATTGTATTAACCGGAAACATAATACATGTGTGAATACATAGACAAACAGAGTGTCACTAGTATGCCTCTACTTGACTAGCTCGTTGATCAAAGATGGTTATGTTTCCTAGCCATAGACATGAGTTGTCATTTGATAAACAGGATCACATCATTAGGAGAATGATGTGATTGACTTGACCCATTCCATTAGCTTAGCACTTGATCGTTTTAGTTTACTGCTATTGCTTTCTTCATGACTTATATATGTTCCTATGACTATGAGATTATGCAACTCCCGATTACCTGAGGAACACATTGTGTGCTACCAAACGTCACAATGTAACTGGGTGATTATAAAGGTGCTCTATAGGTGTCTCCGAAGGTACTTGTTGAGTTGGCATAGATCGAGATTAGGATTTGTCACTCCGATTGTCGGAGAGGTATCTCTGGGCCCTCTCGGTAATGCACATCACTATAAGCCTTGCAAGCATTGTAACTAATGAGTTAGTTGCGGGATGATGTATTACAGAACGAGTAAAGAGACTTGCCGGTAACGAGATTGAACTAGGTATTAAGATACCGACGATCGAATCTCGGGCAAGTAACATACCGATGACAAAAGGAACAACGTATGTTGTTATGCGGTTTGACCGATAAAGATCTTCATAGAATATGTGGGAGCAAATATGAGCATCCAGGTTCCGCTATTGGTTGTTGACTGGAGACATGTCTCGATCATGTCTCCATAGTTCTCGAACCCGTAGGGTCCGCACGCTTAAAGCTCGGTGACGATCGGTATTATGAGTTTTTGTGTTTTGATGTACCGAAGGTAGTTCGGAGTCCCGGATATGATCACGGACATTACGAGGAGTCTCGAAATGGCCGAGACGTAAAGATCGATATATTGGACGACTATGTTAGGACACCGGAAGTGTTTCGACAGGTTTCGGACATATACCGGAGTACCGGGGGGTTACCGGAACCCCTCGGAGAGTTTATTGGGCCTATTGGGCCCTAGAGGGAGAAGAGGAGGGGCGGCCAGGGCAGCCGCGCGCCCCCTCCCCCTATAGTCTGAATTGGACAAGGAGGGGGCGGCGCCCCCCTTTCCTTCTCTTCCTCTCTCCCTTCCCTCTCCTCTCCTACTCCTACTTGGAAGGGGGAAGTCCAACTCTCGGTGGGAGTAGGACTCCTCATGGGGCGCGCCATAGGGGGCCGGCCCCTCCCCCTTCTCCACTCCTTTATATACGGGGAGGGAGGCACCCCTTGGAGACACAACAATTGATCATTGATCTCTTAGCCATGTGCGGTGCCCCCCTCCACCATAATCCACCTCGGTAATATCGTAGCAGTGCTTAGGCGAAGCCCTGCGTCGGTAGCGACATCATCACCGTCATCATGCCGTCGTGCTGACGGAACTCTCCCTCGAAGCTCTGCTGGATCGGAGTTCGTGGGACGTCATCGAGTTGAACGTGTGCTGAACTCGGAGGTGCCGTGTGTTCGGTACTTGGATCGGTCGGATCGTGAAGACGTACGACTACATCGACCGCGTTGTTCTAACGCTTCCGCTTTCGGTCTACAAGGGTACGTGGACAACACTCTCCCCTCTCGTTGCTATGCATCACCATGATCTTGTGTGTGCGTATGAATTTTTTTGAAATTACTACGTTCCCCAACAGTGGCATCCGAGCCAGGTTTATGCGTAGATGTTATATGCACGAGTAGAACACAAGTGAGTTGTGGGCGATACAAGTCATACTGCTTACCAGCATGTCACACTTTGGTTCAGTGGTAGTGTTGGATGAAGCGGCTCGTACCGACATTACGCGTACGCTTACGCGAGACTGGTTCTACCGACGTGCTTTGCACACAGGTGCCTGGCGGGTGTCAGTTTCTCCCACTTTAGGTGAACCGAGTGTGGCTACGCCCGTTCCTTATGAAGGTTAAAACAGCTCTAACTTGACGAACTATCGTTGTGGTTTTGATGCGTAGGTAAGAACGGTTCTTGCTCAGCCCATAGCAGCCACGTAAAACTTGCAACAACATAGTAGAGGACGTCTAACTTGTTTTTGCAGGGCATGTTGTGATGTGATATGGTCAAGACATGATGCTAAATTTTATTGTATGAGATGATCATGTTTTGTAACATAGTTATCGGCAACTGGCAGGAGCCATATGGTTGTCGCTTTATTGTATGCAATGCAATCGCCCTGTAATTGCTTTACTTTATCACTAAGCGGTAGCGATAGTCGTAGAAGCAATAGTTGGCGAGACGACAACGATGCTACGATGGAGATCAAGGTGTTGCGCCGGTGACGATGGTGATCATGACGGTGCTTTGGAGATGGAGATCACAGGCACAAGATGATGATGGCCATATCATATCACTTATATTGATTGCATGTGATGTTCATCTTTTATGCATCTTATTTTGCGTAGATCGACGGTAGCATTATAAGATGATCTCACTAAATTTCAAGGTATAAGTGTTCTCCCTGAGTATGCACCGTTGCGAAAGTTCGCCGTGCTGAGACACCACGTGATGACCGGGTGTGATAAGCTCTACGTTCACATACAACGGGTGTAAGCCAGTTTTACACACGCAGAATACTTGGGTTAAACTTGACGAGCCTAGCATATGCAGATATGGCCTCGGAACACTGAGACCGAAAGGTCGAGCGTGAATGATATAGTAGATATGATCAACATAGTGATGTTCACCATTGAAAACTAATCCATCTCACGTGATGATCGGACATGGTTTAGTTGATATGGATCACGTGATCACTTAGATGATTAGAGGGATGTCTATCTAAGTGGGAGTTCTTAAGTAATATGATTAACTGAACTTTAATTTATCATGAACTTAGTACCTGATAGAATTTTGCATGTCTATGTTGTTGTAGATAGATGGCCCGTGATGTTGTTCCGTTGAATTTTAATGCGTTCCTTGAGAAAGCAAAGTTGAAAGATGATGGTAGCAATTACACGGACTGGGTCCGTAACTTGAGGATTATCCTCATTGCTGCACAGAAGAATTACGTGCTGGAAGCACCGCTAGGTGCCAAACCCGCTGCAGGAGCAACGCTAGATGTTATGAACGTCTGGCAGAGCAAAGTTGATGACTACTCTATAGTTCAGTGTGCCATGCTTTATGGCTTAGAACCGAGACTTCAACGACATTTTGAACGTCATGGAGCATATGAGATGTTCCAGGAGTTGAAGTTAATATTTCAAGCAAATGCCCGGATTGAGAGATATGAAGTCTCCAATAAGTTCTACAGCTGCAAGATGGAGGAGATTAGTTCTGTCAGTGAGCATATACTCAGAATGTCTGGGTATAACAATCACTTGATTCAACTGGGAGTTAATCTTTCGGATGATAGCGTCATTGACAGAATTCTTCAATCACTACCACCAAGCTACAAGAGCTTTGTGATGAACTATAACATGTAAGGAATGGATAAGACGATTCCCGAGCTCTTCGCGATGCTAAAGGCTGCGGAGGTAGAAATCAAGAAGGAGCATCAAGTGTTGATGGTCAACAAGACCACCAGTTTCAAGAAAAAGGGTAAAGGGAAGAAGAAGGGGAACTTCAAGAAGAACAGCAAGCAAGTTGCTGCTCAAGAGAAGAAACCCAAGTTTAGACCTAAGCCTGAGACTGAGTGCTTCTACTGCAAAGGGACTGGTCTCTGGAAGCGGAACTGCCCCAAGTATTTGGCGGAAAAGAAGGATGGCAAGGTGAACAAAGGTATATGTGATATACATGTTATTGATGTGTACCTTACTAATTCTCGCAGTAGCACCTGGGTATTTGATACTGGTTCTGTTGCTAATATTTGCAACTCGAAACAGGGACTACGGATTAGGCAAAGATTGGCTAAGGACGAGGTGACGATGCGCGTGGGAAATGGTTCCAAAGTCGATGTGATTGCGGTCGGCACGCTACCTCTACATCTACCTTCGAGATTAGTTTTAGACCTCAATAATTGTTATTTGGTGCCAGCGTTGAGCATGAACATTATATTTGGATCTTGTTTGATGCGAGACGGTTATTCCTTTAAATCAGAGAATAATGGTTGTTCTATTTATATGAGTAATATCTTTTATGGGCATGCACACTTGAAGAGTGGTCTATTTATATTGAATCTTGATAGTAGTGATACACATATTCATAATATTGAAGCCAAAAGATGCAGAGTTGATAATGATAGTGCAATTGTGGCACTGCCATTTAGGTCATATTGGTGTAAAGTGCATGAAGAAACTCCATACTAATCGACTTTTGGAATCACTTGATTATGAATCACTTGGTACATGCGAACCATGCCTCATGGGCAAGATGACTAAAACGCTGTTCTCTGGAACAATGGAGAGAGCAACAGATTTGCTGGAAATCATACATACTGATGTATGTGGTCCGATGAATGTTGAGGCTCGCGGCGGATATCGTTATTTTCTCACCTTCACAGATGATTTAAGCAGATATGGGTATATCTACTTAATGTAACATAAGTCTGAAACATTTGAAAAGTTCAAAGAATTTCAGAGTGAAGTGGAAAATCATCATAACAAGAAAATAAAGTTTCTACGATCTGATCTTGGAGGAGAATATTTGAGTTACGAGTTTGGTCTTCATTTGAAACAATGCGGAATAGTTTCGCAACTCACGCCACCCGGAACACCACAACGTAATGGTATGTCCGAACGTCGTAATCGTACTTTACTAGATATGGTGCGATCTATGATGTCTCTTACTAATTTACCGCTATCGTTTTGGGGATATGCTCTAGAGACAGCTGCATTCACGTTAAGTAGGGCACCATCTAAATCTGTTGAGACGACTCCTTATGAACTGTGGTTTGGCAAGAAATAAAAGTTGTCGTTTCTTAAGGTTTGGGGCTGCGATGCTTATGTGAAAAAGCTTCAACCTGATAAGCTCGAACTCAAATCGGAGAAATGTGTCTTCATAGGATAACCAAAAGAGACTGTTGGGTACACCTTCTATCACAGATCCGAAGGCAACACATTTGTTGCTAAGAATGGATCCTTTCTAGAGAAGGAGTTTCTCTCGAAAGAAGTGAGTGGGAGGAAAGTAGAACTTGATGAGGTAACTGTACCTGCTCCCTTATTGGAAAGTAGTTCATCACAGAAACTGGTTCCTGTGACACCTACACCAATTAGTGTAGGAGCCGTATTTAGATAGATATCCTATAAATCTATTGATTTTCATTAGCTTGTAAATTCCTTGTGTGAAATAACTCAGAAATTCATTGTGCTAAACTTGTATCTATGAAATTAATTAGGCCTTGAACTTCTACTTTCGTTTAGAATTTAGGCATTATTTTTCCCCTTGCTTCCGAAAAAAGAGTCAAGAAACACTAATGGCAACCTAATGATGATGATCATGAAACTTCAGATCAAGTTACTACCACACCTCGTAGGTCAACCAGAGTAAGATCCGCACCAGAGTCGTACGGTAATCCTGTTCTGGAGGTCATGTTACTAGACCACGACGAACCTACGAACTATGAGGAAGCGATGATGATCCCAGATTCTGCAAAATGGCTTGAGGCCATGAAATCTGAGATGGGATCCATGTATGAGAACAAAGTATGGACTTTGGTTGACTTGCCCGATGATCGGCAAGCCATCGAGAATAAATGGATCTTCAAGAAGAAGACACACGCTGATGGTAATATTACTGTCTACAAAGCTCGACTTGTTGCAAAAGGTTTTTGACAAGTTCAAGGAGTTGACTACGATGAGACCTTCTCACCCGTAGCGATGCTTAAGTCCGTCCGAATCATGTTAGCAACTGCCGCATTTTATGATTATGAAATTTGGCAAATGGATGTGAAGACTGCATTCCTGAATGGATTTCAGGAAGAAGAGTTATATATGATGCAACCTGAAGGTTTTATCGATCCAAAGGGTGCTAACAAAGTGTGCAAGCTCCAGCGATCCATTTATGGACTTGTGCAAGCCTCTCGGAGTTGGAATAAACGCTTTGATAGTGTGATCAAAGCATATGGTTTTATATAGACTTTTGGAGAAGGCTGTATTTACAAGAAAGTGAGTGGGAGCTCTATAGCATTTCTAATACTATATGTGGATGACATATTGTTGATTGGAAATGATATAGAATTTCTGGATAGCATAAAAGGATACTTGAATAAGAGTTTTTCAATGAAAGACCTCGGTGAAGCTGCTTATATATTGGGCATCAAGATCTATAGAGATAGATCAAGACGCTTAATTGGACTTTCACAAAGCATATACCTTCATAAAGTTTTGAAAAAGTTCAAAATGGATCAAGCAAAGAAAGGGCTCTTGCCTGTGTTACAAGGTGTGAAGTTGAGTCAGACTCAATGCCCGACCACTGCAGAAGATAGAGAGAAAATGAAAGATGTTCCCTATGCTTCAGCCATAGGCTCTATCATGTATGCAATGCTATGTACCAGACCTGATGTGTGCCTTGCTATTAGTTTAGCAGGGAGGTACCAAAGTAATCCAGGAGTGGACCAGTGGACAGCGGTCAAGAACATCATGAAATACCTGAAAAGGACTAAGGATATGTTTCTCGTTTATGGAGGTGACACAGAGCTCGTCGTAAATGGTTACGTCGATGCAAGCTTTGACACTGATCCGGACGATTCTAAATCGCAAACCGGATACGTGTTTATATGAACGGTGGAGCTGTTAGTTGGAGCAGTTCTAAACAAAGAGTCGTGGCGGGATCTACGTGTGAAGCGGAGTACATAGTTGCTTCGGAAGCAGCAAATGAAGGAGTCTGGATGAAGGAGTTCATATCCGATCTAGGTGTCATACCTAATGCATCGGGTCCAATGAAAATCTTTTGTGACAATACTGGTGCAATTGCCTTGGCAAAGGAATCCAGATTTCACAAGAAAACCAAGCACATCAAGAGACGCTTCAATTCCAGCTGCGATCAAGTCTAGGTGGGAGACATACAGATTTGCAAGATACATACGGATCTGGATGTTGCAGAGCCGTTGACTAAGCCTCTCTCACGAGAAAAACATGATCAACACCAAGGCTCCATTGGTGTTAGAATCATTACTGTGTAATCTAGATTATTGACTCTAGTGCAAGTGGGAGACTGAAGGAAATATGCCCTAGAGGCAATAATAAAGTTATTATTTATTTCCTTATTTCATGATAAATGTTTATTATTCATGCTAGAATTGTATTAACCAGAAACATAATACATGTGTGAATACATAGACAAACAGAGTGTCACTAGTATGCCTCTAGTTGACTAGCTCGTTGATCAAAGATGGTTATGTTTACTAGCCATAGACATGAGTTGTCATTTGATAAATAGGATCACATCATTAGGAGAATGATGTGATTGACTTGACCCATTCCGTTAGCTTAGCACTTGATCGTTTTAGTTTACTGCTATTGCTTTCTTCATGACTTATACATGTTCCTATGACTATGAGATTATGCAACTCCCGATTACCGGAGGAACACTTTGTGTGCTACCAAACATCACAACGTAACTGGGTGATTATAAAGGTGTCTCCGAAGGTACTTGTTGACTTCGCATATATCGAGATTAGAATTTGTCACTCAGATTGTCGGAGAGGTATCTCTGGGCCCTCTCGATAATGGACATCACTATAAGCCTTGCAAGCATTGTAACTAATGAGTTAGTTGCGGGATGATGTATTACGGAATGAGTAAAGAGACTTGCCGGTAACGAGATTGAACTAGGTATAAGATACCGACGATCGAATCTCGGGCAAGTAACATACCGATGACAAAAGGAACAACGTATGTTGTTATGCGGTTTGACCGATAAAGATCTTCGTAGAATATGTGGGAGCCAATATGAGCATCCAGGTTCCGCTATTGGTTATTGACCGGAGAGGTGTCTCGATCATGTCTACATAGTTCTCGAACCCGTAGGGTCCGCACGCTTAAAGTTTGGTGACGATCGGTATTATGAGTTTTTGTGTTTTGATGTACCGAAGGTAGTTCGGAGTCCCAGATATGATCACGGACATGACGAGGAGTCACGAAATGGTCGAGACATAATGATCGATATATTGGACGACTATGTTCGGACACCGGAAGTGTTTCGAGAGGTTTCGGACATATACCGGAGTACCGGGGGGTTACCGGAACCCCCAGGGGAGTTTATTGGGCCTATTGGGCCCTAGTGGGAGAAGAGTGTTGGGGAACGTAGTAATTTCAAAAAAATTCCTACGCACACGAATGATCATGGTGATGCATAGCAACGAGAGGGGAGAGTGTTGTCCACGTACCCTCGTAGACCGACAGCGGAAGCGTTATCACAACGCGGTTGATGTAGTCGTACGTCTTCACGATCCGACCGATCAAGTACCGAACGCACGGCACCTCCGAGTTCAGCACACGTTCATCTCAATGACGTCCCTCGAACTCTGATCCAGCCGAGTGTTGAGGGAGAGTTTTGTCAGCACGACGGCATGGTGACGATGATGATGTTCTACCGACGCAGGGCTTCGCCTAAGCTCCGCAACGATATTATCGAGGTGTAATATGGTGGAGGGGGGCACCGCACACGGCTAAAATATCGTATATCAACTTGTGTGTAGAGGTGCCCCCCTGCCCCCGTATATAAAGGAGCAAGGGGGAGGCCGGCTGCCTTGGGCGCGCCAAGGAGAGGGGGGGAGTCCTCCTCCTAGTAGGAGTAGGACTCCCCTTTCCTAGTCCAACTAGGAAGAGAGGGGGGGAAGGAAAGAGAGGGAGAGGGAGAGGGAAAGAGGGGCTGTGCCCCCCTCTCCTAGTCCTATTAGGACTCCTCATGGGAGGGGGCGCGCCACCTCCTGGCTGCTGCCCTCTCTCTCCCCTCAAGGCCCACTAAGGCCCAATACTTCCCCGGGGGGTTCCGGTAACCCCTCTGGCACTCCGATTTTATCCGAAACTTCTCCGGAACACTTCCGGTGTCCGAATATAGTCGTCCAATATATCAATATTTATGTCTCGACCATTTCGAGACTGCTCGTCATGTCCGTGATCACATCCGGGACTCCGAACAACCTTCGGTACATCAAAACATATAAACTCATAATGTAACTGTCATCGTAACGTTAAGCGTGCGGACCCTACGGGTTCGAGAACTATGTAGACATGACCGAGACACCTCTCCGGTCAATAACCAATAGCGGAACCTGGATGCTCATATTGGTTCCTACATATTCTACGAAGATCTTTATCGGTCAAACCGCATAACAACATACGTTGTTCCCTTTGTCATCAGTATGTTACTTGCCCGAGATTCGATCGTCGGTATCTCGATACCTAGTTCAATCTCGTTACCGGCAAGTCTCTTTACTCGTTCCTTAATACATCATCCCGCAACTAACTCATTAGTCACAATGCTTGGAAGGCTTATAGTGATGTGCATTACCGAGTGGGCCCAGAGATACCTCTCCGACAATCGGAGTGACAAATCCTAATCTCGAAATACGCCAACCCAACAAGTACCTTTGGAGACACCTGTAGAGCACCTTTATAATCACCCATTTACGTTGTGACGTTTGGTAGCACACAAGGTGTTCCTCCGGTAAACGGGAGTTGCATAATCTCATAGTCATAGGAACATGTATAAGTCATGAAGAAAGCAATAGCAACATACTAAACGATCGGGTGCTAAGCTTACGGAATGGGTCAAGTCAATCACGTCATTCTCCTAATGAGGTGATCCCGTTAATCAAATGACAACTCATGTCTATGGCTAGGAAACATAACCATCTTTGATTAACGAGCTAGTCAAGTAGAGGCATACTAGTGACACACTGTTTGTCTATGTATTCACACATGTATTATGTTTCCGGTTAATACAATTCTAGCATGAATAATAAACATTTATCATGATATAAGGAAATAAATAATACTTTATTATTGCCTCTAGGGCATATTTCCTTCAGTCTCCCACTTGCACTAGAGTCAATAATCTAGATTACACAGTAATGATTCTTACACCCATGGAGTCTTGGTGCTGATCATGTTTTGCTCGTGGAAGAGGCTTAGTCAACGGGTCTGCAACATTCAGATCCGTATGTATCTTGCAAATTTCTATGTCTCTCACCTGGACTAAATCCCGGATGGAATTGAAGCGTCTTTTGATGTGCTTGGTTCTCTTGTGAAATCTGGATTCCTTTGCTAAGGCAATTGCACCAGTATTTTCACAAAAGATTTTCATTGGTCCCGATGCACTAGGTATGACACCTAGATCGGATATGAACTCCTTCATCCAGACTCCTTCATTTGCTGCTTCCGAAGCAGCTATGTACTCCGCTTCACACGTAGATCCTGCCACGACACTTTGCTTAGAACTCCACCAACTGACAGCTCCACCGTTCAATGTAAATACGTATCCGGTTTGCGATTTAGAATCATCCGGATCAGTGTCAAAGCTTGCATCAACGTAACCACTTACGATGAGCTCTTTGTCACCTCCATAAATGAGAAACATATCCTTAGTCCTTTTCAGGTATTTCAGGATGTTCTTGACCGCTGTCCAGTGATCCACTCCTGGATTACTTTGGTACCTCCCTGCTAAACTTATAGCAAGGCACACATCAGGTCTGGTACACAGCATTGCATACATGATAGAGCCTATGGCTGAAGCATAGGGAACATCTTTCATCTTCTCTCTATCTTCTGCAGTGGTCGGGCATTGAGTCTTACTCAATCTCACACCTTGTAGTACAGGCAAGAACCCTTTCTTTGCTTGATCCATTTTGAACTTCTTCAAAACTTTATCAAGGTATGTGCTTTGTGAAAGTCCTATTAAGCGTCTTGATCTATCTCTATAGATCTTAATGCCTAATATATATGCAGCTTCACCGAGGTCTTTCATTCAAAAACTCTTATTCAAGTATCCCTTTATGCTATCCAGAAATTCTATATCATTTCCAATCAGCAATATGTCATCCACATATAATATCAGAAATGCTACTGAGCTCACACTCATTTTCTTGTAAATACAGGCTTCTCCAAAAGTCTGTATAAAACCAAATGCTTTGATCACACTGTCAAAGCGTTTATTCCAACTCCGAGAGGCTTGCACCAGTCCATAAATGGATCGCTGGAGCTTGCACACTTTGTTAGCTCCCTTTGGATCGACAAAACCTTCCGATTGCATCATATACAACTCTTCTTCCAGAAATCCATTCAGGAATGCAGTTTTGACATCCATTTGCCAAATTTCATAATCATAAAATGCGGCAATTGCTAACATGATTCGGACAGACTTAAGCATCGCTACGGGTGAGAAGGTCTCATCGTAGTCAATCCCTTGAACTTGTCAAAAACCTTTTGCAACAAGTCGAGCTTTATAGACAGGAACATTACCATCAGCGTCAGTCTTCTTCTTGAAGATCCATTTAGTTTCAATAGCTTGCCGACCAACGGGCAAGTCAACCAAAGTCCATACTTTGTTCTCATACATGGATCCCATCTCGGATTTCATGGCTTCAAGCCATTTTGCGGAAACTGGGCTCACCATCGCTTCTTCATAGTTCGTAGGTTCGTCATGGTCTAGTAACATAACCTCCAGAACAGGATTACCTTACCACTCTGGTGCGGATCTTGATCTGGTTGACCGACGAGGTTCAGTAATAACTTGATCTGAAGTTTCATGATCATTATCATTAACTTCCTCACTAATTGGTGTAGGTGTCACAGAAACTGATTTCTGTGATGATCTACTTTCCAATAAGGGAGCAGGTACAGTTACCTCATCAAGTTCTACTTTCCTCCCACTCACTTCTTTCGAGAGAAACTCCTTCTCTAGAAAGGATCCATTCTTAGCAACGAATATCTTGCCTTCGGATCTGTGATAGAAGGTGTACCCAACAGTCTCTTTTGGCTATCCTATGAAGACACATTTCTCCGATTTAGGTTCGAGCTTATCAGGTTGAAGTTTCTTCACATAAGCATCGCAACCCCAAACTTTAAGATACGACAACTTTGGTTTCTTGCCAAACCATAGTTCATAAGGCGTCGTCTCAACGGATTTCGATGGTGTCCTATTTAGAGTGAATGCAGCCGTCTCTAAAGCATAACCCCAAAACGATAGCGGTAAATCAGTAAGAGACATCATAGATCGCACCATATCTAATAAAGTACGATTACAATGTTCGGACACACCATTACGCTGTGGTGTTCCGGGTGGCGTGAGTTGCGAAACTATTCCGCATTGTTTCAAATGTAGGCCAAACTCGTAACTCAAATATTCTCCTCCATGATCAGATCGTAGGAATTTTATTTTCTTGTTACGATGATTTTCAACTTCACTCTGAAATTCTTTGAACTTTTCAAATGTTTCAGACTTATGTTTCATTAAGTAGATATACCCATATCTGCTCAAATCATCTGTGAAGGTGAGAAAATAACGATATCCGCCACGAGCCTCAATATTCATTGGACCACATACATCTGTATGTATGATTTCCAACAAATCTGTTGCTCTCTCCATAGTTTCGGAGAACGGTGTTTTGGTCATCTTGCCCATGAGGCACGGTTCGCAAGTACCAAGTGATTCATAATCAAGTGATTCCAAAAGTCCATCAGTATGGAGTTTCTTCATGCGCTTTACACCGATATGACCCAAACGGCACTGCCACAAATAAGTTGCACTGTCATTATCAACTCTGCATCTTTTGGCTTCTACATTATGAATATGTGTATCACTACTATCGAGATTCATTAAAAATAGACCACTCTTCAAGGGTGCATGACCATAAAAGATATTATTCATATAAATAGAACAACCATTATTCTCTGATTTAAATGAATAACCGTCTCGCATTAAACAAGATCCAGATATAATGTTCATGCTCAACGCTGGCACCAAATAACAATTATTTAGGTCTAAAACTAATCCCGAAGGTAGATGTAGAGGTAGCGTGCCGACGGCGATTACATCGACTTTGGAACCATTTCCCACGCGCATCGTCACCTCATCCTTAGCCAATCTTCGCTTAATCCGTAGCCCCTGTTTCGAGTTGCAAATATTAGCAACAGAACCAGTATCAAATACCCAGGTGCTACTGCGAGTATTAGTAAGGTACACATGAATAACATGTATATCACATATACCTTTGTTAACCTTGCCATCCTTCTTTTCCGCCAAATACTTGGGGCAGTTCCGCTTCCAGTGACCAGTCTGCTTACAGTAGAAGCACTCAGTTTCAGGCTTAGGTCCATACTTGGATTTCTTCTCCTGAACAGCAACTTGCTTGCTGTTCTTCTTGAAGTTCCCCTTCTTCTTCCCTTTGCCCTTTTTCTTGAAACTAGTGGTTTTACTGACCATCAACACTTGATGCTCCTTTTTGATTTCTACCTCCGCTGCCTTTAGCATTGCGAAGAGCTCGGGAATTGTCTTATTCATCCCTTGCATGTTATAGTTCATCACGCACTCTTGTAGCTTGGTGGCAGTGATTGAAGAATTCTGTCAATGACGCTATCATCCGAAAGATTAACTCCCAGTTGAATCAAGTGATTATTATACCCAGACATTTTGAGTATATGATCACTAACAGAACTATTCTCTTCCATCTTGCAGCTATAGAACTTATTGGAGACTTCATATCTCTCAATCCGGGCATTTGCTTGAAATATTAACTTCAACTCCTGGAACATCTCATATGCTCCATGACGTTCAAAACGTCGTTGAAGGCCCGGTTCTAAGCCGTAAAGCATGGCACACTAAACTATTGAGTAGTCATCAGCTTTGCTCTGCCAGACGTTCATAACTTCTCGCGTTGCTCTTGCAGGAGGCCTGGCACCTAGCAGTGCTTCTAGGACGTAATTCTTCTGTGCAGCAATGAGGATAATCCTCAAGTTACGGACCCAGTCCGTGTAATTGCTACCATCATCTTTCAACTTAGCTTTCTCAAGGAACGCATTAAAATTCAATGGAACAACAGCACGGGCCATTTATCTACAATTAACATAGACAAGCAAGATACTATCAGGTACTAAGTTCATGATAAATTTAAGTTCAAATAATCATATTACTTAAGAACTCCCACTTAGATAGACATCCCTCTAATCATCTAAGTGTTTACGTGATCCAAATCAACTAAACCATGTCCGATCATCACGTGAGATGGAGTAGTTTCAATGGTGAACATCACTATGTTGATCATATCTACTATATGATTCACGCTCGACCTTTCGGTCTCCGTGTTCCGAGGCCATATCTGCATATGCTAGGCTCGTCAAGTTTAACCTGAGTATTCCGCGTGTGCAACTGTTTTGCACCCGTTGTATTTGAACGTAGAGCCTATCACACCCGATCATCACGTGGTGTCTCAGCCAACTTATTGCTTTTACGACTATCTCGGAGCCTATCACACCCGATCATCAAAGCAAGATAAGATGCATAAAAGATTAACATCACATGCAATCAATATAAGTGATATGATATGGCCATCATCATCTTGTGCTTGTGATCTCCATCTCTGAAGCACCGTGCTCGTGATCTCCATCTCCGAAGCACCGTCATGATCACCATCGTCACCGGCGCGACACCTTGATCTCCATCGTAGTATCGTTGTCGTCTCGCCAACTTATTGCTTTTACGACTATCGCTGCCGCTTAGTGATAAAGTAAAACAATTACATGGCGATTGCATTGCATACAATAAAGCGACAACCATATGGCTCCTGCCAGTTGCCGATAACTCGGTTACAAAACATGAAAATCTCATACAATAAAATATAGCATCATGTCTTGACCATATCACATCACATCATGCCCTGCAAAAACAAGTTAGACGTCCTCTACTTTGTTGTTGCAAGTTTTACGTGGCTGCTACGGGCTTAGCAAGAAACGTTCTTACCTACGCATCAAAACCACAACGATAGTTTTTCAAGTTGGTGCTGTTTTAACCGTCGGAAGGACCGGGCGTAGCCACACTCGGTTCAACTAAAGTGAGAGAGACAGACACCCGCCAGTCACCTTTAAGCAACGAGTGCTCCCGACGGTGAAACCAGTCTCGCGTAAGCGTACGCATAATGTCGGTCCAGGCCGCTTCATCTCACAATACCGCTGAACCAAAGTATGACATGCTGGTAAGCAGTATGACTTATATCGCCCACAACTCACTTGTGTTCTACTCGTGCATAGCATCAACGCATAAAACCAGGCTCGGAGGCCACTGTTGGGTTACGTAGTAATTTCAAAAAAATTCCTACGCACACGCAAGATCATGGTGATGCATAGCAACGAGAGGGGAGAGTGTTGTCCACGTACCCTCGTAGACCGACAGCGGAAGCGTTATCACAACGCGGTTGATGTAGTCGTACGTCTTCAAGATCCGACCGATCAAGTACCGAACGCACGGCACCTCCGAGTTCAGCACACGTTCAGCTCGATGACGTCCCTCGAACTCCGGTCCAACTGAGTGTTGAGGGAGAGTTTTGTCAGCACGACGGCGTGGTGACGATGATGATGTTCTACCGACGCAGGGCTTCGCCTAAGCTTCGCAACGATATTATCGAGGTGTAATATGGTGGAGGGGGGCACCGTCATCACGCCGTCGTACTGACGGAACTCTCCCTCGAAGCTCTGCTGGATCAGAGTTCGTGGGACGTCATCGAGTTGAACGTGTGCTGAACTCGGAGGTGCCGTGCGTTCGGTACTTGGATCGGTTGGATCGTGAAGACGTACGACTACATCAACCGCGTTGTTCTAACGCTTCCGCTTTCGGTCTACGAGGGTATGTGGACAACACTCTCCCCTCTTGTTGCTATGCATCAATATGATCTTGCGTGTGCGTAGGAATTTTTTTGAAATTACTACGTTCCCCAACACGATGGGCCCAAGACCCCTGAGCGCTTAGGATGTAGACTGGCGTGATGGTTTCTCTGTTGAGCTTAGGTAGGAATACGATGTGTAGATAAACTGAGGCCGGGCATGACCCAGGAAAGTCTGTTTGGGGCAGAGTTAATCGAGCATGTTGGGTAAGTTTTTGCACCCCTGCTGGGAAGTTAATATATTTGAATAGCCGTGTCATCGGTAATGGACGCTCGGAGTTGTATCCTGATCCATACAACTAGAACTGTATACTGGAGACATGAAATGGTTATGATGGCTCCGAGATTACTTTCTTGCAGGGAGTCGAGGAAGGATCTTTGGGCGTTACAACAACATACATACTACTTACACTACAAAAAATACACTTTCGTGATGATACGTGTTTGTCACTGTAGGTCACTTTTTTTTCATGCATGTACATCCATGACGATTTTATGACATAATCAAGATAGTCATACATGTGCTGTCGTAGAAGTGTTCCATGACATTACCAAAATTATCATCACGGAATTGTCCACTTCCATGACGATAAATGGCGTGTCATGGAAGTGCTTTCGTCAAGCGTAACCGACACGTGACATCCACCGTAACAGGTCACCGTTAAGCTATCGGCTTCCGGTTTGGATCCGATAACCCGTTAACAGCCCCGACCAATGGGGATTTTCCACGTGTAAAATCATCATTGGCTGGAGGAAACACATGTCGACTCACCGTTGGGACCGATGTCATCCACTCATTGGACCAATGGCGCCTATGATACGTCGACATGTGGCACGGCCCAACAGAGGCCCATTCCTGTGAAAAGGCCGGCCTATTTGACTTGGTCAAAAGGTAGCAGGCTGGCCCACAAAAAGCCTGTTAACGGCCGGTTCGCATATAGCCCATTTACAGCCCGCTAACTCAAGGCCCGTTACGGCCTATCCGAATTAGGCCTAGTAGCGTCATCTGGGCCATCCAATATGATGCCAGCCCTTTGTAACTTCCGGCCCATGTATGGCCCATGACATCTTTTGGCCCATATGAGGCCCTTTGTTACTCTTGGCCCGTGGTGAAACTTGCCCGTAATGAATAGTGTATCGCTTTATACCCATTAATGGCCCATTATTCCATTGGACTGTTTCCAGCCCGTGTTATCTTTCGGCCTTCTCAGGGCCCATTTATTCTTGGGCTCATTTCCAGCATTCGTTTACTTACGGCCCATTGCTGGCCTTTTCTGTTTGTGGGCGAAATTCAGCCCGTGGTTACAGTCGGCCCGTTTGTGGCCCGTTAATCCGTTGGGCCGTTTTCATAGCGTCATCAATTATGGCCTATTAATGATGGTCCATTATGGTCGGCCCATGAATGTACGATTCCAATTCTAGCCCGTTTACGGCCCATAATGCGGTCCGTTATTGGCCCATGTTGGTCGATCGATTATACGGTCCGTAGAAGGCCCATTGTTTCTACAACCCGTAGAAGGCCCATTGTTTCTACAGCCCGTAGGAAGCCCAAGCTCACTACAGTAAATATGTAGCCCATGGTTATTGTGGCCTAGTTTTAAAAAATAGGTTATTGCAGCCACTAGCAAACCGCGGAAAAAGAAATGCACTAACTACAAGCAAACAAATAAACAAGACAAGAAGGAAGTAAATAAGCAAGCAACTTACGCTAGGCTATCACGACTATTATACATATTACATCCACTGGGCATCAAAGTTCGCCACCAGTGCAAATATAGGGAACAAAGTAGCATATCACATACACTGGTTATCAAAGTTGGCGACCAGTGCAAATAAACGCCGCAGCAAAACAAGTCTAGAACTGAAACCACTTCAGAAGAGCTCAAGAAACAATATCCTAGGTACCCATAATGCTTGCAAGATGCTTAGCAAGCTTATTAACTTTCTCTTGTTTGGCGCTTAAATCCTCCAGTGCTTGCCGTTGCACCAGAAAGTATGCACCTGAATTCTGCAGGGACTTCCTCAGTCTTTCGGCTTCTTGCCGCAGCACAGCTGACTGATGCCTTTCAGCTTGTAGCTGAGTCTGAAGAAGCCGAAGTGATTCAGGCAGCGAGTTCGAAGATCTTGTGCCAGCGGTACTGGCCAGTAACTCGAACACTACATCAACGCAGGACTGTGGGGTTGCCTCACGGTCTACAAGATCGTTTTTATCACCTTTCTTGAAGACCAACAGGGTTGTCTCACTATCTTGAACCTTATCTGCATTACTTTCTCTACCATTGCATAGTGGGGTGCTATTCTCCAATATTCTTTTCGCATTCTACAAGAGAAACAAGCAGACACATCACAGGTTTAGCATGTAGTATACGAAACTCATTTTGGTAAACCGGTTTAGTAGTAAGGTGGATAGGATAACAGCATGAAATAAACATATATCTATGTACTATGGTCACTGTATTTTCCATATCATTGTAGTTTATGTTGCCAAATCAAGATAGAGACACAGTTCAAATCATATATTTTCAAGACACAGCAGCATAGACAGAATATAAGTATGAGAAACTACACAACATTGGCAAAACTTGTAATGTGCATCACATGAGAACATAATTGTTTATACAAATGAAACTAAAATCAACATAGAGCAAGAAGTTAGAACAACAATCCAGTTAAAGAGATAGGTTTAAAACATACCTGTTGCGCCATTGGAGTTTCAATTGGATCCTTCAAATTCGAAAGTAGTTGGTATGAGTAAATAAAGTGATGCAACAGCAAAGGAGTATGGACCATAGCTACGGAATCTGACCTGAGAATAGTTGCTCTTTTCTTTAAACATGGAGTTTGGGTTCGCTATGGTGGTCTTCGTGCTTTGGGCACTGCAGTTGCTTTACAAACTGCTCGTGTGGGGGTACTTTGTGGTGGACATGGTGGTGTGTCAACTAGAAGTGGGTTACTATCCGCTGGGGTTGGGGTTAGATGGGTTGTAGCTGCTTCTCTATCCAACGGTGTAAGTGTGCAATCTGTAAGAGTCTCGATTATGTGTGGTGGGGCTAGTTCGTGGGCCAATACAACCATGGTTCTATCTGCATCGACGGGTAGCACCATCTTTTGTGAAGAACGGTTTTTTGCTCCCTTAGATACTGCCATCACCCCCTCCAATTCAAATGGCTGATAAACAAGAAAAGAAATTGAACGTACAAACATTGTATGATAGACAGATGTGGTAATTCACATATATGTTGTCTAACCAAACAGGACAGCATGACACAATTTCACATATATGATGGCTAACTAAATAGGATAGCATGACACAGTTTCAGATATATGATGGATAACTTAACAGGATATAATGGCATAATTCAACATATGATGAGTATCTAAACAGGATAACATGACAAATAAATGATGTCTTTCTAAAATAGGTTGGGATGAAATAATTCACATACATGTTGTCTAAGTATACAGGATGGCATGATATAATTGACATAATTGATTCATATACTAAGCAGCTGACACTCGCATGTATGATCTCTAAATTGAGCAGATGGAATTCAATATTGTGCATATGACGTCTAAAGTAACCAATGCAAGACACCATATGCATGATATGAGAAATATAAACATTGCAACTTAGAGCATACACCTCAGGTGGGATATAGGACTGGTTATCTGTCTCTGAATCCTCCTCTGAGGAGCTACCTGTAACCATCGAGTTATATGCTTCAACTGGTACCATTGCCTGCTCTGAAGAACTTGTTTTCACTCCTGATTTTTCCATAACCGGCTCAAATGGCTGATACACATGAAGAGTAGTTCAATATACACAGATTGTCGACAAATGGAATACGTAATGAAAAAAGGATGGCATGAGATAATTCACATATATGGTGCCTGGCTACATGGCGGTGCATAATTCACATATATGATAACTGGCTGAAAAACATGGCATTGCATAATTCAGATATCTGATATAGAAAGCAAACAGGAGGCATTCACACAAAGCATGTCTAATCTAAGCAGATGGCATGGAAATGCAAGACACCATATGCATGATATGAGCGATATAACCCTGCCAAGTTAGAGCATGCACCTCGGGGGGAGGGGGAATACGACTGGTCATCTGTCTCTGAATCCTCCTCTGAGGAGCTATTTGTAACCAGCAAGAAATCTGCATCGACAGGTAGCACTGACTGCTCAGAAGACCTTGTTTTCACTCCAGAGTTTCCCATGACCGACTCAAATGGCTGATGCACAGGAAGAGTAGATGGATGTACAAACATTGTTGACAAATGGAATACATTATGAAAAAAATATGGCACGATACAATTCACATATACGATGACTGGCTAAACAGGATGGCATTGCATGATTCACACATATGATGCCTAGATAAAGAAGATGGCATTGCATAATTCCCATATAATCCCCCATTCCTAAATATTTGTCCTTTTAGAGATTCCAAATGGACTACCACATACGGATGTATATAGACATATTTTAGAGTGTAGATTCACTCATTTTGCTCCGTATGTAGTCACTTGTTGAAATCTCTAAAAAGATAAATATTTAGGAACGTTGGGAGTATGATATAGAAATAAAACAGGTGTCATTCACACAAAGCAAATCTAAACTAAGCTGATGACATATAAGATGTATAATGTAAGCAATGTGAGGCGCCATATGCATGATATGACCAACATCAGCATGCCAGGTTAGAGCAAACACCTCAGGGGGTAAATAGGAGTTGTCGGCTCCCTCTGAATCCCCCTCT
Source organism: Aegilops tauschii subsp. strangulata (assembly GCF_002575655.3). NCBI lineage: Eukaryota > Viridiplantae > Streptophyta > Magnoliopsida > Poales > Poaceae > Aegilops > Aegilops tauschii. Next base: position 114,379,395 of record NC_053039.3, on the reverse strand, counting down.
GAACAGTTATCTTCTTCTGGAATACAATCTGGAATGGTGGGAGGGGGGCCCACTTCGCCCACCATCGAGCGGTGTCTGCATGACATTATATTCCCATGCAACGGTCTTCTCTTTTTCCTTACATGTTCAGTACGACTGTGTACAATAACTGACATGCATAATAAAAAACATAGTTAGATTATGTAAGGCCTAAGGGGTGCATGCAGAAATCAAGACTGATGGTAGCAAACGAGTTGATAGATCCAAAACTAATGATACCAGGTAGATTATAGCTTCAGTTTAAAAAGATATACGATGGATCATCTACTATTTGTTGCCCACCCAACATGAACCACATAGAAGACCCCAGATGAACTAGATAGTAGACAGATACTATTCATTGCTGCCTCGATATGTGCCCCACGGGCATTTTAAAACTCAAGTTTGAACGATAAAGTAGCAGGTAATAATAACCGATGTATAATGTAAGCAGACACGAAAGAGTGCGACCTCTCTTCCGAAACTGTGTAGTCCTCAGGTTCATCTGCTCAGTCAATGATGGTAATGCAGTTGGCGTGGCTGCTGTCAACGGGGAAGACGATCTGAGGCGGCGAAAGAATGTCTGCAGGGGGAATCTCTGCTGTAGTGAACGCTTCCGTCGATGGTGCACCTCAGGTGGGGTGGATGACGACACGGCAGGAGCAAGACATAACACACAGAGTCTTCTTTGGTGCCTATCTGCAAATGAAGTAAATCTGTATGGGCTCCTTAGAATTGGAGGATTCTATAAACACAGGGACAGGAAAAACACAGGAATAGGATAGGAATGCACATGCAAAATAGAGCATTTGCAAACATAGGATTTCTGTCAACCTGGGTTTGGTTCACATGAATTGGAAGAACACAAAAATGGAGAAACATGGTCAAATTAAAGTCAAACCACATAAAATGAATTAATAAGAACCTTATTATGCCAGTAATGCAATTAGTCCTGTTCTTCATGCATATTAATTTGAAAAGGATGTCCAAGTGGATATTAAAATTCCTACGTTTTTTCTTTGAAAGAGACACCAAAGGAAAAAAAATCCTCCAGTTTTGCTTTGCTCCACTCCTTCTAACCAAATGCACGAATAGTAGTACCATAGTAGTTCCATAGCAAAGGATCCCTGAGGGATCGACATGAATGCAGAGTAACAAAGTGATGCGACAAGTGTACAACCTCTTTGGCATAGCCTTGGCGACCTCAGCATCATTTGGTTGGACGTGGAGGATGGTTATGCTGGTGTTACTGTCGGAGGCGGGGAAGAAGATCTGAGACCTCTGGAAACGGCGCTGAGGGTACTGCTTGGCTATGATGGACGGTTCCGTCATTGGAGCAGCTCTGGTGAGGTGTACGGCGGCAAGGCTGAAGCAGGACAGGACAAACAATGTTAATTTGAAGTGGGACTCTAATATCATCTGCAATAGATGATGTAAAATACATCACCAAAAGGTGCTAGATGTAAAACACATCAGCCGCGCCACGGCCGCTCCGACAGATGCTGTAAATATTGTTCACTCTGAACTTAACTGAAGAAACTGAACTTTACAGTCAAAACTAAATTTTACTGTCGAAACTGATTGAACTAGTAGCAGAGCATTGCAATAGAAGTTTAGGGCGTTCGAGCACTAGTAGCAGAGAAGCAGTGATCTAAATCAGCAACCGCTCGAGCAGGGAATGCACTAGCAGAGAGCAAGTCGTGCAACAGCACCAAGAGCGAGTGCTAAAGCAGCAGCTCCTGTAGCTGCCGGAGGTCATGCAACAGTAGCAGCAGCAGCGAGAGCAAGAGCAGAGCAGCAGCACAAACGAGAGAAAGAGCGGAACAGCAGCGCGACCGACAACAATAGCAGAGCAGAGCAGCATCATGAATGAAAGCAAGAGTAGTGCAGCAGCGCGACGACGGCAAGAACAGAGCCGTGGTGCGAGCGAGAGCCGGAGCAGCTGCAACTAGTGCCGGTGTAGAAGTCGCCACCGAGGAAGCAACGACATGGGGGAGAGACGCCGTGGATGAAGTGGCCGGCGACAGCGCCGTCGATGGAGACCTGCCATTGCTGCTCGGTATCGAGCACCGGCAGCCCCGTGAGATTGAATAAAAGATAAAATGCAGCGGTGAATGCAGAACCTCCTTAGTGGCGCCGAGTAGGCCTCAGCTTCATCGGAGGAATTGGTGAGGGTGATGCGGTTCTGGTGGGGCAGGTCAAGACGGCGCTGTGGGGATGGAGGTGGCACGATAGACGAGGCGAACATCAGGGCAGCTCCGTGGAGGTGGAGGATAGGGCGGCTGATCCGGCGGGACGACGAGATCGATGACAGATCCTCATCCGGTGTGGTGGATGAGGGACGGGGGAGCTGTTGCGGTGGACGACATCATCGGGGAAGAGTCTCCGGCTAGGCAGCGGTCAGGAGGCCGACAGAGGAGCATGGGGTTTCGCGGTTTTGGCGGCCTCGGTGTATGAATGGGGCGAAGGGGGAGGTAGGGGGATCCATGGCTTAGGGACGCGCTTGTCTGAAATGTAGGGTAAGTTACGAACGTACCCCCACCGGTTTTGACAACGCGATGTCGAGGCGGGATTTCCGGCTGAGGGGTAGAAGGGGATTTCGCGTGTCTAGGCTGCGGGACCAATTTCGGCTGAGGAAGGAGTTTTCGCGCACGTCGAAATTTCGGGATAACAAGGCGTGGCGTGGGTTGAAGAGGCGGGAGTTTCACAGCAGAAGAGACAAAAGATACTCAAGCTTGAAAATTTCTGGATAACAAGGCGCGGATTCGATGTTTGGCAGGACAAACTTAACATGTACAAAAAAATCAATTCATACAAGAAACAAGAGAGTCATGTCCCCTTTTACTATATTGTTATAAATGCCATCGAAGAAACTACAAGAAAATGCAAAAAATTGGGAGAACAAGATTACCCTGTACAGTACCAAATCAATTCGCACTTCCCTCAACAACAACAAAAAAAATCAATTCCCACCACAATAAAGAGTCATGTCCCTTTTTAGATGATTAAAAATGCCAGGATCCCGAATTTCAATTTTTGAATCCATGTTATGTTGAATTCGAATATATCGTTAGGTGACCTTGCGGTTTATAATGGATGTAGTCCTACAGTTTGATCTTCCATCTTATATGAACATTTTACTCCACCCTGTGAACATATATATTGTCATCTACCATATGGACTAAATTTGAATCAATTATCCTTATTTGAATACGATTGTTGTCAATTTATACCATCATTTAAATATTATCTTGATAACAGAAACATGCATATAGCAGTAATCATATTTCACTATGAACTACATGTACTATACGATCTCCAATTCAAATATGTGTATCCATTTTATGTTGAATTCAAATCACAGTACATTGGTCTAGGTAGCGAGATGTTCGGGATAATCTAAATCATGTTTTCATATGTATAATTTTTGCCCGAATTGGGACAAGTTTTGCTATAAGCTTCTTGCAAACCGGAGATTCTCTCAACAAGCCTTGTGGTTCCGAGAGGGAACGTGTCACCTTTGTGTGCGAAACAATATATGCTGCCTCCCCCTGATTTTCTTTATAGAGGCAACATAGAACTATATGAGTGCCCTTTTAAATTTTGGAATTGTTCGGGGTTCGTTTGGCCTTTTTTATACACTAGCAACACATGCCCGTGCGTTGCAACGGGAGGAAATGAAAGCATCTTTCATACACACATCCGACAACATCAGCAAGCAATATTCTTTAAAAAATCTTTATTGACACAATTTCAAACAATATGAAAATCAACTTTAAGCCACTGGTTTACATAAAACTCGTATCAATAGTTTAATGTGCATCATCGTATAGGGGCTGGTAGTGCACTGTGCAAAAAAGAGAAGATAATTATGTACCTGTTTTAACTAGGATATGGTAGTTGATAGGAATCAACATCCCCTATAGTGTCAATAATAGATTATGTGAGAGCATCAAACTGTCATATCTACTAAATTTGAATAGGGTAGAAAACATATATAATTAAGTTTACATTTTGTTAAATTTTGGAATTATTCCGGGTTCATTTGGCCTTTTTTATACATTAATTGAGTTTCTGGACATTTAATTTGCATAATTCAAATTTGAACTGCAAGCACATGCTGCGGTGCACCAAAGTTGGTTGAAAAATCACATGTGTGTCCTTGGGTGAATTTCTAGGTCCCATGCAAGAAATGGGAATGAAATTCAAACATCTGGGCATCATGACTTGGCCGAGAACATTGAGAAACTTGGTTTTTAAATTCCTGTAAATCCAAAACTCGCCTGGAAATCATGAAACTTGGCATGGTGTCATGTCATGGCACTAACATGCTATGGTAAAAAACTTGGCCGAGTTGGAACAAGTTTTGGTATAAGCTCCTTGCAAACTGGAGCTTCTCTCAAGAAGGCTCGTGGTTCTGAGAGGGAACGTGTCACCTTTGTGTGCAAAACGATATACGCTGCCCCCCTAGATTTTCTTTAAAGAGGCAACATAGAACTATATGAGTGTCGTGTTAAATTTTGGGATTAGTCTGGGTTCGTTTGGCCTTTCTTATACATTAATTGAGTTTCTGGTCATTTAATGTGCATAATTCAATTTTGAACTACAAGCACATGCTCCAGTGCACCAAAGTTGGTTGGAAAATAACATGTGTGTCCTCGGGTGAATTTCTAGGTCCCATGCAAGAAATATGAATGAAATTCAAACATTTGGGCGTCGTGACTCGGCCGAGAACATTGAGAAACTTGGTTTTTAAATTCCTGCAAATCCAAAACTTGCCTGGAAATTATGAAACTTGGCATGGTGTCATGTCATGGCACTAACATGTTGTGGTAAAAAAATTGGCCGAAATGGAACAAGTTTTGGTATAACCTTCTTGCAAACCGGAGCTTCTCTCAAGGAGGCTCGTGGTTCCGAGAGGGAATGTGTCACCTTTGTGTGCAAAACGATATACGCTGCCCCCCTTGATTTTCTTTATAGAGGCAACATAGAACTATATGAGTGTCGTGTTAAATTTTGGAATTATTGTGGGTTCGTTTGGCCTTTTTATACATTAATTGAGTTTCTGGTCATTTAATGTGCATAATTCAAATTTGAACTACAAGCACATGCTCGAGTGCACCAAAGTTTGTTGAAAAATCACATGTGTGTCCTCGGGTAAATTTCTAGGTCCCATGCAAGAAATGAGAATGAAATTCAAACATTTGGGCGTCGTGGCTCGGCCGGAAAGATTGAGTAACATTGTTTTTTAATGGGATAATTGGAATTGTGCCCTTAGTTGTGCCCCACTCGACTGATTTGCCCCTAATTTCAGAAAACCCGTGGTCCTGCCCAAGTGCGTTTGGTCCCCTTGTGTTTTTGCCCTTCCGTCCCAATTCCATCAAGTCAAAGGCGTTTGACTGTTAGGAAGACATTTGCCTGGACCATTTCGCCCTAGCCACTTCCCCAGCCAAACACCACCACACGGCCCGCTATGGCCCAGATCTGGCTTCCGGGACCGATCCTCTCTCTCTCTCTCCTATAACTCCTCTCTCTCCCTCGGACGTGCAGAGCGCCGCCGCCGCCCTTGGAGTTTGCCACCACCCTGGACTTCGCCTCCGTCGCAGGATCTTCTACCCCGTCTCGGCCACGTCCATATCCCCGCAGTTCCTCACCGTTCTTGTTGCCGGAGCACCCGCACCTCGCCTCTCTTCATCGCAGCCACGCCGGAGACCCGTGTCACGCGACGCCGACAAGGTCGTCGTCTAGGTGGCCGAGGTAGGTAGCCGAAGTGCTCGAGCCTCCTGCGGCCAAATCCGCCGGAGCCACCGAGACTCGGTGGATCCAGGGACGGCGGCGCAATCCTAGGGCATGAGGTGGCGGCGTGATGCAGGGGTGGCCAGGATCGACGCGGGACATGGAGGCGCGGCAGAGATGGCAGATCCCATCGTGGGAGGCTTCGTCTGGATCGGATTCGACCGGGATGGAGGTCCGGAAGGGACTGGCAACAGGCGGCGGGGCTCACGACGCGATGGCTGGGATGGAGGTCAGGGAGGAGCTGGGGGAGGAAGAAGATAGGAAGGTGGATGGGGGCATGGGTCCCGCATGGAAGAGAGAGGGAATGCTTTTTTTCTTTTGTGTTTAATTGGGTCCCACATGTAAGCTTTTTTTCTCTTTGATTTTTAACTGAAGTTGTAACAAGGGGCAAAATGGTCCAGGCAAATGTCTTCCTAACAGTCAAACGCCTTTGACTGGACGGAATTGGGATGGAAGGGCAAAAACACAAGGGGACCAAACGCACTTGGGCAGGACCACGAGTTTTTCGAAATTAGGGTTAAATCAGTCGAGTGGGACACAACTAAGGGCACAATTTCAATTATCCCTTTTTTAATTCCTGTAAGTCCAAAACACGCATGAAAATCATGAAACTTGGCTTGGTGTCATGACATGGCACCAACATGCTGTGGTAATTTTGCTGTCCGATTTGCGAAGGCGCACACATTAACAATCAATAAAGTCATTTTGGAACAAGTGTTGTCACATTACAATCGGAAACACAAGTAGTATTATTGAAACCGTGGGTGTTCTACTTACCATTTACATGCTGCCACGCGTCCCCTTTTTTTATTAGCTATGAGGCGCCATGCAGGGTAGCTATTTGAGTACGGGAGGCGTGCGATCAGACCCCTGCTCGTGCTTATCGGGAGGAGAACCCTTTGACCTCCATTCGCCACCCACCTCTCTCCCAAGGTCTCCATTAATGGCGCCCGAGCCCCTGCTTAATGGCGTGGCTATGTCTCACTCGATTGAGATTTAAGAGAGAGAAAAGAAAATCTGAAAAGAAAATTTTGCACGGATCTTGATGTAAGATCCGACGGACCTATATAGCATCTACTGCGACTTATAGCAAGACTGATGAATATATAAGGACGACAACAGTGGATAATAATTGTCTTACATATTTAGGAAGATAATTAAAAAGCCACATGCGGCTACAACCCAAACACAAGGACAAAAGAAGAAGGAAGACGCATACAACGATCTGGCTCGCTGATCTCTACTTTCTTGATGTGCTACAGGTCGTGAAGACTAGTTCTCGCAGCGAGCGGCGATGATATCTTTCATCAGTTTCATGTCCTTAATACGCTACTTGGTAGCATCCATGGATTCCTCCACCAACCTTTTGCGCTCGATGCGGAGCATGGCATTCTCGTCCATAAGTTTCTCGACGATGACGCCCGTCCTCTTCAACAAGGCAGCGGTCTCCATCGTTCCGGCGATCTTCGCCCTCAGCAGGTCGCGCTCGGCCCGGAGCTTCGCATTTCCCTCCCCTAGTTGCCAGATGACGCCGGTAGCCTATTCAAACGAGGCTTTCATGTCGTCCTCCAACCTCGCCTAGCCAGAGATCTGATCCATCTGGCTATGGATGATCGCATGCATGCGCCTGTAAGAGTCCTCGCCTGCCCGCGAGACATTTTCCCAGGCCGCCGCGATGCGGGAGGACATCTCTGGTACATTCGCGGCGCGGCGGGACATCTCTGCTACTTCCATGGTGCGGCCGGACCAGTCTGCAGCATCGACAGTGCGGCAGGACCTCCGTGTTGCTTCGGCGGCGCGGCGGGACCTCTGTGCTGCTACTACCGCGCGGCGGGACATGTCGGCTGCTTTCGTGGCAAGGCGGGACATCTCTCGTTCTTCCTCTTCCATGCTCGCCTCTCCCTGGTGATAATCCCTCAACCCAGAACTCACGCTGGCCATGGCAGACACAAAGGAAGGATTCTGAATGACTTTTTGTGGATGAGGAGTTGAGGAGGAATGTGCAGTCATCTTGCCATAGTAGTATTTATAACCGAGTACTAATACGCTCTTAAGTGGGAAACCGTTTAGGTTGTGATCGGTGTGAACAGGTTTGCAATCAAATATAGCGTGGTAGTAATTTGGAATGTGACGAGACGCAAGCTCAAAATTTATTGACGGTTCTAGTTTCGAAGTGCGACACTATTCCCGGATGGCGTAACGCGGGCACGTGTTCTCGGCCGTGGTGTAGCAGTTTTGTAATATGCCATGGTACTTCTTTTTCTACTGCTGTGTACGTGCAATAACTGACACCGTCGGATACATATCTTACGGTTATTGGGGCCTTCGACAGGAATAGCCTCGTGGCGAGCTATACACTAGTCTTTTTCACACGCATTACAATGACACATATCATCATCTCTCTCCCTCTTTCCCATGCACACACCTAGTCTCTCGGCATTTCTCACACACACCATCTCTAGCTCCCTAGGTCGATGCCACTCACATACACTTGTACTCTAGAGGCGCGAGGTTTTGGTTAATGTACGGACCGCACACGGCACCAACACGACACGAGCTTCATCTGACTGGTGCGCAGTCGGGTGAGTACTACTACTAGTAGTACTACTTTGATGTGTCATGTCAACTCGCACAAGTGTGCAACACTTTTGAAACAAGCATATACTAAGTTGCTTATACTCCATGGATCTTTATATCCAACAGACACAAATTACTTTAACTGCTGATTTGATGTCGAAATAATTGCTGCATCGCCACCAAAACCCACCATCTCTTAAGCTAAAATAGACCAAGCTAACCCCTATATTAGCACATCACTAAGATAAACAGAAGGCACTGTAGAATCATTTAGGAGGCGAGCTTATCAATCTGAATGTGGAGGGACACCGTCCACGACAACACAGCCCCGGCCAACAGCTTTGGCGGAACTGTGAAGAAGGTCAACTCCTGCACGGCGATGTCGCCGGGATCCTTGCTGCTTGTCACCTTGATTTCCACCTTGACGACGTCGGTCCTTCCTTTGGGCTCCCCCGGCGGGCCGTTCGCCCACAGCTTGGCCGCGTAGTGCGGCAGTGGGGATGCCCCCGCTCTGATGCAGACGACTGACACGGTGATAGGCGCGCCGATGTCGAGCACGCCGCCGACCAAGAAAAACGCGTGGTCGTCCTCCTCCACGAACAGGAAGAGCCGTGGCTACGACACTGGCACTTGTAGCTGGAGCACCTTGCCGTACTGGATCCTGTGCACGAGCATGGGATGCATGATGCTGATGTGGTGGGAGAGCGTCGGCGGTGGGCCTTCCTAGCCGCAGACGGGCATGGGGCAATTACAGGGCGCGAGCGGACACACGCTCTAGTGATCGGCGAGCTTGTGGTAAGTGACATAGAGCCCACAGCCTTCGTGTGGGCAGTCCACCCTCACCGAGGAGAGGATGGCGTCCATCGCTGTGTTCCGCACGTCGAAGCCGCCGCCGCGCTCACTCTTCTGGAACTGCCGCTAGTTCCCGGGGTGCTCGCCGCGGCAGTCCGCACAGGCCAGGTGCCCTCCCTTGCACTGCACAAATCAATCGAACAGCACATCAATCAAGAAACCTCCGCCTTGCTCGATCAGCCGAATGGACCAGGTGTATTCGAACCTCATACACTGGAGGCTTCAAGGGGCGGAGGCATAAAGGGCAGTGGAGCAAGGTGAGGTCCATAGAGACCACAGAGAGCTCCATCATCGGGTCCTGTTCCGTCGGCATGGTCTCATCCTCCTCGTGCACAACCTTCTCTCGCTTTAGGGCTGGGGCATTACAAAGTTTTACCATCACATATTCATACTACTTCAAGGAATGCAGCTTCGGTGCCTTAAAGGCATGCATGCATGCGTTGTAATTAATGCATCGGTAATTGCAAATTATTGAAATATATTGAGTGCACTGCTTTGATGTGTTGCATCAACTCGTACAACAAGGATAAGTTTGATTACAATGCCCTCTCCCTCGCCCATGAGTGTGGTGGCTCGCAGGACTAGGAGAAGCTTTCGCTACACGCTCTCCCTCCCGCACGCGGTGGACATGCTGCAGTTCATTCGGTGTCAGATGGCCAGAAGCATACTAGTAGTACTTCACTGCAATAATACCATCATTGTTCGACTTCTCGAAGAGGCGAAGAGCCAAGTGCAACCCAGATGCTCGTGTGGCAGTTTCATGTGTAGGGGAGGTAGTATAGTGACATAGTCTAGGATAGCGTCTACCGTGCCTCTAAGCTTAAAATCGTTGGAGTCGGCTCCATACTATGAGGCCGTCTTGAAGCATTTTTTGATTAAAATAATCTTCTGGCCCTACCAGTCATCCTGGTGATTGTAGTTTGCACTCTCATCCGGTCAAGACAGGAATATATATTTTAATTTGTGGTGCGGTAAATGTTAGAGGTTGCGGCAAATATATTGTACACTGCAGGTCATTTGGCCAAGTTTAGAGGCAAGCATGTGGGGCCAGTGCTATGATGTGTCACGTCAACTCGTACAACAAGGAGAAGCTTGATTTTACTACTAGTACACGCCTTCTCCCTCACCCATGCGTGCGGTGGCTCGCAGACGAGGACAGGCTTTTGCTTACTACAACAAGCTATCCCTCCCGCACGCGGTGGATGGACATGCAGCAGTTGATTCGATACTGTAGAAGTAGTAACATCATTGTTCGTCTTCTCGAAGAGGCGAAGAGCCAAGCGCAACCCGAGCGTGGCAGTTGCGAACGCTCGCATGGCAGTCTTTGTGTAGGGGTGGGGCGTGGTGAGGAGCCTTGGAGCACGCATATAGCCAGGCTCTTGCATGAGAAAAAATTGCCATGTAAGCAGGCTATAAGCCCACTATTTTACTTGCTCGTATAGCCCTGTAAACCGGAAAGGAGTATTTGCCTTTCTAGAGATTTCAACAAGTGACTACACCGTAAATAAATACGTAGTTCTCTCGTTTTCCTCTCCGCCTTGGTCGCGGTGCACAATATTGAGTATACTACTACTGACTAGTCTCTTTTTGACACGCATTTACGTTGATATGACTTGAATGCCAACGACACGGAGGGTGGCGGTTCCCGAAATTTTGAACGGTCAGTGATGCCTCCGCATTCATATAGCATGTAGATGTAGGAGTAAGTAATTGGAGAAGCAGAATGGAGCCAGCACGATGTGAATGCAATGCAATTTGGACTCTCATATAAAGGCGCCCCACCACTCCAATCCATCTACTCCTAGTCTCTCCACAACACTGCCCACTCCAAACCAAGAACAAGACCAAGTGACCAGAAGCCACAAGCACCCATGGCGTCGATGGATGCATGCGGCAGTCGGCTGTGCCGGCTCGTCCAAGACGCCGACCTGCGGCCCCGCACCTCGTAGCGTTTCCAGACGGTGCTGGCGACCGCTGGCGTCATAGCCCTCGTCGACGCCGGGTTCGCCTCTCGCATGTGCCAGATGATGGTCGACTCCATCCGCAGGTTCACCGCCGTCAAGAAGCGCATGGACGACCTTTCCATACTGCTCGAGCCCGTGCGCCCAGGCTCCTCGTTGCCTGCTACCCGGATGTCTGCTAGGACTACATTGGTATTTCCCCAAAGAGGAAGGGATGATGTAGCACAGCGAAGGTAGGTATTTCCCTCAGTGAAGAAACCAAGGTTATCAAACCAGTAGGAGAACCAAGCAACATAACATAAACTGCCCCTGCACACAAACAAAAACCACTTGCAACCCGACGTGTTAAAGAGGTTGTCAATCCCTTTTGGGTAACGGCGCTAGAGATGGTGCGCGGACGGAAAAAGGTTGTAATAGATTGAATAAATAGATTGCAAATAAAATAAAATGCAGCAAGGTATTTTTGTATTTTTGGTTTAATAGATCTGAAAATAAATGCAAAGGAAAAATAGATTGCAAAGGCAAATATATGAGAAAGAGACCCGGGGGCCGTAGGTTTCACTAGTAGCTTCTCTCGAGAAAAATAGCAAATGGTGGGTGAACAAATTACTGTTAGGCAATTGGTAGAACTTCAAATAATCATGACGATATCCAGGCAATGATCATTATATAGGCATCACGTCCAAGATTTAGTAGACCGACTCCTTCCTAGATCTACTACTATTAATCCACACATCGACCGCTATCCAGCATGTATCTAGTGTATTAAGTTCATGGAGAAACGGAGTAATGAAATAAGAACGATGACATGATGTAGACAAGATCTATCTATGTAGAGATAGACCCCATCGTTTTATACTTAGTAGCAACGATACATACGTGTCGGTTCCCTTTTGTCACTGGGATCAAGCACCGTAAGATCGAACCCACTACAAAGCACCTCTTCCCATTGCAAGATAAATAGATCAAGTTGGCCAAACAAAACCCAAATATCGAAGAAGAAATACGAGGCTATAAGAGATCATGCATAAAAGAGATCAAAGAAACTCAAATACTTTCATGGATATAAAAAGATATAACCGATCATAAACCAAAAGTTCATCAGATCCCAACAAACACACCGCAAAAAGAGTTACATCATATGGATCTCCAAGAGACCATTGTATTGAGAATTCAGCGAGAGAGAGGAAGCCATCTAGCTACTAACTATGGACCCGAAGGTCTACAAAGAACTACTCACGCATCATCGGAGAGGCACCAATGAAGGTGGTGAACCCCATCTGTGATGGTGTCTAGATTGGATCTGGTGGTTCTGGACTCTGCGGCGGCTGGAATTGATTTTCGTCAACTCCTCTGGGGTTTCTGGAATATTGGGGTATTTATAGAGCAAAGAGGCGGTCCGGGGGGCACCCAAGGTGGGCACAACCCACCAGGGCGCGCCTGGGCCTCCTGGCGCACCCTGGTGGGTTGTGCTCCCCTCGGAGCACCCCATAGGCGCAGCCTTGGCCCATTAGGTGTCTTCTGGTCCATAAAAATCTCCATAAATTTCGTTGCATTTGGACTCCGTTTGATAATGATTTCATGTGATGTAAAAAACATGCAGAAAACAGCAACTGGCACTTGGCACTTGGCACTATGTCAATAGGTTAGTACCAAAAATGATATAAAATGACTATAAAATGATTATAAAACATCCAAGATTGATAATATAACAGCATGGAACAATAAAAAATTATAGATACGTTGGAGACGTATCAGCATCCCATAGCTTAACTCCTACTCGTCCTCGAGTAGGTAAGTGATAAAAATAGATTTTTTGATGTGGAATGCTGCCTAACATGTCATATCATATTCTTTTCTTTATAGCATGGACATTTGGGCTTTTATGTGATTCAAAGCAATAGTCTAGTTTTGGCATGATAATTTAAATACTCAAGCATATCAACAAGCAACCATGTCTTTCAAAATATCAACGCTAAAATAAGTTATCCCTAGCCAATCATGCTCAATCATTGATCCATTCATGAAACACACACTCGCATATTAGCTACACCCAATACTCAAGTACGATCATGTTGCCTCTTAGTTGGTGCTTTTATAAGAGAAGATGGAGACTCAAATTCAAAATAGAAATTACATAAAGTAAAAGAAAGGCCCTTCACAGAGGGAAGTTGAGATTTGTAGAGGTGCTAGAGCTCAAAGCGAAAAACTTAGAGATAAAAAACATTTTGGGAGGTGTATCCTTCCCACCAACGAAAACAACTTAGAGTTCCCAACACTTTCCAGGCTAAATATATCATAGGCGGTCCCCAAACAGAAAATAAAGTTTATTCCTTTTTCCACCATACTTTCACTTTCCATGGCTAGCCGTATCCACGGTTGCCCTCCATACGAAAAGTTTCCAAGGAATTTATTATTTGACAACATAAAGTAAAATCATTTTTCATTTTAGGACTGGGCATCCCTAAAACATTTGCCTTACTCTTGTGCAATGACAAGTGAATAAACACTCATCGTGAGAATAACACATCTAGCATGGAAAATATTAGCCACCCCTCACCGCTCCGCGAGCGAAACGAACACACAAAAGAGAAGTTTGTTTTGAAAATTAGAGATGGCACATACAAATTTGCTTAGAATGGCAAAAGAATACCACATATAGATAGATATAGTGGACTCATGTGGCAAAACTGGTTTAAAGGATTTTGGATGCACAAGTAGAGATCATACTTAGTGCAAAATGAAGGCTAGCAAAAGATTGAGAAGCGACCAACCAAGAAACGAATAATCTCATAAGCAAGCATTAACCATAATTAACCCCGAATAATTGTAACATCCCAAATTTTCAATTTGGAATGTTATACATAGATCATCATTTGCATATCATGTTTTGTTGCATTTTGACAAATCCTCGATAAATCCTAAGCAACTCAAGGACCCTCGGAGAGAGTTGGGGATTTTCTCGAATTTTCTTATTTGATTTTTCAAACGAGGATTTGGAATTTTAATTATTTTCCCTCCCGAAAAATATTTCATTTTATTTTAAATAAACGAGAGGAGAAAATATGACTTCTCCAAAATATTGAAATACTGGAGGAAAATGTTAAAATCATTATTTGGATTTTATTTGCAATTTTTATTGCATTTAAAAAATATGCATGTTTTCAAAATATTTATTTTTGATTTTAAAAATGTTCACCCTATTCTAGATTTTCTAACAAGACGGGGAAAATTTATTTCATATTTTTCTGATTTTTATTTATTTTTTTTACTCAATATTCTCCGCGGAACTTAAAAAAAATACGCGCCCGCGCCGACTGGGCCAAAGGCCCAGCCGACGGCCCGCCCGCGACCTCTCCTTCCTCCCCACGACGCCGCCGGAGTCCGGGAGCGCCACGACCCCGCCGCCGCCTCGGTAGCCCCTTCCCCAAGCCGCCCTAGCCCCCCCTCTCCATATAAACCCCCGTCCGTTTTCGCCACCATCGCCGCCGGAGGAGCCCGCCCGCCGCCGCCGCATCCAGCCGCCGCCGCTGCCCGCCTTTTGCCTCGCCGCCGCCGCCGGAGCCCCGCCCCCTCGCCGCCGGAGCCGCCCCCCGAGCCCGCACCCCGCCGCCCCTCGCGCCGAGCCCGGAGCCCCGCCGGAGCCCCTCGCCGGAGAAGCCCGACGAGGTACTGCCCGTCCGTTGTGACCGGTTTTCTGACAAGTTTTTGCTACAGTAAAATTTGACCTAGATCCAGATTAGCAAACGAAGTTTCTTTCTTTCGCCGTTTGACTTTCGTTGTTTCTTTCGAGTTGATTCTTTTTGCAAACCGGAGTTCTTAAGTTGAACTTTCTGGTTGGATCTTTCTTTCGAGTTTTACCTGTGCATTAGATGAGTACTGATTGTATGCTTGTTTGTTTGCGATAGAGTACCCGGAGTGTGCCGCTTGTTACTTCGACTCACTAGGTTTTGCGGATCATCAGCAAGGCAAGTAACACTTTGATCATACCCCGTTCATACTCAGTTTTATTGCATTAGATCTATTTCCTCAAACACATTGCATGATTAGGATCTAATTAAACTGTGGGTATTGGGAAGTAGTTGAGGTAGTACCTATTACCTGTTTTCTATTCAAACCCTTGGGAGTTACTTCTACGTTGCTTTTATTGTTGCCATGCTATGCTCGTAGACGTGGATTGGGTTTGAGTGATATTCATGACAGATGTGAGTTGTTTATTAATGGTTCAACTTAAGGTGGCAACTAAAACTCACATCTGGGTGGATTGAGGCACCTGGAGAACCCAGTGTTGTCTGTATGTATAAGGTCCGCCACCCAGGCTCAAAGGGATCATAAGATTATTCATGCTAGAAACTTCCGTGTGCAGCCGCAAGCTATTATGGGCTCTAGCATAGCTGAGTAGGTTACAGGATCTCTTGAAGAGGTGGACTAGCAGATGTAGGGGAAAGTAGGTGTACCGGTCCATCCAGAGTAGAGAGTGACTGTTTCTGAAAGACTGTGTCTCGGTCATCCGTTTCTCAAACATCATGCAGTGTGAGAATCAAGTGGAGGCGATCGAGTCTTGTGGGGAAAAGTGCACAAACCTTTGCAGAGTGTACAAACTGATCATGATTAGCCGTGTCCCCGGTTATGGACAACTTGAGTATCTAGTACCTGGATTATCATTTGAATCTCATCACCGTGATACTTATAATTAATTTGTTGGGTTAATGATGTTACTTAATTGGGATTGAGTTGGAGGTACCATCTCAATGTTTCACAACCACCATGATAGTTAAATAAAAATTTATTCCTTTGCAGTAGGATAAAATTGGCTTTTCGCAAAAACTGTAACCATAGAGCCTTTCCACCAGCCATATATGCATATAGTATAGCCTTATCATTGTTCATTACTCTCTATGTGTTGCTTTGCCAGCATATTCTATGTGCTGACCCGTTTTCGGGCTGCAACGTTTCATGTTGCAGACTTTTCAGACGACGAGTAAGGTGCCTTAGGTCGTGGTCTTATACTCAGTGATGCCGCTGGAGTTGATGGACTCACTTATCTTCCAAGTCTTCCGCTGTTATTGTTATTAGATGGCCTTAAGCCATGTTATCATACTTAATCTCTTCGGAGATTTTCGATGTAATAAGTGTGTCATTGCTACTCTGTTATAAATCCTCCATTTGTACTGTGCGTGTCAGCATTACTGATCCAGGGATGACACTGGTGCACAGCAGCACAGACCATTTGAGGTCTGGTCGCTACAAAGTTGGTATCAGAGCACACGCTGACTGTAGGACACGACCACTAAGCTTAAGCCCTAGAAAACTTCTCTCTTCTCATTTCTGACCCCTCTCCACCTTCTACTCTTTTAGGAATGGCGATTGCAAGGAGCAAGTTCATGCAACCAGATGAAGACACGCCGTTTGGACGACATTTGAAGGAAGTCACCAAGTACTTGAACATAGGAATACCAAGCGTCACCGGAACCTGCAACGCTACCTTACCTGAAGAGGAGAGCTGGAAGATTCAAGTTATCATTCCAGGAAGAACGTTTGCGCCAATTACGGAACCCATGAGATTGGTTTTCGAAGCACCAACTTGGAGTTTAGGGAAGAGCATGGCCGCACACATCGCCATGGGACGCATTGGAGAAGTCTATCACCAGGAGCTTAAGGATACCATTTATCAAATTTGTGGACGTCGAGACGCGCAATGGGAGATGATCAAGACCAAGAAGGATGGCTCAATTGCAGCTTTCATCCAGGAGCAGAACCAACATATTCGACGCCAGGAGAACCAGATATGCACGGACAAGGAAGAACTGAAGAAGGCATTCACGAAGATCAAGGAACTCCAAGGAGAACTCAAGACTACACGCGAAGATTATCTGGAGGAAATCAACGCACTAGTAGGGAAGATTGACGACCTGGAGAATAAGATTGGAACATTCGTGGGAAATCCAGTGCCAAAAGCAGAAGTCGACGAATGCACTTGTCCGGATAACTACATCATCATCGACGACACCGACTCGGAACCAAGTGAAGAGGAATGGATTGATGAAGCTGGAGCAGACATCATGGAGTCTTCAACGGATCAGAATTTTTAGTAGACTACCATATCAGTAGTAGTTTTCCCCCATTCAGTAGTATAGCTCAAGCACTTTGTAACGTTAGTTAGATCGATTGTTTGCCTTGTTTGGATTGATTGAGTGATATTGATTGAATTTGTCTCATGAGCATATGGGTAGTGTTTTCTCTCTAGACCTCATTCTATTCTTAATTCTCATCTTTTCTAAACCTATCAGATGCCTCCGAGACGCGACCCCGGATTTGTTTTCCCGCCAGAGATCACCCAGTTGATTCAGCAACAGAATGCCTTGATGCAAGTGTTAGTTCAGAACCAAGGCAACAACAACAACAACCCACCGCCACCACCACCTGTTGACCACTTAGCCCGTTTCTTAAGGCTAAGCCCGCCGGTGTTTTCCAGTAGCACCGAGCCGATTGTTGCAGATGATTGGCTCCGCAAAGTTGGAAGGGAGTTAACCACTGCAGGATGCACAGATGCGGAAAGAGTGCGTTTTGCCGCACATCAACTTGATGGACCCGCAGCATCATGGTGGGAGAATTATACAACCACGCACCCTATTGACACTGTCACATGGGACCAGTTTCAGCAAGCTTTCCGTACAGCTCATGTTTCAGCAGGAGCTATGGCTATGAAGAAGCGTGAGTTTCGCAACCTACGCCAAGGAGGACGCACCATAGGCCAATATGTGGAGGATTTCAGTAAGTTAGCACGTTATGCACCAGGTGACGTTGCTACGGATGCAGCCAAGCAGGAGAAGTTTCTGGAAGGATTGAATGATGAGCTGAGTATGCACTTGATGGTAGCAACTTTCAACAACTACCAGGAGCTGGTAGATAGAGCTCTCATGATAGAAGGGAAGCAACAGCAGATTGAAAACCGCAAGAGGAAGTATGGACAAGGGAAGTATAATTCTGGAGCCCAGCAGAAGCCACGATTTACCCCAAAGCTGGGAGGACAGTTTCAACATACCCATGGAGGAGGTAGTTCGCACAACCATAATGGCTCCAAGAATGGTAATGGGAATGGAGGAGGAAATGGACAGAACCGCACCAACCCATCTACCCCAACCAAGAGAGATCTAAGTCACATTACTTGTTTCAAGTGCCAGAAGACGGGACATTATGCAACTGATTGTCCCGAAGCCCAAAATGGAAACGGCAATGGAAGCTCTGGGAAGAAGCCGAACCCGTTCAACAAAGGACATGTGAACCACGTGAGCGTGGAGGAGATTGAAGCTCAGCCTGATGCAGTAATAGGTAAGTTTTTGGTTAAGTCATTTACTGCAACTGTTCTTTTCGATACTGGTGCATCGCATTCATACATATCAAGGGGATTCGTAAACAAGTTTAAGATGTCCACCCAAGTTCTCAAAAGCCCCATGTTAGTAACCTCGCCAGGAGCAGAGTATATGGCCACCCAAGGATGTTTTAAGATACCGTTGGCCATTGGAAGGCATGTTTTCCCCTCAGACCTCATTGTTTTGGAATCGCAAGGTTTGGATGTGATTTTGGGAATGGATTGGCTATCGTTGTATGGAGGAAACATCGATTGTGCCAGCAAGACTATTTTGCTTACCACCCCGGAAGGAAAGAGGATCAAGTATGTATCCAGGCATATGCCAAAGAGGACTCAAGTGAATTCCTTATCAGGAGTTGTACAGGAGGAAGTACCAGTGGTGAAGGATTATCCGGATGTATTTCCAGAAGATTTGCCAGGCATGCCACCAGATAGAGACATTGAGTTTTTGATTGAACTTTTGCCAGGCACAGGGCCAATATCTAAGAGACCGTACAGGATGCCCGCAAAGGATTTGGAGGAAATTAAGAAGCAGATCAAGGAGTTACTGGATAAAGGCTATATTCGCCCAAGTTCGTCACCTTGGGGATCACCAGTACTTCTAGTAGAGAAGAAAGATGGATCACTAAGGATGGTTGTTGATTACAGAGGATTGAATGAAGTGACCATCAAAAACAAGTACCCACTGCCGATGATAAATGATTTGTTTGACCGCCTGCAAGGAGCTAAAGTATTTTCCAAGATCGATCTACGATCAGGATACCATCAGTTAAAGATTCGAGAGCAGGATATACCCAAGACAGCATTTACCACCAGATATGGATTGTATGAGTATACCGTTATGTCATTTGGACTGACTAACGCACCGGCCTATTTCATGAACCTGATGAACAAAGTGTTTATGGAGTTTTTGGATAAGTTCGTCGTGGTGTTCATTGATGATATTTTAATCTTTTCCAAGGATGAAGAAGAGCATGAGGAGCATTTACGATTGGTACTTGAGAAGCTCAGGGAACATCAGTTATATGCCAAGTTCAGCAAATGTGAGTTTTGGTTGAAGGAAGTTGGATTCCTTGGACATGTTATTTCTGGAGAAGGAATAGTAGTAGACCCTGTCAAGGTTGACACAGTGACAAGTTGGGAATCGCCCACTACAGTTGGAGAAATCCGGAGTTTTCTTGGACTTGCAGGATACTACCGGAGATTTATCGAGAATTTCTCAAGGATTGCTAAGCCCATGACTAAGCTATTGAAGAAGGACACCAAATTTAATTGGACTGAGGAATGTGAAGCTAGTTTCCAGGAGTTGAAGAAACGATTGGTTACATCACCAGTGTTGATTCTACCAGATCAATGCAAGGACTATGAAGTTTACTGCGACGCTTCTCGTCGAGGACTTGGAGCAGTGCTTATGCAGGAAGGAAGAGTTGTTTCGTATGCTTCACGACAACTTAAACCCCATGAGAAGAATTATGCTACGCATGATTTGGAATTAGCAGCCGTGGTGCATGCATTGAAAACATGGAGACATTTTCTCATTGGAAACCATTGTGAGGTGTACACGGATCACAAGAGTTTGAAGTACATTTTCACGCAGAAGGAGTTAAATCTCAGACAGAGGAGATGGTTGGAGCTCATCAAAGACTATGATATGAAATTGCATTATCATCCCGGAAAGGCTAACGTAGTAGCAGACGCGTTGAGACGCAAGAGTCATGTCAACACCCTCATGACAGGAGAGTTACCTCAGGAGTTAGCCGAGGACATACGTGAGCTATGCTTGGAGATAGTCCCTAGAGGCTATTTAGCGACATTGGAGATTCAGTCTACCTTGATGGAAAGGATCAGAGAAGCTCAGAAGACAGACAAGGAGATTGAAGAGATAAAGGAGAAGATGAGCAAAGGAAAAGCCAAGGGATTTCGTGAGGATGAGCACGATACCTTATGGTTCGAGGACCGCGTATATGTGCCAAATGATCCGGAGATCAGGAAGTTGATTTTGCAAGAAGCCCATGATTCACCGTACTCGATTCACCCAGGGAATACCAAGATGTATTTAGATTTGAAGAATACTTTCTGGTGGACCGGAATGAAGAAGGATATTGCGGAGTTTGTAGCAGTTTGTGATGTATGTCAGAGAGTGAAGGCAGAGCATCAGAAGCCAGCAGGATTGTTACAACCATTGCCGATACCACAATGGAAGTGGGATAAAATAGGCATGGATTTTATCACGGGATTACCCAGGACCCGTGCAGGCTATGACTCGATATGGGTTGTAGTCGACCGTTTGACGAA
Source organism: Aegilops tauschii subsp. strangulata (assembly GCF_002575655.3). Lineage (NCBI taxonomy): Eukaryota > Viridiplantae > Streptophyta > Magnoliopsida > Poales > Poaceae > Aegilops > Aegilops tauschii. Next base: position 114,358,524 of record NC_053039.3, on the reverse strand, counting down.
AGTGGCTCATTTCATTCCAGTTAAGACCACTTACACCAGTGCTAAGTTGGCAAAGATATACATGACCAGGATAGTATGTTTGCATGGAGTTCCGAGGACCATTGTATCAGACAGAGGAACCCAATTTACCTCGAAGTTTTGGAAGCAGTTACATGAAACATTGGGAACCAGGCTGGAATTTAGTACAGCATTTCACCCGCAGACAGATGGATAGACCGAGAGAGTCAACCAGATTTTGGAGGACATGTTGAGAGCATGTGCGCTAGATTATGGATCAAGTTGGGACGACAATTTGCCATATGCGGAGTTTTCTTATAACAACAGTTATCAAACCAGTTTGAAGATGGCCCCTTTCGAAGCTTTGTACGGAAGGAGGTGTAGAACACCGTTGTCATGGGACGAAGTTGGAGACCGTCGGTTGTTTGGACCAGATTTGATTAAGGAGTCTGAACAGAAAGTGAAGTTGATTCGCGATAGGCTCAAGGTAGCCCAATCCAGGCAGAAGAGTTATGCTGATTCTAAACGCAAGGAGACAGTTCACGAAGTCGGAGACAGAGTGCATCTTCGAGTATCACCACTATGAGGAGTAAAGCGCTTTGGAGTTAAGGGAAAGTTAGCGCCCCGTTTTATCGGACCATACAGAGTGTTGGAATGTATGGGAGAAGTTGCCTACAAGCTGGAATTGCCCGAAGGATTGTCTGAAGTTCATGATGTATTCCATGTTTCGCAGTTGAAGAAGTGCCACGCAGAGATGGCTGAGATACCGCTAAGAGATACTGTGCCACTGGAAGCGATTCAGTTGGAAAGTGATTTGACTTATGAAGAGAAGCCAGTTAAGATTCTCGAGTATGCCAGCCGAGTTACCCGCAGCAAGGTTATCAAGTTTTGCAAAGTCCAGTAGAGTCACCACACAGAAGATGAGGCCACCTGGGAGCGAGAGGAAGATCTACGAAAAAACCACTCCCACCTGTTTTCTAGCCAACCCGAATCTCGAGGGCGAGATTCATCTTAAGGGGGGTAGGTTTGTAACATCCCAAATTTTCAATTTGGAATGTTATACATAGATCATCATTTGCATATCATGTTTTGTTGCATTTTGACAAATCCTCGATAAATCCTAAGCAACTCAAGGACCCTCGGAGAGAGTTGGGGATTTTCTCGAATTTTCTTATTTGATTTTTCAAACGAGGATTTGGAATTTTAATTATTTTCCCTCCCGAAAAATATTTCATTTTATTTTAAATAAACGAGAGGAGAAAATATGACTTCTCCAAAATATTGAAATACTGGAGGAAAATGTTAAAATCATTATTTGGATTTTATTTGCAATTTTTATTGCATTTAAAAAATATGCATGTTTTCAAAATATTTATTTTTGATTTTAAAAATGTTCACCCTATTCTATATTTTCTAACTAGACGGGGAAAATTTATTTCATATTTTTCTGATTTTTATTTATTTTTTCTACTCAATATTCTCCGCGGAACTTTAAAAAAAAATACGCGCCCGCGCCGACTGGGCCAAAGGCCCAGCCGACGGCCCGCCCGCGACCTCTCCTTCCTCCCCACGACGCCGCCGGAGTCCGGGAGCGCCACGACCCCGCCGCCGCCTCGGTAGCCCCTTCCCCAAGCCGCCCTAGCCCCCCCCTCTCCATATATATACCCCCCCTCCGTTTTCGCCACCATCGCCGCCGGAGGAGCCCGCCCGCCGCCGCCGCATCCAGCCGCCGCCGCCGCCCGCCTTTTGCCTCGCCGCCGCCGCCGGAGCCCCGCCCCCTCGCCGCCGGAGCCGCCCCCCCCCCCCCCCCGAGCCCGCACCCCGCCGCCCCTCGCGCCGAGCCCGGAGCCCCTCGCCGGAGAAGCCCGACGAGGTACTGCCCGTCCGTTGTGACCGGTTTTCTGAAGAAAAAAAACCTTTTGTTTTAAAAAAAACCCTAGATCGGTTTTTTTTCGGTTTTCTTATTTCACGAGCGTTCATCGAACCGTTCGTTTTAACGAACGCGTTCGTCGGTTTTTCTCTGTTAACGAACGTCCGTTATTTAACCGTTCGTCCGTTTTTCTTTTTCGTCGGATTTTTCTCGTTATTTTTCTCTGATTCGATTTCTGATTGAATTTCCGAATCTGTTTAACTTTTCGCTCGTTTATCGGAATCAGGTGATTCAAGCGCCTAGAGTTTCGTCTCGAAATTCTCTTTCCGTTTAATCTACTCAAACAAGTTTTTGCTACAGTAAAATTTGACCTAGATCCAGATTAGCAAACGAAGTTTCTTTCTTTCGCCGTTTGACTTTCGTTGTTTCTTTCGAGTTGATTCTTTTTGCAAACCGGAGTTCTTAAGTTGAACTTTCTGGTTGGATCTTTCTTTCGAGTTTTACCTGTGCATTAGATGAGTACTGATTGTATGCTTGTTTGTTTGCGATAGAGTACCCGGAGTGTGCCGCTTGTTACTTCGACTCGCTAGGTTTTGCGGATCATCAGCAAGGCAAGTAACACTTTGATTATACCCCGTTCATACCCAGTTTTATTGCATTAGATCTATTTCCTCAAACACATTGCATGATTAGGATCTAATTAAACTGTGGGTATTGGGAAGTAGTTGAGGTAGTAGCTATTACCTGTTTTCTATTCAAACCCTTGGGAGTTACTTCTACGTTGCTTTTATTGTTGCCATGCTATGCTCGTAGACGTGGATTGGGTTTGAGTGATATTCATGATAGATGTGAGTTGTTTATTAATGGTTCAACTTAAGGTGGCAACTAAAACTCACATCTGGGTGGATTGAGGCACCTGGAGAACCCAGTGTTGTCTGTATGTATAAGGTCCGCCACCCAGGCTCAAAGGGATCATAAGATTATTCATGCTAGAAACTTCCGTGTGCAGCCGCAAGCTATTATGGGCTCTAGCATAGCTGAGTAGGTTACAGGATCTCTTGAAGAGGTGGACTAGCAGATGTAGGGGAAAGTAGGTGTACCGGTCCATCCAGAGTAGAGAGTGACTGTTTCTGAAAGACTGTATCTCGGTCATCCGTTTCTCAAACATCATGCAGTGCGAGAATCAAGCGGAGGCGATCGAGTCTTGTGGGGAAAAGTGCACAAACCTCTGCAGGCACCTTACTCGTCGTCTGAAAAGTCTGCAACATGAAACGTTGTAGCCCGAAAACGGGTCAGCACATAGAATATGCTGGCAAAGCAACACATAGAGAGTAATGAACAATGATAAGGCTATACTATATGCATATATGGCTGGTGGAAAGGCTCTATGGTTACAGTTTTTGCGAAAAGCCAATTTTATCCTACTGCAAAGGAATAAATTTTTATTTAACTATCATGGTGGTTGTGAAACATTGAGATGGTACCTCCAACTCAATCCCAATTAAGTAACATCATTAACCCAACAAATTAATTATAAGTATCACGGTGATGAGATTCAAATGATAATCCAGGTACTAGATACTCAAGTTGTCCATAACCGGGGACACGGCTAATCATGATCAGTTTGTACACTCTGCAGAGGTTTGTGCACTTTTCCCCACAAGACTCGATCGCCTCCGCTTGATTCTCACACTGCATGATGTTTGAGAAACGGATGACCGAGACACAGTCTTTCAGAAACAGTCACTCTCTACTCTGGATGGACCGGTACACCTACTTTCCCCTACATCTGCTAGTCCACCTCTTCAAGAGATCCTGTAACCTACTCAGCTATGCTAGAGCCCATAATAGCTTGCGGCTGCACACGGAAGTTTCTAGCATGAATAATCTTTGATCCCTTTGAGCCTGGGTGGCGGACCTTATACATACAGACAACACTGGGTTCTCCAGGTGCCTCAATCCACCCAGATGTGAGTTTTAGTTGCCACCTTAAGTTGAACCATTAATAAACAACTCACATCTGTCATGAATATCACTCAAACCCAATCCACGTCTACGAGCATAGCATGGCAACAATAAAAGCAACGTAGAAGTAACTCCCAAGGGTTTGAATAGAAAACAGGTAATAGGTACTACCTCAACTACTTCCCAATACCCACAGTTTAATTAGATCCTAATCATGCAATGTGTTTGAGGAAATAGATCTAATGCAATAAAACTGGGTATGAACGGGGTATGATCAAAGTGTTACTTGCCTTGCTGATGATCCGCAAAACCTAGCGAGTCGAAGTAACAAGCGGCACACTCCGGGTACTCTATCGCAAACAAACAAGCATACAATCAGTACTCATCTAATGCACAGGTAAAACTCGAAAGAAAGATCCAACCAGAAAGTTCAACTTAAGAACTCCGGTTTGCAAAAAGAATCAACTCGAAAGAAACAACGAAAGTCAAACGGCGAAAGAAAGAAACTTCGTTTGCTAATCTGGATCTAGGTCAAATTTTACTGTAGCAAAACTTGTTTGAGTAGATTAAACGGAAAGAGAATTTCGAGACGAAACTCTAGGCGCTTGAATCACCTGATTCCGATAAACGAGCGAAAAGTTAAACAGATTCAAAAATTCGATCAGAAATCGAATCCGAGAAAAATAACGAGAAAAATCCGACGAAAAAGAAAAACGGACGAACGGTTAAATAACGGACGTTCGTTAACAGAGAAAAACCGACGAACGCGTTCGTTAAAAGAACGGTTCGGTGAACGCTCGTGAAATAAGAAAACCGAAAAAAATCGATCTGGGTTTTTTTTTAAACAAAAGGTTTTTTTCAGAAAACCGGTCACAACGGACGGGCAGTACCTCGTCGGGCTTCTCCGGCGAGGGGCTCCGGCGGGGCTCCGGGCTCGGCGCGAGGGGCGGCGGGGTGCGGTCTCGGAGGGGGGGCGGCTCCGGCGGCGAGGGGGCGGGGCTCCGGCGGCGGCGGCGAGGCAAAAGGCGGGCGGCGGCGGCGGCTGGATGCGGCGGCGGCGGGCGGGCTCCTCCGGCGGCGATGGTGGCGAAAACGGAGGGGGGGTATATATGGAGAGGGGGGCTAGGGCGGCTTGGGGAAGGGGCTACCGAGGCGGCGACGGGGTCGTGGCGCTCCCGGACTCCGGCGGCGTCGTGGGGAGGAAGGAGAGGTCGCAGGCGGGCCGTCAGCTGGGCCTTTGGCCCAGTCGGCGCGGGCGCGTATTTTTTTTTTAAAGTTCCGTGGAGAATATTGAGTAGAAAAAATAAATAAAAATCAGAAAAATATGAAATAAATTTTCCCCGTTTAGTTAGAAAATATAGAATAGGGTGAACATTTTTAAAATCAAAAATAAATATTTTGAAAACATGCATATTTTTTAAATTCAATAAAAAATGCAAATAAAATCCAATTAAATTCCAAATAATGATTTTAACATTTTTCCTCCAGTATTTCAATATTTTGGAGAAGTCATATTTTCTCCTCTCGTTTATTTAAAATAAAATGAAATATTTTTCCGGAGGGAACATAATTAAAATTCCAAATCCTCGTTTGAAAAATCAAATAAGAAAATTCGAGAAAATCCCCAACTCTCTCCGAGGGTCCTTGAGTTGCTTAGGATTTATCGAGGATTTGTCAAAATGCAACAAAACATGATATGCAAATGATGATCTATGTATAACATTCCAAATTGAAAATTTGGGATGTTACAATAATGCACCACAAGTAGCATATAATTTCATTGCATGACTATTGACTTTCGTGCTTGCATAGGGAATCACAAATCTTAACACCAATATTCTTACTAAAGCATAATAACTCATCAACATAACTCACATATCACATCATCATATCTCAAAACTATTACTAAGAATCAAGTTTATTTTGTCCAATGATCTTCATGAAAGTCTTTATTATATCCTTCTTGGATATCTATCACTTTGGGACTAATTTTCATATGTTGCTTTTCATAAGCTCAAACAAATATAAGTGAAGATCATGAGCATAATTTTTTCTTTCTCTCCAAATAATTTAAGTGAAGCAAGAGAGAATTTCTTAATTTTTTTACTAACTGTCAAATAAATCTAAGTGAAGCAAGAGAGCCTTTCTTCAAAAATACTAAAGCACACCGTGCTCAAAAAGATATAAGTGAAGCACTAGAGCAAGTCCATAGCTCATAAAAGATTTAAGTGAAGCATAGAGAGCAATTCTAACAAGTCATGACATAATTTTGGCTCTCTCAAAAAGGTGTGTCCAGCAAGGGATCAAGACTTAAAATAAAAAATAAAACAAGCAAAGACTCATATCATACAAGACGCTCCAAGCAAAACGCATAGTATGTGACAAATAAAAATATAGCTTCGACTAAAATACCGATGGTCGTTAGAAGAAAGAGGGGATGCCACTCGGGGGCATCCCCAAGCTTAGTTGTTTGCTCACTTTTGGATAATAGCTTGGGATGTCGGGGCATCCCCAAGCTTAGGCTCTTCTACTCCTTATTCCTTCATCCATCATAACATAACGCAAAACTAGAAAACTTCAATCAAACAAAACTCAACAAAACCTTCGTGAGATCCGTTAGTATAAGAAAGCAAACCACTACTATAAGTATTGTATCAAACCAATTCATATTTTGTTTTTACATTATATCTACTATATTCCAACTTTTCTATGGCAAAAACTCATCAAATAAAACCATAGAGACATCAAAACAAGCACACAACGCAAAGAAAACAGAATCTGTCAAAATAGAACAGTCTGTAGCAATCTGACTATTTCGAATACTTCTGTAACTCCAAAAATTCTAAAAAATTAGGAAGACCTGGGTAATTTGTATGTTAATCTTCTGAAAAATGAATCAGGGTAAAATCATGCTTCTGTGATTTATGAAAATTATTTTCATGAGTGCATAAGTTTCTGTTTTTCAGGAAGATCAAACAAGTATCACCCAAGAAGATCCTAAAGGCTTTACTTGGAAGAAACACTTATTAAAACACAAAAACACAAACATAACAGTAGCATAATTGTGCAAATACACAAGAATGGAAAGCAAAAAGCAAAAATAAATTTTATTCATTGGGTTGCCTCCCAACAAGCGTTATAGTTTTACGCCCTTAGCTAGGCATAAAGCAAGGATCTAAGTATTATCATCTTTGGTTCGAGATCCATAAGATGCCCTCATGATTGATTCGTATGGTGGCCTAATTCTTGTTCTAGGAAAGTGTTCCATACCCTTCCTCAAAGGAAATTGCAACTTGATATTGCCTTCTTTCATATGAATCACGGCACCGATAGTGCGTAAAAACGGTCTACCAAGAATAATTGGACAAGACGGATTGCAATCAATATCAAGAACAATAAAATATATGGGCACATAATTCCTATTTTCAAGAATAAGAACATCATTAATTCTTCCCATAGGCTTTTTAATAGTAGAATCTGCCAAGTGCAAATTCAAATAACATGATTCAATATCGGTAAGACCAAGCACATCACATAAAGATTTCGGAATTGTAGAAACACTAGCACCCAAGTCACACAAAGCAAAACACTCATAATTTTTAATCTTGACTTTGATAGTAGGTTCGCATTCATCATGCAATTTTCTAGGAATTAATACTTCTAATTCCAATTTTTCTTCAAAAGCTTTCATCATAGCATCACCAATATGTTTAGTAAAAGTTTTATTTTGTTCATAGGCATGAGGCGAATTTATCATGGATTGCAACAAAGAAATACAATCAATCAAAGAGCAACTAGAGTTAAAGTTTTTGTAATCCAAAAGAGATGGCACATCGCTAGTTAAAGTTTTGACCTCTCCAAACCCACTTTTATCAATTTTCTCATCAAGATTTTCACCCTCCGAATTATCGGGATGCCTTCTAACTAAAGTTGACTCTTCTCCAGTCCCTTTTCCATCAATCTTAAATTTACTAAACAAGGAATCAATAGAAGAAACACCAATCATTTTAAGATCGTCATCACTTTTACGAAAGTAATTACTAGAGAACGCTTTTTCTAAAAAATCTATTTTAGCTCTAAGCATAGCGGTTCTTTTATTACTTTCATCCGTAGAAACATAAAGAGCTTTAATCAATTCATCAACCTTAGGCACAAAAAATTTCATCTTGATATTTTACACATCATGAGAAATTCTATCAACACTTCTAGACAAATCATCAATCTTAGTCAACTTTTCTTCCATGGTAGTGTTGAAAACTTTTTGCATGTTGATAAATTCTTTAATATTATTCTCAAGATCAGAGGTGTTGCTGTTATTATTATAAGATTGATTTCCCTAGGAATTACCATAATTTTTAGAGGAATTACAAGGAAAAGACCTAGGATTAAAACTACCTCTATAAGCATTGTTATTGAAATTATTTCAAGAGATAAAATTCACATCTGTGGCATCACTATTTTACTCAATCAAAGTAGACTATGGCATATCATTAAAATCAATAGGAGCACTTTTAATAGAAACCAATTTCATAAGAGCATCAACTTCTTCACTCAAAGAAGAAATTTCTTCAACTGAATTAACTTTTTTACTAGTAGGAGCTCTTTCGGTATGCCATTGCGAATAATTTTCCATGATATTATCAAGCAATTTGGTGGCTTCACCCAAAGTAATTTCCATAAAAGTACCACCCGCGGCGGAATCTAAAAGATTATGAGAAACAAAATTCAACCCCGCATAAATTTTTTGTATGATCATCCAAGGATTTAAGGGATAATTGGTTTTATGCCCCTAGTTGGGTCACACTCGGCTGGTTTACCCCTAGTTTCCAAAAACACGCGTTCCTGCCCATACCACTTTGCTCGTCTTATGTTTTTGCCCTTTGACCATTTGACCTTCATTTTGAAAACTTCATAACAAATTCATACTAACTCAGTAAAAATGCAAATAATATATCAAAATGTTCAGGAAAACATCACCTATATGTGCATGACATTTGCATTCATGAGAGAAATGTTGGAAGTCTCCATCTAAATTTTAGGTCATATAGGTGATGGGGACTTTCCAACATTTTTGTCATGAATGCAATTGGCATGGACATATAGGTGATGTTTTTCTGAACATTTTGATATCTTATTTGAATTTTTTAGATTTAGTATGAGTTTTTTATGAAGTCTTCAAAATGATGGTCAAACGGTCAAAGGGCAAAAGCATAAGACGAGCAAAGTGGTTTCGGCAGGAACGCGTATTTTCGGAGGCTAGGGGTAAAACAGCCGATTCTGACCCAACTAGGGGCACAAAACCAATTATCCCAAGATTTAACCCATGAGTTGGGCAATTCCTTAGCATCATTTTCATCCTTTCCCAAGATTGTGCAACATGATCATGTTCAAGTTGCTTGAAATTCATGATCTGGGTTCTAAGGGAAATAATTTTTGCGGGCGGAAAATACTTAGTGATAAAAGCATCTTTGCACTTATTCCAAGAATAGATACTATTGCGAGGCAAAGAAGAAAACCAATTTTTTGCAGAATCACGCAAAGAAAACGGAAATAATTTCATCTTGACCACATTATTGTCCACATCTTTTTTCTTTTGCATATCACATAATTCCACGAAGGTATTAAGATGGGACGCGGTATCCTCATTAGGAGTACCGGAAAATTGATCTTTCATAACAAGATTCAGCAAAGCAGTATTAATATCACAAGACTCCGCACTAGTGGCGGGAGGAGCAATCGGAGTGCCAATAAAATCAATTGTTGTTGGGATTTGAGAAATCACATAACTTGGTGTTATCTTGAGTCATGATGACTACACAACAAGATTGCACTCAAAAACAGATTCGGCAAGAAAAAGGCGTACGGAAAAAGAGGGGCGAATAAAACGGAAAACTTGTGTGAAGTGGGGGAGAGGAAAAGGAGAGGCAAATGGCAAATAATGTAAATCACGAGGAGATGAGATTTGTGATTAGGAACCTGGTATATGTTGAAGATCCTCCCTCGCAACGGCGCCAGAAATTCCTTTTGATGTCTGCTAGGACTACGTCGGTATTTCCCCAAAGAGGAAGGGATGATGTAGCACAGCGACGGTAGGTATTTCCCTTAGTGAAGAAACCAAGGTTATCGAACCAGTAGGAGAACCAAGCAACACTACGTAAACAGCCCCTGCACACAAATAACAACCACTGGCAACCCGAAGTGTTAAAGGGGGTGTCAATCCCTTTCGGGTAACGGCGCCAGAGATGGTGCGCGGACGGTAAAATGTTGTAATAGATTGAACAAATAGATCGCAAATAAAATAAAACGCTGCAAGGTATTTCTGTATTTTTCGTTTAATAGATCTGAAAATAAATGCAAAGGAAAATTAGATCGCAAAGGCAAATATATGAGAAAGAGACCCGGGTGGTGTAGGTTTCACTAGTGGCTTCTCTCGAGAAAAATAGCAAACGGTGGGTGAACAAATTACTGTTGGGCAATTGATAGAACTTCAAATAATCATGACGATATCCAGGCAATGATCATTATATAGGCATCACATCCAAGATTAGTAGACTGACTCCTGCCTGCATCTACTACTATTACTCCACACATCGACCGCTATCCAGCATGCATCTAGTGTATTGTTCATGGAGAAACAGAGTAATGCAATAAGAACAATGACATGATGTAGACAAGATCTATCTATATAGAGATAGACCAAATCGTTTTATCCTTAGTAGCAACGATACATACGTGTCGGTTCCCCTTCTGTCACTGGGATCAAGCACCGTAAGATCGAACCCAGTACAAAGCACCTCTTCCCATTGCAAGATAAATAGATCAAGTTGGCCAAACAAAACCCAAATATCGGAGAAGAAATATGAGGCTATAAGAGATCATGCATAAAATATATCAAAGACACTCAAATACTTTCATGGATATAAAAAGATATAACTGATCATAAACTGAAAGTTCATCAGATCCCAACAAACACATCGCAAAAAGAGTTACACCATATGGATCTCCAAGAGACCATTATATGGAGAATTCAGCGAGAGAGAGGAAGCCATCTAGCTACTAACTACGGACCCGAAGGTCTACAAAGAACTACTCACGCATCATCGGAGAGGCACCAATGGAGGTGGTGAACCCCATCCGTGATGGTGTCTAGATTGGATCTGGTGGTTCTGGACTCTGCAGCGACTGGAATTGATTTTCGTCGACTCCCCTGGGGTTTCTGGAATATTGGGGTATTTATAGAGCAAAGAGGCGGTCCGGGGGCACCGGAGGTGGGCACAACCCACCAGGGCGCGCCCGGGCCTCCTGGTGTGCCCTGGTGGGTTGTGCTCCCCTCAGAGCACCCCCCAGGCGCAGCCTTGGCCCATTAGGTGTCTTCTTGTCCATAAAAAATCTCCGTAAAGTTTCGTTGCATTTAGACTCCATTTGATAATGATTTCCTGCAATGTAAAGAACATGCAGGAAACATCAACTGGCACTTGGCACTATATTAATAGGTTACTACCAAAAAATGATATAAAATGACTATAAAATGATTATAAAACATCCATGATTGATAATATAACAGCATGGAACAATGAAAAATTATAGATACGTTGGAGACATATCACACCCTCATCGGCCTCCAAGGTGACGAACTCTTTGAAGCACAGGTGGCCCTGGAGCTGCCTTAGGTCCCGACGAAGAATGTGCACCTCGAGGCCGCGCTCGCCGTGCAGCGCCTCACCATGCAAGAAATCGTCTATCTACACATCCACGTCTACGAGGAAATCGTCTACATAGGCCACTACAAGGCCAGCAAGGACAGAAAGACGTTGGCCTTCTTCCAGCAGTTGGAATCTTTGGACGCCATTGTACAGAAGCACATCGACCTGGCCACGAAAGCCGCTGCTAGTTAGCCGCTATTCGGTGGGCCGGCGCCCTGAGTCAAGGAGGTGGACGTCGTCGATGGATGCATCTTTCTTCTTGCCTCCTGTAACCAGCACTGCATCGCCTTCTGGCCTTAATGTTTTATTAGTGTATGGCATTTTTATTCCAGTCGTAAATGACATGTGTGATCCCTTGCTCTTATTTGGCGTTAATTATATGTAGTATCACTATCTTTGACCTGGTGTACTACCTAGGTGATGGTTTATTAGTCCCTTTTGTAATTTGTGCTAAATTTTGACCAAAGATTTAACTGACAAAATGTTAGTGCATGTCAACAAAAATTATATCATTCGATTTGTATTTTAACATAGTTCTCAATGATATTATTTAGGTGACATGCATCAACCTTTTGTTAGTCAAATTTATGGTCAAAATTTGGCACAGATTACGACGGGGAGCAATAAACCAGGACGAAGGTAGACTGGTCTGTCACCATTGTGTTTTGTGTCTAATTTTGACTTCAGTGAACCAACCTACATGGAGGGAGTGTTGTATATATTGGCGCGATAACCAAACTTATATATTCAAAACTGAGCGTTACTACAAGTCACGAGTTCAAAACGAGAAAGAGGAACAAGTACAGCATGCCTGTGCCGTTCGCGTCGCACCCCCACACAGTCGCGGTGCACAGTGTAGTAACTAGTCTCTTCTTGACCCGAATTTACATTGATACGGCTTGAATGCCAAGGAGGGAGGGGGTAGCGGTTCCCGAGGAGTTGAACGGTCAATGATGCATTCTCAATTAGCATGCAGAGGGAATTAATTGGAGAAGCAGAATAGAGCCAGCATGATGTGAATGCAACAGAGTCTGGACTCTCATATAAAGGCGCCCCACCACTCCAGTCCATCTACTCCCAGTCTCTACGCAACACTGCTCACTCCAATCCAACACCAAGTGACCAGAAGCCACAAGCACCTATGGAGGCGATGGGCACGAGCAGCAGTCGACTGTGCCAGATCATCCAAGATGCCGGCCTGCGGCCCCACACCGCGCAGCATTTCCAGACGGTGCTGGTGACCGCTGGTGTCGTAGCCCTGGCCAATGCTGGCTTCGCCTCTCGCATGGACGACATGATGGTATACTCCATCCGCAAGTTCACAGCCGTCAAGAAGCGCGCGGCCGACCTTGCCGTACTGCTCCCACCCGTGCGCCCAGGCTCCTCATTGCCTGCCACCCTCATCGGCCTCCATGGTGACAAACTCTGTCGAATTTCGGGTTCTGGAAAAACCCTTGAGGTCCGAACTCTGGGGTGTGCACAAAGATCTCTCCCTCGCCCTAGCTTGCTCACTCACCACGATCTCAAAGCTCAGCACGTCGAACCCGAAGAACAAGGGACACAAGAGTTTATACTGGTTCGGGCCACCGATATGGTGTAATACCCTACTCCAGTGTGGTGTGGTGGATTGCCTTGTAGGCTGAGGATGAACAAGTACAAGGGAAGAACAGCCTCATGAGGAGAGGTGTTCTTGTGCTCGGTGAGCTTGTGTGTGTGTGGGTGATATCAATCATCTGTCCCCCTCCTATGGTGGTGGCTAGTCCTATTTATAGAGGCCCTGGTCCTCTTCCCAACTGTTCGGCGGGAAGGGATCCCACAACGGCCAATTTGAAGGGGAACAGCTAGCACAAGCTATCCTGACAAAAGATGGTCTTCGCCTGCCAAAGGCTCTGGTGGTGATGCCGTCGTGGGCTCCGCGATGACCTCCGTCCTGCCATCCTGCTGGTCTTGGTCTTGTTGCACCGATATGGAAACCTTTGCCTAGGGCCTCGGAACTCGTCGCCTGCGCTGGCTCCTTTAGCACCAAAGAGGAAACAGGTACTCTGCGCCCGCCTGGCGCCAGCCTGACCTTGGTCGTCATGGCTCATGTCACGAGAACCACGTGAGGTGCCCCTTGCCTTGATCTCTTCGCTCCTCGCGAGCCAGCCTAGGGAGGCTGCCCCTGAGGAGGTCTTGTGTCGTCCGCCTCGCGAGGCTTGGCCTCTCGCGAGGGTCTTGAATGCATGCTGGTGAAGATGGGTCGTACCAGGCCGCTGGAGGAGCCACGCCGTGGGCTGCAGGCAGGCAAGTCTGGGGACCCCCGTTCCCAGAACACCGACAGTAGCCCCCGGGGCCAAGGCGCGCTCAGACTTGGCTTCAAGGCGAAGCCAAGGGGCAAGTGTGGAGCACCGCGGGCCCTAACCGCCTACAGCCTTGATTGACGCGTGGCGACTGACGGGACGTGGGCGTCTCCGCTTCCCCACACTGCCTCGGCAACTGCCCTCAATTTGACGAGACCCTAGTACATGCAGAAAAGCCATCATTACCTGCGACCGTGGAGGTCGTCGGTTGGCCTTCTCCTGCTATAAATGAGGAGGGGGGCGGAGCCCCCGTTGCTCATCTCCTTCTTTCTCATTGCGCGTTCCTTCCTCTTCCGCTTTGCTTCATCGTCTTGCCGCGACACCAATGGCGCTGATATGGAGGTCCTTGGCCGCAGAGAAAGGAAAAGCCCCCCATGATGAGCTGTGGCTACTCCCGCCGAAGAAGAGGCTGGTCTGCTGCCGCGACATCGTCGTGAGGCCCGAGGTGACGAGCCCTTGGCATGAGCGGCCTCCCCCGGATATCTGTTGCCTTTGTATGCCCAGGCGGAGGGCTCCGGAGGAGGAGGCGGCGATCAGCGCCGACCGTGTCACCGCCGTGGTGGACGCGCCGCAGTGGCGCGCGCCGCTGCCCCAGGAACCCATGCCGAGGGCTCTTCGCGTGAACTGGTGGTGTGGGCGGCAATGCCCCCACGCTCCTGGATTCACTTTCCGCAGTTCTTCTCCGCCGAGATGCCACTGAGGGGCCCCTCGAGCTGTGGCTACAACACGCTGAGTGCGATGCCCTGGCGACGGGGGCGGAGGTCGAGGTCGTCTCCCGGGGCAAGATCTTCATGACCCACGGATGGGGCGAAGTCGCCCGAGTTTGCCGTGCGGAGGGCTCCCTCGCCATCCACTTCGAATACGATGGCGCCTCCACGATGTTCTTCAAGGTCTTCGACGGGGAAGGCCGCCGCCTGGAGTGCTACCCTGGAGGAGGTCATTGGGGCGGCGCGGTGGCCGGAGCCGGGCCTGCCGCTGGCCTCGCCAGCAGCTCCTCCAGCAGTAGCGGTGGTGCTTGGGAGTCCAGCGACTCTCCTGAGCTCTACGAGACTCCGGAGACGAGCGACGACAGCTACGTGCCCCCGAGCTCTCGCCGTGCCCGGAGCGCAGCAACAGCGTCCGCCCGCCGTCGTCGCTGATCTGGATGGGGTTAGCGTCAGCCTCCCGTGGCCCACTGTTGATGATGGCGTCGGCGGCGTTGAGGCTTGTAGATAGGGCTCCTGGAAACCTTCTTATTTTGTTCCCTGCGAGGAATCGAGACAAACCCCATGGGGGCGTGTAAAGGATCTGAGTGCCTTTTGTTAATATCATCCTTATTATGAAGATTTACGACTGCATGTCCTGCTTCGGCTCAGTCTCCCCTTTCCAACCTTGCGGTATCTTGGTGCTCTACGCCGACAGGTCCCGGTCCCCAGGCAGGCTGCAGCCGTCGCTGGTATGCCAGGTCGCAATGCTGTGGTCAAGGCCAGGAGGTGAGCGGCCAGAGGTCCAGTAAGAGCTCCTGAGGCGCGATGCTCAAGAGGTCCCCTTTAGCGTGCAAGCAGCTACCTAAGGGTAGGAAAGGGAGGCGGCGTCACCATAGCAAGGCTGTGAGAGATGGGAATCCTATGCCGCAACACTTGGCCGACCCGGGTGCGAAATTTATCTTAGCAATCCAGAGTCAATTCTTTGCGCAGCGCCAGACTCATGAGTCGACGGCCATAGTGTATCCAGGTTAGGCCCGTACGAGCCTCCCCCTCTTCTTCATGTTCTTCTGTGTGCTCTATGTCCTCGGGTCCCGGCCCCCGAGCGAGCTCAGCCGCCGCTGGTATGCCAGGTCGCAATGTCGTGGTAGAGGCCAGGGGGTGAGGGCTGGAGAGCCAATGAGGGCTCCTGAGTCGCGATGCTCAGGAGCCCCCCTTTAACGCGCAAGCGAATCGCATGGGAAAAGACGGAGCCCTCGGTACCGCCCACTATCGTCTTCAGGAGGTTCCTGCAAGTTAGTGCAAGGAGGGATACAGATTGCAACCGCACTTGCCGGTCTGCCACTGGTCGTTCCGCAAGAAGATGAAGGCACTGAGGGCCTAGTGAGGTGACATGCGCAGGGCATGCCGCGAGCCAGAGCTCGACCGCTCAGATTTGT
The DNA here is from genome assembly GCF_002575655.3 of Aegilops tauschii subsp. strangulata. Lineage (NCBI taxonomy): Eukaryota > Viridiplantae > Streptophyta > Magnoliopsida > Poales > Poaceae > Aegilops > Aegilops tauschii. The sequence goes on along the minus strand of NC_053039.3, from coordinate 114,342,528 downwards.
CAGCGTTGTAGGGACGGACCCGAGCACAAGCATCGTGCCAGCATGAGTAGCCCCCGCTGCGGGATGAGCAAGGGGCTGATCAGCGACGCGGGCGGCCGCGGAGGGTGACAATCAAGCAGGTGATCCATAGATAACTCATGCAAGGGAACCAGCTAGCTTAGATAGATGCAAGAACGATTCATGCCACTGGGACGGACCCGAGCGGCCTGGGGATGATACAGCCCGAGGGGCGCCCCCAACAGAGTAAGCTAAAGATGTAAAAACATACATGTCGCGGGGGCAGGCCCGTGCGACCTGGGAATGATGCAGCCCGAGGGGCGCTCCCAGCTGAGTAAACTTGGAAAAAGTCACATGTTTCCGTTGTCGAAGGAGTGTTGAGGTAGCTAAAGGCGCACGATGAAGGAGTCGCTCCTCATGAGCCACCAGGACCCTGAGCCTCAGGAGGCTCTGGGGGCTCAGGTGGTTCCTTGAGGACTGTCACCATCTCTGCTAGGACTGCGTGATGCCTGGCCTCCTGAGCCGCCAGGATGCTCTGCAGGTTGCACTGGAAGGTGGCTACCACGTTCGGCAGGCCAAATGGCATGCGGACATAGCTCTGAGGTGGGCCCTCGCACCGTCCAACGCGCAAAGGCCAAAAGCGCTCCTGAGATGCGGCCCTATTGAGCCCTGGAATGTTGATGCAGACGCGCAGCCCGCCATCCTCGCCAGGATGGCGAGCTACGCCGGGTGGTGGGCGGCGGTCGTCGCGTATGGTCCTTGCCTCTTGAAGCTCCTGGGTTGCCTTGGTGATGAACACCTGAGCGTCGGGCGCTCCGCGCCTTGCGCCCTCTTGAGGGAAGCATGCGGCAAAGCACGCCTCCACATGGTGCCCGAGCGCCTCCCTCGTAACATTGGCTAGGTCTGAGGCCCTCCAGAAGAGAGCCCCCGAGCCCAGCCTAAGGAGGGCGCCGGGCGTGCCTTCCTATGTGAGGGAGGGAGGCGCCCCGCCTGTGGGCATAGATCCTGAAGTGGTACCACCCGAGGCACCGCTTCCCTAGGGCGCTGGGTGGAGTAGCTGCTTCTTCTTCTTGGTGATGGCCTCAGGAGGGTACAGGGTGCCTCGGTCGTCGGGGTCATCGATCGCTGCGGCTTGGAAGGCGCGCTCAAGGGAGCACACCACATCTCATCTTGAGGACGTTGTAGCCGTGGTGGGTCACTGCCATGACTTTGGCCAACGCTGGGTACCCGAGGATGGCGTTGTACGACAGGCGAATGTAGGCGATGTCGAAGTCGATGAGCTCGGTGCAGTAGTTGTCGCGCTGACCAAAGGTGACAGGGAGGCGGACCGGCCCTATCGGGGTGGTAGAGCCATCGGTCACTTCTGAGAAGGGCTTGGTAGGCTGTAGCTGGTCGTATGGAACTTGGAGGCTGTCGAATGTCTCGACGGACAGGAAATTGAGCCCTGCGCCACCGTCGATGAGGGTCTTGGTGACTCAGACGTTGCTGATGATGGGTGAGCAGAGCATCAGGAGGGCGCCAACAGTGGTCGCGCACTTGAGCTGATCCGATGAGCTGAAGGTGATGGCGCACTTGGACCACCTAGGCGGGCGCGTGGCCTCGAGCCTGGGAAGGGCTGCGTTCACCTCACGAGCAAACTGCTTGAAGATGCGCTGGGAAACTGGGGCCTGAGCGCCGCCCAAGATGCAAGCGATAGCGCGCGGCTCCTGGAAGCCCCCAGCCCCCTCATCCTGATGGTGGTCATCGTTCCTTCTTGGTGGTGGCGGTAGCGGAGGGAGACCGGCGTTGCCCTGAGGTCTATCCTCATGAAGCTGGTCCCTCCAGGCGCCCTCATGAGGCTGGTCTTGCCAGTGGTCCTCACGAGGCCGGTCGCGCCACTCCTGACAGGGGCCGCGGTCGTCCCAGCGTCCTCCACTTCATCCTCCTCCTCGGCTGTAGCCCCAGTCGTTGCGTTCGGGGTGTCGACCGAAGCGTCCATCTCGAATGGCCCTGAGCTCTTGATAGTCGTTGGTGTTGTGGTTGCGTACGTTGTGGAAGGCGCAGAACGGTCGACTGCCCTTGGACGACTCGGGGTGGTCCCGGACGGCTTCGTGTCTGGATCCGCCGCAAGAACGGCTACCCCCTTGCACTTCACATCCTTGGCCTTGGCTTTCTTCTCTTCTGGGTCGGCAGCCGGGAGTTCGAGGAGGGAGAGGCGCCCCTCCTCAGCCCTCGCACACTTGGTTGCCATGTTGGACATCTCCAGGGCAGTGCATAGCTCCTCATGGATGGTGAGATCCTCCTTCATCTTGACATCGCGGACGCCATCAGAGAACGCTGAAATGATGGCATCGTCCGTCACCTTGGGGATCTTGAGGAGAACGCTGTTGAAGCACTGGATGTACTTCTGCAGGGACTCCCCTGGCTGCTGCTCGATGCGGCATAGGTCACCCGCAGCCGGCGGGCAGTCGCGAGTGCCCTGGAAGTTGGCGACGAAGCGGTCGCGCATCTCACCCCGGGAGGAGATCGAACCTGGGGTCAGGTTCAGGAGCCACGAGCGAGCACCATCTTTGATAGCCATGGGAAACCAGTTTTCCATGACCTTCTCGTCGCCATTGGCCGCCTCGATGCTCAGCTCGTAGAGCTGCAGGAACTCTGTAGGGTCGGGGTGCCATCGTAACGCGGAGGAAGGTCTGGCTTGAACTTGCCTGGCCAAACGACGCTACGCAGCTCCGGTGTGAAGGCACGACAGCCTGCTGTAGCTACCCGGGCCCGCCGCGGAGGGGGAGCTTGGTCTTGGTGCCCGCGTACCGCTGCTACAGGCGGCACACGGTCTTGATGTGGTGGCGCCGGGAGTGCAGGAGCGCCTTCTCTAGGTCTGGGAATCTCTTGGCAGCTTCTTTCTTCATGCGCGGGCGCCCGGTGCGGCGGGTCGCGCCGGGGGGGCGCGTCGTGGTGCCAAGGCGCCGTCTTGGTGCGGAGGTGGCGGAGGCGCTCCGTGAGCTACATCGCCCACTGCTGGCGGGGGGTGAGGCAGCGAGAGGGACGGCGCGGGAGAGCCCCCAGCGGCGCTGACGAGCTCGGCGATGCGGTCCAACCAGTCCTCGTAGAGGTCGTTGACCGGGAGGTAGCGCAGGAGCTCACGTGCCATGAGCAGCGCGTCTGTGGGCGCGCGACGAGTGTGGGACGGTGAACCGGCCGGAGTCAGCGACTGAGTGGCGGTGCGGCCGTCCTGCCGCACAAAGGGGTGCAATGAGGACGCTTGCTGCTCGTTTCCCGCCGGGCCAGTGGCGGCGTTGGCGGTGGGTGACGGAGAACAACAGGGAGGCCCGCCGACAGGAGCTGTCTGAGCGACGCGGGCGGCCCGACGCTCAGCGCGGGCTCGACGTGCGTCTGCCATGGACGTGGTGGAGCGGTGGAGCGTGGATGGACGGAAGGAAAGCTTCAGCGCACCCCTACCTGGTGCCTCAAATGTCGGATTACGGGTTCCGGCAAAACCCTTGAGGTTCAAACTCTGGGGTGCGCACGAAGATCTCTCCCTCGCCCTAGCTCGCTCGCTCACCATGATCTCAAAGCTCAGCACGTCAAACCCGAAGAACAAGGGACACAAGAGTTTATACTGGTTCGGGCCACCGATGTGGTGTAATACCCTACTCCAGTGTGGTGTGGTGGATTGCCTTGTAGGCTGAGGATGAAGAAGTACAAGGGAAGAACAGCCTACTGAGGAGAGGTGTTCTTGTGCTCGGTGAGCTTGTGTGTGTGAGGGTGATCTCAATCATCCATCCCCCTCCTATGGTGGTGGCTAGTCCTATTTATAGAGGCACTGGACCTCTTCCCAAATGTTCGGCGGGAAGGGATCCCACAACGGCCAATTTGAAGGGGAACAGCTAGTACAAGCTATCCTAACAAAAGGTGGTCTTCGCCTACCAAAGGCTCTGGTGGTGATGCCATCGTGGGCTCCGCAATGACCTCCGTCCTGCCGTCGTGCTGGTCTTGGTCTTGTTGCACTGATATGGAAACCTTTGCATGGGGCCTCGGAACTCATCGCCTGCACTGGCTCCTTTAGCACCAAAGAGGAAACGGGTACTCTGCGCCCGCTGGCGCCCGCCTGGCACCAGCCTGACCTTGGTCGTCATGGCTCACCTCACAGGAACCTCGTGAGGTGCCCCTTGCCTTGATCTCTCTGCTCCTCGCGAGCTAGCCTAGGGAGGCTGCCCCTGAGGAGGTCTTGTGTCGTCCGCCTCACGAGGGTCTTGAGTGCTTGCTAGTGAAGATGGGCCGTACCAGGCCGCTGGAGGAGCCACGCCGTGGGCCACATGCAGGCAAGTCTGGGGACCCCCGTTCCCAGAACGCCGACAAACTCTTTCAAGCCCTAGTGGCTCTGCAGGGCCGGAGGTCGCGACGAAGAATGTGAACCTCGAGGCCGCGCTCGCCGCGCAGTGCCTCGCCATGCAAGAAACCGTCGACCTGCACATCCGCGTTTATGAGGAAATCGTCTAGATAGGCCACTACAAGGCCAGCGAGGACAGAAAGACGTTGGCCTTCTTCCAGCGGCTGGAATCTTTGGACGCCATTGTTTAGAAGCACGTGAACCTGGCCATGAAAGCCGCTGGTACTTAGCCGCCGTTCGGTGGGCCGGCGCCCTGAGTCGAGGAGGTGGACGTCGTTGATGGATGCATCTTTCTTCTTGCCTCATGTAACCAGCACTGCATCGCCTCGTGGCCTTAATGTTTTATTAGTATATGGCATTTTTATTCCAGTCATAACATTTTCACTGTGAGGTGGGGCCACAGTTGAGCAAACCGACTATCGGCAAATCACCTCGCCCATCGCGCGTTGGCTGAGTTTAGAATTAGAAGAGAGAAACGAGGGAGAAGAGCTAGCTGTAGCACGGACGCTATTGTCATATGGGACTCGTGTTGATAGAATAGGAGTACTGAGCACTCGTACCTCTTTTTTTAGGGAAAAAGTAGTCGTACGTCTAGTACCACTAGTTGGGTGTGTGCGACCTATACCTGTCATCACTTTAGGTCTCCTTTTCGAACTGCAGCTACGCTTCATAGTACATATCTTTTCACGCATTTATCCTCCTATATGTACTCCTAGGCTGTTTCCACGCGCTCCCTTTCTCCGACATGTGGGACATAGAGCATCTGGGTCATAGTGCATGCACGACTCGGAGCATATGCAACCATGCCGGGGTACTTTACATTTCAGACCTCACGAATTACATGCAAACCCCCCGTAGAAGAATAAATAAATAAATGAATTACTACATGAAACCGGAATATTTTCGTAGAAACCGGAGCACGTTCATTTAATTTTGGACATAACACATTTATAAAAAACGACTGGACCTAAACCAGTCTAAGGGCCTCTTTGATTCGCAGGATACTGAAAACACGGGAATGGGGAAAGTATGATGGCGATGAACCGAGACGAGGAGAACTCTAACTCAGATAGAGGTTAGAGTTAGATTCTAACCCTGAACTAACTCTAACCAAAGAGGTGTTTGGATGGCAGGGTTAGATTGACAATAAATGCTCTTTCTCAATCATTTGACTACTATGGGCCCTATTTCCTGCCGGATTTGGTGTGGCCGGCTCTTGTGTGGCCTCCTCCCACTCACAATTGACATAAACGAACCATCTTTACAAATCAAGCATGCAAAACATGATAAATTTTATTTTGTCCATACAAATGAGATATCACGCTTAAACATACAAGTCGTCAATCAAGCTTCAGAAAAAATACAGTCCATGAAACAAAGCATGAGCTAACTCATCATGGAAGGCATTCATGATAGGGAGGGAGCCCGGAGCCCCTGACGCGCCCAGGGAGGAGCTCGTCATCGTCGCTCTGGAGGAAGGCTCTGTAGAGCCCAAGCCCTGGGGACCCTTCCGACGCCGGTGCTTGCGAGTTGATGTCGAGACCGGCATGGGTAGCAGGGCTGCTTGCCGGCGACTGCAAACCGAATCTTTGGGCCTGTAGAAATAATGCAAGCCTGGAACTGAAATACCTAGAAAGGTGAACTGAAACTTTGGGCCTCTAGAAAGATTTATTACCTCCTCAAGCAGCATCAAACAATTCCATGCGTGCACCACAAATCTATACCAACTTTAATCAGGATCTACTTTTCCAAATCAGAATTAGCACTAGAGCAAGCAAGATCAATGATATGGCTGTGAGACAGAGAAGGAACGAACAAAATCACCCCTCTCGCGACCTCCCTAGTAGATGCGCCACCGCCGCGCATGACAAAGGGAGAAAAACGACCAGTGAAGGGGGAGCGGGGCGAGCTCCGGAGGGAGAGGGCGGCCGGAGGAGGGCGTCGGAGGCCGGAGGGAGAGGGCGGCTGGAGGAGGGAGAGGGTGAGCGGCGGAGCGGCGCTTGGGTGGGCGGCACGATGGGGAACAGAGAGGAGTCGTGCGAGGGGGGTCGGAGGGAGCGATCTAGTGCGGTCAGGGGAGATTTTTTTAGTTCTCTTTTAGTGGGCCTGAGGAGAACTAACCCAATTAGAACCTCTCCACCGGGCTAGTTTTTTTAGCTGGGTTAGAGCAAACTAGCTCAAACTAACCCCTCCTATTTGGATACTTTGAGGCTATTTCAGCCCAAACTAGCTCTAAGTCAGGGATTCAAACAAAGAGGAGTAGTACTGTACATGCTACAGACTGAACTGTAGCACATTGTTTTTTATGGTCATATCACCACATTGTTTTCTACTGCTGGTTCACTGGGCTGCCGTGGTTCGCACTGCTGGTTCACTCATGGATCCAAACAAAGAGGAGTATGGCCTATCGCCTGCTGGTTCACTGGGCTGCCGTGGTTCGCACTCCTCCGACTTGAGTAGTAGTACTAGTATATACACTATATATATACCGCATGATTCTTTCCTCCTTCTTACGTACTTTGCCGACTTGTGGGAGAGCCAGCATCTGGGTTGATGTGTCATGCACCAGATTAGAGTGGGGAACAGAAGGGGGCATCACCCCGGTCGTAGTGCTAGTAGTGAGTAGTCATATCACAAGACCCCGTCTTTCTAGCAGTAACGCGCAGTCAAATCACATAGCCCTACCTTTCCAGCAGTAAGTAAGTTGAATCCGCTACTCCCTCACCCTCCTCACCTCTCTGTCAAACCGCCTACGCGAAAACTTCCGCGCGTACTGCCCGAGAAAAGCCCCGCCCTCAACTTTTAACTACGCGAAAATAGTTTGAGCTTGTTCATTCTATATAAATACTAGTACTGTATGTTTATTCACCCGTGGGGTTGTTCAATGAATGGAGGGCCGGGGAGCACAAGTGAACAATACTACTACTAGTAAGTAGGAATCGTATAGTTAGTCACGTTAAATAGAGAGTTTCTTTTCTTTAATGCCACATACACAAATTGAAACACTTGTTGTGGATAGAAAAAGATAGTCTCTCCACCATATATGTAGGTAGGGGCCTGAGCGCTTGCTTTACTAGGGTTGCTTTCTTCATTCTCTCATCCTCTCCAGATCTAAAAAAGATAGTGGTAGCGACATTTTCTCTCTACTCACCGCGGGTCACAGATCCGGCCGGATCCCTTCGGCCGGTGTGTGTAGAGGACTAGGTGCATCGTTCACGCGGTCATCGCCGGCGAGGGAGGAAACCCACAGCTGCCAGCGGGTCCCGATCCTCTGCCCGTGCCATTCTATTCGACACAGTGCCGGCTCGGGAGGTCCTCCGACCCTTCTTCCTCCCTGTCGTATTGTGCGCAGATCCGACCTGCCGCCGCCGACATCCCGACGACCCTCAGGTATAAGTTCTTCGAAAGCGGCCTTGCTCTACTGCCCCAGCTCCCCATGTGTCTGCGCATGTGCATCTTTTTCTACTTCCATCAGCTCTTCCAAAGCCACCTAAATTTTTAGTATTATTAGAGGTAAAGCTACTTCATGTAGTTGAATCTAGGACTTGGTTCGAATAACGAAGAAAGGGGGAAGTCATAGAATGAATCTAGGACTTGATTCAAAGAGGAAATAACAGGGGGAAAGTAGTAGAGACCGGATACCCAACTAGTCTCTTGGTTGAAAAGGGAAATAAAGGGAAAACGCAGTACAAAATGGATAAGGAACAGATCTATTATTGGTTGAAAAAAGGATAGAAAGTGGCGGCTGGTGGACAAGTCAACAGAGTATGTCCAGGATTAGATTTGTTGCCCTCACATAGTAAAAGGTCTCCTGGATTAGATTTTCTGCCCTCACAGAGTATGAACAAACTTGGCATCACCACTTTATGCCTCCTTGTAGGTACATTGTGCTGATGTGTCCACTGTCGCATGTCCTTATACCAACTTTTTTGCTGTTGTTAACGTAAGGGCGCATGTAAAATGAAGCGATCACACTGTTACCTTAAGGACATGTCTAACCAGTGTTATTGTTAATCTAATGCCTCCAGTGATATGATGCAATTAAATTGTGTTACAAATGGTACTCCTGCTGTTTTCCCCAGTATGATAAGTAAGTTGCTTCTTTACGCTGCTGTGTGTCCTGGTGTCCCCATGGTCCCATGCCCTTAAACCAACTCTTTAGCTACTGTTGATTTACTATATCTGGTAAACAAGCAATGCCACCATTAAAGTAATACCATATTTGACGAATGTCATTGTTGATCGTAATGCTTCCAGTAACATGAAGCATTGCTGACGTTTTAGAATTTCTACTCTCCTTGCGTGATTGCCATGAACATAATTAGGATAATTCTTTTCATTTTGTGTATGTTTCGTATCTTGTTATTGACCATGTCTTTACATGCCAGACTCATCAAGTTTAACTTGAGTATTCCACATGTGCAAAACTGTCTTGCACCCGTTGTATTTGAACATAGAGTCTATCACACCTGATCATCACGTGGTTCTCAACATGACGAACTGTCACAGCGGTGCATACTCAGGGAGAACACTCATACCTTGAAATTTACTTAAGGGATCATCTTATAGTGCTACCGCCGTACTAAGCAAAATAAGATGCATAAAAGATAAACATCACATGCAATCAAAATATGTGACATGATATGGCCATCATCATCTTGGGCTTTTGGTCTCCATCTCCAAAGCATCATCATGATCTCCATCGTCACCGGCTTGACACCTTGGTCTCCATCGTTACGTCGTGGTTTTCTCGCTAGCTATTGCTTCTACAACTATCGCTAATGCATAGTGATAAAGTAAAGCAATTACATGGCATTTGCATTTCATACAATAAAGCGACAACCATAAGGCTCCTGCCAGTTGCCAATAACTTTTACAAAACATGATCATCTCATACAATAATATCACATCATGCCTTGCCCATATCACATCACAACATGCCCTGCAAAAACAAGTTAGGCGTCCTCTACTTTGTTGTTGCAAGTTTTACGTGGATGCTACGGGCTTCTAGCAAGAACCGTTCTTACCTACGCATAAAAACCACAACGGTGTTTCATCAAGTTTGCTGTTTTAACCTTCTTCAAGGACCAGTCATAGTAAAATTCAATTCAACTAAAGTAGGAGAAACAGACACTCGCCAACCACCTTTATGCAAAACTAGTTGCATGTCAGTCGGTGGAACCGGTCTCATGTGCCTGGACATGTAAGGTTGGTCCCGGCCGCTTCATACAACAATATCGCCGAATCAAAATAAGACATTGGTGGTAAGCTGTATGACGATCACCGCCCACAACTCTTTGTGTTCTACTTGTGCATATCATCTACGCATAGACCTGGCCCGGATGCCACTGTTGGGAAACGTACCATGCAATTTCGAAAATTTCCTACGCTCATGCAAGATCTATCTAGGAGATGCATCGCAATGAGAGGGGGAGAGTGTGTCTACGTACCCTCGTAGACCGAAAGCAGAAGCGTTTGACAATGCGGTTGATGTAGTCGAACTTCTTCTCATTCCGACCGATCAAGTACCGAACGTACGGCATCTCCGAGTTCTACACACGTTCAGCTCGATGAAGTCCCTCGAACTCTTGATCCAGCAAAGTGTCCAGGAAGTAGATGACTTCCGTCAGCACGACGGCAAGGTGGCAGTGATGGTGAAGTGATCCGCGCAGCGCTTCGCCTAAGCACCGCGAGAATATGACCGAGGGTATAACCTGTGGAGGGGGGTGCCGCACACGGCTAACACATGTTGTTGTTGTGTGTTCTAGGTGCCCCCTCCCCATGTATATATAGGTGGGAGAGGGAGGGGAGCAGCAAGGGGGCGCCCCAAGTAGGAGGAATCCTACTTGGGCGCCTCCCCAATTCGGCCTCCACCCTTCCATAAGTTCCGGAGGGGGGAGGACGGGGAGGGAGGAGGGAAGGAAGGGGGAGGCCGAATCCCTCCCCTTCCTTCTCTCTTCCCCTCTTACCTTCTCCTATGGTTCGGCCCATATGGGGAGCACAGCAGCCTCTGCTGGCTGCTGCATTTCCCCTCTTGGCCCATTAGCCCATAACTTTTGCGGGGGGTGCCCGAAACCCTTTCGGTGACCCGATATGTACCCGGTACCCTCCGGAACACTTCCGGTGTCCGAATACTATTGTCCTATATATCAATCTTTACCTCTCAACCATTTCGAGACTCCTTGTCATGTCTGTGATCTCATTTGGGACTCCGAACAACGTTCAGTAACCAATCACATAACTCATATAATACAAAATCGTCATCGAACGTTAAGCGTGCGGACCCTATGAGTTCGAGAACTATATAGACATGACCGGGATACCTCTCCGGTCAATAACCAATAGAAGAACCTGGATGCTGATATTGGCTCCTACATATTCTACGAAGATCTTTATTGGTCGAACCGTTATGACAACATACGTTATTCCCTTTGTCCATCGGTATGTTACTTGCCCTAGATTCGATTGTCGGTATCTTCATACCTAGTTCAATCTCATTGTCGGCAAGTCTCTTTACTCATTCTGTAATACATCATCCAGTAACTAACTCATTAGTCACTTTGCTTGCAAGGCTTCTTATGATGTGCATTACCGAGAGGGCCGAGAGATACCTCGCCGATACTCGGAGTGACAAATCCTTATCTCGATCTATGCCAACCCAACAAATACTTTTGGAAATACATGTAGATCATCTTTATGATCACCCAGTTATGCTATGATGTTTGATAGCACACAAAGCATTCCTCTGGTATCCGGGAGTTGCATAATCTCATAGTCGAAGGAATATGTATTTGACATGGAGAAAGCAATAGCAATAAACTGAACGATCATTATGCTAAGATAACGGATGGGTCTTGTCCATCACATCATTCTCCTAATGATGTGATCCCGTTATCAAATGACAACACATGTGTATGGTTAGGAAACCTTAACCATCTTTGGTCAACGAGCTAGTCTAGTAGAGGCTTACTAGGGACACTGTATTTGTTTATGTGTTCACACATGTATTTAAGTTTCCGACCAATACAATTATAGCATGAATAATAAACCTTTATCATGAATAAGGAAATATAAAATAACAACTTTATTATTGCCTCTAGGCCATATTTCCTTCATTACCTTCTAGCAGGATGGTTAGACTCGCTGGTCGTGGCCGTGGTGCCAACAATCCACCACCGCCCGAATATATGGCTGGAATGGTATAACGGTTTGAGCTGAATCGCCACTTTATGGATGGGGTCATGGCTCAGTTTCTGCGACCCAATATGAATCAGCAGCCAGCCCCAGTGACTCTACAAGACTTTGCGCGCCTTAACCCTACCATCTACCACAGCTCAACTCAACCCCTCGATGCTGATGACTGGCTATGTGACATCACTTATGAGATGGAGTCTGCTAGTGTTGCCCTTGCCAGCTATGTCACTTTCGCATCCTACTTTCTAAAGGGTCCCACTGCTCAATGTTGGGACAGCCACAGGCATTCTTTGCCTATTCGAAAAGCCATCACCTGGCCGGAGTTCCAAGCTGCCTTTCATGCCCGCTTCATGCCTCGGGGAATCATGAACAGGAAGACGCGAGAGTTTCGCAACCTCACAAAGGGCAACAAGACTGTAGATGCTTATCAGCGGGAGTTCCTTGACTTATCCCACTATGCTGAAGAAGATATAGCTACTGATGCTCGTAGGCAGGAAAAGTTCCATGAAGGACTTCAAGCTGATATCAAGCTCGCGCTCCTCGCTCATGACTTCGCTGACTTCGCCACCATGGTGAACAAGGTCATTCAGGTCGAGACTGGTTTGCAGGAACACCAGGGATCCCTCAGGTGCAACCGTGATGTTGGCTCAACTTCGGGCCCGTCATCACAGAAGCGCTGGATATGGATGCCAAACAACATGTATCCTCCAACTGCACCTGCACCAAGACCATCCTATGATGCACCTTGTCTGCCTCCTCCACCACCTAGGCAGCCAAGAATTCAAGTTGTACCACCCCTAGCTCCTGCTCCCCGTCGCAATGACGGGCTATGCCTCTAGTGTGGTCGTCCAGGTCATCACGCTAGAGAATGTAACCAGAATCAGTACCAGCCTGCACTTCCTCCAACTGGCCATGGTAACAATCAGCCCGGCAACAACAATGCCAGGCCTTATGTTTGTGGTCAGGCTAACCACGTTGATCCGAATGAAGCTCAAAACCAGCCTGCTACTGTGATGGGTACCCTTCTTGTTAATTCAGTACCAACATCTGTTTTATTTGATTCAAGAGCCTTGCATTCATTCATGTCAGAAAATTTTGCATACACTCACGACATTAAATGTGAGGATATGATCACTTCTCTAGTGGTACAAACCCCTACAGGACAATGTCAAACCTCCATGGTTAGTCACAACGTCCCCGTTGAAATTGAAGGGTTAGAATTCCATGTCTCTCCCATTATTCTGAAGTCTTCCAATATTGGCCTCATACTAGGAATGGATTGGTTGAAGACACATACTACTTCAATCGTTTGTGCCACTAAGATCGTCCATCTCCTACATCCTTCAAATGAGATAGTAAGCTATGCTCATCTTGTTCAAAATGTCGAGGCATGGCTTTATTCCTTGAATGCATTGAATGCATCTTCTCTTGAGGGAATTGAAAACATTCCAGACGTTCATGAATTCCAAGATGTCTTTCCAGAAGAACTTCCAGGAATACCCCCTGTTAGAGTTATCGAATTCGTCATCGACTTGAAACCAGGCACCACCCCTATTTCCAAGTGACCCTACAAGATGTTGCCGCATGAACTCCTTGAACTTAAGGAGGAAATCGATAATTCACTTCACCAGGGTTTCATTCGTCCAAGTTCCTCTGCTTGGGGAGCACCTTCTCTCTTTGTCAAGAAGAAGGATGGAATGAATTGTTTGGTCCAAGACTACCGTCCTATCAACCAAGCAAGAATTCACAACAAGTATCCCCTTTCTCGGATCAACGATCTATATGATCAACTTGCTGGTTCTTCAGTCTTCTCTAAACTCGACTTGAGGTTGGGTTACCATCAGATCCGGGTTCGTGAAGGGGATATCCCAAAGACCGCATTCGTTACTCGCTATGATTCATATGAGTATACCGTCATGTCTTTCGGCTTAACCAATGCTCCAGTGACATTCTCTCGTCTGATGAACTATATATTCATGGAATACCTCGACAAGTTCAACGTGGTTTATCTAGATGAAATCCTTGTATATTCCAAGAATAAAGAACATGGTGAACATCTTTGTCTTGTACTGGAAAAGCTTCGAGAGCATAAGCTATATGCCAAATACTCCAAGTGTGATTTCTAGTTACCCAAAGTAACCTAGCTTGGTCGTGTAATCTCCAAGGATGGTATCGTTGTCAACCCAGAGCGAGTTCAGACCATTCTTGACTGGACTCCCCCAAAGAATGTCAAACAAGTTAGAAGTTTTCTCGGACTCGCTAGCTATTTCTGCCATTTTGCCGAGAACTTCTCCAAGATCGCAAGCCGCTGACTAGTCTGCTTCACAAAGGCATTAAGTTCGATTGGACAGAAAAGTGTCAGGAAAGTTTCCAGGCACTCAAGGACAAGCTGACTTCTGCCCCAATGCTTGCTCCTCCAGATTCCCAAAAGGATTTCGTCATTTACTGTGATGCATCCCGTCAATTATTCGGCCTTGTCCTAATGTAAGAGTGCATGGTGATTGCTTATGCCTCTCGTCAGTTGCGCCCTCATGAATAGAACTATCCAGTTCATGACCTCGAGCTTGATGTAGTTATCTATGCACCAAAGTTTTGCCAGCATTACCTTCTCGTTAATCACTCCGAGATCTTCACTGATCATCAGAGTCTGAAGTTTTTGTTTACCCAGCCAGATCTGAACCTCCGTCAGCAGTGATGGATGAAAGCTATTACATATTATGACTGTGGTATATCTTATACACCTGGCAAGGCTAATGTCATGGCCGACGCTTTGAGTCGCAAGTCTTATTGCAAAAACTACATGGTTCAGAAAGCTCAACCCTGCCTTCATAAAGAACTTTGCCAATTGAACCTTCACCTCGTTCAACAGGGTTCTTTTAATAACCTTGTCCTGGAACAAACTCTTCTGAAAGCTATTAAATCTGCCCAAGCCAAAGATGCTGAAGTTGATCGGATGAAACGGGATCTTGCTTTAGAGAAAGCCAGAGATTTCTTGCTTGCTGAAGATGGAACTTTGTACTTTAGAGATCGCATTGTGGTACCCCGATTCGAGCTTATGACAAACAAGGTTATGAAAGAAGCACATGACACACCTCTATCTATTCATCCGGGAAGTACCAAGATGTATCTATACATTCGTCAGAGATACTGATGATCTAAGATGAAGCAAGACATTGTTTGGTATATTGAAGAATGTGACGTTTGCCATCACATCAAAGTAGAACATCAGAAATCGGCTGGACTTCTGCAACCACTTCCTATTCCTGGATGGAAATGGGCACTACTACAGGTTGGCCCAAACGTGATAGTTCAATCAGAGACCCTTCGACGAAACTATGTGCGATGCATTAATCACAAATGGTGATGTAATAAAACCATCAAAAAAGATACAAAAGGATTGCGATAGCGGTGACATCAAACACGATTCAGACTAGAGTTGCGTGTGCAATGCATGGCAAAAGGTTAATCCAACAGAACTGTTTGCGATGAGGCGGAACAACAAAAATGAGCAGCCAGATGAGGGTGTGTGCGATATACGGCATATAGTTCAATAGGATGAACTGTGTGCGATTAGGCAACACAATAGAAACGGCCAGCCAGATCAAGGTGTGTGAGATGGAGGGCGTACACTTCACTCAGATGAAATATTTGCGATGAGCCAAGACAATCGAAACAGTTCAACTGAACAAGATGTGTGTGATACGCGGCAAACAGGTTTGTAATCAGAAAAGTGTGCGAAGACCAATAATAACACAGACGATTGCTGCTAATAAGCCGTGTGATTTGCTCTGTCTACAGAAGAATAACACACATATATATAACTGAAACAACATCAAATTACATAAGTGACTATACATATCATTCGCACACACCTCAATAAACAATTGCATGCATTCTAAACTAGGAGAAACGATCGTCTAGTCATCTACATCTTGTGATGCTCCTGCCACTGCTCTGTGGCTCGATCCCTCGTCTGGGGCAGGAAGAAGACACTTCCTCATGTCAACGATCCGCCTGTACATCTCATAGCTTGTGTACGCATCCTTGGCCGCGTACTTGACGTGTTCTTCATCCAGTCTCTGATGCCAGACACTGTGCCAGGCGTTCTTGTCCTTCTTGCTCTCATCCTTCATCTTCATGTAGTAGGGGTCGATGATGGCCAAGGCCAGGTCAACCAGGGAGTTCTGTTTGTTGTTGTTACTACCCCAGACCTTCTAGTGGTCCTGGATGTTGACAAGATTCTGGCATTTCAAGCCCGAAACCTTGAGCGTTTTAGATCGTTGGTGGTGTCCACCGTAGCAAAACTGTAGTTGGAGCTATTGATAAACCTGGGGAAATGCTCGCAAGGCCTTGTGGCCAAGTGGTAGTGGTAGATGAGGACATCATGTCGCATGCACAACTGGGTGACGGCAACCTTCTGATCATGCCCAGCACGACCGCTGGTGAACTCGAGGTCGAAGCCAATCACTTGGTACTTGTCCTCAGCAAGCAACTGCTCCATAGTTTGGACGGAGCTCTCCACCGAGACCGGCTCGTTCGTGTACACCACCGAGAGGGCCTTCCCCCTCACGTGGGTGTCCACTACGTGATGCATGGTGAACTGCCCCCCGTTTTTGTCGTCGACCGCTGGGACCGCCATTGGAGCACGGGGAGCGCCATTGGAACCGTTGGATGTCCTCTTTGTATGTGTCATGATGGGTGTGCTTATTGTGTCGTGTGGCGTGAGAGATGAAGGTGAATGGCCGCAGGAATAAATGGGGGCCGGGCGGCCTAGACTCTCGGCGCGTCCGCATGGCAGTTTTTGCAGCGGGTAACTGCATCGTGGCGCCGCGCCCGGTGCAACCGCATGCATAATGGTAGCACGAACGTACGTGATCATGTGCCGCCCCCAAACACTGGCAGCACGCGTGGAGGGACGAGAGCAGAGTGCCCGGAGGGACACGAGAGCAGAGCGCGCGCGGCGGGGCGAGAGTAGAGCACGCCGCGGACGCCTCAACCGCGAGTAACCACACGCATAGAGCAGTTGAACACGCAGGGCATGGTCGTCTACAAGCCGGCCGGTAGTTGCGACGCTGCGTAGAGAGCGGCCGTGTGCTACTACCACTGTCTTGGTCTATTAGTCCCCTTTATATTCTGTGCCATATTTTGACCTTAAATTTAACCAACAAAATGTTAATGCATGTTATAAACATTATATAATTGGAAACTATGTTCAAATACGAATCCAATGATATAATCTTTGGCTACATGCATTCATATTTTATTATTTAAATCTCTAGTCAAAATTTGCCAAAAAAAAATACATAGACGACTTATAAACCAGGACGGGGGAAGTAGGTAATTAAATCGCAAATGTTTTCTCATTAACCATATGTATACGTGTCCTTTCGTCCTCATCTCGCACATCTTGTCACCCCGCTGCCGCAGACAGCTTCGAGCGCAAGCTTGAGCACCGCGCGGGGGCATTCTTTTGGACAAACGGTGGTGAGCCCGTTCCCGCGCAACCTTCCCGCCCGACTCGGTGAAAACCCCAAAATCCCAATGCTTACCGGCTTGCTATATAAACCCTCACGGCCGGCGAGTCCTGCGTGGCATTTTCCCCTCCCTCCTTGTAGCTTATCTCGTCTGCTTCTCCCACAATCGCCAATGGCACCGGTCCATCATCATCGCTCAGCCACTCCGTCGTCATTAGAGGACAGCTCCAGCTGGGAGGCTACACCGCGGCGGTGGTGCAGTCCCCGGCGTAGTGTAGTGGCGGTGGCGTCCCTGTTGGGTGTGCGCGGAACACCCACCACACGCTCTGCCGTCGCTGCCCGTCAGCAGCTGTTGCCGACCACTATTGTCGCCACCCTACCATCTGCCGCCGTGGCCGCCACACCACCATTGAAATCCAGGGCCATCGCCCGCTCCACCATCGCGGCCCAAAGGTGGGAGGTGGCCGTCGTGGCCGCCACTCCACTGCCGGCCACCGTGGCCATCACCCGCTCCACCACCGCGGCCTGAAGGCGGGAGGTAGTGGTCGTGGCCGCCACCCCATCATCGGCCGCAGTGGCCGCCAGCCCACTGTCCACCGTTGGGGTCATCACCGGCTTCGCCACAGCCGCCCCAAGGCGGGAGACGCAGGCGGCGGCCCGCACGTGCGTCAGCGACCTTGCGCGCTACATCGAGTTCATGCGGGAGGAGGAGGAGTGCCTCGTCAAGCACGCAAAGAGCCTTACCGCCGCTGTAGAGGCGAGGAATCAGGAGATCTACGAGGAGTCCCGCCGCTTCGAGAGGGGTCGTGGAGCGGTAGAGGGCATTCCAGGTGAGCGGCACTGAAGGTGCAGTAGCAGCAGGCACTGTATTGCAGTTGTCCAGCTCGTCGGTAGGCTCCTCCTCCTCTACCTCTTACTGAGTGCGCTCGGCAGAGGAAAGGCTGTCGGTAGTAGTACAAAGCCCCTTCGTAGTAGTAGTATTTAGGGGATATTTTGTTCAGTTCTTCTGACTATAGATGCGGTGGAACAGTACAACGTACTTAAAATTAGCCGGTGTATATAGTTGAACTAGCTATTTCAGTACGTGGTTGGCAACAATTGGGGAAAAGTTTGGTCGGTTCAGTTGTCGAGTTGAATTGTTTGTATAAAGAACGACTACTTAATCTATGAATGAATCTATGCTTAATTACTGAATTTTAGTTGCAAAAATTAGATAGTGCTAGTGACTTTTAGCTACATATTTTGACAAATGGCAGTGTTACAAGGTTGACAAAGGGCAATGTTACTAGATCAACAAATGTCAATCTTTCTAGATTGACAAATGGCAATATACCCAATATGATAGATGCAAACCTTACCAAATTGTCTGTACGTGGTTGCACACGGGTCATCCGAAAAAACCGCTTGCGTTGAAGGGATGTACAAATCCTGCATGCTAGATTTTCTCTTGGCTTAGCGCCGAAGTCTCGCTTTGCATACCATATTCAATCTGAACCGTTTGCGTTGAAGAGATGCACAAATCCTGCATGGAGAATTTTCCCTTGGCTTACTGGGGAAGACCATAGCTCTCACTTTGCATACGAGTGTTCTATCTAAAATGTTTGCGATGAAGAGCCGCACAAATCCTGCTCGGCACATTTTCCATTAGCTTACTGGGGAAGCTGTCAGTTTACATACGGTTGTTCTATCTAAAACGTTTGCGATCAAGAGCTGCACAAATCCTACTCGGCTCATTTTCCCTTAGCTTCCTGGGGAAGCTGTCGGTTTGCATACGGGTGTTCTAACTAAAACATTTGCGATGAGTGTTTTATATTTAAAAACCATTGACATTTTTTTAAAGAAAAATGTTTGATAAGTCTGTACATTTAGAGAGAAAAACACAAGTTCGTTCAAACCATATCTTTCATTCAGTCACACTGCGAATTTATATTCATATGATCGAGATACAGTATTAAACCCCAAAAAAACTAATTCCGGTGGCGGCGTGCCGCGTCGGCGTTGTCGTTGTCGTCCTACAGGACGCCATTGTTGAAGTCTTCAAGGCAGCACAGAATGTTCTTCACATGGAAATCAAACATCATGTCGTCGCGCAATCAACGGGTGGGGCGCGGGAGGATGGCAACTCGTGGCGCTGCGAGGTAGAGGTCGACGGTGGTGTCCCATGCCGCTGAGGGGTCGCGCGCACGGGCACGGGTGCGGCAGGTGCAGGCAAACGCACGGGAACTAGCGCTGCGGTGGGCGCAGGGCACGGGCACTAGCGCTGGCATGTACACGAGCTCGCGCGGGTCCGTGGAGACCTCGCTGACGCCCGCGGCTTCCTGCTCTACGATAGTGCTCGACGACCAGCCCGTCAATGCTACAGGGATGGTGGCTGGCGCGGGCACGGGGATGGGAGCTGGGACGGGCGCGGGCGCAGCAACCGTCGCGGCCAGCTTGTTCAGGGCCATGTCCATGAGGCCCCATTCCTCCTTATTTTCCATCTCCTCCGGTTCGGAGTCGACTTCACAAAACTGGAAGACTAGTGGTAGATGATCCTTCTGCGCCATGGCGTTGGTGGAGGTCTACGGGAGGGGAATGGGAGGCGAACAGTAAGGCCGCCCGTATTAAACAGCGGCTCGGGCGCCATTAATGGAGAGGATGCGAGCAAGGCGGGCAGCCATGGAAGTTAAAGGGCTCGCTTCCTAGTGAGCCTGCGCAGCGTAAACATCGCACGCTTCCCGGTGAGCCTGCGCATTAGAGGACGGCTTACACACCTCTCGGTCATCCTGCGCAGCGGACTGCGCTCGCACGCCTCCCGTTCAGTCAAGCAGCTGTCCGCACGGCACCTCCTAGCCATTAAAAAAGTGATGTGTGGCGTCACATCAATGGTTAATAGAACACAGACGATTTAAATTATACAAAATGTTTGAGATGTTAAAGTGGCAGCTATTTGTTTGAAAATGCCTTTGTTGCTTGTTATTCGAGTGCACCTTCTCTCAAAATGGACACAAAAAATACCACAACATGCCGGGTGCCATTCCATGATAGCATGCCAAGTTTCATAAATTTCAGACGAGTTTTGGATTTACTAGAATTTAAAAACAAAGTATCTCAACGTTTCGTCGGCAATCAACAGTGCCCTGGTGTTTAAAATTCATTCCCATTTCTTGCATGGGACCTAAGCATGCACCCAAGGACACACATTTGTTATGTCAACCCATTTTTCTGCACTGGAGCATGTGCATGTAGTTCAAATTTGAATTATGCACATAAAATGCCTAGAAAACCCAGTTAATGTATAAAAATGCCCAACCGAACCCTGAAAAATCCCCAAAATTGACACAACACTCCTGTTGTTCTATGTTGACACTAGAAAAAAATTGAAAGCAAGAAGAGGCAACGTATATTGTTTCATCCCCAAAGGTGGCACGTTCCCTACTGAAACCATCAGGCTTGTTGTGAGAAGCTCTGGTTTGCGAGAAGCTTATACCCAAACCTGCCCCAAATGGGACAAAACATTTACCACAGCATGTTGATACCGCTCCATGATAGCATGCCAAGTTTCATGAATTTCAGATGAGTTTTGGATTTACTAGAATTTAAAAACCATGTATCTCAATGTTTGCGGCCGAGCGACGGTGGCAAGGTGTTTGACATTCATTCCCATTTCTTGCATGGGACCTAAGCATGCAACCAAGGACACATATTTGGTTTTTCAACCAATTTACACTGGAGCATGTGCCTGTAGTTCAAATTTGAACTATGCACATAAAGGCATATAAAACTCAGTTAATGTATAAAAATGTCCAAATGAACCCCGAAAAATTCCAAAATTTAACACAACGCTCATGTTGTTCTATGTTGACAACAACAACAACAAAGCCTTTAGTCCCAAACAAGTTGGGGTAGGCTAGAGGTGAAACCCATAAGATCTCGCAACCAACTCATGGCTCTGGCACATGGATAGCAAGCTTCCACGCACCCCTGTCCAATGCTGGCTCTTTGGTGATACTCCAATCCTTCAGGTCTCTCTTAACGGACTCCTCCCATGTCAAATTCGGTCTACCCCGCCCTCTCTTGACATTCTCCGCACGCTTTAGCTGTCCACTATGCACTGGAGCTTCTGGAGGCCTGCGCTGAATATGCCCAAACCATCTCAGACGATGTTGGACAAGCTTCTCTTCAATTGGTGCTACCCCAACTCTATCTCGTATATCATCATTCCAGACTCGATCCTTCCTCGTGTGGCCACACATCCATCTCAACATACGCATCTCCGCCACACCTAACTGTTGAACATGTCGCCTTTAAGTCGGCCAACACTCAGCGCCATACAACATTGCGGGTCGAACCACCGTCCTGTAGAACTTGCCTTTTAGCTTTTGTGGCACTCTCTTGTCAGAGAGAATGCTAGAAGCTTGGCGCCACTTCATCCATCCGGCTTTGATTCGATGGTTCACATCTTCATCAATACCCCCATCCTCCTGCAGCATTGACCCCCATCCTGTTGTTCTATGTTGACACTAGAAAAAAATTGAAATCAAGAAGAGGCAACGGATATCGTTTCGTCAAGAAAGGTGAAACATTCCCTACAACAACCATGAGGCTTGTTGTGAGAAGGTTATACCCCAACCTGCCACAAATGGGACAATATTTTAACCATGGCATGTTGATGTCGTTCCATGATGGCATGTCAAGTTTCCTAAATTTCAGATGTGTTTTCGATTTACTAGAATTGAAAACCATGTATCTCAATGTTAGCGGCCGAGCGACAGTGGCAAGGTGTTTGACATTCATTCCCATTTCTTGCATGGGACTTAAGCATGCAACCAAGGAGACACATATGAATTTCGAACCCATTTATATGCCCTGGAGCATATGTGCATGCAGTTCAAATTTGAATTATGCACATAAATGAATAGAAAACTCAGTTAATGTATAAAAATGTCCAAGCGAACCCCGAAAATCCAAAAAATTGACACAACACTCCTGTTGTTCTATGTTGACACTAGAAAAAAATTTAAAGCAAGAAGAGGCAACGGATATCGTTTCGTCCCCAAAGGTTGCACGTTCCCTACCGAAACCATTAGGCTTGTTGTGAGAAGCTCTGGTTTGCGAGAAGCTTATACCCAAACCTGCACCAAATGAGACAATATTTTTACCACGGCATGTTGATGCCGTTCCATGATATCATGTCAAGTTTCATGAATTTCAGACGAGTTTTCCATTTACTAGAATTTTAAAACCATGTATCTCAATGTTAGCGACCGAGCGACAGTGTCAAGGTGTTTGACATTCATTCTCATTTCTTGCATGTGACCTAAGCTTGCAACCAAGGACACACATTTGATTTTTCAAGAAGTTTTTATGCACTGGAGCATGTGCATGTAGTTCAATTTTGAATTATGCACATAAATGCCTAGAAAACTCAGTTAACGTATAAAAATGTCCAAACGATCCCCGAAAAATTCCAAAATTTAGCACAACACTCATGTTGTTCTATGTTGACACCAGAAAAAAAAATTGAAAGCAAGAAGAGGCGACAAATATCGTTTTGTCCACAAAGGTGACATGTTTCCCTACCGAAACCATGAGGCTTCTTGTGAGAAGCTCTGGTTTGTGAGAAGCTTATACCATAACCTGTCCCAAATGGGACAATATTTTTTACCCCTGCATGTTGATGCCATTCCATGATAGCATGCCAAGGTTCATGAATTTCAGATGAGTTTTGGATTTACTAGAATTACAAAATCAAGTACCTCAACGTTTGCTGGAGAGCCACGGTGCCGTGGTGTTTGAAATTCATCCCCGTTTCTTGCATGGGACATAAGCATCAACCCATGGACACATATATGATTTTACAACCCATTTTGGTGCACGGGAGCATGTGCATGTAGTTTAATTTTGAATTGTGCACCTGAAATGCCTAGAAAACCAAGTTAATGTATAAAAAGTCCAAACGAACCCTGAATAATTCCAATTTTTTTGACGACACACCTATAGTTGCATGTTCACTGCAGATACAAGTTCTAGCAATTCAAACACCCTCCTTTGCCGTTGTGACACCATTACGTAATTCAAATCAAGACGAAAAATCAAATAGATCGCACACAGTTTATTATCACCAACCATGTGAGATGCAATACAAAATATCTTGGAGCACCGTCGGAGTATAGTACGCATATGGCTTACGCGAGAAGGTGTGTCAGCTACAGTCCACAGCCGGCGGGTCAAGCACAATAGCTCGCTCCCCAAATATCATTTCACTGTTCAATCCTCGCCAGTGAAAGATGGGGACGTGGACCCGCGTTGTGAGGGCAACTTCAGTGGCCCACTCCGGCGACAGCCCGGCCGCAACCATCATGCGCGTGCTAACAAGCTGTGTGAGCGCAGCCGCAATCTGCGACCGGGCGGCCAAGGCAGCCCAAACGGCCATTGTTGCTTCTCAGGTGGCGGCAGCAACATCTGCCTCGGGGATAGCAACTGGCGAGAGTGGCACAACAGCTGTCCATTCCGCAGCGGCGGCCTTAGCCCTGATGGAGGCCGCCCACGCCCAGCTCCTGGCGGTCACCGCACAAATTGAACGAAGCTTCTCCGACAACAGTCGGCAACCCACGACCGAAGAGTTGGCAATCGCCGAGAGCGTTCGAGCAGCTGTCTGTTCCTCCGCGGCATAGCTTGCCACGACGGAGCCCATCCAAGCCCAGATCACGGCCACCCACGCCCATCTCGTGGCGGCCTTTTCCAAAGAGATGGCGGACGCGGATGGCGAGATGATTGCCGAGAGATCGTCGGGCGCGAGCTAGACATGGAGGAGGCGGCGGAGATCGACGAGCACCAGCCGGAGTAGTACTCATTGTTTTGTTTAATTAAGAGTGCTGGTCTTTAATTTGTTAGAGTAATGTTTAGGTCAGCTAGCTCTGTTTAATTGTTGAACTTGCCCGATTAAGAAGTGTGGGTGTGCTGTAGTCTCTTTTGTGTACCCAAATTATGCAATGACGTGGATGACCACTGTAACTAGGGAAATTTGGAACAAAATTTGCACGTCCAAACTCATCACCCATGGGGTAAGCTATATGAATCGTTTGTGATGTTCACATATCATACACAGTGCTGAATAAGGGACCGTGTCTGATGACACTTTCGTGCCAGTTTTTTGCTGCACCGAGCAAAACCTTTCAGCTTTCGCGGAAATATCTACCTCCCTGCCCCCTCCCCCTTACCAAAAGCCACATTTCCCCTATTTCTGCCTTCCTTTCCAAGTTGAAACCTTCACTCCTTGCTTGCAGCGCCGCCTCCTCGCCGGCGACCCTCCTTCACGCTGCTAGGCCTCGTCGATCCAGGCAGGTAATCCACACCCGACCCCCATCCTCCTCCTCCTTACACATCCCACATGCCCTGACCGCCGGCGCGACACCTTCCACCCAAGTCACCGACCCCTCCCCAAATAAGCGCCGCCCTAGGCCATGGTGCACGTAGTATAGCCAGGAGCTCAAGGAGCATTTGGCAGCGGAGAAGCAAATCGCGGCCGCACGCACGGATGAGGTCGCGATGGCTGCCATTCATGCCGACCCCCAGATCTAGGAGGAGCACCTCACCGTCGAGGCCACCGTGCCGACGCTGCGACGCGGTTGACTGCTTTAAACGACAGTTCATGGCATTTTCTCGAGGCCACCGTTGGTGCCTTCGACAAAGACTATGAAGTGTTTTTTCAGTGTGCCTGTGCTTACCTCAACTCGAGAGCCAGCAGGTTGGTGCCCGGAGCGGCTCAGGCAACTCACCACTATGACGAGGGCACCCACGATATGGAGGCCTCGCCATCTTCCATGTCTAAGGAGCCAATCATCATCGATATCTTCGACGATGAGGAGTAGCTTGTGTTATTAGCTCACTATAAGGACCTATGTTCAGTTTGCTAGCTACGCCGATTAAGCATGCTCGGTTTAGCCGTTGCATGTGATGCTCCTGCCTTTCCTTAACAAATTCTAGTGATTTTTCCTATCTACTTTTACCATGCAATCTGTTGCTCTAGTGTATTGTTGGGGAACGTTGCATGGGAAATAAAAAAATTCCTATGCTCACCAAGATCAATCTAGGAGATGACCATCTATTAGAGGAAAGATTGCTCTACATACCCTTGTAGATCGCTAAGCGGAAGCGTTAAGAAATGCAGTTGATGTAGTCGAACATCTTCACGATCCAATCATGATTCGTCCCACAAACTCCGATCTAGTGCCGAACAGACGGCACCTCTGTGTTCAACACACGTACGGCTTGATGACGCCTTCACCTCCTCGATGCAGCGAGCGATGGTGAAGTAGTAGCTCGAGTCCTCTGGCAGCATGATGGCGTGGCGGCAGTGGTGGTGGAGAAATCTCAGCAGAGCTTCGCTAATCACTACGGAGAAGAAGATGGCTATGAGGGAGAGGAAGAGCAGCGTCGTGGCACGTATAGATGCGTATGGGTGCGGCTGCCCTCTCTCCCCTCCTCTATATATAGGGGGAAGGGTGGAGGGAGGGGCGCCCCTAGATCCCATCTAGGGGTGGCGACCACCAAGGGGAAACCCTAGATGGGTTTGGGCGCCTCCTCCTAGGTGCATTGGCCCCCAAGGAACATGGAGGAAATCCTAGGGAAGCGCCCCACCTCCTCAAGCAACGTGGGAAGGGGGCTTGGGGCGCACGACCCCTTGGTGGGCTGGTGTGCCCCTCCTCTAGGCCCATGAGGCCCCCCAACACTTGTCAGGGCCTCCCGAAACCCCTTTCGGTCATGCTGGTCATCACCCGGTACCCCCGGAACATTTCCAGACTCCAATACCCTTCATCTAGTATATCAATCTTCACCTCCGGACCATTTCGGACTTCCTCGTCACGTCCGGGATCTCATCCGGGACTCCGAACAACCTTCGGTAACCATCATAATGACTCAACTATACTTATATCGTCACCAGACGTTAAGTGTGTAGACCCTGCGGCTTCGAGAACTATGAAGACATGACCGAGACACCTCTACAGTCAATAATCAATAGCATGACCAGGATGTCCATATTGGTTCCCACATATTCTACGAAGATCTTATCGGTCGAACCTCAATGTCAAGGATTCAGTTAATCCCGTATGCAGTTCCCTTTGTCTATTTGTATGCTACTTGCCCGAGATTCGATCGTCGGTATCTCCATACCTAGTTCAATCTCGTTACTGGAAGTCTCTTTACTCGTTCCGTAATACAAGATCCCGTGGCTAACTCATTAGTCACATTGCTTGCAAGCTCATTGTGATACTGTATTACCGAGTGGGCCCCGAGATACCTCTCCATCATACGGAGTGACAAATCCCAGTCTTGATCCATGCCAACTCAACAGACACCTTCAGAGATACCTGCAGAGCACCTTTATAGTCACCCAGTTATGTTGCGGCATTTGGTACACACAAGGTACTCCTCCGGTGTCAGTGAGTTGCATGATCTCATGGTCATAGGAACATATACTTGACATGCAGAAATCGATAGCAATAAACTTGACACGATCATATGCTACGTTCATAGTTTGGGTCTTGTCCATCACATCATTCTCCTAATGATGTGATCCCGTTACCAAATGACAACTCATGTCCATGACTAGGAAACCATAGCCATCTTTGGTCAACGAGCTAGTCCGGTAGAGGCTCACTAGGGACACGTTGTTGTCTATGTATCCACACATGTATTTGAGTTTCCGATCAATACAATTCTAGCATGGATAATAAAGGATTATCATGAACAAGGAAATATGATAATAACCAATTTATTATTGCCTCTAGGGCATATTTCCAACATGTATAAGTTCTATATGTCGTGCAATGTGGTGCTCACTTATTAACTGTTTGGTTAATTAGTTGTGATGTTCAATTAACTGTTTGGTTCAATTCTGCAAATGTGATGTTCAATTCTTCAGGGTGAAATTTTGTATTATCTTCCATGTGAGAAATAAATCGAATTCATCTTTACAAAATACATGAGAAACAAATACAATTGCTTTATTTCCAAGTTGTCAAGCATGCTTGGTTTGGTTAACTGTCTGATCTTCTAGTATGTTATATATTGTGCAATGTGGTGCTCAGTTAATGTTTGGTTCATTTGTTGTGGTGTTTAGTTAACTGTTTAGCTCAATTCTGCAATGCGATGTTCAATTGTTGTAGGTGCATTTTGTTATTGTATACCATGTGAGAAATAAATCGAATTTGGCTGTACTAAATACATGAGAAACAAATACAATTGCTATATTTCCAAGTTGTTAAGCATGCTTGGTGTGGTTAACTATCTGATCTTCTATTAGGAGTATGTTATATTGTACAATGTGGTGCTCAGTTAATGTTTGGCTCATTTGTTGTGGTATTTAGTTAACTGCTTGGTTCAATTCTGCAATGCGATGTCCATGTGTCGCGGGTAGAATTTTGTATTGTTGTGCACGTGAGGAATAAATCGAATTTGGTTGCACTTAATACATGAGAAACATGTACAATTGCTATATTTCCTAGTTCTTAATCATGCTTGGTTTGGATAAATGGATTTCCATGTGGCTCAAATTAATCTGATGAATCCGCAATGTGCTTATTTTTCATCAACATATTTTACTGATAGCATGCGAACCCTCACTTAACCTGATCACTAACTACCTTATATGTGTTGCAGGGAAACAATGGGAAGTACTAAGGTTTACAATCGAGGTTTGCACATGCATGGTCCTTTTTCTAATAGCACATTATTGTGCAATTGCAGGAACCATTCTAATATTTAGGTTTTTAATAATTTGGTCTTGAACACATGTAGGTCCTGCTATTAGAGGTTTTGACCCACTGTTCGACCCTTTTTACATATGGGGAAATGAGTTGTCCATGAATGTCAGTCAAGTCAAGAAACTCAGAAAGATTGTTAGAATAAATAAATTAGCGACAAAAAACTACAAGATCTTTGTCTGCACAATGAAGAAGACATCAGTTCAGCACAGGATGGTACTAACTGTTATACCTTGTCTTTTTAATTCCTTTGCGCCATTTCAAATATAGAGAAGATATTTATGCATATCCTTGTTTTCAAGCCTTTCCAAAGCAGTTCACTAATGATTACCTCTCAAACCACTTGTATGGTCAGGAGGCGAGGAAGGTATTCATACAACACCCGCGGTTCAATATTGAAGTGTTCCTGAAGAGGACGAAGGATGGACGGTCAATCATCCACAGGCACTGGCCTAAAGTTGCAAAGCCTTCAACATCAATGAAGGCTCAATATTCGCCTTCCGCTTCAGCAGTTTTCCAGATGAGACTCATCTATCTATGTACCATCGATGATGCTAATTTTGAAAGGTTATAGATGTTGCATGTGAAACTTGGTCCTGGTGCAGTTGTGTAATGGGTAGCTGAGTGCTGAAGGTATATGACGTTGTACTCTGATGTATTTAAATTATAAAATCCTGCTTCCTTAATACGAAAATGAAATATATTGTGTGCTTAATATGAAATGTTAATTAGATTAATAAATGGATTATTAATAATAGGCCAATTAGCTTGGATAATGGCCAATTAGCCTGCTAATTGGGTTTTTCTATTGCAAACGGTTATTGAGAAAACACTGTGGGCGATGACCTCAGGCAACACACACAGTTTCTAGGAATAAACCGTGTTGGATCAATGAACAATCACACATGACTTCCTCTTGAAAACTGTTTGCGTTAGGCCACCTTGCGCAAATGTTTTTTTAGAATCACCGGGGGGAGCTCCCCCACCTGAATATATTACTCAAAAGGCTGCCGAAGCAGCAAGTACAGAATTACATAGGCACGTTGCAACGTGCAGAGAGGTAGGAATGCCACGAGAAGACGTCCTCCTTGACACATGTCTCCATGAGACTGTGTGACCAAAGATCCAAATCAGAAATAAGGGCCCTGAGGGTTATTACAGAACATTGATCAACACTCCTAAACAACATATCATTACGTGCTGCCATATCTTCCATAGTAGTGCCATGAGGACCAAGGACCATGCTTTTTTGGGGAGGTGGTGAGGCAGGGGAGCGTCCCAAAGCTCAGTGATGTCGCGGTCTACGGCAGGACCCCTATTCGTTGCCATATCCTGTTGGCAAGTGGGCATGTGACGAAGAGGTGCATGGAGTCTTCGGGTAACCTAGCACACCGGGGGCATATATCAGAGGAGATTATATGCTTGTGGGCAAGGTTAGCCCTAATATTGAGGCGGTCCTTGAAGAGTAGCCAAGCAAAGATTTTTAGCTTGCGAGGAGCCTTGGTGCCCCAGATGAGTGGGGTAGTGAGATCGTTGTCTGGCCTAGCCATGAGGGCGCCGTATGCGTGCTTGGTGGAGAAGTCATGACCTCAGTAGGAACCTTTGATCTTCCTCCACCGAAGGCATGAAGTCCTGTAAAATAGCCAAAAGCGAAACAAGCTCCTTGTTCTGCCGTAAGAGAGAGACGGTTACAGAGGTTAGATTCAATACCGAAACGCAAAATATTAGCCACTTTAACCAGCTCTAGGTTGGAGTGTGAGAAGAGGTGGGGAAAGGTGATAGCTAGAGGTTTTGGGGTCAACCAGGTGTCAAGCCAGAAATACGTATGGGAGCCACTGTTTGTTAGCACAAAGGAGATTGTCTGTAGGGTGGGGATTTCCTGAGCAATTATGCGGCAAAGAAAAGAGATTTGAGGAGACGATGAGACTAGAGCATTGGGGTGTTGAAGGTCTAGCCATTCTAGCCAAGGTGTCTGTGCAGATGAGAGGGTTTTGGCTGCAATTTCATGAGTAAACAATTATTTTGGACATGCGGGTTTTTTAGCCCTAAACCATCGAATTTTTTCGGTAAGCAGACATTTTTCCACGCAATAAGGCATTGAGCTCCTCAGCAAGCATCGTCCCCCCCCAGAAAAAAAGCCCTTCTTAGAGAGTCGATGATTTTGAGGGTTTTATTTGGGATGCGAAACGCTGACATGAAGTAGGTAAGGAGGGAGTCTAGCACCGCGGAGATGAGAATGAGACGCTCACCTTTGTCAAGCAGTTCAGCACGCCAGCCCGTCAGTATTTGTGAGATCGTTCTATCAACCGAGCGAAGGCATTGGACGGAGGTTAAGTTGGGGTAAGGGGTAGGCCGAGGTACGTTTGAGGGAAGGGTCCGCGGGAGCATTGTCGTGGGAGTAAGTCTGACAGTAAGGGTAGAGGGTACGTAGGAGGAGGCAAGGCCCTAGCTACGGCGAGGTTGTGCACGCAAGGTTTACGAGTTCAGGCCCTTCTCGGAGGAAGTAATAGCCCTACGTCTCGCTGCCCGGAGGCTTGTCAACTGGATTATGCATGAGAGTTATAGGGGGTGCAAACCCTTGTGCCAAAGGAGGGGTGGCTTATGTAGAGTGCGCCAGGCCCCTCCAGCCCTCAGTTACACAGGGTTCAATGTAAGTTAAGACAGGGGCGTTACTGGTAACGCCTGTTACAAATGACTATTAATATCTTTAAGACTACGGAGTGAATGCCTGACCGTTGCTATACTGGGGTGACTGTAGGTCTTCTGTGCTCCGACTGATTCCTCAGTATGGTCGAGTGGTATTGAGGTATCCGAGTGAAGTAGTTGGTCGATTGGATTGCACTCCAAGGTGATTTCAGTCGGTATCTTCTGTTGATCTTTGAATGTCTTTGATCTTAGGGCAGTGTCCTTGGGTGGATCGTGTAGGTCAGGCCTATGACCCTACCCTAGGTACATGTCATCGTCATTAGCCCCCGAATGGATTGAGGTCTGAGTGAAGAAGGGTTGAAGTTGGTTCCAACTCGATTCTATGCTTCGGAGGCATTTCATCGAGGTCTAGAAATCATACTGGAACTTTGACCCTGCATCAGTTGCCTTGATCGATTCTGAGATTGTCGAGTGAATTATGCCGATAATCTTCGAGTGAATTGGAGTGTGCAATCTTCTGCGTGATTGGTTGCTCTGCGGTTCCCGGATCTCATGGGATTCGAAAATTTGGAGAAGCGCGCGGGACGAAACGTGCCGCAGTAAATGGAGCAAGTAGACAGGGACGCCTCGATTTCCGCGCCGCCTTTTTCGCCATGTATCGGGTGAGCGACTATTGCGGGATATGATAAGATTCCTCGGGCCGACAGGTCAGCCACTCGGGAGCAACCCCATAAAAGGAGTCGAAGCCGATGCAATGTACAGTGCTCCTCATTCGATTCCCTTCTTCTCTGCCTTTCTTCTGTGTTTCCCTCTGCCCTCGACACTTCCGCCCGCCCCGCTCGCACTCTGCCGCCATGGTGAAGGAGAAGACCACGGCCATGGAGCGCGCAAAGAAGGCGGCGGTGAAAGGCAAGAAGATGGCTCGGGGGTCGTCATCGCGGTCCGGTCTGCCGCCTGGTTGGATCTAGGGGGACTGGATCCGTTCCACCGTCGAGCAGGAGGATTTGGAGAGGCTCGCCGCTGATGGCATGATTGTTCCAGGGTCTTGGAGGTTGCCGAAGGGGGAATCCGAGCCCCAGCCACGCGAGGGTGAGCGTGTCCTCCTCGTCACCCACGTCGATCGAGGTTTTTCCCTTCTCCCGCATCCGTTCTTTCGGGGTTTCTTAAACTTTTTCGGTGCTCAGATTCACCATTTCCCTCCCAACACAATCTCGTATCTCGCTGCGTTCGTCTCAATGTGTGAAAACTTCTTGGGGTGCCAACCGCACTGGGGTCAATTCAAACACATCTTTACTTGTCATTCTCAGGCGGTGAAGAAGGCTAACCCGACTGATAAAAAGACGCACGTGGTCCAAATGTGCAGGGGGTTAGGGATTCAAATTAGGGGTAGAAGTACCTTTCCTCACATGACCTTTCCCGAGTCAGTCAGAGGATGGCAGTCGACTTGGTTCTACTGCAAAGACATCCCGACTCCTGGTCAGTCGACCGGCCTCCCCCCTTTCACTATGGAGAGACTCCGCCAACCTTCTTCACTGGTCATGAACCCAGAGGAGAAAGATGAGGTGTCCCTTTTAGTCGACACAATCGTTAACTTAGTCTGGGAGGGTGTGACTGGTATGGATCTGTTGGAGGTGTTCCTCAGTCGATGCATCCAGCCTCTCCAAGCCCGCGATCATCCGATGTGGATGTACTCGGGTCCCGAAGACACTGCTCGGGTCCACCCAGAGGAGGTTGCCAAGGAGATGGTGGCTCCGTGGCTATGGAGCATCACTGGGAACAAAGATAACCCCAGGGGGTCTAGAAGGATTCTGCCATTCGACACTGAACACGAGCCAGAAGAGGTCAGGCTCAAAATGCCGAGTGTTTTCTTCTTCTGGTCTGCAATTGCTTTTAAATCTGACTAATACTTGTTAACTCACGTCTTGCAGATTTATACCAAGATGTACTCAATGCCAAACAGGGAACAGCTCCAGGAGGGGGTGGAGAGCGAAGGCGGGAGTGCCGACTGGCAATTTGAAGATGAAAGTTATGAAGACAGTGAGGATTCTGGTAGTAGTGAGGAGGTCGACTCGCCGCCCCGCTCTGAGCGGCGTTCCAAGTAGTCGCATGATCCCGCGGGTGGGCGTGGCAAAGCAACTCCGCCAAGTACGCAAGTTCCGAAGCGCACTCGGACGTCCACTCCTGAGCCATCAGAGAAGGCCCCAAAGCAGGCCAAAGTTGCCGCGTCCAAACCTCGAAAGGCCCTGCCTAGGATAAAGATGGTTGTGCCTGTCGCCTCAGCGTGAGTGTTTCTTACTTTTGTTTTCGTTTCGATCAGGGACTTCTTTTCTTGTTTGACCAAGTGAAGTTGGGAACTTTCAGTGCTGCTACTTCTGGGACGTCCATGGACATTGACAAGGAGCAGGACAATGCGGAAACCGTAGACGCGGCCAATTCTCGGGCAGGTACAGCCATGCTCTTACTTCGCCAACTATTCTGATGATCGACTGAACTCTTACGGTCGAGTGTTTTGCAGCGCCAACAAATGTTATTCAACTTCCAGACGATGGCGATGATGAAGAAGTGCCACAAAGGAACACAGGGAGAAGGGGCAGGACTCTGAGCAAGAAGGTGCCTGCCAGCAAAGTGTCTCACTCGACATCAGCATCAGAACTAGTCGTTTAGCAACTTGGTGATCCAGTTCGGACTTCTGTTTCTTTTGCTGATCCTTTGTCGACTGACCAGCCTTCGGCATCGACTGCTCAAGCCCCCTGCTCTGACTATGCAACTACAAGCTTCAGCTCCTCCGGCTACCTCATCTGTTCCACCAACCCCTCGTTTTGTTGCTCATCATGTCCCGGAGGACCAAGCAGGCGCTGCCAAGGAAGCCTTGATTCAAGCAGCCTTAATGATGGCCCGAATGAAGGTGGTGTACGAAACCAGCAAGGCTGCCTATGATGCCAGCTCTGCCCTTCAAACTAACGTCCGAGTAAGTGGGACTGTAAGTTGATTTCCGATTGGTTTCCAGGTTGTCGTTTGCTCTGTTAGGATATGCTTCTTGCAAACTGCTGCTTTATTATTCGTAAGATGTCTGTGGATGAGCGTTTTGGAACTTTATGTACATCTATCACGAGTTCGCACCTTGCATCTGTTCACCCACTGGGTGTTTCTCTTTTGCTTTGTAGCTCTTTCACTTGAGTCGACCAGGTCGTGTCGATTGAAATCTTGGTCCAGTGGGGGCACGCTGAGTGCACCCATTGGGTGTAGTCCTTGAGACCGTCGTCGAATGTTTGATTCGGCGGGGGTCTTTAGCAAAATGTTTGTTTATAGTACTTCCACTCGGTCTAGACAGGTCGTGCCGAGTGGGAACTGAACCAGTGGGGGCATGCTAAGTGCACCCACTGGGTGTAGTCCCCGAGACAGCTGTCGACTGCGGGCAGTCGGCGGTGGTCTGAGAACAGATGTTGTTGTTGCTCTTTTTTTATTGCTTCCACTCAAACTGGGTTGACCATGTCGAGTGGGAAATCGATCCAGTGGGGGCACTCTCAGTGCACCCACTGGGTGTAGTTCCCGAGACTGCTGTTGAATGTTTGATTCGGCAGTAGTCTTAGAATTCTTTGGTAGTTTTTGCACTTTATCACTCGGAAGCGATTGATCTTTGTTTCTATCGATTGACATGTCTTATTTGTTGATTGCAGAAATCTTGTGAGCTTGGAACCAAGTTTGCTGATTTGGAGAAGAAGCAGATCCAACTCAATCTCGACCTGGAGTTGGCCAAGGAGAACCTGAAGAAGGCCCGGGATGAAGCAGTTGTCATGGGAGGTAACAATTTGTCGACTGCTCGCCTTGTCATCTTTTATTTTCATCTTTCCAACCGAGTGACTCCACTCGAACAGATGTGCGTAGTGAAAACCGTCAACTCCAAGCTCATCTGAAGAATGTTATTTCTTTAGACAAAATGAAGTAGGCTCTGGTGCAGAAGGATCTCGACCTTGCAGCGGCGCAGAAGACGGTGCGAGAGAGGACTGAACTTGCTGACAAGAAGCTGGCTTCAGTCGGTAAGTTGGAAGAAGAGAACGCCAAGCTGATAACTGTTGTTGATGAAGCAAAGAAGGAAGTCGTGCAGCTGAAGGAGGAGAAGGTGGTCTTGGCAGACAAAGTTGATGTTCTCACTCGGAAGAGAGACGAACTAGAAACTTATCTAGGAGGTCTTGCCAAGAAGATGTTCCTCATGCTTCAAGGTACTTTCCCTTATCCGACTGTCTGCAAAAAACTTCTTCACCATGTAACTGCCGATTCATTATTTTTCTGTGCGTGCAGAATTCTGTCAAAACTTCGAGGAAGAAACTGGGCGGATCGAGATGAGTCTGGATCCTATCAACTCCCCCGTCAAGGACGAAGCTGCGATGAACGTGTTGCGATTGGAATCTCGCCTTGCCAGTGTCTTGGATTACATCGCTCGACTGAAGGTCGCGCTGTCCAAGATCGACAAGGAGTTATGGCTAGAGGATGTGCTTCTGAACGATCTCAAGTCACTGATGACTAGACTAAACAGCATCCCTGACCGAGTGCAGGCGTGGAAGAAGTCAGTTGCCCGCTGCGGTGCTGACGTGGCTTTATCACTCGTCCGCGTCCATTGCAAGGAAGTCAAAGAAGAGAAGCTGGCGGCTCTTAAGGTTGCCAACACTAAGAAGCTTCAATTCCAATCTTTCATGGAGACCTTCATTGACGCAACCACTCGCATCGCAGATGGCATCGACTTGGACAGTTTCGTCGAGCCAGCAAGTCCTCCTCCTTCCAAGTGAAAAACTTGATAACTTGACTTTATTTGCCTTGGAACGCCGAGTGATTCTGTAATCGTTAAACTCTTTCGGGCTTGACGCCCGAGTACTTTTGCTGGTGGTTCTAAACCTTCATGGACTTATCCGAACTTGGTTGCTTTATTTGGATGCAGTTGCTTTTGTCTGTATTGCTTTCGGATTTTTTGACTTAGGAGAATCTAGGACCGCAGCTGAATCTCCGAGTGAGAGGATGGCTCTACCCTCAGAGTTGACGTTGTACTTGTGGCGTAGCTCAGAGTGCAATGAGATGTTGTACTTGTGGCGCGGCTCAGAGTGCAACTATATGTTGTACTTGTGGCACAGCTCAGAGTGCAACCATACGTTGTACTTGTGGCGCAGCTCAGAGTGTGCGGCCAAGCTTCCGAGTGAGAGGGTTGCTCTTCACTCGGAGTATGTTTTGTAACTTAGGCGAGTACGGGATCGCAGCTAAGCCACCGAGTGAGAGGGTTGCTCTTCACTCGAGTGTTTTTGAAACTTAGGCGAGTACGGGATCACACCTAAGCCCCCGAGTGAGAGGGTTGCTCTTCACTTGGAGTGTTTTTGTAACTTAGGCGAGTACAGGATCGCAGCCAAGCCCCCGAGTGAGAGGGTTGCTCTTCACTCGGAGTGTTTTTGAAACTTAGGCGAGTACGGGATCGCAGCTAAGCCCCCGAGTGAGAGAGTTGCTCTTCACTCGGAGTGTTTTTGTAACTTAGGCGAGTACGGGATCGCAGCTAAGCCCCCGAGTGAGAGGGTTGCTCTTTCATAACCCACAAGTATATGGGATCAATTGTAGTCTCTTTCGATAAGTAAGAGTGTCGAACCCAACGAGGAGCTAAAGGTAGAACAAATATTCCCTCAAGTTCTATCGACCACCGATGCAACTCTACGCATGCTAGATGTTCGCTTTACCTAGAACAAGTATGAAACTAGAAGTGTTTGTTGGATAGGTTTGCAATATAATAAAGAGCACGTAAATAAAATCTAGGGGTTGTTTAGATAAAGAAACAACTAAGTTAGTTTTAGTAGAGAGCTTTTTGTCACGAGAAAGTTATTTGTCCCTAGGAAATCGATAACTAGACCGGTAATCACTATTGCAATTTTATTTGAGGGAGAGGCATAAGCTAACATACTTTCTCTTCTTGGATCATATGCACTTATGATTGGAACTCTAGCAAGCATCCACAACTACTAAAGATCATTAAGGTAAAACCCAACCATAGCATTAAAGTATCAAGTCCTCTTTATTCCCATACGCCATGACCCACTTATCCGTGTTTTTGTTTCAGTCACTCACGCAACACAGACAATAAGCAAACCATGAACATATTGCAAACCCTACAGCGGGGATCCCTCATGCTTGCGCAATACGGAGAGCACCATAGGACATCACCAATAATAAAACATGCAACTCAAACCAATCACGATCATCAATTAACCCATAGGACAAAACGGATCTACTCAAACATCATAGGATAGCAATACATCATTGGGTAATAATATGTAGCATTGAGCACCATGTTTAAGTAGAGATTACAGCGGGTAAAAGAGGGGTTACACCGCTGCATATAGAGGGGGAAAGAGTTGGTGATGACGGCGGTGAAGTTGTTGGTGTAGATTGCGGTGATGATGATGGCCCCGGCGGCGTTCCGGCGCCACCGGAAGCGAGGGGGAGAGAGCCCCCTCCTTCTTCTTCTTCCTTGGCCTTCTCCCTAGGTGGGAGAAGGGTTCTCCCTCTGGTCCTTTGTCTCCATGGCGTGGGAGGGGCGATAGCCCCTCTGAGATTGGATTTGTCTCTCTGTCTCTCTCTGTTTCTGCGCTCCCTGATTCTGCCCTTTCACTGTTTCTTAAATTCCCGGAGATCCGTGACTCCGATTGGGCTGAATTTTGAATACGATCTCTATACGGATATTAGCTTTCTTGCGGCGAAAGAAGGGCACCAACCGCCTTACGGGGTGGCCACGAGGGCCCAGGGCGCGCCTGACCCCCTAGGGTGCGCCCCCTTGCCTCGTGGCCCCCTCGGGCATCGTCTCGCGTTGATTCCACTTCCCAAAATTCATAAATATTCCAAAAAAACTCCGTCAGTTTTTATCCCATTTGGACTCCGTTTGATATGGATTTTCTGCAAAACAAAAAACATGCAACAAACAGGAACTGGCACTGGGCACTGGATCAATATGTTAGTCCCAAAAATAGTATAAAAAGTTGCCAAAAGTATATGAAAGTTGTAGAATATTGGCATGGAACAATCAAAAATTATAGATAGGACGGAGACGTATCAACATCCCCAAGCTTAATTCCTGCTCGTCCTCGAGTAGGTAAATAATAAAAAAGATAATTTTTGATGTGGAATGCTACCTAGCATAATCTTGATCATATAATCTAATCATGGCATGAATATTAAGACACGAGTGATTCAAAGAAATAGTCTATCGTTTGACATTAAGACAATAATACTTCAAGCATACTAATAAAGCAATCATGTCTTTTCAAAATAACATGGCCAAAGAAAGTTATGCCTACAAAATCATATTGTCTGGCTATGCTCCATCTTCACCACACAAAGTATTCAAATCATGCACAACCCCAGTTTCAGCCAAGCAATTGTTTCATACTTTAATATTCTCAAACTTTTTCAACTTTCACGCAATACATGAGCGTAGCCATGGATATAGCACTATAGGTGGAATAGAATATGATGGTGGAGGTTTTGTGGAGAAGACAAAAAGGAGAAAGTCTCACATCGACGCGGCTAATCAACGGGCTATGGAAATGCCCATCAATTGATGCCAATGCGAGGAGTAGGGAATGCCATGCAACGGATGCACTAGAGCTATAAGTATATGAAAGCTCAAACTGAAAACTAAGTGGGGGTGCATCCAACTTGCTTGCTTATGAAGACCTCAGGCATTTGAGGAAGCCCATCATCGGAATATACAAGCCAAGTTCTATAATGAAAATTCCCAGTAGTATATGAAAGTGATAACTCAAGAGACTCTCTATATGAAGAACATGGTGCTACTTTGAAGCACAAGTGTGGTAAAAGTATAGTAACATTGTCCCTTCTCTCTTTTCTCTCATTTTTTTTATTTTTTTTTCTTCTTATTTTCTCTTTTTTGTAGGCTTCTTTGGCCTCTCTATTTTTTGGGGGCTTCTTTGGCCACTTTTATTTTGATAACCTCGCATGGGATAATGTTCTAATAATGATGATCATCACACTTTTATTTACTTACAACTCGATATTACAACTCGATACTAGAACAAAGATATGACTCTTATGAATGCCTCCAGCGGTGTACTGGGATGTGCAATGATCTAGCGTAGAAAAGATATCAAAAAACGGACAAGCCATGAAAACATCATGCTAGCTATCTTACGATCATGCAAAGCAATATGACAATGAATGCTCAAGTCATGTGTATGATGATGATGGAAGTTGCATGGCAATATATCTCGGAATGGCTATGGAAATGCCATGATAGGTAGGCATGGTGGCTGTTTTGAGGAAGATATAAGGAGGCTTATGTGTGATAGAGCGTATCCTATCACGGGGTTTGGATGCACTGGCGAAGTTTGCACCAACTCTCGGGGTGAGAAAGGGCAATGCACGGTACCGAAAAGGCTAGCAATGATGGAAGGGTGAGAGTGCGTATAATCCATGGATTCAACATTAGTCATAAAGAACTCACATACTTATTGCAAAAATTTAGAAGCTATCGAAACCAAGTATTAGACGCATGCTCCTAGGGGAAGGGTTGGTAGGAGTTAACCATCTCGCGATCCCGACCTCCACACAAAGGATGACAATCAAAAAATAAATCATGCTCCGACTTCGTTACATAACGGTTCACCATACGTGCATGCTTCGGGAATCACAACCCTCAACACAAGTATTTCTACAATCCACAACTACCCACTAGCATGACTCTAATATCACCACCATTATACCGCAAAACTATTGCAAGGAATCAAACATATCATATTCAATGATCTACAAGTTTTATGTAGGATTTTATGACTAACCATGTGAATGACCAATTCCTGTCAATTCTCTAAATAGATATAAGTGAAGCACGACAGTTTAATTCTTTCTACAAAAGATATGCCCACGCTCTAACAAATATGAGTGAAGCAAAAGAGCATTCTACAAATGGCGGTTTTCTATGTGAAGAGAAACAGGCAATCCAAACTTCAAATGATATAAGTGAAGCACATGAAGCATTCTATAAAGTCATACTCAAAAGATATAAGTGAAGTGCAAAGAGAATTCTATAAATCAACCATGTACTATCTCATACCAGCATCGTGCATAAAAGAAAAGTGAAAACTAAATGCAAAAGACGCTTCAACATTTGCACATATCACATGAACGAAACGAATCCGAAAACATACAGATACTTGTCGAAGAAAGATGGGATGCCTTCCGGGGCATCCCCAAGCTTAGACGCTTAAGTCTCCTTGAATATTTACTTGGGGTGCCTTGGGCATCCCCAAGCTTGAGCTCTTGCCTCTCCTCCTTCTCCTCACATCGAGACCTCCTCGATCTTTGAACACTTCATCCACACAAAACTGAATAGAAAGCTCGGTAAGATCCGTTAGTATAATAAAGAAAATCACTACTCTAAGTACTGTTGCAAACCAATTCATATTTTGTTTTTTCATTCTAGCTACTGTAATATAACTTTTCCATGGCTTAATCCACTGATAGAAATTGATAGTTTCATCAAAACAAGCAAACTATGCATTAAAAACAGAATCTGCCTTAAACAGGACAGTCTGTAGTAATATGAACATTAACCATACTTCTGGTACTCCAAAAATTCTTCCAAAATTAGGACAAATAAAAACTTTGTATAGAAAGACAGTGCAAAAAGTTTCACAACCATTTGATGTTCCAGTAAAAAATGTAAAATCGCGCACTACAGCCAAAGTTTCTGTCCTGCACCGCACAAACCAACAAGCATTGTAAACATCCTAAAGGCAAACCTTGGCACATTATTTTTATAATAAAATGGAATTGTACAAGGGGATAATTATTTTTGTTGAAAAGTTTCTGTAATCAAGATTCACAAAGTTTCCGTGAGCATGAACAAAGTTCAAGGCTAGCTCCCACTTTAACAATGCTCGTCTTTCTCACTTTCGCTTTTCTTTTTGAAAAAGTTTTAGGTTCCCCTCTTTATTTTTTTGTTTTTAAACTTTATAAAAGCACCCAACAGAAATAAATGACTCTCTAAAACTTCCGGGTTGTCTCCCTGGCAGCGCTTTCTTTAAAGCCATTAAGCTAGGCATATAGTGCTCAAGTAATGGATCCACCCAGATCCCAAGGTATATCAAAGCCAATTTTAATTAACAATGATTTGTGATTTAGTAGTGAGCACAAAGTAACATATATCATGCAACAACGAAGTCTAACTCTCTTCCTATGCATCGGCATGTCATAAAAGAACAATTCATGCACACATAGTAAAGGCCAATGCATAGTATAAACAGTTTCTTGCAATTTATCGTGTTGGAAACATAGAGAGGCGGAGATGTAGTTCCTCTCTCATAATAATTGCAAGTAGGAGCAGCAAGCACATGCATATTATATTCATAAAAATCATCATGTGCAACGGTAAAAGGCAACCCATCAATATAATCCTTAATAAGTGCAAACTTCTCCGATATAGTGTAGTCGGGAGAATTCAAAAAGATAATAGGACTATCATGCGTGGGTGCAATAGCAACAATTTCATGTTTAACATAAGGAACTATAGCAAGTTCATCTCCATAAGCATAATTCATATTGGCATCTTGGCCACAAGCATAGCAAGCATCATCAAAAAGGGATATTTTAAAAGAATCAACGGGATCATAACAATCATCATAGCAATCATCCTTCGGTAAATTCGAAGGGAAATTAAATAATGTATGAGTTGAAGAGTTACTATCATTAGAAGGTGGGCACGGGTAGCTAATCCGCTCTTCCTCGTTTTGTTCTTCGCTCTCCTCATCATCTTTTTCATCCAATGAGCCCATAGTTTCATCAATTCCTTCTTCCATAGACTCCTGCAAAATATTAGTCTCTTCTTGGACAGCGGAGGAGTCCTCAATATATGGTTTAACATAGGCATTAGAAGCATAATTATCATAACAATATTTAAGTATGGCAAAATTTTCAGATTTGTAAAGAGTAGCATCATACTTTCCAATCAAAGAAGCAATTTTATAAGCACCCTTAAAAGCAACAAATTCTTCAATTTGTTGAACATCATAGTAATTATAAACACCCTTAGCATACGAAGATATGATTCTATTATCACTAAACTCACATTGATAGGGAAGGTGTTTCTTAGGGTTTTCAGAACAACAAGTAAAATCATATATTTCACATAAATTCCAAGCATAGCACTGCAAACGATGAATTTGATCCAGTAAAAGTTTCCCTTTTTCAGTTATGCGATGTCGCACATAAAAAGTATGCTCATCTAAAGATTTGCCCTCAACTAAGCTAGTTGGGGTTTCAGCACGAGCACATAGGGATCGAAGATGATCCAAGTAAAAAAGCTTCAGGAGGGTGATAGATTTTGAGCGGTACTCCAACCATTGGTTCAGTAGGTACAACTAATTTTTTTGGTATTTTGCGTTTCCTACCCATAACTAAAGATAGAAAACAACTAAGAACATCAAATAAAAATTACTTAGTGATAAA
The DNA here is from genome assembly GCF_002575655.3 of Aegilops tauschii subsp. strangulata. NCBI lineage: Eukaryota > Viridiplantae > Streptophyta > Magnoliopsida > Poales > Poaceae > Aegilops > Aegilops tauschii. The sequence continues at coordinate 114,300,610 of NC_053039.3, read as the reverse complement.
GCAAACAAGCACACACGAGAATATTCACCCCACGCTATTGCTCCCCGGCAACGGCGCCAGAAAAAGGTCTTGATAACCCACAAGTATAGGGGATCAATTGTAGCCTCTTTCGATAAGTAGGAGTGTCGAATCCAACGAGGAGCTAAAGGTAGAACAAATATTCCCTCAAGTTCTATCGACCACCGATACAACTCTACGCACGCTTGACGTTCGCTTTACCTAGAACAAGTATGAAACTAGAAGTGTTTGTTGGATAGGTTTGCAAGATAATAAAGAGCACATAAATAAAATCTAGGGGCTGTTTAGATAAATACACAACTAAGTTAGTTTTAGTAGAGAGCTTTTTGTCACGAGAAAGTTATTTGTCCCTAGGCAATCGATAACTAGACCGGTAATCACTATTGCAATTTTATTTGAGGGAGAGGCATAAGCTAACATACTTTCTCTTCTTGGATCATATGCACTTATGATTGGAACTCTAGCAAGCATCCGCAACTACTAAAGATCATTAAGGTAAAACCCAACCATAGCATTAAAGTATCAAGTCCTCTTTATTCCCATACGCCATGACCCACTTATCCGTGTTTGTGTTTCAGTCACTCACGCAGCGCAGACAATAAGCAAACCATGAACATATTGCAAACCCTACAGCGGGGATCCCTCACGCTTGCGTGATACGGAGAGCACCATAGGACAGCACCAATAATAAAACATGCAACTCAAACCAATCACGATCATCAATTAACCCATAGGACAAAACGGATCTACTCAAACATCATAGGATAGCAATACATCATTGGGAAATAATATATAGCGTTGAGCACCATGTTTAAGTAGAGATTACAGCGGGTAAAAGAGGGGTTACACCGCTGCATAGAGAGGGAAAGAGTTGGTGATGACGGCGGTGAAGTTGTTGGTGTAGATTGCGGTGATGATGATGGCCCCGGCGGCGTTCCGGCGCCACCGGAAGCGAGGGGGAGAGAGCCCCCTCCTTCTTATTCTTCCTTGGCCTTCTCCCTAGGTGGGAGAAGGGTTCTCCCTCTGGTCCTTGGTCTCCATGGCGTGGGAGGGGCGAGAGCCCCTCTGAGATTGGATTTGTCTCTCTATCTCTCTCTGTTTCTGCGCTCCCTGATTCTGCCCTTTCACCGTTTCTTAAATTCCCGGAGATCCGTAACTCCGACAGGGCTGAATTTTGGACACGGTCTCTATCCGGATATTAGCTTTCTTGCGGCAAAAGAAGGGCACCAACCGCCTTACAGGGTGGCCACGAGGGCCCAGGGCGCGCCCCCTTGCCTCGTGGCCCCCTCGGGCATTGTCTCGCGTTGATTCCACTTCCCAAAATTCATAAATATTCCAAAAAAATCTCCGTTAGTTTTTTATCCCGTTTGGACTCCGTTTGATATGGATTTTCTGCAAAACAAAAAATATGCAACAAACAGGAACTGGCACTGGGCACTGGATCAATATGTTAGTCCCAAAAATAGTACAAAAAGTTGCGAAAAGTATATGAAAGTTGTAGAATATTGGCATGGAATAATCAAAAATTATAGATAGGATGGAGACATATCACTCTTCACTCAGAGTGTTTTTGTAACCTAGGCGAGTATGGGATCGCAGCTGAGCCCCTGAGTGAGAGGGTTGCTCTTCACACGGAGTATTTTTGAAACTTAGGCGAATAGGGTTCGCGGCTAAGCCCCCGAGTGAGAGGGTTGCTCTTCACTCAGTGTGTTTTTGAAACTTAGTTTAATCGGGTTCGCGGCTAAGCCACCCACTGGGGAATTTGAACACACATGCTTATGTGAAAACAATCATTAAGATATTGCAAAAATCCTGTCTTTGATAAGCAAACTGAAAGATTCTTATTACAACTCGTCGATCCGAGTGTTTAGGTATAAAAATGGCGGAGCAGATCCGCATTCCACGAGCGTGGCTCGTCTTCTTTCTTGGCTACGTTGTAACGGTGATACGCCCCATTGTGGAGCACCTTGGTGATGATGAGGGGCCCTTCCCAGGCCGTAGCAAGCTTGTGAGACCGTTTCTGGTGCACTCGGAGCACAAGGTCTCCTTCCTGAAATGCTCGACCTCTGACATTTCGAGCATGGAATCGACGCGGGTCTTGTTGATAGATGGTCGACCGAATCAGGGCCATCTCTCGTTCCTCCTCTAGGAGATCAACTGCATCCTGGCGTGCATGTTCTACTTCAGCTTCTGAGAAGAATTCCACTCGGGGGGCATTGTGCAGCAAATCACTCGGAAGCACGTCATCAGCACCATATACCATGCAGAAAGGGGTTCGATCAGTCGATCGATTGGGAGTCGTTCTCAATCCCCATAGGACAGATGGCAACTCAGTCACCCAAGCTCCAGCTGCGTGCTTGAGGTCGCGCATCAATCGGGGTTTCAGCCCTTGTAGGATCAAGCCATTCACTCTTTCCGCCTGCCCATTCGACTCCGGGTGCGCAACGGATGCGTAATTGACCCGAGTGCCTTGGGAAGCGCAGAATGCTCTGAACTCATCAGAATCAAAGTTGGAGCCGTTATCTGTCATAATTTTGTGAGGGACTCCATATCGGAATATCAGCTCTCTGATGAAACAAATGGCAGTGCTTGAGTCAAGATTCTTGATAGGCATGGCCTCGATCCATTTGGTGAACTTGTCGACTGCTACGAGAAAATGAGTGAAGCCGCTTCTACAAGTCTTGAAAGGTCCAACCATGTCCAACCCCCAAACTGCAAATGGCCAAACGAGTGGAATAGTTTTCAAGGCAGATGCAGGCTTGTGAGACATGTTTGAGTAAAACTGGCAACCTTCGCACTTGTCGACTATATCTTTAGCCATCTCATTCGCACGCGGCTAGTAAAATCTCGCTCGGTATGCTTTGGCCACGATGGTCCGAGAGGATGCGTGGTGACCACAGGTCCCCGAGTGAATCTCATTTAAGATCAGTCGACCTTCTTCTGGAGAGATGCAACGCTGAGTTACTCCGGTAACACTTTCTCTGTAAAGTTGTCCACTTATCACCGTGAAGGCTTTGGATCTGTGGATGATCTGGCGGGCCTCATCTTCATCCTCTGGGAGTTCCTGCCTAAGCAGATATGCAATATATGGCACTGTCCAGTCGGGGGTGATTACCAAAACTTCCATAATCAGGTCGACCACCGCTGGCACTTCAACTTCAGTCGGATTGGTTGAACTTATCGGTTACGGGGGCTCCTCCGTAAAGGGATCTTCTTGAACTGACGGGGTGTGGAGATGCTCCAAGAACACATTATTGGGAATAGGTTTCCGAGTGGCGGCTGCTTGATTCTTGAGTCGGGGTATGTGGTGGAGCTTCAACCCTTCAAACTTCTTCTCTAACTTTCTCACTGCATTGCGGTAACCGGTCATGGCAGGGCTCCTGATGTCCCACTCCTTCATTACCTGATTGACCACCAAATATGAGTCGTCGTAGACCATCAGGCGACGGACGCCAAGTGAGATGGCCATACACAATCCATATAAAAGTGCCTCATACTCAGCTTCATTGTTTGAGGAGTCGAAGTGAATTTGAAGGACATAACTGAGCTTGTCGCCTCTTGGGGATACCAGGACCACTCCAGCACCAGAACTGTTCAACATCTTGGACCCATCAAAGAACATAGTCCAATGTTCCGAGTGAACCTGAGTCGGTTGCTGTTGTTCAATCCACTTGGCGAGGAAATATGCTATTGCTCAAGACTTGATTGCTTTCTTTGCTTAGAACTTGATATCCAAAAGAAGGAGTTCAATCGCCCACTTGGCCACTCGATGGGTTGCATCTCGATTGTTCAGAATTTCTGCTAATGGAGCGTCGCTGATGACTGAAACCGAGTGGTCTGCAAAGTAATGTGCAACTTTCTTTGTGGTCAAATAAATCCCATAGACAAGCTTCTCGTAATGCGGATACCTTTGCTTGGACGGAGTCAAGACTTCAGAAATATAGTACACTGGGCGTTGAACTTTGTAGGCTTTGCCTTCTTCTTCCCGCTCGACTGTGAGCACTATGCTGACAACTTGTCCAGTGGCTGCGATATATAACAATAGAGGCTCTTTGCTGACTGGGGCAGCAAGCACCGGCTGGGTGGAAAGTAGGGCTTTGAGCTCTACAAACGTTGTTTCGGCTTCGGGAGTCCACTCGAACTTGTCAGATTTATTCATCAGTCAGTAAAGAGGCAATGCCTTTTCACCGAGATGAGAGATGAATCGGCTCAATGTAGCCAAACAACTAGTAAGCTTGTGAACATCATGCACACGCACAGGGCATTTCATTCGGAGAATTGCTCCAACCTTTTCTAGGTTAGCATGGATCCCTCGTTCGGAAACAAGAAAACCGAGTAACTTTCTGCCTGGGACTCCGAATGTGCACTTTGACGGATTGAGCTTGATATCATATCTTCTTAAGTTGGCAAAAGTTTCAGCGAGGTCAGTTAATAGGTCGAAACCTTTGCGTGACTTGACCACGATATCATCCATGTACGCTTCCACGTTCCGACTGATTTGAGTGAGCATGCACTTCTGAATCATGCGCATGAACGTGGCACCAGCATTCTTGAGACCAAAGGGCATGGTAACATAGCAAAAACACCCGAATGGGGTGATGAAGGCTGTTTTTATTTCATCGGGTCCATACAGTCGGATCTGATGGTACCCGGAATACGCATCCAAAAAGGGCAAACGCTCACACCCCGCAGTTGAGTCGACAATCTGGTCGATACGAGGGAGAGGGGAGTGATCTTTCGGGCAGGCCCAATTGATGTGCTTGAAGTCGATGCACATTTGGAGTGAATCATCTTTCTTGGGGACCATGACAACATTGGTGAGTCACTCGGAGTAGTATATCTCGCGGATGAACTCTGATGCCAGAAGCCGAGCCACCTCTTTGCCAATTGCCTTCCTCTTCTCCACGACGAACCGACAAAGATGTTCTTTGACAGGTTTTGCTTTTGGGTCGACGCGCAAACGGTGCTCAGCCAGTCCCCTAGGTACACCCGACATGTCAGATGGTTTCCATGCGAATATGTCCCAGTTCTCACGGAGGAACTGGATGAGTGCTTCTTCCTATTTGCTGTCGAGCGTTGTTGAGATGTGGGTCGAAGCAACATTGGGATCAGTCGGGTGAATATGAACAGGCTTTGTCTCTCCGGCCGACTGAAACGCAGACTTTGAAGCAGGCTTCTTAGCTCGCAACAAATCACTCGGATCTGCATTCTTCTGATATTCTTCCATTTCTACTACTGCCATCTGTTCATCGGCAATCTTTGAGCCCTTCTGGAGGCACTCTTCCACTCTTTGCCGATTCCCTGTGACTGTGATCACGCCTCTGGGACCAGGCATCTTCAACTTGAGGTATACGTAACATGGTCGAGCCATGAAATGAGCATATGCGGGCCTGCCCAGAATAGCGTGGTAAGCACTGTGAAAATTCACCACCTCAAACGTCAACTTTTCCTTGCGGTAATTCTTTGAATCACCGAAAACCACATCAAGAGTGATTTGACCGAGTGGATCTGCTTTCTTTCCTGGGATGACTCCGTGGAATCGCATGTTGCTCTCACTAAGCTTGGACATCGGGATGCCCATCCCTCGGAGGGTCTCAGCATACAGAATGTTCAAACCACTGCCACCATCCATCAGAACCTTGGTCAGTCGGGTGCCCCCAACGACTGGGTCGACCACCTACGATTGCCGCCCGGGGGTAGCAACGTGCGCTGGGTGATCGGACTTGCCGAATGTAATGGGAGTTTTTGACCACTTCAAATAGGTCGTAGTTGCCGGACCAACCATGTTCACTTCTCTATTGATAACTTCCAGTCGACTTTTGCTCTTGATGTCAGCAAAAATCACCAAAGTAGCATTGACATTGGGGTAACCATCATCTTCCTCTTTGTCCTCTTCCTTATCAGATTCCTTCTCCTTCTCACTAGGCTGACCCTCCTGGAAACTCTGAATCAGGAGTCGACACTGTCAAGTGGTATGCTTGGGCAGAATCAAGTTACCATCTTCATCTTTTTTAGTGTGTATGTGACACGGTAAATCAAGAACGTCGTTTTCCGACTGATCTTTCACTTTTTTAGGGATCCACAGCCCTTTAGGCATTCCCTTGAACTTCCCTTGATTCAAAACTGCGGCCTCAGTAGGACCTGCAGGTTCAGCCTTGCGCTTCTGCTTCCAACTGGAATTTCCACCTCCGATGTCCTGGGCGACTGGTTTACTCTTGTCACTGCGGAGTCGGTCTTCCTCTTCGCCGTTAGCTTACCGAGTGGCTATTTCCATCATTCGGGCCAGGGACATGTCTCCTGACCGACTGAATTTTAGGTTGAGCTCTCTGTATCGAACGCCCTCTTTGAAGGCGCAAACTGCCTGGTGCTCTGACACATTTTCTACAGTATGATGAAGAGTAGTCCATCTCTGGATGAAGTCTCTCAAAGTCTCATTCCGCTTCTGAACACAGTGTTGCAATTCAGTCAGCCTGGCGGGTCGTTTGCAGGTGCCCTCGAATGTTTTGATCAACACTCGGGCTAACTCTTCCCAACTTAAAATACTTCCAAGGGCCAACTGATTCAACCAAGCTCTGGTTGAACCTTCAAGCATCAGGGGGAGGTGCTTCATGGCTACATCATCGTTGCCTCCACCAATCTGCACTGCCACTCGGTAATCTTCTAGCCATGTGTCGGGCTTCGACTCACCGGTGAACTTACTCACGCCCATTGCCAACATGAAGTTGGGAGGGATCTCAGTAGCTCGGATGGCTCTACTGAAACATTCGGGCCCAGAAACATGTACCCTGCTTCCACTCGGACGGTTTCTGTCTTGTCCTTCTCTGTGTGCCCTGCCCCTGTCGACCAAGCCTTGTACGAGATGTGATCTCGCATTGAACCTAGGCTCTCTTGGGTCGACTGGAGCTCTTTGCTCATCACCATACGGACGCATGTCATCATACCACCTGGGCATGTACGATCCGCCCCTCGGAGGGGGCGTAGGCACTCGACGGTGGTCATCACAGGCATATCGATGATCATACTGTCTGTGGCCTCGATCCAAGTACTGATCCTGGCGGTGACCACGATCGTCACGCCGTGGAGGCGATCTTGGACTGTGTGCTGACTGAACAGTGTCTGCAACCACAGATCTGCTGTGAATTATGTTGCGCGACTGGGAAACAGCCGAGTTTTGTTCACCCCCCGCTCGGAGCAGCGCTCGGATCTGCAGCAAACCTCTACCGGCTTCCGAACGAGATGGCTGAATTGACTCTGCTATACATGCTGCAGCTGCAAGATTCTAGACCGGAGTGCGGTATACCTGAGGTTCAGGCGGAAACCATTATCGTGGTCGTCGACTGGATTCGGGGATCTGCCGACGGGCGCGTTCGTCGAGTGAGTGTTGGAGATTCTCCAAACGCGCGCGCTCAGCTAAAGAAGCCAGGCGCGCAGCCTCTAAGGCCCAAGCCTCAGAGGTCTCCCCAATGATGGGGGTATGGAGTGCCTCCACGTTGCGATGATGCAGCTCTTCCCTCTGCTCTGAAGTGAGGGCTTGGGGATGATATTCGTCGTGACCATGCGATGGACCGCCGCCGCCATCTCCACCGCCACTGCGACAGAACCCAGGCGGGCTGCGAGGCGAGTCGACCATGAGGACTTCCGCCGCGGGGTCTGTGTCCGCGGAACCAGTCGACAGATCGACTGGTCCGTAAAGAGACTCGTCCGGCTCGACAGCCGCAACTTGAGGGGTGGCTGACTGGCGAGCCACTGCATGCTTCACCCACCGCTGAAGCCGCGACTGAGCGGATCGCTTGCGGCGGTGTACAGCGGGGAGAGCAGATGACATGGGAGCCGACTGATACTGGGTCGATGGCTGCCGTAGGAGGATGCCGCAGGCACTCGCACGGAAATGTGTCGCCCCGCGAATTGAAGGACCTCAACATCGAGGGGGGCTTCTTGGAGCCAGGCGGAGTCGTCGGCAACGAAGACGAGCGCGCCAAGACGGATCTCGTGGCCGAAGGCCAAACCACCGCCAGAAACCATGTTGATGGAGATCGGAAAAACTGCAACCTCACCGGAAGTCACTAAGACACCGGCCCCACGGTGGGCGCCAACTGTCGTGGGAGTAAGTCTGACAGTAAGAGTAGAGGGTACGTAGGAGGAGGCAAGGCCCTAGCTACGGCGAGGTTGTGCACGCTAGGTTTATGAGTTCAGGCCCTTCTCGGAGGAAGTAATAGCCCTACGTCTCGGTGCCCGGAGGCTTGTCGACTGGATTATGAGTGAGAGTTACAGGGGGTGCGAACCCTTGTGCCAGAGGAGGGGTGGCTTATATAGAGTGCGCCAGGCCCCTCCAGCCCTCAGTTACACAGGGTTCAATGTGAGTTAAGACAGGGGCATTACTGGTAACGCCTGTTATAAATGACTATTAATGAACTTTAAGACTACGGAGTGAACGCCTGATCGTTGCTATACTGGGGTGACTATAGGTCTTCTGTGCTCCGACTGATTCCTCGGTATGGTCGAGTGGTATTAAGGTATCCGAGTGAAGTAGCTGGTCGAGTGGATTGCACTCCAAGGTGATTTTAGTCGGTATCTTCTGTTGATCTTTGAATATCTTTGATCTTAGGGCAGTGTCCTTGGGTGGGTCGTCTAGGTCAGGCCTATGACCCTACCCTAGGTACATGGCATCGTCAAGCATCCCATGGCAAGGGCAGTGGCAGTGGCCATGGTATCATCTGTGTGGAGAGTGACTAGAGTGGTTTTGGAGAAGTTGATGGTGAGGCCCGTAGCGTGCGCGAAATTGTTTAGGGTTACTTTGAGGGTTGCGGCGGCGACAGGAGAGGCGGCTGCAATGATGAGCGTATCATCGGCGTATTGGAGAACGGTGGGAGGTAGGTGGGAGAAGATGGGGTGGTGGAGAGCTGTTGAAGCAGGTCAGCGACGATGAGGAAAAGGTAGGGGGAGGCCGGGTCACCTTGCCGCAGGCCATTCTTGCATTGTATCCAGTTGCCTGGGACACCATTCAGGAGAATGGCAGCTTTGCCCGTGTGGAGAATGTTTTGGATCCAGTTACTGAAGGTTTGAGAGAAACCACGAACGGCTAGGATCCTGTCAAGGGCAGGCCAAGCCACGGAGTCGAAGGCTTTTCAAAAGTCGAGCTTAAAAACCATGGTTGGTCGTTTGCGAATGTGGCAAGAGCTAATGAGGTCGGCTGCAAAAACGTAGTTTTCGGCAATATTCCTGCCGGAGATGAACCCAGTCTGGTTACCATGAACTAACATAGGAATAAGCGGTTTGAGATAAGAGGTGAGGACTTTAGCAACAGCTTTGATTGGGCAGTTCTGCAGAGAGATTGGTATGAAAGCGTCGGGTGAGTTTGGCGTGTCCTTCTTTGGGAGGAGGACGATGTGAGCACAGTTTAGACGTTCTGTATCTGCCACACCTTGGTGAAATTGGGAGAAGAAAGGTAGAACTATGTGTTTGACTATGGGCCAGTAAGTTCTATAAAAGGATGGTCCGAACCCGTCTGGCCCAGGGCTGGCTTGGGGGTTCATTTGAAAGAAAGCAAGCTTGATTTCCTCTTCGGAGAATTTCTCATCAAGGACGTGGAGGCCGGTCACAGGCTGTGGATATATAGCATTCAGATCAAAAGCCCAGGACGTATTGGCTGGAGTAACGATGAGGGAAACGACGAAATCCCTTAGGATCTCGGCTTTGTGGTGGTGACAGGTGAAGTCCGTCGCGTGTGAGTGTAAAGATTTTATTTTTTTCTTAACCGTTGGGAGGCAGACATGTGGAAGAATTTTGTGTTTCCCCGCCATGGATGGCCCGTGACACTTTAGCATGCCATCTCCGATAAGTCATTTTTTCTTGGATTGTGCATTTGAGGATAGAGACGATAATCTTGCGAGTGAGGAGTTCTAGTTGGGAGAGAGCCCTAGATTCTTCAGTGTGATCTAATGCAGCGATTGCAGATTTGCAACGAGATTCACAAAGAGGAGTAGGGATACGTGAACGTGCCCATTTTTTTAGTCCGGCCCGAGATTTTTTGAGCGAGGAGGCAAGGTAGCGGCGGAGTTGATTGACGATGTGGGCCGGGATGGGGCCCAGGTTCTCCTGACAATATCTCCATGTGGCCTGAAATGGGCCCAGCCAGGCTCAAATTTAAAAAAGTTGGACCGAGGAATCATTGTGGTGACGTGGATGAGGAGGGGAACGTGATCGGATGTAAAACACGTGAGCGATCATAGATATGTGTTAGGGAAGGCATCGGCCCATGCTAGGTTAAAGAAAGCGCGATCGATCCGTTCTAAGGTGGGTGTATCTCTATTGTTCGACCAAGTGAATTGGCGATCAAGGAGCGGCAGTTTGATGGGGGCTAGATTGTCTAAGGTTTGGTTAAAAGCATTGGCCTCAGACTGCCGGAAGGTGTTATTGTTTTTGTCAGAGGGGAAGCGAAGGAGGTTGAAGTCTCCAACAACCAGCCAGGGAGAATCATCTGGTTGTGATATAGCTAGGAGCTCATCTAGGAAGGATTGCTTGAGCGCACGTGAAGAAGGGGAGTAGATATTGGTGATGGCAATGTTGCGAGCACATGCCGTTGATTGCAAAATCAGGGTGGAGGAGAAGGTGTGGTGGGTGAACGAGACAACTTGAAGAGAAGTTGTGTTGACGGCATAAATAGTGCCGCCAGCCGTGCCCACTGCGGGAAGTGAGAATACTTGGTCGAGATGACGTGGCAAGAAAGATCTAAGTTTGAGGTCAGAGTAAGTATCGAGTTTTGACTCTTGCAAGAGGGCAGTGTGAGGTTTGATCGCAATCACTCAGAGAGGATGTCAGAGCACTTGGCATCATCGCCTAATCCACGTACATTCCAAGAGCAAATAGAGAATGCAGCATTACTCATTAAAAAGGTTCATACACCAATAGGCAAAGTAGAAGTACAATGTTTCTAAGGAAGCAAAAGTTACAGAGAGGCGTGATGGCAGTACTGGAACTAACGGCAGTAGGTACGGTGACCAAAAGTGAAACGACACACTCAGTACATGCGGAGTAACAGAGACGGACGAGAGCGTCCGATTACGCCCCGGCGGGCAGTGCACGCGTGGAGTGCTGATCATGGTGCATCATCCTCACCGGAGGCAGAGGCCTCGGATTAAAGGATGGCGTCAACATGGCCGTCGTCGGCACCACAGAGTAGCGCAATGGCAGCCAGGTCTTCTGCAGAGGCAGGAGGGGCATCGGCAACGTCGAGGCGGGCATCCTGGATGGCACGATCAATGGTTGTGCCCACGTCCGCAGCAGAGAGGCGAGCAGCCTTGGCCTTAACGGCCTTGGCGAGCATGGGAGAGTACTTGGCCTCCTTGCCAGCAAGCCGCGCGCTACGGCGCAGCTTGTCCTTGGAGTAGGAGTGGTGATGGACAGCCTTGCGCAAATGTTTATCACATAAAAAGTGTGTGTGATGGACAGCCTATGCCACACAGTTTCTTCTATGCACCGTGTGCGATGCATTCAACAACGCAAGAGATAAAATTGTTAATACCATCTGCAATGGCAACGCTATCACAAACGATTTAATGGGGAAAATTGTGTGTGATGTACCTGCGAACGGAAACGTTTTCCTTGGAATGACTGTGTGGGATGTATATACGAACGGAAATGTACTTCTTGGATTAACTGTGTGGGATGGACATACTAACGAAAACGCATTCCTTGGATTGGCTGTGTAGAATGTACATACAAATGGAAACGTTTAGCCGGGACTGACTGTGTGGGATGTACTTACGACCGAAAATGATTGGGCCCATATAATTGTATTTTTTTAACACAACTATACGTATAACCGTATTTGATCGCTCGCCCATCACACATGACCTCATTTTGCCCAGCGTGTGTGACTGAAGGGCCTATCCCCGACGGTTTCTGGGTCGTGTGGGAAGGACCCCCCTATCGCCCACACTCACTTTGCGACAGTTCAAAATGTCATCGCGGAAAGGGGTTAAAACCGTTTGTATAGCACCTCGTTGTACTAGTGGGGACAAGATTCAGAGGGACTTCGTCACTGGCCTTCCCAAGTCACAAAGGGGTAACGATGATATATTTGTCGTCATTGACCAATTCTCCAAAGTTGTGCACTTTCTGCCAGTCAAGGACACAATCACTGCTAGTCAATTAGCAAACTTGTATATCTCTAGAATAGTGACACTTCACGACATTCCTAAGGAGATCAGTTCAGACCGCGACAGTATTTTCACCTCGAAGTTCTGGGATAGTTTCCAAGAGGCAATGGGAACTCATATAACCTGGAGCACTGCTTATCACCCCCAGTCCCAAGGTCAAGTCGAGCGAGTCAATCAAATTCTTGAAGATATGATGTGTGCTTGTGTTATCTCTTTTGGCAAGAAATGGGAAGAATCTCTCCCTTATGCTAAATTCTCGTATAACAACAGCTATCAAGATAGCTTGAAGATGGCACCCTTCGAGGTACCTTATGGACGTAAGTGTCGAACCCCTCTGAATTGGTCAGAAACTGGGGAACGGCCGCTCATTGGTCCGGACATTATCCAACAAGCTGAAGAGCAAGCCCACATTGTTCGGAATAATCTCAAGGCGGCCCAGTCCCGCCAGAAGAGCAACTATGACCGTAAACACTAAGGTTCTACCTATCAACCTGGTGAGCAAGCTTATCTGCTTGTCACTCCTTTGAGAGACACTCATCGGTTCGGAGTCAAGGGCAAGTTAGCTCCTCACTACATTTGTCCCTTCCACATTCTCGCCCGTCGTGGACATCGGGCTTATAAATTGGAATTGCCACTTCAATTCTCTCACGTCCATGACGTCTTCCATGTTTCACAACTTCGTTGTTGCTTCAAGGACCTGCACCGTGAAGTGGATCCTGAATTAATCGAAGTACAAGATGATCTCACATACAAGGAGCATCCGATCCGCATTATTGAAGAAGCTGAACGTCGAACCCGTTAGAAGGTTACCAAGTTCCTCAAGGTGCAGTGGTCGAATCATACTAAAAATGAAGCCACTTGGGAACGCGAGGATAAGCTTCGTGTAGAATACCCCGATCTTTTGCCTTCTACCTCTAAACTCTCGAGACGAGAATGTCTTTTAGAGGAGGAGAGTTTTAACACCCCTATGTAATGAGCTTCAGTGATCATCATAATTAATCTAAGTCATTTTGCTAAACAGTGCTTGATCATCTTTTGATCCATATCTCATTTCAAATTCCACTTTGAAATCAAATTCAAATTATAAGTGAAATTGAGAAATTCACAAACACGAAAAGTAAAAAGTTAATGTGATGGCAAATAATCCATAGTCAATTATGGTGAGAAGCCAACATTTTATAAAGTGGTTAAGTGCCCTAAAATAATTAAATCAGGGGCCAAAACAATATTTTAATTGCTTTTAAATTATAAAAATTCCAAACTAAGTTAAATAAATGCTAATTTTTTTGTCGCAATGGCTTAAATAATAACACTAATTAAGGTGCAAGTTTTATATTTTATAAAACTAAATTACTTTTGAAAATATAGGGAAAATAGAAACAAATAAAAAAGGAAATAAAAAAAGAACAGAGAAAAGCAAACTCGCACTATGCCACGGCCCAGGCGCGGCAATAGTGCCAGGCCAGCCCATTCAACCCATGCCCCACTGTCCCCCACCTCGCTACAAGGAGGCAAGGGAGGGGGCGACCATCCGCCGGCCACGCCGTCACCGTGGCGACCATCCCCGGCCACCCGAGCGGATAAGGCCTCGGACGCCCCTCGCTCCCTCCCCTAACCCTAGTCTTCCCAACTCTCCCTCACCCCCCCCCCTCGCACGCCCTCTCCTCTGTCGTCGCTGTCGCCGCCGCCGCATCGCCAAAGACGCGGCCACCGGCCACCCCGCGCCATCTGCTCATGTCCAGGAGGCTCGCCGCCCTTGTCTTCGTCCTCCCCAAACATCAGGACAAGCTGGACCGACCCCGAGCCTCGCCGTTGACCCGTCTGCACCACCTTGGTCGCCATCGCCATTGACGCCGATCGGCTCCACCTCGACCTCCTCCGGCTCCACCGAGCACCCCCGCCGGCCCCGCTGCGAACCTCGCTCCTCCTCGACCTCCCTTTGCTCCTTCTCGTGCCCTGTAGACTAGTCTCCATAGAGCACCGTCACCGTCGAACGTCATCGCCCCGGTCACTTCTGCCCGTCCTAGCTCACGCCCGAGCACTGCCTCGAGTTCCCAGGCCTCGCCGGAGCACAACGCAACCACCAGCTCCCCTCCATGTGCCCCGCACCGTCTATCCCGATGAGCCCTTGTAGCCACCGTTGCAGCTCGTCGGCGACGCCGTTCCCGGCCTCCCCAGCTGCTGTCGCGGCCACCACTCGATGTGGCCCTTTGCCGCATTCAAACGGGCCCCTCCGCGCGCCAAATGATGGCCGGACACGCGATCCTGAGCCCCTCCGCCATCCCTATGGTCGCCAGGGCTCTGTCGCCGGTGCGCCACCGCGGTTTAAACCACCCTGGGCCGCTGACCGGTGGGCCTAGGTGGTTAGCTGGCTAATTAGCCATCAACCCAAAACCTAACCCCACCCCCTGATATGTGGATCCACTTTGTAATTAGACTAATTAAGATTAGTTTAAAATTAAACTATGTTAATTAATAGGCCACTGATAGAAGGGGCCCACAGCTTAATCAGAAAAACTAGATTAGTGTAAAAACCATGTTAGTCTAATAGAGACTGACAAGTGGGTCCATTGGACCCCTTGACGAGTCAAAGGTTGACTAGTCAACTACCGCGTCATCAATTCACTGGCCCCACTTGTCAGCCCCTTTAATAGACCGATGTGTACACTGTGTGTGCACTTAGCATTTTCCTTTTTAATTTGAATTAATAATAATTTCAAAAAATGTTTAAATCTTTGAAAAATCATATAAATTAATCTGTAAGTAAGATGAAAATAATTTATATATGAAAATTGCTCCAAAAAATGTGATGAATCCGAATGTGCAATCCATTCATCTGTCACATGCCTATAACATGATGAACATGGATCCTTCCCCTCCGATTCATTTGTCAGAAAACTGCCAAATGCTGGGAAAACATTCCTAGATGTTTTCCCGCTTCGTCGGTATCATTAGCACTGCGTTAGGTCACCCCTAGCACTGCATATTTCCATGTCATGCATCGTGATGCATTTGTTTGCATTATATTTATTGTTTCTTCCCCCTCTTCTCTCCGGTAGACACCGAGACTGACGCTCCTGACTACTCCCCTGATGTCCAGCCACTCTCAGCAGAGTTTCCAGGCAAGCAAAACCCCCTTGATCATTCCTATATCGCCCATTCCTTCTCTCTCATGCTTGAATTAGAATTTGCTACTGTATTTGGTTGCTCCTATTCTGATGCATAGCCTGATTTTGTAACCTGCTATTATTACTTACTTGTTTATCATATATGCTTAGTATAGGTTGGTTAGTGATCCATCAGTGAACCCTCACCTTGTTCTTGTTGCCCCCGCTTTATCACCGATGAATCGATCAACATGATCGACGTCCAGAGCCCGACACATCACCGACACCCCCTTAGTTGTACGACTCTGGAGAGCTACTATCGAGTGCCAAGGGTGGTACCTCATAATGCACTCCTGATGATAACTCTGTAGTGTAGCTAATCGGTCGAGGATTACAGAGGGTGATTCCTCCTTCCCAACTCCCGATAACGACTCTGTCGTGCAAATCCTCAAGTGTGAACCCTCAAGGGTGATTCTTCCAAGTTCACCTTGGCGGTTACATCGAGTAGGAATTCATCGAGGGTGATTCCTCAGGGTTTCCCCCTTGATGTTATGGACACACGATTACTTTAACTTTACCCCGGAACCATGTTGAAGTCGGGTCGGCCCCTAGGGGTACCTGTAAGTGATGTGGAGTCGGGTTGACCGTGAGGGTACCCGCGAGATAATTACGCGGCCCAGCAGGGCATTCTTAGCCTTGCCCTAAGTCCGCGAGAAGCGTCGACGGGACCATAGATCATGGATCATTGATCATCTCCGCGTGCTCCCAAGGCACTATCGGGTTTGGATATGTTATCTGAGTAGGCCTCTGGCCTTTTCGCACTGGCCACCACGCAGGAATAAGTATGGGCACTCGGCGTCGTACGATTCTTCGAAAGCTCTTTGGGCGTCAGTGATTGAGCGGCGCACGCCCGGTTGGATGGTAACCACCTGCGCCTATATAAGGGGGTGGGTCTGCTCCAGGCCACATACGCAATGTGCGGGAGTGCAAAGGGCGATGGGCCCAAGGCCCCTGAGCGCTTGGGATGTAGACCGGCGTGATGGCCTCTCTGTTGAGCCTAGGTAGGACTACAGTGTGTCGATCAGCCGAGGCCCGGCATGACCCAGGAAAGTGTGTTCGGCCGGAGTTAATCAAGCGTGTTGGGTAAGTTTGTGCACCCCTGCAGGGAAGTTAATCTATTTGAATAGTCATATCCTCGGTAATGGACGCTCGGAGTTTTATCCCGATCTATACAACTAGAACTGGATACTGGAGACATGAAATGGTTATGATGGCTCCGGGAGTACTTTCTCGGAGGGAGTCGAGGAAGGATCTCTGTGCGTTACTACAACATACATACTACTTATGTTATGCTAATCTGCACTCTTCTAATGCTGCAAGATGCTTCAATATGCTAGTCTTTGATAGGCTAGGCCTTCCCCTCTATTATGGCATTTCTGCAGTTTAGTCCAAAGATATAGCCCCATTCCTTTGATACTGATGCATACTTAGTATAGATCTGATGTGAGTCTTGCGAGTACTTTGGATAAGTACTCACGGTTGCTTTTCTACCCCATTTCCCCTATACCCGATTGTTGCGATCAGATGACGGAGTCCAGGAGCCAGCTGACCCCGCCGACGACTACTATGATCCCGACGGAGCTTACTACTACGTGGAGACCGCCGACGACCAAAAGTAGTTAGGTGGCACCCAAGCAGGAGGCCTTCCCCTTTTTTGCTAGCCTTCTTAAGGCAGACTTGTTTGCTTTATGTCTGTACTCAAAAATTGTTGCTTCCGCTGACTCTTATGTATTCGAGCCCTTGAGGCCCCTGGCTTGTAATATAAAGCTTGTATTATTTTATTTGTGTCTAGAGTTGTGTTGTGATATCTTCCCGTGAGTCTCTGATATTGATCGTGTGCATTTACGTGTATGATTAGTGCACGATTAAGTTGGGGCGTCACAAGCCACTAAAGGGACTCAATGTTTCTGCTGTGAGCAAAAAGCACACTGGAAGCACAACTGCAATAAGTACTTGGGGGATAAGAAAAATGGTTCTTCCGGTAAAGGTATAAAATTATACAAAGTTAATGTTATTCTACTTTTTGATTTTCTGTATGTCATGAGTATTTGATACTGATTGGTTGCTCTCAGTTGCAAACCAATGCAGGGACTACAAAAGCTCGCAAGTTGAAAGAAATGAAATCGTGATGCAAATCGGAATGGTGATGGGATCGCTACTCAAGACCGTTAAAGTCATGCCTTTAGTTTATCTTCAAGATTTATCTTAGGGCCGAATAATAGTTATTTCGTTTTGGAGTTGTGTAAAACAATATGTTTTGGGTTATAAGATGGATATTCTTATAAGTTTTGAACAATGGTTGTTCAAGTTGTTATAAGAATATGTTCTGAATTTACCTCTATTATTGGTGGTTTATTCATGAAATCTTGAATTGAAAGTTTATAACATTAATCATAAATGTCTTGAGAAGACTCATAAACACCAATTAAATGTGAACTTCTTGGTTATATCGAAAAATAATCTTCATGTAGATGAAGTATTAAAGTCAAATCAGTTGACAAAAAATACATGGTGATGCAAATAATCCGATGAGCAAACCAGGGCGCGGTGGATAATTATACTTTATTAATGATTTGAGTAAATATGATTTACTTGATATAAATCTGAAATGATTGAAAGGTTCAAAGAAATTCAGAATGAAATACATGAAAGGTTCAAAGAAATTCAGAATGACGATAAGAATCATCATGACAGAAGATAAAGGGTCATTTATCTAGGTCATGAGTTTGGCAAAACACTCGAATAATTGTGGAATTGTTTATTATGGATCTACTTTTATTAAGTTTGGGGGTATGCAATTGAAACAACTACATATAGACTAAACAAAGCACCACATAATAGTCTCGTAAAATGACACCACATGAGTTATGGAGTTCATCTAGACAAATGCTAATTTGTAGGTTATCCCAAAGAAGTAGTTGGGTATTCCTTCTACCAAAAATTCAAAGACAAAGTGTTTGTCACAAAGAATGAACACTTTCTCGAGAAGGAGTTTTCTCGCGAAAGAAGTAAGTGGGAGGACAGTGCAGCTTGATAAGATTATGGAATCTCTGGCAGAAGTAAGCAGGATTAACAAACCGGAAGTTGTTCCAAAAGTTGTTCGCAGCTGAGCCATAAGTTACTACACCAGCCGTAGAAACTCTATTTAAAGCTTGTAACTGAACAACGTAGACTAGGAAAAGTTAATGAACCTCCCGAACAATCTCATAATGAGATATTCATCTTAGAAGAAGATGAACCTACGCACTACAATGAAGCGATGGCGGTGCCCAGCTTGAAGGAATGGATTATAGCCATGCACACCAAAATGGAGTTCATATACAATAAAGTATGGAACTTGCACTACTGCGGGATGCTGCTAACGCGACACTACGATCAGAGACCCTTCGACAAAACTGTGTGTGATGCAATAATCGCAAACAGTGATGAAAAAACCATCAAAAAAGGTGCAAAACATTTGCGATGACAGATGCATCAAACACGGTTCAGATTTTAGTTGCGTGTGCGATGAAGGGCATACGGTTAAGTTCAATGAACTATTTGAGATGAGGAAGAAGAACATAAACGGGCAGCCAGATGAAGATGTGTGCGATATATAGCATACGGTTCACTTGGATGAACTGTTTGTGATTAGGCAACACAAAAGAAACGGTCAGCCAGATCAAGGTGTGTGTGATATACGGCATACGATTCACTTGGATGAACTGTTTGCTTTGAGCCAAGAGAACAGAAACGGTTCAATTTAACAGGATGTGTGCGATACGCGGCAAATAGGTCTGTAAACAGAAATGTGTGCGAAGACCGATAATAACACAGACGATTGCTTCTAATAAGACGTATGTGATATGCTCTGTCTACACAACATCTATTGGCCATTGGGCGACCGGCGATCACCCGGGTATGCCATAAGGATGCGAAGAGGCATCCTATATCAGCAAGGACAAGCAGTTCCACCAATAGCTCATCTAAGAGAACTCTCAAGTTAACTGTGCTTAGGCTGGAGCAGCCGTCAGATGGGTGACTGGATGGGAAGTTGTCTTGATGTTAAATTATCTGATGGGATGGATCATTGAGGTCAAATTAAATGACCTCTATTATCCATCCCATCAGTTAGATTAACCTCGAGGTCCTTCTTTTTTATTTTTATTTTTATTTTTTTAACACATGTTAAAGAAGGTCTACCGCATTACTTTTTGACAATGTGCGATACATGGCATACAGTTGATCCATCCGACCTGTTTGTGATGGAATAAGCCGTGTGTGTTGTGGGCAAACGCTTGCTATTATACAACTGTTTGCGATTGATGAATTCATCACCGACGGGTTCCGTAGTGTGGTCCGTGTTCATATGATCATCATCTACTTCTTGTGCTAGCTCGATGTTCCTTATATGCTAAGTTTCCATTAATTGATGGCATTTTATGAACACGCCACTGTTTCCCGCCATTTTCTCACCTGTTTCCCGCCACCCAGCGATATTGCGCATAAACCTAGCCGGCGCACGACGCACTGAGGCAACAAGCGCAGCCTGTAGCACATCCACCTTTCCCCAAGCATGCCAACCCACCAAAGCGCCGCCTCTGCCATCAACCTCGTCGACGAGGAAAACGAGAAGGCACCACGGCCCGTCAAGGCCGAGGCGCTCCCCAGCAACATGATGAACAACGCCGTGCTGCGCGTCATCGCCAGGGTTGAGCAGACCCTTGGCGCATGGCGCTTGAGCACCGAGGATCAAGATAGGCATGTCAGCACCGAGAGGCTACAGCTCGCCGCACAACATGATCGATGGCGCGCCGCAGAGCAAGCTAGGCGCGTCCGCACAGATAGGGTGCGGCTCACCGCACGGCGAGACCATTGGAGCGCCGCAGAGCAAGAGGCGCAGCGCGCCGCACGGCAAGGGCGGATCCATCGGCGCTTGCCTGCTATCGACACGGCGTCGCAGCTGGGTACATGTCCCGTTAGTACCCCCATTCCTCGCCACGAGTGGGTAGAGGCCCTCTGCGCCGTACTTGCACCTGAGGCCGACCGCGTCGTACTTGCACCAGATGCCCGCCGCGCTGTTCGCATGGGTCGCGTCGTTCGCCTTGTCCGCGGCCCGCTCGATGCCAACATGCTGGTCGATAGGCTCGACCGCCTCCTTGGCACAGGTGTCCACCTGGGCGCAGTAGAGGAACATGGTCGTCGCATCCTCGAGCTGGTGATCTCCGATGAAATAGCCAACTTGGAGCTCGAGATCGTGCTCTAGATGTACCGCAAGCGTGTCGACCGCTTGGACGAACGCCTGCACAAGTTCAGGCAGAGCCAAGAGCTACCGTAGGCAAGGGCAGCTGGTCATGGTCTCATGGACGCGTTTTATTTTTTTGAGTCGTTTCGACGTGGATAGCTATGTATTAACAGCAATCATAGTATTGCTCTGTTTCAATGTGTGTACCCTGTTTTCCGTTCTTATATGTTTTGTTTCAATGTCTGTATATATGCTTTCCATTCTGTATATGTGGATGATAACAGCTAGATTCAAATAAGTATACAAAAACGGATAGAAAATGGAATTCATAATATATATATATATATATATATTAATTGTACATTATTTCATCACAAAATATATATAATATCATCACATATACGTGATGATACTTAACTACTAGGTACAATGCGTAAAATTGAAAATGAACAATACTAAAACTAATATTCCCTCTTGATGTGCGGAGGCAGTACTCCGCCTCCTCCGCCTCGCAGCGCTTGACGTACCAATCTGCCTCTTGCTGGCGGACGAGCGTGGACGATCTTGCCATTTCGTTGGGCGCCCACCGGAGCTCCTCGTTGGTGGCACGCTGGAGCTTATCGTCCCACCTCCACGCAGCGATGAGGCACCTAGCGCCTTTGACCTTCCTCGCAAAGTACCCATCTTCATACACCTCCTCTGCACGGCGACGCGCCGGCCCCCAAATCTCCACCTTCTCCTTTTCCCAGGCGGCATCACGGGCTTCATAGGCCGCCTGGTACCTAGCTTCCTCCTCCGCCATCTCCTTCTTGAATGCCACTTGCCTGGCTTTCTCAACCGGCGGTAGTGACTTCCACAGACAAAGATTGTACTGGCCCCAAAACCAACCCAAAGTTGGGGGGTCCGGCGCAACCTCGTCTGGCGGCGCGTACGGGTCCTCCTCGTCGCTGCTCTTCGACTGAGCTTCTTGGGGGGCGGCGACTCCTCGTCGGCACGTGGGTAGATCGGCGGCGCCATGGCAGAGATTTGAGAGAGAGGGGGGGCGAGCGAGGGGAGGATGTAGATGAGAATGCAGGCAGGACGACGTGAGCAAGGTAGTATTTATTGGCGGCCGGAATCTAGATCGACAGGAACAGTACACATGTCGGTCGCCGGAATTTACGAGTACTGTAGTTTGAATTACACACGATTCCCGCATTAGAATCCATGTGTGAACATAATAGCTGATGGTTTCCAATACAGAACCGTGTCTGATTAATAACCCCCGCCATTCACCTTCCAAACCTCGAGGCGCGAAATACAGTGCCAATCGTGTGGGGGCCGGTTGTCTTGCCAGATCTTTACATTTTCTTTTTAGAACACCGGATATTTACATCGTCTGAAGATTTTTTAACTCGCACACAAGTACACAAAAATATGATTTTTCAAACCGTTATGGTTAGCCGTTGCATGTAGATGTAGTTCGAATTTGAATTACAGTCATTAAATGGCTAGAAAATCACTTAAATGTCTTTAAAATGTCAAATGACCCCTGAAATTTTCCAAATTTTCACATGACAGTTGTATTAGTGCACGTTAAATGTAGAAAAAAATTTGAAGGCCGTAAGGGGAAGCTATCTCCCGTTCGTCATCAAACATGCATTGTTCCCTCTCGGAACCACTAGCCTTCTAGTGAGTTGCTCCGGTTTGTGAGGGTGTGTGTCCAAACTTTCGTCAAACAGGCCATTTTTTTACCACATCATCTTGGTGGCATGACATTACGTCAAGCAAGGTTTCATGTTTTTCTGATCATTTTTTAATTTTTTGGAATTTAAATGCCATGGCACTCCATGCATGTACATGTGTCCATGCCGTGAGACCAATATGTTTGAAAATTCCTTCTAATTTACTCCACATGGAGTTAACTCGCACACAAGTACGCAAATATGATTTTTCAAACCGTTATGGTTAGCTGGTGCATGTAGATGTAGTTCAAATTTGAATTACGGTCAATAAATGGCTAGAAAATCACTTAAATGTCTTTAAAAGGTCAAATGACCCCTGAAATTTTCCAAATTTTCACATGACAGTTGCATTAGTGCACGTTAAATGTAGAAAAACAATTGAAGGCCGCAAGGGGAAGCTATCTCCCGTTCGTCATCAAACATGCATTGTTCCCTCTCGGAACCACTAGCCTTCTAGTGAGTTGCTCCGGTTTGTGAGGGGTGTGTGTCCAAACTTTCGTCAAACAGGCCAATTTTTTTACCACATCATCTTGATGGCATGACATTATATCAAACAAGGTTTCATGTTTTTCTGATCATTTTTTCATTTTTTGGAATTTAAATGCCATGGCACTCCATGCATGTACATGTGTCCATGTCGTGAGACCAATATGTTTGAAAATTACTTCTAATTTACTGCACATGGAATTAACTCGCACACAAGTACGCAAATATGATTTTTCAAACCGTTATGGTTAGCCGTTGCATGTAGATGTAGTTTAAATTTGAATTACGGTTAATAAATGGCTAGAAAATCACTTAAATGTCTTCAAAAGGTCAAATGAACCCTAAAAATTTCCAAATTTTCACATGACAGTTGTATTAGCGCACGTTAAACGTAGAAAAAATTTGAAGGCCGTAAGGGGAAGCTATCTCTCGTTCGTCATCAAACATGCATTGTTCCCTCTCGGAACCACTAGCATTCTAGTAAGTTGCTCCGGTTTGTGAGGGGTGTGTGTCCAAATTTTCGTCAAACATGCCAAATTTTTTACCACATCATCTTGGTGGCATGACATTACATCAACCAAGGTTTCATGTGTTTCTGATATTTTTTTAATTTTTTGGAATTTAAATGCCATGGCACTCCATGCTTAATTGTATCATAGCCGTTAGACCAATATGTTTGAAAATTCCTTCCAATTTACTGCACGTGGAATTAAATCACACACAAGTACACAAATATGATTTTTCAAACCGTTATGGTTAGCCTTTGCATGTACATCTAGTTCTAATTTGAATTATGGTCATTAAATGGCTAGAAAATCACTTAAATGTCTTTAAAAGGTCAAATGAACCCTGAAAATTTCCAAAATTTGACATGAAAGTTGTATTAGTGCATGTTACACGTAGAAAACATTTGAAGGCCATAAGAGGAAGCTATCTCCCATTCGTCATCAAACATGCATTGTTCCCTATCGGAACCACGAGCCTTCTAGTGAGTTGCTCCGGTTTGTGAGGGGTGTGTGTCCAAACTTTCGTCAAACATGCCAAATTTTTCACCACATCATCTTCATGGCATGACATTACATCAACCAAGGTTTCATGTGTTTCTGATCTTTTTTTAATTTTTTGGAATTTAAATGCCATGGCACTCCATGCTTAATTGTGTCATAGCCGTTAGACCAATATGTTTGAAAATTACTTCCAATTTACTGCACATGGAATTAAATCGCACACAAGTACACAAAATATGACTTTTCAAACTGTTATGGTTAGCTGTTGCATGTACATATAGTTCAAATTTCAATTACGGTCATTAAATGGCTAGAAAATCACTTAAATGTCTTAAAAGGTCAAATGACCCCTGAAGTTTTCCAAAATTTGACATGACAGTTGTATTAGTACTACAAATTTTCTCGTACATTTAAAACACCATCCGTTGCCACTTTATTCCAAATTCGTCTTTCACAGCTAATAAAAATATCTACAACATCACACACCGTTGTTTTGTAGGAACCGTTTGCGATGAAAATTTCTGGGTCTATTTAAGTCTTCCTCCTTAAGCTTCGCCGGCTCATCTGCTCTAGTGTCGGCAACCCCCGAATCCACGAATCCCGATCCCCATTCCTGCACCCCCTTCTTGCAAAGATGATGCTGTGGAAACGCTTCGTGAAGGCCCGTATGATGGCCGCGTCCCCCCCCCCCCTCGAGCGCCGCCACCTGCGCTGAGAGCGCGGCCGCTTCCACCGAGAGGGTGTCTGCGGCAGCTAACAGGGCAGCTGCAGCAGCCGAGACGGCTGCTGCTGCTGCTGCGACGGCGGCTGCAAACGCCGAGAGCGCTTGAGCTGCCGTCTGTGCCGCCGATGTCGCCCTGGCCCGGGTCGACGCCATCCACGCCAAGATATTCCAGGCCACCTCGGAATCCAGCATGCAACCCATGTCCGAAAAGGCGGTGGTGTCCATGGAGCACCTGCTTCCTCATGAGGTCGCCGGGCGGGAGCTGGAGATGCAGGAGGCGTCGGAGATCGAGGAGCGCCGGGAGGAGGAGTTGCGCGTGGCCGAGGTCGAGGTAGAGAAGAGTCTGTCCATCGAGGAACCGGTGGTGGAGTACCAACGCGAGCTCTGGCGCAGCCACTACTACGAGTACTACAACCTTGAGGGCGGCGCCGAGGATGAGGACGAGGGCGAGGACGTGGTCGACTTCAGCAGGGGGGACGAAGAGTCCACCAACGGCGGCATGTCGCCAGGACAAGTCATCGACGTCTCATCTCACACCGGCGATGCATAGGCCGACGCGGCGGCGGATTTGTTAAAATTATCGTACTTAGGCTTTGTTTTTAATGTTGGTCTTTTGTTAGAGCAATGTTTATGTCAACTGTCTCTGTTTAATTACTAAAATTGCTCGATTCAGTAAGTGTGGTCTGTCTGTTGTACGCTCTTTTGTGTGCCCAAATTAGCAAGCGATGTTAAATTATGCAATGACGTACCCGGGGAAATTTCCACCAAAATTTGAATTATCAAGCTCATCCCATGCGCGTAAAGCAGAAGAATCGTTTGCGATGCACACAATCATTCAAAGTGAATGGCGTCCGACGGCACCCCGCACAAAGTTTCCCTCCACATTTCGAAATTTTTGGCCTACCGCTGAAATATCTACCCCCCTACCCCACCCCCTTTTCTCCCCGACCACAAGTCGCATTTCCCATGTTTCCTCCTTCCTTCCTTCCTAAGCTATAGCCGCTTTGTCGCTTGCTTCCTCGCTCTCATCGTCTCGCATCCTACCGCTGG
Source organism: Aegilops tauschii subsp. strangulata (assembly GCF_002575655.3). Classification (NCBI taxonomy): domain Eukaryota; kingdom Viridiplantae; phylum Streptophyta; class Magnoliopsida; order Poales; family Poaceae; genus Aegilops; species Aegilops tauschii. The sequence goes on along the minus strand of NC_053039.3, from coordinate 114,275,052 downwards.
GGTCGCCATGGTCTTCTTCAAAGACCTCTCCAGCGGTTCCTCCGACGACGACGACTGCTTCACCACCCGGGTATGCCTCTCTTCTCTCTCTCTCTCTCGAGCTATGACTTGGAATGAAGTATTTTTACCTGGCGGTCGATTTGAGTCATTTCTTCCTCTTGTAGCTCCCTAGGACCATCAGTGGCAACGAATGGAGCGGGGTGGCTGAAGATCTATCTGCTCATTGTCACCATCAATCTCCATGAGTGAAGCTAGTTGCGTTTGAATCTGTGGACAGTGGGAGGAAGTTTCTGGCATGTGCAGAGAAGGTTAGACCCTCTTTCGTTGTTACAAATCATTTGTTAGATGTGATTCAGACACTGTCACGGTCCCAACCCATTCATACCACACCTTCAACCAAACGCATCCTAAGACAGTGTCACGGTTTGTACCTAGTATCTAAAATTGTTGCCATCTCATCAGCGGTGCCATTAGAAAACTACTTGGCACCGCTTCAACAGTTTGTGCAGCCAACTTTGGTCCACACATCCGAGCAGCCAAGCAGTAAAATACTAAATCTTTATGGCATGAAGGAACTGGGCATCGGAGCAACTAGGTGCTCCGGAGTCCGGGTCCCTGATTTTTTTCTGCTGCATCGGCTCGCCAATGCAGGGCACCGGTGCGAGATGTAGCAACAGTTGCCTTTACACCAGTTTTGGCATACATGGTGGATGGCCTTAGTGCTATTAGTTCTATGTTACTAAATTTGTGCATGTACACACCTGTTAGTATCAATTTGCTGTCATCCAAACACTGTCGCTATGCTGTTGTAGTTATATTTACCTTCCTCATAAAATGTTCAATTTGTTATTTATTGTACATGAGTAAGAACTTGTAGCGTTGTTGTAGTAAATTATTGTCGGGGAACGAAGTAATTTCAAAAAAATCCTATGCACACGCAAGATCATGGTGATGCATAGCAACGAGAGGGAAGAGTGTCGTCCATGTACCCTCGTAGACCGAAAGCGGAAGCGTTATGACAACGCGGTTGATGTAGTCGTACGTCTTCACGATCCGACCGATCCAAGTACCGAACGTACGGCACCTCCGAGTTCAGCACACATTCAGCTCGATGACATCCCACGAACTCCGATCCAGCAGAGCTTCACGGGAGAGTTCCGTCAGCACGACGGCGTGATGATGGTGATGATGCTGCTACCGACGCAGGGCTTCGCCTAAGCATCGCTACGACATGACCGAGGTGGATTATGGTGGAGGGGGCACCGCACACGGCTCGGAACAATCAACTTGTGTGTCTTTGGGTGCCCCCCTACCCCGTATATAAAGGAGCAAGGGGGAGGCCGGCCGGCCTTGGTGCGCCCCAAGGAGAGGAGGAATCCTCCTCCTAGTAGGAGTAGGATTCATCCTTTCCTAGTCCTACTAGCAAGGGGGAAGGGGGAAGGAAAGAGGGAGAGGGAGAGGGAAATAGGGGTCGCGCCCCCCTCCCCTAGTCCAATTCGGACTCCCCATGGGAGGGGGCGCGCCACCTCCTGGGCTGCTGCCCTCTCTCTCCCGAAGGCCCACTAAGGCCCAATACTTCCCCGGGGGGTTCCGCTAACCCCTCCGGCACTCCGATTTTCTCCGAAACCACCCGGAACACTTCCGGTGTCCGAATATAGCCGTCCAATATATCAATCTTTACGTCTCGACCATTTCGAGACTCCTCGTCATGTCTGTGATCACATCCGGGACTCCGAACTACCTTCGGTACATCAAATCACATAAACTCATAATACCGATCGTCACCTAATGTTAAGTGTGCGGACCCTACGGGTTTGAGAACTATGTAGACATGACCGAGACTCGTCTCCGGTCAATAACCAATAGAGGAACCTAGATGCTCATATTGGTTCCTACATATTCTACGAAGATCTTTATGGCTCAAACCGCATAACAACATACATTGTTCCCTTTGTCATCGGTATGTTACTTGCACGAGATTCGATCGTCGGTATCCTCATACCTAGCTCAATCTCGTTACCGGCAAGTCTATTTACTTGTTCCGTAATGCATCATCCCGCAACTAACTCATTAGTCACATTGCTTGCAAGGCTTATAGTGATGTGCATTACCGAGAGGGCCCAGAGATACCTCTCCGACAATCGGAGTGACAAATCCTAGTCTCGATCTATGCCAACTCAACAAGTACCATCGGAGACGCCTGTAGAGCACCTTTATAATCACCCAGTTACGTTGTGACATTTGGTAGCACACAAAGTGTTCCTCCGGTAATCGGGAGTTGCATAATCTCATAGTCATATGAACATGTATAAGTCATGAAGAAAGCAATAGCAGTAAACTAAAATGATCAAGTGCTAAGCTAACGGAATGGGTCAAGTCAATCTCATCATTCTCCTAATAATGTGATCCCATTTATCAAATGACAACTCATGTCTATGGTTAGGAAACTTAACCATCTTTGATAAACGAGCTAGTCAAGTAGAGGCATACTAGTGACACTCTGTTTGTCTATGTATTCACACATGTATGATGTTTCCGGTTAATACAATTCTAGCATGGATAATAAAAATTTATCATGAAATAAGGAAATAAATAATAACTCTATTATTGCCTCTAGGGCATATTTCCTTCAGTCTCCCACTTGCACTAGAGTCAATAATCTAAATTACACAGTAATGATTCTAACACCCATGGAGTCTTGGTGCTGATCATGTTTTGCTCGTGAGAGAGGCTTAGTCAACGGGTCTGCAACATTCAGATCCGTATGTATCATGCAAATCTCTATGTCTCCCACCTGGACTTGATCGCGGATGGAATTGAAGCGTCTCTTGATGTGCTTGGTTCTCTTGTGAAATCTGGATTCCTTTGCCAAGGCAATGGCACCAGTATTGTCACAAAAGTTTTTCATTGGACCCAATGCACTAGGTATGACACCTAGATCGGATATGAACTCCTTCATCCAGACTCCTTCATTTGCTGCTTCCGAAGCAGCTATGTACTCCGCTTCACACGTAGATCCCGCCACGACGCTTTGCTTAGAACTGCACCAACTGACAGCTCCACCGTTCAATAAAAACACGTATCCAGTTTGCGATTTAGAATCATCCGGATCAGTGTCAAAGCTTGCATCGACGTAACCATTTACGACGAGCTCTTTGTCACCTCCATAAACGAGAAACATATCCTTAGTCCTTTTCAGGTATTTCGAGATGTTCTTGACCGCTGTCCAGTGACCCACTCCTGGATTACTTTGGTACCTCCCTGCTAAACTAATAGCAAGGCACACATCAGGTCTGGTACACAGCATTGCATACATGATAGAGCCTATGGCTGAAGCATAGGGAACATCTTTCATCTTCTCTCTATCTTCTGAAGTGGTCGGGCATTGAGTCTGACTCAACTTCACACCTTGTAATACAGGCAAGAACCCTTTCTTTGCTTGATCCATTTTGAACTTCTTCAAAACTTTATCAAGGTATGTGCTTTGTGATAGTCCAGTTAAGCATCTTGATCTATCTCTATAGATCTTGATGCCCAATATATAAGTAGCTTCACCGAGGTCTTTCATCGAAAAACTCTTATTCAAGTATCCTTTTATGCTATCCGGTAATTTTATATCATTTCCAATCAACAATATGTCATCCACATATAATATTAGAAATGCTACAGAGCTCCCACTCACTTTCTTGTAAATACAGGCTTCTCCAAAAGTCTGTATAAAACCATATGCTTTGATCACACTATCAAAATGTTTGTTCCAACTCCAAGATGCTTGCACCAGTCCATAGATGGATCGCTGGAGCTTGCACACTTTGTCAGCATCCTTTGGATCGATAAAACCTTCAGGCTGCATCATATACAACTCTTCTTCCAGAAATCCATTCGGGAATGCAGTCTTTACATCCATTTGCCAAATTTCATAATCATAAAATGCGGCAATTGCTAACATGATTCGGACGGACTTAAGCATCGCTACGGGTGAGAAAGTCTCATCGTAGTCAACTCCTTGAACTTGTCGAAAACCTTTCGCAACAAGTCGAGCTTTGTAGACAGTAACATTACCGTCAGCGTCAGTCTTCTTCCTGAAAATCCATTTATTCTCGATGCCTTGCCGATCATCGGGCAAGTCAACCAAAGTCCATACTTTGTTCTCATACATGGATCCCATCTCAGATTTCATGGCCTCAAGCCATTTCGTGGAATCTGGGCTCATCATCGCTTCCTCATAGTTCGTAGGTTCGTCATGGTCAAGTAACATGACCTCCAGAACAGGATTATCGTACCATTCTGGTGCGGATCTTACTCTGGTTGACCTACGAGGTTTGGTAGTAACTTGATCTGAAGTTACATGATCATCATCATTAGCTTCCTCACTAATTGGTGTAGTAGTCACAGGAACAGATTTCTGTGATGAACTACTTTCCAATAAGGGAGCAGGTACAGTTACCTCATCAAGTTCTACTTTCCTCCCACTCACTTCTTTCGAGAGAAACTCCTTCTCTAGAAAGGATCCATTCTTAGCAACGAATGTCTTGCCTTCAGATCTGTGATAGAAGGTGTACCCAACAGTCTCCTTTGGGTATCCTATGAAGACACATTTCTCCGATTCGGGTTCGAGCTTATCAGGTTGAAGCTTTTTCACATAAGCATCGCAGCCCCAAACTTTAAGAAATGACAACTTTGGTTTCTTGCCAAACCACAGTTCATAAGGCGTCGTCTCAATGGATTTAGATGGTGCCCTATTTAACGTGAATGCAGCCATCTCTAAAGCATAACCCCAAAATGATAGTGGTAAGTCAGTAAGAGACATCATAGATCGCACCATATCTAGTAAAGTACGATTACGACGTTTGAACACACCATTACGCTGTGGTGTTCCGAGTGGCGTGAGTTGCGAAACTATTCCGCATTGTTTCAAATGAAGACCAAACTCATAACTCAAATATTCTCCTCCACGATCAGATCGTAGAAACTTTATTTTCTTGTTATGATGATTTTCCACTTCACTCTGAAATTCTTTGAACTTTTCAAATGTTTCAGACTTATGTTTCATCAAGTAGATATACCCATATCTGCTCAAATCATCTGTGAAGGTGAGAAAATAACGATACCCGCCGCGAGCCTCAATATTCATCGGACCACATACACCAGTATGTATGATTTCCATCAAATCTGTTGCTCGCTCCATTGTTCTGGAGAACGGCGTTTTAGTCATCTTGCCCATGAGGCATGGTTTGCAAGTACCAAGTGATTCATAATCAAGTGATTCCAAAAGTTCATCAGAATGGAGTTTCTTTACACCAATATGACCCAAACGGCAGTGCCACAAATAAGTTGCACTATCATTATCAACTCTGCATCTTTTGGCTTCAACATTATGAATATGTGTATCACTACTATCAAGATTCATCAAAAATAGACCACTCTTCAAGGGTGCATGACCATAAAACATATTACTCATATAAATAGAACAACCATTATTCTCATATTTAAATGAATAATCGTCTCGCATCAAACAAGATCCAGATATAATGTTCATGCTCAACGATGGCACCAAATAAAAATTATTCAGGTCTAAAACTAATCCCGAAGGTAGATGTAGAGGTAGCGTGCCGACGGCGATCACATCGACTTTGGAACCATTTCCCACGCGCATCGTCACCTCGTCCTTAGCCAATCTTCGCTTAATCCGTAGTACCTGTTTCGAGTTGCAGATATTAGCAACAGAACCAGTATCAAATACCCAGGTGCTACTGCGAGCTTTAGTAAGGTATACATCAATAACATGTATATCACATATACCTTTGCTCATCTTGCCATCCTTCTTATCCGCCAAATACTTGGGGCAGTTCCGCTTCCAGTGGCCAGTCCCTTTGCAGTAGAAGCACTCAGTCTCAGGCTTAGGTCCAGACTTGGGTTTCTTCTCCTGAGCAGCAACTTGTTTGCCGTTCTTCTTGAAGTTCCCCTTCTTCTTCCCATTCCCCTTTTTCTTGAAACTGGTGGTCTTGTTGACCATCAACACTTGATGCTCCTTCTTGATTTCTACCTCCGCAACTTTTAGCATCGCGAAGAGCTCGGGAATTGTCTTGTCCATCCCTTGCATGTTATAGTTCATCACGAAGCTTTTGTAGCTTGGTGGCGGTGATTGAAGAATTCTGTCAATGACACTATCATCCGGAAGATTAACTCCCAGTTGAATCAAGTGATTGTTATACCCAGACATTTTGAGTATATGCTCACTGACAGAACTATTCTCCTCCATCTTGCAGTTGTAGAACTTATTGGAGACTTCATATCTCTCAATCCGGGCATTTGCTTGAAATATTAACTTCAACTCCTGGAACATCTCATATGCTCCATGACGTTCAAACCGTCGTTGAAGTCCCGGTTCTAAGCCGTAAAGCATGGCACACTGAACTATCGAGTAGTCAGCAGCTTTGCTCTGCTAGACGTTCATAACATCTGGCGTTGCTCCTGCAGCGGGTTTGGCACCCAGCGGTGCTTCCAGAACATAATTCTTCTGTGCAGCAATGAGGATAATCCTCAAGTTATGGACCCAGTCCGTGTAATTGCTACCATCATCTTTCAACTTTGCTTTCTCAAGGAACGCATTAAAATTCAACGGAACAACAGCACGGGCCATCTATCTACAACAACATAGACATGCAAAATACTATTAGGTACTAAGTTCATGATAAATTAAAGTTCAATTAATCAAATTACTTAAGAACTCCCACTTAGATAGACATCCCTCTAATCATCTAAGTGATCACGTGATCCATATCAACTAAACCATGTCCGATCATCACGTGAGATGGAGTAGTTTTCAATGGTGAACATCACTATGTTGATCATATCTACTATATGATTCACGCTCGACCTTTCGGTCTCAGTGTTCCGAGGCCATATCTGCATATGCTAGGCTCGTCAAGTTTAACCCGAGTATTTCTGAGTGTGCAAAACTGGCCTGCACCCATTGTATTTGAATGTAGAGCTTATCACACCCGATCATCACGTGGTGTCTCGGCACGACGAACTTTGGCAACGGTGCATACTCAGGGAGAACACTTGTACCTTGAAATTTAGTGAGGGATCATCTTATAATGCTACCGTCAATCAAAGCAGAATAAGATGCATAAAAGATAAACATCACATGCAATCAATATAAATGATATGATATGGCCATCATCATCTTGTGCCTTTGATCTCCATCTCCAAAGCACCATCATGATCACCATCGTCACTGGCGCGACACCTTGATCTCCATCGTAGCATCGTTGTCGTCTCGCCAACTATTGCTTCTATGACTATCGCTACCGCTTAGTGATAAAGTAAAGCAATTACATGGAGATTGCATTTCATACAATAAAGCGACAACCATATGGCTCCTGCCAGTTGCCGATAACTCTGTTACAAAACATGATCATCTCATACAATAAAATTTAGCATCATGTCTTGACCATATCACATCACAACATGCCCTGCAAAAACAAGTTAGACGTCCTCTACTTTGTTGTGCAAGTTTTACGTGGCTGCTACGGGCTGAGCAAGAACCGTTCTTACCTACGCATCAAAACCACAACGATGTTTTATCAAGTTAGTGTTGTTTTAACCTTCACAAGGACCAGGCGTAGCCACACTCGATTCAACTAAAGTTGGAGAAACTGACACCCGCCAACCACCTGTGTGCGAAGCACGTCGGTAGAACCAGTCTCGCGTAAGCATACGTGTAATGTCGGTCCGGGCCGCTTCATCCAACAATACCGCCGAATCAAAGTATGACATGTTGGTAAGCAGTATGGCTTGTATCTCCCACAACTCACTTGTGTTCTACTCGTGCATATAACATCTACGCATAAACCTGGCTCGGATGCCACTGTCAGGGAACGAAGTAATTTCAAAAAAAATCCTACGCACACGCAAGATCATGATGATGCATAGCAACGAGAGGGGAGAGTGTTGTCCACGTACCCTCGTAGACCGAAAGCGGAAGCGTTATGACAACGCGGTTGATGTAGTCGTATGTCTTCACGATCCGACCGATCCAAGTACCGAACGTACGGCACCTCCGAGTTCAGCACACGTTCAGCTCGATGACGTCCCACGAACTCCGATCCAGCAGAGCTTCATGGGAGAGTTCCGTCATCACGACGGCATGATGACGGTGATGATGGTGCTACCGACGCAGGGCTTCGCACACGGCTTGGAACAATCAACTTGTGTGTCTTTGGGTGCCCCCCCCCGCCCCTGTATATAAAGGAGCAAGGGGGGAGGCCGGCCGGCCTTGGTGCGCCCCAAGGAGAGGAGGAATCCTCCTCCTAGTAGGAGTAGGATTCATCCTTTCCTAGTCCTACTAGGAAGGGGGAAGGGGGAAGGAAAGAGAGGGAGAGGGAGGGGGAAAGAGGGGCCGCACCCCCCCTCCCCTAGTCCAATTCGGACTCCCCATGGGAGGGGGTGCGCCACCTCCTGGGCTGCTGCCCTCTCTCTCCCCTAAGGCCCACTAAGGCCCAATACTTCCCCGGGGGGTTCCGGTAACCCCTCCGGCACTCCGGTTTTCTCCGAAACCACCCGGAACCCTTCCGATGTCCGAATATAGCCATCCAATATATCAATCTTTACATATCGACCATTTCGAGACTCCTCGTCATGTCCGTGATCACATCTGGGACTCCGAACTACCTTCAGTACATCAAATCACAAAACTCGTAATACCGATCGTCACCTAACGTTAAGCGTGCGGACCCTACGGGTTCGAGAACTATGTAGACATGACCGAGACTCGTCTCCGGTCAATAACCAATAGCATAACCTAGATGCTCATATTGGTTCCTACATATTCTACGAAGATCTTTATCGGTCAAACCGCATAACAACATACGTTGTTCCCTTTGTCATCGGTATGTTACTTGCCCGAGATTCGATCGTCGGTATCCTCATACCTAGCTCAATCTCATTACCGGCAAGTCTCTTTACTCGTTTCGTAATGCATCATCCCGCAACTAACTCATTAGTCACATTGCTTGCAAGGCTTATAGTGATGTGCATTACCGAGAGAGCCCAGAGATACCTCTCCGACAATCGGAGTGACAAATCCTAGTCTCGATATATGCCAACTCAACAAGTACCATCGGAGACGCCTGTAGAGCACCTTTATAATCACCCAGTTACGTTGTGACGTTTGGTAGCACACAAAGTGTTCCTCCGGTAATCGGGAGTTGCATAATCTCATAGTTATAGGAACATGTATAAGTCATGAAGAAACCAATAGCAGTAAACTAAAACGATCAAGTGCTAAGCTAACGGAATGGGTCAAGTCAATCTCATCATTCTCCTAATAATGTGATCCCGTTTATCAAATGACAACTCATGTCTATGGTTAGGAAACTTAACCATCTTTGATAAACGAGCTAGTCAAGTAGAGGCATACTAGTGACACTCCGTTTGTCTATGTATTCACACATGTATTATGTTTCCGGTTAATACAATTCTAGCATGAATAATAAACATTTATCATGAAATAAGGAAATAAATAATAACTTTATTATTGCCTCTAGGGCATATTTCCTTCAATTATAGCTTCTGATGTTTCGGAATTTGGTTGTTGTCTCAGTAGCAATTAATTCATTTGCACATTGATCTTTTTGAGAAGATATGTCATAATTAACATGTTTCTTTAGTTTTTCAAAATAAGCATTGGTGATTTTCTATGTTGCTATAAACCCATTTCCCCTACAATTGTTACTGATCTAGTTTTAAATATTATAGGATGAATGGAAGTGTTCTTACTTGGAGTGGGTTGATCAAGAGTGGCCACAGTCTTTGAAGATGTGCCTAGCAAAGCTCTGGAGCATGTATGAGGAAGAGAACAGAGGTAGGATTAGAGAAAGTGTTGTCAACGCTGAAGAATATTTGAAGATGCGGGATAAAAAGAGGAAGGTGGAGAATGAGCTCAGATTTTTTAAATGAGACTTTGCTAAGATGGTGTTGGTGAAGGAGGAGGCACTTTCCCAGTTGGCCAGTGCAAAACAGGTTCTTACTGAACTAAAAGCAGAGGTGGATAAGACGAGCTTGGATGATCTCGATTAGGGAAATGAATATATTGTTCTAATATTGTTCTTATGAAGTTGAACTAGCTATATGTTGTACTGTGCTGTTTTCAGGTAGCTATCGTACTGTGATGTTAAAATATATTTATGTGCCTGATATGAAATTGGCAAACAGCTGTTCGATATGAAATGTGAATTTGCGTAATACTAGAATTATTAATGTAAACTAATAAACCTGCTAAATGTGTCATGGAACTTTGCAAACGGTTCTAGCAATAAAAGCGCTTGTGATGGATAGCCCAATGCCACACAGTTTTCTTCATCAAAGTGTGTGATGTAGTTGATAAAAGCAAGCGGTTAACCAAGGCAGAGCGTGTGTGATAGTTACACCTATCACACATGAGCCTATAAATAAACCTGTGTGGGATGTACATACGAACGGAAACGTTTTCCCTGGATTGACTATGTGGTATGTACATATGAACGGAAACGTTTTCCCTGGATTGACTATGTGGGATGTACATTCGAATGGAAACGTTTTACCTGGATTGACTGTGTGGGGTGTACATACGAACGGAAACGTTCTCTCTGGATTGACTGTGTGGGATGTACATAAGAAGGGGAATGTATTCCTTGGATTGATTGTGTGTGATATACATAATAACGGAAATGTTTTTTTTGGGATTCACCGTGTGGGATGTACATACAAACGGAAATGATTGGGTTTCGATGCCTCGCCCGATCGCACACGAGCTCATTTTGCCCCAACCTGTGTGCCAGGAGGGCCTATCCCTGACGGTTTCTGGGTCGTGTGGGAAGTACCCCCCTATCCCCCACACTCACTTGGTGACGGTTCCAAATGCCATCGTGGAAAGGGGTTAAAAACCGTTTGTATAGCACCGACGCGTACCAGTGTTGGTTGATCCTCTAGAAGGTGTAGAGTTCAAATATGACAATTATGTTTGGAACTTGGTTGATTCTCCAGAAGGTATGAAGTAAATGGAATGGATGCCAAAACTAGTATCCTAAATGGAAAAGGATGTATGAATGATACAACCGGAAGGTTTTGTAGATCCTCATAATGAGGATGAGTGTGCAAGCTTCAAAAGTTTTTATATTTTGAAGCAAGTATCAAGGAGTTTGCTTTTGAAGCAAGATACAAACGAAATAGTTAAAAAGTTTGACTTTGTTGAAATGATAAAGAAACTTGTGAATTTTAGTGAGGGCTATATAGGATTTATAATCTTATATGTAAGAGACATGTTGTAGATTGGAAATAAAATAAAGTTTCTAAAGCACAATAATTTTTTTAAAGAGTATGTTTCCAGAAAACTAAAGCAAAGAAAATTATTGGACATAAAGATCTATAGAGATAGATCAAGACGTCTGATTGTGCTAAGCTAAATTTAATACATTGACAAGGTTTTAAAAGATTTAAAATGGAGAATCTGTTTTCTCCCAGTGTCACATAACATGATGCTTAGAAGAAATGAATGTCCTATGACAGTTGATAAGCTTGATCAGATAACTGGATTATTGAATCCATCATGAATGTTATGGTATGTATAAAGCCAAATGGCCAAATGTTTTATTTACTAAATGTTAGTAGCAGGTTGATCCTGGATTGGCTCACTAGGTAACTGTTAATATAATAAGTACCTCAGAAGGACAAAGGACTTGTCTATAGAGGAGATGAAGAAGTTCATTGTAAAAGGCTACACGAACACCAGCTTCATTACTAATATAAATTATATTGGGCTATGATTGTTTAGAATAGTTTTCAAGCATGAACAATATTGTGGATTCTATAACGTAAGCAGAATATGTTAAAAGCATTAGATGTTTCAAAGTTGTCTGAATCAAGAAGTGTCTTGATATAATTGGTGTGATCCCGAGTGTGATAAAACAAGTGACACTATATTATGAATATAGTTAATCAAGAAGTGTATTGATATAATTGGTGTGATCCCAAGTGCAATGAAACCAATGACACTGTATTATGAATAATAGTGCCATTGTTCGAAGCAAAAGGAATCAAGATCCTACAAAAGTCAGACATGACTAACACAAATATTACATGGTTTTGAATGTGTCAAAACCGATGACAAAGGCTTTACCACAAGCAAAGCATGAGTAACACTAGATAGGACATAGGTGTTAAATAGACTATGCAGCTAGATTATTGCCTCTAGTGCAAGTTAGAGTCTGTAGGAAATATGCCCTAGAGACAATAATATTGTATTATTATGTTTCCATTTTCATAATTAAGAGTTTACATTTCATGCTATAACGGTTATGATCCTGGAATATGTGATTCAGTGGAAAACTCATATCCACATGTGCAATAATAAGCGGTAAAAATAGGTTCCTAGTCTCGCCTCTAAGACTGGCTCAAGTGTTGTTTGTGATCATATTTTCCGGGTCTTAGGATATCATTAAATGTAACGATAGTCCTAAAACAATATTGAGAGTATGACGTTAGAAGAACGGTCATATTGAATCGACCCAAACTTGTTTGTTATACTTTGAGATAATATCTTCTAAAATCGATTGTTACAACACAGAGTGTTAGCATGTGGTTTTAGTCACTTCCTACCATACGGTGGAATTTGGGGTTGCTCAAACGTCATCTGTAACACTATGATCATAACAACAACTTACAGGTTCATCAGAAAGTTTAACAAGGGACTAGATGGCTCGAGAGTGGGATTTGCTCCTTCTATGATGGAGATATATTATTAGGGCCCTCTCGGTGTGAGGGCATCAATCATCGTCTGGCCAGACACAGGTGACTACGTCACGAGGATGTCAGAACACTTCAACGAGAAAGAAGAACAAAGTCGGTAAGAAGAAGAACGGTATAGTGAGCATGTCCATGACTCAAGAGGATACCAGCACACCTCGGGTTTTGTAAAGTATCATGACGCAAAGGGAACATCACATGATAACCAAAGATTCACGCAAATATCATTCGTGCAATCATAGGGATCGATATGGACGTCCATGATTACGCTATGGTCATTGAACGAAGGAGATTCGTTCATTTCTATGATTTACCGAACCTATGGGGTCACAAGCTTAGGGTAATCACGATTTGCTGAGTGTTAGTAGGAGGAGAGTATCAAGGATTTATTTGTGGAATTGTTTCATTAATATTCAGAATAGTTTCAAGAGGAATTAGAAGCGTTTTGGGGTCACCGAAAGGGTTTCAGAGTTTATCGGGCAATGCCGGGTATTACTAATAAATAACATATAGGTGGAAAATGTTTCCGGAGATGTTAAATTAATAATAAAAGGCTCTAGTAATTTTTAGAAGGCTTTTATATTTAATTTAATATCAACAGGCCTTAAAAGGCCAAGTGGTGGAAGGAATAATGGGCCACCATGGCCCAATAGGAAAGGATCCCCAAAGTGGGGACGCCAAATTGGAGTGGGGGAGGATTCCTCCTCCCTTCCCTTGGCCGACGCACCAAGGAGGGGCTTTCCCTCCTTAGTGGCAGCCCCTCCTCTCCCCTCTAACCTATATATACTATAGGATTTTGCCCTTTGGGACACGCAACTTTTGGAGTCTCCTCTAGTCCTCTAGTTCTAGTTCTAGTTGATCCTAGTTGATCAATTAGAGCTTGAACTAGATCCTCTAATCTCATTATTAGAAGCCATGTGTGGTTCTAGTCTCCTCCCTCTAATTCTTCGGCGACGATTAGCTCTGGACGGCGAAGCGCTGCCGGATCTTGAAGACCATACAGTTGCAACCAAGTAGAGAGGTCATGTTTTCGGTCTTCTGTTCAAGGGATCGTTCATCCATGATATGAGGGACTCCAAGTACGATCTACACCGACTCGTCTACTTCCGCTGCACTCCAGAGTCGATAATGATCATGATCCAGACCGTCTATGCATCTTCATATTGTTCCCGGGTGATCATAGGGCGGATTTTTTTGTTTTCTACTACGTTTCCCAACAAGGGGTGTGACCCCTTCTAAGGTCAGTGGCTCCCCAAGGGGTGCGCCCCAAACCCTAGCTAAATGCCTATAAATAAGGCTAAGTTTTGTGCAATCATTCGAGGTAGATATTGCGGTGATCTTCGGACTGGTACATACTTTTTCTTTTATTAATCCACACGATGGATGCTAGTGAACGGCACCTAACCGTCTAGAGGATGCACGGTCCTCAATAGTAACAAGTCCAAGCTAGAGGCTTGATCAAGTTCTTCGGTGATGCTCAATCACATTTCACTTTAGGCTCAGATTGTCATCTCTCACTTGGAATTTCTCGTATCAGTGAGAGGAGGTTGCTCAGACAACACTAGTCAGTTCACAAGGAGCATAAAACCCACAAAGGGTTGGGACAGGGGCTATTTATAGCCGGCAAGCAGGCCCAGGAACTAATATGACCATTGGGAGGGGACATGCCCATCCAGGAACCAACACGTGGCAACAACCGGATTTTGAACCATAGTGTACATGGACTGACTTGCGGGGCAAGACAATCAACTCATCTGCAAGGAATTTAACCCTAGTGTCCAAAGATACTACCCAAAAGACTTGCTTGGAAAGGAGAGTTCCAAGTCTTCGGTCACTAAAGAAATAGGTTCTATTAATTGAGCACACACACACACACGAGGACTTCAATCTTGCTTCACTTAGACCCCCCACTAATAGTGTGGTTTGCCCTCAAATGAAAAATAAAGAAACTAGTAAACAAAAGTCTACACAACAACTTCCAATTCTTCAATGGGCATTATGAAGACTTCAATGTTCTCACAACATTTTTAGGGCTCATCAATCATTGGTTAAAGCCAAATCCTCATGTGCTTTCACCTATGTGCACTCATTAAGACATTAGTCCTTAACTGTTTTGTCATTAATTATCCATAACCCTCAAGGGGACACTACATGCACTTAGTCTGGATCAGTGGATCCTTATGCGGTATGTGGCATTGCCACCTCTATAAAAAGCGATGAGTGGATACTCATCCTTTGATGCAGATGACTACCAATGGAGGCCAATATTTGATTTGGGCTAGAGTAGTGGTGCATGTGGACGTGGAGTTCCGTGGAGGCCTGCTTTTGTGGATATCTCTGATGGACACACCATGGTAGTTTGTGCGGAGTACCGAATGGCACCACTCTCGGATGATACATCATCAAGATGGCGACCCGAACATTGCTTTATATATAGGGTGAAAATTCGCTATCTAGCATTTGCTAGTTGGACCAAACAATGACGGAATTGTATCATTACCTTGTTGAAGGTGTTGTATATGTCTGTTGTTTTGATCTTAATTGGTTGGACTCAGCATCCTTGATAGAAGTCCTTATTTAGGTCTTCTCAAGCTAGACAGAGTGTGCCTCTCCTTCTTGAAGTCATTTTTACATTTAGAAAGCAAGTCATTTTTACATTTAGAAAGCAGAAGGCAAGTGTAGTAAATGTTTTAGCATATCTTGTCATGTGGTTCTTTAATTGTTGTTCATGCAATGTACTCCACCGTTGCTTGTGGGGGTTTGGATTGTGTTAGTTGGGTGCCTTCCAGCTGTACCGTTTATTTTTGTTTAGAATTTGGTTGTGTTGTAAACTTTTGAAGGCTTCACTTCGCTAAAGCCGCGCAATGTCCTTTTTTTTTCTAAGAAAAAACACTATATCCAGGTCGTCAGGTTTGACAAGTAAATCGAATGCAATGAGCCAAGAAAACATTCGTGTGAGAAAATAGCAAGCGCGGGCAAAAATATAGGGTAGGGTTTGAATAAGAAATGTGCGAATCATGTTTATTCCCCGCCGTCTGATGCCACATGGACGGACAGATGCATGCAAGATGGCTCATTCATGTAGCTGCCACCCTATCCCGAACCGCGAACGCCCCCATCCCCATGTCATCCCGAACTTGCTGCTCCGGCCTCCCGGCGACGCCTCGCCGGCAGGCGGGCCACCACACCCTCCCACTCCCGGCGGCTTGTGGCCTCGCCTTCGACCCCGAATTCGGCTCTTCTAGCCGCCGCGGCCGTCCTCCTCCGCTCTGCTGCACCAGCACTGCGCGGACTCGGGTGGTCGCTTCTTGTTCCGGTAAAGATACCTAGCCTGCTTGGTAGACTGGTAGTAGCATATACTAATCCAACCCATGCATTCATCCATGTTTTCCATTCAGTCGCACGAGGTCGGTACTCTGTTAGGTTCCGCACTGCCACTGCACCTATCCTGATACAGTGGTACTTGACCGACTTGGACTTCTTCCCATGGATGGACGGTTCTGCTCCAGACTTGAGATTCATGTCAAATTTCCATGATTCCGATTGAAGGAATGTTCCTGAGCCTTGATATTCTACTTCACGCAGCACTTTTTCCAAGACGCACGAGTTCTATTGTGTGTTCTTGTACAATTCCGCAGCAAGTCATAGTAATTCCTGAAAGCTACTAACCGCTGCCAGCTAGGCAGCTAGCTGCGTTGCCACTTCCAGTGTGAACTTGATGCTGTGTCCATGCCAAGTCTTGCGCTCTTGTTGTTTCTTCATGCGGTTTTGGCTCATCCGGAGGCATTCACTCCTTAATTTCCAGCCATTCTGGAGTTCCTGCTTACTACTTCAGTGAATTATAGACAGCATTGTCAGTTAGTTGCAACAATTCCATTTGATGGGCTGGGCTAGTGAAATTTTCCATATTGATGTTAAAATTAGCCTTCTTGTGATTGGATTCACCACGAAGAATGGCACGACAAGGGCTCTCAAGTCTATTGTGGAATTGATCAAGACTAACACTCATTTTTCTCCGCATTGATGGGGACAGTTTTAGTATTCGTAAGTTATGAACTTTACAATGACCTGTTATTTAGAGTTCATGCAAACAGACAACATGTACCTAGAGACTACAAATTGGTAGTACACCGCTTTCATGAAAATATTTTTCTCCGCAATGACTGTTTTTTAAGAAACATGGTACAGAAGAAAATGCTCATATGCACGCATGCACACTCTAGAGGTCATGCAAACAGACAAAATGTATGTAGAGAGTAGAGACTATTACAGATTGAACCCTCTTTCATGGAAATATTTCTGTGTTTGTCGAAGTAGACCACTAGTTTGGAAGTCGGTGCACAAGAGCTAATCTCCAAAACATCCGTACAGTTGAGATGTTCAAACTGTTGAACTTTGGTAAACTTAGGAGCTTCTTTTAGTACAAGTCTTCCATAGACTTGTTTTGACACATTGCATACTTTGAAGGCTTGCTGTCGCTAAAATCCACACTACAGACAATCTAAGTACTGATAGGATTGATGTGAACAGAAACTGGTTAGCTTGAAGAGAAGTCCTGATGTAGAAAGTCATGCAATCAGACAAAGTTTATGCGTAAAACAGATTGAACGTACCAATTGTGTCACTGTTCTACCTTTCAAAGTAGAAAGTTGTCATCCTGGAGTTCATGGCTCACTTCAAGAACATTGCCCCACTGCGCCACTGGCAGAGCTAAGAATTTCTTGTTTACTGTGTACTAAATGCTGACAAGTAAACCAGTGAACTATTGTAGAGTGTAGTAGAGACTAATTTCAGACAGCGGCATCATGAAAAAAACCTTTATTGTTACTCATGAATTTGCCACCTGTTTTCTGAAGCCTAACATGTGCTAATAATAATATGCATCTGCATTATTTGCCAAATACGCAAAGTACTAAACAAATGCAATAGTTTGATGATATGCTTCCTTTGTTTCCATGATCACTACTGCATGTCATCAAACTATTGCATTTGTTTGCAAACTGCAAGTGAACTAAAGGTTTTTGCAGTTCCCAGGAGGAATGTACTATCCACACTGCTATCCGCTTCAACGGTGCTACTTCTCGGACCAAGACAGATCACCTTAGCTGAGACCACCGGCGGTGCATTCAGGGAGTACATCGACACATTTGACGGCTACTCCTTCATATACCCAAAGGGCTGGATCCAGGTCAAAGGAGCTGGCGCAGACATATTCTTCAGAGATCCGGTCCTCCTCGACGTGAACATGTCCGTCGACATATCATCCCCTTCTTCGTCAACGTACAAGACCGTCGAGGACCTAGGCCCCCCTGAGAAGGCTGCGGAGGGAGTTCTGAAGCAGTATTTGACGGAGTTCATGTCGACCAGACTAGGCGTTCGACGCGAGTCAAATGTCTTGTCAGCATCGTCCAAGGTCGCCGACGATGGCAAGCTCTACTACGAAGTCGAGGTAAAGCAAATAGTAGATGCAGATATCATAGTGAACTGTAATCAAGAAGTGGATTTGGCTTATATTTCTACCCTGTTTGCTGGACCCTGCTTCTGAATTGCACAAGTCAGCATGAGAATTATTAAGGTGTTTCTGCTTCCAGGTGAACATCAAGTCCTACGCAAGCAACAATGAGCTAGCGGTGATGCCGAAAGACAGGGTGCAGAGCCTGGAGTGGGACCGGCGGTACCTGACAGTCCTCGGCGTCGAGAACAATCAGCTGTACGCGCTACGGCTGCAGACGCCGGAACGGTTGCTCTCGGAGGAAGAGGGAGACCTGAGGAGAGTCATGGACTCCTTCAGGGTCAACAAGATACAAGCGTAGTGCTAAAATGTGCGGCAGCAGCGAGCAATGTTTTGCCCAGTGGAGATAACAGAATTTTGTATAGCCGACGCCATTCTTTATTCCCTGACACTATCGTTTAATTTTCCTTGGCTTGTAAAAGAGCCTACATGTACCTCGTGTGCTGTATTATACTCCATCTGTAAACTAATATAAGAGCATTTAGATCACTACTTTAGTGATCTAAACACTCTTATATTAATTTACGGAGGGAGTAGTTGCAAAAGTAGTGTCAAAAAACATCACGCATAAAAATACGGAGTATGCAACATCGAGATGAAATTTGAGAGTTTTCTGAGGCAGAGATTTCTCAAGGTAATACCACAAAGTGTATATTTGCTCTTTTAGGCCGCCGTCTCTGTTGCACTGGCCCCTGGCCTCTCAAATGCCAGAGGTGTAGAATACTTTACATACACTAAAGTGTACTATTTGCTGCCTCAACTGATCACATCACGTGATTTACATGATTTCTACAGAGTGCAGACAGATCATACCACAGGATTTACATGCGTTCTGCAGACAGCAGTGGATCAAAACGTCAGTGCATTGTCATGGTGGTTTCAATCTAGTTACTTTTCGCAGCCTTTTTCCCTTTCTGCTTCTGCTTCTGCTTCAGTTGAGTGAGGCCAGGTGCGGTGATTTTGGCATTTCCAACAATCGCAGCAACCAATTCAGGATCAGTGCATGCCTTCATTAGTTCCTTCTCGCGGTTCGTGGCATCAGGAATGTGCATGAATAAGCTCATAGCAGTTTTGGCGGCTGAAACCAACAAGCAAAGACATCAGAACACCCCCAAAAAATGATACGATGCACAAAATGTTGTTACTTCCATGTTCAAGAATGAGTAGAAGATACCTTTTCCTTTCTTTGCAGTGCCTGGGGTGATCTTTACACGATATTTGTATGTCTGTAGCGCGTTATAAGGTGCACATACAGGTACTGCGTATAGCAAAATGTCACTTGCCACTGGAATTCCAGTTAAGTAGTCCAAATCAATCAACTTTTCTTTCTCTTCATCACCAAGTTCATGGATGTCATCTTCATCCATGACAATGCTGCCATCAACAGGAGTAGCACTTCTATCCATACCATCTCTGCTTCTACCAACGTTGACATCAGTCGGATCCACAGCTGATGTACTTTCAGGGCAATCACGAGATAGATGTCCAGACTTTTTGCATTTATAACAAACCTTTAATGAGTCGTCTTCACCTGACAGGGTAAAAGGAATAACAGCTCAGCTGAGACAAGAATAGCCACTTAACAGATTGCAATTCACGCCAATCATTTTAGTTCAGTATTTGGGAACAACATGAACAAACTACTGATATCTTGTCTCAAATGAAGATGATTAATGACCTTGGCAGTTTGGCACAGGTGCTCATACTTATGGTATGGTGTAGAATTATAAGCACAAAATTGTAAATAAACCATAATAAGGAGAGAGTTGTGATAAGCACCAGTTGATGGTTTTGATTGTTTTGCAGTGGTATCTTCTCCATCCTGTGAAGGATTGTCCTTTTGTGAAGCCTTTCCAGAAGACTAGTATCAGGAGAAGAAGGTTGTCAGTTCCAATGACAAAAGGAGGAAAGAGTGCAACAGAAATTAAAAAAAAGTGTCAGTAGTGTTATTACCGCAAGCAAAGCCATACGGATTTCTCTTTCCTCTTCATCCTGCTCTGCATACTTCTCTTTGATCTTCTTAAGCTTGCCCTTCTGTCCACGACTTGTTTTAGGATTAGCAGCCTTTGTATTATCCTTGCCCTTTTCTTGCTGTGGGTTATCTGGCTTTTTGACAACTTTCTGAGGATCTCTAGTAGATTCACAGGCATTCTCACCCTTCTTCAGTTTTCTTCTCTCTGCTTTTGATACATATGGTTTCTCTCTTACTATTGATTTTTTCACATCAAGATCATCAGTGTCTTCTCCTAAACTTGAAAGACTGCTGGCGAGCAAAGAGCTTTTACCTGAACCCTTGGCAGGGCCCAGACCAAGACTCTTATCAAGCAGATCCTCTAGTCGAGATGAAACGGAAGCATCAGTTCCACTGTTTTCCACTGTTTTCGTTTCAGCGACTTGTTGAGATTTGTCGGCGGTATCCACATTAGTAGGCAGATTAGAATGATTGGTATCATCATTCTGGTGAATGCCAGTATGATCCCTGCTTGATTCATTATCATGAGTTCCTTTGCTCATCTCATTCTCAGTAGCAAGTTTGTCATCCGGTTCAGGATTACTTCGCTGCTTTTGAGGCTCTGCTTCGGTTTCTGGAAGGGCCTCATCCTCACCCCTAATCCTCCTTTCATTTAGACGAGGCTCTGCTTCGGTTTCTGGAAGGGCCTCATCTTCACCCCTAATCCTCCTTTCATTCAGATGAGATGCCAAGCAACTCTCATCCAAACGGAAGAGGATACCAAAGCCCATAACAAGGGGGTGAGGTGGAAGGAAATTTTTCTTGCCACGGATCATAAAACTACCAACAGTGAGGTACTCGCCAGTGGGAGCTGTTTTGCTAACTTGATGAGGATACACCCACCAAGCACTTGTAACAATTTTTGAATCCCATGCTTTGCTGTGGCAAACCTGCAGAAAAGCTCATGGTCAATTGGCCTAATTTATATGGACACTCACTCTTCAAAAGCATTGTCATAAGTCCATGACACACTGCGTGATAACATAATCACATATTTGACTCACTGTGAAACATCCTGCTTGGTTCAATGTCAAGGGTGGTATTGGACTGTCAGGTTTGTGGTTCTTGATTATTGTACTGGAAGCTCCATGTAACTCCGCATGCACATACCTATTCAAGATTGAAAATAAGCCAATAGCTTCTGTAAGAAAACCAAAGAATAAAAAGCATAGCACTGCTGTTTAAAACGTATGAGGTATGTCCATCAAGTAATGTTTTGATGATCGATTACATGCAAAATACCAGACAGAAGAAAAACAATGCACTGGTAATCTGGCAATAAGCTTACAAATGGGTGATAACTAACAGGGGCACTTACAAATCTCCTTTAGACATGTACCGCTTGACGACCAACTCATTTTGTTGAGCATCTCGGCCACTGACAATCAGATAGTTTTCGCTGCTGATAAACCAATTGAATTTCTCAAACCAGTGAACTTTCCTCATATGAGTGATTGCAGCCACAGTTTTTTCCTAAAAATGTCAAGATATGAAGGTTCTTAAATATAATATAATATACACAAGACAATGATTATTGGAATTATTACTGTATAAGAGCATAATATTATGAGCATATGACACCACTAAACAGGCTAACGTACACGAATGAGTGGTTTAGATAACAGCTAAAGCTTTTTATTTGTTCATTTATATTCCACTAAGAAGAAAACCCGTCATTCAAGAGGATATAGGATGAGGCTGGTTTGAACAGGCTTATGCACTTATAAAGAAAACTTAATCAACATGTTCTGATGAGAACTAAAATGTTAACATACAACTTCTGCTTGGTAATGCATACAAGTACACAGTACAGCGTTAAGTCAGAAACCTGAGCAAGCTGAAGACGTGTCTTCTTCTCGGCTGCTTTGAAAGCTTTCTCATGTGCAGTGATAGTTTTCTCTTGTTTGGTTTCCTGTTTTTTCTTCATTTCGTACCACCGTCTAGCATTTGCATGTGCAGAAAGTGATAAATCAACCTCAACCTAAAAGAAATGAAACAAAAGTGTGTTATGAAAATCAGAAACATGGAGAAAGCGATAGTGGTAACTGAGTCACACAAGTAAATCCAGGTACAATCTGCAAACAAGGTCACATGCAGCATGTATCTAATTAGCCCCCTCATTTGCATCCTGGTGCGCCCTTTTTGTGTAAGACATTAACTCTCCATCAATCAATCTTCAGTTGCTCAATTACGAAATAAATCTTCATGGGATTTTTTCATGCAACATAAATAAATTAATACTACTCCTTCCCAAAATAGATGACGTCCTAGGAGCATGCTCAAATTTATCTATCTTAGACGGCTATTTAACGATAAACTATTTAGATTTGTTAAACAAAATTTATACCATTAGATTTGTCATCAAAATAGTTTCACAACATTTTTTTATACTTATTTACTTACATTCATACCAAGACTAACGATCAGAGTTGCTCACTGGAGAATGCAATAAAATTTCATCTATTTTGGAATGGTGGGAGTAAAATAGTGTTGATGAGTAGTGGGCAGCTCTCCATATTGCAGGACTAGAAACTTCACGTCATTCAAGTTAAGGTGGATAAATGAGGAGATTACTCAAGCAGTTCAGCATGGAGAACGTAAACTGAATCAATGGAACGCTAACACAAGTAAAAATAACAGGGGTCGACAATTCAATAATCCAAATAGAACTGTGGCTGACATATGACACCTTAGGTGAACCCATAGACCAACATTGCCAATAAGATACATTTCAGGTGTTCAAAGAAAAACAGTATTTTCAGGACACAGGAAATGTTTATGTAACAAGCTAGTTGTTTGTGGAACATACCTTCTCAACAGGCGCAGTTTTCTCTTCCTCATCCATGTCATCAAGATTATTGCTAAGAAGTAGAGTAATGCAATTTTTTTCAAAACTGAGCTTATCAATTAGACCAGCTACTGGGTTTCCAGCCTTTTTCTCGTCTTTAATCATGCGAGCAAGAGCTTCCCAACTCATTCCATTTGCAAGGGAAACACGAACAGCTTTGATTGCTGCATCCACATTCTCCAAATTGTACTCAATTAGTTCTGCCATAGTGATGCAATGGTCTGCTTCCTTTCTCAATGTATGCACACGATTCTCCTGCATGGCAGAATGCATCAGCGGAGTAAATATTGCATGTTTAGAAGGAAATCAAATCCTCCAAATAGAAATCGAACTCAAGCAAATTATGAACTTGATTGCAAGCATGCATTGGAGAGTGAGGTGGGGGAACCTGATCCAACTTTATTTTGTTGAGCCTATGGACTGCTGAATCCTCTTTTGCTTTATGCTGTTGATTCACCCTTTGACTTTCTATTTTGCTGTAGAACTCATCTAGTGCATCATCAAATGTCTCAAATTTATCATATTCCCTTGAGTTACATTGCGTCAGCAGGATAGGGCAATATTCATCATATACCTGTGTACAAGAACAATAAAATAGTAAGTACCTTGACATGGAATCCATCATATCAAATGCAAATGTACTGCTACCTAAATATAGGTCTGCAACAGACATCACTAATGAACAAAACAAAAAAACACAGGAATAACAATAGATACACCTTCTGGTTAGTAGAAGACCCTTCTGATGGTGTGACATTCTTCTTTGCGGTCATCTTATTCTGCATGAGTATGTACCCCTCAGGGATCCTTTGGCCAGAAATGATATCTACAAGCCAGTCCTCAAACCTTGCAACAGATTCTACTAGAGACTGAATAGTATGATCATCAAGACTGCTCTCTGGATCTTTCCCAACCTTTGTACTTGGAAGCAACCCAGCATCTAATATGATATGCTCCGCTAGTGCTGGGCCATAAGGCAATGCCTCCCCAAGAAGTGTCTTCAGAGTAGCTTTATTTGATTGAGTACAATTACTCGCTTTAGCATCTGAACCTGACTGCTTAAATTTTGCAGCAGACTTCTTTCCTGTTCTATTAGCTGGTTCTTCCAGTTTATCGGTAGCAGGCACTCCATCATTGGCGCATTCAGAAGGCTGCTGAGCATCAGCTGAACTAGGTGTAACTTGGGAAGATTCTTTACCATCGACTGTATTAGACAGCTTCAGTGTGTCTTTTAACTTTGTAAAGTCAGTCCTTTCAAAAGTACGGCAGGCTTCTACTGGATAGCGATGCCGTGACATGATAGCCAATCCTTTGTTGTCATCTCTGGAAGTTTTACAGTAGAAGGTAAGTATAATAAACAAACAGTAAGCATAAGAATTTAAGAGAATAATCAAATTCTCGGATTGCAAACGTATAATCGACGTTTTTTTAGTCCTCACTTGTGCAACAGCCTGTGAGAACGAAAATAGTACTGCACGAATTAGACAATAACCTGTGAGAACGTAGTAGTGTCATCACTGTGTATTCCGAATCTGTGAGAATGATATTTCCTTGTGCATACAGCTCAAGAATGATAAAGTGTGCATTACTGCCAAGTCCAAATTGAAAGAGGATCATCTGCAGTTCAAACAAAGACATCATTAAACGGCTGAACCCTCAGCAAGTACAATTCCGCTGACTTTAAAGGATATTCAAGAGCAAATGAAATGTGAGGAGTACCCTATCATATCCCAGCATACGAACATCTTCAAGCCTCTTGCCACGAACGTGTTTCCGCAGCTTGAGAGTGAATCCAGAAGGTGTGGTGCTCTTATCACTGAAAAATAAGGATAAAAGGAGATTTGTACATTAATGTTCTGAAACAGTGACATCAGATAAATATATACCAACAACGGTGAGCAGCATCTCACCGAACATATTGAGTGGTGTGCAGCCTGACACCACTTTCCATCAGCAACAAAACCTTCTCACTCTCCCCTGACTCGGTGATTCCACTGCTGTTCATCAGCTTGAAAAGATAAGTCTGTACAAGCACAAAAAGGCTTATGTAAAACATCACAGTACATATCAAAAACAGATACGGCGTGCAAGATTGCTAGAGCTTGAATGCATTCCACTAGAGGAGAGATGGTGCACTGGATTTCCAGCAGTTTCTTGGTGGAAACAGGAAAGTTTAAAAAGAACATTTGGTCCACCAAAAGCAAATATATTCCAGAAAAGGAGATGATGCACTGGATTGCCAGCAGTTCCTCCGTGGAAACAGCATATATTAAAAAAAACATTGGTCCTCTAAAAGCAGAAGACAACACAACAATCTAATATCCCAATGAATTGCATGAAATGTGTACCGGCAGCCCCCGAAACACGACAGTCAGCACAAAGCACCATGAATCTAACCAATTTGGCAATTTTCACAACAAAACTTTCAGAGACTAAGACAACTAAATATTTTCACAATCCAACAGAAGGCAACCACCTCACAGCACTGCGGAACCACCATCAGGGTAGCAACCCTACCCCAACTGTGTGTCCATTTCCTTTCTAAATAGAGTAATTTGTTTGTTGGAACCTAGTGGCACCAGTGCTAAAGTGAACTACACAAAGCTTTCCGGTACCAATCCAAGTTCCGACTGACTGTTCCGCCAAGTCAGAGCATAGCCCCCGGAGAAGCCACGTAGAAAACTAAGCGTGCCTCCCAACCTGATCGTCGTGCGCCGCATCTACCTCTACTCGCCTCCCTGGCAGCAAATAGCACGGTGAATCTATCCAATTTGCAATTTTGATAACAGAATTTTCAGAGACTAAGACAATCAAATATTTACACATCCAACACAAGGCAACCTCACGGCACCCAGAATCGCCATCAGGGCAGAATCACCATCAGCTAAGCAATCCTAGCCCGACTGTTTGTTCAGATTCCTTTCCAGATAGAGTAATTCGTTTGTTGGAACCTAGTGCCACCAATGATAAAGTGAACTACACAAAGCCTTCCAGTACCAATCCAAGTACCGCCAAATCAGAGCACAGCCCCCGGAGAAGCCAAGCCACGTATATAAACCTACACGAGCCTCCCAACCTGATCGACGTGCGCCGCAACTACTCGCCTCCCCGGGAGGCCGGCTATGCCGCTAGTGTTCCGCACCTAGGGTTTGACGCGGGCTGAGGAGCGGGGAGAGGAAGGAACGGGGATGCGGCGTGGGGACTGGACGACCGACCTTGGGGGTGATGTCGTAGACGTTGGAGAGGCGCATGCCGATGAGGCGACGGAGGCACTTGACCTCCGCCGCCACGTCCGCCGTCGTCATCCGCGCCTTCACCATCTTCGCCGCCGCAGCCGATGCCTTCCTGCTTCCTTCCTTGCGGCCGAGCTTCTGGGGTTCTCTTCTCCCTTTTGCCTTCGACCTCGACTCGTCGCGTCGAGTTGTCAAGTGTGCGCTCACTCACTGGGCTGTCTTGGGCTTACAGAGGTACCAACGCATGCCTCTCTTAGGCCCATATTGTCGTCTCTCGTTGGGTGGCCCGGCCTCTGTTATGCTTCTGTCTCGTTGGGTAGTGCGGCCGCTGGCCCATTTTGCTTACCATTGCAAATATAGCCACTGAAAAGTTTCTCAAGAAAAAAAATCTAGCCACTGAAATTACAACCACTCAAAAAAAAAGCCACTGAAATTACAGTTTGAATTGTACTTTTTGCTAGATAAATTTATTTTTAGAATGACAAAATTACGTTGTTTGTTCACTAAAAAACATCCCTGGTGGCAGGCAATTGTTTTGCTATGGTTGTAGCTTTTTTCCAAAGAGTTGCCTAGAAAGAAACACAAATAGAACAGTTGATAATTTCGCTGCGATTTCTTATTGGGTTGCATACAATCATCAAGAGTAATTAATAATTTCCACTGGATAAGTATAGCCTACAAAAACGTGTTATATTTTGAGACGGAGGTAGTAGTCACTAGTGTCAGAAACAACAAGGCTGTTACAAATGCCAATGTTATCATGTTCAATCCCCTAGCATGCGTTAAACAACAAAAAATTACATAAAAGATACGAAATGGAACTGGCAATTTGAAAAGGGTTTCCGCCAACCCATTCCAACCAAAAGAACAGAACTGGAATCGCATGCCATTTCTGTTTCGCATCAATTGGTCCATTTTCCCGCAGATTTAGGAGCAACTTCCAGAACTCCAAATGGGGTCTTCGAGCATTTAGTTGCCGCAGTCGATCATTCCCAACATGAAAATCTTCAACGACCAAAATATAAAACGTTGGTAAGAGCAGTCCACACTCCCATGGAGTACTCGGCTAATCATGGCACCTGCGCAGCGAGTTTCAGCGTCTCAGAATGAATACCCTTCGTGAACCCTGCAGATGAAACTAGGCTAAGTGAGATTTTTTTTCCTAACAATACCACAAATAACCGGCAAACTGAGAAAGTTGAAATTTTACTATGAATCAACTAGTGATGATAAGATCCCGCTTATAAATTAGCAGTAGCAGAATGTAACATCAAGTGGTGGAAAAATGTATGTGGACACTGAACAAATGGGAAGACAGAATACTGATAGTGGCACCAACACCAGAGCAAAACCGTGATAGCTTACTAAACTGTCTGATTGTGGACAATCCTTGCACCATTCAGGAAGTGGGAAGAAATACATATGATGATGTTTCGCAGAAGAAGAAGAAAAGATGCATATGATGCGCAAGTAGCAGCAGCCGATCTGGTTTCTCAATGAACTAAATGTTGCACTGAATATGCAATATCAATTCACAAAAAATCAATCTGCGTTTGCTCAAATTTTCCTATAGAAGCAGTCCATATATAAATTGTGCAGGTTCATCAGTCTGCATTTCTCCATGCAGAAACAGTCAAACACAGAAGGAAAAAAAATTACACGATTCTATGAAACTAGAAGGCTTCATTGGCAAGAGAGCTGCAAAATATCCAAGAATTAAGGATGGAAGATCAAGGATCCCGGACACTAATGTATCCAGAATGTAAGAACCAAAAAATATGTGTAATTTTCATGCCCATCCTACATTCCTACTCCAGTCTCTACTCCTCTAATAAATACCCAAACAGTAATATATCTGAAATGTAAAGCAGTCCTGGCATACGAGAATCAGTAGTACCTCAACGGCGTGTTACGCACACAATTGTCAGCATCAACCTCCTCCTCTGCCAGTTTATGCTCCCCATCCTTAACAATCTCTTCCTCATCCCATCTACTCACTTCAAGAGTAAGCTCATCTGAAAGACAACCAGCTGCATTCTTGACAGCATCCTCCAAGGCCTCCACCTCCCAGACCTTCGCGCCATAACAAACTATCTCGACGTGGAGATGCTTGAGCGAATGTAAATTCTGGATGCCGAAATCAAGACCACCACACAGAGGGAACACATCATGCGCACTAAATGGAACCCGGAGGTTCTCAAGCTCCGGCATGGCTCCTGCTTCAAACATCAGCCCTGTCCCGCTGTCCCAGCAGGTGAAGTACAATTCCTTCAGGTATCGGAATCCATTGCTGCTGATTATGAGCCTTTCTTTAGGCCTTGCTGTTCTTGAAGATATCCAGAGAAATAGCAGGGACGGAAGGTCCCCAAGGATTCGGAATGTTTCCTCATCCACTGGATCGACGTAGATGCCTAGGTAAGAGAGATGGTCAAGTGAGGCTACCCACTTTGGGATTCTGGGGAAATAGTATTCTGTAGAGATCTCAAATCTCTGTAGGAAACAAGGGGGAGGAAACCAAGAGTCAAGTAAGAAATCAAGGGAACAGAAATTGTAGCTTTGAATTTGTATGGTTCGAAGGTTGAGCATGCCTAGTTTGCAGAGGGACATGACCAAGTTATCTGTATAAGCTTTCATGCCACCATTTGTATTACTTATGTGCCAATTCAGGTTCAGACCAAGCATCCTTAGTTTGGTCAGAGTGCCCAACTCCTGCAAAGAAGACGGAGAGGTGTTCTGATTGATCTCAACCTCTGATAGTTCCCGAAGAGCTTGCATATTCCCAATCCCTTCAGGTAACTCTGTACAATTAACCAATAAACATGCCAGCTTCTGTAGTTGAACAATACTCGCTGGCAACTTTTTTACCAATGTCCATCTTAAGTCTAAGGTCTGTAAATTCTGCAACTCTCCTAATTGTTCAGGAAGTGCAGTGATTCTTCTTACATCGAGTCGCAGATACTTCAGCTGAGAAAGCCTGTTTATGTGTTTAAGACAATTGTGTTCCAAAACCTCCCTATTTTCTAGATCCAGCACTCTTACGGAATGAAACTTTGAAAGAGAAAGCATATGTTCAGCTTCAGCACATCCAAAGATAGTGAGGGATCGAACATGAGAGACAATCATGTTTGATGGTACCATAATATGTTCTTGAGCATGATAGTTCAGGGATAGCCGACGAACCTTATCATACGGCAATGCGTTGAGTTTTTTATCACCAGAAAATGTCACAAAATTTTCTTCAATTGACTTGGATATTATTAGGTCAAGAATCATATCATGGACACGGCAAGCATCAGCTCGACCATCATACTGGATTTCAACTGGTTCAATCAAGCTTCTGTTGATCAGCTCACTGAAATAGCCTTCTCCTACTTCCTCCAGATCCTGTCCACCTGCTGGATTGATGAAACCTTCAGCAATCCATCTCCTTACCAGCCGATCCCTCTTGATCTCATAATCTTCAGGGAATATACTTAGATATAGCAAACATGTCTTCAAATGGTAGGGGAGATCATTGTAACTAAGGAACAATATTTTTTTCATCTCTTCCATGTCTAAATCCTTTTCAAGTGCTGAACCAATAGAATTTCGTATCCTCAGCCATTCTTCTTTGGTACTAGCTTTATTTGCCAATAAGCTAGCTACTGTAATGATCGCCAATGGCAAGCCACCACATTTTTTTAATATTTCATCTGAAACTTCCCTCAGTTGAAGAGGGCATCCACCTTCAGAGCCAAACGCTCGTTTGAAAAATAAGCTCTTAGAGTGAGTTGCACTAAGAGGCTTTATTTCATACAGATGATCATGGTGCTGAGAGCTGCAATACTTTGCTACGGTGATGATACGCGTTGTTGTAAGTATTCTGCTGGATGAACTATTTTCAGGAAAAGCACATTTGATTGCTCTCCATACTGGTGTGCCCCATATATCATCGATTACTATGAAGTACCTATCACAAAGTTTACAAGTTAAAACATGTATTCCTAAAGCTTCAACTGGTGAAGCAGTAGTAAGCAAAGTGTACATATATTATCCTACGGATAAAGTTGATGTAGCATTAACACAAAGTTCATACGAATGTATAATAAATTAGTGATGACACCACATGCATATTAGACCAAAATAAGATTGTCATGAGTAAATAAGGTTGCATACCTTTTATGCTTGAGGAACTGTCTTATTTTGTTGATGAGTTGCTGCTCATCCCATGCTTCATTGCTGGCGCACTCTTGCCAGCAGATCTGAGAGAGTATATTTCTCAAAATCTTCTTCAGGTCAGGTTTTTGGGACACCGACACGAAAGCTTGATACTCAAATTGCCCTTCGAGCTTCTGGTACACTTGATTAGCAAGAGTAGTCTTTCCAAGGCCTCCAAAACCAACAATGGACGCCACCTTTAGCTGCTGCGCCGTTACACATTCCCCTTCTGTTAGCAACTTGATGAGTTTATTCCTTGGGCCATCGATGCCAACGAGCCTCGTCATCTCCGTGAAAAATGCTGGTAAGCGAGGATCTATGCTTGTCCTGCTCGGCCTGAAGAAAACATCATCAACCTTGTACCTCGCACGCCGACTGCTAACCTCAATAGCTCTTTGTTTGAGAACTTTGATTTTCTTGGCCATCCGATGGCGTGTCTTGGAATTTGTCATTAAATCCATGCACCTGCTCAGGAGTCCCTTGCAGCCGCGGGGTTTGCCGTTTGCGACTGGACTCGACACCCAGGGACAGCATGAAACTGTCAATGCCGCCCTCGATGTCGTAGGACAGCTCCCGCACCGCCTTAATCCAGCACTTGGACAGCTCATCGGGGTCCTCAAACTCGGATATCTTCTTCAGGAAAGCATGAATGCTCTCAAGCTCAGCTTTAAGGAACATGATATCACCCTTCACACTGGTGAGAAGTTTATATTCATCAGAGAGCAAAGCACCCAGCTTCCGTAGCACAGAGCCCATGGCCCCATGTGTTGCACATACAGTGGCCTCCATCACCCTGTCTCTGGGCTTAAGTTTTTGTGTCCCTGCCATTTTGAAGGTTCAAGCCTTTTATACACGCATAACCTTTCAAAGTATGCATAAACAAGACATTAAAATGATTGCTCAAGTGAAGACGGCATAGCGAGTGAGCAGGTCAGGTGCCCGCAGAATCTGACCATATAAAAAGCACAGATGGTACAAAGCACATTTCAAAAGCAGTCAAGTTATCAAGAAGGAAAGGATGTGTGAATTGCCTGCACCACGATTGCAAAGTCAGTCGATTAGTCAAGAGAAGAAGTCATAAGCCACCAAATGAGAAAACTATTAACGTATAACGATATCGACATTCCAATAATCTAGGAGTATATCAGGTGGAAAGATATAAATCACCATAGATCCACCTAAACTAGTAAATGAAAGAAAGGGCAGGGCAATAAAGCTAAACAAAAGGAATAGGTTTCTTCCTCACATGCTAAACATGGTACCGGTCTCGAGACCAGTGAACCTGACAAGGTTGGGGTTATGGCTCTGAAGAGCGAAGGTAGGCCAGCCATGGTGTCTGATATAAGAGGGGTGAAGACAGAGACCGTGATTAGATCTTTACTACAGTTTATTCTTCTCATTGCTTAATTGATGAAGCCTACATGGTGTGTCCCTTTTGTGGGCAAAATTCGTCTTGAACACCAAGAACAGAATTACCACTTTCCTACTAAACCATATCTCCATCATCATATTTAAATTAATCTTTCCTAACCATATGTGCACATGATTTCGAAGGTTTAACTTTGACCGCCGATTTGATACAAAGTCAGACACCAGTGGAAAACGTTTTTCAATATAAATCCAACAATATGAATTTATATAACGTAATCGACGTGTTGTCGAACAAAGTCTTAATCAAAGACAATTCTTGGGAAGCATGTGCACCTTAGATTTATGGGCGGAGGAAGTATCTTCCCTTTACCAGATAACTTCCCCTAGCCTCGCCAAGCTTCCCATCCGGCTTGTCGCCGTGCTCCTCGACCAGTGCCTGGCCAAGCTGCAGCGCCTCACCAAGCTCCAACACCTCGCCAAGCTCCTCATCCGGCGCATCGCAGAGCTCCTCGACCAGCGTCAAGCCGAGCTGCAGCGCCTCGCCAAGCTCCTCATCTGGCGCATCAC
This sequence comes from Aegilops tauschii subsp. strangulata, assembly GCF_002575655.3. Taxonomy (NCBI): domain Eukaryota; kingdom Viridiplantae; phylum Streptophyta; class Magnoliopsida; order Poales; family Poaceae; genus Aegilops; species Aegilops tauschii. The sequence continues at coordinate 114,242,524 of NC_053039.3, read as the reverse complement.
CGAGCTCCTCGTCCGGCAGAACCTGAAATAACAATAACCTAAAGAAAGTCACGATTCAGGTCATACTGCTGAAAGTGCATTTTCCTGTGCTTTTGACCTGATTATTTGAAAGAGAAAATGATCAAATTGTGACAAATTATTTGGCTATGATACTTTACTTCCAGATGATCTAGAATAGCAGAATGCATGATCAACGAATGTCATGTTTTGATTCTTGGATATATTCTGCCATTTCAACTCAATTATGGGAGTAAAAATGCTGAGAGTGGTAAGATATACAGGATCAAATGAAAAGTAACTGAAGAGTACCTGTACATGTGTTGGGGACAGTTCCCTTGATCGCCAATGGAGTAACATTATGAGGCACCATTGTCCTGCCCCTGCATTGAGTTAGACTAGTGCATGGAAGATACTGAATTACAGGGAGCAAAATGTTCTTAAACAATGAATTACAGGGAGCAAAATGTTCTTAAACACAGAATTACAGTGAATTACTGCAAGAACATTCAGAACTGAAGTACTCCTAGTTACTGCTGTGGCAAGAATTACTGCAAGAACATTCAGAACTGAAGTACTCCTAGTTACTGCTGTGGCAAGAATAACTGCAAGAATTTAAATATATGCTCCTCCTCGGATACAAGATTCTGCAAAAACTGAAGTACGGTTGTATTTTCTCAAACAAACAAAACTAATGCATGATAATGTTGTGCATGATGCATTTAGTAGAATCTGATGGTACATGATGCATTTAACTCCAACTTGCTAATAGGCAGCATGATGCATGATGCAATTTACACTTAACTAGAGCATTTAAATCCATGATGCATGATGCAGTTTACATAGACCTTGTTGTGAGAACAATAGCAAATGGTGCATAGTGTGCTTATGATCATGATCTACCTCAATTCAGGAAGCTACTCACGAGTAGATTCATCACCATAGAGATGGCAGATCTGAACTTGACTCCTCCACAAGAGGAGGATGGAGTACCTGAAAATCATCAGGAAGAGGAACATCATCAGGAAGAGGTTGATGCAGCAGGTAAATACTCCAACAATATGACGGCAAACATGCTGTGAATTTACTGTAAACATGCTGCAAATGTTAACTGAATTTTCAGTCAGTGTTAACAGAATTTTAAATTAGTGTTAACCGGATTTTCAGTTAGTGTTTCAATAAGTGTTAATTGAATGTGTCTATGGTTTGGCTGCATAGCTAGTTGACTTGCTTCTTGCCCCTTTTCATCAGGAGATATGTTCCTGGACCTCAACTTCAGTCCTCCAAGAGATCAGCAAGAAGCAATTCATGAGGACGAAGATATTCATGAGGAGGAAGCAATTGATCAAGGGGAAGCAAAAAAAAGAAGTGCAGTAAACCTGAGAAATGAGCAAAGGTTTGGTGTTTATTTTGCCTTGAGAGTAATCCAGAGCAGAGATGGAGATATTTGCCCAGATGACAAGCTACTCGTTGCAACCCTGTTGAATACAACCGTACGAACAGTAGAAAGAATATGGTCCGTTGCAAATACACAAATTGCAGAAGGCCTAGAAGTGGATGTCTCAAATAAAAAGAAGAGAAGAAGTGGCAGAAAGAGGAAAGAATATTTAGAAGCTTTGTGACACTACAAGGAGTTATGGTTGAGGTCATGAAAATCAAAGGAGGAAATAACTACAAGCTCCCACACCTGCACAAGGATCGACGTCAAAATGAGGGAAGGCCAATAATCTTTCTATCTTGCGATGCACAGCTAGTTGCTGAGACCAGGGCCTTTATAGAAGAAGGGCAATAGAGGGAATGTCTTGTGAATGTGAAGGAAAGATCTATGTGTATGCCAATTGGAGAATGTGCGTATGTCAATTGGAGTATATGTATGTGTATGTGTTGTGAATGGAAAGGAAAGGGAAGATCTAGTCCAATTGGAGTATATGTATGTGTATGTCTTGTGAAAGGAAAGGAAAGGAAAGGGAAGATCTATGTGTATGTCAATTGGACTATGTGTATGTGTATGTGTATGTCATGGTATTTTGAATAAACTAGATAATTTATTTTGAATATTTATTGGAATTTAGTTGAATTTATTTTGAGTATTTGAATTCATTATAGGAGCAGGAGTAATTTGGAGCAATTTACTATAGCAATTTGGTTGTACTCTGGTCAGGCACTAATCTGGACATGAGCAATTTACAACAGAATAAACAGCAACTCCATCAATTTTAAGAAAGTTTAAGAAACATGTCAACATGGAGTAGCTTTAGAACACAGCTCATGTAATCCTAAACTCCAACTGAGCATCCAAATGGTGCACGTACCCCAACTAAATTCTGACGTAACATCAGTATAGAAACTGAATTTTCAAACTAAATTTAGTCAGTACAGTAACATGAACTCTGAAATTTAGAGAAGTCTACTCACTGAACTTTTACTTAGCTAAAGTCTACTCACTGAACTTTTACTTAGCTAAGGTTCGGTGCTAACTGAACCTCCTTACTAAATTCAGAGTACACTAGATTCAGAGTACTCTAATGTCAAATGTGACAGAACACACTACTACTCCCCATCGGTACTGCCTGATGAATCGATAAGAAGAACTCTAGAGCAAATTCAGTACTCACACACATTACAAGTGGCAATCTGGAAACATTCAGATCACGGCAGAGTACTCCGGGATTACGGTGTAATCTTTGCCTTGAAACATTAAACTATTTTCCTGGAAACATTCAGATTACGGCGTAATTCAGATTACAGTTTGCCTAGAAACATCACATCTAATGTAATCTGGAAACATTCAGATAACAGTGGAGTACTCAGGTGTACTCCACTAACTGCCGAGGGAGTACAAGTGGCAAAACTGCACTTCAGATATTGTGTCAAAAAGGTTGCCTTTGTCTGAATTTAGGTGCAGGTTAGAGCAGAATGAGAAGAGGATAGGGAGCAGGTACCTTGTGTGGTGCGTCGTCGTGGTCGGGCTGGACGACGGCATCCTCATCATGGAGCTCGGGGTCTCGCGACCATCAGCGCCAGGAGCATGGCGGCGGTGAAGGCTCTGCAGCCATATCCTCCTGCCCGCAGGTACTCCACTGCCGTCACAACATGGTGGACAGCAGCACCTCGCCGGTGTCAAACCCCATCGCTAACCTCATCTGGTGTTGGTGGCGGTCCGGATGAGGTGGGTCCGGCCTCGCAGCCACCAGATCCGGCTTCGCCAACGCCGGATCCGACGATTCGTCGCCTTCTTGGACCGAAAGGTCCAACCTGGAGTGTTGAACATGTGTACGTGTACGTAGGTCTGGGTTCTATATGCAGTACCTGTAGTATCTGTCTCCCTCTGTATGTACGTGTATCTTAGGAGACAAGATACCAGTCGCACCTCTTGTACCTATATATATGTGCCGCACGATCAATCAATTATCGATGCAACAAATCATTCTCTACATGGTATCTATCGCAAGTCGATCTTCCAGCTTTCGCTAACCCTAGCCGCCGCCTCGGGCCGCCGCGACTTCCCGCCGCCGCCCCAAGCCGCCGCCACCACCCCTCCTCCCCGCGCGCGCCACCTCCCCACCGCGCGCCTCCCTGCCGCGCTGCCTGCCTCCCGCCGTCGCGCCGCCTCTCCTTAGCCGCGCCGCCGCCTCCCTCCCCACGATCTCATCGCCATGTCTTCCAACGCCTCCACCTACTCCAACCCCTTCGCCGTCGACCCTACCGAGATCCGCGACATCAACGTCCATGCACGCGTCTCCGTGACCCTCGACGCCTCCAACTCCACGTACTTCGCGTGGAAGACGTACTTTACGCTGCTCTTCCGCGAGAACAATCTCGTGGATCACGTGGATGGCACCGTGAACTCCCGCACCATGGTGGCCGACGCCGAGTGGACCGCGATCGACGCCACGATCATCCGGTGGTTCTTCACCACCATCTCCAAGGACTTGTTCCACACGGTCGTGAGTGCCGGCGACGATGCCCGCGCTCTGTGGGTCAAGCTGAACGGCCTCTTTACCGACAACCAGCTTCAACGCCGCGTTTTTTTGCAGCAGGAATTTTTTGATTGTCACCAGGATGAACAGTCTATTGATGACTACCGCCGCCGCCTGAAGACGTTGGCGGACGAGCTCCGTGACATTGGAGCCAAGGTGGACGACGACCTCCTCCTCAGCACGCTCACCGCCGGCCTCAACGAGGATTTCGGCAACGCCGCCTCTAACCTCACCTTGATGCCGGAGCCCTCTTTCCCCAAGTTTGTGGCGTACTTGAGGTTGGAGGAGCGCCGGATGAAGGGGGTCAAGAAGCATGTGCAGCACCACGCCCTCGCCGCCGGCACCTCCCGCGGCGCCCCTCCACCGACCGCCCCACCCGCGCCGCGCCAGCAGCCGCCGCCACCAGCTCCTCCGGGGAGTCCCCCTCCCGCCCGCGCCTCCCGCCCTTTCCGCTGCCCCCCAGCAGCCGGGTGGCGGGCGCCGCGGCAACCGCCGCGGGGGCGGCCGCAAGCAGCAACAGGCGCCGGGGGGGCGTCATCCGCAGCAGGTGACTCCCCCATGGACGTACGGCACCAACCCGTGGACCGGCGTCGTCCACGCCGGTCCCTCGGGCTCCGGCTCCGGGCATCATTGGGCCCCGCCCGGCGGGTCACCAGGCCCTCTTCGCCGCGTCGCACGCCGCTCCCTACAACGGCTATGGTACCGCGCCCCCGCCGACGCCTGCCTATGGGTCCGCGCCGGCCTATGGCGCCGCCTCCGCGCCGGCCTATGGGACCGCGCCCTCCTACGGCGCTGCCGCTGCTCCGGCCTTCGGGGCTGCTCCCGCGCCGGCCTACGGAGGGTTCTACCCTCCTCAGGCGCCGCCGCCGTGGGACCCGGCCTTGCTCACCGCACTGCACTCCGCCCCGTCACCGAGCTCCTATGGTGGCGGTGGTGACTGGTACATGGACTCGGGCGCCACTGCTCACATGACTGCTCATCCCGGTAACCTCACATCTGCCACTCCCGTTCATACTCCCACCCGTATCACCGTTGGTAACGGTTCCTCCCTACCCATTACTCACGTCGGTCATATGTCTTTTCCTTCTACTTCTACCCCTGTGCATATGTCTAATGTTCTTGTGTCTCCTGACTTAGTCACTAATCTTGTTTCCGTTCGTCGCCTTACTCGTGAGAATCCTATAACTGTTGAATTTGACGATATCGGTTTTTCTATGAAGGACGCCCGTACACGGATGGTGCTCCACCGATGTGATAGCCGGACGAGCTTTATCCAGTGCATCCCTCTGGCGCCACCACCACCCGTCGCCCCGCCGCCTTCGCCGCCAGTGTCGATCTTTGGCATGCCCGTCTCGGTCATCCCAACTCCACCGCTATGCGTCAGATTCTTCAACGTTTTTCTTTCTCATGTAATAAAGTCGACGATCACTCTTGTGGGGCTTGCCGTCTTGGCAAGCACGTTCGTCTTCCCTTTAGCGAGTCTACAAACATTTCCACCTTTCCGTTTCAGTTGTTGCATAGTGATGTTTGGACGTCCCCGGTTGCTAGCAACACGGGCTATTTATATTATCTGGTGATATTGGATGATTTTACTCATTATGTGTGGCCCTTCCCTCTCCGTCGCAAGTCCGACACTCTTGCCACACTCACCGCTTTTTTATTCATATGCCACCACACAGTTCGGTCGTCCTATTCTCGCCTTGCAAACTGACAACGGCAAGGAGTTTGACAACGTCGCCGTCCGCAATTTACTTGCGTCCCACGGCACCATCTTTCGCCTCACCTGCCCCTACACGTCTCAGCAGAATGGTCGCGCCGAGCGCGTCCTTCGCACGCTTAACGACTGTGTCCGCACGTTGCTCTTCCACTCCTACGTGCCCCTCGGTTCTGGCCGGACGCGCTCGCGACCGCCAACCTCCTCATTAACATTCGCCCTTGTCGTTCCCGCTGGAACTACACCCCTCACCAGCTCCTCTTCGGTACAGTTCCATCTTATGATGGTCTTCGCATTTTCGGGTGTCTCTGTTATCCTAGCACCGCATCCACTGCTCCTCACAAACTCGCGCCCCGGTCCCTTCCTTGCATCTTCCTTGGCTATCCTCCCAACACCAAAGGTTACCGGTGCTATGATCCAGTCTCCCACCGCGTTTTCACTTCGCGGCATGTGTACTTTGATGAGCTCGTGTTCCCGTTTCAGCAGGTACCGTCACCTTCGGAGTCTCCTGCGGCGCGGTTCGCACCTACCTCCACCTTTGGCGGACCGCCCAGCCGTGCCCCGGGTCCGGCTCTGCCCGCGCTCCCCGCGCCGGCGGCCCCTGTCGCGGCCCCTGCCGCGGCCCCCGACGCAGCGGCCTCCTCGGCCGCCCCCGCGGCCCCCGTCGCCGTGGCCCCCTCGGCCGGCCCCGCCGTGGCCCCCGCCGTGGCCCCCGTCGCCGCGGCTCCCTTGGCGGCTCCCGTCGCCACGGCTGCACCCCTCACCGGTGTGGTCACTCGGGCTCGGACTGGGACCCTGCGTCCCAGCACGCGCTACCCGTCGGACGAGTACGCATGCGCGGCTTCTACCTCGACGCCGTCACCGCTCCCCACCTCCGCTCGCGCGGCCCTTCGGGATCCGAACTGGCTAGCTGCGATGCGTGAGGAGTTTGACGCCCTGCAGCGCAACCGTACGTGGCAGCTTGTCCCGCGGCCACCCCCGTGCCAATGTCATCACTGGCAAGTGGGTCTTCCGCCACAAGACTCGTCCCGATGGTTCTCTCGAGCGCTACAAGGCGCGTTGGGTGGTGCGCGGTTTTCGCCAGCGCGCCGGCGTGGACTTCACCGACACCTTCGCCCCGGTTGTTAAACCGGGCACGATTCGCGCCGTTCTCCAGCTTGCTGTTTCTCGTGCTTGGCCTGTCCACCAGCTCGATGTGTCTAATGCTTTCTTGCATGGCCATCTCGACGAGCAGGTGTTCTGTCAGCAGCCGACTGGTTTCGTCGACACCGACTATCCGGACCACGTGTGCTTGCTCTCCCGTTCTCTCTACAGGTTGAAGCAGGCACCTCGGGCCTGGTACCAGCGGATCGCGGCCTTCCTCCAGCAACAGGGGTTCCGGTCCACACGGTCCGATGCCTCCCTGTTTGTCTACCACCAGGGCCACGCTACCGCCTACCTCCTCCTGTACGTCGACGACATCATCCTGACTGCGTCCTCGCCAGCGCTTCTTCAGCAGATCACAACTCGCCTCGGCACCGAGTTCGCCCTCAAGGACTTGGGGGCTCTCCACTACTTCCTCGGCATCGAGGTAGTGCGCCGGGCTACTGGCTTCTTTCTGCACCAGCAGAAGTACGCCTACGAGCTTCTGGAGCGCGCGGGCATGCTTAATTGCAAGCCTGCTTCCACGCCTGTCGATACGAAGGCTAAGGGGTCCGCCGTCGAGGGCTCTCCGGCGTCCGACGCTCCCTTCTACCGCTCCATCGTCGGTGCGCTTCAGTACCTCACACTGACGCGTCCGGACATTCAGTATGCTGTCCAGCAGGTGTGCCTTCACATGCATGCTCCTCGTGACACCCATTGGGCTCTCGTGAAACGTATACTTCGGTACATACGTGGCACCACAGCCATGGGTCTCACCCTGACGGCCTCGCCCGACACCAGCCTTGTCGCCTACTCCGACGCCGACTGGGCTGGGTGTCCCGACACTCGACACTCTACTTCCGGCTACTGCGTCTACCTTGGGCCCTCTCTGATTTCGTGGTCGTCTAAACGACAACCCACGGTCTCACGATCGAGCGCCGAGGCCGAGTATCAGGCCGTGGCCAACGCCGTCACGGAGTGTTCCTGGCTACGACAGCTACTCCAGGAGTTGCTATGTGAGGTCCCCAAGGCGACGCTCGTCTACTGTGATAACGTCTCCGCGGTGTACCTCACTGCCAACCCTGTCCATCACCGACGGACGAAGCACATCGAGCTCGACATCCACTTCGTCCGGGAGCACGTCGCCCTTGGTCGTGTTCGTGTTCTACATGTGCCCACCGATCAGCAGTTCGCCGATGTGATGACGAAGGGACTACCCACCTTGACTTTCGAGGGTTTTCGGTCCAGTCTTTGCGTAACCGGCGACGCTTCGACTGCGGGGGGGTGTTGAACATGTGTACATGTACGTAGGTCTGGGTTCTGTATGCAGTACCTGTAGTATCTGTCTCCCTCTGTATGTACGTGTATCTTAGGAGACAAGATACCGGTCGCACCCCTTGTACCTATATATATGTGCCTAGTGCACCATCAATCAATTATCGATGCACCAAATCATTCTCTACATGGAGGATTGCCGCGGGAATGCGGAGTGGAGCTCGGCGAGGGGAGGGAAGGTGGAGAGGAGCGAGGCGAAGCGAGGGAAGGTGGGGAGGGAGAAGAGCGGAGCGCGGCGGCAAGCCGAAGCAGACCACGATGGCGGCGAGAGGGGGAGCCGGTGAGCACGTCGCCAGAGCGAGAGGGGAAGACGGCGAGCGTCGCAAGAGACAGGAGAGCGTGTCGAGCGTTCTGTCCGAACGGAGAGATGGGCTGCGGGTTGAGAAAGAAATGATTGGAGGACTTTTTTGTAAAAGAACCAGTTGCGACAGATATTTCGGGACGGAGGGAGTATAAAACTGGGAAGCGGACAAGGTTAGGAAATTTTCTTGAGCAAAAACAAAAGGCAGTGGAAATTTCTTGTGTGGACACCCAAGACTATTTGGTAGGAGGTCAGACTCAGCTTCGAGGAACATGACATCGCCATTCACATTTGTAAGAAGATTGTAATATGCTTCTCCGAAGAGAAGATTGTACTCCAGGTCTCCATGCACCAGGGGAGAAGAAGCAAATGTGGCACCATTTTCAGCTACCTCGGTCGATCAGAATTAGTTAAAAGACTAATTCATTCATTGGTGAAACCAAAAGGCAAATTGAGTTAAACAAGACAGTGATTCGGTAACTGAGCTGTTGTGCCGAGTGAAGTTTCTAGGAATGTGAAAGAAAAGAACAAATTGCACAAAGAAGAACTGAAGATCGGTCACTGTCAAAAGGAGAGAATTTCAACATCAACAGACAGGAAAGAATAGAAGTGTGCAGATTCATTGCCTCATATCACGGCATCATCAGTCACCAATCATCTACCTCAACCAGTAAACACCATCCAAAAAGGAAAAGGCATCAGTGACCGAATGACAAAAGGCAAATTAAGCTGAAGGGGACGGTGCATCGAGCATGCGATTTCTTTGAGGTTACCTCCGGAAGCACGATCCGTCAACAGAGCCGCGGAAGAAAGATCTTCACACGGATACGATGTATCTTCAAGATAAGGGATCCTCGAAGAAAGGAGATCATCTAGTTGCGATTGCCCAGCCAGTTAAACATCAGGGGATCCCCGCGACAAAAATAATAAGAAGAGGCGGGATGAACGCGGCACGAATTGCTGGCGTTGTAGCAGCAGAAGTTTGCCGCATGCAGTAGATGTACAGCCAGTGGTAGCGGGATAGGAGAGAGGAGCAACGGAAACGGCACAAGGCAGCGGGACGGCGTAGGTTGCCATCCGCCGTCGTCGGAGAAGTTCGCCGGAGAGAGAGGGGGAAGAAGATAATTGGGCTGTTGGGCTAACTATACTGGGCCTTCCCTAAAGAAACTAATACCGGCGGAAAATGCCAATGGAGACCGGGGGTCCATGGAGCTCGTTTTCAAAATATAATTTTTTTTCGGGGGTTCAAAATATAATTTTCTACAGCGTGAAAAAATTTGAGCTGTTCTTTTGTGAATATACATACATACGCATGTATACTACATTGTGCAAAATTTAATACTAACATCATACTTTCACACATGGCGTACAAGAAAAGAGAAATACCTATTTCCAAAATGGGCTGGCTTTTTTTGTCATTGGGCTGGAAATTTTCTGTACAGCCTACAAATCACAATATTTTCAAACGATTTTTCACATGCTTGTGGTTAGTCTTGGCCATGGGCAGCCCGGCCCGGCCCGAAAAAGCCCGACCCAACCTTGCCCACGGGCCGGGCCTGGCCTGGGCCTCGATTTTGAGCCCGGTGGCCGGGCCCGGGCCCGTCATTTTAGCCATTTAAGGAATAGGCCCAGCCCATGGCCCGAGGCCCGACGGGCTTTTAGTGTGATGGGTCGGGCTCAGGCTCGATTTTTAGGCCCGACGCCCGGGCCGGGCCGGGCTCAGGCCTGGGTTTTTTGCGTCGGGCTTTGGTTGGCCCGGCCCAAAGCCCGGCCCGGCCCGACAGATGCCAGGTATACTCATGGTGAATGCATATAAGTCTTCAAGGAATTTTTTTTATTTTTTTTCAAACTTTCAAATATGATTTTCTATTTTTTTCAAAAAAGGGCTCCAAGGAGCTCGGGTCTTACTAACAAACTAGGGAATCGGACTCTGCATCCCCTTGGGCTGCTCCATTTCTGACCCATTAGCAATCAACTATTTCAATCATCAGCCATGGAAATCGATCCAACTCCGTCAAAATCATCAGTTAAGGTGTACCCCCTTGCAAAGGTGCTAGGTCACTCCCACTTTCTTTCTCTCGCGGTGACAAGTGGAAGTGATGCACTCACTTGTCGTAATCTGGGAGTTTTGCGTTTTTCTTCTAGAGTTTTCAAAATGTTTTATCTTTGCATCCAAATCACGAACCTTTTTAGCTTGTGTTTCTCACATCGAGATCTTTGAAACTGGATTTCAGACAGATTAAAGAAAAGATGACAAATGAAAAAATGGGAACCGGAAAGAACCAAAACCCAAAAAAAGGAGGGAAATCGGAAGCACGACTATGCTTCACACGGAAGCGCATTTTTGTGTTTTACTTTTCTTGAGAAGCACAGATTGTACTTGCATAGGTATGCTTTTCACTTTCGAGAAATCAAAGGTTGTGCTTCACGCAGTGCATAACTGTGCTTTTCATTTTATGGGAAGCACATGTTGTGCTTCATGCGGTGCACAACTGTGTTTTTCACTTTTCAGGAAGCATATGTTGTGCTTCACGTGGTGCACAACTGTCCTTTTCACTTTTCAGAAATCACATGTTTGTGCTTTCACACAATGCATACCGTGTTTTCACTTCTCGGGAAGCACAAGTTGCACTTCACAATTGTGCTTCACGCGAAAAAACCCCGAAAAAATTGAATTTTTTTTCTTAGGATACTAGAAAAAACAAAGCAAAATCCAAAAAAACAAGAAACATGTGTAGAAGACAAAAATACATGCTCTCGCAGGTCCAACGCGCAACACATGGCAACGACTAGATGCACCACTTGACAGCTGCATGTGCGTCCTCAAGCGTTTGTTGCGTCCCGAGCGCAAGGGGTACCCTTTGGATAGTTGCTTCCCTCTGCTTCACATGCGGGGTTTCTATGTGACGCATCATGTTGTATACAGCTTGATCCCGGTGCACTGTAGTGGCTTAATAAAAAGGGTACCGTAGCGGCTCGATTCAGGGCAATATAGCGAGTTGGTTCGGGTACTATAACGACCTGGTGACTGTAGCAACTGGTTTTTTAGTTCATTTATTTGATTTCAAACATCTAAAAAATAATGTTTTTTAAATATGAATACATTTTTTTTAATTCAGAGCAGTTTTTTTAATTGGAACATATTTTAAAAAAACGGATATTTGTAGAAAAATCCAAATATTTTTTCTGGAAATGTAAAAAAAATGGATAGGTGAACTTTTTTAATTGGTGAATAAAATTTAAGAAACAGGAATATTTTTTGAAATTCTGAACAATTTTTTAAAGACGAACGTTTTTTTAATTTGAGAACAAATTCTGAAAACGAGAACATTGTCTGAAATTTTAAACAATTTTTTGAAACACAAAACATTTCCTAGACATTTATTTAAAACATGAACGTTTCTCAAAAAACTAGAACATTGAGGGGGATATAGTCTCGTACAAACTAATTGGCTGCATTTACTGAATCTGCAATAGCAGTTAACAAAGAATTATTCTGCATTTACTCAAAATCTCCTATGACAGTGGTCCATATACAATTGTGCAGGTTCATGTACACGATCCTATGAAACTAGTAGGCTTCGTCGGCGAGAGAGCTGCAAAAACCCAAGAAAGATGGAAGATAAAGGACGCTGAACAGTAATCCTATCCTATATATCTAAATAGTTTATCCCCACTAACTCTGATTCTCTTGACATGCAGCCCTCTAAATCACCAAATAAGCCACGTCATCATCCACTAACAATATTTTGTAGCACATGCATACCGAGAGTGGACGTTTGGCTCCCGGGAGCCATGGAGGCCTTTTTTTGAAAACAAATCAAAATTCAAACTTTTCGGTTTCAAAAAAATCTGAAAAAAATTGTGCAAGTAAACAAGTATGTTATGTCTATGTGTGTAAAATTTTAGAATGAAAAACGTTGAAATGTGACCTGTACAAAAAAAGACAAATTCATGGCCTGGGAGGATGAATAGTATCATGTGTTAAAAAGCCCCAGATTTGTCTTTTTTGCACAACCCTCATTTCAACTTATTTTGCCCTGAAAATTTACACATAGGTGTGTTAGCCTTCATATTATGTGTGTTTTTTTTTTCAGAATTTTTTGAAATGTAGAAAATATGAAATTCGACAAAATTCAAAATTTTCCATGGAGCTCGGCCTCCAAAGACAATATCCGATGCATACCCCAATATAATTGTTGCAACTCCAATGGTCCAGCGTACATGCATACTTTTATTCACACACAATTACTTCCGAAAGTAATAGCTTTTGATTTAGGTCACTCATTCATACATAATTCATCCATAATCAATCTTTATATTTCCGCAGCAACGCGCGGGGTAATCACCTAGTATATCCAAAATTTAAGAACAAAAATTTATGTGGTTTCCATGCCCATCCTACATCCCTACTCCAGCCTCTACCCCTCTAAGTGCCCCAAACAGTAATATATCTGAAATATACAGCAGTTGTGGCCTACGAGAATGAATAGTACCACGGTGATGTGTTATGCACTCAATTGTCGGAATCAACCTCCTCTGCCAGTTTATGATCCCCATCCTTAACAATTTCTTCTTCATCCCATCTACTCACTTCAAGAGTGAGCTCATCTGAAAGACAGCCAGCTGCATTCTTGACGGCATCCTCCAAGGCCTCCACCTCCCTAACCTTTGCGCTATAACAAACTATCTCAACGTGGAGATGTTTGAGCGAACAGAGGTTCTGTATGCCGAAATCAAGACCACCACTCAAAGGGAACACAGCATGCGCATTAAATGGAACCCGGAGCTTCTCAAGTTCAGGCATGGCTCCTGCTTCAAATACCAGCCCTGTCCCGCTGTCCCAGCAAGTGAAGTAGAATTCCTTCAGGAATCGGAATACATTGCTGCTGATAATGAGCCTTTCTTCAGGCCTTGCTGTTCTTGAAGATATCCAAAGAAATAACAGAGAGGGCAGGTTACCAAGGACTCGGAATGTTTCCTCATCCACTGGATTGACATTGATGCTGAGGTAAGAGAGGTGGTCAAGTGAGACTATCCACTTTGGGATTCTGGGGAAATAGTAGTTAATGTTCATCTCAAATCTCTGGAGTAGATGAGGAGGAGGAAACCAAGAGTCAATTAAGAAATCAAGGGAACAAGAATGGTAGCTCTGAATTTGTATCGAACGAAGGTTGAGCATGCCTAGTTTGCAAAGAGACACGACCAAGTTATCTGCATAAGCTTTCATGTCACTGTTTGTACTACTTATGTGCCAATTCAGGTTCAGCTCAAGTATTCTTAGTTTGGCCAGACTGCCCAGCTCCTGCAAAGAGGTCAGCCAGGTATTCTGGTTGATTTCAATCTCTGATAATTCCCGTAGAGCTCGCATATTCCCAATCCCTTCGGGCAACTCTGCACTGTTAACTAACAGACATGCCAGTTGCTGTAGTTGAACAATACTAGCTGGCAACTTCTTTACCCATGTCCATCTTAAGTCTAAGGTCTGTAAATTCTGCAATTCTCCAAGTTGTTCAGGAAGTGCAGTGATTCTTCTAACATTGAGTCGAAGGTACTTCAGCTGAGAAAGCCTGCTTATGTGTTTAAGATATTTGTGTTCCAACACCTCTCTATTTTCTATATCTAACACTCTTACGGATTGAAAGTTTGAAAGACAAAGCATGTGTTCAGCTTCGGCACATCCAAAGATAGTGAGGGATCTAACATGAGAGACAACCATGTTCGATGGTACCATAGTATGTTCTTGAGCATGATAGTTCAGGGATAGTCGGTGAACCTTATCATATGGAAGTGAGTTATGTTTGCTGTCACCAGATAAGGTTACAAAATTTTCTTCAATTGACTTGGATATAATTAGGTCAAGAATCATATCATGGACACGACAAGCATCAGCTCGGCCATCATACTGGATTTCAACTGGTTCAATCAAGCTTCTGTTTATCAGATCGCTGAAATAGCCTTCTCCTACTTCCTCCAGATCCTGTCCACCTTCTACAATGATAAAACCTTCCGCGATCCATCTCCTTACCAGCTGATCCCTCTTGATCACATAATCTTCAGGGAATATACTTAGATATAGCAAACATGTCTTCAAATGGTAGGGGAGATCATTGTAACTAAGGAACAATATCTTCTTCATCTCTTCCATGTCTAAATCCTTTTCAAGTGCTGAACCAAGAGAATTCCGTATTCTCAGCCATTCTTCTCTGGTACTAGCTTTATTTGCCAATAAGCTAGCTACTGTAATGATTGCCAACGGCAAGCCGCCACATTTTTTTAATATTTCATCTGAAACTTCCCTCAGTTGAAGAGGGCATCCACCTTCACAGCCAAATGCTCGTTTGAAAAATAAGCTCTTAGAGTGAGTTGCACTAAGAGGCTTTATTTCATACACATGATCATGGTTCTGAGAGCTACAATACTTGGCTACTGTGACGATACGTGTTGTTGTCAGTATTCTGCTGGAAGAACTATTTTCAGGAAAAGCACATTTGATTGCTCTCCATGCTGGGGTGCCCCATATATCATCGATTACTATGAAGTACCTATCACAAACTTTACAAATTAGAACATGTATTCCTAGAGCTGCAACCAGTGAATAGCAGTAGTGCTAGTAACTAGTAGTACTAGTAACTAGTAAGAATAGTGTACATATATTATCCTACAGATAAAGCTGATGTAGCACTAACACAAAGTTCATATGAATGTATAATAAATTAGTGATGACATTTCCGAAATAAGATTGTTATGAGTAAATAAGGCACACCTTTTATGCTTGAGGAACTGTCTTATTGTGTTGATGAGTTGCTGCTCATCCCATTCTTCGTTGCTGACACGCTCTTGACAGCAGATCTGAGAGAGTATATTTCTCAAAATCTTCTTCAAGTCGGGTTTTTGGGACACTGACACGAAAGCTTGACATTCAAATTGCCCTTCCAGCTTCTGGTACACTTGATTAGCAAGAGTAGTCTTTCCAAGGCCCCCAATTCCAACAATGGACACCACCTTTAGCTGCTGTGCAATTGCAACTTCCCCTTCAGTTAGCAACTTGATGAGTTTATCCTTTGGGCCATCAATGCCAACGAGCCTCTTCACCTCGGTGAAAAATGCTGGTAAGCGGGGATCTATGCTTATCCTGCTCGGCTTCGAGACAACATCATCAACCTTGTACCTCGCCCGCCGACTGCTAACCTCAATAGCATCTTGCTTGAGAACTTTGATTTTCTTGGCAATGCAATGGCGCGTCTTGGAATTTGTCATTATATCCATGCACCTGCTGAGGCGTCCCTTGAAGCCACGGGGTTTGCGGCTGGATTCGCCACACGGGGACAGCATGAAACTGTCGATGCCATACTCTATGTTGTAGGACAGCTCTCGTACCTCCTTAATCCAGCACTTGGACATCTCATCAGGATCCTCAACCTCGGACATCATCTTGAGAAAAGCATGCATGCTCTCAAGCTCAGCTTTAAGGAACATGACATCACCTTTCACACTTCTGAGAAGTTTATACTCATCAGAGAGCAAAGCACCCAGCTTCCGTAGCACGGAGCCCATGGCTCCATGTGTTGCACATACAATGGCCTCCATCCACCTATCTGTGGGTTGAGTTTTTGTGTCCCTGCCACTTCGAAGGTTGAAGCCTTTTATACATGCATAGCCAGTCAAAGTATACATAATAAATACATTAAGATGATTGATCAAGTAAAGACAACATAGTGAGTGCGCAGGTGAAATGCCCGCAGCATCTTACCATATAAAAGACACAGATCGTACAAAGCACATTTCAAAAGCAGACAAGCTGTCAAAAAAGAAAGGAAGTATGTACTGTTTGCACCACGATTGCAAAGTCAGTCACTTAGTCAAGAGAAGGAGTCATAAGCCACCTCATGAGAAGACTATTAACGCATAAAGATGTCGACGTTCCAATAATCTAGGAGTATATCAAGTGGAAAGACGGGAATCATAATAGATCCACCTAGACTAGTAAATGAAAGAAAGAGCAGGGCAAATGAATCTAAACAAAGGGAACAGGTTTCTTTCTCACGTGCTAGACTTGGTGTCAGTTTTAAGACCAGTGAACAAGACAGGGCTGGGGGGTATGGCTCTGAACAGAGAGGGTAGGCCAGCCACAGCGCTGGAGATGAGAGGGATGAAGGCAGATACTCGGAATCTGGGATTAGATCTTTACTAGTAGTTTAACCTTCTCATCACTTAACTGATGAAGCCTACATGGTATCCCTTTTATAGGGAAGAATCGACTTGAACGCCAAAAACAGAATCATCACTTTCCTACTAAACCATATCTCTATCTTCATATTTAAGTTAATCTTTCCTAACTAAATACTCCCTCCGTCAAGAAATACAAGGTGCACGTGATTTTGAAGATTTAACTTTTACCACCTATTTTATACAACCCAACACCACTGGAAAGTGCTTTTCAATACAAATCTAACGATATGAATTCTGTATAACGCACTCGAGGTTTCGTCGAACAAAGCCTCAATGAAAGACAATTCTTGGGAACGTGTGTGCTTTATATTCTGGGCAAGGAAATATCTTCCCTGACTAGATAATTTTCCCTGGTCACCATATTTATTGATCTAGTTTTGTTGGAGATATCAACATGCGACTCCTTGGGCTCCTCTGCCCATAGCAGGAGCAAAGAAGTAATGGTTAAAACAAGGTAATATGTGATTACTTTAGCGGCCAATGCAAGATTAGTAAATTAACACAGTTGACATGAGAGTGTTACCTTTTTAATTAGTGCAGGCAGTTCAAATTGATTGGTTACATTAGTCCCCAACTCCACACTAACCACCATAACAAATATAAAACTGGGAAATGGACAGGGTTAGGAAATTTCTTAAGCAGACAAGAGGCAGTGGAAATTTCTTGTTTGGACACCCAAGACTATTCGGTAGGAGGTCAGACTCAGCTTTGACGAACATGACATCGCCATTCACATTTGTAAGAAGAATGCAATATGCCTCTCCGAAGAGAAGCTTGTATTCATTTGTGCGCAAGCCTATGTAGATCTTCTCGTGGTCGGTGGGCAGATTCAACCAAGGACAGTCAGGTCGTGAACAAGAAAGAAAGAAATAGCCCATATTTCTGGAAACAGGCTTTCGCCCCGCTTTATATATAAAAGCAACAACACCGAACAGTACACGGCCGAACGATACAATGTGATGAGAAGACTCTTACAATAGCCGATATTTACCGAAAAAGGCTTTCGCCCCGCTTTATATTATAAAGCCACTGCCCAAGCCAAATATCCAACAAGGTTCCCACACACACACAAACACACAGGTCTAGACCACAGAAGTCACAGGGTTAATGCTGAGGGCACAGCTCAACAAGCCCTTAACAAACAAAAAACACGCACACGCGGGGTGCGGCCAAGCATCTAGTCGGGCTGGGGGGGGGGGGGGGGGGGGGGCGGAGGAAGCGGAGGCGCCAATTCGGAAGGCCATCGATCGAAGGTCGGCGAGGAGGTTGTTGATGACGTCCCGGTCCTGGGGGCGGCTAAGCGGCCGCCAGAGCTGCAAGTATCCACACATTTTAAAGATGGCGCCAGTAGCACGTCGAAGAGGCACCTTCTGGATGACAAGCTTATTGCGAACGGTCCAAAGCGTCCAGGCAAGGACCCCAACGCAAAGCCATCTAATATGGCGGTAGCGAGGGGGGGAGGCGTGAATTTCCGCAAGCAGGTCAGGGAAGTTGGTGTTGCACCACTGGCCCCCAACCGTCTCGCGGAAACAGGACCAAAGGAACTGAGCCGTGGAGCACGAGAAGATGTGGTTAGCATCCTCCACCGTGCCGCACAAGGGGCACATCCCATCGCCAGGTCCATTACGCTTAAGGACCTCGACGCCGGACGGGAGACGGCCGCAGATCCATTGCCACAGGAAGATCCTGATCTTCAGGGGCAGGCGGATATCCCAAATCAAGCTAAAGGGCTCGGGGGCCGTCGAGGGGGCGATGGCCGCGTAGAGGGATTTGGTGGAGAAGCAGCCCGAGGGTTCCAGACGCCAAGAAATGGCGTCTGGGGTGTCGGTGATGTCAATGGGGAGGAGGGCGATGTCCTGGAGGAGGGCATCCCAAGCGGCAACTTCAGGTGGGCCAAAGGGGCGGCGGAAAGCGAGGCGCCCAAGGTCAATAAGGGCCGTCTCGACAGAGATACGAGGGTCAACTGCAATGTTGAAGAGCCCCGGAAAGCGTGCGGCCAGGGGGTGTCGCCAATCCACCGATCAAACCAAAACAGGGCCGAGGACCCAGTACCAACCGAGAGGATGTGCCAATGCGAAGCACAGGCAGCAGCTGGACAACGGCCTGCCAAAACTGGGAGCCGCCCGAGCGCTGACAGAATGCAAGGGGCTGTCCCCGGAGGTACTTGTTCTGGATGATGGTGAGCCAAAGACCTCCATCACCATTGGCAATGCGCCAGAGCCAACGGGTCAGGAGGGCAATGTTCATGCGACGGGAGGACAAGATCCCAAGACCGCCCTGGTCCTTGGGTTTGCAGATATCAGGCCAGCTTACCATATGGTACTTCTGCTTATCCCCCTCCCCAGCCCAGAAGAATCTGGATTGGTATTTGGCGATCTCCTGATGAAGGGTCTCATGGAGGCTATAGAAGCTCATGAGGAACCAAAGGAGGCTAGCAAGCGAAGAGTTGATAAGGATGACGCGAGCAGCCTTCGACAGCCAGCGCCCTTTCCAAGGCTCAACGCGGTGTTGCATACGGGTCACCGTGGGGCGAAGATCCGCCACGGTGAGGCGTGAATCGCTAATGGGGATCCCCAGGTAAGTCGTGGGGAAAGAACCCAACCAACAGTTGAGTCGGTCAGCAATAGCCTGAGCTTCCACCGGAGGGTACCCGAGCACCATCACTTCGCTCTTATCGAAGTTGATGGTTAGGCCCGACATCTGTTGGAAGCACAGGAGGAGGAACTTCAGGTTGGCAATGTCCTGGACGGAGCCCTCCACCATTATAATGGTATCATCTGCATATTGAAGGAGGGAGACCCCTCCCCCTCCGACTAGGTGCGGGACAATGCCGCGGATATGGCCCGCCTCCTTGGCCTTATCTAAGATGGATGCCAGAGCATCCACCACCATGTTGAACAGGAATGGCGAGAACGGGTCACCTTGCCTTACCCCACAGAGTGTGGGGAAGTAGGGCCCAATGTCCCCATTGATGTTCACGGCGGTCCGGCCACAGGAGACAAGCTGCATGACACGAGTCACCCAACGGTCATCAAAGCCTTTGCGGAGCAGCACTTCCCGCAAGAATGGCCAGTGGACCGTGTCGTACGCTTTGTGGAAGTCTAGCTTCAGAAAGACCGCCCGATGGCGTTTCATCCGGACTTCGTGAAGGACTTCGTGGAATACCAGCACCCCATCCAGAATAAATCGGCCTTGAATGAAGGCGGATTGGTTCGGATGGGTAATCGCGTCAGCGAGCAGGGTCACCCTATTGGCGTACCCTTTGGCCAGGATCCGGAATATCACATTAATCACTGTGATAGGCCGGAACTGGCGGATGTCGGAAGCGCCCGGGACCTTGGGAATGAGGGTCACGATCCCATAGTTGAGGCGCCCAAGATCCATAGTGCCCGAATAAAATTCCTCAAACAGGGCCATGACCTCCGGCTTGATGGTTGGCCAGAACGTTTTGAAGAACGTCACGGGCAGGCCATCCGGTCCCGGGGCCGAAGAGGGGTTCATCCCTTTAATAGCCGCGAGGACCTCGTCTTCGGCGAAGGGGGCCACTAAAGCCGCGTTGGCCTCATCAGAGACCAATTGGTCACCCGACCAAATGTCGGGGGCGAGACTAACCCCACCCCGAGGGGTGGGGGTAAATAGGGCTTTATAGAAGCCGTCAACATGGGTACGGATGGAAGAGGGGCGGACGAGAGGCGTTTCGCCATCCCACAGGCAATGGATGGAGTTACGCCGTCGCCGGCCGTTCGCCACCGCCTGGAAATAGGCGGTGTTGGCATCACCCCGGAGCACCCACCGTTGGGTACCGCGCAGACGCCAGTAGGCCTCTTCATCCGTGTAAATGGTGGAGAGCTGATCTTCAAGGTCGTATCGCAGCATCCACTCATCCGAGGAGATCCCGGTCGTGTCGGTGCGGGCGTCAGGGCTTGGATAGCCAACAGGAGGGCCTTTTGCGTTCTCTAAGGTCCCGGCCAAGGTTAGCTCCCCAACCCTTCATGAATTGGCGGGCGAGCTTGGCACAGAAGTGCCACGAGTCGACAGCGGACATGGAGCGATGAGGGGAAGAGCGAGCGGAGTTCCAGCGAGCGACGACAGCCTCCCGGAAGCCGGCCTGATTGAGCCAGAAGAGCTCGAACCGGAATCGCGGCGGGGTGGGAGGTCGATCGTCGGCGGTGGAGAGGAGGAGGGGAACATGGTCAGACCCGATCCGGGTAATTGCACGGAGCGAGGCCAGGGGGCAGCATAATTCCCACTCCGGGGAAACTAGGACACGATCCAAGACGGATTGCGTCGGGTCAACCTGACGGTTCGTCCAGGTGAACCTGGCACCCGTCCGAACAAGCTCACGGAGACCCAGCTCTGCGATCCAGTCGTTGAATAACTGCATCCGGGGGAAGTTAATCCGATCATTATTCTTCTCATCCGGGGATCGGATGAGGTTAAAGTCTCCGCCTACTACAACTGGAAGGAGGGAGTTAGAGATCTTCAGCTGCAGCTCCGCTAGGAAGGCCGGGGAGCGGCGGTGGTCCGCCGGTCCGTATACAATTATGACCTCCCATTTGAAGTTCAGGGCACGCTCGAAGATCTCCATACTAACGAAGAATTCACCCCGGTCCATGCCGCCCACCTCAAAGGCGGCATCCTTTACCCCTAAAAGGATACCTCCAGAGTGGCATGTGGTCCCACTAGAAGGGAGCCAGTGCCAAGCGAAGAGGTGGGAACTAAGACGATCAAGCTAGTGAAGGGAGAACTCAGTGCGCAAGGTTTCCTGGATGGCAATGATGTCAATGTGTTCGTCACGAATGTACTCAATGAGTTGGCGGCGACGGCCGTCATGGCCGAAGTCGCGGATGTTCCAGAAAAGGGCCCGCGTCTAAGCCCCCATCGGGGGGCTGCTTGACCCCAGGACACGGGAAGCGCTTTGCGCGTGGAGAGCAGCAGTGCGCGAACGTGTGCGTCCATGGATCATCTTGTCGGCCACCGGAGGGGCCCGAACCGCGGGGGTGGCGGTCGATCCCTCGGGGGGCCGAAGCAAGCGAGCCCGAGTCTCAGCCAGCTTGCCATCCAGAATCTCACGGGCCCTAATGGCCGCGATCTTCTCTAAGGGAGGACCAACTTCCCCCCTGAAGACTATGGCCGAGTCGGTGGCCACCTTGGCGAGGTGGCCAAGAGGAGCGGCCTCAAGCGCGGAAAAGGAACAGCTGGAAGAACTGGGAAGGGCGGGATCCACACCTGACTCGAGGTTCCGGCTAGCCGCCCGGAGCTCAGCCCGCTCGGCGATGGACGGAGCCGGAGAGTCCGCCGGCCGGGTCGCATCGAGGTGGGCGCTGCGGCGGGAGGCCGTCACCGGCGTCGAGGTGGAGCGGGGCCGTCTGGCGTACGCCACCGTCGGAGGAGGGTAAGCGGAGGCCGGAGTGGTCACGACCACGGCCACCGGTGCGGTCGGGGAGGCAGGCGGGGCGAGGCGGTCGTCGAAGGCCACCGGCGAGGGGAGCGGGCCGACAAGCACCAGGGTGTCGCCGGCCGCGGCCCCTGCGGGTGGGAGTGTCGGAGAAGGCGCGTCGGAGGCATCGCACCCACCGCCACCCGTGGTAACCGGGGAGGTCAAACCAGGGGGGACGATGGGTCCGGGCCCGACGGTGAGGGGCGAAGGGCGGAGACGGCGTAGGGAGAGCGAGGCGACGAAGGCGGCGCAACGAGCAGGCCCACACTGGAGATGTCACTGGCCGACTCCGACGGAGACTGAGAGGGCACGACCGGCGGGGTGGCCAGGCGGAGGGCCACCGCGAGGTCTGCGGCCGACACTCGAGTGCGCCCCGCCCCGGAGCCACCACGACCCGAAGGTGGGTTGACGAGCTCGCGGGAGGGGGAGCGGGAGTGCTCCGACCCGTCCTCGTCATCCTCAGGGTCGTCGAGGTGGGAGTGGCGCGACCGTCTGTGGTGGGAGTCGTCGGCGTCAGCTGGGCCGCCCTCCAGGTGGTTGTCATCAGAGAAGCGGGGGCGGCCGACGTGGTTCGGAGGCTCGGGGCAGATCTTGAGGTCGTAGCCGTCGTCGTTGAAGAAGACCCGAATCGTGGCGTGGAGCTTGGAGGAGTCCAGGCACTTCACCTTGACCCGGACCTCCTCCTCCTTGCGCAGAGAGAGCTCGTCGACCACCACCACCTTGCCCAGGATCTTGGACATACTGCGAATGACCCGCTCAGACCGGGCCACATCTGGCAGGCCGGCGATGAGGAGCCAAGCAGTGTCCAAAACAGCCACGGCCTTGGGATCCCACATCGGCTCTGAGATGTTCACCACAATCCCGTTGAGGGCCAAGGTGATGTTGTTGCTGCGGGTACAGAATCCCATGCTCAGCGCGTCGGGGAAGATCACCGTGAAGGCGTTGGAGGCGGTGGGGGTCACCTGCCAATCCCACTTGCACCTGCACATGTGGTTGAGCTCCGCCTCGATCAGCTCCGGGGTGGCAACGGCCTCGCCCACGACCGTCACGATCGCCAGGAGCGAGGGGGGGAGGGGGGATCTCCGGGACCTCGATGTGGAAGAAGCCCATGTCCTCGATGCCGTGGCCGTACATCATGATCTCCTCCGTCACCGGGCGGTCCGGACAGAGAATCGCGGGGTGCCCGGCATCCTTGCATAGGTAGCACATCGGTGGGTTGGGGCAAGCCACCTGGAAGTGGCCGGTCAAGCCGCAATTGAAGCACGGCGGACCGTCGGAGGCGGCGTTGGGGCCCGGAGGGGGAGCCGCCGCGGCGGTGGAGGCGGAGGCCGGGGGCGCGGGGGACCCTTCTTCTTCTTCTTCTTGGCGCCCTGGCGCCCCCGGTTCCCATTGCCGCCGTTGGACGGCGGAAACGCGGCTTGGGAGTGTGGAGGTTGGTATCGACGGGTGGCCGGGGCGCTGGTGGTGTTTGAGACGGGCGGCTGACGGGAAAGGGAGAGGGACCGGTCCCGGCGACGGACAGGAGAGGGGGACCGCCGCCGAGCGGACGGCCTGGGCTCCCCGGCCGACGACCTACCGCGGTCCCGCGAATCTGCCCGAGGAGACGCGCGGCGAGCAGGGGAGCGCGAACGGCGGTCGTCGCGAGCCGGGGACCGGCGGGAGGGGTGGGGGGAGGAGCGGCGGGAGTCACGCGCCGGGGACTGCCGGGCCGGCCGGGAGGAAAGCTGCTGGCGAAGGTTTGCCTCGCGCCGAAGGCCATCGGGGGAAGACCGCGGCGGGTCGCGGCGGTCGTCCGCCAGCCGCTTGGGGCGGCCGGCTTCATCCCCCCATTCCCGAGTCATGGTCAGCGGGGGGAGGGGGCGCGGGGGAGCCGGGGTCGCCGGCGAGCAGGAGGCGGCGCGGTTCGGCGGGAGGCGAGTCGAGGATGGGAGCAGGCGGCGCGGGGTTGGGGATTGGGGGACGCGGAAACCCTACCGGGGGCCAGATAATGCGACGGGCTGGGCCGGCGGCCGACAGGGGGAGTGGCTGCGCCATGGGGGGCGGGACCGGCCCGGTGGACCGGCCCACAACACACCCGACGGCCCGCACCCCACTGGACGAGCCCACGGCCGCCGCCCCAGGGGGCCAGCAGCAGGGCCCATGGGCCGGCCCAGGAGCACCGCGGCCCGGTACGAACGCCCCGGGGAGGCCATGCGGGGAGCTAGGGCTTCCCCGAGCGCCGCCGCAGGGGCCACCGGCGGGGGAGGACGGGGGCGGCGAGGCCATGACGGGGCGCGTTGGGGACCCGGAGGCGGGGGCACGGAGTTGCCGAATGCCGAGATGAAGGGCCGGAAGGGGGGTTGTCGGGAGATGACTGCGGAGAGCTCAGGCGGGATCGTCGGCGACGAGCGGGCCGGAGCAGAGGAGGGCGGGGCCGGGGCCGAGGCCTTCCAGGAGGAACGGGCGAGGCCGCGGTCGGCGCGGCCGGCGACACCCCAGCCGGCGGCACGGCGTCTCCGGGGGGAGTGAGGGAGTCCTGGATTAGGGGGTCCTCGGACAGCCGGACTATATCCTTTGGCCGGACTGTTGGACTATGAAGATACAAGATTGAAGACTTCGTCCCATGTCCGGATGGGATTCTCCTTGGTGTGGAAGGCAAGCTTGGTAATACGGATATGTAGATCTCCTCCCTTGTAACCGACTCTGTGTAACCCTAGCCCCCTCCGGTGTCTATATAAACTGGAGGGTTTAGTCCGTAGGACAACAATCATACCATAGGCTAGCTTCTAGGGTTTAGCCTCTACGATCTCGTGGTAGATCAACTCTTGTAATACTCATATCATCAAGATCAATCAAGCAGGAAGTAGGGTATTACCTCCATCGAGAGGGCCCGAACCTGGGTAAACATTGTGTCCCCCGCCTCCTGTTACCATCCGCCTTAGACGCACAGTTCGGGACCCCCTACCCGAGATCCGCCGGTTTTGACACCGACATTGGTGCTTTCATTGAGAGTTCCACTGTGCAGTCATCATAAGGCTGGATGGCTCGCCTCGTTGTCAAGGACAACATCACTACTGGGGGAGCCCTGGCTGTAGGTCAAACTCTCCGACTAGGCGGCTTCGTCATGACCGCCTGTTCGGCCGCTGCGCCGACGATGACTTCTCGGGTCATCGAAAACAGCCTCCACGTCAGCTCGGGACTCGCCGAGCAGTTGGATCCAATAGAACTCTCTTCTTTGAACGAGCTCTTGGATCGCATCGCCGCTTTGGGAGTCACTACAGACTATGATCAGATCGGGCTTAAACCCGACCAAAGGGAGATTTACTCCCCGCCAGTCACCCATCAGATAGCGGTGGTGGAGGAGCAATGCGGCAATTCTTCCTCTATCTTGAGGACAAACTATGTCCGGATTCCCGAGCTCTCTGAGCCGGATACCCATCTACAGGAGGACACCGCCCAAACCCTGAACCTAGAATCAAGCGGCGGGCCAGACCTATCGGGCAACATCCCGGAGCCCGAACTTCCAAGATCGGAAACTCCTCCGCCCCTGGGTCTCAGGTCGGGTCAAGGTTCGGACTTAAATCCACCCACCCACCCAGATATAAACGATCTTTCCCACATTAGACAAGAGCCCCAGGAGACAGTACACCACTATTGGGCCAGATTCCTCCTTGTAATGAACAAGGTCAAGGACTGTCGCGAGGAAGACATAATTTCATTCTTTTGCAATAATTGCACGGACAAGGGAATCCTCAACACCATAAGTCGCCGTGACATAGCACACTTCGCTGACTTGGCGGCCATAGTACGGAAATACTGTGCGATGGAAAGCGCCTGGAAAACCCAAACAAAATTTTGGGATGCGCCGGCTCTGACAAAACCCCCAGTCCGAACTAAAAGGGTGCACTCTCGCAAGTCGCCCGACCCAATTACAAAGAAGCAAAAGCCCACTATAGGGCGTGGAACCGTATTGGAGGGATGGCTTAATGGGCCATGCAAAATTCACAGTACAACAGATACTATACCAACACACAGCCTTAGAGCATGTTGGGTACTCCGGCAGGTGGCCAAGAGCGGTGAGGATCTCCTCATTAAAAATACCGCAGAGCACCATCCCGTGGATAACAACAATATAGTATTGACGGTCTTCGAGACCTTCGCCTCAAATAATAGGCGTAAGCGAGCACTCCGCAGCCTTGCCGAAGTCTGCCACGTGGCAGCAATAAATCCATGGAGCGACACGGCTATCACCTTCAATGCCAGTGACGAACCTAAATTCCGAACAGCCCGAGCACCAGCCGCTTTGGTCCTTAGTCCAATTGTGGACGGCTTTCGGCTTAATAAAGTGCTCATGGACGGCGGCAGCGGATTAAACCTCATCTATGAGGAGACTCTTCAAAAAATGGAAATAGGCAGAAACCGCATTGAGCAAAGCAGCATGACCTTCAGAGGAATCATCCCTAGTCGGGAGGCACGACGCGCTGGGAAAATCACACTAGATGTGGTATTCGGCACGCCGGAGAATTATAGGTCCGAAGAAATCACATTCCAAGTGGCCCCATTCAGTAGCGGATACCACGCCCTTCTAGGGCGGGAGGCATTCACGATCTTCCAAGCCATGCCCCATTACGGGTACATGAAGCTCAAAATGCCCGGGCCCAATGGAATCATCACTCTAGCTTGTGATCCGGACATAGCACTCCGCGCCGAAAACAAAACAGCCGCACTGGCCCTCGAGGCATTATCCGAAGCCCTCGCGGCCGAGGAATTAACTGTGCTGCGCTCCACAGTGGACAGGGACGACGTGATACTCGACAAAAGATCCAAGTCCACCTCTTTTAAACCAGCGGATGAATAGTCAAATTCCAAGTCCACCCAACGGACCCTACAAAAACATCTTCCATCGGGGCACAGTTAAACCCCGTTGTAGACGCCGCACTACGGGAGTTCCTGCGCGAGAATTGGGACATATTCGCCTCGCATCCTTCAGACATGCCAGGAATCCCACGCAGGCTGGCCGAGCATAGCCTTAACATTCTAAAGGGATTCAAGCCGGTCAAGCAGTCTCTTCGGCGTTTCTCTGAACCTAAGCGACAAGCCATGGGAGAGGAGCTAGCCAAGTTACTGGAGGCCGGATTCATTAGAGAAATAAAATATCCGGACTGGCTAGCAAACCTGGTGATGGTACCAAAGAAGGATAAATCCTGGTGCCTATGTGTCGATTTCAAGGACCTTAACAAGGCTTGCCCCAAGGATCCCTTCCCCCTCCCCCGCATCGATCAAATTATCGACGCTACTGTAGGACACGACTCATTGTGTTTCCTCGACGCATACTCCGGATACCATCAAATTAAGATGGCGGAGTCCGACCAAGCCGCAACAGCATTTATCACCCCATACGGCCCCTTCTGTTTTAACACCATGCCTTTCGGGCTTAAGAACGCCGGTGCAACGTATCAACGCATGATTCAGACATGCCTGGAAAAACAGATCGGCAAAACAGTGGAGGCATACGTAGACGATGTGGTTGTTAAAACCAGACACGTCGAATCCTTAATAGACGACTTGAGGCTCACGTTCGACAATCTCCGAACATACGACATCAAGCTCAATCCGGAAAAATGCGTTTTCGGCGTGCCCGCCGGAAAGCTCCTGGGCTTCATCGTCTCCAGTAGAGGAATTGAAGCAAATCCGAGCTCTGTCAGAGTTGGCTATCCCAACTGACCTCAAGCAAATCCAGAAATTAACTGGATGCGTGGCGGCCTTAAGCCGCTTTATCTCCCGATTAGGAGAAAAGGCACTACCCCTTTATCGCCTTCTTCGGTGCACCGAACACTTCGAGAGGACGGATGCGGCCACGGCCGGATTGGAAGAAATAAAAGCCATAATGGCCACCAACCCAATCTTGGCCGCGCCAAATGTCGGCGAACCAATGCTATTATATATAGCGGCAACTCACCAAGTTGTAAGCGCAGTGCTCGTCGTCGAACGAGAGACGGACGGATATAAATTACCACTTCAAAAGCCGGTATACTATGTATCCACTGTCCTCACTCCATGCAAATCACGGTACCCACATTATCAAAAGATAACATACGCGGTATTCATGGCATCCCGGAAATTACGACACTACTTTCAAGAGTGTTCAATTACGGTGGCCTCGGAAGTACCACTCAACGACATAATAAACAACCGCGATGCCACGGGCCGGATTGCCAAATGGGCTATCGAGCTCCTCCCGTTCGACATAACATATAGACCACGGCGAGCCATTAAGTCGCAAGTACTAGCCGACTTTGTCGCCGAGTGGACAGAAGCTGAACTCCCTAAAGAATACGGCGCGTACTCCAATTGGATCATGCACTTCGATGGCTCTAAAATGCTGGCTAGTCTGGGGGCTGGCGTCGTCCTGGCGTCCCCCACGGGAGATACAGTCCAATACGTACTCCAAATACTATACATAGACTCCAACAACGCAGCCGAATACGAGGCCCTGTTACATGGTCTCCGGATGGCAGTTTCCATGGGCATTCAACGCCTGGAAGTGCGTGGGGACTCGAACCTCGCAATATCTCAAATAAATGGAGACTTCGACGCCAAGGATCCGAAAATGGCGGCTTATCGCAACGCCGTCCTCAAAATGTCAGCTCGGTTCGAGGGGCTTGAATTCCACCATGTGGCTCGGGAAAACAATCAAGCGGCGGATATCCTCGCCCGTATCGGCGCTAAGCGCGACCCTGTCCCACCTAACATCTTCTTGGAAAGGCTGTTTAAGCCATCCGTGGTATGGGAAGGGGACACCGGTAACAATAATCCGGACCCGGCCACAACACAAGATACCGAACACTCTGACACAATCGGAGGTTCTGCCACCGAAATAACACCTTCAGCCCACGTGATAATGGCCGTCATCGCCCCGTGGAAAGAACCATTCCTGGCCTACCTAACCAGGCAGGAACTACCCGAGGACCAAAATGAGGCACGCTGCATAGTGCGGCGGTCTAAAGCCTACAAGGTCCACGAGGGAGAGCTTTATAAGAAAAGCTCTACCGGAGTCCTTCAAAGGTGCATCTCCGAAGAGGAAGGGCGGAAGCTCTTGGCAGAAATCCATGCTGGACTCGGTGGCCACCACGCCGCAGCCCGGGCCCTTGTAAGCAAGGCCTTCCGTACAGGTTTCTATTGGCCGACGGCCCGAGCAGACGCACAGGACCTTGTTCAACGTTGCGTCGGTTGCCAGCTTTTTGCAAACCAAAGCCATATGCCGCCTACCGCTCTCCAAACAATCCCCATTACTTGGCCCTTTGCGGTCTGGGGGCTTGATATGGTCGGACCCCTCAAAGGGGGAACCCATAAGAAAAAATACCTATTGGTCATGGTGGACAAATTCACCAAATGGATAGAAGCCAAACCAGTCAAAACGGCTGAATCCGGACCGGTGATAGACTTCATATCTGGGGTTGTACACCATTATGGCATCCCCCACAGCATCATCACCGACAACGGCTCGAACTTTACAGCCGACGAGGTGAAACTTTGGTGCAGCAACATGGGCATCAAGCTCGATTATGCTTCTGTCTATCACCCGCAAACTAACGGTCAAGTCGAGCGAGCAAATGGTCTTATCATGAGCGGCATTAAACCCAGATTAGTGCGCTCCTTAAAGGAATCAAACACGCACTGGGTAGAGGAGCTCGACTCCGTACTATGGGGGCTGCGGACCACGCCGAATCGCACTACCGGATACACACCATTCTTTATGGTGTACGGCGCAGAGGCGGTACTGCCCTGCGACATAATTCATGACTCACCTCGAGTGCGCATGTATGAAGAAAAAGAGGCCAAGCTCGATCGGCAGGACAGTTTGGACGCCCTGGAGGAGGAGCGTGACGTGGCAAAAGCCCGTTCCGCATTCTATCAGCAACAGGCTTGAAGGTATCAAAGCAGAGAAGTACGGGCCAAAACTTATAACGTTGGCGAACTCGTTCTACGCCTACCGGAGAAGAAAAAGAACAAGCTCAAGCCCAAATGGGAAGGTCCCTTCATTATTGACCAGGTTCTGACCGGTGGAGCGTACCGTCTGCGGGATGCATCGGATAATCGACTCGAGCCAAACCCATGGAACGCAGCCAGACTCCGAAGGTTCTACGCCTAGTGCCGGACTCTATGTTCGTCTCCTTACCTCCATCAATTTTTTACATATCCGTTATCTGTCTTTTCTCTCTTTCTCTCTTTTTTTCTTTTCTTCAAGGCCTCAAAAGGCTAAACTGTGCCTTGACTACACAATCTTGACGCGCTAACCGCGCTCATTATACCTGGGGGCTTCTTATACAGAAGCTTAATATAACCATTTTCCGGGCTTTATGCCCGACACATGTGTTATTCTTCCACATGTACCTTTTTTCGCCATTATATGCATCGATATGACTTAAGTTTTGGCCAAGCTGGGTTGCCTGACTCTTGTGTTTATGCCCTACGTTCCCGTTAATTCGGCTAGGGCATAAGGGGAGCACCTCTGCGATTGTTACTGCCGGGTCAGCCGGATGTGTACCTCAGACTAGGTGAAGCCGAAAGCTAGCGTTCTTAAGGGAATACTCGGTCGGTGAACAAAGATGACTTTTATTTATTTTAATACATGCCCCCGGATGTTTATAGCCTGCGTCTCTTTTCGTAGTTCGGACATGCACATTAGGGCATGCGTACCCAGGAAAAGGAACCCTTAACGGAACTATTCTCCCTGGAAGATGTTTCTTACTAACCATGTAATATAAAATAGCTAGTTGGGTACTTGTCTGTTCAAGCACTTATGACCCCTACGCCTGGTTTCCACGCGTACCCCGGTTTTTACATAACTGAGTGGGTATTCGGATACACTCCGGACTATCGGGTCCAGAGGTCGAAGCGAAAAGGTCCGCCATGACAAATGATTTACAATCCGGCTAGGGACAATATATGTCACTTGAAATACACAGTCACTTAGACTGACTAAATTCTTCTTCTATACCATCCAACAGGCTGTCTAGCCTACAATCCTGTTGGGAATACTTTGCGGCTAGTTCTACTTGGTCATACACCAAACTGACGGGGATCTCCTTCCCGTCAGGCCCCACAGGTCCAACCTCGGCCATGTGGTTAGGGTCAGCCTTGGTATACCGCGTCTTCACCATGGCCCAGGCTTCCCTCGCACCTTGTCGGCAGGCTGATATCTTCCATAATCGGAAGCGCCGCCGCGCTCCCTTGAGCTTCTCTACAAGCTCCCCCATGCCCCCGGCAGGGAGACGGATGGCCACAAAGCTTGGGCAATGCCCTGCATCACCTGCCGAACTTGTTCGCGCAGTTGTGAGAGCTCTGGCAGAAGATCACCCGCGGACCCGGGCATCTCCTCCTCGGGACGACCCGTCAGCATACCTGCAGATATAAATCTGTTAGCCGGCTTCTTCGCCGAACTCTTTCAAAAGTTCGTTCAAGCACTTACTGAAAATGCCGCGTCGAAGCCGCTTATTCTCCTTCACGGAGTCCGCAAGCTGGGCTCGAACATCTTTCAGTTCCACGCCCAGCTGGATATTGGCGTCTTGGAGATCGTTTTTCTTTTGCCTAACCCGCGTAAGCACGCGCTCGCCAGCATTTAGCTGACGATTAGCACGTTGCGCATCCCCCGGCACGGCCTCCGGAGTCATCTGCAGCATCTATTGATTAGATTTGCATGCATGCCGCATACTATCTGGTACCTGTCATTCTTTGCAATGGAAACAAGTGTTACCAGAGGGGGCCTTCTCGGACTCCTTCCGCGCGGTAACTGCGGCCCGTAGCTGGGCTTTGCACTCCTCCAGCTCTTGAGACAATTGGGTATTCTTCTCTGTAAGAACCTGCACAAATAATGATCCTTAAATCAGTTGTGTCAACTGTTTCAAGTCTCAGGGGCTACTGATATATATAATCGTCAGATTTTCTTACCCGTATATCCTTTACATACTGATCCGTGGCTCTGGCAAGACCATTTTGAGCGGCACGGATGTACGCGTCTCTTGAGTTGAAGGCATCAAACGCCTCTTGGGAGAAACAAGCGTCACGGAGTACGGCCCGGCGACGCCTGTGATTCATGGCGCTCTCCACTTCGGAATTTGTAGCGGATAGCCTATCTGCATCCTCTGTAGGAGGAACATCCGGCGTTCGCCCCATGTTAGCTTCCGCCTCCATGTCCGGCCCTGGAGCCCGACTGGTGGAGGCGTGATCGGCAATCTCTCCGGATATAGTCCGGCGAGCGTTTTTCCTACTAGGAAACATGGACGTTATTATATTTTAAAAGACGACAACCATGGAGCGAGGTTCTGTATCATACCTCTGCGACGGCGTCTCAGTCCTGACCGCCTTCCTTTTTAGCCTACCCGGCTTCGGTGCCCCTTGTTGGCGAGTCACTGCGGGTTCGGCATGGCGTCCCGAGGGCCTTCCCTGTAAGACACCATAGGTGTACGGTAGGTGAAGTGCAAAAAAGGGGATCCTTCTCGGAAGTTGGGACTCCGGTTTTACTTACATGCGATGCAGGGAGTAGCCCAGGATAGTCGGCTATAATGGCCACCATGGCATCATCGCAGCTCAATTGATAGAATGTCCTGTCGATCAGCTCCACAAATATGTCCGGATCCTCTTCGAGTCCGGGATCGAGGGCCCGGTCAGGGTCCTCCGGTTGTGGAGGCGGGCTGTTGACCTCCCTTACAGCTTTTCGCAGTTCCTGCCATAAAACGGCAAGGTAAGTACTTATGACGAAGAATGCGGGAAGGCTGGGAGTAAAAAGTGACAGCTCACCCAGCTTGGAGGGTTGTACATGGAGAATCCACCCCGTGGCTTAATGCGGATGAACTCCTCTTCCTCTCCCTTGTACAAATCGGACAGAATTTTGGCTAGAGCAGCAACTGAGTCCGGTCCCTTACGCCCGCAGCGGGTGGCATCATCTTCCCCGTTAAAATGCCACATGGGGTGCCCTCGATATTGAAGTGGCTGTACCCCCCGCATTATACATATTGACATAACCTCGATTATTGTCAATCCTGATTGAGCCAGCACTTTTATCCGGCCCATCAGGTAAAGGACTTCTCCGTTATCTTCCTCCTGAGGGCTCCGAGGGCGCCAGCTGCGGCGTTTCTTCAGGGGAGCGTTGTCGAACTCAGGGAGGCCCACCCGAATAGGGTCCGGAAGGGGGACGTCCTCCATATAAAACCACTCCGAAGGCCAGTCCTCGGATGTCTTCTTCGGAGTACCGGACAGGTATCCGGTCCCGGCGATGCGCCATATTTCGGCTCCGCCCACTTGGTACAGTGACCCCTCCTGTGTACGGGGTACGAGGCAGAATAACCTTTTCCATAGCTCGAAATGAGCTTCGCAGCCCAGAAACAGCTCGCAAAGGGCGACATAGCCAGCAATGTGTAATATGGAGGCGGGAGTGAAATTATCCAGCTGGAGGCCATAGAACTCCAGGAGCCCGCGGAGGAACGGATGAATCGGAAATCCAAGCCCTCTTAATAAGTAAGGGACGAGGCATACCCGCTCCCCCATGGATGGGCTGGGAAAGATCTCCGCTTGCTCCCCGCCGTTATAGGTGGTGAGCCCGGCTCGAACGGGGACCATATACGCTGGAGGGAGAAACCCCTGGGTCTGTAACTCTACTAATTGGCTGTGAGGGACGGAACACTTCTTCCAATTGCCGGGCTTAGGGCTACGGGAGCGAGAGGAGGAGCTGCGACGACCGGCCATGTTGGAATGGATTTTTTCCGGGCGCGCTCCGATGGATACTCGCTGTAGGAGGATGGTGTGATCTAGATCTGAGAATCCCGTCTCTTTAATAGACGATTTACCCACATGGCTAGGGTGGCAATTGTAAAAATGCCCCGACTTCTCGCATTCGCTCGACGCGTGGAGAATATCCATTATTAGGCGCGGAAGCCAAGGAGTGCAACATTTATGGGAAGCCGGACACTACTCAAACAAGTATTCAGAATTTGGAGAAGAACCCGCCTTGCAATGCCGAAGACAATCTGCGCACCGGACTCATCGCCATTGAAGCCTGGTTCGGGGGCTACTGAGGGAGTCCTGGATTAGGGGGTCCTCGGACAGCCGGATATATCCTTTGGCCAGACTGTTGGACTATGAAGATACAAGATTGAAGACTTCGTCCCGTGTCCGGATGGGACTCTCCTTGGCGTGGAAGGCAAGCTTGGCAATACGGATATGTAGATCTCCTCCCTTGTAACCCTAGCCCCCTCCGGTGTCTATATAAACCGGAGGGTTTAGTCCGTAGGACAACAACAATCATACCATAGGCTAGTTTCTAGGGTTTAGCCTCTACGATCTTGTGGTAGATCAACTCTTGTAATACTCATATCATCAAGATCAATCAAGCAGGAAGTAGGGTATTACCTCCATCGAGAGGGCCCGAACCTGGGTAAACATTGTGTCCCCGCCTCCTGTTACCATCCGCCTTAGACGCACAGTTCGGGACCCCCTACTCGAGATCCGCCGGTTTTGACACCGACAGGGAGCCCCGGTCCCCAAGGAAGCACCTTGCGTCCCCAGCGGCGGAGAGACGCCCGAAGGACGGCGCCGGCGATGGGCTGACCCGCGGGCAGCCGAACTCCCACCCCTGGGAGTAGGGCCACCGGCGGGGTCGAGCAACGGCAGCCGTGGCGGAGCCTTGGGGGGAACGCGGTCGCGGCGACATCATCGGCCTCGGCGAGGTCCGCCCAGACGACACGCGACGAACCAGCAGGGGGCGTCGACGGCGGCGCAGGCGAGGAGGTCTCCGGCGGGAGGGCAGGGCTCGAGGGGGGGGGGGGGGGGGGCGGGAGGAGGGGCGGCGGCGGAGCCACCGTGTCGCCAGCAGCGTCGCCAGAGCAGTCCAGCTCCATTCTATCTATTTCCTTTCTCACTTTCAATGATGTAAATTAATTCTGAATTATCAGGAGTTTAATAGCCGATATTTCAGTATCGTGTTGAGCTGTAACCGGGAAGATACTCCAGGCACCAGGGTAGGAGGAGCAAAGGTGACACCATTCTCAGCTACCTCAGTCCGTTAAAATTAGTTGAAAGGCTAATTCATTCATTGGTGAAACGAAAAGGCAAATTAAGCTAAACAAGACAGTGATTGAGTGACTGAGCTGTTGTGCCGAGTGAAGTTTCTAGGCATGTGAAAGAAGAGAACAAAAAATTGCACAAAGAAGAGGTGAAGATCGGTCACTGTCAAAAGGAGAGAACTTCAACTCACAGGAAAGAAGTGTGCAGATTCACTACCCCATATCTCGCTTTCTACTTCAGCAACCACCCGAGGAGATCCCTCCGATCATCAAGGCATCACGGCATCACCAGTCACCAATCATCTTCCCCGGCCAGTAAAAATCATCCCCAAAAGGAAGAAGCATCAGTGACCAAGTGACAAAGGCAAATTAAGCTGAAGGGGACGGTGTATCGAGCATGCGATTTCTTTGAGGTTACCTCCGAAAGCACGATCCGTCAACTGAGCCGCCGAAGGTAGATCTTCCCACGGATACGAGGTATCTTCAAGATAAGGGATCCTCGAAGAAAGGAGATCATCTAGGTCCGATTACCCAGCCAGTTAAACATCAGGGGATCCCCGCGACAAAAATAAGAAGAAGACGCAGGATGAACGCGGCAAGAATTGCTGGCGTTGTAGCAGCAGAAGTTTGCCGGATGCAGTAGATGTACAGGCAGTGGTAGCGGGATAGGAGCGAGGAGCAACGGCACGGCACAAGGCATGGGGGGGGGGGGGGGGGGGGGGGGGGGGACGGCGTAGGTTGCCATCGCCGTCGTCGGAGAAGTTCGCCGGAGAGAGAGGGGGAAGAAGATGCTTGGGCTGTTGGGCTAACTATACTGGGCCTTCTCTAAAGAAACTAATACTGGCTACACGGTGAAAAAAATCGAATTTGTTTTATGAATATACATACACATGTATATACTACATATGTGCAAAATTTAATACTAACATTATACTTTCACACGTGGCGTACAAGAAAAGACAAATACGTATTTCCAAAATGGGCTGGCTTTTTTTGTTATTGGGCTATAATTTTTTTATACAGCCTACAAATCACAATATTTTCAAACAATTTTTCACATGCTCGTGGTGAACGGATATAAGTCTTCATGAAAAAAAATAGATTTTTTTGAAACTTTTAAATATGATTTTCTATTTTTACTAACAAACTGGGGGTGGGACTTTGCATCCCCTTGGGCTGCTCCATTTCTGACCCATTAGTAATCTGCTATTTCAATCATCAGCCATGGGAATCGATCCAACTCCGTGAAAATCATCAGTTAAGGTGTACCCCTTGCAAAGGTGCAAGGTCACATCTTTCTCTCGCGGTGACAAGTGGAAATGGTGCACTCATTTGCTGGGAGTTTGCGTTTTTCTTCTAGAGTTTTCAAAATGTTTTATCTATGCATCCAAATCATGAATTTTTTTAGCTTATGTTTCTCGTGTCGAGATCTTCGAAACTAGATTTCAGACAAACTAAAAAAAGCTGAAAAAAATGGAAAGACGGAAACCGGAAAAAACCGAAAACCAAAAAAGGAGGGAAAACCGGAAGCACAATTGTGCTTCACAGGGAAGCACATTTTTGTGTTTCACTTTTCTTGAGAAGCACAAATTGTACTTCACGCGCGCGGTGCATAGGTATGCTTTTCACTTTCCAGAAAGCAAAGATTGTGCTTCATGCAGTGCACAACTGTGCTTTTTATTTACGGGTAGCACGCGGTGCATAACTATGCTTTTCACTTTCTAGGAAGCACATGTTGTGCTTTCACACAATGCACACTGTGTTTTCACCTCGGGAAGCACAAGTTGTACTTCACAATTGTGCTTCACGCCGAAAAAGACCCGGAAAAAACTGATTTTTTTAGGATGCTAGAAAAAACAAAGCAAAATCCAAAAAAGAAAAAACATGCGTAGAAAACAAAAATACATGCTCGCGGGTTCAGCGTGCAACACATGGCAACGACTGGATGCACCACTTGGCAGCTGCATGTGCGTCCTCAAGCGTTTGTTGTGTCCCGAGCGCAAGGGGTGCCCTTTGGATAGTTCCTTCCATCTGCTTCATATGTGGGGTTTCTATGTGACGCAGCATGTTGTATGCGACTCGATCCCGGCGCAATGTAGTGGCTTGGTAAAAAGCATACTGTAGCGGCTCGGTTCGGAGCAATATAGCGACTTGGTTCGGGTACTATAACGACCTGGTGACTGTAGCAACTGGTTTTTTAGTTTATTTATTTTATTTCAAACATCTTCTAAAAAAGATGTTTTTTAAATGAATATAGTTTTTTATTTTTTCTGAAATTCAGAGCAGTTTTCTAAATTGGGAACATGTTTCAAAAACACAGATATTTCTAGAAAAATCCAAATATTTTTCTGAAAATATAAAAAATGGATAGGCGAACCTTTTTTGAATTTGTGAATAAAATTTTAAAAACAAAAACATTTTTTGAAATTTTGACCAAATTTTTAAACACAAACATTTTTTGAATTTGAGAACAAATTCTGAAAACAAGAACATTGTCTGAAATTTTAAACAACTTTTCGAAATGCAAAACATTTCCTAGACATTTATTTAAAACATGAATGTTTCTCAAAAAACTAGAACATTTTATATTTTGTGAATATATCTTTAAAATAAGAATATATTTTTAAACTCCAAACAAACTCAAAACATGAACATTATCTGAAATTTCTGAACAATTTTTATTAAACCATAATTTATTTTGAATTTTTGAAAAAAAGAGAAAAGAGAAGAAAAGAAGAAAAAGAAACATGCAACTGGCTCCTTATTACGTGGGAAAAATATTATTCCTCACCCTGATAGTTTGGACCCATCACTTACATCTTTGCATGCAAGGAAGTGCGTCCTTATTACACGAAAAAAATGTTTCCTCTTCATGACAGCTGGGATTCAGCAGCTACATCTTGGCATGTGATGAAGTGCCTCCTTATTATGGACAAAAATAATAATCCTCCATCTAACAGTTAGGACCCACCTCGCACGCATGCAGCCTGACATGTGGGCTAGTAGGTCGCCTACTAAAGGCGTTGTCAAATTAGTCAATAAAATGATTATGATATTCGTAAACGTTGGATGTACATCCAACGGCCGACATGCATCTTCAATCTCTCGTCTTCTACCTCCAGCGTCGGTGGGTCCTCCTGCTCTTGCCTCCGGCGGCCCGCGGCTCTGCTTCGCACGCCTTGCTGCGAAGCTCTACTCCACCACCGGCCAGGCCATCCCTCCAACCCCCACCCCTCATGTTATTCTCCGCCGACTGCAGCCCCAGGCCGCACTGAACCAGTCAACCCTCATACGTCGTACTCCTCTTCGGCTGCGACTCCACTTCCACATCTTCCCCATCTCCGGGTCATTCCCGTCCAGGGCCTCGCCGTCGTCCGCCGCCTTGCTGCGCTCGGCGCGGCGTTGTCAACAAACGAGAGTCATCGGAAGAGGATTGTATATGGATAGGCTGACAGCTGGGTCCCACGGGGTTCATGGTCGCAAGCAAGGAAAGTCCCTCCTTAATCCTTATTAAGCGGAAAAAATGTTTCCTCCCCCTGACAGCTGGGACCCACCAGATACATCTTCGCACACAAAAAAGTGCCTCCTTATTACGCGCAAAATAATGATTCCTACACCTGACAGCGGGACCCACCGGAGGGCCTCTATATCTCACGAAAAAACATTTCCCCCTGACAGCTTGGACCCACTAGCTAGATCTTCACACAGAAGGAAGTTCCTCCTTACCCCCTGACAGCTGGGACCCGCCAGATCGAAGCATACGTAGCGTTATCTGTCTGGTCACGAACGTTTAGGTACATAGCGGTCAATCTATCTCTCTGCAGTGATGAACCGTCACTACTAGGGAAAATGTTATACACAGAACTTTAGCAGTAGCGCTTGTTAAAAAAGCACGCTGCTGCTAGACAGCAGTAGCGCGTGCAAAATAAGCGCGCTGCAGATGGACATATATCAGTAGCGCGTCTCACCCAAAACTCGCTACTACTAAAATTCCAATCACTTAGCCGATGGGCTACACATAGTAGTAGCGATCTTCCAAAAACCGCGCTACCGCTAATACACTTATAGCAGCGCGTTTACGCGTAAAGCGCTACTGCTAACGAAAATAAAATAAAATAAAAAAGAATAGAAAAGTAAATAAGAATGAAAGAAATAGAAAAAGGAGAAAGGAAAAATATAAAATGTAAAGAAAAATAAATGAAGAAGGGAAAAATGATGAAGACGTAGCAGTAGCGCGTTCTCGGAAACGCGCTATAGCTAACTTAGCTATAGCACGTTTTCTGTAACGCGCTACCATTACTTTTGACTTAACCAAAAACGGTTCCCCCCGACCACCAGTTCCCCCCAAATCGATTCCTCGCCCCACTTCGCCGCCGTCTCCCCCACTTCGCCGTCGCCCCCACTTCGCCGCCGTCTCCTGCCGGCGTCGACGCCGCACTCATCCTCACGGCCTGAAAGGACATGCGGTGCCCCCATGTGTGGCTTTGGTAATTGATGAAATTCTCTATGGACTAATGGTT
Organism: Aegilops tauschii subsp. strangulata; assembly: GCF_002575655.3. Taxonomy (NCBI): domain Eukaryota; kingdom Viridiplantae; phylum Streptophyta; class Magnoliopsida; order Poales; family Poaceae; genus Aegilops; species Aegilops tauschii. Next base: position 114,202,843 of record NC_053039.3, on the reverse strand, counting down.
GCATTGAGTTATATTTGAAGAGATTGAAAGGACATGCGGTGCCCCCAGGTGTGGTTTTGGTAATTGATGACATTCTCTATGGACTAATGGTTGCATTGAGTTATATTTGAAGGATTTGTCCATAGGCATTTCTTGAAGTCCATGTGTTGGTTTCAAGGAGTTTATGTGTTGACCAAGGTGCTATTAAGGAATTATCCAAAGATTGGTCATGTGAGTGTTGAGCTTATTGCAAGCATGTCTTGAAGAAGAAGATTGTGTGATCATTCATGTTTACCTTCAAGACATCATCCAAATGAAGAGAGTTGGAAAGATTCAAGGTTGATCAAGACTAAGTCAAGAGTGAATCAAGTTGATCAACTCACAAAGCGTAAAAGATGTACCGAGAGGAATCAACTGATCCCATGGTATGGTAAGCATTGTTCATTGCACTTTGTGTACTAACCCATGGTCTACGTGAGAGTTCTATGTGGGGTTAGGTATGTGTCCATGGGCTTGCGTCAAGAGGAAGATATCATACAATCCATGGAAAGGATGACATCAAGTGGTGATAGTCATAAGGATTGCCGTGTGCAAGTTCAGGTGGAGCATCACGAAGAGATCAAGTTCTTGAAGCTTGCCATCCATTGTGGTGTCAATGGACTTGTGAAGATGTGCCGAAGAGTGTCTCACCCATAGTGGAGTATGGGGGAGCAATCATCTAGTCTCCATCGACCCAACGCAATCAAGAAAGGTGGTCCATCTTAAGGAGGACAAGATCGTCATCATCTAGCTCAAGTGGATCATGTGCAAGGCAAAGGTTTGCCCTTGATAGGTTTTCTATTTTACCGATCTCATGGTGGTAGTTGGGAGACCGGGTAATAGGATCGTTTGCCGTCCTATCAAGGGGGGCTCTCAAGTTGGTAGCTTGATCGTATCGTTAGTAGAGAGCTCAAACCATTGCATCCTTGCATCATGTTTCTTGGTTCTTGTTTGGTTCTCTTTGTGAGTCTTAGAAATTATGTTCATCTTGATGACAAGCTCGAGTTCATCGAAAACGGAGTTCACATGCCTCTTCTATTGCGTTTTCGGTGTTGTAGTTTTTACCGGTCTTATTCGAGGAAGGGTTCTCACCATTTTCTCTTGGGACTTTTCTAATTTGCTTCTTATTGTTATTTCTATCAAGATTGTGTTAGCCCTTGTCGCTAGCTTTCCAAAAAACTTGGTTTCGTCGAATTCGGAGTCCGTTTGCAGAAGTTGTGGTAGTTTTGGTGTTCTGAAAAGGCTGCAGCGGTACTACCGCGGACAGGAGCGGATGTTTTTTTACTACCGCTCTTGGGAGCGGTATGTAACGCCCACAATGCGGTTATGCCTCTAAGTCGTGCCTCGACACGTGGGAGATATAGCCGCATCGTGGGCGTCCCCGACTTAGGAGCCCCCTGCTTGATCGAATCGCTGACGTTGTTGAGTCTAGAACAAAAATGTTTTGAGTCTTAGGATTATATATATCGGAGAGTAGGATTCTTTTTACTCCTCAGTCCCTTCGTCGCTCTGGTGAGGCCTCCTGACGTAGAAGTTTTGACTCTTCTCTCATCAATTTTCGCTTAAATTTTTTTTAGGGTCACGCGGGTATCTTGGAATCGTTCCGATGGTTTTGTAACGAGAACATTGTTCTTGGTGCCTCCTGACATTTAGGGGTTGTGGTAGTGTCCCGGGGAGTTGAGCTCCGAGGTGTTGTCGTCACAATTTTATCGTTGCAGTTCTGGAATACCTGAGTTTCGCCGACATTGAAATCTCTTTTATGCAGTTGTTGGTGAGATCACCTCGACGCCACCCAGTACTGGGGCGGGAGTTCGGGAGTATTGCCATAACTCGTATAACGGATGCTTTTCGAAGGTTGAGGTAAATGATTTCCGAAGTTTTCTTGGTTATGTGTTGACGGATGGATACAGCTGGATCTAGGTATTGTTAGTTTGGGTGATATATTTTGTGTCCCCTGTATCCCCAACACCGGATTGCATAACCAGAAAGTTTCGGGAGTTTATAAGTGGGAATTCAAGTAGCTCTTAGGATATCTTTCCGACAGACGCATGATATGAGATTGGGGTTCGACGTCTAGTGGTCCGCCTATACACGGTTGGTTTTACAGTGGTCTCGTAGTGTCTTAAAGAGTCCTTGGCTATGCCGACTCGGGGACGCTTCGTATGTCATGTGCACAACCTTGTACATGATGGTGCTGTACGATCGAGCCCGTGTGGGCCCCACCACGAAAACTTCGGACGAAATCTCTATCATATGTTTGTTCCGGCTTATTTTGCAAGCCAATCCTTTGTTTTGTTTTGTTTTGTGGTATTCGATTTGCTTCGAAGTCAAATGTTGAATCCATACCTTTCCTAAACGGTGTTCTCATATTGCTATGTGAATACTAATCCTTCTTGATCATCGAGATCGTCATGTTAATTCTTTTAAACCGGTGTGCTTCTCTTCAAGTGGATCCCATCATTCTCCCCATTCGGAGGATCAATAATAAGTTTTCTCAACGTTGTTTGTTTCATCTGTCCCAAATTGCCTTTGTTTTTCCCGCCCTCCCACCCTTTTTCTTCAAGGATTCAGATTTCTTAACCAAGTATATATTTTATTCATGTGAAGTCCCTTCATTCTTTCAATCAATGTTCTTACCCGGTGGTTCTCATGAAGATGTTCTTCAAGTTTATCATTATTCGTTCTCTTTCTTCTCCAGTGGATTCAATTCAAGCTTTCGGTGTTGATCATATTCCCTTCCTCGTTTCAAGTGTTTTCGTATGTTGGCTCATCTCTTAATCATTCCCCGTTTGCTATTCAATTGTTCCGGAGTGCTGAAGTTATCCCAGAAGATACAAGTTTCTATTCGAAATCCTTTCAAGCTATTTCGAGGTCTTACCTTATTCAAGCCATTTAATTCAACCGGTGCAATCTCATTTTCAAGTAATCATTTCAACGGTGTTTCTTTTGAGTGGGCCCTAACCCACGGGTTTTTTCCCAGGATCTTACCTGACTCATCTAATTTTTCCAGAGTTATTCTCAAATTCATTGCAAAGTTTGACGTAAGAATGAATTATCATCAGTCAAATGTCTTTCTCCAAGATCTTTCAAATTCTTTTCATTGTTGATTCAACCTTTCTAATTTTCATCCCGGAGTATCTCAACAATTCATGGTGGTGTTTCTCATCGTCATTCTCAACATTTGAAGAACGAAGAAGAGTTTCTCTTAAATCTTGGTTCGTTCTCTTGAAGATTCATGGTTCTAACTTGTTGCCATCCTCTCAAATTGTTTCCAATCGCGCAATTCTTTTCTTACCCATCCGGAGCATTTCAGAGTTGTTTTCGTTTCTTGATCATCCAAAGGCCATCATTTCAGAAATTTTCTTCGTTCTAAGTTTTCAGTCTCGTTCTCCAACTATTCTAAATTGATGTCTCTTCGTTCTTCTCCAAATCTTACCGGTGCATCATTCAAGTATTCTCTATTCAGCTCGTCATCTATTCGTTCACTTGTATCTAAATCCCCTCAAGTATCTTCTTTCGTTTTCCAATTCTTCCTGGTGAATTGTGCCTTTGCTACTTTCATTTCCAATTCTTACGGTGGTTCGTTCAAGATTTCTCTTCCTTCGTCACATATCAAGTTATTCGTTGTTTCAATCCTACCGGTGGTTCAATGAAGGCCTTCCCAAGTTTGCGCAATATCTATGTTAATCCTTTCTACGAGAATAAGTAGTATGCAAGATCCATTGCTTGTCATCAATTTAAATTGATGAAGGATACGCATAACGTAATTCTTATTCTTGTTTCATCCAAGTGTTTAATCCCTTCTTTTGGAGTTCGTTCACGATATCAAACTCTCGGTTCCAAGTTGTTCATCTTTTCTTTCCGGAGTTCCAAGTTTTCTCGGTTATATCATTTCAAAGCTTCATCTAATCATTGCAAGGCTTCTCCCGGAGTTCTTTTCAAGTTTCCATTTTGTTTGATCATTCTTTTATTACCGGAGTTCTTCATGGAGGCTCTACATGGTGGCTCATCAAGGATTCGTTTCATTCTTCAATTGTTCTTCAAGATTTCTCTCGGAGTTAAGATCCGCCAAGCTATACTTTAATATAAACATGGTGTTCAACACATGTTTTGTTTTGAGGAGTTCAAGCATTCTTCATCTTGCATTCTAAAGCGCAATTCATTCTACCTTATCATTTGAGGTGGTGTTATGTCATTCTTGACAATTTGAGTTCGCGTTTCATGTTTCACATGTTGTCAAGAATGAGATATTTTAAATCCACCAATCTCTTCGTTGGATTTATCTTGTGTCATGTTTCACCTAAAGCCTTCCCTAAGGAATGTTGCTATTATGGTGCTTATAAATGACCCAAGTTCTTCATTTGTCCTCCCGGTGAAATAAGTTTCTCGTCTCCTTGTTGATATCAATCTAATCATTTGTTTCCGTTGGTGGCAGAAGCACACCTCATAATTTTGAGAAAGTGTTTCCATAAGCCCACTACAAGCTTATTCTTTTCGTTGTTGGTTTTTCCAACAAACTCCGTTATAACCTTCTTGGAGGGATGCTTTCCAAGCTCATTTGTGGCAGAAGTTGTCATTTTCTTCTCCGTTATCTTATTCCGACGATCTATCTTCTATTCGTTCGTCCCGGAGGCATTGTGATGTTGCTCTCTTCGATCAATCATCTTGTTTTGTCAAGATCATGTAATTTTTCCTTTCTTATCCGTTTAGCCGGAGTGTCGTGTTTTCATTCGAGTTCTCTCATCTTATCAAGTTTTGTCTCCTTCCTCAACCGAAGTGCTGTCTGAAATCTTTCTTACCCCTTGTGCCATTCTTTCATTAGTTCCGGAGGCAATGTGTTGTTAATTTCATCGAGTATCCACTCATCTTGTCAAGATCATGTTCAATTCCTTCCATTTACAGTCGGAGTGCTGCCCAAATTATATCATTCTTATTCTTTCCCTATCTTGTTTTAACCGGAGTGGTTCAAATATCTACGTGTCACTTAACCTCAAGGTTCTTGTAATGTTCCTTGTTCCTCTTGCTGAACGGAGTGTTTTAAATTTTGTTCACCTCCGTCGTGTCATTTCTTCAAGCTTTGCAACCTCTCAAGGTTCAATGGTTTCACTCATTTGTCAAAGAAGCAATTTGTTTTACCTCTTCCCCTTCCATTTCTCTCTGGTGCCATCCTAGATCTCGGGACGAGATCCTCTTGTAGTGGTGGAGTGTTGTAACGCCCCAAGACCGACGCTTCAGAAGACTTCCATATTTTTCATGATCACCGTGTGTTTCTTTTGTGCTTGCTCTTTTATTTTTGCATTGCATCATGTCATCATGCCATCACGTCATTAATCTTTGCATCAAAACTCAACTAAATAAATTGCATGGATCTCCGATCCATTTAAATCGAGGGAATTCACATGGTGATTTCTCTTTATAATATATCCTCCTAATATTTATGGAGCTATTATAAATATTCCATTAATTGGAGTTCACCTTAACACACGTGCAAAATTAATCCTATGCCTTTTCTGCTTTGAGTCGATCTCTCTAACTTTGCCAACAATTCTTTCTCCATTTATTGTGGCTCCTCTAAAATTCTCAACATTTTTGGGCCTTCCAAACCTCCTCTTCCTATTCACCCATTTGAATTAAATTCAAATGTTTTTGAATCTAAACCTTGCATCCATGCCCACTCCTATTTTCTTGGATTAAACTCATTTTTCTGAGTCTGAGAAAATTATCCGCGTGCCCAACTTCTTCCCCTAACCTCTCTTTCTTTTCTTTTCTTATCGCTGTTTTGTTTTATTCTCTTTAGAGTGTGAGAGAGAAGGGAGTCCAGCAGCCAGCCGCTCCATTTGGCCCAAGGCCCATTTGCACCGAGGCCAACCAGCCCCTGCTCCTTAACCCTAGCCCTCCCGATCGGCACTCACCCTCTCCCTCTCGTCCTCCCACAGCGCCGCCACACACACGCGCACATGCATCACGCCAGCGCTCCGCCTCCTGCCGCCGGCAACCAGCGCGAAGTCCGTCGTCGGCCGCCCTCTATCTTCTTCCTTCATCTTCGCCCGCGCCTCGTGCGCCTCCTCCCGTCTCGAGCTTGTGCTCGACCGAGCTGCTCCCATGGCGATGCCGCCTGGCTCCGGCCACCCTCGAGCGTCGCCCCGCGCCGCAGCCGTCGTCATCTTCAAGCTCGTCGCGCAGCCGCCCCCCGGATCCACCCCCGGATGCCGTCCGGGACCTCGTCTGCCTCCACTACACCACGCCCCGTCGCCGAGAGCTCGCGTCAAGTCCACCTCTCCTCGCCATGGCCCTCGCGAACTTCCTCACCGCCGCCTCTTCTCCTGCTTCTCCTCGTCGCCACCAACCCGCCGTTCGCCTCCAGCCCTCGTCCGCGGCCGCGCCAAGTCCAGTGAGGCGTCGCCGTACCCGCTGCCTCCCGCGTCTCCTCGTCGCGCGCTGCGACCACCAGAAACTCCACCGCGCCTCGATCCTCCTCTGCCAGCGCCTCCATTGTCCGACTGCCGGCTCGTTGCTGCTGTTTCGTTGCCCGCCCCCTTCGTTGACCACCAAGACCGGAGGCCCTTTTGTGTTGCTTCGTTTTGGATGCGCCAAGATCCTCTCCGAACATGTACGACTACACCTGCTGATGCGTCAAGTACCTTGGAACGTCTACGACTACGCGGACTCGCCAAGTACCACGACGACCGTGTACCACTACCGTCGCCGTGTACCACTACTTCCACTACGACCGTTTCGAGAACGTCTACTTCCTCTACACCGCACCGGAACGCCGAGTTCCTCGCCGTGACCCTGAACATCTACGGAAACTTGTGCGACTATGAACGTGAACGACTACCATCGACCCTAAGTTACTCGGATTCGTCAAGTACCTCTCCGAAAACGAACGTGTGCCACTACTTCCACTACCGTCGCCGAAGACCCGTGTAACGGAACCGTCAAGTTCAACTACCTTCGTGTACCACTACTTCCCTCGACGATTTTGAACCGCTCTGAAATGCACGCTTTGAAGGTATAACCGCCGAGAACGACGCCCGTGAACGAATGTGTGTGTGTTGTATGAGATGCCCGTGTTTGCATCGTGTTCGAGTTGTCTTTGCACGTTCCTCGTTTCCATACCACTAACCCGTGGGAGCCCGGAATCCGGGAGCACCCCACCATCCTTGCGCGACATGCTCACGCCCATTTCTTTTGCACCGGTATCTCCGTGAGCTACCGGAACCGATATGTTGCCGTGGCATCATTTTCGGATTCGTTGCCGTGGCACCCCTTTCTTCCACCACGGCGACAAATGCTCCATAACATGCTCATATCAACATTTTCATAAAATTGCATATACCTTGCATATGTCATTCGCATCATGTTAACAACATTTAAATGTTTAAAATTGATGTTTGCATTAAAAAATTGCTAAATGACATGAGGATTTTCCGGCATTGTCGTTTGTTATTTCCGGCCTCATTTAAACTTGCCTTCATAGGTTGTTTAATTATGCTTCACCCCTTGCCATGGTTAACAACATTTAATATTGTTGGTTACTTAAACAAGAGCGAACTAAATAATTGATGTAGTGTTTCGTCAATATGCAACTCGTTGCATATTGAGCTCCACTTAATTTGTAGTGTTGTTTGTTGCACTTTGCCATGCCATGCTCATTAAACCGGACATGCATCATACTTGATTGTGCATCATGCCATGTGTATGTGGTGGTTGTTTACTATGTTGTTTGTTTCTTTCCGGGTTGCTTCTCCCGTGAGCTTCGGTTTCGTTCCGAAGTTGTGAGGATTCGTTCGACTACATCCGTTTGTCTTCTTCATGGACTCGCTCTTCTTCCTTGCGGGATCTCAGGCAAGATGACCATACCCTCGAAATCACTTCTATCTTTGCTTTGCTAGTTGCTCGTTCTGTAGCCATGCTGCGCTACCTACCACTTGCTATTTCATGCCTCCCATATTGCCATGAACCTCTAACCTTTGTCACCTTCCTAGCAAACCGTTGTTTGGCTATGTTACCGCTTTTGCTCAGCCCCTCTTATAGCGTTGTTAGTTGCAGGTGAAGATGAAGATTGCTCCATGTTGGAACATGTTTATGTTGGGATATCACAATATCTCTTATCTTAATTAATGCATCTATATACTTGGTAAAGGGTGGAAGGCTCGGCCTTATGCCTGGTGTTTTGTTCCACTCTTGCCGCCCTAGTTTCCGTCATACCGGTGTTATGTTCCTTGATTTTGCGTTCCTTACGCGGTTGGGTGATTTATGGGACCCCCTTGACAGTTCACCTGGAATAAAACTCCTCCAGCAAGGCCCAACCTTGGTTTTACCATTTGCTACCACCTATCCCCTTTTCCCTTGGGTTCTGCAGACTCAAGGGTCATCTTATTTTAACCCCCCCGGGCTAGTGCTCCTTCGAGTGTTGGTCCGAACTGAGTAGACTGCGGGGCCCCCTCGTGGAAACTCGAGGTCTAGTTTTACTCGTAGGATGTCTCATCCGGTGTTGCCCTGAGAACGAGATATGTGCAGCTCCTATCGGGATTTGTCGGCACATCGGGCGGCTTTGCTGGTCTTGTTTTACCATTGTCGAAATGTCTTGTAACCGGGATTCCGAGACTGATCGGGTCTTCTCGGGAGAAGGTTTATCCTTCGTTGACCGTGAGAGCTTATAATGGGCTAAGTTGGGACACCCCTGCAGGGTATTATCTTTCGAAAGCCGTGCCCGCGGTTATGAGGCAGATGGGAATTTGTTAATATCCGGTTGTAGAGAATTTGACACTTGACCTTATTTAAAACACATCAACCGCGTGTGTAGCCGTGATGGTCTCTTCTCGGCGGAGTCCGGGAAGTGAACATGGTTTCTGGGTTATGTTTGACGTAAGTAGGAGTTCAGGATCACTTCTTGATCATTGCTAGTTTCACGACCGTTCCGTTGCTTCTCTTCTCGCTCTCATTTGCGTATGTTAGCCACCATATATGCTAGTGCTTGCTGCAGCTCCACCTCATTACCCCATCCTTTCCTTTAAGCTTAAATAGTCTTGATCTCGCGGGTGTGAGATTGCTGAGTCCTCGTGACTCACAAATACTTCCAAAACAGTTGCAGGTGCCGATGAGACCAGTGCAGGTGACGCAACTGAGCTCAAGTGGGAGCTCGATGAAGATCTTGTTCGTTGTGTTGTTTCTTTTCATTTTGATCAGTAGTGGTGCCCAGTTGGGACGATCAGGGATCTAGCAGTTGGGTTGTCTTCTTTTATTTTGGTTCCGTAGTCGGACCTATGTGTGTATCTTGAATGATGTATGTTTCTTTTATGTATTGTGTGAAGTGGCGATTGTAAGCCAACTCTTTATCCCATTCTTGTTCATTACATGGGATTGTGTGAAGATGACCCTTCTTGCGACAAAACCACAATGCGGTTATGCCTCTAAGTCGTGCCTCGACACGTGGGAGATATAGCCGCATCGTGGGCGTTACACGGTACTACCGTGGCTACTTCCGCTCCGGACCAAAAACTCGTCACAAGTCCAGCGGTGGTAGGCACGGATGTCTTTTTTAGTACCGCTCGCAAGCAGTAGTACCGCTACCCTTAGCGGTAGTACCGCTACCCCTAGCGGTAGTACCGTGAGGACGAGCGGTAGTACCGCTTTGTGCGGGCTGTGAGCATAACGGTTGGATTTTTCCCCACCTATAAAAGGGGGTCTTCTTCCCCAATGAACCTTATCCTTTGAGCTCGTGTTCTTCCCCCATTGTTGATCTTTTTCGAGCTTGCTAACTCTCAATCCCTCCATGGATTCTTGCTAGTTTTTGAGGGAAAAGAGAGAGGAGATCTAGATCCACATTTCCACCAATCACTTTCTACTCTATGTGAGGGGAACCCCTTGGATCTAGATATTGGAGTTCTTGGTGTTCTCCTTCTTGTTCTTCCTCTCATTTTCCTCCCTAGCATTAGTTGCTTCGGTGGGATTTGAGAGAGAAGGACTTGGGCACTCCGTGTGCCCTTGCCATTGCATTTGGTGCATCGGTTTGAGTTCTGCACGGTGTACGTGGAAGTTACAAGTTGAGAAGCTTATTACTCTTGGATTCTTGGTACCCTTGAGCTTGTTCCTCTTGGGTGCTTGGGCGCCCTAGACGGTTGGTGGTGTTCGGAGCTCAATCATTGTGGTGTAAAGCTCCGGGCAAGCATCGGGGTCTCCAATGAGGTTGTGGAGATCGCCCCGAGCAATTTGACGGGTACCGGTGACCGCCCCCAAGGGTTGCCAAAGTGTACGGGTTCGGTGACCGCCCCCAAGGGTTGCCATTTGTACGGGTTCGGTGACCGCCCTCAAGGGTCCCTTAGTGGAATCACGGCATCTTGCATTGTGCGAGGGCGTGAGGAGATTACGGTGGCCCTAGTGGCTTCTTGGGGAGCATTGTGCCTCCACACCGCTCCAAACGGAGATTAGCATCCGCAAGGGTGTGAACGTCGGGATACATCGTCGTCTCCGCGTGCCTTGGTTATCTCTTACCGGAGCCCTTTACTTATGCACTTTACTTTGTGATAGCCATATTGTTTCTTTTCATATATCTTGCTATCACCTAAGTAGTTTTTCTTGCTTAGCATAAGTTGTTGGTGCACATAGGTGAGCCTAGTTGTTGTAGGTTTTGTGCTTGACAAATTAACCGCTAGGTTTATTCCGCATTCGTTCAAGCCTCAACCGTAATTATTTTAAAGCGCCTATTCACCCCCCTCTAGGCGACATCCACGATCTTTCAATTGGTATCAGAGCCTCGTCTCTCTTTATTAGGCTTTACCGCCTAGAGAGTAAAGATGTCGACTAGGGGTTTAGGATTCTCTAACACTCTTAGTTATGATGGCACAAATTTTGATGTTTGGGTAATTCGCATGCTTAATCTCTTTAGGGTCATGGACCCAAATTTAGAGCGAATTGTAGATACGGGGTTTTCTCCTCCAAAGGATCCCCAAAGATTATCTTTAGAGGATGAGAAAAACTCTTATCTCAATGCTCAAGCTTCTAATGTGCTTTTCGATGCTTTGAGCAATGTAGTTATATTTCAACTCATGCCGTTCCGGGATGCTCATGAGTTGTGGACAAAGCTTCAAGATAAATATGGTGTGTCCAGGATTTGTGGGGATGATTGTTCTCCCTCCACCTCCGGTCGTGTTGCTTTCTCAAATTCTTCTACTTCACCTACATGTGGATTGCCACAAGGTTGTAACGCCCGGATAATTAGGCTACAGTAAAACTCCGTTAATGATGCCACGACACCTCCGTAACCGTTGATATACTCTCATTATTTCAAAACCGGTTCAAAATTCAAATTTAAGATTATGGCAAACAACAGAAGTTTTCAAATGTTGAAATAAAAATGTTCGGTGTGTGCAGTTAAATGCCTAGGTAACTATAATGCAGAATACACATTTTTAGAAAATGCCTAAATACGTTGGACTGAAATAAAATAGTAAAAGAAATAATTAAAAGAAAAAGACAAACTAAAAAAAGCAAAAACAAAATAAAAGGCCCCCCGCTGGGCCTTTTGGCCCAGTTGGCCATCCACGCGGACCCCAGCCGCCCGAATGGGCCGGCCCACCCCGCGCCCCCACTCCCTTATCCCCCACTCCCCAGGGTACCGAAACCCTAACCCCCACTCACCCCCACTCGTCCCTCGTCTGGATCTGGATCGGGAGGCGCCCGATCCCATCGCCCCCTCTCGTCGCCCGCCGCCCGGGACCACCTCGCCGGATCGCCCCGTCACTGCACCAACGCCTCCCCGACGTCGCCGACCTCGTCCCCGTCTCCACCTCACGCCCCACTGCCGTTGCCCTACGAATCACCATGAGCCCGCCCCCCCTCTCTCTCTCGCTTGCGTGCTCGCGCCGCCTGTCGCCGCGCGCCGACCACGTCGTCTACCGTGCCCCGTCTCTCCCGCACACCACGCCGCGCCACCCACCACACGCGCCCGTCCCCGGCGACCGCGCCACCACGCGCGCTCGCGCTGACCGCGGCCATCGTGCCCCCGACCGGGTCTGGCCATGCCCGCGGTCACCACACCCTCCCCTTCACGCCCGCGCGTGCTCTCTCGCATGTGGCCACGTCCGCCACACTCTTGCCCGCAGCCATGGCCGCCCCTGCCCCCTTGCGTCGGCCCGCTCTGTTCCCCCCTGCTGCGCCGCTTGCCGCAGCCGCCTCGCTCGCTGGCCCCACTGCGGCTGCTGCTGCTGCTCCTCCACCGTTGCCCCGCTCCGGCCTTTCTCCTCTGCCCGTCGTCAGCCGCTGCTCGCCGTGCGGCGTCGCCAGCCACCGCTCGCTGCTCGCGGCCCCCCGCTGCCTTGCTCCGCCGCCCGCGCGCCGCCCAGCTCTGCCATAGCCTCCACCTTACACCTCCCCGTCCGGCCGCGCGCTGCGCCGCTCCCCTCGCCGCCTGCGCCGTGCTCCTCACCGGCGTTTGCCACTGGCCTCGCCTCGCTTCCCCTCGCTCGGGCGACGCCCGAGACACGGCGCCCGCTAGTGCCCGTAACTGCTAAGGCCCCTCTGGGCCAATGACACGGGGGCCCCACCCCACAGAACGGTTTAAAAAAATAATAAATAATAAATAAATAATAATAATAATAAATATATATATTAAAATTAATTAATTAATTAATTAAAGAATTAATTAACTTAATTAATTTTGATTAATTAAACTAATCAAATAATTAAACTGTTAGTTAATTAATAATGAGTCAATGAAAGTGGGGCCCACCCCTAATTAATCCTGATTAGGTTAATTAATATGTTTAATTAATATGTGTCACTGACCAGTGGGACCCACTGGTCAGGTTGACCAGTCAACCCCTGTTGACTGTTGACGTCAGCATGACATCATGCTGATGTCATAAATCAAATTTCGAATTAAATTAAATAATTAATTAAATTCCAGAAATTAATAAATTCTTTTGAAAATCATATCTTTTAATCCGTAACTCGGATGGAAAAACTTTGTATATGAAAGTGCTCAGAACGACGAGAAGAATCCGGATACGCAACCCGTTCTTCCACCACGCATCCCTAGCATAGCGAACACGCAACTTTTCCCCTCCGATTCATCTGTCCGAAAACACGAAACACCGGGATATTTTCCCGGATGTTTCCTCCTTTCACCGGTATCACCTCATACCGCGTTAGGGCACACCTAGCACCGCTACTTGTTATGTCATGCATCGTTATGCATCTGTTTGCATTGTATTCATTGTTTCTTCCCCCTCTTCTCTCCGGTAGACTACGAGACTGACGCCGCTGCTGGTGCCCCGATCGACTACGCTGTTGACGACCCCTCTTTCTTGCCAGAGCAACCAGGCAAGCCCCCCCTTTGATCACCAGATATCGCCTATTCTTCTCTCTACTACTTGCATTAGAGTAGTGTAGTATGTTACTGCTTTCCGTTAATCCTATCCTGATGCATAGCATGTCATTGTTGCTACAATTGTTACCCTTACCTGCAATCCTAAATGCTTAGTATAGGATGCTAGTATTCCATTAGTGGCCCTACACTCTTGTCCGTCTGCCATGCTATACTAGTGGGCCGTGATCACTTCGGGAGGTGATCACGGGCATATGCTATATACTTGATACTGTTACATTACTTATGATACTGTTAGGAGATGGGGGCTGAAGGGGCAGGTGGCTCCATCCCGGTAGAGGTGGGCCTGGGATCCCGACGGCCCCCGACTATTACTTTATGGCGGAGTGACAGGGCAGGTTGAGACCACCTAGGAGAGAGGTGGGCCTGGCCCTGGTCAGCATTCGCGGATACTTAACACGCTTAACGAGATCTTGGTATTTGATCTGAGTCTGGCCACTGGCCTATACGCACTAACCAACTACGCGGGAACAGTGGGCACTCGACGTCGTGGTATCAGCCGAAGACTTCGTGACGTCAGCGACTAAGCGGCGCGCGCCGCATTGGACCGTAAGCTCGCGCTTGTATTAAGGGGGCTAGGTCTGCTTCCGGCCGCGTTCGCAACGTGCAGGTGTGCAATGGGCGATGGGCCCAGACCCCTGCGCCATAGGATTTAGACAGGCGTGATGACCTCTCTGTTGTGCCTAGGTAGCGCTGTGACGTGTTGATCTTCCGCGGCCGGGCATGACCCAAAAAAGTGTGCCCGGCCAAATGGGATCGAGCGTGTTGGGTTATGTGGTGCACCCCTCCAGGGAAGTTTATCTATTCGAATAGCCGTGATCTTCGGTAACAGGACGACTTGGAGTTGTACCTTGACCTTATGACAACTAGAACCGGATACTTCATAAAACACACCCTTCCAAGTGCCAGATATAACCCGGTGATCGCTCTCACATAGGGCGACGACGAGAGGATCGCCGGGTAGGATTATGCTCTGCGATGCTACTTGGTGAACTTACCATCTATTCTCTTCTACATGCTGCAAGATGGAGGCTGCCAGAAGCGTAGTCTTCGACAGGATTAGCTATCCCCCTCTTATTCTGGCATCCTGCAGTTCAGTCCACCGATATGGCCCTTTACACATATACCCATGCATATGTAGTGTAGCTCCTTGCTTGCGAGTACTTTGGATGAGTACTCACGGTTGCTTTTCTCCCTCTTTTCCCCCTTTCCCTTCTACCTGGTTGTCGCAACCAGTTGCTGGAGCCCAGGAGCCAGACGCCACCGTTGACGACGACTCCTACTACACCGGAGGTGCCTACTACTACGTGCAGGCCGCTGACGACAGCCAGGAGTAGTTTAGGAGGATCCCAGGCAGGAGGCCTGCGCCTCTTTCGATCTATATCCCAGTTTGTGCTAGCCTTCTTAAGGCAAACTTGTTTACTTATGTCTGTACTAAGATATTGTTGTTTCCGCTGACTCGTCTATGATCGAGCACTTGTATTCGAGCCCTCGAGGCCCCTGGCTTGTATTATGATGCTTGTATGACTTATTTATGTTTTTAGAGTTGTGTTGTGATATCTTCCCGTGAGTCCCTGATCTTGATCGTACACGTTTGCGTGCATGATTAGTGTATGATTGAATCGGGGACGTCACAAGTTGGTATCAGAGCCGACGGCCTGTAGGAATCCCCCTTCCACACTCCTTGGCCGAAGTCGAGTCTAGACTTTACAAAACTTTTACTAACATGGTTGTGCGGCCCATGGGGCCACCTCGCCATTGGGTGGTATTAGGATATTTTATTCCTCGTCTATACTCTGGGATTCTAATCTCTCTTCTATTCGGGTTAAATGATTTTCTAAAAATCTAACTTTAGGTTCTCGAAAACACTTTCTCCCGGAGATCCCCTTCAGTCCAGATGATCGCCTACTGCACCAGAAGATTTCGAAGTTAGTCTCCGATACTCTTTTGAGACTTTGTGCCCGTTGCTTTTGCAATTCCCTACCACTGTTATATCATTATGGATAACTACATACACTTGCCTTTTCAATCCCATGGATCTTGTTATTACAAGATACCCTGAAAATTCTCTCTATTGTTCCGAGAATACTTTGTGCCTACTGCCTTGCAGTTCATTACCCACATGAACACCCCTACGGATAATTCCTCGCACATATCGAGTATCCGCCCATCCTCGGTTGTTTATGTGTTTCACTAAGGTCTTCGAAATAATATTCGATCTTCCGAAAATCCTTAGCAGCTTATTGCTCTTGAAATTCTTGCATGCTTGCATTATGGTTAATCCCATAAGTATAGTAATCTTATTGGCAGCCTTGTCACTATCATTTTGAGTCCATTTATTCAAAATATTGCGAATGCTCGCAATCCTCAATCAGATCCTAGAATCCATCCTTTCGGCTCAGACGTCATTTTAAACATGAGCTGGATCTCGACCAATCAAATTGTTGTCAATTTTACCCCTAAGCTTACTCAACCTATCCATCCTTAATCAGAGCGTTTGCTTCTGATCCCTTGAATTTGAAATTATAATTCCTTTGCATTGAGCTTTGAGTTAGTCAGTTGTTTCTATAATCTGATCTCCTTGCATTCTTTCTTCCTCTGGTTGAGTACTGATGCTCACATCAGATCTCTTAAAATAATTATCCCCTTGTTATAAGTTCATCTTGTATCTGTGGACGTGGTTCCGACCATGTTTCTCCTTGATTCCATTTCTCGTGCAAGTTTGAGCACTTGTCTTATGCAGAGCAATACCCTAGTCCAACCTCTACTTTGATCTGTCGTCGAGTATTAACCCCCTAGTATCTCGAGGATATCAACCGATTGCACTACATCTTATGCATTTCTGATGAAGTAGTACCTTTCCCCGTCATAGTCACTCCACAAGTTTTGGGTTGTCGTCAATCGAGAACACCGATTAGTGAATCGAATCACCCCTGTGATTCAGTACTCCTAGTACTTTGTGGTTGAGAAGTTTAATACTCCATCACGTCATTCCTACCCTGATCGGCTATATTATTTTGTGCTAAATTTTTAACTGTGCTACCTGGTCCTTATTCCCGGAGCACAACTTTCGACGATGAGCTAAGCTTACGTCGATCTTCCTCATCATATCATTTTGCCTTGAACAGCGAGTTTAATTTCGAGTTTGTGTCATACCCTTGGTTCCAATAACCTTTCGCTTCACCATTCCTTTGACTTGATGTCATTGCCGGTCGATTACATCTTGAAATCTCTCGAAAAATGTGTCATGATCATCATCAACATTCCGAGCTCTTCCAAGTATCTATTGAATTCTTCATGGGAAATACCATCCTTGTCCCTTGGTAAATTGTGTTGTCATCGACTACTTCCTTGCCTTCTTTCCAACACAAACTTGTTTGTGTTGTGGATGTACCTTGAGTTCCTGGCTATCCAGCTTGTCTAATGTCCTACCTTGAAGTAGTACCATCTTATATATCAAGAATGTTGTGAGAATTTCTCCACCTCTTAAGAATTCTTGGTACAAGTGATACATCCCGCCATCTACATTCATCTCTTGGTCCCCGAGTTGTTCCTAACCGGAATACTGACAAATAAACTATGTTGTCTAAATTCGAAACTTCTAGCAACCCTATTGCTTTGAAGTTAATGGTCGATAGTTTCGTTCTAAGTTTGTTGGTTTTTGAATCAGCATTCTAACATTGATTGTGCTACTTGCTCCATATCTCCAGGTGCACTTTCATTCAATGTTAAAATCGTGGATGTTCTCCTCGAACATACTTCGATATCTACTTTGGTATGATCAAGATTATCTCCTTGTTCGCATAATTGTGGAAATCCATCTTTTTTTGGATACCACGTTGAATTATCGCTGAGTCCATCAGCCACCTCCTCATCCTCTCCTTGGCTTAATGATGAACCCTTGTTCGGAACTCGCTTCCATAGTTCATTTCCCCGAGAACCTTACAATGTCATCTCGACAATTTGTGTTGCACTTTCTTCTCAGGCATCCTGAATCTGAGTTATCCTAACACCAATCAGATCTGAATCTCGGTCAGATACGATGGTTGGAACATATTTCCAAGAGTTATAACATTGGTCTTAGTATAACCCGGTAAGGTGATGTCATGCCTAGCACACCTGGCCGTAGGACCTACTATTATAGTTTCCTTTTTAGCAAGCTTAGTGATTCTTCCATCAGGAAATCGTAAGTCTTAATTTATAAGTTGTTCTTGATGGATCCTTTATGAATCCAAATTCTGATCTTTACCCAATGACCATGTCAATGCTATCTCGAAGCATGTCTGTGGTACTCCGATTTTCAATAAGAACATTTGTAGCACAATGCTAAATTTTCTTTATCATTTATCCTAACACCGTTGTATGGGTAATATCATGAAATCCCTCCCCCTTACCTTAATGGTTTTCTACTTTCTACCCTGTCATGGATATCATGCCCCGCTTGTCCTTGGAAAGGATATACCCTTGAAGTATGTGTTTAAACACATGTCCTTTCCATTGTTCTATTTAATATGATAATCGCATTTCCCTTTCCATTGATTTGTTTAACCTTTCTTGTGATCTATAGGATCTAAGAAGTAATATTCTGATGCTTATGTAAACACCTTGGTGTACAACCCTGTCAGTGAGACCCTGTTACTATTGTTGATGACATTCTGGTAGCCACCGATGGACGAGAACTTTGCCTAGTGGTCCG
This sequence comes from Aegilops tauschii subsp. strangulata, assembly GCF_002575655.3. NCBI lineage: Eukaryota > Viridiplantae > Streptophyta > Magnoliopsida > Poales > Poaceae > Aegilops > Aegilops tauschii. Next base: position 114,184,739 of record NC_053039.3, on the reverse strand, counting down.
CCTGGTTCAACGAGCAGGAAAATGGTTCTCTTCGTCCCTCGCCCTTGGTACCGACGTTGTTGCCGACATAATCGACAGGCTAACCTCTAACATGCCTTGCTTGCATGATCACGCAAGACGTCTCCACCCTTCCTACTTTTAACCACATGGTGGGCCCATAACCCACAGTTCCACAGGATCGAAACCTGACTCTCCTGTACAACCCTGTTTCTCATGGTTTTTCCCCACGCTTGGCTTCGTATTTAATTCATAGGCCACCTTCCTAGTGCTCTATTTTGGTGTTAGACACAATACTTACTCCCGTTGCTCTGAACCCCTTTCACACTCTGTTTCGGGCAACGAACGATTGCCTGTCCGCTTGAAACTTCTTATTGCACCTTCTTACCTCACTCTTGATATTGTCTTAAGTTTCAATTTGAGAGTTACTTTCCGCCACCTTCCCTGATGTTATCTACTAGATAAGCAAACATTGTTGCGGTCCATTCTTCCGTAATACCCCCTTATCCTTTCGTAAGTACGATGGAGTTCTTAAAGAAAGGACGACAACTTCATCATGATGCATTGGAATAAAGAATTGAAGACATCAACGAAAGGGATTAACTTCTTCGAGAAGATCCGTTAGAATATCGTAACCAGAACTTTCCCCCTTACTCCCCTCTTAAATCTCGGGGCGAGATTTCTTGTAGTGGAGGAGATTTGTAACGCCCGGATAATTAGGCTACAGTAAAAATCCGCTAATGATGCCACGACACCTCTGTAACCGTTGATATACTCTCATTATTTCAAAACCGGTTCAAAATTCAAATTCAAGATTATGGCAAACAACAGAAGTTTTCAAATGTTGAAATAAAAATGTTCGGAGTGTGCAGTTAAATGCCTAGGTAACTATAATGTAGAATACACATTTTTAGAAAATGCCTAAATACGTTGGACTAAAATAAAACAATAAAAGAAATAATTAAAAGAAAAAGACAAACTAAAAAAACAAAAACAAAATAAAAGCCCCCCCCGCCGGGCCTTTTGGCCCAGCTGGCCATCCACGTGGACCCCAGCCGCCCGAATGGGCCGGCCCACCCCGCGCCTGTAACACCCCGCATGTAACTTGCCATATTTGTAACTCCGACTCTTGCCATTTTCGGCTATGTGATATGATTTTCCCTCCGTTGTCGGGTTTTGTCTTTCGTTTTGTATTTTGTCATGTCATGCATTTTCATATCATGTCATCATGTGCATTGCATTCGCATACGTGTTCGTCTCATGCATCCGAGCATTTTCCCCGTTGTCCGTTTTGCAATCCGGCGCTCCTATCTCCTCCGGTGCACCCCTGTTGTTTTCTTTCATGTGCGTGTGTCAAACTTTCTCGGAATGGACCGAGGCTTGTCAAGTGGCCTTAATATACCACCCGGAGACTACCGGTCAAGTTTCGTTCCATTCGGAGGTCGTTTGGTACTCCAACGGTTAACCGGGCATCCGCCAAGTCCATTTGAGTGTCCAGAAAAAACCCCCTCTAAAACCAGCCCAAACCCACCAAACTCTCTTCCATGCTCTAGTTCGTTCGATCACGATCGTGTGGGCGAAAACCGCACCTCATTTGGAGCCTCCTAGCTCCCTCTACCTATAAATATGTGGGCATCCCGAAAAACGAAATCTCAGTCCAACCCTAGCCCTCGTCCCACTCCGCCGCCGGACACGTCCGCCTCCACCGCCGCCGCCACGTGGCGCGCCTCCACCGCGCCGCCGCCGAGGCCCGCCGGCCCGCTCCCGGCCCTCCCGGCCCGGCCGCCGTCGCGCGCCTGCCCCGCCGCCGCGCCGCCACGGCCGCCCACCGGCCCTCCGGCCTGCCCCGCCGTCCGCCGTCCCGCCAGCCGGCCCCGCCGCCGCCGCTCCCTCCGGCGGCCGCCGCGCCCGCCGGCGACCGCCGCCCTCCGGCCTCCTCTCCGCCTAGCGCCTCCCGCCGCCGCACCTGTGCCCCGCCGTCGCCGTCACCTCCCTCCGGCGGCCGGAGCTGGAGCCCGAGCTCTCACGCCGATCTGGATCGAGTTCGTGAGCGTTGACTTTCTCCCCCTTGTTTTTTTCCCTAAGTCCTCAGATTTTCTCAGCATCTTGCCATGTTCATAGCTCCATAACTCCGTGCATGTAGCTCCGATTTGCGCGTGTAATATGTCAAATTGTTCGCTTCGTGATGCTCTTCATTTTGTTCAATTGCACCATGTTCATTAGAGGTCATCTTGATGCCCAAATCTCTGTTGGAAGAGGGCTAGTTGCTGTTATTCTCTGGTTCTTATCAGAACTTGGAGATTTGTCATTTTTGTATCATTTAATCTGTGCATATTATGAGCATGAGCTCTACATGTGTTTTGAAGTATGCCATGCCATCTTTCCAGTGGTGTAGTCCATGTATTTTTGTGATCTCTGTGGTGACTAGCACAAGCATGCAAAGTAGGCCCCGTAATATTTCTGATTTCAGAGAGTGATTTCTCTAAGTCCTTGTCTGCTGTAATTTTGTTGCCATGTAAACTTGATGCTACAGAGCGATCCATGCATATTTTGGAGATGTTCAGTAAGGATTCTTTGTAGCTATAGTTGTAATTGATCCATTCCTGCAATTGTTTGCAATTATGGAGTGCCATAGCATGACTCAATCTTGCTCTACTTTTGCTATAAAATATTTCTGGAAGATTCTTAACATGATATGCAATTTTGCCAAGCTTATTGTAGTTGATCCATACATGCTATGCAATTGTTCTTGCCATGGTTAGCTTCATAAACATGCCATCTTGTGGTAGGTATGCTTGGTTTGTCATGCATTGCTCTGTAGTGAGTGCATCAAGCTCACAAAGAGGCCTACATATTATTATTTCTGCCATGCTCTGTTTTCTGCCAAGTCTGGAACCTGATAACGAAACTTGCTATGTTTACATGCTTGCCATCATATCTTCTGTTCCTTTTTGGCTTATGGTCAGTAAGGGACTTTTTTCATGTGCATTTAGTAGAACACTTCCATGAGTTGTTTTGCTATGTTAAGTTCCTGTAGCATGTTGATTTCGTGCTCTGAACATTGCTACCTGATGCTGTTTTCTGCCATGTCCAGTTTTTCACAAAGTCTGTGAACCTGTAATCTTTTGCACTTTTGCCATGCTTGTTTGAGCTTGATATGTTGGGAACTAGCCGTAGCTCAATGTTCATCATTTTCCTTCCGGAGCACGCATATGCATCGCATATCATATCTTGCATATCATACACGTTTTGCATCATGTTGCTTGCGCATTTCTCGTTGTTGATTGTGGTTCTGTTTGTTTGTGTTCTTGTCTTGGGTAGAGCCGGGAGACGAGTTCGTGAACGAGGAACCTGTCGAGTACGCTTACGAGGATCAAGCTTTCGACAACTCTGAGAACCTTGCAGGCAAGATGACCACCCCTAGAAATCACTTCTATCTTTGCTATACTAGTTGTTCGCTCTATTGCCATGCTCCGCTACCTATCACTTGCTATATCATGTCTCCCATTTTAGCCATGTCATCCCCTAACCATCCTTTTCCTAGCAAACCATTGTTTGGCTAAGTTACCGCTTTTGCTCAGCCCCTCTTATAGCGTTGCTAGTTGCAGGTGAAGTTGAAGTTGTTCCATGTCGGAACATGGATATGTTGGGATATCACAATATCTCTTATTTAATTAATGCATCTATATATTTGGTAAAGGGTGGAAGGCTCGACCTTATGCCTGGTGTTTTGTTCCACTCTTGCCGCCCTAGTTACTGTTATACCGGGATTATGTTCCTTGAGTTTGCGTTCCTTACGCGGTCGGGTGATTTATGGGACCCCCTTGACAGTTCGCCTTGAATAAAACTCCTCCAGCAAGGCCCAACCTTGGTTTTACCATTTGCTACCTAAGCCTTTTCCCCCGGGTTTTCGCGAGCCCGAGGGTCATCTTATTTTAACCCCCCCGGGCCAGTGCTCCTTCGAGTGTTGGTCCGAACTGAGCAGACTGCGGGGCCCCCTCCTGGAAACTCGAGGTCTGGTTTTACTCGTAGGATGTCTCATCCGGTGTGCCCTGAGAACGAGATATGTGCAGCTCCTATCGGGATTTGTCGGCACATTCGGGTGGCTTTGCTGGTCTTGTTTTACCATTGTCGAGATGTCTTGTAAACCGGGATTCCGAGACTGATCGGGTCTTTTCGGGAGAAGGTTTATCCTTCGTTGACCCTGAGAGCTTATGATGGGCTAAGTTCGGACCCCCTGCAGGGTATTATCTTTCGAAAGCCGTGCCCGCAGTTATGAGGCAGATGGGAATTTGTTAATGTCCGGTTGTAGATAACTTGTCACTTGACCCAAGTAAAATACATCAACTGCGTGTGTAGCCGTGATGGTCTCTTCTCGGCGGAGTCTGGGAAGTGAACACGGTCTGAGTTATGTATGACGTAAGTAGGTGTTCAGGATCACTTCTTGGTCATTGCTAGATGACGTCCGTTCCGTTGCTTCTCTTCTCGCTCTCATTTGCGCAAGTTAGCCACCTTATATGCTTTTGCCGCTGTAGCTCCACCTTATTACACCTCCCTTTCCTATAAGCTTAAATAGTCTTGATCTCGCGGGTGTGAGATTGCTGAGTCCTCGTGACTCACAGATTCTACCAAAACAGTTGCAGGTGCCGACGATGCCAGTGCAGATGATGGCGTCGATCTCAAGTGGGAGTTCGACGAGGAACGTGGTCGTTACTATGTGTCTTTTCCTGATGATCAGTAGTGGAGCCCAGTTGGGACGATCGGGGATCTAGCATTTGGGGTTGTCTTATTTTCATCTGGATTTTGACCGTAGTCGGTCAATATGATTGTATTTTGGATGATGTATGATTAATATTTATGTATGGTGTGAAGTGGCGATTGGAAGCCAACTCTTTATCCCATTCTTGTTCATTACATGGGATTGTGTGAAGATGACCCTTCTTGCGACAAAACCACTATGCGGTTATGCCTCTAAGTCGTGCCTCGACACGTGGGAGATATAGCCGCATCGTGGGCGTTACAAGTTGGTAATCAGAGCCATCCCCGACTTAGGAGCCCCTTGCTTGATCGAATCGCTGGCGTTGTTGAGTCTAGAACAAAAATGTTTTGAGTCTTAGTATTATATATATCGGAGAGTAGGATTCTTTTTACTCCTCAGTCCCTTCGTCGCTCTGGTGAGGTCTCCTGACGTAGAAGTTTTGACTACTCTCTCCTCAAATTTCACTAATTTTTTTTTAGGATCACGCGGGTATCTTGGAATCGTTCCGATGGTTTTGTGACGAGAACATTGTTCTTGGTGCGTCCTGTCATTTAGGGGTTGTGGCAGTGTCCCGGGGAGTTGAGCTCCGAGGTGTTGTCGTCACAATTTTATCGTTGCAGTTCTGGAATACCTGAGTTTCGCCGACATCGAAATCTCTTTTATGCAGTTGTTGGTGAGATCACCTCGACGCCACCCAGTACTGGGGCGGGAGTTCGGGAGTATTGCCATAACTTGTATAACGGATGTTTTTCGAAGGTTGAGGTAAACTATTTCCGAAGGTTTCTTGGTTATGTGTTGACGGATGGATACAGCTGGATCTAGGGATTGCTAGTTTGGGTGATATATTTTGTGTCCCCTGTATCCCTTACACCAGATTGCATAACCAGAAAGTTTCGGGAGTTTATAAGTGGGAATTCAAGTAGCCTTAGGATATCTTTCCGACAGACGCATGATATGAGATTGGGGTTCGACGTCTAGTGGTCCGCCTGTATACGGTTGATTTTACAGTGGTCTCGTAGTGTCTTAAAGAGTCCATGGCTATGCCGACTCGGGGACGCTTCGTATGTCATGTGCACAGCCTTGTACATGATGGTGCTGTACGATTGAGCCCGTGTGGGCCCCACCACGAAAACTTCGGACGAAATATCTATCATATGTTTGTTCCGGCTTATTTTGCAAGCCAATACTTGTTTTGTTTTGTATTGTGGTATTCGAGTTGCTTCGAATTCATATGTTGATTCCATACCTTTTTCAAGTGGCTTCTCGACTTATGGAAGTGTGATGATTTACTACGGAATTCATTTGTTCATCTTCGTTCGAATGTTTTGTGAAGACTATATGTTGCAATTTCTATCCGTTGATTCTACTTGCCTATTTGTCTACCAAGATGCTAACGGATGTCACCCTCTTCAGGATGGCTCCGCCAACGCGTCAGAATCCGGATCGCAATGAAGGGAGTGAAGCGAACCCTCCGCCACCACCTCCGCCTCCGGAGGCATGGCAGGCTATCATGGCAGCCACCAACGCCAATGGTCAGATGATTCTGCAACTCTTGCAAGAACGTACTCAAGGGCAAGGCAATCAAGGCAATCAAGATCAAGGCAACAATCAGTTTCACTTCGCCACTCTCAACCAGTTTCTCGCAAATCAACCCAAGTCTTTCAGCTACTGTGCCAAGGCCACGGATGCCGATGATTGGCTCGTGGACATCAACAAGCATTTTGAATGTAGCAATGTCAGGCCTGAGGACTATGTCAAGTTCGCTTCTTTCCAGCTCAAGGACCAAGCTGCTGATTGGTATCAACAATACAAAGATTCCAGAGGAGGTCGTGTGATCACTTGGATTGACTTCTGTCGGGACTTCAAAGCGCACCACATTCCACAAAGTGTTGTTGAGAGCAAGCGTGAGGAGTTCCGCAATCTCAAGCAAGGCAACATGTCTGTGTATCAATACAACATTCAGTTTTAGAAACTTGCTCGCTTCGCTAAAGAAGACGTTCCTGATGAGAAGAGCATGATCTATCACTTCAGAGGTGGCCTTAAAGAGGATCTGCAGTTAGCTCTCGTTCTTGTTGAGCCTACTCAGTTTGATCAATTCTACAATATGGCACTGAAGCAAGAGGCTGCTCAGCTCAAGTGTGAGGCTTCTAAGAAGAGAGTCAGAGACGCAGTTCAGTCTTCTTCTTCCTCACTTGTGACAGCTAAGCAACAGAAGTTCTGGTTGCCTCCTCCTCCTCCGTTTCGTCAGCCTTACCAGCAGAAGAACAAAGGTGGCCATGGTTCTTCCAACTCTTCCAACTCTGGCTATCAGAACAAGTCTCAGAATCAAGCTCCAAAGTCCAATGCTCCTTATCACCGTCCACTCTCGGAGGTGACTTGCAACAAATGTCAGCAGAAAGGTCACTATGCTAACAAGTGCTTCAACCAAAGGCGTCTTCCTCCTCCTCCTCCTGTCAGATCTTCCAGCAATGCAGTGGTCAAGCATAATCCAAAGTTTGCTAAGGTGAACATGATGAACGCAGCTCAAGCGGAGGAATCTACTGATGTGATTATGGGTAATCTCTCAGTTAATGATATTCCTGCAAAAGTTCTTTTTGATACTGGTGCATCGCATTCTTTCTTGTCATACCCTTTTGCATCGAAGCACAATGTTGACACAGAGATTTTATCCAAAGTTATGCAAGTTGTTTCTCCGGGTAAGCTTTTGTCTTCTAGTTTGGTTGCTCCTGATGTTTCCATCAAGATGGGCGACTATAAATTTCAGTCTTCTCCAATTGTTCTTGGTGACTCGGATATTGATCTAATTCTTGGGATGGACTGGCTTTCTAAGCACAAGGCTCAACTTGATTGTGCTGCCAGGGAAATTCAATTGACACACTCGTCTGAGGATGTGATTATTTTTGCCGCTCGTGATGAAACCATTCGGTTTTTCTCTCTCAATGAGAAGGGCGAATTGAATGCCATCTCTCAAATTCCAGTCGTTTGCGAGTATCAAGTTGTCTTTCCAAAAGAGCTTCCGGGTATGCCTCCCCATCGGCCAGTTGAGTTCGTTATCGAACTGGAGCCTGGCACTGAACCCGTTTGCAAGTGTCCATACAAGCTTGGACCTAACGAGCTGAAGGAATTGAAGAAGCAGCTCGATGAACAAGAACGTCTGGGTTTGATCAGACCGAGTTCTTCTCCATGGGGTTGTGGTGTTCTTTTTGTCAAGAAGAAGGATGGCACGGACCGACTTTGTGTCGACTACCGTCCATTGAACAAGAAGACAATCAAGAACAAGTATCCACTTCCCAACATCAATGAGCTTTTTGAGCAACTCAAAGGGGCTAAAGTATTCTCGAAGCTTGACCTTCGTATGGGTTATCATCAGATTTGCATTCATGAAGAAGATATTCCCAAGACAGCATTCAGAACAAGCTTTGGTTCTTATGAATATACTGTCGTGTCTTTCGGCCTTGTCAATGCTCCTCCGGTGTTCTCTCGGATGATGAATTTCATCTTCAACCCCTATACCAATGAATTCGTTCTGGTGTATCTCGATGATATCTTGGTCTTCTCCAAGAATAAGCAGGATCATGCCAAACATTTGCGATTGGTGCTCGACAAGCTCAGAGAATATCAATTCTATGCGAAGTTCTCCAAATGTGAGTTTTGGCTTGATGAAGTTCTTTTCCTTGGTCACATCATCTCTGCCAAGGGCATCGCTGTTAACCCCGAGAAGGTGTCCGCAGTTGTGGATTGAGAACCTCCTCAAAATGTCAAGCAGCTCCGCAGTTTTCTTGGTCTTGCAAGCTATTGCCGAAGATTCGTTGAGAATTTCTCCAAGATTGCAAAGCCTCTTTCCAACCTCCTTCAGAAGCATGTGAAATATGTCTAGTCTCCTGAGTGTGACGTTGCTTTCAACACTCTCAAAGAGAAACTAGTCACAGCTCCTGTCTTGACTCCTCCTGATGAATCCAAGCCGTATGAAGTTTTCTGTGATGCTTCTCTCCAAGGTCTCGGTGCTGTGTTAATGCAAGAGAAGAAAGTTGTGGCCTATACCTCTCGTCAGTTGAAGCCCAACGAGAAGAACTACCCCACTCACGATCTTGAGTTGGCGGCAGTTGTCCATGCATTGATAACGTGGAGACATCTCTTGTTGGGAAGACAAGTGGACATTTTCACCGATCACAAGAGTCTCAAGTATATCTTCACTCAGCCCAACCTCAACCTCAGGCAGACTCGATGGGTCGAAATGATTCAAGAGTACAATCCGAGTATCGAATATACTCCAGGCAAAGCAAATGTCATTGCAGACGCCTTAAGCAGGAAGGCTTATTGCAACAGCTTAATCCTCAAGCCTTTCCAACCGGATCTTTGTGAAGCTTTCCGCAAGCTGAATCTCCAAGTTGTTCCTCAAGGCTTTCTTGCCAACCTCATAGTATCTCCTACTTTGGAAGATCAAATTCGTGAGGCACAACTCCTTGATGCCATGGTGAAGAAGGTGAAACGTGGTATCGACAAGGGTCTTTCCAAATACAAGTGCTATTGCATTGATGACAGAGACACTTTATTCTTCGAGGACCGGATTGTGGTTCCTAAAGGTGATCTAAGGAAAGTCATAATGAACAAAGAGCACAATTCTCTCCTTTCCATTCATCCTGGAAGTACGAAGATGTATCAGGACCTCAAGCAGTCATATTGGTGGACTCGAATGAAGCGAGAAATTGCTCAATTTGTGAATGAATGTGATGTCTGCCGAAGAGTGAAAGCAGAACACCAACGACCAGCTGGTCTCCTCCAACCTCTTGCTATCCCGGAGTGGAAGTTTGATCATATTGAAATGGACTTCGTGACTGGATTTCCCAAGTCCAAGCGCGGAAATGATGCTATCTTCGTTGTCATCGACAAGCTCTCTAAAGTGGCTCATTTCCTTCCAATCAAAGAATCCATCACAGCAGCTCAGCTGGCAGAGCTTTACACCTCCAGAATTGTCTCCTTACACGGCATTCCACAATTGATTTCTTCAGATCGTGGAAGTATCTTCACCTCTAAGTTCTGGGACTCCTTCCAGAAGGCCATGGGCACAAACATTCGCTTCAGCACAGCTTTCCATCCTCAAACTAGTGGCCAAGTTGAGCGAGTCAATCAAATTCTTGAAGATATGCTCAGGGCTTGTGTCATTTCCTTTGGCATGAAATGGGAAGATTGTCTTCCTTATGCTGAATTCTCCTACAACAACAGCTTCCAAGCGAGTTCGGGCAAGGCCCCATTCAAGATTCTCTATGGCAGAAAGTGCCGTACTCCTCTCAATTGGTCAGAGACTGGTGAACGCCAACTTCTTGGCAATGACTTAATCACTGAAGCTGAAGAAATGTGTAAAGTCATCCGTGATAATCTCAAAGCCGCGCAATCGCGCCCGAAGAGTTACTATGATAGTAAGCATCGTGATTTGGCTTTCGAGATCGGAGACCATGTCTACCTCCACGTCTCTCCAATGAAAGGCACTCGTCGCTTCGGTATCAAAGGGAAGCTTGCCCCTAGATACGTGGGTCCTTTCAAGATCATTGGTAAAAGAGGTGACCTCGCCTATCAACTTGAGCTTCCTTCCAACTTCGCGAACGTGCACGATGTGTTCCACGTGTCACAGCTCCGCAAGTGCTTCAAGACGCTTGAGCGCACTATCAACTTCGAAGAGATTGACCTCCAGGAAGATTTGTCTTATCATGAGCACCCCGTTGCTATTCTTGAAGAAACTGAGCGCAAGACTCGCAACAAGTCAATCAAATTCCTGAAAGTGAAGTGGTCGCACCATTCCGACCAGGAAGCCACCTGGGAACGCGAGGACCATCTCCGTTCCGAATATCCGGAGTTCTTTCACTCCTAGATCTCGGGACGAGATCCTCTCGTAGTGATGGAGTGTTGTAACACCCCGCATGTAACTTGCCATATTTGTAACTCCGACTCTTGCCATTTTCGGCTATGTGATATGATTTTCCCTCCGTTGTTGGGTTTTGTCTTTCGTTTTGTATTTTGTCATGTCATGCATTTTCATATCATGTCATCATGTGCATTGCATTCGCATACGTGTTCGTCTCATGCATCCGAGCATTTTCCCCGTTGTCCGTTTTGCAATCCGGCGCTCCTATCTCCTCCGGTGCACCCCTCTTGTTTTCTTTCGTGTGCGCGTGTCAAACTTTCTCGGAATGGACCGAGGCTTGTCAAGTGGCCTTAATATACCACCCGGAGACTACCGGTCAAGTTTCGTTCCATTCGGAGGTCGTTTGGTACTCCAACGGTTAACCGGGCATCCGCCAAGTCCATTTGAGTGTCCAGCAAAAACCCCCTCTAAAACCAGCCCAAAACCCACCAAACTCTCTTCCATGCTCTAGGTCATTCGATCACGATCGTGTGGGCGAAAACCGCACCTCATTTGGAGCCTCCTAGCTCCCTCTACCTATAAATATTTGGGCATCCCGAAAAACGAAATCTCAGTCCAACCCTAGCCCTCGTCCCACTCCGCCGCCGGACACGTCCGGGCGGAGCCGGACGCGTCCGCCTCCGCCGCCGCCGCCACGTGGCGCCTCCACCGCGCCGCCGCCGAGGCCCGCCGGCCCGCTCCCGGCCCTCCCGGCCCGGCCGCCGTCGCGCGCCTGCCCCGCCGCCGCGCCGCCACGGCCGCCCGCCCGCCGGCCCGCCGGCCTGCCCCGCCGTCCACCGTCCCGCCGGCCGGCCCCGCCGCCGCCGCTCCCTCCGGCGCCCGCCGCGCCCGCTGGCGACCGCCGCCCTCCGGCCTCCTCTCCGCCTAGCGCCTCCCGCCGCCGCACCTGTGCCCCGCCGTCGCCGTCACCTCCCTCCGGCGGCCGGAGCTGGAGCCCGAGCTCTCACGCCGATCTGGATCGAGTTCGTGAGCGTTGACTTTCTCCCCCTTGTTTTTTCACCTAAGTCCTCAGATTTTCTCAGCATCTTGCCATGTTCGTAGCTCCATAACTCCGTGCATGTAGCTCCGATTTGCGCGTGTAATATGTCAAATTGTTCATCTCGTGATGATCTTCATTTTGTTCAATTGAACCATGTTAATTAGAGGTCATCTTGATGCCCAAATCTCTGTTGGAATAGGGCTAGTTGCTGTTGTTCTCTGGTTCTTATCAGAACTTGGAGATTTGTCATTTTTGTATCATTTAATCTGTGCATCTTATGAGCATGAGCTCTACATGTGTTTTGAAGTATGCCATGCCGTCTTTCCAGTGGTGTAGTCCATATATTTTTGTGATCTCTGTGGTGACTAGCACAAGCATGCAAAGTAGGCCCCGTAATATTTCTGATTTTAGGGACTTAGAGAAAAGTCCTTGTTTGCTGTAATTTTGTTGCCATGTAAACTTGATGCTACAGAGAGATCCATGAATATTTTGGAGATGTTCAGTAAGGATGTTTTGTAGCTATAGTTGTAATTGATCCATTCCTGCAATTGTTTGCAATTATGGAGTGCCATAGCATGACTCAATCTTGCTCTAGTTTTGCTATAAAATATTTCTGGCAGATTCTTAACATGATATGCAATTTTGCCAAGCTTATTGTAGTTGATCCATACATGCTATGCAATTGTTCTTGCCATGGTTAGCTTCATAAACATGCCATATTGCTGTAGGTATGCTTGGTTTGTCATGCATTGCTCTGTAGTGAGTGCATCAAGCTCATAAAGGGGCCTACATATTATTATTTCTGCCATGCTCTGTTTTCTGCCAAGTCTGAAACCTGATAATGAAACTTGCTATGTTTACATGCTTGCCATCATATCTTCTGTTCCTTTTTGGCTTATGGTCAGTAAGGGACTTTTGTCATGTGCATTTAGTAGAACACCGCCATACCTTGTTTTGCTATGTTAAGTTCCTTTAGCATGTTGATTCCGTGCTCTGAACATTGCTATCTGATGCTGTTTTCTGCCATGTCCAGTTTTTCACCAAGTCTGTGAACCTGTAATCTTTTGCACTTTTGCCATGCTTGTTTGAGATTGATATGTTGGGAACTAGCCATAGCTCAGTGTTCATCTTTTGTCAAGCATCTCCTGTAGATTACTTCCATGTACTTTGTTGCTATGTTGGGGTGCTGTAGCATTGTTGTTTGTTGCATTTTAAGTGCTATCTTGCTGTTTATCGCAGATTCGCGTCATTCTTGTTTTGCTTGTCATTTGCAAACCGTGCATCCGTTTCCGGTGATCTTTATATCGATTTAGACTGAAATCATCTCATCTTTCCAGTGGCATGCTTGGTTTGCCAAGTTACTGCCATGTTCATCATTTTTCCTTCTGGAGCACGCATATGCATCGCATATCATATCTTGCATATCATACACGTTTTGCATCATGTTGCTTGCGCATTTCTCGTTGTTGATTGTGGTTCCGTTTGTTTGTGTTCTTGTCTTGGGTAGAGCCGGGAGACGAGTTCGTGAACGAGGAACCTGTCGAGTACGCTTACGAGGATCAAGCTTTCGACAACTCTGAGAACCTTGCAGGCAAGATGACCACCCCTCGAAATCACTTCTATCTTTGCTATACTAGTTGTTCGCTCTATTGCCATGCTCCGCTACCTATCACTTGCTATATCATGTCTCCCATTTTAGCCATGTCAGCCCCTAACCATCCTTTTCCTATCAAACCATTGTTTGGCTAAGTTACCGCTTTTGCTCAGCCCCTCTTATAGCGTTGCTAGTTGCAGGTGAAGTTGAAGTTGTTCCATGTCGGAACATGGATATGTTGGGATATCACAATATCTCTTATTTAATTAATTCATCTATATATTTGGTAAAGGGTGGAAGGCTCGGCCTTATGCCTGGTGTTTTGTTCCACTCTTGCCGCCCTAGTTACTGTTATACCGGGATTATGTTCCTTGAGTTTGCGTTCCTTGCGCGGTCGGGTGATTTATGGGACCCCCTTGACAGTTCGCCTTGAATAAAACTCCTCCAGCAAGGCCCAACCTTGGTTTTACCATTTGCTACCTAAGCCTTTTCCCCCGGGTTTTCGCGAGCCCGAGGGTCATCTTATTTTAACCCCCCCGGGCCAGTGCTCCTTCGAGTGTTGGTCCGAACTGAGCAGACTGCGGGGCCCCCTCCTGGAAACTCGAGGTCTGGTTTTACTCGTAGGATGTCTCATCCGGTGTGCCCTGAGAACGAGATATGTGCAGCTCCTATCGGGATTTGTCGGCACATTCGGGTGGCTTTGCTGGTCTTGTTTTACCATTGTCGAGATGTCTTGTAAACCGGGATTCCGAGACTGATCGGGTCTTTCCGGGAGAAGGTTTATCCTTCGTTGACCGTGAGAGCTTATGATGGGATAAGTTTGGACCCCCTGCAGGGTATTATCTTTCGAAAGCCGTGCCCGTGGTTATGAGGCAGATGGGAATTTGTTAATGTCCGGTTGTAGATAACTTGTCACTTGACCCAAGTAAAATACATCAACTGCGTGTGTAGCCGTGATGGTCTCTTCTCGGCGGAGTCCGGGAAGTGAACACGGTCTGAGTTATGTATGACGTAAGTAGGTGTTCAGGATCACTTCTTGGTCATTGCTAGATGACGTCCGTTCCGTTGCTTCTCTTCTCGCTCTCATTTGCGCAAGTTAGCCACCTTATATGCTTTTGCCGCTGTAGCTCCACCTTATTACACCTCCCTTTCCTATAAGCTTAAATAGTCTTGATCTCGCGGGTGTGAGATTGCTGAGTCCTCGTGACTCACAGATTCTACCAAAACAGTTGCAGGTGCCGACGATGCCAGTGCAGATGATGGCGTCGATCTCAAGTGGGAGTTCGACGAGGAACGTGGTCGTTACTATGTGTCTTTTCCTGATGATCAGTAGTGGAGCCCAGTTGGGACGATCGGGGATCTAGCATTTGGGGTTGTCTTATTTTCATCTGGATTTTGACCGTAGTCGGTCTATATGATTGTATTTTGGATGATGTATGATTAATATTTATGTATGGTGTGAAGTGGCGATTGGAAGCCAACTCTTTATCCCATTCTTGTTCATTATATGGGATTGTGTGAAGATGACCCTTCTTGCGACAAAACCACTATGCGGTTATGCCTCTAAGTCGTGCCTCGACACGTGGGAGATATAGCCGCATCGTGGGCGTTACAACGCCCCACTCCCTTATCCCCCACTCCCCAGGGTACCGAAACCCTAACCCCCACTCACCCCCACTCGTCCCTCGTCTGGATCTGGATCGGGAGGCGCCCGATCCCATCGCCCCTCTCTCGTCGCCCGCCGCCCGGGACCATCTCGCCGGATCGTCCCGTCACTACACCAACGCCTCCCCGACGTCGCCAACCTCGTCCCCGTCTGCACCTCACGACCCACTGTCGTTGCCCTACGAATCACCGTGAGCCCGCCCCCTCTCTCTCTCGCTTGCGCGCTCGCGCCGCCTGTCGCCGCGCGCCGACCACGTCGTCTGCCGCGCCCTGTCTCTCCCGCACACCACGCCGCGCCTGCCCCGGCGACCGCGCCACCGTGCGCGCGCTCGCGCTGACCGCGGCCACCGTGCCCTCGACCGGGTCCGGCCACGCCCGCGGTCACCACGCCCTCCCAGTCACGCCCGCGCGTGCTCTCCCGCGTGTGGCCACGTCCGCCACACTCTTGGCCACAGCCACGGCCGCCCCTACCCCCTTGCGTCGGCCCGCTCTGTTCCCCCTGCTGCGCCGCTTGCCGCAGCCGCCTCGCTCGCTGGCCCCGCTGCGGCTGTTGCTGCTCATCCTCCACCGTTGCCCCGCTCCAGCCCTTCTCCTCTGCCCCCCGTCAGCCGCTGCTCGTCGTGCGGCGTCGGCAGCCACCGCTCGCTGCTCGCGCCCCCACCCCCGCCGCCTTGCTCCGCCGCCTGCGCGCCGCCTAGCTCTGCCATGGCCTCCGCCTTACACCTCCCCGTCTGGCCACGCGCTGTGCCGCTCCCCTCGCCGCCTGCGCCGCGCTCCTCGCCGACGTTTGCCACTGGCCTCGCCTCGCTTCCCCTCGCTCGGGCGATGCCCGAGACCCGGCGCCCGCTAGCGCCCGTAACTGCTAAGGCCCCTCTGGGCCAATGACACGGGGGCCCCACCCCACAGAATGGTTTAAAATAAAATAATAAATAACAATAATAATAAATATATATTAAAAATAAATAAATAATTAATTAATTAAAGAATTAATTAACTTAATTAATTTTGATTAATTAAACTAATCAAATGACTAAACTAATTAAACTGTTAGTTAATTAATTAATCAGTCAATGATAGTGGGGCCCACCCCTAATTAACCCTGATTAGGTTAATTAATATGTTTCACTGACCAGTGGGACCCACTGGTCAGGTTGACCAGTCAACCCCTGTTGACTGTTGACGTCAGCATGACATCATGCTGATGTCATAAATCCAATTTCAAATTAAATTAAATAATTAATTAAATTCCAGAAATTAATAAATTCTTTTGAAAATCATATGTTTTAATCCGTAACTCAGATGGAAAAACTTTTGTATACGAAAGTTGCTCAGAACGACGAGACGAATCCGGATACACAGCCCGTTCGTCCACCACGCATCCCTAGCATAGCGAACACGCAACTTTTCCCCTCCGATTCATCTGTCCGAAAACACGAAACACCGTGGATATTTTCCCGGATGTTTCCCCCTTTCACCGGTATCACCTCATACCGCGTTAGGGCACACCTAGCACCGCTACTTGTTATGTCATGCATCGTTATGCATCTGTTTGCATTGTGTTCATTGTTTCTTCCCCCTCTTCTCTCCGGTAGACTACGAGACTGACGCCGCTGCTGGTGCCCCGATCGACTACGCTGTTGACGACCCCTCTTTCTTGCCAGAGCAACCAGGCAAGCCCCCCCTTTGATCACCAGATATCGCCTATTCTTCTCTCTACTGCTTGCATTAGAGTAGTGTAGCATGTTACTGCTTTCCGTTAATCCTATCCTGATGCATAGCCTGTCATTGTTGCTACAATTGTTACCCTTACCTGCAATCCTAAATGCTTAGTATAGGATGCTAGTATTCCATCAGTGGCCCTACACTCGTGTCCGTCTGCCATGCTATACTACTGGGCCATGATCACTTCGGGAGGTGATCACGGGCATATGCTATATACTTGATACTGTTACATTACTTATGATACTGTTAGGAGATGGGGGCTGAAGGGGCAGGTGGCATCCCGGTAGAGGTGGGCCTGGGTTCCCGACGGCCCCCGACTGTTACTTTGTGGCGGAGCGACAGGGCAGGTTGAGACCACCTAGGAGAGAGGTGGGCCTGGCCCTGGTCGGCATTCGCGGATACTTAACACGCTTAACGAGATCTTGGTATTTGATCTGAGTCTGGCCACTGGCCTATACGCACTAACCAACTACGCGGGAACAGTTATGGGTACTCGACGTCATGGTATCAGCCGAAGCCTTTGTGACGTCAGCGACTGAGCAGCGTGCGCCGCATTGGACCGTAAGCTCGCGCTTGTATTAAGGGGGCTAGGTCTGCTTCCGGCCGTGTTCGCAACGTGCAGGTGTGCAATGGGCGATGGGCCCAGACACCTGCGCCATAGGATTTAGACCGGCGTGCTGACCTCTCTGTTGTGCCTAGGTAGGGCTGCGACGTGTTGATCTTCCGCGGCCGGGCATGACCCAGAAAAGTGTGTCCGGCCAAATGGGATCGAGCGTGTTGGGTTATGTGGTGCACCCCTGCAGGGAAGTTCATCTATTCGAATAGCCGTGATCTTCGGTAACAGGACGACTTGGAGTTGTACCTTGACCTTATGACAACTAGAACCGGATACTTCATAAAACACACCCTTCCAAGTGCCAGATATAACCGGTGATCACTCTCACACAGGGCGACGACGAGAGGATCGCCGGGTAGGATTATGCTATGCGATGCTACTTGGTGAACTTACCATCTATTCTCTTCTACATGCTGCAAGATGGAGGCTGCCAGAAGCGTAGTCTTCGACATGATTAGCTATCCCCCTCTTATTCTGGCATCCTGAAGTTCAGTCCACCGATATGGCCCTTTACACATATACCCATGCATATGTAGTGTAGCTCCTTGCTTGCGAGTACTTTGGATGAGTACTCACGGTTGCTTTTCTCCCTCTTTTCCCCCTTTCCCTTCTACCTGGTTGTCGCAACCAGTTGCTGGAGCCCAGGAGCCAGACGCCACCGTTGACGACGACTCCTACTACACCGGAGGTGCCTACTACTACGTGCAGGCCGCTGACGACAGCCAGGACTAGTTTAGGAGGATCCCAGGCAGGAGGCCTGCGCCTCTTTCGATCTATATCCCAGTTTGTGCTAGCCTTCTTAAGGCAAACTTGTTTACTTATGTCTGTACTCAGATATTGTTGCTTCCGCTGACTCGTCTATGATCGAGCACTTGTATTCGAGCTCTCGAGGCCCCTGGCTTGTATTATGATGCTTGTATGACTTATTTATGTTTTTAGAGTTGTGTTGTGATATCTTCCCGTGAGTCCCTGATCTTGATCGTACACGTTTGCGTGCATGATTAGTGTACGATTGAATCAGGGGCGTCACAAGGTAATGCTATGGTGAGTAGTGTTCGTCATTGCAATGATGATAGTGTGCTTGTTCTTGGTGATCCTTCATCATTATCTTATTGCAATGGTCTCTCTTTGGACTTTAACACTTCGAGCACCTTACATGTTTCACATGCTTGTGTTGATAGTCCTTGCATATCCTGTAGAAATTCCTTGACTATATCTCATGATGATATGCTTGTATTTCCTCGAGTTGTTGTGCTAACAATGTAGAGGAAACCCAACACTCCATGGAACAAGATGTGGTCTTGAATGGCGCTTCAAGGGATCCTACATCATCATCTATTGCATTTTGCCTTATGGCCAAGGCTTCAAAGGTATCTCCCACTTTGAATCCCAATATATCTTGTGATGATATTGATGATGGCAAGAGTGATGATGATGTTGATTATGATGAAGATAATGATGATGTTGCCTCCTTAAAACTTAAGGGGGAAATGATTTTTAAAGCTCTTCTTAACAATAAAATTGCTCGTTCCAACTTCATGGGAATCATGTCTATTGCTATTGAGGGCAAGAAATATATTGATGAGTTGGAATCTCGTCTTGAGGACCATGAGGTCACCATTGATAAAATGGAAGGTCATGAGCGTGGTTACGCTAATGAGATTGCGGACCTCTCTCAAGCTCTTGAACTTGAACAAACCACCAAGGAATCTCTTGAGGAGACTTTTGCTCTAGAATTATCTAGAGTGAAGGAATCTCATGATAGAGCTCTTAAGGTGGCCAATGTTTTTGAAACTAAAAATGAGAAGCTTGAAGTTGCGCATGCTAAACTTCTTGAGGACTTTGGGCACCTCGAAAATGGCTCAAGAGTCATTAAGAGTGAGATCATCAAACTCACCGAGTCTCATGCACAACTTAAAGCTTCATATTCAAAAGAGCTTGCCAAGTTGCCTTCTCCTCTTGCTATTATTGATGATGCTTGTGCTACTAACTCTATCACTTGTGAAGCATCCATTTTGAAGGAGAATGTTGAGCTTCGGACTCAACTTGAGTTGCTATCTAGTAATTATGGGAAATTGGAAGAAAGTCATGAAAAGATCTCAAGCTCTCATGATGATCTTCTAGTATCCCATAATGTGCTAAATATAGATCATGAAGACATGATTGCTAAGGTAACATCTAGTGAGCCTCATGTGGATACTAGCACCACTTCTAGTCAAAATACTATATTGCCATGTGCTAGTCCTTGTAATCCATCTACTCACAATGTTGGTACATCATGTGATGAATTGCTTTCCTTGCCTTGTTGCTCTAACGATGAAGCTTATACTTCCTCTAGTACTTGTGTTGAGACTAACCATGTACAGGAAATCAAAGAGCTCAAGGCCCAAGTCACTTCTTTGAAGAAAGACTTGGAAAAGAGTCATGAAGGGAAATCCACACTCAACAATATCTTGAGTGTGAAAAATCTCCCAATTACAAAGGTGGACTTGGATTCAACTCCAATAAGAAGAAGAAGTCCAAGATGAACAATAAGAAGGGCCAAGAACAAGTCAAGAATTCGGCCAAGATTGCTTGCTTCAAGTGCAAAATTGAAGGGCATCATGTGAGATCTTGCCCATTGAAGAAGAAGGCCATTAGTGACAAGCAACAAGGGAAGAGGCCACAAGTTCAATCTCATGCTCAACCACAAGTTGAAGAAATGCCTCTTCCAAAGAATACTCAAGCTAATGCTTCTCAAGTTGAGAAATCAAGTGAGAAGAAAGTGAAGAGTAGACGTTGCTACCTATGTCGTGAGAAAGGTCACCTTGCTTCTTCATGCACTAGTGGTAACTTATCCAACCCAATTATTATTGATTATATCTATTCTCTTAGGAAGGATAAGGTTGGCAATGTGTTTGCCAAGTTTGTTGGTACTCAAAGTGGTGTCAAGAAAAGAACCATTTGGGTTGCCAAGCCTATTGTGACTAACCTCTTAGGACCCAACTTTGTTGGGGACCAACAAGCTCAAACTTGATCAATAGGTGTTGTTGGAGGGCATTGGAGACTTAGCTACATTATGAAGAATTAAGGGGTCTTCATCATTCATATTGCCTCAAGCCAAGTCATTCAGATTATCAAGTTTCTATCTCATATCCAATGTGCCTACTTGCGGTAACTTGTACTTAAATTGTTTACATTGAAAGTTACTTCCCCCTTTGCATGTTTTGGTTTTGTTCCTTGCATGTGTTTGTATATGTTGTGCCTCCAATTTTCTTATCTTGAGTAATCAAGTATGTGTGTGTTGGTTTGCACATCATGTACGTGTGTGTAGTGCGTTGAGCCTTTTGCATCTTGTTTGTATCTTAATTTGCTCTTGTGAGAGATTAATGGAACATCCCATTTTGGGGGAGTGATGTGCTTTGTGCACCTCACGGTCCCAGAAATGTGTGTACATGAAGAATACCACCTAGTATTGATATTGCAAGCTTATCTAGATACTATGTGTTATGTCTTCTCATGAGAAATTCAAATTCTAAATAGTCCATTAATTATCTCTTGTTGGATCCTTTTATTTGCCTCTTGTTTATCCTTAATTGGTATCACATTATGGGGGAGTAATATGCTATGTGTATATTACTAGCCTAGAAAATGTGTACATTTGAGATATTGTCACCTAGAGTTGATATTGTAAATTATCTTGTTCGTAGGTGGCATGTTATCTCTACAAGTTGCATATTTTCTTATGTTTGGTGTCAAGATGATGTTGGATATCCTTGCTATCTACCACCGGGAATTATCTCCAAATACTTCTTGTCTTTTGACAATTGGTACTCACATATGTGGTAGAAATTATTGATCATCTTTACATTGGCTTTTGCTTTTATTTGCTTTATCTCTTGCCTAGGGTTGTGTCAACTCCCATTGTATTCCATACCACTTGCGGATCTTGTTATTTCCTTGAGATTGTCTAGTGTTTGTATAGATATAGTGAAAGTGGTGATGCCATCTTGTGCTTTTTGTATTCAAATGCAATTTCTCTATAATGCACAATGCTTGGGGGAGATATCCTATTTTTCTTGGAACGCTCACCTTGTGATCATTATCAAGTGTGTGTTGGTGGAATGCAAACCGTTTCTTTTTGGTACTTTGTGCCATCATGAAACTTTGTAGAGCACGTGGTTTGTTTGGAACCATTCTCTCTTTTGGGAGTTTCACATCTTTCTTTTTGAGTGTGCCAATGGATATTTCATTCCTTGATGTATATCTTCCAAGTGATGGTTTCTCCTTTTGGTATCCTTTTCACTTGGTATTCCTTTTTCATTTGGTGTTGGTTCTTGAAAGTCTTTAGCTTGCATATTTACTTCATGTATTTTCTTTGGCATGGTTTCTTTCTTTGACCCAATATATAAGGGAAACTCCACCAAGTCTCATATTGGATGAGATGTGCATGATATTTAAGTTCAAATCTATATGCACATATTTATGTGGAGTTTGTCCTATGTATTGTTGGTGTTTCTAACTCTTTGGTCCCAATGAGTTTGGGTACCATTTTGTTTGTGTTGTTGTTCTAGGAACAATTGGAGATGCATTGGATGCTTGGCTCACTCACAAGGAAGGTGGTGTCACCATGTTCTTATTGGAGTCAAGCTAGGATGCTCAATGAACTACTATCTATTACCTTCAATTGGTTTCTTCTACATCCTTCCAATGATATCTCGGTAACAAGTATCTATTCATGCATTCTTTTCTTGCATTCAACCTTGTGTAGGTTGCATCTTGGCATGATATTCATTCCATCTTGTGATACTTGTTTCCTTTCTCAAAGCATCTCAACGATGATCTCATGTTGCTAGTTGTGATGTCTTTGATGGTTGTATGGTAGGAATTCATTTATATATAATAAGACCATATCTAGCCATGTGCTATGCTTCCAAGCAAATATCTTATTGGTATATCTATGACTTCCTTTTGGATATCTTGTTCCTTCGTGTTGTAACTATTTCGGGTGTACATCCTTCTTTGTAGATATATATCATCATGATTTCGTTACCTAGAACCTTATACACTTGAGAGAAATTACATCTCTAGATGATATCCTTTCTTTCATGTCCACCTTGTCTTTCTTATGTTATTTCTTTGGTGGCTCCGTGAAAGCTTTTGCCTTGAGTGCGTATCTTATCTCGTTGCATCTTGATGCACTCTTGTGTGGTGAAGATTATTTTCCTCATGCTTGTCCTTATGAGGCTTTTGCCATCTTAATTGGTATCCCTCGTCTTGATGAGGCTTTCTTCTTCTATCTTCACCATGGGTTGTCGCAAGCTTTGTTGTTATCTTTTTAGTGAGCTTGTGAACCCATTTGCTAGTTGGGTGTGTGTAGGGAGGACATGTCATGCACCGTGTATCTCATTTATCCAAGACTATGTTGATGCTTAATGCTCATCCTTATTTTAGTCTTCTCAAGTGCTTTTTCCATGACTCACACACATCATTTTGGTTGAGCCTATTCTTAAGTTGCCTCTTTTACATGTTGCTCAACCATGTGTTTATTGCAAGTGCTAGGCTTTGTTTCCTATTTGCTACCTTGCACTTGTTGTAAGTTTCTATTGATTTTGGGGGAGCTATGATCCTATTTTGTGCACTTTGTATCCAAATACAAAAATTCTTATGTGTGCACAAATCATGGGGAGCTCCTCTAGTTTTCTTTAGAACACTCCTTTACTCATATCGTAATATCCTTATTCATGTGGCTCATAGGATCTTCGGTCTAGTTGGTTCAATTGATATCCTTTGTTTGCTTGCTTCAATTGGTATCTTCTGATTGCTTGATTGCTTGTTTCTCTCCTTTTTATGTCTTTGTGGCATATCATTCTTTTGCTATCTTTGTGCCTCAATATAGTTTGTGTTCCTCCAAGTATTTACCTTTGGATATGTGTGTTGCATTCCACTCACTTGTTGAGAAATACACAATTTATGGAGGACCACAATTTATATTGTCCTTCTAAGCTTTTCGCCCATTTTGGCAATCGATGCCAATGGGGGAGAAGTTTCAGAGAGTTTTGTGGAGAAGTTTACAGAGTTGTCTCTTCTAGCTTTGGTTTGTTCCTAAGCATACGCATCTCCTACGCATGCATTATTGGTTGTTTCATGGCATGGTGATGCATAATTCCTTATATTAACTCTCTTGAAAGTGATTGTCATCAATTACCAAAATGGGGGAGATCGAAAGGACATGCGGTGCCCCCATGTGTGGTTTTGGTAATTGATGACATTCTATATGGACTAATGGTTGCATTGAGTTATATTTGAAGAGATTGAAAGTACATGCGGTGCCCCCATGTGTGGTTTTGGTAATTGATGACATTCTCTATGGACTAATGGTTGCATTGAGTTATATTTGAAGGATTTGTCCATAGGCATTTCTTGAAGTCCATGTGTTGGTTTCAAGGAGTTTATGTGTTGACCAAGGTGCTATTAAGGAATTATCCAAAGATTGGTCATGTGAGTGTTGAGCTTATTGTAAGCATGTCTTGAAGAACAAGATTGTGTGATCATTCATGTTTACCTTCAAGACATCATCCAAACGAAGAGAGTTGGAAAGATTCAAGGTTGATCAAGACTAAGTCAAGAGTGAATCGAGTTGATCAACTCACAAAGCGTAAAAGATGTACCGAGAGGGATCAAGTAATCCCATGGTATGGTAAGCATTGTCCATTGCACTTTGTGTACTAACCCATAGTCTATGTGAGAGTTCTATGTGGGGTTAGGTACGTGTCCATGGGCTTGCGTCAAGAGGAAGATATCATACAACCCATGGAAATGATGACATCAAGTGGTGATAGTCATCAAGATTGCCATGTGCAAGTTCAGGTGGAGCATCATGAAGAGATCAAGTTCTTGAAGCTTGCCATCCATTGTGGTGTCAATGGACTTGTGAAGATGTGCCGAAGAGTGGCTCACCCATAGTGGAGTATGGGGCAGCAATCATCTAGTCTCTATCGACCCAACGCAATCAAGAAAGGTGGTCCATCTTAAGGAGGACAAGATCGTCATCATCTAGCTCAAGTGGATCATGTGCAAGGCAAAGGTTTGCCCTTGATAGGTTTTCTATTTTACCGGTCTCATGGTGGTAGTTGGGAGACCGGGTTATAGGATCGTTTACCGTACTATCAAGGGGGGCTCTCAAGTTGGTAGCTTGATCGTATCGTTAGTAGAGAGCTCAAACTATTGCATCCTTGCATCATGTTTCTTGGTTCTTGTTTGGTTCTCTTTGTGAGTCTTAGAGCTTATGTTCATCTTGATGACAAGCTCGAGTTCATCGAAAACGGAGTTCACATGCCTCTTCTATTGCGTTTTCGGTGTTGTAGTTTTTACCGGTCTTATTCGAGGAAGGGTTCTCACCATTTTCTCTTGGGCCTTTTCTAATTTGCTTCTTATTGTTATTTCTATCAAGATTGTGTTAGCCCTTGTCGCTAGCTTTCCAACAAACTTGGTTTCGTCGAATTCGGAGTCCGTTTGCAGAAGTTGTGATAGTTTTGGTGTTCTGAAAAGGCTGCAGCGGTACTACCGCGGACAGGAGCGGATGTTTTTTATACTACCGCTCTTGGGAGCGGTACTACCGCGGCTACTTCCGCTCCGGACCAAAAACTCGTCACAAGTCCAGTGGTGGTAGGCACAGATGTATTTTTTTAGTACCGCTCGCAAGCAGTAGTACCGCTACCCTTAGCGGTAGTACCGCTAACCTTAGCGGTAGTACCGTGAGGACGAGCGGTAGTACCGCTCTGTGCGGGCTGTGAGCATAATGGTTGGATTTTATCCCACCTATAAAAGGGGGTCTTCTTCCCCAATGAACCTTATCCTTTGAGCTCGTGTTCTTCCCCCATTGTTGATCTTCTTCGAGCTTGCTAACTCTGAATCCCTCCATGGATTCTTGCTAGTTTTTGAGGGAAAAGAGAGAGGAGATCTAGATCCACATTTCCACCAATCACTTTCTCCTCTATGTGAGGGGAACCCCTTGGATCTAGATCTTGGAGTTCTTGGTGTTCTCCTCCTTGTTCTTCCTCTCATTTTCCTCCCTAGCATTAGTTGCTTCTGTGGGATTTGGGAGAGAAGGACTTGGGCACTTCGTGTGCCCTTGCCATTGCATTTGGTGCATCGGTTTGAGTTCTCCACGGTGATACGTGGAAGTTACAAGTTGAGAAGCTTATTACTCTTGGGTGCTTGGTACCCTTGAGCTTGTTCCTCTTGGGTGCTTGGGCGCCCTAGACGGTTGGTGGTGTACGAAGCTCAATCATTGTGGTGTAAAGCTCTGGGCAAGCATCGTGGTCTCCAATTAGGTTGTGGAGATCGCCCCGAGCAATTTGACGGGTACCGGTGACCGCCCCCAAGGGTTGCCAAAGTGTATGGGTTCGGTGACCGCCCCCAAGGGTTGCCATTTGTACGGGTTCGGTGACCGCCCTCAAGGGTCCCTTAGTGGAATCACGGCATCTTGCATTGTGCGAGGGTGTGAGGAGATTACGGTGGCCCTAGTGGCTTCTTGGGGAGCATTGTGCCTCCACACCGCTCCAAATGGAGATTAGCATCCGCAAGGGTGTGAACTTCGGGATACATCGTCGTCTCCGCGTGCCTCGGTTATCTCTTACCCGAGCCCTTTACTTATGCACTTTACTTTGTGATAGCCATATTGTTTCTTGTCATATATCTTGCTATCACCCAAGTAGTTTTTCTTGCTTAGCATAAGTTGTTGGTGCACATAGGTGAGCCTAGTTGTTGTAGGTTTTGTGCTTGACAAATTAACCGCTAGGTTTATTCCGCATTTGTTCAAGCCTCAACCGTAATTATTTTAAAGCGCCTATTCACCCCCCCTAGGCGACATCCACGATCTTTCACGGCCGCCGCCCGAGGCCGCCCAGCCTCACCGCCGCCGCCTCTCGGGCCGCCCTCGACCTCACCGTCGCCTCCCTCGACCTCACCGCCGCCGCCCTCGACCTCACCGCCCCCGAGCCTGCCAGGACCGCCGTGTCCCGATCCTGAGCCCACCCTCGCCGCCCCTACCTCCGTCGCCGAGCACCTCCCCGCCACCGTCTCTCCCCTCTCTGTAAGCCCCCCACCCATCCTTTTTAGTTAATAGATGTTAAAGTTAAGTAGTAGATAATGTTGATGTTTTTTAGTTAGGGTAATGATAGATGTTAAGTAGTGGATAATGTAGATGTTAATTAGTTCAGTAGGGTTTAGTTTTTGAATTGAGTTTGTTTAACTAGATGTTAATTAGGGAAGTAGGGTTTTGTTTAGAGTAAAGTTTAGTTCAGTAGTTAACTAAATATAATCTATATTTGGTTTTTGAATTGAAGTTTGAGAGAGCATGAGATTTGTGTAGATTTTCTTGAAGTGTCAAACGCTAGGACATGCAAATTTGAAGTGGTCAAGATATATGCAAATTCCTCAATTGTGTTTGCCCATGTTTCGATTGTGCCCTAATGGCCCTTTGTTGTTTCTAGGGAATGAAGCTGAGTGGCCTACGTTTTGTCAGAATGTTGATTCATTTCCGTTCCGGCAAATTTCAGGTTCTCGATTTGTCCACTTTTTAGCAAAGGTCATGCTGAACTTTTCCGTGAATTTCGGCATGACTTGTGCTACAAACTAGGACATATCGAGTGCCCGGGATTTGCCGCACCGGGAAGGAGTCAACGTTCCTGCAAATCATAGGCATTTTTTATGTCATTATTCATTTTATTAGGTCTAGAATTAATTGACTAGATTTAATCGTAGGAAACATGGCTAGCAACGATGAAGGACAGGGTTCTGGTTATTGCGACGATGTCTACCTGGCGGCAGACGAATTTTTGAGCCTTGCTGACGATCAACCGATGTTGTTGCTGGGCCCACCGGTCACATCGGGGACTGAGACCGACACGCAGACCAGTGCTGAGACTAAGATCGGCGCTGAGACTAAGACCGGTGCTGAGACTGAGGCCGGCGCTGCCTCGGGGAGCGGAGCCGGTGTAGAACCGAAAGCAAAGAGGCAACAACTTCCTAACAAACTCAGGACTACTAGACTGATGGTCACGTCGGTGGACGACGGCAAATTTGAGCCAACCGCGCCCGAGGAAGCGCGCGCGTGCTACGGCAATCAAATAGGCTGCATCGTACGGACAACCACCACCATCAACGATGAGAAACTACAGAAGATAGATAATATGAGGCCCTCCCTCCTAAAGAAGCTGCACCAGATATTCTTGTTCCCGGGCCGGAATGAAAAGGATTATAAAGATCCAGATAAGGACCCGGCAATGAAGAAGATAAACAAACATGCCATGTCCAAGTTTAGCGACGCGTTGGCCGCCTGGAAAACACGCCATGTCCAAGTTTAGCGACGAGTACAGACGGGATCACCAGAACCTTCGCATGTCACCTACATACGGCAATGCCCATATTCTGCAATGGGCAAAGAACGTAGGAGATATCGAGGATCATCGACTTCGAGCCGAGTTCTATCACATCCAGCGCGAACTTGCCCAAATCATCATGAAGGAGGTCGTTGGAAAAACAGGGATGTTCTACGAAGAAGGACAAATGTCGCGGGAAGACGTCCGAACACGGGTAGCCTCTCAACGTCTCGACCTGAAGCCTTTCACTAGGCTCGGGGACTATCTCCCTGACTTGGATGGATGGCACGACATGTTGGAGTGATTGTCGATATATGACAATGTGTCCGTTTAGTCCATACTTTCTGTATGACGAAACTTTGAGTTATGCACGACGAAACTTTATTTGTGATGTAATTAAACCGTCCTCCTCGACTAGCGACGATCACTCTAGTTAGGGCATTTTGGGTACGATCAACTTTGTTATTTATGCTTATGATATGTTGCTTCTATTTTTGCCAAGTCTGTCTCTTTCTGTTGCTCAACTATATATGTTGCATATCATCGACTCATGTGACGATGCAGGTGCATAGATCATCGATGGCGAAGAAGTGCTACGCCAGGAGTATATATACGACGAGTGGCCGGAGTGTCAGGCCCAGGTGTACCGGTTTCCGATTTCCGAGCGACATGCAGTAGTTAGTTTAGGTTCACGCTAATGCGAGAGAGGGATACGAACTCGTGTACTGCATAGTTCCGCTCTCACTCAAAGTGATAGCTCTTCTCGCGTATATCATTGTTTAGATGGATGACGATGTAGTTGCAAGTAATCGAGACTTGTATCGCTATTTTCGAGATGATGACGAGAGACCACTTTCTGTTGGATGATGATTATGATGATGACATGATTTGTTGAGACTAGTTGTATGTATATGCTATGATTACATTTGTATGTGTATGATATGCTAAAGATTATTGTATAAAGCCTATTCAAATACAAAACAAATATGCAAAAAAACTAATAAAACTAGTAGTAGCGAGGGAAAGAAAGTTAGCAGTAGCGCCGCCTTACCAGTAGCGCTTCCATGTAAAAAGCGCTGCAGATATTATCAGCAGCGCTCTTCACCAAAGCGCGCTACTGCTATCCATGTATAGCAGTAGCGCGGGACGACAGGCGCTACTGCTACATGTTAGCTGTAGCGCCTTATCAATAGCGCACCTTCCCGCGCTACTGATAGGCATAAAACCCGCGCTGCTGCTAGGCTTTTCCCTAGTAGTGCGTGGCCGAGTAAGGAGCGGCATGTGTCATAGCAGGGCCGCGGATGTAGCATGTCACGCAGTCCCGTCTATATCATGTACACATACGTACAGACACACTACAAGAAAGTAAATACGGTTACGTACGTACATACGGGTGGGGTCTCGAACATGTACAGCGACGGTGTCTTGTTCATCGGCAGCCAGCCGGCTGGGCCGGAACGGAGGAAACAACGTCGTGTTCATCGGGAGGCAACCAACTGGGTAGAAATGCGTCCTGATCATCGGGAGCCAACTGGCTTGGACAGAACGGCCGAAACAGGGTCATGTTCATTGACTCGGGGTCTGGCGTACCGCGGAACAGAGGAAACAGACTTCTGCTCAACTGCCTACGGTCGAAACAGGATCCTGTTCATCGGGAGGGGTGTGCGTATAGCAAAACGGTGGAAACAAACTTCTCTCCAACCACCTATGGTCGAAACGGGGTCTTGTTGATTGGGAGGGGTCTGGCGTACCGCAAAACGGAGGAATCGGACTTCACTTCGAGTGTCTATGGTCGAAACGGGATCCTGTTCATCGGGAGGGGTGTGGCGTACCGCAAAACGGGACTCCACGAGATACTGTTCATCCACCATCTACTGCCTCGCTCCAGCCTCCATGGGCTACTATTCATTCACCATCGACTTCCTCCAGCCTTCGCCTGCTACTGTTCATCCATTGTCGACTTCCTCCAGCCTCCACCAGTCACTGTTCATCCACGAGCTATTGTTCATCCAGCCTCCACCGGCTACTATTCAACCAGCCTCCACGGGGTCTTGTTCATCCACCGCCAACTGGCTGGGGTGTGTGGCGGCCTCCTCGGGGACCTGTTCATCCAGTGGCAACCGCCTACTACCACGAGGTCCTATCATCCAGCGGCAACCGCCTACACACACCCGGGGTCCTGCTCATCCAACCCCCATCGAGAAATGTTCATCCACAGCCAGCCAGTTGGCTGGACTCACCACGTCTCGACTCATTCTACGTATCACGCGCGCGGCAACAAGGGGAAATGTTCATCCAGAGGCAACCCAACCGGCTAGCTACATCTCGCACGAGGGTTCGGTCGGCTTTAGTAAGCAGCAGCAGCGATCGATCGGGTTCAGTTAGCAGCGAAGGAGTCGGTCGGGTTCAGTTAGCAGCGAAGGGATCGATCGATCGGCTTCAGTACATAGATGTGTGATCACTCGGGTTCAGTAAGTGAAGGACTCTCGCTCGGGTTCAGTTATAGCGAACACAACTCGCACCACGCGCGCATACGAGAGAGAAACACACAAACCACACTGCATTACTTGGCCCCGACCACCCACCGTAATCGGGAACTCCGCAAAGATTTGCACGCCTCACTTCTACCATGATTTTTTATGTCATGGACGACTCAAAGAATGTCATGCAGGTGCGTCCCCGGCCCGCCCAGGACAAAAAGCCCATTTTTTGTCATGATTTTTTGTCATAGAAGTATGAGCCCACCATATCTATGATGATACATGTTTTTGTCACAATTATCGTCATATAAGTGTCATAACCATGAGAGAATTTTTTTCGTTCGGGCCATAATGTCACGGATGTGTATTTTTTTGTAGTGGACTGATGCGTTTTTTCTGCAGTACCATGAGAACCTCGGAGAGACCAAGTCACACATCAGTACTACCGAAAACGTGTAACCTAGTCTCTGTTATTGCCTCGGTATTTTCAAAAATTTCCACTCGGTAATTCCGAAATGCTTACTGTGAAAACCTAAAACTAAACTTTGAACTCGATTTTTTTGAAAGATAGTTGCATTTTGTGATCCTCATCCACTCCACTCTACCTATTCTATTTCACAGGGTCAGTTGTTCAACATGTCAGATTCAGATGACAACCAGAATAGGTTGGAAGAGAATTCAAATGTAACACCCACGATGCGGCTATATCTCCCACGTGTCGAGGCACGACTTGGAGGCATAATCGCATGGTGGTTTTTTCGCAAGAAGAGTCGTCTTCACACAATCCCATGTAATGAACAAGAATGGGATAAAGAGTTGGCTTACAATCGCCACTTCACACAATACATTAATTAAACATACATCATTCAGAGTACACACATAGTCTGACTACGGACAAATACAAATGAAAGGAAGACAACCCCAAATGCTAGATCCCAGATCGTCCCAACTGGGCACCACAACTGATCATCAGGAAACGAAACATAGTAACGACCAAGGTCCTCGTCGAACTCCCACTTGAGTTCGGTAGCATCACCTGCACTGGTATCATCGGCACCTGCAACTATTTTGGTAGAATCTGTGAGTCACGAGGACTCAGCAATCTCAAAACCCGCGAGATCAAGACTATTTAAGCTTATGGGTAGGATGGGGCAATGAGGTGGAGTTGCAGCAAGCACTAAAAAAATATGGTGGCTAACATACGCAAATAAGAGCGAGAAGAGAAGCAATGCAACGGTCGAGAAGCTAGAAGTGATCCTGAAACTACTTACGTTCATACATAACCCAAACCGTGTTCACTTCCCGGACTCCGCCGAAAAGAGACCATCATGGCTACACACGCGGTTGATGCATTTTAATTAAGTCAAGTGTCAAGTTCTCTACAACCGGACATTAACCAATTCCCATCTGCCACATAACCGCGGGCACGGCTTTCGAAAGTTTATACCCTGCAGGGGTGTCCCAACTTAGCCCATCACAAGCTCTCATGATCAATGAAGGATATTCCTTCTCCCGGAAAGACCCGATCGGTCTCGGAATCCCGGTTACAAGACATTTCGAGAATGGTAAAACAAGACCAGCAAGACCGCCCGCTGTGCCGACAAATCCCTATAGGAGCCGCACATATCTCATTCTCAGGGCACACCGGATGGGTCAGACGTCGGGTTGGCATAGACCCTGGTTGCCCAGGGGGCGCCGGACATCACCCAAGTTGGACCAACACTCGGAGGAGCACTGGCCCGGGGGGGGGGGGTAAATAAAGATGACCCTCGGACTTCGGAAACCTAAGGGAAAAAGGCTTAGGTGAGGCAAATGTAAAACCAAGGTTGGGCCTTGCTGGAGGAGTTTTATTCAAAGCGAACTGTCAAGGGGGTCCCATAACCCCAACCGCGTAAGGAACGCAAAATCAAGGAACATAACACCGATATGATGGAAACTAAGGCGGCAAGAGTGGAACAAAACACCAGGCATAAGGTCGAGCCTTCCACCCTTTACCAAGTATATAGATGCATTAATTAAAATAAGAGATATTGTGATATCCCCAAATCATCATGGTCCAACATGGAATAATCTTCAACTTTAGGGGCTGAGTAAAATCGGTAACATAGCCAAACAACGGTTTGCTAGGAAGGTGGGTTAGAGGCTTGACATGGCAATATGGGAGGCCTAATAAACAAGTGATAGGTAGCGCAACATAGCGATAGAGTGAACAACTAGCAAGCAAAGATAGAAGTGATATCGAGGGTTATGGTCATCTTGCCTGAGATCCCGCTAGGAAGAACGAGTCCATGAAGAAGACAAACGGACGTAGTCGAACGAATCCTCACAATCGCAACGTAACCGGAACTATCAAGGAGAAGCGCAACCGGAAAGAAGGAAACATCATGGTAGACAACCATCACATAAACATGGCATGATGCACAATCAAGTATGATGCATGTCCGGTTTAAATAGGCATGGCATGGCAAAGTGCACAAACAATACTACAAATTACGTGGAGCTCAATATGCAATGAGTTACATATTGACGGAACACCACATCAATTATTTAGTTCTCTCCCATTGTACCCAACAATATTAAATGTTGTTAAACATGGCAAGAGGTGAAGCATAAGTAAACTAACTATTTAGTCAAGTTTAAATGAGGCCGGAAGTAACAAACAACAATTCCGGAAAATCCCCATATGCATATTTTGGTTATGGTATTGTTCTGCCCTAAACCATATTTTAGAGTTGTTAAACATGCAAAGTAATGCCACCATGTTAAACTAGGCATTTTCCACCGCATTTACATATAAAGTTTATTAAATTCAGAGCTATGGTTAATTAGTTATGAAATAAATCATTTTAACATGGCATTTATGCAAATTTAATCAAACAACATTTTTAACATTTTTAACATGGATGAAAGTAGCATATTATGAAACTAGATGAAATTCTAAGCATTTTTCATATTTGAAGTTTTAACATATGGTGCATGGTTATTAAGTTATTATATGCATGATGTATAAGGGGTTTACTGCAAAACTGTAAAACACTGGATAATAGAGAAATTCGTCCAGGGAAAAAACATGAGATGGGCTGAATATGGAACAGGGCAGCGGCTGGGGCTACAGGAACTTGGGAGGCTCACCATGGGCTCTTGGCCTGGTCGGTGGAGAGGCAGGTAGGCCGGGCGAGGGGACGGCTCGCGGGACGCGGCCCAGGTGCTGGTCAACGGGAGCGATTGCGGGGCGCGCTCGATCCCGAACTGCCGCTCGAAGCAGGGGAAGCAGGGGCCGACCGTGAGGGACTTGGACGACGGCAGTGGACCTGGCGCGTACTCCGGCGAGGGCGACGGCCTCAGGTTAGGGGGAGCTCGGGTGCGGGGAAGGCACTGCTCGTCGTCCTCCCGCTCGATGCAGAGGAGGTGACGGTGCGGGACTGCAGGGCTCCGGCAGGAGAGACTTAAGGCGCAGTGGTGGCGGGCTCGAGCAAATCCGACGGGGACGGGGCACCGGAGAAGGAACGGTGATGGCTTGGCGAGGCGAAGCAGAGGTGGCTGGATCCGGACGAGAGGGCGGCGGGGACGGCGGTCAACGCGCGCGGTCGTGCGAGCATGGGAGGTGCAGAACCTTGCACCGGCGACCATGGCAGCAGGGGCGAGCCCTGTACGTTTCCTGGCAGAGGAGAAAACAAACAAGGGAGGGAGAGAGTTTAGAGGAGGTAGGAGAGGAAAACAGGGGAGAGGAAAAGGAGGTCGGTGGCGACTCATCTGCTGGGTCCGGTGCTCCGGCTAGCGGCGATTGAAGGTCGAAGAGGAGCTCCTCTCTTTGGGTTCGGGCGAGGCAGGGAGGAGGAATCGCTTGGGCAGGAGATGGCCAGGGATTGAGTGGAGGCGCGGGGAGGTGGATTTGGATCGGGGCGAGGTGGAGGCTGCCGGCTGGGGTGGTGCTGAAAACGAGGGAGGAAGTGGTGGCTGGCAGTGGATCGGGGAAGATCCCGATGAGGGAGAGGATAGCGGCGGCGCCAACGGGACAAGAGGGCTAGGATCTAGGGTTTGACCCGATTTGGAATGAGGTAGCTTATATATAGGAAAAGGGGGAGGATGTGGATCATAAGATGGAAATCGGACGGTGCTAGAAAAATAGGATATGAAGCCCAAATAAGAAACCGAAGATACTTTAGGGGTGTTTGGGGATGATCCGAATCCAACGGTGACAACAACCCGGGTCGGGTTCGGGTAAGTTTCGGACGCAGGCGAGGGATTCTGAGAGAGGTCGACAAAGACAAGGGGGGCTGACAAAAGGTCAACGGAGGCAGAAAGAAGCGACACTGTGAACGACTACGAGTTTTTATGAAAACATGCGGATGCAATATGCATGATGACATGATGAAATGCAACAACAACAAATAAACACACGACGGTCACACAAAACATGGAAGGCGTCTGGAGCGTCGGTCTTGGGGCGTCACAACACTCCTCCACTTACAAGAGATCTCGTCCCGAGATCTAAGGATGGCACCGAAGAGAAGCGGAAGAGGAAGAGGTAAACAAAGGTGCTTCTTTGACAAACGAGTGAAACCAAAGAACCTTGAGAGGTCGCAAAGCTTGAAGAAATGACACGATGGAGGTGAACAAAATTTAAAACACTTCGTTCGGCAAGAGGAACAAGGAACAATAAAAGAACCTTGTAGGTTGAAAGACAAACAAAAATGGTTACGATGGATAAGAAGTACATACAAGCACTCTGGTTGAAACAAGATGTACAAGGAACGATAAAGAACAATCACGACAACACTCCGGTTGAAAATGGAATGGATAGAATATGAACTTGGCAAAATGAAAGCACTTGGATAAGACTCCGGTTAAAAGAGGAATGATAGACACAACACTCCAATTAAATGGATAAGCAAGAAAAGAACACGATCCTCACAATTCGAGATGACGAGTGAAGAGAGCAACATCACCATGCCTCCGGAAGAAAGAATTGAAGATAGATCATTGGAATAAAGGAATGAAGAAGAAAATGCCAACTTCTGCCACAAATGATCTTGGAAAGCACCCTTCCAAGAAGGTTAGAACGGAGTTGTTGGAACAACAACGAAAAGATCAAGCTTGTTGTGGGCTTATGGAAAACATCTCAAAATTATGAGGTGACAACCGGCCACTAACGGAAACAAATGATTTGACCGAGAGCCAGAAAAGATAGAAAGCTCCTTCCACCGAGGTGATAATTAAGGAGAAAACTTGGATCATAGATAAGCACCACAATAGCAACATTCCATAGGGAAGGCTTTAGATGAAATATGAAACAAGATAACTCCAACGAAGAGATTAAAGGATTGCAAAGGTTCTTCCGAACGAAGATAAAATGATGGATTTAAATATCTCATTCTTAACAACTTGTGAACCTTGAAACACAAAGGGAAATTGTCAAGAATGGCATAA
The DNA here is from genome assembly GCF_002575655.3 of Aegilops tauschii subsp. strangulata. Classification (NCBI taxonomy): domain Eukaryota; kingdom Viridiplantae; phylum Streptophyta; class Magnoliopsida; order Poales; family Poaceae; genus Aegilops; species Aegilops tauschii. Next base: position 114,149,213 of record NC_053039.3, on the reverse strand, counting down.
CACCACCTCAAAAGATAAGGTAGAAGGAATTGCACTTTGGAATGCAAGATGAAGAATACTTGAACTCCTCAAAACAAGACATGTGTTGAACACCATGTTTATTTTGGCGTATGGCTTGACAGATCATAACTTCGAGAGAAATCTTGAAGAACAATTGAAGAATGCAAAGAATCCTTGACGAACCACCATGTGAACCTTCCATGAAGAACTCCGGTAAAACAAGGATAATAGAAAGAGAGAGAAGTTGAAAACACAAGGTGAAGCCTTGCGATGATTTAGATGTAGCTTCGCGACGAGATAATGCGGAAAACTTGGAACTCCAAAAAAAAGATGAAGCATCTCGAATCGAGAAATGTGACATGATGAACAAACTCCGAAGGAAGGGATTAAACACTTGGATGAAACAAGAATAAGAATTATATTATGCGTATCCTTCATCAATTTAAATTGATGACAAGCAACGGATTTGGCATACTACTTATTCTCGTAGAAAGTATTAAGAGAGATATAGCGCAAACTTGAGAAGGTCTTAAACAAACCACCGGTAGGATTGAAATAACGAATAAATTAAATATGAGAACATAGGAAGAGGAATCTTGAACAAACCGCCGTAAGAATTAAAAACGAACAAAGAAAAGATAGCGAAACACCGGGAAGAGTTAGAAAATGAACGAATATACTTGAGAGAATTTAGATACAAGTGAACGAAAAGATCCTGAGCTAATTAAAGAATACTTGAATGATGCCCCGGTAAGATTTGGAGAATGAGATCTGAAAGCTGAGAATGAACAATTCTGAGATGATGGCTCCGGAGAATCAAACTGAAAAGACTCCTGAAATGCTCCAGATGGGTGAAAAGAATTCTCACAATCGACAACAATTATGAGAGGATGGCATCAAGCTTGAACTACACATCTTCAAGAGAACGGACCAAGATTTGACAGAACTCTTCTTCCGTCTTCAACATCCGAGAATGACGACAAGAAATACCACCATGAATTGTTGAGGCACTCCATAACGAAAATTAGAAAAGTTGAACCAATGATGAAAAGAATTTGAAAGATCTTGGATAAGGACATTTGACTGATGATAATTCATTCTTACATCAAACTTTGAAATGAATTCGAGAATAACTCCAGAAAAATAGAAGAGTCAGGTAAGATCCTGGGAAAAGACCTGTTGGTTAGGGCCCACTCAAAAGAAACACCATTGAACGATTTAAAAGACAGATTGCGCCAGTTGATTTAAATGGCTTGAATAAGGTAAGACCTCGAAATAGCTTGAAAGGATTACAAATAGAAACTTGAATCTTCTGGGATATCTTCAGCACTCCAGATAAACATGAATAGCAAGAGGTGGATGATTAAGAGGTGCACTGGCATGAGAAAACATTTGAAACGAGGAAAAGGGTATGATCAACACCGAAAGATTGCATTGAAACCACCGAGGAAGATAAGAGAACAAAGAATGATAAACTCGAAGCTTCCTTTAGCATCTTCATGAGAATCACCGGATAAGAACATTGAAGCAAAATAATGAAGAGACTTCACAGCAATAAAATAGATGCTTGATTAAGATATATGAGTCCTTGAATAAAAGGGTGGGAGGACGGGAAAAAAGGCAACTTGGGGCAGGTGGAATGGATACCGTTGAGAAAACTTAGAATTGATCTTGCGAATGGGGAAAATGGTAGTATTAGTCTGGAGAGAAGCACGCTGGTTAGAAAATAATTGACGTGACAACCTCAGTGATCAAGAAGGATTAGTATTCACATATAAATATGAGAACACCGTTTAGGGAAGGTATGGAATCAACACTTGGCATTGAAGAAACTCGAATACCACAAACCAAAACAAAAACAAAGGATTTGGCTTGCAGAATAAGCCGGAAACAAACATATGATAGATCCCATATCGTATCATGTGTCTGTTGGAAAGATATCCTACGAGATACTTGAATTCCCACTTATAAACTCCCGAAACTTTCTGGTTATGCAATCAGGTGTTGGGGATACAGGGGAGACAATATATCTCACCCAAACTAACAATCCCTACATCCAGCTGTATCCATCCGTCAACACATAACCAAGAAACCTTCAGAAATCGTGTACCTCAACCTTCGAAAAGCATCCGTTATACAAGCTACGGCAATACTCCCAAACTCCCGCCCCAGTACTGGGTGGCGTCGAGGTTATCTCACCAACAACTGCATAAAAGAGATTTTCGATGTCGGCGAAACTCAGGTATTCCAGAACTGCAACGATAAAGTTGTGACGACAACACCTCGGAGCTCAACTCCCCGGGACACTACCACAACCCCTAAATGTCAGGAGGCGCCAAGAACAATGTTCTCGTCACAAGAATATCGAAACGATCCCAAGATACCCGCGTGATCCTAAAAAAAAATTAGTGAAATTTGAGGAGAGGAAAGTCAAAACATCTACGTCAGGAGACCTCACCAGAGCGACGAAGGGACTGAGGAGTAAAAAGAATCCTACTCTCCGATATATATAATCCTAAGACTCAAAACATTTTTGTTCTAAACTCAAGAACGTTAGCGATTCGATCAAGCAGGGGGCTCCTAAGTTGGGGATGGCTCTGATTACCAACTTGTAACACCCACGATGCGGCTATATCTCCCACGTGTCGAGGCACGACTTGGAGGCATAACCGCATGGTGGTTTTGTCGCAAGAAGGGTCATCTTCACACAATCCCATGTAATGAAGAAGAATGGGATAAAGAGTTGGCTTACAATCGCCACTTCACACAATACATTAAAACGTACATCATTCATAGTACACATATAGTCCGACTACGGACAAATACAAATGAAAGGAAGACAATCCCAAATGCTAGATTCCAGATCGTCTCAACTGGGCACCACTACTAATCATCAGGAAATGAAACATAGTAACAACCAAGTTCCTCGTCGAACTCCCACTTGAGTTCGGTAGCATCAACTGCACTGGTATCATCGGCACCTGCAACTGTTTTGGTAGAATCTGTGAGTCACGAGGACTCAGCAATCTCAAAACCCACGAGATCAAGACTATTTAAGCTTATGGGTAGGATGGGGTAATGAGGTGGAGTTGCAGCAAGTACTAAGCAAATATGGTGGCTAACATACGCAAATAAGAGCGAGAAGAGAAGCAACACAACGGTCGAGAAGCTAGAAGTGATCCTGAAACTACTTACGTTCATACATAACCCAAACCGTGTTCACTTCCCGGACTGCGCCGAAAAGAGACCATCACGGCTACACACGCGGTTGATGCATTTTAATTAAGTCAAGTGTCAAGTTCTCTACAACCGGACATTAACAAATTGCCATCTGCCACATAACCGCGGGCACGGCTTTCGAAAGTTTATACCCTACAGGGGTGTCCCAACTTAGCCCATCACAAGCTCTCACGATCAACGAAGGATATTCCTTCTCCCAGAAAGACCCGATCAGTCTTGGAATCCTGGTTACAAGACATTTCGACAATGGTAAAACAAGATCAGCAAGACCGCCCACTGTGCCGACAAATCCCGATAGGAGCTGCACATATCTCCTTCTCAGGGCACACCGGATGGGTCAGACGTCGGGTTGGCATAGACCCTTGTCGTGGTTTTGTCACGACAGATGTCCTAGAGAAAGGACTTAGTCGTGGAGCCATCGCTACGGGTTAGCTTAAAGGGGTTAAAGCGGACAAGGGACGCAAGAGAGTTTTATACTAGTTCAGCCCCTTACGATGAAGGTAAAAGCCTACGTCTAGTTGTGATGGAATTGATGGGGTTTCGATGACCAGGTAGCGAATACGCTTTGCCTGAGCCTCGAGTTGTTGTTTGTTGTCCTTGAACCGCCGCCGGGTCGTCCCCTTATATACATGGGTTGACGCCCGTCGGTTTACAGACTTCGAGGCCGGCTCATTATCGTGTCCGGCTCGGTCTCTGCTACTTCTATCTTACAACACAAGTTTACATATCAATGCCGGTTGTGTCTACAGGCCTTAAACCGGCTTTGGGCCCTGGGCCTTCTTGAAGCGTCACCGTCTGTCTTCACGGGCTTCAGATACAGATGAACTTCTTAGGAGGTTAACCCGGCCTCTCCTGGCCGGTTTACGCCTAGTGGTAATATTCCCAACATTAGGCCCCAGATTGATTTGAAGTGGTTCATGTCAATCCTCAATACTTAAGAAAATTTCTTCTTCAACATCTTCACACAATCTTGTAAACCGCCATGACATCATCTTCTAGGATCATGGTAAACCGCCGTGACGTCACCTGTCATTAACGAGCCTCCGACAATCGAGGCAACAACATCGCCTCATATCCAAAAATTCGGCTCCTCGATTTTCGCGTCTGTCGTTTATCTCCCTTATAAATAGGGCCAGGGGGTCTTTCCATTTTCCCCCTCGTGCCTCTTCGCTTCATCGTCATCCTCGCGACGCCCGACCCTTCAACCTCGGCCGCCGCTGTCAACCTTCGATTGCTGCACCAACCTTGGCCGCTGCATCGACCTGAACGTACCAGAGCTCCTCCGCGCGCCACCGCTGTTCAACAGCCTCCGTAAGTCTCTCCTTTCTCTTACCATAGATCTGCACTTAGGGTTCCTGTCGTTCATCAGTGTTCATCACCGCCCTTCTTTTTCCTTATTTATATCCATGGATTAGATCCAAAAACCACATAGACCTCATGCGGTAGTAGTTTAAACCACATAGATCTCGCGCGGTAGTAGTTTTAGCACCTGTTTGATATCCAACTCATCTCAACTTAGTGAACTTTTAGTACGCTGGAATTTAGGTCAGAATATATTTTGTTTTTCCTACACATGGTAGATCTGAAATTACCATAGCAAGATGTGAAACTTGTTTCTTCCTTCTCTTACACACTTTGAATACCAGACTGGCCGTTTTAACTTCACAGAGAAAATGATGACCCGGTAAATACCATTAGTCCCCTGTTGAACCGCCAATGTATTATACTGTTTCCATCGCCAGACTCCGGTTTACAGATAACTCAATCCGGTTTATCAATATGCTTGTATCCTCATATCGTTGTATAGCTATCCACTGTAAATCTTAAACCGGCAATAATCATGTTTCAGATTTCCCTTGTCTTGGCCAAGCAAGTCTATGAATGCAACTGGGCTCCTTCTCGAGTAATCGAGGAGCAGTTAAACAACCTTGTTAAAACGGGTGCTTTACCCAAGAAAGATGTCATCCACTAGAGGGTCCCTGGCCCGGAAAATCCTCCTATACCCAAGGATGGAGAGGTAGTCGTGTTTGCTGATCATCTCGGACGAGGTTTTAGTCCTCCCGGTTCAAAAAATTTCCAGGATGTACTGGCTAGTTTTCAACTGCGCCCTCAAGACATCGGTCCCAACTCTGTAACCAACATCTGCCACTTCCAAGTCTTTTGTGAAGTTTATCTGCAAGAGGAACCTTCAGTCGAACTGTTTAGGGATTTCTTTCACTTAAACCGTCGCACAGAGTTCTCAGATCGACCCAATACGGAATTGGGCAGAATGGCGGTTCAGAAAAGGAAGGAAGTCACCTTCCCTCATCCCAAACTCCACAGTCACCCCAAAGAGTGGAACCAGACTTGGTTTTACTGCATGGATACATCTCCATCTGATGAAAATCCTTTGCCGGGTTACCGCCCTGAACGCCTTAGCAACACACATCCTTTTCCTCAGAGGTTGACAGCAAGAGAACGGGCCAACTATGCTCCCCAATTATCAAAGCTTAGAGCCTTCATGGCGAATGGTTTGACAGGAGTTGATCTTGCTCGTTGCTGGATAAGCTGGAGCATTCTGCCCTTAAGCCGGCGCCCCGGTTTGATGTGTGAGTACACGGGGAGTTTGAAGGATGCTCAGCGGCACATTGACATTCAGCTTACAGATGACGAAGTCACTGAGGCTGTAAAGAAAATACTGAACGAACCGGAGGCCGTCTGTGCCCAAACCGGACTACTCCCTTTTTGCACCTTCAACAAACCACCAGCTGTCAGAATCATATAATCCTTTGTATCTGAATTTGCTTCTGTCCAAATATTCTCTGAAAGTGTGATTATTTTCTAACAGGGTGATGATCCGTTCTGGAACAAGAAACCATCACAAGACAAACTGGCGAAGCTGCAAGACAAACCGGTCAAGCCAGTTCGTCCAAAGACCAAGGTTGTTAAGAAACCTGCCAAGAGAAGGACCACTGCATCCTCCAATCTACCAGCTGATGACGATGTGCGTAATCCGGAACCAGAGGTAGAACTTGACTCTCTTGGTTCATTTTTCGTACATCTCATTGACAATGATTATTATCAGGATGACGCTGAAGGCAGTCACGCTGAGGACGTAGAGGTAACCATTCTTTCCTCCGATTCAGACCTCTGCCAACATCAAAAATCCGTCAAGCAAACCGGAAAGTAAAATTTTCTCACCCTCTTGCTTACTTGGACCCAAACTTTCTTTTGAAGACGCAGCAGCACGAAGCTCGCCGTACAACCTGGCACACCGGCCAGGTAGTTACCTCCGCCGGTTTACCGAACAGTTCGGTTCGGAAACGCTGATCAGAGGTCTCTTATCCCATTGATACTTCATGCCCAAAAGCAGGTTGTTTTCGCCAGCCTCTTAACCCGTCTGATTCAAATTATCAGGGTACTTCCCACTCATACTCTGGCGAGTCCTCGGCCACACAGCTTCCACCCCTCAAAACAGTTCCTGGGTGAGCTATGCAGATGTCTTTATTCTTGATGTGTTATCTTTACATACTGTACTGATCCTTATGTCTATCTTTTCTTAGCGCCAAGCCAAGACCCAGCAAGAAAGCTCGTTTAAACAAACCGGCTGATGATAATGTAGCTGCTGAACCAGAGACAACTCCAGATCCGGAAGAAACCGACGCTGACGCCATGCTTCACGATCCGCCGCTTCAAGACCATGATTTCCTTGCTGAACAAGTGCAAGTTGACACTACAAGCCATGCAGACCGGCCAGCCAGCCCTGTCCGAACTGATGACAAACCGGTCAGTCCAGCTAAGGACACTGATAAACCGCCAACTCCGGCGAAGGCTGCTGATGAACAAGATGATGACATTATGATTACTGGTACTGGCCACACCACTCATGGCAATCCTGTAGCTTTGTCAAAGCATACTACCAAGGATGATCTCTCTGCTATCGGCAAAGGCAAATGGAATGCCGATTTATCAAGCTACGCCCATCTCAATGCTCAAGATATTCACTCTGGCTTCTTGAACCGTCTGTATACCAGCCGTGATTATGAAGCTAGTTTGGTAAACTTGATGAAGGAGCGATATGAGGTAACTTTCATAAGTGTTTCTCTCTTATATTTACTTGCAGCTCATCAACTCGAGTAGCCCCCAAGTGACGGTTTAAGATACCAAGTTAAACCGGGACTTTGTAGAAGAATTCCCATATCAGCATTTTATGGGCAAATACACATTAGCCCCCAAGTGCCAAGCTTAATACTTGTATTGTGCTTGGGACTCGTAAAAATTTCTGAGTAAGAGCAACTATGCATTAGCCCCCAAGTACTAAGGGCATAACTTGTTTATGTGCTTGGTACTTCAAATTTGTACTGTCAACTCATTATGTATCTGTCTCTTTATAGGCTGAACTGAGCAAGAAGGAAAGCCAAACCGCTGATCTGCAAGAGAACATCAAGTCCCAACAGGCCGAAACTTCCAAAGCAAAAAATGAGCTGACAAGCGCCTTAGCCGCTATGGAAAAGCTAAAGGAGAGCTTCGCCAAGGAGCGGGCAGATTGGAACACAGAGAAATCCGCTTTACGGAAAAGAGCTGAAGACGCAGAAGCAGCTCTCAAACTAGTGGTAGACGAGCTGACTGGTGTAAAACGGCAGATACATGCCATGACTGCTGCTGTGTTCGGTAAGCATCCTTGCTTTATACTTTCAACATATCTTCTCATACGTTGGCAGTTTACTGATGTTTGCAATGATGCAGGAACTCGCATTAGTCATCTGGGCTCTGATGTTCAGAAGAAGCTGAAGGCTGCCTACACGCTGATAGAGCAACTATATACCGGCGCACAACAAATTATCTGCACTGCTTCTCACAATAAGCCGCCCCCGACGTTAATCAAAGATACCTTAGACAGGCTATCTATGCTGCCTGCCTGGGTAGAAGAGCTGAAGAGGTCTGCTGCAAGGGCTGGCGCTCTGACCGCGCTAACCTGGGCAAAAGCATGGGTGCCTGATCTTGACCCGACGGACGTGGCTAAAGGCTACCCAAGCTTAAAAGAAGACGGATCAGAATTTTGCACTGAAGATCTCCGCGCCATAAACCAGGAAGTATGTCCACTGGCTTGTCAACTTGCTGAAGAGGCTGATCTTTCACATTATCAGGCGAGTTATGATATCAATAACAAGCGGGTTGCTGCACTAGCTCCTGAGGCTCAAAACCTGATCCCTCCAATCCATAAGCACACTTATGCCCCTGATATTGAATCGTCCACCCTTATAAGCGACGAAGCTGTGTTCCAAGCTTTAACTAGGATCAACTGGACAACTGTTGACTTCCAGCCGCTGGGTAGAGACGAAGAAGATGAACCGGTGCAAGATGATCCGCAACCGTCAGGTCAAGCTGATAAGCAATCATAATCCGGGGGCCGGTTTAGTTTTTCTTTTGCTGTAATGCTTATTGAGACAATTACTCCTTTGGGCACTGAAAACGTTTTGTAATAGGCTAGTTAAAACACTTGGTCTGTTATGCCTTCGTGCATATTTATCTGCAACTGATGCGTGTTAATCCGCCATGCTTAAGATATGATGTTCATAATCCATAGCTATTTATTCAAGTTGTTCCTGCAAATAAGAAGCTTAAAGCGCCCTGGCGGTTTACCACCGGGCGGGTCATGATACCAAAATATATATATGACCAAGGTTTATAACCAAGGTTGTAAAAGATAACCAAATATGGAAATTTATGATACCTGTGACCTTTAGGCATAGTGTTGGCTCACCAACCGTGTAATGAGGGTAATAACCCTAATCAGGTGTAAAAGTAACTCCTGTTATATGATGCCGGTTTATAGTAAAACCGTTTCGGGTTGTGATAAACACCGGTTTATTCCATAGTGGTGACTTTGAGTCAAAACCAGACCGGGCTGATAGTCTCCGGATTATAACTTGATTATGTACTAACAACTTGTAGTTGCCAGCCTAATCGGGTTGATAAACACCAGTTTGAAAACATCACAAATCTTAGCAAAAGAAAAAGAAACTTAGCAAAAGGCAAATAAAACCGTTATAGTCGAGGCTTTTCACGGGCTGCCAGGCCCCAAATTTGATCAAGAGGTGTTGCTATGGTTCGGGTTCGACCAAGCCCCCAAGTGATGTTGTGGCATTACGCCGATCAAGAGGTGTTGCTATGGTTCGGGTTCGACCAAGCCTCCAAGTGATGCTGTAGCATTACGCCGATCAAGAGGTGTTGCTATGGTTCGGGTTTGACTAAGCCCCCAAGTGATGCTGTGGCATTATGCCGATCAAGAGGCGTGGCTATGGTTCGGATACGACCAAGCCCCCAAGTGATGCTGTGGCATTACACCGATCAAGAGGCGTGGCTATGGTTCGGATACGACCAAGCCCCCAAGTGATCTAATATCAAGCTTTGAGAAGCTGAATCAAGGGGTAAACCAGACGCCGCTTTGTAAGCTCCATGTAACCACACATAATGTAAGAAAACAACAGATACCCCGCTTTAGCTGAGGTTCCGGTTTATTATATTGATCATAATATATACAATGTCATAATATGTACATAAGTAGAGCCTGTAGCTCAAGTATAGTAGGGCCAAAGATGAGCAATATTCCACGGCCGGTTGGTCTCCTCCTCCGATTTACGTGAGTCTTTGCGCTCTCGAACATCGATTAGGTAGTATGACCCGTTGTGCAGATTCTTGCTGACCACAAAAGGTCCTTCCCAAGGGGGGGATAGCTTGTGCATATCTGTCTGATCCTGGATGAGTCGAAGCACCAAATCTCCTTCCTAAAAGGTTCTGGTTCTAACCCGGCGGCTATGATAACGACGCAGATCTTGCTGATAAATCACCGAACGGGCTGCCGCCATGTCACGCTCCTCATCTAACAGGTCAAGAGCTTCCTGCCATGCCTTCTCGTTGTCAGCTTCAACGTATGCCGCTACACGAGGTGAGTCATGACGGATGTCACTAGGAAGAACCACTTCCGCTCCATAAACCATGAAGAACGGTGTGTATCCTGCCGATCTGTTGGGTGTGGTATTGATGCTCCATGACACTGAAGGTAGCTCCTCAACCCAACAACCCGGCGTCCGTTGCAAAGGAACCATAAGCCGGGGTTTGATGCCTCTCAAGATCTCTTGATTGGCCCTCTCCGCTTGACCATTGGACTGGGGGTGAGCCACTGATGATACGTCAAGCCAGATGTGCTCACGTTGACAGAACTCCTTCATGGCACCCTTTGACAGATTGGTACCATTGTCTGTTATAATGCTGTGTGGAAAGCCAAACCGGAAGATCACCTTTTTGATGAATTGAACCGCCGTGGCCGCGTCACACTTACTAACTGGCTCTGCCTCTACTCATTTTGTGAACTTATCAACCGCCACCAAAAGGTGGGTCTTCTTGTCCTTGGACCTCTTGAAAGGCCCAACCATATCCAGCCCCCAAGTCGCAAACGGCCAGGTGATTGGAATCATCCTCAATTCTTGAGCTGGGACATGAGCGCGCCTTGAGAATTTCTGACAACCATCACATCTTTTGACCAAGTCCTCAGCATCAGCATGAGCTGTCAACCAATAGAAACTGTGACGGAACGCCTTGGCCACCAAAGATTTTGAACCGGCGTGGTGACCACAATCTCCTTCGCGGATCTCACGCAAAATTTCACGGCCTTCCTCAGGAGACACACAACGTTGAAACGCCCCTGTCACACTGCAATGATGTAACTCTCCATTGATAACAGTCATGGAATTGGACCGGCGGGTTATCTGCCTGGCCAAAGTCTCATCCTCTGGTAACTCGCCCCGGTTTATATACGCCAAATATGGAACCGTCCAATCCGGGATAACATGAAGAGCCGCCACCAATTGGGCCTCCGGATCAGGAACAGCCAAATCCTCTTCACCAGGGAGCTTGACGGACGGATTATGCAAAACTTCCAAGAAGACATTAGGTGGAACCGGTTTACGTTGGGAACCCAGGTGGCTTAAAGCGTCCGCCACTTCATTCCTTCGCCGGTCCACATGATCGACCTGATAACCTTTAAAGTGACCTGCAACAATATCCACCTCACGACGATATGTTGCCATGAGTGGGTCCTTGGAATCCCAAGTGTCGGACACTTGTTGAGCCACCAGATCCGAGTCACCGAAGCACTTAACTCGGCTTAAGTTCATCTCCTTAGCCATCCGAAGACCATGGAGTAAAGCCTCATATTCAGCTGCATTGTTAGTGCAAGGGAACATTAAACGAAGAACATAACAAAACTTATCACCTTGTGGGGAAGTTAATACGACTCCAGCCCCCGAGCCCTCCAATTGCCTGGACCCATCAAAATGAATAGTCCAATAAGTATGATCCGGCTTCCCTTCTGGCGCTTGTAACTCTGTCCAATCATTGATGAAATCCACAAGTGCCTGAGATTTGATCGCCGCTCGGGGCATGTATTTCAACCCGTGAGGCCCGAGCTCGATAGCCCACTTAGCAATCCGGCCGGTTGCTTCCCTGTTCTGGATTATATCTCCCAAAGGAGCAGAGCCGACCACCGTGATGGGATGACCTTGGAAATAGTGCTTCAGCTTCGGGCTTGCCATGAAAACCCCATACACCAATTTTTGCCAATGCGGGTACCTCTGCTTGGACTCAATAAGTACCTCACTGATATAGTAAACCGGCCGCTAAACCGGATATTCCTTTCCTGCCTCTTTGCGCTCTACCACAATAGCCACACTAACAACCCGAGCGTTAGCTGCCACATATAGCAGCAACGGTTCTTTGTCGACCGGAGCAGCGAGAATCAGCGGATTAGCTAGCTGCCACTTTAAGTCCTCAAATGCTTCATTAGCGGCGTCACTCCAGACAAAGTTATCCGTTTTCTTCAGCATCTGATACAAAGGGATGGCATTCTTGCCAAGGCGACTGACAAACCGGCTCAACGCGGCAATCCGGCCTGCCAGGCGTTGAACATCATTGATACACTTCGGTTTAGTCAAAGAGGTGATGGCTTTGATCTTTTTTGGATTAGCTTCAATGCCCCTGTTAGACACCAAAAAACCCAAGAGTTTGCCTGCAGGTATACCAAAGACACACTTGGCCGGATTAAGCATCATTTTATAAACCCGCAGGTTATCAAAGGTTTCCTTCAAGTCATCAATCAATGTTTCCTTCTTCCTTGATTTTACAACAATATCATCCACATAGGCGTGAACATTGCGGCCGATCTGCTTATGAAGACAATTCTGGACACACCGCTGATAAGTCGCCTGGGCACTCTTGAGCCCAAAGGGCATGGACACATAGCAGAAGGCTCCAAAGGGAGTTATGAAGGCTGTCTTCTCCTGGTCCTTAACTGCCATTTTGATCTGATGATAACCAGAGTATGCATCCAAAAATCTTAAACGCTCGCAACCCGCCGTAGCATCAATAATTTGATCAATACGGGGAAGGGCAAAAGGATCTGCTGGACAAGCTTTGTTGAGATCTGTGTAGTCCACACACATACGCCAAGTGCCATTCTTCTTGAGGACTAGCACCGGATTAGCCAACCACTCAGGATGGAATACTTCAACGATAAATCCAGCCGCCAAGAGCCTGGCTACTTCTTCTCCAATAGCTTTGCATCTTTCTTCATTGAACCGGCGGAGAAACTGCTTGACCGGTTTATACTCAGGATCAACATTGAGAGTGTGCTCAGCGAGTTCTCTTGGTACACCTGGCATGTCAGAAGGCTTCCATGCAAAGATGTCCTGATTCTCACGGATGAACTCAATGAGCGCGCCTCCTATTTCGGATCTAAGTTAGCACTGATGCTGAACTACTTGGACGAATCGCCAGGTACGAAGTCAACAAGCTTAGTCTCATCAGCCGATTTAAACTTCAGGGCCGAATCATGCTCTATAGTTGGTTTCTTCAACGAAGTCATATCTGCCGGATCAACATTGTCCTTGTAAAACTTCAACTCTTTTGTTGCACAAACCGACTCAGCATAAGCCGCATCACCTTCTTCACACTCCAGAGCAATCTTGCGGCTCCCATGCACGATTATAGTTCCCTTGTGACCCGGCATCTTGAGCTGCAGATAGACATAACAAGGCCGTGCCCTAAACTTAGCATAAGCTGGCCATCCAAATAGGGCATGATACGGGCTGCTGATTTTCACCACTTCAAAGGTCAAGGTTTCTGATCTTGAGTCATGCTCATCTCCAAAAGCCACCTCCAGAGCTATCTTATCAACATGATATGCCGACTTACCAGGCACCACACCATGGAACACCGTATTGGACGGTTTAAGATTTTTATTTGTTAACCCCATGCGATGGAAAGTTTCATAATAAAGGATATTGATGCTACTCCCTCCATCCATGAGTACCTTAGTGAACTTATAACCTCCCACCTGAGGTGCCACCACCAGAGCCAGATGACCCGGATTGTCAACCCGGGGTGGATGATCTTCTCTACTCCACACAATCGGCTGCTCGGACCAGCGCAAATAACGGGGCACGGCCGGTTCAACGTCATTCACCACCCTTTTATGAAGCTTTTGATCGCGCTTGTCCAAGCTAGTGGTGAAGACATGATACTGTCCGCTATTCAACTGCTTTGGGTTGCTCTGGTAACCCGACTGCTGCTGCTGCTGATTGCCCTGATGATTATAGCCACTTTGATTACCCTGATTACTTTGATTGTTATGTCCACCCTGATTGCCATGGAATCCTAAACCGGAATTTCCTCCGCCATAACCCGACCCATGAGAGCCAGAGCCTGAACCGTCTCCTGATCCATGATCATACCGGAAAGAGTCAGAATTTTTGAACTCTTGCATGATGTAACAATCTTTCCAGAGGTGTGTGGATGGTTCCTCCTTCGTCCCATGCTTTGGACAGGGCTGGTCCAACAAATACGACAAACGGTCCGGATTAGGATTTGGCAGTCCACTGCGCCGGGGAGGTTTACCCTTACGCCGCTGGCCCTTGTCGTGTGTACTAGTGTTAGCCACAAAGTCTAAACCGTGGTCCGCTTTACGCTTGCCGCCGTTTCCATGACTCGCCGTGTTGGGGTGCTGCCCCTTGGCGTTGCCGCTCTTCTTTCCCTTCCCTATCTTATCATCATCAGACTCGGGATCCTTGGTACTATCAGAGTCGGCATACTTCACCAGTGCAGCCATGAGGGTTCCCATGTCATTACAATGACGTTTGAGCCGTCCCAACTTCAACTTCAGGGGTTCAAACCGGCAATTGCCTTCCAATGTTAAAACTGTGGTGTCAGTGTTGATGCGGTCCGATGAGTGCAAAATCTCCAAAACCCGACGCACCCAACGGGTTGTTGACTCTCCTTCCTCCTGGACACAGGCAGCTAAGTCCACAATTGACATGGGTTGCTTGCATGTATCCTTGAAATTCTGAATAAACCGGGCTCTCAGCTCGGCCCATGACCTGATAGAATTAGCCGGTAAGCTCTTTAGCCAAGTGCGGGCCGTTCCTTCTAGCATCATGGTGAAGTACTTCGCACATGCCGCATCATCCACGTCCAACATATCCATGGCCATCTCATAGCTTTTGACCCATGTTTCAAGGGATAAATCGGCGGTGTAATTCGGCACCTTGCGTGGGCCCTTGAAATCTTTGGGTAGGCGCACATTGCGCAACGCTGGGACAAGACATGGCACTCCCAAGGAACTAGAGGTAACTCCTGGTTCCACCGATGTGGTTGGACGAACCGGAGTAAGCTGACGGGCTTCGTGCTGCGCCGCTAACTCGGCCTCTCTACGTGCCCGAGCCCGGTCCACCACTTCCTGAGCATCACCAACACCACCCGCCGGGTTATGGCCACGGGGTGGATCACGGTTCCGTGCATTGCTTGATACTGCCGGTTCATCCATACGCCTACTGTAACTCGGCTTGGACGGGGAGTGGAATGAACCCGATCGCGACTATATGAATAAGCCTCCTGTTGAACCAAGGCTGTCTGAAGAAGCTCCTTAACCCGACGCGTCTCGACCGCTGCTGGAGAATCGCCTTCGATCGGGATGGCCGCCAGCCATGAAGCGGCAGCGACAATGTTGTCCATCGGGTTAGAATAGTGACCCGGTGGCGTGGGGACATGTGGTGCCACAATGTTGTTCTGACGAGGCGGATCCGCCAAACGTGGCTAAACCGACGCCCCTGCCCCCAGTGCTTCCACCCGGTTTACCACCGGCGGGTTACTGGTCCCTGCTCCTGGGGTGTTAAAGAGATTTCTAGCGTCATAAACCGGTGGCAAGCGAGATCGATGCCTCCTCTTCAGGACTTCGTTCGATGCACTCTGATCCAGCATAATCCGGTAAGCTTGTGCATCCAAAGCGGCCCGCTCCGCGGCTATCCTGGTATCCTCAGCTGCTAAGTCGATTTTGGCCTGGGTGATCTGATCTTTTACCTTCGCAATTTCCGCATTGTGTGCATCTTGATCCGCCGGGTTAACCTCCGCCATCAGCGTTGCCAACGCGTCAAATAGATCAGATAAAACCTGAGATGGCGGTCGCACAGGGCCTCCTGCCCCAGCCGCTGCCGCCGCTGCTGATCCGGAAATCATCGCCGCTGCGGTCGAAGAATGGAGCGCTGGTTGCACGCCGGCCATGAAGATCGCCGCCCGGTTTGGCAGATCAAAGGGGTCCGGAATACTGTCGCCATCGGAACAGCCCCCAATCCGGCCATCTTGTAACTGATATAACGACTCGGTCTCTCCAGTCGATGACTCGTCGCCGAAATAAACGACGGTCTCACCACCAGATTCCGATCTATCCTCAGATTCCCCTCCATGGATAACTCCCACAAAGGCACGCTTCATGACAGGCTTGACCCGGGCAGATCTCGCACGCTGAGCCGTTTCGACGAGGTCGGTGCAGATGTCCGGCTCAGGGCCCGGTTCACCGATCTTGCCAATGAAAACGTGTATGCCACCAAAGGGGACCCAGTACCCGTACTCGATTGAGCCGGCCTCGGGGGCCCAGCCTGCATCGTCGATGTAGAGCTTGCCGCGACGACTCTTGGTCATCCGGCCCACAACGTAACCCTTGAGTCCTTCGAAGTTGCCCTCCAAGAACTTGAAACCATCGTGCGATAGCCCCACGGTGGGCGCCAACTGTCGTGGTTTTGTCACGGCAGATGTCCTAGAGAAAGGACTTAGTCGTGGAGCCATCGCTACGGGTTAGCTTAAAGGGGTTAAAGCAGACAAGGGACGCAAGAGAGTTTTATACTAGTTCGGCCCCTTACGATGAAGGTAAAAGCCTACGTCTAGTTGTGATGGAATTGATGGGGTTTCGATGACCAGGGAGCGAATACGCTTTGCCTGAGTCTCGAGTTGTTGTTTGTTGTCCTTGAACCGCCGCCGGGTCGTCCCCTTATATACATGGGTTGACGCCCATCGGTTTACAGATTCCGAGGCCGGCTCATAATCGTGTCCGGCTCGGTCTCTGCTACTTCTATCTTACAACACAAGTTTACATATCAATGCCGGTTGTGCCTACAGGCCTTAAACCGGCTTTGGGCCCTAGGCCTTCTTGAAGCGTCACCGTCTGTCTTCACGGGCTTCAGATACAGATGAACTTCTTAGGAGGTTAACCCGGCCTCTCCTGGCCGGTTTACGCCTAGTGGTAATATTCCCAACAACCCGCGTTACGCAGGGGGCGCCGGACATCGCCCAGGTTGGACCAACACTCGAAGGAGCACTGGCCCGGGGGGGGGGGGTAAATAAAGATGACCCTTGGACTTCGGAAACCCAAGGGAAAAAGGCTTAGGTGAGGCAAATGTAAAACCAAGGTTGGGCCTTGTTGGGGGAGTTTTATTCAAGCGAACTGCCAAGGGGGACCCATAACCCCAACCGCGTAAGGAACGCAAAATCAAGGAACATAACACCGGTATGACGGAAACTAAGGCGGCAGGAGTGGAACAAAACACCAGGCATAAGACCGAGCCTTCCACCCTTTACCAAGTATATAGATGCATTAATTAAAATAAGAGATATTGTGATACCCAAAATCATCATGGTCCAGCATGGAACAATCTTCAACTTCACCTGTAACTAACAATGCTATAAGAGGGGCTGAGCAAAAGCGGTAACATAGCCAAACAATGGTTTGCTAGGAAGGTTTAAATGAGGCCGGAAGTAACAAACAACAATTCCGGAAAATCCCCGTATGCATATTTTGGTTATGGTACTGTTCTACCCTAAACCATATTTTAGAGTTGTTAAACATGCAAAGTAATGCCACCAGGTTAAACTAGGCATTTTTCCACCCCATTTACATATAAACTTTATTAAATTCGGAGCTATGGTTAATTAGTTATGAGATAAATCATTTTAACATGGCATTTATGCAAATTTAATCAAACAACATTTTTAACATGGATGAAAGCAGCATATTATGAAACTAGATGAAATTCTAAGCATTTTTCATATTTGAAGTTTTAACATATGGTGCATGGTTATTAAGTTATTATATGCATGATGTATGAGGGGTTTAGTGCAAAACTGTAAAACACTGGATAATAGAGAAATTCGTCCAGAAAAAAACATGAGATGGGCTGAATCTGGAACAGGGCAGCGGCTGGGGCTACAGGAACTTGGGAGGCTCACCATGGGCTCTTGGCCCGGTCGGTGGAGAGGCAGGCAGGCCGGGCGAGGGGAGCGGCTCGCGGGACGCGGCCCAGGCACTGGTCAACGGGAGCGATTGCGGGGCGCGCTCGATCCCGAACTGCTGCTCGAAGCAGGGGAAGCAGGGGCCGACCGCGAGGGACTTGGACGATGGCGGTGGACCTGGCGCGTACTCCGGCGAGGGCGACGACCTAAGGTCAGGGGGAGCTCGGGTGCGGGGAAGGCACTACTCGTCGTCCTCCCGCTCGATGTAGAGGAGGCGACGACGCGGGACTGCGGTGCTCCGGCGGGAGAGACTTGAGGCGCAGTGGTGGCGGGCTCGAGCAAATCCGACGGGGACGGGGCACCGGAGAACGAACAGCAATGGCTTGGCGAGGTGAAGCAGAGGTGGCTGGATCCGGACGAGATGGCGGCGGGGACGGCAGTCAACGCGCGCGGTCGTGCGAGCACGGGAGGTGCAGAACCTTGCACCGACGACCATGGCAGCAAGGGCGAGCCCCGTACGTTTCCTGGCAGAGGAGAAAACAAACGAGGGAGGGAGAGAGTTTAGAGGAGGTAGGAGAGGAAAACAGGGGAGAGGAAAAGGAGGCCGGCGGCGACTCATCTGCTGGGTCCGGTGCTCCGGCTAGCGGCGACTGAAGGTCGAAGAGGAGCTCCTCTCTTTGGGTTCGGGCAAGGTAGGGAGGAGGAATTGCTCGGGCAGGAGATGGCCAGGGATTGAGTGGAGGCGCGGGGAGGTGGATTTGGATCGGGGTGAGGTGGAGGCTGCCAGTTTGGGTGGTGCTAAAAACGAGGGAGGAAGTGGTGGCTGGCAGTGGATCAGGGAAGATCCCGATGAGGGAGAGGACATCGGCGGCGCCGACGAAACAAGAGGGCTAGGATCTAGGGTTTGACCCGATTTGGAATGAGGTAGCTTATATATAGGGAAAGGGGGAGGATGTGGATCATCCAATCGAAATCAGACGGTGCTAGAAAAATAGGATAGGAAGCCCAAATAAGAAACCGAAGATACTTTAGGGGTGTTTGGGGATGATCTGAATCCAACGGTGACAACAACCCGGGTCGGGTTCGGGTAAGTTTCGGAAGCAGGCGAGGGATTCTGAGAGAGGTCGACAAAGACAAGGGGGGCTGACAAAAGGTCAACGGAGACAGAGAGAAGCAACACTGTGAACGACTACGAGATTTTATGAAAACATGCGGATGCAATATGCATGATGACATGATGAAATGCAACAACAACAAATAAACACACGGCGGTCACCCAAAACATGGAAGGCGTCTGGAGCGTCGGTCTTGGGGCGTCACAACACTCTTCCACTTACAAGAGATCTCGTCCCGAGATCTAAGGATGGCACCAAAGAGAAGCGGAAGAGGAAGAGGTAAACAAAGTTGCTTCTTTGACAAACAAGTGAAACCAAAGAACCTTGAGAGGTCGCAAAGCTTGAAGAAATGACACGACGGAGGTGAACAAAATTTAAAACACTCCGTTTGGCAAGAGGAACAAGGAACAATACAAGAACCTTGTAGGTTGAAAGACAAACAAAAATGGTTACGATGGACAAGAAGTACATGCAAGCACTCCGGTTGAAAAAAGATGTACAAGGAACGATAAAGAACAATCACGACAACACTCCGGTTGAAAATGGAAGGGATAAAATATGAACTTGGCAAAATGAAAGCACTTGGATGAGACTCTGGTTAAAAGAGGAATGATAGACACAACACTCCGGTTAAATGGATAAGCAAGAAAAGAACACGATCCTCACAATTCGAGATGACGAGTGAAGAGAGCAACATCACCATGCCTCCGGAAGAAAGAATAGAAGATAGATCGTTGGAATAAAGGAATGGAGAAGAAAATGCCAACTTCTGCCACAAATGATCTTGGAAAGCACCCTTCCAAGAAGGTTAGAACGGAGTTGTTGGAAAACCAACAACGAAAAGATCAAGCTTGTTGTGGACTAATGGAAAACATCTCAAAATTATGAGGTGACAACCGGCCACTAACAGAAACAAATGATTTGATTGAGAGGCAGAAAAGATAGAAAGCTCCTTCCACCGAGGTGATAATTAAGGAGAAAACTTGGGTCATAGATAAGCACCACAATAGCAACATTCCTTAGGGAAGGCTTTAGATGAAATATGAAACAAGATAACTCCAACGAAGAGATTAAAGGATTGCAAAGGTTCTTCCGAACGAAGATAAAATGATGGATTTAAATATCTCATTCTTAACAACTTGTGAACCTTGAAACACAAAGGGAAGTTGTCAAGAATGGCATAACACCACCTCAAAAGATAAGGTAGAAAGAATTGCACTTTGGAATGCAAGATGAAGAATACTTGAACTCCTCAAAACAAGACATGTGTTGAACACCATGTTTATTTTGGCGTATGGCTTGACAGATCATAACTTCGAGAGAAATCTTGAAGAATAATTGAAGAATGCAAAGAATCCTTGACGAACCACCATGTGAACTTTCCATGAAGAACTCCGGTAAAACAAGGATGATAGAAAGAGAGAGAAGTTGAAAACACAAGGTGAAGCCGATTTAGATGTAGCTTCGCGACGAGATAATGCGGAAAACTTGGAACTCCGGAAAAAAAGATTAAGCATCTCGAACCGAGAAATGTGACATGATGAACAAACTCCGAAGGAAGGGATTAAACACTTGGATGAAACAAGAATAAGAATTACATTATGCGTATCCTTCATCAATTTAAATTGATGACAAGCAACGGATTTGGCATACTACTTATTCTCGTAGAAAGTATTAAGAGATATATAGCGCAAACTTGAGAAGGTCTTAAAAGAACCACCAGTAGGATTGAAATAACGAATAAATTAAATATGAGAACATAGGAAGAGGAATCTTGAACAACCCGCCGTAAGAATTAAAAACGAACAAAGAAAAGATAGCGAAACACCGGGAAGAGTTAGAAAATAAACGAATATACTTGAGAGAATTTAGATACAAGTGAATGAAGAGATCCCAAGCTGATTAGAGAATACTTGAATGATGCCCCGGTAAGATTTGGAGCATGAGATCTGAAAGCTGATAATGAACAATTCTGAGATGATGGCTCCAGAGAATCAAACTGAAAAGACTCCTGAAATGCTCCGGATGGGTGAAAAGAATTCTCACAATCGACAACAATTATGAGAGGATGGCATCAAGCTTGAACTACGCATCTTCAAGAGAACGGACCAAGATTTGAGAGAAACTCTTCTTTGGTCTTCAGAATCCGAGAATGATGACGAGAAACACCACCATGAATTGTTGAGGCACTCTGTAATGAAAATTAGAAAAGTTGAACCAACGATGAAAAGAATTTGAAAGATCTTGGAGAAGGACATTTGACTGATGATAATTCATTCTTACATCAAACTTTGAAATGAATTCGAGAATAACTCCGAAAAATAGAAGAGTCAGGTAAGATCTTGGGAAAAGACCTGTGGGTTAGGGCCCACTCAAAAGAAACACTGTTGAACAATTTAAAAGATAGATTGCGCCGGTTGAATTAAATGGCTTGAATAAGGTAAGACCTCGAAATAGCTTGAAAGGATTACGAATAGAATCTGGAATCTTCTGGGATATCTTCAGCACTCCAAATAAAGATGAATAGCAAGAGGTGGACGATTAAGAGGTGCACCGGCATGAGAAAACATTTGAAACGAGGAAAAGGGTATGATCAACACCGAAAGATTGCATTGAAACCATCGGGGAAGATAAGAGAACAAAGAATGATAAACTCGAAGCTTCCTTTATCATCTTCATGAGAATCACCGGATAAGAACATTGAAGCAAAATAATGAAGAGACTTCACAGCAATAAAATAGATGCTTGATTAAGATATATGAGTCCTTGAATAAAAGGGTGGGAGGTCGGGAAAACAAAGGCAACTTGGGGCAGGTGGAATGGATATCATTGAGAAAACTTAGAATTGATCTCGTGAATGGGAAAAATGATAGTATTAGTCTGGAGAGAAGCACGCCAGTTAGAAAAG
Source organism: Aegilops tauschii subsp. strangulata (assembly GCF_002575655.3). NCBI lineage: Eukaryota > Viridiplantae > Streptophyta > Magnoliopsida > Poales > Poaceae > Aegilops > Aegilops tauschii. Next base: position 114,127,358 of record NC_053039.3, on the reverse strand, counting down.
AATTGACATGACAACCTCAGTGATCAAGAAGGATTAGTATTCACATAGAAATATGAGAACACTGTTTAGGGAAGGTGTGGAATCAACACTTGGCATTGAAGCAACTCGAATACCACAATCCAAAAGAAAAACAAAGGATTTGGCTTGCAGAATAAGCCGGAAACAAACATATGATAGATCCCATATCGTATCATGTGTCTGTTGGAAAGATATCCTACAAGATACTTGAATTCCCACTTATAAACTCCCAAAACTTTCTGGTTATGCAATCAGGTGTTGGGGATACAGGGGAAGCAATATATCTCACCCAAACTAAACATCCCTACATCCAGCTGTATCCATCCGTCAACACATAACCAAGAAACCTGCGGATATCGTGTACCTCAACCTTCGAAAAACATCCGTTATACAAGCTATGGCAATACTCCCGAACTCCCGCCCCAGTACTGGGTGGCGTCGAGGTTATCTCACCAACAACTGCACAAAAGAGATTTTTGATGTCGGCGAAACTCAGGTATTCCAGAACTGGAACGATAAAATTGTGATAACACCTCGGAGCTCAACTCCCCGGGACACTGCCACAACCCCTAAATGTCAGGAGGCACCAAGAACAATGTTCTCGTCACAAGAATATTGGAACGATCCCAAGTACCCGCGTGATCCTAATTTTTTTAGTGAAATTTGAGGAGAGGAAAGTCAAAACATCTACGTCAGGAGACCTCACCAGAGCAACAAAGGGACTGAGGAGTAAAAAGAATCCTACTCCCCGATATATATAATCCTAAGACACAAAACATTTTTGTTCTAGACTCAACAACGTCAGCGATCCGATCAAGCAAGGGGCTCCTAAGTCGGGGATGGCTCTGATTACCAACTTGTAACACCCACGATGCGGCTATATCTCCCACGTGTCGAGGCACGACTTGAAGGCATAACCGCATGGTGGTTTTGTCGCAAGAAGGGTCATCTTCGCACAATCCCATGTAATGAACAAGAATGGGATAAAGAGTTGGCTTACAATCGCCACTTCACACAATACATTAATTAAACGTACATCATTCATAGTACACACATAGTCCGACTACGGACAAAATACAAATGAAAGGAAGACAACCCCAAATGCTAGATTCCAGATCGTCTCAACTGGGCACCACTACTGATCATCAGGAAACGAAACATAGTAAAGACCAAGTTCCTCGTCGAACTCCCACTTGAGTTCGGTAGCATCAACTGCACTGGTATCATCGGCACTTGCAACTGTTTTGGTAGAATCTGTGAGTCACGAGGACTCAGCAATCTCAAAACCCGGGAGATCAAGACTATTTAAGATTATGGGTAGGATGGGGTAATGAGGTGGAGTTGCAGCAAGCACTAAGCAAATATGGTGGCTAACATACGCAAATAAGAGCGAGAAGAGAAGCAATGCAATGGTTGAGAAGCTAGAAGTGATCCTGAAACTACTTACGTTCATACATAACCCAAACCGTGTTCACTTCCCGGACTCCGCCGAAAAGAGACCATCACGGCTACACACGCGGTTGATGCATTTTAATTAAGTCAAGTGTCAAGTTCTCTACAACCGGACATTAACAAATTCCCATCTACCACATAACCGCGGGCACGGCTTTCGAAAGTTTATACCCTGCAGGGCTGTCCCAACTTAGCCCATCACAAGCTCTCACGATCAACGAAGGATATTCCTTCTCCCGGAAAGACCCGATCAGTCTCGGAATCCCGGTTACAAGACATTTCGACAATGGTAAAACAAGACCAGCAAGACCGCCCCGTGTGCCGACAAATCCCGATAGGAGCTGCACATATCTCGTTCTCAGGGCACATCGGATGGGCCAGACGTCGGGTTGGCATAGACCCTGGTTTCCCAGGGGGCGCTGGACATCGCCTGGGTTGGACCAACACTCGGAGGAGCACTGGCCCGGGGGGGGGGGGGGTAAAATAAAGATGACCCTCGGGCTCCGGAAACCCAAGGGAAAAAGGCTTAGGTGAGGCAAATGTAAAGCCAAGGTTGGGCCTTGCTGGAGGAGTTTTACTCAAAGCGAATTGTCAAGGGGTTCCATAACCCCAAACACGTAAGGAACGCAAAATCAAGGAACATAACACCAACGGAAACTAAGGCAGCAAGAGTGGCACAAAACACCAGGCATAAGGCCGAGCCTTCCAACCCTTACCAAGTATATAGATGCATTAATTAAAATAAGAGATATTGTGATATCCCAAAATCATCATGGTCCAAAATGGAAGAATCTTCAACTTCACCTGTAACTAACAATGCTATAACAGGGGCTGAGCAAAAGCGGTAACATAGCCAAACAACGGTTTGCTAGGAAGGTGGGTTAGAGGCTTGACATGGCAATATGGGAGGCATGATAAACAAGTGGTAGGTAGCGCAACATAGCGATATAGCGAACAACTAGCAAGCAAAGATAGAGGTGATATCAAGGGTTATGGTCATGTTGCCTGAGATCCCGCTAGGAAGAAGAACGAGTCCATGAAGAAGACAAACGGACGTAGTCGAACGAATCCTCACAATCGCAACGTAACCGGAACTATCAAGGAGAAGCGCAACCGGAAAGAAGGAAACATCATGGTAAACAACCATCACATAAACATGGCATGATGCACAATCAAGTATGATGCATGTCCAGTTTAAATAGGCATGGCATGGCAAAGTGCACAAACAATACTACAAATTACGTGGAGCTCAATATGCAACGAGTTACATATTGACGGAACACCACATCAATTATTTAGTTCTCTCCCGTTTATATACCCAATAATGTTTATGTACCCAACAATATTAAATGTTGTTAAACATGGCAAGAGGTGAAGCTTAAGTAAACTAACTATTTAGTCAAGTTTAAATGAGGCCGGAAGTAACAAACAACAATTCCGGAAAATCCCCGTATGTATATTTTGGTTATGGTACTATTCTTCCCTAAACCATATTTTAGAGTTGTTAAACATGCAAAGTAATGCCACCATGTTAAACTAGGAATTTTTCCACCCCATTTATATATGAAGTTTATTAAATTCAGAGCTATGGTTAACTAGTTATGAAATAAATCATTTTAACATGGCATTTATGCAAATTTAATCAAACAACATTTTTAACATTTTTAACATGGATGAAATCAGCATATTATGAAACTAGATGAAATTCTAAGCATTTTTCATATTTGAAGTTCTAACATATGGTGCATGGTTTATTATATGCATGATGTATGAGGGGTGTACTGCAAAACTGTAAAACACTGGATAATAGAGAAATTCGTCCAGGAAAAAAACATGTGATGGGCTGAATCTGGAACAGGGCAGCGGCTGGGGCTACAGGAACTTGGGAGGCTCACCATGGGCTCTTGGCCCGGTCGGTGGAGAGGCAGGCAGGCCGGGCGAGGGGAGCGGCTCGCGGGACGCGGCCCAGGCGCTGGTCAACGGGAGCGATTGCGGGGCACGCTCGATCCCGAACTGCTGCTCGAAGCAGGGGAAGCAGGGGCCGACCGCGAGGGACTTGGACGATGGCGGTGGACCTGGCGCGTACTCCGGCGAGGGCGACGGCCTCAGGTCAGGGGGAGCTCGGGTGCGGGGAAGGCACTGCTCGTTGTCCTCCCGCTCGATGCAGAGGAGGCGACGACGCGGGACTGCGGGGCTCCGGCGGGAGAGACTTGAGGCGCAGTGGTGGCGGGCTCGAGCAAATCCGACGGGGACGGGACACCGGAGAAGGAACGGCGATGGCTTGGTGAGGCAAAGCAGAGGTGGCTGCATCCGGACGAGAGGGCGGCGGGGACGGCGGTCAACGCGCACGGTCGTGCCAGCACGGGAGGTGCAGAACCTTGCACCGGCGACCATGGCAGCAGGGGCGAGCCCCGTACGTTTCCTGGCAAAGGAGAAAACAAACGAGGGAGGGAGAGAGTTTAGAGGAGGTAGGAGAGGAAAACAGGGGAGAGGAAAAGGAGGCCGGCGACGACTCATCTGCTGGGTCCGGTGCTCCTGCTAGAGGCAATTGAAGGTCGAAGAGGAGCTCCTCTCTTTGGGTTCGGGCGAGGCAGGGAGGAGGAATCGCTCGGGCAGGAGATGGCCAGGGATTGAGTGGAGGCACGGGGAGGTGGATTTGGATCGGGGCGAGGTGGAGGCTGCCGGTTGGGGTGGTGCTGAAAACGAGGGAGGAAGTGGTGGCTGGCAGTGGATCGGGGAAGATCTCGATGAGGGAGAGGAGAGCGGCGGCACCGACGGGACAAGAGGGCTAGGATCTAGGGTTTGACCCGATTTGGAATGAGGTAGCTTATATATAGGGAAAGGGGGAGGATGTGGATCATCCGATCGAAATCGGATGGTGTTAGAAAAATAGGATAGGAAGCCCAAATAAGAAACCGAAGATACTTTAGGGGTGTTTGGGGATGATCCGAATCCAACAGCGACAACAACCCGGGTCGGGTTCGAGTAAGTTTCGGACGCAGGCGAGGGATTCTGAGAGAGGTTAACAAAGACAAGGGGGGCTGACAAAAGGTCAATGGAGACAGAGAGAAGCGACACTGTGAACGACTACGAGTTTTTATGAAAACATGCGGATGACATGATGAAATGCAACAACAACAAATAAACACACGGCGGTCACGCAAAACATGAAAGGCGTCTAGAGCGTCGGTCTTGGGGCGTCACACCAAATCTGAGTGCGGGCACTAATCCTGAGTCGTGCTTTGAGGACCCTGGAAAACCCAGGTCCCATGGTCTTCCCAAAGCTGCCACGAGGGCTAGGAAGAAGAAGAGTTCTTATGAGGAAGATTATGATTTTCAGCCTTATGAGATTACCTCAAAGAAGAGGGTGGTGTAGAGAGAGTATGGTCCTTCTCAGAAGGACAGAATAATTGCAAGGAAAGTCCCAAAATCAACTGTTGCTAAGAGAGGACTACCTCTCACATCAGAAAACCCAACGAATTCAGGCCCAGGGCAAGCTAAGGCCATGGCTAAGAATCTAGGCAAGAAGAGATAGTGGTGTAGGGTGGAACTCTAGGGGCCGATCTTTCACGAAATGGAGGGGATCCCGCGAAGAACACGAAGAACACACAAGGGTAAAAACACGAGGGAAAATGAGAGGAAACGCTCAAATCAACGAGAAACAATCACACATGTGCTAGATCCACATACAAATAGAGGTCACAAAGATCCAAGGACAACAAGGGAGTATACACAATAGCTAGTTCATCCCAATCCGTGAGGAGTTGAGGTCTTGAATCCACGAGGGGATCTTCCCTAGATGGGGTCTTGAATCCACCTGGGGGATCTGCTCCTAGGAGGCCTCGGTCTCCAATGGAGTAGGGGTACAAGTGGATGAGCAATGCTCTAATCTCCAAAATGATCTAACACAATCACTACTGCAGGATGCTACTAACGCGACACTACGATCAGAGACCCTTCGAGAAATTGTGTGCGATGCAATAATCGCAAACGGTGTTATATGAAAACCGTCAGAAATGATGCAAAACGTTTGCGATGGAGGAGGCAACAAACACGGTTCGGATTTTAGTTGTGTGTGCGATGCAGGGCATACGGTTCAGCTCAATTAACCGTTTGCGATGATGAGGAACAAAAGAAACGGGCAGCCAGATGAAGGTGTGTGCGTTGTATAGCATACGGTTCACACGGATGAACTGTTTGTGATTAGGCAATACAAAAGAAACGGTCAGTAAGATTCAAGGTGTGTGCGATATACGGCATGCGGTTCACTCGGATGAACTGTTTGTGTTGAGACATGAGAACAGAAACGGTTCAAATGAACAAGATGTGTGTGATACGAGGCAAACATGTCTGTAATCAGAAATGTGTGTGAAGACCGATAAGAACACAGACGATTACTGCTAACAAGCCGCGTGTGTTGTGAGCAAACGATTGTTGGTATACAATTGTGAGTGATTGATGAAAACATCACCGACGGGTTCCATTGTTTAGTCCGTGTGCGATGTGATTTTCTTTGTTCGCACACCATCTACGCTTTGTCTACAGAGCATCAACATATATACTTAAAAAGACAGCATTGCATTACCAAACTAAGCATACAATTACACAAGTGACTACACACATAACATTTGCACACACCAAAGTAAGCAATTACATGCATACTAAAGTAGGAGAAACGAGGATCTAATCATCTACTTATTGTGGCGACGATGCTTGGCATTGCTCTGCTTCCGGCTGGATCCCTGGCCGTTTTGGGGAAGGAGGGACTTTCTCATGTCAACGATCCGCTGGTACATGTCGTAGCTCATGTACGCCTCCTTGCCCGCTTACACGACGTGAGCTTTGTCGAGTTTCTCCATCCAGGCCGAGTGCCAGGCATGCTTGTCCTTGTTGCACGAATCCTTCATGTCTCTGTAGTAGGGGTCGATGATGGCCTCGGCGAGGTGAACCAGTGAGTCCTTCTCATGCTCCTTGCTGCCCCAGATCTTGTATTGGCCCTGGATGTCGACAAGATTCTGGCAGGCGATGCCCGAACTCTCGAGCGCCTTTACATCCTTGGTGATGTCCACCGTAGCGAACATCTAGTGGGGGTTGTTGACAAACCTGGCGAAACGCTCGCAAGGCCTTGTGGCTAGGCAGTAGTGGTAGATGAGGACGTGGTGGCGCACACACACTTGGGTGACGGCGACCTTGGGACGAGACCCGACACAAGCGTGGGTGTACTCGAGGTCGGACCTGACCACCTTGTACTTCTCCTCGGCAAGCAACAACTCCATGATGTGGATAGAGTGCTCCGCCCAGACCGGGTCGTTGGTGTACACCACCGAGAGGTCCATGAACCTTCTGTGGGTGTCCACCACGGCACACATGGTGAACTGCTGCTCGTCGTCAGCAGCCGCTCGGAGCGCCATTGGAGCCGCGCAGGATACCCTCTAAGAATTTCTCGTGGTGGGTGTGCTTCTTGCAATGGTCACTACAAAAAAAGACACATCCGTGACATTTTGGGCCAAACGAAAAAAAATTCTGTCATACTTATGACACTTCTATGATGATAATTGTGACAAAACCTGGTATCATCATAGATGTGGTGGGCTCCTACTTCTATGACAAAAAATCATGACAGAAAATGGGCTTTTCGTCCTGGGCGGGCCGGAGACGCACCTGCATGACATTCTTTGGGCCGTCCATGACGGAAAAAACCATGGTAGAAGCGAGGGCGAGGAAAATATCGGGGTGTTCCTGGTTACGGTGGGTGGTCGGGGCCGAGCGATGCATGGAGGTTTGCGTGTTTCTCTCGTACACGCACGCGCGTGGGAGCGAGGCGTTGGGCTCTAATTGAACCCGAGCGAGGAGTTCACCTACTGAACTCGAGCGATTGCACTGCAGGCTACGCGTTACTGAACCCGAGCGATCGATCGATGGCTGTTAACTGAACCCGATCGAGCGATTCCTTTGCTACTGCTGCTAACTGAAGCCGATCGATGCTGCCTCTGGATGAACAGTGAGCGTTGCTGGGGGGTTTGGATGAACAGTTCCCAGTGGGGGTGGATGAACAGGACCCCGTGGTGTTGCCTCTAGATGAACAGGACCCCGATCAATCGATCCGGTTGGGGCTGGATGAACAGGACCCCGTGGAGGGCTGGATGAACAGGAGCACCCCGTGGAGGGCTGGATGAACAGTATACGGTGGAGGGCTGGATGAACAGTAGCCCGTGGAGGGGTGGTTGAACAGGAGCCCGTGGAAAGGGCTGGTTGAATAGTAGCCGGTGGAGTAGCTCGCGGTGGAGGCTGGATGAATAGGAGCCCGTGGATGAACAGTCGCAGGTGGAGGCTGGAGGGGGTCGACGATGGAGATGAACAATATCCCGTGGAGTCCCGTTTTGCGGTGCGCCACACCCCTCCCGATGAACAAGACCCCTGTTTCGACCGTAGCGCTCCAACACAAGTCCGTTTCCTCTGTTTTGCGGTACGCCACACCCCTCCCGATCAACAGGACCCCATTTCGACCGTAGGAGGTCCAACACAAGTTCGTTTCCTCCGTTTTGCGGTACGCCAGACCCCTCCCGATGAACAGGATCCCGTTACGAACGTGGCCGGTCGAACACAAGGCCGTTTCCTCCGTTGTGCGGTACGCCAGGCCTCGTTTCCATCGGCTGTTCCGTCCGAGCCGGTTGGCTCGCACGCGTTCCGTTGCCTCCCGATGAACACTTCGCATTCCGTTGCCTCCCCATGAACACGACGACGATGCAGTTTCTCCGTTCCGACCTAGCCATGTACACGAGCCCTGGCCGTACGTACGCGCGAGTAGGCGTTTGTCGGAGTAATGGGCCACGGGTAGCCTAACCCGAGTCCCTGAGCATTTCAAGACATTTGGACCGGCTGCGTCCCTCAAGCATCCAGAATGAAGCGCCGCCTTCTGGTGGCCGGCTGGCTCAAGCGGCCGGCTGCCAGAAGACGGCCAAGCACCAGAAGACGGCACCAAGACGGGCGGACTCCTAGCAGGCGGCCTCCAGAGAGGCCGGCTCCTAGCAGGCGGCCCATGACGCCCTCAGAGTCTGCGCCCCCCATTAAGAAGACAAGACAGGATGTGCCTACAGTGTAGCCCATCACCCTCATATCCAGGGCTTGGCGTGGCCACAGTGCCCCGTACAGGCGGAGATCTCCGCACGGCGCGGCACTGTTGCCACTCTATCCTTGATGTCGCCCTTGTCAGGCGGAGCCCTGTTCCCACGACGGCCTGTCGGTACGGCCTGTAGGCGGCGGGCCCTACCAGGCAGCGAGAGACCGGAAGGCGGCATAGCCTGACCAGTCGGACCCAAGGGAGGCCGATCTCTAGTAGGCGGCCTGCTCCTCCCTCGAGGTCCGTGCGCCATTAACCAGATGAGACACGGTGTGGCTACAGTGATCTCCCACCAGACGGCGGGACTGTAGCCACGCCTCTCCCCGACCAAGCATGCGTCATTAGCATTGCGGCTACAGTAACCAGCCGCTGACCAGACCCGCAAGCGGCGGAGGCGGCCTGTCGGCTCCGCACCAGACCAGTCGGCAGGGTCCACCAGGCGGCAGGCCCCAGCAGCCGGCGGAGAAGCCGCGACCAGTGACACTGACAGCCGGGTCCTACACCCGGCCAGATTACCGTTGTACCCCTGGGGGGTAGGCATATATAAACCCCCCAGGGCACCCATGCAAAGGGTGCCCAACCTATTAGAATTAGACTCATACATAGAGAGAGGGGAGAGCTAGCCCTGCTTTCTTCCACCTCTAGCATACAGCTCGAGGAGCACCATTGTACTCACTAGTGCCTTAGTGATCATGCGGAGACCCCGCAAAGCAGGACTAGGGGTGTTATCTCCTAGGAGAGCCCTGAACCTGGGTAAAGTACGCCGGCGTTCGTGTCTATGCCTCATCCCGCTTCCGGGCACCGGCGACGTTCTACTCGCTCCCACCATGATAAGCTATCCTTCGGCATATGTCGCACCCAACCCCCGACATTTGGCGCCCACCGTGGGGCGAGGTGCACCATCGTCCGGAGACCTGCTCTGGACGGGAACCCTGTTCCTTCCTGGTGAGCGCAGCCAGCCCGGCACGCCAGACGATGTCTGCACCGACACGCTGCACGGCGCAGAGGTCGCCTGCGTGGCGAGCTGCCTCGCCAATCTTGTTGGCGAGATTCGCCTCTCTGACGAGCCCGCGTCTGACGCGGGCACAGATGGCCCCGAGAGCCGCCTCGTTAGCCTCCTCGACCAGCTCCACATCGTCAACGAGCCTGCTGTGGATTTGGAGTCGGTTGGTTCCATCGACCCGATGCTTGTCGACTCCGACACGGCATCGCTCGACGCGTTCCCCACCAACGTGGTGGTCTACGATGAGCCACTTCCTCGTGAGCACAGCGGAAGCACCGTCACAGAGGTGCTTGTCATCAGCCATGGTGAGTGCTCGGGCGGGGACGGTGCTCGAGACCCGCTCGAGGCGGGCGTTGCAAGACCTGACTGCGCCCATACCAGAAGACGCCAACGCCGAGACACTGGAAGCACGCTGCGTCCAGCTCGTCGAGAGCGCCAAGAAGCTAGCCAGCATGAGACGCCTTTCGGAGGACTAACAGCGCGAGATGGACCGCGCCATTGGCGGCACGCCGGCTCCTGGCGGGCCTAGCCGCATTGGTACGGTCCAGCTGCGCGGCGCGGTCTTTGCCAGCATGTTCGGGGCGGATCGCCTTGTCTACGCCACGCCCGCGGAGAATATACGAGCTGCCCAGGCGGCAGCAGACGAGCTGGACAAGCTCGAGGGCGACAAGCGTCGCCTCATGACGGAGCGCGTCCAGTGGCTCATTGATGCGACTGCTGAGCAGCAAGAGGCCGGCTGCCGCACTAAAGCGCCCAACCGGCGGAACGACGATCCGCCTCCTCGCCGAGATCAAGGCGCGACATCCCAGACGCCGATTGGTGGCGTCCGCAATAGAAGAGACAAGGAGCCGGCTGCTAGCCGCAGCCGGACTCGCATCACCATCGAGCGCGACCAAGACGGCCTCCCGAGAGCAGTGGAACGACGGGACAACTGTCCGCCTCCTCCTCCCCCCCGCAGGGAGAGGCGCGCTTCCCCGCTGCCAGTTGACCACCCGACACTTGGCGACCGTCTTGGCCGCCGAGAAGGAGTCGGAGAGAATGATGCCCGCCACCGGATCGACCGCCTCAACCGATCTCTGGCGCTAGAAGAAGAAGACCCATTGGGTCCGCCTTGCTTTGGCCCCCGCATCCGAGATGAGCCCTTCCCCAAAGGGTTCACGCTCCCAAGAGATACACCAACGAATACCGGCTCCGTGAAGCCGGAAGACTGGCTGGTCGACTACTCCATGGCCGTCAGCATAGCGTACGGCAACAAGCGAGTCGCCGTGAAGTACGTCCCGCTCATGCTCCAAGGCACAGCCCGGACATGGCTGAACAGCTTGAAGCCCCGCAGCATCAACAACTGGGTAGATTTCATCGAAGCCTTCATCTGCAACTTCACTAGCACGTACAAGCGGCCGCCCAAGCCTCGCCAGCTCTCCTTGTGCGTCCAAGGCCCCAACGAATCAACTTGCGATTACCTCACGCGTTGGGCCGAGCTGCGCAACTCTTGCGAGGGCGTGCACGAGGTACAGGCCATCGAGTACTTCACTGCCGGGTGCCGAGAGGGCACCCTCCTCAAGCACTGGCTTCTCTGAGATGAGGCTGGCCGTCCGCTCCGACCTCTGGCGCATCTTCTCCGCTTTCCTCGTCCTCCTCGCCTTCTCCCTTGTCGCTGGAGTCGATCACCTCGGCCGAGTCCTTGTCGTCCTCCGGGTTCAGCCCAAACCACTCCGGTGGCGCCTCGGCACCACTCTCGGCCAGCTCAGGTATGAAGATGCTGGTGTTGGTGTACTCGGCAATCGCCGCCGCCTGTTTGACAAGGTCACGCTCCACCGCCACCAAATCTTCCTAGGCCTCCTGCCGAAACATGGTCAACTGGGCTAGATTTAGCCCAGGGTACCACGCCTTGACGAACTCCAAGGCCCGGCGCGCTCCATCCCAGGCCGAGGAACCCTTCCAAGCCTCCAGAAGGCCGTCCGCCACCTCCAGCCAGTCGGTAGTCCGACTGGGAGTGCGCGGAGACGGCATGTCTGGCCACAGGGCGGAGATTGCTTGGGCCCCGACAAGCTACAGACGGCGCAACATCCGATGAGCCGGCTGAAGGCGGGCCTGGATGCTGAGAAGTTGTTCACTAAGGGTCCGAGGGGCGTTGGCGGCGATCTGCGCACCTTCCGCCCTCCGCTCTTCACGATAAGCCTCAATGGCCTGGTTGGCGGCGCTAGAGTGACCAGGGAAGAAGTCTGCTTGGGCAGAAAGCAAAGAAGCCAGAAGTCAGAAGATAGAAGCCGGCCCGATCAGAAGCCGGCAGCTCAAAGAAAGAAAAAAGAAGAAAGCTTACCGTCAACCATATCTTCAATCCCCGAAGCCGGCAGTCAGCAACGCCTCCTTGTCGACCCAGGCGGAGCATTCGGTCTCGAACTCGGCGAGGAGATTGGACTCTTTCACCTCCGCCTCCTTTTGGGCCTTCTGGAGAAGCTCCGCCTGCTCCGCCAGTTGCATGGCCAGCCGGTCACGCTCCTGGGCCAGCATGCTGCACTCTGCCTCCTTGGCACGCAACGCGGTGTTGGCTTCACCCAGCTGCTGCTGCAGGACAGCGTTGGCCTCTGCAAAAGTAGAGGAAGAAAAAGACGTCAACAATGAACAAGGAAGAAGTATAGTTGCTGGGGAGATCTGGCCCGACCGCTTAGCAGTCAGGCCGAATCTCGGGGCTACAGCCCGCGGGTGCGCTGTCGCGCCCCCGCAGAGAAAGAAGTTATCAACGATCAGCAAAGAAGAAATGCAGTTGCCAGAGAGATCCGGCCTGACTGCTCAGCAGTCGGCCCGAATCTCGGGGACTACAGCCCGCGGGTGCGCCAGCGCGCCCCCACAGAAAAAGAAAACGAAGACTTACTCCGGCTTTCCAACAAGTCAGCGGTCCGTTGGTCCAGCTCCCGGACATTGGAGTTGAAGGTGGCCGCGCGAAGGTTATGATAATCCTACAACGAAGATATCAGACGAAGTTAGCACTCGGAGCTTGCAAATTAAAGTTCCGAGCCGCCTGCTCAGCAGCTGGCCCGAAACTTGGGGGCTACACCCAGTGGGTGCGCTGGCGCGCCCCCACAGAGAAGTACAAGAATCAAAGACGGAGAAGTAAGAAACATACCCGAATGGCCGCTCGCGAATCCAAGAACGCCTTGTTACAATGCTTGAGAGTGTCGGCCTCAGCTTGGAGCTTGGCCTGGACGTCTAGGACCGCCTTGTTTAAGGCTCCCGTCCCGCCTCCCCGCACCCAGTCAGCGGGCGCGGCGCTGGTCGCTTCGGCATATGGGACTGATGAGCTCGTGGCGCCGGCTTCCAGCGGTCGTGGCGCTGAGGCCGCTTTCGCGCCTCGGTGGCGTGATGGTGTGTGGGCCTCGGGAGTCGGGCCCGTCGCCATCTTGCCTCCGGCTGGTTGCACCGGCGGGCCAGCCGGCTGGTGGTCCTGCGCTCCTCTAGACGGCGGTGGTGGAGGCACGTCCGCCTATGGCATGGCGACATCGCCGCCCTCCCTCTCCATGGCCGGATGGTCATCGCCGGCTCCCCCAATCGGCATCGTGAACTCTGGTGGTGGCGGCGCGGAGTTCAGGGGAATGACGAATAACAGCGCCTGTTGGCGCGCGGCCTCTTCAGCCAACTTCTTCACCGCGACATCGGCTTCAGCCTCCGCCAGCTTCTTCAGCGCGGCGGCCTCCGCCTTGTCTGCCTCTGCCTTCTCCCTGCGGGCGGCTTCCTGCTCCTCGCGCACCTCCCGCGTGTTTCGTTCTAGCGCCTCCCGGAGGTCGGCTGCAGGGTTGATTCGCCAGGTGGTGGTGGAGGTCTTCGCCGACCCAATAACGGAGGCGGCGGCCGACTTCTCAAGAGAGAGCAGGGCCCTAACTCAAAGAAGGAAAGAACAAGGAAAAGTTACTTACGCCGACACCATAGGAGGCGCCTTCGGAAGTTTCCGGAACTTGGCCGCCTTTGCAGCGGCCTCCTTCCGCCTGGTCGTGGCGGTCGGGTTCTTGGTCTTCTTCGGCGCACTGCCGAACAAGACGATGCCTTGTTTGCATTTGCGCGTGCCGCCTCGAGCAGCCGGCTCGACGGAGGGCCCCGCGTCCGCCTTGCCGGTGCCTCATGCAGGGCGCGGCTCGTCCTCTTCTTCATCATCGTCAGGCCAGGTCTCAAGGCTGCCTCCGTCTTCGGAGCCGCCCGCTCGGTCGCCGCCGCCTATGGCGTCGTCCTCCAGGGCGGCCGCCCCCAAGTCGGGGTTGTCCACGTCGCTCACCTCCCGGTCCAGCAGGTAGTTTCCACCCGGCCCCACGACGGCGGCCGTCGCCGGAGACATATAGATCTGTGTTCGAAGGACCGACTATTCAAGACCAAGATCAAGACCAAGACAAGTACTAAAAAGAAAGAGTTGAAGAGCTTACGGCAGGCGGCGGGTTGGCACGGGAGTATGGCCGCTTGCCGAACCGCCAAACCCCTCCGACAGCTTGAGGTCGGAGATCTTGTTCACCATCCGGGCCACCTCGACAGTCGGCATGTCCCTCGTGCACAGCCGGCTGGGGTCACAGTGCCCGCTCATCCGACAGATCAGATGAGGCCGGCCTTGGAGTGGGAGAATCCAGCGCTCGACGAAGGCGACCAGCAGGTCGGACGCCTTAAGGCCTTCGGCCTTAGTCAACACCCGGAGCCGGTTGACAGCAACGGTGGAGTCGGCCGACATGGGCTTCAGCTTGTAGCCCCAGTTGGCCCGAGGTTCGACCGGAGGGCCGGCTTCGTAGGGTGGCAGGTTGAGGAAGTCGATGGCCGGGTCGACGTTCTCCGTGTAAAAGTATGATTTCTTCCACAGTTTGACCGACTGTGACAACTTGATGGCGGGGAAGGCATTCTTCGGAGACCGACGGCGCACCACGACAAAGGCGCCGCACTGGGCCGCCTTCTCCCTGGCGGAGGTGCCCAGTTTGGTGTAGAAGAACGCTCCCCACAACTCGATGGTGGCGAGGATGCCGAGGTAGCCCTCGCACATCATGACGAAGCCGGAAAGCAGCGTCACGGTGTTGGGCGTCAGATGATGCGGCTGAAGATGGTAGAAGTCGAGGAAGGAGCGGAAGAACCCACTCGCCGGCAGGCCGAAGCCGCGGAGGAAGTGCGAGTGGAAGATGACCCACTTGCCTCCCTCCGGCACCGGCGAGATCTCCGTCTCCGGCGGCACGTGCACCTTGACGAAGCCTGGGCCGGGCAGCCGACATGTGGCGCGAAGAAAGGCAAGGTGGTCGTCATTCACGACCGAGCCGTCCCAGTCCCCTCCTCGCTCGCGCGCCATGGATGCCGAGCCTAGTGGAGAAGCGGCGTGGCGGCGGAGGCAAGGGCTGCGGCGGTGCAGAGAAGCTCCGAGACGGAGAGGGTCGATGACGACAAGCTGCGGCAGCGCCTCGGCAGAGCGTGGAGGTACAGCTACAGCAAGAGGAAGAGGAGAGCGAAAATGGCGAAGGGAGAGGATGGTGCGCGTGCTCCGCCGCTCCCCCTCCTCCCCCTACTTATAGCACCTGGGCTGCGAAGCCGAGGGGGTGGGGCGTGGGATCGTGGGATTAACTACACCCATGACCCCACGACCCTGCGATTATTGCTCGAGTTACTGCGTGTAGTAACTCCACACAGAATCGCAACCGTCAGCCTCGGCCGCAGCGGATCCGCTCGCGTGCCGAGGCCCGGTAGTGGCGGGCCTAGCCTGCTGTCGCGTCCCATCGCACGTGTGGGCTGGCAGCCTGGCCCGGCTGGCTGACGCCGCGTGGCGTGCTTGCAGCGGGCAACGGGCCTAGAGGGTTAGCAAGCACGCCACCTGGTTCCCGCCTTGACATTTCGAAATTATCAAACGAGCCCGCCTGGTCATGGCAGACTCCCGGCAGGCGGCACGCCAGGAGGCGGACCAAGCATTTAGCAAGAACACTCAGAGAAGGAAACCGCTGACGCTTCTCGACTTATCAGCCGCGACGCCTCACCAGCTTCGGGGACTACTGTCGGAGTAATGGGCCACGGGTAGCCTAACCCGAGTCCCTGAGCATTTCAAGACATTTGGGCCAGCTACGTCCCTCAAGCATCCAGAATGAAGCGCCGCCTTCTGGTGGCCGGCTGGCTCAAGCGGCCGGCTGCCAGAAGACGGCCAAGCACCAGAAGACGGCACCAAGACGGGTCGACTCCTAGCAGGCGACCTCCAGAGAGGCCGGCTCCTAGCAGGCGGCCCGCGACGCCCTCAGATTCCGCGCCCCCATTAAGAAGACAAGACAGGTTGTGGCTACAGTGTAGCCCATCACCCTCATATCCAGGGCTTGGCGTGGCCACAGTGCCCCGTACAGGCGGAGATCTCCGCACGGCGCGGCACTGTTGCCACTCCATCCTTGACGTCGCCCTTGTCAGGCGGAGCCCTGTTCCCACGATGGCCTGTCGGTACGGCCTGCAAGCGGCGGGCCCTACCAGGCAGCGAGAGCCCGGAAGGCGGCATAGCCTGACCAGTCGGACCCAAGGGAGGTCGGCCTCTAGCAGGCGGCTGCTCCTCCCTCGAGGTCCGTGCGCCATTAACCAGATGAGACACGGTGTGGCTACAGTGATCTCCCACCAGACGGCGGGACTGTAGCCACGCCCCTCCCCGACCAAGCATGCATCATTAGCATTGCGGCTATAGTAACCAGCCGCCGACGAGACCCGCAAGCGGCGGAGGCGGCCTGTCGGCTCCGCACCAGACCAGTCGGCAGGCCCCAGCAGCCGGTGGAGAAGCCGGCGACCAGAGACACTGACAGCCGGGTCCTACACCCAGCCAGATTACCATTGTACCCCTTGGGGGTAGGCCTATATAAACCCCCTAGGGCACCCATGCAAAGGGTGCCCAACCTGTTAGAATTAGACTCATACATAGAGAGAGGCGAGAGCTAGCCCTGCTTTCTCCCACCTCTAGCATACAGCTCGAGGAGCACCATTGTACTCACTAGTGCCTTAGTGATCACGCGGAGACCCCGCAGAGCAGGACTAGGGGTGTTATCTCCTAGGAGAGCCCCGAACCTGGGTAAAGTACGCCGGCGTTCGTGCCTACGCCTCATCCCGCTTTCGGGCACCGGCAACGTTCTACTCGCCCTACCATGATAAGCCATCCTTTGGCATATGTCGCACCCAACCCCCGACAGCGTTCGAGACCCCGCCCATATGTACGTACGTGGCCATATTTACTTTCTTGCACCCTGGCTGCTGTACGTACATGTACATGCTACGTGCGTGCCTCTACTACGACACGTGCGCGCCTCTATATCGACCAGTATGTACGTACACGTTCGCGACCAGAATGACAACGCTACGTACGCTTCGACCAGGTGGGTCCCGACTGTCAGACACTTCCTTGCATGCGAAGATGTAGCTGGTGGGTCCCAGCAGTCAGGGGGCGAATCATTTTTTTTGCCCGGACGCACTTCCTTGCATGCGAAGATGTAGCTGGTGGGTCCCAACAGTCAGGGGGGAAACGTTTTTTTCATGAAACACGATTGCCCGTCCGATGGGTCCCTGCTGTCAGGTGGAGTAATAATTATTTTCCGTGTAATAAGGAGGCACTTCCTTGCTGCGGCCGTGGAACCAGCTGTCAGCCTCTCCACGTACAGTACTCTTCCGATGGAAGTCGGTCGTTGACCACATTGACCACGCCGCGCCGAGAGCACCAAGGCGGTGGACGACGGCGAGGCTATCGGATCACGGGTTTCGGCAAAACCCTCAAGGTTCGAACACTGGGGTGCGCACGAAGATCTCCCCCTACCGATCCACGTCCTAGCTTCACTAAGATCTCAAGGGCTAACTCTATGAACTCGCAACACAAAGGACACAAGATTTATACTGGTTCGGGCCACCGTTGTGGTGTAATACCCTACTCCAGTGTGGTGGTGGTGGATTGCCTCTCGGGCTGAGGATGAACAGTTACAAGGGGAAGAGTAGCCTCCTGAGGTTGAGGTGTTCTTGTGCTCGGTGTGTGGCTAAGGATCGGCTAAAGATCAGATGCCTCCTACTGTGGTGTCTAGTCCTATTTATAGAGGCCCTAGTCCTCTCCCCAAATATTGAGCGGGAAGGGAGCCAACAATGGCCAATTTGAAAGGGGACAGCTAGTACAGCTTATCCTGACAAAAGCAGTCTTCGCATGCAAAAAGCTCTGGTGGTGACGCCGCCTTGGGCTCCATGGTGACCTTCGTCCTGCCGTCCTGCTGGTCTTGGTCTCGTTGCAATGATATGGAAACCTTTGCTTGACGCCTTGGTACTCCGCGCCTGCGCTTGCCTCCTTAGCACCAATGAGGAAACAAGTACACTGTGCTCGCTGGCGCCCGCCTGGTCTCGATCGTCATGGCTCACGTCATTGGAACCTCGCGAGGTTTGCCTTGCCTTGAACTCTCTGCCCCTCGTGAGCCAGCCTGGTGAGGCCGCTCCTGAGGAGGTCTTGCGTCGTCCGCCTCACGAGGCTTGGCCCCCTCGCGAGGGTCTTGAGTGCTTGTTGGTGAAGATGGGCCATACGGGCCCGCTCGCAGAGCCATGTCGTGGGCCGCAGGCAGGCAAGTCTGGGGACCCCCGTTCCCAGAACGCCGACAGTAGCCCCCGGGCCCAAGGCGCGCTCGGGCTTGGCTTCTAGGCGAAGCCAAAGGTCAAGTGCGGAGCGCCATGGGCCCCAATAGCCCATGGCCCTGGTCGATGCGTGGCGGTTGATTGGACGTGGGCGTCTCCGCTTCCCCGCGCTGCCTCGGCAACTGCCCGACTTGACAAGTCCCTGCGACATGCAAGGGAAAACCATCATTACCTGTGATCGTGGGGGGCGCTGGTTGGCCTTCTCTTGCTATAAATGGGGAGGGGGACAGAGCCCCGTCGCCCATCTATTCCCATTCCGCTTGCTTCCCCTCCTATGCTCCATCACCGACACCAATGGCACCGTCGAAGAGGTTCTCTGCCGCGGAGAAGGGGAAGGCTCCTCACGAGGGGCCCGACTCCCCGTCACCCAAGCATGGACGCGGCCGTCCCCGCAAGCACACCGCGACCCCCGCCGCGGCCCCTCGTTCCCGCGGTGGCGCCGCTGCGCGTGGCAGGGGTCGTTCCAGTCGTGGCAGCCCTGTCGATGAAGGGAGACGTGCCATGGTTGCTTGGCCTCCCCGGCCGCGCTTCCACTCGGCGGAGGTGCTGCCGGAGTTCGTCGTATGGTCGGAGAATCCAGCCAGCAACTGGCTTCAGCTCCCGCGCTTCTTCGTCGACGAGCTGCCAGCCTCCAGTCCAGGTGGGCTCTGGCTGCAGGCGGAGGATTGCTGCAACAGGGCTTCTTGGGTTGCAGTCGAGGTTTCTGTCGCGGGCAACATAGCTCTGGCCCGCGGTTGGCAGACGTTCGCCCGCGCGCGTGGCCTGGGCAGGCGGTGCACCCTCCGTTTCAAGTATGACGGTGATGCGACCCTCTACGTGAGGGTGTTTAGGGAAGATGGTCGCCGCGCCGGGTGCTTCCCCGAGGTGAACGACGGCGAGGAGGTGCTCGGCCTTGGAGACGGTTGAGACGAGGATGAGGGCGAACCCGCCTTTGGTGCCGACCGCGTCTCGTCCAGCTACGGCGGCTCTTCCCCCTGCGACAGCTCCAGCAGTGGTGGCTACAACCAGCTGCCACGCCGCCGCGCCCGCTTCGAAGGTGGCAGCGGGTCGTCTCGTCACCGCGCCTCCGTGAAGCGCGAGGAGGGGTCTGGCTGAGCCCAGGATGACGCTAAGAGCCCGCCCCCGTGAACCACTGCCGGGGCAGGCGCCGCTTTTATCTTGTTCTTCCTTTCCTTTCTGTATCAAAAAAGAAACCAGTATGGGCCCCGGAGGGGCGTGTATCGAACCATGATTCCTTAACCACTATGTTATGCTTATCGTTTCTGTGTTGTGCCGTTGTTTTGTGTAGAGACAACTTAGCTTGGCACGTTCGGGGTAGCCTCCTCTTCCCGAGGCACTTGTTTCCAGGTGCCTGTCAAGGCCTCCCTTCACATAGTGGGCGCTTAGGAACTGCAAAAAATTCTTTAGGAAGCCCCCTAGGAGGCTTATCGTTCACCCGAGCCTTGACCCAGCGCTTCATATCACGGTACCCGAGGGGCACGGATTAGGAGAGATTCGCCAGCTTGTGGGCTCAAACGAGGGTGCCTCGCGAAAAAACAGACGGAAGGCAGAGAAAAGGAAAAACGCTCGCGAGGGCACCTGCCTAGCCCCCTCGTGAGGAATGCGAGAGAGAGAGAACAGGTTAAACTGGATTCGAAAATAGCGGCAAAAGGTGACGAAACCAAATCAGCAAGGAACACCAGAAGCAAATTTCAATTAAAAGGAGACGAGCCAACTACGGAAAGCAAATGAAAAGCCGCGTCCGGTACCAAGTCTAGTCTTCAAGTCTTCTCACCAGCGCGAAGCTAAGAGCTGCCACTAGGACGTGGGAGGGAGCCCCCGAGGCCCGAGGGCGGCACTCCTGAGACTTCGGGAGTGTACAGCCCCACTCGTTATTACGTGAGAGTGTCATGGGCGGCGATCTTCACAGGCACTGGGCCTTTCTTCATGGGTAGAACTTCTGGAGGTGCTGGATGTTCCAGGCGTTTTGGATGGGTACCCCGTCCTGTGTCTCCAGGCGCGCGGCGCCAGGCCTGGAGACACGGACGACCTTGAACGGGCCCTCCCACATGGGTGAGAGCTTATGCAGCCCTTCCCTGGAAAGGACCCGCCTCATGACGAGGTCACCCGCCTCGAGCTTCCTGGAGCGGATGTTGCGATAGTGGTATCGCCGCAGCGCCTGCTGATACCTTGCCGCCCGCAGTGCGGCTTCGCGGTGGTGTTCCTCCCCCAGCACGAGGTCCATCCCCCGCGTGGCGTCCTGTTGCGCTTCATCAAACGCCAGGACCCCCTCGCGAGGAATGCGAGAGAGAGAGAAGAGGTTAAACTGGATTCGTAAATAGCGGCAAAAGGCGACGGAACCAAATCAGCAAGGAACACCAGAAGAAAATTTCAATTAAAAGGAGACGAGCCAACTACAGAAAGCAAATGAAAAGCCGCGTCCGGCACCTACTCTAGTCTTCAAGTCTTCTCAGCAGCGCGGAGCTAAGTGCTGCCACTAGGACGTGGGAGGGAGCCCCCGAGGCCCGAGGGCGGCACTCTTGAGACTCCGGGGCGTGTACAGCCCCACTCATTATTATGTGAGAGTGTCACGGGCGGCGATCTTCACAGGCACTGGGCCTTTCTTCGTGGGTAGAACTTCCGGAGGTGCTGGATGTTCCAGGCGTTCTGGATGGGTACCCCGTCCTGTGTCTCCAGGCGCGCGGCGCCAGGCCTAGAGACATGGACAACCTTGAACGGGCCCTCCCACATGGGTGAGAGCTTATGCAACCCTTCCCTAGAGAGGACCCGCCTCAGGACGAGGTCACCCGCCTCGAGCATCCTGGAGCGGATGTTGCGGCAGTGGTATCGCCGCAGCGCCTGTTGATACCTTGCCGCCCGTAGTGCGGCTTCGCGGCGGCGTTCCTCCCCCAGCACGAGGTCCATCCCCCGCGTGGCGTCCTGTTGCACTTCATCAAACGCCAGGACCCGTGCGGAGCAATGCTTGACCTCGTGAGGGAGGACTGCTTCTGCTCCGTAGACGAGGAAGAATGGGGTCTCGCCCGTTGGATTGGTGGCGGTGGTGCGAATGGACCACAGCACGGACTGGAGCTCGTCGTACCAGCCCCTGCTGTAGGCCTCGAGCTTCTTCTTGAAGGTCCTGGTCTTGAGGCCCCTCAGGACCTCTGCGTTGGCGCGTTCGGCCTAACCATTGCTCCTGGGGTGCGCCATCGATGCGTAGCAGATCTGCGTTCCAAGGTTAGCATAGTATGTCTTGAAGAGATTACTAGTGAACTGCGAGCAGCTATCGGTGATGATGCGGTTGGGGACCCCGAAACAGCTCACGAGACCCTTGATGAACTTGACCGCGGAGCCCGCTGGGATGGTGCCGACGGCTTCCACCTCTGCCCACTTGGTGAGCTTGTTAATGGCGACGTAGAGGTAGCGGTAGCCCCCAGGCGCTCGAGGGAACGGGCCCAAGATATCCAGCCCCCAGACCGCGAACGACCATGTGAGTGGGATGGTCTGGAGGCCCTGAGTCGGCTGATGGATCTGCTTGGCGTGGAACTGGCAGGCTTCATAGGACTTCACCAGCTCGGTTGCGTCGTTGAGCGCCGTGGGCCAGTAGAATCCGCTGCGGAATGCCTTGCCGACGAGGGTCCGTGATGACGAGTGGTGCCCGCAATCCCCAGCGTGTATGTCAGATAGCAACTCCTTCCCCTGATCCCTGGAGATGCAACGCAGTGAAACGTCATTTGGTCGCTTCCTGTACAACTCACCGTCCCGAATGCAGTATGCCGTGGCTTGCCGGGCCACACGCTCCGCGTCCTCCTCCTTCTCCGGCAGCGCCCCTTGCATCAGGTATTCCTTGACTTCCTTGGTCCAGCATCCCTCCTGGGGCTCGAGTGCCAAGAGTAGGCACGCTTGTCGGTGTCAAAACCGGCGGATCTCAGGTGGGGGGTCCCGAGCTGTGCGTCTAGGATCGATGGTTATAGGAGACAGGGGACACGATGTTTTACCCAGGTTCGGGCCCTCTCTATGGAGGTAATACCCTACTTCCTGCTTGATTGATCTTGATGAATATGAGTATTACAAGAGTTGATCTACCACGAGATCATAATGGCTAAACCCTAGAAGTCTAGCCTGTATGACTATGGTAATGAGTATATCCTTTCCGGACTACACCCTCCGGTTTATATAGACACCGGGGGGATCTAGGGTTACATAGAGTCGGTTACATAAGAAAGAATCTTCATTGTTGGTCGCCAAGTTTGCCTTCCACGCCAAGGAGAGTCCAATCCAGACACGGGTACAGTCTTCGGCCTTCATGTCTTCACAGCCCACCAGTCCGACCCATAGATAACAGGCCGGACGCCCGAGGACCCCTTAGTCCAGGACTCCCTCAGTAGCCCGTGAACCCGGCTTCAATGACGAGGAGTCCAACGCGCAGATTGTCTTTGGCATTGCAAGGCGGGTTCCCTTCTATCCGAACTCCAAAATAGTCTTCGGACGCGATGATAGTATCCGGACCTGTATACACAACTGCAGAGGATATAATATCGCGAGTCCCACCCGTTGACAACTTTTTGGTAATATGACATCACGCCTGCTCGACCATTATTTTTAGACCGTTAGCTAGCCCGTCGCCCCATGTCTCAAGACGTGGTTTTATCGGCATGTCTTGTCCAAGCGGAGATCGTGTCTCCCCTTTTTTAAGGGATCCTTATCAACTCGGACGTGGGTAACCCAACCGTCGCTTGGGTACAACTTCTTGGGAATAGGCAGGTTTTGAGGCCCAGGAGGAGACGTTCGATATTCGCGTCCTTTATATAGGGGTACAAACCCGTCTTTTTCTTTCATGCTTGCTTCTCCCTCAACCCTTTCTACCCCGAGTTCCAACACCCGGGTCTCAATCGCCACAAGCTCCAATCATGTCCGGATCCAGCCGTCAAGGCCGGTGGGTGGCTTCTTCTGTCACGGAAGGAGACATTGCAAAGCTTCGGGCGGCGAGGTATCTGATCGCAGAAATCCTTCATCGGCTTCCTGCTGAGGGGCAGGTTATTCCCACCCCCAGATCCGGCGAGAGGGTCGTGTTTGTGTCCCACTTCCTCCGCGGGTTAGGGTTTGCACTTAATCCCTTCATCCGAGGGCTCGTGTTCTATTATGGGCTAGATTTTCACGATCTGGCCCCGGACTCTATTCTTCTTATCTCGGCGTTCATCGTCACGTGCGAAGCCTTCCTCTGAACTCCTCCGCACTTCGGCTTATGGCTCAAGACCTTCGATGTGAAGCCACAAGTGATAGAGGGGGAGAAGGCAGAGTGCGGCGGTGCCATGGTGAGCAAGCTTGCTAGCGCCGTTTGGCTGAAAGGTTCTTTTGCCAAATCTTCCGATTTATGGCAGCAGGGGTGGTTCTATATCACTGAGCCCCATGGCTCCAAGTGGGCAGCTGTGCCCGCGTTTCGATCCAGCCCCCCAATTCATCTTGCATCATGGATTAACAAGGGATTGGACTGGGAATCAACGGACGAGGTGCGGACTTTGAAAAGTCGCATCCGAAGCCTCATTGAGAGGGACATCAATATCGTCAACGTTGTTCAAGTAATGCTAGTCCGCCGGACCCTGCCGTGCCAGCGACGGCCTCTCCGCATGTGGGAGTTCAATCCAGAAGGGCCGCAGACTCTTCAGCACTTCTTCGGCACTACGCATGAAGGAATGTGGAGATTATTTTTCGGGAAACGAAAACAATGGCTGGACACCACCGAAGATACCGGCCTAGACTGCAACCATCCGGACACCCCGGTAAGTACCTGTTCGAAGAACGCTTCATAATCAGATACCCAGTGGTAAGATACTAACTGAATCATCCTTTTTCAGGGCTGGATAAAGAAAGTGGAACGGTTTAGGTGTCTGGCTCCCCTTCCCGAAGACTCAGCTAGTCCTATGTTAACAAGGATACTGGCCTCAGCACCATACCAGGCGCCGGCAAGGGAGGGTAAAGAGGAGAGTGAGAAGACCCGAGATGAACTTTGTTTCGGAGGTAAGTCGGATACTGAGTCCGGAGAAATCGACCTTTCCTTGCCTGAAGACAGAGGCGAAAGAGGACCCAGCATCCCTTCTCCGAGCAGGAGGAAAAGGGCCGCCTCCGAAGGTTGGGAGGGGCGGTCTCCCAAGAGGGGCAAGATGCCACCGTCGAGCGGCTTGGGTTTGGAAAGCGACGCCGTTGAACAGCTCCATCATGGGGACAAGCCCTCGACCAAACCGTAAGTGAATCCGGGGTACTTTGATAGCGTCCCGCTCCTTTGCAGTTACCGAAGATATACGTAATGCATCCGTGCATTTTTATAGGTCAACACAGAGTTTTTCGAGGCAATCCTCTTATTTGGGAGGTCTCCTCCCATAGATGATGGAAAGCGAGACGCCTCCCCCGACCTCATCGCCCAACAAGGCGGACGACTCGGAAGTGTCATCGGGGAGGGTTTTTCTTGCTCAACAAGCTATGCAGGGGATGAAAGAGGCAGTACCCGAAGGTGGATCTCCGACCGTCCGGGATTCTGGGGCCAATAATAAAGGCCCCGAACTATCTGGCTTGCAGCCGACGATGCTTCCGGAGACGGGTGAGCAAATTCCTTCAAAGGATGACTGTGCTCCTAAAGCGGCTTCCAGAGACCCAGCGGCTCCGAACATATTACGGGACATGTTGGGAAATGCATCTGTCTCTGGGGAACAGCGTACCTTGATGGGTACAGTGGTTGAGAAGATTTTGTCCGCGAAGAGCGGATTAAATGAAGCCTTCATGAGCCTGCTGAAGGGCTTCGAGGTTTGTGATATAATGTTTTCAGCTATGTTTTATTTGCAAAGATGCGCCTGTGTATAAGTAGTAGCCCCTGAGACTCGGGTTGACTTCCACTGGGAAGCAAACGGATGATCGAAAAGGATCATTTGAGGACTAACCCGATGAACTTGAACACATGCTGCTTCCCCCTTGGCCACTTCCCAGACTATGGAAATTGCCGAGCTGCAGCGAAAGCTTGATGTGGCAGGGGATGATCTAGTGTTAATCAATATGCGTCTTGACGAGTCGCAAGGTATGTATTCGGGGCAATCCCCATACATTTTTGTGGATAAGCATGATGCTGAAATTTAGATGCTGGAATATGCATGGCTGCAAATGGTGCTGCCACCATTGAAGTTCTTCGAGCGGAGTTGGCCCGGGCCAAGGAGCAGGCCCGGTGTAGCAATGCTGCTGCCGAAAAGGCATCGGCTGAGTTAAAAGCCGAACAAGCTGCACGGCGCCAAGATGAGGAGAAAATATCCACGATGGCGCTCGAACTGGAAAATGCTACTGGCCGCTGTGAATTTCTGGAGAAGGAGAATAAAGCCTTAACGGCTGAACTGGACAAGGCCTTACAAGAGGCGAAAGAAGCACGGTCGGAATCCAGAGCATCTCGTGAGGAGATCCGGCAAGCTAGGGAGATTGCGGCTGGTAAGCCCTTTCTGCTGCAAACGAAGTTCGGTGATCTGAACTATGCTCAGCTTAACCAAGTGTGGAGTTCTCCGGATGATTTTTAAGACTTGCCGAAGAGTTCTTCCGATGCGGCGTAGTATTACCAAGCGCGAGATGGGTATGCAACGGAGAAGCTTTTCTGGTCACAGTTTGGCGCATCGAAGCGCCCTCTGTTGCTAAATGAACAGATGTCCCAATGGGCCGAGCTTCATAGGATATCCGGCGCTGCCATGAAGAACGTCATAATCTGGTTGTGGCAAACCGAGCCTGTTCCGAATAGCTACTTCGGTTTGGTGCAAAGGCTTGTTGACGCGGTGCTGCGTATCGACGTTGTGAAGTGATCAACGTGCATTGAGGGTGCACGGATGGCTTTTGCCCGAGTCAAGACATTGTTGGGGAAGATGAAGGCCATCGATGTTGCGGCGAAGAGTCCACCCAAGGGCAAGGACCGTCCTGAACCTGAGCATTATTTTGAAGACGTCCTGGAGGCCGCCCGCTTGATAGAGGGCCAATGCTCGAAAGACATAATGTTCGAGTGAGGTGTATGAGAATTGTAAAAGACAATTTATAGTTAATCTATTTTAATGTTTTGCTCGAAAGCTTGTATTCCTCCTGTGCGGCCGTTTGTAATATAATCTGAAAGTTTTCCACTCGTCGGCTTCAGCCCCCTCGTAGGAAGTACGGGGGTATTCGGAATTTAATCACTCTTTATCCAACGTCTTGGTCCATGAAGGAGGTGATAATGCGGTGAACCAGGCAATCGGACTATAGGGCGTTAACACTTTCACTTAGCCATAGGAGTTTTATGGTGGGGCTACGAAATAGCCCCTGGTATGTACGCGACGTATTATAATATGGCGTCTTACATATTTGATCTGAAAAAGATCCCTCGTGTGACACGGAGAATCGCTAAAGATTCCAAGAAGTCGTCAAGTGGTTGACTAGCTCTCGCCGCATCATGACAGTCAGTTTTCGGCTTTCTCTACTGAGGTACTTGACCAGATGAACCGGAAGCAAAATCACAGTAGTTCTCCCTTTACTACCCTAGCCGATGGAGCGGAATGTTGGGTAGCAAGCACAGGAGCCGGGCAACCCAACTATTGACCAAAGACAATGATTCGGAGCTGATGCATATAAGGCCAAACATGCGACGTCGAAGTACGCTATAAAGCTGTTCGGACTTTTGTTGGCAACTCATTTGTTCCCGTACCGAGCCCCTGGCGGGTTATGCCAAGGTATATCTATGAAGTGACCATGGGAGCCGTATTCATTGGCGAAACAACACGGATGATTAATTCGGATACTGTTTTACTGGGACCTGAGTGATATGCCGATGATTACTTTATATAAATATAAAGACCATAACCCCGGCTATTTGACATGCTCGGGGTTGAAATGGAGGAAGAGGCATAGTACAGGCTAGAAATAAAGAGTGCGGTCTACAAAAGGTTATTTTGGACCTCCTGTCGCACGTCTACGTCGCCTGTCCTCAGCGAGGGGAATCCTTGATGGAAGTAACCCCCTAGGTGAGTGCACGGATCCGAACTCCGATAGAGTCAGTTTTAGATGTTTGTCCTGTTCGTCACCTGTTTTTAAGAGATAGTGAAGGAAGAAATAAAAAGGAAGTGGATAAAAAATGTTACGGGGATGCTTGTAGGCTTGTCCGTAGTGTGCTCCCGCTAATGCCCATGGTATCTTGAGTGCGTAGTGATGTATGTGCGGCACAAATTTTGCAGGTGTACGAGGTGGGCGGCGGAAGCCGGACTGCTATTTTCGCTCCGGGAGTAGTTGATCCTCGGGTGGAAATTGCTTCTGACCCCCGGTATTTCGTTGGTGAGCCTCTCCGTCGTCCCTGTCGCCTGGCGGCCTCCTCCCCCTGTGTTCGGCGTTGAGCTTGCCGGCCTTCTTAAAGACCCAGCAGTTTCTGTTAGTATCATTAGCTGGTTTATCGGGGGTGGCCGTGAATCTGGCAGGGTCGGTCCAATATCCTGTCTAGGTTGGATGGTTCGTCTCGGTTCGCCTTGAATGGCTTCTTCCGTTGACCGGGCTTGGGAGTGCTGAATCCGGCGTTGACCGCTGTGTCGCATGATTTTTCATTATCATTGCGACTGTTGTATTTGCTTCGTCATGGCTTGCCGTTGCCGTCTCGGATTTCGGAAGTGCCCGGGTCGCTGGCGCTGTTGCTTCTACGAGCGAGCTAGCTGTCTTCTCCCGTGCAAAAGCGGGTCATCAGAGCGGTGAGGGCTGTCATGGATTTAGGTCCTTCTTGGCCGAGGTGGCGTGCAAGCCATTCGTCCCGGACACTGTGTCTGAAAGCCGCAAGGGCTTCCGCGTCCGGACAGTCGACGATTTGGTTCTTTTTGACTAAGAACCGAGTCCAGAGCTTCCTGGATGACTCTCCGGGCTGCTGGATAATGTGACTTAGGTCATCGGCATCCGGTGGCCAGACATATGATCCTCAGAAGTTGTCGAGGAAGGCCTCTTCCAAGTCCTCCCAGCTTCCTATGGAATTTTCAGGCAGGCTGTTTAACCAGTGGTGAGCTGGCCCTTTTAGCTTTAGTGGGAGATATTTAATGGCGTGGAGGTCGTCTCCACGGGCCATATGGATGTGGAGAATAAAATCCTCGATCCATACTGAGGGATCGGTTGTTCCGTTGTATGATTCAATATTGACGGGCTTGAATCCCTCGGGGAATTCATGGTCCATTACTTCTTCTATGAAGCAGAGAGGGTGTGCGGCGCCTCTATGTTGGGCCACACTGCGACGTAACTCCGAAGGAGTCCGTTTGCTGTTTTCGGCTCGGGCGTGTCTGGGTTTGTCACGTTCGGATAGGTAGCCATCGTCGCGTGTCTGGCAGTGCCCTCACGGTCCGTATATCGATTTTGTGTGTCCTGCTCTACTGTCCAAGTTCCGCTGAAGGTCGTCTGGACAACCGTGAGCTGCATTATTCTTGCCTTTACGGCAGGGCGGGGCGGTCTGGTGTTCGGCTTGAGTTGCCTCTTTGTCCGGACCGGGTTGTCGACGACCTGCCGAATTGTGTGATGATGGTACGGGCTCCAACGCCTCGTCATTGAATTGAGGTAGCAGTCTATGCTTTGCGTAGCTTTTGGCGGGGCCACTAAGGCCGTATTCTTCAGTGGCCAGGACTTCGGTCCATCTATCGTTGAGTAGTTCTTGGTCAGCTTGAAGCTGCTGCTGCTTCTTTTTTAGGCTCCTTGCAGTAGCTATTAGCCTGCGCTTGAAGCGCTCCTGCTCGAGGGGTTCTTGGGGTACGACGAAGTCTTCGTCGCCGAGGCTTACCTCATCTTCAGAGAGCGGAAGGTAATTGTCGTCCTCCGAATTGTCGCTGGGCAGGGCCTATTCATCAGGGCTGGCTTGCCCGTTTTCTTGTTCCTCCTGTTCGGATCTTGCTCCAACAGGGTCTTTATTCTTTTCGGCGTCGTCCGGAGTACTATTTTCTCCGGTGCCAGCGTTGCTGCGATGTGGCTTAGAGCGGCGTTTAGGGCGCCGGTACTTAGACTGTGTCTCAGGAGGTTTATTCTCAACTAGATCTTCTTTGTCATCATCGCTAGTTTTTTTAGGTGTATCAACCATGTACACGTCGTACGAAGAGGTGGCCGTCCCGCGTTCCATGAATGGCGGGTCTTGGCCTTGCTCCTTGTCGGCATCGTCATCTATACCATCGATGTCTTTGGAGTCATAATCAAGCATGTCTGTTGAGTCCTCGACAGTGGCTATGAAGTGGGTGGCGGGTGGGAAGCGAAATTCTCCAATATCAGCCTCTAGCTCGAACCGGACATAGTTCGGCTATGAGTCCCCCGCCAAGGACAGGTTTTTTAATGAATTTAGAACGTCGCCCAAGGACGAGTGTTGGAAGATATCTGCGGAGCTGAACTCGAAGATCGATAACCGATCCAGCTCTGCGCCCACAAGCGTGCGTGGTTCG
Organism: Aegilops tauschii subsp. strangulata; assembly: GCF_002575655.3. Taxonomy (NCBI): domain Eukaryota; kingdom Viridiplantae; phylum Streptophyta; class Magnoliopsida; order Poales; family Poaceae; genus Aegilops; species Aegilops tauschii. Next base: position 114,097,729 of record NC_053039.3, on the reverse strand, counting down.
GAACTTATAACTGGAGGCGAGTCTGGAATTCCGTTGTCGCGGACATTGCAAGGTGTTGAGTCCATGTGCAGCTCCAACGCTGCGGATTCTGTGGTTTCGGATGGCGCAATCTGCTCCGGATCTAAGGCCGTAGCAGTTATAGGAACCATCTCCTGAATATGGTCCGATGACAGATTTAGGTCGTGTTCACCGGAGCGAGGGGGAACGATCGCCGCGGTCTCAAATACATTGAAGATCAAGTCTCCTCGGATATCCGCAATGAAGTTCAAGCTTCCAAATCTGACCTGGTGGCCAGGGGCGTAGCTATCGATCTGCTCTAGGTGGCCAAGCAAGTTGGCCCGCAGTACGAAGCCGCCGAATACGAAAATCTGTCCGGGGAGGAAGGTTTCTCCTTGGACAGCGTCACTATAGACGATCGAAGGGGCCATCGAACCTTTCATTGATGACACAGTGGAACTCTCAATGAAAGCACCAATGTCGGTGTCAAAACCGGTGGATCTCGGGTAGGGGGTCCCGAACTGTGCGTCTAGGATCGATGGTTACAGGAGACATGGGACACGATGTTTTACCCAGGTTCGGGCCCTCTCTATGGAGGTAATACCCTACTTCCTGCTTGATTGATCTTGATGAATATGAGTATTACAAGAGTTGATCTACCACGAGATCGTAATGGCTAAACCCTAGAAGTCTAGCCTTTATGACTATGGTAATGAGTATATCCTTTCCGGACTACACCCTCCGGTTTATATAGACACCGGTGGGATCTAGGGTTACATAGAGTCGGTTACATAAGAAAGAATGTTCATAGTTGGTCGCCAAGCTTGCCTTCCACGCCAAGGAGAGTCCAACCCGGACACGTGTACAGTCTTCGGCCTTCATGTCTTCACAGCCCACCAGTCCAGCCCATAGATAACAGGCCGGACGCCTGAGGACCCCTTAGTCCAGGACTCCCTCAGCGCTCCCGAAGTTGGGCCACAGGCTGGGGCTCCTGTGGCAGGCGGCTGTGGGAGTTCCTCCCGAGGCTGAGCTGTCCTTGAAAGTGGTGGTGTCGCCGATGGCTTGAAGAGCCGCTCCTCGAAGACGCCAGGCTCTTGGGGCTGCCACTTGGATGCAGCTTCCTTGTTGGTGCCGCGGGGCACGTGCTGCAACTCCAAGCCCAGGAACTGCTTCTCCATCTTGCGCACCTCCGCGAGGTATGCCTCCATGTGCTCGTCCTTCGGCTCGTATACCTTGTTGGAGAAGTTGACGAGGAGCTGCGAGTCACCCCTAACGGTGAGGCGCTTCACCCCCAGAGCTGCCGCAGCTTTCAGGCCAGCTATGAGGCCTTCATATTCTGCGATGTTGTTGGAGACCTTCTCGCCCTGCTGAAAGCAGAGATGCACGGCGTAGTAGAGCTTGTCTTGGGTGGGCGAGATAAGTACTGCTCCAGCCCCCGTGCCCTGGTGCGTGAAGGTGCCATCGAAATACATGACCCATCCATCAGGCGCCTCACTTCCCGGCGAGGTGGACTAGACCTTGCCTACTTCAAGCATCGGGGCATCCGTCCATTCTGCCACGAAATCAGCGAGTGCGGCTCCCTTGATGACCCTGGTAGTGCTGAACTCCAACTGGAATGCCTGCAACTCGATGTTCCACTCAGCGACCCTTCCAGCAGAGTTGGGGCTCCTGAGCACTCTCTCCAATGGGTAGGTTGAGTCGACCTTGATGGGGTGGCCCTGGAAGTAGTGCCGCAAGTTATGCGAGGCCACCAAGAGCGCAAGTAAGAGCTTCTGAGGCATGGGATATCGTGCCCTTGCATCCCGCAACACCGTGCTGACGAAATACACCGGGTACTCGACGAGAGCTGGCGCGTTGGTGAGGCTCGTGTCTTGCGGAAGTTGGGGCGTCTCCTGAGGTAGTGGAGCTCCCGACGCTTGATCGCTTGTTGGGATCTCGGCGGTGTCATCCTACCGAGCTTGGTCCTCTGTGGATGCTACTACGGCTCTTGCGGCGCCTTCATGATCTTGCGTCGTCTCGGCTGGAGGCATAGCATGGCGCGACGCGCCTTTGGCTTGACGCTCTTCCCGAACCACCACCAGAGCCGCGCTGGCAGAGTATGGGGTGGCAGCAAGGTAAAGCACTAGGGGCTCGAGGGGCCATGGCGCCACCATCACCGGAGGGCTGGTCAGGTATCTCTTGAGGTCTTGAAAAGCTCGCTCGACCTCCGGGGTCCACTCGAATGGGCCCTTCTTCTTCATCAGCTTGAAGAAGGGTAGGGCGCGCTCCCCCAGCTTGGAGATGAAGCGCGCCAACGCAGTCACCCGACCAGCTAGCTTTTGCATTTCCTTGAGGGTCTGCGGTGGGCTCATGTCTTCAATGGCCTTGATCTTTTCTGGGTTCGCCTCAATCCCTCTGTGGGACACGAGGAAACCCAGCAGCTTGCCGGAAGGGACACCAAACACGCACTTCTCCAGGTTAAGTCGCAAGTTCACCTGGCGCAGGCTCGCGAAAGTCTCCTCCAGATCTTGGATCAAGGTTCTCGCCTCCCGAGACTTCACCACAATGTCGTCGACGTAGGCCTCCGCGTTTCTCCCGAGCTGCCGCCCTAAGGTGATGTGCATCAACCGCTGAAAGGTTGCACTCGCGTTACGCAGTCTGAAAGTCATGCACGTGTAGCAGTACACCCCACACGGGGTCAGAAAGGTTGTCTTCTCTACATCTTCTACCGCCATCTTGATCTGGTGATACCCTGAGAACGCATCCAGGAAGCACAGTAGGTCGCACTCGGCGGTGGAGTCGACGATTTGGTCAATGCGGGGAAGCGGGAACGGATCTTGGGGGCAGGCTTTGTTGAGGTTGGTGAAATCGAGGCACATTCGCTCCTTCCCGCCTTTCTTCGGCACAACAACGGGGTTTGCCAGCCATTCGGGGTACCGAACCTCGCGAATGGCACCTGCCGCCTCTAACTTGCGGGTTTCTTGGACGATGAAGGCCTGCTTTTCCGTGGACTGCCGTCTCGCTCGCTGCTTCACAGGGCGTACATTGGGGCGCATCCTTAAGTGATGCTGAATCACCTCTCTCGGAACCCCCACCAGCTGCTTGGGTTCTCATGCGAATATCTCCTTGTTTGCGCGCAAGAACTTCACCAACACTTCCTCTTGACCTGGGTCGCGGTCGGCACCTATGGTAAAGGTGGCTCCTGAGGACCCGTCCTCATCGACAGGCACCTACTTGGTTTCTGCCTTATCTTGGGTGAATAACTGCTTCTTCTTGGTTGGTGCGGCTCCCTTGGCCTCGGAGGCGCCCGCACCGACGGGCTGTGCCGCCGCGGCGGTCTTGAGGGCAAGCTTGAGCACCGCCAGGGCCTCCTTGGCGTCCCCCTTGATGGTGAGGACGCCCTTGCTTCTAGGCATCTTCATGAGGTTGTAGGCCGGATGGGTCGCTGCCATGAACTGAGCCAGAGTTGGGTACCCGAGTATGGCGTTCTACGGGAGGCCGATGCAGGCGATGTAGAAGTCGACCAGCTCGGTGCGGTAGTTGTCTCGCGTGCCGAGGTGACAGGGAGGCGAATCTTCCCCAGGGAGTGGGCGGCGCCGCCGCCAACCCCTGAGAAAGGCTTGCTGAGGCTGAGCCGCTCGAGTGGTACGTGAAGAAGGCTGAAGGCCTCCACGGAGAGCACGTTGAGGCCGGCGCAACCGTCGATGAGGGTCTTGGTGACGGCCACGTTGCAAATGGTGGGCGTGCAAAGCATCGGGAGCATACCCGAGCTGGCGGTGGTGACGGGATGGTCTTCCGAGTCGAAGGTGAGGTAGGCCTTGGGAGCAGCCCAGCCCGACGGAGCCCCCGAGCGCTTGGAAGCGGCGCCGATTTGGCGAAGGAATGGCTCGATATGGCGATCTGAAGGCGGTGCTTCAAAGCCACCTAGTAGGGCCGCGACCGTGTGGTGCACCGGTGCCACGTAGCGCGCAGTGAAGAGGCCGCGCAGCTCCTCCCAAGATGCCACCATGGATCCGGGGAGGTTGAGCAGCCAGGCGCGCGGCGCGCCAGTGAGGGCCATGGGAAGCCGGTTGGCCATGACCTTGTCGTCGCCCCCAGCTTCGAGGACGGCCTCCTTGTATGCCGGCAGGAAAGCTGACGGGTCCGCCGCGCCGTCGTAGCGCGGCGGTATCTCCGGCTTGAACTTGGGCGGCCATTGCGCCTGCCGCAAGGCGGGGGCCAGGGCTCGGAGGCCCCTGGCCCCGCCGTCGGCGTCAGCGGTTGGAGCCGGGAGCGGGACGCCTGCCATGAGGGTGGAGCACGGTGGTGGCGGAGCACAGATCGACAAAAGGAAAGCTACGGCGCACCCCTACCTGGCGCGCCAAATGTCGGATCACGGGTTCCGGCAAAACCCTCAAGGTTCGAACACTGGGGTACGCACGAAGATCTCCCCCTACCGATCCAGGTCCTAGCTTCGCTGAGATGTCAAGGGCTAACTCTACGAACTCGCAACACAAGGGACACAAGATTTATACTGGTTCGGGCCACCGTTGTGGTGTAATACCCTACTCCAGTGTGGTGGTGGTGGATTGCCTCTCGAGCTGAGGATGAACAGTTACAAGGGCAAGAGCAGCCTCCTGAGGTTGAGGTGTTCTTGTGCTTGGTGTGTGGCTAAGGATCGGCTAAAGGTCAGATGCCTCCTATTGTGGTGGCTAGTCCTATTTATAGAGGCCCTGGTCCTCTCCCCAAATATTGAGTGGGAAGGGAGCCAACAACGGCCAATTTGAAAGGGGACAACTAGTACAACTTATCCTGACAAAAGCAGTCTTCGCCTGCAAAAAGCTCTGGTGGTGACGCCGCCTTGGGCTCCATGGTGACCTCCGTCCTGCCGTCCTACTGGTCTTGGTCTTGTTGCACTGATATGCAAACCTTTGCTTGACGCCTCGGTACTCCGCGCCTGCGCTTGCCTCCTTAGCACCAAAGAGGAAACAAGTACACTATGCTCGCTGGCGCTCGCCTGGCGCCCGCCTGGTCTCGATCGTCACGGCTCACATCATTGGAACCTCGCGAGGTTTGCCTTGCCTTGAACTCTCCGCCCCTCGCGAGCCAGCCTGGTGAGGCCGCTCCTGAGGAGGTCTTGCGTCGTCCGCTTCGCGATGCTTGGCCCCCTCGCGAGGGTCTTGAGTGCTTGTTGGTGAAGATGGGCCGTACGCGCCCGCTCGCAGAGCCACGCTGTGGGCCGCAGGCAGGCAAGTCTGGGGACACCCGTTCCCAGAACACCGACAGAGGCCTAGGAAGGGGATGATGCAGAGCCGGGGAACACGCGATAGTGGATGCCCACGCGGAGAGGAGTGCGAGGGTTCACTGGTTCGGCTGCGGTGTGAGGCTGCCGCCGCCGCAGAATAACAGGGGGTGTGGGTGAGTAGAGGGATGGTCTGGCCAGCGGTGGGAGTAGTAGGGGGCAGTGAGGCCTCCGCGGCATCACAGCCGGCCACGGGAGGCAGGAGCACGCAGCACGACCGGCGCTGGTTTGGGCGGCTTGAGCAAGAAGACCAGAGGTTGAAGAAGCACTACGGCCGTTGGATGGACATCGTACGGTCACTGGAGCTAGAATCGTTCATATATTGACTAAGTTGACAAAGCCCTCTGTCCCCATCAACTTAGTAGGCCCACAAGTAGCCTCCCATTGTGGTGGGTCCCAGCTGGCAGGGGGTATTCATTTTTTTGTGTGCAATAAGGAGGCACTTCCTTGCGTGCAAAGATATAGTTGATGGGTACGACCTGTCAGCGGAGGGAACATTTTTTCGCAAAATACAGAGGCCCTTCCGACGGGTCCCAGATGTCAGGTGGAGGAATCATTATTTTGCGCATAATAAGGAGGCATTTCCTTGTGTGCGGCCATGGACCCAGCTGTCAGCCTCTCCACGTACAGTCCACTTTTGATGGATGTCGTTCGTTGACCACATTGACCACGCCGCGCCAAGAGCACCAGGGTGGTGGATGAAGGTGAGGCCTACGAAGGGAACGACATGGAGCCGGGGAAGACACGGCAGTGGTTGCCCATGCGGTGGAGAGTATGACGGTTGACTGGTTCGGCTGCCGTCGCCGGAAAATAACAGTAGGTGTGGGTGAGTAGAGGGATAGACAGGCCACGGGTGTGAATATAATATGGGGCCGTGAGGCCTGCCCGGCAGCACAGCCGGCCACGGGAGGCAGGAGCAGGCGGTTCCGACGGCGCTGGTTTGGGCGGCTGGGGCAGGAAGATCAGAGACTGAAGAAGCACGATTGCCGTTAGATTGACATCTAACGGTCTAACGCTGGTAGAGTCGATTGTTGACTAAGTTTCTTTTTTGAGAAACCTTGTGTACGCATGAACTTAGTAGGCCCACAAGTCAGCCTCCAAATATGTGGCAGACAACATAGAGCCCATTTGCTATTTTTTAATAATTTGCAGCCCATTTGCTAATTCTTAACTAATTTATTACAGCCCATTTTTTGCTCAGGACCACGGTCAAAAAGTTCTACCTTATTTTGCATATTTCGGTGGAGTCTGGACTTTTGTAATCCCGAAATGATAAAAAAAATTAAGAACTTATTGATTTGCCGAAAAAATCGTTTTGTTTTTGTAAGCAAATAAGACGTGGGACAATTGAGTTAGTTTAAGGGAAAACCAGTGGTAAAAAAATCAGCGCTGGGAGGGAAAACAACAATAAAAATAAGGATGTAAATATGAAAAGGGAATTTTATGTATTTTCAATATAATGATACGTGTATATGAACTAGTAAAACTATAGGTAGAGTTAGAAATTGGATGTAGGACATGCGTTTCACGAGGAAAAGAGAACTGGGTTGTGTGTTTGATTCAGTAAAAAACTGCCTGCGGATGTTGTAAGACAAAATATAACTAACGCTGGCAGGCCAGAGGCCAGTAGATACCTGCTGGATTTTTGTGCCCCGTTGTCGTCATGGGCTGGGCCTGTTAAAAACAAAACCAAGCATGGGTAGTCTACAGCCCAGTTGAAATTTGCTCGACCTGAAAAAACAATATACGTGCTCAATAAACAAGAGAATTTTGCAAGTACAGACTGATAACTGGGATGCAACAGGGATATTGTTTTTTCATCGTGATAATAAGTGCATGCACTTGTTTCGAAAAATTTGGAGAACTGGGAATTCGAACGGCAGGTGCTTATGCTACCCATCAAATAAAAATCAAGTGCCTAAAAATTCATTTTGAAACAAATGATTCAGCTTTATATCCACGTCGACCCTCGGCATGATGGTTGGAAGCAAATGCCAAGTTCATACCAAAAGATCGTTAACAACAATACCAACTTGCGGACGACAAGGTAGTACAAGTACCAATACCAAACTAACTTATAATCTTTTTACTCCTGGCCCTAGTGTTCGTTGTCGGTCTCAAAACCGGCGGATCTCGGGTAGGGGGTCCTGAAATGTGCGTCTAAGGCGGATGGTAACAGGAGGCGGGGGACACGATGTTTACCCAGGTTCAGGCCCTCTTGATGGAGGTAATACCCTAATTCCTGCTTGATTGATCTTGATGATATGAGTATTACAAGAGTTGATCTACCACGAGATCGTAGAGGCTAAACCCTAGAAGCTAGCCTATGGTATGATTGTTGTTGTCCTACGGACTAAACCCTCCGGTTTATATAGACACCGGAGGGGGCTAGGGTTACACAGAGTTGGTTACAAGGGAGGAGATCTACATATCCGTATTGCTAAGCTTGCCTTCCACGCCAAGGAGAGTCCCATCCGGACACGGGACGAAGTCTTCAATCTTGTATCTTCATAGTCCAACAGTCCGGCCAAACGATATAGTCCGGCTGTCCGAGGACCCCCTAATCAAGGACTCCCTCATTCGTCTGGTAGAAAATCTTGCAGAGGACCAGCTCCCGCTCCTTCTCTTGCTCCAGGTCCCCCAGGTGGTACTGGTGCATCACCCAGTTGGTCCTCTGCTGGTCGAAGTTCTTGTTGGTGTGCAGCACCAGAACCTTTTTGATGCCCGTCTGCCGGCCGTTGACCATCACCGGCAAGGTATTGCCGGTGTTGTGCCACATCGCATGCATGCCGCACTCCGACTGTATCTTGCAACGCGTCCACATGCCCCTTTTGAACGCCCTGGAATTGTGCTGGAAGAAATGCTTGCTTAGGCCAGTCAGTGTGATACCTGCAGTATTGTCGAATACAGGTTTTAGTGTACGTAGTTGGCATTTTCATAACATCTTTGGCATGTTGCAGTCACTTGTTTCACTTTTTATTAACTGTAAAATTGTAATTGCTTCACCAGGTCTGCGTCTAAAAAGAAAAATAGAGCTATAAACAAAAGAATATGTTTGTGCAAGTAGACGGCCGATCGGTGTCTTATGTGGAACTTTCTCAGGATGGGTGTAGCATATGCCGTGCTCGCTGTCGATGGTTGGTATGAACAAATTGATGAGAGGGTGAGATCTCGCGCTGTCAGCACTCACTTTGGCCTCAAGGTGCTCGATCAGCTCCTGATCCGTGGGATCGAACTTGACGCCAGCCGGCAGCACCGGCCAATCCTTCTTCGACTTGCATCGGTTAATTCCAGTTATATGGTACTCAATGTATGATCAATCGACTGTTTTAAGTGAATGATGAAAGATTTCGACAGATAAGTGGTACTCCAAATCTGAAGTCCAGAATACCCGAACACGCCGCCGGGATTCTTGTGTCACCTCACGCGCACTGTGTTGTGACGTCAATTCAATGTGTGGACATGATGAATAATTTGACCGGCGTATACTAGTACTGCTACTGTACCACTTACTAGTCGTATTTAGTGTCACATTTTAACCATAGGTTTAACTAACAAGTACGCACTTGAAGCCTAATTGATATATATATATATACTGCACATCATCTCCATCATCATTATCAGTACATCCTGCGCAGGTGAGTTAGGATGCACTTGATCCCAGAAAGGTATCTATCCTTCAAACCAGAGGAGTGCTTCAAACTAACAACAGTACATAATATCCAACAAAAGAGGCTCGTGCTACAGCAGCAGAATACATGGCTCAGTCTACATATCAGTACGAATCAAGTTGTGCATATTTGCTGTTGGCATGAACCCCATCGCCGCATGTTGGGTTTGCAAAAGCCATCCATCGCATGGAAGCTTGATGCCTTTCACACACTGAAGATTATCTGGCAACAAGCTATGTCGACGAATCTCTGGATATGGTGATTCATGAAACCCATGGTATGATGTGTAAACATAGTCCCCCCCTGGCGAATGGAAGTTGCATAGCACGGTAATCGTCACCGGTGATATGACCGATGATTGGTTGGATGATCGGATAATTGAGCCCGATGAACATGGAGTGGTTGCCGATGCTATAAACCCGCCTCCAGTTGAATACGCCTGGCCCAACAGAGCTGGGATCTTTCTCGAACACAAAGCAGCCATAGCCATCAATGTCACGAACGCCCCAGGCATTGTACTGCATGTGGTTTGATGTAATGGTTTGGTCAATTTGGTACGTGCGAATGAGCATCAAATGACCGCCGTCAGCTAAACGAGCGATAAACCACCAACCATCGGCTGGTATGATTCCAGGTCCTGGAATCATGAAGGCCAGCGCATTTGCGTCTGCTGCAACAATTCAAATTGGAGACCAAAAGGACAAAAATAAACAATCATGTTTAGAGTATGTGTGGAATTAAGATTATTATAACAGTGACACATATCATAGACAGAGAATTGCAATGCCGTGGCCATAATCATACCCCAAGTTAAAAAAATAAGCCAATGGCTTTCATATTCTAGCAATATGTCATGGTTCAAACATCATGTAACAATGAGAGGAAAACAGCTATGCCAGAGCCTACTCATATTCTACCATAGCACTTGCTACTACTGTTCTCATATCAACTCTAAGCAATAACATGCGTTGTTATAAAATCTTGGAAATGAGAGTAACATATAGCAATCATGATGTTATGCTCATAATATCTATTCTAACAATCATTAGATGCCAATTGTTCTCATATCAACTCTAATAATAACATGTGTGGTCATAAAAATCTAGGAAATGAGAGGAACATATAGCAATGATGTGGTTATAGACATACTATCTATTCTAAATTTGTAACAATGAACAGGCAGTTGTATTCATAAGGTAAAGATGAGATGAGATAGAACAATTACACGACGATAGATTCCACCAGTATAGGCAGCCAATCTGTGCGTCGACCGCATAAACGATGCCATCATGCACTATAGCATCAGACAGAAATGTTGCCTCAACAGGATTGACAATGAGCCATAACCATGTATGGCGACCGGATTCCAGATAGACTAATCCCATGTTGAACAAGGCAATGAGCTTGTAATCCATGTAGTCTTCTGATGGTGTGGGCACTTCGCAGATTACAACTTTCAGCAAACAGAGGTCGAGCCAAAAGCTTGACGCGTCTCGTGCGTAGTACGCAGGAGTGTCCGGCGGGCCGCGAGGCTCGATGGCGACGGTATCCAACCATGGAATAGTGATCTCTCGCTGGGTGTAGATATCCACAAGACGCCACGGACTACCGGATTGGTGGGTGAGGACGATCCAGTTGGCCTTCATGCCTGCCCAGTAGTGGCCGCGCATGAAGGACAGGTGGACGGGTAGTGGTAGCATGTCGAGGGGCACCACGGCAACCTCCGTAGGATCGTCAAGTCGGTGTCTGGGCCACCTGCGAGGATCGGGCATCAGCAAGCAGGGTGTCTTGAAAAAAGCCGGCCAGTTGCAGACGAGTAGACGGTACAAAGACACCGAGCATGCGCCCAGACGAACGGTGCTGAGTAGGTCCATACGATTATAGATCTGCTCCAAGAGAACATCGGGGAGGGAATTCCAATCGCGGCTCTGCGAGCCAGCGGGGAAGTGGATTCGGGCGGGCGAGCGAAGAAACTTCTCCTCGTGTGGCCGAGCAGTGAGCAGGGGGATATGGTACGCACGAGCTACCAAGGAAGATAGCACGGGCGAGCGAGCAGTGAGCGGGGAGAAATGGTGTGCGGCCGACGATGGGGAAGAGAGGAAGAAGAAGAAGAGAGGAGGAAGAAGAGTGGAAGACGGGGAACAAAGTGCATTAAATCTCAATCTACTATATCTAAATAGGAGCCCCCCACTATGTGATTTCTCTTGACATGCAAGCTGTCCACCTCAGCGGTCCCACCAAATCAGCGACTCTTCCATGTATAATGCCACCTCATGCGTTGCATTACCAGCAGGAGCTAAAGGGACGGAAACAGAATCCCAACAGAACGGACCGAACAGAAGGCCAGCATACAGAACTAACAGAAGGCCAGCATACAGAACGACCTCTTTCCACAATAAAATGCTAGAGCCCTGTCACAAGCGAATCCATTGATCCTTCTTCCTACAGATTATTTTCCTCGACGTCCTGGCGGCTGGGCTCCTGTCTGTGTGCGGGCGCTCATTCGAAACGACCGCCGGTCCAGCTCACCTCCGTGGCTCTCAAAGGATTCTCTCTGTCTATGCCCTCTCCTCCTTTTGTTTGTGTCCATTCTAGCGAAGGTAGCTTCGGCATCCTACTGGGAGTTTTGCTCCGGTCGATTCGCCGAAATCCATCCGGCGGCTCGGGTCAGAGTTAGGTGTATTTTCGTCCTTGGAGGACGATCTGGTAGCCATGCCCGCGTTAGCCTGGCCTTGGAGTAGATGCGAAGCCGGGCAGGGATTATTTCCGGCCTGCAAGGGAAACGGCTGGCGGGGCCTCCATTCACAATGACGACTTGGAGGAGCGCTGGATCCTGCTCCCACTACAAAAAAATACACTTCCGTGATGATACGTGTTTGTCACAGTAGGTCGCGTTTTTTGTCATGCATGTACATCCATGACAAATTTATGACAAAATCAAGATAGTCATACCTGTGCTGTCGTAGAGGTGTTCCATGACATTACCAAAATTATCATCACGGAAGTGTCCACTTCCATGATGATAAATCGCGCATCATAGAAGTGCTTTCGTCAAGGGTGACCGACACGTGGCATCCACCGTAACGGAACGCCGTTAAGCTATCGGGTCGGGTTTTGGATCCGATAACCCGTTAACAGCCCCGACCAATGGGGATTTTCCACGTGTAAAATCATCATTGGCTAGAGGAAACACGTGTCGGCTCATCGTTGGGACAGATGTCATCCACTCACTGGACAGAAGGCGCCTATGATACGTTGACACGTGGCATGACCCAACAGTGGCCCATTCCTGTGAAAAGGCCGGCCCGTTTGACTTGGTCAAAAGCTGGCGGGCCGGCTCATGGAAAGCCTGTTAACGGCCTGTTCGCATATAGCCCATTTACAACCCGCTAACCCAAGGCCCGTTATGCCCTATCCGAATTAGGCCCAGTAGCGTCATCTGGGCCATCCAATAAGATTCCAGCCCGTTTTCACTTCTGGCCCATGTATAGCCCATGACGTCTTTCGGCCCATATGAGGCCCTTTGTAACTCTTGGCCCATTAGCGGCCCATGCTAAAACTGGCCCGTAATGAACAATGTATTACTTTACACCCATTAATGGCCCGTGGTTAAACTGGCCCGTAATGAACAGTGTATCACTTTATACCCATTAACGGCCCGTTATTCCATTGGGCCGTTTCCAGCCCAAGTTAACTTTCGGCCTTTTGAGGGCCCATTTATTCTTGGGCTCATTTGCAGCATTCAGTTACTTACGGCCCGTTACTGTCATTTTCTGCTTGTGGGCCAAATTCAGCCCGTCGTTACAGTCGGCCCGTTTGTGGACCGTTAGTCTGTTGGGCCATTTTCATAGCATCACCAAATACGGCCTATTAACGATGGCCCGTTATGGTCGGCCCATGAACGGCGATTCCAACTCTAGCCCGTTTACGGCCATAATGCGGTCTGTTTGGCCCATGTTTGGCCAATCGATCTTACGGCCCGTATAAGGCCCGTTGATGATACGGCCCGCAGAAGGCCCATTGTTTCTACGGCCCGTAGAAGGCCCATTGTTTCTACGGCCCATAGAAGGCCCACTTTTCTACGGCCAGTAGGAGGCCCAGTGTCACTACAGTAAATATTAGCCCATGGTTATTGTGGCCTAGATTTAAAAAATAGGTTATTGCAGCCACTAGCTAACCGCGGAAAAAGAACTACAATGACTACAAGAAAACAAATAAACAAGACAACAAGGAAATAAATAAGCAAGCAACTAACACTAGTCTATCACGGCTATTACACATATTACATCCACTGGGCATCAAAGTTCGCCACCAGTGCAAATATAGGGAACAAAGCAGCATATCATATACATTGGTTGTCAAAGTTGGCGACCAGCGCAAATAAACGCCGCAGCAAAACAAATCCAGAACTGAAACCACTTCAGAAGATCTCAAGAAACAATATCCTGGGTACCCATAATGCTAGCAAGATGCCTAGCAAGCTTATTAACTTTCTCTTGTTTGGCGCTTAAATCCTCCAGCGCTTGCTATTGCACCAGAAAATATGCATCTGAATTTTGCAGGGACTTCCTAAGTCCTTCAGCTTCCTGTCGCAGCACATCTGATCGATGTCTTTCAACTTGAAGTTGAGACTCAAGAAGACGAACTGATTCAGGCAGCGAGTTCGAAGAGCTTGTGCCAGCAGTAGTGGCCAGTAACTCGAACACTACATCAAGACAGGACTTTTGGGTTCCCTCACTGTCGTCAAGATAGTTTTTATCAGCTTTCTTGGAGACCAACAGGGATGTCTCACTATCTTGAACCTTATCTGCATTACTTCCTTTACCATTGGATAACGCGGTACTGTTCTCCAATATTTTGTCCGCATTCTAAAAGAGAAACAAGCAGACACATCACATGTTTACCATGTTGTATATGAAACTCATTTTGGTAAATGAGTTCAGTAGTAAAGTGGACAGGATAACAGCATGAAACAAACATATATCTATGTACCATGGTCACTTTATGGTCTATATCACTCTAGTTTTTGTTGCCAAATCAAGATAGAGACACAGTTCAAATAATATTTGTTCAAGACAAAGCAGAATAGACAGAATATAAGTGTGGGTAACTATAGAGCAATAACAACACTTGTAATGTGCATGACATGAGAACATAACTGTTTATTCAATTGAAACTGAAATCAACATAGAGCAGGTTACAACAGCAAACCAGATAAAGAAACAGGTTTAAAATATACCTGTTGCGCCATTGGAGTTTCAATTCCATCCTTCAAATTTGAAAATAGTTGGTATGAGTAAATACAGTAATGCAAGAGCAAAGGAGTATGAACCATAGCTACAGAACCTGACCTGAGAACAAATCTTCTTCTCCTTTAAGCGTTGAGTTGGGATTCGGAGTGGTGGTCCTCGTGCTTTGGGCACTGCAGTTCCCTTACTAACTGCTCATGTTTGGGTGCTCTGTGGTGGAGACGGTGTTGTGTCAACTGGAACTGGGTTACTATCTGCCGGGGTTGGGGTTAGAAGGGGTGTAGCTGGTTCTCTGTCCAACTGGGTAGGGGTACAATCTGCAAGAGTCTGGGTTATGTGTGGTGGATCTGGTCCTTGGGCAAGTACAACCGTGGTTCTATCTACATCAACTGGTAGCACTATCTTTTCTGAAGACCGTGTTGTTACTCCCTTAGATACTGCCATCACGCTCTCCAATTCAAATGGCTGATAAACAAGAAAAGTAATTGAAAGTATAGACATTGTATGATAGACAGGTGCAATGGATAGTGGGGAATAAAAGAGGGCATGAAATAATTCATATTTATGTTGTCTAACCAAATAGGATAGCATGACACAATTTCACATATATGATGGCTAACTAAACAGGATAGCATGACACAATTTCACATTATGATGGCTAACTAAAAAAGATGGAAAGACATAGTTCAAAATATGAGACTATGTAAACAGGATGACATGACATAACTATATAATGTGTTTATTAAATAGGTTGGCATGCCATAATTCACATACATTCACGGATAGAATGCCATAATTCAAAATATGATGACTGTAAACACTAAACAGGATGAGATGATAGAACTATATGATGTCTTTATTAAATGGGTTGCCATGCCATAATTCAGATAGATGATGTGTATGTACTATGTAAACATGATGGCATGATATAATTCAAATATATGATTTATATAGTAAGCAAGTAAGCAGATGGCAATCCATATATGATGTAAAAACTAAGCAATGCAAGACAACATGCATGACATGGGTAATATAACCCTGCCAAGTTTCAGCATAGACCTCAGGGGGGAAATAGGACTGGTCATCAGTCTCTAAATCCTCCTCTGAGGAGCTCTCTGTAACCAGCAAGATGTCTGCTTCAACAGGTAGCATTGTCTACTCTGAATACCTTGTTTTCACTCCAGATACTTCCATCACCGCTTCAAATGGCTGATGCACAGGAAGAGTAGTTGAATATACAAACGTTGTCGACAAATGGAACACGTAATACAAAAAATGATAGCATGATATAATTCACATACATGATGATTGGCTAAACAGCATGGCATTGCATAATTCACATATATAATGCCTTTGCAACAAGATAGCATTGTATAACTCACATATATAATGTCTTGCAACAAGATGGCAATGCATAATTCACATATATGGTAATTAGACACTGAACAGGTGGCATTCACACAAAGCATGTCTAAACTAACCAAATGACATAGCAACGCGAGGCACCATACGCACGATATGAGCAACATAACCCTGCCAAGTTAGAGCATACACCTCGGGGGGGGGGGGAATAGGACTGGTCATCTGTCTCTGAATCCTCCTCTGAGGAGCTATCCATAACCAGCGAGATATGCGCTTCGTCAGATAGTATAGTCTGCTCTGAAGACCTTGTTTTCACTCCAGAATTTGCCATCACTGTGTCAAATGGCTGATGCACACGAAGAGCAGTTGAATGTACTAACATTGTTGACAAATGTAATATGTAACAAAAAAAGGATGGCCTGATATAATTTACATATAAGATGATTGGCTAAGCAGGATGGCATTGCAAAATTCACATATATGATGCCCGGCTAAACAAGATGGCGTTGCATAATTCACATAAACGATGAATAAACTAAACAGATGGCATTCGCACAAAGGATGTCTAAACTAAGCAGATGACATATTTGATGTATAAAGTAAGCAATGCAAGACATCATATGCATGATATAATCAACATCAGCATGCCAAGTTAGAGCGAAGACCTCAGGGGGTAAATAGGAGTTGTCTTCTCCTTCTGAATCCCCCTCAGAACAGATATCTTCCTCTCGGTTAGAATCCAAAATGCGTGGAGGGGGGGGGCTGCCTTTGCGCCTACCATGGAGCGACGCTGCATGAAATTTTATTGCCACGCAAGGCTCGTCTCTTTTGCTCTACATGTTCAGTTCCATTGTTTACAATAACTGTCATGCATAGGAATAAAACATAGTGAGATTATGTAAGGAGTGCATGCAGAAATCTAGAGTGATGGTAGCAACCTGTGGATAGACCCAAAACCAATAATAGCAGGCAGATAATGGCTTTAGTTAAAAAATACAGATAATGGCTTCTTTACTGTTTGTTTCCCACCCAACATGAAACTCATAGTAGACACCGGAGATTAACCATATAGTAGATAGATACTATTGATAGCGGCCCCGATATGTACCCCACAACCATTTAAAAACTCAAGTTTGACCATTAGTTTGGAGCTGACTCAGAGTCTAATCGGTGAACAGGACGATAAAATAGCATGTAATATTAAGCGATGCATAACGTAAGCAGACACGAAAGAGTGCGCCCTCTCTTGCGGACCCTGTAGTCCTCGAGGTCATCTGCTCGGTTGATGATGGTAATGCAGTTTTCATGGCTGCCAGCGGCGGGGAAGAAGATCTGAGGCAGCGAAAGACAGTCTGGAGGCCGGATCCCTGCTGTGCTGGACCCTTCTGTCGTTGGAGCAGCTGAGCTGGGATGGACGACGGCGCAGCAGGAGCGCGACAAACCACGCAAGGTTTTCTTTGACAACTATCTGTAAGAGAAGTAATTCTGTAAGGGCTCGTTTGAATTGGAGGATTCCAACAATGCAGGGATAGGAAATAGACAGGAATAGGATAGGAATGCACGTGCAAAACAGAGAATTTAAAAACACAGGATTTCTGCCAATCTGGGTGTTTGATTCACAACAATTGGAAGATCACAGGATGCAAAGAAGCATGGTGAGATTAAGTCAAACCACAAGAAAATGTACGTTTACAATGCTATTATGCTACTATCTCTTAGTCTTGTGCTTCATGAATAGGAATTTGAAAAGGAGGACAAGTGAAAATTAAAATTCCTACGTTTTTTCTTTCAAGGAGACACTAAAGGAACAAATCCGTGTGCTCAGTGGACAATATATATAACATGTAGAGTAAAAAAGAGATGCAACAAGTGTACAACCTCTTTGGCGAAGCCATGTCAATCTCAGCGTGATTGGGTTGGCCGGTCAGGATGCTCCGGCTGACTTTGTTGTCGGAGGAGGGGAAGAAGATCTTAGGCGTCTGGAGATGGAGCCCGAGGTACTGCTCCGCTGTGATGGAGGGTTTCGTCGTTGGAGCAGCTCTGGTGAGTTGTACGACGCCGAGGCTGAAGCAGGACAAGAGAGACAAGGAACAACGTTAACCTGAGTGGAATTCTAATAGCATCTCCAATACATGACGTAAAATACATAACCACAAAGTGCTAGATGTAAAATACATCAGCCGCTCATCTCTGAACTTAACTGTCGAAACTAAACTTAACTGTCGAAACTGAACTTAACTGTCTAAACTGAATTTTGCTGTCGAAACTGAATTTTGCTGTCGAAACTGAACGCACTAGCAAGGTGAGGCTACACGTCGGTCGACTGACTTTTTCATCTCTGGTCAATCGATTTTGCAGCCGTTGGATACGAAATCAAGGGCCTGCGGTTCATCTTCAACCTCCACCCCCCTGAGCCGCCAACCACCACCGGCCAAACAGCAGCCCCCCGCCGCCCGGGGCCGGCGGTGCGCCGCCCCGCCCGCCCCGAAAACACTCCCCATCGCTGGTCCGCCGCCGCCCCGGCCATCCCTCTAGGCCCCCCATGCCGAGCTTTTTCTCCAGCAATCCCCACGCCACCGCCCCGCCAACGCCCCGCCACCGCCGGCGACCACCGCCCCCATCCTGAACCCTAAGATAGATAGTGGGGTACCTCTCTGGCGAGCCCCCTTCCCCGCTGCGGCTGGTTCTTCCTTCACCCCGGCGAGCCCCCCACCCCCTGAAAATCGACTGACCCAAAAGTCGATTCAGTCGACTGAAGTGTAGCTAAATTGGAGCAGCATCGCAAGCAAGAGCAAGAGCGAGAGCAGCAGCGCGAGCAAGAGCAATAGCAAGAGCAGACCAGGCAGGGGACCGAGAGCAAGAGCAGAGCAGCAGCGCGAGCGAGAGCTAAAGCAGCAGCAGCGCCTACTGATGTGGACGTCGCCGCCGAGGGAGCGACGCCGTGGAGGAAGTGGCCGGCGACGCCGCCGTGGATGGAGCCGCGCCGTGTCGGCTCAGGACCGAGCGCCGGCAGCACCGTGAGATCGAATCAAGAAGAAAATGCGGCGATTAGTGTACAACCTCTTTGGTGGCGCCGATTAGGCCGCAGCTTCATCCGAGGAAACGGTGATGATGATGCTCTTCCGGTGGTGCAGGTGAAGACGGCGGTGTGGGAATGGAGGTGGCGCGAAAGACGAGGGGAACATCGGGGCAGCTCCTTGGAGGTGGAGGACGGGGTGGCTGAACCGGCGGGACGATGAGATCGACGACGGATCCTCATCCGGTACGGTGGATGAGGGACGTCGAGGTGTTGCTGTGGACGACGTCGTCGGGGAAGAGGCTCCGGCTGACTTTGTTGTCGGAGGAGGGGAAGAAGATCTTAGGCGTCTGGAGATGGAGCCCGAGGTACTGCTCCGCTGTGATGGAGGGTTTCGTCGTTGGAGCAGCTCTGGTGAGTTGTACGACGCCGAGGCTGAAGCAGGACAAGAGAGACAAGGAACAACGTTAACCTGAGTGGAATTCTAATAGCATCTCCAATACATGACGTAAAATACATAACCACAAAGTGCTAGATGTAAAATACATCAGCCGCTCATCTCTGAACTTAACTGTCGAAACTAAACTTAACTGTCGAAACTGAACTTAACTGTCTAAACTGAATTTTGCTGTCGAAACTGAATTTTGCTGTCGAAACTGAACGCACTAGCAAGGTGAGGCTACACGTCGGTCGACTGACTTTTTCATCTCTGGTCAATCGATTTTGCAGCCGTTGGATACGAAATCAAGGGCCTGCGGTTCATCTTCAACCTCCACCCCCCTGAGCCGCCAACCACCACCGGCCAAACAGCAGCCCCCCGCCGCCCGGGGCCGGCGGTGCGCCGCCCCGCCCGCCCCGAAAACACTCCCCATCGCCGGTCCGCCGCCGCCCCGGCCATCCCTCTAGGCCCCCCATGCCGAGCTTTTTCTCCAGCAATCCCCACGCCACCGCCCCGCCAACGCCCCGCCACCGCCGGCGACCACCGCCCCCATCCTGAACCCTAAGATAGATAGTGGGGTACCTCTCTGGCGAGCCCCCTTCCCCGCTGCGGCTGGTTCTTCCTTCACCCCGGCGAGCCCCCCACCCCCTGAAAATCGACTGACCCAAAAGTCGATTCAGTCGACTGAAGTGTAGCTAAATTGGAGCAGCATCGCAAGCAAGAGCAAGAGCGAGAGCAGCAGCGCGAGCAAGAGCAATAGCAAGAGCAGACCAGGCAGGGGACCGAGAGCAAGAGCAGAGCAGCAGCAGCGCCTACTGATGTGGACGTCGCCGCCGAGGGAGCGACGCCGTGGAGGAAGTGGCCGGCGACGCCGCCGTGGATGGAGCCGCGCCGTGTCGGCTCGGGACCGAGCGTCGGCAGCACCGTGAGATCGAATCAAGAAGAAAATGCGGCGATTAGTGTACAACCTCTTTGGTGGCGCCGATTAGGCCGCAGCTTCATCCGAGGAAACGGTGATGATGATGCTCTTCCGGTGGTGCAGGTGAAGACGGCGGTGTGGGAATGGAGGTGGCGCGAAAGACGAGGGGAACGTCGGGGCAGCTCCTTGGAGGTGGAGGACGGGGTGGCTGAACCGGCGGGACGATGAGATCGACGACGGATCCTCATCCGGTACGGTGGATGAGGGACGTCGAGGTGTTGCTGTGGACGACGTCGTCGGGGAAGAGGCTCCGGCTGGGTGGCGGACGGAGCAGGGTGTGGGGTTTCGTCGCGGGTTTTCGCGGCCTCGATGTACGAATGGGTGGGCGGATGGGATGGCAGTGGGGAACCATGGCTTAGAGACGCGCTTGTCAGAAATGTGGGGTAAGTTATGAAAGTACCCCCACCGATTTGAAGCGGTTCTTTCGGTTCAGGGGTACCACGGGCATTTCGCGTGTCGGGATTTCACAGGAGGTGGGAGTTTTCATGCGCGTTGTAATTTCAGAATAGCAAGGCGCGGGTTGAGATGGAGGGAGTTGTCGCAGCACAATGAGACAAAGATATATCTTAAATATTTCGGGCTAACAAGGCGCGGGTTGAAATTTCCGGACAAGCCTAACGTGTACTGTACCAAATCAATGCGCACTACAAATGTCATTCAAAACTTTGAATTCATGTTATGTTCAATTAAAATATTTCGCTACGTGTATAATGCATGCAACCTACTACTCAAATGAATGTTTTAGTGCATTCCAAACGTATATACTACCACTTCAATATGAACTAAATTTGAATTCGTTTCTCTATTTGAATAAGATCTACAGTAATGATTTTTGTGAAGTCAAAGCGTTTGAATTCGTTTCTCTGTTTTAATAAGATCTACAATCATCATTATTGTCAAGTTAAACCATCGTTTGTGTATTATGTTCACAACACACCACATGATTAGTCTCGAGTTACATATGAACTATGTGTACTATATGAACTCGAACTAGATTTTTTGAATCCACTTTATTTTGATTTCAAATCACATTACATTTCTAGCTCTAGCTAGATCTTCATAATCTAAACCATGTCTCATATGTATAATGTGTTTATCACATTATGTATGGTGCCCCGCCCCCTACGCCTACAAGTATTTAGATGTGAGTTGCAAACACCACACATTACCACAAATTCAAATAAAATGTGAGAATGTTCGATATATAGTATTGTTTAGATTGTTCGATATTTAGTTGTAAGTTGCAAATGCCACACATTATCACAAATTCAAATAAAATGTGAGATTGTTTGATGTATAGTATGGTTTAGATTGTTCGGCATTTAGCTGTGAGTTGCAAACGCCATGCATTATCACATTATGGTATAACATGTGCACAGCACGTGTATCACCGCTATATTCATGCATGCAATGTTTAAAACACTATGATCTCCTATTCAAATATATGAATCTGCTTTCATATCAAATTATGATCTTTGTTAGTCTCTTACACCCACACAATCCTCTAACCTTTGTAGCTACCACTAACTTTCTCTCGTGCATGCACACGCCCTCCTCGTCCTCCCCCTCCCTCGGCATTCTATCCACCGGGCACATTCATTTTTTTCTTTAGGTCGTTCTCCGAGAGTCTCCACAACTCCTTTCTGACACACACCGATCGATAAACCTCTCCAGCGATGCCTGCCTACAACATACACACACACCTTCAATCTCCTCCTTTATGTGTCCTTGCCTCGTGTCTCTCAGACGGTCAGACACACGTGTAAACTCTCGCCCCTCTTTTCATCGATCTCACAACCGCACACTCCTCCCCCTATCTAGCTAGTAGTTGGGCCTCTCGCACCACCTCCTAGCTCCATTCTCTCTGTCTATCCGTCTCGCTGGGCCTTATTTGCCTCTAACAAATGGACGTACACCGACCGATCTCTCGCTATACATATAGCTAGCTAGGTCCTTATAACTCATTTTTACCCACACGTCAATCGATCTACCTCATTAGTTGTGTCTCTCCCTTCCTCCGACAAACAACAATTGATCTACCGATCTAGTTAGGTTTTCTTACCAAACACATGGTTCCCCTTCATCATCCATGGATGCGTCCCGATAGATCTATCACACACAGGCACACACAGAAACACATCCCCACTCTTATTGATAACATTGCAGTTCCACCCTCAGTTTGTCTAGTAGGCCTCTCCCACTATCTTCGAGAATCAACTCCATCACCCATCCAGCACTCTACCCCTCTCCCTCCCTCTCCCTCCCTCTCTCTCTCCTCTCTCTCTCTCTGTCCCATCATATTTCCCGTCCTTCAGTTATGTATGGATGTCGACCAATCTCCCTCAAGACATAGCTGGGTCTCTCCTTCTCAACACATATAAGAGTCGTTCTACCTCTATAGTTAGGCCTCTGCCTACCCCTCCCCCCCACACACACCGATACATCGAGCTCTCTAGTCGTGTCTCCCTGCCACACACAAACTTGACATGTGCCCTCTAACGTTCCGATAGGCCAGTCGCCCTATATCTTTGTGTGACAGCCTGGTTTTTGCCCTTTCTTATTTGCTTGAAATTTCATTTGAAAGTTTTTGAAACTTGGAGTTTCTGAATCTTTTCATTTGGACTTAAACACTTGGGCATCCTTGGCTTTCACCCAAGTGTTCACTTCTCTCCCAAACCATCACTTCACTTCTGATCCACCACAAAATAACCTTTGGAATATTTTTCTTAAATGAAAAATATTCATTTTCTCTCAAAAACCCTAAGCCAGATATGTTTGCTTCAAGGCAACCCTAATTTTTATGGCTCAGGAAATTCTAAGATAATTCACAAATATTCTAGGGACCCTAGGGCACCTCCCTGAGCAAAAATATTTCATCACTTTTTGGAATATTTTTGCTACAGAAAATCTTTTCTGTTCTGGACAGAAATGGTGGTTTCTACAGCAACTACCATTTTACTTGCTCCATTTGACGTGAACTTTCTTATGCATCTTTACCTTAGTAACTTATTACTAGCCTCCAAAGCACAGCCCCAAACTCCCAGCCATTTGACCACAGTAACATCACAAAGTTACTGACCAGAAACTTACCTGGCTTGTAAAATCTTCTCTACTACACCTGGATCCAAACCAAACCGTGGTGAACTTCAAAACTACCACGAACAACATGCCAGACATGAATTTTGGACGAAGGCTGGCTTGAGGAGAGAGTTCGTGCGGTGACCACGCGTGTCCACGATGCCAGGCATGCGTGTCGACGCGCTCTGGGTGCCGCCGAACGCTCTGTTCGCGCGTGCTTGCTTCCCCCGCCTGCCCAACCATGCCAAACCTCGCCACCATCATTGTCTCGACATCCTTAACTCCACCCTAGCACTCGCCGACGCCGGAGCTCGCCACAGCGAGCACGGGCAAGGTCCGGCCAGCCCAACAGTGCGGGCGCACTGTGCTCGTCGTCACCCCCCTTGATCCTGTGCTCGTCTCCGCTCGCCCACAGTGGCCGCGTGACCTCCGTCGCCTTCTCCCCCTCTCACTGACGCAGCTCGTCGCCGGGCGCCGTGGACAGGTGTCCACCGGCGGAGCCCGAAGCACCCTCGCCGCTCGCCTATAAATAGAGCCACCCCCAGCCTCCTCGAGCACCATCCAGCACTCACACACACCCCACGATCGAGTAGGAAGCTGTAGCCCGGCCGGGCAAGCCTCGGGCCGCCGTCCCCGAGCTCGAGCACGCCGGCGATCCCCTCTGGTCGCCGCGGTAGCTCCAGCCCCTCCCAGGCCTGGGCGACCCCTCCAAGGCCTCCGCCTCTCTCCAGTGAGGCCATCTCGCCCGCTTGGAGCCTCTGGAGCGGCCTCTGCTCGCCGTCTTCCTCAACTCCGACGACCTCCTCGTTCTGCCTCCGCTCGCGAGCTAGATTCCGACGCCGTCTGACCACCCCTAGCCACGCTACGGGTACGGGCAGGTGCGCCTCGACCTCCTCTTGCCATCCCTCCCTCTCGTTTGGGCCAAGGAGCCCTCGTCGCCGGCGAGAGCTCTGGCGAAGCCGCGGCCCTCTCTGTTTCTCTCTCCCTCTTCCCCCACCTGACTAGCGGGGCCTGCTAGTCAGCCACTTAGTACACGCGCGAAGCGGTACGAGTGGTGGCGCCCCTGGGCTTTACGCCTTCGACGTCACCCCCCAGCTGTTTCTTTTATTCAAATTCATTTATATTCCAGAGAGCTTCAAACAATTTTAACTTTTTAACCATAAGTCCAAATGAGATGATTCTTTTTGCATTGTGTTCTTTGAAAGGAAATCTAACAGCTCACCAAAGATGAGATTTTTCTGAGCTGTTTAGAATTTCTGGTGAATTTCAGAAGTGTTCTTGATATTCTCTTTTTGTGTTTAAAATTATTTTCAGAAGGTGAGGCTTGTCTTGAGGATCACCAGAAGGCTTGTGAACCTCATCTGTACTAAGGCAAGCCACAGCAACATTTTCATAATGCCATTTCAATATTTGTGATTTTCTCACTTAAATGAAATGATTAACCCATGCATTTAAATAATTATTGAATTATTTGTATTCTGTTAAGTATTGGTCAGTTGTTATGCTTGATTTACAGAATAGTTGAAACTAGTTTAAGTGGGTAAAGCAAGTTAAAAATTTATTTGAGGTGATGTTAGAAATAATTTTGTTATGCATGTTAGTAATTATGTAAAGCTTTGTGTTTGCATTCTTAAATTGATAAAAATTTGTTAGAAAATATTCTGTTAAATACTTGTTTAATCATATTATTTGTCTTACAGAATGTTTGAATCCAACTTAGTGATAAAGAAATTAAGAGTGGTGATATTGATATCTTTTGGTTAAGCATATGAAAGATTTATCGGAGTTACTTTTTTTGCGTAGGAAATTAATAGAACTTGTTGCAAAAATATTTTGGTTAAGTTGTGAGTCATTTTGAGCAAGTAGAGTAATATGAGTTGTTGACGTTTATGCTTCGTGTGCATATGGATGACGTCGGTCATTTTTATTAATATGTGATGCATGTGTTGTTTTGCATTTCATGGCATGCTATGACACTAGTAATTTTTAGTTTAAAGATTAATCCTGAATATAATTCAACTTGAATATATCGTTGACTGGGTCATGGTGCCGCTGAATCGAGTTTCTTTCCAGTGCAACCACATTTGCCTTGTGGGAGGCCTTGATTCGGTCCATTGACACGGCCTCTGGTCGGTGCCTCCATCTAGGGAAGATTATGTTGTGCTTGCCCTGGCCCGGTAAGCACACATAATCTTGTGTGCTCGTTGATGAGATTATGGTACCGAGTCCCCGAGTGGGAGTGTTTTGACCACGACGGTGGTCGGGGTGTCTTTGGTAGACACGGGGCCACCCAGGACCAGCCCGTTGGGAATTTGGGTCGGAGCGGCCGGGAGAGTGTTGCGGCAATGGAGGGGTTTTGTCGGAATGCCGTTGGTCCACCCGAATGGGAATGCGAGGCCATGGGTTCCGTAGTGTGGGTACAGTGTGCTACCTCTCCAGAGTGTATAATCTATCGATAGCCGAGTCCACGGTCACGGACACCTCGTACTAGATCCCACCATGAGTCAACGCTTAATAAAAATTGCACACTAAGCTATGAACTTTGCATTGTCAATGCATGGCAGAAAGGCCATCGAGGTATTTGGGACCAAATGATGGTCGTGGTTGTGATCGCCGTAAGGATCACGAGTTGTTCTTGAGAAAGACCACTATGGTGGTGTGTTTGTGGTCCAGAGATGATCACAGTTGGTAAGCTGTCCTGAGGGACGTTCGGGCTTGATCACAGCATGTTGACATAAAATGTTGCATTATTAATAATTGGTTAAATATCATGATATTGTTTGTCATTATGATTATGCTTGTTGTGATCTTGCAAGTACGTTCAATGTACTGACCTGGCGTGTCATGCCAGATTTCAGGAAAGTCTCGTTGGAAAGGAGCGCTGTTCGAGTCTAGATCGTGTCCACATCAGTGTCCCTGTGATATGGAGCTTCCGCTACAACGTTAATCCGCGGCCACGTAGTTGTTCGAGTCGAGGCCCTTTTATGTTCACTAAATAATGTACATATTGTTCCGCCGCACCGAGTGTGCCGCTTGGCCTCGACCACTGTTGTAATATGAACTCTGTTCCGCTAGCATCAATAAAGCGGTTGTTTTCTGTACCAATATGTTGTGTGTTGCCAGAAGACATGATCTCTGGGCTGGCAATGCAGGGTAAACCGGTCGCTCTGAGCCAGGGTGCCACACTTTGACTTGCACACACACACAATTTCGATGGCTCTCTTCATCGATCTCGCAGCCACCCACTTGATCCTCTCTTCGACTCTATCGATAGCTATGACCGCTCCCTCTCTTCTCGTGGATTGCCCGACCCTCTCTGTATGATATGGATAGGCCTCCATTTCACACACATTGCATGCAAAATTTTGTTTGAGATGTCATCGACACATATTCTCACAAATAATTCACGAAATCAACCCCCACCCCACCCCCACCCCAAAACAAAAAACACTCACGAACGCGGTTTGTATCTCTCACACACACGCACGTAGGTGGGGGACGTGCACGAAGAGAAGAGGTGCATGCACGGCGCACGTACTCCCGTCTCTTTCCCAACCACACCCGCGCGGGTACACGGTGGAGCTCATTTCTTTACGAAAAAGGCAGCCCACGTGGTAATTTGGCACGTGTACTGGTTGTCCACTTGGTGGAGGGAGGATCGTCTACCACGGGTGAACAAACAAATTGCGACTTGACGTGTTATGTTAAAAAAAGAGGCAAACCATGTGGGGCCTACCTTAGAGGCAAGGCTCTATACACTGGAGTACTTTTGATGTGTCCCGTCAACTCGCAGAACGAGGAGAAGCTTGCTTAGTACGCCGTCTCCCCTGCCCACGGGCGCGGTGGCTCACAGGATGAGGTGAAGCTTGCTCCGCCTTACGCCCGCTCCCTCGCCCATGCACGCGGTGGCTCGCAGGCCGAGGAGAAAAATTTACTACTCCCACCGTTTACTCCTCGTCCCTACTACCTTAGTTATAGAGATTATATCATATTGTTTGGAATATATATGTCCTTTAGTAGATTTCAATATGAACTACTAGTACATACTCCAAACACTGATGTATATAGACGTATTTTAGAGTGTAGATTCACTCATTTTGCTCCGTATGTAGCACTCTCCCTCGCCCCTCGACCCTCGCCCACGTGGTGGACGTGCAGCAATTCATTCGGTCTCATATAGCCAGAACGATATATACTGCACTACCATTTGCTCGACTTCCCGAAGAGGCGAAGAGCCAATCGCAAGGTTAATATTTTGGAGATGCCAAGCGCAAGGTTATAGGAGAACGAGTAGTAGGTGCCGCGTCATTTATAAATAAAGTTTTTTTTCTTCAGTGGCACGTACGCAATATGATAGGTTCATATGGAGAGAAAAGGAAACCGCTCCACTATATACATAGTCAGGATGGGCCAGCCTACACGGTTGCTTGCTGGGGTTGCTCTCTTCACACTCTCTCGCACAAAATGACTGTGGCCACATCTCTAACATCCCGGCGGATCACGTCCGCTTGGGGAAGGGGTGGATGCTTAGTGTAGATGCGGTGGCCGTCACCGACGGTGAAAACCCACTGTCGGCACGTCCCGATCAGGGGTCCCCGTCGTTCTCTCTCACAAAGCCGGTGAGGTTGCCTTCGTCCCTTGCTCACTGCCGCGACGTGGGCAGTTGCCGCCTCCCGCCACCCTCCTCAAGGTTGAGCTACGTCCCTCAGGTACAACTCCCTTTACAACCGGCTTGCACCACTGCTCCAGCTGCCCACATCACTCCCTGTGGATATTTCTCTACTTCTTTGCCCCGCACAGACCTCTACTGGCTTCTACGTACTGTATTTGTGATGAGTTTATGTCTCATCAACTAGTCCCAGTAATCTTATTCTAATCACGCTTCTTCAATTTCTTTGCCACAAGGATGCTCATCTCGATTTTGGTGAAACTGCACAAAATGATCCGATGGTCAAAAGGTTGCAAACTTCATTTATTAGGAAGCTCGAACATTGCCAGCAAATTGAAGCCTGGTCAGGGTTCATGCTTCAAGGGCTAGGGACTGCAAGGATCGTTTTTTTCTTTAGCTGCCTCTGTTCCAAAATAAGTGTCAACTTTAGTAGTAGTACAACTTTGTACTAAAGTTTGCACAAAGTTGAGACACTTATTTTGGAACGGAGGGAGTACATATTTGCTATGATATGTCAATCATTGAGATGCAATAGCATGCATGTTAGTCTCCTTTGTATTTGATGAAATGTTGCAACGGGCAACCTTGGACGCAAGATACATGTAACAGGAGTTGGAAGCTTCATAGCATTGTACAAATTTATCTCGCTGATAAATTACAGTACGTACTATACTAGTACTTCCTCCATTCCTAAATATAAGTCTTTGTAGAGATTTCACCATGAACCACATGCGGATGTATATAGATGCATTTTAAGTGTAGATTCATTCATTTTGTTCCGTATGTAGTGGAATCTCTAGAAAGACTTATCTACTAGTAATAGCTAGCCCCCACTACTAGGAATTCTCTATCCTCTCCTTGAGCCACATCATCAAAATTGATGTAGCCGTTAGATGAAGTAAATTAGTCCATAATAGCCGTCTGATCTAGACGTTGAGAGGCTCCGCACTAAGCCACATGCAAGCATGCAGAAATACCGTGGCACATGCATGTGAGTGGGTTTTAAATCACATCAACATGTCTGCATGCAAGCATGCACCAGTAGCATGCATGTAAGTGAGCTTTTAAGTCCCATTAACATGTCAAAAAGAAAAATATAATCCCATTATGCAGTAGGAGTTGGCTGATCTTTTTTCCTTACGTGGGATGATCTAAATGATGATGGGAGTTTATTTAGTTTGGCTACCACATTTGTCATGCGGTTGTAGAGTTTTTTTAGTTCTATGAAATCGATAATTTTGTGCAGAGAGATATACCGCTGTTCTGCGGCAACGCGCGGGGACTCATCTAGTAATATTTAGGAACGGAGGGAGTACTATGTAAAGAGTTAGGTGTCGCACGGTGATAGTGTGAGGTGGGCCATGTAATCACTGAGCCTGCGTGTTTGCACTGCTCTTGCACGCCTCTGCTGTAAGAATGGAGAAAATTGTAATCTAGTAGTAGTACCTCCTTTCGCCGAAAGCGTGGGACATCCAGCAGTCCTACCACCTCAGTAATAAAGACCAATGAGCCGTCAAATCACATAGACCCAGCAGTAAGTTGGACGGACGAAGCAACCATCACTCTTGCGCCAGTGAGAGGTCGCATCCGCTCTGCCCGGGCATGAATGCGGCACCGATTCTTTGGAGCGGCGCTGATCGTTTCTGGCGGGAAGCGCGCACGGGCGATGGAGCGGGCGTGGCAGCTGTCCACATGTCCCTACCGGACACGCCCGGAAACGAGAGGATGCACTGACTCTCGCGGCTAAAATCGCACACTACACAACATCTCTCTGTAGGAGTAGGTCGATCTGTCGCTCTCTCTAACACACACTTGCTGTTAACACACACACACACGCACACGCACGCACCTTGGTCCCGTTGCACCTTCTAACGTGACTTATTACACCTAGACGGAGGGAGTAGTAAGTATACGAGATACGGTGGCACACTGACTTAAGTCGAATACAAGTGCCCAAAATTTGTGTGCATGTTATAATAAGGATTCACTTAAATAGTACGTGAGCGAACAGAGGGATCAATTGGACAGTGTTCCCGAGCAGTAGCGAGATGTGTGAGGTAAGATACACCGCTGGCGCTTTTAATTTTTCTTATTAATTTGTTTGTTTCACCCTCTGACTGGTGGGACCCAACGTACTACGTGGAGAGAGGTAAGGTGACTAAGGCTGCATTATTTCTGCACCACTGTGGATAGTCTTACCACCAAAGCCACATGACACGATTATGATTGAAATCCTAATGACTCCCACACACACACAAAAAACACGGCATGCTTGTCACACGAATGCAGGAATGTATAAAAGGTTATTTCCCTCTCGTTGAACATAACGGGAGGGTTGTGTAGCTGGTTAGCCTGTTCGCTCATCAAACTTGAGGTCTCGGGTTCGATAACTACACTTGAGCATAATTTGTGCCAGGAGGATTCTTTGACTGGTCAAAATGTTTTCTAGGATTTGCACGCTTCACACTCTCTCTCCAGTATATATATACACGCTGGAGCCTCAGCGCTTGTAGTTGCTCTCTTCACACTCTCTCGCCCTCTCCCGCTGGAGCCTTAGCGCTTGTAATTGCTCTCTTCACACTCTCTCGCCCTCTCCAGATCTAAACAAGACTTCGTTGGCCTCTCTCTCCCCTCACTGCTGCTCAAAGAGCCGGCAGGATCCGTCCGCCAGGAAGGGAAGGAGGCTTAACGCTGTCGCCGTCGGCGAGGGACTACCGGCGCAGCTGTTCACTTTCCACCCAGCGGCGGTGCGGGAGGGCCTCCGACCCCTTCTTCTTTGCCGCTGTCCCGTCGCCCACCAAACCACGCCCCAATAATCTTAAGGTATAATTTGCTTACTCCACATGCATTGCTCTAGCTGCATGTATACCATGAATCTAGGACGTGGTTCAAAGAGGAAAGGAGTGGGGAAAAGTAGTGGGAAAAGTTGTATATAGCATGAATCTAGGACGTGGTTCAAAGAGGAAATGAAGGGGGAAAGTTGTATAGCATGAATCTAGGACGTGGTTCAAAGAGGAAATGAATGGGGGAAAGTAGTGGGGAAAGTTGTATCGCATAAATCTAGGACGTGGTTCAAAGAGGAAAGGAAGGGGCGAAAGTACTAGTTCAAAAAGGAAAGGAAGGGACAAGGCTGTAGAGTTTGAGCAGGACTAGATTTGCTGCGCTCACATAGGGAAAGGTGTCTAAAGATAACAAAACTGGGACCAACACAAATATGCTCCTTGGTTGTTTGTTCTTTGTTGCAACAGACTATGCATGACCACAGTACATCGGTAGATGCACATGGTGCTGGTGCGTCCACTGTCCCGTGCAACTCATTAGTTGTTGTTAATCTAACGCCCTGTTTGGTTAAAAACTCCCTAGTCCCTACCTTCTTGGTTCCAGGGACTAAACATGGACTAGAGGTTATTAAATGACATGCTAAAAGACCATGTTACCCCTAGTAATGAACTAATAGAGACAAGGTGCGATGCGTGGCAGGGGCAACTATTGGAAAAAGTCCCAAAAAGACTCCCTCGGGGTCTTCTTTCTTTAGTCCCAAATGCCCACTTTTAGTCCCTAAAATTCCCTCCTGTTTGGTTTAGATGGGACTGACACGGAGTTTTTTTAGTCCCTACACCAAAATGTCCCTGTAAACAAACACCCTCTAATAATGCCGCTGGAAAATTGATGCAATGCCACAGTTAAAAGCAAATTACATGATTAACAAATTTTATTGTTAATATAATCTCTATGTTAATATTAATCAATGCCACCATTTGAGAAATGCTACTGTCTTGCTTTCTTTCCCATTTAGATAAGGTAGATGCTTCTTTTTGTTGGCTCCTGTGTCATCCACCATTATTGACCACTAATTGTTTCCTTTGCACCTCTGTGTAAACAGGGTTATCTACTTCACCTCGTTGCCATTGTGACCTTTTGTTGCACTGCACAAAACACTTTTGTTTTAAGAGTGTTTTGTGCAGTTCAACCAAAATGTCACACCGACAACGTTGCTTGATTGCTTGATCTTAGTGGAACTACACAAGAGGAGATCTTACTTCCTATCCATTAAGGCGAATTTGGTTCAGCTCTTCTTCTTGTGAGTTGTTTGAATTCCGCATCATGAGAGGTCAGTACTAGCCTTCTTTCACATGATTCTGCAATGTGCTTTCATATGTTGTGCTACTTGTACGATAATGTTGCTTGATTTTAGTGAACTGCACAAATGGAGACAAGACTTCCAATCTGTATGTGCACCGTAATATCCCATTGAGATAAGATAGGGATATTTCACAACTGTTGGCCTGTATTTTGCCACTTTCATCAGAAAATTAAGTTTAGTACTATACTTTTGCTCCCTAATTGACATGTCAAATCTTACACTGAAGGCGAAGCTTGTCTGTTATTGAACCAAGTGATGAAGGGGAAGAACAAGCGAAAGAAAAACAAAAATCAACTCCCGGTGCTGTAATGAAGCACTGGAACTGTGATGACACAAGTAATGATATAGTTTTGCATCTTAATTTATTGCTATGGCTGGAACGAGCAATTGTTTTGCCACTGATTTGATGCCACTCTTAATGTAATATGTAATTATCTCTACTTGTGCAAACTGGGATCTTCTTTGAAGATACCATATATTTTAGTGGAACTGCACAAGAAGATGTTGGAAACATTAAACTAATCGAGGAGTATATAGTAAGCATGGCCACCACCATAGATAGCAACAGATGGTTCCGGAGAAGTGCTTCATCTGTATGCTCTACACAATAAGCCTCCTGACAAAGGTTGGTACTCGCCCACTGATTTCATCCATATGATTGAGCTTTGTCATCTCTATTGGTGTTGTGCTACTGTTTAGATACTGTCATGAAAAAGTGGTATTGTCCTTGAGAAGTGCTTCATCTGTGTTGTTTTAAATATTTCCTTTCCTTTTTTTCGAGCAAACAGGGATGCTAGCATTTAGTAATCCTCTTGTCTTTGCACAACAGGATCATCTTCCTCTGAAGAAGAATATGGAGTACGTGAAGTGACTAGTTCCGATTATGCTAGGATGAAGAAGCCCTGTCTATCTTCTCATCAGAAGGAGCAGTTGAAGGATGGTTACGTTACTCCCCACAAGACCAAACTAACTTCAGTTCAGAAGGACTGACAAATCTCCATTTTTTTGTTGTGATGCGCGAGTACAATGTTGTTCTAGGATTCTTTCTGGTGAGTTCCATTTTTCTAAAAGTGTGCTCTACATAGACCATGTATGTGCCTGTTGAAACTGTCAATTCATAGTATAGTTTGCTTTATACTAATCACTTTTTTGTATTTGTGCAAACAGGGTGCTCAGCTTGATTTCAATGGGAACTGCACAAAATGTTCATGAATACATCAAATCATTCATTTCCACCACAAGAAAGGAGGTGCCGATAAGTTCAAGGCGTTGCAACATATAAGGGCGAAATCATACAAGCTACGCGCGAATTTGGTTGATTTTGGTGGAACTGCACAAAAAGAACAGCTGGTTTATTTAGCACGAGGTGCCATGTCAATGTCCGAACTGATGGCAAACCCTGCCCATTCCACAATCATAAGCATTTGATATTTTGGAATGGGACAACCTTGTCAAATTTTGCTCATTGATTTTAGCAAGACATGCGTTTGATATTTTCGAATGGGACGCCCTTTGCTGTCAGCAGCGTCGATCAATTTTTTCTTTATTCTTTAGTTGTGAAGTAAATATTGCCTCTGACATGTGAGTCGCTGAGATGCATAATCATCGATTGTTTTGAATGTTCTCTAGAATTGCCAGGCCTGTGTGTTTGATTGCAATGTACAGAAAAGCTAAAAAGCTGCTCAAACTCTTTGTACTCCTTCTGTTCCTTTTTACTTCGCACATTGTGAAAGTGCATACTTTTTTGTATAAGATTGGTCAAAGTAGAGATACTTTGACTGCAGACAAAACTTGTATGCAGACTAGAAAGGACCGGAAGGAGTACATGTGAAACTGCTGCAAACGAGGTGATCACCCTCGGAATAATGCTAGTACGTATTGTTTTGCATGTTCATCCAATGCCAGTGATACAGGAATTAGAACTAATTGAAATAAATCCATTCATACACGGTCGGATTTCATATAAACATGCCGGATTTCATTACATTTCATACATTCTTCAACTAAAAGGGGGTGCGCTGGAGGTATAATTAATTAACCGAAGCTTCCCACCTGTGTCCCGCCGAGCCGAACAGAAGCTTCAGTGACTTAACTGCAGGTGCAGTTGCGTAACTAACATGTGGCCTGTTGGGCCCACGTGTTAGTCAGCCAACTGCACCAGCAGTTAAGTAGAAGCAGCATTCTTCTCCAGCGCAGCTCTCCGACTCCACGTCGCCGCCAAGAAGCTAACCGGCCGTCAATGGTCAACCCGCCTAGCTTGGCTTCAACCGGAGGGTAGCAGCGGTGGCCTTACTTGGACCCGAGCGGCGGTGACCTACCGTGTTCTACTCTTCCTCGTTTTCTGTGTGGCACGGCCTTGTTGGCAGCGGGGCGGGGCTTCGGCGGAGCCGGCGATGTCCTCTGTCTCGTTGCCGGCGGGCGGCGCCTCAGCGGAGCGGTGGAAATCCTCCCCCACGTTGCCGGCAGGGTGGGGCCTCGGCTGAGCCGGCAATGTCTTGTGCCTCGTTGTTGGCGGGGCGGGGCCTCGGCAGAGCCGGCGGTGTCCTTTGCCTCGTTGTTGGCGCCGCGGGGCCTCGGCGGAGTAGGGCCTCGTCGATGCCAGCGGAGCGGGGACTCGTCGGAGCCGGCATTGTCCTCTGCCTCGTCCTCGGTCTCGCCAAACAGCGCCTCGCCCGCTTCATCGCCCTCTTTGCTAGCCTCTTTGTAGGCGGCCGCAGCCTCCGCCACCCGCATGCGGTACCGCCAGCGCTTGAGGCGGCCCTTGCGGGCGGAGCGGTACGAGTCGAGCAGCGCCTCCTGCTCCGCCCGCTTCGCGGCGATCTGCTCCTCCGCCTGCAGGTGCTCCTGGAGGAGATGGTGGTTGTAGGCGGCGTCGGCCTGCGCCTCCCGGAACTGCTCCTCACGCATCTGCCTCACCCTGTCCATATATTGGGCACGGGCCTCGCCGATGGTCATGGTGCAATGCACCGGCAAGGATGGCGCGGAGGAGGGGATTGGCGCCGGATCGTCGACTACCATGTTCTCCATTGGGACGTCGTCGTCCTCCAGCTGCCTGCCGGCCAGCCGGTCGGCAGCAATGGCTGCCATCTCCTTGTGGTCCGTCGTCCGCCCGTCCCGAAGAGCGCTGGAGCGCGAGGAAGCCATGGTGGGCAGTAGTGGTGTGGACAGGAGAAAGGGAACGGATGCGGATGACTGCGGCTATGGTCGGCGCAGCAGTTTATATAGCAATGGTGGGCGGGCGGAGGGACGGACGTGTGGCGCCGGAGTAGCCGCCTCGGCAACCGCGTATCATTAATGTGGGCGGCAGATGGACAGACGGACGGCACTTGTGTCGTTTGAAGGCAGAGCAATCACCTGCACCGGGAAGCGGGGCGGGCGGCGCTGACTGTTTCAGGCGGAAAGCGCGCGCGGGCGAGGAGATGACTTTACTTGGAGAGGATGACAATGGGGACCCACCAGGTCCATAGCCTCACGTACACAAGTGCCTCCTTATTATATATATATAACTATAATTTATTTTGCTTCGTCCTGGTTTCCTGACATCACGGTCCCACACCATTGTCAACCTATGTTGTAGTCAATAAACGAGATAATTGCACAAGAAGCGGCCGACAGCTGGGACCAAGCAGCTCGAGCGGTATTTGTGTTTTTGAGGTGTGAGCACTGCACAGTTTTTCGATGTTTAGCCCAGATATTAATTTTTCTCCTCTGAACAACAACGAAAACATCGCTGCAGGTATTAACTGGGTGAGCTGTGGCCCGTCTAGCCCAGGCCAGATATTAATTTTTTTCAAGCTGAAAAAGGCTAGCCCAGCTATACTTTTTTTTAGGAATACCCAGGCAAGGTCAAGTTGTTATTCTCCGCCCCGCTGGCTGCAAATCTTTCCTAGGAGGGATGCATTAGGCTTAACAAGAGAATGGGCTTTAAGAAATAATAAATGGGATGTAATTATAAAAACTGGGCAGTAACTATAAAAAATGCACCAAACACGTGATTACTTTATAAAATATTATTTTTGGATATTGAAAATTTTAATTTCATTTATTGTTGTGAGCCCAATGTTTCGTTGGATTTTTACGTAATATAAATTTATATTGAAATTGTATTTAATCTGACTAGAAATTTCGGGATAAAAATATTTCGGATCCCATCAAAATGTGGGAAATTTTATGAATTCTGTTTTGAACGGTTGGTTGAAATGGGCTGTACTTTTAACAAACTGTAAATGGGCTGTAGTAAATTCCATTAGAATTCAAAAATGGGCTACACATTCTTACAAATCTCAAATGGGCTATAAGTTCTCTACCACACACTTCTGGCCTTACTAAGTTGACGTGTCCCCTAAAAAAACAGAGTTGACGTGCATGCAAGGCTTTGTCAACTTATAGTCAACACACGGTTCTAGCAGCAGTGGTCGTTGGATGCCCATCCAACGGATGCCATGCTTCTTCTTCAATCTCGGATATTCTAGCTTCACCCGCCCAAAAAATGATTCCTCCCCCTGACATCTGGGGTGCACCGTTTCGGAAGATGACATGTGGGCCTACTAAGTTGACGTACCAAGGGCTTTGTCAACTTAGTCAATATAAACGATTCTAGCTGCAGTGACCGTATGATGTCCATCCAACGGTCGTCGTGCTTCTTCCACCTCTGGTCTTCTTGCTCCAGCCGCCCAAAGCAGCGCCGGTCGTGCTGCCTGC
This sequence comes from Aegilops tauschii subsp. strangulata, assembly GCF_002575655.3. NCBI lineage: Eukaryota > Viridiplantae > Streptophyta > Magnoliopsida > Poales > Poaceae > Aegilops > Aegilops tauschii. The sequence goes on along the minus strand of NC_053039.3, from coordinate 114,061,164 downwards.
TCCTGCCTCCCGTGGCCGGCTGTGCTGCCGCGGAGGCCTCACCGCCCCCTACTACTCCCACCGCTGGCCAGGCCATCCCTGTTTTTTTGTGGCGATGGCAGCACAGCCGAACCAGTGAACCCTCGTACTCCTCTCCGCGTGTGCATCCACTGCCGCGTCTTCCCCGGCTCCGTATCGTCCCCTTCCTAGGCCTCGCCGTCGTCCACCGCCCTGGTGCTCTCGGCTCGGCGTGGTCAACGTGGTCAAGGAACGACTTCCATCGGACGTGGACTGTACGTGGAGAGGCTGACAGCTGGGTCCACGGCAGCTGCAAGGAAGTGGCTCCTTATTATGCGCAAAATAATTATTCCTCCACCTGACAGCGGGGACCCACCGGAAGGGCCACCGTATTTCGCGAAAAAAATGATTCGCCCCCTGACTGCTGGGACCCACGAGCTACATCTTCGCACGCAAGGAAGTGCGTCCGAAAAAACGATTCGCCCCCCTGACTGCTGGGACCCACCAGCTACATCTTCGCACGCAAGGAAGTGCGTCCGAAAAAAAAACGATTCGCCACCCGACTGCTGGGACCCACCAGCTACACCTTCGCACGCAAGGAAGTGCGTCCGGGCAAAAAAAACGATTCACCCCCTGACTGCTGGGACCCAGCAGCTACACCTTCGCACGCAAGGAAGTGCATTCGGGCAAAAAAACAAAACGATTCGCCCCCCTGACTGTTGGGACCCACCAGCTACATCTTCGCAGGCAAGGAAGTGCCTGACAGTCGGGACCCACCTGGTCGAAGCATACGTAGCGTTGTCATTCTGGTCGCGAACGTGTACGTACATACTGGTCGATGTAGAGGCGTGCACGTGTCATAGTAGAGGCGCGCACGTGTCGTAGTAGAGGCGCGCACGTAGCATGTACACGTACGTACAGCGGCCAGGGTGCAAGAAAGAAAATACGGCCACGTATGTGTACATACGGGCAGGGTCTCGAACGCCTACTCGCGCATACGTACGGCCAGGGCTTGTGTACATGGCTGGGTTGGAACAAAGAAACATCGTCGTCGTCGTGTTCATGGGGAGGCAACGGAATGCGTCGTGTTCATGGGGAGGCAACGGAATGTGTCGTGTTCATGGGGAGGCAGCGGAATGCGTCGTGTTCATCGGGAGGCAACGGAATGCGTCGTGTTCATCGGGAGGCAACGAAACGCGTGGGAGCCAACCGACTGGGTCGGAACGGAATGCGTGGTCGTGTTCATCGGGAGGGCTTGGACGGAACAGGTGATGGAAACGAGGCCTGGCGTACCACAGAACGGAGGAAACAGACCTCCTATGTTCGGAACGGGGTCCTGTTGATCGGGAGGGGTGTGGCGTACCGAAAAACGGAGGAAACAGACCTCCTACTGTCGAAATGGGGGTCCTGTTGATCGGGAGGGGTGTGGCGTACCGCAAAACGGACGAAACGGACCTCCTACGGTCGAAACGGGGGTCCTGTTGATCGGGAGGGGTGTGGCGTACCACAAAACGGACGAAACGGACCTCCTACGGTCGAAACGGGGGCCTTGTTCATCGGGAGGGGTGTGGCGTACCGCAAAACGAACGAAACGGACATCCTACGGTCGAAACGGGGGTCCTGTTCGGGAGGGGTGTGGTGTACCGCAAAACGGGACTCCACGGGATACTGTTCATCTCCACCGTCGACCTCTTCCAGCCTCCACGGGCTACCGTCGACCTCCTCCAGCCTCCACGGGCTCCTGTTCATCCAGCCTCCACCGCGCGCTACTCCACCGGCTACTGTTCAACCACCCCTCCACGGGCACCCCTCCACCGTCTACTGTTCATCGAGCCCTCCACACCACGGGGTCCTGTTCAACCACCCCTCCACGGGCACCCCTCCACCGTCTACTGTTCATCCAGCCCTCCACCACACCACGGGGTCCTGTTCATCCAGAGGCAACGCCACCGCTCACTGTTCATCCAACCCCCCCCCCCCCCCCCCCCGCAACGCTCACTGTTCATCCAATCGATCGGCTTTAGTTAGCAGTAGTAGCGAAGGAATCGCTCGATCGGGTTCAGTTAACAGCCATCGATCGATCGCTCGGGTTCAGTTAACAGCCATCGATCGATTGCTCGGGTTCAGTAACGCGTAGCCTGCAGTGCAATCGCTCGGGTTCAGTTAGAGCCCAACGCCTCGCTCGGGTTCAGTTAGAGCCAACGCCTCGCACACACGCGCGTACGTGTACGAGAGAAACGCGCATCGCTCGGCCCCCGACCTCCCACCGTAACCGGGAACTCCCCGAAATTTTCCTCCCCCTCGCTTCTACCACGGTTTTTTCCGTCATGGACGGCCCAAAGAATGTCATGCAGCTGCGTCTCCGGCCCGCCCAGGACGAAAAGCCCATTTTCTGTCATGATTTTTTGTCATAGAAGTAGGAGCCCACCACATCTATGATGATACCAGGTTTTGTCACAATTATCATCATAGAAGTGTCATATGTATGACAGGAAAAAAATTCGTTCGGCCCAAAATGTCACGGATGTGTCTTTTTTTTGTAGTGTCCTCCGTAGGGTGGCACCCCGTCTGATTCAGAGACGAGCCAACCCAATTACTCCCTTCTCTATCGGTTACGTTCACATGTCTATCTCCCTTCCATCAGTTTCTTTTCTTTAATATGTAACATAGCGCTTGATTTGATCCTTGCATTCCATGTTGATCAACAGACAACAGTTAAGCGAAAGGCCCATATCAACCATTCAGTGCCCAGTCGTGCCCTGCACCATGCCGTTTGGAGTTGTGCTCCCTGTCGCTCACCTACAAGGTCAAGATCACTTCCAAGGTAATTATCCTCCAAAACATTCCTGGCCATCAGGTATTTCTTTGGTTGTGGCCTCCCATATATTAGTATTGATCGGTCATGATCCTATTTTTGTTTGTATGCTCCGTATAAGCTTGGCATCGAGGGGATCTTTGTAGATGATCTCAATAAGGGCGGGGTTTACAAATATAATCTCCTCTTCTTCTAGATTAAATGGCTTTGTGATCTTCTCCCCTTCGGACTACAATCGCCATCAGCTGAATCAACCAGAAACACATCATATTGTGGCCAGTGGTAGCAGCAGCTGGTTGGAGCATCGCTTGGTTAGGAGGAAAGGGGTTGATCCGCCGAGACGTTTCTCTAGAACCACATCATTGTATGCTGCCTCGCGGTTAGGACAATATACCAGGTATATCCGAGATCCCAAAAATCCATTAGAGTTGTGTAAATTATTATTGATCACTCTAATTTGTTGTAGTCGATTGTGTTTGTGCAAAATAATCATGGTACCAAATCCCTTGAGCAAGACGCTGCTAGCCACTAGAGTACCCCTGGAGGTAACACAATTCATCCATTTTTTCCGTATGATTATAATCATTTTTTACTAATCCATTTTTTCGTATGATTATAAATAAATTGTGCAGTATTGTGGCAGTACTGGGTAAGGCTGATTTAGTAACATCAGCACGCTGGTTCAGCTTAATTAAGTGTCCCATCTGCTGCAGCGTGTATTGTCACTTCACTGCGAAGACTAGTTGAATAGTTCTCTCTGACCAAGATGGGGAATAATGGATCGCGAAGACTTCCTTTCTGCATTATCCCTATGCCTCTACGCTCACTTCACTCATTTTGCTCCGTACATAGTCACTTGTTGAAATCTCTAGAAAGACAAATACTCCGTATTTGGGAACAGACGGAGGATTTTACTCCGTATGTGGGAACAGAGTGAGTATCACCATATGGAGGGAATAGAGGAAGCTTGAAATATGAACATGTCAATGGGAGGGAGTAAGCCCCATGCATGCATGCAACATGCAACACTCACACGTACACATGGACGCACGCAACACTCACGCACCCATGCGGCACACAGCACACGATGCAACACACACGCTCACGCTCACGCTCAAATGCTCAACCTACTCCCTACGTCCGTGAAATACTGTACATTTAGAGATTTACACATTGACCAGGGCATAATTAACGCCCAAAAGTAGCAGACTTATGTGTGCATGCGACCATTGAGGGAAGAAGATTAAATGAAGGTCGTTGCATGTTGTAATTAAGGATAGACATGTAGCCTATACCTAGAGCACAAGTTGGTGCATTAGTCAATCAATATCGATTTAGATTAAAGGCTAAATGCATTGGAAGTGTAGATGTATTACACTCTTTGTTTTTTAGCTGATTTCTTTGCTCTGCCAACTGACAGGTGGGACCCAGAAACAAGGTGACAATTTAGCCAGTCAACAAAGTGCCATGTCGACTATGTGGCCTGTTAGTAGGGTGCAATACGGTGCTCTACGATGAGCTAGTGATCGTATAATCACCGCAAAACTATATATAGTGACCGTAAAGAGCGTATTGTTACATACATTGACCGCCAGTGTATTTTCTCTTTTCAAATTAATCCATATTAACCAGAAAGGACGCAGTATGGACTAGTACTAGTACTGCTTTGATGTGTCACGTCAACTCGCCGAACGAGGAGAAGCTTGCTTACTACGCCTCTCCCTCGCCCACGCGTGTGGTGGTTTGCAGGACAAGGAGAGGGTTTTGACTACAGCGCCGTCTCCCTCTCCCTCGCCCTCGCGGTGGACGTGCAGCAGTTCAATCAGTGTCAGGTTGCCAGAAGCATATTGTACTGTAGTATCATCATTGTTGGACCTTCCGAAGAGGCGAAGAGCCAAGTGCAAGGTTCACACGAGTACGAACTATTGAACCTCCCGAAGAGGCAAAGAGCCAAGCGCAAGGTTTTATAGGAGTTGTCGTCCTAGTAGGAGTTTACTACAACTATAGCGAACGATGCTACTATATGATGCCGCCATGTCACGTATATCCAAAGTTGTGCCACCTTTTTTTCTCAAAGAGCGTGTTGGAGCCCGTGCAACAACCACACAAGTTGCACGTACACATAACACATTTACTAGTAATAAATTCTAAAGGACAAATGCCAGTATGCCACACAAGTTCATCTCCAATTCATGTGATAAATTTGTGCACGACTAATCTACATATATTCACAGCGCTACCGTTCACAATTTACCATACTCCACTTACACGTTATAGATGGGCTACATGTCCTCCTCCAGGTTCCAGTCCCAGGTGTTCTTCATGGATGGCACGATCCATAGCGGTGGGCAACGGGAATCATTGTCGCAGCTTTCTAGTCCGGTTCCACACAATGGAGACTCATCCAAGCTGAAGTGGCATAAATCAGGGATAGCGTGTCCCAGCATGTCGTTCATTCGGCGGTGCGCACTGAAGACACAATCATGCTTCATGAACGGCAGGCCTTCTGTTTCGTGCACGGAAGGTGGCATCCGCTTCACAATGGGGTAGCTATCCCCAATGAAAAGCGAGTACTCTCCAAGAGTGTTCCTCGGCACCCACGTAGCATCACGGGGGTCGAACTCGGCGCCGTTCATCTGGTACACGCGGCATCTCAGATCTAGACACATGGTGACGTACATAGTCAAGGTCCATGCATAATAATGTTGTGCTCAAATATGGCGGTCAGTAATACTGTGCAGCAAATAGTACTACTCCAGTATAGAGGAAGTAAAATAACCGGCTTATTATATATAGCCACTCTTGGCTACATGGATGAGATAGTAAGACATGGAAAAACAAAAATGGTGGCAGCTAGTGGGTTCATGTCTTCAAGGGCCTAGCTAGCTATACGCGTCCTCCAAGGTAAAAAGTACTCCTACTAGTACGTAAGTAGAGTACTAGTACAACAATGAAAGAGAAGGCGAGAGGGTTAAAAATGGAATACCTGGGTAGATGGTGACGGTCCGATCGTGGTAGATTGTGTGACCATGTTGCACATCAGTGGTACCATGGGTAACGACTACTAAGATAGTTGATCCCAATATGCCAAAGTCAGCTACAAGGTTCCAGGTTAGACCGAATCGCGGATGCAAATGCACATCCAGGATCGGCGATCTTATTTTGATCGCGGGATGACTGGTCCCTGAAAAATAATGGAGTATCGTTAGGGATGCAAATGATGGTTTGTGCATTCCGTTTGTAATCTCCCGTACCGTAGGATGGCAACTAGATGAACAAGTCCCCTGGCTTGTCACCGCGAAGATGCGGCCTAGATGGCACACGGCGTCTTCGAACGTGTAGGGGTACAAATCTGCCGCCGCCAACATGCGCCAGCCTCTGCCGTTACTGCCTCTTGCATTGATGGCAATCCTTATGTCGAACACCGCGATGAGATAGTAATCGTCGTAGCCGCGTCGCTTTGTCGGCGGGTCCGCAATTGCTATCTTCTTCAATCTCATGTAGGCATCATCATACGTATTGAAGCCCAGCCAGTCCGGACGGCCGATCCCAATGGTGGAGAAGGGGTCTACCGGAACGACCGCACTGCTATGGATGTTGTGCAAAATGATGGTGGTATCCGGCCGGAGGTATGCAAGCCAATCTTTGTTGGCACCGACCCAGACCTATATATAAGACGGTGGGCAGCGGAGAAATTACGGGATGGAAATGGAATAACTAAGTAATACATGATCAAACTCCATTACTGACCTGCTCATCGGACACAATCCGACTACCTCTCATCGTCGGCAACTCTAGCGGAGTCAATGTGCAACAATGGCCAGGGAGCGGTGGACTGTTCGAAGGATTGTCCCATAGAAGAACCTTCTCCTCGAGGACGCATGGAAGACCAACAAGCATGGCCTTTTCCCAAGCCTTTTTAAGCACCGTCTTGAAAAGGTTGGTACAGGAAGCACTGAGTCTTGCGGTGGTGAGGGTGTTGGAGCGGCGTGCGATTTCTCCCAGAGGATCGTCGTCCAAGGTCTCCCAGCCCCGACAAGGAGGAGAACCACCTGGCGAATCCATATGAGCAGCGACGAACTGCCTTCTCTTCGGGGGAGGGGAACTTGCGAGGAGGAGATAAGAGCGTAGTAACCGCAGGGCCTCGTCTCCTCCAACTGTAGATCGTTCCTTAGCGAAGGGGTGAGTCTATTATTTACTACTAGTACTAGCATTATGGGACGTTATGGGATTGCATTATACTGTAAATAATAGCACTAGTAAGAAATTTTTGGCACTAGCTAGTAGTTTTTGGCGTGGATTAAGAAATTTTGGGTATGTTTTTGCTATTTTTTGTACACGCCAACTAGTGTCAAAAAACGTCTTACATTATGTGACGGAGGAGTACGCACTCGTACTATAGCAGTACTAGTACTACTTTCTCAACTAGTAGTCCGATGTACTGTACTTCTAGTATAGTGCACCAGTTTTGAACTCTTGAATCTCAGGGCCAAGGAGCTACAGTTGGAAGTGGAGGGTACTACTGTTCTCTAGAACCATCGTTGTACTATCAATGCAGGGAAAGTACACCTGCGTAGTGGCCTAGTGGGTACTCTCGGTGCTCTATTCAACCGCTCCTCTCACGTAGCTGGCCTACTCAGCCGCTCCTCTCACGCACACACTAGCAGCCTGCTTATCAGCGACGGTTACTACGGGGGCAGAACATTTGAGTTATTTGATACAGCGAGACTAGGCTTTTCGCTTCCATTTGTAGAGGTGTAATGGATCTCGTCGAACTTTGTTAGTAGTTCCTTCTTTATGAATGAGATGAAGCAAAGCTTTTGCCTCCGTTTAAAAAAATGGAGTGAAGTCCATGCGTGCAACGCCACAAGCTACAGAGTAGTAGTAGAGCACTTTACGTACAGAGCCATATTGCACAGTTCCCAATGCCCCACCAGGCTTTTCCGGCTCCTCTGGCTTAATTGGGAGGCGCTAGTTTAAATATGCTACTAGCTGATGAGGAAGCTGCAAGCGAGGTGCGGCTAGGGCGAGGACGCGAGCCACAAGATGCTGGGAAGGAAAACCCGTTCACGTGGCTAGGCTATCCAGTGCACCCAGATTGTGGTGCCGCACGTCCGTTTGACTTCAAAACTCAAACTACCCGTGTAAAATATTGGCTCGCAGCGAAGTTACTATTTAAAAAAAGGCCGCCATGCGTTCGGCCGGGACCGAACCCACAAAACGAGGTATACACTCCCGCGACCACTAGTAGTACTCGTTGGAGTACAACGCAACCTAGAATCGCATTTTGTCGCTAGTAGTACATTGTTCCTTACAAGAAACCCCTAATAATGCAAGAAACCACTAATAATGCCAAGAAACTACTACCACTTGCATACGTGGCAGACTTAAGATAAGGCTACCTTGTCAACCATTGTACATGCTCTTACCAACCAGCCCTACCAAGAAAAGACTACTCTACAAAGTGCCATTATAGGCACGTTTCAACCCATGGCCCTGTTTGGATACATTTGTTGTCAATCTAACCTTGCCATCCAAACACCACTTTGGTTAGAGTTAGTTCAGGGTTAGAATCTAACTCTAACCTCTAACTTAGAGTATCCAAACAGGGCCCATGTCGCCCATTAAGTCAACGCCTTCTATTCGACCGGGCGTTATGACTTGTGGGACCTACATGTCAGTCTGCACAAAAATCCCCGAGTGACCTCCTACCTCCGGCCCGTCCACCTAGTCATCCTCGGCCATGGGACGCAGCTACCGCCGTCGGCAGAAGGTGAGGTCAAAACCGTCGGCGGTGCGGAGCCCATCTTGCGGCAGCCCGGATGCCAGCTCCGTCCGGCGCTCGCAGCCACTAGCTAGCCAAGATAGCTCCGTCCAACTGCTTGTCTGCAAGGTTTGCTAGCTAGATTGGCACGGTGGCGCAGCGGCTTGCTTGCACGCGCCGTGCTAAGGCCAGCCATCTGGCTCGAGCGAAGGCCAGCGCGGCGGCTTGCTCGCTCGTGAGTCACGCTCGGGCCAGCCTGCCAACCCGTGCGGAGGCCAGCGCGGCGTCCGGCCCGTCCAGCGGAGCGGCGGCCAACTGGCTCATCACCGGCGCCACCGACGAACACGCATCAGTATTGTTTGAAGTAATGTTCAGGAAAAATAATGATTTTAGGGGGAATAACAGGATAGAAGGTCAGATGTGGGTCCCTCGTGTCAACGGTCAAACAAAATGTGTTGGTTTAAGCTGCCTTGTCAGCACGGACGTGTGGGCCAACCTTGTCATAAATGGGTTTAAACTAACCTAATCGGTACTCCCTCTGTCCCATAATATAAGATGTTTTTCCAAGCTAAACTATCTTGCAAAAACGTCTTACATTATGGGACGGAGGGAGTACTAGGTAGTAGTTTTTGGCGTGGATTAAGAAATTTTGGGTATGTTTTTGCTATTTTTTGTACAATAGATTCTTCCTAGGGCTGGTTGAAAGTGGTAGTTTCTTGTTAAATACTCTACATATTGTAAGTAGGAGTGAAAGTTAAGCTTTGGAACCCAATAAGCAAGGCTAGTTACATAGTGCATATGTGTACATGATTGAAAGTAAATATCAACCATGAGTGACTAATATCTTGATGGAAAACTCGAAACTATGGAATACTAGGGAAAAAATTGCATGGTTGGAAATACTAGCAATGTTCATGTGCGTTGCAACGAATCATAATTAGAATAATACTTATTCACAAACTTGATACAAAAGACTCTAATTTTGATATACATATATCACTAGAGATATATTATGTTTCAATTAGAATATATTCCTTGGGCTGTTTTGGTGAGGTCAGGGAGGGACGTGGTTGGTTTTAAGATACTAATTATGGGGTTTTCTGCAAATTGGTAGACAAGTGGGATGTTGGTGAGAAAAGGCAACAACTTACCTCACAGTCCTTAGATGTAGATCTAATGGTCACAAATGACGGATGGCAGACACACCATCATCACCAACTTAGTCTTCTGTAGGAGTACTAGCAAGATCCGTGCATTGCACGGAACATCAAGATGCATTTTTTTATAAAACACTTGTTGTGATTGACCCATGCGGGAGTAATCCCGTGTGTAAAAACTAATGATATCTCAAGAAATAGGAGATAAGGTGAAGAGGAGTGGGGCGTGGTGGTGATTGGTGGTCGGACTGAGCGGAGGCATGGGGATTGACGACGCCGGCAGCGGCCACCAGGCCAGTTTGTTCCAGAGGCTTCCTTTCTTAATTGCTCAACAATGAGGTTGTTGGAGATAAGGATGAACGAGGGAAGGCCTTGTCTGCAAATGTGGAGAGGGCTGCGGGTATCTTTTAGTTTAATTTCCATCCGTCAGATATAGATCGGACGGTCTATATTACAAGATGGCACGCTTACCATCATCACCAACTTGGTTTTTTATAAGAGAAGAAATATAAGTATGGAGATACAAACGTATTATCGATAGTTGTTTTCGTAAACTAGCATCTACATTCTATTCAACGCCTCAGCATGTGGGGCCTTAGCACAATGACTTCTCGACTGTGTAAAACAAAGGTTTTCCCGTCGCCGATAAGGAGGGGCTGACGGCGGCGCGCTTTTTGGCTTGCTCTAGTCCTAGTAGTCATACTAGGTGGTCTATGCATGTGTAGATTTATTCTTTTTCACGTCTCGTGTTCGCCGTACTGCCACGACTGTTGATGAATAGACGGTAAGTTATTCACGGGGAAACCCTTGTTGAGCGTGTTTGCGAGAGAGAGAGAGAGAGAGAGAGAGAGAGAGAGAGAGTGCGTGTGTGATATATCTAGAGACTGAGGCAATGATAACAGATTCTTTGTGTCTATGTGTGTGGAGGATAGAGAGAGACATGTAAATGGGGCTTTGTGTTGTGTAACGTGGAGACACATATACATAATTAGAGAGTGAGTGTGTGAGATACACATGCGGACATGGGGATAGATGAGGATCTAGATTAATGGGTGTTTGTGCATGTCTGTGTGTGTTTGTGCGCGCGTTTGTGTGTGAGAGGGAGTGTGTGTATGTGGAGTAGAGAGACCACTAATGATGTAAACCTAGTATAAGGGAAGGGGGAATGGTGTGACATGTGTAGTAGCGGGATAGCATGGGTGCGGGCAGGGGGAGCAGACTATTTGAAAGAGACATCGAGTGTGTGTGGGAGAGATGTGTGAGAGCGAGAGAGAGAGAGAGAGAGAGAGAGAGAGAGAGAGAGCTAGCGACGGAGAGAGAGAGAGGAAGAGAGGGGGCGTTTGTGTCCATAAATGGCATATAGATAGGGAGACAATGTTGATGTTGTTTGAAATTGGCCTATGTATGGAGACGCAAGGGAAGCGAGTCATCGTGTGTGTGATAGGGACTTCATGAGAGATCTAGAATATTTGGTGTAGAGAACAATGTGCGAGATCGAGAACGACAATACATTAGGGAGCTATGGAAAGAGTCACGACATATATGTATACAGGGAAGGAGCTGGGGCAGGTCCGTATGTGGGAGAGATAGAAAGAGGAGAGTGGTGCACAAGGATACAAAGTGTGCTTGTTTGCAGTGGGGGTGGTGTGTGAGGTGAGTGTGCGAGAACCACATAACTAGGGAGATAGACGTTTGGGGCGACGTTTTGTGTGCATGGGAAAGATACACTCTACATAGTGCGTGTGCTTGGGAAAGAGAGATGCCGAGAGACCTAGCTAGAGAGTGGGGGAAGAGATGTGTGCATGCCCAAGAGACAAAGTGATAGAGACCTATATTGGGGTCCGGACTTTAGAAGAGAGAGGGGTGTTAATGTGCTCGTGTGTTGGTGTTTGGGGGAGAGAACGACTTCTCTGTGTGTGTGGGGGGCGACGAGGGGGGGGGGGGTTGGCTTCAGATAAAGAGTGAGGTGTCTATATTTGAGGGACTTTAGCGTAATTGAGATATACATGGTCAATAGTGTGTGCACTCATGGTTGATCAATTTGTTTCACAGTTTGGACTATGAGATAACGATACTTTTGAACATGCGTGATATACCTTGATGTACCAGAATTACAAACCTAAGATTGGAATTTTGGAATTCGACTCCATCATTAGCTTTTGTAATTCATTTAAACGGAGGTACATTTTTTAAGCCGGGATTTCGTGATTTCACATTCATATATCAAACCTAGAGATATGCACATACGGGCATGTTCAAACTTTATAATCATCCACTTTATTCATAGACATACACATTTTTGCTTTTGTCATCATATTTAGGATAAACACATTTGGAATTTCATTTGAATTGGACTGTATGATGGTATTTGCTTGTAGTAGCTCAATGATCCATATTTGAATTGAATGGACAATCTAAGTTTCGAGTTGGAGACATTGATTTTCAAAACTTGCACTTTTTTTGCGTGCAAAACAAACAAATTCTCGGCCATGATATCATAGTCGGCCGTACAAGAGCAGAATATAATTTCAGGCGCCAAAAGCTTTCAAACTTCCTGCTCACATCGAAATATCTCGCGCCCGAAAGTTTAGCCCTGCGATATTCCTGTTTTACCCCTGCCACATGAACGGAAAAGGGCTGCTTTGGTAACTCCATTGTTTTCCCCTCTTTGCCCCCAAAGTTCTTCCCCAGAGCCCCTCCCCTTCCCCTCCCCGACCCCCTCCCAACCACGGCAAGCCGCCGAATCTAGTCCTCCGCCGCAGCGGTGGACCTCGCACCCCGACGGATCTACCTTACGCACCTTGGAACCCCCAACTGCCAACTCACCACTTCACCGGAGCCGCTTCAGCGACTGGCTTGTCCACCGCTCCAGATCTCCTTGACCGCCATCATGGTCCACCGCACCGGATCTGCTTAACCGGCGCCCTCGTCCACCACAGTGTAGGCCCTTCACTGACTCCCTCGTCCGCCCCTTGGCTGGCCCTTCATACAAGCCCTCGTCCGCCGCAACAGATCCGCCTCACCGAAAGCACTGTACAACGCGCCCGCCAAAGCCTTCATCCACTGCACCGGACCCGCTCCACGAACGCCATATTCAACTCCACTAGCCCTGCTTTACTGACGCCGCAGCCTCATCAGGTTATTTCGATTTGTACTCCTTCGGTTTTTCTCTTTATTGTGCAACTATTCACTTACCACAGATGAGCTTTCTTGTATGTCGACAGGCGCCGCAACCGTAGCACCGGAGCCGCTTTAGCGACGGCGACAGCCGGCCCAAACTCAACCGCAACACGAGCACCATCGACGATCCTTAGCTATCAAGTATGACAACGATACCCATACGCCGCCGAGAATCAAGTACTATTATCCAACGGCCGGCGCCTACGTTCACTTTCTTAGCATAAGCACCGCACCTTTGAATTTCTTCAGGGCATCATTCAGTTTTTCATGAGACGCGTTATTCTGCTTGCACCTGTAGGGCCATACTTCTGGCAGTGAACATGTTACATGTGCTAAATTACATACCAGTGCACATATAGTTAATATGCTTTAGTTTTGTCCTAAGTATTACTGTACTTCCTAGATATCACTGCCTACTATTTTACTTCTTGAATGCTATATTTATGATAATGGTGTTGTTCTGATGCCACCTATTGGTTCCATCAGACTGCTTAATGTTCTCTATGCTTAATTACACATTAGCAAACTAGCATGTGGTTCCGCTGCTTTTTGTTCGTTTTACCCTACATTTTCTGATGCTAGCTATTACATCACTGCTCCGAGCCTCTGTTCATTACTTGTTTGTGTGTTCTTGATCTTCCCAAGTTGCATGACTAATTTGATGCTTCTATTAATTATGGAGCTGCCAACCCCATCAAGCAAAATATTTGTTCTTTTGGGGCTGGCACCTCGAACAAGCATAAAAATAGAGGAAAGCAGATATATTGTCGTGTATGCACATACCCTTCTTTCATTAGTTTAGATGAACCATTGATGATCAATTCAGACCAGTGCATGCGATTAAAATTAATTTTACCTAAATAGAGGGTGCAGAATAAACTACAACAACTAGATTTGCAACCAAGGGATGCTGACGATATCTTCAAAGAACATTGCAACAGCAGCGAGGCTGCACAGCAACATGTGGTAAGCCAGTGTGTTTTAGTACATGTGAAATGTAATGCGAGCGGGCTGCTTTCTTGGCTTGTGCCCTCAACCTGTAATCCTACAGAATTACAAATAGTTCAGTTGTCTGCTTTGTTGTATTGCTTGATTCAAATGCTTGTTTCTTGTTACGCTATACCTGAGTTGGTCAATATGTCAGCAGTCCCTGTTGTACAATCATAAAGAAATGCATGCCTAGTTCATTTGAGTCCTTAACTTTTCCTCTGAACTTCATCACAAGACTGTCTTCGTAGTTTATATGAGGCCACACTGTTAAGTGCTTTCTCAGATTATTTCAACTGCTTAGATACCTTGGCAACTTACATATAGCGGTGGTACACTCCCTTTCAACTTTCATCTTACCATTTTAATTTCTTTTCGGCTGATGCTGCTTTGAACCATTTAAATATAGCTTGCCATGCTCGGCAATAATTTGTATGTCGTTTACCATGTAAGCTTACTGCCTGGATCATGCGATAACTATCTCTTACTTATGTCCAGCAGAAACCTTTCAGGATGCCGTTCACACTAGGACACAATGTACAGCCCCATAATCTATTTGTGGAAGCATTGTGCCATCCATGTTACCAGATGGTAGCAGTTCAGAGGCAACACCGCCGGAGAGCAGTCTAAGCACAGATATTATAGTTCTTGAGGCTCTACTTGAGGCAGAAAGAGATGGTGTGACTGCCATGAATGAGGTAATCTTTATCTTGAGGCTAGAAATTATGGAATTAGCGGCACGCATTATGCAAGCAACCCAAGAATTGGAGGAAGTAAGAATGTTGCATTTGAAGACGGAGGAGGTCCTGCTGTTTCTGCTATCTGAAGCCTAGGGTAATCCCGGTTCTTCTTTAGATACCAGTTGAAATTGTCATTAGATTATTGTACTTGCATGTTGTGTCATGTCTCTGAATGGATTATGTTGTAAGACCCCCTATGTTTTCCATGTGTTGTAATGATCCGAATTTTTTAGGCGAGGTAATCCTCAGTACTTGTATGATTGACATAAGGTGAACTGTTTTTCGTGTGAGCATATTGTATTGGATGAAATAACTGTTTGACTCAAAGTGTATCCAACCTACTGAATTCGAAGATGGCGACATTTCTAAATCATAATCTATATAAAGGTGGAATAAATCTTTGTTGTGGTTTTGAAGAAATAAATAACAAAACATAGAATTATTTGTGGATATTTGTAATCGAATAGAAATTGGATTTGAATTTAGTTTGCCAGGGCCCAGGGCAAACATGAATGCTAATTCTCCCAAGTTTTGAATGAAGCGGCTAAACACCCACTATAATTTGTGGGCTGCCCGAAACAAGTGTTTGCAAGATGGAAATTACTGTCTACCCCTGACACTTACATCCTTATCGACCGGATTTACATTGCTGTCGATAGGGGTAGACTAGTAACTTCAATCAGATGTGACACGACGGCCGCTGAGCCCATTCAGACACGGTGGGCGCCAAACATGGGTAGCAAAACACATTTGATTCAAGCTCGTCCGAAAGACATGTGTCTCTCCCTCCATTTCCCCATTCATACACGGTGGGCGGCAAAACAAACTCTCCTTGTCCGAATCGATGTAGGCTAATATTTTAAATAGGGGCAGATGTGTAACTTCCCTCAGATGTGACACAACCACCCTACCTGTTAGCCCCGTTCATACACCATGGGCGCCAACCGTGGGCAGCAAAACACCCTCTCCTCGCCCGAAATAGTTACCGGCAAATATTTGGGAGATTCGAGATTACCGTCCTATCCCCAACCGACGCGATGTCCAAAATTTTAAACGGGGGATAAGTTCGTAACTTTCCCACATTTCAGAGAAGCGCGTCCCAAAGTTTGAGATCCCCCTCCCCTCCATTTCCCCATTCATACACCGTTGGCGCCACGACAACCTCCCACTGCGGCCAGCCTCCTCCGTCCGCCACCCCATCCTCCACCTTGCCGGAGCCGCTACCCCTACCCCGTCGTCCACTGCAAGAGATGGAAGTCTCTCATCGACGGTGCTGGACCAAGATCCTTTCATCGCGTCCTCTCGCTTCATCGGCGCCGTCGTCCACCTTGCAGTTGCCGCTCCTACGACCGCCTTGTCCACGGCAACAGGATTTATCCCCCGACCCGGCTGTCTGCCGTCTAAAGTCTTCTTCCCCGCCGCCGATAGCCATCGCACCTGCAACACCCTCAACGTATCAGCAGAGGCCTACACGGCGTCGCAAGAGAGGTGGTACTCTTCCATATGTGCTTAAGTTATTGATCTCACCCAGAAAATAGATCCTAATTTGTTTACTGTACTTTTCTTGTCCGTACCAAATCGTAGTGGCTAGTTTAAAGCAAACATTGGTTGCGAAGTAGCTTTGTCCGGTTTGCACCTTCAGATCCGCCATGGCACGGGCACTATACTCATAAAGCTTATGGTTTCCCCCCTTTATATTCACTACCATCATCGTAGGTGCTTCGTGTCGTGCTAGCATTGCTCCTCAAGATCTCAACCCAAAGCTTACGTGTTGAAATACGAATCTGATATGATGCTCATATCACTAAAACATAGAACGTTTAATTGGTCACCTAATATTCCTATATTCGTTTCGAAAAGCATGTGCGCTACCCACTGGTCCAGCTAGTTCCACTTTCCTGATTATTCTCTTGATGCTTAGGGTTTTCCCCTTTTATCTACTCTACTATGATCTGTGTAGGTGCTTTCTGTCGTACTAGCATTACTCCACCCTTCAAGCTAAACAACACAACACTCAAAATTCAAAAGCTTAGTTGTTCAAATATGATTGTGATATGATACTGATATTAGTTAACAGACACATTTAATTGGTTAGCTAAAGGTCCCACTTGAGTTTCCAAATGCATGTCGCAACATATAGAGAGACAGCAGAATTGCATTTCTTTGTCACTTGTTGACTGTACTTTCTTGTCCATACCAAATCTTAGTTGTTATTTCAAAGCAAACATCGGTTGCTAACTACCCTTTGCGCGGTTTGCAGCTTTAGATCTGCCATCCCACTGCCACGGTCAACACTGTACTCATCATGCTTATGGTTTCCCCATTTTATGATGACCACAATCAGCCTACGTGGTTCGTGTTGTAATAGCACTACTCCACCCATCGAGCTAAACAAGCTTAGTTTTACAAATTCATATCTGATATTATGCTGATATTAGTAAAACTGAGAGATGTTTAATTGGTCAGCTAAATGTTCCCACTTTAGTTTCGAAATGCATGTGAGCCACATATGGAGAGACCGGAAAGAATAGTATTTCTATATGCACTCTGGTTCATCATGGGTGGCCAACCAACATTGTATTGAAAGACTTGTAATATCTTCAATCTGCTTGCTCTTCTCCTCTTCTTTAAGATGATCCTCTTCTCTTGCGGTCGACTGGTCAGGTCGAGTTGTTCTCCCTTAGTATATTTTGAATCTGTCAGGTCAGGTCGACTTGTTCTTCTTTACTATATGTTGAAGCTGTCATCTGCGAAGTGTCATCACTTCTGGATCTCTCATATTTTGAGTAGTAGGCCACATTATATTAATGCACACACCAAATTACAGCATGCATGGCATCTCTTAAAAGAATTGCAGAGATAGCACAAAGGGGTTTACAGGGAGGCAATATTGGATTAGAATCACTTCTGCATTACAAAGATAATCTCACTTGTTTTTATGTTTTCATGCATGTCAGATATTGAACATTATCAAAATGAATATGAGAATGGGCGCACGAGAGGAATATTGCGGAACAATCCACTGGCTAACAAAATTGGCATGGTGGAGGATGGCCTATCTTATTCACCCATCAAGGTGCTTCCTCTAACTTGGCAAGGTTGTATTGGTCGCACATATTTTGCATCTGACCTCTTGCATTACTTCTACTTTGTTACACCATCTGCTTAGTTTAAGCATGATATATGAGTATATGCCATACCTATCCATTTTCTGTACCTATTCCATGTGTTGTCATACTATGTTTTTCCAGTCAGATATTGTTCTTTCGTAATAGATGTCCAAAAGGAAGAGGGTGAGTGCAGGTCCTCAAGGAGTACAAACTAGGTATTTGGAAAAGGTAGTGATACCTGTTAAATCAGATAGATCAGCAGCCATAGAAAACACAGGCCCAACTGTACCACACTTACCCCTACTCTAGTGGCCAAACCCCAATTAGAACTGCTGGGAGCCTAGTGTCAGGTACTGTCTATGATATCAATTCAAAATGTGAACTCCTAAATTTTTGCATGTGCCTTACCTTCTCTCTTGTATGAAAACTAATTTCAGATGAATCTCCTTGCTTAAATGATTATACGACCTCACAACAATACTGGGCTCTACATTGCTCTTGTCAGTACCTCTCTCCCTTTTGCCTTATAATGATGTACTTAATTAATTGCTATTTGATTATGTATCATCAGTCTGCACCTGAGCTTCATTATCCTCTGTTTCTTCCAATATTATTTGATCTATATTTACTCTTTGCAAAATGTAGAATAATGGCAACGCTTATAAAGAATTTTCTTTGGGGCATTTATTGAATTATCCTTCCATCAACATGGAGAAGGGCTTTGTCCAGCCCGTGTTAACATGTAATGTAAGTTCATCCTTCTCAAGCCTTCAAACTTTGTTCTAGTATAGATTTGGATAGGCATCATTTCCTCCACTGTCGTTTGCTTTGCTGTTTACATCTGATTGGATGTTTGCAACAACTACCAGTTTCAAATTGTAGTTGTAAAAACATGTTCCTTATGTAGAACAGATCCATTTATTTGCTTATATAATTGTGAAACCTGTTACGTGTATCCTTGTTTCTCTTTCAAAGTCGTATCTCTTATGCCAGGCGGAACTTTAGGGAAGATAGTGAGCCAAACCATCTTGAGGAAAGCGAGATGACCCCAAGGTCCTATTTTGATGAAGACAGTGAGTTGAAGCTACTCACCAGCAGGTGTGAGACAACCTCTGTACAGTCGCGGCCTCAATCAGTTCGACTTCTTCAGTCTCAACTTAAAGCGGATAGACTTGCTTCAACTCAGCTCCGACTTGAAGTCAAAGATGTAATGAAGATGTCAGAGGACTGCCTTGCGCACCATCATGCCATACAACTGCGGGTGATGCATCTATCGTTGACACAATTGAGGTCTAATCAGCTTGTTCGGCTGTTTGGGGGCCCGACCTGGCCAGGCCTAGTGCCTTCTGAAGTGCTCTCGGTTTTGTATATTCTTTTGTCGGCGCGTTTATTTGCACTGGTGGCGAACTTTGATGCCTAGTGGATGTAATATGTGTAATAGCCGTGGTAGCCTAGCGTAAGTTTGCTGCTTATTTATTTCCTTGTTGTCTTGTTTATTTGTTTGCTTGTAGTCAGTGTAGTTCTTTTTCCGCGGTTTGCTAGTGGCCCCAATAACCTATTTTTTAAAACTAGGCCACAATAACCATGGGCTACATATTTACTGTAGTGACACTGGGCCTCCTACGGGCCGTAGAAACAATGGGCCTTCTATGGTCCATAGAAACAATGGGCCTTCTACAGGCCGTAGAAACAATGGGCCTTCTACGGGCCGTATCATCAATGGGCGTTATACGGGCCGTATGATCGATTGGCCAAACATGGGCCAAAAACAGACCGCATTATGGCCGTAAAGGGGCTAGAGTTGGAGTCGTCCGATCATGGGCCGACCATAACGGGCCGTCGTTAATAGGCCATATTTCATGATGCTATGAAAACGGCCCAACATATTAACGGGCCACAAACGGGCCGACTGTAATCACAGGCTGAATTTGGCCCACAAGCAGAAAATGGCAGTAACGGGCCATAAGTAACCGAATGCTGGAAATGAGCCCAAGAATAAATGGGCCCTGAGAAGGCTGAAAGATAACATGGGCTGCAAACGGCCCAATGGATTAATGGGCCGTTAATGGGTATAAAGTGATACACTGTTCATTACGGGCCAGTTTCACCATGGGCCGTTAATGGGCCAAGAGTTACAAAGGGCCTCATATGGGCCGAAGACGTCATGGGCCATACATGGGCCGGAACTTAAAATGGGCTGGAATCATATTGGATGGCCCAGATGACGCTACTGGGCCTAATTCGGATAGGTCGTAACGGGCCCTGGTTAGCGGGCTGTAAATGGGCTATATGCGTTAACAGGCTTTCCGTGGGCCGGCCCGCCACGTTTTGACCAAGTCAAACGGGCCGGCCTTTTCACAGGAATGGGCCTCTGTTCGGCCGTGCCACGTGTCGACGTATCATAGGCGCCTTGGGTCCAATGAGTGGATGACATCTGTCCCAACAGTGAGCCGACACGTCGTTTCCTCCAGCCAATGATGATTTTACACGTGGAAAATCCCCATTGGTCGGGGCTGTTAGCGGGTTATCGGATCCAAAACCGGACCCGATAGCTTAACGGCGTTCCGTTACGGTGGATGCCACGTGTCGGTCACCCTTGACGAAAGCACTTCTGTGACGCGCGATTTATCGTCATGGAAGTGGATACTTCCGTGATGATAATTTTGGTAATGTCATGGAACACTTCTACGACAGCACAGGTATGACTATCTTGATTCTGTCATAAAATTGTCATGGATGTACATGCATGACAAAAAACGCAACCTACTGTGACAATCACGTATCATCACGGAAGTGTATTTTTTTGTAGTGGGTGGGGCGCGATCGAAAGGTTGAAGAGACACAAGGGTAGGTTAAATGGCCGTTGTAATAAATGGGGGCCGGACGGCCTGTAATCGTCACGTCTTGTCATGACGTTCATAGCGGAGGATTCTAGAATCCATTGCACGCTTGACAACACCGCACCCCAGGCATGGACACTCGAGTGTGATAATTAATTCTGCACTCTACAGTGCACATGGTGGAAGAAACCAACTGTGTGCAATAATGTCGAAGATCGCTATCGAGTTAGCTATACAGATCGCGTGCTGTGAGATCGACAAGGTAAACTGATTCGAGAATGGTTAATAAAATCTAAGACCATTGCATATTAAGGTCAAAATAGTGCTAGCAATATATGAGTCTCATATGATGCCATTTCAACGATTGTACCACAAAAGCTCGAAATGTTACAAGCTTCAAATTCCAGAGTTATATGGCTCAAATGTGAAGATTACAAGGTTCAAACTGATACTAGAAATGAAATTCAGCTCATCAGCTGCAAACGCTCGCGC
Source organism: Aegilops tauschii subsp. strangulata (assembly GCF_002575655.3). NCBI lineage: Eukaryota > Viridiplantae > Streptophyta > Magnoliopsida > Poales > Poaceae > Aegilops > Aegilops tauschii. The sequence continues at coordinate 114,040,082 of NC_053039.3, read as the reverse complement.
TGATGCGCTGAACATGGATACCAAAGAGGTTCAAACTAATATCACCGCTTCTAAGTCTGGCTTCAATTTTTGCAAAGGGGTCAGCCACTTAGAAGTCATGTATGGGGTTGACCCGACGACTTCTGATTACTCTATCATCTGAAGTTCCAAAATGAAATTCAGCATTTTGGAGCCTACTCCATTCAGCCGTAGGCGCCGGCGCTGATCAAAAGACCATTCATTTTTGCGAAATAAATGTAGGGCAAACCTCATTTCCTTCAGCACCCTTGCTCTGAGAACAAAGAACCTGGCGAATATAATCTTCGGTAAGGTCCCTCGGTAGGAGTTCAAAGTAATTTCTGAGAGATGCAGATCTAGGCATTCGACGTGATTGTTATATTGTATCACATTATCCACCACTGGGCCTAATCCTATCTGCAAAAGAAGAAAACGTGTTAGTGCCTACATGCAGTTTTGAACATTACTACAGGACTAGCTATTTGGTTTGCAGGATTTGTAAAAGGCACTAACATGCCATCTTCGATCTGACATGATTAACATGGGCATTTGATTACATTCTAGAAAAATGTAGCCTTCTTCACAAGAGGTTGGAGTGGATGAAAAGTTCCCTAAGAAAACTAGTACAGATGAATCCAAAGGAGAAATGCTTATTGATTGTAACCATATGGATCAAGCAACCAATATGGGGGGGCATGTATGTACTGAAATCCTCCAAAAGAACCTTCAGAAATCGTAGTACATTGTCATTGTAAACTTGGAAAAAGGTGTCACAAATTGAAATCCCTTATGGTTAACATTTAATAGGAAAGGAACATCACCTCGATATATAGCTTCTCCAGGCACGGAAAGCATCTCAGGAAACTGACAACTTGCTCCAAGTTGTGCCCGATAGATTCTAGTGCCAAGACCTTCACTGTGCACAGTTTCGGGGTCAAGCTTGTCGGAATCATTTTCTGAATGACTGACGGACAAACATCTTCAAAATTAGAAATAATGTTAATTTGTAGAAGGAGAGGTAGAAGGCGGCTGTTGTACCTGAACGGGTGTGGATCCAATAACAAGTTCCGAGTATTTGTCAGACGAGTAGCCCACCACTGTCAATTTCGGTGCAGAAATGACATTGATTCTTGTTGGACCTTCTTGATCAACTACAAGTAATCTCTCAAGTGCAGGTGTGTCCTGGATGACCATATCATGGTCCACCTTTTGTGATGTCTTCCTGCCGCACCAGCAACACACATAAATAGTTCGGAGAGTCATGGAGGTGATGTGGAAGGTACTCAACCCATTGATCGCCTGAAGACGAAGGTACTCGAGTGCAGTACAGCCACGGAGCAGGCGCTCCATGTCACCCTTTGAGAGGCAGACGGCGACGAGCTCTAGGTGCTTCAGTCATGGTAGAATAAGAGCGGGCGCGTCATTAATGGGCGGGAAATGGCAGTTCCTGAACTTGGCAACGCGCAGCGTGGGCGCGAGGCGGAGTGCGAACGTTGGCAGCGACCGCAAATGCCCATCATCAAAAGTGAGCTCCTCGAGCTGATCTAGGGCGGGGGATCGGAACCAGTCATCAAGCTTGGCTCGGTCCTTGCCGTTGGAACGGAACTTGCCCATTCTAAGGCCTTTGGTTGGGCCAAGGTGACTGCCGAGGATCTTGGAGAACGCATCCAAACTTCTGCGATAGCCATGGCAGTGCTCGTGGGTGTCGATGAGGTCGAGAGGGCTGGAGTTCCATAGGGGGCGCCACCGCCGGGAAAGGAGGGTTGTCCGTGCCCCATATTTGATTGGGAGGAGGGAGATGATGACTCTCAACATATCATCGGGGAGGCTGTTGATTAAGTCTAGGCCTGCTGGAGTCGCTTGCGGTTCTAGCTCGCCCCGCCTCCGCTTGTTGGCAGCCCCGTTCTCCACCTCCGGAGTCTCCTTGTCAGCGGCGCTTTCTGATAGAAATGGGAGTACAGGGAATATTTAGTTAAAATAGGGCAATAGAAAAGTGTATTGGTAACTAGAAGTTATTAGGTAGGAATATAGTAAGATAAGGGAATAACAATTGGTTGCTTAAATACTACACAATTCATTTGACATTGCTGGGTAAGTCAACATATGCAGATAGTTGAAAAGAAAACTTACTTCTGACAAAGTCTGCACGGATGATTTTGTTCGGGAAGTTAGCATATATCTCATGACCAGGCCCTTCTATGTGTAGTGCAATTTTAGTGCCAGCTTTCAGTACATAAAACTTTGCAATTTCATTCCAAAAGCCAGTGCCAAAATAGGAGTCACCACGTTCATCAAGTCTTATAGTAGCAACGATTGTAAATCCATGGTTTGTGCGCAGTATGACATTCGTGGAGCCTTGATGTATGTAAAGGGAAAAAGTGTGCACTACATAATCCGTTGCATAGCAAGGGATGTCCTGCAGAAAATGGTAGGATTGTTAAAGAAAATATGGTAACATGCAAATATGGGCCCAAATTGAAAGAATTGTACCGCAGTTGAAATCGAAGGACAAAAGTCTATAATTAAACAGATAGGGTAAACATGATGTCATGGAAATATGAGAGTAATCGAAAGAACAATACATCATTAATTTTCCTAATATAGAAAGAAGAGGGGGGAAATCCCCTTTGACGTATATGGTGCATGTGGCACCTTTTATCCAAATGTAGCAATATTTAGAATATGTTCAGGAAAGTAGGCCATGCCAACCGATTTAGGGTGAGATTGAACATACCGCGCGTGTCCTCAAGTTATCTGGTATGATGAGATGGAATCTCTGGCGGCGGTCGCCAAGTCCTAAAGTATCAGCGCACTGTACATTCTATGAATGAAAGAAAACCCTCAAATCAGTTCGAATAAAAATGAATTCATGGTGATTTCCGCCGGGTGATTATAGGAGGCAGATGAACTGGGATAAGATATGAGATAATATCTCGTTAAATTAGTTACCTTGTCGTCCATGAGAAAGAACCCTCAGTACGGCAGATTCCCCAACCTAGCGGAGCGGGTTGACCGCGAGCAGCGTCGAGAAAGTCGATGGTGATAGGCGGCGGCAAGCGGAAGTGGCGAAATGCGGTGGGCTTTGCCGGCAGCCTAGCGGGGTCGGAAGGCGTAGAGCTAAGTGTTTACCGCCGCGATAGGCGGTGCCATGGCATAGACGCGAAGGAGCTTGTGCAGGTATGTATGGGGAATGTACCGGAGGGGCCGAGGGGGTGGCGGGCGGGGTGAGGGTTTTGTGACGTGGAGATGGTGAGGGTTTTGTTTTTTGAATTGGGTGGTGAGGGTTTTCTGTCCCACAAAGAATTTTGGGGGCGATGGTTTGCTAGAGCGAACCGTGTGTGATTGACAGAGCAGGCAAAATGATAGTCATTGCACACGGTTCCAATTTTCGGAACTGTGTGTGATTGACGTACTACCTCCGTCCTGGTTTATTGGTCCCCCGTTGTAATTTTTACCAAAATTTGGCGAAATATTTAACATACTCAGACATATATAATAAGCGTATACGTACATAAGCATAGTTCAACCATAAGTACATAGTTCAACCATCATTAAGCATACTCAAGCGTACATAGTTCGATCCACCCCACATCTCATCTCACATGCGGCCGGCACGATCCTGAAGCTTCTCCAGGTACTCGGCGTACGCGTCGTGCGCCACCCTGCGAGAATACTTCTGCTTGAAGGAGCCAACGGCCCGTCCTCTTGCATGCGCCAGAACACTTAGATACGCGTCATGAATCTTGTGGTTGCAAAATGGGCATCCATAGCCGTCGTTCCAGGTCCTAATACGCCTGTTATGCATTAACGCATAAAGCTCCCTCAGGATTCGCCTCTTGTACCTCCTCTGGGCATCTTCATCCTCGCTGTCCACATCGTCAGACAGCACCTATACATATAGTAAAACAAATTTGGCATCAAATCATTGATTACATGTCGTGAAGTAGGATTAGGAATTTATGGCTATTCATTTATCCATATTCAGATATTATGGTTTGATTTTTAAGCACAGTCGTCTATGTACAGACCAATCTTGAAGAAAATAATGGCACAAACATATGTAGGTCATTCAAAATCAATTGTCAAGTCCTGGCTAGGAATTATTAGCACGAACACTAACCCTAGTCGGATTACTAGCAGAAATCATTTGCACAGATGAAACAACTAATCACTTATCGCCTGTACCATTCAAACAATCAATACACTACACGGATCTAACGAAACTTACTCAGATTTCATGGATTGGGAGAACATAACCACAGGATTTCTATTCCAAAAAGGGGGAGGTAGGAGTAACCAGAGAAACCCTATGATCTATTTGACACAAATGGGTATAGATGACTTACCAGCTGTCCGTCATCGTCGGAGTCGTCGCCGGAGTGGTCGTCGGAGTCAGTGTGGAACTCCGCCTCCGGCTGTGGAAGCTCGACGCCGTCGACGACGTCAGGGTGCAGCGACAACTCGCCGGCGGTGAGGGCAACCTCTGTCTCCATCTTCACGCCGTGCTCCGGTGCTTTAGCAGTCCCGGCGTCGCCACTCCCTCCGATGGGGCGCTTCGGCGGCATCCTCATACACTGATGGCTTTGAGGACTGAGAGCAGCGTCGAGGATGCAAGCGGAGAGAGAGGATTGTGTGTGCGTCGCGAGGATGGGGGGTGCGGCCGCTCGGGCGCACCATTAATATGGAGTAGTGGGAGTTGTGGGAGAGAGGCAGGCGGCGGTCAAACCGATGGCTCGCCTTCCGGTGAGCCTGCGCACCGGACTGCTGGCATGCCTACCAAAGTTTCACACAGCTACTCGCACGCCTCCCGAGGACACTGCGCAACGAGCACGCCTCCGTCAATTCATACACCTACACGCATGCCTCCCCGTCTACCTGCGCGGCGGACTGCTCGTATGCGTCCCGTCAACTCACGCCTGCTCGCACGCCACACGGGTCGCGCGGCGGCACGTATATTGTTTTTCTATTTGGATGATTAATGCTGCCGCTTTATTGCTTAACCGAAGCATGGCATGTATCCATTGTTGGTCTAACGCTCATGGTTTGAATAAATAATCCGTTTGGGATATTGGTTCCCAATTATTAATAATTTCCTGTCTGTAATTAGATAAAGATTACATCAAAACTGGTCTCAAATTTGACAAAAAAAGTACAATGCCACTTTGTATTGGTGTCCATATGACAACACGATAAGTTTCATGAACTTCAAATAAGTTTTGGATGTACTAGAATTTAAAAATCAAGATTCTCAATGTTTGAAATTTGTTGCACGGGGAGTAAATATGCACCCAGTGAGACACATGTGTTTTTGCAATCCATTTAGGTGCACTGTCACGTGTGCATGTAGCTCAAATTTGATTTTTGCACATTATACCCATAGAAAATCAATCAATCAATGTACCAAAACGTCTTAATGATCTCTGTGATTTTTTTGAAATTAAAATGTCCCTCCTTTGGTAACATGTATGTTCACCGCGGGATAATTAATTTAACATGCATCGTTGTTGCGGTGGATTCGCGGTGTGTGTGTGTGGGTGTCTGCGTCTGGGGGTGGCAGGTGGCTCGCAGTACACTATGAGTTGTGAGCCACCGTGTGGGTTGGACGTTTTGTTAGGTAGGCTGGTGCCACATCAGAGTAGTGAAATCGTTATTTAAAACATTACACAACCCTTTCATACATAAATGTTTTGGCCACATGCAGTCGATGGTTGTCCTACACGACACTCGATACTCGCGTGTGACGCTTTCTGTGGGCCCGCGAGGTCGTCGTCCATCACTTTGACGAACAGCCGGCAGTGAGGTTAATTTGACCAGCAAGGTAGAATCTTTTTGTTTGTGTTATGGTGGTATATAGTACGCGTCGAAGAGGTGGGAGGGGACTAGCATATATACTATACGTATGCGTCCGTGAACAAGTACACCTCACTCAATGTCGGGACTTTTTGGTTACCGAGGTACGTGCCACATCAAAATTGTGAAATTGGTTATTCAAACATCACACAACACCTTTTTGGGCCACATGCATATATATCCTAGCTAGGACACTCACGTGTGACGCTTCCATCTGTGGGCCCACGAGGCCATCGTCGCTGCATGCATGCATGCATCACTTTGACCTACATCGGGAGAGGTTAATTAATTTCACCATCGATGAGGATTCTTTTGGGTTGTACATATATTACGGCAGGAGCATATAGTATGCGGTGAAGAGGGGGGAGGGGGCCATCATATGTAGTACGCTTGATATGAACCTCGCTCTGTGTGGTGCATGGTTTACGGTTTTTGAGGCATGTGGCACATCAAAGTTGTGCATTTTGGGTATTCAACATATATATGTTTGGCCCACATGCAAAGCGGTGGTGGTTGTCCTCTCGCACCCACTTAAGCGGTTATCAGCGATATCGATGCTTTCCATCTGTGGGCCCACTTGGTCCATCACTTCTTTTTGCCTGACAACAAGAGAGGTTAATTTGACTTGGGAGGGGATTATTATTTTTGCTCTGGGATGACATGCATGAGACACTCTGAGCACACACACATGCATGTGTACGCATGAATGCCTCCCATCGTGTCGAAGTGGCTAGTACAACGACACCATCATGAACCGATATCGCTCTGTGTGGGGAGCTAGTGTATGATTTTTGACACACGTGCCAGATCAATGTTGTGTATTCAAACATGCATGCACGCATCACCTCCATACATATGCATCTAGTGGTTGCCTTCAAACGATACACTCCCTCGCGTGGTTATCGGCGACAAGCCTATATATTTGTGGGCCCGCATGGACATCCATGATCACCTTGACCAACAACAAGATAGGTTACCATGGTAGATTCTTCATTTGGTTCGTGTTATCGTAGTATAGGTCATGGTGAGAGTCAGACCTAATTAAGTTTGAGCGCATATACTATGCACGCATACATGCATATATGAATCCCCGTTGTTGGCTTGAAGTGTGGTGTAACATACATATGCATCGTCAACCTACCCCTCACTCAGTGTGGGGATTTCTAGTTCGAAATCACGGTCCCACATCAAAGTTGTTCATTGTTACTCAAAAACACACCTCTCTATACATATGTTTGGGCCACACGCATGAAGTGGTTGTCTTCGGGGACTAGCTAGTTGCGTGACTATTGGCGAGCTAGCCCATCTCCGGGGTCGCATAGACGGCCATCACTTTGACCAACAACAAGAGAGAGGTTGTACGACCAAGGTGGATTATTCTTGGTTCGTTTTACGATCCATCTTGGTGAGATATACGCCTCTCTGTCCCGCCGACTGAAAGTGTGTGTGGGGGGGGGGGGGTTGCTACATCGCACTTTGCTAGGTGAACCTCGATTGGGGGGCATGCATTCATAGCTTAATTAGGATTCCCTTCGTGGCGACACGAGGGGGTTGGGGGGCTGCTAGCTACTTCGCACTTTGCTAGGTGAACCTCGGTTGGGGGGAGGGGGCATGCTCATAGCTTAGGATTCCCTTCGTGCCGACACAAGGGGGGCTGCTAGCTACTTCGCACTTTGCAAGGTGAACCTCGGTTGGGGGGGCATGTGCATTCATAGCTTAGGATTCCCTTTGTGCCGACACGAGGGAGGGGTGGTTGCTAGCTACTTCGCACTTTGCTAGGGTGAACCTCGGTTGGGGGGAGGGCATGCATTCATAGCTTAGATAGGATTCCCTTCGTGCCAACACGAGGGAGGGGGGCTGCTAGCTACTTCACACTTTGCTAGGTGAACCTCGGTTGGGGGGGGCATGCATTCATAGCTTAGGAATCCCTTCGTGCCGACACGAGGGAGGGGGGCTGCTAGCTCTACTTCACACTTTTCTAGGTGAACCTCGGTTGGGGGGCATGCATTCATAGCTTAGGATCCCCTTCGTGCCGACACGAGGGAGGGTGGCTGCTAGCTACTTCGCACTTTGCTACGGTGAACCTCGGTTGGGGGCATGCGTTCATATGTAGCTTAGGATTCCCTTCGTGCCGACACGAGGGAGGAGGGGGGCTGCTAGCTACTTCACACTTTGCTAGGTGAACCTCGGTTGAGGGGGAGGGGGCATGCATTCATAGCTTAGGATTCCCTTCGTGCCGACACGAGAGGGTGGGAGCAAGCAATACCGTGCGCTTTGCGAGAGAGGTGCCACATCGAAGTTGCATTTGGTATTTGAAAATCAAACCACCCATTTGATACATAAATTTGGTCCACATGCAAGTGTGTTCGTGTTCTGACCCTCTCCCGCGTCATTTTTCGCCAAATTTATGAACATTAGACAAGTCGGATGACACAAGAGACACGGTTCACTCAAACTAACCGTGTGCCACGCCGGTGCACCTGTCACGCACACATCCGCACAGTACATTGGGTTCCACGAGGCTCCCCCTCTCAAAAATATCTGCCCGCTTCGAGGGTTTTTCTGTTTCATAACACACGGTTGTTATCTCTGGACCGTATGTGATGTTTCTTGTTCCCAATCCCGCCTGCATCGAAAATATCTGCCCGCCTCGAGGGTTTTTCTTTGTCATATCACACGTTTGTTATCTCCGGACCATGTGCGATGCACTATCATCAAAATTTTCAATAGCCCGGCATTTCACTCCCGCGTAGTAAAATTTTCAGTACCCGCGTCATTTCCTCAAACACCCCGCGCCCCCTCCACACACACACACACACACACCAAAACCTCCTCGGGCGTGCGCGCACACACACACACCCTCCCTCGCTCGAAACCCTAGCAAAGTCCCCGCCGCCGTCGCCGCCACTACAAGGCCTCCATTGTAAACATCTGCCGTTTGGCCCATGCAGCTTACCCACCGATCTCCATACCCAGGCTGCCCTGAGTTTCTTAGATGACGCCTGCCAAACGCCCCCTTTCCCACAGATCCCCATCCCCAGCCCCCACTCTAGAGCGTCGTAGCCTAAGCCCCACTACGCTTCCCGTGGAGCTCGAGGAGCGACTGGCCCAAAAGAGGTGTATAGCGGTCTCTTCGCACGACGTCGCCGAGGAAGCTGACGACCATTACTGGCGGTAGACACTCAAGCAGCGGGCTAGAGTATGCGGGCATGTCTCGTCCGCCGGCTATGATACGTCTCCAGCGTATCTATAATTTTTGATTGCTCCATGCTATATTATCTTCTGTTTTGGACATTATTGGGCTTTATTATACACTTTTATATTATTTTTGGGACTAACCTATTAACCGGAGGCCCAGCCTAGAATTGCTGTTTTTTGCCTATTTCAGAGTTTCGCAGAAAAAGAATATCAAACGGAGTCCAAATGGAATGAAACCTTCGGGAACGTGATTTTCGGAACGAACGTGATCCAGAGGACTTGGACCCTACGTCAAGAAAGCTACCAGGAAGCCACGAGGTAGGGGGCGTGCCTACCCCCCTGGGCGCGCCCTCCACCCTCGTGGGCCGCACGTTGCTCCACCGACATACTCCTTCCTCCTATATATACCTACGTACCCCCAAACTACCAGATACGGAGCCAAAAACCTAATTCCACCGCCGCAACCTTCTGTACCTGTGAGATCCCATCTTGGGGCTTGTTCCGGAGCTCCGCCGGAGGGGGCATCGATCACGGAGGGCTTCTACATCAACACCATAGCCTCTCCTATGAAGTGTGAGTAGTTTACCTCAGACCTTCGGGTCCATAGTTATTAGCTAGATGGCTTCTTCTCTCTTTTTGGATCTCAATACAATGTTCTCCCCCTCTCTTGTGGAGATCTATTCGATGTAATCTTCTTTTGCGGTGTGTTTGTTGAGACCGATGAATTGTGGGTTTATGATCAAGTTTATCTATGAACAATATTTGAATCTTCTGAATTCTTTTATGTATGATTGGTTATCTTTGCAAGTCTCTTCGAATTATCAGTTTGGTTTGGCCTACTAGATTGATCTTTCTTGCAATAGGAGAAGTGCTTGGCTTTGGGTTCAATCTTGCGGTGTCCTTTCCCAGTGACAGTAGGGGCAGCAAGGCACGTATAGTATTGTTGCCATCGAGGATAACAAGATGGGGTTTATATCATATTGCATGAGTTTGTCCCTCTACATCATGTCATCTTGCTTAAGGCGTTACTCTGTTCTTATGAACTTAATACTCTAGATGCATGTTGGATAGCGGTTGATGTGTGGAGTAATAGTAGTAGATGCGGGCAGGAGTCGGTCTACTTGTCTCAGACGTGATGCATATATACATGATCATACCTAGATATTCTCATAACTATGCTCAATTCTGTCAATTGCTCAACAGTAATTTGTTCACCCACCGTAAAATACTTATGCTCTTGAGAGAAGCCACTAGTGAAACCTATGGCCCCCGGGTCTATTTTCCATTAATCTCCCGACAACAAGCTATTTCTGGCGCCGTTTTTATTTTGCCTTTATTTTACTTTACATCTTTATCATAAAAATGCCAAAAATATTATCTTATCATATCTATCAGATCTCACTCTCGTAAGTGACCGTGTAGGGATTGACAACCCCTTATCGCGTTGGTTGCGAGGATTTATTTGTTTGTGTAGGTGCGAGGGACTCGCGCGTAGCCTCCTACTGGATCGATACCTTGGTTCTCAAAAACTGAGGGAAATACTTACGCTACTTTGCTGCATCACCCTTTCCTCTTCAAGGGAAAACCAACGCAGTGCTCAAGAGGTAGCAGGCTACGACATCGAGGTCATCGACAGCGACGCCCTGAGGCGGGCTGTGTCACAGGTTAAGTGGCCCACCCCCAACCCCTCGGGTTCAACCGCCGTTGATCTCATCCATGGCCCCGCCGCTGATCTCCTCTGGCTCGCTGTCAACAATTTGCCATTCCACATCGCCATCGAGCTCCTCTTGTCATTTCTGAAGGACACGTTCTGCGACGCTGGCTTGGGATCCATAGCTTCCAAGTAAGACATCATCGACGGCGACCACGAGGAGGGCACCTTCTCCGGCTCTTCCAAGGGGAAAGAGCCCATCTGCTCTTCCAAGGGGAAAGTGCCCGTCTGCGACATCAGGGAGGGCACCCTACAGCCATGCTCTTCCAAGGGGAAGGATCCCATCTACGACAACATGGAGTGCATCCAGGGTCCGTGCTCTTCCCACGGGAACGAGCCCATCTGTGACAAGTGAGGAAACCCATGATTTGTTTATTTCAGTTGTTCACAATGTGATGCTCTATATGTGCAATTATTTACTGTGCAATACATTTCATCAATCCAGTTTTAAACATACCCATAGGAATGCATATATTTGCTTGCTGCTAAGCCTTTTATAGCTAGCATATGCCTCTTTTAAAGTTTTTGATTGTTCGGTTGTTTGTAGTTAGCATATGTTCAGTTTCAAATGCTATCTTTGGTTGTTCGTAGTATGCCTTGTTTATTCCAGTTATTCACAACGTGATGTTCTATATGTGCAAGTATGAACTGTGCAGTTCAATTTCACCAGTACCAGTTTCAACAATACCACTATGAATGACTATATTTGGTTGCTGGATCTTGTAGTTAACACGCCTTTCCATTTTTATTTAATCATAACCAGTGTACTTAGACCAGCACAATACCAGTTTGAATGACCATGTTTGCTTGTTGTTAAATGTTAGGCCTGTTGCAGTTAGCACACCTTTCCACTTGTGTTGCTTTACTAGCATGCTTAAACCTGCACACTGAAGCTATCTTTTGGAGATTATTTGTCTGCCATGTGTAATTTTGGTTGATGTTTAGCCTGTTGTGCTTAACATGCTTCTTGATGTACCTACACAGGACAATTTTGGGAACGACTACTGTTTTCCATCGAGGTTAGTTTCATCCCATGGCTTATATCTGCTCACTGTTCAGGATATCCGTAGTTAGTACCATATAGGCCGGCGGCTGATAAGGGACTAATCGGTGAACCGGACTTTTAACTAAATATATCTGCAACCCATTTTTCCTTAGGTTAACTAGGGCCATATGTAATATATCTGAGGCTACATAGCAACATGCACTGTACTTAATGTCTAAATATGCAATCCTAGGCTACATAGCAACAAGGAAGAGTGTTATATTAATGTTCTAATGATGTCTAGATATACGTAGAAGAGCAGCAACAGCAACAACACAACCCTGTTTGGATACTCAACTTAGCTAGAGGTTAGAGTTAGTTTCTAGCTCATTACTAATCCTGAACTAACTCCATCCAAAGAGTTGTTTGGATGGCAGGGTTAGATTGACAATAAATGCACTAGGAGAACTAGCTCCAATTAGCACCTCTTAGGTTGGATACTAGTTTTTTGGGTGGGTTATAGATGCAATTAGCTCAAACTAGCCCTCATGTTTAGATATACTTTAGGGCTATTTGAGCCCGGACTAGCTCAAACTAACTGTAACCCGTGGATACAGCAACAGATAATTTTTAAGAATGAACTAAACTCCTTTCGGCCCATAATATAAGATGTTAATTCATCTAATATGTGAGTATATTGGATGTTATAAGATACTCCCTCCGTTCCTAAATATTTGTCTTTTTAGAGATTTCAAATGGACTACCACATACGGATGTATATAGACATATTATAAAAGAGTGTTGTACTACATCATTGTGCAATTGTTGTTTAGCTTCTAATATTAACTTGGTGCTTTTAGGTACATATGTCATTGGTAAAGATCCGCGTTTCGACCCTTTCTGCGTATGGGGCAATGAGATATCGATGAACCAGCATCAAGTGAGGAAGCTGATAAAGATTGTTAGTAAAATGAGTTCAAAGATGGCAATTTAACTATTTGTTTACACTTTATCCAAGACAACAGCGAACTGCAGGATGATAAGTAAGAACTCTGCAGCCTTCTTTTTACTGCCCATAATGAGTTGTGTTAGATGACAATGTCTGAAATCTTATTCCTTTGCAGTGGTTGCCAAAGAAGTTTACTCAAGATTACCTCTCAAACTACATGATTGGTGGGCATGCAAAGGTTAAAGTATTTCTACCAGAACAAGCTGATTATCTAGATGTTTTCATGAAGATTGTGAAGGATGGGCGGTCGGCCATCACAAGGGGTTGGACTAGAGTCGTGCGTGCCTTCTGCATGGAGGAGGGCACAATATGGGCATTCCGCTTCACCTTGTTCAGCAACCAGAATATATTTCGCCTCGTTCTTTACCGTCTTTAATAGTAAAATATACATCTGTGGTTCATCATTCTTTATTTGGTTCTTATGTAATTCTTGAACATATGTACCTATGAATCGAATAATGCATTGGTTGTTTGAACCTGATGGATATGAATAAAGCTGTAGCATACATTTAAATTCAAATCCAAATCCAGTACAATTTGGAAAAGCAGCAATTAAATCTATCTATTATATTCTTAAAACAATAGGCAAACAAGCCATCACGTTCGTCCACACAGATTAAATTATATTAGCCGTTAATTTTAGATATGTACGGCTAAGATTCAAAGATGTATACGTTACATACAAATAACATATCTATGTACAAAAAAGTTCGGCACGTCACGTACAAATAGATGTATGTTCTGGCAGGTTTAAAAAAAGTTGTATGTTCCGGCAGGAGCCAATCATGATGGACGAGTAAATAAAGTAGAGGAGTCCGGTTAGGTTCAGAAAAAAGTGGAGCTATCCGATTGGCATACGTTCCTAGGCAGAAAGGCAGAAGTGTGGCCAAACACGATGGGTATGGAAACAAGTCACGTACAAATAGGTATTCTTACTGTTCAGATTTTATATGGAAAAATGTTAATTTTGAAGGAGTCTGCCAGGGATAAAACTAGCATTGCTTTAGCGTACATGCATAGGACACTTAAAACCTATTATGAATTGGACAGTGATGGATCTAGCATCCGTAGCAATGCTGAGTATCTCATTATTTGCACGACCTGACTTAGGCTGCTGTCAAGCCAGCCGACGGCAATCATGATTTGCACGAACAGGAACGCAGGGGCCTGGCTCTGGCTGCGTGGTCACTGATTCAGGGCTGTGGCGACGTTATCAGGTCGAGTAAAGGGAATAATCACGATCAGAAGCTTTGGCTGAGCATAACCCACAAGTATGTACATGCATCTGGGCAAGGGCATGCGCCTTGATATCTCTCTCCTCTTACCTACACACGTACGTTAATTGATTCTTCACCAGCTACTACCTGGGGTCGTACCACCTAGGCTACATATATCATGTATTCATGTATGGATGCATTTGTGGGATATGTGGATTTTTGTGAATGTATATGCATTTATTATAATTCTCTAGATGGGATATATATCATGCATGTGTGTGAGATCACATGGTTGGAAGCAACTACGTATTTCTTACATATACGTCGAATATGTATGATTAAGAATCAGTAGTTATATAGTGTTTGATGTAATCTCAAACATCTAATGAATATGATCTGCTATAGTAAATGTCCACAAAAATGAGTTTCCTCATGTTTTCTTTTACGTCATATTTTCTAGCATATCTTTGTTTTCACTGTTCAAACATCATTGCTAATTTTTATGAATTTTTAATATGAAATCTTTGAATGAAAAATAAGGAAATCATGGAAAACAAAAAATATGTATTTTCTAAAACATCACTCTAGCGCAATGAAATATAGCACTTATTTTATTTATTAGATTGAAGAGTAATACTGCTTACTAAAACAAAACAAGTAGGGATTCCCTGGTGAGCAGCCATGTATATGCAACAAAAGGTATTTGGCGGGGTATTTTTAGCTTTACTGGCACACAAAAATAAATCAATATACTCCACAATTAAGTGCATATTAGCAGTTCTAGGATCAAAATCCTATTGCAATGAAAAATTCAAAGGCAAAATATGTATGGGTGAGTCAGGGCCATAAGTATTGTTTGAAATTCATAATAAAGTTAGATGTGTTTGCCACATAAAAGACAGATGCATAAAAAATAGCAGTTCTACAAAGATATAACCTTTGAGAAAATAATGGATAAACTACTTCGATGTGTAGTTCGACCTACTAGAAACACATTCATATGATTTTGTAAAAATGAAATCTTTGAATGAAAAAAACTCTAAATGGTGAAAAATAGGATCATATGATTTTTTTTAAACGTCACCCTAGCATTTTGTGACATTACAGACAAGCATGATTTGACCTACACCTAGGTGCGTTGTTGTTATTAAATATGGAAAACAACTTTCATGGATAACATTTGCATAATATTGACATTGGAAATTCACTTGATTGATTTTATAGTTTAGAAAGAGAAGTCTCACTCTTGAAGATGTTGAGAGTTGAAAAAAAAATCCCTTGGTGGAATCTATAACATAAGTGCTACAAAGCTATAATCAATAGATTAACACAATACACAGTGACAAGGTGGGTGGAGGAGAAAAACACAAGGTTTAAATATGAATTCATAGTGATTATATTCACAGTAAGAAATCTCTAAGCGATGAGCACAATGCATGCCTTCAATTTTCCATTGTCACATGCAAAGGCCTTAATAATAAACCTTATGCACGTAATAGTTAGTCACCGATGTGCAATAATATTTATTTAGATTTACTCACAATCCAACAAGTCAAATTTTCGTAGATAATATTTCATTTTGAATGTGTGTCGAACACCCAAGCTACACTTAAAAGCATGTATGGTAAATACAGAGTATAAAAACATTAAAGACGTCGCAATCTAGCCGCGCAAATGCGCGGGGCACGCTGCTAGTTACGGTGAAATTACGCTCTCCAGGTTGTTACGGCACACACGGTCGGTAAAACACATACGTTTGCGATATGCACCATAATCCGAGACGGTTCACATAGAGGAAACGTGTGCAAGCATGCACACAATTGTTGTTTGCAAAGCGTGTGTGATGTCAGACAATATCATAAACGGTGCGGGCAAACTAAACGTTTGTGTTAGTTGCCTTATCGTACACGATTCGCAACCATGAACTGTTTCTGATGAAGTATGCATCGTAAACGTTGCAGCATAGAATAGCGTGTGCGATAGTTGTCGTGTACGACGATGTTACGACGGTCCGACATTTCATAATCCTGTCCGGCACTCGTATGACGATTAGCTAATCTTAACGGTGAACCATTTCTGATGGGCCGCACATCATACACGTTCTATAATAGTGAACCGTTTGTGATGGGCCGCGCATCGTAAACGTAGCACCACAGAATACCGACTGTGATGGTAATGCGAGCAAAAACGAGTAGGAGTACTGTAGGGGCCCTATCTCCGACGGTTTCTGGGTCGTGTGGGAAGGACCCCCCTATCGCCCACACTCACTTGGCGACGGTTCCAAATGCCTTCGCGGAAAGGGGTTTTAAACCATTTGTTTAGGACCAACGCGCACCAGTGAATGCTAACCCTAGAAGGAGGAGGGAGAGGTCTATATATAGTACTAGTACAAGTTGGGGCTAGCTGGAGGGATACATGGGCCGGAGGCCCGTACACTGTGCGCAGACAGGGGCCGGATGTCCGGGCCGGGGCCGGATGTCTGGGCTGGCATGGGCTGGCTTCGGTGACGTTCTGTGATGGAGGCTGGTTTTCTAGGCTGGGGCCGGATGTCCGGGGCCTGGGACGGATGTTCGGGCCCTGTAGTTCGTCGGTTGGGCTGCTGCTGTAGTCACCTTCAGGGGCCAGATGTCCGGGGTTGTGGCCGGATGTCCGGGTCCTGGGAGGCGTCTTCGGTCCTTTTTGTCGTGCTTCTTCGTCCATGTACTTGGGGACTTGTCTATGACCCCGAGCATCTCTGAGAGGGTCTTCTTGATACCTAAGCACATGTAGTGTCTTTGCATGAGGTAGCAACCATGTCTCGCACGAATGGAAAGGGGGAAGCATTTAGGAGCGGGTTCACCTTGTGTCCAATGGCATATGCTTGAGGTCTCGCCGTATGTCCACTTGGGGCTTGAGGAGTAGTCGTAGTGTACATGGGGATGATCGTAGGATGCTTCGCATCATCTCCTCCCCTTGGGAAAGATCCGACCTCGGATCGTAAACCTCATCACCATGGAAATAGTAGTCATGGATGGACATTTAGTTGGATGGAGTGGAAGTCATGGCGCAATCCAAGTACTTCATGATGTCGTCGGTATGGTATACATGCAAAATGAGCAAACACAAGGGACACTTGGAAATACAATGGTTAGTGCACATAAGGTGTCCATCAAATAAGTATGAGTCCGTCCGATGGAATTGTTAATGACAAGGCACAAGATGCTTATCCAAATGATGTAAAATGACATGTAAAGCATTCATGTTGTCAAATTCATTTTTGTATGCACAAAGGTGTTGTGAATATGATTAATGCGACCATTGTGCAAAATGATTTCATAATGGGATGGTTTATCAAAAGCATGAACATGGCAATTGATGCTCAATGTGATTATGTTATCATGCAATTGATAGTGGGCAATGTGATCATTATGCATGAATATGCCATCAAAGAAGATCACAACAAATTTGCTAAGGAAATGCACAAGCTCATATATCATGGATGACATGGGAATTGAAGATGCAACAAGGCAATCATAATGCCAGTCAATCCATGCATAAGGTGCGAATGTGCTGTGGATATTGTTGTACCATGGTTCGATGTCGTGGCAAGAGTGGTGGTCCGGTGGTGCTTCCAAAGTAGGCGCATCCCCTAAGTTCGAGCACTCCTCAACTTGAAGGTCCATAGGGTCCATCTTCAATGCCGGTCCTCCATCCAATAGATGTATCATGTAGACAAGAAGAAGGAGGCAATGATGAATGAAGACCCATCCAATATGTGTAATTGAGAATGGCTCAAAGGGGAGGAGTTTACCTTATGAATGTTCCCGAAGATGTTGGTGTTGCACATCATGTATGCCTTGACATGACCAAGGTGTTTTACCGCCTTGTGAATCCCTCAAAATGAAAGAACATGACAAACACTCAGAAAAACAAATGAGGTTAGCGTAAATGCAACACCTATCATTCGTGTGGTGAAATACCCAACAAGTGTTTTCATCATGCTTATCATAAGAAAGGACAAGAGTGTAGGGCATGGTATGTAGGCATATGATGCGAGTACAACCAAAGACATTAGGCTCAACCAAACAAGCATTTTTCACAAGTAATATGTCCAAGTCTCCAAGATCAATAAGCATAGCATGGGTGCACTCACTACAATGGCATATGAGAGGTGCAACTAATGGAGACAAGAGACAGTGATCAAGACAAATCAAGTGAGAGGCATGAACATATATGCTATCAACCCAATTAAAGGAGTAAGAATGGATCATGGGTGATGCAACAAAGCAAGTAATCATATGAATCAAGTAATGCAAGCTACTAGTGCGAAGATGCAACATACTAGAGGTAATCATGGCAATCATGTCATGGGTGCAAATAGTGGGCATATATAATGCACATGACATATCACAATCATGAAAACAAGATATCTGAAAAGTATCATCATTGCATTGGTGACAAGTCCTATGTAAATAATAATGGAACAACATGACTCTCCCAACGCAAGAATCAACAATAGAATGGAGCATGTATCGAACATGGCAATAACAACTAGTATCTCCACCAAGCATGCAAATACACATAGTACTAATAAAATGGTGGATCATATGTAAGTGCAGAGTTAATTGCATGAAAGTACCACAACTGGGGCATCACATGCAGATTGGTATCGACTTTAGTAAGTTTTACATGTCAGTGCCAAGACTGGGACGCGCAGCTGCAGAATGGTCTAAACGGCGTATAAACAAGCATTGACACTGAAACTGACCGATGGGGCCCATATGTCAGGGGACGACGTGACATGTCCTTTTGTGAAAAACCCCTTGTTTTATATGCAAGTCACGTAAACGTCCCTCATTTACCCCAAAAAAGGCAAGGAAAATAATGCGCCCGCTCGGATTCGAACCCGCATTGGCCGTACGCGTTTCGACAAACCAGTGAACCACGTTGCGACATTTGAGGCCTAAATGTTTTTACACTCTCCTTACAGACACCTGTGACGGAAATAAATATAAAAAACTAGCGCACAAGGATTTAATAGGCTGTACGCGGCGCGCGCTAACCACCAAGCCAATAAATTGTTTTTTTAAGTGGTGCCAGCGAATTGCTTGACACCACAATAGACACGTCCTGGCCTTTTACACATTTCCTTTTTACATAGGTTTTGTAATAATACGAAATTATGCTTATCATATATTAAAAATCGTTCATTAAAATTATACTCTCACAATACAGACACGTCCTGGCATTTTACACATTTCCTTTTTACATAGGTTTGCAATAATATGAAATTATGTTCATCATATATTAAAAATGGTTCATTAAAAATGTTCATCTTATAGTATACTAAACAAAATGTGCAGTGTATCGTATATTAAAAAAATCATCACATCGTATAATTAAAAGTTCATCATATATTTAAATAAGATCATTGTATTTTAAAAAATGTTCAAGGTATAGAAAAAATGTACATCGTAAATTATACAATAATCTTCGGTGCATATATATACAATAGTGTTCAGTGTGTATTTACAAAAAATATCACATTCTGTAAAGTTCATTGTAGATTTAAAAAATGTTGATATTATTGCAAAAATGTACACCATTTTTACAAAACCTATTAAAAAATATATGATGTAATGAACATATTTTAATATAACATACACTTTTGTAATATACAATTTGATGAACATTTTTTAATATACAATACACTGAACATTTTTTGTAATATATGATGCAATGAACATTTTAACAGCTCGTATGCGATGCAATTTTGTAATACACAATGAACAAAATTTTGTATTATTACAAAACGTATATAAAAATCAAATTTGCAAAAAATAAAATAAAATGCAAAACCCGGAGGATACCCAAGATATGAGAAAAGATAAAAGAAAACCGAAAAAAAGGAGAGTCGAAGAACGCCACGTTCTGTATTGAGGTTATAAAAATAATTAGGCCTCCATTGTTGTTGTAAGTTATTCACTTGCGTGTTGGTCACCCCGCTCGCGCAGTGTACGGCCAGCTCCGGTTCGAATACTGGCTTGCATGTTTATTTTGTTCATCTTCTTTTTCTCACAGGACATTTCTGTCGTAATAAGGGTATAGAAGAAATTAGGCCTCTAGGTTAAACGTAAGCAGTTCATTGCCGTGGTGGTCAGCTCGCCCGTACCGCGGGCTAGGCAGCGTGGGTTTGAATCCAAGCAGGCTCAATATTTTTCATGGGCCTTTTTTTGTAAACGAGGGATATTTACGTGATTTAAGTATAAAGCAGAGGGTTTTTCATAAAAGGACATGCCACGTCAGCCCCTAACAGACGGGCCCCACCGGTCAGTTACAGCGTCACTACCTGTTTATGTGTCGTTTAGACCGTTCTGCAGTCACGCGCCCCAGTCTTGATACTGACATGTAAAATTTATCAAAGTTGGTACCAATCTGCATGTAATGCCTCAATTATGGTATTTTCGTACAATTAACTCGTAAATGCAAGTAAGGGTCACAATTGCATGGCAAAGGCATATAAAGAGGCATAACATGCAAAGTAAACACGGTAAAATGGGTATAAGATGACAAATGGTATATAGCTGATAGCCGTGTGAGAGCCAAGTAAAAGATATGCGGGTAGTCATTGCGCCAAGCGAACGGTGTGAAGGGCAATCCACGGGATGCCAAATCATCATTGCTCTCAAGAGCTCGTTTTGTCAACTCATGGGATTGTGAGGTTGACAAGCACAATTGCTCGATAGGCGAATATGACACTTGTGCACAACCTATAAGAGACAAAAATGCAACGACTTCTATCCCAAGTATGCTATTATGTATGATTCTCGGTGATTTGCACACGATGATCCAAGATGATCAGTATGGTACTATGATATGCAATGTGGTGATGCTATAGCTATTGCTTACAAGCTCTTTGTTTTCTCTTTGCTTAAAAGCTTATTCCCTTTTTTTGTATGGCCACTATGCAAAATGCACAAACCAAGATAGCAATTGTGTATATGCGGGAACAAGCTTCTGACACAAGGGATGGTACTATGAAACCAAGATGATACCAATATGATGTATGTATGCGATGATCACTAACATGCATAAGTAACATTGCCGGCAATGCTCAATGGCTAGTCTCGATAGGCAAGTGACGCAAAATGGGCTAGGGGTTAACAATGCAATGGCAAGGAGAAATGTACAATGGTGTCATCGAAGTTACCGTGCTTGCATACGGTTGATGGTGTCAAAATGATGAAGTGGTCAATGTCGATGACGACCTCATGGCGATGATGAGTGGCGGTGTTCTCGATGTCGAACCTTCCCTAAGTAGCCGAAACACCTTAGGAAACAAAAAAACCACGATCCCAAAATCTCAAACGTCAAATGTCAAAATGGTGGTAGAGGGAGTGCGGTGGTGGTTGATGAGGACATAGACCTAGGGTAGGGCGATAGGCCTGACCTATACGTCCTACCTAAGGTCCTTGTCCTAGAAGCAAAGAAGTTCAAGAGCAAATAGAGAGGGCTCAACAAAGGTGTCGAGTGCAATCCACTCGACCTACCATTCACTCGGAGATCTCTCCTTATTTAGGTCACTCGACCACTCAACCACTCGACGTGCAGAAGACCTAAAGCCACTCTGCGCAGCAACGGTCGGACGTTTACTCATAGACTTAATGATCATTTATAGCACTTCATTATTGACGTTACCTGTAACGCTCTCACTTTATATACATTGAATCTTGTGTAATGGAGGAGAGCTGGGGTCCTGGCACACTCTATATAAGCCATGCCCCTCCTCTGAGACAAGGGTTCGCACCCCCTGTAACACACACACGCATATAATCCAGTCGACTGCCTCCGGGCTCCAAGACGTAGGGCTATTACTTCCTCCGAGAAGGGCCTGAACTCGTAAAACTCTTGTGTACAACTTCTCCATAGCTAAGATCTTGCCTCTACATCCCTACCCCCCATTCTACTGTCAGACTTAGAACCACGACAGTTGGCGCCCACCGTGGGGCAGGTGTCTTAGCGACTTGTTGGAGAAATTGCGATTTTTCCGATCCCCATCAGCACGGTTTCAGGCGGAGGATTGGCCGAGGGCCGCGAGATCCGTTTCGGCGCGCTCGTGTTCGTCGCCAATGACTTCGCTTGGCTCCAAGAAGCTCCACTCGACGTCGAGGCGCTCCCCGTCCGCGGGGCAACGCACTTTCACGTGTGCGTCCGCGGCGCCCTCCTGCGGCAGCCGTCGACTCAGTATCGGTCGGCTCCGGTGGCGTCTTCACTCCCTGCTGCCCGCCGGCACAAGCGTTCCGGTCGGTCGAGGATCCAGCGGTGGGTGAGGCACGCGGTGGCTCGCTAATCGGCCACCCCCAAGTCGCGGCAATCGAGCCCGACGAAACTCTCTACGGCCTGTTCGACTGGCTCCGTTGAGACTGCGTCCGAGTGCGACAGCAGTGACCCCGCGGCGGAAGTCCTGATGGTCAACGGACCGCGCAGTCCTCCTGGCTTCCCCCGCGAGGATGGTGGTGACGGCGGAGGCGATCCGTCGCGTGCCCACGAGGAGTACCGCCCCGAGCCCCTCTCTTCGCAGCAGAGGGAAGAGCTTCGCCGCCGCAACATGGATGCACTTCACACTCCTATCGTTGGAGAAACCCCCGAGGCCCGGGCCTTGGAGGAGGTGCGCCTGGCCAACTTGGCTGAGCGCACTCGACTGGAAAATCTCCAGCACGCACTCGACGAGCGTGCTCGGCAGCGGATTCCTGAGTCCAGTCGACGACAACTTTTTCCGCCTCCTACTCAGGTATACCGAACTCCGATTCAGAATCTCACAGCTGCAGCCCGAATAGCAGAGTCGATCCAGCCCTCCCAGTCAGAAGCTGGCAGAGGTTTGATGCAGATCAGGGCTTTACTCCGGGCAGCAGGAGAACAAAACACAGCAGTATCTCAGTCGCGGAATAGGATCCATAGCAGATCCGTGGTAGCAGACACAGTCCAGTCGGCTCACAGTCCAAGATCGCCCCCGAGGCGTGAGGGACGTGGAGACCGACTCGACCACAATGATCGTTGCCGAGTGCCCACGCCTCCCCCAAGGAGTGGGTCATACGCACCTCGGCAACACGATGACAGGCGCCCTCACAATGGGGGGCGAAGGACTCCAGTCGACCCCCGAGAGCCAGGCTTTGACGCGAGATCCATTCTCGTTCAAGGTTGACAAGAACAGAGCACACAGAGACGGCCACGATAGAGATTACCCGACCGGCAGCAGGGTGCATGTTTCGGGTCCCGAGTGTTTCAGCAGAGCCATCAGAGCAGCAGTGATTCCTCCCAACTTCAGGTTGGCGACTGGAGTCAGCAAATTCACTGGTGAGTCCAAGCCTGACACTTGGCTTGAGGACTACCGAGTGGCTGTGCAGATTGGTGGTGGCAATGACGAAGTGGCCATGAACACTACAAAAAAATACACTTCCGTGATGATACGTGTTTGTCACAGTAGGTCGCGTTTTTTGTCATGCATGTACATCCATGACGATTTTATGACAGAATCAAGATAGTCATACCTATGCTGTCGTAGAAATGTTCCATGACATTACCAAAATTATCATCACGGAAGTGTCCACTTCCATGATGATAAATCACGCGTCACAGAAGTGCTTTCGTCAAGGGTGACCGACAAGTGGCATCCACCGTAACGGAACGCCGTTAAGCTATCGGGTCGGGTTTTGGATCCGATAACCCGTTAACAGCCCCGACCAATGGGAAATTTCCACGTGTAAAATTCTTATTGGCCGGGCGCAACACGTGTCAGCTCGTCAGTGGGTCAGATAGGCGCCTATGATATGTCGACACGTGCCACGGCCCACCACTGGCCCATTTAGCTTACAAAGCCGGCCCGTTTGACTTGGTCAAAAGTTAACGGGCTGGCCCATGAAAAGCCTGTTAACGGTCTCTTCGCAAATATCCCATTTTACGGCCCGTTAACTCACGGCCCATTAGGCCCTAAAGGAAATCGGCCCAACAACGTCATGTGGGCCGTCGAATATAACACCAGCCCGTTTCACTTTCGGCCCATGTATGGCCCACGACGTCTTTCAGCCCATATGAGGCCTTCGTATCTTTCGGCCCTTTACAGGCCCACGGTGACTCTAGCCCATAATGAACAGTAATTTTCTTTATACCCATTAACGGCCCGTGATTTACATGGGCCGTTTCCAGCCCGTGTTAGCTTTCGGCCTATTGACGGCCCATACGTTCTTGGGCTCCTTTTCGGCCCTCGATTACTTCCGGCCCATTACTGGCCTGTTCCCCTAATGGGCCAAATTCGGCCCATGGCAAGAGTCGGTCCGTTACTGGCATGTTCCCCTAATGGGCCAAATTCGGCCCATGGCAAGAGTCGGCCAGTTACTGGCCTGTTACCCTAATGGGCCAAATTCGGCCCATGGCAAGAGTCGGCCCGTTTCTGGCCTGTTAACCCGTTGCGTCGTTTCCAGCCCGTCCTATATTCTGGCCCATTAACGACCCATTATGCCTGTGACAGAATTAAGCCTTTGCTGTCCTACGGCCTGTTAACGGCCTATTACCGTGCTGGGCCGATACCAATTACGCCCGATTACGACCCATGTAGACCCATTTATCCGACGGCCCGAGGCCCACCGATTACAGGCCCATTTATCGACGGCCCGTAGGAGACCCATGGATCCTACGGCCCGTATATGGCCCATGGTAGTTGCGGCCACTAGCAAACCAGGGAAAAAGAAGACTAGGAAATAAATGAGGCCAAAACTAACGCTAGGCTATTAAGGCGATTGCACAGATTACATCCACTCGGCATCAAAGATCGCCACCAGTGCAAATATAGGGAACACCCTACACTATACAAAAATGGCTTGCTGTTTTCTTCAGCCGGTGGCTCCACGTTAAGAATAAATTTTGTATCGAACCAAAACAAATTACAACTATATAACAAAAGGAAGGTTGGCATAAAACTTAACAGTCTAACAGATAAATGCACCACCAGAAGTTCAGAAGCTCAGTTCATTTGACCTGACTGTTACGTTTTCATGTTGTATTGTCCGATGGAGCACCATAACCCTCACCTTCATTTCCCCTAGGCTCCTGAACAACATAGCAAATGTCTGATAGTCTGGTTTCAAAACCATGCATATCTTGACGACATTGAGCAATGTTTCTCCTTGTTTCACAAAGGGTCTCTGTTAGGGAATGGACTTGTGTCTGGAGCGCAGATACAACATTGCTTTGAGCTTGCATATCTTGATCATGAGGCAGTTTGGACGATATTGCCTTAACAACCAACCCAGTATTACGCAGGAACGTGCTTTTGGCACTGTTAGTGGACAGGTACTGACCCACTGCAGCAAGAGCTGACATTGCGGTTATAGTTGCCTCGCCACCTTCAGAAGGTGGCGGTTCCACCATTTTTTCCATAGCTCGCTGAAAAGTTGAGGTTTTACATTAGTAGTACCAGAACAGAAGATATTAAGGAGGCAGCAAAACCAAAAAAATAGCTTTGGTCTATATACATAACTTATTCTGGTGAACCCATGTAAAATATTAGTTGTATTTTATTGCAAAGTACATAATAAAACCAGGTTCCAAACATATGACCATGTACCATCGCTAATGTATTCTCTATTTATTCACATTGTATTGAGGGCTAAGGATAAAGAGACGAAGTTTATAATACGGTAAGCATAGTATGACATCATTCATATCACAAAACAACTGAGAACAGACAAACAGGCAATTGTAACGTTGTGTGGGCAAGTCCAGCACGGAACTAGATTACGGGTCAAGATCAAAGGAACATCACTCCTCTCTTTTAAACCTTGTAAGGTGCAATTATACGCTAAGACAATTGTGTATAAAATTGAAAAGAGTAATAGACATTGGCTGCAAACCATGCAGTTCAAGGCACAAGTCAGAGTAAGTAGTAGTTAAAAGGCATGAGGATTAAGGACTTACAACAGCGGCTTTGACTGGTGTAGTCATGCCCTTCTTCTTGCTGGTGTGACAGTCCTTGAAGATTTCCACAGCATTTGGTTCAGGTACTTTTTGGTCCTTGCGGGCTTTCCTCTGCATTTCGAACAACTCAATATAGGTCTGATAATATGGTACAGCGAAAAGAGTGAAACAACAGCTAATTACAAGAGCCTCGCAGTGTGCAATATAGCTACGAGATCCTGTCGTCTGTTGGAATTTCACTTTCGTACGGCTGGCCTTGTTCTTTGAACAGTTCACCTACAAGAAGATAGATTTGTGTGGCACATGCGTAAATAGGAATTTAACATGTGATCTGATCACATATATATAATGTACCTGATACTTCGGATCAGACCAGTGTTTAACAAGGCCCCTCCAGTCTTCATCCGATATATTTTCCACTGGAGATGTTTGGGAAAGTTCACTGTTAGCCTTGCCTTCAAAGTGAGTTTTCCTCAAGTTATACCGATACTGTCGCAGAGCAGACTTGAAAACATGGGTGCAAGCTTGTCTGGTTGCATCATCTTGGCTATCCAACTTGAACCTCATCTGTTGAAAATTATGGGAGTCTCATTATCAGCAACCGAGAAAGTATGGGACAGAGCAAGACGATATTACTAGTTTCCATACATAACCATACTTACAGATAAATGGTCGAGGAAGGTGTTGAACCGGGTTTCGTCTTTGTCATTCCTGTACTGAATCCATGTTGGGAGGATACGTACATGACACCTAACGGCAACCTCTGCCTCTGATACTAACTTGGCTGACTCTGTAGCATCACGTGGCCTTTTTAAACCTGCCTCAAAACGGATCTCCATTCTTCCTCCTCTAGATTTAGTTAACCTATCGAGCATTATCCCTAATGTTTGTTTCCTCTTGCGCCTAGGTGCTAGTCCAACAACGAACATAGGAAGTGTTAGTGTACATCAAACTGTGAGACTACATATAAAGAAGCATGCAACTGTAACTTGACTCCAGCAACTACCTTCTTGCTGTTGAAGCTCACAAGGTTCATCTGATATTGCCAACTCGTCTTGTGTCAAGAGTGCTTGGGAAGTAGTGTCAGGTGTCAAGGGAGCTTGGGAACGTGCTGCTAGCTCAGTTGACGCACGAGTAAGTCGTGTAGCTGGTAGTGCTATTTGTTTCTGCTTGGCTTTTTTGCAACTCGTGTAGCATGGGATGCCGTGTTTGTAGAATTTTCCGCTGGACTTTGACCTTCTATTGCACCATCAGTACCAGTAGAATCTGCAGGATTCATCCGCTTCTCATTCCCTGCCATTCTGTGTTTCTTCCTCTTTCTCTGTCCCATGTTAAGTCAAGCCGACAAGAAAAACGAATAACAATTTAGTTCTTCAGAACAAATTGATGCGTGATGCAGACGAACTGAACTTTGATGTTAGACAACCACATGATAGGAGAATGTAATATGTATGAAAAACAGGACGGAAGAGATGACCAGAACTATGATGTGTAAACTAAGAAGAAGACATTTCACCAAATTAGAAGCAATGCAATGGAAGGTAGACACCATATGAAAGATGCTACAAATATCGCTCTGCCAAGTTAACAGTGTCTCATCATAAATGGCGTTTAAAAAATGTGAAGCAGTACAAGAAATAAATCATATGCAAGATGCAAACAACATCACACTACCATGTTAGAGGTCTCTCGTCATTAGTGCCATTGCATATTCACAGCATTGCATATTCACAGCTTATGATGTGTAAACTAAGGAGAATGCATTTCAACAAATTAGAAGCAATGAAAGCTAGACACCATATGAAAGATGCAACGAATATCACTCTACCAAGTTAAAACTGTCTCGTCATAAGTGCCATTTCAACAAATTAGTAGTACAAGCTAGAAAAGAATGTGAGATGTAACCTATATCACACTCCGAAGTCAAACGTGTCTTATGATAAGTGATTGTTGCAAGATACACAACAGTAGTAATTTGATGTAAGAACATGGTGTGATAGACAGATATAGTATGTTCTAGAAACAGGAACACGTGTCTTATTCAAGTATAATGTGTAAAGTAAGCAGATGGAATTCAACAAAATTAGAAGCAATACAAGCTAGACATCACACATAACATGCAACCACATATAACAGTGTCAAGTTAGAGGGAGCACCGGTGATGCTGCACTAGGGGAGACATGCTCATCATAAACACAGCTTTGTTGAGTGTCTATGCATGTGTTGTCTTGGAAATCATCTTGGGGGTGTGGAGGAGTAGAAACTGTAGAGGCCCTCCTTTCGGAAGGAGCACCTTTATCCGCTGCCTTGCTAACTTCCTTCCGCTTTATTGATTTTGAATTGTCAAGTAAAACCGACAAGAAAAAGCAATAAAATTCTCTCTTCAGAACTCATTCATGCATGATACTGACAATCACTACTTTGATGTAAGGCAAACACATGATACCAGGATGGAATATGTATGAAAAACAGGACGGCATGGCATGTTCACAACTGTTTGTGTAAACTAAGCAGAAACCATTCCAGCAAATAAGAAGCAATGCAAGCTAGACACCACATGAAAGATGCAACCAATATGACTCTGCCAAGTTAAAAGCGTCCCATCATAAATGGAATTTCAACAAATTAGAAGCAGCGCATGCTATAAATCATATGAAAGATGCAACTAATATCGCACTGCATATACTAAAGGTGTCTCGTCATGTTGATTGATGCGGGATACAAAAAAACAATAGTTTTATGTAAGGACATGCTTAATAGACAGATGTACTATGCACTAAATACAGGAAGGCATGTCACATTAATAGGTATAATGTATAAGCTAAGCAGACTAGCACATGCAGTTTAACCAGATTGGAAGAATTACAATCTAGACACCATATGCAACATGCAACCACATATCACGCTGCCAAGTTAGAGCAAGCACCTGCGATGCTAGTGTAGGGGAAATGCTGTAATCAACTACAGAGCTACGTTCACTATCTTCATCTAGCATTTCTGTTTCTTGAGAATCATGTCGGGAGGCTGACGCTGCATTCTTTAAATGAGGAGTAGTCCCCTTGCCTGTCTGCCTCGTCATAAGTGATTGATGAGGGATACACAAGAACATTAGTTTGATGTAAGAACATGGTTAATACACAGATGTACTAGTATGTACCAAAAACAGAAAGGCATGTCATATTCAAAGGTATAATGTGTAAGCTAAGCAGATGCAATTTAACCAAATTGGAAGCAATACAAGCTAGACATCCGGCTGGAGTGGTGAGCATGATCATCTAGGACCTGAGAGCCTGGTGGGAGGCGGGCTGCTTCGCCACCATCGCAGCTTTTTAGTTGGCTTCCAGGTGATGCCTATCTTTGCTGGGCTTGTCACTGGCTCGGCCAGTGCCCTGACTAGCTATTTGTCTTCTGGTGCTCACGGGATGGTGGTTCATGTAAAAAAAAATCTTTCCTTATCTTACCGACTTCGGCCTTTCGAATACAAGCTAGAAACCATATGGAACATGCAACCACATATGACACCGCGAAGTTAAAGCAAGCACCTGGGATGGTGGTTCATTGCGAGCGAGGTCATCAACTCCAAAGCTACGTTTACCGTCTCCATCTGCTGACACTGCACCCTTTACAGCGCTGTAACGTGTCTTGCCTACCCGCATACGAAGCTGGAGCGACTTCTCTCTTTTCTTTTTGGCTTCTCTCATGGCAGTAGAGTCTGAAATACCCTTGCATAAAAACACAATAGTGAGAGTAAGGGTGAAGTGTGTGCAGAACTAGTGCACTGTAAAAGTAGCAGATAGCAGGTGGCTGAAAAATAAATGACAGGAGACATATGATAGCTCTACAACATTGAATGGCAAACAAAATTAGATTCTACTCCGTATGATTTTGTAATATATGAGCACAGGAAATGTAGGTACTCCTCCAGCACACCACCACATGTGGTCATATCTAAGATAACAGTCGACTGAAAATAAATAGGTCAGTCGATTTTTTTAATGAACCGTCCGATCTATAAGGAACGGGTAGATGGCCTTCGTCTACCTCCCGCCAGTCACTGTTGACGATCTTTCTCGAACCGCCAGCGACCACCAGCCCAGACCCCTGCCTCCGTCGCCCCGCCCTCCCATCGACCTCACACCACCGCCGTGCTTGGCAGCGCCCCCAGGCCATCCCTTTAATCCCGGCCGACCTCCAGATCGGGCGCCAGTAGCTCTAGGCTGCACATGCCCCTAAGATAAACACCAAGGCGCTGCTTCCCCGGCGTAATAGGCGTACTAGCGCCTGTTACGCCGGGGAATGCTTCCGTTAATTGGGAATCTACTGGCCAGAAATTGAAATTCAGGGGGGCGACGGACCTCTAGCTAAGGTGAAATAGTATATGAGGAGAAACCTTGTGCATCGCGAGTTACTATGAACATCCAGTATCAAGAAGAAGCGGTCAACTAGTGTCTTCAGTGGGATGAATACCGTGCAAGCAGAGACGTAAGATTTGCACGAATAAGGGAAGAGGAGTACCTTTTTCGGTTGCCGGTGTGGTCACCTCCACGTGTCGCGCCGATCTTCTTCTTTTTACCGAGGAAACCGATGTTCTGGAGGGTGCAGGCTTGGACGAACCCATGGCCAAATTGTTGACTGTGTTGCCGTGGCCGTATGTCGGCGGAGGGGAAGCAGATCCGAGGCGGCGAAGGACGGCGTAGCAGGATCAGCTCCAGTGAGGTGGAGGGTGGCGAAGTTGGAGCGGCAGCGGTGAGGCGTAGGACGGCGTGGTTGAACTGGCTCGGGTACGGACGGCTCGGCCTCGGCTTCAACTACTAGCCGTGGAGGGCGTTGCGGTTGAGGTTGCGGTGGACGACGACGTCGAGGTATCGGCTCCGGCGTGATGGAGGAGGGCGGCGGTTGATGGGTGGGATGGGGTGGCGGACGGAGGACGCCGGGGTTTCGCGGCTGGTGGAGAGGTAGTTTTGGCGCCCAAGGAGTACAAATGGGAAATCGGACGGGTGGGGGGGGGAACCATGTTTCGGTCTGGGACGCGCTTGTTTTTGGCTTTTTTGAACAAAAGATGGGACGCGCTTGTTTGAAATTTTGGGAAAGTACAAACTTTGCCCCCCTCTTAAATTTCAGACCTACTGCGCGTTGGGGGTAGGATGGTAATCCCAGGTGTCCCAAATAGTGGGCGGGAGCGATTTCGGCCGCGCGCATGTGTGCTTAGGCGGCCATTGTACATGAATGTTTTTCGGATGCGGTTGCGTGGCGTCTAGATGAAGCTACAAACCTACCCCGGTTTAGACCTTTGGACGTCGGGCCGGTAGGTTTCACGGGTCGGAGTTATTAGAAAAGTAATTTCCTTGTACTACCAAACATTGGTCTCACGCGGTTTCGGGTGAGTAGAGGCTCTTTTGGCGCTTCGTTCGAAATTTTGAAACACAAGCATTCACGTTTAGAGTACTCTTGAACTATGAGGATTGACCTAAATAGACAACGTTATATTTGACCTTGTATGTTTGAAAACCTCATTAAATTATCCGCTTCTTTTTGAAATTTTGACACTTGAAAATCCTATAACTACGATTATTTTGGAATGGAGGAGCTAAATTTGAATCTATTTTGTACACGACTACATATGCTATTATGTACAAAATCAGAGCAAAGATTGGTGCCCCCATAATTTAGGTATGGTTTACAAATGCCATGATATCAAATTCAAATAATTGAATGGACTTCATGTTGAATTCGATTTTTTTAAACCACCTTAAGTTGAATTCAAATGTATGCTAGTTCATAGGTAGCTATTTATAATGTCCATTGTGTAACTTTCGTATGTATAATGTGCTTTACACACACAACATGAACTATACTCACGTTTATATTCGATTGCTAAAGCGATGCATTGTTTGGAGTTCAAAATACTAACTATGTGGATCAATTGTGTCGAATAATAACATAGACATGCTCAAATTCGATAGA
The DNA here is from genome assembly GCF_002575655.3 of Aegilops tauschii subsp. strangulata. Lineage (NCBI taxonomy): Eukaryota > Viridiplantae > Streptophyta > Magnoliopsida > Poales > Poaceae > Aegilops > Aegilops tauschii. The sequence continues at coordinate 114,008,202 of NC_053039.3, read as the reverse complement.
ATCTAGATGTCTGATGGATCAATGACCGCTCCTTATGCGAATTGCAAATATCATGATCCCATCCTAATATTTGGATACAATTTATATCTTTAATCAATGTGTAGAGCAGTCTTTTATGTGTAGTTTCACTCTCCATCGGTGGTCTCTCACACATGCTCACACACTCTCTCCCGAGGTGTCTTTCTCGCACACATGCTCTAGATATAACCCCCCCTCCCTCTCATAACCATTTACAACTGTTTTCACTAACCTTTATCACAAGCACTCTTCCTCTCGCAAACATACACACGCACAATCCTCATCGACCCTTTCTATATACATGGACCTGCCTACGTGTCTCATGTACGCACATTATCTTTATGCCTGTCTCTCACGCATTGTCTCACACCTCTCTTCCTAATCGACGAGTATGATTCTAGCAGAGCATTCTTTAGGATGCCCCTTAAAGTTAGGTTGGATGAATAGTAATATCAGAGATAAAGGGGTTACCTTAGTCCGAGAACCTAGGGTTACAAATCCTAGCCGGCTTTGTCAGTGGACACAGAGTCCTTCACAATTCTGCTATCTTTGTCTTGTACGACTAGTCATCCATGGGTCTTCCTAAATGCGTCACAGGCCGACCAATGTGGCGCAGGTCGGAACCGAACGAAGGGCCTCACCTCGACCCACCGGACCTCACGCGGTGACACACCCTCTGCCCCCACGTCTCATTATCTTCTCACACCCACACATACCAACACAAACACCACACACAGAGAAAATTTCTCCTGGTGCCTCTATTCCCTCCCCCCTTGCATATACACACTCAAGGGAATGGAATCTCTTGTCATGACGTCATATTCGTCTCTCTCTCTAGACCACTCTCATTTCTCGTGCTATCTCTCCCACGCTCCCCCCCCCGTCGGCCCCTCTATCCATGCCTCTCTCGAATACGTAATACACACACATACCTCTCTAGGCCCCGCCAAATGCATCAACTACACATTCACACATGTTACATCACGTACCCCATTGATCTAAAAAGCCCTCTCTTCACGTTTATTTCGCATACAACATTCCTTTTGAATAAAGTGTGGCCAAAAAATTATTTTAGAGTTTCTACATATATACAACATTACAAAGTTATATGGAGGAGTATGAATGCTAATTTGCATTGCATGGTGCCCACAATGATATTTATTCCGCACTATGAATTTGTATATTTTTATACTATATACAAAGTTAGTCATAATAAAGAGAAACGAAGATCATCTCTCTCTCCATCGCATACCCCCCCTGTACGCCCCTTTCACGTATGCACACAAAACTATCTCCAGGTCCTCTAAAAGTAAGCCCCCAGAAAATTCACGCATGTTTCATCTTTCTCTCGCGATATATGCAATGAAGATCATTGTATTTGAAGCGAAAGCACGATACGTACATTGGACTTCAAAATCCACTCATTACGGTCACCATTTACGTTTAGTGGTTATTATACAGTCACGGGCTCACCGTACAACTCTGTATTTGCTCATTACATGACTAGTTGACCAGTTAAACGCTCCACGTGGCACCTCTGGTGTTGCATCACATTATCTCACTACCATCGTGCCCACTTGTCGACTTGTATCTACTCTAGATCTACACTCTTATAAAGTACATAAAATACACTCTTATAAAAACAGAGTTGGTGATGATGGTGTGCCTGCCATCCTGCAATATAGGCAATCCGATTTATATCTGACGGATAGGAAAGAAACTATGGCAATTTTGCAAAAAGGTACCCACAAACCTCTCCACATTTGCAAATAAGGCCTTCCCTCGTTCATCCTTTTCTCTCACAAGATAAACAAGTCATACAAATGCATCTTGATGTTACGTGCAACGCACGTGCATCTTGCTAGTAAGAATGAAAACAAACGACAAAAATATATTTGGACGGTGGTTCGAAGTCATGACCGCGGGCACAGCGGACAAGGTGGCCTTGTATTGGTATGCTGAGCCGTCTGTTTTAACACACAGGAGCTGGTGTGGTGATTATACACACACGCACGCATGCACACGAACTGCATCCACGCAACACTCACACAAACACATGCACCCACGCACGCACGCAACACTCACACGTACACACGCAGCCACGCACGCACGCAACACTCACACGCACGCACGCAACACTCACATGCACACACGCACGCATGCATGCACACACCAGTACACCACACGACCAACACACACTCTCACGCTCAAGTGCTCAACCTACACGTGCATGCGCACACATCAGGCCCTGACAGACACATACACAACCAGGTGATTCCCGCGCACGGGTTGGAGCCTTGTCGCGCCTGCGTAAATTTGTGTTTATCTGACCTTTTGCCTATGCAAACTGACAGGTGGGACCCACAAGGAACATGGTCAATTTAACTAGTCAACATGGCGCCACGCAGACTATTTGGCTGGTCAATAGAGTGCAATCCGATGCTGAACTGTGAGCAAGTGACCGTATAATCACCGCAAAACGTATATAGTGACCGTAATCAGCTTATTCTGAAGTTCAGTGACTGTATTACGCTTTTCTCTGTGTAGGCCCTCCAAAACTACATCTCTACACGTTCTCGCATGTTACATCTAACAACTATGCAATACAGCACTACTACTACACTCTAACACAATAAATCATATGTGTTTTTAGTTTTACTAGATATCATATTGTTACTTATAATTATTCAGTTTGCATACATTAAACTTGCCTTTGAAATGTATGGCTAGTACCATCTACCGCGCGGGAAAATCCCGCCCTTTCCTGTTTAATCGGGTTTGTATCGATGGATCGTGCGAAACAGCAAAACTATAGTACTATATAGTACAAGTGACAGTTCATTGGGCCGTCGTGTCGTCTACTCCTCCGTCGTAAGAGTGGAGCGCTCGCTTTCATAAATCTTCTAGTCCCTTTCGCCGACATGTGGGACATCAAGCTACCGGGTCCACGTGCCATACTGGAATACAGTGCAGAGCAGCTGGGGTGAAGCACCCGAGTCATGGCGCCGGCGTAGTAATGAGCAATGAGGCGTCAAATCACAAAGCTGCACCTTTCCCGCAGTTAAGTTGGAGGGACGAAGCAACCATCATTTCACTCATTGCTGAATCCGCTTCTCCCTCATCTTCTTCAACTTAACCACGTGTTGCTTCTGCCGTTGTTCTGCCTCATGTGGGACGCAGATCGGCTTGGTAAAGCACTAACACGTGGGACCGCATGTTAGCAAACCGCCAGGACAACGTCCTCCGAAAATAAGAAGCCTAATCCTAGACTTACAAAGGGCTACGTAGCTGCTACGTATACTTTCCATCTAATCTATATATGCCCCCTTGATTTTCAGGTGGGGTGGGCCTAATCCTCTCCTTTAATCCAATCAAATAGTCCCACATCACATCAGTTCGTAACTTTACGTAAACCATTACGTGGATGTAGCATTGCTCAAATAAGAAACCTCCCCCGCCATCCGCGCGGCAAAATCACCTCCTTTTCACTAATCTTGATTCTATAATTTTTTAGATCAATATAATTGAGATTTGTATAGATAGCACACAGGAGAAAACCCAAGTGGTACGGTTAAGGGCATCCACAATGTGTAGCCAAATGTGAAAATAGCTTTTGGCATCGTGGGAACCATTGTGGACGGTGTTGCCAAAGCCAAAAAGATGGAACCGAACCTCCCTGATTGATTGATTGAAGGAATAGAAAAATGCAACGTCTCTCCTCTTTCTCCCATGCTTGGACGCATGTAGGACAGTATAGAGCATAGAGTCTACTCCCCTGTCCCTTCTATCACAAATCACAAAGCAGTGAGGCGTCAAATCACAAAAGCACGGACGAAGCAACCATCATTTCACTCTTTGCTGACTCCGCTTCTCCATCGTCTTCTTCGAGAAACCATCTCACCGCACTAGTACTCCTAGTAGTACTAGTAAAGGACTTCCTGGATGCAAATAAGGCGGTTGTCTCGGCTTGCAGGCGACACTTGCGAACGACTTACCGTGGTCTCCCTCAGTGGTGTTCTCCGTCGAACACACGTCGCCAAACCACCAAAAAAAGATATCGTCGACGTCACCGCAATGGGGAAGGAAGTCAAATATAGTTACTACCTCCATTTTTGTACACAAGGCCAGTATATCAAAATTACAATTTGCAAAGGGCCACTAACACTAATCGAGGCAAATTGATGGGGTTAGCAACCAAGGACATTAATATCCCCTGCATGCATGCAGAAGTGAGAAGGTTGGTTTGCATGGCGCTGCATTAATCAAGCGATGAGGAGTGAGATGGTTAGCTCTTTGGTCTTTGGAGAAAAAATACGCATTAATTGACACATGAAACGAGGATTTGTATTGATTAAATCCCGCGAAGGAAAACCCCGCCTTTCTTTTTTAACACTAGTACTCCTAGTACGTACGTACTTATCCTATTTGGGTCTAGGCCTTGCATTGCCAAACTTCGCCACACATTTTTGCCAAGCTTGCCTAAAGTTTTCAAAATGAGAAGGAGGTACACTTGCGCACGGCTGTCGCGGTCGCACCGCACCCTCACACGGTCGCTCCTGCATGCCGCGGTCGCACCGCACCCTCACACAGTCGCTCCTGCACGCCGCAAACCCAACCAAGGGAACGCACCCTCACTGACATGTGATGTCGCATGTGAACAAACCAAACTCAGCCATCCTATCACTGACACATAATTTTCGTTCATAGAGTATGTTTATCCAACCGCATGTTGGGGAGTATCCGTACGGCCCGTGCGGTGGTCTGTTGGGGAAGAAGAAGAGGTGAGGAAGAAGGAAAGAAGGGTTAGGAGACGTAGGATATTCATCCAACCGCCTGAAATGGTAGACGGACCCAAGTCAGGCGACTTGCATAACAAATATATGTTTTTACACAACAAAAGATCCATAAAAACAACAACATAAAGAAAAACTATCACTGCTCGCGAAAAGAGACGGCCTCGTCGTCTTTGGCTGCCGACGCGAACCAGCCGTCGCTGCCGACGTGTGTCTCCGCACCGTGGTTGTCCTCGGCCTCCAGCTACTCGTTCAAGCGGAGCGTGCGGGCGCTCTGCACGGACGAGAGCATAGCCCAGTTCAAGTCGAGGACGTCCGGTTCCGCCTGCAAGAGGGCCTCGATGGCAGCGGCATCCACGCGCTCCGCGTCGAGTCGAGCCTCTGCCGCCCGGTTCAAGTCCAGGACGTCCGGTTCCGCCTGTGGGAGGGCGTCGATGAGAGCGGCATCCGCACGCTCTGCGTCGAGTCGAGCCTCTGCCGCCCGGTTCAAGTCCAGGACGTCCGGTTCCGCCTTAGGTATCACGTGCCCCCACTCGTTCCCTCTCGATTTCATCTCGGGGTCCGGAGATCTATTGAAAGAGGACTAGGGTGGGTACATGCGAATGATACTCGGCGGAATGTTCAAATGAGGCATGCGGGAGGATGGACTCGACTGGAGGGCGACATGATCGATGGAGAAGAGGGTTGGAGAGGAATGAGAAATAAGCAAACGCCACATGATTATACTTGAACGGCTCAAATAAACAATAAGTTGTCTCGCTTGGCCTACATAGTGAAAGGCCTAATGCACAACGCGGAGCACTAACGCTCGAATATGGCCGGGAAAGCAGGGAAACCGACATGTGGGGCACACCCGTCGGGACGACGTAGCGCAGACTAGTCCAATGGAGGAGCTGGCCCCCGACCTCCTCGCCACCGACAACCGTTCATGTGGGTCGTTGGGGCCAACAACGGGGCGCGGCTCCAGCACCGCCTCTGGACAAGGCGACCGCGGTGAGCGACACGCTCATATCGTTGCTAGACACGGTCGGTTTCAGTGTGCCGAGGGTGGCGTTAGTGCTGTGGCACGACCAACGGTATGTTTGGTTTGTGCCCAAGGTTGCCCCATCAAAGCATTGGGTAGCCAAAATTTTGGTTGAGGTATTGGTTGCCCATGATTTGGCCGACATTGGCAAGAAAAATGAACTAGAGTTGGCTAGAGTTCATTGGCATGCCAAAGAAATGGCAACCATCCAAACAAAGACCAATCTTTGGGTCATGACCAAAATTTTGGATGAGGTATTGGTTGCCCATGATTTGGCCGACATTGGCAAGAAAAATGAACTAGAGTTGGCTAGAGTTCATTGGCATGCCAAAAAATGGCAACCATCCAAACAAAGACTAATCTTTGGGTCATGACCAAAATTTTGGTAAGGTGCACTTTGGCCACAATCCAAACACATCCCAACACCCGGCTCGTCGAGGATGCACGGGGCTTCGCGACGCGTTCGCGGAGTGGTGTAGCGCGGCCAACTGCATCCTCTGGACCTGAGACCATGCCGGGTCGTCTTGCTTTTTCAATGACATGCGGCGATCGCATGTGAGCAAAGGGCATCTCCAACGTTGCCACGACCGCAGCTGACTACCCTGGCACACCAAAACCCCCGTCCCTCGCGCCGTCGCGCGGTGCGTTCCCAGCCGGCGCCAGCTGCCCGCATTCATGCCATCCGTTCGTATGTCGTCGTTAAGAGGCTCGGTGCCCGAGGAACCAACTCCGGCGACTTAATGACGCACTCGGACGCTTGGCCTCACCGGAATGCGCTACTTAAAGCGGCAACGCCCAGCTAACCTCCACACCATAGCGCATCGTCCTCCTACCTGGCACCACATCCGCCATGACCGCAAGTGCGAACGCTCTGCGGGAGAGCTTGTCTTCGGGGATGAAGCTCGAGGTCGCCGCCCTCGCTCAAGTCGCCTCTCGCGATGCAATAGCGGCGTAGCCGGACGCGGACGCGACCGCACAAGCGGTGGCCACCTTGGCGGCCGACGACGGGAGCACCGTCAGCCATGCGTCCTACTTGCCGCCGTCCAACGTCCGGCACCGCCAAGGTCGGGGACTCCTCCGAGGATGAGTAGGGCATGGTGTGCCAACTGGCCGGTCCGTATCCCGTGTTCTACTCTTCCTCGCCGGAGACCGCACCTTCACTTCACGGGTCTTGAACCCCGCCCCAGTACATAGAGATCGCAGATGGAGGATGCCGGTCGCCGCCGTAGAATAGGTTTAGGGTCAGGTTTCTTTTATTTTTCTGTCCTATAAAAGTTCGAAATGTAATGAAAATCTGCCGTGTTTGCATTAATCTCGGCCGGTGTATATGAACTTTCACAATAATATACATATTGTAGGAGTACTAGCAACATGCCCGTGCGTTGCATGGAAGATCAAGATCTTGTGGGAGAAAAGGATGAACGAGGGAAAGCCTTATCTGCAAATGTGGAGAGGAGTGCGGGTAAATAGTCATAGTTTCCTTCCTATCCGTTAGATATAGATCGGACGGCCTATATTGCAGGATGACAGGCACACCATCATCACCAACTCTGCTTTTTATTGAACCGAGACAAATATAACATGCGAAGTAAAATAAACACATAGGGTCTATACATACACAAATTATCTTAGGCACTCCAATAGTACATCCACTACACATTCACACATTTCACATCTTTCTACATCTACAGGAACCTACGAAAGGGTTAACGTAAATTGCATCTCTCTCTCCTCCCCTGATTTTCATGGTGGTGGCCCCTCCCTCCCCCCAATCTACAATCAACAGCTCACACGTTTCACATTATGTTAATTACGTAACTGGGATTACGTAGGTGTAGCATTACTCGTCCTAAAAACCCAACTAAGCCAACCTCCCAGCATATCGCGTGGGAAAAGACTCGGCCGCGCCGTTTTAGTCAGGATTACCGGATTACTAGTAGTAGTATCGATGGATCGCGCGAAGCAACAACATTTTTTTTGAGGGGGCGAAGCACCTAGTTTAAAAGGAAAAAAGGTGGTACACTCACAGCACTCCTGTCGCGGTCGCATTGCACCCCACACACGTTCGGTCCTGCACACGGCTCACGCAAACGGAACGCGCTTCGGCTTGCCTCTTCACTGACACATGGGACTGCACTTGGAGAAATCGACCATGCGCCAAACTCCCCCCGCCCACCGCGCGAAAATCCTCCCCCCCCACACCGAAAAATTCCCCCCAAATCCGATTCAACCGCCCTTCGGCCAACTAGCCAATAATATTCCCCAAACCCCCCTCCCTCCCCTATCCCCCTCCACTCCATTCGCTCTGTCAAAGCCGCCCTCCCCGCCACAACGATACGTCGGCGCCGCGGTTAGGCGATCCTCTCACTCCCACAGTACGCTCTCGTAGACTGCTATCCTCTAGCCACGCCGCCACCTCTGGCTACTTCTTGTGGAGGCGCACGGTGGTCAGCGCCGCCACCGCTGGCGATGTTCGTGTGGAGACGCACGGCGGTCAGCTTCTCCCACGGTACGCGCATTCTAGACTGAGGCCCCGTTCATGTCGGTGTAGCGCTGAATGTTAGCTGATAGACGCTGTTAATCTCACTGTTTGCCGAAGTAGTTTACTGTCAATATGCTCTGCTTAAGAAGCTTCCTTGCCCTGTTCTGCACTCAATCTGCTTAGCTGAGATGGCATGCCAAGGCCGATTAGTTGCTAAAATATCCTGCCATATATTTATTGTGACGTAGATTGCCAAGGTCTAGTAGCCAATCTGTTAGGTGAAATAGCTCTACACCATTTTATACTCGATCTTTGTTGCTGCGATGGTCTTCGATAGTTCAATGGCTGTGTGCTCGGCCTCATTGACTGCTGAAACAGCCTGCCATAATTTGGCACTCAAATCTGTTTGCTGAATTAGCTTTACATATATTTCGCTACTTAGATCTGCTCGTCCAAGTATCTTGCCATAGCTTTAGACATCGACCTAGGTATTTTTTTTGGACTTCATAAAAAAGCATATATGTTTTTCCTGTAATATCTAGTAGAAGAACTAATTTGTATGTCTAACAGATGGATAGGACTTGGATAACTTCTGCTCGAAGATTCTCCGCTGCATATGTCGAGGGGGTTGAAAACTTCATGAACTTTATCAGAGCTGAGTACGGCGGTCCGAAATCAGATGTGCTCTGCCCGTGTAGCAGTTGTATGAATTCAGTTACAAGACCCCAATCAACTGTGCAAAATCATCTACACTTGTATGGGATGTCGGTCACATATACTAGGTGGGTTCATCATGGTGAAGCTGTGAACGTCAATGTTATTGACTACGTGGAAGCAGCAAATCACCATCTTGATCTGCCTGATGCTCAGGTGGAAGAGGAGGAGGAGGTGGTGGTGGCGGAGCCAGTGAGTTTGACCAACATTGAAACAATGCTACGAAATGCTCATGCATTCCGTGAACTTTCACCTGTAGAAGAAAAATGGTGGGCCCGCATGTTGGAACAATGCAATGTTGCTGTCACCCCAGGAAATAAGCTGTCAGTATTCTCAGCTATGGTCACCTTTCTTCAGGTGAAGACATCTGAGCGTATGACCAACAAATCATTCGATGCGATGTTGGCTGCTTTCCGCGAATCTTTCCCAGATGCGTCTGAGCTGCCACACACCTACAGTAAAATGAAGAATTTCCTTCGTGCAGTTGGAATTGGATATTGTATGATCCATGTTTGTAAGAATAATTGTGTTCTGTTCCGGAAGGATTATGCCAACTTAAGTGAATGCCTGAAATGCAAATCATCAAGATGGAAAGATGGCGATGCTATGAAGAGGATTCCTCATAATGTTCTGAGACATTTTCCAATTACACCAAGATTGCAGAGGTTGTTTCATGATGCTGAAACAAGAGAGGATGTACTGTGGCATTCTAGGAACCAGGAGTACAGAGATCAGAATGTAATGAGCCATCCATCTCATGGTAGTGAGTGGAAAAGGTTCAATGATAAACACAAAGAGTTTGCTGCTGACCCGAGAAACATTAGACTTGGCTTAGCTTCAGATGGATTTAACCCATTTCACCACCAGAGCGCCACATATAGCATGTGGCCAGTGCTTGTTATCCCTTACAACATGCCTCCAAATGTCTGCACCAAAGAATCAAACTACATGATGGCCTTGCTCATCCCAGGTCCAAAAAGTCCTTGAAAGGATTTTGATTTGTTCATGGAGCCTCTTGTGGAGGAACTTCAACAGCTATGGAAGGGTGTTCTCACTCGAGACCTATATAGCAGCCCACCAGCTGATTTCTTTCTGCGTGCTATTATAATTTGGTGCATCCATGATTATCCGGCTTTGGGCACTATGTCAGGACGAACAACACATGGTTACAATGCATGTGTTCGCTGTGACAGGAATCCGTTGTCATACGCAATACTTAGCAAGATCTATTACATTGGACACCGCCGTTTCCTTGACAAGGACAAGCCGCATCCTAGAAAATACCGAAGACATGTGTTCAATGCAAAGCATGAAAACCGTGATGCGCCAAAGAGGCTCACCGCCGATGAGTTGCAAGTGGAATTAGAGAAGGTCAGGCATATTACACTAGGAAACCATCCTGGTAATGGTAGCGGGAAAAGGAAGCGTGGCAGGGTAGAAGAAAGATTATTGTTTACCCGCAGGTCCACTTTGTGGGACTTGGAGTATTGGAAAGATTTGGATCTGCGGCATAATCTTGATGTGATGCACATCGAGAGAAATATATGTGACAGCATTATCGGAACACTTCTTAATATTGAAGGCAAGATGAAAGATACCTTAAAATCTAGGATTGATTTGACACACCTGGGTATCAGAAAGGATTTGCAGGTGCAAGATGAAGGTAAACCACGGGATATGGCACCAGCTGTGTACGTCTTGGACAAGGTAAAAAGAAAAGAATTCTGCGAGGTCCTGTCACGTGTGAGATTCCCACATGGATTTGCTTCCAACCCTGAAAGGAGAGTCAGTGCAGATGGAAACAAGGTACAAGGGTTGAAAATTCATGACTGCCACGTCCTACTTCAAAGGGTTTTACCTGTTATCCTTAGAGGATTGGGCCGCCCTGACTTATACAGAGCAGTTGCAGAGTTGGGACAATTCTTCAGGGAACTCTGCAGTAGGAATATCAGGATAGATGCTTTGGAGCGTCTTAGAGATAAGATACCAACTATCCAATGCGACCTTGAGAAGATATATCCTCCAGCCTTCTTTGATGTGATGGTGCATTTGGCTGTTCATCTACCTGATGAGGCACTACTTAGAGGTCCAGTACAGTATGGCTGGATGTACCCTATTGAAAGGCGGCTAGGCACTTTCAAGGGCTATGTTAGGAACAGAGCTAGACCCGAGGGTTCCATTGTAGAGGCCTACATTGCTACAGAAGCGTTGACATTCTGCTCAAAATACATTGAAACAGCTGATCAGCTTAGCAAAGAGGTGGGTGAAGACAATCCCGGGCTCAATGTTTTCGATTATTCTGTTCAAGTTACAGGGAAGAGTCGACAAGAGGACAAACCTAAAGATTTGGACAAAATGGTTTGGTATGTGTTGAATAACTGTCCCGAGATACTACCTTATATCAAGTAAGTGCAGTACTGCAGCTTATACATCGTAATCTACTAAACTTGCAGCACATTCTTATATATTTAGATGTTTGACGCGATCACTATGTTGTGCAGCATCTACAAAGAGGAGTTACTGCCGCAAGATCCAAGAAACATTGACAAACTGGTTATGGCAGGATTTGCGAAATGGTTCAAGAACCATGTAAGCTTTTGAAGTGCACTGTCAGTTTTTTTAATATATTGAGTACATAAGATGATCAGCTTGTCTATTTTCTAACCATAGGTTAAGAAGATGCGGGAGGATGGGCAGGCAGTTGATGATGCCCTTTACTCACTAGCAATGGGTCCTGATACTCGGGTAAGACATTATGAATCTTGCGTTGTTGGAGATGTGCGCTACAACACCCTTGCACGAGACGAAGGCAGGAAGACACAAAACAGTGCCATCATGAGCACGGATACATATGACAAAGAGATAACTGAAATGTATGCTAACATAACAGACATTGTTCAGTTGCAGTATATCTCCAGTTTCGAGGATCATCGGTGTGTGGTTCTGTTGTGCTGTCGTTGGTATAACCTGTTTTCCAGGATCGCAAAACCCAGAGCTGATGATTATTTCAAATCCATCAATGTCAAGGCGGCGTACCAGACCAACGAGCCTTTTATTTTGGCAAATCAAGCAAAACAGATATTTTTCTTGGAAGACACATTTGCACGTAGCGATGACTCGAGAGTATTGCAAAGGTTTGAGCAGAGGAATTCGTTTAATGAAGTTGCACAAAAAGATGATGCTTACATTGCTCCTGATGTACAAGATAACACAGATGTTCCTAATATCTTTGAGAACCATCACGTCAATGACGCCGGCGAAAAGATTGCCTGTCGTGCTGTGGACATACAAGAGTTGATCAAGAAGAAGCCAATGTTTGAGGACGTTGAGGACGAAGAAGAAGATGACACCGTGGGGAATTATGATTCAGACTGATACACATGGTGAAGATGTTGACGCTGCTGCTGCGGATGATGATTACATTGCTTTTGTCGTATTTGCCTGTCAGAAGACGTTTTTTTATCTACTATGTGAAATTGTGTTTGCTATGACAAATGAAACCTGATGAACATGTTGTTTAGTATTTTGCTGTGAGAACATCACTTGTTATGTATGCTGATTTGTGTTTGGTGATTGTATGACAACTAAAACATGATGACATTGTTGTTTAGTTGTACTCATATTTGGCAGTGAAACTTGAATTTGATGACATAGTTTACTGTTGGACTGCAATTTGCTCGACGTCTTCGAATGAGAACAAAGCTGACCCGACAGGGCCTCTGCTATTTATTTATTTATATGAGCAAAAGGGGATACCCCCTGATTTCCGTTAATAGAAATCATTAGATGTTCACAACACTACGCCCAGCCTGCTACACAGGTTTCATTCATTACTAGTTTCAGCAAAGTGCTCATGTCGTAGCCACTGAATACATCACGAGTGCTACATACACTGCAAATAAAGAGACAATCATCCTACAGAGCACATCGATTTTGCCCATTATCTTCACAAGCTCTTTCATCTCCTCATTGCTGTCAAGGCCGTTCAGCAGCGGTTGCTTGGCCATGATCAGAGGAACTGCATCTTTAACCTTCTGCTCTGCATCTTCCTCTTCTGCCGTTCCATCAGTTACTTGTCCAACACCCCAACCTGCTAGTATTGGGATTCCTTGGCTAACCAAATAATCAGCGTAGTTGCATTCCCCCACATCAGCAACTTCCCAGAAATACAAATCACACGAATCTTCCCTTTTCTGCACGAATCAAATTGGAAGATCATCAACCAAACTATTAAAAAAAATCAGCAACTGAAAGCAGCAGAACAACACTTAAACATATTATTACCCCATGATTCGGGCATTTGTAGAAGACTCGGCCAGGGTTGCGTATTGTGGTTGAGACGCGACGGATGACTCTGCGTGATTTGCAGCAGTGGCACCACACCAACGGCAGCGGGTTGCGATGAGCAATCGGCTGCGGTGCGCGCGCCGGCGGGGGTGTGATGAGACCCACAGGCGATGGTACGGGTGGCGACTTGGCGCATATCTGGTTGTTGCCTGCTGAAGAGCAGGTGGACGAGCAGCCAGCGGACATGGTTGCTGCGGCCAGAGCTTCTGATGCTAGGCAGAGTAAGTAGAGAAGAGGAGAAGCGAACATTGGATATGTCAGTTTCATTACTTGCAGAGTAGCATAGCACCATATATAGTCATAGTCTAGGTTTGGATTCGAACCAGCTACAGGAGCACGTCTTTCTTTTTTCTAAAACTCGGCAACGTCTCTTTACTGGTACACTAGCTTGTTCTGTACGCCTTCCCAAGTCTTTGATTTTCTTTCCCTTTTTTGCGAGGAAGGAAGGAGGACAAAATTGAGAGTTCCTAGGACTCGAACCCAAGACCTCTCGGTTGAAAACCAAGGGTGCTAGTCACTTATGTGGCGAACATTCCCTGTGAGGAGGACGGCAGACGAACACATTTTCCTCGCAGTTTTCTTCCTATATATAAAAAAGTATGCTACTTGGTGTCCGCTTAGTCAACAAACGATTGTGCCAACCTTGACCGTTGGATTGACATTCAACGTCTGTCGCGTTTCTCCAGTCTCTTCTTCCTCGAGCCGCCAAAGCCAAACCAGCGCCGGCGGGACCGCCTGCTCCCGCCTCCCACGGCTGGCTGTGATCTTCCCCGGCTCCTGTTCGTTCCCGTCCGAGGCCTCACCATCGTCCTCCGCCTTGGTTCGCTCGCCGCGGCGCCGCCCTCCGGTGTCGTCAACATGGTCAACAACCGAGAGGAATAAGGAGATGACTGTACATGGTGAGGATGACAGTAGGGACCCAGCAGCGCGCGCAGTAATTTTGTTTTTTCGGGACGGAGAAGGGTATCAACTGGGTTGTGCGGGACCCGTGGCCCGTCTAGCCCAGGCTTTTATTTCATATGTTTAGCACATGACCAGCCCAGTTTGTTTTTTCCTTTCTGAAAATGGCCCTGATCATGGAGGTTTTGGTCATCACTCCCGACTGGACAGTGCCATACATTGCGTATATCCTTAGGAAGGAACTCCCAGAGGATGAAGAAGAGGCTCGACAGATCGTCCGTCGATCCAAAGCCTTCACTGTGATAAGAGGACATCTGTTCAGGGAAAGCGTAACTGGAGTCAGCCAGAAATATATAACATCAGAAGAAGGTCGAATGATCCTCAACGACATCCACTCGGGGACCTGTGGTCACCATGCGTCCTCTCGGACCATTGTGGCCAAAGCATACCGAGCTGGATTTTATTGGCCACTAGCAAATGAAATGGCGAAAGATATAGTCGACAAATGTGAAGGCTGCCAGTTTTACTCCAATATGTCCCACAAGCCTGCGTCAGCCCTGAAGACTATTCCACTCATCTGGCCCTTTGCTGTTTGGGGATTGGATATGGTTGGACCCCTGAAGACTGGTAGGAGCGGCTTCACTCATGTGCTTGTAGCAGTCAACAAGTTTATCAAATGGATTGAAGCCAAGCCTATCAAGAATCTTGAGGCCAGTACTGCCGTCAGTTTCATCAGAGAATTGACATTCAGATACAGAGTTCCGCACAGCATCATCACTGACAACGGGTCGAACTTTGATTCTAATGAGTTCAAAGCCTTCTGTGCTTCCCAAGGCACACGAGTCGACTATGCTTCAGTCGCCCACCCGCAGTCGAATGGACAAGCAGAAAGAGCAAATGGCTTGATTCTCAAAGGACTGAAACCCCGTCTAATGCGTGATCTCAAGCACGCAGCAGGCGCCTGGGTCGATGAACTTCCATCAGTTCTTTGGGGATTAAGGAAAACTCCCAATCGGTCGACTGGCCGAACTCCATTCTTCTTGGTTTATGGAGCTGAAGCTGTTCTACCGAGTGACTTGCTTCACAATGCACCCCGAGTCGAGCTCTTCTCTGAAGATGAAGCAGAACAGGCCTGACAGGGCGCAGTCGATCTCCTAGAGGAGGAAAGAGAGATGGCCTTAATCCGGTCGACCATTTATCAGCAAGACTTGTGTCGATTCCACGCCAGAAACATGAGGGGCCGAGCCTTTCAAGAGGGAGACTTGGTTCTTCGAGTGGATAAGCAGAAACCACACAAGCTCGCCCCTGCTTGGGAAGGTCCCTTCATTGTCACCAGAGTTCTCCACAATGGAGCATACCATCTTTACAATGTCGAGCATCAGAAAGACGAGCCACGGGCTTGGAACGCGGAGCTGCTCCGCCCCTTTTATACTTGAGTACTCATTCGAATGAGATGTAATAAGAAATACCTTTGTAGTTTGTTTATCAAAGACAAGAGCTTCATAATCTTCCTAAATGGTTGTTCTTACTTTTGTTTGTGCCTGAAATCCCCCAGAGGGTGACTTTGCCGCGAATCCGTTTCGCCTAAGTTTGAAAAATCCTACCGAGTGATGAGCAAGCCTCTCACTCGGGGGCTTAGCTGCAGTCCAGTACTCGCCTAAGTTTAAAAAATCCTACCGAGTGATGAGCAAGCCTCTCACTTGGGGGCTTAGCTGCAGTACAGTACTCGCCTAAGTGTAAAAAATCCTACCGAGTGGTGAGCAAGCCTCTCACTCGGGGGCTTAGCTGCAGTCCAGTACTCGCCTAAGTTTAAAAAATCCTACCGAGTGGTGAGCAAGCCTCCCACTCGGGGGCTTAGCTGCAGTCCAGTACTCGCCTAAGTGTAAAAAATCCTACCGAGTGGTGAGCAAGCCTCTCACTCAGGGGCTTAGCTGCAGTCCAGTACTCGCCTAAGTTTAAAAAATCCTACCGAGTGGTGAGCAAGCCTCCCACTCAGGGGCTTAGCTGCAGTCCAGTACTCGCCTAAGTGTAAAAAATCCTACCGAGTGGTGAGCAAGCCTCCCACTCGGGGGCTTAGCTGCAGCCCGGTACTCGCCTAAGTGTGAAAAATCCTACCAAGTGGTGAGCAACCCCCCCCCCCTCGGGGGCTTAGCTGCAGTCCAGTACTCGGCTAAGTTTGAAACACATCCTTATCCGCAAGGACGACGAGGTGCAGGTCGACTACAACCTTCTCCTCGGAGCTACGCCACAAATACAACGTACGCTCCATCCTCATCCGCAAGGATGACGAGGTGCAGGTCAACTACAACCTTCTCCTCGGAGCTACGCCACAAATACAACGTACGCTCCATCCTCATCCGCAAGGACGACGAGGTGTAGGTCGACTGCTACCTTCTCCTCGGAGCTGCGCCACAAGTACAACGTACGCTCCATCCTCATCCGCAAGGACGACGAGGTGCAGGTCGACTGCAACCTTCTCCTCGGAACTACACCACAAGTACAACGTACGCTCCATCCTCATCCACAAGGACGATGAGGTGGAGGTCGACTGGAATCTCCTCCTCAGAGCTGCATCTCAAGTTCAAAGATTATTCCGAGTGAAGAACAAAACCCACTCGAAGACAAACGCAAGCATATTTCAAGGTAAACAAAGTTCAGATAAATCCTAAGGTTCCGGACCGCATATCAAAAGTACTCGAGCATCAAGCCCGAAGAAGTTTAAAGATTACACAATCACTCGGCATTCCGAGGCAAATAAAGGTGGAGCATAATGTTTTTTGGTCACTCATCGGGAGAAGGACTGGCTGGGTAGCAGAAACTGTCAAGGTCTATGCTGTCTGTGATGCGAGTGGCAGTGTCAAGGAAAGTGTCCATAAAGCACTGGAAAGTGTGCCTTTTTGTGTTAGCAACCTTGAGCTCCGCCAGCTTGTCTTCTTTGACATCCTTACAGTGCACTCGGACCAGAGACAAGGCGACATCAGCACCGTAGCGAGTAGACGACTTTTTCCATTCTTGCACTTAGTCAGGTATTTGGTTGAGTCGAGCCATCAGAGACTCGAGGTCTTGAGATAGTTCTGCCTGAGGCCAGAGTTTAGCATCAACCCGAGTCATAGCCGCCTTCAGGCGAGAAAGATAAGCAACCGCGCTGTCCATGCGAGATTCCAATCGCAGCACATTCATTGCGACCTGATCTTTGACTGGGCAATTTATGGGGTCGTGACCTGTCTCGACCCGCCCAGTTTCCGCTTCAAAATCTTGGCAAAGCTCTGCACAGTTGAGTAAACGGTGAGTCGACGATATGATCGGGCTTGACAGTCGACCGCAATAAGTCAGTCAATCATCAGTACCTTCAAGTTTTAGGACCAGCTTTGCAGCAAGCTGGCCCAGATAAGACTCCAACTCGCCCTTCCTGGCCTTGAGGCTCCCAAGCTCGTTTGTCAGCTTGTCCTTGTCTTTCTTCAGTCGCTCGACCTCCCGATTGGCGTTAGAAACAGCAGCCTTCAGTTTGGAGTTCTCTTCTACTAACTTGCCGACTGAAGCAAGCTTCTTGTTAGCAAGCGCCGTCTTCTCTCGTGCTTCCTTCTGTGCAGCAGCAAGATACTGATCCTTCTTCTCCAAAGCCTGCTTCATTTTCTTTAAAGAAATAACATTCTTCAGACGGGCTTGGAGTTGACGGTTTTCACTACATACATCTGCTCAAGTGGAGTCACTCGATTCAAAAAATGGAAAGGAAAAGTGCCAGCAGTGAGATAGACAGTTGACGATTGGTTACCTCCCATGGCAGCTACTTCATCACGAGCAGTCTTGAGATTCTTCTTGGCCAATTCCAGATCAAGGTTGAGGCTGATTTGCTGTTTGTTCATTGCAGAAAGATGAGCCCCAAGATCACAAGATTTCTGCAGTATAAGCCATATCAGTTGACTGAGATAAAAAGACATCACAGTGATAGCTACTCTAAGACTACCACCGAATCAAACATTCAACGGCAGTCTCGGGGACTACACCCAGTGGGTGCACTTAGCGTGCCCCCACTGGTTTGAATAAACACTCGACATGGCCTGCCCAGCACGAGAGTAAAAAAAGAAGTTCTCAGACCATAGTCGACTGCCCGCAGTCAACCACGGTCTCGGGGACTACACCCAGAGGGTGCACTTAGCGTGCCCCCACTGGTTCTGGTTTCATTGGACCTGGTCCATCCAGACTGAGTGACAAAATTTAGATTCTCAGACCACAGTCGACTGCCCGCAGTCAACTTGGTCTCGGGAACTACACCCAGTGGGTGCACTAAGAGTGCCCCCACTAGTTCAAAGATTCAATTCCAGATGACTCAAATTTCCTCGTACAACTTCATAACAGTCACACCCGGTGGGTGATCGGATGAGAAGTATGATCAATCAGGAATCAACTAACCTAGACATTGGTCTGTAGAGCTACTCCGGCGTTGAAGGCCACCTGACTGGCCTCATGCACCACTTCCATTTGCCCCATCACAAGGTTCAACTGAAGAAGAGCTTCTTTGGCGGCAGCCGGTGGGTCGTCCGGAGTCTGATACGCAGTGAAAAGCGATGATGGCAGAGCAGTCAGTATTGGCGCAGCAGAAGTCTGACCAGCTGATCCTGATGGGCAATCAGTCGACAGCGGGATAGCGAAAGTGACGTTGGTACGTGCCGGATCTGTCGATCGCTCGACTGCCGTCTCAGGCATCTCAGGCGTCTTCCTACTCAGTTCAGCGTCCCTCCTCCTCCTTCCCCTCAGTGGTACTTCTTCTTCATCGTCCGGGAGCACAACAATGTCTCGTGGTGCTGCAATAGACAGAGAAAGTCAAAGAGATAGCTGACAAACAATCCAGTCGTCCAAATAAATTCGAGTCAGGCAGACTTACTGGCCTTGGAGGTAGCTGCATCGGCGGTTTCCTCGTCGACTGGAGTCTTGTCAATATCCATATCAGTCGCAGCCGAGGCCGGGCTGTAAAGGTTCATCATCCACTCAGTCAGTACAAGAGAATCAGTCAGAACAAGAAAATACAGGGAGAACATTTACCCAGAAGCAACAGGAACGTCCATCTTGATTTTAGGCAGGGTCTTCCGAGCCTTCGAAGGATTGATCTTGGGCTGCTTGGTGACCTTCTCAGCCAATTCTAGAGTTGAAGACCGAGCGCGCTTTTGAGATTGAGCGCTCGAGGCCACAGCCTTGCCGCGCCTGCCCGCGGGATCATGGTGCTGCTTGGATCGACGTTCGGAACAAGGTGGTGAGTCGGCTACCTCCTCGCCGTCCGACTCATCGCTCTCATCTTCATCACCGTCGGCTGGTGACTCCCACTCGCCGCTCTCCTCCGTGATGTCCCCGCCTTCATGGTCCTGCTCCAGAGCTTGCTCGCCATTGGGCATTGAGTACATCTTTGTATAAATCTACAAAATAAGGAGCCGAGTGGAAATCAGTCAGATCAACAAACAGTCAGAAAACACATCCAAATTCAATCAAGTGTAGTGGACAAACGTTGTCTGGCTGGTTGCTTTCGCTGAAAGGTTTGACCCTCCTGGCACCCCTGGGGTTGTCCTTGTTCCCGGTGATGCCCCTCAGCCACTGTTTTGACCTCCACCTCCTCCGGATGAACCCGAGCAGTATCACCAGCCCCGGAGTACATCCACATGGAGTGGTCACGAGCTTGGAGTGGTTGAATGCATCGACTGAGGAACACCTCTAGCAGATCCATGCCGGTGACACCTTGGTTGATCAGTTGAACTACTCTCTCGACCAACATGCCCGTCTCCGGCTTCTCCGCGGCGGTCACTTTCAACGAAGATGGAGTTTGAACACGATCAAGAGAGAAAGGGGGAAGTCCAGTCGACTGGCCTGGAGTCGCAATATCCTGGCAATAGAACCAGGTCGACTGCCAGCCCCTGACCGACTCAGGAAGAGTCATCGAAGGGAAGGAACTCCTCTTCCTCTTCTGAATACCCAGACCCCCACACATCTGGATAACATGGGTTTTCTCGTCGTTCGAGTTCGCTTTCTTCACTGTTTGGGAGCGGATGGTGAAAATGTGCTTGAAAAGACCCCAATGCGGTCGACACCCCAGAAAATTCTCGCACATGGACACGAATGCGGCAAGGTATGTGGTGGTGTTGGGAGTGAAATGATGGAGTTGAGCCCCGAAGAAATTCAAGAAACCTCGAAAGAAGGGGTGTGGAGGAAGCGAGAAACCGCGGACGACATGGGTGGCAAGCAGAACACACTCACCCGGTTGCGGCTGTGGCTCCATTTCCCCCTACGGTAGCCGCGCGGACCCATGGACGATCAGCCCTGACTCGGCCATATCATCCAAGTCCTCCTGCTGAAGCGAGTAACGGATCCAATCTCCGTGGATCCAACCCCGCGGCAGCCCTGAGCACGATGAAGATCCCCGATTCGTCTTCTTGCCTTTCGCCGCCCCCGTCGCCTTCTTCGCGCGCTGTAGCGCCGCCGTTTTCTCCTTCCCCATGGTAGCAGAGCGGAGGCGTCGAGAGTGGAGAAGTCGGATGGGGTGAAAGAGCGAGAGGAAGAAGAAGGAGAATGGGCACGCACAGTGCGGACGCCTTGGCCTCGCCGCTTTTAAAGGCCCACTTCCGAGTGGCTGACGCGTGGGTCCGGGCGATCCTGTCAAATCCCGCAACAGTCGTACACGGGATACGTGGCGAAAAAGGTGGCGCAGAAAACGAAACGTCTTGTTTATCCACTCCGCTTACCACGGCACGCTCCGCCTGGCGCGCTTTCACTGAAATTTTGAATCCCGCGAAATCCGGGATCCTCTGCAACCGATCACGCCAAAGATTTTGCGTCAAAGACAACACTCGGCGGGTGACATTATAAAAACCAGTCGGCAATTCCTGAATCGATCAAGGCGACTGAAACGAAGCCGAAGTACCAACACTAGCCTCCGTTCAGAGATGAGTTCTTGAGAAAGGCAAGAGTCAAAGCAAGATCAACTTCAACCTTCTTTTCACTCGGACCTCAATCCATTCGGGGGCTAATGATGAGGACATAGAGCTAGGGTAGGGTGATAGGCCTGACCTATACGTCCTACCTAAGGTCCTTGTCCGAGAAGCAAAGAAGTTCAAGAGCAAATAGAGAGGGCTCAACAAAGGTGTCGAGTGCAATCCACTCGACCTACCATTCACTCGGAGATCTCTCCTTATTTAGGTCACTCGACCACTCAACCACTCGACATGCAGAAGACCTAAAGCCACTCTGCACAGCAACGGTCGGACGTTTACTCATAGACTTAATGATCATTTATAGCACTTTATTATTGACGTTACCTGTAACGCTCTCACTTTATGTACATTGAATCCTATGTAACGGAGGGGAGCTGGGGTCCTGGCACACTCTATATAAGCCACCCCCTCCTCTGAGACAAGGATTCGCACCCCGTGTAACACACACACGCATATAATCTAGTCGACCGCCTCGGGGCTCCGAGACGTAGGGCTGTTACTTCCTCCGAGAAGGGCCTGAACTCGTAAAACTCTTGCGTACAACTTCTCCATAGCTAAGATCTTGCCTCTACATCCCTACCCCCCATTCTACTGTCAGACTTAGAACCACGACAGTGGTTGCGGAAGTATTGGTGGAAACCCAGTCAAAATGGGTCAAGGTGGCGGAAGAGTATGGTGGGGCCATACACGTTGTCGGAGTTGAAGTCACGGTCCCTAAGTAGCTAAAACACCTTAGGAAACACAAGCCACAACTCAAACAACCTCAAATGCAATGGGGATCAAAATGGGTTAGGTTGCGGAAGTCGGTGGTGGTATTGCGGATGAGATGTTGGAAGCCCTAGGAAAAGATGCCAAAGTTCCAAAAGTTTGATGGAGTCAAATGATGTTGGTAGTATTTTTTGGGATGGGAGATGTCAATAGCTTCAAAACGAGCTGAAGAACGTCAAAATGGGACTCCGGATGAATTAATTATGATCAAAACGGTGAAGCACAGGAGGCTGAAACTCCAGGGGTTGGACATCCGGGGTCTAGGCTAGAAATCCAAGGCCTGATGTCCAGAACCGCGCATGAATTTGCACTCCAGGAGCCGGATGTTCGGGGGTAGATGTCCAGGGCTACGGGCCGGGTGTTCGGGCTCCAAATCCGAGGATGAACTCGATTTGGGGGCGAAAATTGATGATTCCAAGGGCAAAATTGGAGAGATTTCATGGATGGAAACTGGGAAAAATTGGGGAGAAGTTAGATCTACTCAAGACACAGCGAATCCATGGATCAAAATCAACAAAACATCATCAAACCAACAAATCACAAAAAACATTGGGGGCTATTTTTGGTGGGGATTTTCGAAATTGGGCAAGAACAAAGCAGAATTAGGCTAGAAAACGAAGGGGGGGATCCAAAATCGTGATCAACGTGTGATGAGGACATCGATATCATTGTTACACCCACAACCCCTGCTGCTATACATATTGGACCAATTACTAGAGCTCGCGCATGCCAATTAAATTACTAACTACTTTCGTTTCTTGGTAATGATTCTAATGTTCATGAGAATATGATGCTGCCTAAATTGGATACATTTGTTTTGCTTATAGATGAAGAGCCTAGCTTGGACAAGAAGGATGAACATTGGAGCAAGAACAAGCATGGAGATGATGGCATGCGCAAGGGGAACAAGAACGGAGTTTCAAGTGATGATTTCAGGACTTTGAAGCCACCATAATGAGTGCATGAAGGCTTGGACGAAATATACAAGATGCCACTTCACAAATTTCTTCTAGAGGCTATTATAGGTGCCGCGTCACCTTATTATTGGGTCAGGCCCATGTAATTTCGAAATACTTAAGTATAGGTTGTTTTTATAGTTCGTATGTGTGGGGAAACAAGAGTTAGGGTTGGTTTTGGACCCCTCCTCCAAGGGTCACGAAATTCCCCCCTCTACCTCCATATATACATCCCTTAGGGTGTCGTTTAGACTTTGGGTTTTGTTTAGATTAAAAGTTCGCCATAGCTGCAACTTCGTGTACTTCGTTTGTTTTCAACGACCAGACCAAGACATCACAAAACCCCACCTTGATCAATAAAGCTTTCATCTTATATTCGCAATATCCAGATTGCAATCTCGATTTCTTGATTGTTCTTCGTTTGCTTGCAGGAAATAGACCCTCATGGTCAGGTTGATCATGCTCCGACGTAGTCAATAACCTCTCGGAGTTGGTTTAGCGATTGTAAGGCGCGACGTCCTTGCACGTTCGTAGTTAGATCGTCAAAGTCTACTCCTCCGAAAATGATAATCACCATCTCATCAAAAGATGGGACACCTTTGCCTCTATCAATGTGGCTCATGATACAAGATGATGTAGGGTGGAACCCTAGGGGCCGATCTTTCACGAAATGGAGGGGACCCCGCAAAGAACACACGAGGGTAAACACGAGGGAAAATGAGAGGAAACACTCAAATCAACGAGAAATGATCACACGTGTGCTAGATCCGCATACAAATAGAGGTCACAAAGATCCAAGGACAACAAGGGAGGATACACGAAGCTACTTCATCCCAATCCGTTAGGAGTTGAGGTCTTGAATCCATGAGGGGATCTTCCCTAGATGGGGTCTTGAATCCACTTGGGGGAGCTTCTCCTAGGAGGCCTCAGTCTCCAATGGAGTAGGGGTACAAGTGGATGAGCAAGGCTCTAATCTCCAAAATGAGCTTAGACAATGCTAACCCTAGAAGGAGGAGGGAGAGGTCTATATATAGTGCTAGTACAAGTTGGGGCGAGTGTCGGATTCTGGGTTCCGGCAAACCCTTAAGGTTCGAACACTGGGGTGCGCACAAATATCTCTCTTTCCCAAGCTCGCTCTTGCAACGATCCCAAGGCCTAGCTTGCCAAACCCAAGGAACAAGAGACACGAGAGTTTATACTGGTTCGGGCCACCGTTGTGGTGTAATACCCTACTCCAGTGTGGTGTGGTGGATTGCCTTGTAGGCCGAGGCTGGACAAGTACAAGGGATGAACAGGCTCCTGAGGAGAGGTGTTCTTGAGCGCGGTGAGCTTGTGGGTTGGCCTTGGTGGAATGAGTCCAATCCAAGATCAGATGAGATGAGATGAGATGACCTGACCTGCCTCCCCATGGTGGTGGCTAGTCCTATTTATAGAGGCCCTGGTCCTCTTCCCAAATATTAGGTGGGAAGGGATCCCACAACGGCCAAGTTTGAAGGGAGACAACTAGTACAAGTTATCCTGAAAAACGGTGGTCTTCGCCTGCCAGAGGCTCTAGTGGTGACGCCGTCGTGGGCTCTGCGGTGACCTCCGTCCTGCCGTCCTGCTGGTCTTGGTCTCGTTGCACCGATATGGAAACCTTTGCCTGATGCCTCAGGACTCCTCGCCTGCGCTTGCCTCTTTAGCACCAAAGAGGAAACTGGTACTCTGCTCCTGCTGGCGCCCGCCTGGCCTTGATCGTCATGTCTCACGTCACGCGCACCTCACGAGGTGCCCCTTGCATAGATATCTCTGCTCCTCGGGGGCCATCCTAGTGAGGCTGCCCCTGAGGAGGACTTGTGTCGTCCACCTCGCGAGGCTTGGCCCCTCGCGAGGGTCTTGGGTGGTTGCTGCTGAAGATGGGTCGTACCAGGCCGTTGGTGGAGCCGCGTTGTGGGCCGCAGGTAGGTAAGTCTGGGTACCCCCGTTCCCAGGACGCTGACAGCGAGTTGGAGGGATACATGGGCCAGAGGCCCGTTACACTATGCGCATACAGGGGCCGGAACACTGTGCGCAGACAAAAGGATGTCCGGCGGCTCGCGTCGGGCCGGATGTCCGGGACCTGTGCTGAATGTCTGGGCTGGCATGGGCCGGCTTCGGTGACGTTCTGTGATGGAGGCCGGATTTCTGGGCTGGGGCCGGATGTCCGGCGGCTCGCGTCGGGCCGGATGTTCGGGCCGTGTAGCTCGTCGGCTGGGCTGCTGTTGTAGTCACCTTCAGGGGCCGGATGTCCGAGACTGTGGCCGGATGTCGGGGTCATGAGAGCTATCTTCGGTCCTTTTCATCGTGCTCCGTCGTCCATGTACTTTGGGACTTGTCCGTGATCCCGAGCATCTCTGAGAGGGTCTTCTTGGTACCTAAGCACATGTAGTGTCTTTGCATGAGGTAGCAACCATGTCTCGCACAAATGGAAAGAGGGAGCATTTAGGAGTGGGTTCACCTTGTGTCCAATGTCATATGCTTGAGGTCTCGCCGTATGTCCACTTGGGGCTTGAGGAGTAGTCGTAGGGTACATGGCGATGATCGTAGGATGCTCCGCATCAGATAGAGAGAGGAAGCATACATCAAATGTGGTATTCAAACCAACTTCCATGAGAATTGAAGAGCGTGCAAATGTTGCTGAGGAGGAAGAGGCCAAGGAGCCAGCTGCTAATCCACCACCTCCCAAGCAAAGGAAGCTGATGACAGATGCTATGCCTAAAAAGACAACAACCACTTCTAGAGCCAAGACCGCTACTGCTACCAAGTCCAAGACCAAGGCCAATGTCATGTCATGGTTGATGCACTTGCCGGCGGATTCCATTTCTTCTTGGTCGGATTTGTGTCATGAGTTCGTTAGCGCCTTCACTGGTGGCCACCAAGCTCATGGCCAGGCAAGCGATTTGCATATCATCCCTAGAAGGAAGGTGAAAACCTGCGCAAGTACATACAGAGGTTCAGCCGGGTGCAGTACAACATCCCAGATGTTCATCCTGCCGCCGTGATCAGCGCATTCCATCAGAATATGCGCAACCGCAAGATGTGTGAAGAGCTGGCGATGAACAAGGTCAAAGATGTGGCCGAACTTTATGTTCTGGCCGATAGGTGCACTCGAGCTGAAGAGTGGAGGAAGTACCCCGGTGAGGACACCGGTGCGGAAACCGACTCCATAGATGAAGACACAGCCGCCCCGACGAAGAAGGGCCGGTGCCGCAACAGGAAGCGCAAGGGCAAGACCGTGCTTGCCATCGAGGGATCCGAGGACACCGGCGCTGCCAAGAAGGCCAAGGCAGACGACCCCGACAAGGAAATTACCAGGTGCGCCGCTTGCCGGGCCTTGGTGGCTGCTGACAAGCCAGGAGGCTCTGACAAGTAGTACTGCAAGATCCACCGCACCAAGGGCCATGACCTCCAGAATTGCCGACAAGTTGAGCTGCTTGCTGAGAAGCAAAAAGCTGAGTATGAGAGGTGGGACAAGGAAAAGGGTCAGGATGGTGCCGAAGGATCCGGCAAGAAGCGTGGCGGCCAAGGAGGTCGCCGCGGCAAGGATAACCAGCAAGAGAGGCCCGCCCGGGGCCGCGACAAGAAGCAGGAAGACGACGGTCATGACGAGGACGACGAGTCCGGCGAGCATGAGTTCCAGAAAGCTACGGAGGCCATGTGCGTCGACGGTGGTGCCTCGCAGAACACCTCTCACCGCCAGCTCAAGCAGTGGGCGCGTGAGATCATAGCAGCGGAACCATCATTACATGCTCAAAAGCGACTGAAGTGGTCTAGCACGCCTATCATTTTTGACACCGAGGACCACCCTGATCGCACAACTGCGGTCGGGTGTTTGCCGTTGTTGGTTTCACCAACAATACGCAACCTCAAGGTGACAAAAATGCTAGTTGACGGCGGGGCCGGTTTGAACTTGATCTCGCCTGTTGTGATCAAAAGGCTACAGATTCCTGATGGAGACCTCGAAGAGACGAGCACATTTCAAGGGGTCAACCCGGGAAGGAGTCAACCGAAGGGTAAGGTCATGCTGCCCGTGACGTTTGGAGGCGAGTTGAACTATAGGGCAGAGAGGATTGTTTTCGATGTAGCCGAGATCCCCTTGCCCTACAACGGGATCCTCGGCCGCCCAGCACTAGCCAAGTTCATGGAGGCCTCACATTACGCCTACAACACGCTGAAGATGCCTGGGCCGATGACTATCATCACCGTCCCCTCCGACAAGAAGGATGCATTGATCTGCGCTGACCAACTCTACTGGGAGGCAGTCGCAGCAACTGCCGCCAAGGCACTTGCTCCTGCCGCTGAAGCCCGGGGGGAAGAAGACCGGTAAGACCTCTTGCACCCACTCCGGCAAGAGCACCTCTTTGGAGTGTAGTGCTCCCGTCGAGGACGTGCCAGAGAGCTCCACCGGCAAGAGCAAGAAATCCAGAGCTGCACTACCAGAGACCAAGAAGGTGTCCGTCAAGGAGGATGGCACGGGAGGGGCTTTCACCATAAGCTCCACCCTCGATAGCAAATAGGAAGGCGCGCTCGTCACTTTCCTGCGGGCAAATGTCGAGGTGTTTGCGTGGCAAGCATTCGACATCCCCGGCATTCCCAGGGAGGTGATTGAGCACCATCTTGCTGTCTGTCCTCATACGCGACCCGTCAAGCAGAAGGTCAGGAAGCAAGCTCTGGAATGACAAGAGTTCATCACAGAGGAAAACAGGAAGTTGGAAGCGGCAGGCTTGGTGAGAGGGGTACTCCATC
Organism: Aegilops tauschii subsp. strangulata; assembly: GCF_002575655.3. Taxonomy (NCBI): domain Eukaryota; kingdom Viridiplantae; phylum Streptophyta; class Magnoliopsida; order Poales; family Poaceae; genus Aegilops; species Aegilops tauschii. The sequence goes on along the minus strand of NC_053039.3, from coordinate 113,980,462 downwards.
CGACGTGGTTGTCCAATCCGGTGGTGGTGCGCAAGGCAAATGGGAAGTGGAGGTTGTGTATTGATTACACAGACATCAATAAGGCTTGTCCAAAGGACCCTTTCCCGTTACCGTGCATCGACCAGATTGTTGACTCGACGGCCGGGTGTGACTTGTTATCATTCCTCGACGCTTACTTGGGATACCACCAGATCTTCATGACGAAAGAAGGTGAAGTGAAGACAACGTTCATCACCCCATGTGGTACGTATTGTTTCATATGAATGCCTTTCGGGTTGAAGAGCGTTGGCTCGACGTTTGCGAGAGCAGTCCAAATTGGTTTTGAGCCTCAGCTGCATAGAAATATGGAAGCTTATATGGATGACATAGTGGTCAAAACCAAGGACAGGGCAACACTCGTACAAGATTTAGAAGAGACGTTTGCAAAATTGCACAAGATCAACCTCAAGCTAAACCCTGAGAAGTGTGTCTTTGGCGTTCCGTCTGGCAAACTTCTCGGGTTCTTTGTGTCACAGCGTGGGATCGAGGCAAATCCAGACAAGATCAAGGCCATTGAGCAGATCGAGGCACCTAGGCGGATCAAGGATGTACGTCGGCTCGCTGGCTGCGTTGCCGCCATGAGCAGATTCATCTCCAAGTCTGCTGAACGTGCCCTTCCCTTCTTCAAAATCTTGAAAAAGGCGGGCCCAATGGAATGGACCCCAGAGGCCGAGGCAGCCCTGCAGGATTTGAAGAAGTACCTGTCCTCTACGCCAATACTGGTTGTGCCTAAACCACAGGAACCGTTGCTGCTATATCTAGCGGCGACGAACCAAGTGGTCAGCGCCGCGCTAGTGGCACAGAGGGAGGTCGACGAAGAAGCAGTGGCAACGGCAGGGCTGGCGGATGGCAAACCAGAGCTCCCCCCAGCAGGGCCTGGTGCCGGTAAGGCAAGGCCCCCGGCAGAGTCTGACGCTGGCGAAGCAGAAGCGACACAACCAAATGAAATAGTGCAGAAGAAAAGATGATGCAACACCCGGTTTACTTTGTCAGCTCCCTCTTGCAGGGGGCTAGGTCATGGTACTCCGGTGTGTGCAGAAATTGCTCTTCGGCCTCCTTATGGCCTCGAGGAAGTTGTGTCATTACTTCCAAGCACACGAAATCACCGTCGTCACCCGCTTCCCGTTGCAACGGATATTGCATAACCCAGATGCAACCGGGAGGATTGTGGAATGGGCCTTGGAACTGTCGAGCTTTGGCTTGAAGTTTGAAAGCACTTCAACAATTCAGAGTAGAGTCTTGGCGGAGTTCATTGCGGAATGGACCTCAACGCCCAACGAAGAGATTCAGGAGACCGCTCTCCCCGGCAAGGAAACGAGTCACGACTGGATTACGTATTTTGACGGGGCTTTCTCGCTGCAAGGCGCCGGTGCTAGTGTGCTGCTCGTCGCACCCACCGGAGAGCACCTCAAGTATGTAGTCCAGATGCACTTTCCCAGGGAGATGTCAACAAACAACACTGCTGAATACGAGGGGTTGCTTGCCGGTCTCAGGATCGCGGCAGACCTCGGAATCAAGAAGATCATCGTCAGGGGTGATTCATAGCTTGTCGTCAAGCAAGTTAACAAAGATTGTCAAAGCCCATTGATGGAGGCCTACGTAGATGAAGTGAGGAAGCTGGAAGAGCGTTTTGACGGTATACAAGCAGAGCATGTTCCCCGAGTGGAGAACGGCACACCGACTACTTGTCGAAACGCGCAACCTTCAAATTGCATGTGGAACCAGGTACTTTTGTGCTTCAATTAACTCAACCATCCGTTGAACCATCGACAGGGCAGAACAAGCGGAGGAAATCAGGCCCCGGCAAGTACTTTCCCGCCGAGCTCCCAGGAGCCGCCGGCAAGGATGTTGCCATGGACACTAAGCCTGCCGTGGGGCAACAGACTCCGGCAGGGCGTCAAGCCCTGGCCGTAGAGACATCCGCTCCCATGGCAGAGGAAATGCCTTTGGTCCTTGTCATCAAGCCCCAGGCTCCGGCATGGGCACATCATATCGTCTGATTCCTCCAAAAAGAGGAACTCCCTGAGGAGCAGGAAGAAGCGGAGAAAGTAGCCCGTCAGTCTGCCATGTATCAGTTTGTCAACGACGTTCTGTACAGAAAAAGATCAAACAATGTGAAATTGAAGTGCACTCCCCGGGAGGAAGGACTGGAGCTATTGGCAGAGATACACGGAGCCATATGTGGCTCCCACATAGGGTCGAGGGCCCTTGCCGGCAAGGCATTCCGGCAAGGTTTCTTCTGGCCCACAACCCTCCAGGATGCAACGACACTAGTAACCAAGTGTGAAGCGTGCCAGTTCCATTCAAAGAAGCTTCATCAACCAACTCAAGCTCTCCAAACAATCCCTCTTTCCTGGCCATTCTCGGTCTGGGGGCTCGACATACTGGGCCCCTTTCCCCGTGCTATCGGGGGCTTTGAGTACTTGTACGTTGCAATTGACAAGTTCACAAAGTGGCCGGAGGTGGAGGCAGTGAGAAAGGTGACAGCACAATCAGCCGTCAAATTCTTCAAGGGGCTAGTCTGCCGTTTTGGTGTGCCAAATAGAGTCATCACCGACAACGGCACGCAGTTCATGAGCTGCGTCTTCATGCAGTACATCCAAGACCTCGGTAGCAAGGTCTGTTTTGCCTCTGTTGCACATCCACGAAGCAACGGCCAGGCTGAGAGGGCAATCGCTGAAGTATTGCGAGGCCTCCGGACAAGGACTTTTGACAGGCTACACAGGTGCGGACGATGCTGGATTGATGAATTGCCAGCGGTTCTTTGTGCAATCATAACGACACGAAATCGAGCCACTGGCCATACACCTTTCTCCCTCGTTTATGGGGCAGAAGTAGTTCTCCCCACAGAACTCACGTACAGGTCACCTCGAGTGCTCGCTTATGATGAGTTTGAGCAAGAGCAATTGAGGCAAGATGACACAACGCTCCTTGAGGAAGATCGTCTTCGGGCGGCTGTGAGAGCAGCGTGCTACCAGCAACCCTTGCGCCACTACCATAGCCATAAGGTTCATGGCCGAAGCTTTGAGGAAGGCGACCTTGTTCTTTGGCGCGTTCAGTCGACCAAGATTTCCAACAAGTTGACGCCAAAGTGGGAAGGCCCTTATCGGGTAATACGAGTCACCAGGCCCAGCGCAGTCCGCCTGGAGACCGAAGATGCTATTCCAGTGAGCAACTCCTGGAACATCGAACATCTTCGCAAGTTTTACCCATAAGGCGCGGTTGCCGGGCTCCCCGGCAGACCACCTTTTGTGCAAGCCTTGTCGGCAAGGCATGTAACCTTTTGTACAAAGCCAGGCGCAGACCCTGAGCATTAATAAATGAAGCGTTCGCGCCCTAAGTTTTAGCATGCATGCTAGGTTGAGTCTCTCCCTCGGTTAGGGTTGATAGTGCTTAGCGGCGACTAACCCCTAGCATAGAGGTCGAGTGTGCATCTCTCTGTTCCTTCCCGTCCTTTTTAGGTTTGTAGGGTGCATGGACATTTCTGCTGAGCTGTTTGGAGGAAAGAGAACAGGCCGGCGCCCCGACCCCGGCAAGCCAAGGTCGCCGGGGGCTGCGGATCCAAAGGTCCGACCGTGGCAAGCTAAGACTGCCAGGGGCTGCAACATCAGATAAGTTTTTCATTCCCCACTCTCTACTTCCGTATGAAACTTGAACGTACAAGACTTCGCTCACTCTTATACCATCATGCTCCCTCTTTCCCATGTCCAAAAAACCTTAGTTTGGGCCGGGACTTGGTCGTAGCGTGGTGGGAAGGGAACAGGCAAAGGGCCCAATCCTGCTTCGCCCCTATCTCCGCCATGGGCGTGAGTGTAATTGAGCTATAGAGCAGGAGGACGGCAAGGACTGTTGCCGGGTTACAATGTTTATCTTAAGATAACGAGGACTCATTCCTTGGTGTGGCCCCGCCCATGCACAAAAGAAACCCGGCAAACACCCTTCTTTTCATTCATATGTTGTTAACAAGTACAATTCGTACGGAATATATACACGAGCGAGGGGATTACAAGGTCTAAATTCTACTAAGGCCCGTAGGCTTACAAACTAAAAAAAGATAAGTGCCCCGTGATCCCCGTTCTTGCCCCTTTCCTCCCAGGTGCGGCAGGTGAAGGTAAAAAGGGGGCGACGGGGGACGCACCGATGGAGAGCTTGACAAGGAAGGCCCTCGGCAGGGAGCGTGGCCAAGGGAGGGCGACGCGGTCAGTCGGAATCAGAGTCGGCGTCCCCCCGCTCGACACCCTCATCGTCGTTGTCGCTGTCCTCCTCGTCACTTCCGCTTGAGGAGGAGTCTTCGTCATCGGAGGAGCTCTCCACGCAACACTTTAGGCGAGTTCCAAAGTCCCCAATGTTGGGGATCGTTGCAGAATTTTAAAATTTTCTACGCATCACCAAGATCCATCTATGAGTTTACTAGCAATGAGAAGGAAGGAGTGCATCTATATACCCTTGTAGATCGCGAGCGGAAGCGTTCAAGTGAACGGGGTTGATGGAGTCGTACTCGTCGTGATCCAAATCACCGATGACCGAGCGCCGAACGGACGGCACCTCCGCGTTCAACACACGTACGGAGCAGCGAAGTCTCCTCCTTCTTGATCCAGCAAGGGGGAAGGAGAGGATGATGGAGATCCAGCAGCACGACGGCGTGGTGGTGGAAGTAGCGGGGATCCCGGGAGGCGCCAGGGGCTGTGGTGCGGCTGCCCTCCCTCCCCCCACTATTTATAGGGGCCCTGGGGGGGACCGGCCCCCTGGAGATCCCATCTGAGGGGGGGGCGACGCCCAAGTGGATGGCTTGCCCCCCAAGACAAGTGCCCCCCCCACCCCAGGGTTTCCAACCCTAGGCGCAGGGGAGGCCCATGGGGGGGCGCACCAGCCCATCAGTGGCTGGTTCCCCTCCCCACTTCAGCCCATGGGGCCCTCCGGGATAGGTGGCCCCACCCGGTGGACCCCCGGGACCCTTCCGGTGGTCCTGGTACAATACGATGTTCCCACATGTTCCACGATGATCTCATCGGATGAACCACGATGTCGAGGATTCAATCAATCCCGTATACAATTCCCTTTGTCAATCGATACGTTACTTGCCCGAGATTCGATCGTCAGTATCCCAATACCTTGTTCAATCTTGTTACCGGCAAGTCACTTTACTCGTACCGTAACGCATGATCCCGTGGTTAACTCCTTAGTCACATTGAGCTCATTATGATGATGCATTACCGAGTGGGCCCAGAGATACCTCTCCGTCATACGGAGTGACAAATCCTAGTCTCGATTCGTGCCAACCCAACAGACACTTTCGGAGATACCCGTAGTGCACCTTTATAGCCACCCAGTTACGTTGTGACGTTTGGCACACCCAAAGCACTCCTACGGTATCCGGGAGTTGCACAATCTCATGGTCTAAGGAAAAGATACTTGACATTGGAAAAGCTCTAGCAAACGAACTACACGATCTTTGTGCTATGCTTAGGATTGGGTCTTGTCCATCACATCATTCTCCTAATGATGTGATCCCGTTATCAATGACATCCAATGTCCATACTCAGGAAACCATGACTATCTATTGATCAACGAGCTAGTCAACTAGAGGCTTACTAGGGACACGTTGTGGTCTATGTATTCACACATGTATTACGATTTCCGGATAACTGTCACGACCGGTTTTTCAATAAAATAATTATTGAGAAACCAATCCCTGTTACGGACCAGCGAGGAAGAATTCCTTCTCACTGATAGACAATACATTGGTCACAGAAGAAAAATACCAGGAGTACTAAATATAATACAAAGTTGAGCAGAGACTGCCCAACAATTTATTACATGCACGCCGATAAAACAATACGGCGGATAGGGTGGCAAACTTCTAACTCACGATAATAACGGTGGTGGAAATATCACTGCAAAGCGAGTGACATGATTCCAGAATACTACAACTCTTCGAGCGTCGGAGTGAGGCTCGAGAAGACTTATTGCGGGTGGCGGAAGCGTAAACGATACAAGTGACCAATATCCGGGATCGCGCAGGACTGACTGGGACTCCTCTAGGCATCGGACGCGCTATCAAACTCTTCATCCAAGAGATCGCCTTCGTCAACATCTGGCCAAATCAACAAGCCAGGTGAGTACTATGAAAGTACTCGCAAGACAGTTCGGACATAAGGTATAACAAATGCAAACATGAAGCACATGAATAAGTTAACCAGTGCGATCAGACACAGAGATAATAAATACTGGGTGCCAAGCGAGGGTCTGAATGACGCCTCGAGCGGAAACTGCAGAATAGTAATACTGGTGCCAAACGAGTGTCTGAAAGACTCCTCGAGAGGAAAATGCGGAATAATAATACAGGTGCCAAACGAGTGTCTGAAAGACTCCTCGAGAGGAAAATGCGGAATAAAAATACAGGTGCCAAACGAGTGTCTGAAAGACTCCTCGAGAGGAAAATGCGGAATAAAAATACAGGTGCCAAACGAGTGTCTGAAAGACTCCTCGAGCGGAAAATGCAGAATAATAATACAGGTGCCAAACGAGTGTCTGAAAGACTCCTCGAGAGGAAAATGCGGAATAAAAATACAGGTGCCAAACGAGTGTCTGAAAGACTCCTCGAGAGGAAAATGCGGAATAAAAATACAGGTGCCAAACGAGTGTCTGAAAGACTCCTCGAGCGGAAAATGCAGAATAATAATGCCACAGTCGGGCGTCGGGGCGACACCACATAAAGGGCTTATAACAGAAAATAAAGACAGTACATGCCACAGTCGGACGTCTGAGCGACATCGCATAAAGGGCTTATATTTAAAGTGAGAAAGGAGTACACGCCACAGTCGGACGTCTGCGCAACGTCTCATAAAGGGCTTATATTGTAACACAACAATACAATAGTTCGGGAATATAACTTACCACAAGCACGAGACAAATATAATGTTAGTCCATCCACAGGAATAACAATGAAATTGAATTTACCACTTGAGCTTGTTCACCGGGGGCAAGTTTTTCACACGGATAGATTTGGATATAAAGTCTACATTACTGATCATGGATACGATGATTTGGAAAGAATTGACTCTGCAAAGTTTGTACTTAACCACAGCCAACGGATTTCAGTAGTCACGGGGACTAGTTCCGTCTACGGTGTTCTGGAAGGAACACGTCTAACCAGTACACACCCAATTTAACCATCCGAAGCCAGGGATCACCCTCGGCAACATTCAGGAAAAACCCTGAGTCGGGGAGGCTACAACCTCGCGTAGCATGGGATCAAATTTCTATACGCGCGCTATAAGGGGGTGCCCCCCCTCTCGGTCCCAACCGGAAACACCCATGCCCCCTGACCGAATGACTGGCTTTAATCCTGGGCCAAGGTACCATCATCCCGGCCTCTCTGTTTGGTGTGTACACGGAAAGAGGTTACCAACTTACTAAACCATATCCTGGCAATGAGACATGTGGTAGCACGGAAAGGGGAAGGGACGATAACACGTCTCCAACCATGTTAACGTCGGAAAAGTCGGATGACACAAGGCTGGCATGCTACAACAGTACCACCTTGCTGCCCTTCATGTCACCACATGATTAGGCCACCTCTCATCAGAGGTCATCGCAACTTTGGAACATGCGGGAAAAGATCGATAACGTGGCTCCAACCATGTTAACGTCACAGAAAGTCGGATGACGCAAGGCTGGCATGCTACAACAGTACCACCTTGCTGCCCTTCATGTCACCACATGATTAGGCCACCTCTCATCAGAGGTCATCGCAACTTCGGAACAACCGGGTCGTTGCCTTACAAGCAACGAGGTATTTATCGACACTCACATGCCACGCACAAACTTTCACATGAACATGCAAAACATCTGCCATATCAAATGTTCAAACATGCTTGCCTGGTTCGGAGAAGTCGGAATCTAGCTCGGCGAAGTTCGCGGCTCCGTCACCTCTCCCGGAACCTACGGCAATCACGAAACGGGTACTAACGTGAAAACCAACACACACAGAGAAACTTTGCCAAATATTTTCCAAATAAATCCCATAAAAAACTAGACAAAATTTTAAGGATGTCAGAAAAAGAATCGCTCAAAAATACCTTTTTATTAAAAAGTTATAAAGGTTTCTGTCCAGGGACCTTTCTGTAATGAAACAGAAAAGTTCCAGGGTTTTAACTGAGAAAACAGAAAACGGTTCGTTTGGAAATGCGCAAGCGCAAAGGGGAAAACGTATTTTGCCCGAAGGCGCCAACAGAAAACGGTTCGGGGAAATAAAACAGAGGCTGACACGCGGGGCCCGCATGTCAGGTTTGAAAGCTCGCCGGCGCCCGAAGATGGCGGTGGACGCCGGCGTCGAACCACGGCGAGTTAGGAGAAATGGAGGGTACCAAGAGCTTCAGTGTCTTCTTCCGCGTCGGTGGGTGGTGGACTCGTCCAACGGGGAGCACCACGTCGACGGCGACACTATCTCCGGCGGACGGCGGTTCGGGTGAGGTTGGGGAACTCCGGTGGAGGGCTGCAAAGTACGAATTGAGGCGTGGGTCAGAACGGGTGATGCAAGGAGAAGCTACTGGCAAGAGAATGGGGGCTCCAGAGCACACACGGGGGCGAATCGGGCTGGATCCCGTGGCGGATCGCGGCGGCCGGAGTCGAGGAAGGAGACCCCCTCGCGGCTCTTCCAGTGGCTGGGCGTGCTCTAGGGGAAGTGTAGGGCTGGTGGGTGCTCGAGTTGAAGCTCGGGGCCCCTATTTATAGGCAGATCGATGGGGTGGCCGTGAACGGAGAATCTCCGGCGAGCGATTACGGCGGAGCAGTGGGTTGGCAGGGGGTTTGAGCGGTCGAGCAGCATCAGTGGATGTTACTGGACTCGATTTGCAGCTGAACGGGGTTGGTCTTGGCGTAATGGCGTCTGCCCACGGTGAGGTGACCGCACGGGCTCAACGGCGGCAGAGAGCGCGCTCCGCGCCCTGGGGTTCACGACGAGAGCGGCAGCGCATTCGGGGGAGTGGAAGGCCACGCGGCGGGCTCCGGTGGTTTGGGCGGCGCTGGGTGGAGTCGTCGGCGCCGTGTCTCCCGCTGGCGTCCGCAAAGCCGCCGCCGGCGTCGGTCACGGGGCGGCGCACCTTCTGCTGCTCGTCGCCGACGCCCGCAAGATGCCAGGCACTCGTGTGGTGCAGGAACGAGAGGGCGAGGACGAGGAGCAAGGTGACGCGAGGGTACTGGCGAGATCGACGCCCGTTTCTGAAGAAAACGACAGCAGCCACTTGACTGAACTCTGAACTTACTGAATCTTGACAGTGACCAAGCATTGCAGGTGTTCGACAGCAGGTTTTGGTAAAGAGATAAATTTTTCTGGAGCTGTAACTTGGTGAGATGATCACTCAAAGCACCCAGGGGCTGCCTGAATTTACTTGGAATTTTTGGAGAAGGTTTTGAATGAATTTCACCAAATTTGGCAAATCTGGTCCAAACTTGCAGCAGATGTAGTTTGAAAATTTTGAACTGGAGACCAGTGGATCTTCATGGTTCTAGGTTGAGGGTTCAAAGGACTAGGAGGGGAAAGAAGTTTGGTGGTAAAAATCAAAACAGAAAAAGGAGTTCCTTTGTAAATCTCCAAGAGCTATAAGAGAAGACAGAAATTTGTTTGAATAGAATTTGAATGAAAATGATCACATGAGGAGGTTCAACTTGCTGGATTTGATGCAAATCATGATCCAAAGGTGAGGGAAGGGTTAGGAGAGAGGATTTGCACTAATGCCATGGCAAGAAGGAATAGTTGAAAGTGGCAAAGGACTTCCCAAAAGCCATAGTGCATTCTCAAAAAGATTTTCCAAGGTTATTCTCTCAAATGAAAAGCATTTTGTCTTGAGCCCAAATGAAGAGCAAGGACTCCCAAGGTCAAGGGCAGATCTTGGGTGAATCCAAATAAAAATTTTGCCATAAAGAAAATATATGAGAGGGAGAGTTCTCTAGAAGAAAAATTTTAAATCACTCCCCTCAAGTCAAAATAAAACCTTTTGAAAATTCCAATAAAAACTTGGGTGTCACAACACCTACCCCCTTAGGAAAAATCTTGTCCTCGAGATTTCTGCTGATCCTCAAATAGATATGGATACTCTGCTCGGAGGAAATCTTCCCTTTCCCATGTGGCTTCATCCTCAGTGTGGTTGCTCCACTGGACCCTGAAGAATTTTGTCGTTTTCTGACGGGTCCTCCGTTCAGACTCTTCTAAAATCTTTACTGGCCTTTCTCTGTAGGTGAGATCTGGTTGCATATCGATGTCCTCATGAGGTACATGTTTCTCCGGGTTACTCACACATTTCCTCAACTGCGAGACGTGGAATACGTCATGGACGTCTGACAGCTCCTTGGGCAGGTCTAGTTGGTAGGCTACCGTGCCTCTTCGTGCCTTCACACAAAATGGTCCGATAAATCTTGGGGCTAGTTTCCCCTTTATTTTGAACCATTGCAGACCCCTCATAGGAGATACTCGGAGGTATACGGAATCACCAGGTTCAAAGCTGACCTCACGATGCTTCTGATCATAGTAGCTCTTTTGTCGGCTCTGTGCTGTCTTGAGTCTGTCCCTGAATTCATTAACTTTTTCCTCGGCCTCCTTAAGCATATCTGGGCCGAAGATACGGCTGTCACCTGTTTCTGACCAATTCAATGGGGTACGACACCTCCGTCCGTACAATGCTTCAAAGGGTGCCATTTGCAAGCTGGCTTGGTAACTGCTGTTGTACGCAAATTCGGCATAGGGCAAACTCTCTTCCCAACTGGATCCATAGGTGAGTACACAGGCTCTTAGCATATCCTCTAGGATTTGGTTTACATGCTCTGTTTGTCCATCTGTCTGAGGGTGGTATGCTGTACTGAAAGCCAGTTGTGTGCCCAGAGCTTGTTGTAGGTGTTCCCAAAATTTGGAGACGAATTGGGTGCCTCGGTCAGATATTATAGTCTTTGGGACTCCGTGCAAGCAAACTATACGGGAGAGATATAGTTTTGCCAGTCTTTGTGTGGAGTAGGTAGTCTTCACGGGAATGAAGTGTGCAACCTTGGTTAGTCGGTCTGTGATGACCCATATGGCGTCATTTCCACGCTGTGATCGGGGCAATCCGACAATGAAGTCCATTCCGATTTCATCCCATTTCCACTCCGGTATCCTGTTAGGCTGGAGTAGCCCTGCTGGCTTTTGGTGCTCGGCCTTGATGCGCTGACATGAATCGCAACAAGCAATGAATGTGGCTATATCTCTTTTCATACCGTGCCACCAAAATCTTTCCTGGATGTCCTTGTACATTTTGGTTCCTCCAGGATGGATCGAGTATGGGGCGGTGTGGCTTTCCGTTAAGATCTGTTGCTTGAGTTCCTCAATGTTAGGTACGCAAAGTCTGTCCCGGTACCATAATGTTCCTTCACTGTCCGTGACGAATTCTGAAGTCTTACTACGGTTCATTTTCTTCTTTATGCCTTCGATACTGGGATGTCCCTGTTGAGCCTTCTTGATTTGTTCCACTAGGGTGGGTTGTATCTCCAGGTTCGATACGGTGCCCTCGGAGACTAACATTATGTTGAGCCTAGCGAACTCTCGCTGAAACTCAGGCCTCAAGTTTTGCTGACCGTCACTGTCTGGGCTGGGGTTTCGACTAAGGGCATCGGCCACTACATTATCTTTTCCTGGGTGGTAGTGGATGCCGACGTCGTAGTCTTTGACCAGTTCCAACCAGCGTCGTTGGCGTAAATTCAGCTCTGGCTGTGTGAAGATATATTTGAGGCTCTTATGGTCCGTATATATTTCACAACGATTTCCCAACAGAAAGTGCCTCCACTCCTTGAGTGCATGTATGACTGCTGCTAGCTCCAAGTCATGTGTTGGGTAATTTTCCTCATGTTTTTGCAGTTGCCTGGAGGCATATGCGACAACTTTGCCATCCTGCATTAGTACACATCCGAGACCTTTTCGGGACGCGTCACAATATACTTCAAAACTCTTGTGTATGTCTGGCACAGTTAAGACTGGTGCGGTTGTCAGTTTTTTCTTGAGTTCTTGGAAGCTCTGCTCACATGCTTCCGTCCATACGAATTTCTTGTCTTTCTTGAGTAGTTGGGTCATAGGCTTTGCCACAGTGGAGAATCCTTCAATAAATCTCCTGTAATATCCGGCCATTCCTAGGAAACTCCGCACATCTGTAACATTCGCGGGTGGCTTCCAGTCCAGTATGGCCTTGACCTTTTCTGGGTCTACGGCCACGCCTTCTTGGTTCAGTATATGGCCTAAGAAACCAACTTGTCTTAGCCAAAATTCGCATTTGCTAAACTTGGCATACAACTGATGCTTCCTCAATTCTCCCAAAACCATTCTGAGGTGCTCAGCATGCTCTTCGGGTGTCCTCGAGTAAACCAGATTATCGTCAATGAATACCACCACAAATTTGTCCATGAATTTCATGAACACCTTGTTCATGAGGTGGACGAAGTATGCGGGGGCGTTTGTTAGACCAAAAGGCATCACTGTGAACTCGTATAACCCATATCTGGAAGTGAATGCTGTCTTGGGGATATCCTTTGTTCGTACCTTCAGTTGATGGTACCCTAATCTCAAATCAATCTTTGAAAATGCTTTAGCTTGTGCGAGCTGGTCAAACAAATCATTGATCCGTGGCATCGGATATTTGTTTTTGATGGTGACCATATTGAGGGCTCGATAGTCTATGCACAGCCTTAAAGTCCCATCCTTTTTTTTGGCGAACAACACAGGCGAACCCCAAGGTGAGGAGCTGGCTCGAATAAATCCTTTGTCCAATAATTCCTTTATCTGCTTCTTCAACTCCACCAATTCGGAGGGTGCCATTCTATACGGCTTCTTATAAATGGGAGCGGTGCCAGGTGCTAGTTCGATGCTGAATTCGATCTCTCGGTCTGGTGGCATGCCTGGTAGTTCTTCCGGGAACACATCAGGGAACTCGCATACCACTGGCACTTTTCTTAATTCTGCGATGTCCATCTTGTTCAGTTTTGGTTTCTGTGATCATGGCCTTTCTTGAGCGGAAACTCTTATAGTCTTGCCGTGATGGTGAGTGAGAATCACTGTCCGATTGAAACAGTCGATGAATCCTTTGTTGGTGGTTAACCAGTCCATTCCTAAAATGACATCCAGTCCTTTATTTTCCAACACGATGAGATTCGCGTGGAATGGTAGTCCTTCGAACTCAATGACCACTCCTTGGCAGTAACCCTGAGCAATTTGCTTATTTCCGGGGGACTTGATGATCATAGATTTTTCCAAGGGGAGTATCGGAAAACCATGTTGCGAAACAAAACTCTTCGAAATGAACGAATGGGAAGCTCCAGAATCAAACAAAACCGTGGCGGGTACTGTGCTGACAGGGAACGTACCGAGCACGATGTCTGGGGCATTCTGCGCTTCTTCCCTGGTCACATGGTTCAGGTGACCCTTCCTGTGGTTGCTGCTGGGGTTGAAGTTGTTGCGCTTGGGGGCTGGATTGTTCCCACCATTGTTTGGCTTGGGTGCCGTGTCTCTTGGCTTCGAGCACTGTTTAGCATAATGCCCTTGTTGACCACAAGCATAGCAGGTGACCCCTGGACGGTGTGTGAACTCCTTGTCTCTGGCATGAAATTGTCCGACGGGTCTTGGCTCAGTAGTCGTGGATCTCCTCGTGTCTGTCCTTGGGACCTCAGTCTTGCCTCGGTTGCTGCGGGCAAGAGTCGTCTTGTCCCTCTTCCGCTTGCGGATATCTTCCAGACTACGGCGCTCATTCTCCAGGGTGATGGCCTTGTCCACCAGCGTCTTAAAATCCGGAAAGGTGTGTACAATCAGTTGGCATCTTAATGCTGGTGCCAGGCCGTCCAGGAATTTTTCCATCTTCTTGTTTTCTGTCATGTGCTCGTCGTAGGCATAACGAGACAGTTGGGTAAACTGGCCGTTGTATTCTGTGACGGTCATGCCTCTTTGCTTCAGGTCATCAAACTCTCTTTTCTTGATCTTTAGGATGCTCCTGGGAATGTGTGCCCCACAGAAGCCTTCCTTGAATTCTTCCCAGGTGATGTTGTGTTCCCTGGGATGCATGTGTAGGAAGTTTTCCCACCATGCTGCGGCTGCTCCAGTAAGGTAGTGTGGTGCATAAAGCACCTTCTCATGATCTGAGCATTGAGCGATAATCAGTTTCCTTTCAATCTCGCGAAGCCAATCATCGGCTTCCAGCGGCCTATCGGTGTGAGCAAAAGTTGAGGGGCGAGTCTTCTGCAACTCGGATAACTTGGAATGTGGTTGATAGGGTTCACGGTGGTTTCCCATATTGATGACATGGTTCATCATCTCCTGGTGCTGTTGCTGGCTTTGCTCGAAGAGACGGCATACTTGAGATAGTGCCGCTTCGCTGTCCTGTTGGCTGGACTGACCATGAGTGAAATTGTTGCTGGTCTGTGTTCCGTAAACCTCTTCTGGCTGATTGGGCATAGAGCGAGTCCAAGGGCGAGACATTTTTCCAGTCTGGGGTATCATTTGCAAAACCCATGAGAAAAACCGTGTACCGCAGGAAAACCCTTGCAAAGGCAATAATCAAAAAGGCTTCAAGGTTTTCAAGAAACACAAATGATTTTCACGGAGAAGAAGTGCTTAACACAAATCTTACATGCGAAAGCAAACACAAGATACAGCACTCAGGTTGTGCGTACACAATCCTGACATGTTATTAAAAACTAGCGTACTACTCCGGAAGGCAGCAAACACACCAACACAAACTAGCGTACAGATAAGAACAACACATCATACAAGCAGGCATAACACGCGGCTACTCGGTGCTCTCAGTCGGAGATGGTGAAGATCTCCTTCCCCTTGCCGATGGCAAGGCTCAGCGGTCCAGGAGAATCAACCTCCTCCTCTCTAGCTGGCTCCTGGCGTGCGACGCTGCGCTGCGGTGATGGTGCGGGGGCGACTGGCGGTAGAGCGCGTGCGGCAGGCGGTGCGGCTCTGACTGGAGTAGGAGCGATGACTCGGTCGAACTCCTCAGTGGTAGGCAGACGGCGAGCAGTGGCCAAAACGGCCGGTGCATACGAGGCTGAAGACGAGACGAATGTCAGAGGCGGCGCCGTGTGGAGAAGCTCCTTCCTGCTGGCAGGACCGCCCCGGACTAAGTCCATGCGGGCAGCCACAAGATCATCTACGAGGTTGTCGAAAGACTCCTCCAGGGCCTTGAGATACTCCACAACCATCTCGATGGCTTCATCTCGCTCTCCCGATGGCAGGCGAACGCATAGTGGCTGTTGTAAGGCACATGGCATGGGAGGTAGCGGTAGCGACGAGTCTTCATCGTAGGAAGGATGTCCCGAAGGCGAGCTATCGCCTCACGGGCAGCCATCTGCATGGCATGCCTCTCCGTAGGCATGGCCCTTCCCGTAAAACGGAAATGGCGAGCAGCAGATCGTCCTCCCCTGAATTGCACCACAGCCTGGTGCATAGACACGTCGTCACTGAGCTTGTGCTGATAGAGTGTGAACTCCGGGCGAGCTGCTGGCCCGATCGCGAGCTTGGTGATGGAGAAGAGGAGCTTGACAAACCCCTCGGGCACGTTGGTGAACACTCGATTCTCACAGCCGCTGCCAGCCATCTACAAAAGTAGGCAAAAATTCTGAGTAGTCATGTCATAAATTTTATGATGACCAACAGAGAATAGCTACAATTGCAAAATGCTGAAGAAGCACTAAAGACGCTAATAACCGATTAGCGATCGCACCTAGTGGCTTCCTACAGTCAGCCTCGCTCTGATACCAAGCTTGTCACGACCGGTTTTTCAATAAAATAATTATTGAGAAACCAATCCCTGTTACGGACCAGCGAGGAAGAATTCCTTCTCACTGATAGACAATACATTGGTCACAGAAGAAAAATACCAGGAGTACTAAATATAATACAAAGTTGAGCAGAGACTGCCCAACAATTTATTACATGCACGCCGATAAAACAATACGGCAGATAGGGTGGCAAACTTCTAACTCACGATAATAACGATGGTGGAAATATCACTGCAAAAGCGAGTGACATGATTCCAGAATACTACAACTCTTCGAGCGTCGGAGTGAGGCTCGAGAAGACTTATTGCGGGTGGCGGAAGCGTAAACGATACAAGTGACCAATATCCGGGATCGCGCAGGACTGACTGGGACTCCTCTAGGCATCGGACGCGCTATCAAACTCTTCATCCAAGAGATCGCCTTCGTCAACATCTGGCCAAATCAACAAGCCAGGTGAGTACTATGGAAGTACTCGCAAGACAGTTCGGACATAAGGTATAACAAATGCAAACATGAAGCACATGAATAAGTTAACCAGTGCGATCAGACACAGAGATAATAAATACTGGGTGCCAAGCGAGGGTCTGAATGACGCCTCGAGCGGAAACTGCAGAATAGTAATACTGGTGCCAAACGAGTGTCTGAAAGACTCCTCGAGAGGAAAATGCGGAATAATAATACATGTGCCAAACGAGTGTCTGAAAGACTCCTCGAGAGGAAAATGCGGAATAAAAATACAGGTGCCAAACGAGTGTCTGAAAGACTCCTCGAGCGGAAAATGCAGAATAATAATACAGGTGCCAAACGAGTGTCTGAAAGACTCCTCGAGAGGAAAATGCGGAATAAAAATACAGGTGCCAAACGAGTGTCTGAAAGACTCCTCGAGAGGAAAATGCGGAATAAAAATACAGGTGCCAAACGAGTGTCTGAAAGACTCCTCGAGCGGAAAATGCAGAATAATAATGCCACAGTCGGGCGTCGGGGCGACACCACATAAAGGGCTTATAACAGAAAATAAAGACAGTACATGCCACAGTCGGACGTCTGAGCGACATCGCATAAAGGGCTTATATTTAAAGTGAGAAACGAGTACACGCCACAGTCGGACGTCTGCGCGACGTCTCATAAAGGGCTTATATTGTAACACAACAATACAATAGTTCGGGAATATAACTTATCACAAGCACGAGACAAATATAATGTTAGTCCATCCACAGGAATAACAATGAAATTGAATTTACCACTTGAGCTTGTTCACCGGGGGCAAGTTTTTCACACGGATAGATTTGGATATAAAGTCTACATTACTGATCATGGATATGATGATTAGGAAAGAATTGACTCTGCAGAGTTTGTACTTAACCACAGCCAACGGATTTCAGTAGTCACGGGGACTAGTTCCGTCTACGGTGTTCTGGAAGGAACACGTCTAACCAGTACACACCCAATTTAACCATCCGAAGCCAGGGATCACCCTCGGCAACATTCAGGAAAAACCCTGAGTCGGGGAGGCTACAACCTCGCGTAGCATGGGATCAAATTTCTATACGCGCGCTATAAGGGGGTGCCCCCCCTCTCGGTCCCAACCGGAAACACCCATGCCCCCTGACCGAATGACTGGCTTTAATCCTGGGCCAAGGTACCATCATCCCGGCCTCTCTGTTTGGTGTGTACATGGAAAGAGGTTACCAACTTACTAAACCGTATCCTGGCAATGAGACATGTGGTAGCACGGAAAGGGGAAGGGACGATAACACGGCTCCAACCATGTTAACGTCGGAAAAGTTGGATGACACAAGGCTGGCATGCTACAACAGTACCACCTTGTTGCCCTTCATGTCACCACATGATTAGGCCACCTCTCATCAGAGGTCATCGCAACTTTGGAACATGCGGGAAAAGATCGATAACGTGGCTCCAACCATGTTAACGTCACAGAAAGTCGGATGACGCAAGGCTGGCATGCTACAACAGTACCACCTTGCTGCCCTTCATGTCACCACATGAATAGGCCACCTCTCATCAGAGGTCATCGCAACTTCGGAACAACCGGGTCGTTGCCTTACAAGCAACGAGGTATTTATCGACACTCACATGCCACGCACAAACTTTCACATGAACATGCAAAACATCTGCCATATCAAATGTTCAAACATGCTTGCCTGGTTCGGAGAAGTCGGAATCTAGCTCGGCGAAGTTCGCGGCTCCGTCACCTCTCCCGGAACCTACGGCAATCACGAAGCGGGTACTAACGTGAAAACCAACACACACACAGAAACTTTGCCAAATATTTTCCAAATAAATCCCATAAAAAACTAGACAAAATTTTAAGGATGCAGAAAAAGAATCGCTCAAAAATACCTTTTTATTAAAAAGTTATAAAGGTTTCTGTCCAGGGACCTTTCTATAATGAAACAGAAAAGTTCCAGGGTTTTAACTGAGAAAACAGAAAACGGTTCGTTTGGAAATGCGCAAGCGCAAAGGGGAAAACGTATTTTGCCCGTAGGCGCCAACAGAAAACGGTTCGGGGAAATAAAACAGAGGCTGACACGCGGGGCCCGCATGTCAGGTTTGAAAGCTCGCCGGCGCCCGAAGACGGCGGTGGACGCCGGCGTCGAACCACGGCGAGTTAGGAGAAACGGAGGGTACCAAGAGCTTCAGTGTCTTCTTCCGCGTCGGTGGGTGGTGGACTCGTCCAATGGGGAGCACCACGTCGACGGCGACACTATCTCTGGCGGACGGCGGTTCGGGTGAGGTTGGGGAACTCCGGTGGAGGGCTGCAAAGTACGAATTGAGGCGCGGGTCAGAACGGGTGATGCAAGGAGAAGCTACTGGCAAGAGAATGGGGGCTGCGGAGCACACACGGGGGCGAATCGGGCTGGATCCCGTGGCGGATCGCGGCGGCCGGAGTCGAGGAAGGAAACCCCCTCGCGGCTCTTCCAGTGGCTGGGCGTGCTCTAGGGGAAGTGTAGGGCTGGTGGGTGCTCGAGTTGAAGCTCGGGGCCCCTATTTATAGGCAGATCGACGGGGTGGCCGTGAACGGAGAATCTCCGGCGAGCGATTACGGCGGAGCAGTGGGTTGGCAGGGGGTTTGAGCGGTCGAGCAGCATCAGTGGATGTTACTGGACTCGATTTGCAGCTGAACGGGGTTGGTCTTGGCGTAATGGCGTCTGCCCAGGGTGAGGTGACCGCACGGGCTCAACGGCGGCAGAGAGCGCGCTCCGCGCCCTGGGGTTCACGACGAGAACGGCAGCGCATTCGGGGGAGTGGAAGGCCACACAGCGGGCTCCGGTGGTTTGGGCGGCGCTGGGTGGAGTCGTCGGCGCCGTGTCTCCCGCTGGCGTCCGCAAAGCCGCCGCCGGCGTCGGTCACGGGGCGGCGCACCTTCTGCTGCTCGTCGCCGACGCCCGCAAGATGCCAGGCACTCGTGTGGTGCAGGAACGAGAGGGCGAGGACGAGGAGCAAGGTGACGCGAGGGTACTGGCGAGATCGACGCCCGTTTCTGAAGAAAACGACAGCAGCCACTTGACTGAACTCTGAACTTACTGAATCTTGACAGTGACCAAGCATTGCAGGTGTTCGACAGCAGGTTTTGGTAAAGAGATAAATTTTTCTGGAGCTGTAACTTGGTGAGATGATCACTCAAAGCACCCAGGGGCTGCCTGAATTTACTTGGAATTTTTGGAGAAGGTTTTGAATGAATTTCACCAAATTTGGCAAATCTGGTCCAAACTTGCAGCAGATGTAGTTTGAAAATTTTGAACTGGAGACCAGTGGATCTTCATGGTTCTAGGTTGAGGGTTCAAAGGACTAGGAGGGGAAAGAAGTTTGGTGGTAAAAATCAAAACAGAAAAAGGAGTTCCTTTGTAAATCTCCAAGAGCTATAAGAGAAGACAGAAATTTGTTTGAATAGAATTTGAATGAAAATGATCACATGAGGAGGTTCAACTTGCTGGATTTGATGCAAATCATGATCCAAAGGTGAGGGAAGGGTTAGGAGAGAGGATTTGCACTAATGCCATGGCAAGAAGGAATAGTTGAAAGTGGCAAAGGACTTCCCAAAAGCCATAGTGCATTCTCAAAAAGATTTTCCAAGGTTATTCTCTCAAATGAAAAGCATTTTGTCTTGAGCCCAAATGAAGAGCAAGGACTCCCAAGGTCAAGGGCAGATCTTGGGTGAATCCAAATAAAATTTTTGCCATCAAGAAAATATATGAGAGGGAGAGTTCTCTAGAAGAAAAATTTTAAATCACTCCCCTCAAGTCAAATAAAACCTTTTGAAAATTCCAATAAAAACTTGGGTGTCACAACACCTACCCCCTTAGGAAAAATCTCGTCCTCGAGATTTCTGCTGATCCTCAAATAGATATGGATACTCTGCTCGGAGGAAATCTTCCCTTTCCCATGTGGCTTCATCCTCAGTGTGGTTGCTCCACTGGACCCTGAAGAATTTTGTCGTTTTCTGACGGGCCCTCCGTTCAGACTCTTCTAAAATCTTTACTGGCCTTTCTCTGTAGGTGAGATCTGGTTGCATATCAATGTCCTCATGAGGTACATGTTTCTCCGGGTTACTCACACATTTCCTCAACTGCGAGACGTGGAATACGTCATGGACGTCTGACAGCTCCTTGGGCAGGTCTAGTTGGTAGGCTACCGTGCCTCTTCGTGCCTTCACACAAAATGGTCCGATAAATCTTGGGGCTAGTTTCCACTTTATTTTGAACCGTTGCAGACCCCTCATAGGAAATCCTTAGTCCTTTTCAGGTACTTCAGGATATTCTTCACCGCTGTCCAGTGTTCCATGCCGGGATTACTTTGGTACCTTCCTACCAAACTTACGGCAAGGTTTACATCAGGTCTGGTACACAGCATGGCATACATAATAGACCCTATGGCCGAGGCATAGGGGATGACACTCATCTTTTCTCTATCTTCTGCCGTGGTCGGGCATTGAGCCGTGCTCAATTGCACACCTTGCAATACAGGCAAGAACCCCTTCTTGGACTGATCCATATTGAACTTCTTCAATATCTTGTCAAGGTACGTACTCTGTGAAAGACCAACGAGGCATCTTGATCTATCTCTATAGATCTTGATGCCTAATATATAAGCAGCTTCTCCAGGGTCCTTCATTGAAAAACACTTATTCAAATAGGCCTTTATACTTTCCAAGAATTCTATATCATTTCCCATCAATAGTATGTCATCCACATATAATATGAGAAATGCTACAGAGCTCCCACTCACTTTCTTGTAAACACAGGCTTCTCCATAAGTCTGTGTAAACCCAAACGCTTTGATCATCTCATCAAATTGAATGTTCCAACTCCGAGATGCTTGCACCAGCCCATAGATGGAGCGCTGGAGCTTGCATACCTTGTTAGCATTCTTAGGATCGACAAAACCTTCCGGCTGCATCATATACAATTCTTCCTTAAGAAAGCCGTTAAGGAATGCCGTTTTGACGTCCATTTGCCATATCTCATAATCATAGAATGCGGCAATTGCTAACATGAGTCGGACGGACTTCAGCTTCGCTACGGGTGAGAAAGTCTCATCATAGTCAACCCCTTGAACTTGTCGACAACCCTTAGCGACAAGTCGAGCCTTATAGATGGTCACGTTACCATCCGCGTTTGTCTTCTTCTTAAAGATCCATTTATTTTCTATGGCTCGCCGATCATCGGGCAAGTCAGTCAAAGTCCATACTTCGTTTTCATACATGGATCCTATCTCGGATTGCATGGCTTCAAGCCATTTGTTGGAATCCAGGCCCGCCATCGCTTCTTCATAGTCCGAAGGTTCACCGTTGTCTAACAACATGATTTCTAGGACAGGGTTGCCGTACCACTCTGGTGCGGAACGTGTCCTTGTGGACCTACGAAGTTCAGCAGTAACTTGATCCGAAGCTTCATGATCATCATCATTAACTTCCTCCCCAGTCGGTGTAGTCACCACAGGAACATCTTCCCGCGCTGCGCTACTTTCCGGTTCGGAAGGGGTGACTATCACCTCATCAAGTTCCACTTTCCTCCCACTCACTTCTTTTGAGAGAAACTCTTTCTCCAGAAAGGACCCGTTCTTGGCAACAAAGATCTTGCCTTCGGATCTGAGGTAGAAGGTATACCCAATGGTTTCCTTAGGGTATCCTATGAAGACGCATTTTTCCGACTTGGGTTCGAGCTTTTCAGGTTGAAGTTTCTTGACATAAGCATCGCATCCCCAAACTTTTAGAAACGACAGCTTAGGTTTCTTCCCAAACCATAATTCATACGGTGTCGTCTCAACGGATTTCGACGGAGCCCTATTTAAAGTGAATGCGGCAGTCTCTAAAGCATAGCCCCAAAATGAGAGCGGTAGATCGGTAAGAGACATCATAGATCGCACCATATCCAATAGAGTGCGATTACGACGTTCGAACACACCATTTCGCTGAGGTGTTCCAGGCGGCGTGAGTTGTGAAACTATTCCACATTTCCTTAAGTGTGTGCCAAATTCGTGACTTAAATATTCCCCTCCACGATCTGATCGTAGGAACTTTATTTTTCTGTCACGTTGATTCTCAACCTCACTCTGAAATTCCTTGAACTTTTCAAAGGTTTCAGACTTGTGCTTCATTAGGTAGACATACCCGTATCTACTTAAGTCATCAGTGAGAGTGAGAACATAACGATAGCCACCGCGAGCCTCAACACTCATTGGACCGCACACATCAGTATGTATGATTTCCAATAAGTTGGTTGCTCGCTCCATCGTTCCGGAGAACGGAGTCTTGGTCATCTTACCCATGAGGCATGGTTCGCACGTGTCAAATGATTCGTAATCAAGAGACTCCAAAAGTCCATCTGCATGGAGCTTCTTCATGCGTTTGACACCAATGTGACCAAGGCGGCAGTGCCACAAGTATGTGGGACTATCGTTATCAACTTTACATCTTTTGGTATTCACACTATGAGTATGTGTAACATCACGTTCGAGGTTCATTAAGAATAAACCATTGACCAGCGGGGCATGACCGTAAAACATATCTCTCATATAAATAGAACAACCATTATTCTCGGATTTAAATGAGTAGCCATCTCGAATTAAACGAGATCCTGATACAATGTTCATGCTCAAAGCTGGCACTAAATAACAATTATTGAGGTTTAAAACTAATCCCGTAGGTAAATGTAGAGGCAGCGTGCCGACGGCGATCACATCGACCTTGGAACCATTCCTGACGCGCATCGTCACCTCATCCTTCGCCAGTCTCCGCTTATTCCGTAGCTCCTGTTTTGAGTTACAAATATGAGCAACCGCACCGGTATCAAATACCCAGGAGCTACTACGAGTACTGGTAAGGTACACATCAATTACATGTATATCACATATACCATTGGTGTTGCCGGCCTTCTTGTCCGCTAAGTATTTGGGGCAGTTCCGCTTCCAGTGACCACTTCCCTTGCAATAAAAGCACTCAGTCTCAGGCTTGGGTCCATTCTTTGACTTCTTCCCGGCAACTGGCTTACCGGGCGCGGCAACTCCCTTGCCGTCCTTCTTGAAGTTCTTCTTACCCTTGCCCTTCTTGAACTTAGTGGTTTTATTCACCATCAACACTTGATGTTCCTTTTTGATCTCCACCTCCGCTGATTTTAGCATTGAATATACCTCAGGAATGGTCTTTTCCATCCCCTGCATATTGAAGTTCATCACAAAGCTCTTGTAGCTTGGTGGAAGCGACTGAAGGATTCTGTCAATGACCGCGTCATCCGGGAGATTGACTCCCAGCTGAGACAAGCGGTTATGTAACCCAGACATTTTGAGTATGTAATCACTGATAGAACTATTTTCCTCCATTTTACAACTGAAGAACTTGTCGGAGACTTCATATCTCTCAACCCGGGCGTGAGCTTGGAAAACCATTTTCAGCTCTTCGAACATCTCATATGCTCCATGTTTCTCAAAACGCTTTTGGAGCCCCGGTTCTAAGCTGTAAAGCATGCCGCACTGAACGAGGGAGTAATCATCAGCACGTGATTGCCAAGCGTTCATAACGTCTTGGTTCTCTGGGATGGGTGCTTCACCTAGCGGTGCTTCTAGGACATAATCTTTCTTGACAGCTATGAGGATGATCCTCAGGTTCCGGACCCAGTCCGTATAGTTGCTGCCATCATCTTTCAGCTTGGTTTTCTCTATGAACGCGTTGAAGTTGAGGGCAACATGGGCCATTTGATCTACAAGACATATTGTAAAGATTTTAGACTAAGTTCATGATAATTAAGTTCATCTAATCAAATTATTCAATGAACTCCCACTCAGATAGACATCCCTCTAGTCATCTAAGTGAAACATGATCCGAGTCAACTAGGCCGTGTCCGATCATCACGTGAGACGGACTAGTCAAGATCGGTGAACATCTTCATGTTGATCGTATCTTCTATACGACTCATGCTCGACCTTTCGGTCTTCCGTGTTCCGAGGCCATGTTTGTACATGCTAGGCTCGTCAAGTCAACCTAAGTGTATTCCGTGTGTTCCGAGGCCATGTCTGTACATGCTAGGCTCATCAACACCCGTTGTATGCGAACGTTAGAATCTATCACACCCGATCATCACGTGGTGCTTCGAAAAAACGAGCCTTCGCAACAGTGCACAGTTAGGGGGAGCACTTTCTTGAAATTATTATAAGGGATCATCTTACTTACTACCGTCGTACTAAGCAAATAAGATGTAAAACATGATAAACATCACATGCAATCAAATAGTGACATGATATGGCCAATATCATTTTGCTCCTTTGATCTCCATCTTCGGGGCGCCATGATCATCTTCGTCACTGGCATGACACCATGATCTCCATCATCATGATCTCCATCATCGTGTCTTCATGAAGTTGTCACGCCAACGATTACTTCTACTTCTATGGCTAACGTGTTTAGCAATAAAGTAAAGTAATTTACATGGCGTTATTCAATCACACGCAGGTCATACAAAAAATAAAGACAACTCCTATGGCTCCTGCCGGTTGTCATACTCATCGACATGCAAGTCGTGATTCCTATTACAAGAACATGATCAATCTCATACATCACATATATCATTCATCACATCTTCTGGCCATATCACATCACAAGGCACATGCTGCAAAAACAAGTTAGACGTCCTCTAATTGTTGTTGCAAGTTTTTTACGTGGCTTCTATAGGTTTCTAGCAAGAACGTTTCTTACCTACGTAAAACCACAACGTGATATGCCAATTTCTATTTACCCTTCATAAGGACCCTTTTCATCGAATCTGTTCCGACTAAAGTGGGAGAGACAGACACCCGCTAGCCACCTTATGCAACTAGTGCATGTCAGTCGGTGGAACCTGTCTCACGTAAGCGTACGTGTAAGGTCGGTCCGGGCCGCTTCATCCCACAATACCGCCGAAACAAGATAAGACTAGTAGTGGCAAGAAAAATTGACAACATCTACGCCCACAACTGCTTTGTGTTCTACTCGTACATAGTAACTACGCATAGGCCTGGCTCTGATACCACTGTTGGGGATCGTTGCAAAATTTTAAAATTTTCTACGCATCACCAAGATCCATCTATGAGTTTACTAGCAACGAGAAGGAAGGAGTGCATCTACATACCCTTGTAGATCGCGAGCGGAAGCGTTCAAGTGAACGGGGTTGATGGAGTCGTACTCGTCGTGATCCAAATCACCGATGACCGAGCGCCGAACGGACGGCACCTCCGCGTTCAACACACGTACGGAGCAGCGACGTCTCCTCCTTCTTGATCCAGCAAGGGGGAAGGAGAGGTTGATGGAGATCCAGCAGCACGACGGCGTGGTGGTGGAAGTAGCGGGGATCCCGGCAGGGCTTCACCAAGCGCAAGCGGGAGGGAGAGGTGTCACGGGAGGGAGAGGGAGGCGCCAGGGGCTGTGGTGCGGCTGCCCTCCCTCCCCCCCACTATTTATAGGGGCCCTGGGGGGGCACCGGCCCCCTGGAGATCCCATCTGAGGGGGGGGCGGCGGCCAAGGGGGTGGCTTGCCCCCCAAGCCAAGTGGGCGCCCCCCACCCCCAGGGTTTCCAACCCTAGGCGCAGGGGAGGCCCATGGGGGGCACACCAGCCCATTAGTGGCTGGTTCCCCTCCCCACTTCAGCCCATGGGGCCCTCCGGGATAGGTGGCCCCACCCGGTGGACCCCCGGGACCCTTCCGGTGGTCCTGGTACAATACCGATAATCCCCGAAACTTTCCCGGTGGCCGAAACTGGACATCCTATATATAATTCTTCACCTCCAGACCATTCCGGAACTCCTCGTGACGTCCGAGATCTCATCCGGGACTCTGAACAACTTTCGGGTTTCCGCATACTAATATCTGTACAACCCTAGCGTCACCGAACCTTAAGTGTGTAGACCCTACGGGTTCGGGAGACATGCAGACATGACCGAGACGCCTCTCTGGTCAATAACCAACAGTGGGATCTGGATACCCATGTTGGTTCCCACATGTTCCACGATGATCTCATCGGATGAACCACGATGTCGAGGATTCAATCAATCCCGTATACAATTCCCTTTGTCAATCGATACGTTACTTGCCCGAGATTCGATCGTCAGTATCCCAATACCTTGTTCAATCTTGTTACCGGCAAGTCACTTTACTCGTACCGTAACGCATGATCCCGTGGTTAACTCCTTAGTCACATTGAGCTCATTATGATGATGCATTACCGAGTGGGCCCAGAGATACCTCTCCGTCATACGGAGTGACAAATCCTAGTCTCGATTCGTGCCAACCCAACAGACACTTTCGGAGATACCCGTAGTGCACCTTTATAGCCACCCAGTTACGTTGTGACGTTTGGCACACCCAAAGCACTCCTACGGTATCCGGGAGTTGCACAATCTCATGGTCTAAGGAAAAGATACTTGACATTGGAAAAGCTCTAGCAAACGAACTACACGATCTTTGTGCTATGCTTAGGATTGGGTCTTGTCCATCACATCATTCTCCTAATGATGTGATCCCGTTATCAATGACATCCAATGTCCATAGTCAGGAAACCATGACTATCTATTGATCAACGAGCTAGTCAACTAGAGGCTTACTAGGGACACATTGTGGTCTATGTATTCACACATGTATTACGATTTCCGGATAACACAATTATAGCATGAACAATAGACAATTATCATGAACAAGGAAATATAATAATAACCATTTTATTATTGCCTCTAGGGCATATTTCCAACACCCAAAGACCTTGATGGAGAGAAGGCCGTTCTCCATTAATTTGAAGTAGAGAACGAGCCCCTCCGTCAGGCTGTGGACATGAGCGACGGTCTTCCATCCGCGACGAAGATACGTGACGTGAGGGGCGGGAAAGTCGACATCAACCCGCGTGCCTCCATTCCCGCAGCCCCTCATATGCAACCTCAGAGTCTGTGGCGGATCGAGCTCCATCTCCCAAGCGAATGGAGCAGGGAGACGAAGACGACGGCGCACTGGCTGGTGCAGCCTGATGAAGAACTCGCGGGGTTGGTCCCGACGTGGCCCTCCATTGGGGGAGGGACCGCTGGCGGAGGCGAGGCCGGTGCACCGCCCCATCCTCCTCTTCCCCGAGCGCCACAACGACCTTGGCCTCGCCCCCTCCCCCTTCCTCTCGTGGCCGGCTCCGCTGCCATGAGCGCTTGGGAAGAAGGGGCGCACTGTCGAGCGGAGACCCTCGTCGCCACCGTCGAAGTGTCGGCGCGCCCTCTCGCCATAGCAGAAGAAAGAAAGAAGCCAAGGTGGAAGGAGATGGATGATGAAAGATTGAGGGGTGCCATCCCCCTCCCTTTCTTATAATGGGGCGGGGTCGGGGCTCGGCCGCCCCACTCAACCAATCCGGCCATCAGGGGCGCAGGCAATCAAGACCAACCCGCTGCTCCAATCAGCGGCGACCCGGTTTCGCGCCTCGTCATTTAAGGCCCGTGCCCCCCGCATCCGCTGCCTACCATCTTCGAGGCATGAGGGACACGTGGCGAGCAAGCAGAAATCGAGGGGACGAGTGAGGCGACCGTTTTCCACCCCGTGATCGTAGGGCACGGGCGCCTTGAAGGCCACGACTCGAGTCCACTCAGTAAATGAGCCGCGCCCTTGTGTTTTCCTCTTTTTATGTGGAAGGCGCGAGCCACCTCTTTACCATGATGCGACGCATGAGGGCAGGAACCACCCCACGCATGACCCCCATGTCATGCACGACCCTCCACGTCGTGCATTCAACGAGGGTCATGGGGAAGCGCAGCGAGCGAAGGAGTTACTACGGTAAAACTCCGCCCCGCCTACCCGCGCACCATTCTGGGCCTAGCCCAACAACGCGTTGCGCTTATGTGTGACCTAGGCCCGGGGGCTCCTGTCGGTGTACAAAAGTGGGGGCCCTTTTTTACCCCTTTACTTGTCCACGGGCAGTCAGAGCCACGCCCGCGGCCATACTAAGTACGGCAGAGGAGGGAAGCCAAAGGCACAAGACGGGCAAAGCAACGTCAAGATCAGAGACACAAAGAGCAAGAGGGCGAGTCGGACTCCCCCGGCAAGACCCTTGCTGGGGGGTGGGCCTCCGCAGCACCGGCAAGAGGGCAACTTGCCCAATGCCAGTGGAGCGCGCCACCCTTGAGCCCAAGGGTTCCAACACCATCAACCACATTGGAACCAAGGATCGGGAGGCCCCTCCATGGTGGCATGCAGATCTTTGTGAAGGTCATAAGCACACAAGATCAGATGAGGACCAGAAGACGATGATCCTCAGCAAGACCCTTGTCGAGGAAATCCACGAGACCCCCGGCAAGATCCTTGCCAGGGACGACCGCGATGCCATGGCAAGATCCTTGCCGGGGCCCCGGCAAGACCCTTGCCAAGGACATCTGCGGGGCCACATCCAGGCCCACGTCATCCAAGACTCCACCGCCGTTCCCATACAGCTGCCAGCCCAACCAGCTTGGCAGGCACCTGCATGGCGACGCGCGGCCTCCAGGCCAACTCAGCAAGCACCTACGTGGTGGCATGCAGATCTTCGTGAAGACTCTACCACCGCGCTAGCCCAACAGCCAACCAACGTGGCACTACACCGCCTCATCAGCTCGGACACGCGTCGGAGCCAGGCGAGGCGGCGACAGCTGGGATGAGCTTCCTTGCCGTCCCCGATAAAGCAAGAAGGGCACGTCGGCAGTGCATTAAATGCGTTTGTCCGACGGTGCCAAAGGATAGACTTAACCACTGTGTACCTTTCCA
This sequence comes from Aegilops tauschii subsp. strangulata, assembly GCF_002575655.3. NCBI lineage: Eukaryota > Viridiplantae > Streptophyta > Magnoliopsida > Poales > Poaceae > Aegilops > Aegilops tauschii. Next base: position 113,951,379 of record NC_053039.3, on the reverse strand, counting down.
CCTCCTGTGTGCCACTGTGGCGACCCCTTTTGACTACAAAAGGAGGCCCGCGGCGTACTGGAGAAGGATTCGGATCTTTTGGACTACGCACACACCGCAGCTAGTTCGAGAGCTCAAGAACACTCAACATACACCAAAGCGGGATTAGGGTATTACGCATCCTTGCGGCCCGAACCTGGGTAAACGATCTTTGTGCTGGCTACCAGACCCGCTCTTTGCACAACCCCGTGCCCACCAACCATAGAAGGGATCCCAGTGATTCCATAGGTGTCGTTTCCACCGACAACAGGCCAAAACAGTCTCTTATGGTAAGCAAAGTGTTCTTGAGGGTACACGGGAATTTCATCTAGTCACTTTCATCATGTTGGTTTGGTTTGTGTTCGCTACTTTGATAATTTGATATGTGGGTGGACCAGTGCTTAGGTGTTGTTCTTACTTGAACAAACCTCCTACTTATCATTAACCCCCTCGCAAGCATCCGCAACTATGAAAAAAGTATTAAGAATAAATTCTAACCATAGCATTAAACTTTGGATCCAAATCAGTCCCTTACGGAATAGCACATAAACTAAGGTTTAAGCTTCTGTCACTCTTGCAACCCATCATCTAATAACTACTCCACAATGCATTCCCTTAGGCCCAAATATGGTGAAGTTTCATGTAGTCGACGTTCACATGACACCACTAAGGGAATCACAACATACATACCTTCGAAATATCGAACACATATAAAATTCACACGATTACTTGCAACAAGATTTCTCTCGTGACCTCAAACAAAAGTAACTACTCACAAATGATAATCATGCTCAAGATCAGAGGGGTATTAAATAGCATAATGGATCTGAACATATAATCTTCCACCAAATAAACCATATAGTGTCGGTGTACAAAAGTAGGGGTCCCTTTTTACACCCCTTTACTTGTGCGCGGGCAGTCGCAGCCCCACGCCCCTGGCCACCCTTGGCGGGGCAGAAGAAGCGGAACCACAAGACAACCAGAGCAAAGCCAAGACCAGAGACACAAAGAGCAAGAGGGCGAGGTGGACTCCCCCGGCAAGACCCTTGCCGAGGCGGCCTCCGCAGCCCCGGCAAGGGCCTTGCCGGGGCAACTTGCCCGACGCCAGCAAAGCGCGCCACCCTTGAGCCCAAGGGTTCCAACGCCATCAACCACATTGGAACCAAGGCTCGGGAGGCACCTCCATGGTGGCATGCAGATCTTTGTGAAGATCATAAACACACCAGATCAGATGAGGACCAGAAGACGACGATCCTCGGCAAGATTCTGGCCGAGGAAATCCATAAGACCCCCGGCAAGATCCTTGCCAGGGACGACCGCGATGCCACGGCAAGACCCTTGCCGAGGCCCTGGCAAGACCCTTGCCGAGGACACCTACGGGGCCACGGCCAGGCCCACGTCTGCCAAGACTCCACCGCCGTTCCCATACAGCTGCCAGCCCAAACGGCTGGGCAGGCACCTGCGTGGCGACTCGCGGCCTCCAGGCCGACTCAACTGGCACCTGCGTGGTGGCATGCAGATCTTCATGAAGACTCTGCCACCGCGCCAGCCCAGCAGCCAGCCAACGTGGCGCTACAACGCCTCATCGGCTCGGACGCGCGTCGGAGCCAGGCGAGGCAATGACAGCTGGGACGAGCTTCCCCGCTGTCCCCGACAAAGCAAGAAGGGCATGTCGGCAGTGCATTAAATGCGTTTGTCTAACGGTGCCAGAGGATAGACTTAAACACTGTACACCTTTCCACCTCCTGTGTGCCACTGTGGTGACCCCTTATGACTATAAAAGGAGGCCCGAGGCGTACTGGAGGGGGATTCGGATCTTTTGAACCAGGAGCGCACCGCAGCTAGTTCAGAACTCAAGAACACTCAGATATACACCAAAAGCAGGACTAGGGTATTACGCGCCCTCGCGGCCCGAACCTGGTTAAACGATCTTTGTGCTGGCTACCAGACCCGCTCTTTGCACAACCCCGCGCCCGCCAACCATAGAAGGGATCCCCAGTGATTCCATAGGTGTTGTTTCCACCGACATCTTTGGCGCGCCAGGTAGGGGGTGCGCAATTGTGGAATCTGGTTTGGTTGGAGCAGCGGCTTCATTGTGGTTGTCACTCCAAGGAAGAGGACGACCAAACAAGCGGCGTCATCAACGGATGCAGTGAGCGCCCACACGGCGGTAGAAAAGCTAAGTCATGCAAAACTTTGAGCAATCCCTTATATATATATATATATATATATATATATATATATATATATATATATATATATATATGGTTATCATCCCCAAAGATCTTGCCCCGTGTATGGAAAACCTGCACGCAATGGGGCCCTTCCACTATTGGCAACGCCCTTGCTCTGTTTCGAGTCCGCTCAACAGTTCGAGCGGCTGCGTCGAGGGCGGCAGGGTGGCCTTCTGCAATTGGCAACGTTCTCATTCTGTCTCGAGTCCGCTCGACAGTTCGAGCGGCCGCGTTAAGAGCGGTAAGGTGGTTTGCCTGGCAGCAAGCACACCCGGCAGGCTATTGGGGATCCGTCCTCAAGGTGCCGCGGCCTGGGTTTACGCGCCGGCAAGCCTACCCGATTAACGTAAGGTGGACATACAAAGGGAGATCAAAGGGGAAAATAACATGCATCATTTCAGGGTACTGCAGAGTCATATTACATCAAATAAATCGCTGCGGTTCTAACTTAGGATAAACCTGTCTTGGTCTTGAACTCGCAGTGGCGATAAGAAACGGGGTGCCTAGTCCCGGCACTGGCCCTCTATCCTCCGAACTCCGTCGACGCGGCTGATGACGGGCTCGTTACGCTCCTCGAGCGCCGCGAGGTCCACACCCTCTAGCAAGCTCTCCAGTGCGGCGTCGAAGTCGAGGTTGGGGTTCCAGTATGCCACATTGGTGAGGACCTTGGTCATGGCACCCCGGCAAAGCCTCCGAGCCTCATCGGCCAGAGAGGCCGCCCTATTGGAGCGGAACTACTCCAGGGCTCCAAGAACACCCTCGAAGAACAGGGTCAGCTTGGCGTTGGGACTCATGTTCGGCTCCGGGGCGTACCTCATGTTTGGCATCCCCATGGCAGCCAGCTTCGTGGTGATCCTGTCGGCGACATCCTCAAGGCGGCTGATCCAGAGGTTCTCGTCCTTCACGTAATCCTCGTGGTTGGCGGCGATGTTCCTCCGCAACTGCCTCTCCTCCTCCTGGCCTTTGGTTAGGGTCTCCTCCCAGGCCCTGACCTCTGAAAGCGTCCCCTCAAGACCCTCCAGCTTCAGCTTTAGGTCTTTGACGGAGTTGTTAGCCTTGGAGAGCTGCTCAGCCCTGCTGAGGGTCGCGGCCTGCGCCTCCACCAGAGCACCGTTGAGCGTGTCCTTCTCCTTCGCCAGCTTCAGGGCCTGTTCCTTCAGCCTGTCCCGCTCCACCTCCAGCTCCTTCACCTTGCCGGCGTGGACCAAGGCCTGAGCATCGAGCGCCTCCTTGTGCCTCTGCTCCAGCTCCTGGGTCCGCTGCACGACAAGCTTCTCGACCTCCTCATCCTTGCCGCGGAGTGTCGCGGCGAGCTTCTCCTCACGAGCGGCAAGATCCTCCTCCTGGGAGTTCAATACGGCCTGGTGCTGGTGCCGAGCGGCCTCGTCTTTGGCGGCATGTTCCCTCGCCGTCTCTTGAGCCTTCTCGATGTCGGCCTGCTTCATGACAAGCTCCAGCTTGCGCTCGGCCAGCAGGTCCTGGGCAACCTTCAGCTCCTCATGGGATTGGCAAAACCAAGCTTGCGTCTCAGCGACGTGCCCCTCGAGGTCCGCCTCCGCCCTGTCTGCCGCCACCATCTTGGACTTGGCCTTGTCCAGGCAGGCGTGGTGAAGCACCCGGAGCTTCTGGAAGTTGGCGTTCATGGCCCGAAGGAGCTCCTCCTCCTGGGAACCACCGCCACCGGCGCCCGGCTCATCGACAACCTCAAGCCCGCTGTCAGGACCCCGATTCCAAGTCACACCGATCTAGCCTGTAACACCTCATATCACTTTGCGGCCTCACGCACGGTACTCCCACGGGTGTCGCCTTACCATGGCCCGGGACCGTTTGCGCCTTTTGGCTCACGTATATGACAATGTCGCTAGCATCCATATGACAGAGAACCCGGGCCGACATGGCTAGTCGTGAACCCAAAGCGGCACTAACGTATGGGGACAGGCATACATGAATCAACATCGAACGTGTCAGTCAGCAGCGTGCGAATCCGGGCTGTAGCACTGGGCTAACAGGACTCCGGGAACCCGAGCTGTAGCAGGCTAGGCAGGACTCCGGATGTCACCGCGTGACATTTCCCCGAAGGGACAGACACAGGAACGATATGGAACACATGCCGGCCAGTCAAGTGTCCAGAGCAGTAGTGCTGGGCTAGCAGGACTCCGGTGAACCGGGCTGTAGCGGACTACTATGGCTCAAGGAGGCACTAGACTACATTTCCCCATAAGAGAGGCTGCTAAGGATAGACAACTAGATTGTCGGATCCCACACACACCAAGCATTTCAATCATACACACAATATGCTCGATATGTGCAAATACAACATGGCATCACAACAAGACTCTACGACTCAGAGTATTTATTCATTAGGCTCCGAAGAGCCAGATATTACAAACATGGGTCTCATGACCCAACATTCAGAGCATACAAGTCAAAGCACATGCGGAAGCTTAACATGTCTGAGTGCAGACATCTACAAATGAAAAAGGTTGAGAAGCCTGACTATTTACTAGATCCTGCCGAGGGCACAAGATCGTAGCTGGGGTATCAAGCTAAACGTCGAAGTCCACACGGAACTACTAGCGAGACTGACGTCTCTCTGCAAAACATAAAATAAGCAAACATGAGTACAAATGTACCCAGCAAGACTTACATCAGGACTATCTATATATGCATCGGTACCAAAAGGGGGGGTGGTGGAGTTTAACTGCAGCAAGCCAGCTTTGACTCGGTGGCTATCCTGAACTATGACTGCAAGTAACTCTTCTGAGGTGGCGCACACGAGTCCACATATTCACCATATCAATACACCACTATGGATCCGCTCCCGTCTCCCTACGAGAACGCCATCCATAGCACTCACGCTTATCTTGCGCATTTTAGAGTATCCACTTTCACTTGTCTATGAACTGTTATAGGCAACCCAGAAGTCCTTTACCGCGGACACGGCTATTCGAATAGATGATGTTAACCCTGCAGGGGTGTACTTCGTCACACACGCTCTCGCCACTTACCACCATGTACACGTCGTGTACCTCGGAACCTTCAAGCGGAAGCCTGGCGAGGGAGTCGGCCACGACCTGACTAACCACACAAGTCTCTAGTCCAGTTTTATCGCCTATTCGGGTTCCATCCGCAAGGAGATCCGGCCGGGGTGTCGCTCACGGCCCCAAACGATGTGAACAGGGTTCCCAAGCCCACCTCGACGGATGGATCTACGCTTGGTACACCGTGCCACGGTGCCTAGTCTGTCCCAAGCCCACCTGTACCGGGTACCACTTGGTAGACTACTAACACAACCTACAAACACCAGAAACTAGTTGCAACTCCTGGACAGAGATCGAGGCGGTTAATAAGTCGAGAGAGCTTGGAGCGCCCGGAGCCCAATGTGTGGTAGTAACTGTTCATGGATCACAAACACAGAACTCAGTTCCTGAGGACGGTTTCAATGAGACAACCCACCATGTACTCCTACATGGCCTCTCACCGCTACCTTTACCAAATCGTGTTCACACCCTTAGCTCTCACACAGTAGGACATGTTCACCACTTTCCAATTCATTCCCGATGAATCAGACCTGACACAACTCTAAGCAATAGCAGGCATGACAAACAAGCATGAATGAGTAGGCACATCAGGGCTCAAACAACTCCTACTCATGCTAGTGGGTTTCATCTATTTACTATGGCAATGACAGGTCATGCAGAGGAAAGGGGTTCAACTACCGCAGCATGTAATAGATGAATCGTTGTTGTCCTAATGCAATAAAAGAGAGCAGGAGCGAGAGAGTGGGATTGTATCGGAATGAACAAGGGGGTTTTGCTTGCCTGACACTTCCGAAGATAGCATTGAGTCTTCATCAGTGTCAACGATCACATCGTCGGAACAGTGTCTACCGAGGGAAACAAATACCGGCAACAGAGAAGGAAAACACAATCAATGCAATGCACAATATGATGCATGATCATGGCATGTATATGTGATGTTGTTTGTGCTAATGCAAACAGCATAAAGTTCAATGGAGCTCATTTGAATCAAGGATTCAAATGCAACTCCAAACTTAAGCAATTTAAATGCCCTTTATGTGTTTTCATCTATACAGTAGGTTTAGGTTGGTTTGTCATGCATGAAACTAGTACAGATGGATAGATTGAGTTTTTCTGATAATTTTTCATATATAAATTATTTCATTCTGAGCTACGGTTGAATTTCTATGATTTTTCAAAGTTTTGGATATTTTCTGAAATAAATAAATCATTTTAGACTTATTTAAATTCCAGAAAAGAGTTATTGCGTCAGCACGACGCCACTGTGACGTCAGCAGGTCAGCGGGGTCGTACAGGTCAAACCTGACCAGTGGGTCCCACTGGTCAGTGGCACAACTAATTAACCAAGTTAATTAGCCTTAAGTTAATTCTAACTAAACTGTTTGTGGGGCCGGGGCCCACCAGTCAGCGACTAACTAGCTAACTAACCTAGGTTAATTAGTGTTAAGCTAATACAAACTAAAAATGTCAAGGGGTGGCCCACGCGTCAGTGACACAAGGGGGAAGGTCAAACCCTGGTCAGCGGGGTCAAACCCGCCGGACCTGGTCCACGGCTCGTCGCCGGCGACGACAGAGACCGCGGAGGGCTTCGGAAATCGCCCACAGGCGATGGTTTTGGGCGTGGGGAGGCTCTACGAAGAGCTGCTGCTCGCGCGCAGCTGATGGAGCAGACGGCGGGAGCTGGGGTGGCCGGAGACAACCGCGGCGAGGTCATCCGCGGCGGCCGGAGTTCGGACACGCGCGGGTTCGGTGTTCCGGTGCACGGGAGAGCTAGTTAGGGGCTGCGTTGGACTCATCGTTGCTCCAGGAGCACGCCGGAGGCACAATCTTGAGCGGAGATGCATGGTGGCTGCGAGAGCAACGACCATGGCGGACGGCGGCGCTCGGGTACGGCGGCTGGCACGACTAGAGGGCGTAATCGAGCTCGGGGAGAGGGGGTTACGACGCGGGAGCTCACGGTGGTTGCAGAGGTCGTCGAAGCGGGCTCGGGGAAGGCTTGACGGCGTCGGAATCCCGGCGGCGATCTCCTGTGGCCGAGGAAGAAGATGAGGACGTCGAGGGCGTTGCGGTGCTTCCCAGCTCACGTGGCTTGGTGGGGTAGATGGGGAAGGCATGGCGGAGCTCTCGAGCACGTTGGAAGGGCGAGGGAGGCCCGGTGGTCGTGGCAACAGCGAGCGGCGGCGACCGCATACTCGGCCATGGGGGGGGGGGAACAGAGGAGCGAGGGGAAGGGAGGTCCAGAGAGCGAGGGAGAAGTGAGAGGGGGTCGGGGAGGTGGCGTGGCACTCGTGGAGGCGTCCAGAAGCGGCGGAAGCAGGAGGTGGCCTCGCGCGCGGTGACCACACGCCCGGCGTCCCTCTGGCGTCCTTCTGGCGCGAGGTGGGAGACGGTGGCGGCTCTGGTGGGCTGGGCCAGCTCCTGGGCCGTGGTGGGGCGCCGGGTAAGTCCAGGTGAGGGGCCTAGTGGCCTTCTCTCTCTCTCTCTTACTCAATTGTTTCTGTTTTCTATTTTATTTCTCTGTTTTGAATTAGTAAAAATACTAATTCATTTTGTAAGATCCTGAAAATAATTGTGGGCACTTTTGAAACTATTTCCAACAGCCCTCAAATGCTTTCAAGATTATTTGGACAGTTAAAATATTTTATAGAATTTAAATGTCCAAATTCAAATACTTATGATTTAATTCAAAAATCCAGAATGTCCTAGAAAGTGTGCACCATTTTTGCCAGGGGTTTTAGCCCAATCCAGAAATGATGAACATTTTGTGAAGGGCATTTTGGGTTCATTGAAACCAATTTTAGTAAACCCTAGTTGGTTTCAGGGGGGGTGCTGGGGGTTCTGTCATCCCCATTTCAACTTTCTTTCAAGATTAAACATGATGCACACATGAGGCTAGCCTAGTGCATTACTAGAAGCTAGGGATGTGACACCCGGCGGCGGCGAGCACCTCGTCGTCGAACACCTCCCCCTCGGTGGGCGCACTGGTGCTCACCGCCCTTGGGAGGAGGACGAACAGGTCGTCTCTCACCTTCAGGTACTTGCCCGAGCCGGAGGCGGCTGAGGAGGAAGGTTGGTCGTCGACCGCCCCCTCCTCGGCAGCATCCTTGCCGGCCTTGTCGGCAGCGGCCTTGCCAGCCTCCCCGGCAGGCCCCTTGGTGGCGTCCTCATCATCGGACTTGGCGGCCTCCTCGGCGGCGATCTTGTTGGCCTCAGCCTCAGCATCCCTGGCGACCTCCTCGATGATGGTATCAACATTCTCCTGGTCCGCCGAGGAAGTACCTAGATGCCAAGAAGGAGGATGAGGCAGAGCCAAGTAAAAGGTCAAAATAAGAAGGAAGGATAGGGACGGGAAGTGAGCAAACTTACCCGCACCAGGCTGAGAAGAAGTGGCGCCCTCCCCGCCAACGTTCGTTGCCGGGGTGGAACCACCGGCGCCCAGGTTCATCTCCTCCTCCTCCTCCATGGGCGTGGGCTCGGCGGTGGATGCCCTTGCAGGGGACGCCCCTCGGGGCGGCGTAGTCGAGGGGGGCGGCATGTTGGGGGTAGCCCTCGGTGGCTCCTCCTGCTGCCGTTCTTCTCCTGCGGAACTCGGCAAGATCAACATCAAAAATTCACACCCCAAGGTTCATCAATTGAGGAGTGGGTGATGGACTCACGCTAGGGGCTGAAGCGGGGGCTGCATCGAGGGCTGCTCTCCGGGCTGCTCCCTACCACCAGCGGCGTACTCGAAGTACCCGCCGGGGCTTGTCGCCCGTCGAGGCCTTGGCTCTCGTCGCCGCCCTCTGCGCCAGTGTCTCCGTGTCCCTGTAAAGACAACACCAGGTCAAGGAAAGATGACACAGGAGTAAAATTAGGGGATAATGTGGGAGTGGGGCAAGATACTTACTCTTCCTCCACCTCCTCCTCTTCCACTGGTTTCCTCTTCCTCCTTGGGCTGAGAGACCCTAAATCGAAGACGACGTGTCGACATCTGCGGGAGGAGGGGAAGGAGATGGAGTCCGGTGACCCTTGGGCGAAGAAGAGGCAGTCGCCTTCTTCTTCGCCACCGGGACCTTCACCGCTTTCCTCGCTGCCGCGCGGACTGCTCCTGGACCTGTTGCCGTTGCACGGTCCTGCCGGGCCGGACCGGCTCGTGGGAGCCAGCCCAGCACAGGACGCGTCTTTTCCCCATGGCCGGAGGATCGACGGCCTCGGCCTCTCCCTCGGTCGACTCCTCGTCCACATCTTCAACTAGGGGGCCTCGGCATTGGCACCGCTAGCCTCCCCGGCAGCCTTCGCCCATTGGGCGAGCTCTTTCACCTCGGCGGCCGAGTCAGCCTCGTCCTCCTCATGGCCAGCGTTGCCGGCCTCCTGGGCAAGCGCCGCCTCCGCCGCCCTGGCGGCGATATAATCCAGCTCCTCTTTGGTGGTGTCCTGAATGAGCAGCAGCTCTTCATGGACATACTTCTCTGACAGATTGTCGAAGAACTCCTGCACCCGCTCCGCCTCCGGCTCGGCCCAACTTGGGTCCAGGCCATGCGTGTTGAAGTCCGGCATCATGGCGATGATGTCGGTTTGGCGAGAATTGTTGCTCAGCGGGACCACCCCCGTTGGCAACCCAAACAGAGGCCCCTTGGCGGTCTTGCCGGCCTTTGCAACCCTGCCGCTCCTCTCCGCCCTGCCGTCGCTGTTCACGTCAAGCTGAAAAAGCCTCTGGCAGAAATGGGCATGCCCCATCACCGTGAAGTTGTGCTTCAGGCCGGGGCGAAGCCTCATGATGTCAGCCACGTTCGTAAAGAGCCAAGCCAGCCTCCCCTTGTTGTGCAGTGGAGCGATTCAGTGTCGGATGAAATCCACCCCAATCATCTCAAGGGTAAGCCTGGCCTCGGCAAGGCGGAGGATCCTGGTGGTGGCGATCGTGAGCTTCTCGTCGTTGACATCGACGTCACTCCAATCCTTAAGGCGGACCGGCGGACTCTGGCGAACTTGGCAGAACTCCTGCGGATCTTTCTCCTCGATCCATAACCACCGGCTTCGCGACTCCTCCCACCTCTCCTTCTGGGTGCCCTCCGGATATGTCCCGTTCTCCTGGGTTCGTGGGATCCAGGTGACGCAGCCGGAGATGCCCCCCCCCCCGCCTGAATGCGAGGATAGAAGTAGTGGCGGAAGAGCGCCGTGCTAGGGAGCACGCCGGCGAAGCCCTCGCAGAGATGAGCAAAGAAAGCCATGCACGCCACCGCGTTTGGCGTGAAATCAAGGAGATGGAAGCCATAGGTGTGTATGACATCGTTGAAGAAATCAGAAAAAGGGGGGCAGAGCCCACAAGAGAATTAGTCAACAAAGAAGGGGTACCGATTCGGGCCGGGCTTGGCTAAATCGGCAGGGATGATGTGCGTGGCCGGATGGCCCGTCGTCTTCCTTCCCCACAAGGGCCTGAAGTAATCCCGGAGGTGGACTGCATCGACCATCGGGGGGGAGTAAGCAAGCTGCGTCCGGAGCACCGCCAGCTCGCTCTCCGGTATCCCTTTCTCCCCGACGTCCTCGGCCACTCCCTTGCCTCTGCTGGATTTGGGCGCCATGGCGACCAGAGAAGAGGTGAGGTTGAGGGCGATGAGGGAACAGCGGCGGCGAGTGAAAGCGAGAGCTTGAGAAGGAAGAAGGAAGGGACGGCGGTTCCGAGATTGGAGAAAGCACAGGGGTAAATGGGCGACGCGCCTGCGTTTTCTCCTTTTTTATGGGAAAGGCGCGGGCCGCTTCGTTACCATTTACCGCGATGTGACGCATGAGGGCAGCGACCGCCCCACGCATGACCCCCACGTCACGCATGACTCCCACGTCGCGCGTTCAACGCGGGTCGTGGGGAAGCGCAGCGGGCGGGGGAGTTACTGCGGTAAAAACTCCGCCGCACGCACGCCCGCGCACCGCTCTGGCCCAGGCCCAATAACGCTTTGTGCTTATATGTGGCCCAGGCCCGGGGGCTCCTGTCGGTGTACAAAAGTAGGGGTCCCTTTTTACACCCCTTTACTTGTGCGCGGGCAGTCGCAGCCCCACGCCCCTGGCCACCCTTGGCGGGGCAGAAGAAGCGGAACCACAAGACAACCAGATCAACGCCAAGACCAGAGACACAAAGAGCAAGAGGGCGAGGTGGACTCCCCCGGCAAGACCCTTGCCGGGGCGGCCTCCGCAGCCCTGGCAAGGGCCTTGCCGGGGCAACTTGCCCGACGCCAGCAAAGCGTGCCACCCTTGAGCCCAAGGGTTCCAACGCCATCAACCACATTGGAACCAAGGCTCGGGAGGCACCTCCATTGTGGCATGCAGATCTTTGTGAAGATCATAAACACACCAGATCAGATGAGGACCAGAAGACGATGATCCGCGGCAAGATCCTTGCCGGGGACGACCGCGATGCCATGGCAAGACCCTTGCCGAGGACACCTACGGGGCCACGGCCAGGCCCATGTGTGCCAAGACTCCACCGCCGTTCCCATACAACTGCCAGCCCAAACGGCTCGGCAGGCATCTGCGTGGCGACTCGTGGCCTCCAGGCCGACTCAACAGGCACCTGTGTGGTGGCATGCAGATCTTCGTGAAGACTCGGCCACCGCGCCAGCCCAGCAGCCAGCCAACGTGGCGCTACAACACCTCATCAGCTCGGACGCGCGTCGGAGCCAGGCGAGGCGACGACAGCTGGGACGAGCTTCCCCGCTGTCCCCGATAAAGCAAGAAGGGCACGTCAACAGCGCATTAAATGTGTTTGTCCGACGGTGCCAGAGGATAGACTTAAACACTGTACACCTTTCCACCCCCTGTGTGCCACTGTGGCGACCCCTTTTGACTATAAAAGGAGGCCCGAGGCGTACTGGAGGGGGATTCGAATCTTTTGAACTAGGAGCGCACCACAGCTAGTTCAAGAACTCAAGAACACTCGGATATACACCAAAAGCAGGACTAGGGTATTACGCGCCCTCGCGGCCCGAACCTGGGTAAACGATCTTTGTGCTGACTACCAGACCCGCTCTTTGCACAACCCCGCGCCCGCCAACCGTAGAAGGGATCCCTAGTGATTCCATAGGTGTCGTTTCCACCGACATATAGTAATCAACTACAAGATGTAATCAACACTACTAGTCACCCACATGTACCAATCTATAGTTCCGATACAAAGATTGAACACAAGAGATGAACTAGGGTTTGAGATGAGATGGTGCTGTTGAAGATGTTGATGGAGATTGCCCTCCCCAAGATGGGAGAGTTGTTGGTGACTATGATGATGATGATTTCCCCCTCTAGGAGGGAAGTTCCCCCGGCGTAATCGCTCCGCCGGAGGGCAAAAGTGCTCCTGCCCAAGTTCCGCCTCGAGATGGCAGCGCTTCGTCCCGAAAGTCATGTCCTTATTTTTTCTAGGTAAAAATGACTTATATACCAGAAGAGGGGCACCAAAGGTGGGCCGAGGAGGGCACAACCCACCAGGGCGCGCTTGGGCTCCCTGGCGCGCCCAGGTGGGTGTGCCCACCTGGTGGGCCCCCTCTTGTACTTATTGGCTCCAATATTTCTTATATATTCCATAAAAATTCCCTGTAAAGTTTCAGCTCATTTGAAGTTGTGCATAATAGGTAGCCTGACGTAGCTTTTTCAGGTCGAGATTTCCAGCTGCCAGAATTCTCCCCCTTTGTGTGTACCTTGCATATTATGAGAGAAAAGGCATTAGAAATACTCCAAAAAGCAATATTATACATGAAAACAATCTAAATAACAGTAGGTAAACATGATGCAAAATGGACGTATCAACTCCCCCAAGTTTAGACCTCGCTTGTCCTCAAGCAAAAACCAAAATCAAAAAACATGTCTACATGCTTAGAGAGATAGGTGTCGATAAAAACAAAATACAGACATAGAAGCATCATGTATATTATTATAACAGCAACAAACTTTAACATAAAACTTTTATCATGTAACTTTTATCATAAACTTCTCATGAATAAGTAACGATTCATCACAACATCGAAGTATAAAGCATAAACTCTATTGGAAACCAACAAACTGTTCTCAGTCAACTTTGCAACTACAATTCATCATCTTTTCAGGAAGGGTCACATATCGGAACCTTGTTTGCAAGTCCACATACTCAACCATCTCATAGTCTTATATGATTGCTAACACTCACCTCATACACATGACCAAAATTTTCAACCAGACGCATAGAAAGATAGGGGCTTATAGTTTTTCCCACCCAACATACTCACCTCAAGGGTGATGTCAACAATAATAACTCATGCTACCCACATCCAACTGGATATATGTGCCTAGATCTTTCCTCACCACATGATGCTTGCCAAAGATAAAATAAAAAGGAATAGAGAGAAATACTTTGACTCTTGCATAAAAGTAAATACATGAAAGTAAAAGATAGGCCCTTCGCAGATGGAAGCAGAGGTTGCCATGCGCTTATTTGTTTGTATGCTTAATCTCTTAGTGCAAAAAAACGTCACGTTATATTACCCCTTATGATAGCAACCTTTGTTATGCAGTCTGTCACTTTTATTCTTTGCCATCACAAGTTCGTACAACGCTCAATTTTCTATTACACTAAATGATCCAACACTTTTAGAAGCAATTTTTATTGCCTTATTGCACCGATGACAACTTACTTGAAGGATCTTACTCAATCCTTAGGTAGGTATGGTGGACTCTCAAAATAAGATTTGTGTTTAAGGGTTTTTGGATGCACAAGTAGTATCTCTACTTAGTGCAGAATTTTTGGCTAGCAAAGATAGGGGCAAGCACCACATGTCGAAGGATCTATGCCAATATAACTTCTATGTGAATATGAACAAACATAAATCGTTACATTGTCTTCCTTGTCCAACGTCAACAATTTTGGCATATAATAATTTGACGGGGGCTCACAATCACAAAAGATGTCCAAGATCGTGTATTTGCATGTGAATCTTCTCTTCCCTTATTAATTCTTTCATGAATTGCGTCATACCAATGCTATGTTTGTAAATCTCCAATAAAATTTTCTACTTATACTCTTCCTTATGTGATGTCATTACTTACCATAAGATTAGCATATGATCTTTTTCATTTATTTCCTTTCTTTTTATTAAACATGAAAGTAAAGAAAGCAAACTCAAACTGAACTTTATTATATATCTCTCACACGATTACAAGGATAGATCACTAAGCAAACTCTCAAAAAGAATGGATCTAGTAAACTTTTATTCATCTAAGGCAAAAGATAGCTATGGATCGAACTAAGATAAGTAAAAGCAAAAGATAGTGGAGGTGATACGATACCGGGGCACCTCCCCCAAGCTTGGCACAAGCCAAGGGGAGTGCCCATACCCGATACTAAAGTTTATTTTGGTGATGAAGAAGGAGGTGGTGGTGATGATGTAGAGGGTTTGTCCTTCTTCCTTAGCTTACGCTTGAGGATGGAATTTTCCGCCTTCAATTCAACGATCTTCTGCTCAAGCTCCAATACCTTTTTGCATAAATCTTGCTTATTTTCGTGCAAAAGACGATAGGGGATAAACTGGATCTTAGGCTTCTTTGCTTTGTTGGGGAGACTTGACTTCTTGAATTCCACATGCATGTCCCCAGGGTGAGGCAATGGGACTTCATCCTCATCTGAGCTTGTCTCTTCCTCCCCTTTAAAATCATAGTCTTCCTCTTCCTCTGAAGTCCAGCTATAGTGCTCCACATCCCCATAAGCCTTGGGGTTTGCGATATAATTAGCAACATAACTCTCACCCTCTGAGTCTTGGGATGACATATTTACAGATCTGTCAGGAAAACACCAAGAAAAGAAAACAGAAGGCTTCTCCGCGATACGGTGGTCAATAGGTTCGGGGGGTATATAAAGATTTTTTTTATCTTGGGAAACAAGCAAACAGAAGAAAAACTGAGTCCGGAAGGTACCCGAGGTGGGCACAACCCACCTGGGCGCGCCCTGGTGTCTTGTGGCCACCGGGGTCACCTTCCTGGTAGTTTCTTATTTTCCTAATTTTTTATATATTCCAAAACTGACCAAAAAAAAATTACGAATTTTTCAGAGCCCGTTTACTTACAGTATCACGTACCTCCTATTTTTCACGATTCTGGAGTGTTCCGGAAGGTTTCCTTTATGTGTTCTTCTGGTGTCATAGTTTGTATAATATTGCTTTCAACATTAATGGGCGTACCTGAGACATAATGTTTTATTCTTTGCCCATTGACGACCTTCGGGTTAGTACCTTCCGCATTATTTATTCTAACGGCTCCAGATCAATAAACATCCTCGATAACATAGGCTCCTTCCCATTTGGAGAGGAGTTTTCCTACAAAGAATCTAAAATGAGAGTTGTACAAAAGAACATATTCTCCAACTTTGAACTCACACTTTTGGATTCTTTTATCATGCCATCTTTTAACATTTTATTTAAATAACTTCACATTTTCATCAGCTTGGGTTCTCTATTCATCTAGTGAACTAATATCAAATAACCTGTTTTCACCGGCAAGTTTGAAATCATAGTTGAGTTCTTTAATTGCCCAATATGCTTTATGTTCTAACTCAAGAGGCAAATGACAAGCTTTTCCATAAACCATTTTATAAGGCGACATACCCATAGGATTTTTATATGTTTTTCTATAAGCCCGAAGTGCATCATCTAATTTCTTAGACCAATTCTTCCGAGACCTATTGACAGATTTTTGTAAAGTTAATTTTATTTCTCTATGGCTAAGTTCAACTTAACCACTAGACTGAGGATGATAAGGTGATGCAATTCTATGGTTAACATCATACTTAGCAAGCATTTTACGGAAAGCACCATGAATAAAGTGTGAACCACCATCAATCATTAAATATCTAGGGACTCCAAACCTTGGTAAAATAACTTCCTTAAGCATTTTAATAGAGGTGTTGTGATCAGCACTACTAGTAGGAATAGCTTCTATCCACTTAGTAACATAATCAACAACAACCAAAATATGTGTGTAACCATTAGAAGAAGGAAAAGGTCTCATGTAATCAAATCCCCAAACATCAAATGGTTCAACAGCAAGAGAATAATTCATAGGCATTTCCTGACGCTTACCAATGTTACCAATTCTTTGACATTTATCACAAGATAAAACAAACTTACGGGCATCCTTGGAGATAGTAGGCCAATAAAAACCAAATTGCAATACCTTGTGAGTAGTTCTATCTCCCGCATGATGCCCTCCATAAGCTTCGGAGTGACATTTCCATAGGATTTTTTCTTGTTCATGCTCAGGTACACAACGTCTAATAGTACCTGATGACACAAAAGTATAGGGGATCAATCGTAGTCCTTTTGATAAGTAAGAGTGTCCAACGCAACCAGGAGCAGAAGGAAATGACAAGTGGTTTTCAGCAAGGTATTGTCTGCAAGCACATAAATTATAAGTAACGAGTAGTTTTATAGCAAGATAATTTGTAACGAGCTAGTAACGATAATAATAACGAAAGTGCAGCAAGTTACCCCAATCCTTTCGAGGTAAAGGACAGGCCAAAACGGTCTCTTATGATAAGCAAAGTGTTCCTGAGGGTACACGAGAATTTCATCTAGTCACTTTCATCATGTTGGTTTGATTTGTGTTCGCTACTTAGATAATTTGATATGTGGCTGGACCGGTGCTTAGGTGTTGTTCTTACTTGAACAAACCTCCTACTTATGATTAATCCCCTCGCAAGAATCCACAACTACGAGAAAAGTATTAAGAATAAATTTTAACCATAGCATTAAACTTTGGATCCAAATCAGTCCCTTACAGAATAGCGCATAAACTAGGGTTTAAGCTTATGTCAATCTTGCAACCCATCATTAATAACTACTCCACAATGCATTCCCTTAGGCCCAAATATGGTGAAGTGTCATGTTGTCGACGTTCACATGACACCACTAAGGGAATCACAACATACATACCATCAAAATATCTAACACATATAAAATTCACATGATTACTTGCAACAAGATTTCTCCCGTGACCTCAAGAACAAAAGTAACTACTCACAAATGATAATCATGCTCAAGATCGGAGGGGTATTAACTAACATAATGGATCTGAACATAAACTCTTCCACCAAATAAACCATACAGTAATCAACTACAAGATGTAGTCAACACTACTAGTCACCCACAAGTACCAATCTATAGTTCTGGTACAAAGATTGAACAGAGGAGATGAACTAGGGTTTGAGAGGAGATGGTGCTGTTGAAGATGTTGATGGAGATTACCCTCCCCAAGATGGGAGAGTTGTTGGTGACGATGATGACGACGATTTCCCCCTCCGGGAGGGAAGTTCCCCCAGCGGAATCGCTCTGTCGGTGGGCAAAAGTGTTCCTGCCCAAGTTCCGCCTCCAGACGGCGGCACTTCGTCCCGAAAGTCATCTCCTTATTTTTTTCTAGGTCAAAATGACTTATATACCAGAAGATGGAGGTTGGCCGAGGAGGGCACAACCCACCGGGGCGCGCCTGGGCTCCCTGGCGCGCCCAGGTGGGTGTGCCCACCTGGTGGGCCCCCTCTTGTACTTATTGGCTCCAATATTTCTTATATATTCCATAAAAATTCCCCGTAAAGTTTCAGCTCATTTGGAGTTGTGCAGAATAGGTAGCCTGACGTAGCTTTTTCAGATCCAGATTTCTAGCTGCCGGAATCTCCGCCTTTGTGTGTACCTTGCATATTATGAGAGAAAAGGCATTAGAAATACTCCAAAAATCATTATTATACATGAAAATAATCTAAATAACAGTAGGTAAACATGATGCAAAATGGACATATAAACTCCCCCAAGCTTAGATCTCGCTTGTCCTCAAGCGAAAACCGAAATCGAAAAACATGTCCACATGCTTAGAGAGAGAGGTGTCGATAAAAACAAAATACAGACATAGAAGCATCATGTATATTATTATAACAGCAACAAACTTTAAAATAAAACTTTTATCATGTAACTTTTATCATAAACTTCTCGTGAATAAGTAACGGTTCATCATAACATCGAAGTATAAAGCGTAAACTCTATTGGAAACCAACAAACTATGTTCTCAGTCAACTTTGCAACTACAATTCATCATCTTTTCAGGAAGGGTCACATATCGGAGCCTTGTTGGCAAGTCCACATACTCAAGCATCTCATAGTCTTCTGTAATTGCTAACACTCACCTCATACACGTGACCAAAAAGTTTCAACCTGTAACGCCCGGATAATTATGCTACAGTAATCCCATGCTAGTGATGCCACGTCACCGCAATTATTGTTAACCTCGCAATTATTCAATCACGTTCGATTTCAAAATTCAAAATTAAATCAAACATCAAAGGTAATTAAAAGAAAAGGGAGAAACCAAACAAAAAAACAAAAGGAGACCCCTTGGCCAATTGGGCCAACAGGCCCAGCTGGCCACCCACGCGGCCCAGCCGGCCCACCCCGTCCTCCCTTATCCCCCCACGCCACCAAAATATCTACAGATCGCCCCACTCCCCCCCATGATCTCCTCTCCTCCCGTCTGGATCGAGATCGCGGTAGCGAGCCCCGACCAGCTCGCCGTCGCCCCTCGCCACCTCACAGGCGCCCGCCTCTCCGTCTCCTCCCGCACGGCGCGCCCGACCCTACGCCTGCCTCTGACGCCGTCGCCGGACTGCCCCGCCCCGCCTCTCCATCGTCGGTCGTCGCCTCATCCTCGCCCCGCCTTCACCGGACCACCCCAAGCCGCCTCGAGCCCACTGCCCCCTCCCTACTGCTTCACGGTGAGCCGTCGCGCTGGTGGCGCCTCCCCCTCCTTCCCCCTCTCTACTCCCGTACTTCCCCGCGGTCGCCGCTCGCGTCGCGCGACCCGGCCACGCCCGATGCGCGTGCCCGCACACCGCCGTCCTCTCGATAGCAGCGCTTGCCGTGCCCCCTTGCGCGCCCACCTCCAGCCGCTGTCGCCGCCCGCGACCTCCCTGCCTCGCCTCTGCTGCCTGCGGCCGGCCACCGCGCCTATTGCTGTCGCCCGGCCGCCGTGACCGCTGACGTCCCCTGCTGCGCCGCTCTGCCTGCTGCTTTCGCCGCAGGCAGCCGCTACCGCTTGCCCCACCTGCCGCTGCGGCAAGCGACGCTGTGGCCACGGCCTCACCCCGCCCTAGGTAGGCTACGGGCGCCCGTTACGCCCGCGCCCGCTGCCCATTAAGCCGCGTCCGCCCCGGATGGCCTCTAGGCCACTTACACGTGGGGCCCAGTCCCAGGAACTCTTAAAAAAGATATAAAAAGTAATTAGTTAATTAATTAATTAACTTAATTAATCCTGATAATCAACCTGCTAATTACGTGTTAATTAAACTATGACAGTGGGACCCACATGTAAGTTTGACCCAGTCAACAGCCTTGTTGACTGCTGACATCATGCTGATGTCATTATGATGTCATAACCCTGTTTTCCATTTTATTTAAATCAGTTATTCCAAAATGATTTAAAAACTTTAGAAAATCATAGGAAATAATCCGTATCTCGGATGAAAAAGTTTTCGACATGAAAGTTGCTCAGATCGATGAGACGAATCCGAATACGCAGCCCGTTCGTCTACCACACGTCCCTAGCATAGCGAACATGCAACCTCCCCCCCCCCCCCGTTTCATCTGTCCGAAAATGCCAAACTTCGGGAAGACATTCCCGGATGTTTTCCCCCTTCGCCTGTATCGCGTAGCACCGCGTTAGAACACCTAGCTTTGTTTGTAGTCCTGTCATGCATCTGTTTGCTTGTACTTACTATTTCTACCCCCTCTTCTCTCCGGAAGACACCGAGACCGATGCTGATGCCGCTGTGATCGACTACGTCGATGACGACCCTTCTTCCCTTTCATCGGAGCTTCCAGGCAAGCCCCCCCTTTGATCATCCCGATATCGCCCATTCCATTCTCTCATGCTTGCATTAGATTTTGCTACTATTATTGTTTGCTCCTATTCTGATGCATAGCCTGCTTTTGTAACCTGCTGTTGTACCTTACCTGCTTATCCTAAACTACTTAGTATAGGTTGGTTAGTGATCCATCAGTGACCCCCACCTTGCTCTTGTTGCCCCTTTCGTTGCTCGACTCTGCAGAGCTACTATCGAGTGCCGAGGGTGATCCCTCATAACGCACTCCTGATGATAATTTTGTAGTGTAGCTATTCGGTCGTGGTCAACGAGGGTGGTTCCTCTTTCACCATTCCCGATACAGCTCTGTCGTGCAACACCTCAAGTGTGAACCTCGAGGGTGGATCCTCTTACGTTCACCTTGATGATTGCATCGAGTGGAATCCTCCGTGGGTGATTCCTCGGGTTTTCCCCTTGATGTTTGGACACACGGTTACCTTGACTTTACTTGAGACCATTGTTGAAGTCGGGTCGGCCCTGAGGGGTACCCGCGAGTTGATGTGAAAGTCGGGCAGGACCGTAGAGCAGCCGCGAGATTTCTACGTGGCATGACCGGGCAGTCTGGGCCCTTGCCGTAAGTCCATGAGACGGGGCGACGGGGTCACATTATCGTGAGTCTCTGCTCGTCTCCGCAAACCCCCAATGCACTAATAGGTTTGGGTATTTGTTCTGAGTTGGCCTTTGGCCTTTACACACTAACCACCACACAAGAATAGATATGGGCCTCGACATCATGGTATCAGCCGAAGCTTTGTCAGATGTCCAGTTCAGCATTGTGGCACGGTCGGATCGTGCCATCCACTACACGGGTGGTGCTGGTATCCACCCTGCACACAACGACCCGGAGTGCAACGAGCGATGGGCCCAGACCCCGGAGTGCTTAGGATGTAGACCGGCGGGGACCTCTTTGCTGAGCCTAGGTAGGGCTGCGACGTGTTGATCTTCCGAGGCCAGGCATTGACCCCAGAAAGGTGTGTCCGGCCAGAGTGATCGAGCATGTTGGGTAACGTGGTGCACCCCTGCAGGGAAGATATATATTCGAATACCATGTCCACGGTAATGGACGTTCAGACTTGTATCCGGATCTTATATAACTAGAAATGGATACTTGAGACATGATATGGATATGTGGCTCCGAGATTGCTTTCTCGTAGGGAGTCGATGAAGGATCTCTGGGCGTTAATGCTACAACATGATTGTTCAATATAAACTGCTATTCTTTACTCTTCTACATGTTGCAAGATGCTTGGAGCCGCTTGAAGATGCTAGTCTTTGATAGGCTAGGCTTTCCCCTCTATTCTGGCATTCTGCAGTTCAGTCCACAGATACATCCCTTCCATTTGATACCAATGCATATTTAGTATAGATCTGATGCTTGCGAGTACTTTGGATGAGTACTCACGGTTGCTTTGCTACCCCCTTTTCCCCTTTCTTCCTTCTTTCCGGTTGTTGCAACCAGATGGTGGATCCCTGGAGCTAGATGCCACCGCTGACGGATACTGCTACTTGGAGACCGCCGACGACCAGGAGTAGTTAGGAGGTCCCAGGCAGGAGGCCTTGCCTCTTTGATCATGTTGCTTTGGTGCTAGCCTTCTTAAGGCATCCTTGTTTAACTTATGTCTGTACTCAGATATTGCTGCTCCCACTGACTCTTGTGTATCGAGCTTGTTTTCGAGCCTTCAAGCCCCTGGCTTGTAATACAATGCTTGTATTATTTCAATTTGTGTCTAGAGTTGTGTTGTGATATCTTCCCATGAGTCCCTGATCTTGATCGTACACATTTGCGTGTATGATTAGTGTATGATTGAATCGGGGGCGTCACAAGTTGGTATCAGAGCGACTGCCTGTAGGATCCCCCTTTCCAACTCCTTGGTCGAAGTTGAGTCTAGTCTTTGAAAAAGTGTTCTACTAACATGGTTGTGTGGCTTACAGGCCCACGTTGCCATTGGGTGGTATTAGGATCTTTTACTCCTCATCTATACTCTGGGACTCTAATCTCTCCTCTATTCGGGTTAAATGATTTTGCTAACTCTATCCTAGGTTCTCGTGATCACATCCATCCGGAGTTTTGTAATATGCCTTTCTTGAATTGAGGGCCAGGATCTGCTACACATTGTTCACGGGGCGCTCTAGATGAGAGTCATTCATGATGTAACTTGAACAATGAGCAAAGGCGTAGTATGTACAAAGCAGTAGTCCTTAGAGACATACAGATACATATACAGAGCCAATTACATGTTGTTAGTATGAGTTCGGACAAGAGAATCATCCTAGACATACTAGGCAGCACGCTGGCACGCGATGGAAGGATACAACAACGAGACATAGCAAAGGCTACATCCACGTCGGAGGAAACCACTAGAGTGAGGAATCTGCAGGGGATAACGCAGGGTGCCCTCGATAAAAGGATCCTGGCCCAATAACACTACCAGAGTTTGTGCGCCTCAACCCGTCCATTTTCCGCAACTCCACTAATCCTATGGATGATGATGATTGGCTCCGTGACATCCTGTTTGAGATGGAGTCAGCTAATGTTGCCCCTGCCAGTTACGTCACCTTTGCGACATTTCACCTGAAGGGTCCAGCTGCTCAATGGTGGGAAAGCCACAGGGGTATGCTGCCTACAGAGACTGTAACCACTTGGCAAGAATTTCAGTCAGCCGTGCATGGCACATTCCTCAAGGCCTGATAGACCAGAAGAAGAAGGAGTTCCGCAAACTCTCACAGGGCACAATGACTGTGATGAATATCAGAGGAAATTCCTTGAATTATCTCGCTATGCTGCAGATGACGTCTGCATTGACGCTCGCAAGTAGGAGAAATTCCGTGAAGTACTGCGTCCCGATATAAAGCTCGCACTTGTTGCTCATGATTGCGCAGACTTTGTGATGCTTGTCAACCAAGCTTTTCGAACTGAAACTGGTCTGACTGAGTACCAGGAGTCGCTCAAGCGTACTCGAGATGTTGGCCCATCCTCGATTCAGCCTGCTCAGAAATGTCGAGTCTGGATCCCACACAATGTTCATCACCGGCCTGCTCCAACACCAAGGCCGTCTTATGTTGCACCTCGTCTGCCTCCGCCGCCGAGACAGCTAACAAATCAGGGTGGACAATCCAATGTTGTGGCTCCTCCCCATAATGATGGATTATGCCACAAGTGTGGACAGCCAGGACACCTTACCCTTGATTGTCACCAGGGTCAGTCTTAGGATGCACCATGTCCTCCTGTTGACCGTAAGAAGGGTTGTCGAAACCGTCGATTCAGAAACCGTAATATCATACCACCTGCTGTTTTACTTGGCCATGCCAATCACGTCGATGCTGAAAAGGCTCAGAAGGAACCGACTATCATGCTGGTAAATCTATCTGTGAATTCAGTACCAGCCTCTGTTCCCTTTGATTCAGGGGCATCACATGCTTTTGTGTCCCAACAATTTGCTCAGTCACATGAGTTGTACCTTGAAAAGTTACCCACTCCTCTAATGGTTCAGTCCCCGGGATCCAAGTGGCAAACCACAATGGTAAGCCCTCACAACCACATCGAGATTGGAGGTCTACTTTTTCTGGCTTCTCTCATTATGCTTGGACCTTCCAACATAGACATCATTCTTGGTATGGACTGGTTGACAGCCCATAATGCTAAGATCGATTGTGCCACCAAGACAGTCCAGCTCACTCACCCTTCTGGCCAGTTGATCAACTACTCAACTCAGATGATCTAGGATGCCGAGAATCAGATATATGTTCTGAATGCATTGAATGCTTCACCTCTTGAGGGGATAGAGAACATTCCAGTCGTTCGTGAATTTGAAGATGTCTTTCCAGAAGAACTTCCACGAATACCCCCTGCGGAGGGGGCGGCGCCCCCCTCTTCCTCCTTCCCTCCTTCTCCCTCTCTTGGATGGAAGGGCACTCCAACTAGGATTGGGAATCCTAGTTGGACTCCCCATGGCGCGCGCCCCTCCTTGGCCGGCCTCCTCCTCCTCCCCTCCTTTATATACGTGGGAGTGGGGCACCCCAAAGGACACACAAGTTTCTCTTAACCGTGTGTGGTGCCCCCCTCCACAGTTACACACCTCAGTCATATCGTCATAGTGCTTAGGTGAAGCCCTGCGCCGGTAACTTCATCATCACCGTCACCATGCCGTCGTGCTGACGGAACTCCCCCTCGTCCTCAACTGGATCAAGAGCCCAAGGGACGTCATTGAGCTGAACGTGTGCTGAATGCGGAGGTGCCGTACGTTCGGTACTTGGATCGGTTGGATCGCGAAGACATTCGACTACATTAATCGCGTTACTAAACGCTTCCGCTTTCGGTCTACGAGGGTACGTGGACACACTCTCCTCGCTCGTTGCTATGCATCTCCTATATAGATCTTGCGTGATCGTAGGTAAATTTTTTGAAATACTGTGTTCCCCAACAACTAGATGGCTTCTTCTCTTCTCTTTCATTCTCAATACCATGTTCTCCTCGATGTTCTTGGAGATCTATTCGATGTAAAACTTTTTTGCGGTGTGTTTACCGAGATCCAATGAATTGTGGATTTATGATCAGCTTATCTATGAATATTATTTGAATCTTCTCTGAATTCTTTTATGCATGATTTGGTATCTTTGTAATTCTCTTCGAACTATCGGTTTGGTTTGGCCAACTAGATTGGTTTTTCTTGCAATGGGAGAAGTGCTTAGCTTTGGGTTCAATCTTGCAGTGTCCTTTCCCAGTGACAGTAGGGGCAGCAAGGCACGTATTATATTATTGCCATCGAGGATAAAAAGATGGGGTTTTCATCATATTGCTTGAGTTAATTCCTCTACATCATGTCATCTTACTTAATGCGTTACTCTGTTCTTCATGAACTTAATACTCTAGATGCAGGCAGGAGTCGGTCGATGTGTGGAGTAATAGTAGTAGATGCATAATCGTTTCGGTCTACTTGACACGGACGTGATGCCTATATTCATGATCATTGTGGTGGGTGAACAAATTACTGCCTTGCTACCCCTACTGTCACTGGGAAAGGACACCGCAAGATTGAACCCAAAGCTAAGCATTTCTCCCATTGCAAGAAAAACCAATCTAGTTAGCCAAACCAAACCAATAGTACGAAGAGACTTGCAAAGATATCAAATCATGCATATAAGAATTCAGAGAAGATTCAAATAATATTCATAGATAAGCTGATCATAAATCCACAATTCATCGGATCTCGGCAAACACACCGCAAAAAAGTATTACATCGAATAGATCTCCAAGAACATCGAGGAGAACTTTATATTGAGAATCAAAGAGAGAGAATAAGCCATCTAGCTACTAGCTATGGACCCGTAGGTCTGTGGTAAACTACTCACGCTTCATCGGAGAGGCAATGGTGTTGATGTAGAAGCCCTTCATGATCTAATCCCCCTCCGGCAGGATGGCGGAAAAGGCCCCAAAATGGGATCTCACAGGTATAGAAGGTTGCGGCGGTGGAAAAGTGGTTTTGTGGCTCCAATGGAAGTTTTTGGGGTATAAGTGTATATATAGGAGGAAGATCTAGGTCGGGGGGGTCACCGAGGGGCCCACAAGGTTGGAGGGCGCGCCCTACCCCCCTGGGCGCGCCCTCCACCCTTGTGGCCACCTCGTGGCTCTTCTTACTTGCACTCCAAGTCTCCTGGGCGTCTTCTGGTCCAAGAAAAATCATCGCGAAAGTTTTATTCTGTTTGGACTCCGTTTGGTATTCCTTTTCTGCAAAACTCTAAAACAAGGAAAAAAATAGGGACTGGCATTGGGCTCTAGGTTAATAGGTTAGTCCCAAAAATCATATAAAATAGCATATTAATGCATATAAAACATCCAAAACAGATAATATAATAGCATGGAACAATCAGAAATTATAGATACGTTGGAGACGTATCAGTGTTAAAGAATTTCAATGCTTTGATTAAAGAAAAATTGCTTAAGATTGATAATTTGGCTAGGAACGTGGATAGAATTTCTCTTGATGTTGATTCTTTGAAACTTAGATCTATTCCACCCAAGCATGATAAGTGCAAAGAAAGAACCGCTAAGATGCATGCTAAACGAGATTTGTTTGTAAAAATGTGTTCTTCTAGTTTCCATGAAAATAAAGATGAAGATCTTAAAGCGATTGATGTGACTCCTATTGAATCTTTGTTTTTCAATATAAATCTTGATAAAGATGGGACTGGAGATGAGTCAACTTTAGCTAAAGGCGTCCCAATGATTCGTAGTTTTTGGATCTTGATGCAAAAATTGATAAAAGTGGGATTGGAGAGATCAAAACTTTAAGTAGCAATGAACCCACTCTTTTGGATTTCAAGGAATTTAATTATGATAATTGTTCTTTAATAGATTGTATTTCCTTGTTGCAATCCATGTTGAATTCTCCTCATGATTATAATCAAAACAAAGCTTTTACTAAACATATCATTGATGCTATGATGCAATCTTTTGAAGAAAAGCTTGAATTGGAAGTTTCTATCCATAGAAAACTTTATGATGAGTGGGAACATACTATTAAGATTAAAGATTATGAGTGTCATGCTTTGTGTGATTTCGGTGCTAGTGTCTTGATGTCGCTTGAAGCTACGTCGGTATTTCCCCAAAGAGGAAGGGATGATGCAGCACAGCGGCGATAGGTATGATAACCCACAAGTATAGGGGATTGCAACAGTTTTCGAGGGTAGAGTATTCAACCCAAATTTATAGATTCGACACAAGGGGAGCCAAAGAATATTTGAAGGTATTAGCAGCTGAGTTATCAATTCAACCACACCTGGAGATTAATTATCTACAGCAAAGTGATCAGTAGCAAAGTTGTTTGATAGTTTTGATAGTAGTCACAGCAGCAACGGTAACGGTAACAGTGATAGCAGTAATTTGTAGCAAGCGTAATAGTGATGATAGCAGCAGTAACTTAGCAAAAACAATAAAGGATAAATTCGTAGGCATTGGATCGGTGACTTGTTGGATGATATTCATCATGTGATAGTCATAACCTAGGGCGATACGGCACTAGCTCCAGTTCATCGATATAATGTAGGCATGTATTCCGTAAATAGTCATACGTGCTTTATTAAAAGAACTTGCATGACATCTTTTGTCCTACCCTCCCGTGGCAGCGGGGTCCATATTGGAAACTAAGGGATATTAAGGCCTCCTTTTAATAGAGAACTGTTGGGGGAACGACACCTATGGAATCACTGGGATCCCTTCTACGGTTGGCGGCGCGGGGTTGTGCATAGAGCGGGTCTGGTAGCCAGCACAAAGATCGTTTACCCAGGTTCGGGCCGCAAGGATGCATAATACCCTAGTCCTGATTTGGTGTATATTTGAGTATTCTTCAGCTTTCGAACTAGCTGTGGTGTGTGTGTTGTCCAAAAGATCAGAATCCTTCTCCTGTACGCCTCGGGCCTCCTTTTATAGACAAAAGGGGTCGCCACAGTGGCACACGGGAGGTGGAAAGGTATACAGTGGCTAAGTTTATCCTCTGGCACCGTCGGACAAACGCATTTAATGCGCTGCCGACGTGCCCTCTTTGCTTTATTGTAGACGACAAGGAAGCTCGTCCCGGCTGTCGCTGCCTCGTCTGGCTCCGCGTCCGAGCTGATGAGGCGTTGTAGCGCCACGTTGGCTGGCTGCTAGGCTAGCGCGGTGGCAGAGTCTTCACGAAGATCTGCATGCCACCACGCACGTGCTTGCTGAGTTGGCCTAGAGGCCGCGCGTCGCCACGCAGGTGCTTGCTCAGCTGGTTAGGCTGGCAGCTGTATGGGAACAGCGGTGGAGCCTTGGCAGACGTGGGCCTGGCCGTGGCCCCGCAGGTGTCCTCGGCAAGGGTCTTGCCGGGGCCTCAGCAAGGGTCTTGCCGCGACATCGCGGTCGTCCCCGGCAAGGGTCTTGCCGGGGGTCTCGTGGATTTCCTCGGCTAGGATCCCGCCGAGGGTCGTCGTCTTCTAGTCCTCATCTGATCTTGTATGTTTATGATCTTCACAAAGATCTGCATGCCACCACGGAGGTGCCTCCCGAGCCTTGGTTCCAATGTGGTTGATGGTGTTGGAACCCTTGGGCTCAAGGGTGGCGCGCCCTGCTGGCATTGGGCAAGTTCTCCCAGCAAGGCTCTTGCCGGGGCCGCGGAGGCCGCCCCGACAAGGGTCTCGCCGGGGGAGTCCGCCTCACCCTCTTGCTCTTTGCGTCTCTGGTCTTGGTGTTGCTCTGGTTGTCTTGTGGTTCTGCTTCTCCCTTTGCCACGCCAAGGGTGGCCAGGGGCGTGGGGCTGCGACTGCCCACGCACAAGTAAAGGGGTGCAAAAAGGGACCCCCTACTTTTGTACACCGACAGGAGCCCCCAGGCCTGGGCACATATGAGCGCATGGCGTTATTGGGCCAGGCCCGGAACGTGCGCGGGCGTGCGTGCGGTGGAGTTTTTACCGCGGTAACTCCCCCGCCCGCTGCACTTCCCCACGACCTGTGTTGAACGCGCGACATGGGAGTCGTGCGTGACGTGGGGGTCATGCGTGGGGCGGCCGCTGCCCTCACGCGTCACATCGCAGTAAATGGTAGCGATGCGGCCCACGCCTTCCCCATAAAAAAGGAGAAACCGCTGGCGCGATGCCCATTTACCCTCTGTGCCTTTTCCAATCTTGGAAACGCCGCCCCTCCCTTCCTTCTGAAGCTCTTGCTTTCGCTCGCCGCCGCCGCCCCCATTGCTCTTGATTCTTCGTCCCCCCTCTAGCTACCATGGCGCCCAAAACCAGCAGGGGCAAGGGAGTGGCCAAGGATGCCGGGGAGAGGGAGGCGCCGGAGAGTGAGTTGGTGGCACGGCGGATGCAGCTCGCCTACTTTCCGTCGACGGTCGACGCGATCCACCTCCGAGACTACTTCAAGCCCCTGTGGGGGTGTAAGATGAAGGGGCACCCTGCCACGTGCATCATCCCCGCCGGCTTCGCCGAGGCCGACCCGAATCGGTACCCATTCTTCGTTGATTACTTTTCCTGCAGGCTCTGCCCCCCTTTCTCTGATTTCTTCAATGACGTCATGCACACCTATGGCTTCCACCTTCTAGATTTTACTCCCAATGCCGTGGCGTGCATGGCTCTTTTTGCCCATCTCTGTGAGGGCTTCGCCGGGGTGCATCCCAACACGGTGCTCTTTCGCCACTACTTCTTCCCTCGTATCCAAAAGGGAGGCGCCATCTCCGGCTGTGTCGCCTGGATCCCAAGGAACCAGGGGAAGGGGACATATCTAGAGGGTGCTCAGAAGGAGAGGTGGGAGGAATGGCGGAGCCGGTGGTGTTGGATTGAGGAGGAGGACCCGCAGGAATTTTGCCGGGTTCGCCAGGCGCCGGCGGTTCGTAGGAATGATTGGAGCGGTGTTGATGCCAAGGATGAGAAGCTCACGGCCGCCGCCACCAAGATTCATCGTATCACCGTGGCCGGGCTCACCCTTGAGATGATTGGGGCGGATTTCATTTGTCGCCAAATCGCCCCGCTGCATAACAAGGGGAGGCCGGCCTGGCTTTTCAGGAACGCGGCTGACATCATGAGGCTCCGCCCCGGCTTGGATCACAACTTCACGGTGATGGGGCACGCTCACTTCTACCAGAGGCTTTTCCAGCTCGACGTGCATCGCGACGGCAGGGCTGAGAGGACCGGCAAGGCTGCGAAGGCCGGCAAGGTTGCCAAGGGGCCCTTGTTTGGGTTGCCGGCGGGGGTGGTCCCGCTGAGCAACAATTCTCGCCAAACCGACATCATCGCCATGATGCCGGACTTCAACGCACACGGCCTTGACCCAAACTGGGCCGAGCCGAGGGCGGATCAGGTGCTAGAATTCTTCGACAGCCTGTCGGAGAAGTACGTCCATGATGAGCCATTGCTTGTCCGGGATACCACCAAGGAGGAGCTGGATTATATCGCCGCCAGGGCGGCGGAGGCGGAGCTCGCTTGGGAGGCCGGCAGCGCTGGCCATGTGGAGGACGAGGCCGAGGCGGCCGCGGAGGAGAAGGAGCTTGCCGGATGGGCTGGGCCTGCCGGAGAGGCCAGCAGCGCCGACATTGGGGGCCCTCTTGTTGAAGATGTGGTCGATGAGTCGACCGAGGAGGAGGCCGAGGCTGACGACCCTCCGGCCTTGGAGAAAAAGTGTGTCCTGCGGCGGGCCAGCTCCGGCGAGCCGGTCCGGCCCGCCAGGACCGAGCAGCGGCAGGATATCCAAGGGGAGTCCATGCGCCTGACGAGGGCTACAGCGGCAAAGAAGGTGGTGAAAGCCGCGGTGGCGAAGAAGAAAGCGGCTGCCTCTTCTTCGTCCAAGCGTCATTGGACTCCGCCCACTTCTCCTCCTCCCGCGGACGTCGACACGGAGGTCGTCTTCGATTTTGGGTCTCTCAACCCAAGGAGGAAGAGGAAGCCAGTGGAGGAGGAGGCGGAGGAAGAGTAAGTGTCTTGCCCCACTTCAGCATTATCCCCTGACCTTACTCATGTGTCATCTTTCCTTGACCCGGTGTTATCTTCACAGGGACACGGAGACGCTAGCACAGAGGGCGGCGAAGAGAGCCAAGGCCTCGACAGGCAACAAGCCCCCGGCGGGTACTTCGAGTACGCCGCTGATGGTAGGGAGCAGCCCTCGATGCAGCCCCCGCTTCAGCCCTCAGCGTGAGTCCATCATCACTCCTCCATCGACCTTGGGGGGTGGATCTTTGATGCTGATCTTGTCGGGTTTCGCAGGAGAGGAACGACAGCAGGAGGAGCCGCCGAGGTCTTCCCCCAACATGCCGCCCCCCTTGACCACGCCGCCCCGAGGGGCATCCCCGGCAAGGGCATCCACCGTCGAGCCCACACCCATGGAGGAGGAGACGAACTTGGGCGCCAGTGGTTCCACCCCGGCAATGAACGTTGGCGGGGAGGGCGCCACTTCTTCCCAGCCTGGTGCAGGTAAGTTTGCTCACTTCTCGTCCCTGTCCATCCTTCTCTTCCTTGGGCCTTGGCCTTGGCTCTGCCTCATTCCCTTTCTTGGTGCCCAGGCCCTTCCTCGGCGAACCAGGAGGACATCGACACCATCATCGAGGATGTCGCCAGGGACACTGAGGCCAAGGCCAGCAAGATTGCCGCCGAGGAGGCCACCAAGACCACTGCTGAGGATGCCGCCAAGGGGCCGGACGAGGAGACCGGCAAGGCCGCTCCCGAGGAGGCCGGCAAGGAGCCTGCCGGGGAGGCCGGCAAGGCCACTGCCGAGGAGGGGATGGTCGATGATCAGCCCTCCTCCTCTGCTGCCTCCGGCTCGGGCAAGTACCTGAAGGTGGGCGACGACCTGTTCGTCCACCTCCCAGGGACGGCGAGTACTAGGGCGCCCACCGAGGGGGAGGTGTTCAACGACGAGGTGCTCGCCGCTGCCGGGCTAGAGGTTGTTGACGAGCCGGGCGCCGGTGGCGGCGGTTCCCAAGAGGAGGAGCTCCTTCGGGCCATGAACGCCAATTTCCAGAAGCTCCGGGTGCTTCACCTTGCCCGCCTGGACAAGGCCAAGTCCAGGATGGCGGCGGTGGACAAGGCGGAGGCGGACCTCGAGGGGCGCGTCGCCGAGACGTAGGCTTGGTTTCGCCAAGCCCATGAGGAGCTGAAGGTCGCCCAGGACCTGCTGGCCGAGTGCAAGGTGGAGCTCGTCATGAAGCAGGCCGACATCGAGAAAGCTCAAGAGAGGGCGGCGGAACAGGCCGCCAAGGATGAGGCCGCTCGACACCAGCACCAGGCCGAGCTGAACTACAAGGAGGAGGATCTTGCCGCTCGTGAGGAGAAGCTCGCCGCGACACTCCGCGGCAAGGATGAGGAAGTCGAGAAGCTTGTCGTGCGGCGGACTCAGGAGCTGGAGCAGAAGCACAAGGAGGCGCTCGATGCTCAAGGCCTGGTCCATGCCGGCAAGGTGAAAGAGCTGGAGGTGGAACGAGAGGGGCTAAAGGAGCAGGCTCTGAAGGTGGCGAAGGAGAAGGACACGCTCAACGGTGCCTTGGTGGAGGCGCAGGGCGCAATCCTCGGCAAGGCTGAGCAGCTCTCCAAGGCCAACGACTCCATCAAAGACCTTAAGCTGAAGCTGGAGGGTCTCGAGGGGACGCTCTCGGAGGTCAGGGCCCAGGAGGAGACCCTGGCCAAGAATCTGGAGAAGGAGAGGCAACTGCAGAAGAACGACGCCGCCAACCACGAGGATTTTGTGAAGGGCGAGAACCTCTGGATCAGCCGCCTCGCCGACGTCACTGGCAGGATCACCACGCAGCTGGCTACCATGGGGATGCCGCACATGAGGTATGCCCAGAGCCGAATGCGAGTCCCAATGCCAAACTGACCCTGTTCTTCGAGGGTGTTCTTGGAGCCCTGGAGCAGTTCCGCTCCAACCAGGCTGCCTCTCTGGCCGATGAGGCCCGGAGGCTTTGCCGGGGTGCCATGACCAAGGTCCTCACCAAGGTGGCATACTGGAACCCCAACCTCGACTTCGACGCCGCGCTGGAGAGCTTGCCGGAGGGCGTGGACCTTGCGGCGCTCGAGGAGCGTATTGAGCCCACCATCAGTCGCGTCGACGGAGTTCGGAGGATCGAGGGCCAGCGCCGGGACTAGGCACCCCGTTTCTTATCGCCGCTGCGAGTTCAAAACCAAGACTGTTTATCTTAAGTTAGAACCGCAGCGATTATTTGATGTAATATAACTCTGCAGCACCACGATGCATGTTATTTTCCCATTTGATCTCCCTTTGTATGTCCACCCTACGTTAATCGGGTAGGCTTGCCGACGCGTAAACCCAGGGCATGGCGCCTTGAGGACGGATCCCTTCGGAGGATCGAGGACCAGCGCCGGGACTAGGCACCCCATTTCTTATCACCGCTGCAAGTTCAAAACCAAGACAGTTTATCTTAAGTTAGAACCACAGCGATTATTTGATGTAATATAACTCTGCAGTACCCTGAAATGATGCATGTTATTTTCCCGTTTGATCTCCCTTTGTATGTCCACCCTACGTTAATCGGGTAGGCTTGTCGGCGCGTAAACCCAGGGCGCGGCGCCTTGAGGACGGATCCCCAGTAGCCTGCCGGGTGTGCGTGCTGCCAGGCAAGCCACCTTACCGCTCTTAACGCGGCCGCTTGAACTGTCGAGCGGACTCAAGACAGAACGAGAATGTTGCCAATTGCAGAAGGCCACCCTGCCGCTCTCGACGCAGCCGCTCGAACTGTTGAGCAGACTCAAAACAGAGCAAGGGCGTTGCCAATAGTAGAAGGTCCCCATCGCGTACAGGTTTTCCATACACAGGGCAAGATCTTCGGGGACGATAACCATAGATCTAAAAAGGAATTGCTCAAAGTTTTGCATGACTTAGATTTTCTGCCGCTGCGGGAGCATTCACTGCATCTGCCGATGATGCTGCTTGTTTGGTCGCCTTCTTCCTTGGAGTGGCGACCACCATGAAGCCGATTCTCCAACCAAACCAGATTTCCACGACTGCGCCACCTACCTGGCGCGCCAAAGATGTCGGGGGAACAACACCTATGGAATCACTGGGATCCCTTCTACGGTTGGCGGCGCAGGGTTGTGCAAAGAGCGGATCTGGTAGCCAGCACAAAGATCGTTTACCCAGGTTCGGGCCGCAAGGATGCGTAATACCCTAGTCCTGCTTTGGTGTATATTTGAGTGTTCTTGAGCTTTCGAACTAGCTGTGGTGCGTGTGTTGTCCAAAAGATCTGAATCCTTCTCCTGTACGCCTCGGACCTCCTTTTATAGACAAAAGGGGTCGCCACAGTGGCACACAGGAGGTGAAAAGGTATACAGTGGCTAAGTTTATCCTATGGCACCGTCGGACAAACGCATTTAATGCGCTGCCGACGTGCTCTCTTTGCTTTATCGGGGACGGCGAGGAAGCTCGTCCTAGCTGTCGCCGCCTCGTCTGGCTCAGACGCGCGTCCAAGCTGACGAGGCGTTGTAGCGCCACGTTGGCTGGCTGCTGGGCTGGCGCGGTGGCAGAGTCTTCACGAAGATCTGCATGCCACCATGCAGGTGCTTGCTGAGTTGGCCTAGAGGTCGCGCGTCGCCACACAGGTGCCTGCTCAGCTGGTTGGGCTGGCAGCTGTATGGGAACGACGGTGGAGCCTTGGCAGACGTGGGCCTGGCCGTGGCCCTGCAGGTGTCCTCGGCAAGGGTCTTGCCGGGGCCTCAGCAAGGGTCTTGCCGCGGCATCGCGGTCGTCCCCGGCAAGGGTCTTGCCGGGGGTCTCGTGGATTTCCTCGGCTAGGATCCCGCCGAGGGTCGTCATCTTCTGGTCCTCATCTGATCTTGTATGTTTATGATCTTCACAAAGATCTGCATGCCACCACGGAGGTGCCTCCCGAGCCTTGGTTCCAATGTGGTTGATGGTGTTGGAACCCTTGGGCTCAAGGGTGGCGCACCCTGCTGGCGTTGGGCAAGTGTCCCGGCAAGGCTCTTGTTGGGGCCGCGGAGGCCGCCCCGGCAAGGGTCTCGCCGGGGGAGTCTGCCTCGCCCTCTTGCTCTTTGCGTCTCTGGTCTTGGCGTTGCTCTGGTTGTCTTGTGGTTCTGCTTCTCCCTTTGCCACACCAAGGGTGGCCAGGGGCGTGGGGCTGCAACTGCCCGTGCACAAGTAAAGGGGTGCAAAAAGGGACCCCTACTTTTGTACACCGACAAGAACCGGAACAAAGCATTAACACATAGTGAATTCATGAACCCCTCAAACTACGGTCATCACCGGGAGTGGGCCCGGTTGTTGTCACTCCGGGGTTGCCGGATCATAACACGTAGTAGGTGACTATAACTTCCAAGATCGGATCTAGAACATGGATATAATGATGAATTCATAAATGGTTCAGATCTGAGTTTATGGCACCCGGGCCCAAAGTGACAAGCATTAAGCATAGCAAAGTCATAGCAACATCAATCTAAGAACATAGTGGATACTAGGGATCAGGCCCTAACAAAACTAACTCGATTACATGATGAATCTCATCCAACTCCTCACCGACCAGCGAGCCTGCGAAGGAATTACTCACTCCCGGTGGGGAGCATCATGGAATTGGCGATGGAGATGGGTTGGTGATGACGAAGAACGAAGATCCCCCTCTCCGGAGCCCCAAACGGACTCTAGATCTGCCCTCCCGAGGAAGAACAGGGCTTGGCGGCGGCTCCGTTTCGTGAAACGCGATAATTCTTTCTCCCTGATTTTTTTCTGGAAATATGCGATTTTATAGTATCAGGGTTGAGGTCTGCGGGGCCACCAGGTGGGTACAACCAACCTTGGCGTGCCAGGAGAGGGGCGCGCCCTAGTGGGTGGTGCCCACCCAGGTGCCCCTCTCCGGCATGTCTTGGCTCCAGAAATTCTTATTATTGATATAAAAAATCCTCGCAAAGTTTCGTTCCATTCCGAGAACTTTTATTTCTGCACAAAAACAACACCATGGTAGTTCTGCTGAAAACAGCGTCAATCCAGGGTTAGTTTCATTCAAATCATGCAAATTAGAGTCGAAAACAAGAGGAAAAGCGTGAGAAAAAGTAGATACATTGGAGACGTATCAACTCCCCCAAGCTTAAACCTTTGCTTGTCCTCAAACAATTCAGTTGATAAACTGAAAGTGAGAAAGAAAAACTTTTACGAACTCTTTTGCTCTTGTTTGCATAAATAAGCTTAAACAACATCCAGGTTTTCAGCCAACATTATAACTAACCATGTCAACAATAACATTTAAAGATTATATTAACTCATATCAATGACATAATCAGCTAGCGAGCGATAATAAGAGATCTCAAACAGCAACACATTGTCAAAACAACCATGATATAATATGACAATAGTGGTATCTCGCTAGCCCTTTCTGAGACCGCAAAACATAAATGCAGAGCACCTCCAAAGTTCAAGCAGCGACTAAACATTGTAATTCATGGTAGAAAAGATCCAGTCATGATGCACCCAACATTAGCTATACACAATGCATAAATCATGACAGTTGTGCTCTCTCAGTTTCTAGCGCTTGTTTCAGAAGGTGATGACACAACATAAAAGTAAATAGAAAGTCCCTTCGCAGAGGGAAGCAGTGATTTGCAGACGTGCCAGAGCTCAATTTTTAAAATAGAGATAAATGATATTTTGAGACATGCACCCTTCTTATTCACTTCACGACCATCAGTTATCAACATCTTCCATGCTAAGCACGCTAGTGGTAGTTCCCAAGCGATAAAAGTAAAGGTTTACTCCCCTCCACCATCAATCACACTCCACGGCTTGTCTGAAACAACGGGTGTCGTCCATACCAACATCAGTCCCGGGGGAGTTTTGTTTAAT
Organism: Aegilops tauschii subsp. strangulata; assembly: GCF_002575655.3. Lineage (NCBI taxonomy): Eukaryota > Viridiplantae > Streptophyta > Magnoliopsida > Poales > Poaceae > Aegilops > Aegilops tauschii. The sequence goes on along the minus strand of NC_053039.3, from coordinate 113,914,894 downwards.
TATTTGCATTTTTTAGTTCGGGACTGGGAATCCCTATTACCACCCATTTTCTCATGCGATGGTGAGTGAATAAACACTTGACCTGAGAATAACCCGCTTAGCATGGAAGATACCGACCACCTCCTGTCATTCCATGAACGATCTAGGCACACAAAAAGGATAATTTTTAGAAGTTTTTAGAGGTGGCACATGCAAATTTACTAGGACGGCAGGGTAATACCGTATATAGGTAGGTATGGTGGACTCATCTGGAATGACTTTGGGTTCAAGGTTTTTGATGTACAAGCAGAGTTCCCACTTAGTACAGGCGAAGGCTAGCAATTAGATTGAGAAGCGGCCAGCTAGAGAGCAACAATGATCATAACCATGCATTATGCATAAGTAACATTGGACACTAGCTTGAGTAGGATATGAACACCATGAACATAAATATCATAGAGGCTATGTTGGTTTTGATTCAACTACATGTATGAACATGTGCCAAGTCAAGCCACTCGAACATTCAGAGGAGGATACCATATCATCATACTACATCACAATCATTTTAACACTATGTTGATATCCAAGATAAATCATTATCAACTCCCAGCTACTTATGCATGGCATGAGAAACTATAATCTCTAATTGTCATTGCAAACATGTTTAATCATAATGGGCTGAAGCCTGGATACTAGGTTAAACATATTTAAACAAACAGAACAAGTCGAGTTCATACCAGTTTCTCCTTGCCACGGCCAGTTCATCGAATATTGTCATTATTGCCTTTCACTTGCATGACCAAATGATATGAAAATAATAATAGTGCAAGAGTGCCATGGACTAAGCTGGAATCTGCAAAACATTTTATTCAACAGGAGAAGACAAGGTAAAATGTGCTCTTATTAGTTCAACAATTATTCATATGAGAGCCACTCAACATTTTCATCATGGTCTTCTCCTCGGTAGGACTCGAATAAAAAGAAAAGAAATTCAGAGAAACACACTGAAATATTTTTGGAGTTTTTGGTTTTCTTGAACAAGCAAATAAAAGGGAAAAGCAAAAACAAGAAAAAATATTTACACGGGAAAGCTCCCAACAAGCAAAAGAAGAACAAGTAAATCTTTTTGGATTTTTTTTAGTGCTACTACTAAGCATGCATAGAAAGTAAATTACTACAACTAATTTTTTGGTTTTCTAAAGTTTTTCAAACACATAAGAAGAAAGCAAGAAAATAAGTCTAAGCATGGATGATACAACGGAAAAGTGGGAACACCGACAAACAGAATGATATAAGTGGACATGAATGTAATGTCGGTGAGAAACACGTACTCCCCCAAGATTAGGCTTTTGGCCTAAGTTGGTAATCAATTAATAGCCTGGAGGGTAGTAGGGATCCTAAGGAGCAGGCATCCACTCATCCCACTGCTGAGGCTCCTCCGCAGCCTTTGCAGCAGCGTGAGCGTTCCAGTAGGCGATGATGTCTGCATGCATAATCCGGTATCCGCCCTGGCAGCAGAATCAAACAAAGCAGGCGTAGGCAATGGAATAACATCATGAGTTTTAACGCTATAGACCAGGTTGTAAGGAATGGAGATGTCAGGGCGGTCATTTGCAAGAAAGTGATGGTGATCCATGGCTGCACAGTCTAGGTAAACCTTGGTCAGGGGGTAATCATGAGGGCGTATCTCAACATTGAATCGAGCCGCCAAACGAGTGGCAAAAATCCCACCATTTATTTTATCCTGGGATTTATTAAGATGCAGGCGACGAGCCACAATAGCTCCCAAGCTATGTGATACGTCTTCGTCGTATCTATAATTTTTGATTGTTCCATGCCAATATTCTACAAGTTTTACATACTTTTGGCAACTTTTTATACTATTTTTGGGACTAACATATTGATCCAGTGCCCAGTGCCAGTTCCTGTTTGTTGCATGTTTTTTGTTTCGCGGAAAATCCATACCAAACAGAGTACAAACGGGATAAAAACTGGCGGAGATTTTTATTGGAATATATGTGATTTTTGGGAAGAAGAATCAACGCGAGACGATGCCCGAGGGGGCCACGAGGCAGGAGGCGCACCCCAGGGGGTGGGCGCACCCCTGACCCTCGTGGCCACCCCGTAAGGCTATTGGTGCCCTTCTTTCGCCGCAAGAAAGCAAATATCCGGATAAAAATCATGTCCAAATTTCAGCCCAATCGGAGTTACGGATCTCCGGGAATATAAGAAACGGTGAAAGGGCAGAATCAGGGAGCGCAGAAACAGAGAGAGACAGAGAGACAGATCCAATCTCGGATGGTCTCTCGCCCCTCCCATGCCATGGAGGCCATGGACCAGAGGGGAAACTCTTCTCCCATCTAGGGAGAAGGTCAAGGAAGAAGAAGAAGAAGAAGGGGGGCTCTCTCCCCCTCTCTCCCAGTGGCGCCGGAACGCCGCCGCGGCCATCATCATCACCGCGATCTACACCAACACCTCTGTCATCTTCACCAACATCTTCATCACCTTCCCCCATCTATCTACAGCGGTCCACTCTCCCGCAACCCGCTATACCCTCTACTTGAACATGGTGCTTTATGCTTCATATTATTATCCAATGATGTGTTGCCATCCTATGATGTCTGAGCAGATTTTTGTTGTCCTATCGGTAATTGGTGAATTGCTATGATTGGTTTAATTTGCTTGTGGTTATGTTGTCGTCCTTTGGTGCCCATCATATGAGCGCGCGCGTGGATTACACCATAGGGTTAGTTGTATGTTGATAGGACTATGTATTGGAGGGCAAGAGTGACAGAAGCTTCAACCTAGCATAGAAATTAATGCATATGGGATTGAAGGTGGACCAATATATCTTAATGCTATGGTTGGGTTTTACCTTAATGAATGTTAGTAGTTGCGGGTTCTTGCTAATAGTTCCAATCATAAGTGCATAGAATTCCAAGTCAGGGATGACATGCTAGCAGTGGCCTCTCCCACATAAAACTTGCTATCGATCTTGTAAAGTAGTCAATTGCTTAGGGACAATTTCGCAACTCCTACCACCACTTTCCCACACTCGCTATACTAACTTTATTGCTTCTTTACCTAAAACAGCCCCTAGTTTTTATTTACGTGCTCTCTATATTCTTGCAAACCTATCCAAAAATAGCTACAAAATACTTCTAGTTTCATACTTGTTCTAGGTAAAGCGAACGTCAAGCGTGTGTAGAGTTGTATCGGTGGTCGATAAAACTTGAGGGAATATTTGTTCTACCTTTAGCTCCTCATTGGATTTGACACTCTTACTTATCGAAAGAGGCTACAATTGATCCCCTATACTTGTGGGTTATCAAGATCTTTTTCTGGCGCCGTTGCCGGGGAGTTATAGCGTGGGTGAATATTCTCATGTGTGCTTGTTTGCTTTATCACTAAGTAATTTTTATTTGCTGTTCTAAGTTGTTCTCTATCTTTAGTTATGGATATGGAACACGAAATACCAAAAAAAGTAGGTGTACTTGCTACTCATGGAGATGGGGAACCTCCTAAAACCCTCGATGCTCATTATGTGAAAGATATTATGCACTACTTTAATAATCCTGAGAAAACCTCATTCAATTATATAATGGGAGACACGTTGGATCAACGTGAATACTTTAGGGATTATCTCTTGACTCAAAAGGGGAAACTATTATGGGATCAAATTCATATGTTGCATTGGTATGCTCGGCAACTATGCTTGAGATATGATTATACTTGTTGCTCTAGGATGAAGGCTCCACACCTTCCCTTTTCATGCAAATTTAATGATAATGAAACCTTAGCTTCTTATGCTAATGGTATATATGATTACTATGATATGGAATGAATAGAAGAATTTGTTGCTTTTAAGGGTGCTTGTGAAATTGAATCTTTGTTTAAAGAGTTTGAAGATTTTGATGATTCAGTTTATAGACCTGAAAATTTAGCTATCCTTAAATATTGATATGAGAATTATAAATACAATTATGATATTGATGAATTTATTGAGAAAGTCTCCGCTGTCCGAGAAGAGACTAATATTTTGCAGGAGTCTATGGAAGAAGGAATTGATGAAACTGTGGGCTCATTGGATGAAGAAGATGATAAGGAGAGCGAAGAACAAAAGGAGGAAGATCGGATTAGCTACTTGTGCCCACTTTCTAATGAGAGTAACTCTCCAACTCATACATTGTTTAATTTCCGTTCATGCTTACCGAAGGATGAATGCCAGGATAATTGCTATGATCTCATTGATTCTTTTGAAATATCCCTTTTTGATGATGCTTGCTATGCTTGTGGCCAAGATGCCAATATGAATTATGCTTATGGAGATGAACTTGCTATAGTTCCTTATGTTAAACATGAAATTGTTGCTATTGCACCCACGCATGATAGTCCTATTATCTTTTTGAATTATCCCGACTACACTATATCAGAGAAGTTTGCCCTTATTAAGGATTATATTGATGGGTTGCATTTTACTACTACACATGATGATTTTGATAGATGTAATATGCATGTGCTTGCTGCTCCTACTTGCAATTATTATGAGACAGGAACTACATCTTCGCCTCTCCATGTTTCCAATATGATAAAATTGCAAGAAACTGTTTATACTATGCATTGGCCTTTACTATGTGTGCATGAATTGTTATTTTATGACATGCCGATGCATAGGAAGAGAGTTAGACTTTGTTGTTGCATGATATATGTTACTTTGTGCTCACTACTAAATCACAAATCATTGTTAATTAAAATCGTCTTTGATATACCTTGGGATCCGGGTGGATCCATTACTTGAGCACTATATGCCTAGCTTAATGGCTTTAAGGAAAGCGCTGCCAAGGAGAAAACCCGGAAGTTTTAGAGAGTCATTTATTTCTGTTGTGTGCTTTTATAAAGTTTAAAAATAAAAATAATGTGCCAAGATTTGCCTTTAGGATGTTTACATTGCTTGTTGGTTTGTGCGGTGTAAGACAGAAACTTTGGCTGTAGTGCGCGATTTTATAATTTTTACTGGAACGTCAAACGGTTCTGAAACCTTTTGCACTGTATTTATATACAATGTTTTTATTTTTCCTAATTTTGGCAGAATTTTTGGAGTACCATAAGTATGGTGAATGTTCAGATTACTACAGACTGTCCTGTTTATGACAGATTTTGTTTTTGATGCATAGTTTGCTTGTTTTGATGAAACTATCGATTTCTATCAGTGGATTAAGCCATAGAAAAGTTATATTACAGTAGATACAATGCAAAAACAAAATATGAATTGGTTTGCAACAGTACTTAGAGTAGTGATTTGCTTTATTATACTAACAGATCTTACCGAGCTTTCTGTTGAGTTTTGTGTGGATGAAGTGTTCGAAGATCGAGGATGTCTCGATGTGAGGAGAAGGAGGAGAGCTCAATCTTGGGGATGCCCAAGGCACCCCAAATAAATATTCAATGAGACTCAAGCGTCTAAGCTTGGGGATGCCCCGGAAGGCATCCCATCTTTCTTCAAAAAGTATCGGTATGTTTTCGGATTCGTTTCGTTCATGCGATATGTGCAAATCTTGGAGCGTCTTTTGCATTTAGTTTTCACTTTTATTTGATGCACCATGCTGGTATGAGATAGTCCATGGTTTATTTATAGAATTCTCTTTGCACTTCACTTATATCTTTTGAGTATGGCTTTATAGAATGCTTCATGTGCTTCACTTATATCATTTGAAGTTCGGATTGCCTGTTTCCCTACACATAGAAAACCGCCATTTATAGAATGCTCTTTTGCTTCACTTATATTTGTTAGAGCATGGGAATATCTTTTGTAGAAAGAATTAAACTATCTTGCTTCACTTATATCTATTTAGAGAGTTGACAGGAACTGGTCATTCACATGGTTAGTCATAAAATCCTACATAAAACTTGTAGATCACTGAATATGATATGTTTGATTCCTTGCAATAGTTTTGCGATATAAAGATGGTGATATTAGAGTCATGCTAGTGGGTAATTGTGGATTGTATAAATACTTGTGTTGAAGTTGTGATTCCCGTAGCATGCACGTATGGTGAACCGTTATGTAACGAAGTTGGAGCATGAGGTATTTATTGATTGTCTTCCTTATGAGTGGCGGTTGGGGACGAGCGATGGTCTTTTCCTACCAATCTATCCCCCTAGGAGCATGCGCGTAGTACTTTGTTTCAATGACTAATAGATTTTTGCAATAAGTATGTGAGTTCTTTATGACTAATGTTGAGTACATGGATTATACGCACTCTCACCCTTCCATCATTGCTAGCCTCTTCGGTACCGTGCATTGCCCTTTCTCACCTCGAGAGTTGGTGCAAACTTCGCCGGTGCATCCAAACCCCGTGATACGATACACTCTATCACACATAAGCCTCCTTATATCTTCCTCAAAACAGCCACCATACCTACCTATCATGGCATTTCCATAGCCATTCCGAGATATATTGCCATGCAACTTCCATCATCATCATATACATGACTTGAGCATTTATTGTCATATTGCTTTGCATGATCGTAAGATAGCTAGCATGATGTTTTCATGGCTTGTCCGTTTTTGATGTCATTTCTATGCTAGATCATTGCACATCACGGTATACCGCCGGAGGCATTCATATAGAGTCATATCTTTGTTCTAGTATCGAGTTGGAATATTGAGTTGTAAGTAAATAAAAGTGTGATGATCATCATTATTAGAACATTGTCCCATGTGAGGTTATCAAAATAGAAGTGGCCAAAGAAGCCCCCAAAAATAAAGAGAGAGGCCAAAGAAGCCTACAAAAAAAGAAGAAAAAAACAAAAAAACAAAAAACAAAAAAAAATGAGAGAAAAGAGAGAAGGGACAATGTTACTATCCTTTTACCACACTTGTGCTTCAGAGTAGCACCATGTTCTTCATATAGAGAGTCTCTTGAGTTATCACTTTCATATACTAGTGGGAATTTTCATTATAGAACTTGGCTTGTATATTCCAACGATGGGTTTCCTCAAATGCCCTAGGTCTTCATGAACAAGCAAGTTGGATGCACACCCCCTTAGTTTCACTTTGAGCTTTCATACACTTATAGCTCTAGTGCATCCGTTGCATGGCAATCCCTACTCCTCGCATTGACATCAATTGATGGGAATCTCCATAGACCGTTGATTAGCCGCGTCGATGTGAGACTTTCTCCCTTTTTGTCTTCTCCACACAACCTCCGTCATTATACTCTATTCCACCTATAGTGATATATCCATGGCTCGCGCTCATGTATTGCGTGGAAGTTGAAAAAGTTTGAGAACATCAAAAGTATGAAACAATTGCTTCGCTTGTCATCAGGGTTGTGCATGATTTGAATATTTTGTGTGATGAATATGGAGCATAGCTAGACCATATGATTTTGTAGGGATAAGTTTCTTTGGCCATGTTATTTTGAAAAGACATGATTGCTTTATTAGTATGCTTGAAGTATTATTGTCTCAATGTCAAATGATAGACTATTGCTTTGAATCACTCGTGTCTTAATATTCATGCCATGATTAGATTATGTGATCAAGATTATGCTAGGTAGCATTCCACATCAAAAATTATATTTTTTATCATTTACCTACTCTGGGATGAGCAAGAATTAAGCTTGGGGATGCTGATACGTCTCCATTGTATCTATAATTTTTCTATTGTTCCATGCCAATATTCTACAACTTTTACATACTTTTGGCAACTTTTTATACTATTTTTGGGACTAACATATTGATCCAGTGCCCAGTGCCAGTTCCTGTTTGTTGCATGTTTTTTGTTTCGCAAAAAATCCATATCAAACGGAGTCCAAACGGGATAAAAACTGGCGGAGATTTTTTTTGGAATATATGTGATTTTTGGGAAGAAGAATCAACGCGAGACGATGCCCGAGGGGGCCACGAGGCAGGGGCGCGCCCCAGGGGGGTGGGCGCGCCCCTGACCCTCGTGGCCACCCCGTAAGGTGGTTGATTCCCTTCTTTCTCCGCAAGAAAGCCAATATCCGGATAAAAATCGTGTCCAAATTTCAGCCCAATCGGAGTTACGGATCTCCGGGAATATAAGAAACGGTGAAAGGGCAGAATCAGGGAGCACAGAAACAGAGAGAGACAGAGAGACAGATCCAATCTCGGAGGGGCTCTCGCCCCTCCCACGCCATGGAGGCCATGGACCAGAGGGGAAACTCTTCTCCCATCTAGGGAGAAGGTCAAGGAAGAAGAAGAAGAAGGGGGGCTCTCTCCCCCTCTCTCCCGGTGGCGCCGGAACGCCGTCGGGGCCATCATCATCACCGCGATCTACACCAACACCTCTGTCATCTTCACCAACATCTTCATCACCTTCTCCCATCTATCTACAGCGGTCTACTCTCCCGCAACCCGTTGTACCCTCTACTTGAACATGGTGCTTTATGCTTCATATTATTATCCAATGACGTGTTGCCATCCTATGATGTCTGAGTAGATTTTCGTTGACCTATCGGTAATTGGTGAATTGCTATGATTGGTTTAATTTGCTTGTGGTTATGTTGCTGTCCTTTGGTGCCCATCATATGAGCGCGCACGTGGACCACACCATAGGGTTAGTTGTATGTTTATAGGACTATGTATTGGAGGGCAAGAGTGACAGAAGCTTCAACCTAGCATAGAAATTGATGCATACGGGATTGAAGGGGGACCAATATATCTTAATTCTATGGTTGGGTTTTACCTTAATGAACGTTAGTAGTTGCGGATTCTTGCTAATAGTTCCAATCATAAGTGCACAGAATTCCAAGTCAAGGATGGCATCTAGCAGTGGCCTCTCCCACATAAAACTTGTTATCGATCTAGTAAAGTAGTCAATTGCTTAGGGACAATTTCGCAACTCCTACCACCACTTTTCCACACTCGCTATACTAACTTTATTGCTTCTTTACCTAAAACAGCCCCTAGTTTTTATTTACGTGCTCTCTATATTCTTGCAAACCTATCCAAAAACACCTACAAAGTACTTCTAGTTTCATACTTGGTCTAGGTAAAGCGAACGTCAAGCGTGCGTAGAGTTGTATCGGTGGTCGATAAAACTTGAGGGAATATTTGTTCTACCTTTAGCTCCTCGTTGGGTTTGACACTCTTACTTATCGAAAGAGGCTACAATTGATCCCCTATACTTGTGGGTTATCAAGACCTTTTTCTGGCGCCGTTGCTGGGGAGTTATAGCGTGGGGTGAATATTCTCGTGTGTGCTTGTTTGCTTTATCACTAAGTAATTTTTATTTGTTGTTCTAAGTTGTTCTCTATCTTTAGTAAGTGGTATCTGATGGTTTTCAGCATATAAGTCAAAGCTCACTTCAAGAGGATTATTCCTAGGCAGGAAAGTAAAACTTTGAACAAAGATGTTTGTGAGGATTTGGTGTTGGTCACACTCATCTGCGATGAAGTCCGTGAGGCCGACATTAGCAATATATTGCATGAACTCTAGAAGGATCCCAGCCTCTTGCAGGAATGGGGTGTGCGGCCATTCGCACGGTCGTACCTCCGCCAACCTCCGAGGGTGGAGATCACTGTCAGAAGACTCCCCAATAACACCCTTGGAGTTCTTCTTGGAGCCAAACTTCCTGAAGATATTCATGTCGCGTACAATTTTTCCTATGAACAAAAATCTGAATTTTTAGTTCACAAAATTTTCTCAACAAAACTTCACAAAATTGATAGCAACTACTCATAGGGATACATAGAGGCCATAGCAAGCATTCAAACTACTTAGAACACTAAGAATTCAACATGCAAGCACATCTACAACAGCACCAAGAGTAGCTAATTGTTCAAAGTATAAACCACTAAAACAAAAACTAATTTGACAAACGGTTGAGTCACATACCAAGCAACAATCCCCCGAAACAGTTTCGAAAACGAAGCTTTGAGCAAAGAGATCGAAATCCGCGGGTTTGAGAGCAAGAACACGGGAGAGAGAGAGAGCAATGGAGATTTTCTTCTGGAGGTAAGTGATGATGTGGGATGAAGAGGTAAGTGAGGGGGACCACAACCCACCATGGCGCGCCTGGGGGTCCTGGCGTGCCCAGGTGGGTTGTGCCCACCTAGTGCACCTCCCTCTGGTATTATTTGCACCAAAAATTCAGAAATATTCAGAAAAAAATTGTATAAAATTTTAAGGGCACTCTGAGAACTTTTATTTCCGAGTCATTTTTTAAGTGCACGGAAAATTCAGAAACTAGACAAAACATGGCATTTTATTTTATTTAACTAATAAAAACAGAAAACAAAAAGTAAGGACAGATGGTAGTGCTTACTAAATTCATCAACTTCATACCGCTCAAAAATGATTCATTAATAAGGTTGATCAGGTCTTATTAACAACCACTTCCGATTAGCATGAAACCTAAGAACTTTCGTAAATCACTAAGTTACCTCAATGGGGATATGAATGTACCCAACGATAAGCATTTCATATTTCTTTTTGACAGTAGGTAGAGGTATTTGAAAACTTGCAATAGTGATTGTCGGAGATTTTTCAATAACATTAATACCATTCACTTGGAATTGTTTCTTCGGAAAGTGCATCGTATGCTCATTACCATTAATATGAAAAGTGACCTTGCTTTTATTGCAATCAATAATAGCCCGTGCAGTATTAAAGAAGGGTCTACCAAGGATAATCGACATGTTGTCGTCCTCGGGCATCTCAAGTATAACAAAGTCAGTCAAAATAGTAACATTAGCAACAACAACGGGCACATCCTCACAGATACCGATAGGTATGGCAGTTGACTTGCCAGCCATTTGCAAAGATATTTCAGTAGGTGTGAGTTTATTCAAGTCAAGTCTTTTATATAAAGAGAAAGGCAGAACACTAACACCTGCTCCTAAATCACACAAAGCAGTTTTCACATAATTCTTTTTGATAGAGCAGGGTATAGTTGGTATACCCGGATCTCCAAGTTTTTTAGGTATTCCATATTTGAAAGTATAATTAGCAAGCATAGTGGAGATTTCAGCTTTTGGTATTTTTCTCTTATTAGTGATGATGTCTTTCATATAATTTGCATAAGGAGGCATTTTCAAGATATCAGTCAAACGAGTATGTAAAAAGACTGGCCTCAGCATTTCAGCAAAGCGTTCAACTTCTTCATCATTATTCTTTTTAGTTGACTTGGGTGGAAAAGGCATAGGGTTTTGAACCCACGGTTCTCTTTTTTTACCGTGTTTTCTAGCCACAAAGTCACTTTTATCATACCTTTTATTATTAGGTTGTGGGTTATCAAGATCAACAGGTGGTTCTATCTCAACATCATTATCTGGTTCTTTTTCATTTGGTTGAGCATCTTCATGAACATCAGCATTATCTTTTTCATTGTCACTAAGTGGATGTTCATTACCAGATTGAGTTTCAGCATCAGAGATAGAAGTTTCATTTTCATTATCAGGAAGTTTTTCTACTTCAGGTTCACTAGAAGCATGCAAAGTCCTATCATTTTTCTTCTTCCTTTTCTTTTTAGAAGGACTAGATGTAGTGGTGTTGTTCCTTTGTGAATCTTGTTCTATTCTTTTTGGGTGTCTTTCAGGATAAAGTGGTTCCTGAGTCATTTTACCTCCTCTAGTTGCAACTCTAACAGCAAAGTCATGCATATTATTATTCATTTCATCAAGTAATTCTCTTTGTGATTTAGCAACTTGTTCTAACTGGGTTTGTACCATAGAAGCATGTTTTCCAATACCTCTAACATCATTTGAGATTCTAAATAACAAGTCACTCAGGCGAGCAATCATATCAGAATTATATTTCAATTGTTTCATAACATTTGCATTGAAGTGATCTTGTTTTCTAATGTAGTTTTCAAACTCATAAAGGCATTGACTAGGATGCATATTGTGAGGATTATCATTTTCATTAAACTTCATTAGAGAATTTACCTCTACCACCTTAGGCAGCGGTGGTGTATTAAGCCCGTGTATTTCTTCAATAGGAGGTACATTTTTTACGTCCTCAGCTTTAATACCTTTTTCCTTCATAGATTTCTTTGCATCTTGCATATCTTCAGGACTGAGATATAATATACCCCTCTTCTTTGGAGTGGGTTTAGCCGGTGGTTCAGGAAGAGTCCAATCATCATAATTTTTCAATATATTATTCAATAATTCTTCAGCTTGTCCAATAGTTCATTCCCTGAAAACACAACCAGCACAACTATCTAGGAAGTCCCTAGAAGCATCGGTTAGTCCATTATAGAAGATATCAAGTATTTCATTTTTCTTAAGAGGATGATCAGGCAAAGCATTAAGTAACTGGAAAAGCCTCCCCCAAGCTTGTGGGAGACTCTCTTCTTTAATTTTCACAAAGTTAAATATTTCCTGTAAGGCAACTTGTTTCTTATGAGCAGGAAAATATTTTTCAGAGAAGTAATAAATCATATCCTGGGGACTACGCACACAACCAGGAGTAAGAGTATTGTACCATGCTTTAGCATCACCCTTTAATGAGAAAGGAAATAATTTGAGAATAAAGTAATAGCGAGTTTTCTCATCATGAGTAAAAAGCGTGGCTATATCATTCAATTTAGTAAGATGTGCCACAACAGTTTCAGTTTCATAACCATGGAAAGGATCAGATTCAACCAAAGCAATTAACTCTGGGTCGACAGAGAATTCATAATCCTTATCATCAATAAAGATAGGTGAAGTAGCTAACTTAGGATCACATTTCATTCTAGCATTCAAAGATTTTTCTTTATACTTGCATAGTAATTTCTCTAGATCATCTCTATCCTTACAAGCAAGCAAAACACATATCATGTGGTGAATAAAAATATAGGCTCAAGTAAAGTTACCGATAGACGAAGACGGAAGAGGGGATGCCTTCCGGAGCATCCCCAAGCTTAGGCTTTTGGTTGTCCTTGAATTTTACCTTGGGGTGCCTTGGGCATCCCCAATCTTAGTCTCTTGCCACTCCTTATTCCAAAATTCATCAAATCTTTACCCAAAAATTGAAAACTTCACAACACAAAACTTAACAGAAAATCTCATGAGCTCCGTTAGTATAAGAAAATAAACCACCACCTTAAGGTACTATAATAAACTCATTATTTGTTTATATTGGTGTTAAACCTACTGTCCAACTTCTCTATGGTTCATACCACCTGATACTACTCATAGATTCTTCGAAATAAACAAACAACACACGAAAAATAGAATCTGTCAAAACAGAACAGTCTGTAGCAATCTGATATGTTCGAATACTTCTGTAACTCCAAAAAATTATGAAATAAATTGGTGGACGTGAGGAATTTGTCTATTAATCATCTGCAAAAAGAATCAACCTAAAAGCGCTCTCAAGTAAAAAAATGGCAGCTAATCTCGTGAGCGCAAAAGTTTCTATTTTTTACAGCAAGATCGCAAAGACTTCACCCATGTCTTCCCAAATGTTCTACTTGGCACAAACACTAATTAAAACATAAAACCACATCTAAACAGAGTCTAGATGAATTATTTATTACTAAACAGGAACAAAAAGCAAGAAACAAAAATAAAATTGGGTTGCCTCCCAACAAGCGCTATCGTTTAACGCCCCTAGCTAGGCATAAAAACAAGAATAGATCTAGGTATTATCATCTTTGGTATGCAATCCATAAGTGGGTCTCATAATTGATTCATAAGGAAATTTAATTTTCTTTCTAGGAAAGTGCTCCATGCATTTCCTTAATGGAAATTGGAATCTAATATTTCCTTCTTTCATGTCAATAATTGCACCAATCGTTCTAAGGAAAGGTCTACCAAGAATAATAGGACATGTAGGATTGCAATCTATATCAAGAACAATGAAATCTACGGGCACGTAATTCCTATTTGCAACAATAAGAACATCATTAATCCTTCCCATAGGTTTCTTAATGGTGGAATCCGCAAGATGCAAATTTAAAGAACAATCATCAAATTCACGGAAACCTAGCACACCACACAAAGTTTTTGGAATCGTGGAAACACTAACACACAAATCACATAAAGCATAGCATTCATGATCTTTAATCTTAATTTTAATAGTAGGTTCCCACTCATCATAAAGTTTTCTAGGGATAGAAACTTCTAGTTCAAGCTTTTCTTCATAGGATTGCATTAAAGCATCAACGATATGTTTCGTAAAAGCTTTATTTTGATTATAAGCATGAGGAGAATTCAACACGGATTGCAACAAGGAAATACAATATATCAAAGAGCAATTATCATAATTAAATTCCTTGAAATCCAAAATAGTGGGTTTATTGCTATGTAAAGTTTTAACCTCTTCAATCCCACTTTTATTAATTTTTGCATCAAGATCTAAAAACTCCGAATCATTGGGACGCCTTTTAACTAAAGTTGACTCATCTACAGTCCCATCTTTATCAAGATTCATATTGGAAAACAAAGATTTAATAGGAGTCACATCAATCACTTTTAGATCCTCATCATTATTATCACGAAAACTAGAAGAACACGCTTTCACAAAGCAATCTTTTTTAGCACGCATCCTAGTGGTTCTTTCTTTGCACTCATCAATGGAAATTTTCATGGCTTTGAGAGACTCATTGATATCATGATTAGGTGGAATAGATCTAAGTTTCAAAGAATCAAAATCAAGAGAAATTATATCCATGTTCCTAGCCAACTCATCAATCTTAAGCAATTTTTCTTCAACCAAAGCATTGAAATTCTTTTGCGAACTCATAAATTCTTTAACACTAGTCTTAAAATCAGAAGGCATCTTATTAAAATTTCCATAAGAGTTGTTGTAGGAATTACCACAATTATTAGAGTAATTACTAGGGAACGACCTAGAATTAAAGTTTCCTCTATACGCGTTGTTACCAAAATTGTTCCTACCAATAAAATTCACATCCATAGATTCATTATTATTCTCAATCAAAGAAGACAAAGGCATATCATTAGGATCAGAAGAAACACTTTTATTAGCAAAAAATTTCATAAGTTCATCCATCTTTCCACTCAAAACATTAATCTCTTCAATCGCATGAACTTTTTTACTAGTGGATCTTTCGGTGTGCCATTGAGAATAATTAATCATAATATTATCTAGGAGTTTAGTAGCTTCTCCTAAAGTAATTTCCATAAAAGTGCCTCCCGTGGCCGAACCTAAAAGATTTATAGAAGCAAAATTCAATCCGGCATAAAATTTTTGTATAATCATCCACAAATTCAAACCATGTGTAGTACAATTACGTATCATTAATTTCATCCTCTCCCAAGCTTGTGCAACATGCTCATGATCAAGTTGCTTAAAATTCATAATATCGTTCCTAAGAGAGATGATCTTAGCGGGAGGAAAATACTTAGAGATAAAAGCATCTTTGCACTTATTCCATGAATCAATACTATTTTTAGGCAAAGATGAGAACCAAGTTTTAGCACGATCTCTAAGCGAAAACGGAAATAGCTTCAATTTAACAGTATCATTATCCACATCTTTCTTCTTTTGCATATCGCACAAATCAACAAAGTTGTTTAGATGGGTAGCGGCATCTTCACTAGGAAGGCCAGAAAATTGATCTTTCATAACAAGATTCAACAAAGCAGTATTAATTTCACAAGATTCAGCATCAGTAGTAGGAGCAATCGGGGTGCTAATAAAATCATTGTTGTTGGTATTGGAAAAGTCACATAATTTAGTATTATCTTGAGCCATCGTGACAAACAATCAATCCAACACACAAGCACACAAGAAGAAAGCGAAAAGAGGCGAAGAAAAGGCAAAGGTTTTCGAAAATCGTTTTAGAAGTGGGGGAGAGGAAAACGAGAGGCGAATGGCAAATAATGTAATGCGAGGGAGAAGAGTTTATGATGGGTACTTGGTATGTCTTGACTTGAGCGTAGATCTCCTCGGCAACGGCGCCAAAAATCCTTCTTGCTAGCTCTTGAGCATGCATTGGTTTTCCCTTAAAGAGGAAAGGGTGATGCAGCAAAGTAGCGTAAGTATTTCCCTCAGTTTTTGAAAACCAAGGTATCAATCTAGTAGGAGACAACACACAAGTCACCTAGTACCTGTACAAACAATCAACAACCTTGCAACCAATGCGATAAAGGGGTTGTCAATCCCTTCACAGTCACTCGCAAAAGTGAGATTTAATAAAGATAATAAAGTAAATATTTTTGGTATTTTTGTTGTATAGATTGGAAAGTAAAGATTGCAAAATAAACGGCGACAGAAATTGGCAAGTTGACGGGAAACTAATATGATGTAAAGTAGACCCGGGGGCCATAGGTTTCACTAGTGGCTTCTCTCATGATAGCATGTATTACGGTGGGTGAACACACTACTGCTGAGCAATTGATTGAAAAGCGCATAGTTATGAGAATATCTAGGCAATGATCATGAATATAGGCATCACGTCCGTGTCAAGTAGACCGAAATGATTTTGCATCTACTACTATTACTCCACAAATCGACCGCTATCCAACATGCATCTAGAGTATTAAGTTCATAAGAACAGAGTAACGCATTAAGCAAGATGACATGATGTAGAGGGATAAACTCAAGCAATATGATATAAACCCCATCTTTTTATCCTCTATGGCAACAATAAAATACGTGCCTTGCTGCCCCTACTGTCACTGGGAAAGGACACCGCAAGATTGAACCCAAAGCTAAGCACTTCTCCCATTGCAAGAAAGATCAATCTAGTAGGCCAAACTAAATCGATAATTCGAAGAGACTTGCAAAGATATCAAATCATGCATATAAGAATTCGGAGAAGAACCAAATAATATTCATAGATAAACTTGATCATAAATCCACAACTCATCGGATCTCGGCAAACACACCGCA
Source organism: Aegilops tauschii subsp. strangulata (assembly GCF_002575655.3). Classification (NCBI taxonomy): domain Eukaryota; kingdom Viridiplantae; phylum Streptophyta; class Magnoliopsida; order Poales; family Poaceae; genus Aegilops; species Aegilops tauschii. Next base: position 113,898,097 of record NC_053039.3, on the reverse strand, counting down.
AAAGAGTATTACATCGAATAGATCTCCAAGAAACTTTGTATTGAGAATCAAAGAGAGAGAAGAAGCCATCTAGCTAATAACTATGGACCCGAAGGTCTATGGTAAACTACTCACGCTTCATCGGAGAGGCTATGGTGTTGATGTAGAAGCCCTCCGTGATCGAATCCCCCTCCGGTAGATCGCCGGAAAAGGCTCCAAGATGGGATCTCACGGGTACAGAAGGTTGCGGTAGTGGAAAAGTGGTTTCGTGGCTCTCCCTGATGTTTATAGGGTATAATAGTATATATAGGCGAAAGAAGTACGTCAGTGGAGCTCCGTGGGGCCCACGAGGGTGGGGGCGTGCCTACCCCCCTGGGCGCGCCCTCCTGCCTCGTGGCCGCCTCGCGGAGTTCCAGACTTCAACTCCAAGTCTTCTGGTTTGCTTTCGGTCCAAGAAAGATCATCGCGAAGGTTTTATTCCGTTTGGACTCCGTTTGGTATTCCTTTTCTACAAAACACTAAAATAGGCAAAAAAAAATAGAAACTGGCCTATTGAAGCCCATTAAACATCCAAAACAGATAATATAATAGCATGGAACAATCAAAAATTATAGATACGTTGGAGACGTATCACTCCCCTCGTCCTTGAGGGAAATATCTTAGTCTTTGGATCCTTCAGATTCTTCGTAGTGATAATATGATAATAATCCCAAGTGACTCAACAAATATAGCTATGCTCCCCGGCAACGGTGCCAGAAAAAGGTCTTGATAACACACAAGTATATGGGGATCGCAACAGTTTTCGAGGGTAGAGTATTCAACCCAAATTTATAGATTCGAGACAAGGGGAGCCAAAGAATATTTGAAGGTATTAGCAGCTGAGTTGACAATTCAACCACACCTGGAGATTAATTATCTGCAGCAAAGTGATCAGTAGCAAAGTAATTTGATAGTTTTGACAGTAGTGACAGCAGCAACGGTAACAGTAACAGTGATAGCAGTAATTTGTAGCAAGCGTAACAGTGATGATAGCAACAGTAACTTAGCAAAAACAATATAGGATAAATTCGTAGGCATTGGATCGGTGATTTGTTGGATGATATTTATCATGTGACAGTTATAACCTAGGGCGATACGGCACTAGCTCTAGTTCATCGATATAATGTAGGCATGTATTCCTTAAATAGTCATACATGCTTTATTAAAAGAACTTGCATGACATCTTTTGTCCTACCCTCACGTGGCAGCGGGGTCCATATTGGAAACTAAGGGATATTAAGGCCTCCTTTTAATAGAGAACTAGAACAAAGCATTAACACATAGTGAATACATGAACTCCTCAAACTACGGTCATCACCGGGAGTGGGCCCGGTTGTTGTCACTCCGGGGTTGCCGGATCATAACACGTAGTAGGTGACTATAACTTGCAAGATCGGATCTAAAACATGGATATAATGATGTATTCATAAATGGTTTAGATCTGAGTTCATGGCACCCGGGCCCAAAGTGACAAGCATTAAGCATAGCAAAGTCATAGCAACATCAATCTAAGAACATAGTGGATGCTAGGGATCAGGCCCTAACAAAACTAACTTGATTACATGATGAATCTCATCCAACTCCTCACCGACCAGCAAGCCTACGAAGGAATTACTCACTCCCGGTGGGGAGCATCATGGAATTGGCGATGGAGATGGGTTGGTGATGACGAAGAACGAAGATCCCCCTCTCCAGAGCCCCAAACGGACTCCAGATCTGCCCTCCCGAGGAAGAACAGGGCTTGGCGGCGGCTCCGTCTCGTGAAACGCGATAATTCTTTCTCCCTGATTTTTTTCTGGAAATATGTGATTTTATAGTATCAGGGTTGAGGTCTGCGGGGCCACAAGGTGGGTACAACCCACCTTGGCGTGCCAGGAGAGGGGGGCGCGCCCTGGTGGGTTGTGCCCACCCAGGTGCCCCTCTCCGGCAGGTCTTGGCTCCAGAAATTCTTATTATTGATATAAAAAATCCTCGCAAAGTTTCGTTCCATTCCGAGAACTTCTATTTCTGCACAAAAACAACACCATGGTAGTGCTGCTGAAAACAACGTCAGTCCGGGGTTAGTTTCATTCAAATCATGCAAATTAGAGTCCAAAGTAAGAGGAAAAGCGTGAGAAAAAGTAGATACGTTGGAGACGTATCAAGGTATTTCCCTTATATATGAAACCAAGGTTATCGAACCAGTAGGTGAACCAAGCAACACAACGTAAACAGGCCCTGCACACAGATAACAAATCCTCGCAACCCGACGTGTTAAAGGGGTTGTCAATCCCTTCCGGGGTACGGCGCCTCAAGATAGGCAAACGAACGTGAGATAAATTGTAGTAGATTGATAGATCGAACGCCAAATAAAATAAATAGAAATAAAATGGAGCAAGGTATTTTTGTATTTTTGGTTTAATATAGCTGAAAATAAATGCAAGGAAAAAGTAGATCGCAAAGGCAAATATATGAGAAAGAGACCCGGGGGTCGTAGGTTTCAGTAGTGGCTTCTCTCGAGAAAAATAGCAAACGGTGGGTGAACAAATTATTGTTGGGCAATTGATAGAACTTCAAATAATCATGACGGTATCCAGGCATTGATCATTATATAGGCATCACGTCCAAGATTAGTAGACCGACTCCTGCCTACATCTACTACTATTACTCCACACATCAACCGCTGTCCAGCATGCATCTAGTGTATTAAGTTCATGGAAAAACGGAGTAATGCAATAAGAATGATGACATGATGTAGACAAGATCTATCTATGTAGAGATAGACCCCATCGTTTTATCCTTAGTAGCAACGATACATACGTGTTGGTTCCCTTTCTGTCACTGGGATCAAGCACCGTAAGATTGAACCCACTACAAAGCACCTCTTCCCATTGCAAGATAAATAGATCAAGTTGGCCAAACAAAACCCAAATATTGGAGAAGAAATATGAGGCTATAAGAGATCATGCATAAAAGAGATCAAAGAAACTCAAATACTTTCATGGATATAAAAAGATATATCTGATCATAAACTCAAAGTTCATCGATCCCAACAAACACACCGCAAAAGAGTTACATCATATGGATCTCCAAGAGACCATTGTATTGAGAATTCAAAGAGAGAGAGAGAGAGAGAGAGAGAGAGAGAGAGAGAGAGATGAAGCCATCTAGCTACTAACTACGGACCCGAAGGTATACAAAGAACTACTCACGCATCATCGGAGAGGCACCAATGGAGGTGGTGAACCCCATCCGAGATGGTGTCTAGATTTGATCTGGTGGTTCTGGACTCTGCGGCGGCTGGATGAATATTTCGTCGACTCACCTAGGGTTTTGGGAATATTGGGGTATTTATAGAGCAAAGAGGCGATCCGGGGGGCACCCGAGGTGGGCACAACCCACCAGGGCGCGCCTGGGCCTCCTGGCGCACCCTGGTGGGTTATGCCCCCTTGGGGCACCCCCCAGGCGCAGCCAGGTCCCATTATGTTCCTTCTGGTCAAAAAAATATCTCCGCGAAGTTTTGTTGCATTTGGACTCCGTCTGATATTGATTTCCTGCGATGTAAAAAACATGCAGAAAATAGCAACTGGCACTTGGCACTATGTCAATAGGTTAGTACCAAAAAATGGTATAAAATGATTATAAAACATCCAAGATTGATAATATAACAGCATGGAACAATCAAAAATTATAGATACGTTGGAGACGTATCAGCATCCCCAAGCTTAACTCCTACTCGTCCTCAAGTAGGTAAGTGATAAAAACAGAATTTTTGATGTGGAATGCTGCCTATCATATCATATTCTTGTCTTTATAGCATGGACAATTGGACTTTTAAGTGATTCAAAGCAATAGTCTAGTTTTGACATGATAATTTAAATACTCAAGCATATCAACAAGCAACCATGTCTTTCAAAATATCAACGCTAAATGAGTTATCCCTAGCCCATCATGCTCAACCATTGATTCATGAATCACACTCGCATATTAACTACATCCAATACTCAAGTATGATCATATTGCCTCCTAGTTGGTGCTTTTGTAAGAGAAGATGGAGACTAAAATTCAAAATAAAAATTGCATAAAGTAAAAGAAAGGCCCTTCGCAGAGGGAAGTAGGGATTTGTAGAGGTACCAAGGCTCAAAGCAAAAAATTTAGAGATAAAAACATTTTGGGAGGTGTATCAATCCCACCAACGAAAACGACTTAGAGTTCCCAACACTTTCCATGCTAGATATATCATAGGCGGTTCCCAAATAGAAAATAAAGTTTATTCATTTTTCCACCATACTTTCACTTTCCATGGCTAGCCGTATCCATGGTTACCCTCCATACCAACACTTTCCAAGGAATTTATTATTTGGCAACATAAAGTAAATTCATTTTTTTCATTTCGGGCCTGGGCATCCCTAAAACCTTTGCCTTACTCTCGTGCAATGACAAGTGAATAAACTCATCGTGAGAATAACACATCCAGCATGGAAAATATTAGCCACCCCTCACCGCTCCGCGAGCGAAAAGAACACACAAAAGAGAAGTTTATTTTGAAAATTAGAGATGGCACATGAAAATTTGCTTAGAACGGCAAAAGAATACCGCATAGGTATATATAGTGGACTCATGTGGCAAAACTAGTTTAAAGGATTTTGGATGCACAAGTAGAGATCATACTTAGTGCAAAATGAAGGCTAGCAAAAGATTGAGAAGCGACCAACCAAGAAACGGATAATCTCATAAGCAAGCATTAAGCATAATTAACACTGAATAATGCACCACAAGTAGGATATAATTTCATTGCATAACTATTGACTTTTGTGCTTGCATAGGGAATCACAAACCTTAACACTAATATTCTTACTAAAGCATAATTACTCATCAACATAACTCACATATCACATCATCATATCTCAAAACTATTACTAAGAATCAAGTTTATTTTGTCCAGTGATCTTCATGAAAGTTTTTATTATATCCTTCTTGGACATCTATCACTTTGGGACTAATTTTCATGTGTTGCTTTTCATAAGCTCAAACAAATATAAGTGAAGATCATGATCATACTTTTTCATTCTTTCTCTAAAAATAATTTAAGTGAATCAAGAGAGCATTTCTTCAAAAATACTAAAGCACACCATGCTCAAAAAGATATAAGTGAAGCACTAGAGAAGTCCATAGCTCATAAAAATTTAAGTGAAGCAAAGAGAGCAATTCTAACAAGTCATGACATAATTTTGGCTCTCTCAAATAGGTGTGTCCAGCAAGGGATCAAGACTTAAAACACAAAATAAAACAAGCAAATACTCATATCATACATGACGCTCCAAGCAAAACACATATTATGTGACGAATAAAATATAGCTTCGAGTAAAATACCGATGGTCGTTAGAAGAAAGAGGCGATGCCACTCGGGGGCATCCCCAAGCTTAGTTGGTTGCTCATTTTTGGATAATATCTTGGGATGCTGGGGCATCCCCAAGCTTAGGCTCTTCTATCCTTTATTCCTTCATCCATCGTAAGATAACCCAAAACTTGAAAACTTCAATCACACAAAACTCAACAAAACCTTTGTGAGATCCGTTAGTAAAAGAAAGAAAATCACTACTATATGTATTGTACCAAACCAATTCATATTTTGTTTTTGCATTATATCTACTTTATTCCAACTTTTCTATGGCAAAAACTCATCAAAGAAAACCATAGAGCCATCAAAATAATCACACAACGCAAAGAAAACAGAATCTGTCAAAACAGAACAGTGTGTAGCAATCTGACTATTTCGAAAACTTCTGGACCTCAAAAAATCCTGAAAAACTAGGACGACCTGGGTAATTTGTATATTAATCTTATGCAAAAAGAATTGGCATTTTATCACGCTCTGGTAAAAAATGAGAATTGTTTTCATGAGAGCAAAAGTTTCTGTTTTTCAGTAAGATCAAACAACTATCACCCAAGAAGATCCTATCGGTTCTACTTGGCACAAACACTAACTAAAACACAAAAAACACAATCATAACAGTAGCATAATTTTTCTAACACTCAAGAATAGAAAGCAAAAAGCAAAAATAAATTTTATTCATTGGGCTGCCTCCCAACAAGCGCTATAGTTTTACGCCCTTAGCTAGGCATAAGATTTCAATGATGCTCACATGAAAGATAGTAATTGAAACACAAAGAGAGCATCATGTAGCATGTGAAAACACATTTACTTCTAACATACTTCCTATGCATAGGCATTTTATAAGCAAACAAATTATCAAAACAAGCAAAGACTGGCATATGCAAGGAAGAAGAATAAAACATAGACAATCTCAACATAAAGAGAGGTAGTTTTGTAGCATGAAAATTTCTACAACCATATTTCCCTCTCTCATAATAGTTATATGTGGGATCATATTCAAATTCAACAATATAGCTATCACATAACATATTCTCTATATGATCCACATGCATGCAACGTTGACACTCTTCCAAAATAGTGGGATTATCATCAAATAAAGTCATGACCTCTCCAAACCCACTTTCATCAAAAAATTCATAAGACTGAACACTCACCAAATATGTGGGATTATTTTTACCTAAAGTTGACTCTCTTTCAAACCCACTTTTAATATTATCGCAAGCATATTCATCATGAGGTTTAAATAAATTTTTAAGATCATAAGAATCATTATCACCCCAATCATGACAAAACAAAACAAGCATCCCCAAGCTTGGGGTTTTGCATATCACTAACAATATTGACATTAATAGAATTACAATAACATCATTGCAATCATGTTTTTCATTCAAGGAGCTATCACGAATCACTTCATAAATTTCTTTGTTTAACACTTCATCACAATTTTCAGATTCACGAATCTCAAGCAAAACTTCATAGAGATATGCACTCAATTCACTAGCAATTGGTTCATCATAATTGGATCTTTTAAAAAGATTAGCAAGTGTATGAGGATCCATATCAATAGATTTTTAGCAAGCGAAGATGCAAGCAAATAAAAGGCACATGGTAACACAAGCAAACATGAGATCTGATGAGAAAAAGGCGAATGGAAAAGAGGGCCGAATAAAACGGCAAATTTTTGTGGAGTGGGGGAGAGGAAAACGAGAGGCAAATGGCAAATAATGTAAATTGCGAGGAGATGCGATTTATGATTAGGAACCTGGTATATGTTGAAGATCCTCCCCGGCAACGGCACCAGAAATTCCTTTTGATGTCGCTTGAAGCTACGTTGGCATTTCCCCAAAGAGGAAGGGATGATGCAGCACAACGGCAGTAGGTATTTTCCTCATATATGAAACCAAGGTTATCGAACCAGTAGGAGAACCAAGCAACACAACGTAAATAGCCCCTGCACACAGATAACAAATCCTCGCAACCCGACGTGTTAAAGGGGTTGTCAATCCCTTCCGGGGTACGGCGCCTCAAGATAGGCAAACATACGTGAGATAAATTGTAGTAGATTGATAGATCGAACGCCAAATAAATAAATAGAAATAAAATGCAGCAAGGTATTTTTGTATTTTTGGTTAAATAGATCTAAAAACAAATGCAAGGAAAATTAGATCGCAAAGGCAAATATATGAGAAAGAGACCCGGGGGCCGTAGGTTTCACTAGTGGCTTCTCTCGAGAAAAATAGCAAACGGTGGGTGAAAAAATTACTGTTGGGCAATTGATAGAACTTCAAATACTCATGACGATATCCAGGCAATGATCATCACGTCCAAGATTAGTAGACCAACTCCTGCCTGCTTCTACTACTATTACTCCACACATCGACCGCTATCCAGCATGCATCTAGTGTATTAAGTTCATGGAAAAACGAAGTAATGCAATAAGAACGATGACATGATGTAGACAAGATCTATCTGTGTAGAGATTGACCCCGTCATTTTATCCTTAGTAGCAACGATACATACGTGTCGGTTCCCTTTCTGTCACTGGGATCAAGCACCGTAAGATCGAACCCACTACAAAGCACATCTTCCCATTGCAAGATAAATAGATCAAGTTGGCCAAACAAAACCCAAATATCGGAGAAGAAATACGAGGCTATAAGAGATCATGCATAAAAGGGATCAAAGAAACTCAAATACTTTCATGGATATAAAAAGATAGATCTGATCATAAACTCAAAGTTCGTCGATCCCAACAAACACACCGCAAAAGAGTTACATCATATGGATCTCCAAGAGACCATTGTATTGAGAATTCAGAGAGAGAGATGAAGCCATCTAGCTACTAACTACGGACCCGAAGGTCTACAAAGAACTACTCACGCATCATCGGAGAGGCACCAATGGAGGTGGTGAACCCCATCCGAGATGGTGTCTAGATTGGATCTGGTGGTTCTGGACTCTGCGGCGGCTGGATGAATATTTCGTCGACTCCCCTAGGGTTTTGGGAATGTTTGGGTATTTATAGAGCAAAGAGGCGGTCCGGGGGGCACCCGAGGGGGGCACAACCCACCAGGGCGCGCCTGGGCCTCCTGGCGTGCCCTGGTGGGTTGTACCCCCCTCGAGGCACCCCCAGGCGCAGCGAGGGCCCATTATGTTCCTTCTGGTCCAAAAAAATCTCCGCGAAGTTTCGTCGCATTTGGACTTCATCTGATATTGATTTCCTGCAATGTAAAAAACATGCAGAAAGCATCAACTGGCACTTGGCACTATGTCAATAGGTTAGTACCAAAAAATGATATAAAATGATTATAAAACATCCAAGATTGATAATATAACAGCATGGAACAATCAAAAATTATAGATATGTTGGAGACATATCATGTCCCCACGATTCCAAAAACTTTATGTGATGTGCTAGGTTTCCGTGAATTTGATGATTGTTTTTTAAATTTGCATCTTGCGGATTCCACTATTAAGAAACCTATGGGAAGGATTAATGATGTTCTTATTGTTGCAAATAGGAATTATGTGCCCGTAGATTTCATTGTTCTTGATATAGATTGCAATCATACATGTCGTATTATTCTTGGTAGACCTTTCCTTAGAACGCTTGGTGCAATTATTGATATGAAAGAAGGAAACATTAGATTTCAATCTCCGTTATGGAAGGGCATGGAACACTTTCCTAGAAAGAAAAATAAATTGCCATATGAATCTATTATGAGAGCTACTTATGGATTGCATACCAAAGATGACAATACCTAGATCTATTCTTGTTTTTATGCCTAGCTAGGGGCGTTAAACAATAAAGCTTGTTGGGAGGCAACCCAATTTTATTTTTATGCTTTTTGTTTTACTACTGTTCTCGAATAAATTATACATTATTACCTCTGTAGTAATTGTGTTTTGGTGTTTTAATTAGTGTTTGTGCCAAGTAAGACCTTTAGGATGGCTTACGGTGATAGTTCATTTGATCTTGCTGAAAAAAAGAAACTTTTGCGCTCAGTCCCAGAATTATTAAAAATAACAGAAGCGTGATAAAATACGGATTGTTTTTTCAGAAGATTAATAAACAAATTGCCCCCATTGTCCTAATTTTTTAGAATTTTCGGAGTTACAGAAGTATTCGAGAGTTACAGATTACTACAGACTGTTCTGTTTTTGCCAGATTCTGTTTTCTATGTGTTGTTTGCTTATTTTGATGAATCTATGGGTAGTATTGGTGGGTATGAACCATGTAAAAGTTGGAATACATTAGATATTTCACCAATATAAATAGAGAATGAGTTCACAACAGTATCAAAAGAGGTGATTTATTTTCTTATACTAACGGAGCTTATGAGATTTTTCTGTTGAGTTTTGTGTTGTGAAGTTTTCAAGTTTTGGGTAAGGATTTGATGGACTATGAAATAAGGAGTGGCAAGAGCCTAAGCTTGGGGATTCCCAAGGCACCCCAAGGTAATATTCAAGGACAACCAAGATACTAAGCTTGGGGGTGCCCAGAAAGGCATCCCCTCTTTCGTCTTCGTCTATCGGTAACTTTACTTGAGGCTATATTTTTATTCACCACATGATATGTGTTTTGCTTGGAGCATCTTATATGATTTGAGTCTTTGATTTTTAGTTTTCCACAACCATCCTTTCTGTACACACCTTTTTAGAGGGACATGCATGAATCGTGATTTATTAGAATACTTTATGTGCTTCACTTATATCTTTTGAGCTAGGCAATTTTGCTCTAGTGCTTCACTTATATCTTTTTAGAGCACGGTGGTGGTTTTATTTTATAGAAATAGTTGAACTCTCATGCTTCACTTATATTATTTTGAGAGTCTTTAAACAGCATGGTAATTTGCTTTGGTTATAAATTTAGTCCTAATATGATAGGCATCCAAGAGGGATATAATAAAAACTTTCATATAAAGTGCATTGAATACTATGAGAAGTTTGATTCCTTATGATTGTTTTGAGATATAGAGATGTTAATATTAGAGTCATGCTAGTGAGTAATTGTAAACTAGATGATTCCCCGCGCGTTGCAGCGGGAATCAGTAGCTCAAAATTTCTTGAATTGCGATTAAGAGCATATGACACTATTAAGCAAATCAATCATCGATGTGAATAACAGTGACTCTTTAATGTTTTTATTTCATAAAAAGGAAAAGGGAAAATAGTGCTTCCATCACTGGATATTTATGTGAAAGTGAGCACGTGGTTTACAATAGAATCCACACGATAAAAACGATTAGAAGCTATTAGCAGTATATATTTTGTAAGATTTTTTAGAATAACACATCTTTAATATCTTGTAGAATAGAATTGCAGAACATTAACCAAAAGAATTATCAGCAAGAAAACAGTATTGGGCAGATAATCAAATCTATTGATTCTCTTACGGACACCTTCGTTCAGTCTAAAATGTTATAATAGTCCACAACCAGTATGGTTAGATAAAGAATTATAATCTTCAGCAGTGTGATATATATTAGGTCTTCTTGCATAAAGAAGCTAGCCTGCCATTTTGGAAAGCAGTATGATGGCATGCCATGGAGCAAATAAAATCTCATAATCACCCTACAGGGTTTTATATATGAAATCATCAAATGAGGGAAAAATATTCTTTGTTCTACACTTACACCAGCGTGAGATGACGATTGTAAGTATTTTTTTCAATTGAATTGCAATGTATTAGGAGGCAAAAAGAGGTAACTTTTATTCAATTGAATTGCAATTTATTCGAGTATGAAAAACCTAAATCACAGCCCTACAATAAACCAATGGTCAGAACCCTACAGAGCACATACCTTCCGAGCAGCAATAATCGGTGGAATAGTGGCGGCGAGCGGCACAACAGCCGCTGTGGCTGGAGATGACAGAATGTTGTTCTGGAGGCGCGTCGGGTTGACGACCAGCTCGCCCGCAGGGTGATAGCATCGCTGACATGCTCAGGAGCTTGCCGCATCCACCAACGACATCCATGCCCTTGCACACGTCCATGGCGTCAGGGGCAGTGTCTTACGCCGATCAGTAGATATATGAGGGAGCGACTGCAGTCAGGCCAGATGAACTCCGTCGAACCTCCTTATGCCTCCAACGCTGGTTTGCACCCCACACAGCGTACCTCCAACACCTCCGCGAGATTCTTCGCAAAAAAGAAAAGAAAAAACACCTCCGCGAGATGTACGGCCGCGGTGTCGTGTCTAGTAGAGATGGCGTCATCATCTTCTAGTTAGGCGTGATTGCAACATCCTCAATCTAGCTCTTCCATCCATATTAACTGACTGATCATGCTCTTTTTTACTGAAATTAAAGAGGGAGAAGTAGAAGTAGATGGAAAGTTCAGGAAGACATAGGGAGTTAGGAGCTCGTCTCACCTGATTAATCTGCAACATGCCCTGCTATTGATCTTGACTTCTTCCTCCTGCCACCGATGGTGTTTTGGATCGATTTTGATTGCTTGGACATAGGGGTTGCCACCTGAGCAGTGTTGCGGTGCTGGTCTGTGTTGAACCTTAATTTCAATATCCATGCCGGTGACGTTCCACAATCCTCAGGGTGGATTTGGAAGAGAGAGAGAGAGGCTCACGAAAGGATCATCAAAGCTGAGGAAACTGAAGGGGGAGGAAGAGCAAAAGATGAGCCGTTGGGAGAGAAGACAAGCGTGACAATAATGGGCCTAGATTGTTCGCTTTGTACAGTCTATGTCAAGGCAAAGCCGTGAGGCAAATACATGTGCTGCTTCTAAAAAATATATATTTAGAAAAAGCTAATGTGGCATGTTGATGAGGTGGATAGGCTGCATGTCAAGAGAAATAAGATAGTGGGGATGAACTATTTACGTATTATATATCTGAGAAATACTTTTGTTAAAGTTTGTGATTCTCGTAGCATGCACGTATGGTGAACCGTTATGTGATGAAGTTGGAGCATGATTTATTTATTGATTGTCTTCATTATGAGTGGCGATCGGGGACGAGTGATGATCTTTTCCTACCAGTCTATCCCCCTAGGAGCATGCGCGTAGTACTTCGTTTCGATAACTAATAGATTTTTGCAATAAGTATGTGAGTTCTTTATGACTAATGATGAGTCCATGGATTATACACACTCTCACCCTTCCACCATTGCTAGCCTCTCTAGTGCCGCGCAACTTTTGCCCGTACCATGCACCCACCATATACCTTCCTCAAAACAGCCACCACACCTACCTATTATGGCATTTCCATAGCCATTCCGAGATATATTGCCATGCAACTTTCCACCGTTTCGTTTATTATGACACGTTTCATCATTGTCATATTGCTTTGCATGATCATGTAGTTGACATTGTATTTGTGGCAAAGCCACCGTTCATAATTCTTTCATACATGTCACTCTTGATTCATTGCACATCCTGGTACATCGCCAGAGGCATTCATATAGAGTCATATTTTTTTAAGTATCGAGTTGTAATTAAATAAAAGTATGATGATCTTCATTATTAGAGCATTGTCCCATGTGAGGAAAGGATGATGGAGACTATGATTCTCCCACAAGTCGGGTTGAGACTCCGGACAAAAAAAAGAGGCCAAAAATTTGATAACCCACAAGTATAGGGGATCGCAACAGTTTTCGAGGGTAGAGTGTTCAACCCAAATTTATAGATTCGACACAAGGGGAGCCAAAGAACATTTGAAGGTATTAGCAGCTGAGTTGTCAATTCAACCACACCTGGAGATTAATTATCTGCAGCAAAGTGATCAGTAGCAAAGTAGTTTGATAGTTTTGATAATAGTGATAGTAGCAACGGTAACGGTAACAGTGATAGCAGTAATTTTGTAGCAAGTGTAACAGTAACGATAGTAGTAGTAACTTAGCAGAAACAATATAAGATAAATTCGTACGCATTGGATCGGTGACTTGTTGGATGATATTCATCATGAGACAGTTATAACCTAGGGCGATACGGCACTAGCTCCAGTTCATCAATATAATGTAGGCATGTATTCCGTAAATAGTCATACGAGCTTATGGAAAGAACTTGCATGACATCTTTTGTCCTACCCTCCCGTGGCAGCGGGGTCCATATTGGAAACTAAGGGATATTAAGGCCTCCTTTTAATAGAGAACCGGAACAAAGCATTAACACATAGTGAATACATGAACTCCTCAAACTACAGTCATCACCGGGAGTGGTCCCGCCTATTGTCACTCCGGGGTTGCCGAATCATAACACGTAGTAGGTGACTATAACTTGCAAGATCGGATCTAAAACATGGATATAATGATGATAACATAAACGGTTCAGATCTGAGTTCATGGCACCCGGGCCCAAAGTGACAAGCATTAAGCATGGCAAAGTCATAGCAACATCAATCTTAGAACATAGTGGATACTAGGAATCAAGCCCTATCAAAACTAACTCGATTACATGATGAATCTCATCCAACTCCTCACCGACCAGCAAACCTATGAAGGAATTACTCACTCCCGGTGGGGAGCATCATGGAATTGGCGATGGAGAAGGGTTGGTGATGACGAAGAACGAAGACCCCCCTCTCCGGAGCCCCAAATGGACTCTAGATCTGGCCTCCCGATGAAGAACAGGAGGTGACGGCGGCTTCATCTCGTGGATCACGATAATTCTTTCTCCCTGATTTTTTTCTGGAAAAATAGGGTTTTATAGCGTCGGTTTCAGGGTCTGTGGGGCCACTAGGTGGGGACAACCCACCTGGGCGTGCCAAGAGAGGGGGGCGCCCCATGGTGGGTTGTGCCCACCCAGGGGCCCCTCTCCGGTAGGTCTTGGCTCCAGAAATTCTTATTTATTATATAAAAATTCCTCGCAAAGTTTCGTTCCATTCCGAGAACTTTTATTTCTGCACAAAAACAACACCATGGTAGTTCTGCTGAAAACAAGGTCAGTCCGGGGTTAGTTTCATTCAAATCATGAAAATTAGAGTCCAAAACAAGAGGAAAAGCGTTAGGAAAAGTAGATACGTTGGAGACGTATCAAAAATGAGAGAAGACCCAAATAAAAAAATGAGAGAAAAGAGAGAAGGGACAATGTTACTAACCATTTACCACACTTGTGCTTCAAACTAGCACCATGACCTTCATGATAGAGAGTCTCCTATGTTGTCACTTTCATATACTAGTGGGAATTTTTCATTATAGAACTTGGCTTGTATATTCCAATGATGGCCTTCCTCAAATTTCCCTAGGTCTTCGTGAGCAAGCGAGTTGGATGCACACCCACTTAGTTTTCTTTTGAGCTTTCATAAACTTATAGCTCTAGTGCATCCGTTGCATGGCAATCCCTACCCACTCACATTGATATCTATTAATGGGCATCTCCATAGCCCATTGATACGCCTAGTTGATGTGAGACTATCTCCTTATTTTTGTCTTCTCCACAACCACCATATTCTAATCCACCTATAGTGTTATGTCCATGGCTCACGCTCATGTATTGCGTGAAAGTTGAAAAAGTTTGAGAACATCAAAAGTATGAAACAATTGCTTGGCTTGTCATCGGGGTTGTGCATGATTTAAATATTTTGTGTGATGAAGATGGAGCATAGCCAGACTATATGATTTTGTAGGGATAAGCTTTCTTTGGCCATGTTATTTTGAGAAGACATAATTGCCTTGTTAGTATGCTTGAAGTATTATTGTTTTTATGTCAATATTAAGCTTTTGTTTTGAATCTTATGGATCTGAACATTCATGCCACAATAAAGAAAATTACTCGGATAAATATGTTGCGTAGCATTCCACATCAAAAATTCTGTTTTTATCATTTACCTACTCGAGGACGGGCAGGAATTAAGCTTGGGGATGCTTGATACGTCTCCAACGTATCTATAATTTTTTATTGTTCCATGCTATTATATTATTTGTTTTGGATGTTTTATATGCGTTAATATGCTATTTTATATTATTTTTGGGACTAACCTATTAACCTAGAGCCCAGTGCCAGTTTTTTTTCCTTGTTTTGGAGTTTCGCAGAAAAGGAATACCAAACGGAGTCCAAACCGAATAAAACCTTCGCGATGATTTTTCTTGGACCAGAAGACAACCAGGAGACTTGGAGATGAAGTCGGAGGAGCCGCGAGGCGGCCACAAGGACTGAGGGCGTGCCCCCACCCTTGTGGTCCCCCCGTGACCCTCCTGACCTAATTCTTTCGCCTATATATTCCCAAATATCCCCTAACCACCAGAGGCATCCACGAAAACACTTTTCCACCGCCGCAACCTTCTGTACCCGTGAGATCCCATCTGGGGACCTTTTTCGGCACCCTGCCGGAGGGGGATTCGATCACGGAGGGCTTCTACATCAACTCTATTGCCCTTCCGATGAAGACTGAGTAGTTTACCATAGACCTATGGGTCCATAGCTAGTAGCTAGATGGCTTCTTCTCTCTCTTTGATTCTCAATACCATGTTGTCCTCGATGTTCTTGGAGATCTATTCGATGTAATACTTTTTTGCGGTGTGTTCGCCGAGATCCGATGAATTGTGGATTTATAATCAGCTTATCTATGAATATTATTTGAATCTTCTCTGAATTCTTTTATGCATGATTTGATATATTTTTAATTCTCTTCGAACTATCGGTTTGGTTTGTCCAACTAGATTGGTTTTTCTTGCAATGGGAGTAGTGCTTAGCTTTGGGTTCAATCTTGCGGTGTCCTTTCCCAATGACAGTAGGGGCAGCAAGGCACATATTGTATTGTTGTCATCGAGGATAAAAAGATGGGGTTTTCATCATATTGCTTGAGTTAATTCCTCTACATCATGTCATCTTACTTAATGCGTTACTCTGTTCTTCATGAACTTAATACTCTAGATGCAGGCAGGAGTCGGTCGATGTGTGGAGTAATATTAGTAGATGCAGAATCATTTCGGTCTACTTGACACGAACGTGATGTCTATATTCATGATCATTGCCTTAGATATCGTCATAATTATGCGCTTTTCTATCAATTGGTCGGCAGTAATTTGTTCACCCACCGTATTATTTTCTATCTTGAGAGAAGCCTCTAGTGAAACCTATGACCTCCGGGTCTATTTTCCACCATATAAGTTTCCGATCTATTTTCCATCATATTAGTTTCCGATCTATTTTCCATCATATTAGTTTCCGATCTACTATTTTGCAATCTTTTACTTTCCAATCTATAAACCAAAAATACCAAAAATATTTACTTTACCGTTTATCTATCTCTATGAGATCTCACTTTTGCAAGTAACCGTGAAGGGATTGAAAACCCCTTTATCGCGTTGGGTGCAATTTGTTTGATTTTTTGTGCAGGTATTAGGTGATTTGTGCATTGTCTCCTACTAGATTGATACCTTGGTTCTCAAACTGAGGGAAATACTTATCTCTACTTTGCTGCATCACCCTTTCCTCTTCAAGGGAAAAATCAATGCAAGCTCAAGAAGTAGCAAGTCTCTTGTCTCCCCAACACACCAAATACAATGGTAAATTGTATAGGTGCACTAGTTCGGCGAAGAGATGGTGATACAAGTGTAGTAATGATAGTAGATATTGATTTTTGTGATAGTAATAATAAAAAACAGAAGGGTAACGAGTAACAAAAGTGAGCACAAATGGTATTGCAATGCTTGAAAATGAGGCCTAGGGTTCGTACTTTCGCTAGTAATCTCTCAACAATGCTAATATAATTGGACCATATAACCATCCCTCACGTACGATGAAGTACCACTCCAAAGTTCTTATCTAGCGGAGAACATAAGAAGAAATTGTTTCTAGGGTTCGAAACCACCTCAAGGCTATTCTTTCCGATCAATCTATCCTAGAGTTCGTACTAAAATAACACCAAGCTATTCTTTCCGATTGATCTAACCAAGAGTTCTTACTAAAATAACACCATATGATACACATCAACCAACTCTAATGTCACTTAGATACTCCAATGTCACCGCGAGTATCCGTGAGTTGATTATACGACATGCATCAAACAATTTCAGATTCATAATACTCAATCCAACACAAAGAACCTCAAAGAGTGCCCCAAGATTTCTACCGGAGAAGAGAAGACGAGAATGTGCATCAACCCCTACGCATAGATTACCCCAATGTCACCTCGGGAATCCGTGAGTTGAGTGCCAAAACACATATCAAGTGAATCAATATGATACCCCATTGACACCACGGGTATTCATAGCAAGACATACATAAAGTGTTCTCACATCCATAAAATTATTCAATCCGATAAGAACGAAATCTCAAAGGGAAAACTCAATTAACAACAAGATAGAGAGGGGAAAACACCATATGATCCAACTATATTAACGAAGCCCGCGATACATCAAGATCGTGACATCTCAAGAACACGAGAGAGAGAGAGAGAGAGATTAAACACATAGCTACTGGTACAAACCCTCAACCCCGAGGGTGGACTACTCCCTCCTCATCATGGTGACCATAGGGATGATGGAGATGGCCTTCGTGATGATTTCCCCCTCCAGCGGAGTGCCGGAACAGGGTCTAGATTGGTTTTTCGTGGCTACAGAGGCTTGCAGCAGTGGAACTTCTGATCTTTTGACTCCTCTTGGTTTTTGGAATATTTGGAAATTTATAGGGCGAAGAGGCGGTGCGGGAGGCCACCGAGGTGGGCACAACCCACCTGGGCGCCCTGGGCCTCCAGGCGCGCCCTGGTGGGTTGTGCCCCCCTCGGGACTCCCCTCTAGCACTTCTTTGGCCCACTGGATGTCTTCTGGTCCAAAAAAATCTCTAAAATTTTCGTTGCGTTTGGACCCCGTTTGGTATTGATTTTCTGCGAAGTAAAAAAAAGCAAAAAGCAGCAACTGGCACTGGGCACTATGTCTATAGGTTAGTCTCAAAAAATGATATAAAGTTGCTATAAAATGATTGTAAAACATCGAAGAATGATGATATAATAGCATGAATACTTCATAAATTATAGATATACATTGGATACGTATCAGCATCCCCAAGCTTAATTCCTACTCGTCATAGGTAAATGATAAAAGAAATAATTTATGAAGTGTGAATGCTAGCAAAGTGCATAAGTTTGATCAATGATAATTTCAAACACTTTTCCTAGCATCATAACAGCAATTCTTTCTCATAAAACTTCTCATGTTAAAGTAGCAACCAATTCACATGTTAAGGTTCAAACAATGAATTCTCTTGAAACTCAACAACCTATATTCTTAGTCACCAAACAATTGCAATTCAACTTATTCAACAGAGTCTAAGTAAGAGCTCCACATACTCAATCATCATATAGTCTTCTATGATTGCTAGTACTCAAATCATATTCTTAGAACAAATGGCATCCATCGAACACATAGAAAGATAGGGGCTTAATGTTTCGCCTCCCAACTCATTTATCATAGAGATAATTGTCAACAATAACAATTCATGATCAAATATATTTGACTGGTCATATGTGCCTAGATCTTTCCCCACCACATGATGCTTGCCAACCAGAGAATAATTGAGGTTGAAATGAGAATGCATATATTGAATCTTGCATAAAAGTAAATACTGAAAACTAAAATATAGGCCCTTCGCAAAGGGAAGCAGAGGTTGTGATGCACTTTTTATTTGGATGCCCAAGCTCTTAATGCAAAGGAACGTCATGTTATATTGCCCCTTATGATAGCAACCTTTATTATGCAGTCTGTCGCTTTTATTACTTTGCCATCACAAGTTCGTACAACACTCAATTTTCCCTTACAATAAAAGATCAAACATATTTAGGAGCAATTTTTATTACTTTATGCACCGATGAAAACTTACTTAAAGGATCTTATTCAGTCCATAGGTAGGTATGGTGGACACTCATGGCAAAAAACTGGGTTTAAGGGTTTTTGGATGCACAAGTAGTATCTCTACTTAGTACGAATTTTTGGCTAGCAAAAGATCCTAAGCAAACACCACATGTTGGAGGATCCATAACAATATAAATTCTATGCAAATATACACAACCATAACTCATTACGTTGTCTTCCTTGTCCAACTTCAACTAATTTTCTCAAGTTTGAAAATAATTAATGGGTATTCACAATCATAGAAGATTTCCAAGATAATATATTTGCATGTGAAAGTTCTCTTCCTCATACTAATCATTCATGAATTGCTTGTATGACCAATATTGTGATGACCAGGCTTCAAAAGATTTCACTTTTTGAACCCAATGTGAAGCTACCACTAGGCATGATATGAACATATAACTTCAACTTCATGACATTCAATTCATTCAACAATTTACTCATAGGATATAAGTGAAGCATGAGAGTAAATGACAAACTACTCCAAAAAGATATAAGTGAAGATCAAATGAGTAGTTAAGTAAATGGGTAGCTAATTGAGGACTCTCTCTTATTTAAAACTTTCAGATCTAATTACTTTATTAAAAAGCAAGCAAAACAAAAAAAAATGTCATTCTAAGAATAGCACAACTCATGTGAAGAAGCAAAAAGCTTAGGCTCAACCGATACTAGCCGATAATTGTTAAAGAAGAAAGGTGGGATGCCTACCGGGGCATCCCCAAGCTTAGATGCTTGAGACTTATTGGAATATTATCTTGGGATGCCTTGGGAATCCCCAATCTTGAGCTTTTGTGTCTCCTTAATTCCTTTTATATCACGGTTTCCCTAAATCTTAAAAACTTCATCCACACAAAACTCAACAAGAACTCGTGAGGTAAGTTAGTATAAATCAATGCAAAACCCTTATCATTCTCTACTGTAGAAAATCACTAAAATTATTATTCAACATTGCATACTAAATGCGTCTGCATATTTAATACTCCTATCCTCAAATAGAATCATTAAACAAGCAAACATATGTAAACAATGCAAACATAACAGCAATCTGTCAAAACAGTACAGTCTGTAAAGAATGCAAGAATATCAATACTTCTTTAACACCAAAAATTCTGAAAATTACCAAACTGTAGAAAATTTATCATAGCTTATTGTGCAAAAAGTTTCAACATTTTATCACATTCTGAATTTTCTCGGGAATTTTTGGAACAGCGATAAACTTTCTGTTTTGAAATAGCAACTCATAGACTTGCAAAATAAGCATGGTAAAGGCTATCCTTGACATTTTTATTGAAATAAAAGATGCAAAACATTATTATAAATAATATAAATCAAATACTAATAAAATAAAATGACTCTCCAAGCAAAACTCATATCATGTGACAAATGAAAATATAGCTCCAAGTAAGGTTACCAATAATGTTGGGGACGAAAGAGGGGATGCCTTCCGGGGAATCCCCAAGATTAGTTGCTTGGATCTTCCTTGAATATTACCTTGGGGGTGCCTTGGGCATCCCCAATCTTAGGGTCTTGTCACTCCTTATTCTCCTCATATCGATATCTCACCCAAAACTTGAAAACTTCAATCAAACAAAACTTAATGGAACTTCGTGAGATAGGTTAGTGTGATAAAGAGCAAACCATTCACTTTGGTACTGTAAAAGACAAGACTCATAATTGTTCTCACACAATGCCTACTACACCTTATCATTTCCACAATTTATATTGAGGAATATAAGACATAGAAACTAGGAAGCAAGCAAACTATGCATTGAAAATAGAATCTGTCAAAAACAGAACAATCTGTAGTAATCTGTACTCTAACCATACTTATTTAACTCCAAAAATTCTGAAAATTTAGGAAAACTTAGGCAATTTTTATATAATTCATGTGTAAAAAATCCAGAACTTTATCATGTTACAGTAAATTTAAACAATTCTGTTACTGGAATCAAAAGTTTCTGTTTTTGCAGAGAATCAAATCAACTATCATCCACACTATCCCAAAGGCTTTACTTGGCACTTTATTCAAACAAAAGCTATAAAACATGATTACTACAGTAGCTTAATCATGTGAACACACAAAAACAGTAGGTAAAAGTGTTGGGTTGTCTCCCAACAAGCGCTTTTCTTTTATGCCTTTTAGCTAGGCATGATGATTCCAATGATGCCCACATAGAAGTAAAGAATTGAAACATAACGAGAGCATCATGAATAATAAGTACCTCTCTCATAATAATTTTCAATAGCATAATGAATGGATTCATCAATATAGCTATCACATAAAGCATTCTTTTCATGATCCAAAAGCATAGACCATTTATTACTCTCCACATAAGCAATTTTATTCTCATTCACAATAGTGGGAGTATCATATGAAACTCGAACACTACAAATTGTTTCCACATTAAGAGAGTAATGTTCAGTAAAAGGATATTCAAAATTATGACAATAATTATCACTACTTTTTATAACATAAGTATCATCACAATAATCATCATAAGTAGCAACTTTGTTCTCATCATAGTCAATTGAAACCTCTCCCGAAATAGTGGAATCATTACTAAATAAAATCATGACCTCTCCAAATCCAATTTTATCATTATAATAAGATTCAACACCCTCCAAAATAGTGGGATAAATATTATCTAAAGTTGACACTCTTCCAAACCCACTTTCATAAATATTGCAATCATCATAAATTGGAGACATGCAATCATCATAGCAAATTTGATCATTCAAAGTAGGGGTGCTAAAAAGGTCATCTTGATTAAGCATAACATCCCCAAGCTTGGGACAAACATTAATTGCAGCAAATAAATTCTCAAACATGTCATTTTCATCAAACATAGCATCTCCAAGCTTGTGGCTTGGCATATCATAAGCATAATCACTCTCATCATTAATAGTATGAATAACACCAATAGTATAAAAATTATTATCATCATAATTTCCCAAGTCAGTGCCAAAAAGATTTTCAAGATTATAAGAAGTATCATTATCTTCCCAATCATAATCATCACAACAAGCAATAGGCATAACAAAATCATCATCAATAGTTCTCTCAAAAATTGTGTCATAAGAAAAAGAAGCAATATCATCATCAAGTGCATCATATTCCACAATTATTTTTGATTATTTTCATGAGGCACAACAATAATAGGAGAAAAATTATTTGGGAGAGATACCTTTTTACCTCTAATCTTTCTTCTTTTCTTCTTTTCTTCTTTTTCACCACATCATGTGTGGGTTTAATTAATTTCTCCGAGCTTCTTATTAATGAGATTGGTTGAATAGGGAGCTCCTTCTCGTCACCTATTTCATCATGAGAAACAATAGGAGGGAAAGTAGAAATCTTTACCCTTTCATTAGTATTCCTTTTATATTCTATTGGTTTTCCCGTCTTTCTATAGTTGGCAATATAAGCATTCTCATTGCAATTTACCATACAAAACATATGGATTTCTTTCAAATTAGTTTCGGCACGGTTTGTGAA
Organism: Aegilops tauschii subsp. strangulata; assembly: GCF_002575655.3. Taxonomy (NCBI): domain Eukaryota; kingdom Viridiplantae; phylum Streptophyta; class Magnoliopsida; order Poales; family Poaceae; genus Aegilops; species Aegilops tauschii. The sequence continues at coordinate 113,875,403 of NC_053039.3, read as the reverse complement.
TATGAATGCTTCAAACCAACCATTTTTATGTGACAATTCTTCACACCCCAAAAATAAACAAAGTTCATTATAAAGTTCAAGGGTGATCAAGTTATTGCAATATTTGGACACGATTCGATCATGAAAAAGCATGCATTGGAAATTAACGTGACCAAATTTATTGCAAAGTTCACAAGTAATAGGATAAAGATAACATAATTTTGTAGCAAATCCATCTATCATCTTGAGAAAAAATTGGTTCTATCATGTTTATGCTTCTTACAAAATCTATCATCCCTATAAGGCATGTCTTCACAAAGTCTTTCCACTCCACAAAAACTGACATGCTTATAAGAAACATTTTTTTCATGACTTGTGCAATCATCATTAGCATTTTGGATATTCATAGAATTCATACTAACAACATTGCAATCATGCTCATCATTCATGCCAATCATTTTATTGAATTCTTCTTCTATCAATTGAGCACAATTTTCCGCTCCATCATTTTCAAGAAAGACATGATAAAGATGAATAATATGAGACCACCTCAATTCCATATTTTTGTAGTTTTCTTTTTATAAACCAAACTAGTGATAAAACAAGAAACTAAAAGATTCAATTGCAAGATCTAAAGATATACCTTCAAGCACTCGCCTCCCCGGCAACGGCGCCAGAAAAGAGCTTGATGTCTACTACGCAACTTTATTCTTGTAGACTCGTGTTGAACCTCCAAGCGCAGAGTTTTGTAGGACAGTAGCAATTTTCCCTCAAGTGGATGACCTAAGGTTTATCAATCCGTGGGAGTTGTAGGATGAAGATGGTCTCTCTCAAACAACCCTGCAACCAAATAACAACGAGTCTCTTGTGTCCCCAACACACCAAATACAATGGTAAATTGTATAGATGCACTAGTTCGGCGAAGAGATGGTGATATGAGTGTAGTAATGATAGTAGATATTGATTTTTGTGATAGTAACAATAAAAAATATCAAGGTAACGAGTCAAACAGTATTGCAATGCTTGAAAATGAGGCCTAGGGTCCGTATATTCGCTAGTGCAATCTCTCAACAATGCTAATATAATTGGATCATATAATCATCCCTCACATGCGATGAAGAATCACTCCTATGTTCTTATCTAGCGGAGAACATAAGAAGAAATCGTTTGTAGGGTACGAAACCACCTCAACACCTTGTTTGGATGTCTGTATTGGGGCCTCGAAATGGATTTGGTATTGCAAAATTACCAATTCAAGTGTTTGGCATGCAAACTGAAACAGCAGACGAAAACACATCGAATACAGAGATGAAATTGGTTCCACGCGCGGAGGCCTCCCATGTTTCGGAGCTGTCCGGCTCTGATTTGGCCTATAATCGACCTCCCGCAAAAGAAAATGATTCGCTTCTTCTGTTTCCCCCCGTTCCACCAACCCCGTGCGACACGACCTAGAAAGATAGCACCCAGAGGCCACCCCGACAACGGCGGTCAGGTACTCAGGTACCTCCCCTCGCCGGCCCTCCTCCTCCTCCCACTTCGGCCACTCTTCACTGCCACCGCAGCCCCTTCCACTCCTCACACGGTCGCGACATCTCCTTTGTCGTCCATCTCCTTCTCCCGCCATGGCATGGCCCGACTGTCCTCCGCTGCTCCTCCTCCTCGACCCCTGCTTCGGCCGTCGGCCCCCGGCGCCCCTCCTCCCATTGCGGCAGGACCCCCTCCTCCTCAGCTGCCGGACCACACCTCCTTAGCCACTGGATCCCCTCCTCCTATGGCCGCTAGATCCCCTCTTATTCCCTCGTTCTTCCCCTTCCCTAGCCGCCATTGGTCATGTTCTTCCTATTCCCATTGGTCAATTTAAGGTATGAACATGGTGAATTTGTGGTATACATGCACGTAACTGAACCATCTGTTTGTATGTATGCGCTACCAAATGTTGTTGCAGGTAGTAGGAGTTAACAACAGATCAATTTCTACGTCCACAACTTGATCTTTTTCCAAGAAGCGTTTGATCCGTATTCCTTGTTCTCCAGCAGCGAGATGAAGTGTTCGCTCTATCTGTCCGCTCATATCTAGCAATTTGTCTCATTGGTTGGATTAGACAAAATAAACGGGAAGCCAACATATACATATATATATGAATTCATTTTGATGTGCTAGCTTACAAACTCTGTATCTTTGAATTTCAGTACAAACAAGTGAAGTTGCGATTGAGCACATACAGCTGGCTTCAAGATCCATGATCTTACAGACTGTATATTGAATTTCATCTATGGTTTCTAATATGTGGCCAAAACTTATGGGCTTTATTGTTGTTGTTGTTGTTGTTGTTGTTTTGTTGTTGTTGTTGTTGTTGTTGTTGTTGTTGTTGTTGTGTCGATATTATTTCTTGTCGTCGTGGATTTCTAGAATATTTGATTTTCTTTTTTTCCATATAATGATCCAATTATAGTCACACATTGTAAAATTTTGTTTTGATGCATATACTAATGTTGCTATGCAATTCTATAGTTTGCCATCCAAACAAGATTCCGTATTGAAACCTCAGTAAAATTCCATGAGCCAATTCAGTTAACATCCAAACAACCGAATTCGTATTCATATCCATTACAGTTTCCTTGCTGAATTGGAATTGAAACAAATTCAATACGGAGGTCTCCAATACAGACATCCAAACACAGCGCAAAGCTATTCTTTTCGATCAATATATCCTAGAGTTCGTACTAAAATAACACCATGCTATTCTTTCCGATTGATCTAACCAAGAGTACGTACTAAAATAACACCATATGATACACATCAACCAACTCTAATGTCACCTAGATACTCCAATGTCACTGCGAGTATCCGTGAGTTGATTATACGATATGCATCAAACAATTTCAGATTCATAATACTCAATCCAACACAAAGAACCTCAAAGAGTGCCCCAAGATTTCTACCGGAGAAGCAAAGACGAGAACGTGCATCAACCCCTATGCATAGATTACCCTAATGTCACCTCGGGAATCCGCGAGTTGAGTGCCAAAACACATATCAAGTGAATCAATATGATATCCCATTGTCACCACGGGTATTCATAGCAAGACATACATAAAGTGTTCTCAAATCCATAAAAGTATTCAACCCATTAAGAACAAAATCTCAAAGGGAAAACTCAATTCGCAACAAGATAGAGAGGGGAAAGCACCATATGATCTAACTATATTAACAAAGCCCGCGATACATCAAGTTCGTGTCATCTCAAGAATATGAGAGAGAGAGAGATTAAACACATAGCTACTGGTACAAACCCTCAGCCCCGAGGGTGGACTACTCCCTCCTCATCATGGTGACCATAGGGATGACGGAGATGGCCTTCGTGATGATTTCCCCCTCCGGCGGAGTGCCGGAACAGGGTTGAGATTGGTTTTTCGTGGCTACAGAGGCTTGCAGCGGCGGAACTTCTGATCTTTCGACTCCTCTAGGTTTTTTGGAATATTTGGGAATTTATAGGGTGAAGAGGCAGTGCGGGAGACCACCGAGGGGGGCACAACCCACGTGGGCACGCCTGGGCTCGGGGATCCCCTCTGGCACTTCTTTGGACCACTGGATGTCTTCTGGTCCAAAAAAATCTCCAAAAAGTTCCGCTGCGTTTGGACTCCGTTTGGTATTGATTTTCTGCGAAGTAAAAAAACAAGCAAAAAACAACAACTGGCACTGGGCTCTATGTCAATCCGTTAGTCCCAAAAAATGATATAAAGTTGCTATAAAATGATTGTAAAACATTAAAGAATGATAATATAACAGCATGAATACTTCATAAATTATAGATACGTTGGAGACGTATCAGAAAGCCAATACTATTAAATGGGGGTGAGGTTTTGATCATGAGTCATTTGCTCAAGTGCTTGAAGATATTGCTCCAAAAAACCCCAACCACTCTCCCACATTCCCAACTGTCCAAAACCCTAAGTCCAAACTCGGTCCCACCGGATTGCTTCTATCTGGACCCACTGAGATGCATCAGATGGTGCCATAAGTCAAACCCTAGAAACTCAATATAACCGAGATGACATTCGGCCCCACCGAAGTGTAGTGACCAAGTTTTTGTACCTAGTCGACTTCATTTCAGAATCACCGAGATGAACCGATCAGAATTACTGAGATGAGGAATCTGCTTAGGTTATCACGTATCAACCTCATCGAGTTGATTCACCCGGTCCCACCAAAACGTCTAATGTTCGAATCTTTTGCATTGTTATGTCCCACCGAGATTTACTTTCGGTATCACCGCGTTGTGTATAAAGTTTGTAATGGCTAGATCTTTTGTGATGGCTATATATACCCCTCCATCACCACTCACTCTCGGAGAGGGCAACCAGGATGAAACTACACCTCCCATATCCATTTTCTGAGAGAGAACCACCTACACTTGTGTTGAGATCAAGGCATTCCAATCCAACCATTTGAATCTTGATTTCTAGCCTCCCCAAGTTGCTTTCCACTCCAATCCTTCTCCTACCCCAAGCCAAATCTGTGAGAGAGTGATTGAGTGTTGAGGAGACTATCTTTTGAAGCACAAGAGCGGGGAGTTCATCATCAACAACAACATCTATTACCTTTTGGAGTGGTGTCTCCTAGATTGGTTAGGTGTCACTTGGGAGCCTCCAAAATCATGTGGAGTTGAACCAAGGAGTTTGTAAGGGCAAGGAGATTGCCTACTTCATAAAGATCTACCCCGAGTGAGGCTAGTTTTTTGTGGGTGTAAGCCATGGTGGAATAGACAAGTTTGCTTATTTGTGGACCCTTCGTGGACTCGCCCAGCCGTTACCCTCCGTGGGTTGAAGTCTCCATCAACGTGGATGTACAATAACACCACATATCGGAACCACGCCAAAAATCTTCATGTCTTCATTGCGTTTGATATCTACGACCGCTCCTTTACATTCATATGCAAAGTCTTTATTTTCCGCTCCACAACTCTTAGACTTGCATGTGTAGGGTGTTGCTTGACTTGGTAGAATTGCTAAAATTTGCCTACAACTAAAATTGGGGAAAGGCTAGGTTTTTATTTAGTCAAGTAGTCTCTAATCATACCCCTCTAGACATACCTTTGATCCTACAAAGCCCTCAACTTCAAACCATATTGTTCCAAAGAAGATACGTGGGCTGCGACACCGTTTCTCTTCTCGAGAGGACAAAATTAGGGGGATATGGTCTGAGCCAATGCGCGTCTCAGCAATTAGATTGCACATCGAGAACAACATATCCCACTCCGACGACACAAAGACTCGATCCAGCACACTTTGGGCTGGATTGAGCTGTTTGTTAGTCCAGTGTAACGAGCCCCTACTCGCGCCACTTCCCTCAGAGCCATTGAGGCGATAGCGTTGTTGAACATGGCCACCCTAGGACAGTTGATGTTATTGTCTTCGTCCGTCCCCGAGCGGATCAAGTTGAAGTCCCCTCCCAGCACGATGGGAAGAGGTGCCGCATCGACCGCAATAACCTTGTCATGGATTTCCCCCAAGAAATCCGCCAATATAGCATGATCTGCAGGCCCGTATACTACCATAACCACCCACCTTCTAAGAGTAACACGGTGACGAATGTGGGTAGAAAGAAAAAAGGACCCCTCGTCCCAGGTAAGAACCTCGCAACAATCCTTGCTACACCCTAGTAGCAGGCCACCGGAGTGACCAATGGCCGAAACATTGCGCCAAACGTAACGTTCAAAAGGATAATCGAAATAAGATCAAGATGAGAGAATGAAGATTTGATCGTTTCCTCTAACGCAATGACATCTATCGCTTCATAACACATATAATCTTTTAACAACATCTTGCGATCTACGTGCCCCGAACCTGCGTATATTCCAAAATAGGGATTCAGTTGCGAATACAAACTCCTTGGAACTCACAACTTTTGCCACACGCCTCAACCGGCGAGGAGAGGGAGAGGTAGCAACCACAACCGCTAGCTCAGCCTCCACGCGCGCAGCTACGGGTGACACAAAATCCTCTAATTCCGCAGCCATCGCTGCCACTTTGGCCGATGCGGCCTCTGCTAAGGCCGCCTGCGCCATTTTCTTAGCACGAACAAGCGAGATAAGCTCGCTCGAAGAACACCCGCCCCCGGGAACAGCACCACAATCACCCAAAATCTCAAGCAAATGATCATCGATCAAGGCGTTAAAGATGGAGTAGCGACGATGGGTTACCTGAGAGTTCCAGAGGAAGCATTTTATTAGTTAAAACCATGATCAAAATATTATCTTAAAATAGAGAGGACTAGTAAACCAAAGTCGGTAGTACATGCAGCTCCTGCATGATTCGAGAAAAACCATTGAATGCCACTGGCCTAATTTTTCCATAAGAAAAATCAAAGTCAAAGCTGGACAGCTACGTAGTTGAGCCGTGGATCAGTCGGCAATCTCGGCCACTGCTCTTCTCAGTTTCTCACGGTGCCGCAGCTACTCCCGCCGTCAAAATAAAGCCACGCTTCCAAACGGTCGCCGCTCCCCGCCGCCGCCGCCGCCACCACCACGACCTCTTCGCCCATCGCATAAACGGGCGGCTCCCGCTCTCGGCTCCAGTGGGGTCTCTCGCGGTTGCCGCTGCGGATTTGTTGATCTCGCCGGCGGCGGTGCTCGCCTGACTTTCATCGAATAGGTATGGACTGTGAGGTACCCTGCTCTACTTGTCAGCTTCTGCAGTGAAATTTGTTGGTGTTTTAGAAGCATTAGTTTAGTGGCACCGCGGTGTGGTAAGTGGCGTGTTCCTTCACATGGATCTTGCTGGATAAAACCAATTGTGTACCCGCTAATCTGCTACCATCGTACTGTCATAGTTGACACCATAGATCTTACTTAAATTAAGGTGACAACAATAATAAAAGCAACTGTTTACCTGCTAGCCTGCTTCTTTTACAGGGAGATTTTATATAATAAAAGCAATCTTAATTAACCAGTTATCATAGTTGACAAATTTCATGATGCATAGTACTTGATACGGGTATGCTTGCTTTGGAGAATTTGACAAGTTCTGCATTCCACTATTCTTCAACCCTCTGATGACTCTAATATATATACCTCTGTACTATCTACGCAAACCAAATAGTTTACTCTTGATGATAAAAAAAACACAACTTTTGTGTGCATATGCAGACATGAACTGATCTTTATTTGTTAGCGGGGTACAACTAATACTGGTGACCCACTGGATTGGAGGCAATGAACGATGCATATAGATTAGTGTGTCCCGAAGTTGGGAGCCCGACTATTTGCTGTATTGTGCACGATTGATGCTTTTAAAAGGCATAAAGTAACTTCCATGAATCATGCGACTCGATTCATAATTCCAGTTCTAGTAGACTTAGTCAGTTAGTGTAGCAACTCAAAGGTATATTCAACCCATAATTCCAGATCTTATATTCTAGCAATGGTTCGACTGAATCTGGTACAATTGGATAAATAGCATGGTTAGCATTTATTCATGTGTCTATGTACCAAGAGTTCATGTCTACTTCTTTACTACAGTTGTGTCATTTGGAGATTGATTAAATTCTGATAGAAATTGCAGGTTTGCATGTGCATCCTGAATTGACTGTGACATGTGACTGGTTTTTCTTTTTTACTAAATTATGAAATTAGGTTTATGTACTTTTCTAGCATTCTTGTGTATTTTGGTTGGCAATTGACACTTATGAAGTTATGACTGTAATTATGGTTGTTATTCAGTATGATACCAACAGACCTACCTCTCTGTGATGATGCATACATATATCGGCAGGTGTTTGCTTTGTCGTGCTGAAGCTTGGGGCCATTTTCTGCAAAACTGGGCATTTTGGTAGATACACTCATAAAGCATCCAACAGATGGTGAGCGCCTTGGCAGGGGTGATGACCTCTGTCATCGGCAAGCTCACCACCCTGCTCGGAGAGGAGTACGCAAAGCTGAAAGGTGTGCACCGGGAGGTGGAGTTCATGAAAGATGAGCTGAGCAGCATGAACGCGCTCCTTCAGAGGCTGGCAGAAGTGGACCGTGATCTTCATGTGCAGACGAAGCAATGGAGGGACCAAGTCCGGGAGATGTCTTATGACATCGAGGATTGCATAGACGACTTTATGAAAAACCTTGGCCAAACTGACATTGCTAAGAGAGCAGGGCTTGTCCAAAGTGTGATCCAGCAGCTCAAGGCGCTGAGGGCGCGCCATCAAATATCCAGCCAAATCCAGGGGCTCAAGGCACGTGTTGAAGATGCAAGCAAGCGACGTATGAGGTATAAGCTCGATGAGCGCACCTTTGAGCATGGCATCTCAAGGGCCATCGACCCTCGTCTTCCATCACTCTATGCTGAGCCAGACGGGCTTGTTGGTATTGACAAGCCAAGAGACGGTCTCATCAAGTGCCTAATGGAGGGTGTGGGTGCATCGGTGCAGCAGCAAAAAGTGATATCTATTGTGGGTCCTGGGGGCCTCGGTAAAACTACACTTGCGAATGAGGTGTACCGTAAACTGGAAGGCCAGTTCCAGTGTCGGGCTTTTGTTTCTTTGTCGCAGCAGCCTGATGTGAAGAAGATCCTAAGAAGTATACTCTCTCAAGTCAGCCAGCAGGAGTACGCTAACATAGATGTCTGGGATGAGGAAAAGCTCATCAATGCAATCCGAGAATTTCTAAAGAACAAAAGGTACTCATAAATTTTGGATGGATCCCATCATACTTTGATCAACGTCCACATCTATTCAGTTGCTTAAACACTTGTTTGATTTGCTGGGTGTACATATATAACACATTACATATATAACACATTCTATTAGTTTCTACTGTTGTTCAATTAAATTAAATAGAAAATAGAAAACATGTTTTTCTGCTTGTAGAGAAAGGCAGATATACTGAGGAGGCGACCGTATTTCATTCTGTTTATGATTATTCTGGTTTTGGTTTCAGGGGGATTTAGGAACTTCACATTTTCACTTGTTTCTACAGTAGAAGATAATTATCATTAGTGACATATAAAATAGAAGTGATCCAGTGCCCAATTAACTGATAATTGTACAATACTGCTTCGACTCGCAAAAAAAAGCATGATTCCCGAAGCACACGTTCTTTGTGTAGCACAGAAGCATTTTTCCTTACTTAGTTACTACATCCTCCTGTGTTTCACTATATCCATGCCCGGCCTTGGGAAACTCCGTTTCAATATGTCTGTTCATTGAGGAAATAAAGGGTGCAGCTACTGCAATGTTCTCACTTTATAGTTTATAGTACTCCTATTTAATTGCTCTGGAAATTATCCTACAAGCTTTATCATTTGGCATTCAGGAGGCGTGCCATTTTTATGCTGTTAACACTTCTTCATTTATAATAGCTTTATGGAGTAGGCATTTGAATTTTCCTATTGTAGGTACTTTGTCATCATTGATGATATTTGGAGTAATCAAGCATGGAAGATTATCAAGTGTGCTTTGTTTCCAAATGATGTTGGGAGCAAAATAATGACAACAACTCGCAGTATTACTATAGCCAAGTTATGTTGCTCTCCTCAGCATGATCATGTCTATGAAATAATGCCTCTTACTGAAGCCAACTCTAAGAGTTTATTTTTGAAACGTATATTTGGCTTGGGAGATATGTGCCCTCCTAAGTTGGAAGAAGTCTCCTCAGAGATAATGAAGAAATGTGGTGGTTCACCCTTGGCGATTATTACAGTGGCTAGCTTGCTGGCTAATAAAGCTAGTACAAATGAAGAATGGGAGAGGGTATATAACTCAATCGGTTCGACACTGGAAAAAGATCCCGGTGTAGAAGAGATGAGAAAAATATTATCCCTCAGCTATGATGATCTTCCCCATCATTTGAAGACATGTTTACTATACCTGAGTATATTTCCAGAAGACTGTGAGATTAAGAGGGATCAATTGATAAGGAGGTGGATTGCTGAAGGATTTATTAATACGGAGGGTGGACAAGATTTGGAGGAGATAGGAGATGGGTATTTCTGTGACCTTATCAATAGAAGTATGGTTCAGCCAGTGAGAATTCAATATGATGGTCGAGTTTATTCATGCCGAGTCCATGATATGATTCTTGATCTTCTTATATCCAAGTCAATTGAAGAAAATTTTGTTACCTTCTTTGGTGGCCAAAATCAGAAATTAGTGCTACAACATAAGATTCGTAGACTATCTCTGAACTGTTATTCCCAAGAGCACATCGCAGTTCCATCAACAGCGATCATTTCTCATTGCCGGTCGCTGAGTATATTTGGGTATGCTGAACAGATGCCTCCTCTTTCGAAGTTTAGAGTTCTGCGGGTACTTGATATAGAAAATGGTGAGGACATGGAAAGCAGTTTTATTGAACATGTAAGCACTCTTTGTCAGTTGAAATATTTGCGGCTCGATGTTAGAAGCATTTCTGCATTCCCTGAGCAATTAGGAGAACTACAGCATTTGCAGACTCTGGATATAAGATGGACAAAGATACGAAAATTGCCCAAAAGCATTGTTCAACTGCAAAATATGACATGTTTGCGTGTCAATAATCTTGAATTACCTGAAGGAATTGGGAATCTGCATGCTCTGCAGGAGCTAAGAGAGATCAAAGTCAAGTGGGACAGTTTGGCATCTTCTTTGCTGGAACTGGGCAGCCTGACTAAATTGAGGATTCTTGGGCTGCGCTGGTGCATCATCGATACACACGGTAACAAAGAAATTTTTGTGGAGAACTTGGTCTCATCACTCTGTAAACTGGGTAGACTCAACCTTCGATCTCTATGCATTAAGAGTGACTATGGTTATTCCATTCCTCTAAAAGAAATGTATGGTTATTCCATAGATTTCTTGCTGGATTCTTGGTTCCCATCCCCTCATCTCCTCCAGAAATTTCAGATGGATGCGTACTATTTCTTTCCCAGAGTTCCAGTTTGGATCGCGTCACTTGACAACCTCTCGTACCTAGATATCAATATTAACCCTGTAGAAGAGGAGGCATTAGAGATCCTTGGAGGGTTACCTGCTTTGCTGCTTCTGTGTTTGTCATCAGAATCATCTGCTCAAAAACAAAGACTCGTTATAAGCAGCAACATGTTCATATGCCTGAACGATTTCCGCTTCACCTGCTGGAGCAATGGCAAAGGACTGACATTTGAAGCTGGGGCCATGCCCAGTCTTGAGAAGCTGGAGGTTCCATTAGACGCAGGCAAGGATCTTGATTTTGGCATCCAGCACCTCTCTTCCCTTATGCATGTTACCGTGAAGATCATTTGCGGTGGTGCCACGGTTCAGGAGGTGGAGGCATCAGAGGACGCCATCAAGAGCGCAGTTACTCACCTTCCGAACCACCCCACACTGGAAATCCGAATATGGGGTGATGAAAATATGGCGGAGGTCGGTTTCAAAAAAAATATGGTGGAGGAGGACCAAGGGAAGGCTGAAGAGGAGATCCAGACAAGCACACAACTCATCTGACAAATTTTTAGGTTCTCTTTTGCCTCCCTTAGTTAGGCTGCATAACTTTTGTAATTTTCCTTGGAGCAAATTACACATGGATCACTTTTTTTTTAGAAAAGGAGGATGACCCCCGGCCTCTGGGAGATGCATACGGCCATTTTATTGATTATTCTCGAGGACCTTACAAAGTAGTACAACAATATGCCTGAATCCGCCATCTTGGCAACATCTGTCGCTACTCCAATCCATATGATGAAGGGGTGCAAGCTGGGCCAAATACCCAGACCTCTCACCTAAGCCTAACATCTAAAGCCGGAGGCCCCGACCGAGCCACATACCGGGTCCGGGCCACAAACCGGTCTGACGCACTCACATGTGTCGTCGCCGCCATCTTCCACTAGTCCATCTTCAGAGCAGATTGAGGTGCCAACTTTGGTAGGTGCCTCCGCCATCGACGCCACCATGACGCCAAACGACGACCTCCACCTACGTGAGTCCATCTCCAAGCAACGGACGCAGATCCATGCTAGGATAGGGCCGCACCACTGCCGTCGCCCACCACCCACAAGCGCCACCCAGCCCCAAGGTTCCCAAAGCGGCGCCTTCAAGAAGGGAACGGCGCCGTGAGCGCCGTGAGCGCCGTCGCCGCCCAACAAAGTTAGGGTTTTCGCCTGGGAGACCTAGGGGAAGGGGAAGTGAGGGGATCAGTCCATACCGACGCCTCCAAGGAGGGGAACGGCGCCCTCAGAGGTCGCCGTCGACGCGGCCGGCCATGGCCGACCAGGGATTTCTCCCGAACTAGATCCCCGCCACCAAGCGCCTCCTGTACAGAACCGGCGACCCAAGGAAGCGCGGCCCGACGAGGTTGGCCTGCACGCCAAACAGGGGAGGAGGGAAGGCGCCAGATCGCGCGCACCGGTCATCGCAGAAACCGCCGCCGGCCGCCAACGACCACGGGATCCCGCCGCCCGCGCGGCCGGGACGCCAGATCCACCGCCCGCACGGCTGCTAGCCGGCCGTGCCTTGCCAATGAAGCCGCCGCTCCAGATCTGGGATTCCCCATGCAGAGGCAGGGCAACCGAGGCCCCACCGCCACCATCCTTGGCGCCCCGGGCTTGCCCGGCGGCTGCCTCAGGCGGCGGCGAGGAAGGGAAGAGGAGGAGGGGCGGCTAGGGAGGAGGAGGGGCAGCTAGGGTTGGGAGGGAGGAGGAGGAGGGGCGGCTGGGCTTTCCTACTTGCGACTCCTGCTCTGTTTCTTGACGGCCGCCACCTCCTCTCACACATGGATCACTGAACACGTTGCAAATTACATATGGATCACTGAACACATACTGCTGGTTCTAGTATGTCTCTGAACTCCAAACTTGCATATTTAGGTCACTGAACTTAGTGGGTCAGTCTAGGAGTCCCTCCGTTCCTAAATATAGGTCTTTATAGAGATTTCAACAAGTGACTACATACGGAGCAAAATGAGTGAATCTACACTCTAAAATATGTCTATATACATCCGTATATGGTAGTCCATTTGATATCTCTAAGAAGACTTATATTTAGGAACGGAGGGAGTAGATCAGTACCATTTTCTTGTTTCATATGATGCATAGAAAGTAAACCAAAACCATGATGCTCCTAAAATTTTAGTTTAAACACTAGAAATTGAATGAGCATTTCAATAGTTTCAGTTGCCTGTATTACTAATATCTAGTAATACAGACATTTAATGGTTTAATTTGATAAATGCCACTCCAACTTCTGCATGCTTCAAAGAATGCCACTACGACCATCTGAGCATAAACACTTGTCAATACCACTGTCATATTCGTGCCCGTATTTTCATATGGACCAAATGCCCTTGTCCTCATATTTAATTGATTTGGCACGCCTTGTTTCCTTTCCGGAAGATCCAACGATTGCTGTCCTAGCAGGTAACTTCACAGTCGGTCTAGCAGAAGGAAGCAAAGGAACAAAGTGAATTTCCAGGTGATTGAATCATAGACCTCCGGCCAAAGCTGCACCCTCGATGTCAGGGTCTTCCTCCAGGCAATCAGCAATTCCCAAATGATCTGATTGCTCAGGTCGTGCTGCAGATCTTTTATTCCGTTGTCTCGCAGCGCCGCTGCAGCAGAGCGCTTCTTTCTCCGGCAATGTTTGAGCATCCAGGTATGAACTGAGGTTGCCTCCGCGATGAGATCCTTGCGGAGTGTCACGCCCCGAATGCAACACGCTGGAGAAAAGAAAATATGCTCAAGCAGAAGCAGACTGACGAAACTGAACCAGTGCAAGTGCAGGGCACCATTCAGAGTGAAGCAACGACTGGTGAGCTGGCAGGCGGGACCCGCAAGTCAGCTCGACCCCCATCCCCGTCCAAGAGATATTCCAAAGAGGTCTTGTGTTAGCGGTGGGGTACGCTTGTGTTTTTTTTTTTGAGGGAGCGGTGGGGTACGCTTGTAAGTGTCAGTGGTGTGAGTGTAGTGTCAGCCGGCGGCCAGCCCAGCTTGCGCGCGCTCTTTCTCTCGCCGTGACGAACTCAAGAACACGTGATTTGCGCAGCGCAGAAAGCCCGCTGTTTTCTGTTTCTCTTCGTTCCTTTTTTTTCCGATAAAGCTACTGATCTATTTATGTTCGATCATGGCAGTACAACAAAAAATAGAAATAATAAAAATTACATCAGATCCGTGGACCACCTAGCGACGACTACCAGAACAACTGAAGGCGCGCCGTCATCATTGCCCCTTCCTTGCCGGAGCCGGGCAAACCTTATCGTAATAGACAGTCGGAAAGTCGTTGTGCTAGCCCCATAGGACCAACACACCAGAACAACAACAGTTGCCGATGAAGAGTAGATTAAATCGGAAGGATCCGACCGAAAGACACACGAACATAGACGAACAATGACCAAATCTGAGCAGATCCATCGGACACATACATCCACACGTCCACCGACGATACTAGACGCACCACCGCAGAAGGGGCTAGGCGGTAAGAACCTTATTCCATCTTCAGGGAGCCGCCGTCCGTCTCACCTTCCTGAGCAGGACACAAACCTTAACAAAACTCAAAAAAAAAATCAAAAAACGAAGCCCTCCCTCCGGCAAAGACTAGGATCCACCACGCGCCCCATGGCCCTAAGGCCACCAGAGACGAGGCGGACCGGCGACGACGCCGGCGAGATGCAGAGGAACCTTAACTTTTCTTGAGGCAGGAGGAACCTTCTCTTCGTTCCTTTTATTCTGCAATGATGCAACAACCTTGGCTTGACAAGCATGCCACAACTCCGCTCGTTCGAATCCGGTTGTCATCGCTTCTTCTAGATGAAACAGAAGAGCTATTTTCCCAGTTTTTTTCGTAATTCAACACATTTGTAGATCGGACAATCTTCGAGCTCACTCAAGCTTCCTGATCAGCAACCTATTAACTGACTGCAACATTTTTTTTACGAGAAAACTTTCGATCTATTCATCAACTATCAATGTAGTACAAAGAACACTATAAGTAAAATTTACATCCAGGTCCGTAGACCACCTAGCGACGACTACAAGCACTGGAGCGAGCCGAAGGCGCGCCGTCGTCATTGCCCCTCCCTCGTCGGTGCCGGGCAAACATTGTTGTAGTAGATGAAAAGATCGATATGGTTGACTAGAGGGGAGTGAATAGGCAACTACCAATTTTCAGCTTTTCTTCACAAATTAGGTTGTCTAGATATGCAACTAGGTGAGCAACATATATGATGCAAACAACAACTACAACAAGTGCAAGTAAAGGATACAACACAAGTAAAGCTTGC
Source organism: Aegilops tauschii subsp. strangulata (assembly GCF_002575655.3). Lineage (NCBI taxonomy): Eukaryota > Viridiplantae > Streptophyta > Magnoliopsida > Poales > Poaceae > Aegilops > Aegilops tauschii. Next base: position 113,860,207 of record NC_053039.3, on the reverse strand, counting down.
ACAAAGTAAAGGTAAGAGATAACCACAAGTGGAGCCGGTGAAGACGAGGATGTGTTACCGAAGTTCCTTCCCTTTGAAGGGAAGTACGTCTCCGTTGGAGCGCTGTGGGGGCACAATGCTTCCCAAGAAGCCACTAGGGCTACCGTATTCTCCCCACGCCCTCACACAATGTAAGATGCTATGATACCACTAGTGGTGCCCTTGAAGGCGGTGACCGAACCTTTACAGACAAGGTTGGGGCAATCTGCACAACTTAATTGAAGGCTCCCAACAAAACTATGAAGCTTCACCATAATGGAATATGGCTTCGAGGTGACATCAACCGTCTAGGGTGCTTAAACACCCAAGAGTAACAAGATCCGCAAGGGATTAGTGGAGGGAATTAAATTTCTCTTGGTGGAAGTGTAGATCGGGGCCTTCTCAACCAATCCCTACAAAATCAACAAGTCTGATTGGCCAGGGAGAGAGATCAGCTTACGAGAGCACAAGGGGAGGGACAAACGGGAGAACGCCATGAGCGGTACTAGCAGCGGTGGTAGGCGGTACTACGGCTTATAAGCGGTACTACCGCTCCTACTGCCACTGCTCGATTGGGCCTAGACAGGGTCAGCGGTAGTAGGCCAGAGGGACTACTGCTGAACCCGACATGAGAAACCCGAGGCCCGAATTGAGGCGGTAGTACATCGGTACTGGAGCGGTACTACTGCCTGCCTACACAGGCGGTACTACTGCTGCCGACCGTGGTACTACCGCTGGCTTCAACTCGAGCCACTCCAACACAAAGGAAGGACACTCCAAAGAAGCGGGAAGGAACTAGGGGTGCATGGGAGATGTGTACGTGTTGATTCCACCCAAACCTTTCCGATACGAACCCCCACTTGATAGTATGGTAAATCCTAGGACTCAAGTCCACCGAAAATGAAACGAAGGAAAAAACACCGTCTTCTCTTTTAAACACCGAGGGGTAGAAATCGTCTCGTGCTGTACGAAGGAAAATCTGAAATGCTCAATGCACACGGTTAGTTCGCAAAAGGCATTTTCATCAATAACCAAAACCACTTAGGGAGAAATATGCCCTAATAATCTCCCCCTTTTTGGTGGATTGATGACAATACGAGATTTGCATAGAGATATAACAAGAGAATAAACAAACCCCAGAATCTACAAAATATAGACAGGCTCCCCTAGATGTGTGCTCTTAATTAAGAATGCTTTTGGAATGCAAAGCACACACACTAGGATCAACACTCCCCTATATTTTATAGACCGACAACACTTGCATCTACTATATGGGAAAAGTAAACTAAGATGCAAGAAGTAGTATGTGAGCATAAGAAGGACATACGATAAGCATAAAACTCACATACTAACATAGTACTAGACAACATAAGGATAATAATAAGATGATAGCATATGTCTTACACTATATGATATGATATCCAAGTCTCATAAGCACGAGCCAAACCAAAGCAAACGAACGATAAAAGGGTTCACGAGAGAGAAAAGCACAGCAAATAAGACGCACTCGCAACTCGGCAAATCCCTAAACTCTCTCCCCCTTTGGCACCGAGACACCAAAAGGGAAAAGAGTGCTACAATAGTCACAGGTGATAGTAACGCCGGAGATCCCCATCTTCACAGCTCCGCGTGGTCGCTCGCGCCTCCGTCATCGGCAGCAGCAGCAGGCTGATCAGTCTCTGAATCCGCCCAGGGACAGTGCTAAGAGATCCACTCCTCCTCGTCAGTGAGCTTGTCCTCTGACCCACTATTAACCTCAACTCCAAGCTGACGCATAAGGGCCTTGTGACGACTGCGGGATTTCTTTTCTGACACATGTGCCATATACTGCCCGTGTGACTCCATACAGAAAAGCTTCTTCATCTTCAGCTTGAGCTTCTTAGCCCAAGATGGCTCCACTCCAGAGGGCTCATAATCTGGCTCATCGTCCTCGTCTGCCTCAGCCTCATCATCTCCCAAAGGAGTCTCTGTATCCGGAACAAGAGTGCCACAATGCTCCTTCTGTCTCAGTCGAACAATCTCATGAGAGGTCAAGTCACCGGTCTCAAACGTGATATTAGGATAGGTGAAAGCCCATGCCTTCTCAATAAGCAACATCGGAAAGGGGCCATAGATGGGACACTTGCGCTCAGTGATGGCAGAGAGGAGCTCCGACCACATGACATGCGAAACATCCAAAGATTCTCATGTGCTTGCCTCCTTCTCATGCTGATAGAAGAGCAACATATCCACTAGGTAGCAGTGCACCTGATCCAAGTTCCCAATCCAAGGGAAAAGAGTGTGCCTGAAGATGCGATGAAAAATGTCCAGAAAAGGAAACAGCTCATATGTCTTCTTCTTCTTCTTCGTGGTGGGATTAACCTTCACGGTGCTATAGGGACAAAGAGCAGACTTGTGAGTAGAGGTGGCCTCCTTGTGGGGGCGAAAGCCAACTGGGTTGTCAAGCCCCTTGTCCTCATAACCCAGAAGCTCCATGAAAGCCTTCCATTTAACAGAGAGAAGGTTGCCATTTGTCATCCACATCATAGTCCTTTCCTCGTCAGTGCCGAGGTGAACCATGGCATAAAATTGAGCCACAATATCAGCATCAAAATCCTTATTGAACTCCATGACCCTGATAATATTCAGCTGAGCACACATATCAAGAGCCTCTCCAAAGTAAGCACGGTCCTTCTCCAAATACGGAATGTCAATGGACCTGACACTCACAAACAGGTTCTTCTTTGCTTTGAGCACATCAAAATAGATAGACTTCCGCTGCTTGTTCCATAAGGGACGGTTGTTGAGAATACGGATTGTGGCGACGAGCCACACAGAACTCCTTAGCAGACATCTCTGACACGGACTTGACCTTTGGCTTTGGCTTGTTAGCAGTTTTCTTGGTGGTCTTCTTGGGCTGCATAGGTTGAGTGCTAGAAGATGCACCAGCCCCCTCAGAAGTGCGATAGCGCTTCGACCCTCCAGGACGCTCGGGGTTGATGCAATGGACAATATGCTCTGAACTGCCATCACCTGGAACCCACACACAAAGGAAAGCGGCGGAAAGCAGGTCTAAAGCACTGCATAAGCCAAACGAAAAGGAAGCAAAATGGATCAAAGATTGATATGAGGAAAGAGGAAGTTGGCATCCCGAGCGGTAGTACCGCCTCACGGCAGCGGTAGTGCCGCCTATAAGCGGTAGTACCGCTCCAGAGGAGTGGTAGTACCGCCCGAGGCGGAGGTCAACGGGCTGGCCACTCCCGCTGTTAGATCCGGTACTACCGGGGTGCCAAATTCAAATTTACTCCTACCAAACTTCAATCCACCTAGACTAGCAGTCTTCCACGCCCTACTCAAGCCTCGATTTGGCAAAAACTCGACGAATGCCACACATATTTCCCAGAAACCTAGATTCAAAGAAGAGAACCATAGGGGAGAAGAACAGAGGCAATACCGGCATCCATGGCAAGAGGAGAAGGTGGGGAACGATCCCATCGGACGGAAACGCGGAAGATAGCACGGAAGCGGCGGCCCGGCTGCGGCCCTCCGCTACCTGTTCGTCGCTTGTGAGAGGGAAGAGAAGTGGGAGAGAGAGATGAATGGGTATGGGGGAGTAAAACCCCCCTGCCCGACTGATAACCCCCACTCCCCGCCCAAGAGCGGTAGTACCGTTCGCACGAGCGGTAGTACCGCCCCGGTACTACACAGAGGCAGGAGGCCTGGTAGTACCTCTCTGAGCGGCAGTACCGCCCAGTCTTAGCGGTAGTGCCGCACAGACGACAACAAGCAAGGATCAAGGAAAGACAGGGACTTATGCAAATAAAGGAGAGATGGCTTGGGAAGAAGACATGAAAGACCAGCAAACGGAGAGAGTTACTCCAAGTGCAAAAACAAACAAACAAAAAAACACGAGAAGCAAACTTGGAGTAGCTCAAAGCACAAACAAAGTCCTATACGACTAGAAAAGATCAAAGAATGCCAAACACCTCTCAAGGAGAGGGCAGTGACCGAAGTCACCTATGTTTGAGTCAATTGGTATGGTAGCCTAAAGATTTTAACCTTGGGTCCATGACCAAAACTCATCTTTGAAGCACAAAGTACCATAAAATGGCTAATGTGAAAGACTTGATCAATTTATGCATAATGGGGGAGGGAGAGTTCATTGAGAGAACAACACTCCCCCTATGTCCATGCCTACATCTAAAACAAGATAGAATGATGAGTGCGGTGGGGTATGCCTAGATTCAAGCCACATTGCTCGAATCAATGGTATTTAGCTCATGCCTTAACTCGTGAAATCTTGCTTCATCTAGAGGCTTGGTGAAAATATACGCTAGTTGCTCTTGAGTGTTGATGTAGATGATCTCAATATCTCCACGCTTGATGTGATCCCGAATGAAATGATGACGAATCTCAATATGCTTCATCTTGCTATGTTGCACTGGATTGTGAGAAATCTTGATAGCACTCTCGTTGTCACATAGAAGAGGTACTTTGTCACAAGTGACACCGTAATCCTTTAAAGTTTGCCTCATCCATAGCAATTGTGCACAACAACTTGCGGCGGCTACATACTCGGCCTCGGTGGAAGAGAGACACACACAATTTTGCACGACCAAGGAATTGGCACCCTCCGGAAGTTGAGTTCCTCTCCACACAATCTCCCGCCCAATCTGAGTCCAAGTAACCCATGAGATCAAAGCTCGCTCCTTTGGGGTACCATAAGCCAAAGTTTGGGGTATGAGCCAAATATCGAAAGATTCACTTGACCGCCACGTAGTGGCTTTCCTTAGGTGCAGCTTGAAACCGTGCACAAATTCCCATCGTCAACATGATATCTGGTCTAGATGCACAAAGGTAAAGCAAGGATCCAATCATGGAGCGATATACCTTTTGATCCACCGCTTTACCATTGGGATCACTGTCAAGCTTGCATTTGGTGGGCATGGGAAACTTGACCGGCTTGACATCATCTAGCTTGAATCTCTTGAGCATGTCTTGTTGGGTATACTTGGATTGGTTGATAAATGTTCCTTCTCTTCTTTGCTTGACTTCGAACCCAAGAAAGAACTTCAACTCTCCCATCATAGACATCTCAAACTTCTCGGTCATTAGTGCGGTAGACTCATCATTGAAAGAATTGCTAGGAGAACCAAAAATAATATCATCAACATATAGTTGGCATATGAACAAATCCCCTTTGACCCTCTTAGTAAAAAGAGTGGGATCGATTTCCCAATTTCAAACCCACGATCTTGCAACAACTCGGTAAGGTGCTCATACCACGCAGGTGGGGCTTGTTTAAGGCCATAGAGCGCCTTCTTGAGTTTGCATACATGATTGGGGAGCTTGGGATCCTTGAATCCCGGAGGTTGTTTGACATATACCAACTCATTCAAAGGGCCAATAAGAAATGCACTTTTCACATCCATTTGTTGCAACTTAAAATCATGATGAGATGCATATGCAAGCAACATGCGAATAGATTCAAGACGTGCAACGGGGGCAAAGGTTTCACCATAGTCGATACCCTTGACTTGGGAGTAGCCTTGTGCCACCAATCTTGCCTTGTTTCGAACAACCACACCGTTTGCATCTTGCTTGTTCTTGAAAGATCCATTTGGTCCCAATGACATTGTGTTCCTCCGTTGGCCTTGGCACTAATTCCCAAACGTGATTGCGCTCGAAGTTGTTGAGTTCATCATGCATGGCTTCAAGCCAATCCTCATCATCGAGTGTCTCATGTACCTTTTGGGGTTCAACACACGAAACAAACGCGTGATGTTCACAAAAGTTTGACAATTGTTTACGAGTAGTTACCCCTTCACTGGTACGCATTGGTGCTATACAAACGTTTTTTAACCCCTTTCCGCGACGGCATTTGGAACCGTTGCCAAGTGAGTGTGGTCGATAGGGGAGTCCTTCCCACACGACCCAGAAACAGTCGGGGATAGGGAGCCAAGATGCATATACAGTACTCCTACTCGTTTGTGCTCGCATTGCCATCGCAGTCGGTATTCTGTGGTGCTACGTTTATGATGCGCGGCCCATTAAAAACTGTTCACTATTATAGAATGTGTATGATAAGCAATACAATCACACACATTCGCTTTTCCCAAAACATATGCGATAACTAATTAAGAAGATTAGCTAATCGCCGTACGAGTGTCAGACAGGATTACGAAACGTCGGACCGTTGTAACATCGTCATACACGCTATTCTGTGGTGCAACGTTTATGATGCATACTTCATCAAAAACAGTTCATGGTTGTGAATCGTGTACGATAAGGCAACTATCACAAATGTTTAGTTTGCCCGCACCGTTCGTGATATTGTCTGACATCGCACACGCTTTGCAAATGGCAACTGTGTGCATGCTTGCACGTTTCCTCTCTGTGAACCGTGTCAGATTATGGTGTATATCGCAAACGTTTTTGTTTTACCAACCATGTGTGCCGTAACGACCTGGAGAGAGTAATTTCATCGTAATTTAATTGCTGCTATTTCAAATTGTACCGGATTTGAATTTGAATTTGAATGTATGCTATAGCTTTATTCATATCCATGAGGTTCAAACAACCAATGCATTATTCGATTCATAGGTACATATGTTCAAGAATTACATAAGAACAAAATAAAGAATGATGAACCACAGTTGTATAATTGTACTATTAAAGACGGTAAAGAAAGAGGTGAAATACATTCTGGTTGCTGAACAAGGTGAAGCGGAATGCCCATATTGTGCCCTCCTCCATGCAGAAGGCACGCACGACTCTAGTCCAACCCCTTGTGATGGCCGACCGCCCATCCTTCACGGTCTTCATGAAAACATCTAGATAATCATCGTGTTCTGGTAGAAATACTTTAACCTTTGCATGCCCACCAATCATGTAGTTTGAGAGGTAATCTTGAGTAAACTGCTTTGGCAACCACTGCAAAGGAAAAAGATTAAGACATTGTCATCTAACACAACTCATTATGGGCAGTAAAAAGAAGGCTACGGTGTTCTTACTTACCATCCTGCAGTTCGCTGTTGTCTTGGATAAAGTGTAAACAAATAGTTTAATTGCCATCTTTTGACCCATTTTACTAACAATCTTTATCAGCTTCCTCACTTGATGCTGGTTCATCAATATCTCATTTCCCCATACGCAGAAAGGGTCGAAGCGCGGATCTTTACCAATGACATATGTACCTAAAAGCACCAAGTTAATATTAGAAGCTAAGCAACAATTGCACAATGATGTAGTACAACACTCTTTTATAATATCTTATAACATCCAATATACTCACATATTAGATGAAATAACATCTTATATTATGGGCCAGAAGGAGTTTATTGCATTCTTACAAATTATCGACTGATTAACTGCTGCTGTATCCATGGGTTAGAGTTGGTTTGAGCTAGTTCGGGCTCAAATAGCCCTAAAGTATATCCAAACATGAGGGCTAGTTTGAGCTAGTTGCATCTAACCCACCCAAAAAAACTATCTAACCCAAGAGGTGCTAATTGGAGCTAGTTCTCCTAGTGCATTTATTGTCAATCTAACCCTGTCATTCAAACACCTCTTTGGATGGAGTTAGTTCAGGGTTAGTCATGAGCTAGAAACTAACTCTAACATCTAGCTAAGTTGTGTATCCAAACAGGGTTGTGTTGTTGTTGTTGCTGTTGCTGCTCTTCTATGTATATCTAGACATCATTAGAACATTAAGGTAACACTCTTCCTTGTTGCTATGTAGCCTAGGATTGCATATTTAGACATTAAGTACAGTGCATGTTACTATGTAACCTCAGATATATTACATATGGCCCTAGTTAACCTAACGATAAATGGGTTACGGATATATTCAGTTAAAAGTCCGATTCACCGATTAGTCCCTTGTCAGCCCCCGGCCTATATGGTACCAGCTACCGATATCCTGAACAGTGAGTATATATAAGCCATGGGATGAAACTAACCTCGATGGAAAACAGCAGTCGTTCCCAAAATTGTCCTGTGTAGGTACATCGAGAGGCATGTTAAGCACAACAGGCTAAACATCAACCAAAATTATCCATGGCAGACAAAATAATCTCCAAAAGATAGCTTCAGTGTGCAGGTTTAAGCACGCTAGTAAAGCAAAACAAGTGGAAAGGTGTGTTAACTGCAACAGGCCTAACATTTAACAACAAGCAAACATAGTCATTCAAACTGGTATTGTGCCGGTCTAAGTACGCTGGTTATTGTTAAATAAAAATGGAAAGGCGTGTTAACTACAAGATGCAGCAACCAAATGTAGTCATTCATAGTGGTATTGTTGAAACTGGTAAATTGAACTGCACAGTTCATACTTGCACATATAGAACATCACATTGTGAATAACTGGAATAAACAAGGCATACTACGAACAACCAAAGATAACATTTGAAACTGGACATATGCTAACTACAAACAACCGAACAATCAAAAAACTTTAAAAGAGGCATATGCTAGCTATAACAGGCTTAATAGCAAGGAAATACATGCATTCCTATCGGTATGTTTAAAACTGGATTGATGAAATGTACTGCACAATAAATAATTGCACATATAGAGCATCACATTGTGAACAACTGAAATAAACAAGGCATACTGCAAACAACCAAATATAGCAATTAAAACTGGACATATTCTCACTACACTACAAAAGGGACTCAAATCATGGGTTTCCCCCTGTGAAGAGGCACGGCAAAACAAATCATGGGTTTCCTCACTTGTCACAGATGGGCTCGTTCCCATGGGAAGAGCACGGACCCTGGATGCGCTCCATGTTGTCGTAGATGGGCTCCTTCCCCTTGGAAGAGCACGACTATAGGGTGCCCAGCCTGATGTCGCAGACGGGCTCTTTCCCCTTCGAAGAGCAGATGGGCTCTTTCCCCTTGGAAGAGCCGGAGAGGGTGCCCTCCTCGTGGTCGCCGTCGATGAGGTCTGACTTGGAAGCTGTGGATCCCAAGCCAGCGTCGCCGAACGTGTCCTTCAGAAATGACAAAAGGGGCTCGATGGTGATGTAGGATGGCAAATTATTAACAACGAGCCAGAGCAGATCAGCGACGGGGCCATGGATGAGATCGACGGTGGTTGAACCCGAGGGGTTGGGGGTGGGCCACTTAACCTATGACATAGCCCGCCTCAGGCCATCGATGTCGATGACCTCGATGTCATAGCCGGCGTCCGCGACATACCCGCATACTCTAGCCCGCTGATTGAGTGCCTGTGGCCAGTAATGGTCGTTAGCTTCCTCGGCGACATTGGGCGAAGAGACCGCAATACACCTCTTTTGGGCCAATCACTCCTCGAGCTCCATGGGAAGCGTAGCCGGGCTTAGGCTGCGATGCTCTCGAATGGGGGATGGGGATGGGGATCTGTGGGAAAGGGGGCGTTTGGCAAGCGTCATCTAAGAAACTCATGGCGGCCTGGGTATGGAGATCGGTGGGTAAGCTGCACGGGCGAACCAGCAGATGTTGACAATGGAGGCCTTGCATCGGCGGCGGCGGCGACCTTGCTAGGGTTTCGAGCGAGGGAGGGTGTGTGTGTGTGTGTGCGCGCGCGCCCGAGGAGGTTTTGGTGTGTGTGTGTGGAGGGAAGGCGGGGGATGTGTTAGAGGAAATGACGCGGGTACTGAAAATTTTACTACGCGGGAGTCAAATGCCGGGGCTATTGAAAATTTTGATGATGGTGCATCGCACATGGTCCGGAGATAACAACCGTGTGTTATGAAACAGAAAAAACCCTCGAGGCGGGCAGATATTTTCGAGGGATGCAGGCGGGATTGGGAACAAGAAACATCACACACGGTCAAAACACAATAACTGTGTGCTATCAAACAAAAAAAGCTGCAGGCAGGTAGATATTTTTGAGAGGGGAAGCCTCATGGAGCCCAATGTATTGTGCGGATGTGTGCGTGACAGGGGCACCAGCGTGGCACACGGTTAGTTTGAGTGAACCATGTCTTTTGCGTCATCCGACTTGTCTAACGTTTATAAATTTGGCGAAAAATGACGCGGGAGAGGGACAGAACACGGACACGCTTGAATGTGGACCAAATTTATGTATGAAAAGGGTGGTTTGATGTTCAAATACCAAATGCAACTTCTATGTGGCACCTATCTCACAAAGCGCACGGTATTGCTTGCCCCCCTCGTGTCGGCACGAAGGGAATCCTAAGCTATGAATGCATGCCCCCCAACCGAGGTTCACCTAGCAAAGTGCGAAGTAGCTAGCAGCCCCCCTCCTCGTGTCGGCACGAAGGGAATCCTAAGCTATGAATGCATGCCCCCCCAACCGAGGTTCACCTAGCAAAGTGCGAAGTAGCTAGTAGCCCCCCCTCGTGTCAGCACAAAGGGAATCCTAAGCTATGAATGCATGCCCCCCCCCAACCGAGGTTCACCTAGCAAAGTGCAAAGTAGCTAGGACCCCCCTCGTTTCGGCACGAAGGGAATCCTAAGCTATGAATGCATGCCCCCCAACCGAGGTTCACCTTGCAAAGTGCAAAGTAGCAGCCCCCTCCCCCCACACACACACTTTCAGTCAGCGGGCCAGATAGGCATCTCACCAAGATGGATCGTAAAATGGACCAAGAATAGTCCACCTTGGTCGTACAACCTCTCTCTTGTTGTTGGTCAAAGTGATGGCTGTCCATGTGACCCCGGAGATGGGCTAGCTCGCCAATAATCACGCAAGTAGCTAGTCCCCGACGACAACCACTGCATGCGTGTCTCCCAAACATATATATGTATGGAGAGGTGTGTTTTTGAATACACAATGGAACAATTTTGATGTGGCACCGTGATTCTGAACTAGAAATCCCCACTGAGTGAGGGTTAGGTTGACGATGCATATGTATGTTACACCACACTTCAAGCTGACGACGGGGATTCATGCATGCATGCATAGTATATACGCTCAAACTTAATTAGGTCTGAATCTCATCATGACCTATACTACGATAAGACGAACCAAAGAATCCGCCATGGCAACCAATCTTGTTGTCGGTCAAGGTGATCATGGATGTCCACGCGGGCCCACGAATATATAGGCTTGTCGCCGATAACCACGCGAGGGAGTGTACCGTTCGAAGACAACCACTACATGCATATGTATGGAGGTGATGCGTGCATGCATGTTTGAATACCATTTCACAACATTGTTGTGGCGCGTGCGTCAAAAATCGTACAGTCCCCACACAGAGCGAGATCGATTCATGACGTGTCATTGTACTAGCCACTTCGACTCGATGGGAGGGATTCATGCGTACACATGCATGTGTGTGTGCTCAAACTGTATCATGTCATCCCAGAGCATGACCTATATATATATATATATCGTATTACAAGCAAAAATAATAATCCCCTCCTAAGTCAAATTAACCTCTCTCGTTGTCAGGCAAAAAGTAGTGATGGACCAAGTGGGCCCACAGATGGAAAGCATCGATATCGCTGATAACCGCTTAAGTGGGTGCGAGAGGACAACCACCATCGCTTTGCATGTGGGCCAAACATATGTTGAATACCCAAAATGCACAACTTTGATGTGCCACATGCCTCAAAAACCGTAAACCCCCCACACACAGCGAGGTTCATGAAGCGTACTACATATGATGGTCCCCTTCCCCCTCTTCGACGCATACTATATGCTCCTACCGTAATACAACCCAAAAAGAATCCTCCTCGATGCTGAAATTAATTAACCTCTCCCGATGTAGGTCAAAGTGATGCATGCATCGATGATGGACTCATGGGCCCACATATGGAAGCGTCACATGTGAGTGTCCTAGCTAGGATAACCACCACCTGCATGCATGTGGGCCAAAGAGGTGTTGTGTGATGTTTAATAGCCAATTTCACAACTTTGATGTGGCACGTGCCTCGAAAACCGAAAAGTCCCGACACTGAGTGAGGTGTACTTGTTCACGGACGCGTATGTATAGTATATATGCTAGTCCCCTCCCACCTCTTCGATGCGTACTATATACCACCATAACACAAACAAAAAAGATTCTACCTTGCTGGTCAAATTAACCTCACTGCCGGCTGTTCGTCAAAGTGATGGATGATGACCTCGCGGGCTCACAGAAAGCGTCACACGCGAGTATCGAGTGTCGTGTAGGACAACCATCGACTGCATGTGGCCAAAACATGTATGTATGAAAGGGTTGTGTAATGTTTGAAATAACGAATTCACGACTCTGATGTGGCACCGGCCTGCCTAACAAAACGGCCAACCCACACGGTGGCTCACAACTCGTAGTGTACTGCGAGCCTGATGACCCACAAGTATAGGGGATCTATCGTAGTCCTTTCGATAAATAAGAGTGTCGAACCCAACGAGGAGCAGAAGGAAATGATAAGCGATTTTCAGCAAGGTATTCTCTGCAAGCACTGAAATAATAGGTAACAGATAGTTTTGTGATAAGATAATTTGTAACGAGCAACAAGTAACAAAAGTGAATAAAGTGCAGCAAGGTGGCCCAATCCTTTTTGTAGCAAAGGACAAGCCTGGCCAAACTCTTATATAGAGAAAAGCGCTCCCGAGGACACATGGGAATTATCGTCAATCTAGTTTTCATCACGTTCATATGATTCGCGTTCGGTACTTTGATAATTTGATATGTGGGTGGACCGGTGCTTGGGTGCTGTCCTTACTTTGACAAGCATCCCACTTATGATTAACCCCTATTGCAAGCATCCGCAACTACAAAAGAAGTATTAAGGTAAACCTAACCATAGCATGAATCATATGGATCCAAATCAGCCCCTTACGAAGCAACGCATAAACTAGGGTTTAAGCTTCTGTCACTCTAGCAACCCATCATCTACTTATTACTTCCCAATGCCTTCCTCTAGGCCCAAATAATGGTGAAGTGTCATGTAGTCGACGTTCACATAACACCACTAGAGGAGAGACAACATACATCTCATCAAAATATCGAACGAATACCAAATTCACATGACTACTAATAGCAAGACTTCTCCCATGTCCTCAGGAACAAACGTAACTACTCACACATCATATTCATGTTCATAATCAGAGGGGTATTAATATGCATATAGGATCTGAACATATGATCTTCCACCAAATAAACCAACTAGCATCAACTACAAGGAGTAATCAACACTACTAGCAACCTACAGGTACCAATCCCAGACTTAGAGACAATAAATGGATACAAGAGATGAACTAGGGTTTGAGAGGAGATGGTGCTGGTGAAGATGTTGATGGAGATTGGCCCTCTCCCGATGAGAGGAGCGTTGGTGATGACGATTGGCGATGATTTCCCCCTCCCGGAGGGAAGTGTCCCCGGCAGAACAGCTCCGCAGGAGCCCTAGATTGGTTCCGCAAGGTTCCGCCTCGTGGCGGCGGAGTCTCGTCCCGAAAGCTTGCTTATTATTTTTCTTCGGACGAAAGACTTCATATAGCAGAAGATGGGCACCGGAGGGCCAACAGGGGGCCCACGAGGCAGGGGGCACGCCCAGGGGGGTAGGGCGCGCCCCCACCCTCGTGGCCAGGGTGTGGGCCCCCTCTGGTATTTCTTCCGCTCAGTATTTTTTATTATTTCCAAAAATAACTTCCGTGGAGTTTCAGGACTTTTGGAGTTGTGCATAATAGGTCTCTAATATTTGCTCCTTTTCCAGCCCAGAATTCCAGCTGCCGGCATTCTCCCTCCTTATGTAAACCTTGTAAAATAAGGGAGAATAGGCATAAGTATTGTGACATAATGTGTAATAACAGCCCATAATGCAATAAATATCGATATAAAAGCATGATGCAAAATGGACGTATCAGAGCCACCCGCCACCCCCAAACGCACACCCCACACACACACCGCGAATCCACCACAACTACGATGCATGTTAAATTATCCCGCGGTGAACATATGTTACCAAAGGAGGGACGTTTTAATTTTGAAAAAAACAGAGATCATTAAGACATTTAGTACATTAATTGATTGATTTTCTACGGGTACAATGTGCAAAAATCAAATTTGAGCTACATGCACACGTGACAGTGCACCTAAATGGATTGCAAAAACACATGTGTCTCACTAGGTGCATGTTTACTCCCCGTGCAAGAAATTTCAAACATTGAGAATCTTGATTTTTAAATTCTAGTACATCCAAAACTTATTTGAAGTTCATGAAACTTATTGTGTTGTCATATGGACACCAATACAAAGTGGCATTGTACTTTTTTTGTCCAATTTGAGACCAGTTTTGATGTAACCTTTATCTAATTACAAACGGGAGAATATTAATAATTGAGAACCAATATCCCAAACGGATTATTTATTCGAACAGTGAGCGTTAGACCAACAATGGATACGTGCCATGCTTCGGTCAAGCAATAAAGCAGCAACATTAATCATTCAAATAGAAAAACAATATACGTGTCGTGACGCGACCCATGTGCCGTGCGAGTAGGCGTGAGTTGACGGGACGCATGCGAGCAGTCCTCTGCGCAGGCAGACCGGGAGGCATGCGTGCAGGTGTGTGAATTAACAGAGGCATGCTCTGTGCGCGGTGTCATCAGAAAGCGTGCGAGTAGCTGTGTGAAACGACGATAGGCATGCCAGCAGTCCGGTGCGCAGGCTCACCGGGAGACGAGCCAGTGGTTTGACCGCCGCCCACCTCTCTCCCACTACTCCATATTAATGGTGCGCCCGAGCGGCCGCACCCCCATCCTCGCCACACACACAATCCTCTCTCTCCGCTTGCATCCTCGATGCCATTCTCAGTCCTCAAAGCCGTCAGTGTATGAGGATGCCGCCGAAGTGCCCCATTGGAGGGAGTGGCGACGCTAGGGCTGCTGAAGCACCGGAGCACGGCGTGGAGATGGAGACAGAGGTTTCCATCACCGCCGGTGAGGTATCGCTGCACCCTGACGTCCTCGACGACGTCGAGCTTCCACAGCCGGAGGCGGAGTTCCACACCGACTATGGTGACGACTCGGGCGACGACCCCGGCGACGACTCCGACGACCACTCCGGCGACGAATCCGACAACGACAGACAACTGGTTAGTCATCTATACCCATTTATGTGTCAAATAGATCCTAGGGTTTCTCTGGTTACTCCTGGCTCCCCCTTTTTGGAATAGAAATCCTATGGTTATGTTCTCCCAATACATGAAATCTGAGTAAGTTTCGTTGGATCCGTGTAGTGTATTGATTGTTTGAATGGTACAAGTGATAAGTGATTAGTTGTTTCATCGGTGCAGATGATTTCTGCTAGTAATCCGACTAGGGTTAGTGTTCGTGCTAATAATTCCTAGCCAGGACTTGACAATTGATTTTGAATGACCTACATATGTTTGTGCCATTATTTTCTTCAAGATTGGCCTGTACATAGACGGTTGTGCTTAATAATCGAACCATAATCTCTGGATATGTATAAATAAATAGCCATAAATTCCTAATCCTACTTCACGACATGTAAACATTGATTTGATTCCAACTTTGTTTCACTATTTTGTATAGGTGTTGTCTGACGATGTGGACAACGAGGATGAAGATGGCCAGAGGAGGTACAAGAGGCAAATCCCGAGGGAGCTTTATGCGGGAATGCATAACAGACATATTAGGACCTGGAACGGCGGGCTATCGATGCCCATTTTGCAACCCCAAGCTTCATGACGCGTATCTAAGTGTCCTAGTGCATGCAAGAGGACGGGCCGTTGGCTCCTTCAAGTAGAAGTATTCTTGCAGGATGGCGCACGGCGCGTACGCCGAGTACCTGGAGAAGCTTCAGGATCGTGCCGGCATGTGAGATGAGATGTGGGATCGAACTATGTACGCTTGAATATGCTTAATGACGGTTGAACTATGTACTTATGGTTGAACTATGCTTGTGTACGTGTACGCTTATTATTTATGTCTGAGTGTGTTTAATCTATATTTACTTATGTCTAACCGTGGGATATGGATGCAATCAGTTCGGTTGATGGAATCTACCTCCGTCCTGGTTTATTGGTCCCCTTTGTAATTTGTGTTAAATTTTGACCAAAGATTTAACTGACAAAATGTTAGTGTAGGTCAGCAAAAATTATATCGTTGGATGGGTATTTGAGCATAGTGTTCAATGATACAATTTTTGGTGACATGCATGAACATTTCTTAGTTAAATATTTGGTCAAAATTTGGTACAAATTACAAAGGGGACCAATAAACCAGGACGGAGGTAGTACGTCAATCACACACGGTTCCCAAAATTGGAACCGTGTGCAATGACTTTCATTTTACCTGTTGCGTCAATCACACACGGTTGGCTCTAGCAAACCGTTGCCTACGAATTCTTTGTGGGACAGAAAACCCTCACGGCCCAATTCAAAAAATAAAAAATAAAACCCTCACCATCCCCACGTCACAAAAACCCTCACCCGCCCGCCACCCCCTCCGGTTGCCATTCACACCTGCACAAGCTCCTTCGAGTCTATGCATGGCACCGCCTATCACGGCGGTAACCACTTAGCTCGACGCCTGCCACCACCAGGCTGTCGGCAAAGCCCACCGCATTTCGCCACTTTTGCTTGCTGCCACCTATCGCCATCAACTTTCTCAACGCTGCTCGCGTTCGACCCAGCTCCGCTCGGTTGGGGAATCTGCCGTACTGAGGGTTCTTTCTCATGGACAACAAGGTAACTAACTTAATGAGGTATTATCTCATCTCTTATCCTAGTTCATCTGCCTCCTTTAATCACTCGACCGAAATCGCCGTGAATTCATTTTTATTCGAGCTGATTTGAGGGTTTTCTTCCATTCGTAGAGTGTACAGTGTGCGGACACATCAGAACTTTGCGGCCTTCGCCAGACATTCCATCTCACCGTACCAGATGACTTGAGGATGTGCGCGGTATGTTCAATCTCACCCTAAATCGGTTGGCATGCCCTACTTTACTGAACATATTCTAAATATTACTACATTTGGATAAAAGGTGCCACATGCACCATATACGTCAAAGGGGATTTCCCCCCCTCTTCTTTCTATATTAGGCAAATTAATGATGTATTGTTCTTTCGATTACTCTCATATTTCCATGACATCATGTTTACCCTATCTGTTTAATTATAGATTTTTGTCCTTCAATTTCAACTGTTGTACAGTTCTTTCAATTTGGGCCCATATTTGCATGTTACCATATTTTCTTTTACAATCCTACCATTTTCTGCAGCACGTCCCATGCTATGCAACAGAATCTGTAGTGCACAATCTTTCCCTTTACATAAATCAAGACTGCAGGGATGTCATACTGAACACAAACCATGGATTTACAATCGTTGCTACTATAAGACTTGATGAACGTGGTGACTCCTATTTTGGCACTGGCCTTTGGAAAGAAATTTCTAAGTTTTATGTACTGAAAGCTAGCACTATAATTGCACTGCACATAAAAGGGCCTCGTCATGAGATATATGCTAACTTCCCCGACGATATCATCCGTCTAGACTTTGTTCGAAGTAAGTTTTCTTTTCAAGTATCTGCATGTTGACTTACCCAGCAATATCAAGTGAATTGTGTAGTATTGAAGCAACCAATTGTTATTCCATTTTCTTACTATATTCCTACCTAATAACTTCTAGTTACCAATACACTTTACTATTGCCCTGTTTTAACTAAATATTCCCTGTACTCCCACTTCTATCAGAAAGCGCCGCTGACAAGGAGACTCCGAAGATGGAGAACGGGGCTGCCAACAAGCGGAGGCAGGGCGAGCAAGAACCGCAAGAGACTCCAGCAGGCCTAGACTTCATCAGCAACCTCCCCGCTGATATGTTGACAGTCATCATCTCCCTCCTCTCAATCAAATATGGGGCGTGGACAACCATCCTTTCCCGGCGGTGGCGCCCCCTATGGAACTCCACCCCTCTCGACCTCATTGACACCCACGAGCCCTGCCATGGCTATCGCAAAAGCTTGGATGCGTTCTCCAAGATCCTCGGCAGTCACCTTGGCCCAACCAAAGGCCTTAGAACGGGCAAGTTCTGTTCCAACAGCAAGGACCGAGCCAAGCTTGACGACTAGTTCCGATCCCCTGCCCTAGATCAGCTCGAGGAGCTCACTTTTGATGATGGGCATATGCGCTCGCTGTCAACGTCCGCGCTTCGCCTCGCGCCCATGCTGCGCGTCGCCAAGTTTAGGAACTGCCATCCCCCCTTAATGACGCGCCCGCTATTATGCTACCACGACTGAAGCACCTCGAGCTCGTCGTCGTCTACCTCCCAAATGATGACATGGAGCTCCTGCTCCATGGGCCTTCGTCTTCAGGTGATCAATGGGTTTAGTAGCTTCCACATCACCTCCATGACTCTCCGGACTATTTATGTGTGTTGCTGGTGCGGCAGGAAGACATCACAAGATGTGTACCACGGTATGGTCATTGAGGACACACCTGCACTTGAGAGATTACTTTTAGTTGATCAAGAAGGTCCAACAAGAATTAATGTCATTTCTACGCCGAAATTGACAATGGTGGGCTACTCGTCTGACAAATACTCCGAACTTGTTATTGGATCCACACCCGTTCAGGTACAACATTCGCCTTCTACCTCTCCTTCTACAAATTAACATTGTTTCTAATTTTGAAGATGTTTGTTCGTCTGTCATCCAGAAAATGATTCCGACAAGCTTGACCCCGAAACTGCGCACAGTGAAGGTCTTGGCACTAGAATCTATCGGCCCCAACCTGGAGCAAGTTGTCAGTTTCCTGAGATGCTTTCCGTGCCTGGAGAAGCTATATATCGAGGTGATGATCCTTTCCTATTAAATGTTAACCATAAGGGAGTTCAATTTGTGACACCTTTTTCCAAGTTTACAATGACAATGTACTATGATTCCTGAAGGATTCTTTTGGAGGATTTCAGTACATACATGTTCCCCCCCATATTGGTTGCTTGATCCATATGGTTACAATCCATAAGCATTTCTCCTTTGGATTCATCTGTACTAGTTTTCTTAGGGAACTTTTCATCCACTCCAACCTCTTGTGAAGAAGGCTACATTTTTCTAGAATGTAATCAAATGCCCATGTTAATCATGTCAGATCGAAGATGGCATGGTAGTGCATTTTACAAATCCTGCAAACCAAATAGGCCTATAGTAGTGTTCAAAACTGCATGTAGGCACTAACACATTTTCTTCTTTTGCAGATAAGATTAGACCCAGTGGTGGATAATGTGATACAATATAACAATCACGTCGAATGCCTAGATCTGCATCTCTCAGAAATTACTTTGAACTCCTACCGAGGGACCTTACCGAATATTATATTCGCCAGGTTCTTTATTCTCAGAGCAAGGGTGCTGAAGGTAATGAGGTTTTCCCTACATTTATTTCGCAAAAATGAATGGTTTGTTGAGCAGCGCCGGCGCCTGCGGCAGAATGGAATAGGCGTCGAAAATGCTGAATTTCATTTTGGAACTTCAGATGACAGAGTAATCGGAAGTCATCGTGTCAACCCCATACATGACTTCTTAGTGGCTGACCCCTTTGCAAAAATTATGAGGTTTCGAAACTAGACTTAGAAGTGGTAATATTAGTTTGAACCTCTCTGATATCCATGTTCAGCAGATCAGCACGAGCGTTTGCAGCTGATGAGCTGAATTTCATTTCTAATAACAGTTTGAACCTTGTAATCTTCGAATTTGAGCCATATAACTCTGGAATTTGAACCTTGTAATATTTCGAGCTTTTGTGGAACAATCGTTGAAATGGCATCGTATGAGACTCGTATATTGGTAGCACTATTTTGACCTTAATATGCAATGGTCTTATATTTTATTAATGATTCTCGAATCTGTTTACCTTGTCGGTCTCACAGCACACGATGTGTATAGCTAACTTGACTGCGATCTTCGACATAATTGCACACAGTTGGTTTCTTCAACCGTGTGCCCTGTAGAGTGCATAATTAATTATCGCACTCGAGTGTCCATCATCACCCTTCTGTGTAACTTTGACCTCATCACCCACGGGTAAACTTATGACCGAAGTCATTCCACACACTTCGTTTTTACAAAGCTTTTTGCCAATAAACTCCCATGATTTGTCCCTCTTCTAGCCGACGCGTGACCAAACTAGTCGGACGGGAAGCTTGCGCGGTAAACTGCGTGGTAGTACGGGAACATGCTCACCGACGATACATTTGATGCCTCTTCGAGCCCACTACTACTTCTTGAGCTTGCGTTGGTTTTTCCCTTGAAGAGGAAAGGGTGATGCAGCAAAGTAGAGTAAGTATTTCCCTTAGTTTTGAGAACCAAGGTATCAATCCAGTAGGAGACAACGCACAAGTCACTGAATACCTGCACAAACAAACACCAACTTGCACCCAACGCGATAAAGGGGTTGTCAATCCCTTCACAGTTATTTGCAAAGTGAGATCTGATAGAGATGGATAAATGGTAAAGTAATATTTTTGGTATTTTTGGTTTATGGAACAGAAAGTAAAAGATTGCAAAGGAAGTAAATAGGAAACTAAAATTGTAGATCGGAAACTTATATGATGGAAAGTAGACCCGGGGGCCATAGGTTTCACTAGAGGCTTCTCTCAAGATAGAAAATATTATGGTGGGTAAACAAATTACTGCCGAGCAATTGATAGAAAAGCGCAAAGTTATGACGATATCTAAGGCAATGATCATGAATATAGGCATCACGTCAGTATCAAGTAGACCAACTCCTGCCTGCATCTACTACTATTACTCCACACATCGACCGACTCCTGCATCTAGAGTATTAAGTTCATGAAGAACGGAGTAACACATTAAGTAAGATGACATGATGTAGAGGAATAAACTCAAGCAATATGATGTAAACCCCATCTTTTTATCCTCGATGGCAACAATACAATATGTGCCTTGCTACCTCTACTGTCACTGGGAAAGGACACCGCAAGATTGAACCCAAAGCTAAGCACTTCTCCCATTGCAAGAAAAATCAATCTAGTTGGCCAAACCAAATCGATAGTTCGAAGAGACTTGCAAAGATATCAAATCATGCATATAAGAAGTTAGAGGAGATTCAAATAATATTCATAGATAAGCTGATCAGAAATCCACAATTCATCGGATCTCGGCAAACACACCGCAAAAAGAGTATTACATCGAATAGATCTCCAAGAACATCGAGGAGAACATGGTATTGAGAATCAAAGAGAGAGAAGAAGCCATCTAGCTACTAGCTATGGGCCCGTAGGTCAGTGGTAAACTACTCACGCTTCATTGGAAGGGCAATGGTGTTGATGTAGAAGCCATCTGTGATCGAATCCCCCTCCGGCAGGATGCCGAAAAAGGCCCCTAGATGGATCTCACGGGTATAGAAGGTTGCGGCGGTGGAAAAGTGTTTTCGTGGCTCTCCTCATTGGTATAGGAACATTTGAGAATATATAGGCGAAAGAAATAGGTCGGTGGAGTCACGAGGGGCCCACAAGGGTGGGGAGCGTGCCCTAACCCCCGGGCGCGCCCTCCATCCTTGTGGCCGCCTTGTGGCTTCCCTGACGTGTACTCCAAGTCCTCTGGATGTCTTCTGGTCTAAGAAAAATCATCACAAAAGTTTCATTCTGTTTGGACTCCGTTTGATATTCCTTTTCTGTGAAACTCTAAAACAAGGAAAAAACAGGAACTGGCACTGGGCTCTAGGTTAATAGGTTAGTCCCAAAAATAATATAAAATAGCATATTAATGCATATAAAACATCTAAAACAGATAATATAATAGCATGGAACAATCAAAAATTATAGATATGTTGGAGACCTATCAAGCATCCCCAAGCTTAATTCCTACTCGTCCTCGAGTAGGTAAATGATAAAAACAGATTTTTTGATGTGGAATGCTACCTAACATATTTATCTATGTAATTTTCTCTATTGTGGCATGAATGTTTAGATCCATATGATTCAAAACAAAAGTTTAATATTGACATAAAACAATAATACTTCAAGCATACTAACAAGGTAATTATGTTTTCTCAAAATAACATGGCCAAAGAAAGTGTATCCCTACAAAATCATATAGTCTGGCTATGCTCCATCTTCATCACACAAAATATTCAAATCATGCACAACCCCGATGATAAGCCAAGCAATTGTTTCATACTTTTGATGTTCTCAAGCCTTTTTAACTTTCACGCAATACATGAGCGTGAGCCATGGACATAGCACTATAGGTGGAGTAGAAGGTGGTTGTGGAGAAGACAAAAAGAGGGAGATAGTCTCACATCAATTAGGCATATTAACGGGCTATGGAGATGCCCATCAATAGATATCATGTGAGTGAGTAGGGATTGCCATGCAACGGATGCACTAGAGCTATAAGTTTATGAAAGCTAAAAAAGAAAACTAAGTGGGTGTGCATCCAACTTGCTTGCTCATGAAGACCTAGAGCAATTTGAGGAAGCCCATCGTTGGAATATACAAGCCAAGTTCTATAGTGAAAATTCCCACTAGTATATGAAAGTGACAACATAGGAGACTCTCTATCATGAAGATCATGGTGCTACTTTGAAGCACAAGTATGGAAAAGGATAGTAACATTGCCCCTTTTCTCTTTTTCTCTCATTTTGTTCTTTCTTTTCCTTCTTTTTCTTTCTCTCCTTTTTTTTCTTTCTCCTTTTTTCTTCTTCTTTCTTTTATTTCCTCACATGGGACAATGTTCTAAAAAGGAAGAGCATCATACTTCTATTTACTTACAACTCAAAAATTACAACTCGATACTAGAACAAGATATGACTCTATATGAATGCCTCCGGCGGTGTACTGAGATGTGCAATGAATTAAGAGCGACATGTATAAAAAATGATGAACGGTGGCTTTGCCACTAATAGGATGTCAACTAAATGATCATGCAAAGCAATATGACAATGATGATGCGTGCCATAAATAACGGAACAGTTGAAAGTTGCATGGCAATATATCTCGGAATGGCTATGGAAATGCCATAATAGGTAGATATGGTGGCTGTTTTGAGGAAGGTTTATGGTACCGGCGAAAGTTGCGCGGTACAAGAGAGACTAGCGATGGTGGAAGGGTGAGAATGCGTATAATCCATGGACTCAACATTAGTCATAAAGAACTCACATACTTATTGCAAATATCTATTAGTCATCGGAACAAAGTACTACGCGCATTCTCCTAGGGGGATACATTGGTAGGAAAAGACCATTGCTCATTCCCGACCGCCATTCATAAGGAAGACAATCAAAAAATATCTCATGCTCCAACTTCGTTACATAACGGTTCACCATACGTGCATGCTATGGGACTTACAAAACACAAGTATTTCTCAAATTCACAACTACTCACTAGCATGACTCTAATATAACCATCTTCATATCTCAAAACAATCATAAGGAATCAAACTTCTCATAGTATTCAATGCACTTTATATGATTTTTTTTATTACATCCCTCTTGGATGCCTATCATATTAGGACTAATTTTATAACCAAAGCAAATTGCCATGTTGTTTAGAGACTCTCGAAATAATACAAGTGAAGCATGAGAGTTCATAAATTTCTATAAAATAAAACCACCGCCGTGCTCTAAAAAGATATAAGTGAAGCACTAGAGCAAAATTGCCTAGCTCAAAAGATATAAGTGAAGCACATAGAGTATTCTAATAAATCACGATTCATGCGTGTCTCTCTCAAAAGGTGTGTACAGCAAGGATGATTGTGCAAACTAAAGAGCAAAGATTCAAATTATACAAGACGCTCCAAGCAAAACACATATCATGTGGTGAATAAAAATATAGCCTCAAGTAAAGTTACCGATAGACGAAGACGAAAGAGGGGATGCCTTCCGGGGTATCCCCAAGCTTAGGCTCTTGGTTGTTCTTGAATATTACCTTGGGGGTGCCTTGGGCATCCTCAAGCTTAGGCTCTTGCCACTCCTTATTCCATAGTCCATCAAATCTTTACCCAAAACATGAAAACTTCACAACACAAAACTCAACAGAAAATCTCATAAACTCCGTTAGTATAAGAAAATAAATCACCACTTTTGGTACTGTTGTGAACTTGATGTGAACCGGGGCCCGATCTTTTGATGAGAGAGGATAGCTATGATTTTTGTGGGACTTGACCCTCACGATCCGGCTACCAACCGTACAGGGAGAACCGTACACGACTGATATCCACGGCAATCGCTGAACCAACTCCACAGTGTTATCGACCGAGCCAACGGCGCGATCGACCTATCCATGAAGGATTTTTCCTGCAAGCAAATCGAAGAACATGCAAGAAAATAATCGCCAAGCAATCTAAGAATTGCGGATATGCTAGATGAATAAATCTCGCAAATTGGGGTTCCGATAGGATGCCTTGACGGTCGCACTAGCCGCTAAGGCAAATAAAAGTAGCAATAGCTAAACTTCTCTAACAAAACCTGAGTCTAAACCCTAACAGATGATGACTATTTATTTAAGAACGGCTGCCGCTTCCGTCTGTCTCGAGCAACCGACGTAAAAGAATCAGCCACGTACGGGCCGTACGGAGGCCAAACTCATGTGATGGGCCAATGTTGTATGGGCGCATCAAAAGAAATATCCTGGCCACCACCGATGCTTTTATTTATCCAGGAAGCCAAAACGAAATTGCTTGGCCCTTGTGCCTTTGTCTTGATGCAGGTGGCATGCATGGTACGTGAGTTGGCCTGCTAGAAGCCTTGCATGCAACGAGTAATACTGCTGTTGGTTTTAACATACAACAATCTTCACCTTCTAATTCCTTTACTCCTGAGTACAAGTAAATTGAGACGTGAGTGTAATGTCATATTCTCGTCACTTAAATCATATCTACAAAGGAGCGATAGTACCGGCCATTTATTTGTTTCGCACGCACTCTAGTCCTAGATCCAGGTGTAACTCTGTTAACGATGTCTCATGTAATATTTGTAGATGTATTTATGATAGCTATGTCTACATCATCCTCCCTTCCTTGAAAACAAAGCCGTCCTCGGCTTTCATTTATCTGAAACACATCATAGAGCAAAGCAAAAATAGATGCAACATATATAGGCCGCTGGAAAGGCGTTAGCTCATAAGGGTGCGATAAATTTGTAATAACGCCATGAGAAATATCATGATAAGTTTTATCCCACACAAAGTATATATATGAATTATGGGGACACAAATGAAATATTTGAGCATGCAGTATGTCTAGTTCAAAAGTTGGGACACTCGACGAAAAAAAATTCAGAAAGCATACTATGCATAGTATGATATGTTGATTTAGCTTTTGCACTATGTATTATTTCATCGGGGGTCATAGGAAGCAAGTTAATGGTTTTTCCGTCAAACACGAGAGTATACGAATTGGTTCGACCATGATGGGTAACACTATTATCATATTGCCAAGGTCGACCTAACAATAATGAACAAGCTTGCATAGGTACAACATCATAATCAACATAATCATCATATGAACCAAGTGTAAAATGTACTCTAACACGACGTCTTACTTCAACTTACCACAGTCGTTGAACCATTGGATGTAATATGGATGGGGGCGTCATGTAGTGTTGAGGCAAAGTTTCTCGACCATCTCCATACTCGCTAAATTATTGCAGCTTCCACCATCGATTATCACACGAACTGCATGCCCTTTGACAACAAACTTAGTTTGAAAAAGATTATGGCGTTGAGGCATCTCAGCATGCCCCACCTGAGCACTAAGTACTCGCATAGTTACAAGGCTTGGGTATTGATCGGCCATTTCAGCATTAATATGTATGTCCTCCGTGTCATGCTCCTTGGTGTCACCTGCATTATTAGTGGCAAGCATAGCACGCATATCTTCATCCAAATCACTAGAAGAGGAGTACTCACCATCTTCCCGCACAACGAATGCATGTTTATTTGGGCAGTCCTTCATCAAGTGCCCGCCACCTTTGCATATATGACACTTCATGCCCCTTGTGCGTCCAGACGAAGTGGTGGGTGCTTGAGAAATTGCATTCGAAGCTGTAGAGGATTGTGGAGCTGATTTTGAACTTGTTGGGAGTGCACCATTGTTCGAGATATGTGGTGTTTTCTCGGTAGTGGGTGGGACATTTGGAGAGTGTGTCCATGAGGAATGTCGACCTAAAGAAAAGTTACCTCGTCCCTTGCTGTGTCGTCCTTGTACTTCCCTTTCAGCTTTACAAGCAAAATGAAACAAACGAGTAATAGAATTGTACTCCTTATATCCTTGCTGTGTCATTCTTTATTTATATAGATGTAATATCTACTATATTCCAATTTTTCCATGGTTTATACCCCCCGATACGAGCCATAGATTTATCAAAATAAGCAAACAACACATACAAAACAGAATCTGTCAAAAACAGAACAGTCTGTAGCAATCTGAATAGTTCGAATACTTCTGTAACTCCAAAAAATCTAAAAAATTAGGACGGCCTAAGAAATTTGTTTATTAATCCTCTTCAAAAAGAATCAGTATTTTATCACGCTTCTGCTAAAATGAGAATTGTTTTCCTGAGCGTAAAAGTTTCTGTTTTTCAGCAAGATCAAATCAACTATCACCATAAGCTATCCCAAAGGTCTTACTTGGCACAAACACTAACTAAAACACAAAACCACATCTAACCAGAGACTAGATGAAATATTTATTGCAAAACAGAACCTAAAAAGTAAAAAATAAAAAAGAAAATTGGGTTGCCTCCCAACAAGCACTATTGTTTAACGCCCTTAGCTAGGCATAAAACATGAATAGATCTAGATATTCTCATCTTCGGTATGCAATTCTTTTCTCATCAAATCCTCCAAAACCCGTCTTAGCAATTCTATCCTTTCCTTTGTTTCCCTCCTAGTAGATGAACTCAAATCATGAGAAGGACTTTGATTGGTAATTTTAACATTCATAAACCCATAGTCGGGATCATCACCGTATACATCATCATATAAAATAAGTAGCTCGTTTCTGACGGGTTCCTTCATCATTTTATTCAACCAATCCCTATTAAATCCTACATAAATTCGCCTAGTAATCCAATCAAACTCCTCAAAAGCCTCAAGATACAAAGATTGGGAGATTTCTAAATGGGGAACTCCCCTCCTAAGATTTTCACTATAAGATTGATAATCCCTAGATTCCAAACTACGCATGGTTTCTTTATCATGGAGGATATCTATAATTGGAGGGTGTTCAACATCCCTTTTATAGAAAGCAAAAATATCCCTAGCTTCTTGTATTATAAAATAAAATTCACGCATAAGGATAATAGTGGCAATCTTTTTAGCTATTGGATGATTAATATTGGGAAGTTCATAAAACACCTTTTGCAAAGCAGGATGAAGATGAACAAATTTTCTTTCTAATTTCTCAATAAGCATAACAATAGCATCTGCATAACAATTTGTCTCAGGAAGGATAGATCTTTTATTAATAGGCATGGATGCCGTACAATCAAAGAATTCTTGGATGACACTTTTTTCGATAATATTACCGTCCCCCACACAAATTTTTTTGGTTTTGTAATTAGGAGGTTTTTCAGTTTCATGATCCAAAGAGAAAGAATCAAGTTTATCCTCAAGATTTTCAATGATAACCTCCCCACTTTCAGACATGGTGATGACAAACGGATCTAGCAGAAGAGTAACCAAAAGGCAAACGAAGAAGACGAACGGAAGAGGGGCGAAGAAAAGGCAAATCTTTTCAAAAATCATTTTAGAAGTGGGGAGAGTAAAACGAGAGCCAAATGGCGAATAATGTAATGCAAGGGATGAGAGTTTATGATGGGTACTTGGTATGTCTTGACTTGGCGTAGATCTCCCTGGCAATGGTGCCATAAATTCTTCCTGCTACTTCTTGAGCTTGCGTTGGTTTTTCCCTTGAAGAGGAAAGGGTGATGCAGCAAAGTAGAGTAAGTATTTCCCTCAGTTTTGAGAAACAAGGTATCAATCCAGTAGGAGACAATGCACAAGTCACCGAATACCTGCACAAACAAATGCCAACTTGCACCCAACGCGATAAAGGGGTTGTCAATCCCTTCACGATTATTTGCAAAGTGAGATCTGATAGAGATGGATAAACGATAAAGTAATATTTTAGGTATTTTTGATTTATGGAACGGAAAGTAAAAGATTGCAAAGGAAGTAAATAGGAAACTAAAATTGTAGATCGGAAACTTATATGATGGAAAGTAGACCCGGGGGCCATAGGTTTCACTAGAGGCTTCTCTCAAGATAGAGAATATTACAGTGGGTGAACAAATTACTACCGAGCAATTGATAGAAAAGCGCAAAGTTATGACGATATTTAAGGCAATGATCATGAATATAGGAATCACATCCATATCAAGTAGACCGACTCCTGCCTGCATCTACTACTATTACTCCACACATCGACCGACTCCTGCCTGCATCTAGAGTATTAAGTTCATGAAGAACAGAGTAACGCATTAAGTAAGATGACATGATGTAGAGGAATAAACTCAAACAATATGATGTAAACCCCATCTTTTTATCCTCAATGGCAACAATACAATACGTGCCTTGCTGCCCCTACTGTCACTAGGAAAGGACACCGCAAGATTGAACCCAAAGCTAAGCACTTCTCCCATTGAACGAAAAACCAATCTAGTTGGCCAAACCAAATCGATAGTTCGAAGAGGCTTGCAAAGATATCAAATCATGCATATAAGAATTCAGGGGAGATTCAAATAATATTCATAGATAAGCTGTTCATAAATACACAATTCATCGGATCTCGGCAAACACACCGCAAAAAGAGTATTACATCGAATAGATCTCCAAGAACATCGAGGAGAACATGGTATTGAGAATCAAAGAGAGAGAAGAAGCCATCTAGCTACTAGCTATGGACCCGTAGGTCTGTGGTAAACTACTCGCGCTTCATCGGAAGGGAAATGGTGTTGATGTAGAAGCCCTCCGTGATCGAATCCCCCTCTGGCAGGACGCCGTAAAAGGCCCCTAGATGGGATCTCACGGGTACAGAAGGTTGCGGTGGTGGAAAAGTGTTTTCGTGGCTCTCCTCATTGGTATTGGAATATTTGAGAATATATAGGCGGAAGAAATAGGTCGGTGGAGTCATGAGGGGCCCACAAGGGTGGGGGGCACGCCCTCCGTCCTTGTGGCCGCCTCATGGCTCCCCTGATGTGTACTCCAAGTCCTCTGGATGTCTTCTAGTCCAAGAAAAATCATCGCGAAAGTTTCATTCCGTTTGGACTTCGTTTGATATTCCTTTTCTGCGAAACTCTAAAACAAGGAAAAAATAGGATCTGGCACTGGGCTCAAGGTTATTAGGTTAGTCCCAAAAATAATATAAAATAGCATATTAATTCATATAAAACATCCAAAACAGATAATATAATAGCATGGAACAATAAAAAAATTATAGATATGTTGGAGACGTATCACCCACGCGTGGTCAAACGAAACGCGTGCAGTGCGGTGTTGTCAAGCGTGCATTGGAATCCTCCGCTATGAACGTCATGACAAGACGTGACGATTACAGGCCGGTCGGCCCCAATTTATTACAGCGGCCATTTAACCCCTGTGTCTCTTCA
Source organism: Aegilops tauschii subsp. strangulata (assembly GCF_002575655.3). Classification (NCBI taxonomy): domain Eukaryota; kingdom Viridiplantae; phylum Streptophyta; class Magnoliopsida; order Poales; family Poaceae; genus Aegilops; species Aegilops tauschii. The sequence goes on along the minus strand of NC_053039.3, from coordinate 113,830,680 downwards.
ACCTTTTGATCGTGCCCCACCATTGCAAGAAGCACACCCACCACGACAAATTCTTAGAGGGTATCCTGCGCGGCTCCAATGGCGCTCTGAGCGGCTGCCGATGACGAGCAGCAGTTCACCATGCATGTCGTGGTGGACACCCACAGAAGGTTCACGGACCTCTCGGTGGTGTACACCAACGACCTGGTCTGGGTGGAGCCCTCCATCCACATCATGGAGTTGTTTCTTGCCGAGGAGAAGTACAACGTGGTCGGGTTCAACCTCGAGTACACCCGCGCTCATGTCGGGTCTCGTCCCAAGGTCACCATCGCCCAAATGTGTGTGCGCCACCATGTCCTCATCTACCACTACTGCCTGGCCACAAGGCCTTGCGAGCATTTTGCTAGGTTTGTCAACAGCCCCCACTACATGTTCGCTATGGTGGACATCACCAACGATGTAAAGGCGCTTGAGAATTCGGGCATCGCTTGCCAGAATCTTGTCGACATCTAGGGCCAATACAAGATCTGGGGCAGTAAGCAGCATGAGAAGGACTCACTGTTCACCTCGCCGAGGCCATCATCGACCCCTACTACAAAGACACGAAGGATTCCTTCAACAAGGACAAGCGTGCCTAGCACTCGGCCTGGATGGAGATACTCCACAAAGCTCATGTCGTGTACGCGGCCAAGGAGGCGTACACGAGCTACGATATGTACATGCGGATCGTTGACATGAGGAAGTGCCTCCTTCCCCAAAACGGACAGGGATCCAGCCGGAAGCAGAGCAATGGCAAGCGTCGTCGCAACAATAAGTAGATGATTAGATCCTCGTTTCTCCTAGTTTAGTATGCATGTAATTGTTGTTGGGGAACGTAGCATGCAATTTCAAAAAAATTCCTACGCTCACGCAAGATCTATCTAGGAGATGCATAGCAATGAGAGGAGGAGAGTGTGTCCACGTACCCTCGTAGACCGAAAGCGGAAGTGTTTGACAACGCGGTTGATGTAGTCGAACTTCTTCTCGTTTCCGACCGATCAAGCACCGAACGTACGGCACCTCCGAGTTCTGCACACGTTCAGCTCGATGACGTCCCTCAAACTCTTGATCCAGCAAAGGGTCGAGAGAGAGTTCCGTCAGCATGACGGCATGGTGACAGTGATGGTGAAGTGATCCGCGCATGGCTTCGCCTAAGCACTACGTGAATATGACCGGAGGCGTAAACTATGGAAGGGGGCGCCGCACACGGCTAGGAATCAATGTTGTGTGTACTAGCAGTGCCCCCTCATATATATAGGTTGGAGGGGAGGAGAGGCAGCCAAGGGGGCGCCCCAAGTAGGAGGATTCCTACTTGGGCGCCTCCCAATTCGGCCTCCCCCCTTCCATATTCATCCGGAGGGGGAAGGAAGGAGGAGGGAGGAGAGAAGGAAGGGGGAGGCTGAATCTCTCCCCTTCCTTTCCCTCTTCTCCTCTTTCCTTCCTCCTTATTTTGGCCTACATGGGGCGCACCAGCCCCCTAGGGGCTGGTCTGTACTTGCCGGGGGGATGCCTGGAACCCCTTCCGGTGACCCGATATGTACCCGGTACTCCCAGAACACTTCTGGTGTACGAATATCATTGTCCTATATACGAATCTTTACCTATTGACCACTTAGAGACTCCTCGTCATGTCTGTGATCTCATTCGGGACTCCGAACAACATTCGGTCACCAAATCACATAACTCATATAATACAAAATCGTCATCGAACGTTAAGCGTGCGGACCCTACGGGTTCGAGAACTATGTAGACATGAATGAGACACCTCTCCGGTCAATAACCAACAACGGAACCTAGATGCTCATATTGGTTCCTACATATTCTATGAAGATCTTTATCGGTCGTAGCAAAATGACAACATACGTAATTCCCTTTGTCATCGGTTTGTTACTTGCCCGAGATTTGATCGTCGGTATCTTCATACCTAGTTCAATCTCGTTACCGGCAAGTCTCTTTACTCGTTTTGTAATGCATCATCCCGCAACTAACTCATTGGTCACATTGCTTGCAAGGCTTATTATGATGTGCATTACCGAGAGGGCCCAGAGATACCTCTCCGATACTCGGAGTGACAAATCCTAATCTCGATCTATGCCAACCCAACAAACACCTTCATAGATACCTATAGAGCATCTTTATAATCACCCAGTTACGTTGTGACGTTTGATAGCACACAAGGTATTCCTCCGGTATCCGGGAGTTGCATAATCTCATAGTCAAAGGAATATGTATATGACATGAAGAAAGCTATAGCAATAAAACTGAACGATCAACATGCTAAGCTAACAGATGGGTCATGTCCATCACATCATTCTCCTAATGATGTGATCCCGTTCATCAAATGACAACACATGTCTATGGTTAGGAAACTTAACCATCTTTGGTTAACAAGCTAGTCTAGTAGAGGCTTACTAGGGCCACGATGTTTTGTCTATGTATTCACACATGTATCAAGTTTCCGGTTAATACAATTCTAGCATGAATAATAAGCATTTATCATGATATAAGGAAATATAAAATAACAACTTTATTATTGCCTCTAGGGCATATTTCCTTCAATTGCTTACTTTGGTGTGTGGAAATGTTATGTGTGTAGTCACTTGTGTAATTGTATGCTTAATTTGGTTTTGCAATGCTGTCTTTTTAAGTATATATGTTGATGCTCTGTAGACAGAGCAAATCACATTGCACACGGACTAAACAATGGACCCCGTCGGTGCTGATTTCATCAATCACTGACAATTATATACCAGCAATCGTTTGCTCACATTACACACGGCTTGTTAACAGGAATCATCTGTGTTGTTATTGATCTTCCCACACGTTTTCGATTACAGACCTGTTTGCCGCGTATCACACACATCTTGTTAAGTTGAACTGTTTCTGTTCTCTTGGCTCAACGCAAACAGTTCATCCGAGTGAACCGCATGCCGTATATCGCACACACCTTGATCTAGCTGACCGTTTATTTTGTGTTGCCTAATCACAAAAAGTTCATCGGAGTGAACTGTATGTTGTATATCGCACACACCTTCATATGGCTGCCCGTTTCTTTTGTTCTGCCTCATCGCAAACAGTTAATTGAACTGAACCGTATGCCCTGCATCGCACACGCAACTAAAATCTGAACCATGTTTGATGCATCCGTCATCGCAAACTTTTTGCACCTTTTTTGATGGGGTTTTTACACCACAGTTTGTGATTATTGCATCGCACATAGTTTCGTCGAAGGGTCTCTGATCATAGTGTCGCGTTAGCAGCATCTTGTAGTAGTGCTTTTCTCAAGCTTCCAAGCACATTCTTCATGACACGTTGTTGACGCTCGAGCTTGGAAGCCACCTTAGCGGCACGGCGCTCCAAAATTTCCTTGATGGGCATTTGAGGATCATCTTGCTCATCTTGAGCACCATCTTGATCTTGCTCTTGATCTTGAGCGTGCTCTAAGGCATGAACTTGATCTTGGGCATCATTAGGTGCATCACCATCTTCATGAGGTTGATCTTGCCCTTGATCTTGTTCATTGGGTTGAGGGCCTTCACTTTGTTCTTCGGAAGCATGTGGGTCTAGCATCGGTGATGGCTCCACTTGAGTAGAGCATTGTCCTTCTCCTTCGGCCATAAGGGGTTCCTCAATGGGGGAGAATTTGACCAATCCCCATTCTTCTTATTGCTTGAGGAGGAGTTTCATCACCTACATCGCAAAGACCACTTGCTGCACTTGGGAGCCATTATTTTCATCAAACTCCATGTTACACGTCTCCTCAATGAGTCTGGTGGACTTGTTGAGGACACGGTAAGCATGAGAGTTTGTACCATAAACAACAAATATGCCCTCTTGAGCTCTAGGTTCAAAGTTAGACAAATGAAAACCTTTCTTGAGAATGAAACACTTACAACCGAACACCCGGAAGTACTTGAGGTTGGGCGTTGCTGGTAAGTATCTCATATGGTAGTCTTGTTCAAGCCTTTACGGAGGTAGAGCCGATTGGATGCATGATATGCAATGTTGATGGCTTCGGCCCAAAAGTTGTACCGAGATTTGAATTCCGCCATCATGGTCCTTGCCGCATCCATCAACGCCCGGTTCTTCCTCTCCGCCACACCATTTTGTTGAGGGGTATAGGGTGCGACATATTGGTGCTTGATCCCCTTGTCACTAAGAAACTCATCCAAGGTGTAGTTCTTGAACTCGGTGCCGTTGTCACTTCTAAACATCAATATCTTTGCTTCATGTTGACGTTGAGCTTCATTAGCAAAGTCGGTGATGGTTTGTTGGGTCTCACTCTTCCTCCTGAAGAAGTATACCCAAGTGTATCTTGAGTAATCATCCACAATTACCAAGCAATACTTTCTTCCCCCAAGACTATCAAAGGATGGAGGCCCAAAGAGATCCATGTGAAGGAGCTCCAAGGGCCTCTTCGAGTAGATGACAGTCATGGGTCGGTGAGCGGTTTCATGAAGCTTTCCTTCAATACAAGCACTGCAAGCACGGTCTTTGGCGAAACTCACATTCGTTAGTCCACGCACGTGATCCCCTTTGAGGAGACTTTGCAAAGATCTAATATTGACATGGGCTAGTCGGCGATGCCAAAGCCAACCCACATCAACTTTAGCCATTAGGCAAGTCGCGGTCTTAGTGGGTCACTCCAAAAAGTTCACCACATAGAGACCATTCTCGACATGCCCAACAAAAGCTACTTTAAGAGTCTTGCTCCACAAAAGGGCCACGGTATCAAGATCAATGAATGTTGCAAAGCCCATAAGTGCAAGTTGACGAACGGAAAGTAAATTGTATGCGAGGGACTCAACAAGCATGACCTTCTTGATAGATAAATCTTGAGAGATGACCACCTTGCCAACTCCCAATACCTTAGATGTTGAAGCATCACCGGATTGGACATGTGTGGGCATAGATGGAATTGGATGCACATCCACCACCAAGTCCTTGCTCCCGGTCATATGATTTGTTACTCCACTATCAAGCAACCATGACACCCCACCAGAAGCAAACTCCTAGAAGAGATCAATGGTTGGATTTAGGTACCCATTCTTGAATGGGTCCTTTGATGTTAGTAACAAGGGTCTTAGGAACCCAAATAGACCATTCAATGTACTCATAAGAAGAACCAACAAATTTGGCATAAACATGCCCATCACTAGCACGGCACAAAACATAAGAGGGGTTAAAGTCACCGGCTTTGTTGGTAGGGGCGGTTTGGCCCTTCTTGGCATTACCACCCAATTCCTTGTTCTTCTTCTTCTCATGAGTACCCTCACCCGCTTTGACAAAGGTTTCCTTGAGCGGGAGAGGTTGCTTGGCCTTGTTCTTCTTCTTCTTTGACTTGGGTACAAACCCAAGTCCGTCCTTTCCCACAACTTCCTTTTGATTACTCAAAAGGTCATTGAGGTTCTTCTCGCCTTGCATGCATGTCACGAGGCCCTTCTCAAGTTGCTCTTTCAACTTGGCATTTTCCTCCACAAGATGCACATGCTCAGAACAAGGGTTAGTGGCATGTACATTATCAGTTAGAACGAAAGGAGGACACGTGGAAATATCCTTGGTTAGCTTCACTTGGAGTTGATCATGAGACTCTTGAGAGAAGCATGAACACCCTTCAAGACCTTGTGAGCCTTGTCAAGTGTATCAAACTCTTCCTTGAGTCTATCATGGCCAACCCCAAGTGCAACTTTCTCGGATTTAAGCACACGAGTAAGAACAAAAGCATGATAAGATCTTTTTGTAATTTAGCATGATCGATGTTGTATGACTCCTCAAGAGTCAAACGAAGACCTCGCTCTTCCTCTAGAGCAATGGAAAGATCCACAATCTCATCGGCATAGTCACGACTATGCCCCTCCAACTTGGAGATAGTATCCTCGTGGGACTCAATGATGTCATTGGCCTCACCAAGTTGTTCCAAGAGAGCAACAAAGTGCTTCTTGGATTCACCCTTAAGCTTACTCACGAACTTGGTAAACTCATTCTCATCAACATTCACCACCTCACCATCATCAACACAATCTAACAATGAAGGAGTAGTAGTGATGGTGGTTTTTATGTTTGTGGTTACTTTGTTGATACATTTGGCCATGAGACACTTGGCAATGGTGTTTCGTTGGGGGCACCGAAGAGAGACACCTTGGAGGGGGAGGATGTGGCAATGGCCACGGTTGCTGTTGCCATTCCTTCACCACTTGTATATTCATCATCATCATCGGAGGCATACTCTTCATGTGCCACCAAACCCTTTGGAGGTTGTGGGATTACGGGGTTTGGCAAACCCTTGAGGTTCAAACACTGGGGTGCGCACGAAGATCTCTCTCCCTCTCTAGCTCGTGCGCACAACGATCTCAAGGCCTAGCCCGCCGAACCCGAGGAACAAGGGACACAAGAGTTTATACTGGTTCAGGCCACCGATGTGGTGTAATACCCTACTCCAGTGTGGTGTGGTGGATTGCCTTGTAGGCTGGGGATGAACAAGTACAAGGGAGGAACAACCTCCTGAGGAGAGGCATTCTCAAGCTCGATGAGCTTGTTTGGTTGAGGATGGTCTGAATGATCCGTGCAAGATCAGTTGCCAGACCCCCCCCCCCCTCCTATGGTGGTGGCTAGTCCTATTTATAGTGGCCCCGGTCCTCTTCCCAAATGTTTAGGTGCGAAGGGATCCCACAACAGCCAATTTGAAGGGGGACAACTAGTACAAGCTATCCTGACAAAAGGTGGTCTTCGCCTGCCAAAGGCTCTGGTGGTGACGCCGTCGTGGGCTCTGCGATGACCTCCGTCATGCCGTCCTGCTGGTCTTGGTCTCATTGCACCGATATGGAAACCTTTGCCTGATGCCTCGGGACTCCTCGCCTGCACCTGCCCCTTTAGCACCAAAGAGGCAACCGGTACTCTGCGCCCGCTGGTGCCTGCCTGGTGCTTGCCCAGCCTTGGTCGTCATGGATCACGTCACGGAAACCTCGCGAGGTGCCCCTCGCCTTGATCGCTCCGCTCCTCGCGAGCCAGCCTAGCGAGGCTGCCCCTGAGGAGGTATTGTGTCGTCCGCCTCGCGAGGCTTGGCCCCTCGCAAGGGTCTTGAGTATTTGCTGATGAAGATGGGCCATACCAAGCCGTTAGAGGAGCCACGCCCTAGGCCACAGGCAGGCAAGTCTGGGTACCCCCATTCCCAGGACGCCGACAGTAGGCCCCGAGCCCAAGGCGCGCTCGGACTTGGCTTCGAGGCGAAGCCAAGGGTCAAGTGCGGAGCGCCGCGGGCCCCAATAGCCTGCGGCCTTGATTGACGTGTGGCAATTGATGGGACGTGGGCGTCATCGCTTCCCCACGCTGCCTCGGCAACTGCCTGACTTGACGAGTTCCTGGTGCATGCAGAAAAGTCATCGTTACCTGCGATCGTGGGGGTCGTCGGTTGGCCTTCTCCTGGCTATAAATGGGGAGGGGGCAGAGCCCCCGTTGCCCATCTCTCCCCCATTTCTCTCGCTTCTTCTTCTTCCTTGCCTCGCCGCGACACCCATGGCGCCAATACGAAGGTCTCCGCCGCTGAGAAGGGAAAAACCCCCCGCGAAGAGCTTGGGCCACTCCCGCCGAAGAAGAGGTTGGCCTACTCTCGCGACGTCGTCTTGATGCCGGAGGTGACGAGGCCATGGTACGAGCGGCCTCCCCCCGGCTACCCATTGCCTGTGTATGCCCAGGCGCAAGGCCCTGGAGACGAAGGTGGTGGCTCGCGGTGCTCGCGCTATGGCCGTGGAAGCCATGTTGTGGTGACGCGCGTTGCCGCCCCACGAACCCACGCTGAAGGCTCCTCGCGTGAATTCATAGTGTGGGCGGCGATGCCGCCTCACACGTGGATCCGATTCCCGCCATTCTTCGCCGCGGAGATGCCGCCAAGGGGGCCTCTCGAGCTGTGGCTGCAGCACGCCGAGTGTGGCACCCCGGCGACGGGGGCGGAGGTTGAGGTCATCGCCCCGGGCAAGATCTTCATGACTCGTGGATGGGGCAAGGTCACTCATGTCTGCCGCGCGGAGGGCGCCCTCACCATCCATTTCAAGTACGACGGCGCCTCCACACTATTCTTCAGGTCTTCGATGAGGAAGGCCGCCAGCTGGGGTGCTGCTCGGGAGGGCGCGGCGCCTGGCGCCGGCTCCGCTGACAGTCCCTCCAGCAGCAGCGATGGCGCTTGGGAGTCCAGTAGTTCTCCTGAGCCTGACGAGACTCCGGAGACGAGCAACGACAGGTACGTGCCCTCGAGCTCCCGACATGCCCGGAGCGCAGTAGCGGCGTCTGTTCGTCGTCGCTGTTGATCTGGATGGGGTTGGCGTCGGCCTCCCGTGGCCCACTGTTGATGATGACATCAGTGGCGATGCCCGTAGATATAGCTTCTGATAGCCTTCTCCCTTTTGTTCCCTACGAGGAATCGAGTCGAACCCCACAGGGGTGTGTAAAGAGTCTGTAGTGCCTTTTGTGTCAATATCATCCTTATTATGAAATTCTGTGATTGCGCGTCTTGCATCGGCTTGGTCCCCCCTTTCCACCCTTGCGGCAGCTTGGCGCTCTACGCTGACAGGTCCCAGTCCCCAGGCAGGCTTCAGCCGTCGCTGGTATGCCAGGTCACGATGCCGTGGTCAAGGCCAGGAGGTGAGCGGCCCGAGGTCCGGTGAGAGCTCCTGAGGCGCGATTCTCAAGAGGTCCCCTTTAGTGTGCAAGCAACTCGCTGAAGGTAGGAAAGGTAGGTGGCGTTGCCATGGCAAGGCCGCTGGTCTAGAAAATCTGTGTCACAGCGCCTGGCGGGCTCGAACGTGAGACTTATCTTTTTGCGGTCCTGGGTCAAGTCCTTGTGCCGCGCCTGGCTTGCGTGTCGAAGATGGCGCTACTAGGTTGGGCTTATGTCGGGACCTTCCTCCTCTCATACCCCCCTAAGTGCTCTGCGTTCTCGGGTCCCGACCCTCGAGCAAGGCTCAGCCGCCGCTGGTATGCCAGGTCGCGATGCCATGGTCAAGGCTAGGGGGTGAGGACTGGAGAGTCAGTAAGGGCTTCTGAGGCACGATGCTCAGGAGCCCCCTTTCATGCGCAAGCGAGTTGCACGAGAGAAGGAACGAGCTGACGAGGCCGCTAGTAGCTGGCGCTCCAGAGATTCCTGTGAGTTTAGTTGGAGGGGAATATAGCCCGTGGTCACGCCGGTTACCCATCTGTCGATCATTCCACAAGGAGACCGAGGCACTGAGGATCTGGCGAGGTGATGTGCACGGAGCGGGCCGCGAGCCAGAGCTCGATCTCTCAGGTTTATCAGCATTGCAGGGACGGACCCGAGCACAAGTGTTGTGCCGGTACGTGGAGTTCTCGCCGCGGGGTAAACAGGAGACCGGTCAGCAACACAGGGTGCCGTGAGGCACAATCAAGCAAGTGATAATCATAGGGAATTCATGCAAGGAGGTAGGCTAGTTCAGGTAGATGCAAGAACGATACATGCCACTGGGACGGACCCGAGTGGCCTGGGGAAGATGCAGCCCGAGGGGCGCTCCCAGCAGAGTAAGCTAAAGATGCAAAAAGATACATGCCGCAGGGACAGGCCCGTGCGACCTGGGAATGATGTAGCCCGAGGGGCTCTCCCAGCTGAGTAAACCGGAAAATGTCACCTGGTACCGTTGTCGAAGGGATGTTGAAGTAGCTGAAGGTGCGCGCTGAAGGAGTCGTTCCTCACGAGCCGCCAGGGCCCTGAGCTTCAGGACGCTCCTGGGGCTCGGGTGGTTCCTTAAGGACCGTCGTCATCTGTGCCAGGATTGCGTGATGCCTGGCCTCCTCTTGAAGCTCCTGGGTCGCCTCGTTGATGAACTCCTAAGCACCGGGCGCTCCTCGCCCAGTGCCCTCCTGAGGGAAACCTACTGTGAAGCACGCCTCCGCATGGTGCCCGAGCGCCTCCCTCGTGATGTTGGCTAGGTCTGAGGCCCTCCAGAAGAGAGCCCCCGAGCCTTGCCCGAGGAGGGTGCCGGGCGCGCCTACCTATGTGAGGGAGGGAGGCGCCCCAGCTGCGGGCGCGGATCCTGAGGTGGTGCCGTTGGAGACTCCGCTCTCCCGAGGCCCTGGGTGGAGTAGCTACTTCTTCTTCTTGGGGATGGCCTCAGGAGGGTATATGGTGCTTTCGTTGTCGGGGTCTTCGATCGCTGCGGCTTGGAAGGCGCGCTCAAGGGAGCACACCGCATCTCTTTCTTCGCAGGGGACTATGATGACTCCGCCACTCCCTAGCATCTTGAGGAGATTGTAGCCGTGGTGGGTCACTGCCATAAACTTGGCCAATGCTGGATACCCAAGGATGGCGTTGTACGGCAGACGGATGTGGGTGACGTCAAAGTCAATGAGCTCGGTGCGGTAGTTGTTACGCTGGCCGAAGGTGACAGGGAGGCGGATCTGCCCTATCGGGGTGGTGGAGCCGTCGGTCACTCCTGAGAAAGGCTTGGTAGGCTATAGCTGATCGTACGACACTTGGAGGCTATCGAATGTCTCTATGGACAGGACATTGAGCCCTGCGCCGCCGTCGATGAGGGTCTTGGTGACTTGGACGTTGCTGATGATGGGCGAGCAAAGCATCGGGAGGGCGCCGGCAATAGCCGCGCATTTGAGCTGGTCCGACGAGTTGAAGGTGATGGCGCACTTGGACCACCTGAGCGGGCGCGTGGCCTTGAGCCTGGGAAGGGCTGTCGGTGTCAAAACTGGTGGATCTCGGGTAGGGGGTCCCGAACTATGGGTCTAAGGTCAATGGTAACAGGAGACAGGGGACACGATGTTTACCCAGGTTCGGGCCCTCTCTATGGAGGTAATACCCTACTTCCTGCTTGATTGATCTTGATGAATATGAGTATTAGAAGAGTTGATCTACCACGAGATCATAATGGCTAAAACCCTAGAAGTCTAGCCTATCTGATTATGATTGCCTGTATGGACTAAACCCTCTGGTTTATATAGACACTGGAGGGAACTAGGGTTGTACAAAGTCGGTTGCAGAGAAAGGAATCTTCATATCCGTACGCCAAGCTTGCTATCCACGCCAGGGAGAGTCCCATCCAGACATGAGAGAGAGTCTTCTGCCTTGTATCTCCACGGCCCATCAGTCCGGCCCATGTCCAACAGGTCGGACGCCCGAGGACCCCTTAATCCAGGACTCCCTCAGTAGCCCCTGAACCATGCATCAATGACGAGGTGTCCGGCGCGCAGATTGTCTTCGGCATTGCAAGGCGGGTTCCTTCTCCGAATACTCCAAAGCATCCTTCGAACACAAAAAACGTGTCCGGCTCTGCAAAACAAGTTCCACACACAACCGCGGAGAGTATAATATTTCACGATTCTAATCTGCTGACAACTTTTGTAGCGTGACATCACGTCCCTGCCCGGTCATTATTTCGAACCGTTTTTTAGCCTCCCGCTCCATATTTCGAGATGCGGTTTTATTGGCACGTCTTGTCAAAGCAGAGATCGTGTCCCCTTATTGCGGGATTCTCATCAATACGGGCGTGGGTAACCCAACCATTCTGTTTGGCATGATCCCTTGAAAATAGGTAGGCTTTAAGGCCTATGAGGAGACGTTGATATTCATCACCTTTATAAAGGGGCACGGACCCGTCTTTCTCCTCTACGCCTACCTCTTCCTCAACCCTTCCACCCTCAAGTTCCAGCACCCGAGTTTCAACTTAATTGCTCCGTGCTTCTCAGCCATGTCCGGACCCAGCCTTCAAGGCCGGTGGGTGGCCTCCTCCGTCATAGAGGAGGATATCGCGAAGCTCCGGGCGGCAAGATACCTGACCGCGGAAATCCTCCATGGGCTCCCAGCTAAAGGGCAGGTTATTCCTACTCCCAGATCCGGTGAGAGGGTCGTATTCATCTCCCACTTCCTCCGGGGGCTAGGGTTCGCTCTCCACCCTTTCGTTCGTGGACTCATGTTTTATTACGGGCTAGACTTTCACGATCTAGCTCCGGACTCCGTTATTCACATCTCAGCATTCATCGTCATGTGCGAGGCCTTTCTCCGCACTCCCCCACACTTCGGCTTATGGCTCAAGAACTTTAGTGTGAAGCCGAAGGTAATCGAGGGAAGCAAGCAGAGTGCGGTAGTGCTACGGCGAGCAAACTCACCAATACACCTTGGCCAAAAGGTTCTTTCACGGAAACTTCCAACCTTTGGCAGCGGGAATGGTTTTACATCACTAAACCCCGTGGTATCAAGTGGGCAGCTACACCTGCGTTCCGATCTGGCCCTCCACTACGGCTCACATCATGGATTAATAAGGGGTTATACTGGGGATCAATTGATGAAGTGCAAACGCTACAAAGCCACATCCGGAGCCTCCTTGAAAAGGACACCTGTCTTATTAATGTAATCCAGGTAATGGTAGTCCGCCGGGTCCTGCCGTGCCAGCGACGGCCCCTCTGCCTGTGGGAGTTCAATCCGGAAGGACCATGGACCCTTCAGCACTTCTTCGGCACGACGCACAGAGGAATGTGGAAGCTATTCCTTGGGACACGAAAACAGTGGCCAGATACAACCGAAGACATTGGCCTCGACTGCAACAATCCGGATACCTCGGTAAGCACTCGACTCCCGAACATAGCTTGGTTAAATATCCCGTAATAATATACTGAGAAAACAATCTTCGAGCAGGGCTGGATAAAGAAGGCGGAACGAATTAGGTGTTCGGCCCCTCTTCCCGAAGACTCAGCCAATCCTGTGTTAACAAGGATGCTGGCTCCGGCGCCGTATCAAGTGCCGGCGAAGGAGGACAAGGAGGAGAGCAGGAAGGCCAAAAGTGGCCTCCACTCTAAAGGTACACCGGACACTATGTCCGGGGATATTGGAACTCCCTCTTCTGAAGACGAAAGAGAAGGAGAAGCTGACATCCCTTTTCCCCATTGGAAGAAAAGGAGCGCCTCCGAGGATTTGGAGGTAAAGGCTCCCAAGCGAGGGAAGATGTCCCTTCCAGGCGGTTTGGGTTCTGAAGACAACGTTGTCGCGCAGTTCCTCCGTAAGGACAAGCCTTTAGCCAAATCGTAAGTGAACAGGGGTGACCTAAACACATCCCGTTCCTTTCAGATTACAAGGGTAACATCTTATATATATATTTGCAGTCCGGCGCGCAGTCTTCCTCAACAGTCCTCCTCCTCGGGGGATCTGCTTTCGGAGATGATGTAAAGCGAGACGCCTCCACAGGCCTCCTCGCCCAATAGGGCGGACGACTTCGAGGTGTCGTCCCGGAGGATCTCTCCTGATCAACAAGTGGTGCGAGGGACAATGAAGACAACGCCCGAGGGTGAAACTTCGGTCACCCAGGGTCTGGGGTGTGCGGCCCCGACGGGGACCAACAATAAAGGCCCCAGACTATCTGGTTTACAGCCGGAGACGACTCTAGGGTCGAGTAAACATATCCCTTCAAAGGGAGTCCATACTCCCGCAGCCGCTTCCAGGAATCCGGAGTCGCCGGATACATTGATGGACATGTTGCAACATGCGTCCGGCTCAGAGGAACATTGTACCTTAATGGGTATGGTAGTTGAGAGGATTTTGTCCGCAAGAAGCAGATTAAATGAAGTCTTCATGGGCCTGCTAAGAGGCTTCGAGGTATGAAATATCTTCAATCGCACTCTATATGCAAAATGCACCTGTGTATAGATAGTAGCCCCTGAGACTCTGGTTGGCGTCCAAAGGAAGGCGATCAAAGGATCAAAAAAGATATGCCCAGGAAATAACCTGATTAATTTGATCACAGACTATTACATTCATGGCGACTGCCCAAGCTACAGAAGTTTTTTTTGACTGGTGACTGTAGGGAAAACCCCCCACAGCATTCAAAACTTTATTTCAGAACAAAGTAGCATACAATATACAAGGTTTACAAGGGGTAATCCGTATAAGAAAAACTAAAAACTGAAGCTCTAGAGATACAAAACCTCAAGGAGGAAGAAAGGTAATCCACTTAAGAAGCTCTTCCTTGTACCTAGCCTTAACTCTGTGCTGCATTAGCAATAATCAATTCGGATATGCAAAGTTGAATAAACGCTCAACGACGGTACTGTGCTGGGTAAGAACTGGTAAGAATTGGAGATTCGCTTGAAGGATTTGTGACACACCACCATCACCACCACTTCCTAGTAGTCTGTAGGATCATATTCTTTTGCGTTTCTATTGCTGCTAACCATGGCAGGATCACAAGCCGATGAGACTGATTGGGAGAACATGACGAACAAGGGGTTGCATGATAAATTTCAGCAAATGATGAGTGGCCAAGTGGGAGATGTGCTAAACAGATTTGAAGAGGCTATGGAGAAGATAGATGTCGTGGAGAAGTCGTTTGAGACAAAGCTGGATAATAGGTTTAATGAATTGCTCAAGCATCTTCCCCAACCACCACCGGCTGCACCTGTCGCACCTCTACAACAACAACAACCACATCTCCAACGTCGCCTTCCAAATCAAGTGGGACGAGCACAGCGCGTTCCAATTGAGACTGGTCAAAATTCGGGTGCCGATGCACCTACTGTTGATGCTTCTTTGGCTCCTGCTACTGCGGCGGCTGAGGAGGATGACGATTATGCGGGCGATTATGAGGATGAGGTTGATCAAAATCAGAACTACGTGCAGCCACCAGCACCACCTCTAGCAGGTCGACCTCAGGTATATATTCGCAACGGTAGGCCTGCACCACCACCTCAGGTACGAGATCATGACCATGTTCCTAAACTGAAATTGAATATTCCACCATTTGAGGGTAGATACATTCCTGATGTATATCTTACTTGGGAGTTAGAAACTGAACAACGTTTTACATGTTTACAATATCCCGAGGAGAGACGGGTTGCTGCTGCTGTTTGTGCTTTCACTAGTTTTGCATGTGTATGGTGGTCTGAACATTGTAGATTATATCCTATTCCAGCTACTTGGGCTGCTTTGAAAACTGCTATGCGTACTCGTTGGGTTCCACCATATTATCAACGTGAATTGCTTCAAAAACTGCAGCGTTTACGACAAGGGGAAAATTCTGTAGAAGAATATTATCAGGAATTACCAACTGGCATGATTAGATGTGGTATTGTTGAGGAGAATGAAGCTATGCTTGCACATTTTATGGGTGGTTTAAATAGAGAGATTCGGACCATTCTAGAGTATAAGGAGTATACTAATATCACTCGTTTATTCCATCTTGCTTGTAAAGCTGAACGTGAAGTGCAGGATCGACAAGCATTGGCGCGAACTAACTTTTCTGCAGGTCGACCTTCATCATGGACACCGCGTGCATCTTCTACTTCCACTGCACCAGCACCTCCATCAGGTTCCACCTCCAGCCGTGATACAAGAAAGCAGGCACAACCACCACTATCTGCCAAGAGCGCACCTATCGGGCCTGCACAGAGCTCTTCTTCTTCCATGGCATCAACAGGGCACACAAGTGATATTATTTGTCGTCGTTGTAAGGGAAGAGGACATTATGCGCGAGAATGCAAATCTCAGCGTGTAATGATTGCTACTGAGGATGGTGGGTATGAGTCTGCTAGTGACTATGATGAGGAGACTTTGGCTCTTATTACACGTGAAGAACATGGTGGAGATGATTCTGAAAACGAGACGCAATACATGGCTCCTGAAGACTCTGACATGTATGAATGTTTAGTTGCTCAACATGTTTTGAGTGTGCAGGTCACACAAGCAGAGCAAAATCAGAGGCATAATTTGTTCCATACAAAGGGAGTTGTGAAGGAACGTTCTGTTCGCGTCATCATAGATGGAGGGAGTTGTAACAACTTGGCTAGCATGGAGATGGTGGAGAAACTATCTCTCACCACAAGACCACATCCACATCCTTACTACATCCAATGGTTCAACAACAGCGGCAAGGTTAAGGTAACACGTACTTTTCGTGTGCATTTTAGTATCTCTACATATGCTGATTATGTTGATTGTGATGTGGTACCCATGCAAGCATGTTCCTTATTACTTGGTAGACCATGGAAATTTGATAAAAACTCTGTACACCATGGTAGAAACAATCAGTATACTCTTGTTCATAAGGATAAAAATATTACTTTGCTTCCTATGACTCTTGATTCCATTTTGAAAGATGACATTAATAGAGCTAATAAAGCAAAACAGGAGAAAAATAAGAGTGAAAATCAGATTGTGGCAAAAGAATTTGAGCAACAAATGAAACCTAATAATAAACTATCTAGTGTTGTTTCTGAAATTAAATTGAAAAGTGCATGTTTACTTGCCACAAAATCTGATATTGATGAGCTAGATTTCAACAAATCTGTTTGCTATGCTTTTGTGTGCAAAGAGGCATTATTTTCATTCGAGGACGTGCCTTCCTCTTTGCCCCCTGCTGTCACTAACATTTTGCAGGAGTTCGCTGACGTCTTTCCACAAGACGTGCCACCGGGATTACCACCTATTCGAGGGATTGAGCATAAAATTGACTTAATTCCCGGTGCATCGCTACCCAACCGTGCACCATACCGTACCAATCCAGAGGAGACGAAGGAGATTATGCGTCAAGTACAGGAGCTGCTCGACAAAGGTTATATACGCGAATCTCTTAGTCCTTGTGCTGTTCCTATTATACTTGTGCCTAAAAAGGATGGTACATCGCGTATGTGTGTTGATTGTAGAGGCATTAATAACATTACTATTCGTTATCGTCATCCTATTCCTAGGCTAGATGATATGCTTGATGAATTGAGTGGCTCTACAATATTTTCCAAAGTTGATTTGCGTAGTGGATACCATCAAATTCGTATGAAACTGGGAGATGAATGGAAAACAGCATTTAAAACTAAGTTTGGTTTATATGAGTGGTTAGTCATGCCTTTTGGGTTAACTAATGCACCTAGTACTTTCATGAGACTAATGAACGAAGTTTTACGTGCCTTTATTGGACGATTTGTGGTAGTCTATTTTGATGATATACTGATTTATAGCAAATCTTTGGAAGAACATTTGGAACATTTACGTGCTGTTTTTATTGCTCTACGTGATGCAGGTTTGTTTGGTAACCTTGGGAAGTGCACCTTTTGCACCGACCGAGTATCTTTTCTTGGCTATGTTGTTACTCCATAGGGAATTGAAGTTGATAAAGCCAAGATTGAAGCTATTGAGAGTTGGCCGCAGCCCAAAACGGTCACACAAGTGAGGAGTTTCCTTGGCCTCGCTGGTTTCTATAGGCGTTTTGTGAGAGATTTCAGCACCATTGCTGCACCTCTCAACGAGCTTACAAAGAAGGATGTGCCTTTTGTTTGGGGTACCGCACAGGAAGAAGCCTTCACAGTATTGAAAGATAAGTTGACACATGCTCCTTTACTCCAACTTCCTGATTTTAATAAGACTTTTGAGCTTGAATGTGATGCTAGTGGAATTGGATTAGGAGGTGTGTTATTACAAGATGGTAAACCTGTTGCATACTTTTCTGAAAAATTGAGTGGGCCTAGTCTGAATTATTCTACTTATGATAAAGAACTATATGCTCTTGTTCAGACTTTAGAAACATGGCAACATTATTTATGGCCCAAAGAATTTGTTATACATTCTGATCATGAATCTTTGAAACATATTAAAAGTCGAGCTAAACTGAATCGTAGACATGCTAAATGGGTTGAATTCATTGAAACTTTCCCTTATGTCATTAAACACAAGAAGGGTAAAGAAAATGTTATTGCTGATGCATTGTCTCGTCGCTATACTATGCTGTCACAACTTGACTTCAAAATATTTGGGTTGGAGACCATCAAAGATCAATATGTGCATGATGCTGATTTTAAAGATGTTTTGCAGAATTGTAAAGAAGGAAGAACCTGGAACAAGTTTGTCGTTAATGATGGATTTGTGTTCCGTGTTAACAAGCTATGCATTCCAGCTAGCTCTCTTCGTCTTTTGTTGTTGCAGGAGGCGCATGGAGGAGGATTAATGGGACACTTTGGCATGAAGAAGACGGAGGACGTACTTGCTACACATTTCTTTCGGTCAAAGATGAGACGGGATGTTGAGCGTTTTGTTGCTCGCTGCACTACATGTCAAAAAGCTAAGTCACGACTCAATCCTCATGGTTTATATATGCCTTTGCCTATACCTAGTGTTCCTTGGGAGGATATATCTATGGACTTTGTTTTAGGTTTACCTCGAACAAAGAAGGGGAGGGATAGCATATTTGTTGTCGTGGATAGATTCTCAAAAATGGCACACTTTATACCATGTCATAAAAGCGATGATGCTGTTAATGTTGCTGATTTGTTCTTCCGTGAAAATATTCGTTTGCATGGTGTGCCAAATACTATTGTTTCAGATCGTGATACTAAATTTCTTAGCCACTTTTGGAGATGTTTATGGGCTAAGTTGGGGACTAAACTGCTTTTTAGTACTACTTGTCACCCCCAAACTGATGGACAAACTGAAGTAGTCAATAGAACATTGTCTACTATGCTTAGGGCTGTTTTGAAGAATAATAAGAAAATGTGGGAAGAATGCTTGCCTCATATTGAGTTTGCTTATAATCGTTCATTGCATTCTACTACTAAGATGTGCCCTTTTGAAATTGTGTATGGTTTCCTACCTCATGCACCTATTGATTTGTTGCCTCTTCCATCTTCGGAGAAGGTTAATTTTGATGCTAAACAACGTGCTGAATTGATCTTAAAAATGCATGAGTTAACTAAGGAAAACATTGAGCGTATGAATGCTAAATATAAACTTGTTGGAGATAAGGGTAGAAAACATGTTGTGTTTGCACCTGGAGATCTTGTTTGGTTACATTTGCGTAAGGATAGATTTCCTGATTTGCGCAAATCAAAGCTAATGCCACGTGCTGATGGTCCTTTTAAGGTGTTAGAGAAAATAAATGATAATGCATATAAACTTGAGCTGCCTGCAGATTTTGGGGTTAGTCCCACTTTTAACATTGCAGATTTGAAGCCTTATTTGGGTGAGGGAGATGAGCTTCCGTCGAGGACGACTTCATTTCAAGAAGGGGAGGATGATGAGGACATCAATACCATTGTTACACCCACAGCCCCTGCTGCTATACATACTGGACCAATTACTAGAGCGCGCGCACGCCAATTAAATTACCAGGTACTTTCGTTTCTTGGTAATGATTCTAATGTTCATGAGAATATGATGCTGCCTAAATTGGATACATTTGTTTTGCTTACAAATGAAGGGCCTAGCTTTAAGAAGGATGAACATTGGAGCAAGAACAAGCATGGAGATGATGGCATGCGCATGGGGAACAAGAACGGAGTTACAAGTGATGATTTCAGGACGTTGAAGCCACCATAATGCGTGCATGAAGCCTTGGACGAAATATACAAGATGCTACTTCATAACTTTCGTCCAGAGGCTATTCTAGGTGCTGCGTCACCTTATTATTGGGCCAGGCCCATGTAATTTCGAAATACTTGAGTATAGGCTGTTTTTAGAGTCCATATGTGTGGGGAAACAAGAGATAGGGTTGGTTTTGGACCCCTTCCCCAAGGGCCACGAAATTCCCCCCTCTTCCTCCATATATACAGCCCTTAGGGCGTCGTTTAGACTTTGGGTTTTGTTTAGATTAAAAGTTTGCCATAGCTGCAGCTTCGCGTACTTCGTTTGTGTTCAACGACCAGACAAAGGCGTCACAGAACCCCACCTTGATCAATAAAGCTTTCATCTTATATTCGCAATATCCAGATTGCAATCTCAGTTTCTTGCTTGTTCTTCATTTGCTCGCAGGAAACAGACCCTCATGGTCAGTTTGATCGTGCTCCGGCGTGGTCAATAACCTCTCGGAGTTGGTTTAGCGATTGCTAAGGCGCGACGTCATCGCACGTTCGTAGTCGGATCGTCAAAGTCGACTTCCACCAAAGCGATATCCATCATCTCATCGAAAGACGGGACACCCAAGCTACAGAAGTTGCAGACCTGAAGCAGAAACTTGAGGTGGCGGATGATGACATCACGCTTATTAATTGGCGGCTCGACGAGGCACAAGGTATGCTTTGGGGCAGTCAGTATATGTATGTATAATAACATGAGCACGAAGCTGAGAATTATATACTAAGATATGCTTAACTGTAGATAGTGCTGCCACGGTTGAGACCCTTCGGGCTGAGCTCGCCGGGCCAAGGAGCAAGCCAGGATGAGTAGTGTGGCTGTCGAGAAAGCAGGTGCTCAGTTAAACGCCGAACAGGCTGCTCGGTGCCAGTGCGAGGAGAGAATATCTACCATGGCGTGCGAGCTAAAGGATGCCACTATTTGATGCGAAATCCTCGAGAAGGATAACAAAGCCAAAACGGCCGATCTCGACAAGGCCTTACAAGAGGTGAGAGAAGCACGGACCGAATCTAGAGCGGCTCGAGAGGAGATCCGGCAAGCTGGGGAGATAGCGGCTGGTAAGCCCTTCTTATTACAAACTAAATTCGGCGATCCGAAGTATGCCCCGCTTAATCAAATGTGGAGTTCTCCAGACATATTCTTGGATTTGCCGAAGAGTGTCTCCGATGCGGTGCAATTTTACCAAGCGCAAGAAGGACATGCAACGGAGAAGCTTTTCTGGTCGCAATTCAGCATGCCAAAGCGTCCGTTGTTGCTGAACGAGCAGATGGCCCAGTGGGCCGAGCTCCACAAGATATCTGGATCTGCCATGAAGGACGTCGTGGTCCGGCTGTGGCCAGCTGATCCAATTCCGAATAGTTATTTCGGTTTGGTGCAACAATTTGTTGATGCAGTGCCGCGTATCGACGCCGTTAAGCGGTCAACGTGCATTGAAGGTGCACGGATGGCCCTTGCCCGCGTCAAGACGTACTGGGCAAAGATGAAGGCCACCGATATTGCAGTAAAGAGCCCACCCGGGGGCCAGGACCATCACATGCCGGAGCATTATTTTGAAGATGTCCTAGAGGGTGCCCGCTTGATAGAGGGTCAGTGCTCGAAGGATATGATATTCGAGTGAATGTACCGAAATTGTAAAAACAATATTATGATATATGAAGGCTATGTTTTTATACTTTTGCCTGAAAGTTTTGGTTCCTCCTGTGCGGCCATTTTTTGTATAATCTAAAAGTTTACCAGTCGTCGGCTTCGGCCCCCTCGCATATAATACGGGGGTGTTCGAAAAAGCACTTGATCACTCTTGACCCAACGTCTTGGTCCGTGAAGAAGGTGTCAATGCGGCGAACTAGGCAATTGGACTATAGGGCTTTAACACTTTCACTTAGCCATATGAGTTTGACTGTAGGTCTATGATATAGCCCCTGGTATGTACGCGGTTATCCGGATACGGTGCATTACATAGGTGACCAGAAGAATGGTCCTTCGTGTAATATGGAAGGAATCGCGAAAGATTCTGATAAGTCATCGAGTGGTTGACCAGCTCTCACCGCATCATGACAGTCAGTTTTTGGCTTTCTCTACTGAGGTGCTTGACCAGATGAACCAGAAACACAATCGCAGTAGTTCCCCCTTTACTACCCTAGCTGATAGGACGGAACGTAAGGTAGTAAGCACAGGAGCCGGGCAACCCAACTATTGACCAAAGACATGATTCGGAGCTGATGCATATAAGGCCAAACTCGTGACGCCGAAGTATGGTATAAAGTTGTTCGGACTTGTCGGCAACTCATATGTTGCCATATCGAGCCCCTGGCAATTTTCGCCGAGGCGCGTGCGTGAAACAATCGAAGAAGCAAAATTCAGTTCTTAGAAAAATTGAATACCGAATGTGGATTATGTTCACTGGAATCTGCTTGACACGTCAAACGCAATCTTGCAGATTATAATGCCACTATTCGGGCTATTTGACATGCCGGGGGTCGAAGGCTGAGGGGAAAGGCACTTTACAGGCTCGAAATAAAGAGTGCGGTCTACAAAATTATTTGGACCTCCTGTCGCACGTCTGCGCGGCCTCGCCTCTGTGAAAGGACTCCTTAACTCCGAAAGAGTCCATAAGATGACCAGCCTTTGAGTCACCTGTGCTAAAAGATAAAAAATAGTTAGAAAAAGGAAAAAGGTTATGGGAGTGCGAACCGCATTGTAGGACTATCCGTATTGTGCCTCCGCCGATGACCAGGGTATTCTAAGTGCATAATTATGTATGCGCGGTACAAACTTCGCGGCTATATGAGGTGAACGACGGAGGCCGAATTGCTAATCCAGCTCTGTGATTGATCGGTCCTGTTTAATGGAGACCCGCAGCTTGATGGCCGATGAGATACGCGGTTTGATGAGGTCGCTCTGTGCTTCGGCTGCAGTAGCCGTAGTATGCTCCTCTATACGGAGGGAGCGTTCCGTATTGCCGTTTACCGTGATGACGCCACATGGACCGGGCATCTTAAGCTTTAGATAAGTGTAATGTGGGACCGCATTAAAACGAGCAAAAGCGGTACGCCCGAGCAATGCATGGTAGCTATTGCGGAATGGGACGATATCGAAGGTCAAGCCTTCGCTTCGAAAGTTGTTTGGCGAGCCGAAAATGACTTCCAATGTAATTGAGCCCATGCAGTGAGCTTCTATGCCGGGCACTGCTCCCTTGAAGGTAGTTGTGCTGGGCTTGATTCTTGAAGGATCAATGCCCATGTTGTGGACAGTGTCTTGGGAGAGTAGATTAAGGCTACTGCCGCCGTCCATAAGGACTTTCGTGAGATGGAACCCATCGATAATTGGATCGAGGACCAGAGCTGTCGAACCTTCGTGATGGGTACTGGCTGGGTGGTCCCTGTGATCAAAAGTGATCGGGCAGGCGGCCCATTGGTTAAATTTTGGGGCGACCGTCTCTATGGCGTAGGCGTCCTGGAGTGCGCGCTTGCGCTCCCCTGTAGGGATGTGCGTCACATATACCATGTTTACTGTTTTTACTTCGGGGGGAAATTACTTCTGCCCCCCAGTGTTCGGTTGGCGAGTCTCTTCGTCATTGCTGTCCCTGGACGGCCCCTTCCCATTGTGTTCGGCATTAAGCTTGCCGGCTTGTTTAAAGACCTAATAGCTTCTGTTGGTATGATTGGCTGGTTTATCGGGGGTGCCATGAATCTGGCAGGGCCGGTCCAGTATCTTGTCTAAATTGGATGGTCCGTCTTTGTTTGCCTTGAATGGCTTATTCCGTTGACCGGGTTTGGAGCCGCTGAATCCGGCGTTGACCGTCGTGTCTTGTGTTCCTTCGTTGTTATTTCGACGCTTGTGTGTATTGCGTCGTGGCTTGCCGTTGCCGTCTCGAACTTCAGAAGTGCCCGGATCACTGGTGTTGTTGCTTCTATGAGCGAGCCAGCTGTCTTCTCTCGCGCAAAAGCGGGTCATCAGAGCGGTAAGGGCTGCCATGGATTTTGGTTTTTCTTGACTGAGGTGGCAGGCGAGCCACTCATCCCGGACGCGTGTTTGAAGGCCGCGAGGGCTTCGGCGTCCAGACAATCGACAATTTGGTTCTTTTTAATTAAGAACCTAGTCCAGAGCTTCCTGGCTGACTCTCCGGGCTGCTGGATGATGTGACTTACGTCATCGGCGTCTGGTGGCCGGACATATGTACCTTGGAAGTTATCGCAGAAGGCGTCTTCCAAGTCCTCCTAGCTACCAATGGAGTTTTCAGGCAGGCTGTTCAACCAGTGCCGAGCTAGTCCCTTGAGTTTTAGTGGGAGGTATTTGATAGCGTGAAGATCATCACCGCGGGCCATGTGAATATGGAGAAGAAAATCTTCAATCCATACCGCGCGATCTGTTGTTCCGTCGTATGATTCGATATTCACGGGTTTAAACCCTTCTGGGAATTCGTGCTCCATTACTTCATCAGTGAAGCAAAGGGGGTGTGCGGCGCCTCTATATTGGGCCACGTTGCGACGTAGCTCGGATGGAGTCCGTCTGCGGTTTTCGGCCCGGGCATGATTATGCTTGTCATGTCCGGCTAGGTAGCCGTCGTCGCGTGTAGGGGCATGCCCCCGCGATCCGTAGATCGATCTGGTCTGTCCTGCTCTGCTGTCCAGGTCCTGTCATAGGTCATATGTATACCCCCTAGCTGTTTTATCTCTGCCTCTACGGTGAAGTAGTACGGGTTGGTGTTCGGCTTGAGTTGCCACTTTGTCCCGGCCACGTGGTGGTCGGTCAGCCACATTGCGCGCTGATGGTACGGGCTCCAGCGCCTCGTCATTGAATTGAGGTAGCAATTTGCGCTTCGGGTAACTTTTGGTTGGGCGCTCGAGGCCGTATTCCTCGGCTGCCAGGACATTAGTCCATCTATCGTTGAGCAAATCTTGATCAGCTTGAAGCTGCTGCTGCTTCTTTTTCAGGCTCCTTGCAGTGGCTATTAGCCGGCGCTTAAAGCGCTCCTACTCGAGAGGTTCCTCAGGCACGATAAAGTCTTCGTCACCGAGGCTCACCTCATCCTCAGCGAGTGGGAGATAATTACTGTCCTCTAAGTCTTTGTTTGCGGCCTGTTCCTCAGGGCTGACCTGCCCATCTTCCCGATCGTCCTGTTCGGCAGTTGGCTCGTCGGGGTCTTCTCTGTCTTCGGCACCGTCTGGAGTGTTGTTGTCTCATGTGCCGGTATTGCTGTCTTTTCCACGGCGTGATTTAGAGCGGCGCTGCTGACGTCGGTGCTTTGGCTGTATCTCAGGAGGTTTGTCCTCGACTAGATCTTCCTTGTTGTCGTCGTTGTTCTCTTTGAGTGTATCCACCATGTACATGTCATACGAAGAGGTGGCCGTCCAGCGTCCGGTAAACAGCGGGTTTTGGGCCTGCTCTTCTCCGGCATCGTTGTCCATACTGTCGATGTCTTCGGAGCCGTAATCGAGCATGTCGGTTAAGCCCTCGACAGTGGCTAAAAAGTGGGTTGTGGGTGGGACGTAAAATTCCCTGCTCTCAGCCCTAGTCCGGGCTGGGCATAGTTCAGACGTTGCTCCTCTGTAATGACAAGGGATCGCATTCAGTCCAGAGCCTCGCTTAAAGGCGAGGTTTGGCCCGAGAGAAGAGAGCCCGTGGAGTACGGTGAGAGGGAGACTCCTTGGCCGAGCGCACACGAAGCTGACTCCGAGGGTTCGGAGCCAGTGCCCGAAGAAGGGTCCGGCTTCATGATGGTTGCCGGCGACAGTACTTCCTCCGGCTCTTCCGCAATGGGCTTAGTGGCTGCAGATAGTTCGACAGGCTCAGGAAGCCCGTCTTCGGACCTGGCCATACGCTCTGGTTCTAAGGCCAGAGCGGAGGTTGGGGGCATGAATCCTTGGAATATCAAGTCTCCTCGGATATCAGCGACATAGTCCAGATTTCGAAAACTAATCTGGAGACCTGGGCGTAGCTGTCGATCTGCTCTAGACGGCCAAGCGAGTTGGCCTGCAGTGCAAAGCCGCCGAACACAAAGATCTGACCGGGGAGGAAAACCTCCCCCAGGGCAGCGTTGTTGTAGATGATTAACGGAGCCATCGAACCTCTTGATGACGACGCAGTGAAACTCTCAATGAAAGCACCAATGTCGGTGTCAAAACCGGCGGATCTCGGATAGGTGGTCCTGAACTGTGCGTCTAAGGTCGATGGTAACAGGAGACAGGGGAAATGATGTTTACCCAGGTTCGGGCCCTCTCTATGGAGGTAATACCCTACTTCCTGCTTGATTGATCTTGATGAATATGAGTATTACAAGAGTTGATCTACCACGAGATTGTAATGGCTTTAACCCTAGAAGTCTAACCTGTCTGATTATGATTGCCTCTACGGACTAAACCCTCCGGTTTATATAGACACCGGAGGGAACTAGGGTTGTACAAAGTCGGTTGCAGAGAAAGGAATCTTCATATCCGTACGCCAAGCTTGCCATCCACGCCAAGGAGAGTCCCATCCGGACACGGGAGAGAGTCTTCTGTCTTGTATCTTCACGGCCCATCAGTCCGGCCCATGTCCAACAGGTCGGACGCCCGAGGACCCCTTAATCCAGGACTCCCTCAAGGGCCGCGTTCACCTCACGACCAAACTTCTTGAAGATGCGCTGGGAAGCTGGGGCCTGAGCACCACCCAAGATGCAGGCGATAGCGTGCGGCTCCTGGAAGCCCCCAGCCCCCTCGTCCTGATGGTGGTCGTCCTTCCTCCTTGGCAGTGGCGGCAACGGAGGGAGGCCGACATTGCCCTGAGGACGGTCCTCACGAGGCTGGTCCCTCCAAGCGCCCTCTCGAGGCTGGTCCTGCCAGTGGTCCTCGCGGGGGCTGCGGTCGTCCCAGCGTCCTCCACTTCATCGTCCTCCCCGGTCGCTGTGCTCGGGGCGTCAACCGAAGGGTCCATCTCGAATGGCCCTGAGCTCTTGGCAGTCGCTGGTGTTGTGCCTGTGCACGTTGTGGAAGGCGCATAATGGGCGGTTTCTCTTAGACGAGTCGGGGTGATCCCGGTCGCGCTTCGTGTCCGGCTCCGCCGCGAGCATGGCTACTCCCTTGCGCTTCACGTCTTTAGCCTTGGCTTTCTTCTCTTCTGGGTCGGCGACAGGGAGCTCGAGGAGGGAGAGGCGCCCCTCCTCAGCTCTTGCACACTTGGTCGCCATGTTGAACATCTCCAGAGCCGTGCATAGCTCCTCGTGGATGACGAGCTCCTCCTTCATCTTGAAGTCGCGGACACCATCACAGAACCCTGAAATGATGGCTTCGTCCATCACCTTGGGAATCTTGAGGCGAACGCTATTGAAGCGCTGGATGTACTTCTGCAGGGTCTCTCCCGGCTGCTGTTTGATGCGGCACAGGTCACCCGCGGCCGATGGTTGGTCGCGAGTGCCCTGGAAGTTGGCGACGAAGCGATCGCGCATCACACCCCAGGAGGAGATTGACCCCGGGGGCAAATTCAGGAACCATGAGCGAGCACCATCTTTGAGAGCCATGGGAAACCAGTTCGCCATGACTTTCTCGTCGCCGTTGGCTGCCTCGATGCTCAGCTCGTAGAGCTGCAAGAACTCCGCAGAGTCGGGGTGCCGTCATAGCACGGGGGCAGGTCCGGCTTGAACTTGCCTGGCCACACAATGCTACGCAGCTCCGGAGTGAAGGCACAACAGCCTGTTGTGGCCACCGGGGCCCGTCGCGGGGGCAGATCCTGATCTTGATGCCCACGCACCGCCGCTGCAGGCGGCAAGCGGTCTTGATGCAGTGGCGCCCGGAGTGCATGAGCATTTTCTCGCGGTCGGGGGACTTCTTGGCAGCTTCCTTCTTCGCGCGCGGGCACCCGGCGCGGCGGGTCGTGCTGAGGGGCCGTGCGTCTTGGTGCTAGGATACCATCTTGGTGCGGAGGTGGCGGAGGCGCTCCGTGAGCTACGTTACCCGCAGCTAGAGGAGGGCGAGGTAGCGAGAGAGATGGTACGGGGGAGCCCCCAGCGGCACTGACGAGCTCGGCGATGCGGTCCAGCCAGTCCTCATAGAGATCGTCGACCCGGCAGTAGCGCAGGAGCTCGCGTGCCATGAGTAGTGCGGCCTGCGCGTCTGTGGGCGTGCAACGAGCGTGGGACGATGAGCCGGCTAGAGTCAGCGATGGGGTGGCGGTGCGGCCATCCCGCAGCACAGAGCGGTGCAGCGATGATGCTTGCTGCTCCTTTCCCACCGGCCCGGTGGCGGTGTTGGCGGCGGGTGATGGAGAACGATGGGGAGGCCCGCCGACAGGAGTTGTCTGGGCGACACGAGCGGCCAGGGCGACACGACACTCGGCGTGGGCTTGGCGTGTGTCCGCCATGGACGCGTGGAGCAGGGGAGCGTGGATCGACGGAAGAAAAGCTTCAGCGCACCCCTACCCAGTGCGCCAAATGTCGGATTACGGGTTCCGGCAAACCCGTGAGGTTCGAACACTGGGGTGCGCACGAAGATCTCTCTCCCTCTCTAGCTCGCTCACACAACGATCTCAAGGCCTAGCCCGCCGAACCCGAGGAACAAGGTGTTGGAAATATGCCCTAGAGGCAATAATAAATAGGTTATTATTATATTTCCTAGTTCATGATAATCGTTTATTATCCATGCTAGAATTGTATTGATAGGAAACTCAGATACATGTGTGGATACATAGACAAACACCATGTCCCTAGTAAGCCTCTAGTTGACTAGCTCGTTGATCAATAGATGGTCACGGTTTCCTGACCATGGACATTGGATGTCGTTGATAACGGGATCACATCATTAGGAGAATGATGTGATGGACAAGACCCAATCCTAAGCCTAGCACAAGATCGTGTAGTTCGTCTGCTCAGAGATTTTCTAATGTCAAGTATCATTTCCTTAGACCATGAGATTGTGCAACTCCCGGATACCGTAGGAATGCTTTGGGTGTACCAAACGTCACAACGTAACTGGGTGGCTATAAAGGTGCACTACAGGTATTTCCGAAAGTGTCTGTTGGGTTGGCACGAATCGAGACTGGGATTTGTCACTCCGTGTAAACGGAGAGGTATCTCTGGGCCCACTCGGTAGGACATCATCATAATGTGCACAATGTGACCAAGGAGTTGATCACGGGATGGTGTGAGTTACGGAACGAGTAAAGAGACTTGCCGGTAACGAGATTGAACAAGGTATAGGGATACCGACGATCGAATCTCGGGCAAGTAACATACCGATGGACAAAGGGAATTGTATACGGGATTGATTGAATCCCCGACATCGTGGTTCATCCGATGAGATCATCGTGGAACATGTGGGAGCCAACATGGGTATCCAGATCCCGCTGTTGGTTATTGACCGGAGAACGTCTCGGTCATGTCTGCATGGTTCCCGAACCCGTAGGGTCTACACGCTTAAGGTTCGATGATGCTAGGGTTATAGGGAAAGTATGTACGTGGTTACTGAATGTTGTTCGGAGTGCCGGATGAGATCCCGGACGTCACGAGGAGTTCCGGAATGGTCCGGAGGTAAAGATTTATATATGGGAAGTCCTGTTTTGGTCACCGGAAAAGTTTCGGGTGAAATCGGTAATGTACCGGGACCACCGGGAGGGTCCCGGGGGTCCACCAAGTGGGGCCACCAGCCCCAGAAGGCTGCGTGGGCCAAGTGTGGGAGGGGACCAGCCCCAGGTGGGCTGGTGCGCCCCCCCCCCCCCCACCAAGGCCCAAGGCGCATGGGAGAGTGGGAGGGGGCAAACCCTAGGTCCAGATGGGCCTTAGGGCCCATCTAGTGGGGCGCCCCCCCTCTCCTCCCCTTGGCCGCCCCCCTTGATGGGATCTAGGGATGGCCGCCTCCTCTTGGGGGTGGAAACCCTAAGGGGGGCGCAGCCCCCTCCCTCCCTATATATAGTTGAGGTTTGGGCTGCCCAAGACACACGAGAACGTCTCTCTTTCGGCGCAGCCCAACCCCTCTCCCTCCTCCTCTCCCGAGGTGCTTGGCGAAGCCCTGCGGGATTGCCACGCTCCTCCACCACCACCACGCCGTTGTGCTGCTGCTGGATGGAGTCTTCCCCAACCTCTCCCTCTCTCCTTGCTGGATCAAGGCATGGGAGACGTCACCGGGCTGCACGTGTGTTGAACGCGGAGGCACCGTTCTTCGGTGCTTAGATCGGAATCAACCGCGATCTGAATCGCTACGAGTACGACTCCCTCATCCGCGTTCTTGCAACGCTTCCGCATCGTGATCTACAAGGGTATGTAGATCCACTCTCCTTCCCCTCGTTGCTAGAGTACTCCATAGATTGATCTTGGTGATGCGTAGAAAATTTTGAATTTCTGCTACGTTCCCCAACAGTGGTATCAGAGCTAGGTCTATGCGTAGTTTCTATGCACAAGTAGAACACAAAGTAGTTGTGGGCGTCGATGTTGTCAATTCTTCTTGCCGCTACTAGTCTTATCTTGTTTCGGCGGCATTGTGGGATGAAGCGGCCCGGACCGACCTTACACGTACGCTTACGTGAGACAGGTTCCACCGACTGACATGCACTAGTTGCATAAGGTGGCTAGCGGGTGTATGTCTCTCCCACTTTAGTCGGAACGGATTCGATGAAAAGGGTCCTTATGAAGGGTAAATAGAAATTGGCAAATCCCGTTGTGGTTTTACGTAGGTAAGAAACGTTCTTGCTAGAAACCTATACAAGCCACGTAAAAA
The DNA here is from genome assembly GCF_002575655.3 of Aegilops tauschii subsp. strangulata. Lineage (NCBI taxonomy): Eukaryota > Viridiplantae > Streptophyta > Magnoliopsida > Poales > Poaceae > Aegilops > Aegilops tauschii. The sequence goes on along the minus strand of NC_053039.3, from coordinate 113,800,647 downwards.
ACTTGCAACAACAATTAGAGGACGTCTAACTTGTTTTTGCAGCATGTGCTATGTGATGTGATATGGCCAGAAGATGTGATGAATGATATATGTGATGTATGAGATTGATCATATTCTTGTAATAGGAATCACGACTTGCATGTCGATGAGTATGACAACCGGCAGGAGCCATAGGAGTTGTCTTTATTTTTTGTATGACCTACGTGTCATTGAATAACGCCATGTAAATTACTTTACTTTATTGCTAAGCGCGTTAGCCATAGAAGTAGAAGTAATCGTTGGCGTGACGACTTCATAAAGACACAATGATGGAGATCATGATGATGGAGATCATGGTGTCATGCCGGTGACGAAGATGATCATGGTGCCCCGAAGATGGAGATCAAAGGAGCAAAATGATATTGGCCATATCATGTCACTATTTGATTGCATGTGATGTTTATCATGTTATGCATCTTATTTGCTTAGAACGACGGTAGTAAGTAAGATGATCCCTTATAAAATTTCAAGAGACGTGTTCCCCCTAACTGTGCACCGTTGCGAAGGTTCGTTGTTTCGAAGCACCACGTGATGATCGGGTGTGATAGATTCTAACGTTCGAATACAACGGGTGTTGACGAGCCTAGCATGTACAGACATGGCCTCGGAACACATGCGAAACACTTAGGTTGACTTGACGAGCCTAGCATGTACAGACATGGCCTCGGAACACAAGAGACCGAAAGGTCGAACATGAGTCGTATAGCAGATACGATCAACATGTAGATGTTCACCGATGATGACTAGTCCGTCTCACGTGATGATCGGACACGGCCTAGTTTGACTCGGATCATGTATCACTTAGATGACTAGAGGGATGTCTATCTGAGTGGGAGTTCAATAATCAGATGAATTTCTTTATCATGAACATAGTCAAAAGGTCTTTGCGAATTATGTCATACGTTTTAGTTCTACTGTTTAAGATATGTTCCTAGAGAAAATTTAGTTGAAAGTTGGTAGTAGCAATTATGCGGACTGGGTCCGTAAACTGAGGATTGTCCTCATTGCTGCACAGAAGGCTTATGTCCTTAATGCACCGCTCGGTGTGCTGAACCTCAGCGTCGTCTGTAGATGTTGCGGAACATCTGACATACACGTTTTGATGACTACGTGATAGTTCAGTGCGTAATGCTAACGGTTTAGAATTGTGGCACCAAAGACGTTTTTGAAACGTCGCAGAACATATGAGATGTTCCGAAGACTGAAATTGGGATTTCAGACTAGTGCCCACGTCAAGAGGTATGAGACCTCTGACAAGTTTCTTAAGCCTGCAAACTAAGGGAGAAAAGCTCAACGTTGAGCATGTGCTCAGATTGTCTAAGTACCACAATCGCTTGAATCGAGTGGGAGATAATCTCCCAGATGAGATAGTGATGGTTCTCCATAGTCACTGCCACCAAGCTAGTAGAGTTTCATGATGAACTATAACATATCAGGGATAGTTATGATGATCCTTGAGCTATTCGCGATGTTTGACACCGCGAGAGTAGAAATCAAGAAGGAGCATCAATTGTTGATGGTTCGTAAAACCACTAGTTTAAGAAGGGCAAGGGCAAAAGGGATACTTCATGAAACAGCAAGTCGTTTGCTGCTCTAGTGAAGAATCCCAAGGTTGAACCCAAACCCGAGACTAAGTGCTTCTGTAATGAGAGGAACGGCCACTGAAGCAGTACTACCCTAGATACTTGGTAGATGAGAAGGCAGGCAAGGTCGACAGAAGTATATTGGATATACATTATATGAATGTGTACTTTACTAGTACTCCTAGCGACACCAGGGTATTAGATACCGGTTCGGTTGCTAAGTGTTAGTAACTCGAAATAAAAGCTGTGGAATAAACGGAGACTAGCTAAAGGTGAGATGACGATATGTGTTGGAAATGTTTCCAAGGTTGATGTGATCAAGCATCGCATGCTCCCTCTACCATCGAGATTTGGTGTTTGCGTTGAGCATGATTGGATTATGTTTATCGCAATACAGTTATTCATTTAAGGAGAATAATGGTTACTCTGTTTATTTGAATAATACCTTCAATGGTCTTGCACCTAAAATGAATCTCGATCGTAGTGATACACATGTTCATGCCAAAAGTAATGATAGTACCACATACTTGTGGCACTGCTATTTGAGTCATATTGGGATAGAACGCATGAAGAAGCTCCATGTAGATGGATCTTTGGACTCACTCGTTTTTTGAAAAGATTGAGACATGCGAACCATGTCTATTGGTATATATGCGTGAAGAAACTCCATGCAGATGGATCGTTTGGACTCACTTGATTTTGAATCACTTGAGACATGCAAATCATACCACATGGGCAAGATGACTGAAAGGCCTCGTTTTCAGTAAGATGGGACAAGAGAGCAACTTATTGGAGGTAATACATTTTGATGTATGCAGTCCAATGAGTGCTGAGGCATGCAGTGGATATCGTTATGTTCTTACTTCACAGATGATTTGAGTAGATGCTGAGTGTATTTACTTGATGAAACACAAGTCTGAATTATTGAAAGGTTCAAGTAATTTCAGAGTGAAGTTGAAGATCGTCGTGACAAGAGGATAAAATGTCTGTGATATGATCATAGAGATGAGTATCTGAGTTACGAGTTTGGCACACAATTAAGACATTGTGCAAAGTGTTTCACAATTAACACCGCCTGGAACACCATAGTGTGATGGTGTGTCCGAACATCATAACTGCACCCTATTGGATATGGTGCATAACATGATGTCTCTTATCGAATTACCACTATCGTTTATGGGTTAGGCATTAGAGACAACCGCATTCACTTTAAAAGGGGCAACACGCAATTCCGTTGAGACGACACCGTTTAGAGAAACCTAAGTTGTCGTTTCTTAAAAGTTTGGGGCTGCGCAGCTTATGTGAAAAAGTTTCAAGCTGATAAGCTCGAACCCAAAGCGGATAAATACATCTTCATAGAAAACCCAAAACAGTTGGGTATACCTCCTATTTCAGATCTGGAAGCAAAAGTAATCGTTTCTAGAAACAAGTCCTTTCTCGAGGAAAAGTTTCTCTCGAAAGAATTGAGTGGGAGGATGGTGGAGACTTGATAAGGTTATTGAACCGTCACTTCAACTAGTGTGTAGCAGGGCACAGGAAGTTGTTCCTGTGGCACCTACACCAATTGAAGTGGAAGCTTATGATCGTGATCATGAAACTTCGGATCAAGTCACTACCAAACCTTGTAGGACGACGAGGATGCGTGCTACTTCAGAGTGGTACGTGATCCTGTCTGAGATATCATGTTGTTGGACAATACTGAACCTACGAGCTATGGAGAAGCGATGGTGGGCCCATATTCCGACAAATGGTTAGAAGCCATAAAATCCGAGAGGATCCATGTATGAAAACAAAGTATAGACTTTGAGAGTACTACTTGATGGTCGTAAGGCTGTTGAGGTAAATGGGTCTTTAAGAAGAAGACGGACATGGACGGTAATGTTACCGTCTATGAAGCTCGACTTGTGGCAAAGAGTATTTCCACAAGTTCAAGGAGTTGACTACGATGAGATTTTCTCATCTGTAGCGGTGCTTAAGTCCGTCGGAATCATGTTAGCATTAGCTGCATTTGTGAAATCTGGCAGATGGATGTCAAAACAAGTTTCCTTACCAGTTTTCGTAAGGAAAGGTTGTATGTGATACAATCAGAAAGTTTTTGTCGATCCTAAGGATGCTAAAAGGTATGCTAGCTCTAGCGATCCTTCCATGGATTAGAGCAAGCATCTCGGAGTCAGAATATACACTTTGATGGAGTGATCAAAGTTTTTGGGTTTATACAAAGTTTGTTAGAAACTTGTATTTCCAATAAAGTGAGTGGGAGCGCTACAACATTTCTGATAAGTATATGTGAATGACATATTGTTGATCCGAAATGATGTAAAATTTCTGGAAAGCATAAAGGGTTGTTTGAAAGGAGTTTTTCAAAGGAAGACCTGGATAAAAGCTGCTTACATATTGGGCATCAAGATCTATAGAGATAGATCAAGACGCCCGATGATACTTTCAAAGAACGCACACCTTGACATGATTTTGAAAGAGTTCAAAATGGATCAGCAAAGAAGGAGTTCTTGGCTGTGTTACAAGGTGTGAGTGTTGAGTAAGACTCAAGACCCGACCACAGCAGAAGAGAGAGAAAGGACGAAGGTCGTCCCCTATGCTTTAGACATAGGCTCTACAGTATGCTATGCTGTGTACCGCACATGAAGTGTGCCTTGCCATGAGTTGGTCAAGGGGTACAATAGTGATCCGGGAATGGATCACATGACAGCGGTCGAACTTATCCTTAGTATCTAGTGGACTAAGGAATTTTTCTCGATTATGGAGGTGAAAAGGAGTTCGTCGTAAAGGGTTACGTCGATGCGAACTTTGACACTAATCCGGATGACTCAGAGTAGTAAACCGGATTCGTATAGTAGAGCAATTATTTGAAATGGCTCCAAATAGCGCGTGGTAGCATCCACAAGATGACATAGATATTCGTAAAGCACACACGGATCTGAAAGGTTCAGACCCGTTGACTAATAACCTCTCTCACAAGCATAACATGATCAAACCAGAACACATTGAGTGTTAATCACATAGTGATGTGAACTAGATTGTTGACTCTAGTGAACTCTTTGATGTTGGTCACATGGTGATGTGACCTATGAGTGTTAATCACATGGCGATGTGAACTAGATTATTGACTCTAGTGCAAGTGGGAGACTGTTGGAAATATGCCCTAGAGGCAATATTAAATAGGTTATTATTATATTTCCTAGTTCATGATAATCGTTTATTATCCATGCTAGAATTGTATTGATAGGAAACTCAGATACATGTGTGGATACATAGACAAACACCATGTCCCTAGTAAGCCTCTAGTTGACTAGCTCGTTGATCAATAGATGGTCACGGTTTCCTGACCATGGACATTGGATGTCGTTGATAACGGTATCACATCATTAGGAGAATGATGTGATGGACAAGACCCAATCCTAAGCCTAGCACAAGATCGTGTAGTTCGTTTGCTCAGAGCTTTTCTAATGTCAAGTATCATTTCCTTAGACCATGAGATTGTGCAACTCCCGGGTACCGTAGGAATGCTTTGGGTGTACCAAACGTCACAACGTAACTGGGTGGCTATAAAGGTGCACTACAGGTATTTCCGAAAGTGTCTGTTGGGTTGGCACGAATCGAGACTGGGATTTGTCACTCCGTGTAAACGGAGAGGTATCTCTGGGCCCACTCGGTAGGACATCATCATAATGTGCAAAATGTGACCAAGGAGTTGATCACGGGATGGTGTGAGTTACGGAACGAGTAAAGAGACTTGCCGGTAACGAGATTGAACAAGGTATAGGGATACCGACGATCGAATCTCGGGCAAGTAACATACCGATGGACAAAGGGAATTGTATACGGGATTGATTGAATCCCCGACATCGTGGTTCATCCGATGAGATCATCGTGGAACATGTGGGAGCCAACATGGGTATCCAGATCCCGCTGTTGGTTATTGACCGGAGAACGTCTCGGTCATGTCTGCATGGTTCCCGAACCCGTAGGGTCTACACGCTTAAGGTTCGATGACGCTAGGGTTATAGGGAAAGTATGTACGTGGTTACTGAATGTTGTTCGGAGTCCCGGATGAGATCCCGGACGTCACGAGGAGTTCCGGAATGGTCCGGAGGTAAAGATTTATATATGGGAAGTCCTGTTTTGGTCACCGGAAAAGTTTCGGGTGAAATCGGTAATGTACCGGGACCACCGGGAGGGTCCCGGCGGTCCACCAAGTGGGGCCACCAGCCCCAGAAGGCTGCGTGGGCCAAGTGTGGGAGGGGACCAGCCCCAGGTGGGCTGGTGCACCCCCCCACCAAGGCCCAAGGCGCATGGGAGAGTGGGAGGGGGCAAACCCTAGGTCCAGATGGGCCTTAGGGCCCATCTAGTGGGGCGCCCCCCCCCTCTCCTCCCCTTGGCCGCCCCCCTTGATGGGATCTAGGGCTGGCCGCCTCCTCTTGGGGGTGGAAACCCTAAGGGGGGCGCAGCCCCCTTCCCCCCTATATATAGTTGAGGTTTGGGCTGCCCAAGACACACGAGAACGTCTCTCTTTCGGCGCAGCCCAACCCCTCTCCCTCCTCCTCCTCTCCCGAGGTGCTTGGCGAAGCCCTGCGGGATTGCCACGCTCCTTCACCACCACCACGCCATCGTGCTGCTGCTGGATGGAGTCTTCCCCAACCTCTCCCTCTCTCCTTGCTGGATCAAGGCATGGGAGACGTCACCGGGCTGCACGTGTGTTGAACGCGGAGGCACCGTTCTTCGGTGCTTAGATCGGAATCAACCGCGATCTGAATCGCTACGAGTACGACTCCCTCATCCGCGTTCTTGCAACGCTTCCGCATCGCGATCTACAAGGGTATGTAGATCCACTCTCCTTCCCCTCGTTGCTTGAGTACTCCATAGATTGATCTTGGTGATGCGTAGAAAATTTTGAATTTCTGCTACGTTCCCCAACACAAGGGACACAAGAGTTTATACTGGTTCGGGCCACCGATGTGGTGTAATACCCTACTCCAGTGTGGTGTGGTGGATTGCCTTGTAGGCTGGGGATGAACAAGTACAAGGGAGGAACAAACTCCAGAGGAGAGGCGTTCTCGAGCTCGATGAGCTTGTGTGGTTGAGGATGGTCTGAATGATCCGTCCAAGATCAGTTGCCAGATCCCCCCCCCTCCTATGGTGGTGGCTAGTCCTATTTATAGAGGCCCCGGTCCTCTTCCCAAATGTTTAGGCGGGAAGGGATCCCACAACGGCCAATTTGAAGGGGGGCAGCTAGTACAAGCTATCCTAACAAAAGGTGGTCTTCGCCTGCCAAAGGCTCTGGTGGTGACGCTGTCGTGGGCTCTACGATGACCTCTGTCCTGCTGGTCTTGGTCTCGTTGCACCGATATGGAAACCTTTGCCTGATGCCTCGGGACTCCTCGCCCGCACCTGCCCCTTTAGCACCAAAGAGGCAACCAGTACTCTGCTCCCGCTGACGCCGCCTGGCGCCTGCCCGGCCTTGGTCGTCATGGCTCACCTCACGGAAACCTCGTGAGGTGCCCCTCGCCTTGATCTCTCCGCTCCTAGCGAGGCTGCCCCTGAGGAGGTCTTGTATCATCCTCCTTACGAGGCTTGGCCCCTCGCGAGGGTCTTGAGTGTTTGCTGATGAAGATGGGCCGTACCAGGCCATTAGAGGAGCCACGCCCTGGGCCGCAGGCAGGCAAGTCTGGGTACCCCCGTTCCCAGGACGCCGACAGAGGTATCTTCTTGGTGAAGTTGTTCTTGCTTGGGAAAGACTTGGCTTTGTATTTGCGAATGAGTTTGCCACCATTGTCTTCCCTCTTCTCATAAGGGCAATCCACCACAAAGTGACTCACATTGCCGCAATTGTAGCAAGTCCTCACACGTTGCTTGTTCTTTGAGCCACTTGAGTTGTTCTTTGTGAAGTTGGGCCTTGGGTCCCTCTTATTGCCCCAAAATTGCCTTGACGCAAGATCCATGTGCTCATGGTAAGTATATTTGGTGTCCTTGGGGCAACTCTCCTCTTCTCTTCCGGAATGGCCTTGGCCTTCAAGGCAAGAGTGGGTGAGCTTTTCTTTGACCGAACACGAGCAATTGCATTGTCGGCGGTCTTGTTCATGATGTTCATGGCAATAAACTCATCCAACACTTCACTTGAGCTTAAGGTGTGGAAATCCGGTCATTGACGAATCATAGAGGACATGGCCTTGTTGAATGGCATGATGGCCTTGAGAAACTTGCGCTTGATCCAATTGTCATCCATATCCTTGCTCCCATGGTCTTAGAGAGCAACCGCAAGAGTTGTCACCCTCCGGTAGAGATCAAGCGGATCCTCATCTTCAAGCATCACGAATTCATCGGCCTCATCAAGGACCACTTCAAAGTTGGACTGTTGGATACTTGAGCTCCCCTTGTACAAAGATATGATGTGTTCCCAACAATCCTTTGCACGAGTGAAGGGACGCAAGTGAGAAAGAACTTCGGGAGGAACCGCATCTTGAAGGATGAACAAGGCGGAGTGATTGTATTGATTGTCCACTTTTTTCTCTTGGGGTGAAGTTGTTTGGATCATGTGGGTAGAAGCCTTGCTCAATGATTCTCCACAGGTTTGTTGAGTTGTGATTCAAATGAGACTTGATGCGAAAAACCCAATTAGCAAAATCCCCTTAACAAGCTTAGGAGGAGGACCAAGATGATTAATGCGCGGTGTAGGGACTGGTCCTCCATAGAGCGGGGGAGGGGGAACTGAGGCAAAGGTTCCAGTCCCATTCTTGTCATGAGGGGGAGAAACTTGAGTACCTTTAGCCGCTTCCTTGGCAGAATTGGCCTCCGACTCCGATGCGGTGGGATTAACCACAAGCAAAGGATCAGGAGAAGCTTTCAACCCCTCAAGCAATTCTTTAAGCATGGACTTGACTTCGGTCGTCATAGACATCTTAAGTGAAGCCATAGCTTCATTTAAGTAGTCTCGTGTGATCGAAGTCAACTCCACGGCCTCGGGCACTTCCTCCCCGGTGTCAACCATACTCTTAGGGTGGTGAAACCCTTAATAAAGAGACGAGGCTCTGATACCAATTGAAAGTATCTATGTGGTTGACTAGAGGGGGGTTGAATAGCAACTACCAATTTTTAGCTTTTCTTCACAAATTAGGTTAAGCAACAAATAGGTTGTCTAGATGTGCAACTAGGTGAGCAACCTATATGATGCAAACAACAACTACAACAAGTGCAAGCAAAGGATACAACACAAGTAAAGCTTGCACAAACTAAAGGTAAGAGATAACCACAAGTGGAGCCGGTGAAGACGAGGATGTGTTACCGAAGTTCCTTCCCTTTGAAGGGAAGTACGTCTCTGTTGGAGCGTGTGGAGGCACAATGCTCCCCAAGAAGCCACTAGGGCCACCATATTCTCCTCACGCCCTCACACAATGCGAGATGCCATGACTCCACTAGTGGTGCCCTTGAAGGCTTTGGAGCCGTGAGGATCACCCGCCCCGTGTTGATAACCCGGGTCACTTGGCATTGGTTGTGGCGCCTCAGGTTGGGGGTACAAGTTCACTAAGGTACTCATGGATGGAGGCAGCAGCATCAATATCCTTTACTATGATACTTTCCGTCGCATGGGATTGACCGACAAAAATCTTAAGCCGTCGAACACTGTTTTTCACGGCGTGGTGCCTGGTAAGTCGGCATATCCGGTGGGCAAGATATCTTTAGAGGTTGCCTTTGGAGATGAGTATGATTCCAGATTTGAGACGTTGACCATCTAAGTGGTTAAAATCAAGAGCCCTTAGCATGCTCTGTTTGGGCGGCCGGCTTACGCTAAATTCATGGCAAGGCCTTGTTATGTTTACTTACAGCTTAAGATGCCGGGTCACAAGGGCACCATCATAGTGCATGGAAGTCGCAAGGTAGCTTTGGAGTGTGAAGAAGGTGATGCTGCTTATGCTGAATCTGTCTGTGCAACAGAGGAATTGAAATTTTACAAGGATAATGTTGACACGGCGGATATGACATCTTTGAAGAAGCCAACCACTGAGCATGACCCCTTGTTGAAGTTTAAGTTGGCAGATGACACTAAGCTAGTTGACTTCGTTCCTGGAGACTCATCCAAGCAGTTCAACATCAGTGCTAATCTGGATCCGAAATAGGAAAGCGCGCTCATCGAGTTCATCCGTGAGAACCGGGACATCTTTGCATGGAAGCCTTCAGACATGCCAGGTGTACCGAGGGAACTCGCTGAGCACACTCTTAATATTGATCCAAAGTTTAAACCGGTCAAGCAATTCCTTTGCCATTTCAATGAAGAGAGGCGTAAGGCTATTGGTGAGGAGGTAGCCCGGCTCTTGGCGGTTGGGTTCATTGTTGAAGTTTTTCATCCTGAGTGGTTGGCTAACCCAGTGCTGGTGTTAAGAAAAATGGCACCTGGCGCATGTGTGTGGATTATACAGATTTAAACAAGGCATGCCCGGTTGTTCCCTTTGCTCTTCCCCGTATTGATCAGGTTATTAATGCTACGATGGGTTGTGAACGTTTGAGCTTTTTGGATGCTTATTCTGGTTATCATCAGATCAAGATGGCAGTTAAGGAACAGGAGAAGACAGCCTCCATCACTCCCTTTGGAGCCTTCTGTTATGTATCTATGCCTTTTGGGCTCAAGAGTGCCCAGGCGACTTACCAGTGGTGCGTGCAAAATTGCCTTCATGATCAAATTGGGCGCAATGTTCATGCTTATGTGGATGATATTGTGGTGAAATACAGGAAGAAGGAGACCCTAATAGATGATTTGAAGGAGACCTTCGATAATCTCCGGGTATACAAGATGATGCTTAACTTGGCCAAGTGTGTCTTTGGTGTGCCAGCAGGCAAGCTCTTGGGTTTTCTTGTTTCAGAACGGGGTATTGAAGCTAACCCAGAAAAAATAAAGGCTATCACCTCTCTGGCTAAACCGGCGTGTATCAATGATGTTCAGCGTTTGGCGGGTCATATTGCAACTTTAAGCCGGTTGGGTGAGAAGGCCATCCCTCTTTACCAGATGATGAAGAAGACAGATCACTTTGTTTGGAGTGATGCTGCTGATCAGGCGTTTGAGTCCTTGAAGAAACAGTTGGCTGAGCCGCCAGTTCTTGCTGCTCCCGTCGATAAAGAGCCTTTGTTGTTATATGTGGCTGCCAATAGTCGAGCTGTTAGTGTAGCCATTGTGGTGGAAAGGAAGGAATCAGGCAAGGAGCATCCGGCTCAGCGGCCGGTTTACTACATCAGTGAGGTGCTTATTGAGTCCAAGTAGAGGTATCCACATTGGCAGAAGCTTGTATATGGGGTGTTCATGGCTAGCTAAAAGCTCAAGCAGTATTTTCTGGGTCATCCCATCACTGTGGTTAGTTCTGCTCCTTTAGGGGATATCATCCAAAACAGAGAAGCCACAGGTCGGATAGCCAAATGGGCCATTGAGCTTGGACCTCGTGGTTTGAGTATGTGCCTCACACAGCCATCAAGTCTCAAGCACTTGCGGATTTTATCAATGATTGGACAGAGTTGCAGATGCCTGAGGAGAAGCCAGATAGCACATATTGGACTATTCACTTTGATGGATCCAGGCAGTTGGAGGGCTCGGGGCTGGAGTTGTCTTGACTTCCCCATGAGGTGATAAATTTTTCTATGTTCTTCGGTTGATGTTCCCTTGTAGTAACAATGCAGCTGAGTATGAGGCCTTACTCCATGGTCTTCGGATGGCTAAGGAGATGAACTTAAGCCGGGTGAGGTGTTTCAGCGACTCAGATCTGGTAGCTCAACAATTTTCTCGCACTTGGGATTCCGAGGATCCACTCATGGCGGCTTATCGTCGAGAGGTTGATGCTATCGCTGGTCATTTCAAAGGTTATCAGGTTGAACATGTTGATCGCAGGAAAAATGAGCCGGCTGATACTTTGAGCCGGTTAGGGTCCCAGCGTAAGCCGGTGCCACCTAACACTTTCCTGGATATTCTGCATAACCCTTCAGTCAAATTGCCTACAGAGGAAGATCTTGCTATTCCTGACCCAGAAGCACAACTGGTGGCAGCTCTTCATGTTATTCCTGATTGGACAGTTCCATATTTGGCTTATATGACCCGGGGCGAGTTACCTGAAGATGAAACTTTGGCCAGGCAGATAACCCAGCGGTCTAAGTCAATGACTATTTTCAATGGAGAGTTGCATCATCGCAGTGTCACAGGGGCGTTTCAACGTTGCGTTTCTCCTGAGGAAGGTTGTGAGATTCTACGAGAGATTAATGAAGGAGATTGTGGTCATCATGCCGGCTCTAAGTCTCTTGTAGCCAAGGCTTTCTGTCATGGGTTTTATTGGCTGACGGCTCATGCTGATGCAGAAGATTTGGTCAGTAAATGTGACGGTTGTCAGAAATTTTCACGACGAGCTCATGTGTCGTCTCAAGAATTGTGGATGATTCCAATTGCTTGGCCGTTTGTAGTTTGGGGGCCTTATATGGTTGAGCCTTTCAAAAGATCCAAAGATAAAAAGACCCACCTTTTGGTGGCGGTTGACAAGTTTACAAAGTGGGTTGAAGCAGAGCCGGTTAGTAAGTGTGACGCGGCGACGGCGGTGCAATTCATCAAAAAGGTGATTTTCCGTTTTGGCTTTCCACATAGCATTATAACTGATAATGGCACTAATCTGTCCAAGGGTGCTATGAAAGAATTTTGTCAACGTGAGCATATCCGACTTGATGTATCATCAGTGGCTCACCCCCAGTCCAATGGTCAAGCTGAGAGAGCCAATCAAGAGATTTTGAGAGGCATCAAGCCCCGGCTTATGGTTCCTTTACAGAGGACGCCGGGTTGTGGGGTGGAGGAGTTACCCTTAGTGTTATGGAGTATCAATACTACCCCAACAGATCTACAGGTTACACACCTTTCTTCATGGTTTACGGAGCAGAGGCGGTTCTCCCTAGTGACATCCGTCATGATTCGCCTTGTGTGGCGGCTTATGCTGAAGCTGATAATTAAAAAGCACGTCCGGATGCACTTGACCTGTTGGATGAGGAGCGTGACCTTGCGGCGGCTCATTCAGCGATTTACTAGCAAGATTTGCGTCGTTATCACAACCGCCGGGTTAAAAGCAGAACCTTTCAAGAAGGCGACTGATACGTCTCCAACGTATCTATAATTTTTGATTGTTCCATGCTATTATATTATCTGTTTTGGATGTTTAATGGGCTTTACTAAGCACTTTTATATTATTTTTGGGACTAACCTATTAACCGAAGGCCCAGTGCAAATTGTTGTTTTTTGCCTATTTCAGTGTTTCGTAGAAAAGGAATATCAAACGGAGTCCAAACGGAATGAAACCTTCGGGAGAGTTATTTTTGGAACAAACGTGATCCAGAGGACTTGGAGTGGACGTCAAGAAAGAAGCGAGGAGGCCACGAGGCAGGGAGGCGCGCCCCCCACCCTCGTGGGCCCCTCACAGCTCCACCGGCCTACTTCTTCCTCCTATATATACCCGTATAACCCGAAAACATCCAGGAGCACCACGAAACCCTATTTCCACCGCCGCAACCTTCTGTACCCATGAGATCCCATCTTGGGGCCTTTTCTGGCGCTCCGCCGGAGGGGGAATCGATCATGGAGGGCTTCTACATCAACACCATAGCCTCTCCGATGATGTGTGAGTAGTTTACCACAGACCTTTGGGTCCATAGTTATTAGCTAGATGGCTTCTTCTCTCTCTTTGGATCTCAATACAAAGTTCTCCTCGATCTTCTTGGAGATCTATTCGATGTAATTCTTTTTTGCGGTGTGTTTGTCGAGATCCGATGAATTGTGGGTTTATGATCAAGATTATCTATGAACAATATTTGAATCTCCTCTGAATTCTTTTATGTATGATTTGATATCTTTGCAAGTCTCTTCGAATTATCAGTTTGGTTTGGCCTACTAGATTGATCTTTCTTGCAATGGGAGAAGTGCTTAGCTTTGGGTTCAATCTTGTGGTGTCCTTTCCCAGTGACAGCAGGGGAAGCAAGGCACGTATTGTATTGTTGCCATCGAGGATAAAAAGATGGGGTTTATATCATATTGCTTGAGTTTATCCTTCTACATCATGTCATCTTGCCTAATGCGTTACTCTGTTCTTATGAACTTAATACTCTAGATGCATGCTGGATAGCGGTCGATGTGTGGAGTAATAGTAGTAGATGCAGAATCGTTTCGGTCTACTTGTCGCGGACGTGATGCCTATATACATGATCATGCCTAGATATTCTCATAATTATGCACTTTTCTATCAATTGCTCAACAGTAATTTGTTCATCGACCGTAATACTTATGCTATCTTTAGAGAAGCCACTAGTGAAACCTATGGCCCCCGAGTCTATTTTCCATCATATAAGTTTCCAATCTATTTTTATTTTGCATTCTTTACTTTCAATCTATATCATAAAAATACCAAAAATATTTATCTTATTATCTCTATCAGATCTCACTTTTGCAACGTGAAGCGATTGACAACCCCTTTATCGCGTTGGTTGCAAGGTTCTTATTTGTTTGTGTGGGTACGAGGCGACTTGCGTGTAGTCTCCTACTGGATTGATACCTTGGTTCTCAAAAACTGAGGGAAATACTTACGCTACTTTGCTGCATCACCCTTTCCTCTTCAAGGGAAAACCAACGCAGTGCTCAACAGGTAGCAGCGACTTGGTGCTCTGGCTTATCCAGGATCAAACTGATATGCATAAATTATCCCCACCTTGGGAAGGGCCTTTTGTGGTTAGCAAAAATCTGAACAATGGGTCATACTACCTTATCGATGTTCAAGGCCACAAGGACTCACGCACATCGGAGGAGGAGACCCGCCGGCCGTGGAATATTGCTCATCTTCGGCCTTACTATACTTGAGCCACCGGCTCTTGTGATGTACATATCTTGACACTGTATATATTATGATGAATATAATAAAGCTGGTATCCCTCATAATTCAGGGCCTCTGTCGTTTCATTTTTCAAAAATAATGAGTCTTTATTGTCACTTCATATGATCACTTGGGGGCTTCCTGCTCATCGAGCATAGCTATGATTACCCTCTTGATCTGGCTTGTATGCCATGATTACTAAATAATTGGGGGCTTCCTGCTCATTGAGCATAGATATGATTACCCTATTCATCTGGCTTATACGCCTGGAATGAAATATTACTTGGGGGCTCTTTGTTCAACGGACAAGAGTTTTTCTGACCCTCGTAATAGGCTTGGAAGCCAGGTGTATTCACCTAAAAACCCGGGTTATCCTGCCTTTTAAGTCTGTCACTCTGCCCAGATTGACTGGAATGACTCGCCGTACTTTTGACAAGTTAATCTTATACATACCCTGAACTTGTCAAAGTTAAAACAACGATTGGTCATGTGAGGCCCGGCTTATAAGGTTGAGTGAAGGTTTAACTCAGCGGTTGTGCAGCCCTTTGAAAGCACTTGATTTGAAGATTTGGCAGCCTGTGAAAGCCTTGTTTTTGTCTTTTGATTTATATTTGATTTGAACATTTTTTGAGGTTCATCTTTTGTGACATGTTAATGCATGCACTACAAAAAAAAGACACATCCGTGACATTTTGGACCGAACGAAAAAAAAATCTGTCATACTTATGACACTTCTATGATGATAATTGTGACAAAACCCGGTATCATCATAGATGTGGTGGGGTCCTACTTCTATGACAAAAAATCATGACAGAAAATGGGCTTTTCGTCCTGGGCGGGCCGGAGACGCAGCTGCATGACATTCTTTGGGCCGTCCATGGCGGAAAAAACCGTGGTAGAAGCGAGGGCGAGGAAAATATCGGGGTGTTCCCGGTTATGGTGGGTGGTCGGGGCCGAGCGATGTGCGTTTCTCTCGTACATGCACGCGCGTGGGTGCGAGGCGTTGGGCTCTAACTGAACTCGAGCGAGGCGTGGGGCTCTAACTGAACCCGAGTGATTGCACTGCAGGCTACGCGTTACTGAACCCGAGCGATCGATCGATGGCTGTTAACTGAACCCGATCGAGAGATTCCTTCGCTACTGCTGCTAACTGAAGCCGATCGATGCTGCCTCTGGATGAACAGTGAGCGTTGCTGGGGGGGTTTGGATGAACAGTTCCCGGTGGGGGTGGATGAATAGGACCCCGTGGTGTTGCCTCTGGATGAACAGGACCCCGATCGATCGAGCCAGTTGGGGCTGGATGAACAGGACCCCGTGGAGGGCTGGATGAATAGGACCACCCTGTGGAGGGCTGGATCAACAGTAGACGGTGGAGGGCTGGATGAACAGTATCTCGTGGAGAGGGCTGGTTGAACAGTAGCCGGTGGAGTAGCGCGCGGTGGAGGCTGGATGAACAGGAGCCCGTGAATGAAGAGTCGCCGGTGGAGGCTGGAGGAGGTCGACGGTGCATGAACAGTAGCCCATGGAGGCTGGAGGGGGTCGACGGTGGAGATGAACAGTATCCCGTAGAGTCCCGTTTTGCGGTACGCCACACCCCTCCCGATGAACAGGACCCCCGTTTCGACCGTAGCGCTCCAACACAAGTCCGTTTCCTCCGTTTTGCGGTACGCCACACCCCTCCCGATCAACAGGACCCCCGTTTCGACCGTAGGAGGTCCGTTTTCTCCGTTTTGCGGTACGCCAGACCCCTCCCGATGAACAGGATCCCATTTCGAACGTGGCTGGTCGAACACAAGGCCGTTTCCTCCGTGCTGCGGTACGCCAGGCCTCGTTTCCATCGGCTGTTCCGTCCAAGCCGGTTGGCTCCCACGCGTTCCGTTGCCTCCCGATGAACACGACGCATTTCGTTGCCTCCCCATGAACACGACGATGATGCAGTTTCTCCATTCCGACCCAGCCATGTACACGAGCCCTGGGCATACGTACGCGCGAGTAGGCGTTCGAGACCCCGCCCGTATGTACGTACGTGGCCATATTTACTTTCTTGCACCCTGGCCGCTGTACGTACGTGTACATGCTATGTGCGCGCCTCTACTACGACACGTGCGCGCCTCTACATCGACCAGTATGTACGTACACGTTCGCGACCAGAATGACATGGCTACGTACGCTTCGACCAGGTGGGTCCCGACTGTCAGGCACTTCCTTGCCTGCGAAGATGTAGCTGGTGGGTCCCAGCAGTCAGGGGGGCGAATCATTTTTTTTTGCCCGGACGCACTTCCTTGTGTGCGAAGATGTAGCTGGTGGGTCCCAGCAGTCAGGGGGAAACGTTTTTTTGCGAAATATGGTAGCCCGTCCGGTGGGTCCCCGCTGTCAGGTGGAGGAATAATTATTTTGCGCGTAATAAGGAGACACTTCCTTGCTGCGGCCGTGGACCCAGCTGTCAGCCTCTCCACGTACAGTCCACGTCTAATGGAAGTCGTTCCTACCACGTTGACCACACCGCGCCGAGAGCACCAGGGTGGTGGACGACGGCGAGGCCTAGGAAGGGGACGACCCGGAGTCGGGGAAGACGCAGCAGTGGATACCCACGCGTAGAGGAGTATGAGGGTTCACTGGTTCGCTGCGGTGTGAGGCTGCCATCGCCGCAGAATAACAGGGGGTGTGGGTGAGTAGAGGGATGGCATGGCCAGTGATGGGAGTAGTAGGGGGCGGTGAGGCCTCCACCGCATCGCAGCCGGCCACGGGAGGGAGGAGCACGAGGCACGACCGGCACTGGTTTGGGCAGCTGGAGCAAGAAGACCAGAGGTTGAAGAAGCACTACGGCCGTTGGATGGACATCGTATGGTCACTTGAGCTAGAATCGTGCATATTGACTAAGTTGACAAAGCCCTCCGTCCCCGTCAACTTAGTAGGCCCACAAGTCAGCCTGCCACTATACTGGGTCCCAGCTAGCAGGGGGTATTCATTTTTTTGTGCGTAATAAGGAGTCACTTCCTTGCGTGCGAAGATATAGCTGGTGGGTCCAAGCTGTCAGCGGCGGTAATGTTTTTTTCGCGAAATACAAAGGCCCTTTCGGTGGGTCCTAGATGTCAGGTGGAGGAATCATTATTTTGCGCGTAATAAGGAGGCATTTCCTTGCGTGCGGCCGTGGACCCAGCTGTCAGCCTCTCCATGTACAGTCCACTTCAGATGCATGTCGGTCATTGACCACGTTGACCAGGCCGTGCCGAGAGCACCAGGGCGGTGGACGACGGCGAGGCCTAGGAAGGGAACGACACGGAGGTAGGGAAGACTCGGCAGTTGTTTCCCACGCGGAGGGGAGTACGACTGTACGAGGGTTTATTGTTTCATCTGCCGTCGCCGGAGAATAACAGCAGGTGTGGGTGAGTAGAGGGATGGCTAGGCCAGCGATGGGAGTACGGTGGGGCGGTGAGGCCTGCGCGGCAGCACAGCCGGCCGCGGGAGGAGGGAGCAGGCAGTCCCGTCGGCGCTTGTTTGAGCGGCTGGAGCAGGAAGAGCAGAGATTGAAGAAGCACGACGGCCGTTGGATGGACATCCAACATCCACTGCTTGTGCGTCAACCTTTTTTAGGAAAGCCTCAAATCTGTGGAAAACAGCATACAGCCCATCTGCCATTATTTCTAATAATTTACAGCCCATTTGCTAATTCTTAAGGGTTTTTTGGAGCCCATATTCTTTTTCTTAGCATTACAGCCCATATTGTGGCCACGGTTAAAAAATTATACGAAATTTTGCATATTTCGGTGCGGTCCGAACTATTTTTAATCCCGAAATTTCGAGTCACATTCAAACTAATTTTAAAAATAAATGTATATCAATATAAAATCCAACAAATTGTCCACGCATAAAAATTAATGCAGTTTAAAATCTCGAAATGAAAAAAAAATTAATTTGAAACTAATTGACGGTTTGATGTGTTTTAAAAATGTACAGCCAATTTCTCATTACTGATAGGCCATTTTCTCGGCCAGCCGAATGAAGCTCTCCTCGTCTTGAAAGATTTGCAGCCCAACAGGCCTGACAAAGCGACTTACTTGGCAAATCACAAAAAAAAACAGGGCTAGCCATTTTCAGAAAAGAAAAAAAACTACTGTGCTGGTCTGTGTTAAACATAAAAGAGAAGGTTGTCTAGACAGGCCAGAGTGCCTCGCATAGCCCAGTTGACACCCTTCTTCCGTCTCAAAAACAAATTAGATAAATGACAGTCCAATTATGGCGATTCATAAAAATGCCACTGCAATTTCCAAACTTTGAAAAATGCCAATGCAATTTTTGCAAACTTTGGAAAACGCCACTGTAATTTGCAAACTTTGAAAAACACCACTCCAGACTTCGAAAAATGCTACTGGAAATGGCATGAAATGGCATTTTTCAAAGTTTGGAAATTGCAGTGGCATTTCTCAGAAACACCAGATTTGGAGTGGCATTTATCAAATTAACCCAAAACAAAAATAACTGGGCGAGCTGTTGGGTCCCTGGTGTCAGCCGCTCGTTGTGCAATTCTCTCGTTTATTGACTACGTTGACAATGGCATGGGACCCAGATGTCAGAAATCCATTAGGAGGAGCCATTTTTTATTGGCTTGAAATAAGGAGGCACTTGCTTGCGTACTGCCATGATCTTGGCGGGTCCCTGCTGTCATCCTCTCCACGTACAATCATCTCCTGATTGTGTACGCGTCAACTTGGTAGGCCCACAAGTCAGCCTCTAAACCCGTGGAGGACAAATACAACCCATTTAAAAAATAACAGCCCATTCCATACGTTCAAACGGAAAGTTCAACATTCAGAGCAAAGTAACAGGTCTGATCCACATATAGAGTACTGAACTTCCACGTTGACAACCATCATAGCCAAGTTAACTATCTACTCCAACTAATACTCTAGTAGCATACAAGTACTAACTTACTCTCAGCTAACTAGACGATGCCGGCCGCCATCTGCGATACACGCTAAACGCCAGCACCGGCGTCCTCCGCCTCGCCTCGGACTTGCCAGAGGTGCGATAGGGCGCGTTGCTCACGCGCGTTGGCCCTTTCCATGCCGGCGTAGTCCACCGAAGCTTCGGCTTCTAAGCAGGAAACCCACTTGACGAGCTGGTAGTAAAAATCGGTGTCGCGAACGCGTGCGTGCCCGACAGCCTCCAGGGCTATTTGCCGGGCGCCGGCCTCCATGTAGTCGGCCCAGTTGCGGGCGCTCTGCTCGCGACTCAGAGCGTCGGTGCGCTGCTGCTCCAAGTCCCGATGGCGGCGCAAATCGGCGATATGCTGCTCCTCCGCCAAGCGGTCGTGCTCCAACAACTCCTGCTCCTCCGCCAGGCGGTCACGCTCCCACAAGTCCTTGATCTCCGCATTGCCATCTAAAGACCGATAGAATGCCTCCTCCCTCCGTCTGCCTTCCGGTGAAAAACCGAACACTAGTTCCGGCAGTGACCGCCTCCGGCCTCGCCTATCGCAGACGTGCGGGGGCATGGCGGACGTGGCGAGAGCGAGGATAAGTGGCGAGCGACGTCAGGCCGTTGGGGGCTTATGAGGATAGGGCGAGTTGGGTCACGGTGCCACCATAGAAGGCCGGGAAATAGTACTTATAGGCGGAAGGTAGCGCGACGGTCATCAGAATTCAATGCATAATTAAGCAGGCGTGGCTTAGCGTGCCAGCTTGTCGTGGAAAACTAGAGAAACTAAAATTATGACTGTGACATCCCGTCCTGTCTGTGTTGGGTCACACGCCGGCATGACGGTCAAACGAGTGCACTCGAATCATCTCCCTCCTTGTCAATAATGATTCCACGGATTTAAAAGGCCCGCAACAATTAAAGCGCATCTTTTTTTGCATCAGTTAGCTGCCTTAATTACGGCCGGCTGCATGCAGGCACTCAAAATCGCTCGCAGCCAGTACGCGGAGCAGCATGCAACGAGTCGCAGCCGAGGGCATTAGTTGATGAACTTTAGCTGGGAGATAAAGCATTGGCGAACGTTTTCGCTGGAAGTTTCTTCAGATTCGCATGGCATTTTCTTCAGAGCAGCTTGTCAGTTTCTTCAGAGGTAGGCATTTTTATTCAAAAAGCTGCCACTTTGGATCTTGCGTCGCAACTAAAACTGCCACGAGCGCATTAGTAGGCTAGCTAGTGATCGATCAGTAACTTGTAAACACTGAGCGAACAGAAATAAGGAACTGTTAATGCATCTCAATGATTCACAAATCATATACAAATATGTAGCTCCAAAAGCAAAGATCAGCCACTTCGCGTCGCAACTAAAACCAACTAGTATGATTCCCATACATAAGATCAACATGTTAATGCATCTCAATGATTCACAGATCATATACAAATATGTGGCTCCAAAAGCAAAGATCTAGAAAAAACATCTGTTCTGCCTACTAACATGGATGCTTCTCTTAGCACATTCAGTACAGACTAAAAGACAAATTTGTTTGTGAAGTCTACAATTCCTCTTGCAAAATTAAGTGGTTTCACCAACAGCTGGAACCATGAGAATGAACCACACATGATGGAGGAACATCCACTGCAATATGATTTGGTCTTCTCTCGATCACACGGCGAGACTATTTTCGGAATACAAACTTTAAATTAGGCAAAATGATGCCCATTGTATAATCAGACCAAAGCAATGAAGCACCTAGTGTTGGCCAATAAATAGTACGGTACTACTTTTTTGCAGTCCATGAAGTGACTATCCAATCTTTCTGTGTCTATTTTCAAATGGCACTGCATGCAGTGACTATACTATTCTCTTGTGCAGTTCAACCAAAATTGCGGTCACTTTGTGTGTTTGCCAAATAGCAACGGGCAGACATCTCTGTCTGCACAAATATCAAGCGGGTAGTAAACATATACCCCACCTTGTATTTTCGGTTTAAACATGTCTCTTCGGCTTAGCATCTGTCATGTTTTGCACTGGACAATTTGATACAGTCATGTTTTGCCCTGGACAATTTCATACTGAATTGATTTGCTGGTGCAGAGCAGAAATATAGCGCCTATTCTTCATCAGACCAAGGATATCCATGTTCGCAATGATGGAAGAGGTGAAATCGATACAACCAAAATTGAGAATCCAATCATTGAATCCTGTCTTGCACCTCCAATGTAGGTCCACCCTGCCAATAAATTCACATGCAAACCACTAGTATTACTATCTAATGACAGTACAAAAAGAGTAGCAAGATAGTAGCAAACCATGCACCTTCGTAATGCATAGCTCATAGTGCCACCAATTGGATATAAAGGTTTGGAAGAAAACATGCTCCTAATGTTGAACCAGTTGGACTTTTTGTGCAGTTCCACTAAAATCGAGCATCCCTGTTTGCATAGATATTGAAAGTGTGATTACTATAAAAGTGGCACTAGTTGAAGCATAGACTCACAAATATAAGCATCCCAATTTCTTAATGGGAAAAGGTAGCAAGACTGTTTCTAACCACCTGTTTGAAGGAATAAATAAGGCAACAGCAGCTGATGTCAGAAAGGCATATATAGTTCTTTCTGAAAGAATGATCGATTCCTGACCTTTCCTCTTCTTTTAAGCATATTTTGTGCAGTTCAACTAAAATAAAATGCCATCACCGCCTTGACAATTCAGTGACACTGTACAAAAGGAAATGACTTAACATTACATCATGATGTCAGGTATGTAGTCGACAGGCATTAGAGACAAACATAGAGACCTCCTCCGATAACATAATGACATTAATTTTAACAAAGGTGTGAGTAGCTTTACCGGGATAATTTGAGTTAAGTCTACACCCTTTGTTCCTTAATATAAGACGTTTTCGCGGTTCAATTTAAAGTACCCAAACGTCTATTATTTAGAAAAACAGGTAGTAGTTTTCTTGAGCACATATCTGGGAAAGCTTGCCACAGTTTATTTATGTCCATACGCTAATGCAACACCATTCGAAATTTCGAATACTACAAATATACACTAATTCAGTGGCTAGTGCAACAGTAGAGTAGTTATTTTATTACAGGGTACAGTACAATGGTTTTACTGAACAGATTTCAATAAACTCTAGCACTGGAAGATTTCTATAAGAATTAACAATACAAAATGTAAAGGTAACACGTTTCAGCATTGGTATACTAGCTGTGCATGAGCATTAAACCAAATACAAAAGTCTGGAGGTAACTAGCATTATTAACTAATGACAGTATAAAAAAATTGCAAACCATGTACCTCCAAGGTAAATATCATTTCGAACTCGGGGGGACCTTAAAACTTGCTATCCCAATCTTGATAATCGATCAAACATAAAAACTTGATCGAACGAATCAAGAGAACAGTCGAAGGAGGAGGTGCCCAGTCTTGACCTTTCCTCTTGTCTTCATAATTTTTTGTGCAGTTTAACCAAAATAAAATGACATCAGCGCCTTGGCATTTTGGTGACACTGTACAAAAAAATTAACTTATCTCATGAAAGTGAGGTATGTAACCTATAAGCATTAACAGTGTAAAAATCTGAAGGTAGTAACAAGTTTCATCATTGGTATACTGGCTGTGCAACAGCATTAGAGTGCCTTAGCTGAAAAATCTTTAATACATCCACAATCAACAGCTAACCCTGAAATAATCCAGTGACATTAAATGGCATTGCTTAAATTTATCGGTGGCATTAGACTGAGTGCGGCATTAGTTAAATGTGGCATCACTTTAGCAGTAGCATTGCATGACTTGACTGCTGGCATTATACTAACAGCAAAAAAGTGACAATAAGAGCATGGGAGGCCCATACGGACAGTGGGAGCACCAGTACGATGTACCTCCACGGACGCATAGAGTGGTGAGGGAGGTATGGTTGCCCAGAGCAACAAATATCCAGGCAGCATATGTGGATTACGTCCCATTTTTGTTCTGTTTAGCCACCTTTTTCCTATGTGAGGACAACAAACCGATCGACCTGGTCATTCTCTATTGCGTTGTCATGCCTTTCTACCCTTCTGGAGGTCGTCTTTTTTAGATCTGGAGAGAGGGTGATAGTGTGAGAAGCAAGTGGGCAGCCCTTAGCAAGAAAGCTCTGAAGCTCCAGCCTATATATCTTTGTTATAATACTAGTACTAGAGGTGGAGTAGTGGTAGAGTAGTTTATATTTTCTCTGCAAACAGTACCAGTTAGTCGTGCTTCAAAACTGAAAGGCACGCCATTAAAAAAAGAAAGGTCGATAACTAATGCGGCACCTCGAGCCAACGCGGCCAGATCGCATTTTGCACGAGAAATTACACACCATGTTTTGTTGACATGTGGTCCCGTTCCAACATGTCAGTGAGACGATGGCGAGTCCTTTTGTACAATTTCCGAAAGGACATGTAGGCCGGGGCGCCTCTTCGTGTACCGTGGCAAACTCGCAACCGTCCACCGACTCCTTCGCCTTTCCCTCTCGATTTGGAACTGCTGTCGCACGCTCTTCCTCCCTCCTCCATTTGCCTTCACCCTTCCTTCTGCCATTGTTCGATCGTCTTCTCCATGGAGGGAACAAGCCGGAAACGACCCCGTTATTCTTGCCCCGATCTGAAAGATGACGTGGTGGGGGAACTCATTGATCGGTGCGACGTCATCACCTCGGCTAGCATGGCAGGTTCGTTTAAGACCATTCTCGACTCAACTAATAACATCATTACAAGGAACCCAAGGGTCCAGGAGCAGTTTGATCTCCCTTATCTTCTTTGCTATAAGCCTGTTCGCATGGGCGCGGACGACGGAGGCCTCACCTTGTGCAAGTTGATGCCGCTTGATAACGATACGTGTGATGTCAAGATGCCATCGCTTCAGGGTAAGGCCTGGGCTAGCACAAATGGAGATTAGGTTGTTTATATTGGGTACAATTGCGAGTGGGAACTTGTGAATGTGTACACTCGTCAGCGGATTCCACTTCCAAAAATCTCCGAGTGCCCTGAGGTTGAGCACACAGATGATCTATGTACATTCAAATACGATCATGGTGACTATCGTCTACGGAAGATAGAAATTTCTCGAGTTCCCAACCGCTCTTGGAATTACGAGAACTATCAAGTTGTTGCTATCTTCGACAAGCTTGTTGTCGTCGTTACTGATTCCACGGTTCGTCCATGGATATTGCTCAAAAATCAGTTTCTGTACATGGATGAGTACTGTGATGCAATTGAATACGAGGATCTTGTGTTTGCTGCCACCACTCGTGGCACTGTTTTTTGCATGGGATCGTCATAGTTTCGGTACGTTTGTCTTCCACCGTAATTATAATTGTTTCAGCCACATGCATGCGGGTTAGCAAGTTTCCCTTTACTAATTAACCTTCTTCTTGTGTTTCCAAGGTCCTGTGAACATTCCACCACCTATACTTGAAAAAAAATATAACCAAGGGGGAGATGACGATGGTGATGATCACGAGCATGAGGACGAGCAGAACTTATATACTCAGTGTTGCCTGGCAACTAATTCCGATGGATCACCTCTTCTTGTCTGTATACAGTGCACTGTGATTGTTACTACTGAGGTAGCAGGTGTTGTCTCCCATGGTCGCCCTCTCCTGACCTATTCCAACACCCGTTGCAGGGTATTCAGGATGGATACTAGTGTGCTAGCGCCAACACCTTCTCCCTGGTACAGTATTGGTAATCTTGGAGCAAACTCGCTCTTCCTTGGACCAAACTATCCAATGATGGTTAAAGGCGATCCAGCTGCTGTTCACACAGCGTTACTACCAATTATGAGAAGCAATTGTATCTATACCTCGGACATTGCGGTGGTTCCCTAGCCTGCTCCTGATATATGCCGCTTCAGCCTGGATGATCAGTCCTGCGTTGCTCTCGATATTGACAATAGCTGGCCCTTCCCAGAGCACCTATGATTCAAAGCAAGCGTTTCCAACGCCAAGGATTGGTTGAGTTGAAGTTCATTTCATTGCTTGTTATTTGTTGTGTGATGAAAACTTCAGTATTTACTGGAATGTTTTGTTGGAAATAATCTATAATCCAACATGTATCATCGTTGTCGTTGTGTGTTGATGACTTGTTGTATGTAATGAATGGTACATTTGCAAATGCGTGTCATAGACTCAATTTATGAATGGTTTTCGAGTCACTTCTTGGAGTGTGAGTACCGTAGTAGTATAGCCAGCATCCGGTTAGTATATGAAGTTGCCACATCACATAGAGCCAACCTAAAATTGGAGTACCAGATCTGAGATGCCACGTGTACCAGATGAATGACTCCAAGTTCGACCACCGTGATGCTAGGTGCGAGCCGAGGAACACTATTGGAGAGACCCCCCTCATAATTTTCCTACATTGGTCGTTTGATTCATAGGATAGAATGCTATAGGATTTTTTCCTATGTAATCATGTTTTAATTGGCAATCTAACATCCACTCCAACTTTTGTTTCACTTCCTTTGATCCTACGAAGAGAGTACTTGCTCTAAATGATGTGCCGCTGCAAGAGCCACCTATAGTAGTTAACCATGCTCTAAAAAGGTGGGCCAGCTTTGGCTGTAGTAGTACTGTACTAGGTTAGTAGGTGACCTTGCGCTTGGCTCTTCTCCTCTTCCGAAAGTCGAACAATAATGATGGTACTGTACTACTTCTGGCAATCTGACACCAAATGAACTGCTGCACGTCCACCGCTTGTAAGCAAAAGTTTCTCCTCATGTTGCGAGCCACCGCGCATGTGTTGGCGAGGGAGAAGGCGTAGTAAGCAAGCTTCTCATCGTTCTGCGAGTTGACGGGACACATCAAAGTTACGTATTTATTAGTACTCTCTTCAAAAAGGGCCGGCCATGTCCATGGCTACCATCCTGTGCTCTGTCATTGAGTACGTGCACTATTCACGTGCCATCGAGGAGAAAAAATATTGCATAGTACTAGGTGCCATCGAAGTGCACGGCTCACTTACGCACTGCATATCTCCATTTTCTTGCATGACACGCCACCTTGATGCTAGATGTCCCGCGTGTCATGGAGGCATATAGTATGATTTTGTAAAATGGAGGCATATAGATGTCCCGCGTGTCGGCAACAGGATGAACAAAGCTCATGTCTTAAACGAAAGAGTGGAAGAACATAGATTCCCGGCGACCGAGAAGGAGCTACAAACCTCGGGGTGGAGCGTCTGCACTCATAATATTTTATATTATTCAGCGATATAAAATCAACCAAATCTCTCCACGTGCCTATACCATTCTATGGTATGAGAATAACTTTGAATGTAAGCCATTGATTCACTCTATCCAATGGTCATAGTTGGAAAATCCAAACAAAACCAAGCATTGGATCAACTCTTTTTTTGAGATCAACTCTTTTAGCACTTAGATTGTTGCCGCCTGCCCACCTAGCCCACCTATATATCCGCTCACGTGTGATGACCACTAGTACTAGAGGTGGAGTAGTGGTAGAGTAGTTTATATTTTCTCTGCAAACAGTACCAGTTAGTCGTGCTTCAAAACTGAACGGCACGCCATTAAAAAAAGAAAGGTCGATAACTAATGCGGCACCTCGGGCCAACGCGGCCAGATCGCATTTTGCACGAGAAATTACACACCATGTTTCGTTGACATGTGGTCCCGTTCCAACATGTCAGTGAGACGACGGCGAGTCCTTTTGTACAATTTCCGAAAGGACGTGTAGGCCGGGGCGCCTCTTCGTGTTACGTGGCAAACTGGCAACCGTCCATCGACTCTTCGCCTTTCCCTCTCGATTTGGAACTGCTGTCGCACGCTCTTCCTCCCTCCTCCATTTGCATTCACCCTTCCTTCTGCCATTGTTTGATCGTCTTCTCCATGAAGAGCTTGGGCATTTGTTGCCTTCCACTATGTGGCCGATGCCATATTTCGCAAAAGTATGCCACATAATACGCATCGATGTCAAATCAAAAGATTTTGGCACCGCTCTCGTGATGTGGGAGAGTTGGCACTGTTGTGCACACAGACCCACATGTATAAACAAATCAATCAAACCAACTACACCAGCCTCTCACTCTCCCAAACAAGTGTGTTTTTATTGCCTCAATCCTCTCTCTCTCCCACGCAAGTGTTTTTTCATTGCGTGAGTTAATTTGGCACCGGAGCAAAGTAGGTGATCCAGATTGGGGCACCAGGTGAGCCATGGAGGGGCATCGATGCCAAATGCATCACAAGTGAATTTGGCACGTGTTTTGGCCTACATAGTGGAGGGTCGTTATAGCCCACTTTTGTACTACCTCTTATTTGGTATAAAATTTTGACCATATATTTATGTAAGAAAATGCCAATGCATGTCGCTAAAAATTACACCATTTGAAATTATGTTCAAATACGAATCCAACGATATAGTTCTTAGTGACATGCATTAACATTTTGTCAGTTAAATCTATGGTCAAATTTTGATACTGCAAAATAGGAAGAGTAAACCAGGACGGAGGTAGTACTTGCTCTTAGGGTAACCATAGAGTTACTGGAGTAGTCTAAGTTACTTTCCATTGTGACTAGCCTAGGCTACTATAGTAGTACAACAACAAAAACGATGCAGGTGATCACGTGAGAAAAAAATACTAAAAACATTTCTTTCGGTGCAGTGCGTAGATCCAGTTTTGAACACTACACTTGTCATCGTAATTTGGGAAAATTACAAAAAATTTGAGCTACGTTGTGATTACCGTTTACTAATAGGAAAGAAGTTTCACCTCGATGAGTAGCTTCTCCGTGCACGGAAAGCATGTAAGGAATCCAACAACTTGATTCAAATTGGGGCCGATAGATATTATTGCCAAGATCTTCACTGTCCGCATAGACTGGGTCAAGCTTGTGGGAATCATTTTCTGGAAGACGGTCGTAAATACATCAAGAAGAAATTTAAAAATGTGAATTTCAAGAAGACGGAGAAGAAGATGAGTGATGTACCTGAACGATTACGGATCCAATAAAGAGTTCGGAGAATTTGGCAGATGAGTGCACCAACGCTGTCAATTTCGGCGCGTCAATGACCCTGATTTTTGTTGGACCTTCTAGATCCGATACAAACAATCTCTCAAGGAAAGGCGCATTTTCAATGACCATAACGTGGAACAGCTGGAGTGATCTCTTCCCAATTGATGTCTTGTTGCGGGGCCAGCAAGACACATAAATCCATCGGAGATTCGTCGAGGCGATGTGGAGGCTAATGAACCCGTGGATCTGCTCAAGACAAAGGTACTCGAGCGCAGTACAGTTGCGGAGCAGGTGCTCCATAGCCTTCTTCGAGATGACAACGTCGAAGAGGTCGAGCTGCTTGAGTTGAGGGAGAATAAGGGCGGGTGCGGCATTAATCTGGGGAAGATAGCAGGAGCTGAAGCTGGCGCGGCGCAACATTGGCGCAAGGCGGAGCGCGGACGGCGACAAAGAGCGACATCGTCCAGCTTCAAAGCTGAGCTCCTCGAGCTGATCTAGGATGGGGGATAAGAACCACTCGTCGAACTTGGGTTGGACCTTGCAGTTGGTACTGAACATGCGGATGTCAAGACGTCTGGCTGGCCCAGGGTGCGATGAAAGGATCTTGGAGACTGCGGCCATGCGTTTGCAATCCCCGTCGCGGAGGCAGCTGTCGACGGTGAGGTTGAGGGGGACGCGGCGCCAGAGGGGGCGCCACCGCCGGGAGAGTAGGGCGGTCCGCACAACAGATTTGGTGGGGAGGAGGCCGATGATGACGAGCAGCATGTCGTCGGGGAGGCTGCTGGTGAATTCCAGGCTCGCCGGATGCGGTTTTGGCTCGAGCCGCCTCCGCTTGTTGGCTGCCTCGCCGTCCATCTCAACTGGCGGCGACGCCGGTGTACACGTGTGCTGGTGTGTGTTGTGTGCTGGGTGTGCGCGAGTGTGTCCTTCTGTGCATGCCGCCGCGCAGTGGTGAATTGTGCGCGAGTGCGTCCTCCACGCGGAAGAAGTGTGTCCTCAATGCGCCCTCAATTTACTAGTGTGCGGGGTGCTACCCCGAGTGGTTTCAACTTTGTTTACTTCACCGCGTGTCAGATGGGCCTCTAGTTTACTTATTTTCACCCACTGCCACATGGGCCAGCACACGAAGATACAGAACATGAGCTGACAAGGCAGCATGTGGACTGGTTGACCGGTCAACTAAACAATATACGGAGCTATACGCTGACACAATGAGCGTATAATCCGTCGGTATAGAGTGTTCGTGTGAGAGGGGAGGCCCGTGAGAGATAGCAGAGAGAGAGAAAGAGCTACTCCCTCCGTTCGATAATGTAGTTCCAACATTTTTTTAAAAGTCAAACTTTTGAAACTTTGCCCAAGTTTATAAAAAATTACTTATATCTACAATACCAAAGATAAATGATAGTATGAAGTAAGTACATGTTGTGATGAATCTAATGATCTTTCCAGATGTAAATGTTTTTGTCCACATATACCTGGTCAAACTTTTCTGAGGTTTGACTTTTCAAAACATCCATATGCTTATGGACGTGAGAGAGTCCCTAACTGGAGAGAGAGAGAGAGAGTGAAATAGAAAGAGTGAGTGAAAAAAGTGTGTGTGCGTGTGTGAAAGAGACATGGACAACACTCGGTAAAAGTCGAGAAAAAACGTGTGTGTCTTATGCAAACATATCACACATGCATCTTCGACAACGAAAGCAAGGTGAGGAGATAGTGTGTGGTTGTTTGCAACCGAGAGAGCAAGACCCCTAGCACGTGGCCAAGAGGGGTCTGACAAACAAGGGAGAGAGGTCGAGAGAGACGTACGGAGAAAATGCGGACATGGCGAGGAGAGAGTGTATGTTTGTCATAGAGAGATCCCCTGGAGATTGTGATGGGACTACATGGGTGGGAGATCGAGTGACAAGGTGTGTGCACGATAGAATATACCCCGAGAGATATCGAGATAGACGTATGGATGGAAGGAGACAATACGTGTGTTCCTGATGGCTAGTGAGAGATAATCATACTTAGGGGGGAGTGCTTGCGCCTATGATGGAGTGAGGGATTATGGTACTTATTAGGGGGGTGCATGTCACATAGAGAGAGAACAAGGGCGGAGAGTGTTGGATGGGTCTATATGTATAGTGCGAGCGAGACATGTGTATGTGTGAACCAGGGAGATATAAAGTTTGAGAGAGATTGAGGAGCCTCGATAAGGCTGAGTGGTGCGTCAGATAGCTGAGAGGG
The DNA here is from genome assembly GCF_002575655.3 of Aegilops tauschii subsp. strangulata. Lineage (NCBI taxonomy): Eukaryota > Viridiplantae > Streptophyta > Magnoliopsida > Poales > Poaceae > Aegilops > Aegilops tauschii. The sequence continues at coordinate 113,769,994 of NC_053039.3, read as the reverse complement.
GGAAAGAGATATTCCATTCGCTCGATAATGTAGTGCATGTAATTTTTTTAGAAGTCAAACTTTGGAAACTTTGATCAGGTTTACACAAATGTTATTTATATCTTCAATACCAAAGATACATCATACGAAACTACATCTCATGGTGAATCTAATGGTATACGTTTGCCGTTCTAGATGTAATTGTTTTTCTCCACGTACATGGTCAAACTTTGTGATGTTTGACTTTTCAATAAATCAATATGCTATGGACCGAGGAGAGTGCCTAAGTCGAGAGGGATCAAGTGCGTGTGAAGGAGAATGAGTAAGTGTGCAAAAAGAGTATGTGTGTGAAAGAGAAAGTGACAACAAACGATAAATTAGAGAGAGTGTGTGTTTTTTCGTTTCTTAGGCGAACATATCACGCATGCATCTCCGAGATAGAAAAGCGAGGCGAGGAGATACACGAAGATAGCTAGTGTGTGATTGTTTGCAACGGAGGGAGACACCCCTATAGCACATGTCCAATAGAGGTCAGGCCAACAAGGAGCAAAGGTCGAGAGGGACACATGAGAACATGGACGCATGGGGAGGGCGAGAGGGTGTGTTTGTGATAGGGAGACCCCCTCGAGATCGTGAGGGGACTATATGGGTGGGAGATCGAGGGAGGTGTGTGCACGATAGAAAGATGCCCCGAGAGAAATCGAGATAGACCATGCACATGTTTGTGATGGAGACTAAGATTAGCTAGTCATATACATACAGGGGGGACTGCGTGTGCCTACAATTGAGTGAGAGACCATCATACTTGGATAGCTAGGCATGAGATTGTGTGTGTGTGTGCGTGTGAGATGGAGATAGATAGAGTTTTAGATGGGCCTATCGAGTGCGAGTGAGATATGCATGTGTATGTGTGACCCAGGTAGATGGAGAGTTTGAGAGAGAGGGGGAAGAGCTCTGAGACGACAGAGTGGTGCGTGAGAGAGTTACGGGCAACGAGCCAAGGAATTTGTGTGCGTACGATGAGTGCACCCAAGATATCTAGCTTGGACCAGAGAATCATACATAGTGTGCGAGAGAGACCTATAGATGGAGTATATATGCATGCGAACTAGAAAGACCCCCCCCCCACGCACACACACAAAGAGAGAGAGAGAGAGAGAGATGGAGAGAAAGCGAGAGGGACCAACAAGGTTTGTGTGTTGGATGCGTGCGACAGAATGGAACATTATCGGCAAGAGAGAGAGAGAGAGCAGGTGTCCGGGAGAGGGGGAGGTCACGTTTTATGCATCAAAGACTGATATAAACCATGTTTCGATATAAACTTGCATTCAAATATTTAAATTGGAGAACATGTTGTCTGCAATCCACACATGAACGGATATATGCGTATATCAAACAAGTTCATTAATTTGACTTTCAACATGTTCATGGAGTACTATAATACTGTACAACATGCTATTCAATTGAGGTGTTCAATTTTGGATTTAGTTCACTATTTTGACCTGGTAAACGAGCTATTTCATTGAATCGAGATATTTCATTTTGGGGTTGATTCCCGTTTTTGGGTGGGTCAACTATTTGTCATATAGTAAATCACTAGCAACGAGCATGTAAAAACACATTACTCCCGAGCATCATCTCTCCATCTAAAAAAGAAGTGGCAAGCTCATATTTCAAAATTTGATTCGAATCGACTTGGTAAGGTAGACGTCGATGCTCATTCTCCCAAATTTTGAACGAACTATTAAACATCCTCTGCTCGGTGGAATTCGCCCGAGCAAATAAATGGGAGACGGGAAATTACCGTCCTATGTGGGAGACGCATTAATTGGCCCGTTGTACATCGAGGGTAGGTTCGTAACTTCATCCAAGCGTGCCTTCTCCTCGGCCGAAATGACATGTGCCGAATAATCCATAAACCATGGTCGGCAAAACATGCTCTCCTCGCCCGAAATAGCTCGCGCCCACTATTTCAAAACACGCTCTCCTCGCCCGAAATCGCTCGCGCCCACTATATTTCAAAACACGCCCTCCTCGCCCGAAATCGCTCCCGCCCACTATTTGGGGAGAAGCAAAGTTACTCTACTATCCCCGACCCTCAGTACACAGACCCAAGCCGAGAAGCCTAAAGGCAGGGGTAGAACTATAACTCCCCCTCACATTTCAGACAAATGCGTCCGTAAAACATGGTTCCACTCCCCTCCCAATCCCCCCCCCCATTCATACCTCGTGGGCGCCAAATCACCTTCTCCCCGGAGGCTCCCTTCTCCCGAGCCGCGAAACCTCAGCCCCTCCTCCATGGCGCCCCCCACCGCACCAATTTCACAGCCGCCCTCCTCCCTAATGCCGGAGATGCTGTCCATTTGCCGTCATGCACTGGGCCATGTGCCTCTTACTCCGTGTTGCTGGAGCTTCCTCGACGACGGCTGCGTGAACCGTACCGGAGCCGATTCACCCCCGCCGTTGTTCACGGCGCCGGAGCGGCTCCAACTTCGGATCCGTCCAGAGTCCCGGCGCTGCTTCCCAATAGCCGTCGACCGTCGCGACATCGCTGTTTCCCTGCTGCCGGTGACCATCGCAACCGCGCCAGCCTCACCGACTCGGCAGATGGAACTGCCTACTTCACCATGCCGCCAGATAGGTCGCACCCTCATCTCAAATCACTTTATTTAGGCGTCAGTTGTCTGAATTTTTATTCTGGGCCAATCGATTCCCAATGGGAAGCAACACCCCTCGAGGCGGTGGAGCTCCTAGGCTGCCGGTTGGCTGGTGTCTAACGTAAGGGTGCGGGGCCGCAAGTTCGCCGCGGAAGCAGCGCTTAGATGGCTATCTTAGAGTTGCGTGGGTTGAAGGTACTGCCGCCGCCGGATCTGGATGACGGGGAGTCTTTGTGGATTGGCCCAGGGGCGGCGCAACCACGACAGTGCAGTGGGGCGGGGAGCGGGTTTTGGCCGGGGCCACAGACGGCGGAGGCAAGCTGCTCTGCCGTTGGTCGCTGGCTCTTCGGGGAAGATTCCTAACAGTGTCAGCCGGGAGGCACACAACGGCCATCAAGCCATCCGGCGTAGATCGGACAGTACCAAAATAAAATAAAATCGTGTGACCCCAATTTAGTCTTCAGTCAACAGACGTGTGACCACTCTCGTACCTTGTTGTTGATCTCTTAGTGTATTTCTTCAGATCAAAGAGATGTGTCGTTCTTAACATTATGCTTTATCTGCATCTTCAGCCACACCGTCTTCCGACTCACCGCAGCTGCTCCAACAAGGGAAGCATACACCAGAAGGGAGCTATAGTCCCCACTCAACAGTTCCTTGCATCAAATGCGCGTGCCCGACATGGACAGCCACAACAACTGCATGGCCATCGACAAGTTAGCACATGATGCTCACTCCTATGGATGGCGGCCAGATAGGTTGTACCCTCATCTTACTTGTGTGCAACATTTATGGCTTTGTTATCCATCTAAGCATGGAAAATAGATTATCACATTTCGCTGTATATTCATGCTGATCTCTTATGGGTCTTGTTCAGGAGTTAACGATGTTCCATAGTTCAACTAAGATACTTGTTCTTTAGGTAACGTTGTTCCATAGTTATCATCCATCAGCCAATGCTATCCCACAGGCTGGTGATTATAGTATTATACCACTTCTAGTATTACCTATGTTGTTCTTTAATACTTTTGTGTGCCATCTAGTTAATCTCGAGTACAAACGATACATATTCTGTAGCTTTCATCTGTGTTCTCCCTTTAGTTTTTGAGACCTGTTGCTGCTAGTTAACCCCAATCCTACTATTTATGTCGTCTCCTACAGGCACCCATTACATAAATCTAACTACTAGTTTTCTTCCATGCATGTCAGATATAATTGCACACACTAATATATCCACAAGAACCTCACGGAGCAATGTAAAGGCCAATAAACTTGATGTCAATGATACCCAATATGATGGAACATGTAAAGGCAGTTCTTCAGAAGACTTGCAGAAACATGTTGAATCCTCTTCACCCCACAAGGTCCTTGCTCTAACTTGGCCCGTGATATGGGTACAACATGCATATAATGTCCTGGAGTGTATCTACTCTGTTGCAATGCCATGTGCTTAGCATGCTGATCATGCATGTAAATATGTCATGGCTTCCTGTTTTTCAGTACCTATTCCATTCATGATAACATGTTTTCAAATTCAAGTACTGTCATTCTACTCTATCGCAATGCCATCTGCTTAATTTGGACATCATGCTTCTGAATATCTTATGCATTGTTCTTCATCAGTATGTACTTCATCTGTCTACCATACCATGTTTTTTACATTGAAGTGTTGTTCTATTGCTCTGTTGCAATGCCATCTTAGTTTCCCAATCATACACGTGTATGTTGCCTTAGTTTTTTTCTGTACGTATTCCGCTAGCATACAGTTTTACATTCAACTAGTGTTTTTTTACTATGTTGTCCTGTCGTATCCCTAGCTCTTACACCATACTCCCTCCGTCCAAATTACATGTTGCCGAAATGGATAAAAAAGGATGTATCTAGAACTGAAATACGCCTAGACCCATTCATTTTTTTCTGGATGGAGGGAATACATGTCAATATGTCATGCCTTTCTATTCTTCACTACCTATTCCATCTCTCTGTTGTAGCATGTTTTATAATTGAAGCACCATTCTTCTATACAAGGCATGCAAGGGGAAGACGACTATGTTAGAATCTGAAGGGTTACAAACCAGGTCTTTGCAAAAGATCCAAACGCCAGGAGATAATAAACCAACTCCAGTTTTTATAGATACTGCTCCAGCACAGAGAAACCCAACTCCTACTGATAATAAGCAGATTCCAGTGGCCAAAGAACTAGTCCGCTCCAGTCCAGCAAAAATATGTCAACTCCATTCTAAGAAGCGTGTGTGTATCCTTGCATCATGAAATTTTATAGCATGCTGATCATATTTTCTACATGTTTCTTACCCATCTCTCTTTTAGAAAATAAGCTTAACAGATAGAAGAATTTATGCACTGGTATCGTCTGTGAGGAAAGATTCTTGCAAGAATTCTCTGTACTCCAATGCAGATGTAACTACCTGTTGTATATCACTATATTTTTACATCAGCATGTATTTTGTTAATCGGCGTGAATCCAACCTTTATCTGATCTAAATTTAGTTGTAGCAAAATGTATGATTAAAGGCCACAATGTTGATTTTTGTAAGGAAAACTGACTGGTAGTTTTGCATCCTGAGCTGCATGAGTGTACTATCTCATATCAATGGGTTTGATTACTTTGGTTCTGCAGTGGGTTTTCAGTGTGTTATTTTACTGTGTTGTCCTGTCGTATCCCTAGCTCTTACATCATACTCCCTCCATCCAGATTACATGTCGCAGAAATGGATAAAACTGGATGTATCTAGAACTGAAATACGCCTAGACCCATCCATTTATTTCCGGATGGAGGGAATACATGTCAATATGTCATGCCTTTCTATTCTTCAGTACCTATTCCATCTCTGTTGTAGCATGTTTTATAATTGAAGCACCATTCTTCTATATAAGGCATGCAAGGGGAAGACGGCTATGTTAGAATCTGAAGGGTTACAAACCAGGTCTTTGCAAAAGATCGAAACGCCAGGAGATAATAAACCAACTCCATTTTTCATAGATACTGCTCCAGCACAGAGAAACCCAACTCCCACTGATAATAAGCAGATTCCAGTGGCCAAAGAACTAGTCCGCTCCAGTCCAGCAAAGGAATGTCAACTCCATTCTAAGAAGCATGTGTGTATCCTCGCATCATGAAATTTTATAGCATTCTGATCATATTTTCTACATGTTTCTTACCCATCTCTCTTTTAGAAAATAAGGTTAAATGATAGAAGACTTCCTTTATTGGGATTGTATTCAAGGAAAATATCTTGCGGGAATTCTCCGTGCTCCAATGCTGATGTAAGTACCTGTTGTATATCACTATATTTTTACATCAGCATGTATTTTGTTAATCGGCGTGAATCCAACCTTTATCTGATCTAAAATTAGTTGTAGCAAAATGTTAAAGGCGCCAATGTTGATTTTTGTAAAGAAAACTACCTGGTAGTTTTGCATACTGAGCTGCATGAGTGTACTATCTCATATCATGCACATTACTGAATTGTAGTGCTGCTCTGGTTGCCCATTCATTCATTGTGTCAATGTTTCTTTCGTATTACCTTACTTGACTGATGATAGTTGTGCCATATTGTGTTAATTTGGTGTTGGCTAGTTGCCCAAACGTTCGTTGTGCCAATGTTGCTTTCCTATTATCTGAGTTGTCCAATGATAGCAATGCCAGTGTCTTAATTTGGTGCAGGCTGCTGAAGATAAGAAGACAAACTCTGAAAACAGCAAGGCAACCCCATTATTTCTTTCCAATAAATCTAGGCCAGGAAATATGCCAATAACTCATGATTAATCTGTTTGGTTCCCCTCCTAATTTATGTTATGATGCAGTGGTCGAGACACTCTCCACTATCAATAATACAAGCCTGCCAAAATCGCCATCTGAATCTGTTCAATATCCTCTGTCTCGAATGCAACGGAAAAAATGTATGTTTGTGAACCAATTAATGGCTAAAGGAATGATGGAAATGGTGGAGGAATCAGAGGTGCAGAGTCATGCAACACAACAACTGATCAATGTTTTCAGAGACAGTGTAGCAAAGCAGCAAGAACTTGCCCACATGCTTATGGGCGTCATCCGTGCTGAGGTTGCAGATTGTGACGTTGTAGATCGTTAGGTTCTGTTCATTTATTTGCACTGGCATCAATCTTTGATTGCCCAGTGGATGTAATTTCCTGTAATATATGCTGGATGTGCAACGTTTTTCCCTGTATGCCGTACCTTTGCTTGATCAGTTTTGGTCCTGTGCATAATTGCTCGTCGTAATGGGCTCAAATTATCTAATTTGGCCTAAAGACATGTATGAACTTTAGTGGGCCCATTAAGTTAATGGGTCGTTACCAGGCCGAAAATTAATGGTCAGCCCTCTTAACTCCTGGGTCGTTAACAGGCTGACATCAAAGCGGGCAACATGTGGGCCCAATTGATTTCACGGGCCGTTAACAGGCCATTACTAAGTTCGGGCTACATATGGCCCAACTATACTGTGGGCCTTTAGCAGGCCGAGAGAGACAGCGGGCTTGTACAGGACCATGAAGAGCATGGGCCGCTAAGAAGCCGAAAGTCAGGTTGTATTGTAAATGGCCCAACTGTGTTGTGGGCCTTTAGCAGGCTGAAAGAGAAACCGGGCTGGTATTGGACCATGAAGGGCATGGGCCGTTAAAAGGCCAAAACTCAGGTCCGAATACAAATGGCCCAACTCATTTATGGTCTGTTAACAGGCTGAAAGGCACACAGGGCCGGGAATTGGCCCAACACTTAAATGGGTCGCTAAAAGGCCAAAACTCAGGTCCGACTACAAATGGCCCAACAGATATATGGGCCGTCACCAGGCTGAAAGACACACCGGGCCAGAAATTGGCCCAACACTTAAATGGGTCGCTAAAAGGCTGAAACTCAGGTCCGACTACAAATGGCCCAACTGATTTATGGGCCGTTAATAGGCTGAAAGACACACCGGGCCGGAAATTAGCCCAACATTTAAATGGGTCACTAAAAGGCCGAAAGATATACGTCGTGAAAATTGGCCCATCCACTGGATGGGCGTTAACAGGCCGAAATCTCATCGGGCCGATATTGAGCCCAAATATATAGCGGGCTGTTAACGGGCTCGAACTGACGATGGGCTGCAATGGTGTCAAATCTTTAATGGGCCATTGACGGGCCGAATTGGCACATCTCGTATGGGCCGTGGGCTTAAATGGACCTGACACAAGTAGGCCTTATATGGGCCGGCCTGCTACTTTTTACCGGGCCGACCTTTTCACCGGAATGGGCCACTGTTGGGCCGTGCCACGTGTCGACCTATCATAGGCGCCTCCTGTCCAATGAGTAGATGACATATGTCCCAACGGTGAGGCAAAACGTGTTTCCTCCAGCCAATGATGATTTTACACATGGAAAATCCCCATTGGTCTGGGCTGTTAACGGGTTATCGGATCCAAAACCAGACCCGATAGCTTAACGGCATTTCGTTACGGTGGATGCCACGTGTCGGTCACCCTTGGCGAAAGCACTTCTGTGACGCGCGATTTATCATCATGGAAGTGGACACTTCCGTGATGATAATTTTGCTAATGTCATGGAACACTTCTACGACAGCACAGGTATGACTATCTTGATTCTGTCATAAATTTGTCATGGATGTACATGCATGACAGAAAACGTGACCTACTGTGACAAACACGTATCATCACGAAAGTGTATTTTTTTTGTAGTCATGATTGAAAACCAATGAGGGCTATGATGCCTTATGATTCACATATGAATCTATCCGGAGTTTGTTAACCCGGCCTGGCTTTGGACTATGAGTCGCTAGTGTATATGATCTTATATACTTAGAAACGTTGTGCTCTAAGTTTTGGGATATTAATCCTTGCTGCATACGGTGTGGCAAGCCGGCGGTATATGTCAATTGAACAAGGCATTGTGCGCTCAATCTTTTGGGTTGTAACCCTCACTAAACAGGTATGATAAGCCGACAGTATGAGCAAATATCACAGGTATGCTATTTTGTTATAATTATATAAGGTTATGATTGAACCGGCCCTGGTTATGGACTGTCTTAGTCACCAGTGGTTTTTATATAGGGTGTTGTGACCCGCCCTGGGGTAAACCTCCAGGGTACTTGTGATCTATTTTGTGTGTAGGTAAAATGATAAATCTAGCATACATAGTTGATGAAATCATGAGCATAAGTGGTTGAGCTTCAATTGGTAAAGCGACAGTGTCATGCAAAACAAAACATGCACGATGGCATGGCATCAAGAGTTTAACTAGCCTATTAAAAGGCATCTGATGGCCCAACGAGAATAAGTGTTTTGGAGCTGTCAACACAGCAAAGTATTCTCCTTAATAAACCAGCTTATGACTATTGGCGGGTTGAAGCCTCTGGGTCTTCCCGCACCTCTTCATCATCTTCAGCTCCTTGCTTATCCATCAGCTGGAAGTCAGGCGTAGCCCATTTGATACCGGTCAATGCTCTAAACACAGCTTCATCATCAATAAGGTTTGATGGATCAATGTCAGGAGCGAAGGCGTGCTTACGAATCGGCGGGATGAGACCTGTTGGCTCGTGAACCGGCACGCTCATTCTCTTGTTTTCAGCGTCATAAGCCACATGGTATGTGGATAGACTGGTTTTGTCAGCCAACCTGCTTGCTAAAGGACGCATGGCTCTTTCTATTTCTGCAAAACCATCAGCATTGAAGGCAGATCCGTCTTCTTTAACACTGGGGCAGCCGTTGGCCAAATCCTCCGGGTCAAGATTGGCTTGCCATGCCTTTGCCCAGCTTAAGGCAGTCAAGGCACCAGCTCTGGCAGCTCCCTGTTTTAAATCATCAATCCTTTTTGGCAGCACGGATAACTGCTTCAGTGTATCTTTGATAAGTGTTGAGAGGGAGATTCCTTATGCAGTGTAGCGGCAATGGTTCGTTGGGCGCCAGTATACAACTATTCTACAAGATTATAGACAGCTCTAAGCCGGACGCGCATGTCTGAGCCAACTTAGCGCTTCGAGAACCTATATTAGTAAAATTATGGGTAAGCCGACAGCCGTATATAATATGATTATTAAGGTGCAGGGGAAATATGTTCTTACCAAAGATGGCTGATGACATGATATTGATCTGTTGCTTTAAGCCGGATAGCTCCCCAGTCATCGGTTTGAGTGCGGCCTCAGCATCTTCTGCTCTCTTCAATAGAGCTGCCTTTTCAGTTTCCCAGCCATCTTTGTCAGTATTGAAGTTTTGCTTGATTTTCTCAATGTTCTCTAAATCAGTCTTCAATTCTGATTTGGCCTTGGATGTTTCAGACTGTTGAGTTTTACATTGGCCTTCAGATCATTGAGCTGCGAGTCCTTCTCAGAAAGATCAGCCTGTAGGATAAGCATGGACGGATATCATGAGTATGATTATTGTTGAAGTCCCAAGCACAATACAAGTATTTTCCTTGGCACTTGGGGGCTAATGTATCTTGCTCTTAAGAATTTTTGAAGTCCCACGCACAATACAAGTATTATACTTGGCACTTGGGCGCTAATGCATATTGCTCTTTGTTAAGACATAATTTTTGGCTGACCTAGAAAAATGATGTGATCCGGTTTACAAAGACTACAGATTGGATTATTAATTTCAAACAGGATGGTTAGTCCTGACTTATTCATCACTGATTAAGCTGGCCCTTGGGGGCTACGAAGGCAAAGTTGCTTAAAGTCTCGGCTTAACATGATGATTTAAGCCGACCCTTGGGGGCTGCACATGCAAAGTTGAAGTGCTGGTATTATAAGTCAAGGTTCATACTGAAAGCATAAACCGGCCCTTGGGGGCTACTGGATTTGATCTATGCAACTATTGAAGCCTACAGCACATTCACATTCAGTCATATCCTATAGACTTGGCGGCTGATAGACAGTTAATTATGAAAGAGAATGGTGATTACATTACCTCATAGCGTTCCTTCATCAAACTGACCAAGCCGGCTTCGAAGTCACGGCTGGTGTACAGACGGTTCAAATAACCAGAGTGGATGTCTTGGGCACTGACTGGGCGTAGCTCTCCAAGTCAACCTTCCACTTGCCTTTATCTTCAGCAGAAATTTCTTCTTTGGCGTTGTGCTTAGATAAGATAGTAGGTTGACCCGGGGCTGTGAATCCAAACCCAGTAACAACAACATCATCAGTCTTCTCCTCAGCAGGCTTAATCGGGCTTGGCGGCTTAGAAATCACCGGTTCAACATCCATATGGTCTATGGAGGCTTCATGGTCTTTTGGTGGTGGGTCATCAATGGTGGCTTCTGCAATTGGATGAGAAGACTCTAGTTGTTTCTCCGGCTCAGACGGATTGAAATCATCAACCGGCTTATTCAGCTTTGCCTTCTTGTTGGGTTTGGCCTGGCCCCTGAAAATAAGAAGTGTAAAGAGGTCAGTATAATGATCAAGCATAAGGTGTGAATGATTAAAATATACCCTTACCCAGGTACAGTCTTGAAAGTTAGTATTTGAGTTCCCGTTGACTCGCCAGAAGAGGAATGAGAAGTCCCCTGATAGTTTGAATCAGAAGGGTTAAGAGGTTGACGGAAATGACCCGCCTTGGGATAAAGTATATCAGAAATATGAAAGACCTCTGGGCGGCGTTTGTGAACCGGCGTGTTTGGTAAGCCGGAAGAAGAAATCACCACCACTATGTTGGGTGGTGCGTCGAGCTTCGTGTTGTTTTTTCTTCAAAAGAAAGTTGGGATCCAAGTGAGCTAGAGGGTTAGAAAAGCTTACTTTCCGGCTTGCTTGTCAGGTTTTCTGTGTTGGCAGAGGTTCTGAGCCGGAGGAAAGAATAATTACCTCTGCGTCACCTGCACGGCTGGCTTCTGCGTCATCCTGATAATAATCATTGTCAATGAGATGTATAAAAAGGAGCCAAGAGAGTCAAGTTCTACCTCTGACTCATTATCATCATCGTCATCATCAATGTTTAACCCGGTGGACTCGGTAGTTTTCTTCTTGGCAGGTTTCTTGGTGGCCTTGGTTTTGGTACGAGCCGGCTTGGCCGGTTTATCTTGCGGTTTCTTCTTCCAAAATGGAGAATCAGCCTGTTGAGATCAAAAAGATCATAGGTGGGTGATACGTCTTCGTCGTATCTACTTTTCCAAACACTTTTGCCCTTGTTTTGGACTCTAACTTGCATGATTTGAATGGAACTAACCCGGACTGACGTTGTTTTCAGCAGAATTGCCATGGTGTTATTTTTGTGCAGAAACAAAAGTTCTCGGAATGACCTGAAACTTCACGGAGACTATTTTTGGAAATAATAAAAAATACTGGCGAAAGAATCAAGGCCAGGGGGGCCACACCCAATCCACGAGGGTGGGGGCGCGCCTACCCCCCTGGACGCCCCCCTACCTCGTGGGCCCCCTGGAGCTCCACCGACCTCAACTCCAACTCCATATATTCACGTTCGGGGAGAAAAGAATCTGAGAGAAGGATTCATCGCGTTTTACGATACGCAGCCGCCGCCAAGCCCTAAACTCTCTCGGGAGGGCTGATCTGGAGTCCGTTCGGGGCTCCGGAGAGGGGAATCCGTCGCCATCGTCATCATCAACCATCCTCCATCACCAATTTCATGATGCTCACCACCGTGCGTGAGTAATTCCATTGTAGGCTTGCTGGACGGTGATGGGTTGGATGAGATTTATCATGTAATCGAGTTAGTTTTGTTAGGGTTTGATCCCTAGTATCCACTATGTTCTGAGATTGATGTTACTATGACTTTGTTATGCTTAATGCTTGTCACTAGGGCCCGAGTGCCATGATTTCAGAAGTGAACCTATTATGTTTTCATGAATATATGTGAGTTCTTGATCCTATCTTGGAAGTCTATAGTCACCTACTATGTGTTATGATCCGGCAACCCCGAAGTGACAATAATCGGGACCACTCCCGGTGATGATCGTAGTTTGAGGAGTTCATGTATTCACTAAGTGTTAATGCTTTGGTCCGGTACTCTATTAAAAGGAGGCCTTAATATCCCTTAGTTTCCAATAGGACCCCGCTACCACGGGAGGGTAGGACAAAAGATGTCATGCAAGTTCTTTTCCATAAGCACGTATGACTATATTCGGAATACATGCCTACATTACATTGATGAATTGGAGCTAGTTCTGTGTCACCCTATGTTATAACTGTCGCATGAATAATCCCATCCGACATAATTCTCCATCACGGATCCAATGCCTACGAGCTTTTCACATATTGTTCTTCGCTTATTTACTTTTCCGTTGCTACTGTTACAATCACTACAAAACTATCACGGTTACTTTTGCCAGCGTTACTGTCACTATCATACTACTTTGCTACTAAATACTTTGCTGCAAATATTAAGTTATCCAGGTGTGGTTGAATTGACAACTCAACTGCTAATACTTGAGAATATTCTTTGGCTCCCCTTGTGTCGAATCAATAAATTTGGGTTGAATACTCTACCCTCGAAAACTGTTGCGATCCCCTATACTTGTGGGTTATTAAGACTATTTTCTGGCGCCGTTGCCGGGGAGCATAGCTCTATTCTTTGAGTCACTTGGGATTTATATCTGCTGGTCACTATGAGGAACTTGAAAGACGAGAAAACTAAAATTTATCCCTCAACTACGAGGGGAGGTAAGGAACTGCCATCTAGCTCTGCACTTGATTCACCTTCTGTTTTGAGTAAGCTTGCGACACCTAAACCTGCTTCTGCTATTAATTCTGATATGTCGCATGTTATTGATGATGCCACTTCTGCTATGCATGATACTTATGATGAAACTACTTCTATGCTTGATACTACTGTGCCACTGGGTGAATTTCTGGATGAACAACTTGCTAGGGCTAGAGAGAATGAAATTATTGAAACTGATAATATTGATGAAAGTGATGATGAAGATTCTCCCCCTAGATATGAATTGCCTGTTGTGCCTGAGGGTTATGTTATGGATGAAGAAACTGCTAGAGACTTTCTTGCTTGCAATGATAGGAGTGATCTTAAGAAATTATTAGTTAAGCTGAAAGGAAAATCTCTGAATGCTAGAATGAAATATAATCCTGCTTATGCTACTTCACCTATCTTTGTTACTGATAAGGATTATGATTTCTCTGTCGATCCTGAGATAATTACTTTGGTTGAATCTGATCCTTTCTATAGCTATGAATCTGAAACTGTTGTGGCACATCTTACTAAATTAAATGATATAGCCACCCTATTCACTAATGATGAGAAAACTCGTTATTACTATATCCTTAAATTATTTCCGTTCTCATTAAAGGGTGATGCTAAGACATGGTTTAATTCTCTTGATCCTGGTTGTGTGTGTAGTCCCCAGGATATGATTTATTACTTCTCTGCTAAATATTTCCCTGCTCATAAGAAACAAGCTGCTTTAAGGGATATATATAATTTTGTGCAAATTGAAGAAGAGAGTCTCCCACAAGCTTGGGGGAGGCTTCTCCAATTACTTAATGCTTTGCCTGATCATCCTCTCAAGAAAAATGAAATACTTGATATCTTTTATAATGGACTAACCGATGCTTCCAGAGACCACCTGGATAGTTGTGCTGGTTGTGTTTTCAGGGAAAGAACTGTTGATGAAGCTGAAATTCTATTGAATAATATGTTGACGAATGAAAACAATTGGACACTCCCTGAACCAACTCCTAAGCCAACTCCGAAGAAAAGGGGTATTCTATTTCTCAGTCCTGAAGATATGCAAGAGGCAAAGAAATCTATGAAAGAAAAAGGTATTAAAGCTGAAGATGTTAAGAATTTACCTCCTGTTGAAGAAATACATGGCCTTAATTTACCACCTATCGAAGAAATACATGGTCTTGATAACCCGACACAGGTAGTAAAGGTAAATTCTCTCTATAGATATGATAAATCTGAAATCCCGCCTACTAAGTTTGCTAGCCAATGCTTAGATGAGTTTGATAATTTTATGGTTAAGCAAGAAGATTTTAATGCTTATTTTGGTAGACAACTGAAACGCAATGCTTATATGATTGAACACTTGAGTGATTATATGTCTAGAGTTAAAGGTGAACTTAAACTCATTAGTAAACATGCTTCTATGGTTACCACTCAACTAGAACAAGTACTTAAAGCTCAAAATGATTTGCTCAATGAATTAAATAATAAGAAGAATGATAATGTTGTTAGAGTTATGACTAGAGGGGGTAAAATAACTCGGGAACCTTTGTATCCTGAGGGCCACCCTAAGAGAATTGAGCAAGATTCTCAGAGAACTAATGTTGATGCACCTAGTCCTTCTAAAAAGAAGAAAAAGAAAAATGATAGGACTTTGCATGCTTCTAGTGAACCTGTTGTTGACACACCTGAGAATCCCAATGACATTTCTATTTCTGATGCTGAAACACAATTTGGTAATGAGCATGAACCTAGTGATAATGTTGATGATGATGTTCATGTTGATGCTCAACCTAGCAATGACAATGATGTAGAGATTGAACCTGCTGTTGATCTTGATAACCCACAATCAAAGAATCAACGTTATGATAAGAGAGACTTTGTTGCTAGGAAGCACGGTAAAGAAAGAGAGCCATGGGTTCAGAAACCCATGCCTTTTCCTCCCAAACCATCCAAGAAAATGGATGGTGAGGATTTTGAGCGCTTTGCTGAAATGATTAGACCTATCTTTTTGCGTATGCGTTTGACTGATATGCTCAAAATGAATCCTTATGCTAAGTATATGAAAGAAATTGTTACAAATAAAAGAAAGATACCGGAAGCTGAAATTTCCACCATGCTTGCTAATTATACTTTTAAGGGTGGAATACCAAAAAAACTTGGAGATCCAGGAGTACCAACTATACCATGCTCCATTAAAAGAAACTATGTTAGAACTGCTTTATGTGATCTTGGAGCCGGTGTTAGTGTTATGCCTCTCTCTTTATATCGTAGACTTGATTTGAATAAGTTGACACCTACTGAAATATCTTTGCAAATGGCCGATAAATCAACTGCTATACCTGTCGGTATTTGTGAGGATGTGCCTGTTGTGGTTGCAAACGTTACTATCTTAACGGACTTTGTTATTCTTGATATTCCCGAGGACGATGGTATGTCGATTATCCTTGGTAGACCCTTTTTGAACACTGTAGGGGCTATCATTGATTGCAACAAAGGCAATGTCACTTTTCATGTTAATGGTAATGAGCATACGATACACTTCCCGAGGAAACAACCTCAAGTCCATAGTATCAATTCTATTGGAAAAATTCCATCGATTACTATTGGAGGTTTTGAATTTCCTCTTCCTACTATCAAGAAGAAATATGATATTCTTATTATTGGGGACGTGCATATCCCCGTTGAGGTAACATAGTGTTATTCGAAATTTCTCCGGTTTCATGTTATTCGAAATGAGTTTGTTAACAAGACCTGGTCAACCTTGTTAGTGGATTCCTTTTGACGAGCATGAGATGGATAAAGTTAGAAAGCACAACCTTCTGTACCCTCCTTTTACTTTCTATTATTTAGATTAAATAAAGTAAAAATAGTATTTTCTGTCTGTTTTCTGAATTATCCGTGCAATAAAAAATACCTCGAAAATAAAAGTTCTCCAAATGCCCCTAAATTGAAATATGATTTTTTCTGGAATATTTGAGAATATCTAGCACTGAGAACACAGCAGGGGGAGCAAGCACCTGGCCACGAGGGTCCAGGGCGCGCCCACCCCCTAGGGCGCGCCCCCCTACCTCGTGGGCCCATGGTGTCTCCCCTCCACTTATCCCAGCCACCACACACTCCTTCTTCCTCCCAAAAAAACCACCAACCAACTCAAGCATGAGTTTTAGTTCATCTTGCTGCGATTTTTGATCTCCTTGCTCAAAGATCTATTCATAAAAAACTGCTTTGGGGGATTCTTCTTCGGTATGTGACTCCTCCAATGGTCCAATTAGTTTTTGTTCTAGTGCTTTATTCATTGCAAATTTTTGCTTCCTAGGTGACCCTGTTCTTGAGCTTGAATGTCAAATTTATATGGTTCCAAGTAATTCTAATGCATGATATAGTCTCTAGGCACTTGTGGGAGTAGTTGCTATCAATCTTGTTGAGTTTGGTTCACTTTTATTTTGAGTTACTAAAAATTTCAGAAATTTTTCAGAGGAAGAAATATGTTTAGGAAACTGTACCAAGGTGGTTCTTCAAGGAAGCAAGGACCCAGGCCCGCAATACGCGATGCGGATGATGAACCACCAAGAGAAGCTCAAGTGCGGCCTTGTGAGTGGTCGTCAGAAGATTTCATGGTCCGAGCAGGAATTAAGGAGGAGTTTGATGCATATGTGCGTAATGCTGAACTCGAGGGCTTCATGCGAGATAAGTGCCCTCAGTATTATCACCTAACTGACTCCTTTGTGAGAAGGTTTAAATTTACATCTTCACACAATTCTCACACTGTCCTGTTTGATCTTTATAATAAATCTTATACCATGGACTTAGAAGATTTTAATACTACTTGTAAACTCCCGCAATGGGGTAGTGCTAGTGAACCTCGCAAATCTGAGTTTAAAGATTTTCTTGCTATTATCACAATGGGGGAATCTAGAGAAATCACACAGGCTACCATAGGGAGCATTCATTTTCCTGCTATACATTATTTCGCTCTCTTTATTGGTAGATGTGTTAACGGTAAAGATGAAGCCTGTCACACGTGTGTTCCAGATCTTAGTGTTCTTAAGAGTGCGGTGTTAGGAGATAAACGATATAACTTGGGGGCCATTGTTGCACGTAGGTTGCATAATAAATGGTTTGAGTGGAGATTTATTCGGGGGAATTTATGCAACTCGTGTAGCTAATTTTCTTGAGATACCCATACCGGAAAAATGATATGGAATTGCCTCCTGCTTATCTAGATTATGATGCTATGGTTCGTCATCAGTTTGTTGAGAGCAACGAACAGTTCCTCCGATACTGACTAATCTTTGACAGGCGCCGCACTATCCATGTTGCTCTCCCTGCTCCTACTTTCTTTGACTTTCAGGCAAAAAGGAGATATATCATAACCAGGGAGGAGGCGAACGAGTACGAGAGAAGGGCGGAAGCAGAACGCCTCCATGCTGCAGCTCATCAGGCCATAGCCGCTGCATCTCAGTACGACCCCAGTTACAACTTCGGATATCCGCCAGGTCAGCCATGGCCATAGACCAACTTAGGCCAAAAGCCTAAGCTTGGGGGAGTACGTATCTCTCACCGACATTACATTTATGTTCACACGCTCATGCTAGTTGTCGGTGCTCATACTTTTTCACTGTAATATCCATGCTAGTTTATTTTCCTTTTTATGCTTTCTTCTTGTGTGTTTGAAAAACCTTAAGAAAAACCCAAAAAAATAGTTGTAGCTTTTAGCTAGTTTACTTTCTTGCTTGTAGTAGTATTAATTAAAAGAAAACACAAGAAGATTTCTCGTTCTTCTTTTGCTTGTTGGGAGCTTTCCCGTGTAAATAGTTTTATTTCTTTTCTTGTTCTTTGGGGGTCGAGAGGAGAAGACCATAATGAAAATGTTGAAGTGGCTCTTATATGCATTATTGTTGATTTAACCAAGAGCCCATATTGCCTTGTCTTCTCATGTTTATTGAATGCTTGCAGATTCGAGCCGAGTCCAAAGCACATGCAATATTATTATTATCATCGTTCGGTCGTGCAAGTGAAAGGCAATTATGATGATATATGATGAACTACTTGAGATGAGAGAAGCTGGTATGAACTCGACCTCTCTTGTTTTTGTAAATATGATTAGTTCATCATTCCTGATTCAGCTTATTATGAATAAACATGTTTGCAATGACAATTAGAGATTATAGTTGCTTATGCCATGCTTAATTAGCTAGAAGTTTATAATGGTTTATCTTGCGTGCCAACATGTTATTAAAATGATTGTGATGTGGTATAGTAGGGTGGTATCCTCGTTTGAATGGTTCGAGTGACTCGACTTGGCACATGTTCACACATGTAGTTGAAACAAATCAACATAGCCTTCACGATATTTATGCTCATGGTGGATTATATCCTACTCATGCTTGCACTCAACGTTTATTAATTTTAATGCATGTTCATGACTGTTGTCGCTCTCTAGTTGGTCGCTTCCCAGTCTTTTGCTAGCCTTCACTTGTACTAAGCGGGAATACTGCTTGTGCATCCACTTCCATAAACCCCAAAGTTATTCCATATGAGTCCACTATACCTTCCTATATGCGGTATCTACCTGCCGTTCCAAGTAAATTTGTATGTGCCAACTCTAAACCTTCAAATAAAATTCTGTTTTGTATGCTTGAATAGCTCATGTATCAACTAGGGCTGTCTGTATCTTCCATGCTAGGCGGGTTATTCTCAAGAGGAGTGGACTCCGCTCCTCACTCACGAGAAAATGGTTGGTCACCGGGATGCCCAGTCCCATGCTCTAAGCAAACCAAATCAAAATAATTGCAAACAAAACTCCCCCAGGATTGTTGTTAGTTGGAGGCACCCGTTGTTTCGGACAAGCCATCGACTGATGTTTGTTGGTGGAGGGGGAGTATAAACTTTACCATTCTGTTTGGGAACCGCCTATAATGTGTGTAGCATGGAAGATATTGAGATCTCTCGGTTGTTATGTTGACAATGAAAGTATGCCACTCAAAATATTATTTATCTCTATTTCAAAAATTGAGCTTTGGCACCTCTGCAAATCCCTGCTTCCCTCTGCGAAGGGCCTATCTATTTGCTTTTATGTTGTGTCATCATCCTCTTATTAAAAAGCACCAGTTGGAGAGCACCGCTGTCATTTGCATCCATTACTATTAGTTTATATTGAGTATGATTATGACTGGATCTCTTTTACCATGAATTACAATGTTTAGTCAGTCCTTGATCTTCAAAGGTGCTCTGCATTTATGTTTTGCGGTCTCAGAAAGGGCTAGCGAGATACCATCTTGTTATATCATATTATGATTGTTTTGAGAAAGAGTTGTCATCCGAGATTTATTATTATTGCTCGCTAATTGATTATGCCATTGATATGAGTAAACATGAGATCTAAGTGTTATTGTGAATATGGTTAGTCATAATCTTTGTTGAAAACTTGAATGCTGGCTTTACATATTTACAACAACAAGAGCAAACAGAGTTTGTAAAAGTTTTTCTTTATCACTTTCAGTTTATCAACTGAATTGCTTGAGGACAAGCAAAGGTTTAAGCTTGGGGAGTTGATACGTCTTCGTCGTATCTACTTTTCCTAACACTTTTGCCCTTGTTTTGGACTCTAAGTTGCATGATTTGAATGGAACTAACCCGGACTAACGCTGTTTTCAGCAGAATTGCCATGGTGTTATTTTTGTGCAGAAACAAAAGTTCTCAGAATGACCTAGAACTTCACGGAGATTATTTTTGGAAATAATAAAAAATACTGGCGAAAGAATCAAGGCCAGGGGGCCCACACCCTGTCCACGAGGGTGGGGGGCGCGCCTACCCCCTGGGCGCACCCCCTGCCTCGTGGGCCCCCTGGAGCTCCGCCAACCTCAACTCCAACTCCATATATTCATGTTCATGGAGAAAAAAATCAGAGAGAAGGATTCATCGCGTTTTACGATACAGAGCCGCCGCCAAGCCCTAAACTCTCTCGGGAGGGCTGATCTGGAGTCCGTTCGGGGCTCCGGAGAGGGGAATCCGTCGCCATCGTCATCATCAACCATCCTCCATCACCAATTTCATGATGCTCACCGTCGTGCGTGAGTAATTCCATCGTAGGCTTGCTGGACGGTGATGGGTTGGATGAGATTTATCATGTAATCGAGTTAGTTTTGTTAGGGTTTGATCCCTAGTATCCACTATGTTCTGAGATTGATGTTGCTATGACTTTGCTATGCTTAATGCTTGTCACTAGGGCCCGAGTGCCATGATTTCAGATCTGAACCTATTATGTTTTCATGAATATATGTGAGTTCTTGATCCTATCTTGGAAGTCTATAGTCACCTACTATGTGTTATGATCCGGCAACCCCGAAGTGACAATAATCGGGACCACTCCCGATGATGACCGTAGTTTGAGGAGTTCATGTATTCACTAAGTGTCAATGCTTTGGTTCGGTACTCTATTAAAAGGAGGCCTTAATATCCCTTAGTTTCCAACAAGACCCCGCTGCCACGGGAGGGTAGGACAAAAGATGTCATGCAAGTTCTTTTCCATAAGCACGTATGACTATATTCGGAATACATGCCTACATTACATTGATGAATTGGAGCTAGTTCTGTGTCACCCTATGTTATAACTGTTGCACGAATAATCGCATCCGACATAATTCTCCATCACCGATCCAATGCCTACGAGCTTTTCACATATTGTTCTTCGCTTATTTACTTTTCCGTTGCTACTGTTACAATCACTACAAAACTATCACTGTTACTTTTGCCACCGTTACTGTCACTATCATACTACTTTGCTACTAAATACTTTGCTGCAGATATTAAGTTATCCAGGTGTGGTTGAATTGACAACTCAACTGCTAATACTTGAGAATATTCTTTGGCTCCCCTTGTGTCGAATCAATAAATTTGGGTTGAATACTCTACCCTCGAAAATTGTTGCGATCCCCTATACTTGTGGGTTATCAGTGGGCATAATTACTAAAAATGTTGATTAAGCAAAAGGTGTGCAACACTTACGGCTGGCAGCTTGTTGAAGGTGCTGAAAGGACTATTTTACTGCATTCCTTTAAAGGTTCGTTCAGCAATTTCTTGCTGGCTTCAGTAATTTCTGCATCAGACAGTTGAATGTCATAGTGGCGCTGGGGATCTTTTACATCGCCAGTATATTCGCACATTAAGCCGGGGCGACGTCTTAAGGGCAAGATACTCCAGGACATCCAGCACCGGACAAAGTCGACGCCGGTTAAGCCATTGGCCATAAAGGCTCCGAGCTTTGAAAATGATGGCGCATATTTGGCCCGCTCCTTTGCACTGATCCATGAGGGGAGCGGATGTGTACTGCTAAGTCGGTGATTGCGGTAACCCGGCAGAGGATTCCTCGTCGGCTGGAGATGTGTCTTGACAATAGAACCAAGTTTGGTTCCAATCTTTGGGATGACTCGGCGGCTTAGCATGGGGAAAGCTGACTTCTTTCCTCTTTGAATTGAAACCCCACCAAGTTATGTGTTGGGCCCGTCAACGAACTCTGTCTGACGGTTTAAATAGTAGACTTCTCTGAATAAGTCAACTGTGGGCTCCTCTTGAAGATAAGCTTCACAAAATACTTGGAAATTGCAAATATTGGACACAGAATTGGGTCCAATATCTTGAGGGTGAAGTTGGAAAAAATGAAGCACATCACGGAAAAACTTTGAGCCGGATGGGCTGAACCCCCGACTCAGGTGATCAGCAAAAACAATCACTTCTCCATCCTTGGGTTTAGGAGGATTTTCTTCACCAGGGGCCCTCCAGTGGATGTCCTCTTTCTTGGCTAGGGCGCCAGTGGCAACGAAATTGTTCAGTTCTTCTTCAGTGACCCGGGATTGGACCCAGTTGCAAGCACTATATGCTTTCGCCATTTTTTCGATGATCTAAAAGAAAAGCTATGCCGGTTTAAGATTATATGGTTAAGCCAGCTGTTGGTTTAAAGGCAAATAATAATGAAGCATACAAGGGTATTAAACCGGAGGATGACATTGAAGTTATAAAGATGAGATACTGGCGGCTTAAGAGGGGACTAATCGTACCTGGCGGGTTACGCTTTCTAAGTTAAGCCGCCCACATAATTATTGATTTACAGATCTGAGAAAGGAAAAATTGCTAAGTGCTGGAAAAATAGGTTTCACAGATTGATGTTATGATTTTGGATTTACGACACTTCAACTAATGGAAAAATATCTAGACCTAAATTACAGTGCTTGAGCAGTTCATGTGTCCAGATCGGATTTCTTATGCAAAAGGAGATGCTCTAATAGCAAAAAATGAGTGCTACGACTATCACCGCGCAGGAGGGATACCAAGTTTGAATCAAAAATCACAAGCTACAGCGAAGAACGAAGATGAACCCGATGAACTCGTGGAAACCCTAATGGGATCTATGGGAAAAGGAAGGAGGAGAACTCACCAGAGCTGTTGAACGGCGAAGGCGCGCGGACGAACTCTGGTCGATTCAGGTTGATGCAGTGGCGAAGGTCGACGGCGGCGGCGGTGCTCGGGCGCTGAGGCGACGCGAGGTGAAAGACAGAGACGAGAAGGCAAGGGGGGAAAGTGAAAGGGACCCCTGGCCCTATTTATAACGTCGAAAGGATAAGTGGCATGCGCGGGAATCGAGGAGGCTGTGAAGGAAACATGCCCTAGAGGCAATAATAAAGTTATTATTTATTTTCTTATTTCATGATAAATGTTTATTATTCATGCTAGAATTGTATTAACCGGAAACATAATACATGTGTGAATACATAGACAAACATAGTGTCACTAGTATGCCTCTACTTGGCTAGCTCGTTGATCAAAGATGGTTGAGTTTCCTAGCCATAGACAAAGAGTTGTCATTTGATTAATGGGATCACATCATTAGGAGAATGATGTGATTGACTTGACCCATTCCGTTAGCTTTGCACTCGATCGTTTAGTATGTTGCTATTGCTTTCTTCATGACTTATACATGTTCCTATGACTATGAGATTATGCAACTCCCGTTTACCGGAGGAACACTTTGTGTGCTACCAAACGTCACAACGTAATTGGGTGATTATAAAGGTGCTCTACAGGTGTCTCCAAAGGTACTTGTTGGGTTGGCGTATTTCGAGATTAGGATTTGTCACTCCGATTGTCGGAGAGGTATCTCTGGGCCCACTCGGTAATGCACATCACTATAAGCCTTGCAAGCATTGCAAGTAATAAGTTAGTTGCGGGATGATGTATTACGGAACGAGTAAAGAGACTTGCCGGTAACGAGATTGAACTAGGTATTGAGATACCGACGATCGAATCTCGGGCAAGTAACATACCGATGACAAAGGGAACAACGTATGTTGTTATGCGGTTTGACCGATAAAGATCTTCGTAGAATATGTGGGAGTCAATATGAGCATCCAGGTTCAGCTATTGGTTATTGACCGGAGACGTGTCTCGGTCATGTCTACATTGTTCTCGAACCCGTAGGGTCCGCACGCTTAAAGTTCGATGACGGTTATATTATGAGTTTATGTGTTTTGATATACCGAAGGTAGTCCGGAGTCCCGGATGAGATCAGGGACATGAAGAGGAGTCTCGAAATGGTCGAGACGTAAAGATCGATATATTGGACGACTATATTCGGACATCGGAAAGGTTCCGAGTGATTCGGGTATTTTTTTGGAGTACCGGAGAGTTACGGGAATTCACCGGGGAGTATATGGGCCTTATTGGGCTTTAGGGGAAAGAGAGAGGAGAGGCTGCGCGCCCCCCCAAGGCCTAGTCCAAATTGGACTAGGGGGAGGGGCTGCGCCCCCTCCTTCCTTCTCTTCTCTCTCCCCTTTCCTTGACTCCTACTCCTACTACTTAGAAGGGGGGAATCCTACTCCCGGTGGGAGTAGGACTCCTCCTAGGGCGCGCCATAGAGAGAGGGCCGGCCCTCCCCCTCCTTCACTCCTTTATATACGGGGAGGGGGACACCCCTTGGAGACACAACAATTGATCTCTTGATCTCTTAGCCGTGTGCGGTGCCCCCTCCACCATAATCCACCTCGATTTATATCGTAGTGGTGCTTAGGCGAAGCCCTGCGCCGGTAGAACATCATCATCGTCACCACGCCGTCGTGCTGACGGAACTCTCCCTCAAAGCTCGGCTGGATCGGAGTTCAAGGGACGTCATCGAGCTGAACGTGTGCTGAACTCGGAGGTGCCGTGCGTTCGGTACTTGATCGGTCGGATCGTGAAGACGCACGACTACATCAACCGCGTTGTGCTAACGCTTCCGCTTTCGGTCTACGAGGGTACGTGGACAACACTCTCCCCTCTCGTTGCTATGCATCACCATGATCCTGTGTGTGCGTAGGAAATTTTTGAAATTACTACGTTCCCCAACATGCTGAAAAATGGATATGCGACAGCGCAGACGCCTCGATTTTCGGAAGCTTATTAAAAGAGAAGGTATATTAAGATTTGGGCCTTGTGTAATATTAATGACAGGTGACGTCACAGCGGGTTACTACGATCTTAAAAGATGATGTCACGGCGGGTTACGGGGCCTCGCAAGAATAAATGAAGAAGGATTTTTTCTAAGTGTTGAAGATTGATATGAACAAGTTCAAATCAACCTGGGGCCTAATGTTGGGGATATAACTATTGGGTATGACCCTCCCAGGAGGGGCCGGGTTATACCGCTGGTGGTTTGTTATGACAAAGCCCATAAAGATGTTGAAGATGGCGGTTCACGAAGCAGGCTTACTGAAGGCCCAAAACCCAAAGACGACTTAAGGCCCAACAGGTGTAAACCGCCATATATGTATGACTTGTATTATAAGGCATGTATAGTTAGTCACCGAGCCGGACACGTTGTGTATGAGCCGGCCGGGACTCCGTGAGCCGCTGGGCATCAACCTGTGTATATAAAGGGACGACCCGGCGGCGGTTTAGGACGAGAGACAACAGGTCGAAAGCTAGGTCAAGCATATTCGCTCCCTGGTAATCGAAACATAAGCAATACCACCTCAAACTAGATTAGGCCTTTACCTTCACCGCAAGGGGCCGAACCAGTATAATCTCCTTGTGTCCTTTGTCCCGTTTAACCCCTTTAAGCTAACCTAGTTTCGATGGCTCCACGACTAAGTCCTTCTGCTAGGACACCTGCCGTGACAATTCCACGACAGCGACCGAACCTTTACAAACAAGGTTGGGGGCAATCTGCACAACTTAATTGGAGGCTCCCAACAATACCGCAAAGCTTCACCACAATGGAATATGGCTCCGAGGTGACCTCAACCGTCTAGGGTGCTCAAACACCTAAGAGTAACAAGATCCGCAAGGGATTAGTGAGGGGAATCTTCTCTTGGTGGAAGTGTAGATCGGGGCCTTCTCAACCAATCCCTAAAAAATCAACAAGTTTGATTGGCTAGGGAGAGAGATCGGGCGAAAATGAGCTTTGGAGCAACAATGGATTTTGGGGGAGGAAGAGGTGAGTCTTCTTGAGGAAGAAGACCCCCTTTTATAGTGGGGGATAAGATCCAATCGTTATCCTCGTGCTCAGCCCGCAGCGTGCGACACTACCGCTCAGAGGAGCGGTACTACCGCTTGCCACAACGGTACTACTGCTTGACCCGACGGTACTACCGCTGGGACTGTGCTCAGCAGCTTACGAAAGCACAAGGGGAGGGACAAACGGGAAAACGCCACGACCGGTACTAGCAGCGGCGGTAGGTGCGGTACTACCGCTTATAAGCGGTGCTCCTACTGCCACCGCTCGATTGGGCCTAGTCGGGGTCAGCGGTAGTAGGACAGAGGGACTACCGCTGAACCCGACACGAGAAACCCGAGGCCCGAATCGAGGCGGTAGTATAGCGGTACTGGAGCGGTACTACCGCCTGCCTACACAGGCGGTACTACCGCTGCTGACCGCGGTACTACCGCTGGCTTCAACCTGAGCCACTCCAACACAAAGGAAGGACACTCCAAAGAAGCGGGAAAGAACTAGGGGTGCAAGGGAGATGTGTACGTGTTGATTCCACCCAAACCTTTCTGATACGGACCCCATCTTGATGTATGGTAAATCCTACGAATCAAGTCCACCGAAAATGAAATGAAGGAAAAACACCGTCTTCTCTTTTAAACACCGAGGGGTAGAAATCGTCTCGTGCCGTATGAAGGAAAATCTGAAATGCTCAATGCACACGATTAGTCCGCAAAGGCATTGTCATCAATCACCAAAACCACTTAGGGAGAAATATGCCCTAACAGTAGACGGCCGGGAAGTCGTCGTGCTAAGGCCCCATATGACCAGCGCACCAGAACAGCAACTGCCGCCGATGAAGAGAAACATAGACCGGAAGGATCCAACCTGCAGACACACAAACGTAGACGAACGAAGACCGGATCCAGCCGGATCCACCGAAGACAAACGCCGACCGGATCCCACGAGATCCGTCGGAGACAAACCTCCACACGCCTTCCGACGATGCTTGAAACATCACTGGGACGGGGGCTAGACGGGGAGAACCTTATTCCATCTTCAAGAAGCCGCCGCCGCCTCATCTTCTTTAGCATGGCACAAACCCTAACAAAAACTCAGAAAAGCATCTAAAAACGGAGCCCTTCCGCTGGCAAGGGCCGGGATCCACCGTGCCTCCATGGTCCAAGGACCATAGGAGATGAGGCGGACCGGCGGTGCCGGTGAGAGGCAAGGAAACCCTAGATGGGAGTTTCGCACGTGGGCAGGAGCGAAGGGTACTCGTGATTGCAACATGAATGCATTGGTTGAATACAAAGCTCTCGAGTTTCCTGCAAACGGTCCGCCCCATCTCCGATGGCCTCTGAGCCATGGAGGTACGGAGGATCCCCCCCCCAGCGCCGGCGGGAGGGACCCCGTTCTCGTTCTTGTTAGATTTAACGTCTTTGGTTGGGGCTGTGTGGCGGTGGCGATGTCACTCAGTAGGAATAATATCTCCCACGTTCTATCCCCGCCCGATGGTGAGTCTAGCATCGTCGGAGCGCGTGTGGAGGTTTATCTCCTTTGGATCTCGCGGATTCGGTCGGTGCTGGTCTTCGATGGATTTGTTTGGATTTGGTCTTCGTCCGTCTTTGTTTGAGTGTTTATAGATTTGATCCTTTTGATCTACGACGTTATTATTCGGCGATGTTTGCTGCTCTGGTGCGTTGGTCCGCACAACAACTTTCCGACTGTCTACTACAACAAGGTTTTTCCGGCTCCAATGGCGGAGGAGGCGATGACGGCGGCGCGCCTTCGGCTCACTTCAGTGCTTGTAGTCGTCGCTAAGTGGTCCATGGACATGGTTGTAATTTTTATTACATCTGTTATTTGTACTGCCATGATTGAAGAGGAATAGGCTGAAAGTTTCTCGTAAAAAAAAGCTTCCCACACTTTTTTTAACTCTATCATTATGAAATAAACTCTTTTACTCTCAGAAAAAATAAGGGAATAAAAAAAAGTCCTCAAATCGATGCTTCCTCGAAAGTCACATTTCAAGCACCGGATGAATGGAAGGAGGACAAGAAATTTGGCGTCTCAAAATCGTGACATGCGGCTGCCTTCCCGGTCACAAACAACCTCATTTTTTATAACAAAATCATAAGCAACCGAAAAATCGTCACCCGTTCGATTAAAAATCGGACGGCGCTTAGGCCTCCGTTTATCCCCTCCCATATCCTCTTTCCGCTCTCTCCCTCTCTTCCTCGCTGCCTCAGTTGGCAACTTGGCGCTCCCTTTGTCTCTTCTTCTTCTCCCTCCTCCGCCCCTTCTTCCACCTCAACCTCATCAGGATAAGGTAGCCAGTGGTACGGCACGCTTCCAGAAGCTCCCGCCGGGCCCAACCCCGCCGCCAGCGCCCGGTCCTTGAGAGGCTGCATGCATGAGTAGTCGCGCTGCCGCCGCCGCCGCCGCCGCAGAGGAGCCATGGGGATGGTTACCGCTGCCGCCCTTCTCGCCTCATCGCCGCAGACGCCGCTCGTCCGCGGGTATCTCCCCGGCCTGCCGAGGCTGCGCCTGAGGCCCGCCTCCCCCTGCGTCAGCGCGCTCAGGTGACTGCTTGCTGTCTGCTTTGCGTTTGTTTGAGATGCTCTGGATGCTTGGCGCTTATTGCACGCGAGATATTGGATGTTTAGCATGAAAAGTTTTAGCCGGGGAAGAGATTGAAAGGACGCGGGCGTTTCTTGCTTTGGGTTATTGGTTTGTTACGGCCTCATGGATGGTCTAGAGATAAGTTCAAGTCAGGGCAGATTTAGGCTTCTCCGGTAGCTTAGCTTGGTATAGGACCTAGCAAATGCAGGTGGCGTTGGCACTTCACTTGTGGGTCTATTTTTTATTAAGTGACAACGGAGTTTGTAAGGAAGAGTGTACATTAGTTAATGCGATGAATATTTTCTTGTCAGCATGTTTTCGCTTGAGCATGCGTGCTGATTCCTACGTTGTTATTTTAGATCATCCACAATTGAATTAGCAAAATGTTAGTGGGTTGATGTATGCCAAGTTAGTGGATTGATGTTGCTTTTGTTCTTGGGTTACAATGTTTCAACTTTCAACTAACATGCTAGTATTTTTCCAGGTCAAACAATTTTGTTCAAAGGTGTTACATAGCAAATGTTGAGGTTGATGTTAGCAATGTAAATAAGGAAGAGGAGGCTTTCGATGATCATCCATCATTACCGCCAGGCTGTTCTATTCCAGTTGTCAATATCCTAGGAGATGTTCTAGATTCTAGTCCATTTCCACCAAATGATAGTGCTCAGCACCATGCCGATTTTGAGGAGCTGCCGGTATGGATTTTCTTTCCTCCACCATGGTCTTCGTCAAATAGTTTTGTTTTGTCTTCTTCTGACAGCCTGTTCATAATTCAGGTCTTATCTGAAGGAGAGCAACAAACATTGGCCGCCACTCCAGCTCACCCTGCTGGACTATATGGTAAAGTCATTTTCATGGCACCATAGTTGGATTATCTTTATATACTGTTTACACTTTACGCGCTAAGCCATGCAGTTAATAATTAATAATGTTGCTCCTTTTTGAGGAATATGGGTTCATTAACCAAAGTATCTGCTATTGTAATATTTCATAATTTGCAGCTTATTAATGTTTTCAGTTTTCAACTCCTAGTATGTGACAAGCAGGGCATACCTACGCCTAGTGATTTTTAAAATCTTTTTACAAAAAAATTAAAATAATTGATGGGCAAGCCTCCCGGCAATCCATCTATCATGGAACTTAATACCCCTTTAACATCATTTATGCAGCTCTCTATGCTAGCTATTTGTTTGGTAACCTTGTGGAACAGCTCTGGAATTTTGCTTGGCCTGCTGCCCTGGCAATTCTTCATCCAAGCCTATTGCCTGTGGCTGTTGTTGGTTTCTTCGGAAAGGTACCCACCGCTGTGCTAAATTCAAGAGATGTTAGTAGAATCAACAATCTAAATTATTTTATGATTTCCAGCTCTCAGTATTTCTCGGGGCTCCAATAGTTGGCAAACTTATGGATCATTTCCCGCGAATACCCATGTACACAGGATTGAATGCTGTCCAGGTACTTGCTTTATTTTCTCTGCTTTCTTACATTATGGGCAAAGAAAATAGATTGCTCTAGATTATAATTTTATGCACAATGAAAAATAGTTTATGCCAGTTTTCTTCTCAACCCGACTATGCAGGTGGCCACTCAGTTAATATCAGCTGCAATGGTCATATATGCTCTCAAGAACGCGGGCCGTACTTCTACATCAGCTTTGCTTCTCAGGCCTTGGTTCATTGTGCTAGTGATAGCCGGAGCTATTGAAAGGCTTGCAGGATTGGCACTAGGAGTTTCCATGGAGAGGGACTGGGTTGTGCTGGTATGGTTGCTAATTCACATTAATTTTGCAGATTCTTTCCTATTTCTTAACAATGAAATGCATTCCACTCCTAAAATAGCAAGTGTTAGCGATTTAGCAATGAGAACTTGTCATTGTAAGAAACACTTATGAATACAAATAGCTTGTTTTCTTGTCGATTTTGACCAACTGTTATGCCTCACTGTTCTTCTTTCTCTATGAAGTTAGCAGGAACAAACAGGCCTGTTGCATTAGCTCAAGCTAATGCCATGCTTAATCGACTTGATCTTCTTTGTGAGGTGAGATAGTCCTAAGTCCTGACGATATAGAGCTTGCATCTTTTTATATTTATGAAGACTTTGGGAGATGACAAGATTGTTTGTTTGGTGGATCTTGTTATCTTATTATTCTGTACTTTAATCACAGCATGCAATCAATTTTGAGTGGAAATTATAGTTGCATAACATGCATAACCATTTTGGATGTCGCAGACCGTTGGTGCTTCAGTTTTTGGCCTTCTGCTCACCAAATACGACATAGTAACCTGTTTGAAGATTTCCTCTGCTCTAATGATATGCAGTTTTCCCATTCTGGTATACCGCATATATCTTTAAGCTGAATCTTGAATCACCAGATTTAGCATACATTAGCATACTCACAAGATGCTGTATGGTCTTTTTAGGTTATGTTGGGTCAATTAATTAACAGCGTCTCTTGTCATGCGCTTGATTCCTCGAGAACCCCCAGTGATGAATCTATTTGTGCTGATCTATTGGATGTCCGCAAGATAGGTGAGGAAGTTTTTCTTAGAGAATGTGCAAAAGCTTTGCCCATGTTACCATTAAGCAGAAAATCAAGTAATATACTAGAGTCCAGGCACAAAATGATTTTTCATCCATTTAAAGGAAAACCCAGCACCAAACGTAGCAACACATCATAATGCCTAATCTCACAGTGGATCGTCCCAGTGAGGAACTTAGATCAAATTAGTTATTTAAGTTCAGTTATATGTGGATGTTCTGATATTCTCTCTACCATTCAGTTCAAAATGGCTTAAGTTCTATCAAGCATGGCTGGAATGAGTATAAGCAGCAGACAGTTCTACCTGCAAGTGTTGCTACCGTGTTTCTAAATTTCAACGTAGCACTTGCTCCTGGCGCGATAATGACTGCATTGTTGATGCATCGGGGTATGTTTCACTTTCCCAGCTCAAATTTATCAATTTCAGAGAAATGTCTACAAATTAGTAACAGCTGTTTAACAGGTATTAGTCCATCTATCGTCGGTGCTTTTAGTGGATTGTGTTCTGTTATGGGTCTTGTTGCAACATTCATCTCCTCAAGCCTGGTGAAAAGAGTTGGAATTCTAAAGGTTGGATCTATACCTTTTTCCCATGTCTACACTATTTGTCACAATTGATGCTAACTTACCTCAATTTTCTTTGGTGCATACTGTTATGTTATAAATACCAGGCGGGAGCAGCTGGATTGATATTTCAAGCTTCACTCTTGTCAATTGCTCTCACAGTGTATTGGGCTGGACCCATCTCACAGAGAACACCTCTGCTTATCTTCCTTGCTTCCATTGTGAGAACAAGACCTTAGCTACAAATTACCCTTCGATTAAGAGTTTGACGAGTACAATAGACTAAACATTGCGGCGGTTTCCTGTTAATTTTCAGGCATTATCTCGGTTGGGGCACATGTCTTATGATGTTGTGGGGACACAGATCATCCAAACAGGAGTTCCTGCTTCAAAAGCAAACCTTATTGGAGGAATGGAGGTTTCAATTGCAAGCCTTGCAGAGTTAGTCATGCTTGCTATGGCTATAATTGCCAATGACGTCTCTCATTTCGGCTTCCTGGCGATCCTGTCTGTATCGTCTGTTGCTGGGGCAGCGTGGATGTTCTGTCGGTGGTTAGGAAATCCAACAGATGAACAGAGGGAACTTTTCATTTTCGATCCTCACTTCCAACTTCAAGCAACGTAAGTTCTAATTCGTTCCATTAGCCCATTACTTCATGAAGAACATACCAGTGCCCAAACGCATTCGACTTCCATACTAGAGTTTCACTGCCAAGTGTTATGTCATGAGGCCTTCATACTTTATACAACTGTTTTTCCAGTCAGCCATCCTAAAACTGAACTGTAAGCAGGATCATCAAAGTAAAAGAAAAATGTTATGTAGTCATGATAACACGTGAACATCAAATTGATATGTAAACAAATGTTTATGATTCAACTGTTAAGGTGTCAGTTCAACATCCCAACAGACCTGCTACTGCTTACAAATGACACTTACGCAGAGCATCGCCATCTTATCTCGCAGATAAAAGCGGGAGCAGAGCAGTGGGCGACCGAGCGCCCAGTTGGCTTGCTGCCGCTTGTGCTCGGAGTCATACAGCATATCCCATCTCTTGTCTTGCAGATAGAAGATGCACCAACCAGACGCATGCTTGGACCCGGAGTCGAAATGGGACTTGCGCTGCAATGATCTGAAGATGTTGTAGAGAGTTGCTGTTACATCTTTGACTGAATACAACACACACTTAGGAATTAGACACAGAGACACCCATTTGTTCGTTGTAGTCTGAGCCACCCAGCAGAACTCAACTTGTACATCTCATTTTCTTTTCTTTCTCTATCTGCTGTATAGACCTACTATCAGTTACATCGTTGCCTGTTCTTGCTGAGGTAGAACGAACGTGACTGTCGCTAGTTGTAAATCAGTAAGGTTTCGTTCTTGGATCTGATACCTGCACTACAGCTGCTCCCTCAGAGAATTTTTCCTCTTCGGTCCGATTTTGAGTGGTGGTGCAGGACAGAAGGTGATGGATCTTTCCCGGATTTAGGTGCGGCTGTGCGTGTGATTAACTAGAATTACTGTACTGTCTGATGATCCTGTGTGTATTAGTATTTGTGGGCTCACGTGCTGTACATGCCAGCGCTCAAGTATATATAAAGTACTAGAAGTGTATAACTACAGGGTATGAAAAAAGGACAATTTTAGTACCTAGTCTCAATGCTGTGAAAAAGAGGACAGTGGTATCCCAGCCCCCTCTCTCGGAACTATCTCCTACGTTCTTTCTAAGCTAACAAGATTATAATAGCATCAACCACATGACACATGTGGTAAGCAATTTGAACTATTCAAAAAAAAGAGATTATAATAGCATCAATTTTAGTACCTAGTCCCAATGCTCATATCTGTGAAAAGGGTTGACACTTTCAACAACAAAACCGAAACAATTTTTCTTCTTCTCCAACAGGCATACAAATGAGCGTCATCTTGTATTAGAGAGAAAAGGTCAAGATGACGCCAGAGACAAACAAAGGCCAAAGGGCCATAATAAACAGAGAACGAAAGCCCTCAAGGCTACCTTTAACAAAGAAAACTCAGAGAAAGGAAATAAAAACAGCCAACAGCGGATCCCTGATGGTGATGCATCAAATTACTTCTCTCAGCTAGCTATTGTCAACATTATGGCTTCAGAGAAAATGGCATTAGAAGTCAAGGTATGCATCACTCATCAGTTCCAACTTCCATAGACGAATACCATAAAGCCCTTCTTTCGAGTTAAGAACACACAGAACAATTTATACCATCTCTGAAGAATTTATCTGTATTCGATGTCAGAGTGTGACCAAGCCAAACAGCATCAAAATAGTGGCAATGAAACAAAAAAAAAACTGGGCCCAGAGTTGGCTCTGATCGTCAGACAGAGGTTTGCATTCTGCAAAGGAGCTATACAACAGTCTACTTGATGACCTCGAAAAATAGAACTTCAGGCTGGAGCTTGCAGTCCTTGAAACGTTCTAGCAAATGCTCCCAGCTATCTTCTCTCTGCATGGAGGAAGTTCACACCAACAAATCAGCAAGTTAAGAATAAAATGGCTACAAGAAAGAATACAGGGCCTTGATCAACACCCAGGAGTCACGAGTAACTTACCTCGACAGTCTCGAAGCCATATATGACCCACTTGTCCTCGTCGCGAGCAAAGCAGACGTAGCGGTCATCAGCATAGCAGATCTGCAGGAGTTTGGATTGCAAGCTAGCATAAGATGGATGCTAAATTGAACTGCATTTGCAAGGAGTGACAATGCTTGCATATGTAAGCAGGCAAATTAAGTAACCAGAGCATTAAACCAACTTTGCAATAGGCCTGTACTATACTCAAAGCAACAGAAGAGTAAACAGAGACAGAGAGATAGGAAGTGTGCATATAAAAGGTTACTCCAGCAGATGTTCTGCAACCACTCCATGTGATTTGATGAGGCCATTTCCTATTCGCTATAAAGGGAAGGAAAATAATGCAAAATGTACTTGTGAGAGCAGCAGACTTTAAAAGGTCTAACCAGTTTACCTACATATGGTACTTCTTCAACCGTTCAATCAATGGAACGTTTATAAAAAGAACTCAGCGACATAAGGATCACACAAGCTATTGATTCTTGCTGAAATTCTTCTGTCGAGTCTTCTAAATATCTTGATATAAGTGAAGTAGGCAGGAAAAATATGCCACAGATAGGACCATTCAAAAACTTGCAAATATCTCTCCAACTCCAAGTACGAACCAACTCAGATATGATGTATCATAGTTTAAACCTTCTATCCACTTCTTTAGAAATAGCAGGAAAATGCCTTGTCAATGTAACCTAGGCAATTTGAACCAGGTGACAACGCCATTTAACCTTTATCCGTTTTGTTCCACAAAAATAAGAATCTTGCTTCAGTCTTAGAACAATACCAACTTGGCCTCCAATAACAGTCAAGGAACAGTAAATAATTAGCAACACAACTTATAAAAGGTCATGAACGTCAACCAATACAAATAGCTCATTGCTTTTTCTCATTTCAGGATTACCTTAACATGAGAATTAAATGATAGAAGTATTTGTTCACCTCCATTAACAATTCAATTTAGGAAAATAGAATAGTTTGCTGTGCACGTACCATGGAGGTGACAGCATACATAGCTGCAGAATGAGCACTTCTGCAAAAGAACTCAGTGTCAAGGGGAGACGTGATGCCAGCCAGAACTTCAGATAGTGCATCCTGGCTTTCACTGCCACCCAGCCAGTTCAAAACTGCCAACATGATGAATATTTGTTGGTGTAAACTACTGCAAGCTATGATGTATGAATAAAATAAAAGCCAACTTATAATTTGAGACAAGTAGCGTTACCTATTGTAAAGAAGTGTGCTGTGTTTGAAAGAAAGAGATCAATATTCTGCAGACTTCCACAATGGTCGCATTTGTTGTCCTCGCGAAACTGTTCATCCAATAGAACCGGAAGCTCTGCAAAGGACTTGATCTGTACAAGGACAATTAAAATGTACAAGGACAATTAAAACCTCTAGTCAATATTTCCTATTTTCTAGAATACTCTTGCGTCAATATCCACCTATACAATGTTGGCTAGGCAGAAAACTATTGCAGACAGCATACCTTTGCTGTTTGAGGTGAACTGGCATCAAGTTTATGGAAAAGTGTGGTATACAGGTATTCACCGCCAGACTTCCCACAGCTACAGCTGATTTGAGCATCGAATTTGATCCCAAAAAGATAATGTGTTGGGCATTTGCAATCTCCGCACGTGATTCGGTTCACTACATGTCTCTCGGTCTCCTTGTTTTCTCTAAAACGCGAACAGGTTTCTGACATATGCAATTCAATGAGAATTGTGGCCACAATCTCAGAAGCAAAAGTATTCCCAACCTGCGGAATTGATTCACCAGGAATTCAGGATTACTAATTGCGTGCATGATCATATAGGACAGACGCAGAATGCAGTTGTTTTTAGGTCAATACTTTACACACAACGTAGAAGAAACACAACAGCGATGCAAAACACAACAGAGCTTACAATAACAACATACTCCCTCCCTAAAGAAATATAAGAGTGTTTAGATCACTACTTTAGTGATCTAAACGCTCAGTGATCTAAACACTCTTATATTTCTTTACGGAGGGAGTACCTAAATTCGCCCATTCTAGTGCATATACTTGGTATCAATATTCAGCATGCATAAATATACAGTAAATAACAAGAAAAAACAAGTTAATTCTGGTATGAACTAGGACTCTTTCCCTCTGTGGAGTGTAAGATACCACATCTATGTTTTGTTCAAAACAGTTCCAGACCTCCAAAATGACCACAAAGTAAGAAATGAACACATGCAAATAAAATAAATTGAAGGTAGCATCAGCACCGAACTGGATTACATACTCTGCTTTCACTTTGTAATCTAACTTCAATTATTTTTTGTTTAAACGGTCTTGCAAATATATGCAATGGTGATTATGGTCTAACCTTTTCAGTGCTGCAATCTACAACTCTGCAGAGACGAGTCTTCATGCAAGTCAGTACAACATCGGTTAAGTGGTGGTCGTTTTTCTCCCAAGAAGAGAAGATTTCATAAAATTGCTGTACAATGCAGGGATTTTCAACTGACGGGATCCATACAAGTGGCTCCATCAGAAGTTTGTCTCTGAAATGCCTCAGATTGCACAATGACTGCACACATACAAAGGAAATTGTAGGCTGGTTTTTCAGATTGCCCAATGACAGGAAGACATACATAGGAAATTATAGGCTGGTTGTTAAAAGATCACATGACCAGATGCGGGTGTCTCTTACCTGTATGATTACACTCAAGATAGACAATTCTTTATCAGCATTGTTCTTGTTGGAAACAGTAAGGCTTTGTTGAGAACTGGAGGTGCTTGCCATTTCCTTGACAGATTGGCCAGAAGTTCCTGTATTATGAAATTGTAAGAAGTATTAGTGACATAACAGAGCATATTTTATATTGTAAAACTGGGAGCATGCAACAACATATTTGTTAATTCAAAAAAGTATTTTCCAAGAGGTTAGACTGAATGGAAGTTTTCCTTTGGAACTGAGTGCAAAGTGGCCTATAGGAAAAGAGGACATCCTAAGGATTCAAATCCTACATACCAGATAACTTCTAATAGAATATTACACTGTAAAAAACCTCTAATATAGTGCTCCCTCCGTCCCAAAATAAGTGTCTCAACCTTAGTACAATTTTGTATTAAAGTTAGTACAAAGTTAAGACACTTGTTTTGGAACGGAGGGAGTAGTACTCAAAATTCCTAAGGATGGAAATACTAATAAACTACATAGAAATTCCTCTGAATCAAGGAGGCATAAAACAAGCAGACTAGGGCAATGCCAGGTTTAGATCGCTGAGATATAACTTAATTATTTGCTATGACAGCAGAGGAACAAAAAGCTCCTGGAAAAGTCAATGTGACATGAGTTAACACAAATTCATTGGGCAGCAGGAATTTTACCGGATATAATATCAATATTGGCATCAGCAAATCCAATACGCCTAGTACCAGGATGATTTAGATAAAAAGGAATCCGTTTCTTCAATTCTATCTGCAAAGATGGTTATCAGTTAGCACACAATATGGGCAGTTGAGCCAACAAATGGGCATATATAACTATAAAAACTAATCACTGCAGATGTTAACAGACCCATTGGTATGATCTCGCAAGGGGAAGAATGATTTCACGATAATCCACAACAGTAACTTGAAGAAACTTTAGCCACAATTTCTCTATTCCAGAACAGCACTCCTGAAACTGCAATCAACAAGCAAGCCAATCATTAGTGTGATAAACATCACTATCAACAGAACAGTAAACTAAGGAAGAATGCTAAACTGAAACCATGCCATATGTAGAAGTGCTAGACCTCAGTGCTAAGGGTATCTTTAGGCAACATCCTCAGCTTCTCCCTGATGCTCCCAAGGATCTCAGATCCTTCTCTGCATTTCCTTTGTCGCATTTCAGCGAAGGGCTCTGCCTGTATTCCAACAGATGGTGAAAGCAGCAAGGATTCAAACATATCCTGCACCCTTGGTAAAAGGAAGGTTTCAGACTGGCGGTTGAGAGTTATCCCAACCAACGAGTGATCATCCTGTGATGTATTTTCCCAATATTCTGGATCTATAAGTGACTGCAGCTTCCCCCAGAGCTCATCTCGGTGCTTGCTGCACGTGTGTTGCCAGAGCGAACTAGTGTCCGAAAACTTCTTGCCATCACAACGGGAATTGAGGCAAATCCAGAAACTCCATGACTCCTGATTCTTGAGAAAGCGCGTTGCATCAGATATGGTCTTTGCTGCTGACTTGTCGATTCCATCATAGTGCGCATGCAGCGTGTCAACCGTAACTGATACGACGCGTTGGCCCTGCAGTGCATTCTTCATAGAGGACCAGTATAGTGCAGCCACAACTATGATCTGCTTGAGCAAGACACGGAGCTGCTTCTTGACATAAGATACTCTGGCATCAGAATCTGCCCCAAGAGCAGCCATGGGAGGTATGTCATCCCACTTGGGGTCATACGGTGTCTCGATGCGAAGTGCCCGGCGGCACTCTCTCTCTGCAGCATCAAAGTTATCCAGGACGAACAAGAGCTTGGCGTGGAACAAGGCAACCATGAGCGAGTGGTCGAAGTTTTCTGCCGCTTGAGACACGGTGGTGAGCGCGCGGCGCAGAAGCTGCTTCTTGTCCATTGCCGGATCGAGGGCGCGGACTGGTGCCAAGTCGATGTACGCGCGGAGTAGCTGGGCGCGCGGCGAGTAGGGGTAGGTCTCGGCGAGAAGCTTTGCACGGTCTCGCGCTTCATCGGCGGCAGGCCCGCCGAGATTGCTGGCGTCCAGCAACTTGGCGGCCTCCAATGGCAGAATCCTGTGGTTGATTCTTTTCGCGAAGCGCTCCATGGCGATGCTGGCGCTCTTCACGGCGTCGCGCCTTCTCTCCTTCGAGCTCGAGTCCCCGCTCATGTCGTACACCACGTTGTACAGCGCCGGGTCGGCTTGGTCGTTGTTGGCGACCGTGTCGAGCATGCGGAGAAACTCCTTCTGCGCGTCCTCGAAGCGACGGCAGTCGGCGAGCGCGTCGGCGTGGTCGGCGTTGGTGACGACGCAGCCGGGGGCGAGCCGCGCAGCGGCGGAGAAGGCGTCGAGGGCGGCCTGGCGGTGGTACTTCTCCAGCGCGGACGCGTTCTCGTCGTCGTCTTCGTCGTCGCTGTGGGCGCCCCTGTCGTTCCGCGCGACGAGGAAGGCGTGGCGGTGGATCAAGCCGGCGAGGTTGAGGGCGACCGCGGAGCCCGGGTGCACGGCGGCGAGCACTACGGCGCGGGCCACCGCAGCCTCGTGCTGGTCGTCGTAGTGGAGGTTTAGAACCTCCCGGGCCTCGCTACGGATGGACGCGGCCTCCGCGGCCTCGTGGTTCGCCATCGCCGGGGCGCTCGGAGAAGTTGCCCGGCTGGCGTGGAAACCCGGGGGGATGCGCGCGAGGTGTTCGCGGAATTGCCGCAGAGCGCGAGCGGGAGCGGGAGCGTGGCGGTGGGCTGAGGCCTAGGGTTTGGGTGGAGGAGGCGAGTTGCGGGCGGAAACGGGAGGGGAGGTGGAATGTGGGATTGACGAGGCGGCGGTTTTGAGTTGGTGAAGCGTGGACGGGGAGGAGGAGGAGGAGGTATTTATATTCAGCGTCGGGAGAGCGTCGGGAAGAAGACGGGTGGTGGACCTGACGACTTTTGGAAGACCAGATCAGGAACAGCAAAAGTGCCGGTGATCGAAGCGGGAGTCGTTTGCTAGGCCAACTCTTTTTTTTTCTTTTGAGAAAAATTCACTGTAGACCCCGTAACTTGCGCTGGTTGTGGTTAGAAATATTCGAAATACAGCCACTAAACTTGCTCTAGAGGGTCATTTATGGTTCAAAGTACGGTTTGCTCTACGTACGTGCTGATCTGGCCCAAGTCAACCTGTGACAAGTGTACGCTGACTGCCACATCTGCTAGGCTGGCTTGAATACGCAGGCACGCAGGTTTTTTTTTTTTGCAAAGAGTGTCAGTGATCAGGAACAGGAAGAGTGCCGGTGATCCAAACGGGAGCCGCTGCAGTTTGCTAGGCCAACTCTTTTTTTCTAAAACAAGGAAAGGCCCGAAGGAGCATCCTCCATTTATATTGACCAAAAAGGGTTTTCGTCTGCTTTATTATATTATAAAGCAACATCACCGACAACAAATTCAGCATCCAAAGAGTTCAAGATTCAAAATGCGAGAAGGAAAAATAATAGTCTTGCTGGGGCACAACATAACAAACCCCTACATAAATCAATAAAGCTAGTCAGGCACCGGGGGAGGCGGCGGAGTCAGGGGAGCGAGATGCGAGGCGGTGGAACGAACCCCGACGATGATCCTGTCGATGTTGTTCTGATAGAGCCGCTTGCTAAGTGGCCCCCATAGCTATAAGAAGCCACACATTTTGTATATCATGTCACTCACACGAAATGGAATGTTCAATCACAACTTATTGTGAATGTTCCATAGAATCCAGGCAAGGATGCCCACGACCACCCAAAGGGAGGGCCGCACGGTTGGTTGAAAATCGAGGACCTCACGAAACATATCCAGGAGATTGTCATGGCACCATTTGCCACCCACAACCTCCCGAAGACAGCTCCAGAGGAATCAAGCCGTGGGGCAAGAGAAGAATATGTGGTTGGAGTCCTCTGGAACTACACACAAGGGGCAAATTCCATCACTAGGTCCAGTTGCCATAGGAATATCCTCTACTCCCAAAGGAAGGTGGCTACGAACCAGTTGCCATGTGAATATCTTCTTCAAAGGCAATTTCATCTCCCACAGGAGATTTAGTTCCTCCAGCCCTGGGGTGGCCATGATGGCTTTATAGAGGGATTTGGCCGAGAACAAACTATTCGGTTAAAGTTGCCAGCTAACCGAGTCTTGTTCATGGTGAGGAATGTAGCATGCAATTTCAAAAAATTTCCTACGATCACGCAAGATCTATCTAGGAGATGCATAGCAAGAAGACGGGAAGAGTGTGTCCACGTAGCCTCGTAGACCGAAAGCGGAAGCGTTAGATTAACGCGGTTGATGTAGTCGAACGTCTTCACGATCCAACTGATCCAAGTACCGAACGTACGACACCTCCGTGTTCAGCACACGTTCAGCTCGATGACGTCCCTCGAGCTCTTGATCCAATAGAGGGTCGAGGGAGAGTTCTGTCAGCACGACGGCGTGGCGACGGTGTTGGTGATGTGATCCGCGCAGGGCTTCGCCTAAGCACTACGATGTTGGGGAACGTAGTAATTTCAAAAAAAATCCTACGCACACGCAAGATCATGGTGATGCATAGCAACGAGAGGGGAGAGTGTGTCCACATACCCTCGTAGACCGAAAGCGGAAGCGTTAGCACAACGCGGTTGATTTAGTCGTACGTCTTCACGATCCGACCGATCAAGTACCGAACGCACGGCACCTCCGAGTTCAGCACACATTCAGCCCGATGACGTCCCTCGAATTCCGATCCAGCCGAGTGTTGAGGGAGAGTTTTGTCAGCACGACGGCGTGGTGACGATGATGATGTTCTACCGACGCAGGGCTTCGCCTAAGCACCGCCATGATATTATCGAGGTGGACTATGGTGGAGGGGGGCACCGCACACGGCTAAAAGATCAATGATCAATTGTTGTGTCTTTTGGGGTGCCCCCTGCCCCCGTATATAAAGGAGCAAGGGGGGAGAGGCGGCCGGCCAGGAGAGGGGCGCGCCAGGAGGAGTCCTATTCCCACCGGGAGTAGGACTCCCTCCCTTCCTTGTTGGATTAGGAGAAGGGGGAAAGAGGAGAAAGAGAGGAAGGAAAGGGGGGGGGCGCCCCCCTCCTTGTCCAATTCGGACTAGAGGGGTAGGGGGCGCGCGGCCTGCCCTAGCCGCTCTCCTCTTCTCTACTAAGGCCCATGTAGGCCCATTAAACTCCCGGGGGGTTTCGGTAACCTCCCGGTACTCCGGTATATATCCGATAACCCCCGGAACCATTCCGGTGTCCGAATATAGTCGTCCAATATATCAATCTTCATGTCTCGACCATTTCGAGACTCCTCGTCATGTCCGTGATCACATCCGGGGCTCCAAACTACCTTCGGTACATCAAAACATATAAACTCATAATATAACTGTCATCGAAACTTTAAGCGTGCGGACCCTACGGGTTCGAGAACTATGTAGACATGACCGAGACACGTCTCCGGTCAATAACCAATAGCGGAACCTGGATGCTCATATTGGCTCCCACATATTCTACGAAGATCTTTATCGGTCAAACCGCATAACAACATACGTTGTTCCCTTTGTCATCGGTATGTTACTTGCACGAGATTCGATCGTCGGTATATCAATACCTAGTTCAATCTTGTTACCGGCAAGTCTCTTTACTCGTTCCATAATACATCATCCCGCAACTAACTCATTAGTTGCAATGCTTGCAAGGCTTAAGTGATGTGCATTACCGAGTGGGCCCAGAGATACCTCTCCGACAATCGGAGTGACAAATCCTAATCTCGAAATACGCCAACCCAACAAGTACCTTTGGAGACACCTGTAGAGCACCTTTATAATCACCCAGTTACATTGTGACGTTTGGTAGCACACAAAGGGTTCCTCCGGTAAACGGGAGTTGCATAATCTCATAGTCATAGGAACATGTATAAGTCATGAAGAAAGCAATAGCAGAATACTAAACGATCGTGTGCTAAGCTAACGGAATGGGTCAAGTCAATCACATCATTCTCCTAATGATGTGATCCCGTTGATAAAATGACAACTCATGTCTATGGCTAGGAAATATAACCATCTTTGATCAACGAGCTAGTCAAGTAGAGGCATACTGGTGACACTCTATTTGTCTATGTATTCACACATGTATCATGTTTCCCGTTAA
Organism: Aegilops tauschii subsp. strangulata; assembly: GCF_002575655.3. NCBI lineage: Eukaryota > Viridiplantae > Streptophyta > Magnoliopsida > Poales > Poaceae > Aegilops > Aegilops tauschii. The sequence continues at coordinate 113,727,087 of NC_053039.3, read as the reverse complement.
TACAATTCTAGCATGAATAATAAAAATTTATCATGATATAAGGAATAAATAATAACTTTATTATTGCCTCTAGGGCATATTTCCTTCAGTCTCCCACTTGCACTAGAGTCAATAATCTAGATTACACAGTAATGATTCTAACACCCATGGAGCCTTGGTGCTGATCATGTTTTGCTCGTGGAAGAGGCTTAGTCAACGGGTCTACAACATTCAGATCTGTATGTATCTTGCAAATTTCTATGTCTCCCACCTGGACTAGATCCCGGATGGAATTGAAGCGTCTCTTGATGTGCTTGGTTCTCATGTGAAATCTGGATTCCTTCGCCAAGGCAATTGCACCAGTATTGTCACAAAAGATTTTCATTGGACCCGATGCACTAGGTATGACACCTAGATCGGATATGAACTCCTTCATCCAGACCCCTTCATTTGTTGCTTCCGAAGCAGCTATGTACTCTGCTTCACACGTAGATCCCGCCACAACGCTTTGTTTAGAACTGCACCAACTGACAGCTCCACCGTTCAATGTAAACACGTATCCGGTTTGCGATTTAGAATCGTCCGGATCAGTGTCAAAGCTTGCATCGACGTAACCATTTACGACTAGCTCTTTGTCACCTCCATAAACGAGAAACATATCTTTAGTCCTTTTCAGGTATTTCAGGATGTTCTTGACTGTTGTCCAGTGATCCACTCCTGGATTACTTTGGTACCTCCCTGCTAAACTTATAGCAAGGACACATCAGGTCTGGTACACAGCATTGCATACATGATAGAGCCTATGGCTGAAGCATAGGGAACATCTTTCATCTTCTCTCTATCTTCTGCAGTGGTCGGGCATTGAGTCTTACTCAACTTCACACCTTGTAACACAGGCAAGAACCCTTTCTTTGATTGATCCATTTTGAACTTCTTCAAAACTTTGTCAAGGTATGTGCTTTGTGAAAGTCCAATTAAGCGTCTTGATCTATCTCTATAGATCTTGATGCCCAATATATAAGCAGCTTCACCGAGGTCCTTCATTGAAAAACTCTTATTCAAGTATCCCTTTATGCTATCCAGAAATTCTATATCATTTCCAATCAGTAATATGTCATCCACATATAATATCAGAAATGCTACAGAGCTCCCACTCACTTTCTTGTAAATACAGATGAAAGGATCGATATAGTTGACTAGAGGGGGGGGGGGTGAATAGGCAACTAACAATTTTTAGCTTTTCTTTACCAAATTAAACTTTGCATCAAAATAGGTTGTCTAGATATGCAACTAAGTGAGCAACCTATATGATGCAACGACAACAAGCACACAAGTAAGTAAGAGAAACAACACAAGTAAACTAGCGAAAGTAAAGGAACAAGATAGCCAAGAGTGGAGCCGGTGGAGACGAGGATGTGTTACCGAAGTTCCTTCCTTTTGAAGGGAAGTACGTCTCCGTTGGAGCGGTGTGGAGGCACAATGCTCCCCAAGAAGCCACTAGGGCCACCGTATTCTCCTCACGCCCTCACACAATGCGAGATGCCGTGATTCCACTATTGGTGCCCTTGAAGGCGGCGACCGAACCTTTACAAACAAGGTTGGGGCAATCTCCACAACTTAATTGGAGGCTCCCAACGACACCACAAAGCTTCACCACAATGGACTATGGCTTCGCGGTGACCTCAACCGTCTAGGGTGCTCAAACACCCAAGAGTAACAAGATCCGCTAGGGATAAGTGGGGGAATCAAATTTCTCTTGGTGGAAGTGTAGATCGTGGCCTTCTCAACCAATCCCGAGCAAATCAACAAGTTTGATTGGCTAGGGAGAGAGATCGGGCGAAAATGGAGCTTGGAGCAACAATGGAGCTTTTGGGGGAAGAGGTAAGTCAACTTTGGGGAAGAAGACCCCTTTATATAGTGGGGGGAACAAACCAACCGTTACCCCCCCCTCTGCCCCGAAGAGAGCGGTAGTACCGCTGTGCCAGCGGTACTACCGCTTGCAACACTAAGCGGTACTACCGCCCAAAAGCGCGGTACTACCGCTTGGTCCACAGCGGTACTACCGCGGAGGGAGGGTGGTACTACCGCACAGGAGCGGTACTACGGCCCCCCACAGCCGCGGCCAGTACCGTAAAACCCGACACGAAAAAAGAGCCCTCGAATCGAGGCGGTACTAGCACGAGACCAGAGCGGTACTACGGCTTGGGGCCACCAGCGGTACTCATGCTCTGGAGCGGTACTACCGCGCCCAGAGCGGTACTACCGCTTGTGGCACCCAAGCGGTACTACCGCTCCGTCCCGCGGTACTACCGCTGGGACCAGAGATAGCACACACACGGAGCTACTAGCGGTACTACTGCTCTGGGCGGTACTACCGCTCCGGAGCGGTACTACCGCTTGTACCACCCAAGCGGTACTATCGCTCTGGCCCGCGGTACTACCGCTGGGACCAGAGAGGGCACAAAGTAAGGAGAATCCAAGCCCATCAACGAAACGGAAAGGCTCGGAGGGAGGGGCAAAGGAAGTGTACGTGATGATTCCGCCCTAGCCTTTCCAAAGCGGACCCCCTCTTGATAGTACGGTGATCCCTATGAAACTAGTCCACCAAACTAATCCGAAAGGACTACACCGTCTTCGCTTTAAGTTCCGAGGGGAGGATATCGTCTCGTGCCCAAAAGAATGAATCTCTGAAAAACACTCAACGCACACGATTAGTCCGCAAAAGCATTGTCATCAATCACCAAAACACCTTAGGGATAAATATGCCCTTACAACGGACTTCTCCAAAAGTTTGTATAAAACCAAATGCTTTGATCACACTATCAGAGCGTTTATTCCAACTCCGAGAGGCTTGCACCAGTCCATAAATGGATCGCTGGAGCTTGCACACTTTGTTAGCTCCTTTTGGATCGACAAAACCTTCTGGTTGCATCATATACAACTCTTCTTCCAGAAATCCATTCAGGAATGCAGTTTTGACATCCATTTGCCAAATTTCATAATCATAAAATGCGGCAATTGCTAACATGATTCGGACAGACTTTAGCATCGCTACGGGTGAGAAAGTCTCATCGTAGTCAATCCCTTGAACTTGTCGAAAACCTTTCGCAACAAGTCGAGCTTTATAGACAGTAACATTACCGTCAGCGTCAGTCTTCTTCTTGAAGATCCATTTATTCTCAATGGCTTGCCGATCATCGGGCAAGTCAACCAAAGTCCACACTCTGTTCTCATACATGGATCCCATCTCAGATTTCATGGCCTCAAGCCATTTTGCGGAATCTGGGCTCACCATCGCTTCTTCATAGTTTGTAGGTTCGTCATGGTCTAGTAACATAACCTCCAGAATAGGATTACCGTACCACTCTGGTGCGGATCTTACTCTGGTTGACCTATGAGGTTCAGTAACAACTTGATCTGAAGTTTCATGATCATCATCATTAACTTCCTCACTAATTGGTGTAGGTGTCACAGGAACCGGTTTCTGTGATGAACTACTTTCCAATAAGGGAGCAGGTACAGTTACCTCATCAAGTTCTACTTTCCTCCCACTCGCTTCTTTCGAGAGAAACTCCTCTAGGAAGATTCCAAATTTAGCAACAAAAGTCTGGCCTTCGGATCTGTGATAGAAGGTGTACCCAACAGTCTCTTTTGGGTATCCTATGAAGACACATTTTTCCGACTTGGGTTCGAGCTTATCAGGTTGAAGTTTTTTCACATAAGCATCGCAGCCCCAAACTTTAAGAAACGACAACTTTGGTTTCTTGCCAAACCACAGTTCATAAGGCATCGTCTCAACGGATTTCGATGGTGCCCTATTTAACGTGAATGCAGCCGTGTCTAAAGCATAACCCCAAAACGATAGCGGTAAATCAGTAAGAGAGATCATAGATCGCACCATATCTAGTAAAGTATGATTACGACGTTCGGACACACCATTACGCTGTGGTGTTCCGGGTGGCGTGAGTTGCGAAACTATTCCGCATTGTTTCAAATGAAGACCAAACTCGTAACTCAAATATTCTACTCCACGATCAGATCGTAGAAACTTTATTTTCTTGTTACGATGATTTTCAACTTCACTCTGAAATTCTTTGAACTTTTCAAATGTTTCAGACTTATGTTTCATTAAGTAGATATACCCATATCTGCTTAAATCATCTGTGAAGGTGAGAAAATAATGATACCCGCCGCGAGTCTCAATATTCATCGGACCACATACATCTGTATGTATGATTTCCAACAAATCTGTTGCTCGCTCCATAGTTCCGGAGAACGGCGTTTTAGTCATCTTGCCCATGAGGCATGGCTCGCAAGTACCAAGTGATTCATAATCAAGTGGTTCCAAAAGTCCATCAGTATGGAGTCTCTTCATGCGCTTTACACCGATATGACCTAAACGGCAGTGCCACAAATAAGTTGCACTATCATTATCAAATCTGCATCTTTTGGCTTCAATATTATGAATATGTGTATCACTACTATCGAGATTCAACAAAAATAGACCACTCTTCAAGGATGCATGACCATAAAAGATATTACTCATATAAATAGAACAACCATTATTCTCTGATTTAAATGAATAACCGTCTCGCATCAAATAAGATCCAGATATAATGTTCATGCTCAACGCTGGCACCAAATAACAATTATTCAGGTCTAAAACTAATCCCGAAGGTAGATGTAGAGGTAGCGTGCCGACCGCAATCACATCGACTTTGGAACCATTTCCCACGCGCATCGTCACCTCGTCCTTAGGCAATCTTCGCTTAATCCGTAGTCCCTGTTTCGAGTTGCAAATATTAGCAACAGAACCAGTATCAAATACCCAGGTGCTACTGCGAGCATTAGTAAGTTACATATCAATAACATGTATATCACATATACCTTTGTTCACCTTGCCATCCTTCTTATCCGCCAAATACTTGGGGCAGTTCCGCTTCCAGTGGCCAGTCTGTTTGCAGTAGAAGCACTCAGTCTCAGGCTTAGGTCCAGACTTGGGTTTCTTCTCCTGAGCAGCAACTTGTTTGCTGTTCTTCTTGAAGTTCCCCTTCTTCTTCCCTTTGCCCTTTTTCTTGAAACTAGTGGTCTTGTTGACCATCAACACTTGATGCTCCTTCTTGATTTCTACCTCCGCAGCCTTTAGCATTGCGAAGAGCTAGGGAATTGTCTTATCCATCCCTTGCATGTTATAGTTCATCACGAAGCTCTTGTAGCTTGGTGGCAGTGATTGAAGAATTCTGTCAATGACGCTATCATCCGGAAGATTAACTCCCAGTTGAATCAAGTGATTGTTATGCCCAGACATTTTGAGTATATGCTCACTGACAGAACTATTCTCCTCCATCTTACAGCTGTAGAACTTATTGGAGACTTCATATCTCTCAATCCGGGCATTTGCTTGAAATATTAACTTCAACTCCTGGAACATCTCATATGCTCCATGACGTTCAAAATGTCGTTGAAGTCCCGGTTCTAAGCCGTAAATCATGGCACACTGAACTATCGATTAGTCATCAGCTTTGCTCTGCCAGACGTTCATAACATCTGGTGTTGCTCCTGCAGCAGGTCTGGCACCTAGCGGTGCTTCCAGGACGTAATTCTTCTGTGCAGCAATGAAGATAATCCTCAAGTTACGGACCCAGTCTGTGTAATTGCTACCGTCATCTTTCAACTTTGCTTTCTCAAGGAACGCATTAAAATTCAACGGAACAACAGCACGGGCCATCTATCTACAATCAACATAGACAAGCAAAATACTATCAGGTACTAAGTTCATGATAAATTTAAGTTCAATTAATCATATTACTTAAGAACTCCCACTTAGATAGATATCCATCTAATCCTCTAAGTGATCACGTGATCCAAATCAACTAAACCATGTCCGATCATCACGTGAGATGGAGTAGTTTCAATGGTGAACATCACTATGTTGATCATATCTACTATATGATTCACGCTCGACCTTTCGGTCTCCGTGTTCCGAGGCCATATCTGTTATATGCTAGGCTCGTCAAGTTTAACCTGAGTATTCCGCGTGTGCAACTGTTTTGCACCTGTTGTATTTGAACGTAGAACCTATCACACCCGATCATCACGTGGTGTCTCAGCACGAAGAACTTTCGCAACGGTGCATACTCAGGGAGAACACTTATACCTTGATAATTTAGTGAGAGATCATCTTATAATGCTACCGTCAATCAAAGCAAGATAAGATGCATAAAATATAAACATCACATGCAATCAATATAAGTGATATGATATGGCTTCTTGTGCTTGTGATCTCCATCTCCGAAGCACCGTCATGATCACCATCGTCACCGGCGCGACACCTTGATCTCCATCATAGCATCGTTGTCGTCTCGCCAATCTTATGCTTCTACGACTATCGCTACCGCTTAGTGATAAAGTAAAGCATTACAGGGCGATTGCATTGCATACAATAAAGTGACAACCATATGGCTCCTGCCAGTTGCTGATAACTCGGTTACAAAACATGATCATCTCATACAATAAAATTTAGCATCATGCTTTGACCATATCACATCACAACATGCCCTGCAAAAACAAGTTAGACGTCCTCTACTTTGTTGTTGCAAAGTTTACGTGGCTGCTACGGGCTGAGCAAGAACCGTTCTTACCTACGCATCAAAACCACAACAATAGTTTGTCAAGTTGGTGCTATTTTAACCTTCGCAAGGACCGGGCGTAGCCACACTCGGTTCAACTAAAGTTGGAGGAACTGACACCCGCTAGTCACCTGTGTGCATAGCACGGCGGTAAAACTAGTCTCGCGTAAGCGTACGCGTAATGTCGGTCCAGGCCGCTTCATCCAACAATACCGCCGAACCAAAGTATGACATGCTGGTAAACAATACGACTTATATCACCCACAACTCACTTGTGTTCTACTCGTGCATATGACATCTACGCATAAAACCTGGCTCGGATGCCACTGTTGGGGAACGTAGTAATTTCAAAAAAATCCTACGCACATGCAAGATCATGGTGATGCATAGCAACGAGAGGGGAGAGTGTGTCCACGTACCCTCGTAGACCGAAAGCGGAAGCGTTAGCACAACGCGGTTGATGTAGTCGTACGTCTTCACGATCCGACCGATCAAGTACTGAACGCACGGCACCTCCGAGTTCAGCACATGTTCAGCCCGATGACGTCCCTCGAACTCCGATCCAGCCGAGTGTTGAGGGAGAGTTTTGTCAGCACGACAGCGTGGTGACGATGATGATGTTCTACCGATGCAGGGCTTCGCCTAAGCACAACTACGATATTATCGAGGTGGACTATGGTGGAGGGGGCACCGCACACGGCTAAAAGATCAATGATCAATTGTTGTGTCTTTTGGGGTGCCCCCTGCCCCCGTACATAAAGGAGCAAGGGGGGGAGAGGCGGCCGGCCAGGAGAGGGGCGCGCCAGGAGGAGTCCTACTCCCACCGGGAGTAGGACTCCCTCCCTTCCTTGTTGGATTAGGAGAAGGGGGAAAGAGGAGAAAGAGAGGAAGGAAAGGGGGGGGGCGCCGCCCCCCTCCTTGTCCAATTCGGACTAGAGGGGGAGGGGGGCGCGGCCTGCCCTAGCCGCCTCTCCTCTTCTCCACTAAGGCCCATGTAGGCCCATTAAACCCCCGGGGGGTTCCGGTAACCTCCCGGTACTCTGGTATATATCCGATAACCCCCGGAACCATTCCGGTGTCCGAATATAGTCATCCAATATATCAATCTTCATGTCTCGACCATTTCAAGACTCCTCGTCATGTCCGTGATCACATCCAGGACTCCGAACTACCTTCGGTACATCAAAACATATAAACTCATAATATAACTGTCATCGAAACTTTAAGCGTGCGGACCCTACGGGTTCGAGAACTATGTAGACATGACCGAGACACGTCTCCGGTCAATAACCAATAGCGGAACCTGGATGCTCATATTGGCTCCCACATATTCTATGAAGATCTTTATCGGTCAAACCGCATAACAACATACGTTGTTCCCTTTGTCATCGGTATGTTACTTGCACGAGATTCGATCGTCGGTATCTCAGAACCTAGTTCAATCTCATTACCGGCAAGTCTCTTTACTCGTTCCGTAATACATCATCCCGCAACTAACTCATTAGTTGCAATGCTTGCAAGGCTTAAGTGATGTGCATTACCGAGTGGGCCCAGAGACACCTCTCCGACAATCGGAGTGACAAATCCTAATCTCGAAATACGCCAACCCAACAAGTACCTTTGGAGACACCTATAGAGCACCTTTATAATCACCCAGTTACGTTGTGACGTTTGGTAGCACACAAAGGGTTCCTCCGGTAAACGGGAGTTGCATAATCTCATAGTCATAGGAACATGTATAAGTCATGAAGAAAGCAATAGCAGAATACTAAACGATCGTGTTCTAAGCTAACGGAATGGGTCAAGTCAATCACATCATTATCCTAATGATGTGATCCCGTTGATCAAATGACAACTCATGTCTATGGCTAGGAAACATAACCATCTTTGATCAACGAGCTAGTCAAGTAGAGGCATACTAGTGACACTCTGTTTGTCTATGTATTCACACATGTATCATGTTTCCGGTTAATACAATTCTAGCATGAATAATAAACATTTATCATGATATAAGGAAATAAATAATAACTTTATTATTGCCTCTAGGGCATATTTCCTTCATACGACGCTATGATCGGAGGAGTAAACTGTGGAGGGGGGCACCGCACACGGCTAAGAGAAATCTTGGTGTGCCTTTGGGGTGCCCCCTGCCCATGTATATAAAGGATGGGGGAGAGAGGCCGACGGCCAGGAGGGGCGCGCCATGGGGGAGTCCTACTTGGACTCCCAGTCCAAGCAGGATCCGCCCCCTCCCCCTTTTCCTTTCTTCCACCAGAGGGAATAGGAAGGAGAGGGAGAGGGAAAGGGAATAGGGGCGCCGCCCCCTTCTCCTTGTCCTATTCAGACTCCCAAGGAGGGGGGCGCGCGGCCACCTCCCGTGGGCTTCCCTCTCTCTCCCTTAGGCCCATGTTGGCCCAACACTTCCCCGGGGAGTTCCGGTAACCCCTCGGTACTCCGGTAAAATACCCGAATCACTCGGAACCATTCCGTTGTCCGAATACAACCTTCCAATATATGAATCTTTACCTCTCGACCATTTCGAGACTCCTCGTCATGTCCGTGATCTCATCCGGGACTCCGAACAAACTTCGGTCACCAAAACACATAACTCATAATACAAATCGTCATTGAGCGTTAAGCGTGCGGACCCTACGGGTTCGAGAACTATGTAGACATAACCGAGACACATCTTCGGTCAATAACCAATAGTGGAACCTGGATGCTCATATTGGCTCCTACATATTCTAAAAATATCCTTATCGGTTAAACCGCATAACAACATACGTCATTCCCTTTGTCATCGGTATGTTACTTGCACGGGATTTGATCGTCGGTATCATCATACCTAGTTCAATCTCATTACCGGCAAGTCTCTTTACTCGTTCCGTAGTGCATCATCCCGTAACTAACTCATTAGTCACATTGCTTGCAAGGCTTATAGTGATGTGCATTACCGAGAGGGCCCAGAGATACCTCTCCGATACACAGAGTGACAAATCACAATCTTGATCTATGCCAACTCAACAAACACCATCGGAGACACCTGTAGAGCATCTTTATAATCACCCATTTGCGTTGTGACGTTTGATAGCACACAAAGTGTTCCTCCGGTATTCGGGAGTTGCATAATCTCATAGTTAGAGGAATATGTATAAGTCATGAAGAAAGCAATAGCAATAAAACTAAACGATCATAATGCTAAGCTAACGGATGGGTCTTGTCCATCACATCATTCTCTAATGATGTGATCCCGTTCATCAAATGACAACACATGTCTATGTTCAGGAAACTTAACCATCTTTGATTAACGAGCTAGTCAAGTAGAGGCATACTAGGGACACTCTATTAGTCTATGTATTCACACATGTACTAAGTTTCCGATTAATACAATTCTAGCATGAATAATAAATATTTGTCATGATATAAGGAAATATAAATAACAACTTTATTATTGCCTCTAGGGCATATTTCCTTCAGTCTCCCACTTGCACGAGAGTCAATAATCTAGATTATATAGTAATGATTCTAACACCCATGGAGTCTTGGTGCTGATCATGTTTTGCTCGTGGAAGAGGCTTAGTCAACGGGTCTGTAACATTCAGATCCGTATGTAACTTGGAAATCTCTATGTCTCCCTCCTTGACTTGACCGTGGATGGAATTGAAGCGTCTCTTGATGTGTTTGGTTCTCTTGTGAAATCTGGATTCCTTCGCCAAGGCAATTGCTCCAGTATTGTCACAAAAGATTTTCATTGGACCCGATGCACTAGGTATTACAGCTAGATCGGATATGAACTTCTTCATCCAGACTCCTTCATTTGCTGCTTCCGAAGCAGCTATGTACTCCGCTTCACACGTAGATCCCGCCACGACGCTCTGCTTGGAACTACACTAACTTACAGGTCCACCACTCAATATAAATGCATATCCGGTTTGCGACTTAGAGTCATCCGGATCAGTGTCAAAGCTTGCATCGATGTAACCATTTACAACAAGCTCTTTGTCACCTCCATAAACGAGAAACATATCCTTAGTCCTTTTTAGGTATTTCAGGATGTTCTTGACCGTTGTCCAGTGATCCACTACTGGATTACTTTGGTACCTCCCTGCTAAACTTATAGCAAGGCACACATCAGGTCTGGTACACAGCATTGCATACATGATAGAACCTATGGCTGAGGCATAGGGAATGACCTTCATTTTCTCTCTATCTTCTGCAGTGGTCAGGCATTGAGTCTGACTCAACTTCACACCTTGTAACACATTCGGACAGACTTAAGCATCGCTACGGGTGAGAAGGTCTCATCGTAGTCAACTCCTTGAACTTGTCAAAAACCTTTTACAACAAGTTGAGTTTTGTAGACAGTAACATTACCATCAGCGTCAGTCTTCTTCTTGAAGATCCATGTATTCTCCATGGCTTGCCGATCATCGGGCAAGTCAACCAAAGTCCACACTTTATTCTCATACATGGATCCCATCTCAGATTTCATGGCCTCAAGCCATTTCACGGAATCTGGGCTCATTATCGCTTCCTCATAGTTCGTAGGTTCATCATGGTCAAGTAACATGACCTCCAGAACAGGGTTACCGTACCACTCTCGTGCGGACCGTATTCTGGTTGACCTACAAGGTTCGGTAGTAACTTGATATGAAGTTTCATGATCATCATCATTAGCTTCCTCACTAATTGGTGTAGGAATCACTAGAACTGATTTTTATGATGAACTACTTTACAATTCGGGAGAAGGTACAATTACCTCATCAAGTTCTACTTTCCTCCCACTCACTTCTTTCGAGAGAAACTCCTTCTCTAGAAAGGATCCATTCTTAGCAACGAATATCTTGCCTTCGGATCTGTGATAGAAGGTGTACCCAACAGTCTCCTTTGGGTATCCTATGAAGACACATTTCTCTGATTTGGGTTCGAGCTTATCAGGTTGAAGCTTTTTCACATAAGCATCGCAGCCCCAAACTTTAAGAAACGACAGTTAGGTTTCTTGCTAAACCACAGTTCATATGGTTACGTCTCAACGGATTTAGATGGTGCCCTATTTAACGTGAATGCAGCCGTGTCTAAAGCATAACCCCAAAACGATAGCGGTAAATCGGTAAGAGACATCATAGATCACACCATATCTAATAAAGTACGGTTACGACGTTCTGACACACCATTACGCTGTGGTGTTCCAGGTGGCGTGAGTTGTGAAACTATTCCACATTGTTTCAAATGAAGACCAAACTCATAAATCAAATATTCACCTCCATGATCAGAACGTAGAAACTTTATTTTCTTGTTACAATGATTTTCCACTTCACTCTGAAATTCTTTGAACTTTTCAAATGTTTTAGACTTATGCTTCATTAAGTAGATATACCCATATCTACTCAAATCATCTGTGAAGGTTAGAAAATAACGATACCCGCCGTGAGCCTCAACACTCGTCGGACCGCATGCATCAGTGTGTATTATTTCCAATAAGTCAGTTGCTCGCTCCATTGTTCCGGAGAACGGAGTCTTAGTCATCTTGCCCATGAGGCATGGTTCGCAAGTATCAAGTGATTCATAATCAAGTGATTCCAAAAGCCCTTCAGCATGGAGTTTCTTCATGCGCTTTACACCAATATGACCTAAACGACAGTGCCACAAATAAGTTGCACTGTCATTATTAACTTTGCATCTTTTGGCTTCAATATTATGAATATGTGTATCACTACAATCGAGATTCAACAAAAATAGACCACTCATCAAGGGTGCATGACCATAAAAGATATTACTCATATAAATAGAACAACCATTATTCTATGATTTAAATGAATAACCGTCTCGCATCAAACAAGATCTAGATATAATGTTCATGCTTAACGCTGGTACCAAATAACAATTATTCATGTCTAAAACTAATCCCTACGGTAGATGTAGAGGTAGCATGCCGACGGCGATCACATCAACCTTGGAACCATTTCTCACGTGCATCGTCACCTCGTCCTTAGCCAATCTTCGTTTAATCCGTAGCCCCTGTTTCGAGTTGCAAATGTGAGCAATAGAACCAGTATGAAATACCCAGGCACTACTATGAGCATTAGTAAGGTACACATCAATAACATGCATACCAAATATACCTTTCACTTTGCCATCCTTCTTATCCGCCAAATACTTGGGGCAGTTCTGCTTCCAGTGACCAGTCCCTTTGCAGTAGAAGCACTCAGTCTCAGGCTTAGGTCCAGACTTGGGCTTCTTCCCTTGAGCAGCAACTTGCTTGTTGTTCTTCTTGAAGTTCCCCTTCTTCCCTTTGCCCCTTTTCTTGAAACTAGCTATCTTGTTAACCATCAACACTTGATGCTCCTTCTTGATTTCTACCTCCGCAGCCTTTAGCATCGCGAAGAGCTCGGGAATTGTCTTTTCCATCCCTTGCATATTATAGTTCATCACGAAGCCTTTATAGCTTGGTGACAGTGATTGAAGAACTCTGTCAATGACACTATCATCAGGAAGATTAACTCCCAGCCGAGTCAAGTGGTTGTGGTACCCTGTTCACTGGCAGAACTATTCTCCTCCATTTTGCAGCTATAGAACTTGTTGGAGACTTCATATCTCTCAACTCGGGCATTTGCTTGAAATATTAACTTCAACTCCTGGAATCTCATATGCTTCATGACGTTCAAAACATCTTTGAAGTCCCGATTCTAAGCTGTAAAGCATGGCACACTGAACTATCGAGTAGTCATCAACTTTGCTTTGCCAGACGTTCATAACATCCGTAGTTGCTCCTGCAGCGGGTCTTGCACCTAGCGGTGCTTACAGGACATAATTCTTCTGTGCAGCAATGAGGATAATCCTCAAGTTACGGACCCAGTCCGTGTAGTTGCTACCATCATCTTTCAACTTAGCTTTCTCTAGGAACACATTTAAATTCAAGGGAACGGTAGCACGGGCCATTGATCTACAACAACATAGATATGCAAAAAAACTGTCAGGTACTAAGTTCATGATAAATTAAAGTTCAATTAATCATATTACTTAAGAACTCCCACTTAGATAGACATCCATCTAGTCATCTAAATGATCGCGTGATCCATATCAACTAAACCATGTCCGATCATCACGTGATATGGAGTAGTTTTCAATGGTGAACATCACTATGTTGATCATATCTACTATATGATTCACGTTCGACCTTTCGGTCTCAGTGTTCCGAGGCCACATCTGCATATGCTAGGCTCGTCAAGTTTAACCCGAGTATTCAGCACATGCAAAACTAGCTTGCACCCGTTGTATGTGAACGTAGAGCTTATCACACCCGATCATCATGTGGTGTCTCGGCACGACGAACTGTAGCAACGGTGCATACTCAGGGAGAACACTTATACCTTGAAATTTAGTGAGGGGTCATCTTATAATGCTACCGTCATACTAAGCAAAATAAGATGCATAAAGGATAAACATCACATGCAATCAAAATATGTGACATGATATGGCCATCATCATCTTGTGCCTTTGATCTCTATCTCCAAAGCACCGTCATGATCTCCATCGTCACCGGCTTGACACCTTGATCTCCATCGTAGCGTCGTTGTCGTCTCGCCAACTGTTGCTTCCACGACTATCGCTACCGCTTAGTGATAAAGTAAAGCAATTACATGGCGATTGCATTTCATGAAATAAAGCGACAACCATAAGGCTCCTGTCAGTTGCCAATAACTTTTACAAAACATGATCATCTCATACAACAATTTATATCTCATCACGTCTTGACCATATCACATCACAACATGCCATGCAAAAACAAGTTAGACGTCCTCTACTTTGTTGTTGCAAGTTTTACGTGGCTGCTACGGGCTTCCAGCAAGAACCGTTCTTACCTATGCATCAAAACCACAACGATTTTTCGTCAAGTGTGCTGTTTTAACCTTCAACAAGGACTGGTCGTAGTCAACCTCGATTAAAGTTGGAGAAACAGACACCCACTAGCCACCTGTGTGCGAAGCACGTCGGTAGAAGCAGTCTCATGAACGCGGTCATGTAAGGTCGGTACGGGCCGCTTCATCCAACAATATCGCCGAATCAATGTAAGAGGTTGGTGGTAAGCAGCATGACTATTATCGCCCACAACTCTTTGTGTTCTACTCATGCATATCATCTACGCATAGGCCTGGCTCGGATGCCACTGTTGGGGAACATAGCATGCAATTTCAAAAAAAAATCCTACGATCGCGCAAGATCTATCTAGGAGATGCATAGCAACAAGACGGGGAGAGTGTGTCCACGTACCCTCATAGACCGAAAGCGGAAGCGTTAGATTAACGCGATTGATGTAGTCGAACATCTTCACGATCCAACCAATCCAAGTACCGAACGTACTACACCTCTGTGTTCAGTACACGTTCAGCTCGATGACGTCCCTCAAGCTCTTGATCCAGTAGAGGGTCGAGGGAGAGTTCCGTCAGCACGAAGGCGTGGCGATGGTGTTGGTGATGTGATCCGCACAGGACTTCGCCTAAGCACTACGACGCTATGACCGGAGGAGTAAATTGTGGACGGGGGCATCGCACACGGCTAAGAGAAATCTTGGTGTGCCTTTGGGGTGCCCCCTGCCCACGTGTATAAAGGAGGGGCAGAGAGAGGCCGGCGGCCAGGAGGGGCGCGCCATGGGGGGAGTCCTACTTGGACTCCCAGTCCAAGTAGGATTCGCTCCCCCTTTTCCTTTCTTCCACCGGAGGGAATAGGAAGGAGAGGGAGAGGGAAAGGGAAGGGGGCGCCGTCCCCTCCTCCTTGTCCTATTCGGACTCCCAAGGAGGGGCGCGCGCGGCCACCTCCCGTGGGCTTCCCTCTCTCTCCCTTAGGCCCATGTTGGCCCAACACTACCCCGGGGGGTTCCGGTAACCCCTCGGTACTCCGGTAAAATACCCGAATCACTCGGAACCATTCCGATGTCCGAATACAACCTTCCAATGTATGAATCTTTACCTCTCGACAATTTTGAGACTCCTCGTCATGTCCGTGATCTCATCTGGGACTCCGAACAAACTTCGGTCACCAAAACACATAACTCATAATACAAATCGTCATTGAACGTTAAGCGTGCGGACCCTACGGGTTCGAGAACTATGTAGACATGACCGAGACACATCCCCGGTCAATGACCAACAGCGGAACCTGGATGCTCATATTGGCTCCTACATATTCTACAAAGATCTTTATTGGTCAAACCGTATAACGACATACGTCATTCCCTTTGTCATCGGTATGTTACTTGCCCGAGATTCGATCGTCGGTATCATCATACCTAGTTCAATCTTGCTACCGGCAAGTCTCTTACTCGTTCCGTAATGCATCATCCTGTAACTAACTCATTAGTCACATTGCTTGCAAGGCTTATAGTGATGTGCATTATCGAGAGGGCCCAGAGATACCTCTCCGATACACGGAGTGACAAATCCTAATCTTGGTCTATGCCAACTCAACAAACACCTTCGGACACACCTGTAGATCATCTTTATAATCAACCAGTTATGTTGTGACGTTTGATAGCACACAAAGTGTTCCTCCGGTATTCGGCAGTTGCATAATCTCATAGTTAGAGGAATATGTAAAAGTCATGAAGAAAGCAATAGAAAAAAAACTAAACGATCATAATGCTAAGCTAACGGATGGGTTTTGTCCATCACATCATTCTCTAATGATGTGATCCCGTTCATCAAATGACAACACATGTCTATGGTCAGGAAACTTAACCATCTTTGATTAACGAGCTAGTCAAGTAGAGGCATACTAGGGACACTGTTTGTCTATGTATTCACACATGTACTAAGTTTCTGGTTAATACAATTTTAGCAAGAATAATAAATATTTATCATGATATAAGGAAATATAAATAACAACTTTATTATTGCCTCTAGGGCATATTTCCTTTAGTTCAAGGGAGGGTGAGTGTAGAGCTAAACACTCAAGCAAATCCTCCCATTGGTGCGTATAAAGGTAATGTTGCCAAGGTTGGCCAGGGCGGCATCCACCAAAATGTTGGGTGTCGTGCAATTGCTAAAAAGCAGCTGGAACCGCGCGGCGAATGGTTGTTGGCCCGACCAAGGATCAAGCCAGAACAGGGTGTTGGTTCCAAAGCCGACAGAGATGGTCGTAGGACCGGAAGCAATTGGATGATAGAGTGCTAGAATTGGGATCCACCAGAACGCTGGGCAAATTCAGTATCCAAAGAGTTCAAGATTCAAAATGCGAGAAGGGGGCGAGACGATAGATGACCCGGGTCTCTGAGCGCCTCCCCTCTTTGCCAGCTACAGCTGCCACCCCGACGCCTGCGGCCACCCCATCGTCGACCACCACTTCGGTGCCGTCGACCACCCCATATGGCCTCGCGGGTGTCCCTCTCAGCGGCGTCCTCCTCCTCGGCCGAGGCGTTGCCCTCCCCGCGTAGGCCACCCCTCTCCTCCACCATCGATGTCCTTGAGGTGCTGAACACGGCGTTTGGGCCCATCATCCAAGGTGGCACCGGAGGTGGTCCTTCCTAGCCAGCGGAGCAGGCTTGGCAGACCAAGACTAGCCGCCGCCCCCGCAGCCCAGGCTCGCCCCCGCATCGGCCTGCTACCCGGCGGCGGATCTCGCCACCGCTGCCCACCTCGCGGCCGCCGCGGACCCGCATACCAGCTTCCCTGCACGGCTGCTGCTACAACTGCGACGATGATCGTCACATATCTCGGTTCTGCACCAATGAGACTCTTTGTGTGTGTTGTGGTGGTACCGGGCACATCGCCCGGGAGTGTGAGGTGCGGAGGAGCTCCTCGCCAGTGGTGCCGCAGGGGCGATCGCCCCCGGAATCCAATGCTCGCTCTGTTCCCCCCACAGGAGGATCACATGCCTGCTCCAGAGCTGGCGGTGCTCCCGCCGCCTCGGCCAAGGCCGCCGCCCCCGGCGCGCAGATTTGGGAGGTCCTGGAGTCAGGTAGTTCGGGAGGGTGCAGCGGGGAGCATTGCCGGACCGAGCTTCTCGGTGCCTTTCGAGCCGGTGAATGAGGTCCTGGCAGCGCTGCCGGAACGCCGCCCGATCGTGGATGATTGATACGTCTCCAATGTATCTATATTTTTTGATTGTTCCTTGCTATTATATTATCTGTTTTGGATGTTTTATATGCATTAATATGCCATTTTATATTAATTTTGGGACTAACCTATTAACCTAGAGCCCAGTGCCAGTTTCTATTTTTCCTTGTTTTAGAGTTTCGCAGAAAAGGAATACCAAACGGAGTCCAAACAGAATAAAACTTTTTCGATGATTTTTCTTGGACCAGGACCAGAAGACATCCGAAGGACTTGGAGTGCAAGTCAGAGAAGCCACGAGGCGGCCACAAGGACGAAGGGCGCACCCCGCCACCCTTGTGGGCCCCTTGTGAGTCCACCGACCTATTTCTACCGCCTATATATTCTCATATATCCCAAAAACAACAGACAGAGCCACGAAAACACTTTTCCACTGCCGCAACCTTCTGTATCTGTGAGATCCCATCTAAGGGCCTTTTCCGGCGTCCTGCCGGAGGGGGATTCGATCATGGAGGGCTTCTACATCAACACCATTGCCCTTCCGATGAAGCATGGGAAGTTTACCATAGACCTACGGGTCCATAGCTAGTAGCTATATGGCTTCTTCTCTCTCTTTGATTCTCAATAACATGTTCTCCTCGATGTTCTTGGAGATCCATTCGATGTAATACTTTTTTGCGGTGTGTTTGCCGAGATCCGATGAATGTGGATTTATGATCAGCTTATCTATGAATATTATTTGAATCTTCTCTGAATTCTTATATGCATGATTTGATATCTTTGCAAGTCTCTTCGAACTATCAATTTGGTTTGGCCAACTAGATTGCTTTTTCTTGCAATGGAAGAAGTGCTTAGCTTTGGGTTCAATCTTGCGGTGTCCTTTCCCAGTGATAGTAGGGGTAGCAAGGCACGTATTGTATTGTTGCCATCAAGGATAAAAAGATGGGGTTTACATCATATTGCTTGAGTTGGTTCCTCTACATCATGTCATCTTACTTAATGTGTTACTCTGTTCTTCATGAACTTAATACTCTAGATGCAGGCAGGAGTCGGTCGATGTGTGGAGTAACAGTAGTAGATGCAGAATCGTTTCGGTCTACTTGACACGGACATGATGCCTATATTCATGATCATTGCCTTAGATATCGTCATAATTTTGCACTTTTCTATCAATTGCCCATCAGTAATTTGTTCACCCACTGTAATATTTTCTATCTTGAGAGAAGCCTCTAGTGAAACCTATGGCCCCCGGGTCTATTTTCCATCATATAAGTTTCTGATCTACAATTTTAGTTTCCCATTTACTTCCTTTGCAATCTTTTACTTTCCGATCTATAAACCAAAAATACCAAAAATATTTACTTTACCATTTATCTATCTCTATCAGATCTCACTTTTGCAAGTAATCGTGAAGGGATTGACAACCCCTTTATCGCGTTGGGTGCAAGTTGTTGATTATTTGTGTAGGTATTCGGTGACTTGTTCGTTATCTCCTACTTGATTGATACCTTGGTTCTCAAAATGAGGGAAATACTTACTCTACTTTGCTACATCACCCTTTCCTCTTCAAGGGAAAAACCAACGCAAGCTCAAGAGGTAGCCGGAAGAATTTCTAGCGCCGTTGCCAGGGAGATCTACTCCAAGTCAAGACATACCAAGTATCCATCATAAACTCTCATCTCTTGCATTACATTATTTGCCATTCGCCTCTCATTTTCCTCTCCCCCACTTCTAAAATGATTTTCGAAAAGATTTGCCTTTTCTTCGCCCCTCTTCCATTCGTCTTCTTCGCTTGCTTTTTGTGTGCTCGTGTGTTGGATTGCTTGCTTTTTGTCATGACGACTCAAGAGAATACCAAATTGTGTGACTTTTCCAACACCAATAATAATGATTTTATTAGTACTTTGATTTCTCCCGCTACTAATGCCGAATCTTGTGAAATCAACACCGCTTTGCTGAATCTTGTTATGAAAGAACAATTTTCCGGCCTTCCCAATGAAGACTCCACATTCCATCTAAACAATTTCGTTGATTTGTGTGATATGCAAAAGAAAAAAGATGTGGATAATGATATTGTTAAATTGAAGTTATTTCCGTTCTCACTTCGAGATCGTGCTAAAACTTGGTTTTCATCTTTGCCTAAAAATAGTGTTGATTAATGGAATAAGTGTAAAGATGCTTTTATTTCCAAGTATTTTCCTCCCGCTAAGATCATCTCCCTTAGGAATGATATTATGAATTTTAAGCAACTTGATCATGAACATGTTGCACAATCTTGGGAGAGGATGAAATTGATGATACGAATTTGCCCTACTCATGGTTTGAATTTATGGATGATTAAACAAAAAATTTATGCCGGATTGAATTGCTTCTAGAAATCTTAGATTCGGCCGTGGGAGGTACTTTTATGGAAATTACTTTAGGATAAGCTATCAAACTCCTATATAATATTATGGCCAATTATTCTCAATGGCATACCGAAAGATCTTCCACAAATAAAAAAGTGCATGCGATTGAAGAGATTAATGTTTTGAGTGGAAAGATGGATGAGCTTATGAAATTATTTGCTAGCAAGAGTTTGTCTACTTTGATTGAGAATAATAATGAATCTATGGATGTGAATTTTGTTGGTAGGAACAATTTTGGTAATAACGCGTATAGAGGTAATTTTCCTAGGCCGTTTCCTAGTAATTACTCTAATAATTATGGTAATTCCTACAACAATTCTTATGGAAATTATAATAATATGCCCTTTGATTTTGAGAATAGTGTTAAAGAATTTATGAGTTCGCAAAAGAATTTCAATGCTTTGATTGAAGAAAAATTCCTTAAGATTGATGATTTGGCTAGGAACGTGGATAGAATTTCTCTTGATGTTGATTCCTTGAAACTTAGACTATCCCACCCAAGCATGATATCAATGAGTCTCTCAAAGCCATGAGAATTTCCATTGATGAGTGCAAAGAAAGAACCGCTAAGATGCGTGCTAAAAAGATTGGTTTATAAAAGCGTGTTCTTCTAGTTTCCGTGAAAATAATGATGAAGATCTTAAAGTGATTGATGTAACTCTTATTGAATCTTTGTTTTCCAATATAAATCTTGATAAATATGGGACTGGAGATGAGTCAACTTTAGGTAAAAGGCGTCCAATGATTCGGAGTTTTTAGATCTTGATGCAAAAATTGATAAAAGTGGGATTGGAGAGGTCAAAACTTTAAGTAGCAATTAACCCACTCTTTTGGATTTCAAGGAATTAAATTATGGTAATTGTTCTTTAATATATTGTATTTCCTTGTTGGAGTCCATGTTGAATTCTCCTCATGCTTATAATCAAAACAAAGCTTTTACCAAACATATCGTTGATGCTATGATGCAATCTGTTGAAGAAAAGCTTGAATTGGAAGTTTCTATCCCTAGAAAACTTTATGATGAGTGGGAACCTACTATTAAGATTAATATTAAATATTATTGAAGGAAATATGCCCTAGAGGCAATAATAAAGTTATTATTTATTTCTTTATTTCATGATAAATGTTTATTATTCATGCTAGAATTGTTTTAACCGGAAACATAATACATGTGTGAATACATAGACAAACAGAGTGTCACTAGTATGCCTCTACTTGACTAGCTCGTTGATCAAACATGGTTAAGTTTCCTAACCATAGACATGAGTTGTCATTTGATAAACGGGATCACATCATTAGGAGAATGATGTGATTGAGTTGACCCATTCCGTTAGCTTAGCACTTGATCGTTTAGTATGTTGCTATTGCTTTCTTCATGACTTATACATGTTCCTATGACTATGAGATTATGCAATTCCTGAATATCGGAGGAACACTTTGTGTGCTACCAAATGTCACAACGTAACTGGGTGATTATAAAGGTGCTCTACAGGTGTCTCCGAAGGTACTTTTTGAGTTGGTGTATTTCGAGATTAGGATTTGTCACTCGGATTGTCGGAGAGGTATCTCTGGGCCCTCTCGGTAATGCACATCACTATAAGCCTTGCAAGCAATATGACTAATGAGTTAGTTGCGGGATGATGCACTACGGAACGAGTAAAGAGACTTGCCAGTAACGAGATTGAACTAGGTATTGAGATACCGACGATCGAATCTCGGGCAAGTAACATACCGATGACAAAGGGAACAACGTATGTTGTTATGCGGTTTGACCGATAAAGATCTTCGTAGAATATGTGGGAGCCAATATGAGCATCCAGGTTCCACTGTTGGTTATTGACCGGAGACGTGTCTCGGTCATGTCTACATAGTTCTCGAACCCGTAGGGTCCGCACGCTTAAAGTTCTGTGACGATCGGTATTATGAGTTTATGTGATTTGATGTACCGAAGGTAGTTCGGAGTCCCGGATAAGATCGGGGACATGAAGAGGAGTCTCGAAATGGTCGAGACGTAAAGATCGATATATTGGACGACTATATTTGGACATCGGAAAGGTTTCGAGTGATTCGGGTATTTTTGGGGTACCGGGGAGTTACGGGAATACGAGGAAGAAGTAATGAGTCTCATGGGCCAAGTGGTGGAAGAGAGGAGGCAGGGCGCGCGGCCCCCCTAGCCCAAACCGAATTGGACTAGGGGCCGGCCCCCCTTTCCTCCTCTTCCTCCCTCTCCTTCCTTCTCCCTCTCCTCCTTCCTTTCCTCCTTCTAGTAGGAGTAGGAAAGGGGAGTCCTACTCCTACTAGGAGGAGGACTCCTCCTCCTGGCGCGCCCTACAGGGGCCGGCCGGCCTCCCCCCTTGCTCCTTTATATACGGGGGCAGGGGGGCACCCTAGGACACACAAGTTGATCTGTTGATCTCTCCCAGCCGTGTGCGGTGCCCCCCTCCACCATAATCCACCTCGGTCATATCGTAGCGGTGCTTAGGCGAAGCCCTGCATTGGTAGCATCATCATCACCCCTCGAAGCTCTGCTGGATCGGAGTTCGTGGGACGTCATCGAGCTGAACGTGTGCTGAACTCGGAGGTGTCGTACGTTCGGTACTTGGATCTGTCGGATCATGAAGACGTACGACTACATCAACCGCGTTGTTCTAACGCTTCCGCTTTCGGTCTACAAGGGTACGTGGACAACACTCTCCCTTCTCATTGCTATGCATCACCATGATCTTGTGTGTGCGTAGGATTTTTTTTTAAATTACTACGTTCCCCAACAGTGGCATCCGAGCCAGGTTTTATGCGTAGATGTTATATGCACGAGTAGAACACAAGTGAGTTGTGGGCGATAAAAGTCATACTGCTTACCAGCATGTCATACTTTGGTTCGGCGGTATTGTTGGATGAAGCGGCCCGGACCGACATTACGCGTACGCTTACGCGAGACTGGTTCTACCGACGTGCTTCGCACACAGGTGGCTGGCGGGTGTTAGTTTCTCCAACTTTAGTTGAACCGAGTGTGGCTATGCCCGGTCCTTGAGAAGGTTAAAACATCACTAACTTGACGAAATATCGTTGTGGTTTTGATGCGTACGTAAGAACGGTTCTTGCTCAGCCCGTAGCAGCCACGTAAAACTTACAACAACAAAGTAGAGGACGCCTAACTTATTTTTGCAGGGCATGTTGTGATGTGATATGGTCAAGACGTGATGAGATATAAGTTGTTGTATAAGATGATCATGTTTTGTTGAATTTATCGGCAACTGGCAGAAGCCTTATGGTTGTCTCTTTATTGCATAAGATGCAAGTGCCAAATAATTGCTTTACTTTATCGCTATGCGATAGCAATAGTTGCAAGAGCAATAGTTGGTGAGACGATCATGTGATGACACATTGATAGAGATCAAGATGATGGAGATCATGGTGTCATGCCGGTAACAATAGAGATCATGACGGTACTTTGGAGATGGAGATCAAAGGCGCAAGATGATCATGGCCATATCATGTCACATATTTTGATTGCATGTGATGTTTATCTTTTATACATCTTATTTTGCTTAGTTTGGCGGTAGCTTTATAAGATGATCCCTTACTAAAATTTCAAGGTATAAGTGTTCTCCCTGAGTATGCACCGTTGTGACAGTTCTTCGTGCTGAGACACCACGTGATGATCGGGTGTGATAAGCTCTACGTTCACATACAATGGGTGCAAGCCAGTTTTGCACACGCAGAATACTCAGGTTAAACTTGACGAGCCTAGCATATGCAGATATGGCCTCGGAACACTGGAGACTGAAAGGTCGAGCGTGAATCATATAGTAGATATGATCAACATAGTGATGTTCACCATTGAAAACTACTCCATCTCACGTGATGATCGGACATGGTTTAGTTGATATGGATCACACGATCACTTAGATGATTAGAGGGATGTCTATCTAAGTGGGAGTTCTTAAGTAATATGATTAATTGAACTTTAAATTTATCATGAACTTAGTCCTGGTAGTACTAGCATATCTATGTTGTAGATCAATAGCTCGCGTTTAGCTCCCCTGTTTTATTTTTGATATGTTCCTAGAGAAAACTAAGTTGAAAGATGTTAGTAGCAATGATGCGGATTGGATCCGTGATCTGAGGATTATCCTCATTGCTGCACAGAAGAATTATGTCCTTGATGCACCGCTAGGTGACGGACCTATTGCAGGAGCAGATGCAGATGTTATGAACGTTTGGCAAAGCTCGGTATGATGACTACTTGATAGTTTAGTGCACCATGCTTTACAACTTAGAACCGGGACTTCAAAAATGTTTTGAACACCATGGAGCATATAAGATGTTCCAAGAGTTGAAATTGGTATTTCATACTCATGCCCGTGTCGAGAGGTATGAGACCTCTGACAGTACTTTGCCTACAAGATGGAGGAGAATAGCTCAACAAGTGAGCATGTGCTCAGATTGTCTGGGTACTACAATTGCTTGAATCAAGTGGGAGTTAATCTTCCAGATAAGATAGTGATTGACAGAGTTCTCTAGTCACCATCACCAAGTTACTAAAACTTCGTGATGAACTATAATATGCAAGGGATAACGGAAACGATTCCCAAGCTCTTCGTGATGCTGCAATCGACGAAGGTAGAAATCAAGAAAAACATCAAGTGTTGATGATTAACAAGACCACTAGTTTCAAGAAAAGGGCAAAGGGAAAGAAAGGGAACTTCATGTAGAATGGCAAGCAAGTTGTCACTTTCGTGAAGAAGCCCAAAGCTAGACTAAAGCCTGAAACTGAGTGCTTCTACTGCAAAGGAAATGGTCACTGGAAGTGGAAATGCCCTGAATATTTGGTGGATAAGAAGGATGGCAAAGTGAACAAGGGTATATTTGATATATAGGTTATTGATGTGTACCTTACTAGTGTTTATAGTAGCCCCTGGGTATTTGATACTTGTTCGGTTGCTAAAAATTTAGTAACTCGAAACATGAGTTACAGAATAAACAGAGACTAGTTGAGGGTGAAGTGACGATGTGTGTTGGAAGTGGTCCCAAGATTGATATGATCATCATCGCACACTCCCTATACTTTCGGGATTAGTGTTGAACCTAAATAAGTGTTATTTGGTGTTTGCGTTGAGCATGAATATGATTTGATCATGTTTATTACAATACGGTTATTCATTTAAGTTAGAGAATAATTGTTGTTCTGTTTACATGAATAAAACCTTCTATGGTCATGCACCCAATGAAAATGGTTTGTTGGATCTCGATCGTAGTGATACACATATTCATAATATTGAAGCCAGAAGATGCAAAGTTAATAATGATAGTGCACCGTATTTGTGGCACTGCCGTTTAGGTCATATTGGTGTAAAGCGCATAAAGAAAATCCATGCTGATGGGCTTTTGGAATCACTTGATTATGAATCACTTGATGCTTTCGAACCATGCCTTATGGGCAAGATGACTAAGACTCCGTTCTCCGAAACAATGGAGCGAGCAACAGACTTATTGGAAATAATACATACTGATGTATGCGATCTGATGAGTGTTGAGGCTCGCGGCGGGTATCGTTATTTTCTGACCTTCATAGATGATTTGAGCAGATATGGGTATATCTACTTGATGAATCAAAAGTCTGAAACATTTGAAAAGATCATATAATTTCAGAGTGAAGTGGAAAATCATCATAACAAGAAAATAAAATTTCTACGATCAGATCGTGGAGGAGAATATTTGAGTTATGAGTCTGGTCTTAATTTGAAACAATGCGGAATAGTTTCGCAACTCACGCCACCTGGAACACCACAGCGTAATGGTGTGTCCGAACATCATAACCGTACTTTATTAGATATGGTGTAATCTATGATGTCTATTACCGATTTACCACTATCGTTTTGGGGTTATGCATTAGAGACAGCTGCATTCACGTTAAATAGGGCACCATCTAAATCCGTTGAGACGACACCATATGAACTGTGGTTTGGCAAGAAACCAAAGTTGTCGTTTCTTAAAGTTTGGGGTTGCGATGCTTATGTGAAAAAGTTTCATCCTGATAAGCTCAAACCCAAATCGGAGAAATGTGTCTTCATAGGATACCCAAAGGAGATAGTTGGGTACACCTTCTATCACAGATCCGAAGGCAAGACATTCTTTGCTAAGAATGGATCCTTTCTAGAGAAGGAGTTTCTCTCGAAAGAAGTGAGTGGGAGGAAAGTAGAACTTGATGAGGTAACTGTGCCTGCTCCCTTGTTGTAAAGTAGTTCATCCCAAAAATCTGTTCCTGTGACTCTTACACCAATTAGTGAGGAAGCTAATGATGATGATCATGTAACTTCAGATCAAGTTACTACCGAACCTCGTAGGTCAACCAGAGTGAGATCCGCACCAGAGTGGTACGGTAATCCTATTCTGGAGGTCATGTTACTTGACCAAGGCGAACGTACGAACTATGAAGAAGCGATGGTGAGCCCGGATTCCGCAAAATGGCTTGAGGCCATGAAATCTGAGATTGGACCATGTATGAGAACAAAGTGTGGACTTTGGTTGACTTGCCCGATGAACGGCAAGCCATAGAGAATAAATGGATCTTCAAGAAGAAGGCTGACGCTGACGGTAATGTTACTGTCTACAAAGCTCGACTTGTTGCAAAAGGTTTTCGACAAGTTCAAGGAGTTGACTACAATGAGACTTTCTCACCCGTAGCGATGCTTAAGTCTGTCCGAATCATGTTAGCAATTGCCGCATTTTGTGATTATGAAATTTGGCAAATGGATGTCAAAACTGCATTCCTGAATGGATTTCTGGAAGAAGAGTTGTATATGATGCAACCGGAAGGTTTTGTTGATCCAAAGGGAGCTAACAAAGTGTGCAAGCTCCGGCGATCCATTTATGGACTGGTGCAAGCCTCTCGGAGTTGGAATAAACTTTTTGATAGTGTAATCAAAGCATATGGTTTTATATAGACTTTTGGAGAAGCCTGTATTTACAAGAAAGTGAGTGGGAGCTCTATAGCATTTCTAATATTATATGTGGATGACATATTATTGATTGGAAATGATATAGAATTTCTGGATAGCATAAAAGGATACTTGAATAAAAAATTTTCAATGAAAGACCTCGGTGAAGCTACTTACATATTGGGCATCAAGATCTATAGAGATAGATCAAGACGCTTGATAGGACTTTCACAAAGCACATACCTTGACAAAGTTTTGAAAAAGTTCAAAATGGAGCAAGCGAAGAAAGGGTTCTTTCCTGTGTTACAAGGTGTGAAGTTGAGTCAGACTCAATGCCCGACCACTGCAGAAGATAGAGAGAAAATGAAAGATGTTCCCTATGCTTCAGCCATAGGCTCTATCATGTATGCAATGCTATGTACCAGACCTGATGTGTGCCTTGCTATTAGCTTAGTAGGGAGGTACCAAAGTAATCTAGGAGTAGATCACTGGACATTGGTCAAAATTATGCTTAGTGGAATAAGGATATGTTTCTCGGTTATGGAGGTGACAAAAACTTCATCGTAAAGGGTTACGTCGATGCAAGTTTTGGCACTGATCCGGATGACTCTAAATCTCAATCTGGATACATATTGAAAGTGGGAGCAATTATCTAGAGTAGCTCCGTGTAGAGCATTGTTGACATAGAAATTTGCCAAATACATACGGATCTGAATTTGGCAGACCCGTTGACTAAACTTCTCTCACAAGAAAAACATGATCACACCTTTGTACTCTTTGGGTGTTAATCACATGGAGATGTGAACTAGATTGCTGAATCTAGTAAACCCTTTGGGTGTTGGTCACAGGACGATGTGAACTATGGGTGTTAATCACATGGTGATGTGAACTATTGATGTTAAATCACATGGCGATGTGATCTAGATTATTGACTTTAGTGCAAATGGGAGACTGAAGGAAATATGCCCTAGAGGCAATAATAAAGTTATTATTTATTTCCTTATTTCATGATAAATGTTTATTATTCATGCTAGAATTGTATTAACCGGAAACATAATACATGTGTGAATACATAGATAAACAGAGTGTCACTAGTATGCCTCTACTTGACTAGCTCATTGATCAAAGATGGTTAAGTTTCCTAACCATAGACATGAGTTGTCATTTGATAAACGGGATCACATCATTAGGAGAATGATGTGATTGACTTGACCCATTCCGTTAGCTTAGCACTTGATCGTTTAGTATGTTGCTATTGCTTTCTTCATGACTTATACATGTTCCTATGACTATGAGATTATGCAATTCCCGAATACCGGAGGAACACTTTGTGTGCTATCAAACGTCACAACGTAACTGGGTGATTATAAAGGTGCTCTACAGGTGTCTCCGAAGGTACTTGTTGAGTTGGCATATTTCGAGATTAGGATTTGTCACTCCGATTGTCGGAGAGGTATCTCTGGGCCCTCTCGGTAATGCACATCACGATAAGCCTTGCAAGCAATGTGACTAATGAGTTAGTTGCAGGATGATGCATTACAGAATGAGTAAAAAGAATTTCCGGTAACGAGATTGAACTAGGTATTGAGATACCGACAATCGGATCTCGGGCAAGTAACATACCGATGACAAAGGGAACAACATATGTTGTTATGCGGTTTGACCGGTAAAGATCTTCGTAGAATATGTGGGAGCCAATATGAGCATCCAGGTTCCGCTATTGGTTATTGACCGGAGACGTGTCTCGGTCATGTCTACATAGTTCTCGAACCCGTAGGGTCCGGACGCTTAAAGTTCTGTGACGATCGGTATTATGAGTTTATGTGATTTGATGTACCGAAGGTAGTTTGGAGTCCCGGATGAGATCGGGGATATGACGAGGAGTCTCGAAATGGTCGAGACGTAAAGATCGATATATTGGACGACTATATTCGGACATCGGAAAGGTTCCGAGTGATTCGGGTATTTTTCGGGGTACCGGGGAGTTACGGGAATACGAGGAAGAAGTAATGGGCCTCATGGGCCAAGTGGTGGAAGAGAGGAGGCAGGGCGCGCGGCCCCCTAGCCCAAACCGAATTGGACTAGGGGGCTGGCCCCCCTTTCCTCCTTTTCCTCCCTCTCCTTCCTTCTCCCTCTCCTCCTTCCTTTCCTCCTCCTAGTAGGAGTAGGAAAGGGGAGTCCTACTCCTACTAGGAGGAGGACTCCTCCTCCTGGCGCGCCCTATAGGGGCCGGCTGGCCTCCCCCTTGCTCCTTTATATACGTGAGCAGGGGGGCACCCTAGGACACACAAGTGATCTGTTGATCTCTCTCAGCCGTGTGCGGTGCCCCCCTCCATCATAATCCACCTCGGTCATATCGTAGCGGTGCTTAGGCGAAGTCCTACGTCGGTAGCATCATCATCACCGTCATCACACCGTCGTGCTGACGGAGCTCTCCCTCGAAGCTTTGCTGGATCGAAGTTCGTGGGACATCATCGAGCTGAACGTGTGCTGAACTCGGAGGTGCCGTACGTTCGGTACTTGGATCGATCGGATCGTGAAGACGTACGACTACATCAACCGCGTTGTTCTAACGCTTCCGCTTTCGGTCTAGGAGGGTACGTGGACAACACTCTCCCTTCTCATTGCTATGCATCACCATGATCTTGTGTGTGCGTAAGAATTTTTTTGAAATTACTACGTTCCCCAACAATTATGAGTGCCATGATTTGTGTGATTTTGGTGCTAGTGTTTCCACGATTCCAAAATTTTGTGTGATGTGTTAAGTTTCCGTGAATTTGATGATTGTTCTTTAAATTTGCATCTTACGGATTCCACTATTAAGAAAGCTATGGGAAGGATTAATGATGTTCTTATTGTTAGAAATAGGAATTATGTGCCCG
Source organism: Aegilops tauschii subsp. strangulata (assembly GCF_002575655.3). Lineage (NCBI taxonomy): Eukaryota > Viridiplantae > Streptophyta > Magnoliopsida > Poales > Poaceae > Aegilops > Aegilops tauschii. The sequence continues at coordinate 113,697,200 of NC_053039.3, read as the reverse complement.
TAGATTTCATTGTTCTTGATATAGATTGCAATCCTACATGTCCTATTATTCTCGGTAGACCTTTCCTTAGAACGGTTGGTGCAATTATTGATATGAAAGAAGGAAACATTAGATTTCAATTTCTATTAAGGAAAGGTATGGAACACTTTCCAAGAAAGAAAATTAAATTGCCTTATGACTCTATTATGATAGCCACTTATGGATTGCATACCAAAGATGATAATACTTAGATCTATTCGTGTTTTATGCCTAGCTAAGGGTGTTAAACAATAGCGCTTGTTGGGAGGAAACCCAATTTTATTTTTGTTTTTGCTTTTTAGGTTCTGTTTTGCATTAAATACTTCATCTAGCCTCTGGTTAGATGTGGTTTTGTGTTTTAATTAGTGTTTGTGCAAAGTAAGACCTTTGGGATAGCTTACGGTGATAGTTGATTTGATCTTGCTGAAAAGCAGAAACTTTTGCACCCAGGAAAATAATTCTCATTTTTTACAAAAGCGTGCTTTTGAGTTGATTCTTTTTGCAGAAGATTAATAAACAAATTTCTTAGGTCATCCTAATGTTTCACGATTTTTGGAGTTACAGAAGTATTCGAAATATCCAAATCGCTACAGACCGTTCTGTTTTTGACAGATTCTATTTCTTTGTGTTGTTTGCTTATTTTGATGAATCTATGGCTAGTATCTGGGGGTATGAACCCTGGAAAAGTTGGAATACAATAGATATTACACCACTATAAATAAAGAATGTGTCGGCATTCTGGGAACGGGGGTACCCAGACTTGCCTGCCTGCGGCCCACGGCAAGACTCCATCGTCGGCCTGGTACGGCCCACCTTCAGCATCAACAACACAAGACCCTCGCAAGGGGCCAAGCCTCGCGAGGCAGACGATGCCAAGACCTCCAGAAGGAGCGGCCTCCACAGGCTGGCTCCTGAGGAGTGGAGATCTCTATGCAAGCCTCCACCTCGTGAGGTTTGGATGATGCAAGCCGTGACGACTAAGACCAGGCGGGCGCCAGCGGGCGCAGTACAGCAGTTTCCTCTTTGGTGCTAAAGAGGCAAGCGCAGGCGCGGAGTCCTGAGGAATCAACCAAAGGTTTCCATTTCCATGCAACAAGACCAGGACCGCCAGGACGGCAGGACGGAGGTCATCACCGAGCCCACCACGACGTCACGACCAGAAGCTTTGCAGGCGAAGACCACGTTTCGTCAGGATAAGATGTACTACACTACAAAAAAATACACTTCCGTGATGATACGTGTTTGTCACAGTAGGTCGCGTTTTTTGTCATGCATGTACATCCATGACAATTTTATGACAGAATCAAGATAGCCATACCTGTGCTGTCGTAGAAGTGTTCCATGACATTACCAAAATTATCATCACGGAAGTGTGCACTTTCATGACGATAAATCGCGCGTCACAGAAGTGCTTTCGTCAAGGGTGACCGACACGTGGCATCCACCGTAACGGAACGCCGTTAAGCTATCGGGTCGGGTTTTGGATCCGATAACCCGTTAACAACCCCGACCAATGGGGATTTTCCACGTGTAAAATCATCATTGGCTGGAGGAAACACGTGTCGGCTCATCGTTGGGACAGATGTCATCCACTCATTGGACAGAAGGCGCCTATGATACGTCGACACGTGGCACGGCCCAACAGAGGCCCATTCCTGTGAAAAGGCCGGCCCATTTGACTTGGTCAAAAGGTGGCGGGCCGGCCCGTTTGACTTGGTCAAAAGGTGGCGGGCCGGCCCATGGAAAGCCTATTAACGGCCTATTCGCATATAGCCCATTTACAGCCCGCTAACCCAAGGCCCGTTACGCCCTATCGGAATTAGGCCCAGTAGCGTCATCTGGGCCATCCAATATGATTCCAGCCCATTTTCACTTCTGGCCCATGTATGGCCCATGACGTCTTTCGGCCCATATGAGGCCCTATGTAACTCTTGGCCTATTAACGGCTCGTGGTGAAACTGGCCCGTAATGAACAGCGTATCACTTTACACCCATTAACGGCCCGTGGTGAAACTGGCCCGTAATGAACAGTGTATCAGTTTATACCCATTAACTGCCCGTTATTCCGTTGGGCCGTTTCCATCCCATGTTATCTTTCGGCCTTCTCAGAGCCCATTTATTCTTGGGCTCATTTCTAGCATTTGTTTACTTACGGCCCGTTACTGTCATTTTCTGCTTGTGGGCCAAATTCAGCCCGTGGTTACAGTCGGCCCGTTTGTGGTCCGTTAATATGTTGGGCCGTTTTCATAGCGTCATCAAATACGGCCTATTAACGATGGCCCGTTATGGTCGGCCCATGAACGGACGATTCCAACTCTAGCCCGTTTACGGCCATAATGCGGCCTGTTATTGGCCCATGTTTGGCCAATCGATCATACGGCCCGTATAAGGCCCATTGATGATACGGCCCGTAGAAAGCCCATTGTTTCTACGGCCCGTAGAAGGCCCATTGTTTCTACGGCCCATAGAAGGCCCATTGTTTCTACGGCCCGTAGAAGGCCTACTGTTTCTACGGCCCGTAGAAGGCCCACTGTTTCTACGGCCTGTAGGAGGCCCAGTGTAACTACAGTAAATATTAGCCCATGGTTATTGTGGCCTAGTTTTAAAAAATAGGTTATTGCAGCCACTAGCAAACCACGGAAAAAGAACTGCACTGACTACAAGCAAACAAATAAACATGACAACAAGGAAATAAATAAGCAAGCAACTTATGCTAGGCTATCACGGCTATTACACATATTACATCCACTGGGCATCAAAGTTCGCCACCAGTGCAAAAATAGGGAACAAAGCAGCATATAAACGCCGCAGCAAAACAAGTCCTGAACTGAAACCACTTCAGAAGAGTTCAAGAAACAATATCCTGGGTACCCATAATGATGGCAAGATGCTTAGCAAGCTTATTAACTTTCTCTTGTTTGGCGCTTAAATCCTCCAGCGCTTGCTGTTGCACAAGAAAGTACGCATCTGAATTCTGTAGGGACTTCCTCAGTCCTTCGGCTTCTTGCCGCAGCACAGCTGACTGATGCCTTTCAGCTTGTAGCTGAGACTGAAGAAGCCGAAGTGATTCAGACAGCGAGTTCGAAGAGCTTGTGCCAGCAGTACTGGCCAGTAACTCGAACACTACATCAACGCAGGACTGTGGGGTTTTCTCACTGTCTACAAGATCATTTTTATCACCTTTCTTGGAGACCAACAGGGTTGTCTCACTATCTTGAACCTTATCTGCATTACTTTCTCTACCATTGCATAGTGGGGCGCTCTTCTCCAATATTCTGTTTGCATACTACAAGAGAAACAAGCAGACACATCACAGGTTTAGCTTGTAGTATACGAAACTCATTTTGGTAAACCGGTTCAGTAGTAAAGTGGACAGGATAACAGCATGAAACAAACATATATCTATGTACTATGGTCACTGTATTGTCCATATCATTCTAGTTTATGTTCCCTAATCAAGATAGAGACACAGTTCAACTCATATATTTTTAAGACACAACAGCATAGACAGAATATAAGTGTGAGAAACTACACAGCATTGGCAGCACTTGTAATGTGCATCACATGAGAACATAACTGTTTATACAACTTAAACTAAAATCAACATAGAGCAAGAAGTTAGAACAGCAATCCAGTTAAAGAAATAGGTTTAAAACATACCTGTTGCGCCATTGGAGTTTCAATTGGATCCTTCAAATTCGAAAGTAGTTGGTATGAGTAAATACAGTGATGCAACAGCAAAGGAGTATGGACCATAGCTACGGAATCTGACCTGAGAACAGTTGCTCTTCTGTTTTAAACGTGGAGTTTGGGTTAGCTGTGGTGGTCTTCGTGCTTTGGGCACTGCAGTAGCTTTACAAACTGCTCGTGTGGGGGTACTCTGTGGTGGACATGGTGCTTTGTCAACTATAAGTGGGTTACTATCCGCTGGGGTTGCGGTTAGATGGGTTGTAGCTGGTTCTCTGCCCAACGGTGTAAGTGTGCAATCTGGAAGAGTCTCGATTATGTGTGGTGGGGCTAGTTTGTGGGCCAGTACAACCATGGTTCTATCTGCATCGACGGGTAGCACTGTCTTTTGTGAAGAACGGGTTTTTGCTCCCTTAGATACTGCCATCACCCCCTCCAATTCAAATGGCTGATAAACAAGAAAAGAAATTGAACGTACAGACATTGTATGATAGACAGATGTGGTAATTCACATATATGTTGTCTAACCAAACAGGACAGCATGACACAATTTCACATATATGATGCCTAACTAAACAGGATAGCATGACACAGTTTCAGATATATGATGGATAACTTAACATGATATAATGGCATAATTCAACATATGATGAGTACCTAAACAGGATGACATGACAAAACTATATGATGTCTTTCTAAAATAGGTTGGGATGAAATAATTCACATACATGTTGTCTAAGTATACAGGATGGCATGATATAATTGACATAATTGATTCATATACTAAGCAGCTGGCACTCGCATGTATGATCTCTAAACTAAGCAGATAGAATTCAATATTGTGCATATGATGTCTAAACTAAGCAATGCAAGACACCATATGCATCATATGAGAAATATAAACATTGCAACTTAGAGCATACACCTCAGGTGGGATATAGGACTGGTCATCTGTCTCTGAATCCTCCTCTGAGGAGCTCCCTGTAACCATCGAGATATATGCTTCAACAGGTACCATTGCCTGCTCTGAAGACCTTGTTTTCACTCCAGATTTTTCCATAACCGGCTCAAATGGCTGATACACATGAAGAGTAGTTCAATATACACAGATTGTCGACAAATGGAATACGTAATGAAAAAAGATGGCATGAGATAATTCACATATATGATGCCTGGCTCCATGGCGGTGCATAATTCACATATATGATAACTGGTTGAAAAACATGGCATTGCATAATTCACATATCTGATATAGAAAGCAAACAGGAGGCATTCACACAAAGCATGTCTAATCTAAGCAGATGGCATGGCAATGCAAGACACCATATGCATGATATGAGCAATATAACCCAGCCAAGTTAGAGCATGCACCTCGGGGGGGGGGGGATACGATTGGTCATCTCTCTCTGAATCCTCCTCTGAGGAGCTATCTGTAACCAGCAAGAAATCTGCATCGACAGGTAGCACTGACTGCTCAGAAGACCTTGTTTTCACTCCAGATTTTCCCATGACCGACTCAAATGGCTGATGCACAGGAAGAGTAGATGAATGTATAAACATTGTTGACAAATGGAATACATTATGGAAAAAATATGGCACAATACAATTCACATATACGATGACTGGCTAAACAGGATGGCATTGCATGATTCACGTATATGATGCCTGGCTAAAGAAGATGGCATTGCATAATTCCCATATACTCCCTCAGTTCCTAAATATTTGTCTTTTTAGAGATTTCAAATGGACTATCACATACGGATGTATATAGACATATTTTAGAGTGTAGATTCACTCATTTTGTTCCGTATGTAGTCACTTGTTGAAATCTCTAAAAAGACAAATATTTAGGAATGGTGGGAGTATGATATAGAAACCAAACAGGTGGCATTCACACAAAGCAAATCTAAACTAAGCTGATGACATATAAGATGTATAATGTAAGCAATGCAAGGCGCCATATGCATGATATGACCAACATCAGCATGCCAGGTTAGAGCAAACACCTCAGGTGGTAAATAGGCGTGGTCGGCTCCTTCTGAATCTCCATCTGAACAGTTATCTTCCTCTGGAATACAATCTGGAAATGCAGGAGGGGGGGGCACTTCGCCCACCATGGAGCGGCGTCTGCATGACATTATATTCGCACGCAACGGTCTTCTCTTTTTCTCTACATGTTCAGTACGATTGTGTACAATATCTGACATGCATAATAAAAAAATAGTTAGATTTTGTAAGGCCTAAGGGGTGCATGCAAAAATCAAGACTGATGGTAGCAAACGAGTGGATGGAGCCAAAACTAATGATAGCAGGTAGATTATAGCTTCAGTTTAAAAAGATAGACAATGGATCATCTATTGTTTGTTGCCCACCCAACATGAACCACATAGAAGACCCCAGATGAACCAGATAGTAGACAGATACTATTCGTTGCTGGCTCGATATGAGACCCATGGGCAATTCAAAACTCAAGATTGAACGATAAAGTAGCAGGTAATAATAACCGATGTATAACGTAAGCAAACACGAAAGACTGCGACCTCTCTTCCGGAACTGTGTAGTCCTCAGGTTCATCTGCTCAGTCGATGATGGTAATGCAGTTGGCGTGGCTGCCGGCAACGGGGAAGATGATCTGAGGTGGCGAAAGGAAGTCTGCAGGGGGGATCTCTGCTGCAGTGAACGCTTCTATCGATGGTGCACCTCAGGTGGGGTGGATGACGTCACGGCAGGAGCAAGACATAACACACAGAGTTTTCTTTGACGCCTATCTGAAAATGAAGTAAATCTGTAAGGGCTCCTTAGAATTGGAGGATTCTATAAACGCAGGGACATGAAAAACACAGGAATAGGATAGGAATGCACGTGCAAAACAGAGCATTTGGAAACATAGGATTTCGGTCAACCTGGGTGTTTGGCTCACATGAATTGGAAGAACAGAGGAATGGAGAAACAAAGTGATGAGACGAGTGTACAACCTCTTTGGCATAGCCTTGTGGACCTCAGCATCATTGGGTTGGACGTGGAGGATGGTGATGATGCTGGTGTGACTGTCGGAGGCGGGGAAGAAGATCCGAGGCCTCTGGAAACGGCGCCGAGGGTACTGCTCTGCTGTGATGGACGGTTCCGTCGTTGGAGCAGCTCCGCTAAGGTGTACGGCGACGAGGTTGAAGCATGACAAGACAGACAACGTTAATCCGAAGTGGGACCCTAATATCATCTGCAATAGATGATGTAAAATACATCACCAAAAAGTGTAGATGTAAAACGCATCAGCCGCGCCACGGCCGCTCCGACAGATGCTGTAAGTACTGTTCACTCTGAAATTATCTGAAGAAAATGAACTTCACAGTCGAAACTGAATTTTACTGTCGAAACTGATTGAACTAGTAACAAAGCATTGCAATAGATGTTTAGGGCGTTCGAGCACTAGTAGCAGAGAAGCAGTGATCTAAATCAGCAGACGCTCGAGCAGGGAACGCACTACCAGAGAGCAAGTCGTGCAGTAGCACCGCGAGCGAGTGCTAAAGCAGCAACTCCTATAGCTGCCGGAGGTCGTGCAGCAGCAGCGCAAGCGAGAGCAAGAGCAGAGCAGCAGCACGAACGAAAGCAGGAGCAGTGCAGCAGCGCAACCGACAGCAAGAACAGAGCCGCATCGCGAGCGAGAGCCGGAGCAGCTGCAGCTAGTGCCGTTGTGGAAGTCGCCGCCGAGGAAGCAACGACATGGGGGAGAGACACCATGGATGATGTGGCCGGCGACGGCGCCGTCGATGGAGACACGCCATGTCTGCTCGGTATCGAGCACCGGCAGCCCCGTGAGATCAAATAAAAGATAAAATGCAGCGGTGAGTGCAGAACCTCCTTGGTGGCACCGAGTTGGCCTCGGCTTCATCGGAGGAATTGGTGAGGGTGCTGCGGTTCCGGTGGGGCAGGTCAAGACGGCGCTGTGGGGATTGAGGTGGCGCGATAAACGAGGTGAACATCGGGGTAGCTCCTTGGAGGTGGAGGACGGGGCGGCTGATCCGGCGGGACGACGAGATCGACAATGGATCCTCATCCGGTGCAGTGGATGAGGGACGGCGAGCCGTTGCGGTGGACGACGTAGTCGGGGAAGAGTCTCCGGCTGGGCGACGGTTGGGAGGCCGACGGAGGAGCGTGGGGTTTCGCGGGTTTTGGCGGCCTCGGTGTACGAATGGGGGGGGGGGGCGAAGGGGGAGGGGGAGCCAAGCTTAGGGACGCGCTTGTCCGAAATGTAGGGTAAGTTACCAGCGTACCCCCACCGGTTTTGACACCGCGACGTGGAGCTTCATTTCCGGCTGAGGGGTAGAAGGGGGATTTCGCGTGTCTGGGCTGCGGGAGCGATTTCGGATGAGGAGGGAGTTCTTGCGCGTGTCCAAATTTCAGGATAACAAGGCGCGGCGCGGGTTGAAGAAGCGGGAGTTTCAAAGCAGGTGAGACAAAAGATACTCGAGCTTGAAAATTTCGGGATAACAAGGTGCGGATTCCTTGTTCGGCAGAACAAACTTAACATGTAAAAAAACAATTCATACAAGACACAAGAGAGTCATGTCCCCTTTTACTATATTGCTATAGATGCCATTGAAAAACTACAAGAAAAATGTAAAAAAATCGGGAGAACAAGATTACCCTGCACAGTACCAAATCGATTCGCACTTCCCTCAACAACAACAAAAAACAAATCAATTCCCACCAAAGAAAGAGTAATGTCCCTTTTTATATGATTACAAATGCCATGATCTCGAATTTCAATTTTTGAATCCATGTTATGTTGAATTTGAATATATCGTTAGGTGACCTTGCGGTTTATAATTGATGTAGTCGTACATTTTGATCTTCCATCATATATGAACATTTTACTCCACCATGTGAACATATATATTGTCGTCTACCATATGGACTAAATTTGAATCAATTTTCCTTATTTGAATATGATTGTTGTCAAGTTATACAATAATTTAAATATTATATTGATAACAAAAAACATACATATAGCAGTAATCATATTTCACTATGAACTACATGTACCATACACTCTCCAATTCAAATATTTGTATCCATTTTATGTTGAATTCAAATCATAGTACATTATTGGTCTAGGTAGCGAGATGTTTGGGATAATCTAAACCCTGTTTTCATACGTATAATTTTTGGCTGAATTGGGACAAGTTTTGGTATAAGCCTCTTGCAAAACCGGAGATTCTCTCAACAAGCCTCGTGGTTCTGAGAGGGAACGTGTCACCTTTGTGTGCGAAACGATATACGCTGCCTCCCCCCTGATTTTATTTACAGAGGCAACATAGAACTATATGAGTGCCCTGTTAAATTTTGGAATTATTTTGGGTTCATTTGGCCTTTTTATACATTAATTGAGTTTTCTGGACTTTTAATGTGCAAAATCTAAATATGAATTGCATGCACATGCTCCGGTGCACCAAAGTGGGTTGAAAAATCACATGTGTGTCCTTGGTTGAATTTCTAGGTCCCATGGAAGAAATGAGAATGAAATTTAAACATCTGGGCGTCATGACTCGGCCGAGAACATCGAGAAACTTTGATTTTAAATTCATGTAAATCCAAAACTCGCCTGGAAATCATGAAACTTGGCATGGTGTCATGTCATGGCACTAACATGTTGTGGTAAAAAAATGGGCCGATTTGGGAGCTCGTGGTTCTAAGAGGGAACGTGCCACCTTTGAGTGTGAAACGATATACGCTACCCCCTTGAGTTTGTTAACAAAGGCAACATAGAACTACATTAGTGCCCTGTTAAATTTTGGAATTATTCCGGGTTCGTTTGTCATTTTTATACATTAATTGAGTTTCTGGTCATTTAATGTGCATAAGTCAAATTTGAACTACAAGCACATGCTCTCGTGCACCAAAGTTGGTTGAAAAATCACATTTGTGTCCTCGGGTGAATTTCTAGGTCCCATGCAAGAAATGAGAATAAAATTAAAACATCTGGGCATCGTGGCTCGGCCGAGAACATTGAGAAACTTGGTGTTAAAATTCTTGTAAATCCAAAACACGTCTGAAAATCATGAAACTTGGCATGGATGTCATGTCATGGTACTACCATGTTGTGGTAAAAAAATTGGCCGAATAGGAACAAAGTATAAGCTTCTTGCAAACCGAAGCTTCTCTCAAGAAGGCTCGTGGTTCTGAGAGGGAACGTGCCACCTTTGAGTGCGAAACGATATACGTTGTCCCCCTTGAGTTTATTTACAAAGGCAACATAGAACTACATGAGTGCCCTGTTAAATTTTGGAATTATTCCGGCTTCGTTTGGCCTTATTTACACATTAATTGAGTTTTTGGTCATTTAATGTGCATAATTCAAATTTGAAGACAAGCACATGCTCCCGTGCACCAAAGTTGGTTGAAAAATCACATTTGTGTCCACGGGTGAATTTCTACTCCCTCCTTCCATCTATATAGGTCCTAATGCGTTTTTCGAGGCTAACTTTGACCAAACGTTAGAGCAATAATATATGACATGCAACTTACACAAAGCATACCTACAAATTTGTATGTCAAAGGAGCTTCCAATAATATAATTTTCATAGTATACATCTCATGTGCTATTAATCTTGTCAATAGTCAAAGGCTGTCTTGAAAAACACATTAGGCCCTATATAGATGGAAGGAGGGAGTATGTCCCATGCAAAAAATGAGAATAAAATTCAAACATCTAGGCATCGTGGCTCGGTCGAGAACATTGAGAAACTTGGTTTTAAAATCATGAAACTTGGCATGGTGTCATGTCATGGTAGTACCATGCCGTGGTAAAAAAAATTGGCCGAATAGGAACAAATTTTGGTATAAGCTTCTTGCAAATCGGAGCTTCTCTCAAGAAGGCTCGTGGTTCTAGGAGGGAACGTGTCACCTTTGTGTGCATAATTCAAATTTGAAATACAAGCACATGTTCCAGTGCACCAAAGTTGGTTGAAAAATCACATGTGTGTCCTCGGGTAAATTTCTAGGTTTCATGCAAGAAATGGGAATGAAATTCAAAATTCTGGGCGTCGTGGCTGGGTTGGAAACATTGAGAAACTTAGTTTTTTAATTCCTGTAAATCCAAAACATGCATGAAAATAATGAAACTTGGCTTGGTGCCATGACATGGCACCAACATGTTGTGGTAAATTTGCAGTCTGATTTGCGAAGGCGCACACATTAACAATCAACAAAGTCATTTTGGAACAAGTGCTGTCATGTTACAATCGGAAACACAAGTATTATTGAAACCGTGGGCTTTCTACTTACTAGTACCATTTACGTGCCGCCACGTGTCCCCATTTTTTATTAGCTAGGACGCGCCGTGCAGGGTAGCTATTTGAGTACGAGAGGCGTGCGATCAGACCCATGCGCATGCTTATCAGGAGGAGAGCCCTTTGACTTCCATCTGCCGTCCACCTCTCTCCCAAGGTCTCCATTAATGGCGCCCGAGCCTCTGTTTAATGGCATGGCTATGTCTCACTCGACTGAGATTTAAGAGAGAAAAAAGAAATCTGAAAGCACGGATCTTGATGTAAGATCCGATGGACCTATATAGCATCTACTGCGACTTATAGCAAGACTGATGAATATATAAGGACGATTAATTTTTTTTTGATCAAAGAAGGGCTTGCCCCTTCCGATTTTCATTCCTGAAAACCACCACAATTCACAAGAAGTTCAGCACAACTCCAGCCTAACACGAAGGACTAAAAGCTACCAGATTGAAATCGCAACATCCCAAGAGGCCAACAAAGGCCAAACATCTGCGCTAGAACCCAACATTTCACAACCGACGACACAATCCACATCCTAAACCGATTATTACATCAAAATAAACCAGGAAACTGAAGGAAGCCCAGCAGCAACTAGAAGAACAGCAACGCCAGGGTCACCACAGCAAGAGTTTTCTTCATTCCAGCCTCGCAACATTGATCTTCCACAGAAAGATAAGGATGATTAATTGTCTTACATAATTAGAAAGATAATTAAAAAAGCCACATGTGGCTACGCCCGAAATACACAAGGGCAAAAGAAGAAGGAAGACAAGGATCTGGCTCGCTGATCTCTACTTTCTTGATGCGTTGCTGCAGGCCGCGGGAACTAGTCCCCGCGGCGAGCGGCGATGAGCTCTTTCGTGTCCTCAAGATGCTGCTTGAGAACATCCACAGATTCCTCTACCAGCCTTTGGCGCTTGTTGCGGAGCATGTCATTCTCGTCCATAAGTTTCTTGACGATGACGCCGGTTCTCTTCAACAAGGCACTGGTCTCCTCCTGCTGGTCTGCACTTCGGACGATCTTCTCCCTCAGCAGGTCGCGCTCAGCCCGGAGCCTCTCATTGCCCTCCCTTAGTTGCCGGATGACGCCGGTAGCCTGTTCAAACGAGGCTTTCATGTCGTCCTGCAACCTCGCCCAACTGGAGATCTGATCCATCTGGCTATGGACGATCGCATGCATGTGCCTGTAACAGTCGTCGCCTGCCCGCGAGAAATTTTCCCAGGCCGCCGCGGCGCGGCGGGACATCTCTGCTGCATTCGTGGCGCGGCGGGACATCTCTGCTGCTTCCGCGGCGTGGCCGGACCAGTCTGCTGCATCGACGGCGCGGCGGGACCTCCGTGCTGCTTCAGCGGCGCGGCGGGACCTCTGTGCTGCTACTTCCGCTTGGCGGGACATGTCGGCTGCTCTCGCAGCGAGGCGGGACATCTCTCGTGCTTCCTCTTCCATGCTCGCCTCTCCCTGGTGGCAATCTCTCGACCCAAAACTCACGCTGGCCATGGCAGACGCAAGGGAAGGATGCTGAATGACTTGTTTGTTTTTGTGGATGAGGAGTTGAGGAGGAATGTGCAGTCATCTTGGCATACTAGTATTTATAACCGAGTACTAATACGCTCCTAAGTGGGAAACCGTTTAGGTTGTGATCGGTGTGAACAGGTTTGCAATTCAATATAGCGTGGTACTAATACGCTCCTAAGTGGGAAACCGTTTAGGTTGTGATCGGTGTGAACAGGTTTGCAATTCAATATAGCGTGGAGTAATTTGGAATGTGACGAGACGCAAGCTCAAAATTTATTGACGTTTCTAGTTTCGAAGTGCGGCACTATTCCCGGATGGAGTACTTCTTTTTCTACTCCCTCCTTTCCGGTTTTACAGGGCTTATCTCAAAATTTTAGTTTTTCCATTTTATAAGGCTCAATTTGGTTGTTCCCCAACACATGTTCAGATTCCAAGGTGCATTAAATCATTGCATGCAAGTATTAAGAGAAAATTGACCAATGCATGTACTTTATGCATGCATGCATTGCAATTAATGCATTGATAAACATAATTTTTTGAGAAAAACAAGAGCATTAATTAGGTGCTTTTGCAAACTACAAAAAATATTCCACCACTCACCATCTTGGTTGGTGAGATTTTTGAATTAAGCCCTATAAACCGGAAAGGAGGGAGTACTGCTGTGTACGTGCAATAACTAGCACCGTCGTATACATATCTTACGGTTAATGGGGCGTTCGACAGGAATAGCCGCGTGGCGAGCTCTAGGCTAGTCTTTTTTTCAGACGCATTAAACCTATCTCTCGGGACTTCTCGCACGCACCATCGTGCCACCCACAAAAACTTGTACTCTGAGTTTAGTAGTACGTTATACAGGAAGAGAAGAGGTGCACGCACACACTCGTCCTCTCACACATGCGTCTGTTTTTTCTCGAAAAGGAGGATGATGACCCTCGACCTCTGCATCTGGGAGTCACACACGCATCTGTAGATACGAATTGTAGTGTTCTCAACCATCCGATTGGCTCTATCATGGATGTACCTATATACTAAAACATGTCTAGATACATCTATATTTTGACAAATGGAAGGCATGTATTGTGGAACGGAGGGAGTGCTCGTCATCAAAATGGATAAAAAGGGACGTATCTAGAACTAAAATACGTCTACATACATCTCCTTTTATCCATTTTGATGACAAGTAGTACTTCTTACCCAAAGGAACTTTATATCCAACAGACACAAAATATCCGTTCGACTATTGGAAACTACTGATCTGATGTCGAAGTAATTGCTGCATCGCCACCAAAACCCACCATTTCTTAAGCTAAAGTAGACCAAGGTAATCCCTATATTAGCATATTACTAAGATAAATAGAAGGCACTATAGAAACATTTAGGACGTGAGCTTGTCAATCTGAATGTGGAGGGACACAAGCTTAGCCCCGGCCAGCAGCTTGGGCGGAACTGTCATGTAGCGACCAGACCTCAAACAGTTTGTGCTGCTGTGCACCAGTGTCATCCCTGGATCAGTAATGCTGACACGCACAGTACAAATGGAGGATTTATAACAGAGTAGCAATCACACACTTATTACAACGAGTATCTCAAAAGAGAATAAGTATGATAAATATGGCTTAAGGCCATCTAAATACGATAATAGCGGAAGACTTGGAAGATAAGTGAGTCCATCAACTCCAACGGCATCACTGAGTATAAGACCACGACCTAAGGCACCTTACTCGTCATCTGAAAAGTCTGCAACATGAAACGTTGCAGCCCGAAACGGGTCAGCACATGGAATATGCTGGCAATGTAACACATAGAGAGTAATGAACAAAATAATGCTATACTACATGCATATATGGCTGGTAGAAGCCTCTATGGTTACAGTTTTGTGAAAAGCCAATTTTTCCCTACTGCAAAGGAATAAATTTTATTTAACTATCATGGTGGTTGTTAAACATTGAGAATGGTTGACAGCATTCTCAATCCCAATTAAGTATCATCATTAACCCAACAAAATTAATTAAAGTAACATGGTGATGAGATTCACATGATAATCCAAGTACTAGATACTCAAGATGTCCATAACCGGGGACACGGCTAACCATGATTAGATTGTACACTCTGCAGAGGTTTGTGCACTTTTCCCCACAAGACTCGATCTCCTCCGTTGGGATTCTCGCACTTCATGGTGTTTGAGAAACGGATGACCGAGACACAGTCTTTCAGAAGCGTTAACTCTCTACTCCGGGTAGACAGTACCACCTGCAATCCCCTACATCTGCTAGTCTACCTCTTCAAGAGCTCACACAACTTAATCAACTATGCTAGAGCCCATAATAGCTTGTGGCTGCACACGGAAGTTTCTAGCAAGAATAATCTCATGATCCCTTTAAACCTGGGTGGCGGTCCTTAGAAAAACAGGCAATCCTGGAATACCCAGGTACCTCAATCCACCCAGATGTGAGTTTTAGTTGCCACCTTAAGTTTAACCATATATTAACAATCTCACTGTCATGGATACACTCAAACCCAATCCACGTCTACTAGCATCGCATAGCAATATAAGCAAACGTAGAAGTAACTCCCAAGGGTTTGATAATAAAACAGGTAATAGGTACTACCTCAACTACTTCCCAATACCCACATGTTATCAATCCTACTCATGTAATGTTTGAGGGTGAAACTAATGCATAAAAATTGGGTATGGAAGGGTATGATCAAAGTGTTACTTGCCTTGCTGATGATCCGTGAAACTTAGAGATTCGAAGTAGCAAGCGGCGCACTCCGGGTACTTTATCGCAAACAAACAAGCATACAATAAGCACTCATCAATACACAGGTAAAACTCAAATAAAAGATCTAACCAGAAAGTTCAACTTAAGAACTCCGGTTTGCAAAAAGAAACAAATCGAACGAAGCAACGAAAATCAAACGGCGAAAGAAACAAGCTTCGTTTACTAATCTGGATCTAGGTCAAATTTTACTGTAGCAAAAACTTGTTTGCGTAGGTTAAACGGAAAGAGAATTTCGAGATGAAACTCTACGCGCTTGAATCGCCTGATTCCGATAAACGAGTGAAAAGATAAACTAAAACGAAAATCTGATCAGAATTCGCGATCTGTATTAATCGCCGAGAAACCGACGAAAAAGAAAACTGACGAACAGTTAAACGAATGAACGTTCGTTAGCTACGACAAACCGACGAACACGTTCGTTAAAACGAACGGATCGGTGAACGTTCACTAATTAACGAAACCCAAAAAAAATAAACCGATCTATTAAAAAAACTAGGGTTTCGGAAAAAAAATAAACCGAACGGTTTTTTTTGAAAAAAAACGGCTCGGCGGCGGCGGCTCGGCTACCTCGTCGGGGCAACTCCGGCGGGGCTCTGGATGGGCTCCGGCGGGGCTCGGGGGGTGTGGCGAGGGGCGGCGGGGCTCGGGGCGACGTCGGGGCGGCGAGACGGGGCTTCGGCGGCGGCGTACGGGCTCCGGGGCGGCGGCGTCTTCGGCGGCGGCGGCGGGGACGGGTGCGGGTCGGGGCGGCGGGGTGAGGAGAGGGACGGGGGGAGTATATAAGAAGGGGGTAGGTTTGCCTTGGGGAAGGGGCGACGGCGGCGGCGTCGTGGCCGTGCGGGAGTCGGGCGGCGGCTCCGTCTCCAGGCGGGAGACGACTCGCGACTGGGCCGCGCGGGGAGCTGGGCCGTCGGCTGGGCTTCGGCCCAGTCGGCGCGCTCGGGATTTTTTTAAAATATTCCGCCGAACAAAAAAAATCGTAGAAAATTAAATAAAAATCCAAAAATGCCAAAACAAATTTTCACCGTCTAATTAAAATAATTAGAACGACGTGAACATTTTCTTGGCCCTAAAAATGCAGTTTTTAAAACGTGCAATTTTTCTAATGCAATTAAAATTGCAATTAAAATCCGAATGAAATCAAATATTTGATTTTAATATTTTTCCTCCAATATTTCAATTATTTTGGAGAAGTCATATTTTCTCCTCTCATTCATTTTAATATGAAATATTTTTCAGAGAGAAAAATAATTAAAACCAAAAATCCTCGTTTTATTATTTGATAAAAATCAAATATGAAAACCGGGAAAAATCCCCAACTCTCTCCGAGGGTCCTTGAGTTGCTTAGGATTTTCGAGGATTTGCCAAAATGCAATAAAATATGCTATGCAATGATGATCTAATGTATAACATTCCAAATTGAAAATTTGGGATGTTACAAACCTACCCCCTTAAGATGAATCTCGCCCTCGAGATTCGGGTTGGCTAGAAAATAGGTGAGAGTGGTTCTTCCGTAGATCTTCCTCTTTCTCCCAGGTGGCTTCATCTTCAGTGTGGTGACTCCACTGAACTTTGCAGAACTTGATAACCTTGCTGCGGGTGACTCGGCTGGCATACTCAAGAATCTTAACTGGTTTCTCCTCATAGGTCAAATCACTTTCCAACTGAATCGCTTCCAGTGGCACTGTATCTCTCAGTGGTATCTCGGCCATATCTGCGTGGCACTTCTTCAACTGGGAAACGTGAAATACATCATGAACTCCTGAAAATCCTTCAGGCAATTCCAGCTTGTAAGCAACTTCTCCCATACGCTCCAAAACTCTGTATGGTCCTACAAAACGTGGCGCTAACTTTCCCTTAACTCCAAAGCGCTTCACTCCTCGAAGTGGTGATACTCGAAGATAGACTCTGTCTCCGATTTCGTGAACTGTCTCCTTACGTTTAGAATCCGCATAACTCTTCTGCCTGGACTGGGCTACCTTGAGCCTATCGCGAATCAACTTCACTTTCTGTTCTGATTCCTTAATCAATTCTGGTCCAAACAACTGGCGGTCTCCAACTTCGTCCCATAACAATGGTGTCCTACACCTCCTTCCGTACAAAGCTTCGAAAGGGGCCATCTTCAAACTGGTTTGATAACTGTTGTTGTAAGAAAACTCTGCATATGGAAAATTGTCGTCCCAACTAGATCCATAATCTAGCGCACAAGCTCTCAGCATATCTTCCAAAATCTGATTGACTCTCTTGGTCTGTCCATCTGTCTGTGGGTGAAAAGCTGTACTGAATTCTAGCCTGGTTCCCAAAGTTTCATGTAACTGATTCCAAAACTTTGAGGTAAACTGGGTTCCTCTATCTGATACAATGGTCCTCGGAACTCCATGCAAACATACGATTCTGGTCATGTATATCTTTGCCAACTTAGCACTGGTGTAAGTGGTCTTCACTAGGATGAAATGAGCTACTTTCGTCAAATGATCGACTACAACCCATATTGAGTCATAGCCTGAATGAGTCCTGGGCAAACCCGTGATAAAATCCATGCCTAGTTTATCCCACTTCCATTCGGGTATCGGCAATGGCTGTAGCAATCCTGCTGGCTTCTGATGCTCTGCCTTCACTCTCTGACATACATCACAAACTGCTACATACTCCGCAATATCCTTCTTCATTCCGGTCCACCAGAAAGTATCCTTCAAATCCAAATACATCTTGGTATTTCCTGGGTGAATCGAATACGGTGAATCATGGACCTCTTGCAAGATCAACTTCCTGATCTCCGGATCATTGGGCACGTAAACGCGGTCCTCAAACCATAAGGTATCGTGCTCATCCTCACGAAATCCCTTGGCTTTTCCTTTGCTCATTCTTTCCTTTATCTCTGCAATCTCCTTGTCTGTCTTCTGAGCTTATCTGATCTTTTCCATCAGGGTAGACTGAATCTCCAATGTTGCTAAATAGCCTCTTGGAACTATCTCCAAACATAGCTCGCGAAAATCCTCGGCTAATAATTTCGGTAACTCTCCGGTCATGAGGGTGTTGACATGGCTCTTGCGGCTCAACGCATCAGCTACTACGTTAGCCTTCCCTGGGTGATAATGCAATCTCATATCATAATCCTTTATGAGTTCCAACCATCTCCTTTGCCTGAGATTCAACTCCTTTTGCGTGAAAATGTACTTCAAACTCTTGTGATCCGTGTACACCTCACAGTGATTTCCGATGAGAAAATGTCTCCATGTCTTCAACGCATGCACTACGGCTGCTAACTCCAGATCATGCGTGGCATAATTCTTCTCATGGGGTTTAAGTTGCCGTGAAGCATATGAAACAACTCTTCCTTCCTGCATAAGCACTGCTCCAAGTCCTCGACGAGAAGCGTCGCAATAAACTTCATAATCCTTGCGTTGGTCTGGCAGAATCAACACTGGTGATGTAACCAAACGTTTCTTCAACTCCTGAAAACTAGCTTCACAATCCTCAGTCCAATTGAACTTGGTGTCCTTCTTCAACAGCTCCGTCATGGGCTTAGCAATCCTCGAGAAATTCTCAATGAATCTCCGGTAGTATCCTGCAAGTCCAAGAAAACTCCGGATCTCTCCAACTGATGTGGGTGATTCCTAGTTTGTCACAGTGTCGACTTTGGCGGGGTCTACTGCTATTCCTTCTCCGGATATAACATGTCCAAGGAATCCAACTTCCTTCAGCCAAAACTCACATTTGCTGAACTTGGCGTATAACTGATGTTCTCTGAGCTTCTCGAGTACCAAACGCAAATGCTCCTTATGCTCCTCTTCGTTCTTTGAGTAGACCAAAATATCATCAATGAACACCACGACGAACTTATCCAAAAACTCCATAAACACTTTGTTCATCAGGTTCATGAAATAGGCAGGTGCGTTAGTCAGACCAAATGACATAATGGTATACTCATACAGCCCATACCTGGTGGTAAAAGCCGTCTTAGGTATATCCTGCTCTCGAATCTTCAACTGATGGTATCCTGATCGTAGATCGATCTTGGAAAATACCTTAGCTCCTTGTAAGCGGTCAAATAAATCATTGATCATCGGCAGTGGGTACTTGTTCTTGATGGTCACTTCGTTCAATCCTCGATAATCAACAACCATCCTCAACGATCCATCTTTCTTCTCCACTAGAAGTACGGGTGATCCCCAAGGTGACGAACTTGGGCGAATATAGCCTTTATCCAGTAACTCCTTAATCTGCTTCTTAATTTCCTCCAAATCTTTTGCGGGCATCTTGTACGGTCTCTTAGATATTGGTCCTGTGCCTGGCAAAAGTTCAATTAGAAACTCAATGTCTCTATCCGGTGGCATGCCTGGCAACTCTTCTGGAAATACGTCAGGGAAATCCTTCACCACTGGTACTTCCTCCTGTACAACTCCTGATAAGGAATTCGCCTGAGTCCTCTTCGGCATATGCTGGGATACATACTTAATCCTTCTTCCTTCTGGGGTGGTAAGCAAAATCGTCTTACTGGCGCACTCAATGTTCCCTCCATACTTTGATAACCAATCCATGCCTAATATCACATCCAATCCTTGCGATTCTAGTACTATTAGGTCCGAGGGAAACACGTAGTTACCAATCCTTAATGGTAACCGATCACACCATAACTAGCCATATACTCCGCTCCTGGCGAGGTTACTAACATGGGTGACCTAATGGCTTGGGTTGACAGTTTATACTTATCCACAAATCCCCTTGATATGTATGAATGCGATGCACCAGTATCAAAAAGAACGAGTGCAGTAAATGACTTAACCAAAAACTTACCTATTACTGCATCTGGCTGAGCTTCTACCTCCTCCACGCTAACGTGGTTCACATGTCCTTTGTTGAAAGGGTTCGGCTTCTTCCCAGAGCTTCCATTTCCATTTCCATTCTGGGCTTCAGGACATTCAGTTGCATAATGTCCAGTCTTCTGGCACTTGAAACAAGTAACGTGACTTAGATCTCTCTTGGCTGGGGTAGATGGGTTATTACGGTTCTGCCCGTTGCTTCCTCCATTCCCATTACCATTCTTGGGGCCATTATGGTTGTGCGAACTACCTCCTCCATGGGTATGCTGAAACTGTCCTCCCGATTTCGGGGTAAAACGTGGCTTCTGCTAAGCTCCAGAATTGTACTTCCCTTGTCCATACTTCCTCTTACGGTTTTCAATCTGCTGCTGCTTCCCTTCAATCATGAGTGCTCTATCTACCAACTCCTGGTAGTTCTTGAAGGTTGCTACCATCAGCTGCATGCTCAGCTCATCATTCAGTCCTTCCAGAAACTTCTCCTGCTTGGCTGCATCTGTAGCAACGTCATCTGGAGCATAACGTGCTAACTTACTAAAGTCCTCCACATACTGGCCTACGGTGCGTCCTCCTTGGCGTAGGTTGCGAAACTCACGCTTCTTCATAGCCATAGCTCCTGCTGAAACATGGGCAGCACGGAAAGCTTCCTGAAATTGGTCCCATGTGACAGTGTCAATAGGGTGTGTGGCTGTGTAATTCTCCCACCATGATGCTGCGGGTCCATCAAGCTGATGTGCGGCAAAACGCACTCTTTCCGCATCTGTGCATCCTGCAGTGGTCATCTCCCTTCCAACTTTGCGGAGCCAATCATCTGCAACAATCGGCTCGGTGCTGCTGGAAAACACCGGCGGATTTAGCCTCAAGAAACGGGCTAAGTGGTCAACAGGTGGTGGTGGTGGGTTGTTGTTGTTGTTGTTGTTGTTGCCTTGGTTCGGTACTAACACTTGCATCAGGGCATTCTGCTGCTGAATCAACTGAGTGATCTCCGGTGGGAAAACAAATCCGGTGTCGCGTCTCGGAGGCATCTGATAGGTTTAGAAAAGATGAGATATAGAATAGAATGAGGTCTAGAGAGGAAACACTACCCATATGCTCATGAGACAAACACAATCAATATCACTCAATCAGTCAAACAAGGCATACAATCGATCTAACTATCGTTACAAAAGTGCTCGGACTATGCTATTTACATGGGGGAATACTACTATTGATATGGTGGTCTACTAGAAATTTTGATCGGTCGAAGACTCCATGATATCTGCTCCAGCTTCATCAACAAAGTCATCTTCACTGGGGTCTGAGTCGGTGTCGTCGATGATGATGTAGTTATCCGGGCAAGCGCAATCGTCATCTTCTCCTCCTGGAGCTGGGTCTCCCATGAATACTTCGATCTTCTGTATCAGGTCGCCGTTCTTTTCCAACAACGTGGCGATCTCCTCCTCATATCCATCGCGCGTAGCCTTGAGTTCTTCCTCCAACTCCGTGATCTTGGTCAATGCCTTGTTCAGTTCTATCATGTCTGCGCACATCTAGTTTTCCTGGCGACGAATGTGTTGGTTTTGCTCCTGGATGAAAGCTGCAATTGATCTATCCTTCTTGGTGTTGATCATCTCCCATTGCTCATCTCGGCGTCCACAAATCTAATAAATAGTATCCTTAAGCTCCTTGCGGTAGACTTCTCCAATGCGTCCCATAGAGATGTGGGCTGCCATGCTCTTCCCTAAACTCCAGGTTGGTGCATCAAAGGAAAACTCTATAGGCTCAGTGACTGGCGTGAACGTCCTTCCTGGAACTTGAACTTGAATCTTCCAGCGCTCCTCTTCTGGTAGTGTGGCGTTGTAGGTTCCGGTGAAGCTTGGTATTCCAATGTTCAGATACTTAGTGACTTCCTTCAAGTGTCGTCCAAAAGGTGTCTCTTCATCCGGTTGCATTAACTTGTTCCTTGCATCCGCCATTCCTAAAAGAGTAGAAAGTGGAGAGGAGTCAGAAATGAGAAGAGAGTAGTGTTCTAGGGTTTAAGCTTAGTGGTCATGTCCTACTGTCAGCGTGTGCTCTGATACCACCTTTGTAGTGAGCAGACATCAAACAGTCTGTGCTGCTGTGCACCAGTGTCATCCCTGGATCAGTAATGCTGACACGCACAGTACAAATGGAGGATTTATAACAGAGTAGCAATCACACACTTATTACAACGAGTATCTCAAAAGAGAATAAGTATGATAAATATGGCTTAAGGCCATCTAAATACGATAACAGCGGAAGACTTGGAAGATAAGTGAGTCCATCAACTCCAACGGCATCACTGAGTATAAGACCACGACCTAAGGCACCTTACTCATCGTCTGAAAAGTCTGCAACATGAAACGTTGCAGCCCGAAACGGGTCAGCACATGGAATATGCTGGCAATGTAACACATAGAGAGTAATGAACAAAATAATGCTATACTACATGCATATATGGCTGGTAGAAGGCTCTATGGTTACAGTTTTGCGAAAAGCCAATTTTTCCCTACTGCAAAGGAATAAATTTTATTTAACTATCATGGTGGTTGTTAAACATTGAGAATGGTTGACAGCATTCTCAATCCCAATTAAGTATCATCATTAACCCAACAAAATTAATTAAAGTAACATGGTGATGAGATTCACATGATAATCCAAGTACTAGATACTCAAGATGTCCATAACCGGGGACACGGCTAACCATGATTAGATTGTACACTCTGCAGAGGTTTGTGCACTTTTCCCCACAAGACTCGATCTCCTCCATTGGGATTATCGCACTTCATGGTGTTTGAGAAACGGATGACCGAGACACAGTCTTTCAGAAGCGTTAACTCTCTACTCTGGGTAGACAGTACCACCTACAATCCCCTACATCTGCTAGTCTACCTCTTCAAGAGCTCACACAACTTAATCAACTATGCTAGAGCCCATAATAGCTTGTGGCTGCACACGGAAGTTTCTAGCAAGAATAATCTCATGATCCCTTTGAACCTGGGTGGCGGTCCTTAGAAAAACAGGCAATCCTGGAATACCCAGGTACCTCAATCCACCCAGATGTGAGTTTTAGTTGCCACCTTAAGTTTAACCATACATTAACAATCTCACATCTGTCATGGATACACTCAAACCCAATCCACGTCTACTAGCATAGCATAGCAATATAAGCAAACATAGAAGTAACTCCCAAGGGTTTCATAATAAAACAGGTAATAGGTACTACATCAACTACTTCCCAATACCCACATGTTATCAATCCTACTCATGTAATGTTTGAGGGTGAAACTAATGCATAAAAACTGGGTATGGAAGGGATATGATCAAAGTGTTACTTGCCTTGCTGATGATCCGTGAAACTTAGAGATTCGAAGTAGCAAGCGGCGCACTCCGGATACTCTATCGCAAACAAACAAGCATACAATAAGCACTCATCAAATACACAGGTAAAACTCAAATAAAAGATCTAACCAGAAAGTTCAACTTAAGAACTCCGGTTTGCAAAAAGAAACAAATCGAATGAAGCAACGAAAATCAAACGGCGAAAGAAACAAGCTTCGTTTACTAATCTGGATCTAGGTCAAATTTTACAGTAGCAAAAACTTGTTTGAGTAGGTTAAACGGAAAGAGAATTTCGAGACGAAACTCTAGGCGCTTGAATCGCCTGATTCCGATAAACGAGCGAAAAGATAAACTAAAACGAAAATCTGATCAGAATTCGTGATCTGGAATAATCGCGGAAAAACCGACGAAAAAGAAAACTGACGAACAGTTAAACGAACGGACGTTCGTTAGCTGCGACAAACCGACGAACACGTTCGTTAAAACGAACGGATCGGTGAACGTTCACTAATTAACGAAACCAAAAAAAGTAAACCGATCTATTAAAAAAAACTAGGGTTTCGAAAAAAAATAAACCGAACGGTTTTTTTAAAAAAACCGGCTCGGCGGCGGCGGCTCGGCTACCTCATCGGGGCAACTCCGACGGGGCTCGGGACGGGCTCCGGCGGGGCTCAGGGGGTGCGGCGAGGGGCGGCGGGGCTCGGGGCGACGTCGGGGCGGCGAGACGGGGCTTGGGCGGCGGCGTACGGACTCCGGGGCGGCGGCGTCTTCGGCGGCGGCGTCGGGCGCTCCTGGCGGCAGGGACAGGTGCGGGTCGGGCGGCGGGGTGAGGAGAGGGACGGGGGGGGGTATATAAGAAGGGGGGGGGTTGCCTTGGGGAAGGGGCGACGGCGGCGGCGTCGTGGCCGTGCGGGAGTCGGGCGGCGGCTCCGTCTCCAGGTGGGAGACGACTCGCGGCTGGGCCGCGCGGGGAGCTGGGCCGTCGGCTGGGCTTCGGCCCAGTCGGCGCGCTCGGGATTTTTTTAAATATTCCGCCGAACAAAAAAATCGTAGAAAATTAAATAAAAATCCAAAAATGCCAAAACAAATTTTCACCGTCTAATTAAAATAATTAGAACGACGTGAACATTTTCTTGGCCCTAAAAATGCAGTTTTTAAAACATGCAATTTTTCTAATGCAATTAAAATCCAAATAAAATCAAATATTTGATTTTAGTATTTTTCCTCCAATATTTCAATTATTTTGGAGAAGTCATATTTTCTCCTCTCATTCATTTTAATATGAAATATTTTTCAGAGAGAAAAATAATTAAAACCAAAAATCCTCGTTTTATTATTTGATAAAAATCAAATATGAAAACCGGGAAAAATCCCCAACTCTCTCCGAGGGTCCTTGAGTTGCTTAGGATTTTTGAGGATTTGCCAAAATGCAATAAAATATGCTATGCAATGATGATCTAATGTATAACATTCCAAATTGAAAATTTGGGATGTTACATGTCAAGAAGGTCAGCTCCTGCACGTCGACGTCGTCGGGTTCCTTGCTGCTTGTCACCTCCATTTCCACCTTGACGGCGTCGGTCGTGCCTTTGGGCTCCCCCGGCGGGCCGTTCGCCCACAGCTTGGCCACGTAGTGCAGTAGTGGGGATGCCCCTGCTCTGATGCAGACGACTGACATGGCGATAGGCGCGAAGATGTCGAGCACGCTGCCGACCAAGAAAAACGCGCGACGGTCCTCCTCCGCGAACAACAAGAGCCGTGGCTCCGACAGTGGCACTTGCAGCTGGAGCACCTTGCCGTACTGGATCCTGTGCACGGGCATGGGATGCGCGATGCTGATGTGGTGGTAGAGCGCCGGCGGCGGGCCTTCGTAGTCGCAGACGGGCACGGGGCATTTGCAGGGCGCGAGCGGACACACGCTCTGGTGATCGGCGAGCTTGTGGTAAGTGACGTAGAGCCCACAGCCTTCGTGCCGGCACTCCACCCTCACCGACGAGAGGACGGAGTCCACTGCCGTGTTCCGCACGTCGAAGCCACCACCACGCTCGCACTTCTGGCACTGCCGCTGGTTCCCGGGGCGCTCGACGCGGCAGTCCGCGCAGGCCAGGTGCCCTCCCTTGCACTGCAAAAATCAATCAAACAACACATCAATCAGGAAACCTGCACCTTGCTCAATCAGCCGAACGGACGAGGTGTATTCGAACCTCATACACTGGAGGCGTCAAGGGGCGGAGGCACAAGGGGCAGTGGAGCACGGTGAGGTCCATCGAGACCTTAGAGAGCTCCATCGTTGTGTCCTGTTCGGTCTGCATGATCTCGCCCTCCTCGTGCACAACCATCTCTCGACTTGGGCCGGGGTATTACAAAGCTTTACCGTCACATATTTTATACTACTTCAAGGTGCATTAAATCAACACATGCAAGTATCAAAAGGAGAGTCACGGCATGCATGCATGCATTGTAATTAATGCATCGGTAAACGCAAATTATTGAAATATATCGAGTGCAGTGCTTTGATGTGTCGCGTCAACTCGTACATCAACGAGAAGTTTGATTATCCTCTCCCTCGCGGACTTAACTGCACTTGCCTTTGGCTGTATGACAGGTTGGCCACACACCTGTCAGGCCCACCTGTCATACACACAAAGGAAGGAGCGTCCCTCCCTCGCCCATGAGCGTGGTGGCTGGCAAGACTAGGAGAAGCTTTCGCTACACGCTCTCCCTCCCGCACGCTGTGGACATGCAGCAGTTCAATCGGTGTCAGATGGCCAGAAGCGTACTGTAGTACTCCTCCAGTGCAGTAGTACTCCATCATTGTTCGACTTCCCGAAGAGGCGAAGAGCCAAGCGCAGCCCGGACGCTCGTGTGGCAGTTTCATGTGTAGAGTAGTCTAGGATAGCGTGTACCGTGCCTGTAAGCTTAAAATCGTTGGGGTTGGCTCCATGCTATGTGGCCGTCTCGAAGTTTTAAAAAAATTTAAAATAGTCTTCTGGCCCTACCTGACACCCTGGTGATTGTAGTTTGCACGCTCATCTGGTCAAGACAGGAATATATATTTTAATTTGTTTTTTTCGAAAGGGGGGGGGGACTCCCCGGCCTCTGCATCAGAACGATGCATACGGCCACATATATTTTAATTTGTGGTGGGTAAATGTTAGAGGTTGCAGCAAATATATTGTACACTACGGGTCTTTCAGCCAAGTTTAGAGGCAAGCATGTGGGGCCAGTGCTATGATGTGTCGCGTCAACTCGTACAACGAGGAGAAGCTTGATTTTACTACACGCCTTCTCCCTCACCCATGCGCGCGGTTGCTCGCAAATGAGGACATGCTTTTGCTTAGTACTCCCTCCATTCCCTTATACAAGGCCACTATCAAAAATACATTTTACATCTATACAAGGCCACTAACAGCAATCGAGGTAAAAGTTAATGATGTTTTCTCGTAGTAGCAACTTGTCTAACACTTGCATGCATGTAGTCATAATGACACTATGCAACTTTCTTCTCATTCCTTCCTTGCATGCATGTGGGCGCATTAATGATCCCGGTTAACAAGAAGAAAAGTTGAATTACAAAGCGGTTATTAAATTTTACCTTGGTACCTGTAATCTGAGTTTGTGGCCTTGTATAAGGGAATGGAGGGAGTAGTACTTCTACAACAAGCTATCCGTCCCGCTCGCGGTGGACGGACATGCAGCAGTGGATTCGACACTGTAGAAACAGTAGTAGTAACATCATTATTCGTCTTCTCGAAGAGGCGAAGAGCCAACCGCAAACCGAATGTTGCAGTTGCGAACATTGGAGCACGCATATAGCCAGGCTCTTGCATGAGACAAAATTGCTTTGTCTACCCACTATTGTACTAGTACGTACAACTACTTGCTAGTATAGCCCTGTAAACCAGAAAGGAGTATTTGCCCTTCTAGAGATTTCAACAAGTGACTAGACTACACCGAGACGGAGTACATATGGAGCAAAATGAGTGAATCTGCACCGTAAATAAATACGTACTAGTTCTATCGTTTTCCTCTCCGAGGTGCACAATATTGAGTATACTGACTAGTCTCTTTTTGACACGCATTTACGTTTTTTACACAGTACAGACGCAAGCGCTCATATACACGCGCATACACTCACCCCTATGAACGCACACACGCACGACACTATCATCTTGAAATTTATGAAGTCACAATAGGCACCTCGTCGTCGACGGGTCCATAGGTGCTTGAATGCCAAGGAGGGAGAGGGTAGCGGTTCCCGAGACGTTGAACGGTCAATGATGCATCCTCAATTACATGCAGAGGGAATTAATTGGAGAAGCAGAATAGAGCCAGCACGATGTGAATGCAACAGAGTTTGGACTCTCATATAATAAAGGCGCCCCACCACTCCAATCCATCTACTCCCAAGTCTCTACGCAACACTGCTCACTCCAATCCAAGACCAAGTGACCAGAAGCCACAAGCACCTATGGAGGCGATGGACGCGAGCGGTAGTCGGCTGTGCCAAATCATCCAAGGCGCCGGCCTGCGGCCCCGCACTACGCAGCATTTCCAGACGGTGGTGGCGACCGCAGGCATCGTAGCCCTCGCCGATGCCGGCTTCGCCTCTTGCATGGACGACATGATGGTCAACTCCATCCACAAGTTCACCGCCGTCAAGAAGCGCGCGGACGACCTTGCCGTACTGCTCCAGCCCGCGCGCCCAGGCTCCTCATTGCCTGCCACCCTCATCGGCCTCCATGGTGACAAACTCTTTCAAGCCCTAGTGGCCCTGCAGGTGCCGGAGGTCGCGACGAAGAATGTGCACCTCGAGGCCGCGCTCGCCGCGCAGCGCCTCGCCATGCAAGAAACCGTCGACCTGCACATCCACGTCTACGAGGAAATCGTCTACATAGGCCACTACAAGGCAAGCGAGGACAGAAAGACGTTGGCCTTCTTCCAGCGGCTGGAATCTTTGGACGCCATTGTTCAGAAGCACGTCGACCTAGCCACGAAAGCCGTTGCTACTTAGGCGCCGTTCGGTGGGCCGGTGCCCTGAGTCGAGGAGGTGGATGTCGTCGATGGATGCATCTCTTCTTGCCTCCTGTAACCAGCACTGCATCGCCTCGTGGCCTTAATGTTTTATTAGTATAGTACTCCCTCCGTTCCCAAATATAAGTCTTTCTAAAGATTCCAGCAAGTGACTACTACATACGGAGCAAAATGAGTGAATCTACACTCTAAACTATGTCTACATACATCTGTATGCTGTATTCCATTTGAAATAGTATCTAAAAAGGCTTATATTTATGAACGGAGGGAGTATATGGCATTTTTATTCCAGTCGTAACATTTTCACTATGAGGTGGGGCCGCAGTTGAGCAAACCCACCCCGCCCACCGGGCGTCGGCCGAGTTTAGAATTAGAAGAGAGAAACGAGGGAGGAGAACTAGCTGTAGCACGGACGCTGTTGTCAGATGGGACTCGTGTTTATAGAATAGGAGTACTGAGCACTCGTGCCTCTTTTTTTTGAGGGAAAAATTAGTCGTATGTCTAGTACCACTAGTTGGGTGCGTGCGACCTATAGCTGTCATCACTTTAGGTCTCCTTTTCGAACCGCGGCTACGCTTCATAGTACATATTATTTCATGCATTTATCCTCCTATATGTACTCCTAGGCTATTTCCACGTGCTCCCATTCGCCGACATGTGGGACATAGAGCATCTGGGTCGTAGTGCATGCACGACTCGGAGCATATGCCGGGGTACTTTACATTTCAGACCTCACGAATTACATGCAAACCCCCCGCAGAAGAATAAATAAATGAATGAATTACTACATGAAACCGGATTATTTTTGTGGAAACCGGAGCACGTTCATTAAATTTTGGACATAACACGTTTATAAAAAATGACCAGACCGAAACCAGTCTAAGGGCCTCTTTGATTTTTCCCGCAAAAAAGGGCCTCTTTGATTCGCAGGATACTGAAAACACAGGAATGGGGAAAGTATGATGGCGATGAACCGAGACGAGGAGAACTCTAACTCAGTTAGAGGTTAGAGTTAGATTCTAACCCTGAACTAACTCTAAACCAAAGAGGTGTATGGATGGCAGGGTTAGATTGACAATAAATGCTCTATCTCAATCATTTGACTACTTTCGACCCTATTTCCTGCCGGATTTGGAGGGTGCTTGGATACGTTTTAGTTCCATGACTAAAAGTAGTGGGACTAAAACTTGCTAGCCTCACCCATGCTTGGATCCAAATACTAAAGAGACTAAAATGAAGTTAATGAGCATTTATTATCCTCCAAACCCTCCAATCCAGAACTCGCCTATGTTAAAGGAGAGGAGTTAAATGAGGAGAGAGAGGACTAATCCACATTTTAGTAGGGGTACCCCTGACTAAAAATTTTTAGTCTCAAGACTAGTTTTAGCCCCTCTTTAGTCAGGGGTGCTTGGAACTTTAGCCTCTTAAAGAGACTATTTTGAGTCAGACTAAAATAAGTCCCTTGGAACCAAGCACCCTCTTGGTGTGGCCGGCTCTTCTGTGGCCTCCTCCCGCTCACAATTGACATAAACGAACCATCTATACAAATCAAGCATGCAAAACATGATAATTTTTACTTTGTCCATACAAATGAGATATCCCACTTAAACATACAAGTCGTCAATCAAGCTTCACAAAATAAAAAAACACTTCATGAAACAAAGAATGAGCTAACTCATCACGGAAGTCATTCACGATAGGGAGGGAGCCCGGAGCCCCTCACGCACCGAGGGAGGAGCTCGCCATCGTTGCTCTGGAGGAAGGCTCTGTAGAGCCCAAGCCCCGGGAACCCCCCCGACGCCGGCCCTTGCGAGTTGAGGTCGACACCGGCATGGGTAGCAGGGCCGCTTGCCGCCGACTGGGAACTTAATCTTTGGGCCTCTAGAAATAATGCAAGCCTGTAACTAAAGTACCTAGAAAGGTGAACTGAATCTTTGGGCCTCTAGAAATAATGCAAGCCTGAAACTGAAATACCTAGAAAGGTGATCTGAATCTTTGGGCCTCTAGAAATAATGCAAGCCTGAAAGTGAAATACCTAGAAAGGTGAACTGAATCTTTGGGCCTCTAGAAATAATGCAAGCCTGAAACTGAAATACCTAGAAAGGTGAACTGAATCTTTGGGCCTCTAGAAATAATGCAAGCCTGAAATTGAAATACCTAGAAAGGTGAACTGAATCTTTGGGCCTCTAGAAATAATGCAAGCCTGAAATTGAAATACCTAGAAAGGTGACCTGAATCTTTGGGCCTCTAGAAAGATTTATTACCTCCTCAAGCAGCATCAAACAATTCCATGCGTGCACCACAAATCTATACCAAGTTTGATCAGGATCTACTTTTCCAATCAGAATTAGCGCTAGAGCAAGCAAGATCAATGATATGGCCGTGAGACAGAGAAGGAACGAACAAACTCACCCCTCTCGCGACCTCCCTGGTAGATGCACCGCCGCCGCGCACGACAGAGGGAGAAAAACGACTGGTGAAGGGGGAGCGGGGCGACCTTCGAAGGCCGGAGGGAGAGGGCGACCGGAGTAGGGCGGCGGAGGCCGGAAGGAGAGGGCGGCCGGAGGAGAGAGAGGGCGAGCGGCCCTATGGGGAACAGAGAGGAGTCGTGCGAGAGGTGGGGGGAGCGATCTGGTGCTGGCAGGGGAGATTTTTTTAGTTCTCTTTTAGTGGGCCCGAGGATATCTAACCCAATTAGAACCTCTCCACCGGGCTAGTTTTTTTAGCTGGGTTAGGGCAAACTAGCTCAAACTAACCCCTCTTGTTTCGATAATTTGAGGCTATTTCAACCCAAACTAGCTCTAACTCAGGGATCCAAACAAAGAGGAGTGTTACTATACATGCTACAGTGTGGACCGTAGCACATTGTTTTTATTGCCATATCACCACATTGTTTTCTACTGCTGGTTCACTGGGCTACCGTGGTTCACACTGCTGGTTCACTGGGCTGCCGTGGTTCGCACTCCTCCGACCTGAGTAGTACTCCCTCCGTTCCTAAATATAAGTCTTAGTAGATATTTCACCGTGGACCACATACGGATGTATATAGATGCATTTTATGTGTAGATTCACTCATTTTTCTCCGTATGTGGTCCATAGTGAAATCTCTCCAAAGACTTATATTTAGGAAGGAGGGAGTAGTATAGTACTAGTATATACCGCATCATTCTTTGCTCCTTCTTACTACTCCGACATGTGGGAGAGCCAGCATCCGGGTCGACGTGTCATGCACCAGATTAGAGCGCGGAACGGAAGGGGGGCATCACCCCGGTTGGAGCACCAGTAATTCATGACTATAGTGAGTGGTCATATCACAAGTCTTTCTAGCAGTAACGCGCCGTCAAATCGCACAGCCCCACTCGGTCACCCTCCTCGCCTCTCTGTCAAACCGCCTACCCAAAAACTGCCGCGCGTACTGCCTGGGAAAAGCCCCGCCCTCAACTTTTAACTACGCGAAAATAGTTCGAGCTTGTTCGTTCTATATAAATACAATACTTACTGTATGTTTATTCACCCGTGGGGTTGTTCAATGAATGGAGGGGCGGGGAGCACAAGTGAACAATACTGTAGTCCTACTAGTAGTAAGTAGGAGTCGTACAGTAGTCACCTTAAATAGAGAGTTTCTTTTCTTTAATGCCACGTACACAAATTGAAACGCTTGTTGTGGAGAGAAAAAAGATAATCACTCCACTATATATGGACGCAGGGGCCTGAGCGCTTGCTTTACTAGGGTTGCTCTCTTCATTCTCTCATCCTCTCCAGATATAAACAAGATAGCGGTAGCGACATTTTCTCTCTGCTCACCGCTGGTCACAGATCCGGCCGGATCCCTTCGGCCGGTGTGTAGAGGACTAAAAGGTGCATCGTTCACGCGCTCATCGCCGCCGAGGTAGGAAACCCACAGCTGCCGGAGTTGCCCGATCCTCTGCCGTGCCGTTCTCTTCGACACAGCACCGGCTTGGGAGGTCCTCCGACCCTTCTTCCTCCCTGCCGTATTTTCCGCAGATCCGACCTGCCGCTGTCGACATCCCGGCGACCCTCAGGTATAAGTTCTTCGAAAGCGGCCTTGCTCTACTGCCCCAGCTCCCCACGTGTCTGCATGTGCATCTTTTTCTACTCCCATCAGCTCTTCCAAAGCCACCTAAATTTTTAGTATTATTAGAGGTAAAGCTACTTCATGCATTCGAATCTAGGGCTTTGTTCAAACAACGAAAAAGGGGGGAAAGTTGTAGCATGAATCTAGGACTTGATTCAAAGAGGAAATAATATGGTGAAAGTAGTAGAGACCGGATACCCAACCGGTCTCTTGGTTGAAAAGGGAAATAATGGGAAAATGCAGTACAAACTGGATAAGGAACATATCTATTATTGGTTGAAAAAAGGATAGAAAGTGGCGGCTGGTGGACAAGTCAACAGAGTATGTCCAGGATTAGATTTGCTGCCATCACATAGTAAAAGGTCTCCAGGATTAGATTTGCTGCCCTCACATAGTAAAAGGTCTCAGGATTAGATTTGCTGCCCTCACATAGTAAAAGGTCTCAGGATTAGATTTGCTGTCCTCACATAGTAAAAGGTCTCCAGGATTAGATTTGCTGCCCTCACATAGTAAAAGGTCTCCAGGATTAGATTTGCTGCCCTCACATAGTAAAAGGTCTCCAGGATTAGATTTGCTGCCCTCACATAGTACAAGGTCTCCAGGATTAGGTTTGCTGCCCTCACATAGCATGAACAAACTCGGTATCACCACTTTATGCCTCCTTGTAGGTACATTGTGCTGATGCGTCCACTGTCGCATGTCCTTATACCAACCTTTTGCTGTTGTTAATGTAAGGGCGCATGTAAATGAAGCGATCACACTGTTACCTTAGGGACATGTCTAACCAGTGTTATTGTTAATCTAATGCCTCCAGTGATAAGATGCAATTAAACTGTGTTACAAATGGCACTCCTGCTGTTTTCCCCAGTATGATAAGTAAGTTGCTCCTTTACGCTGCTGAGTGTCCTGGTGTCCCCACGGTCCCATGCCCTTAAACCAACTCTTTAGCTGCTGTTGATTTACTGTGTCTGGTAAACAAGCAATGCCACCATTAAAGTAATCCCATATTTGAGGAATCTCATTGTTGATCGTAATGCTTCTGGTAACATGTAGCATTGCTGACGTTTTAAAATTTCTACTGTCCTTGCGTGATTGCCATGAACATAATTAAGATGCTTCTTTTCATTTTGTATATGTTTCGTATATTCTTATTGACCAGCAACTGTTTACTTTCTATTTTCTTGTGCAGATAGGGATATCCATTTCACCTTGTAACTATTGCAACCTTTTGGTGAACTGCACAAAACACTTTTTTTTGGAATGAGTGTCTTGTGCAGTTCAACTAAAATGTCACGTGGGCAACATCTCTCAATTTTGGTGGAACTGCACAAAATGGTGATTGGAGTTTCCAAAATCTCCGTCAAGTTCTGCTGGTAATCTCGTGCAACATTTTATTAGCCTTTGCAAGATGGAGCCGTCACTGTCACCACAATGGCACTTTATTTTAGTGGAACTGCACAAAAGGATAAGAAAATTATAGTTGCACCTTATATGAGCCGGACAGCCAACCTTAATGTTCCTCAATTTTAGTGCAACTACTAAAGAAGAACCTGCCAGCTCACAAGAGCAAGTACTTCTTGCTAGCTGAATGATGCAATCTTTGCTTCATTTCAGGTGAACTGCAGAAAAAGGCGCATGAATTGAATCATGGAACTCCAGGCAGACCTCATCCAAGTAGAGATGGAGGTTGAGTTCAAGGAGGCCGCTATTAAAGCGAAATCATGCTCTCCTGTCTCCTTGTTTGTGTTGTGCAAACATGCTGTGCAAACAGGAATACTCAACTACAGATGTTGTGACGGTCAAGAGCATTCGCCAAGTTCTTCGATTGTATGACATGGCTAGCCAAGATGGATTTAATCCCGATATTCACTTTATCAAAAGGCTCTAATGGGTTGGTTCTGAATCTTGCAAGCTGGGAATCAGTGAGATGTGTAGGCATCTTTGTTGTACTTATTATTTGAATCTTATTTGTTGGTTCTGAATCTTGCAAGCTGGGAATCAATGAGATGTGTAGGCATCTTTGTTGTACTTATTATTTGGATCTTATTTGTTGGTTCTGAATCTTGCAAGCTGGGAATCAATGAGATGTGTAGGCATGTTTGTTGTACTTATTATTTGGATCTTATTTGTTGGTTCTGAATCTTGCAAGCTGGGAAACACGGCATGATGATGGAGAGGACAACAACCATAACAAACAGTTCAAACTTGGTAGTATTATCTTTGTGAAAGTGCGACAAATGTGCTGATCGTGTGCGTCCTGAGAATAATAATTCTAATTGTTGTGCATGTTGATCCTGTGGCACAGATAGAACGAGCGAATGCATTGCTTGTTTTTAGTATAAATTTCTATTAAAGCTAATTAAATTTAAGTAAAGTGACCACTAACTCCTGTTATTACAGTACCAATACAGACCCGCTCGTGAACCGACGTGTGGCCGAGGGTGCATCTTCTGCCGGGCGTGCAGCGGACGAGGGAGGGGTAGTAACTGTTGTCGCCTGTACACACTCAGCTTACTGTTGAATCCAGTTCCCCAAGAGCTGAAAAATGAACTGCCGCCGCCGCCTACACACTCGTTCACTCGAAGAGACTCCAATGGCGATCTGAGGGGTGAGCCTGCTGGATATGGACTTCAGCAAGGAGTTCCCCTTTGAGTTCGCCGTTCAGTCCTATGGCTGCACCAAGTTGAATGTGATGTACACCAACGATATGGACTCGGTGAAGCTCTGCCTCGCCTCAGTCCTATGGCTGCACCAGGTTCTGGAGCATTCGCCCGTTTCATCGGCAGCGCCGACTGCACCTTCGCTACGGTGGAGAGAAGTAAGAACGCGACGATTCGGCCATCTGGTGCAACAAGCTTGTCGACATCCAGAAGCAATACAAGATCATCAGCAACGGGCAGGAGAAGGACTCCATGGTTGACCTCGCTGAGACCATCATCGACCCCTGATACGCCAACATGAATGAAGACGACCTGAACACGTGGGAGGTACCTCTGAATCTAGCCTACATAACCTACGTGGCCAAGGACGCATACGCATGCTACGACATGTACATTTAGATCTTGGACATGAGGGTGTGTCTGCTTCCCATAACAGACGAGTACACGGACAGCCGCAGCGTCATGAGCAAGCGTGCCAGGAAGGTCTAGATGTTGTACTTTATCTGTTTATAAGCACCTTTATCATCTGAGTGTTTCATGCGTTAGCCTATGTGTCGTAATTATCTGTTTTGTCCGAAATATTTCTTTTAAGAACCCATTAACCTGATTGCTTTTTTAGTGGCTATTTTCTTATGTATGTAAACTAGTTCACTTGTCCGTAAAAAAAACTAGTTCACTCGGCTGCCGTGCTTTGAATCTCCTTCCTCCCAACATATTCCCCACCTCAGGTGGACCCAGCAGGTCTCTGAATTTTCTCCCACTTTCTTTTTCGATGTAAACTGAGTTTTCTCCCAGTACTTTCCCCTAGAACCAACTCAACTGTCCCACGTCTAGCCTAAAAAATAATAATACCCCACGTACTATTAACTCATCAAATTAAAATGATATTTTATTTCGTAAGTTGAAAGTTCTTACAAAATAATAATAATAATTGTTTATATATAACTTGGCAAGTTAACTCCTAGTGATTGCGTACATAAGCTTGCAAAGATTTTACTGGCGTGCAATCATGTGTTTATGTTTTTATAACATTTCTCCGTCTAGTCCAACATGATATTTTCACCCAGCCTAGCAAGTCCGTGGATTTTGAGAAAAATGCAAATGGGATTTAAACAGGCTTCATAGATGCTACATCATTATTTCACCCAGCCCACCAAATGGACTAAAAAACAAATGGACTGGCTGACATGTGGGCCAGTAGGTCGAAGCCTAAGAAGGCGTTGGATTTACATCCAACAGCCGGCATTCTTCTTCAATCTCTCGTCTTCTTCCCCCAGCGCTGCCGGAACCGCCTGCTCCAGCCTTCGGCGTCCAGCGGCGTTGCTTTGCGCTCCTTAGCGAAACGCTACCCCGCCGACGGCCAGGCCATCCCTCCACTCCGCACCTCCTGTTATTCTCTGCCGAGTGTAGGCCCACCCCGCACCCGAACCAGTCAAGTTTCCCACTCCTCTCCGTCTACGACTCCAATGCCGCATCTTCCCCATCTCCGGGTCATTCCAGTCTGGGGCCTCGCCGTCGTCCACCGCCTCGGTGCGCTTGGCGCGGCGTGGTCAACATACGAGAGTCATCGGAAGAGGACTGTACGTGGAGAGTCTGACGGCTGGGACCCACGAGGTCCATGGTCGCATGCAAGGAAAGTTCCTCCTTATTACGCACTGTACGTGGGAAGGGCTTCTGTATTTCATGAAAAAAACGTTCCCCCCGCTGACAGGTCGGACCCACCAGCTATATCTTCGCACGTAAGGAAGTGCCTCCTTATTACACACCAAAAA
This sequence comes from Aegilops tauschii subsp. strangulata, assembly GCF_002575655.3. Taxonomy (NCBI): domain Eukaryota; kingdom Viridiplantae; phylum Streptophyta; class Magnoliopsida; order Poales; family Poaceae; genus Aegilops; species Aegilops tauschii. Next base: position 113,660,180 of record NC_053039.3, on the reverse strand, counting down.
ATGAATACCCCCTGCTAGCTGGGACCCACCATAGTGGGTGGCATACTTGTGGGCCTACTAAGTCGACGAGGACGGAGGGCTTTGTCAACTTAGTCAATATGAACGATTCTAGCTCCAATGACCGTACGATGTCCATCCAATGGCCATAGTGCTTCTTCAACCTCTGGTCTTCTTGCTCCAGCCGCCCAAAGCAGCGCCGGTCATGCCGCGTGCTCCTGCCTCTCGTGGCCGGTTGTGATGCCGCGGAGGCCTCACCGCCCCTACTACTCCCACCGCTGGCCCAAGGTATCCCTCTACTCACCCACGCCCCCTGTTATTCTGCGGCGACGGCAGCCTCACGCCGCAGCTGAACCAGTGAACCCTCGTACTCCTCTCCGCGTGGGCATCCACTGCCGCGTCTTCCCCGGCTCTGCGTCGTCCCCTTCCTAGGCCTCGCCGTCATCCACCGCCTTGGTGCTCTCGGCGCGGCGTGGTCAATGTGGTCAACAACCGACTTCCATTGGAAGAGTACTGTACGTGGAGAGGCTGACAGCTGGGTCCACGGCCACAGCCCAATTTTTTGTCATTTGCCAAGTAAGTCGCTTTGTCAGGCCTATTGGGCTGCAAATCTTTCAAGACGAGGAGAGCTTCATTCGGCTGGCCGAGAAAATGGCCTATCAGTAATGAGAAATGGGCTGTACATTTTTAAAACACATCAAACAAGCAATTAGTTTCAAATATCTTTTTTTCATTTCGAGATTTTAAATTACATTAATTTTTATGCGTGGAGAATTTGTTGGATTTTATATTGATATACATTTATTTTTAAAATCAGTTTGAATGTGAGTCGAAATTTCGGGATTAAAAACAGTTCGGACCGCACCGAAATATGCAAAATTTGGTATAATTTTTTAACCGTGGCCACAATATGGGCTGTAATGCTAACAAAAAGAATATGGGCTCCAAAAAAACCTTAAGAATTAGCAAATGGGCTGTAAATTATTAGAAATAATGGCAGATGGGCTGTATGCTGTTTTCCACAGATTTGAGGCCTTCCTAAAAAAAGGTTGACGCACAAGCAGTGACTGTTGGATGTCCATCGAACGGCCGTCGTGCTTCTTCAATCTCTGCTCTTCCTGCTCCAGCCGCTCAAACAAGCGCCGGCGGGACTGCCTGCTCCCTCCTCCCCGCGGCCGGCTGTGCTGCCGCGCAGGCCTCACCGCCCCACCGTACTCCCATCGCTGGCCTAGCCATCCCTCTACTCACCCACACCTGCTGTTATTCTCCGGCGACGGCAGACGAACCAGTAAACCCTCGTACAGTCGTACTCCCCTCCGCGTGGGAAACAACTGCCTAGTATTCCCTGCCTCCGTGTCGTTCCCTTCCTAGGCCTCGCCGTTGTCCACCGCCCTAGTGCTCTCGGCGCGGCCTGGTCAACGTGGTCAACGACCGACATGCATCTGAAGTGGACTATACGTGGAGAGGCCGACAGCTGGGTCCACGGCCGCACGCAAGGAAATGCCTCCTTATTACGCGCAAAATAATGATTCCTCCACCTGACATCAGGGACCCATCGAAAGGGCCTCTGTATTTCGCGAAAAAAATGTTACCGCCGCTGACAGCGCGGACCCACCAGCTATATCTTCGCACGCAAGGAAGTGCCTCCTTATTACGCACAAAAAAACTGAATACTCCCCCTGTTAGCTGGGACCCAGTATAGTGGCAGGCTGACTTGTGGGCCTACTAAGTTGACGGGGACGGAGGGCTTTGCCAACTTAGTCAATATTCACGATTCTAGCTCCAGTGACCGTACGATGTCCATCCAACGGCCGTAGTGCTTCTTCAACCTCTGGTTCTTGCTCCAGCCGCCCAAACCAGCGCCGGTCATGCCTCGTGCTCCTGCCTCCCGTGGCCGGCTGCGATGCGGCGGAGGCCTCACTGCCCCCTACTACTCCCACCGCTGGCCAGGCCATCCCTCTACTCACCCACACCCCCTGTTATTCTGCGGCGACGGCAGCCTCACACCGCACTGAACTAGTGAACCCTCGTACTCCTCTACGCGTGGGCATCCACTGCCGCGTCTTCCCCGGCTCCGCGTCGTCCCCTTCCTAGGCCTCGCCGTCGTCCACCGCCCTGGTGCTCTCGGCGCGGCGTGGTCAACGTGGTCAAGGAACGGCTTCCATCGGACGTGCACTGTACGTGGAGAGGCTGACAGCTGGGTCCACGGCCGCAGCAAGGAAGTGCCTCCTTATTACGTGCAAAATAATTATTCCTCCACCTGACAGCGGGGACCCACCGGACGGGCCACCGTATTTCGCAAAAAAAACTTTGCCCCTGACTGCTGGGACCCACCAGCTACATCTTCGCACGCAAGGAAGTGCGTCCGGGCAAAAAAAAAACGATTTGCCCCCTGACTGCTGGGACCCACCAGCTACATCTTCGCAGGCAAGGAAGTGCGTGACAGTCGGGACCCACCTGGTCGAAGCGTACGTAGCGTTGTCATTCTGGTCGCGAACATGCACGTACATATATACTGGTGGATGTAGAGGCGCGCACGTGTCGTAGTAGAGGCGCGTACGTGTCGTAGTAGAGGCGCGCACGTAGCATGTACACGTACGTACAACGGCCAGGGTGCAAGAAAGAAAATACGGCCACGTATGTGTACATACGGGCGGGGTATCGAACGCCTACTCGCGCATACGTACGGCCAGGGCTCGTGTACATGGCTGGGTCGGAACGGAGAAAGTCGTGTTCATCGGGAGGCAATGGAACGCGTGGGAGCCAACCGGCTAGGTCGGACCGGAATGCGTGGTCGTGTTCATCGGGAGGGCTTGGACGGAACAGGCGATGGAAACGGGGCCTGGCGTACCGCACAACGGAGGAAACGGACCTCCTACGTTCAAAACGGGGTCCTGTTGATCGGGAGGGGTGTGGCGTACCGCAAAATGGAGGAAACGGACCTCCTACGGTCCAAACGGGGGTCCTGTTGATCGGGAGGGGTGTGGCGTACCGCAAAACGGACGAAACGGACCTCCTACGGTCGAAACAGGGGTCCTGTTGATCGGGAGGGGTGTGGCGTACCGCAAAACGGACGAAACGGACCTCCTACGGTCGAAACGGGGGTCCTGTTGATCGGGAGGGGTGTGGCATACCGCAAAACGGACGAAACGGACCTCCTACGGTCGAAACGGGGGTCCTGTTCATCGGGAGGGGTGTGGCGTACCGCAAAACGGGACTCCACGGGATACTGTTCATCTCCACCGTCGACCTCCTCCAGCCTCCACGGGCTCCTGTTCATCCAGCCTCCACCGCGCACTACTCCACCGGCTACTGTTCAACCACCCCTCCACGAGCGCCCCTCCACCGTCTACTGTTCACCTAGCCCTCCACACCACGGGGTCCTATTCAACCACCCCTCCACGGGCACCCCTCCACCGTCTACTGTTCATCCAGCCCTCCACCACACCACGGGGTCCTGTTCATCCAGAGGCAACGCCACCGCTCACTGTTCATCCAAACCCCCCGCAACGCTCACTGTTCATCCCAGAGGCAGCATTGATCGGCTTCAGTTAGCAGCAGTAGCGAAGGAATCGCTCGATCGGGTTCAGTTAATAGCCATCGATCGATCGCTCGAGTTCAGTAACGCGTAGCCTGCAGTGCAATCGCTCGGGTTCAGTTAGAGCCCAACGCCTCGCTCGGGTTCAGTTAGAGCCAACGCCTCACACACACGCGCGTACGTGTACGAGAGAAACGCGAATCGCTCGGCCCCGACCTCCCACCGTAACCGGGAACTCGCCGAAATTTTCCTCGCCCTCGCTTCTACCACAGTTTTTTCCGTCATGGACGGCCCAAAGAATGTCATGCAGCTGCGGCTCCGGCCCGCCCAGGACGAAAAGCCCATTTTCTGTCATGATTTTTTGTCATAGAAGTAGGAGCCCACCACATCTATGATGATACCGGGTTTTGTCACAATTATCGTCATAGAAGTGTCATATGTATGACAGAAAAAAAATTCGCTCGGCCCAAAATGTCACGGATGTGTCTTTTTTTTGTAGTGCTAGTTGTCTCCCTTCGAATTTGGTCATTGTGGGATCCCTTCCCGCCTTCATTTTGTTGGAAGAGGACCACGGCCACTATAAATATAGCCAAGCCACCACCATAGAAAGGGATCGGATCATTGAGACCATCCTCTCCCTCACCATCTCAAGAACACACCTCCTGAGGTTGTTCTTCCACTGTACTAGTTCATCCTCAGCCCACCTTGAGGCCAATCCACCACAAAGTAGGAGTAGGGTTTTTACACCGCAAGGTGGCCCGAACCTGGGTAAACTGCTGTGTCCCATTTCCTTCCTGTTCATGGAGCTAGGCTGTGAGATCGGCTAGTAGGAAGGCTGGGGAGGTTGAGTTCTTCGCACACACCCCAGAGTTCGAATCTATCCAGGGTTTCCGGAGCCCGGAATCCGACATTTGGCACGCCAGGTAGGGGTGCATCGTAGCCTCTCTTCCTCCAGTCGATTCGCCATTGTTTCGCCATCTCCATGGCTAATGCCCGTCGAGTTCATGCTGAGCGCCGGGGCGCCCTCGCCGCCTGCGTCACCCAGACGGCGCCTGCAGGCGACGATGCTCCCCGTCATTCTCCATCGCCTGCAGCCAACGCTGCCACCGGCCCCGCGGACCACGAGCAGTAGGCTTCGTCGATGCAGCCCTATGTGCGATGTGATGGGCGCACCACCACTCCGTCGCTGACTCCGGCGGCTGCTTCATCTTCTCATGCTCGTCGCGGCCCGACGAACGCGCAGGCTGCGTTGCTCATGGTGCGCGAGCTCCTGCGCTACCGCCTGACCAATGACCTCTACGAGGGCTGGCTGGACCGCATCGCCGAGCTCGTCAGTGCCGCGGGAGAGGTCCCTGCACCGTCCCGCTCGCTGCCTCCCCGCCACCCCTTCCGGGCGATGTGGCCCACGGTGCACCTCCTCCGCCTCCCAGGCAAGACATCATCCCCGAGCCGAGGCGTGAGGCTCCATGGCGCGACCCGCCGTGCAGGGCGCCGACGCGCGACGAGGAAAGCTGCCAGGTGGTGCAGCGTCCACAAGGAGAGGCGTGTGTGCTCCCAGCACCGCCACGCCAAGACCTCGTGGCGCCCGAAGCGGTGGTGCGCGAGCACCAAGATCAGGTTACACCTCCACGGCGGGACCCGGTGAGTGCGGCAGGCTGCCACGCGTTCACCCCGGAGCCGCGCCGCATCATCTGGCCAGGAAAGTTCAAGCCAGACCTGCCTCCACGCTACGACGACACCCTCGACCCTGCTGAGTTCCTGCAGCTCTACGAGCTGAGCATCGAGGCGGCCAACGGCGACAAGAAGGTCATGGCGAACTGGTTTCCCATGTCCCTCAAGGATGGCGCGCGCTCGTGACTCCTGAACCTCCCGGTGGGATCGATTTCTTCCTGGGATGAGATGCGGGAGCGCTTCATCGCCAACTTCCAGGGCACTCACGACCGCCCGCCGGCTGCGGGTGACCTGCGGCGCATCAAGCAGCAGCCTGGGAGACCTTGCACAAATACATCCAACGCTTCAACAACGTTCGCCTCAAGATCCCCAAGGTGTCAGATGAGGCCATCATCTCGACGTTCATCGATGGCGTCTGCGAGGTCAAGATGAAGGAGGAGCTCGCCATACACAAGGACCTGCGTACGGCTCTAGAGATGTTCAACATGGCAACCAAGTGTGCGAGACCCGAGGAAGGTCACCTCTCTCTCCTGGAGCTTCCGCAGGTTGACACAGAAGACAAGAAAGCCACGGTCAAGGATGTGAAGTGCAAGGGGCCAGTTGTGCTCGCAGCCGAACTAGAGATGAAGTGCGGCACCGACCACCCGGAGTCATCCAAGGGCAGCCGCCCGTTCTGCGTATTCCACAATGTGCACAGCCACAACACCAATGACAGCCAAGAGCTCAGGGCCATCCGCGATGGGCGCATTGTTCGCCGCCCCGAGCGCAACGACCGAGGCTACGACCGTGGAGGAGGCCGAGGCGGAGGATGCTGGGACAACCGTGATACGTCTCCAACGTATCTATAATTTTTGATTGTTCCATGCTATTATATTATCTGTTTTGGATGTTTAATGGGCTTTATTATACACTTTTATATTATTTTTGGGACTAACCTATTAAACGAAGGCCCAGTGCAAATTGTTGTTTTTTTTGCCAATTTCAGTGTTTCGTAGAAAAGGAATATCAAACGGAGTCCAAATGGAATGAAACCATCGGGAGAGTGATTTTTGGAACAAATGTGATCCAGAGGACTTGGAGTGGACGTCAAGAAAGAAGAAAGGAGGCCACGAGGCAGGGAGGCGCGCCTGCCCCCTCGCCGCGCCCCCACCCTCGTGGGCCCCTCGCAGCTCCAACGACCTACTTCTTCCTCCTATATATATCCGTATACCCCGAAAACATCCAGGAGCACCATGAAACCCTATTTCCACCGCCGCAACCTTCTGTACCCGTGAGATCCCATCTTGGGGCCTTTTCCAGTGCTCCGCCGGAGGGGGAATCGATCACAGAGGGCTTCTACATCAACACCATAGCCTCTCCGATGATGTGTGAGTAGTTTACCACAGACCTTCGGGTCCACAGTTATTAGCTAGATGGATTCTTCTCTATCTTTGGATCTCAATACAAAGTTCTCCTCGATCTTCTTAGAGATCTATTCAATGTAACTCTTTTTGCGGTGTGTTTGTCGAGATCCGATGAATTGTGGGTTTATGATCAAGATTATCTATGAACAATATTTGAATCTCCTCTGAATTCTTTTATGTATGATTTGTTATCTTTGCAAGTCTCTTCGAATTATCAATTTGGTTTGGCCTACTAGACTGATCTTTCTTGCAATGGGAGAAGTGCTCAGCTTTGGGTTCAATCTTGCGTTGCTCGATCCTAATGACAGAAAGGGAAACGACACGTATTGTATTGTTGCCATCAAGGATAAAAAGATGGGGTTTATATCATATTGCTTGAGTTTATCCCTCTACATCATGTCATCTTGCCTAATGTGTTACTCTATTCTTATGAACTCAATACTCTAGATGCATGCTGGATAGCGGTCGATGTGTGGAGTAATAGTAGTAGATGCAGAATCGTTTCGGTCTACTTGTCGCGGACGTGATGCCTATATACATGATCATGCCTAGATATTCTCATAATTATGCACTTTTCTATCAATTGCTCGACAGTAATTTGTTCACCCACCGTAATACTTATGCTATCTTGAGAGAAGCCACATGTGAAACCTATGGCCCCCGGGTCTATTCTCCATCATATAAGTTTCCAATCTATTTTTACTTTGCAATCTTTAATTTCAATCTATATCATAAAAATACCAAAAATATTTATCTTATTATCTCTATCAGATCTCACTTTTGCAAGTGCCCATGAAGGGATTGACAACCCCTTTATCGCGTTGGTTGCAAGGTTCTTATTTGTTAGTGTAGGTACGAGGCGACTTGTGTGTAGTCTCCTACTGGATTGATACCTTGGTTCTCAAAACTGAGGGAAATACTTACGCTACTTTGCTGCATCACCCTTTCCTCTTCAAGTAAAAAACCAACGCAAGCTCAAGAGGTAGCAAACCGCGACCCCCGTCAGGACTGGCGCGATCAGTCTCGTGAGGACCGCTGGTAGGGCCAGCCTCGCGAGGTCGTCTGGAGGGATCAGCCTCGCGAGGACCATCCTCAGGGCAACGCTGGCCTTCCTCTGCTACCGCCACCGCCACCGCCGAGAAGGAATGATGACCACCACCAACTGGGGGCGTCCAAGAGCCTCGTGCCATTGTTTGCATCCTAGGCGGCGCTCCGGCCCCTACCTCTCATCGCATCTTCAAGCAGTTCGCTCGCGAGGTGAACGCGGCCCTCCCCAAGCTCGAAGCAACGCACCCGCTCAGGTGGTCCAAGTACACCATCACCTTCGACTCTGTTGAGCAGCTCAAGTGCGCTGCCATTGCCGGCGCCCTCCCTATGCTCTGCTCGCCTACCATCAGCAACGTCCTCATCACCAAGACACTCGTTGAGGGTGGCGCGGGGCTCAATGTTCTCTCCATCGAGACGTTCGACCGGCTCCAGGTGCCGTACGACCAGCTTCTGCCCACCAAGCCCTTCTCAGGAGTGACTGATGGCTCCACCACCCCGATAGGGCAGATCCGCCTCCCTGTCACCTTCGGCAAGCAAGACAACTACCACACCGAGCTCATCGACTTCTACGTCGCCCACATTCGCCTCCCGTACAACGCCATCCTCGGGTATCCGGCCCTGGCCAAGTTCATGGTAGTGACTCATCATGGCTACAATGTCGTCAAGATGCCGGGGAGCTGCAGCATCATCACGGTCGCCTGCGAGGAGAAGGACGTGGTGTGCTCTCCCGAGCGCGCCTACCAGGCAGCGGTGGTTGAGGACCCAGATGATGAGGGTGCTGTCTATCCTCATAAGGCTGTCCCCAAGAAGAAGAAGCAGCTGCTCTGACAAGGACCTCAGGAGGGTGGGGTGTCCGGTGGCCCTACCTCAGGACCTACGCCCACTGATGGGGTGCCTTCCCCTCTCGCATAGAAGGCGCGTCCGGCGCCCCTCTCAGGCTAGGCTCGGGGGATATCCTCTAGAGGGCCTCTGACCTGACCAGCGTCATGAGGGAGGCATTCGCGCACCATGTGCAGGCGTGCTTCAATGCGCGCTTCCGTGAGGAGGGCGCAGGGCGCGAGGCGCCAGGGGCTCAGGAGTTCATCACCAAGGCGATCGAGGAGCTTCAGGAATCAAGAACTATGCGAGGCGAGCATCACCCCGCACCACCCGGCGCGGCTCCCTGCCCCGGCAAGGATAGCGAGCTGCGCACCTGCGTCAACATCCCAGGGCTCAACAGGGTCACGTCTCAGGAGCTCTTCTGGTCGTCCCGCGTTGGCCGGTGCGAGGTCCCCCCTCACAGCTATGTTCGCATGCCTTTCAGTTTGCTGAACAGGGCTGTCGTGCACCAGCGCCACATGCGGGGCATCCTAGCGGCCCAGGCGATCCTGTCGGAGATGGCGATGGATCCTCGTGAACCCCCCAGGCCCAGAGCCTCGTGAGGTTCAGGACCTGGACTGCTCATGAGGAGCGACTTCTGCAGCACGCGTCTTCAACTACTCCAACACTTCTTCAGCAACGGTGCTAGGTGACACTTTTTGGTTTGTTTAGTTGGGGCCGCCCCTCGGGTTTTATCATCCCCAAGCCGTGTGGGTCCATCCCCGCGACATGTATCGTTCTTTGCATCTATCAGAACTGGCTTTACCCTCTTCCATGAATCACTTTATGATTATCACGTGCCTGCCCGGTGCTTCGTCGCCCTTCACGGCCTCCGCGCGTTGCTGACCCGCCTCTTGCTCATCCCGCAACGGGGGCTACACATGCTGGCACGACGCTTGTGCTTGGATCCGTCCCTACAACACTGATAAATCTGAGAGATCGAGCTCTGGCTCGCAGCCTGCCCCACGCACGTCACCTCACCAGATCCTTAGTGCCTTCATCTTCTTGCGGAAAGATCAGCGGCAGGATAGCAAGCGCGGTTATGTGTCATGTTCTCCTCCTCACACTAGCTCGCAGGAACTTCTGGAACTTGACTACGAACGGCCCCGCTGGCCATTCCTTTTTCATGCAATTCGCTTGCACGTTAAGGGGGGGATCCTGAGCATCGCTCCTCAGGGGCTCCTACTGGCTCTCGAGCCCTCACCCCCTGGCCTTGACCACGGCATCGCGACCTGGCATACCAGCGGTGGCTGAGCCTTGCTCGAGGGCCGAGACTCGAGGACGTAGAGCATCTAGATGAGCGAGAAAAAGGGGGGACCAACGTGAGCCCTGAAGCATCACCGCAAAGGCATGGCCAGGCGCCGTGCAAGGGAACCACCGCAAGCTCACCAAGATAAGTCACCCATACATATCGGCTGAACCTCACAACCTAGTATTTCGACTCCCGCCTTGCTTCGGAATGCCACTTTCCTCTTCGGCCTTCAAGGGGCTGCTTGCACGCTAAAGGGGACCTCCTGAGCATCGCGCCACGGGGGCTCTTACCGGACCTCGGGCCGCTCACCTCCTGGCCTTGACCACGGCATCGCGACCTGGCATACCAGCGACAGCTGAAGCCTGCCAGGGGGACTGGGTCCTGTCGGCGTAGAGCAATAAACTACCGCGAGAACGAAAAGGAGCGCCGTGCCGAAGTGAGATACACAGTTGCAACACTAGCTGGGGATAATAACATTAAGGCAAAAGCATTGCAGTTTCTTACATACCCCCACAGGGCTCGTCACAATTCTGCACAGGGAATACAAAAGGAAGACCTGGGAGAACCCCGGCCGCAGGGCGTCACCGACGATGCCGGACGGACGCCGCTGCCGCGCTCTGGGCGCGGCGAGAGCTTGGCGGCACGTAGCTGTCGTCGCTTGACTCCGGAGAATCGCTAGGCTCAGGAGAGTCGCTGGATTCCAGGGAGTCGCCACTGCTGCTGGAGGAGCTGCCGGCAAGCCCAAGGGCAAGTTCAACGCCCGTGGTCGCGCCGCGTGGATCGCCTCTTCCGGAGCAGCACCCCAAGCGTCGGCCCCCCTCGTCGAAGACCTTGAAGAACGGTGTGGAGGATGATACGTCTAACGTATCTATAATTTTTGATTGTTCCATGCTGTTATATTATCAATCTTGGATGTTTTATAATCATTTTATAGTCATTTTATATCATTTTTTGGTACTAACCTATTGACATAGTGCCAAGTTTCATTTGCTATTTTCTGCATGTTTTTGACATCGCAGGAAATCAATATCAGACGGAGTCCAAACGCAACGAAACTTTACGGAAATTTTTTTGGACCAGAAGGAATGTAATGGGCCCAGGCTACGCCTGGTGAGGGAGTCCTGGATTAGGGGGTCCTCGGACAGCCGGACTATATCCTTTGGCCGGACTGTTGGACTATGAAGATACAAGATTGAAGACTTCGTCCCGTGTCCAGGTGGGACTCTCCTTGGCGTGGAAGGCAATCTTGGCAATACGGATATGTAGATCTCCTCCCTTGTAACCGACTGTGTGTAACACTAGCCCCCTCCGGTGTCTATATAAACCGGAGGGTTTAGTCCGTAGGACAACAACAATCATACCATAGGCTAGCTTCTAGGGTTTAGCCTCTACGATCTCGTGGTAGATCAACTCTTGTAATACTCATATCATCAAGATCAATCAAGCAGGAAGTAGGGTATTACCTCCATCGAGAGGGCCCGAACCTGGGTAAACCTCGTGTCCCCCACCTCATGTTACCATCCGCCTTAGACGCACAGTTCGGGACCCCCTACCCGAGATCTGCCGGTTTTGACACCGACATTGGTGCTTTCATTGAGAGTTCCACTGTGCCGTCACCATAAGGCTTGATGGCTCCTTCGATCATTGACAACGATGCGATCCGGGGCGTGGTTTTCCTCCCCGGACAGATCTTCGTATTCGGCGGCTTCGTACTGCGGGCAAACTCGCTCGGCCATCTGGAGCAGATCGAAAGCTACGCCCCTGGCTATCAAGTCAGGTTTGGAAACTTGAACTATACTGCCGACATCTGCGGAGACTTGATCTTCGACGGGTTCGAGCCCATGTCAGGTGCGCCGCACAGTCACGACGGGCATGACTTAGCCCTGCCATCGGACAGTGTTCGGGAGATCACACCTGCGACTACTCCGGCCCTCAATCCGGAGCAGATTGCGCCATACAAGGACGGGTGGATGGACCCTGCCACGAAGGCCGCGCACTCAGCGGCGATAGAGCCGAATGCTGACTTCACTTCCTATGAGACCCGTGTTGCCGGACACCTGGATTCGTCCCCGGCCACGGGCCCCGAGCCGCCTGCGTCCGTGCCTATCGAATCCGATTGGGCACCGATTATGGAGTTTTCCTCCGCGGATATCTTTCAGCACTCACCACTGGGCGACGTGCTAAACTCATCGAGGTCTCTCTCCTTGTCAGGAGACCCTTGGCCGAACTATGTCCGGCTAGAATGGGATGCGAACGACAAAGAAATTTGCTCCCCGCCCACCACCCACTTAGTAGCCACTGTCGACGATTTAACTGACATGCTCGATTTCGGCTCCGTCGAGCAAGAGCGCTTCAAGCGCCGGCTTATAGCCACAGCAAACAGCCTGAAGAAAAAGCAACAACAGCTTCGAGCTGATCAAGATCTGCTAGCGGATAGATGGACTGAAGTCCTGGCGGCCGAGGAATACGAACTCGAGCGCCCAACCAAGAGTTACCCAAAGCGCAGGTTGCTACCCCAACTCGAGGAGGAAGCATTAAAACCTACATCACCAGCGTATGATGCGGTTGATCGGCCACCTCATGGCCGAGACAGAGGGGCATATCGGCCCGAAGTCCAGCCCGCACCCTGCCGCCATTCAAACAAAAATACCAAGGCCCGGGGCAACACGCGGGACCTGCGAGACGTATTGGAAAACAAAGCAGGACATACAAGATCGATCTACGGATCACGGGGTCGCGCCCCAACGCGTGATGATGATCGTCACGCCGGATACACTAAAAGCAAATCCGGTCAGGCCGAATACAGCAGACAAGACTCTTATGAACTGCGTCGTGACATAGCCCAGCAGAGAGGCGCCGCACACCCCCTATGCTTCACCGATGAAGTAATGGATCATGAATTCCCAAAAGGATTCAAACCCGTGAACATTGAGTCATACGATGGCACAACAGATCCCGCGGTATGGATCGAGGATTTCCTCCTCCACATCCACATGGCCCGCGGTGATGATCAACATGCCATCAAGTACCTCCCACTAAAACTCAAAGGACCAGCTCGGCATTGGCTGAATAGCCTGCCAGCAAACTCCATTGGCACTTGGGAGAATTTGGAAGATGCATTCCTTGACAACTTCCAGGGCACTTATGTGCGACCACCAGATGCTGATGACTTGAGCCACATAACCCAACAGCCAGGGGAATCGGCCAGGAAATTCTGGACTCGATTCCTAACTAAAAAGAACCAAATTGTCGGCTGTCCGGATGCCGAGGCCTTAGCGGCATTTAAACATAACATCCGGGACAAGTGGCTCGCCCGACACCTCGGCCAAGAGAAGCCGAAGTCCATGGCAGCCCTCACGATACTCATGACCCGCTTTTGCGCGGGCGAGGACAGCTGGCTGGCTCGCAGCAACAACACATCAAGAAATCCTGGCAATTCAGATGCCAAAGATACTAACGGTAGACCACGTCGCAACAGAGACAAGCGCCGCAACAACAGCGACAACGCCGAAGACACGTCAGTCAATGCCGGATTCAGTGGCTTTAAATCCGGTCAGCGGAAAAAGCCGTTCAAAAGAAGCAATCCAGGCCCGTCCAGTTTGGACCGCATACTCGATCGCTCGTGTCAAATTCACGGCACCCCCGATAAGCCAGCCAATCACACCAACAGAGAATGCTGGGTGTTCAAGCAGGCCGGCAAGTTGAACGCCGAAAACAAGGACAAGGGGCTGCATAGCGACGACGAGGAGGAGCCTCAGCCGCCGAACACAGGAGGATAGAAGAGGTTCCCTCCACAAGTGAAAACGGTGAACATGATATACGCCACCCATATTCCCAAGAGGGAACGAAAGCATGCACTAAGGGACGTCTATGCGATGGAGCCAGTCGCCCCAAAGTTCAACCCATGGTCCTCTTGTCCGATCACCTTCGATCGCAGGGACCACCCCACTAGTATCCGTCATGGCGGATCTGCCGCATTGGTCCTTGACCCCATCATTGACGGATTTCACCTCACTCGAGTCCTTATGGACGGCGGCAGCAGCCTGAACCTGCTCTATCAAGATACAGTGCGCAAAATGGGCATAGACCCCTCGAGGATCAAACCCACCAAAACCACCTTTAAAGGTGTAATCTCAGGTGTAGAGGCCTGTTGCACGGGCTCAATCACACTGGAAGTGGTCTTCGGATCTCCGGACAACTTTCGAAGCGAGGAGTTAATCTTCGACATCGTCCCCTTTCGCAGTGGCTATCACGCACTGCTCAGACGAACCGCATTTGCCAGATTCAATGCGGTACTGCATTATGCATACCTCAAACTCAAAATGCCAGGACCACGCGGGGTTATAACAGTTAATGGAAACACAGAGCGCTCGCTCCGCACGGAGGAGCACACTGTGGCCCTCGCAGCAGAAGCGCAAAGCAGCCTTATTAGGCAAACCGCCAATTCGGCGAAAAAGACACCGGACACCTTCAAGCGAGTCCGGAGTACCCTGCAGGAGGATCGCCAGGCACGTTTTGAGATCGCCTAGCAATTTGGCCTCCGCCCTAGTACCAGTCAAGTGGCGAAATTTGCGCCGCGCATACATAACTATGCACTCAAGATACCATGGGCATAGGCGGAGGCACCGCTACGGCACGTCCCACAATGCGGCTCAATCGCCCCAGGGGCCATATACCTTCATCATTTTCTCTCTTTCAGGACCTTACTCTTTGGAAGTCCTTTCCGGCAGTCTAATTGTTGGACCCATCGCGGCAAGGAAATACCAAGGAAGCAAGACACTCTGACGCACAAGGGAATCCCCAGGTGGTCTCTGATAACGATCGATATACCTGCTTTACATACCCATACGCAGCTTGCCCTTGGATAGGACATGTTAAATAGTCCTATTTTTTGCTTATTGCACTACTTGTATCCGTACGCTTTGACGTATTATTTAATAACAATGCATAGCGTTAGCCTATTATTGCATTCCCCTTGTTCTTCTTTTTTTCCTTGTCTGCTTATTTACGACAAATTGCACCCGTACATTCTGGTACGACCAGTGCGCCAGGGGCTTCAGTATACCCCATAACACGGCGTGATAGTCCGAACACTTTCGACAGTGCGGCACCCCGAACTTATAGCATTATATGCATCAGCTCCGAATCATGTCTTGGGTCAATAGTTGGGTTTGCCCGGCTCCCATGTTTTGGTACCTTACGTTCCGCAATATCGGCTAAGGTAGCACTGGGAGAACTATTGCGATTGTGTCCCGGTTCTTCCGGACGAGCACCTCAGTAGAGAAAGCCGAAAACTGACTGTCATGATGAGGCGAGAGCTGGTAGCTATTCGAGAGGTCTCAAGTCCTTACAGACTTTTTCCGCTTCAGGCGAGGAGTCGGACTTTCCCGGCTTAGGCGTATATAGCGCCCCAAATTCGGCCTTCCGAAAACTAGGGGCTTCGCCACAATTTAAAATTGTAGACTTATATGGCTAAGTGAGAGTGATAAAGCGTTATAGTCCGATTGCCTGGTTCGTTGTGCTGAACACCTCCTTCAAAGGACCCAAAATTGGGATAAAGAGTGCTCAGGTTTATCCCGAACACCTCAGTACTAGTTACATGGGGGCAGAAGCCGACGACTGGCCAACTCTCAGATTTTATAAACGGCCGCACAGAAGGTAATATTTTAAATTAACAAGCGTTGCATAGCGCAAATGAACTCGTTTCATATTACATGATCACATGAGTACATTCATTCAAATATTACATCCTTAGCACATTCCTCCGCCACAAGGCGAGCACCCTTCAGGACACTGTCATAATACTTTTTGGGGTGGCGATGCTCCTTGCCCTCCGGCGGCCCCTCCTTCACCAGCTTTTCGGCGTCCAGCTTCGCCCAGTGCACGTTCGCCCGGGCAAAAGCCCTGCACGCACCCTCGATGCAGACGGACCGCTTTATGACTTCAAACCGTGGGCAGGCATTCACAAGCCGCCTCACCAGACCGAAGTAGCTACCTGGCAGGGGCTCGCCAGGCCACATCCGGACTATAAGACCCTTCATGGCCTGTTCGGCCGCCTTGTGAAGCTCGACCAGTTGCTTCAACTGGTTGCTCAAGGGCATTGGGTGTTCAGTCCCAGTATACTGAGACCAGAACAACTTTTCCGTCGAGCTCCCCTCCTCGGCCCGGTAGAACTCCGCGGCATCCGACACACTGAGGGGTAGATCTACGAACGCTCCTAGAGAGCTCCGAACTTGGGTAAGTAAAAAGAAAGTTTCCTTCACATGCTTGCTTTGCATAATGAATGCCTTACCAGCCGCTATCTTCTTAATCGCTTCAATTTCCTGGAGGGCCTTTTGGGCTTTGGCCTTGGCATGTTGTGCGCTTTTGAGGGCCTTCGCAAGCTCGGACCCTTGCGTCTTAGAGTCAAGCTCCAAGGACTCATGTTTCTTGAAGAGAGCCTGGAGCTCTTGCTACACCTCACCTACTCGGGCCTCTTGCTTCTCTCGCTCGATGCGCTCCTTGGCCGCTTTGTCTTCGGCCTCGGATAGCGCTTTCTGCAGGGCCGCCACTTCAGTTGTGGCCCCTAGCAAAATTCATGACGATCCTATTATTCCAAAACCACATTTTTCTTTATCAATATTCAGACGGGGTGTCACTTACCTTTGTTCTCTTCGAGCTGCCTCTTGGTAAGGCTGAGCTCTTCCTTGGACCGCTCAAGGTCCCGCTTCAGTGCGGCGACCTCCGCAATACGAGCGGCGGCGGCCAGCAGTGAAGCCTGCTTATTCACATGGACACACTCCGATTAGACTCCTGCGATTATTATTTGATCCTCTATTTGGCCTTTCTTCGCGAACACCAAACAAAGCATTAGGGGCTACTGTCTATGCTGTAACATTTTCTTACAATTTGATTACTTACCTCAAAGCCGGTTAGGAGGCTGGCACAGGCTTCAGTCAGTCCGCTCTTAGCGGACTGAACCTTCTTGACTACCGCACTCATAATAGTGCAGTGCTCTTCGTCAATGGAAGCGCCGCGAAGCACTTCCAGCAAGTTGTCCGATGCCTCTGGATGGACAGAGGCCATCGGCATAGACGGCTTGCCCCCCTTAGCGAGGGGTTGCTTGACAGAATCCGGAACCACTGGAGGTTCCGGCGCCGTACTCAGCTTGGGGCTAGACTTGTTGCCCCCGGCGTTGGGGCCCAAGGGAGTCTTGCCCCTCGTATGCCCAGCACCTGGAATGTCCCTTGGGGCGCCTCCAGAACTGTCTCCCCTTGGTTCTGTTCCCTTTGAGACAACACCTCGGCGTCGTCCGTAGGGCGGGGGGAGGAGGCGGTCGGGAGGGAATCGCTGTTCATATCTGACGGGCCCAAAGAATCATCCGACGAAGACACGTCGATATGGGCTCGGGATGGACTGCATAATCATGCGTGGCGTGATAAGAAACAGTACAATAAGACATACCAAGAATTATTATGGTATCCGGTTTCTCATGATTTCGCCAGGGGCTTGTCCATGGGTAACCACTCCTCGTCGCTGAAAGCGGCCGTCGTGGAGCAGTCCGGGAGGAGGGTCCTTCCCTTCTTGGACCCTTCGGCCTCCCCTGATGGGGCGGCCTTACTTTTCCTGTCCCCCCCCCACGGCTGGGGGGGGGGAGAACTTTCCTCTTCCTCCTCCTCGTTTTCATGGGAGGAGTACGCCTCGGTGTTTTCAGATGATGAGTCCGATATAACCTTGCGCCGGAGACCCTTCCTGGTCCTCGTGGCCTTCTTCTTGGCCTTCTTCTCTGGCACCTCATAAGGAGCCGGAACCAGCATCTCTGTTAGGAGAGCATCTGCTGGATCTTCGGGTAGGGGAGTCGGACAATCGATCTGTTCCGCTGTCACTACCCAGTCCTATTAAATGGCGTGGAGGCTTAGATCCCGCGCGTGGTTATACTGCAGAAAAGAACATCTTATGAGATATAAAAGAGTTACCGGATTGGCAGGGCGCTCTACGCTGAGTCTGCGGTCCTCGGTAAGGGGAGGAGGTACCTCGGCGCCCTTGAACAGCACTTTCCAAACGTCCTTGTGCGTCGTGTCGAAGAGCTCTCGCAGCGTCTGTTGCTCGGCCAGGTCGAACTCCCACAAATTGAATGTCCGTCTTTGACACGGGAGGATCCGGCGGAAGAGCATGACTTGGACCACGTTGACGAGCTTGATTTTCTTGCTCATCATGTTTTTGACGCATGTCTGGAGACCGGTCAGCTCTACCGAGGAACCCCAAGATAGGCCCTTCTCTTTCCAGGAGATGAGCCGCATGGGGATTCTGAATCGAAATTCGGGGGCCGCCACCCAGTTGGTGTCACGCGGCTCGGTGATGTAGAACCACCCCGATTGCCACCCCTTTACGGTCTCCACATAGGAGCCTTCGAGCCAGGTGACGTTGGGCATCTTGCCCACCATGGCGCCTCCGCAGTCCGCTTGCTGGCCGACCACCACCTTCAGTTTAACGTTGAAGGTCTTCAGCCACAGGCCGAAGTGGGGCTTGATGCGGAGGAAGGCCTCGCACACGACGATAAACGCCGAGATGTTGAGGATGAAATTGGGGGCCAGATCGTGAAAGTCCAGCCCGTAGTAGAACATGAGCCCGCGGACAAACGGGTGGAGGGGAAATCCCAGTCCGCGGACGAAGTGGGTAAGAAATACCACCCTCTCATGGGGTTCTGGAGTAGGGACGATCTGCCCCGCATCTGGCAGCCGGTGCGCGATATCCGCGGCCAGGTATCCGGCTCCCCGTAGCTTTGTGATGTCCTCCTCCCTAACGGAGGAGACCATCCACTTGCCTCCCGCTCCGGACATGCTTGGAGTGGTTTGAGGAGAAAAACGCGAACTTGGGTGCTGGAGCTCGAGTGCGCAAGAATGGATGAGCAAGGAGGAAGAAGGCGTGAGTGAGAAAGATGAATCCTTGTCCCTTTATAAGGGCGGAAGAAACTATGCGCCTCCCCACCTACCTGGTAAACTCGCTTATTCCCCAAGTGCCGTAATTGATGGCGCGGTTGGGTTACCCACACCCGTATTGATGATAATCCCGTGATAAGGGGACACGATCTCTGCTTCGACAAGACGTGCCAAGAAAACCGCCTCGCAATATGTGCAGTGGCTGGTTGTGAAAAACAGTTCGAATAATGACCGGGCCGTGGTGTGATGTCATGCTGCAGAATGTGTCAGCAGATTAGATTTGTGGAAATATTATTCTCTCTACGGTGGTATGTGGAATTTGTTTTGTAGAGCCGGACACTATCCTTGTATTCAAAATCTTCTATGGAGTATTCGGAGGAAGAACCCGCCTTGTAATGCCGAAGACAATCTGCGTGCCGGACTCATCGTCATTGAATCCTGGTTCAGGAGCTACTGAGGGAGTCCTGGATTAGGGGGTCCTCGGACAGCCGGACTATATCCTTTGGCCGGACTGTTGGACTATGAAGATACAAGATTGAAAACTTCGTCCCGTGTTCGGGTGGGACTCTCCTTGGCGTGGAAGGCAAGCTTGGCAATACGGATATGTAGATCTCCTCCCTTGTAACCGACTCTGTGTAACCCTAGCCCCCTCCAGTGTCTATATAAACCGGAGGGTTTAGTCCGTGGGACAACAACAATCATACCAATAGGCTAGCTTCTAGGGTTTAGCCTCTACGATCTCGTGGTAGATCAACTCTTGTAATACTCATATCATCAAGATCAATCAAGCAGGAAGTAGGGTATTACCTCCATCGAGAGGGCCCGAACCTGGGTAAACATCGTGTCCCCCGCCTCCTATTACCATCCGCCTTAGACGCACAGTTCGGGACCCCCTACCCGAGATCCGCCGGTTTTGACACCGACACCTGGGGGGTGCCCCGAGGGAGGCACAACCCACCACGGCGCGCCAGGAGGCCCAGGTGCGCCCTGGTGGGTTGTGCCCACCTCGGGTGCCCCCCGGACCGCCTGTTTGCTCTATAAATACCCCAACATTCCAGAAACCCTAGGGGAGTCGATGAAATATTCATCCAGCCGCCGCAGAGTCCAGAACCACCAGATCCAATCTAGACACCATCTCGGATGGGGTTCACTACCTCCATTGGTGCCTCTCCGATGATGCGTGAGTAGTTCTTTGTAGACCTTCGGGTCCGTAGTTAGTAGCTAGATGGCTTCATCTATCTCTCTCTGAATTCTCAGTACAATGGTCTCCTGGAGATCCATATGATGCAACTCTTTTGCGGTGTGTTTGTTGGGATCGATGAACTTTGAGTTTATGATCAGATCTATCTTTTTATATCCATGAAAGTATTTGAGTTTCTTTGATCTCTTTTATGCATGATCTCTTATAGCCTTGTATTTCTTCTCCGATATTTGGGTTTTATGCATTGCCGCCCACACCATGAACTCGCGTGATGTGCCTTCGGCATGAGTTCGCGGGCCGGCTGCCCGTGCAGCCTCGGCCTGTCCTCCATGGCCCCGGACCACGCGTGTCGGTGTTCTAGGAACGGGGGTCCCCAAACTTGCCTGCCTGCGGCCCACGGCGTGGCTCCTCTAGCGGCCTGGTATGGCCCATCTTCACCAGCAAACACTCAAGACCCTTGCGAGGGGCCGAGCCTTGCGAGGCGGACGACACAAGACCTCTTCAGGGGCGGCCTCACTAGGCTGGCTCGCGAGGAGCGGAGAGATCAAGGCGAGGGGCACCTCGTGAGGTTCCCGTGACATGAGTTGTGACGACCAAGGCCAGGTGGGCGCCAGGCGGGGGCCAGCGGGCGCAGAGTACCCATTGCCTCTTTGGTGCTAAAGGGGCAAGCGCAGGCGAGGAGTCCCGAGGCATCAGGCAAAGTTTCCAAATCGGTGCAACGAGACCAAGACCAGCAGGACGGCAGGACGGAGGACATCGCGGAGCCCACGACGGCGTCACCACCAGAGCCTTTGGCAGGCGAAGACCACCTTTGGTCAGGATAGCTTGTACTAGCTGTCCCCGTTCGAATTGGCTGTTGTGGGATCCCTTCCTGCCTAACATTTGGGGAGAGGACCCGGGCCTCTATAAATAGGACTAGCCACCACCTTAGCGAGAGGGGATCATTCAGATCATCATCAACCACACAAGCTCACCGAGCTCAAGAACACCTCTCCTCAGGGGCTGTTCTTCCTTTGTACTTGTTCATTCTCAACCTACAAGGCAATCCACCACACCACACTGGAGTAGGGTATTACACCACATCGGTGGCCCGAACTAGTATAAACTCTTGTGTCCCTTGTTCTTCGAGTTCGACGTGCTGAGCTTTGAGATCATGGTGAGTGAGCGAGCTAGGGGGAGCGAGTGATCTTCGTGCACACCCTAGAGTTCGAACCTTAAGGGTTTTGCCGGAACCCGAAAACCGACATTTGGCGCGCCAGGTAGGGGTGCGCTGAAGCTTTCCCTTCATCGATCCACGCTCCACCGCTCCACCACGTCCATGGCAGACGTGCTCCAAGCTCGCGCCGAGCGCCGGGCCGCCCTGGCCGCCCGCTTCGCTCAGACGGCCCCTGTCGGCGGGCCTCCCCGGTGTTCTCCGTCACCCGCTGCCAACGCCGCCACCGGCCCGGCGGGAAACGAGCAGCAGGCATCTTCGCTGCACCCCTCGGTGCGGCGGGACGGCCGCACCGCTACCCCATCGCTGACTCCGGCCGGCTCATCGTCCCACGCCCGTCTCGCGCCCACGGACGCGCAGGCCATGCTTCTCATGGCACGCGAGCTCCTGCGCTACCGCCCGGTCGACGACCTCTACAAGGACTGGCTGGACCGCATCGCCGAGCTCGTCAGCACTGCTGGGGGCTCACCAGTCCTGTCTCTCTCGCTACCTCGCCCTCCTCCAGCCGTGGGCGACGTAGCCCACAGAGCGCCTCCGCCACCTCTGCACCAAGACGGCACCCTGGCGCCAAGACGCGCGGCCCCTCGGCGCCACCCACCGCGCCGGGCGCCCTCGTGTGAAGAAGGAAGCCGCCAAGAAGTTCCCCGGCCGCAAGAAAACGCTCCTGCGCTCCCGGCGCCACCACCACAAGACCGCGTAACGCCTGCGATGGCGGTGCGAGGGCGTCAAGAGCAGGCTCCGCCTCTACAAAGGGCCCCGGTGGCCACAGCAGGCTGCCGCGCCTTCACTCCGGAGCTGCGTAGCGTCATCTGGCCAGGCAAGTTCAAGCTAGACCTGCCTCCTCGCTACGACCGCACCCCCGACCCTGCAGAGTTCTTGCAGCTCTACGAGCAGAGCATCAAGGCAGCCAACGGCGACGAGAAAGTCATGGCGAACTGGTTCCCCATGGCTCTCAAGGATGGTGCTCGCTCGTGGCTCCTGAACTTGCCCCCGGGGTCGATTTCTTCCTGGAGTGAGATGCGCGACCGCTTCGTCGCCAACTTCCAGGGCACTCGCGACGGCCCTCCGGCCACGGGTGACCTGCGCCGCATCAAGCAGCAGCTAGGAGAGACCTTGCAGAAGTTCATCCAGCGCTTCAACAACATTCGCCTCAAGATCCCCAAGGTGACGGACGAGGCCATCATTTCAGCGTTTTCCGATGGCGTCCGCGACGTCAAGATGAAGGAGGAGATTGCCATCCACGAGGAGCTATGCACGGCTCTGGAGATGTTCAACATGGCGACCAAGTGCGCAAGAGCCGAGGAAGGGTGCCTTTCCCTCCTCGAGCTCCCTGCTGACGACCCAGAGGAGAAGAAGGCCAAGGCCAAGGACGTGAAGCGCAAGGGGGTGGCCGTGCTCGCGGAGGAGCCAGACACGAAGCGCGGCCAGGACCACCCGGAGTCGTCTAAGGGCAGCCGTCCGTTCCGCGCCTTCCACAACGTACACAATCACAACACCAACGATTATCAGGAGCTCAGGGCCATCCGAGATGGACGCTTCGGTCGACGCGCCGAGCGCAAGGACCAGGGCTACGACCGAGGAGGAGGATGAGGTGGGGGACGCTAGGACGACCACGACCCCCGCCAGGAGTGGCGCGACCGGCCTCAGGAGGACCGCTGGCAGGATCAGCCTCGTGAGGGCGCCTGGAGGGACCAGCCGCGCGAGGACCGCCCTCAGGGCAATGCTGGTCTCCCTCCTCTGCCGCCACCACCAAGAAGAAACGACGACCACCATCAAGACGAGGGGGCTGGGGGCTTCCAGGAGCCGCGCGCTATCGCCTGCATCTTTGGCGGAGCTCAGGCCCCAGCATCCCAGCGTGTCTTCAATCAGTTTGCTCGCGAGATGAACGTGGCCCTTCCCAGGCTCGAGGCCACGCACCCGCTCAGGTTGTCCAAATGCGCCATCACCTTCAGCTCATCGGACCAGCTCAAGTGCGCGGCGACTGCCAGTGCCCTCCTGATGCTTTGCTCGCCCATCATGAGCAACGTCCAAGTCACCAAGACCCTCATCGACGGCGGCGCAGGGCTCAATGTCCCGTCCGTTGAGACATTCGATAGCCTCCAAGTGCCATACGATCAGCTGCAGCCTACTAAACCCTTCTCAGGAGTGACTGATGGCTCTACCGCCCTGATAGGGCAGGTCCGTCTCCCTGTCACCTTTGACCAGCGCGACAACTACCGCACCAAGCTCATCGACTTCGACGTCGCCCACATCCGTCTGCCGTACAACGCCATCCTTGGGTATCCAGCATTAGCCAAGTTCATGGCAGTGACCCACCACGGCTACAACGTCCTCAAGATGCCAAGAAGCGGTAGAATCATCACAGTCCCCTGCGAAGAAAGAGATGCGGTGTGCTCCCTGGAGCGCGCCTTCCAAGCCGCAGCAATCAAAGATCCCAACAGCGAGGGCACCTTGTGCCCTCCTGAGGCCATCCCCAAGAAGAAGAAGCAACTACTCCGCACAGGGCCTCAGGAGAGCGGCGTCTCCAGCGGCGCCGCCTCAGGATCAGCGCCCGCACCTGGGGCGCCTCCCTCCCTTGCATAGGAAGGCGCGCCCGGCGCCCTCCTCGGGCGAGGCTCGGGAGCTCTCTTCTGGAGGGCCTCAGACCTAGCCAACATCACGAGGGAGGCGCTTGGGCATCACGTGGAGGCGTGCTTTGCGGCATGTTTCCCTCAAGAGGGCATTGGGCGAGGAGGGCCCGGTGCTCGGGAGTTCATCATCAAGGCCACCCAGGAGCTTCAAGAAGAAAGGACCATGCGCGGCGACCGCCACCCACCACCTGGCGCAGCTCCCCATCCTGGCGAGGACGGCGGGCTGCGCATCTGCATCGACATTCCAGGGCTCAACAGGGCCGCATCTCAGGAGCGCTTCTGGCCTTCGCGCTTTGGGCGTTGCGAGGGTCCACCCCACAGCTACGTCTGCATGCCATTTGGCCTGCCGAACGTGGCCGCCTTGCAGCGCCACCTGCGGAGTGTCCTGTCTGCTCATGAAGCCAGGCATCATGTCGTACTAGCAGAGATGGCAATGGTCCTCAAGGAACCACCCGAGCCCAGAGCCTCCCGAGGCTCAGGGTCCGGGCGGCTCATGAGGAGCGACTCCTTCATCGCGCGCCTTCGGCTACCTCAACCCTCCTTCGACAACGATACCAGGTGACATTTTCCAAGTTTACCCAGCTGGGAGCGCCCCTTGGGCTGCACGATTACCAGGTCGCATGGGCCTGTCTCTGTGGCATGTATCCTTTTGCATCCTTAGCTTACTCTGTCGGGGGCGCCCCTCGGGCTGCATCATCCCCAGGCCGCTCGGGTCCATCCCAGTGGCATGCATCGTTCTTGCATCTATCTGAACTAGCTTATGTCCTTGCGTGGTTTTCTACGGCTATCGCTTGCTTGATCACATCTCGCGGCATCCTGCGTTGCTGACCGATCTCCTGTTTACCCCATGGCGAAAACTCCGCATACCGGCACAACGCTTGTGCTCGGGTCCGTCCATGCAACGCTGATAAACCTGAGAGATCGAGCTCTGGCTCATGGCCCGCTCCGCACACGTCACCTCATCAGATCCTCAGTGCCTTAGTCTTCTTGTGGAGCAATCAGCAGTTGGGTAACCAGCACAATCACGGGCTATGCTCTCTCTCTAGCCAACCTGCAGGAAACTCCCGAGGACGACAGTGGGTGGTACCGCGGGCACCTTCTTTTCCCATGCAATTCGCTTGCGCGTTAAAAGGGGGGGCACCTGAGCATCGCGCCTCAGATGCTCTTACTGGCTCTCCAGCCCTCACCCCTGGCCTTGACCGTGGCATCATGACCTGGCATACCATCGGCGGCTGAGCTCACTCGAGGGCCAGGACCCGAGGATGTAGAGCACACGGAAGGGCATGGTAAGAGGGGAAAAGCTCGCACGGGCCTAACCCGACTACACTATGGCCATTGATGCACGAGCCCGGCACAACACAAGGAGTCGACTCCGGACCGCTAAGATAGTTTCGCACTCCGGTCGGCCAAGCGCTGTGGTATAGGATTCCCATCTCTTGCAGCCCTGCTACGGCGATGCCGCCTTCCTTTCCTGCCATTAGGTAGCTGCTTGCACGCTGAAGGGGACCTCTTGAGCATCGTGCCTCAGGAGCTCTTACTGGACCTCGGGCCGCTCACCTCCTGGCCTTGACCACGGCATCGCAACCTGGGATACCAGCGACGGCTACAGCCTGCCTGGGGACCGGGACCTGTCAGCGTAGAGCACCAAGCTACCACGAGGTCGGAAAGGGGGGACTGAGCCGAAGCAGGACACACAGTCGTAAATCTTCATAATAAGGGCAATATTAAACAAAAGGCACTACAGATCCTTTACACACCCCCACGGGGTTCGTCTCGATTCCTTGCAGGGAACAAAAGGAGAAGGTTTCTAGGAGCCCTATCTACAAGCATCAATGCCGCCGACTCCATCATCAGTAGTGGGCCACGGGAGGCCGACGCAAACCCCATCCAGATCAACGGCGGCGGTGGGCGGACACCGCTGCTGCGCTCCGGGCATGGCGAGAGCTCGGGGGCACGTAGCTGTCGTCGCTCATCTCCGGGGTCGCGTAGGGCTCGGGAGAGTCGCTGGACGCCCAAGTGCCGTCGCTGCTGCTTGAGGAACCGCTGGCGAGGCCAGCGGCTGGCCCGACTCCTGCCGATGTGTCGTCCCGACGACCCCCTCCAGGGCAGCACTCCAAGATACATCGTGGAGGCGCCGTCGTATTCAAAGTGGATGGTGAGGGCGCCCTCCGCATGGCAAACTCGGGCAACCTCACCCCATCCACGAGACATGAAGATTTTTCCCGGGGAGACGACCTCAACCTCCGCCCCCGTCGCCGGAGCATCGCACTCGGCGTGCTGCAGCCACAGCTCGAGGGGACCCCTCGGCAGCATCTCAGTGGAGAAGAACTATGGGAAGCGAATCCAAGTGCGCGGGGGCATCGCCGCCCACACCACCAGTTCGTGCGAGGAGCCCTCGGCGTGGGTTCCTGGGGCGACGACGCACGCCACCACGGCGCGGCGACCACGGCCACGACGTGGACGGCGTTGGTCGCCGCCTCCTCCTCCGGAGCCCTCGGCCTGGGCGTACAAAGGCAGCGGGTATCCGGGGGGAGGCAGCTCATACCAAGGCCTCGACATCTCCGGCCTCACGACTACGTCGCGGCAGCGGGCCAGCCTCTTCTTCGGCAGAAGCGGTCCCGACTCGTCGCAGTTTTTTTCCCTTCTCAGCGACCAAGAATCTCCTTATCGGCGCCATGGGTGTTGCTGCTAGCAATGAAGCAAGGAAGAAGAAGCGAGCGGAACAGGAAGAGATAGGCGACGGGGGCTACGCCCCCTCCTCATTTATAGCAGGAGAAGGCCAACCGGCGACCCCCACGATCACAGGTAGTGATGGTTTTCTCCACGTGCACCAGGGACTCGTCAAGTCGGGCAGTTGCCGAGGCAGCGTGGGGAAGCGGGGGCGCCCATGTCAATCAGGGCTGCAAGTGGTTGGGGCCCGCGATGCTCCGCACTTGCCCTTTGGCTTTGCCTCGAAGCCAAGTCCGAGCGCCCTTGGGCTCGGGGGCTACTGTCGGCGTTCTGGGAACGGGGGTGCCCAGACTTGCCTGCCTGCGGTCCATAGCGTGGCTCCTCTAGCGGCCTGGTATGGCCCATCTTCACCAGCAAACACTCAAGACCCTCGCGAGGGGCCGAGCCTCGCGAGGCGGATGACACAAGACCTCCTTAGGGGCGGCCTCACTAGGCTGGCTCGCGAGGAGCGGAGAGATCAAGGCGAGGGAATTCAACAGAACCCCTGTTTTCTTCTTTTTCTTCTTTAACCATAAATCCAAAAAAATTTCTACCTCCTTTCTTTTTCATGTATTTTTCTGATCAGGAAAAATACAAAATTATGTCAGTTATTTTGAAGTTATTCTAATCTCGTACACACACAAATTTGCAATTATTCATCTACTACTGGAATTTGGATTTATTTTATCGATGCAAATTGGATTTGGATAGAAGGGTACATTCTTTCTAATATTTTAGATAGAAGAAACATTTCTTCTATCTAAAATATTAGAAAGAATTTTGCTGATTTATTTATTGCTATATGCAATTTATGGAATTGATACACCATTTAATTGATATCATTTAGCAAAATGAAACACAGCATATGCATCCATCTTTTGGCTCGAGAATTTCACGGGATAGAGATATGGTATAAGAAATAGACTATTAAGTCCCGTGACGACCAAGGCCAGGCGGGCACTAGGCGGGTGCCAGCGAGTGCAGAGTACCCGTTGCCTCTTTGGTGCTAAAGGGGCAAGCGCAGGCGAGGAGTCCCGAGGCATCAGGAAAAGGTTTCCATATCGGTGCAACGAGACCAAGACCAGCAGGACGGTAGGACGGAGGTCATCACGGAGACCACGACGGCGTCACCACTAGAGCCTTTGGCAGGCGAAGACCACCTTTTGTCAGGATAGCTTGTACTAGCTGTCCCCCTTTGAATTGGCCGTTGTGGGATCCCTTCCCGCCTAACATTTGGGGAGAGGACCAGGGCCTCTATAAATAGGACTAGCCACCACCTTAGCGAGAGGGCGTCATTCTGATCATCATCAACCACACAAGCTCACCGATCTCAAGAACACCTCTCCTCAGGAGGCTGTTCTTCCTTTGTACTTGTTCATTCTCAGCCTACAAGGCAATCCACCACACCACACTGGAGGAGGGTATTACACCACATCGGTGGCCCGAACCAGTATAAACTCTTGTGTCCCTTGTTCTTCGAGTTCGATGTGCTGAGCTTTGAGATCGTGGTGAGTGAGCGAGCTAGAGGGAGGGAGAGATCTTCATGCGCACCCCAGAGTTCGAACCTTAAGGGTTTTGCCGGAACCCAAAATCCGGCAGCGCGGCGCTGGGCACTACCACCCTGCCCAGGACTCTGCGCGTGGGCGTACATGGGTATCGGGAAGCCAGGCGGAGGACGCTCGTACCAAGGCTGCGTCACCTCCTGCCCCTCGCCGGCGTGAGAGCGTCCGAGCCATTTCTTCGGTGGGAGTGGCCCTGGCTCCTCCCGAGTGGTTTTTCCCTTCTTCGCGGTGGAAAACCTCCTGATCGGTGCCATGGATGCTACGACAAGACGGCGAGAAAGAAGAAGGATCAAGCAACGAGAAGATGGAGATGCGCAAGGGGGGCTCTGCCCCTCTCCTCATTTATAGCCGGAGGGAGGCCAATCGCCGGCCTCCATGATCCCAGTAATGATGACCTTTCTGCATGCAGCATGCTCTTGTCAAGTCGAACAGTTCCTGAGGCGGCATGGGGAAGCGGAGGTGCCCACGTCCCATCAAGCGTCACGCGTTGATCGAGGCCGCATGCGGTTGGGGCCTGCGGCGCTCCGCCCTTGCCCTTTGGCTTTTCCTCGAAGCCAAGTCCGAGCATGCCTTGGGCCCGGGGGCTACTGTCAGCATTCTGGGAACGGGCGTACCCAGACTTGCCTGCCTGCGGCCCACGGCGAGGCTCCATCAACGGCCTGGTACAGCCCACATTCAACATCAACAACACAAGACCCTCGCGAGGGGCCAATCCTCGCGAGGCAGACGACACCACGACCTCCAGAAGGAGCGGCCTCCTAAGGCTGGCTCCTGAGGAGCGGAGCTCTCTATGCAAGCCTCCACCTCGTGAGGTTTGGATGACGCAAGCCATGACGACCAAGACCAGGCGGGCGCCAGCGAGCGCAGTACAACAGTTTCCTCTTTGGTGCTAAAGAGGCAAGCACAGGCGCGGAGTCCCGAGGAATCAGCCAAATGTTTCTATTTCCATGCAACAAGACCAGGACCACCAGGACGACAAGGCGGAGGTCATCGCCGATCCCACCACGGTGTCACGACTAGAGGCTTTGCAGGTGAAGACCACCTTTCACCAGGATAAGATGTACTAGTTGTCTCCCTTCGAATTTGGCCATTGTGGGATCCCTTCCCGCCTTCATTTTGGGGGAAGAGGACCGAGGCCACTATAAATATAGCCTAGCCACCACCATAGAAAGGGATCAGATCAATAAGACCATCCTCTCTCTCACCAGCTCAAGAACACACCTCCTGAGGTTGTTCTTCCACTATACTAGTTCATCCTCTGCCCACCTCGAGGCCAATCCACCACAAGCAGGAGTAGGGTTTTTACACCCAAAGGTGGCCCGAACCTGGGTAAACTATTGTGTCCCATTTCCTTCCTGTTCATCGAGCAAGGCTGTGAGATCGGCAGGTAGGCAGGTGCTACCTCTTGAGCTTGCATTAGTTTTTCCCTTGAAGAGGACAGGGTGATGCAGCAAAGTAGAGTAAGTATTTCCCTCAGCTTTTGAGAACCAAGGTATCAATCCAGTAGGAGACAACGCAACAAGCCATCGAATACCTGCACAAACAAACACCAACTTGCACCCAACGCGATAAAGGGGTTGTCAATCCCTTCACGGTTATTTGCAAAGTGAGATCTGATATAGATGGATAAATGGTAAAGTATTATTTTTGGTTTATGGAATAGAAAGTAAAAGATTGCAAAGAAAGTAAATAGGAAACTAAAATTGTAGATGGGAAACTTATATGATGGAAAATAGACCCCGGGGCCATAGGTTTCACTAGAGGCTTCTCTCAAGATAGAAATTATTACGGTGGGTGAACAAATTACTGTCGAGCAATTGATAGAAAAGCGCAAAGTTATGACGATATCTAAGGCAATGATCATGAATATAGGCATCACGTCAGTGTCAAGTAGACCGAAACAATTCTGCATCTATTACTATTACTCCACACATCGACCGACTCCTGCCTGCATCTAGAGTATTAAGTTCATAAGAACAGAGTAACGCATTAAGTAAGATGACATGATGTAGCGGGATTAACTCAAGCAATATGATGAAAACCCCATCTTGTTATCCTCGATGGAAACAATACAATACGTGCCTTGCTACCCCTACTGTCACTGGGAAAGGACACTGCAAGATTGAACCCAAAGCTAAGCACTTCTCCCATTGCAAGAGAAACCAATCTAGTTGGCCAAACCAAATCGATAGTTCGAAGAGACTTGCAAAGATATCAAATCATGCATATAAGAATTCAGAGAAGATTCAAATAATTTTCATAGATAAGCTAATCATAAATCCAAAATTCATCGGATCTCGGCAAACACACCGCAAAAGAGTATTACATCGAATAGATCTCCAAGAACATCGAGGAAAACTTTGTATTGAGAATAAAAGAGAGAAGAAGCCATCTAGCTAGTAGCTATGGACCCGTAGGTCTGTGGTAAACTACTCACGCTTCATCGGAGAGGCAATGGTGTTGATGTAGAAGCCCTCCGTGATCGAATCCCCCTCCGGTAGGATGCCGGAAAAAGCCCCTATATGGGATCTCACGGGTACAGAAGGTTGCAGCGGTGGAAAAGTGGTTTCGTGGCTCCCCTGGAAGTTTTTGGGGTATTTGAGAATATACAGGAGGAAGATCTAGGTCAGGGGGTCACTGAGGAGCCCACAATGTCGGGGGGCGCGCCCTACGCCCCTGGGCGTGCCCTCCACCCATGTGGCCACCTAGTGGCTCTTTTGACTTGCACTCCAAGTCTCCTAGGTGTCTTCTGGTCTAAGAAAAATCATCGCGAAAGTTTTATTCCGTTTGGACTCCGTTTGGTATTCCTTTTCTGCGAAACTCTAAAACAAGGAAAAACAGAAACTTGCACTGGGCTCTAGGTTAATAGGTTAGTCCCAAAAAACATATAAAATAGCATATTAATGCATATAAAAAGTCCAAAAGAGATAATATAATAGCATGGAACAATAAAAAAATTATAGATACTTTGGAGACGTATAAAGCATCCCCAAGCTTAATTCCCGCTCGTCCTCGATTGGGTAAATGATAAAAATAGAATTTTTGATGTGGAATGCTACCTAACATATTTATCCATGTAATTCTCTTTATTGTGGCATGAATGTTCAGATCCGTAAGATTCAAAACAAAAGTTTAATATTGACATAAAAACAATAATACTTCAAGCATACTAACAAAATAATTATGTCTTCTAAAAATAACATGGCCAAAGAAAGCTTATCCCTACAAAATCATATAGTCTGGCTATGCTCCATCTTCATCACGCAAAATATTCAAATCATGCACAACCCCGATGACAAGCCAAGCAATTGTTTCATACTTTTGATGTTCTCAAACCTTTTCAACTTTCACGCAATACATGAGCGTGAGCCATGGACATAGCACTATAGGTGGAATAGACGGTGGTTGTGGAGAAGACAAAAGGAAGGATATAGTCTCACATCGACTAGGCGTATCAACGGGCTATGGAGATGCCCATTAATAGATATCAATGAGAGTGAGTAGGGATTTCCATGCAACGGATGCACTAGAGCTATAAGTTTATGAAAGCTCAGAGAAGAAACTAAGTGGGTGTGCATCCAACTTGCTTGCTCATGAAGAACTAGGGCATTTTGAGGAAGCCCATCATTGGAATATAAAAGCCAAGTTCTATAATGAAAAATTCCCACTAGTATATGAAAGTGACAATGTCGGAGACTCTCTATCATGAAGATCATGGTGCTACTTTGAAGCACAAGTGTGGCAAAAGGATAGTAACATTGTCCCTTCTCTCTTTTTCTCTCATTTTTTTGGGCGTTTTTTTATTTGGCCTTTCTCTTTTTTCCCCTCACATGGGACAATGCTCTAATAATGAACATCATCACACTTCTATTTACTTACAACTCAAAAATTACAACTCGATACTAGAACAAAAATATGACTCTATGTGAATGCCTCCGGCGGTGTACCGGGATGTGCAATGAATCAAGAGCGACATGTATGAATGAATTATGAACGGTGGCTTTGCCACAAATACGATGCCAACTACATGATCATGCATAACAATATGACAATGATGGAGCGTGTCACAATAAACGGAACGGTGGAAAGTTGCATGGCAATATATCTCAGAATGGCTATGGAAATGCCATAATAGGTAGGTATGGTGGCTTTTTTGAGGAAGGTATATGGTGGGTTTATGGCACCGTCGAAAGTTGCGCGGTACAAGAGAGGCTAGCAATGGCGGAAAGGTGAGAGTGCGTATAATCCATGGACTCAACATTAGTCATAAAGAACTCACATACTTATTGCAAAAATCTATTAGTCATTGAAACAAAGTACCACACGCATGCTCCTAGGGGGATAGATTGGTAGGAAAAGACCATCGCTCTTCCCCGACCGCCACTCATAAGGAAGACAATAAAAAATATATCTCATGCTCCAACTTCGTTGCATGACGGTTCACCATACGTGCATGCTACGGGACTCACAAACCTTAACACAAGTATTTCTCAAATTCACAACTACTCACTAGCATGACTCTAATATCAACATCTTCATATCTCAAAACAATCATAAGGAATCAGACTTCTCATAGTATTCAATGCACTTTATATGAAAGTTTTTATTATATCCCTCTTGGATGTCTATCATATTAGGACTAATTTTATAACCAAAGCAAATTGCCATGCTGTTTCTAAAGACTCTCAAAATAATATAAGTGAAGTATGAGAGTTCATCAATTTCTATAAAATAAAACCACCACCATGCTCTAAAAAGATATAAGTGAAGCACTAGAGCAAAATTGCCTAGCTCAAAAGATATAAGTGAAGCACATAGAGTATTCTAATAAATCACGATTCATGCGTGTCTCTCCCAAAAGGTGTGTAAAGCAAGGATGATTGTGGAAAACTAAAAAGCAAAGACTCAAATCATACAAGACGCTCCAAGCAAAACACATATCATGTGGTGAATAAAAATATAGCCTTAAGTAAAGTTACCGATAGACGAAGACGAAAGAGGGGATGCCTTACCGGGGCATCCCCAAGCTTAGGCTCTTTGGCCTCCTTGAATATTACCTTGGGGTGCCTTGGGCATCCCCAAGCTTAGTCTCTTGCCACTCCTTATTCCATAGTCCATCAAATGCTTACCCAAAACTTGAAAACTTCACAACACAAAACTTCAACAGAAAATCTCGTAAGCTCCGTTAGTATAAGAAAATAAACCACCACTTTTGGTACTGTTTTGAACTCATTCTTTATTTTTATTGGTGTAATATCTACTGTATTCCAACTTTTCCATGGTTCATACCCCCTAATACTAGCCATAGATTCATCAAAATAAGCAAACAACACGCGAAAAACAGAATCTGTCAAAAACAGAACAGTGTGTAGCAATCTGGATATTTTGAATACTTATGTAACTTTAAAAATCCTGAGAAATTAGGAAGTCCTAGACAATTTTCCTATTAATTTTCTTCAAAAATAATCAACTAAAAACCACTCTTAAGCTAAAAATTAGAATTGTTTTTGTGAGCGCAAAAGTTTCAGTTTTTCAGCAAGATCAAATCACCTATCACCGTAGGCTATTCCAAAGGTCTAACTTGGCACAAATACTAATTAAAACACAAAACCACATGTAACCAGAGGCTAGATGAAATATTTATTGCAAAACATGACCTAAAACGCAAGAACAAAAATAAAATTGGGTTGCCTCCCAACAAGCGCTATTGTTTAACGCCCTTAGCTAGGCATAAAACACGAATAGATCTAAGTATTATCATCTTTGGAATCCAATCCATAAGTGGCTCTCATAGTAGATTCATAAGACAATTTAATTTTATTTCTTGAGAAGTGTTTCATGCATTTCCTTATCGGAAATTGAAATTTAATGTTCCCCTCTTTCATATCAATAATTGCACCAATCGTTCTAAGGAAAGGTCTACCAAGAATAATAGAACATGTAGGATTGAAATCTATATCAAGAAAAATGAAATCTACGGGCACATAATTCCTATTTGCAAAAATAAGAACATCATTAATCCTTCCCATAGGTTTCTTAATAGTGGAATCCGCAAGATCCAAATTTAAGGAACAATCATCAAATTCACGAAAACCTAACACATCACATAAAGTTTTCGGAATCGTGGAAACACTAGCACCCAAATCACACAAAGCATAGCATTCATAATCTTTAATCTTAGTCTTAATAGTAGGTTCCCACTCATAATAATGTTTTCTAGGGATAGAAACTTCCAATTCAAGCTTTTCTTCAAAAGATTGCATCATAGCATCAACGATGTGTTTAGTAAAAGCTTTGTTTTGATTATAAGCATGAGGAGAATTCAACATGGATTGAAACAAGGAAATACAATCTATTAAAGAACAATTATCATAATTAAATTCCTTGAAATCCAAAAGAGTGGGTTCATTGCTACCAAAAGTTTTGACCTCTCCAATCCCACTTTTATCAATTTTTGCATCAAGATCTAAAAACTCCGAATCATTGGGACGCCTTCTAACTAAAGTTGACTCATCTCCAGTCCCATATTTATCAAGATTCACATTGGGAAACAAAGATTCAATAGGAGTCACATCAATCACTTTAAGATCTTCATCATTATTTTCATGGAAACTATAAGAAAACGCTTTTATAAACCGATCTTTTTTAGCACGCATCTTAGCAGTTCTTTCTTTGCACTTATCAATGGAAATTTTCATGGATTTGAGAGACTCATTGATATCATGCTTAGGTGGAATAAATCTAAGTTTCAAAGAATCAACATCAAGAGAAATTCTATCCACGTTTCTAGCCAAATCATCAATCTTAAGCAATTTTTCTTCAATCACAGCATTGAAATTCTTTTGCGAACTTATAAATTCTTTAAAATTATTCTAAAATTCAGAGGGCACCTTATTATAATTTCCATAAGAATTGTTGTAGGAATTACCATAATTATTAGAGAATTACTAGGAAACGGCCGAGTATTAAAATTACCTCTACACGCGTTATTACCAAAATTGTTCCTACCAACAAAATTTACATCCATAGATTCATTACTGTTTTCAATCAAAGTAGAAAAAGGCATATCATTAGGATCAATAGGAGCACTCTTGCTAGCAAACAATTTCATAAGATCATCCATCTTTTCACTCAAAACATTAATCTCTTCAATAACATGCACTTTTTTATTAGTGGAAGATCTTTCAGTATGCCATTGAGAATAATTAACCATAACATTATCTAGGAGTTTAGTATCTTTTCCTAAAGTAATTTCCATAAAAGTTCCTCTCGCGACCGAATCTAAAAGATTTCTCGAAGCAAAGTTCAATCCGGCATAAATTTTTTGTATAATCATCCACAAATTCAAACCATGAGTAGGGCAATTTCTAATCATCAATTTCATCCTCTCCCAAGATTGTGCAACATGTTCATGATCAAGTTGCTTAAAATTCATAATATCGTTCCTAAGGGGGATGATCTTAGCGGGAGGAAAATACTTGGAAATAAAAGCATATTTACACTTGTTCCATGAATCAATACTATTTTAGGCAAAGATGAAAACCAAGTTTTAGTGCGATCCCTAAGCGAGAACGGAAATAGCTTCAATTTAACAATATCATTATCCACATCCTTTTTCTTTTGCATATCACACAAATTAATGAAATTATTAAGATGGGATGTGGCATCTTCATTGGGAAGGCCGGAAAATTGATCTTTTTCATAACAAGATTTAGCAAAGCGGTATTAATTTCACAAGATCCGCATTAGCATCGGGAGCAATCGAAGTACTGATAAAATCATTGTTGTTGGTATTGGAAAAGTCACACAATTTGGTATTATCTTGAGCCATCGTGACAAAGCAAGCAATCCAACACACAAGCACACAAAAAGCAAACGAAGAAGATGAACGGAAGAAGGGCGAAGAAAAGGCGAATCTTTTCGAAAATCGTTTTAGAAGTGGGGGAGAGGAAAAGGAGAGGCGAATGGCGAATAATGTAATGCGAGGGATGAGGGTTTATGATGGGTACTTGGTATGTCTCGGCTTGGCGTAGATCTCCCCGGCAATGGCGCCAGAAATTCTTCCTGCTACCTCTTGAGCTTGCATTGGTTTTTCCCTTGAAGAGGAAAGGGTGATGCAGCAAAGTAGAGTAAGTATTTCCCTCAGCTTTTGAGAACCAAGGTATCAATCCAGTAGGAGACAACGCAACAAGCCACCAAATACCTGCACAAACAAACACCAACTTGCACCCAATGCGATAAAGGGGTTGTCAATCCCTTCATGGTTATTTGCAAACTGAGATCTGATGTAGATGGTTAAACGGTAAAGTAATATTTTTGGTATTTTTGGTTTATGGAACGGAAAGTAAAAGATTGCAAAGAAAGTAAATAGGAAACTAAAATTGTAGATCGGAAACTTATATGATGGAAAATAGACCCGGGGGCCATAGGTTTCACTAGAGGCTTCTCTCAAGATAGAAATTATTACGGTGGGTGAACAAATTATTGCCGAGCAATTGATAGAAAAAGCGCAATGTTATGACGATATCTAAGGCAATGATCATGAATATTGGCATCACGTCCGTGTCAAGTAGACCGAAATGATTCTGCATCTACTACTAATACTCCACACATCGACCAACCCCTGCGTGCATCTAGAGTATTAAGTTCCTAAGAACAGAGTAACACATTAAGTAAGATGACATGATGTAGCGGGATTAACTCAAGCAATATGATGAAATCCCCATCTTGTTATCCTCGATGGAAACAATACAATACGTGCCTTGCTGCCCATACTGTCACTGGGAAAGGACACCGCAAGATTGAACCCAAAGCTAAGCACCTCTCCCATTGGAAGTAAAACCAATCTAGTTGGACAAACCAAATCGATAGTTCAAAGAGACTTACAAATATATCAAATCATGCATATAAGAATTCAGAGAAGATTCAAATAATATTCATAGATAAGCTGATCATAAATCTACAATTCATCGGATCTCGGCAAACACACCGCAAAAGAGTATTACATCGAATAGATCTCCAAGAACATAGAGGAGAACTTTGTATTGAGAATCAAAGAGAGAGAAGAAACCATCTAGCTGCTAGCTATGGACCCGTAGGTCTGTTGTAAACTACTCACGCTTCATCGGAGAGGCAATGGTGTTGATGTAGAAGCCCTCCATGATCGAATCCCCCTCTGGCAGAATGCCAGATAAGGCCCCTAGATGGGATCTCATGGGTACAGAAGGTTGCGGCGGTGGAAAAGTGGTTTCATGGCTCCCCTGGAAGTTTTTGGGGTATTTGAGAATATATATAGGAGGAAGATCTAGGCCAGGGGGTCACCGAGGAGCCCACATGGTCGGGGGCGCGCCCTACCCCCTGAACGCGCCCTCCACCCTTGTGGCCGCTTCGTGGCTCTTCTGACTTGCACTCCAAGTCTCCTGGGTGTCTTCTAGTCCAAGAAAAAACATCGCGAAAGTTTTATTCCATTTGGTATTCCTTTTCTGCGAAACTCCAAAACAAGGAAAAAACAGAAACTGGCACTGGGCTCTAGGTTAATAGGTTGGTCCCAAAAATTATATAAAATATCATATTAATGCATATAAAACATCAAAAATAGGTAATATAATAGCATGGAACAATAAAAAAAATATAGATACATTGGAGACGTATCAGCAGGCTAGGGAGGTTGAGTTCTTTGCACGCACCCCAGAGTTCGAATCTATCCAGGTTTTGTGGAGCCCGGAATCCGACAGAATGAGTTCACAACAGTACCAATAGTGCTGATTTATTTTCTTATACTAACGGAGCTTATGATATTTTCTGTTGAGTTTTGTGTTGTGAAGTTTTCAAGTTTTGGGTAAGGATTTGATGGACTATGGAATAAGGAGTGGCAAGAGCCTAAGCTTGGGGATGCCCAAGGCACCCCAAGGTAATATTCAAGGACAACCAGGAGCCTAAGCTTGGGGATTCCCCGGAAGGCATCCCCTCTTTCGTCTTCGTCTATCGGTAACTTTACTTGAGGCTATATTTTTATTCACCACGTGATATGTGTTTAGCTTGGAGAGTCTTGTATGATTTGATTATTTGATTTTTAGTTTGCCAAAATCATCCTTGCTGTACACACCTTTTGAGAGAGACACGCATGAACCGTGATTTATTAGAATACTCTATGTGCTTCACTTATATCTTTTGAGCTAGGCAATTTTGCTCTAGTGCTTCACTTATATCTTTTTATAGCATGGCGGTGGTTTTATTTTATATAAATTGATGAACTCTTGTGCTTCACTTATATTATTTTGAGAGTCTCTAAACAGCATGGTAATTTTCTTTGGTTATAAATTTAGTCCTAATATGATAGGCATCCAAGAGGGATATAACAAAAACTTTCATATAAAGTGCATTGAATACTATGAGAAGTTTGATTCCTTATGATTGTTTTGAGATATGAAGATGGTGATATTAGAGTCATGCTAGTAAGTAATTATGAATTTGAGGAATACTTGTGTTAAAGTTTTTTATTCCCATAGCATGCACGTATGGTGAACTGTTATGTGATGAAGTCGGAGCATGATTTATTTATCTATTGTCTTCCTTATGAGTGGCGGTCGGGGATGAGCGATGGTCTTTTCCTACCAATCTATCCCCCTAGGAGCATGCTCGTAGTACTTCATTTTGATAACTAATAAATTTTTGCAATAAGTATATGAGTTCTTTATGACTAATGTTGAGCCCATGGATTATACGCACTCTCACCCTTCCACCATTGCTAGCCTCTCTAGTACCGCGCAACTTTCGCCGGTACCATAAACCCACCATCTAGCTTCCTTAAAACAGCCACCATACCTACCTATTATGGCATTTCCATAGCCATTCCGAGATATATTGCCATGCAACTTTTCACCGTTTCGTTTATTATGACACGCTCCATCATTGTCATATTGCTTTGCATGATCATGTAGTTGACATCGTATTTGTGGCAAAGCCAGCGTTCATAATTCTTTCATACATGTCACTCTTGATTCATTGCACATCCCGGTACACCGCCGGAGGCATTCACATAGAGTCATATTTTGTTCTAAGTATTGAGTTGTAATTCTTGAGTTGTAAGTAAATAAAAGTGTGATGATCTTCATTTTTAGAGCATTGTCCCATGTGAGGAAAGGATGATGGAGTCTATGATTCCCCCATAAGTCGGGATGAGACTCCGGACGAAAAAAGAGGCAAAAAAGTGAGAGAAGGCCCAAATAAAAAATGAGAGAAAAGAGAGAAGGGGCAATGCTACTATCCTTTTACCACACTTCTGCTTCAAAGTAGCACCATGATCTTCATGATAAGAGAGTCTCTTATTTTGTCACTTTCATATACTAGTGGGAATTTTTCATTATAGAACTTGGCTTGTATATTCGAATGATGGGCTTCCTCAAATTGCCCTAGGTCTTCGTGAGCAAGCCAGTTGGATGCACACCCACTTAGTTTCTTTTCGAGCTTTCATAAACTTATAGCTCTAGTGCATCCGTTGCATGGCAATCCCTACTCACTCACATTGATATCTATTAATGGGCATCTCCATAGCCCGTTGATATGCCTAGTTGATGTGAGACTATCTCCTTCTTTTTTTCTTGTCCACAACCACCGTCTATTCCACCTATAGTGCCATGTCCATGGCTCACGCTCATGTATTGCGTGAAAGTTGAAAAAGTTTGAGAACATCAAAAGTATGAAACAATTGCTTGGCCTGTCATCGGGGTTGTGCATGATTTAAATATTTTGTGTGATGAAGATGGAGTATAGCCAGACTATATGATTTTGTAGGGATAAGCTTTCTTTGGCCATGTTATTTTGAGAAGACATAATTGCCTTGTTAGTATGCTTGAAGTATTATTGTTTTTATGTCAATATTAAACTTTTGTCTTGAATCATACAGATCTGAACATTCATGCCACAATAAAAGAAATTACATGGATAAATATGTTAGGTAGCATTCCACATCAAAAATTCTGTTTTTATCATTTACCTACTCGAGGAGGAGCAGGAATTAAGCTTGGGGATGCTTGATACGTCTCCAACGTATCTATAATTTTTGATTCTTCCATGCTATTATATTATCTGTTTTGGATGTTTTATATGCATTAATATGCTATTTTATATTATTTTTGGGACTAACCTATTAACCTAGAGCCCAGTGTCAGTTTTTGTTTTTTCCTTGTATTAGAGTTTCGCAGAAAAGGAATAGCAAACGGAGTCCAAACGGAATAAAACTTTCGCGATGATTTTTCTTGGACCAGAAGAAATCCAGAGGACTTGGAGTGCAAGTCAAAGAAGCCACGAGGCGGCCACAAGGACGGAGGGCATGCCCAGGGGGGTAGGGCGTGACCCCACCCTCGTGGGCCGGTCGGTGGAAACGACACATATGGGATCACGGGGAATCCCTTCTACGGTTGGCGGGTGCGGGGCTGTGGAAAGAGTGGGTTTAGAAGATCAACACGGGGAATTTATCCAGGTTCGGCCGCAAATGATGCGTAATACCCTACTCCTGCTGGTTTGTGTTTATCTCGTGTTCTTGGACTAGCTACAAAGCATGCAGGGTCCAAAAAGTCTGAATCCTCCAGTATGCCTCGGGCCTCCTTTTATAGCCAAAGGGGGTCGCCACAGTGGCACACAGGAGGTGGAAAGTGTGTACTGTATACAAGTCTATCCCCTGGCACCATAGGACAAACACATTTAATGCGCTGCCGACGTGCCCTCTCACTTTATAGGGGACGGCAAGGAAACTCGTCCCGTCCGCCGCCGC
Source organism: Aegilops tauschii subsp. strangulata (assembly GCF_002575655.3). Taxonomy (NCBI): domain Eukaryota; kingdom Viridiplantae; phylum Streptophyta; class Magnoliopsida; order Poales; family Poaceae; genus Aegilops; species Aegilops tauschii. The sequence continues at coordinate 113,619,409 of NC_053039.3, read as the reverse complement.
TTCACCTCGCTCCGACGTGCGTCCAGGCTGACTAGGCGTGCAGCGCCACGCTGGCTGGCTGCTGAGTTGGTGTGGTGGCAGAGTCTTCACAAAGATCTGCATGCCACCACGTAGGTGCTTGCTGAGTTGGCCTAGAAGCTGCACGTCGCCACGCAGGTGCCTGCCTTGTTGGCGGGTTGACTTCTGTGTTGGAACGGCGGTGGAGCCTTGGCAGGTGGGGGCCTGGCTGCAGCCTCGCAGATGTCTCCGGCAAGGGTCTTGCCGGGGCCCCGGCAAGGGCCTTGCCAGGGTCTCGCAGGTATCTCTGGCGAGGGTCTTGCCGGGGGTCTTGTGAGCGTCCCCGGCAAGGATCTTGCCGGGGTTTCCGTCTTCCGGTTCTCATCTAGTCTTGTACGTTCTTGGTCTTTACAAAGATTTGCATGCCACCATGTAGGCGCCTCCCGAGCCTTGGTTCCAATATTGTCGATGGTGTCGGAACTCTTAGGCTCAAGGGTGGCGGCTCTGCTGGTGTTGGGCAAGTTGCCCCGGCAAGGCCCTTGGGGGGGGGCTACGTAAGCTGCCCCGGCAAGGCTCCTGCCGGGGAGAGCCCACATTGTCCCTTCGCTCCTCGTGCCTCTGTCTTGGTGTTGCTCTGGTAGTCTTGTGTCTTTGCTTCCTCTTCTGCCCCGCCAAGCACGGCCGTAAGCATGTGTCTGTGACTGCCCGCGCACAAGTAAAGGGGTAAAAAAGGACCCATACTTTTTTACACCGACAGGAGCCCCCGGGCCTGGGCCACATATAAGTGCGGAGCGTTATTGGGCTAGGCCCAGAACAGTGCGCGGGTACGCGTGGCAGAGTTTTACCGCAGTAACTCCCTCGCCAGTTGCGCTTCCCCACGACCTGTGTTGAATGTGTGATGTGGGGGTCGTGCATGGGGCGGTTGCTGCACGCTTGCGTCACATCGTGGTAAATGGTAAAGAGGCGGCCCATGCCTTCCCTCCAAAAAGGAAAAACCGCCGACGCGCTGCTCATTTACCCCCCGTGCCTCCCCCAATCTCTGAACCGTCGCTCCCTTCTTCTTCCTCAAGCTCTTGCCTTTGCTCGCCGCCGCCGCGCCCTCACTGCCCTTAATCCTCCATCCCCTCTCAGTCTCCATGGCGCCCAAGATATGAAAAGGCAAGGGGGTGGCCAAGGATGTCGGGGAGAAGGAGGCGCCGGAGAGCGAGTTGGCGGCACTGTGGACGCAGCACGCATACTTTCCCTCGACGGTCGATGCGGTCCATCTCAAGGACTACTTCAAGCCCCTGTGCGGGAGGGAGACGACAGGGCACCCCGCCACGCGCATCATCCCTGCTGATTTTACCAAGGCCGGCCCAAATCGGTACCCCTTCTTCATTGACTACTTATCTTGCAGGCTCTGCCCCCTTTCTCTGATTTCTTCAACGATGTCATGCACACCTCTGGCTTCCGTCTTCTAGATCTTACGCCGAATGTCGTGGCGTGCATGGCCTTCTTCGCCCATCTCTGCGAGGGCTTCGCCGGAGTGCTCCCCAGCACGGCGCTCTTCTGCCACTACTTCTACCCTCGCATCCAGCCAGGGGGCGCCATCTTCGGCTGCATCACCTGGATCTCGAGGTCTCAGGAGAAGGGCACGTACCCGGAGGGCTCCCAGAAGGAGAGGTGGGACGAGTGGCGGAGCCGGTGGTGCTAGATTGAGGAGGAGGATCCACGGGAGTTCTGCCGGGTTCGCCGGAGTCCGCCGGTCCGCCGCAAGGACTGGAGCGACCTCGACGCCAATGACAAGAAGCTCTCGGTTGCCACCACCAGGATCAACCGCCTCACCGTGGCCGGGCTCACCCTCGAATTGATTGGGGCTGATTTCATCTCCGCCAGATTGCCCCACTACACAACAAGGGGAGGCCGACCTGGGACTACAGGAACGCGACCGACGTCATGAGGCTCTGCCCTGGCTTGAAACACAACTTCACGGTGATGGGGCATGCTCACTTTTGCTAGAGGCGAGTGACGACGGCAGGGCTGAGAGGATCGGCAGAGCCGAGAAGGCCGGCAAGGCCGTCAAGGCGTCTCTGTTTGGGTTGCCGTCGGGCGTGGTCCCGTTGAGCAACAACTCTCGCCAGACCGCCATCATTGCCATGATGCCGGACTTCAACGCACACGGCCTCGATCCGCTCTGGGTCGAGCCAAAAGCGGAGGAGGTGCAGGCGTTCTTTGACAACTTGTCGGAGAATTATGTCCGCGACGAGCCGCTGCTCATCCGCGACACCACCAAGGAGGAGCTGGACTACATCACCGCCAGGGCGGCGGATGCGGGGCTCGCCATGGAGGCTGGCAGCGCCGGTACCGTGGAGGACGAGGCCGACGCGGCCGCGGAGGAGAAAGAGCTCACCGGATGGGCGGAGTCTGCTAGGGATGCCAGCAGCGTAGGCGCCGAGGCCCCCTCATTGAAGACGTGGTCGAGGAGTCGGCCGAACAAGAGGCCGAGGCTGTCGACCGCTCAGCCATAGGGAAGAGGCGCGTCCTGCGGCGGGCTAGCTCCAGCGAGCCGGTCTAGCCCGGCAGGACCGCGCAGCGGCAACAGGTCCAGGAGCAGTCCGTGCGCCAGATGTGAGCCGCGGCGACGAAGGCCGTGACTGCGAAGAAGGTGGTGAAAACCGCGGTAGCGAAGCAAAAGGCGGCCGCTTCCTCCTTATCCAAGCTGCGCCGGACCCCATCCCCTTCTCCTCCTCCTTCGGATGGCACCTCAGAGGTTAATTTTGACCTCGTGTCCTTCAGCCCGAAGAGGAAGAGGAGGCTAGTGGAAGACGAGGCGGAGGACGAGTAAGCACTTCGCCCTCCATCATCTCCTGACCCCACGCCTGTGCTATCCTCCTTTAACTTGATGTTATTCTCACAGGGACACGGAGACATTGGCCCAGAGGGTGGCGAAGAGGGCTAGGGCCTCGATGGGCGACAAGCCCCCGGCGAGCACTCCGCGCACGCCGGAGTTGGTGGTGATTAGCCTGGACGACAGCCCCCGACGCAGCCCCCGCTTCAGCCCCCAGCGTGAGTTCACTACTCACTTCCCGTTGGTGTGTGTTGGGGCACGATCCCTTGGTGCTGATCTTGCCGGGTTCGCAGGAGGAGAGCAGCAGCAGGAGGAGCCGCTGAGGGCCACCCCCGACATGCCGCCCCCATCAACCACGCCGCCCAGAGGGGCGTCCCCGACAAGGGCACCAAGCACCGAGCCCACACGCACGGAGGAGGAGGAGGTGAACTTGGGTGGCAGTGGCTCCATCCCGGCAACGAACGTTGGCGGGGAGGGAACCACTTCCTCCCAGCTTGGCGCGGGTACGTGGCCTGCCTCCTGTCCCTGTCTTTCCTTCTTCTTCTTCTTCTTCTTGAACCTTGATTTTGGCCCCGTCTCATTCTCCTTCTTTGTATCCAGACCCTCCCTTGGCGGACCAGGAGGATATTGATACCGTCATCGAGGAGGTCGCCAAGGACGCCGAGGCCGAGGCCGACAAGATTGCTGCCGAGGAGGCCGCCAAGACCGCCGCTAAGGAGGCCGCCAAGGGGCCTGCCGGGGAGGCGCCAAGGACGCTGCCGAAGAGGCAGACAAGGGGCCTGTCGGGGAGGCCGGCAAGGGGCCTGCCGGGGAGGGGGTGGCTGACGACCAACCTTCCTCCCCTACAGCCCCTGGCCCGGGCAAGTACATGAAGGTGGGCGGCGACCTGTTCGTCCATCTTCCAGGGACGGTGAGCACCAGGGCGCCAACCGAGGGGGAGGTGTTTTTCGATGACGAGGCGCTCGCCACCACCGGGCTTTAGGTTGTTGATGAACCGGGCACCGGCGGTGGCGGTTCCCAAGAGGAGCAGCTTCTCCGGGCCATGAGCGTCAACTTCCAGAAGCTCCAGGCGCTCCACCGTGCCCGCCTAGACAAGGCGAAATCCAGGATTGCGGGAGCAGACAAGGCAGAGGCGGATCTTGAGGAGCGCGTCGCCCAGACGCAGGCCTGGTTCCGCGAGGCTCAGGAAGAACTGAAGGCTGCCCAGGGTGAGCTGGCTGAGCGCAAACGGGAGCTCATCCTGAAGCAGGTTGACATCGAGAAGGCCCAGGAGGTGGCGAAGGAACAGGCCGCCAAGGGCGAGGCCGCTCGGCAACAGCACCAGGCTTTGCTGAACTCCCAGGAGGAGGACTTTGCCACCCGTGAGGAGGTGCTCGCCGCCACACTCCGTGGCAAGGATGAGGAGATCGAGAAGCTTGTCACGCAGCGGACCCAGGAGCTGGGACAGAGGCACAAGGACGCACTCGATGCTCAGGCCCTAGTGCATGCTGGCAAGGTGAAGGAGCTGGAGCTGGAGCGGGAGGAGCTGAAGAAGAGAGCCTTGGTGCTGACGGAGGAGAGGGACGTGGCCAACCGCACTCTGGCGGATGCGCAGGTCGCCATCTCCGACAAGGCCAAGCTGCTCTCCGAGGCCAACGACTCCATCAACGATTTGAAGTTGAAGCTGGACAACTTGGAGGGGAAGCTTTCGAAGGCCGGGGCTCGTGAGGAGACCCTGAACAAGGCCCTGGAGGACGAGAAGCGGCTGCGGAGGGATGGCGCCGCTGAGTACGAGGAGTACACAAAGGGCGTAAACCTCTGGATCAGCCGCCTCGTCCACGTTGCCGGCAAGATCACCACGAAGCTGGCTGCCATGGGGATGCCGAATGTCAGGTACTCCCAGGAGCCGAACGTGAGGCCCAACGCCAGGCTGACCCTGTTCTTCGAGGGCGTCCTCGACGCCCTGGAGCAGCTCCATTCCAACTGGGTGACCTCTCTGGCCAATGAGGCCAGGAAGCTCTGCCGGGGCGCGCTGACCAAGGTCCTCACCAAGGTGGCATACTAGAACCCCAACATCAACTTTGTCGACGGGCTGGAGAGCTTGCCGGAGGATGTGGACCTCGCGTCACTTGAAGAGCGTATCGAGCCCATCATCAGCCACGTCGACGGAGTCAGGAGGGTGGAGGGCCAGCGCTGAGACTAGGCACCCCGTTTCTCATTGCCGCTGTGAGTTCATGACCAAGACGATTTTATCTTAAGTTAGAACCGCAGCAACAATTGATGTAATATAACTATGTAGTACTTTAAGATGAAACATGCTATCTTCCTATATTGATATTTGTTTGTACGTATGCACCCTACGCCCAGTAGGATAGGTTCGCCGGTGCGTAATCCCATGCTATGGCACCTTGAGGATGGATCCTTAGCAGCCTGCCGGGGGGCGCTTACCGCCGGACAAACCACCTTGACGTTCTCAGCGCGGTCGCTTAAACTGTTGAGCGGACTTGAAACAGAGCAAGGGCGTTGCTAATAGCGGGCAGGCCACCTTGTTGTCCTCAGCGCGGCCACTTAAACTATTGAGCGGACTCGAAGCAGAACAAGGGCGTTGCCAATAGCGGAAGGGTCCCATTGCGTGCAGGTTTTCCATACAAAGAGCAAGATCTTTCGAGGAGAATAACCTTATATTAAGAAGAATTGTTCAAAGTTGTGCGTGACTTAGCTTTTTGCGGCCACGCGGATGGTCGTTGCAGCCGCGGACGGCACCAGAGTGCGGCTGATTGACGCCGCCTTCTCTTCTCGGGCCATCTCTACGACGGAGTCGGTAAGTTGACTCCAAAACCGGATTTTCACAGCTTGCGCCCCCTACCTGGCGCGTCAAAGATGTCGGTGGAAATAACACCTATGGGATCACGGGGAATCCCTTCTATGGTTGGCGGGCGCGGGGCTGTGGAAAGAGCGGGTTTAGAAGATCAACACGGGGAATTTATCCAGGTTCGGGCCGCAAATGATGCGTAATACCCTACTCCTGCTGGTTTGTGTTTATCTCGTGTTCTTGGACTAGCTACAAAGCGTGCAGGGTCCAAAAAGTCCGAATCCTCCTCCAGTATGCCTCGGGCCTCCTTTTATAGCCAAAGGGAGTCGCCACAGTAGCACACAGGAAGTGGAAAGTTTGTACTGTATACAATTCTATCCCCTGGCACAGTAGGACAAACACATTTAATACGCTGCCGACGTGCCCTCTCACTTTATCGGGGACGGCAAGGAAACTCGTCCCGTCTGCCGCCGCTTCGCCTCGCTCTGACGCATGTCTAGGCTGACTAGGCATGCAGTGCCATGCTGGCTGGCTGGCTGGCTGCTGAGTTGGTGCGGTGGCAGAGTCTTCACGAAGATCTGCATGCCACCACGCAGGTGCTTGCTGAATTGGCCTGGAAGCTGCACGTCGCCACACAGGTGCCTGCCTTGTTGGCGGGTTGACTTCTGTGTTGGAACGGCGGTGGAGCCTTGGCAGGTGGGGGTCTGGCTGCGGCCCCGCAGATGTATCCGGCAAGGGCCTTGCTGGGGTCTCGCAGGTGTCCCCGGCGAGGGTCTTGTCGGGGGTCTTGTGAGCGTACCCGGCAAGGATCTTGCCAGGGTTTCCGTCTTCTGGTTCTCATCTAGTCTTGTACGTTCTTGGTCTTTACAAAGATCTGCATGCCACCATGTAGGCGCCTCCCGAGCCTTGGTTCTAATGTTGTCGATGGTGTCGGAACTCTAAGGCTCAAGGGTGGCGGCTCTGCTGGTGTTGGGAAATTTGCCCCGGCAGGGCCCTTGCCGGGGCTACGTAAGCTGCCCTGGCAAGGCTCCTGCCGGGGAGAGCCCACCTTGTCCCTTCCCTCCTCGTGCCTCTGTCTTGGCGTTGCTCTGGTAGTCTTGTGTCTTTGCTTCCTCTTCTGCCCCGCCAAGCGCGACCGTAAGCGTGTGGCTGCGACTGCCCGCGCACAAGTAAAGGGGTAAAAAAGGACCCCTACTTTTGTACACCGACAGGGCCCCTCATGACTCCATCGACCTATTTCTTCTGCCTATATATTCTCATATATCCCAAAAACAACAGACAGAGCCACGAAAACACTTTCCCACCGCCGTAACCTTCTGTACCCGTGAGATGCATCTAGGGGCCTTTTCCGGCGTCCTGCCAGAGGGGGGTTCGATCACAGAGGGCTTCTACATCAACACCATTGCCCTTCCGATGAAGCGTGAGTAGTTTACCACAGACGTATGGGTCCATAGCTAGTAGCTAGATGGCTTGTTCTCTCTCTCTCTTTGATTCTCAATACCATGTTCTCCTCGATGTCCTTGGAGATCTATTCGATGTAATACTTTTTTGTGGTGTGTTTGCCGAGATCCGATGAATTGTGGATTTATGATTAGCTTATCTATGATTATTATTTGAATCTTCTCTGAATTCTTATATGCATGATTTGATATCTTTGCAAGTCTCTTTGAACTATCGATTTGGTTTGGCCAACTAGATTGGTGTTTCTTGCAATGGGAGAAGTGCTTAGCTTTGGGTTCAATCTTGCGGTGTCCTTTCCTAGTGACAGTAGGGGAAGCAAGGCACATATTGTATTGTTGCCATCGAGGATAAAAAGATGGGGTTTACACTTGAGTTTATTCCTCTACATCATGTCATCTTACTTAATGCGTTACTCTAGTCTTCATGAACTTAATACTCTAAATGCAGGCAGGAGTCGGTCGCTGTGTGGAGTAATAGTAGTAGATGCAAAATTGTTTTGGTCTACTTGACATGGACGTGATGCCTATATTCATGATCATTGCCTTAGATATCGTCATAACTTTGCGCTTTTCTATCAATTGCTCGGCAGTAATTTGTTCACCCACTGTAATATTTTCTATCTTGAGAGAAGCCTCTAGTGAAACCTATGGCCCCCGAGTCTATTTTCTATCATATAAGTTTCCGATCTACATCGATTTACTTCCTTTGCAATCTTTTACTTTCCGATCTATAAACCAAAAATACCAAAAATATTTACTTTATTGTTTATGTATCTCTATCAGATCTCACTTTTGCAAGTAACCGTGAAGGGATTGACAACCCCTTTATCGCGTTGGGTGCAAGTTGGTTATTGTTTGTGCAGGTATTTGGTGACTTGTTCGTTTTCTCCTACTAGATTGATACCTTGGTTCTTAAACTGAGGGAAATACTTACTATACTTTGCCGCATCACCCTTTCCTCTTCAAGGGAAAAACCAACACAAGCTCAAGAGGTAGCAATGATGTGGATTGCTGCTACATCGAGGAGGCAGAGGATCGCTGGCAGATGGAAGCAGAGCTGTCCAAGGCGGTCGTTGTGACTGTCACAGGTACCAGGCCATCGGTGCACCTGGCGGCGGTGGCGGCGCTGCACGAGGAGTTTCGCATTGGGCCTATGGACATGTCAATTCGAGCATTTTACCCGGAGGATTTCCTTGTGCTGTGCAGGGAGCAGAGCACCCGCGACAGGATGGTCCGGCAGGGTGGCTTGTCGTTGTCAGCAGGTTTCACCCTGTCACTGCGGCCTTGCACTGGTACAACGAGGTGCGATACAAAAGGTTTTTAACCCCTTTCCGCGATGGTGTTCTGAACCGTCGCCTATTGAGTGACTGCGATAGGGGGGTCCTTCCCACACGACCCAGAAACCGTCGAGGATATGCCCTCCTGGCACACATGCTCGGTAAAATGAGGTCATGTGCGACCGGCGAGAGATCAAATAGGTTATACGTACAGTAGTGCTAAAAAATACAATTATACAGGAGAAATCGTTTCTGGCCGTAAGTACATCCCACACAGTCAGTCCCCGCTAAACGTTTCTGTTCGTATGTACATTCCACAGAGTCAATCCAAGGAATATGTTTTCGTTAGTATGTACATCAAACATAGTTAATCCAAGAAGTACGTTTCCGTTCGTATATACATCCCACACAGTCACTCCAAGGAAAACATCTCCGTTCGCATGTACATCACACACAATTTTCCCCATTAAATCGTTTGTGATAGCGTCGCCATTGCACACGATATTAATAATTTTATTGTTTGTGTTATTGAATGCATCACACACGGTGCGTAGAAGAAACTGTGTGGCAAAGACTGTCCATCACACACACTTTTTATGTGGTAAACGTTTGCGCAAGGTGGCCTAACGCAAACAGTTTTCAAGAGGATGTCGTGTGTGATTGTTCATTGATCCAACATGGTTTATTCCAAGAAACTGTGTGTGTTGCCTGAGGTCATTGCCCATGGTGTTCTCTCAATAACCGTTTGCAATAGGAAAACCCAATTAGCAGGCTAATTGCCCTATTATTAATAATTCATTTATTAATCTAATTGAAATTTCATATTAAGCACACAATATGTTTCATTTCCATATTAAGGAAGCGGGATTTCATAATTGAAATACATCAGAGTACAACATCATATAGCTTCAGCACTCAGCTACTCCATTACACAACTACACTAGCACCAAGTTTCACATGCAACATCTACAACCTTTCAAAATTAGCATCATAGACGGAACATAGACAGATGAATCTCATCTTGAAAACCGCTGAAGCGGAAGGCGAATATTGAGGCTTCATTGATGTTGAAGGTCTTTGCAAATTTAGGCCAGTGCCTGTGAATGATTGACCGTCCATCCTTCATCCTCTTCAGGAACACTTCAATATTGAACCATGGGTGTTGTATGAAAACCTTCCCCGCCTCCTGACCATACAGGTGGTTTGAGAGGTAATCATCAGTGAACTGCTTTGGAAAGGCCTGAAAACAAGGATATGCATAAATATCTTCTCCGGATTTGAAATGGCGCAATGGAATTAAAAATACAAGGTATAACAGTTAGTACCATCCTGTAGTGAACTGATGTCTTCTTCATTGTGCAGACAAAGATCTTGTTGTTTTTTGTCGCTAATTTCTTTATCGTAACAATCTTTCTGAGTGTCTTGACTTGAGTGATATTAATGGACAACTCATTTCCACATATCCAAAAAGGGTCAAACAGTGGGTCAAAACCTCTGACAGCAGGACCTACATGTGCAAGACCAAATTGTTAAAAACCTAATATTTAAAAACAAGAAGTGTAAAGGTGTGTTATTAACTGCAACATGCCTAATATTTAAAAACAAGCAAACGTAGTCATTCAAACTTGTATTGTGTAGGTCTAAGTACACTAGTTATTGGCCTTGTTTGGATCCATGGATTAGAGTTAGTTTGAGCTAGTTTGGGCTCAACTTAATAGCCCTAAAGTATCCAAACATGAGGGCTAGTTTGAGCTAGTTGCATCAAACCCACCCAAACCAACTATCCCACCCAAGAGGTGCTGATTGGGGCTAGTTCTCCTAGTGCATTTATTGTCAATCTAACACTGTCATCCAAACACCTCTTTGGCTAGAGTTAGTTCAGGGTTAGTCATTGTTGAGTATCATTGTTATTTAGGAAACGTAGGATAGCGTAGGATTTATTCTACCTTGACTTGTACTCCAAGATGACCATGTACTCCTATACATTTGCCCACGAGGCTCAAGCAATACAATCAACTATTCCACCAATCTCTCTCTCTCTCTCTCTCTCTCCCTTTTAACTGCCATGAGCTAGAAACTAACTCAAACCTCTAGCTAAGTTAAAGTATCCAAACATTGCCATTGTTAAATCAAATGGAAAGGCGTGTTCAATACTCCCTCCGGTCCTTTTTACTTTGCATATAAGAATTGTCTAAAGTCAAACGTCATAAAGTTTGACCTTATTTATATGAAAAAATATCAACATCTAGCATGCTAAAGTTATAAAATATGAAAACTTAAGTCATGACACATGTACTAATATTTATTTCATATTGTGAATGTTGGTATTTTGTTTTGTTGGTCAAACTTTAAGAGGCCTGACTTTAGACAAATCTTATATGCGAACTAAAAAGACTCGAAGGGAGTATAACATGCTTAACAGCAACCAAATATAGTCATTCATAGAGTCTTGCTAGGCCAGCTCCCTAGCAAGAAGGCCAGCTCTAATTTTTTTAACAGGAAAGGCCTGAAGGGTTTTAATCTGCTTTATTTATATATTATAAAGCAACATCACCGACAACAAGTTCAGCATCCGAAGAGTTCAAGATTCAAAGTGTGAGAAGGAAAAATAATAGAGTCTTGCTGGGGGCACATCACAAAAGACCTCTACATAAACCAATAAAGCTAGTCAGGCTCCGGGGGAGGCGGTGGAGTCAGGGGGAGCGAGATGTGAGGCGGTGGAACGAAGCCCGACGATGATCCTGTCGATGTTGTCCCGATAGCGTCGCTTGCTAAGCGGCCTCCATAGCTGTAAGAAGCCACACACTTTGTATATCACGTGAGTCGCATGAAATGGAATGACATATTCAATCATAACTTATTGCGAATGTTCCATAGAATCCAGGCAAGGGTGCCCACGACCACCCAAAGGGAGGGCCGCACAGTTGGTTGAAAATCGAGGACATCACGAAACATATCTGGGAGATTGTAATGGCACCATTTGCCACCCGTGACCTCCCGAAGACAACTCCAGAGGAATCAAGCCGCGGGGCAAGAGAAGAATATGTGGTTGGAGTCCTCTGGAACTACACAGAAGGGCCAAATTCCACCACTAGGTCCAGCTACCATAGGAATATCCTCTACTCCCAAAGGAAGGTTGCAGCAGACCAGTTGCCATAGGAATATCTTAATCTTCAAAGGGAATTTCATCTACCACAGGAGATTTAGTTCCGCCGGCCCTGGGGTGGCCACGATGGCTTTATAGAGGGATTTGGCCGAGAACAAACTATTCGGTTAAAGTTTCCAGCTAACCGAGTCTTGTTCAAGGGAGGGTGACTGTAGAGCTACACACTCAAGCAAATCCTCCCATTGGTCCCACTCCAGGGGGAGAAATGTGCGTATAAAGGTAATGTTGCCAAGGTTAGCCAGGGCGGCCTCCACCATAATGTTGGGTGCCGTGAAAATGCTGAAAAGCAGCTGGAACCGCACGGTGAATAGCTGTTGGCCGACCAATGGTCAAGCTAGAACAGGGTGTTGGTTCCAAAGCCTATGGAGATGGAGGATCCAATTCATAGGACTGGAAGCAATTAGATGATAGACTGCTAGAATTGGGATCCACCAGAACGCTGGGCAAACACTAGAGGCACTAGAAAAAAATACACTTCCGTGATGATACGTGTTTGTCACAGTAGGCCATGTTTTCTATCATGCATGTACATCCATGACGATTTTATGATAGAATCAAGATAGTCATAGTTGTGCTGTCGTAGAAGTGTTCCATGACATTACCAAAATTATCAACACGGAAGTGTCCACTTCCATGACGATAAATCCCGCGTCATAGAAGTGCTTTCGTCATGGGTGACCGACACGTGGCATCGACCGTAACGGGTCGCCGTTAAGCTATCGGGTCTGGTTTTGGATCCGATAACCCGTTAACAGCCCGGACCAATGGGGATTTTCCACGTGTAAAATTCTCATTGGCCGGAGGAAACACGCGTTTGCTCACTGTTGGGACAGATGTCATCCACTCATTGGACAGGAGGCGCCTATGATACGTCGACACGTGGCACGACTCAACAGAGGCCCATTCCGGTGAAAAGTCCGGCCTAGCTAAAGGCCCACCATATTTTTTCAGACACTAGTGGGCTGGCCCGTTAACAGCCTGCCATGTTTTGGGCCAAATTGAGGCCCATAGCAGATGAGGCCCATTCACATCCTGCCGTGTTTTCGGCCAAATTACGACCCATATTGGATCAGGCCCATTAACAGGCCACTGTTCTTTTGGGCCCATTCTAAGATAGGTTTGTATTTCAGCCTGTTAAATGCCCGTTAACCAGTTCGGACCGATAATAGTTTCGGCCTGTTAGCGGCCCGTGGTGCATCTGGGATGTTGTCGGCCCGGTTTAACTTTAGGCCCTTTAACGGCCCATGCAGAAACTGGGCTATTTATTGTCCGAAGTAACTTTAGGCCTCTTAACGGCCCGTAGTCTTCGTGGATAAATTTCAGCCCAACAGGCCTATCGGCCTGTTAATGGCCCGTGGAACAGTTGGGCCTAATTACAGCCCGCGTTGAATCAGGCCTATTACAGCCCATCTGATAATGGCCCATGACACTTTTGGGCCTATGGCCCGCGTGGATACCGGCCTGCTTAAAGCCCATGATTTTATTGAGCCAAACTAGCCTGAGATATATTTTGGGCTGTTAACTGCTCGTCCTATTTGGGCCAAACATGGGCCTTAGGCAGTTTCGGCCTGTATTGGCCCGTGATTTTTTTGCCCAACGCTGGCCCAATCTAGGTTTTAGCCTGTTAAAAGCCCAAGGTATTCTCTGGCCCAGCTGGCTAGAACTTTACTCGGCCTATTAAAGGCGGGAAACTACTATAGGTTCAGACCTGCTAATGGCCCAAGGATGATTATAGGCCCACATTTTGGCCCATATGAGTAACGGGCCGGCCTGAAGACCGACAAAACTGAGATCCACCGAAATTTCCGGCCTAAATTACAGCATACCGACCAAAGAATAAACCTAGACTATACAATAAAGAAATTACGGCATATTACATCCACTGGGAATCAAAGTTCGTACCGCTGAAAATAAAGCGCAACGTGACCGCGGATTACATACACTGGGCATCAAAGGTCGCCACTAGTGCATATAAACGCGCTGACAAAAGAATATACAAAACTGAGAGCACTTCAGAGGCACTAGGCCTGGCCAGGGCGGGCCCCGCAAGCAGCCGAACAAGCTGATGAGACCTCAGTTGTGTCAACGATAGATGCTCCATCCCTAGCTGTACGGCACCATAGTGCGCAAGGCAGCCCTCTGACATCTTCCTTGCATCTTTGACTTCAATTCGGAGCTGAGCTGAAGCAAGCCTTTCCGCTTTAAGTTGAGACTGAAGAAGTTGAACTGATTGAGGCAGCGACTGCACAGAGGTTGTCTCACACCTGTTGGTGAGTACCTTCAACTCACTGTCTTCATCAAGATAGGACCTTGGGGTCATCTCGCTGTCCTCAATATGATTTGGCTCACTATCTTCCCTAAGGTTCTGCCTGGCATAAGAGATACGACTCTGAAAGAGAAATAAGGAGACACGTAACAGGTTTCACAATTATATAAGCAAATAAATGGATCTATTCTACATAAGGAACATGTTTTTACAACTACAATTTAAAACTAGTAGTTGTTGCAAACATCCAATCAGATGTAAACAGCAAAGTAAGCAACAGTGGAGGAAGTGATGCCTATCCAACTCTATACTAGAACAAAGTTTGAAGGCTTGAGAAGGATGAACTTACATTACATGCTAACACAGGCTGGACAAAGCCCATCTCCATGTTGATGGAAGGATAATTCAATAAATTCCCCAAAGAAAATTCTTTATAAGCGTTGCCGTTTTTTTACATTTTGCAAAGAGTAAATATAGATCAAATAATATTGGAAGAAACAGAGGATAATGAAGCTCAGGTGCAGACTGATGATACATAATCAAATAGCAATTAATTAAGTATAGGGTTACAAGGCAAAAGGTACTGACAAGAGGAATGCAGACATCAACATGTGCAGTGGCATTGGCTTTATTCAACATTTTGCTAAGAGTAAATGTATACATGATAATTTGGAGAAAGTGGAGGGGAGGGCAGATAAGATGCAGAGTAATGCTAGACAATCAACTATCTCGCGATGCAAGTGCAATAATACCACCACTGTCCATTATTACTTGTCGCTCAAATGGATGTATCTAGCATTATTAAGTTCTAAATACATCCAATTGATCAACAATTAATTCGATACAGAGGGAGTACATGACAACAGGTACATACATGAGCAATCCAAAACTTCATAACCATTGTGTTAATTCTACATTTATCTAAGAGAAAATATAGATCTTATAATTTCAAGCAAAGGGAGGATAAAGAAGCAAACATTTACAGTGATGCTACATAATCAAACAGCAATGAGTGTAAGTATGCTGACAAAGGGCAAGAGGTACTGACAAGAGCAATGCAGAGCCCAGTGTTGTTGTGAGATCCTATGATCCTTTTAGCAAGGAGCTTCATCTGAAATTAGTTTTCATACAAGAGAGAAGGTAAGGCACATGCAGAAATTTAGGAGTTCAAATTTTGAATTGATATCATAGACAGTACCTGACGCTGGGCTCTCAGCAGTTCTAATAGGGGTTTGGCCAGTGGAGTAGGGGTAGAGTGTGGTACTGTTGGGCCTGTGTTTTCTGTGGCTGCTCATCTATC
Source organism: Aegilops tauschii subsp. strangulata (assembly GCF_002575655.3). NCBI lineage: Eukaryota > Viridiplantae > Streptophyta > Magnoliopsida > Poales > Poaceae > Aegilops > Aegilops tauschii. Next base: position 113,604,325 of record NC_053039.3, on the reverse strand, counting down.
TGATTTATCAGGTATCACTACCTTTTCCAAATACCTAGTTTGTACTCCTTGAGGATTTGCACTCACCCTCTTTCTTTTGGACATCTATTACGAAAGAACAACATTTGACTTGAAAAACATAGTATGATGACACATGGGATAGGTACAGAAAATGGATAGGTATGGCATATACTCTTATATGAGGCTTAAACTAAGCAGATGGTGTAACAGAGTAGAAGTAATGCAAGAGGTCAGATGCAAAATATGTGCGACCAATACAACCTTGCCAAGTTAGAGCAAGCACCTTGATGGGTGAATAAGATAGGCTATCCTCCACCATGCCAAGTTTGTTAGCCAGTGGATTGTTCTGCAATATTCCTCTTGTGCGCCCCTTCTCATATTCATTTTGATAATGTTCAGTACCTGACATGCATGAAAACATAAAAACAAGTGAGATTATCTTTGTAATGTAGAAGTGATTATAATCCAATACCGCCTCCCTGTAAACCCCTTTGTGCTATCTCTGCAATTCTTCTGAGAGATGCCATGCATGCTGTAACTTGGTGTGTGCATTAATATAATGTGGCCTAGTACTCAAAACATCAGAGCTCTAGAAGTGATGATACTTCGCAGATGACAGCTTCAACATATAGTAAAGAAGAACAAGTCGACCTGACCTGACAGATTCAAAATATACTAAGGGAGAACAACTCGACCTGACCAGTCGACCACAAATGTCTCTGCTACTCTTCCCAACAAGGAACATACTTATTAAAGAACATAAGAGGATCATCTTAAGAAGAGCAGAAGAGCAAGCAGATTGAATATATTACAAGTCTTTCTATACAATGTCAGTTGCCCACCCATGATGAACTAGAGCGCACAGAGAAATAGTATTCCTTCCGGTCTCTCCATATGTGGCTCACATGCATTTCGAAACTGAAGTAGGAACATTTAGCTGACCAGTTAAACATCTCTCAGTTTTACTAATATCAGCATAATATCATATTTGAATTTGTACAACTAAGCTTGTTTAGCTCGATGGGTGGAAAAGTGCTATTATGACATGAACCACGTAGGCTGATCATGGTCATCATAAAATGGGGAAACTGTAAGCATGATGAGTATAGTGTTGACCGTGGCAGTGGGATGGCCGATCTGAAGCTGCAAACCGCACAAACGGTAGTTAGCAACCAATCTTTGCTTTGAAATAACAACTAAGATTTGGTATCGATAAGAAAGTACAGCCAACAAGTGACAAAGAAATGCAATTATGTTGTCTCTCTATATGTCGTGACATGCATTTGGAAACTCAAGTGGGACCTTTAGCTAACCAATTAAATCTGTCTGTTAACTAATATCAGTGTCATATCACAATCATATTTGAACAACTAAGCCCTTGTTGTTTAGCTTGAAGGGTGGAATCATGCTAGTACGACAGAAAGCACCTATGCAGATCATAGTAGAGTAGATAAAAGGGGAAAACCCTAAGCACCAAGAGTAAAATCAGGAAAGTGGAACTAGCTGGACCAGTGGGTGGCGCACATGCTTTTCGAAACGAATATAGGAACATTAGGTGACCAATTAAACATTCTCTGTTTTAGTAATATGAGCATCATATCAGATTCGTATTTCAACACCTAAGCTTTGGAATTATGAGTGGCATGTTGTTTTGCTTGATGGGTTGAGGTCTTGAGGAGCAGTGCTAGCACAAGACGAAGCACCTATGATGATGGTAGTGAATATAAAGGGGGAAAACCATAAGCTTTACGAGAATAGTGACCGTCCCATGGCGGATTTGAAGGTGCAAACCGGACAAAGCTACTTCGCAAACAATGTTTGCTTTCAACTAGCCACTACGATTTGGTACGAACAAGAAAAGTACAGTAAAAAATTTACGATCTTCGGGTGAGATCAATTACTTAAGCACATATGGAAGAGTACCACCTCTCTTGCGACGCCGTGTAGGCCCCTGCTGATACGTCGAGGGTGCTGCGGGTGCGATGGCTGCCGGCGGCGGGGAAGAAGACTTTAGACGGCAGACGGCGGGGTTGGGGGATAAATCCTGTTGTCGTGGACGAGGCGGTCGTAGGAGCTGATACGTCTCCATCGTATCTACTTTTCCAAACACTTTTGCCCTTGTTTTGGACTCTAACTTGCATGATTTGAATGGAACTAACCCAGACTGACGCTGTTTTCAGCAGAATTGCCATGGTGTTATTTTTGTGCAGAAATAGAAGTTCTCGGAATGACCTGAAACTTCACGGAGAATATTTTTGGAATTAGTAAAAAATATTGGCAAAAGAATCAAGGCCAGGGGGCCCACACCCTGTCCATGAGGGTGGGGGTGCGCCTACCCCCCTGGGCGCGCCCCCTGCCTCGTGGGCCCCCTGGTGCTCCACCGACCTCAACTCCAACTCTATATATTCACGTTCGGGGAGAAAAAAAATCAGAGAGAAGGATTCATCGCGTTTTACGACACGGAGCTGCCGCCAAGCCCTAATCTCTCTCGGGGGGGCTGATCTAGAGTCCGTTCGGGGCTCCGGAGAGGGGAATCCGTCGCCGTCGTCATCATCAACCTTCCTCCATCACCAATTTCATGATGCTCACCGCCGTGCGTGAGTAATTCCATCATAGGCTTGCTGGACGGTGATGGGTTGGATAAGATTTATCATGTAATCGAGTTAGTTTTGTTAGGGTTTGATCCCTAGTATCCATTATGTTCTGAGATTGATGTTGCTATGACTTTGCTATGCTTAATGCTTGTCACTAGGGCCCGAGTGCCATGATTTCAGATCTGAACCTATTATGATTTCATGAATACATGTGAGTTCTTGATCCTATCTTGCAAGTCAACAATCACCTACTATGTGTTATGATCCGGCAACCCCGAAGTGACAATAATCGGGACCACTCCCGGTGATGACCGTAGTTTGAGGAGTTCATGTATTCACTATGTGTGAATGCTTTGGTCCGGTACTCTATTAAAAGGAGGCCTTAATATCCCTTAGTTTCCAATAGGACCCCGCTGCCACGGGAGGGTAGGACAAAAGATGTCATGCAAGTTCTTTTCCATAAGCACGTATGACTATATTCGGAATACATGCCTACATTACATTGATGAATTGGAGCTAGTTCTGTGTCACCCTATGTTATAACTGTTGCATGAATAATCGCATCCGACATAATTATCCATCACTGATCCAATGCCTACAAGCTTTTCACATATTGCTCTTTGCTTAGTTACTTTTCCGTTGCCACTGTTACAATTACTACAAAACTGCTACTGTTACCTTTGCCACCGTTACCGTTACTTCCATACTACTTTGCTACTAAATACTTTGCTGCAGATATTAATGAAGGAAATATGCCCTAGAGGAAATAATAAAGTTATTATTTATTTCCTTATATCATGATAAATGTTTATTATTCATGCTAGAATTGTATTAACCGGAAACATAATACATGTGTGAATACATAGACAAACAGAGTGTCACTAGTATGCCTCTACTTGACTAGCTCGTTGATCAAAGATGGTTAAGTTTCCTAGCCATTGACATGGGTTGTCATTTGATTAACGAGATCACATCATTAGGAGAATGATGTGATTGACTTGACCCATTCTGTTAGCTTAGCACTCGATCGTTTAGTATGTTGCTATTACTTTCTTCATGACTTATACATGTTCCTATGACTATGAGATTATGCAACTCCCGTTTACCGGAGGAACACTTTGTGTGCTACCAAACGTCACAACGTAACTGGGTGATTATAAAGGTGCTCTACAAGTGTCTCCAAAGGTACTTGTTGGGTTGGCGTATTTCGAGATTAGGATTTGTCACTCCGATTGTCGGAGAGGTATCTCTGGGCCCACTCAGTAATACACATCACTATAAGCCTTGCAAGCATTGTGACTAATGAGTTAGTTGCGGGATGATGTATTACGGAACGAGTAAAGAGACTTGCCGGTAACGAGATTGAACTAGGTATCGAGATACCGACGATCGAATCTCGGGCAAGTAACATACCGATGACAAAGGGAACAACGTATGTTGTTATGCGGTCTGACCGATAAAGATCTTCGTAGAATATGTAGGAACCGATATGAGCATCCAGGTTCCGCTATTGGTTATTGACCGGAGAGGTGTCTCGGTCATGTCTACATAGTTCTCGAACCCGTAGGGTCCGCACGCTTAACGTTACGATGACAGTTATATTATGAGTTTATATGTTTTGATGTACCGAAGGTTGTTCGGAGTCCCAGATGTGATCACGGACATGACGAGGATTCTTGAAATGGTCGAGACATAAAGATTGATATATTGGAAGCCTATGTTTGGACATCGGAAGTGTTCCGGGTGAAATCGGGATTTTTCCGGAGTATCGGGAGGTTACCGGAACCCCCTGGTAACTTAATGGGCCTTAGTGGGCCTAGGTGGAAGAGAGGAGAGGAGGCCAGAGCAGGGCCGCGCGCCCGTCCCCCCCAGTCCGAATAGGACAAGGAGAAGGGGGCAGCGCCCCCCCACTTCCTTCCTCCCCTCCACCTCTTCCCCTTTCTCTCCTAGTCCAACATGGAAAAGGGGGGGAGTCCTACTCCCGGTAGGGGTAGGACTCCTCCTGGCGCGCCTCTCCTCTAGGCCGGCCGAACCCCCCCTTTGCTCCTTTATATACGGGGGCAGGGGGCACCTCTAGACACACAATTGATCATTGATCTCTTAGCCGTGTGCGGTGCCCCCCTCCACCATAGTACACCTCGATAATATCGTAGCGGTGCTTAGGTGAAGCCCTGAGTCGGTAGAACATCATCATTGTCACCATGCCGTCGTGCTGACGAAACTCTCCCTCAACACTCGGCTGGATCGGAGTTCGAGGGACGTCATCGAGCTGAACGTGTGCTGAACTCGGAGGTGCCGTGCGTTCGGTACTTGATCGGTCGGATCGTGAAGACGTACGACTACATCAACCGCGTTGTGTTAACGCTTCCGCTTTCGGTCTACGAGGGTACGTGGACAACACTCTCCCCTCTCGTTGCTATGCATCACCATGATCTTGCGTGTGCATAGGAATTTTTTTGAAATTACTACGTTCCCCAACAGTGGTATCAGAGCCTGGTTTTATGCGTTGATGTTATGCACGAGTAGAACACAAGTGAGTTGTGGGCGATATAAGTCATACTGCTTACCAGCATGTCATACTTTGGTTCGGCGGTATTGTGAGATGAAGCGGCCCGGACCGACATTACACGTACGCTTACGCGAGATTGGTTTCACCGTTGCGAGCACTCGTTGCTTAAAGGTGACTGGCGGGTGTCTGTCTCTCTCACTTTAGTTGAACCGAGTGTGGCTACGCCCGGTCCTTGCGAAGGTTAAAACAGCACCAACTTGACAAACTATCGTTGTGGTTTTGATGCGTAGGTAAGAACGGTTCTTGCTAAGCCCATAGCAGCCACGTAAAACTTGCAACAACAAAGTAGAGGACGTCTAACTTGTTTTTGCAAGGCATGTTGTGATGTGATATGGTCAAGACATGATACTATATTTTATTGTATGAGATGATCATGTTTTGTAACCGAGTTATCGGCAACTGGCAGGAGCCATATGGTTGTCGCTTTATTGTATGCAATGCAATCGCCATGTAATTGTTTTACTTTATCACTAAGCGGTAGCGATAGTCATCAAAACAATAGTTGGCGAGACGACAATGATGCTACGATGAAGATCAAGGTGTCGAGCCGGTGACGATGGTGATCATGATGGTGCTTCGGAGATGGAGATCACAAGCACAAGATGATGATGGCCATATCATATCACTTATATTGATTGCATGTGATGTTTATTTTTTATGCATCTTATCTTGCTTTGATTGACGGTAGCATTATAAGATGATCTCTCACTAAAATTTCAAGATAAAAGTGTTCTCCCTGAGTATGCACCGTTGCCAAAGTTCGTCGTGCCCAGACACCACGTGATGATCGGGTGTGATAATCTCTACGTCCATCTACAACGGGTGCAAGCCAGTTTTGCACACGCAGAATACTCAGGTTAAACTTGACGAGCCTAGCATATGCAAATATGGCCTCGGAACACTGAGACCGAAAGGTCGAGCGTGAATCATATAGTAGATATGATGAACATAGTGATGTTCACCATTGAAAACTACTCCATTTCACGTGATGATCGGTTATGGTTTAGTTGATTTGGATCACGTAATCACTTAGATGATTAGAGGGATGTCTATCTAAGTGGGAGTTCTTAAGTAATATGATTAATTGAACTTAAATTTATCATGAACTTAGTCCTGATAGTATTTTGCAAATTATGTTGTAGATCAATAGCTCGCGTTGTTGCTTCCCTGTGTTTATTTTTGATATGTTCCTAGAGAAAAATTATGTTGAAAGATGTTAGTAGCAAAGATGCGGACTGGATCCGTGATCTGAGGATTATCCTCATTGCTGCACAGAAAAATTATGTCCTTGATGCACCGCTAGGTGACAGACCTATTGCAGGAGCAGATGCAGACGTTATGAACGTTTGGCTAGCTCAATATGATGACTACTTGATAGTTTAGTGCACCATGCTTAACGACTTAGAATCGGGACTTCAAAGACGTTTTGAACGTCATGGACCATATGAGATGTTCCAGGAGTTGAAGTTAATATTTCAAGCAAATACCCGAGTTGAGAGATATGAAGTCTCCAACAAGTTCTATAGCTAAAAGATGGAGGAGAATAGCTCAAGCAGTGAGCATGTGCTCAGATTGTCTGGGTACTACAATCGCTTGAATCAAGTGGCAGTTAATCTTCCAGATAAAATAGTGATTGACAGAATTCTCTAGTCACCATCACCAAGTTAGTAGAACTTCGTGATGAACTATAGTATGCAAGGGATGACGAAAGTAATTCCCGAGCTCTTCGTGATGCTGAAATCGACGAAGATAGAAATCAAGAAAAACATCAAGTGTTGATGGTTGACAAGACCACTAGTTTCAAGAAAAGGGCAAAGGGAAGAAGGGGAACTTCAAGAAGAACGGCAAGCAAGTTGCTGCTCAAGTGAAGAAGCCTAAGTCTGGTCCTAAGCCTGAGACTAAGTGCTTCTACTACAAAGGGACTGGTCACTGGAAGCGGAACTACCCCAAGTATTTGGTGGATAAGAAGGATGGCAAAGTGAACAAAGGTATATTGGATATACATGTTATTGATGTGTACTTTACTAGTGTTTATAGCAACCCCTCGGTATTTGATACTGGCTCAGTTGCTAAAGAGTAGTAACTCGAAACGGGAGTTGCATAATGAACAGAAACTCGTTAAGGATGAAGTGACGATGTGTATTGGAAGTGGTTCCAAGATTGATATGATCATCATCGCACGCTCCCTACACTTTCAGGATTAGTGTTGAAACTAAATAAGTGTTATTTGGTGTTTGCGTTGAGCATGAATATGATTTGATCATGTTTGTTGCAATACGGTTATTCATTTAAATTAGAGAATAATTGTTGTTCTGTTTACATGAATAAAACCTTCTATGGTCATACACCCAATAAAATAGTTTGTTGGATCTCGATCGTAGTGATACACATATTCATAATAATGAAGCCAAAAGATGCAAAGTTAATAATGATAGTGCAACTTATTTGTGGCACTGCCGTTTAGGTCATATTGGTGTAAAGCGCATGAAGAAACTCCATACTGATGGGATTTTGGAATCACTTGATTATGAATCACTTGATGCTTGCGAACCGTGCCTCATGGGCAAGATGACTAAAACGCCGTTCTCCGGTACTATGGAGAGAGCAACAGATTTGTTGGAAATCATACATACAGATGTATGTGGTCCGATGAATATTGAGGCTCGTAGCAGGTATCATTATTTTCTGACCTTCACAGATGATTTGAGCAGATATGGGTATATCTACTTAATGAAACAGAAGTCTGAAACATTTGAAAAGTTCATATAATTTCAGAGTTAAGCGGAAAATCATCGTAACAAGAAAATAAAGTTTCTATGATCTGATTGTGGAGAAGAGTATTTGAGTTACGAGTTTGGCCTTCAGTTAAAACAATGTGAAATAGTTTCCCTACTCACGCCACCTGGAACACCACGGTGTAATGGTGTGTCCGAACATCGTAACCGTACTTTATTAGATATGGTGCGATATATGATGTCTCTTACTGATCTACCACTATTGTTTTGGCATTCACGTTAAATAGGGTACCATCTAAATCCGTTGAGACAACATCTTATGAACTGTGGTTTGGCAAGAAACCAAAGTTGTCGTTTCTTAAAGTTTGGGGTTGCGATGCTTATGTGAAAAGGTTTCATCCTGATAAGCTCAAACCCAAATCGGAGAAATGTGTCTTCATAGGATACCCAAAGGAGACAGTTGGGTACACCTTCTATCACAGATCCGAAGGCAAGACATTGGTTGCTAAGAATGGATCCTTTCTAGAGAAGGAGTTTCTCTCGAAAGAAGTGAGTGGGAGGAAAGTAGAACTTGATGAGGTAACTGTACCTGCTCCCTTATTGGAAAGGAGTTCATCACAGAAATCTGTTCCTGTGACTCCTACACCAATTAGTGAGGAAGTTAATGATGATGATCATGTAACTTCAGCTCAAGTTACTACCAAACCTCGTAGGTAAACCAGAGTGAGATCCACACCAGAGTGGTACGGTAATCCTGTTCTAGAGGTCATGTTATTTGACCATGACGAACCTACAAACTATGAGGAAGCGATGATGAGCCCAGATTCCGCGAAATGGCTTGAGGCCATGAAATCTGAGATGAGATCCATATATGAGAACAAAGTATGGACTTTGATTGACTTGCCCAATGACCGGCGAGCCATTGAGATTAAATGGATCTTCAAGAGGAAGACAGAAAGTGATAGTAGTGTTACTGTCTACAAAGCTAGAATTGTCGCAAAAAGGTTTTCGACAAGTTCAAGGTGTTGACTACGATGAGAGTTTCTCACTCGTATCTATGCTTAAGTCTGTCTGAATCATGTTAGCAATTGCCGCATTTTATGAAATATGGCAAATGGATAAACAAAACTGCATTCCTTAATGGATTTATTAAAGAAGAGTTGTATATGATGCAACGAGGAGGTTTTGTCAATCCTAAAAGTGCTAACAAAATATGCAAACTCCAGCGATCCATCTATGGACTGGTGCAAGCATCTCGGAGTTGGAATATACGCTTGGATAAGTTGATCCAAGCATATAGTTTTATACAGACTTGCGGTGAAGCCTGTATTTTCAAGAAAGTGAGTGGGAGCACTACAGCATTTCAGATAAGTATATGTGAATGACATATTGTTGATCGGAAATAATGTAGAATTATTCTGCAAAGCATAAAGGAGTGTTCGAAAGGAGTTTTTCAAAGAAAGACCTCGGTGAAGCTGCTTACATATTGAGCATCAAGATCTATAGAGATAGATCAAGACGCATGATAAGTTTTTTCAATGAGTACATACCTTAACAAGATTTTGAAGTAGTTCAAAATAGAACAGTCAAAGAAAGAGTTCTTGCCTGTGTTACAAGGTGTGAAATTGAGTAAGACTCAAAGCCCGACCACGGCAGAAGATAGAAAGAGAATGAAAGTCATTCCCTATGCCTTGGCCATAGGTTCTATAAAGTATGCCATGCTGTGTACCAGATCTATTGTATACCCTACACTGATTTTGGCAAGGGAGTACAATAGTGATCTAAGAGTAGACCACTGGACAGCGGTCAAAATTATCCTTAGTGGAATAAGGATATGTTTCTCGATTATGGAAGTGACAAAAGGTTCGTCGTAAAGGGTTACGTCGATGCAAGTTTTGACACTAATCTAGATGACTCTAAGTCTCGGTCTAGATACATATTGAAAGTGGGAGCAATTAGCTAGAGTAGCTCCGTGCAGAGCATTCTAGACATAGAAATTTGCAAAATACTTACGGATCTGAATGTGACAGACCCGTTGACTAAAATTATCTCACAATCAAAACATGATCACACCTTAGTACTCTTTGGATGTTAATCACATAGCGATGTGAACTAGATTATTGACTCTAGTAAACCCTTTGGGTGTTGGTCACATGACAATGTGAACTATGGGTGTTAATCACATGGTGATGTGAATTATTGATGTTAAATCACATGGCGATGTGAACTAGATTATTGACTCTAGTGCAAGTGGGAGACTGAAGGAAATATGCCCTAGAGGCAATAATAAAGTTATTATTTATTTCCTTATATCATGATAAATGTTTATTATTCATGCTAGAATTGTATTAACCGGAAACATAATACATGTGTGAATACATAGACAAACAGAGTGTCACTAGTATGCCTCTACTTGACTAGCTCGTTGATCAAAGATGGTTAAGTGTCCTAGCCATTGACATGGGTTGTCATTTGATTAACGAGATCACATCATTAGGAGAATGATGTGATTGACTTGACCCATTCCGTTAGCTTAGCACTCAATCGTTTAGTATGTTGCTATTGCTTTCTTCATGACTTATACATGTTCCTATGACTATGAGATTATGCAACTCCCGTTTACCGGAGGAACACTTTGTGTGCTACCAAACGTCACAACGTAATTGGGTGATTATAAAGGTGCTCTACAAGTGTCTCCAAAGGTACTTGTTGGGTTGGCGTATTTCGAGATTAGGATTTGTCACTCCGATTGTCAGAGAGGTATCTCTGGGCCCACTCAGTAATACACATCACTATAAGCCTTGCAAGCATTGTGACTAATGAGTTAGTTGTGGGATGATGTATTACGGAACGAGTAAAGAGACTTGCCGGTAACGAGATTGAACTAGGTATCGAGATACCGATGATCGAATCTCGGGCAAGTAACATACCGATGACAAAGGGAACAACGTATGTTGTTATGCGGTCTGACCGATAAAGATCTTCGTAGAATATGTAGGAACCAATATGAGCATCTAGGTTCCGCTATTGGTTATTGACCGGAGAGGTGTCTCGGTCATGTCTACATAGTTCTTGAACCCATAGGGTCCGCACGCTTAACGTTACGATGACAGTTATATTATGAGTTTATATGTTTTGATGTACCGAAGATTGTTCGGAGTCCCGAATGTGATCACGGAAATGACGAGGAGTCTCAAAATGGTCGAGACATAAAGATTGATATATTGGAAGCCTATGTTTGGACATCGGAAGTGTTCCGGGTGAAATCGGGATTTTTCCGGAGTACCGAGAGGTTACCGGAACCCCCCGGTAACTTAATGGGCCTTAGTGGGCCTAGGTGGAAGAGAGGAGAGGAGGCCAGAGCAGGGCCGCGCGCCCCTCCCCCCCAGTCCGAATAGGACAAGGAGAGGGGGGCGGCGCCCCCCCTTCCTTCCTCCCCTCCACCTCTTCCCCCTTTCTCTCCTAGTCCAACATGGAAAAGGGGGGAGTCCTACTCCCGGTAGGAGTAGGACTCCTCCTGGCGCGCCTCTCCTCTAGGCCGGCCGAACCCCCCCTTTGCTCCTTTATATACGGGGGCAGGGTGGCACCTCTAGACACACAATTGATCATTGATCTCTTAGCCGTGTGCGGTGGCCCCCTCCACCATATTACACCTCGATAATATCGTAGCGGTGCTTAGGCGAAGCCCTGGGTCGGTAGAACATCATCATTGCACCACGCCGTTGTGCTGACAAAACTCTCCCTCAACACTCGGCTGGATCGGAGTTTGAGGGACGTCATCGAGCTGAACGTGTGCTGAACTCGGAGGTGCCATGCGTTCGGTACTTGATCGGTCGGATCGTGAAGACGTACGACTACATCAACCGCGTTGTGTTAACGCTTCCGCTTTCGGTCTATGAGGGTACGTGGACAACACTCTCCCCTCCCGTTGCTATGCATCACCATGATCTTGCGTGTGCGTAGGAATTTTTTTGAAATTACTACGTTCCCCAACAATTAAGTTATCCAGGTGTGGTTGAATTGACAACTCAGCTGCTAATACTTGAGAATATTCTTTGGCTCCCCTTGTGTCGAATCAATAAATTTGGGTTGAATACTCTACCCTCAAAAACTGTTGCGATCCCCTATACTTGTGGGTTATCAAGACTATTTTCTGGCGCCGTTGCTGGGGAGCATAGCTCTATTCTTTGAGTCACTTGGGATTTATATCTGTTGGTCACTATGAGGAACTTGAAAGACGAGAAAACCAAAATTTATCCCTCAACTACGAGGGGAGGTAAGGAACTGCCATCTAGCTCTGCACTTGAATCACCTTCTGTTTTGAGTAATCTTGCGACACCTAAACTTTCTTCTGCTATTAATTCTGATATGTCGCATGTTATTGATGATGCCACTTCTGCTCTGCATGATACTTATGATGAAACTACTTCTATGCTTGATACTACTGTGCCACTAGGTGAATTTCTTGATGAACAACTTGCTAGGGCTAGAGAGAATGAAAATTATTGAAACTGATAATATTGATGAAAGTGATGATGAAGATTCTCCCCCTAGATATGAATTGCCTGTTGTGCCTGAGGGTTATGTTATGGATGAAGAAACTGCTAGAGACTTTCTTGCTTGCAATGATAGGAATGATCTTAAGAGATTATTAGCTAAGCTGAAAGAAAAATCTTTGAATGCTAGAATGAAATATGACCCTGCTTTTGCTACTTCACCTATCTTTGTTACTGATAAGGATTATGATTTCTCTGTCGACCCTGAGATAAGTACTTTGGTTGAATCTGATCCTTTTTATGGCTATGAATCTGAAACTGCTGTGGCACATCTTACTAAATTAAATGATATAGCCACCCTATTCACTAATGATGAGAAAACTCGCTACTACTATATCCTTAAATTATTTCCGTTCTCATTAAAGGGTGATGCTAAGACATGGTTTAATTCTCTTGATCCTGGTTGTGTGCGTAGTCCCCAGGATATGATTTATTACTTCTCTGCTAAATATTTCCCCGGTCATAAGAAATAAGCTGCCTTAAGGGAAATATATAATTTTGTGCAAATTGAAGAAGAGAGTCTCCCACAAGCTTGGGGGAGGCTTCTCCAATTACTTAATGCTTTGTCTGATCATCCTCTCAAGAAAAATGAAATACTTGATATCTTTTATAATGGACTAACCGATGCTTCCAAAGACCACCTGGATAGTTGTGCTGGTTGTGTTTTCAGGGAAAGAACAGTTGATCAAGCTGAATTGCTATTGAATAATATGCTGACTAATGAAAATAATTGGACACTTCCTGAACCAACTCCTAAGCCAACTCCGAAGAAGAGGGGTATTCTATTTCTCAGTCCTGAAGATATGCAAGAGGCAAATGAAAGAAAAAGGTATTAAAGTTGATGATGTTAAGAATTTACCTCCTATTGAAGAAATACATGGTCTTAATTTGCCACCTGTTGAAGAGATACATGGTCTTGATAACCCGACACAGGTAGTAAAGGTAAATTCACTCTATAGATTTGATGAAGGTGATATTCCTCGTTATAAGTCTGCTAGCCAATGCTTCGATGAGTTTGATAATTTTATTGTTAAACAGGAAAACTTCAAAGCCTATGTTGGTAGACAATTGAAACGCAATGCTTATATGATTGAACACTTGAGTGATTATATGTCTAGTGTTAAAGGTGAGCTCAAACTCATTAGTAAACATGCATCTATGGTTACCACTCCAGTAGAACAAGTGCTTAAGGCTCAAAATGATTTGCTCAGTGAATTAAATAATAAGGAAAATGATAATGCTATTAGAGTTGTGACTAGAGGGGGTAAAATGACTCAGGAATCTTTGTATACTGAGGGCCACCCTAAGAGAATTGAGCAAGATTCTCAGAGAACTAATGTAGATGCACCTAGTCCTTCTAAGAGGAAGAAAAAGAAAAATGATAGGACTTTGCATGCTTCTAGGGAACCTGTTATAGACACACCTGAGAATCCCAATGATATTCCTATTTTTGATGCTGAAACACAATCTGGTGATGAACATGAACCTAGTGATAATGATAATAATGATGTTCATGTTGATGCTCAACCTAGTAATAACAATGATGTAGAGATTGAACCTGCTGTTGATCTTGATAACCCACAATTAAAGAATCAACGTTATGATAAGAGAGACTTCGTTGCTAGGAAGCACGGTAAAGAAAGAGAACCATGGGTTCAGAAACCCATGCCTTTTCCTCCTAAACCATCCAAGAAAAAGGATGATGAGGATTTTGAGCGCTTTGCTGAAATGATTAGACCTATCTTCTTGCGTATGCGCTTTACTGATATGCTTAAAATGAATCCTTATGCTAAGTATATGAAGGATATTTGTACTAATAAAAGAAAGATACCGGAAGCTGAAATTTCCACCATGCTTGCTAATTATACTTTTAAGGGTGGAATACCAAAGAAACTAGGAGATCCAGGAGTACCAACTATACCATGCTCCATTAAAAGAAACTATGTTAAAACTGCTTTATGTGATCTTGGAGCCGGTGTTTGTGTTATGCCTCTCTCTTTATATCGTAGACTTGATTTGAATAAGTTGACACCTACTGAAATATCTTTGCAAATGGCTGATAAATCAACTGCTATCCTTGTCGGTATTTGTGAGGATGTGCGTGTTGTGGTTGCAAACGTTACTATTTTAACGGACTTTGTTATTCTTGATATTCCCGAGGACGATAGTATGTCAGTTATCCTTGGTAGACCCTTTTTGAATACTGCAGGGGCTATTATTGATTGCAACAAAGGCAATGTCACTTTTCATGTTAATGGTAATGAGCATACGGTACACTTTCCGATGAAACAACTTCAAGTCCACAATATCAGTTCTATTGGAAAAATTTCAACTATTACTATTGCAGGTTTTGAATTTCCTCTTCCAACTGTCAAGAAGAAATATGATATTCTTATTGTTGGGGATGTGCATATCCCCGTTGAGGTATCATAGTGTTATTCGAAATTTCTCCGGTTCCATGTTATTCGAAAAGAGTTTGTTAACAAGACTTGATCAACCTTGTTAGTGGATTCCTTTTGATGAGCATGAGATGGATGAAGTTAGAAAGCACAACGTTCTGTACCCTCCTTTTAGTTTCTGTTATTTAGATTAAATAAAGCAAAAATAGTATTTTCTATCTGTTTTCTGAATTATCCGTGCAAATAAAAAATACCGCAAAAATAAAAGTTCTCCAAATGCCCTGAAAATGAAATATGATTTTTTTTCTAGAATATTTGAGAATATCTGGCACTGAGAACACATCAGGGGGAGCAAGCACCTGGCCCCGAGGGTCCAGGGCGCGCCCACCCCCTGGGCGCGCCCCCTGCCTCGTGGGCCCCTGGTGGCCCCCCTCCACTTATTCCAGTACCCACACACTCCTTCCTCCCAAAAAAATGACCAACCAGCTCAAGCACGAGTTCTAGCTCATTTTGCTATGATTTTCGATCTCCTTGCTCAAAGCTCCACTCACAAAATTGCTTTGGGGGGTTGTTCTTCGGTATGTGACTCCTCCAATGGTCCAATTAGTTTTTGTTCTAGTGCTTTATTCATTGCAAATTTTTGCTGCCTAGGTGACCCTGTTCTTGAGCTTGCATGTCAAATTTTTATGGTCCCAAGTAGTTCTAACGCATGATATAGTCTCTAGGCACTTGTGGGAGTAGTTGCTATCAATTTTGTTGAGTTTGGTTCACTTTTATTTTAAGTTACTAACAATTTCAGAAATTTTCAGAAGTTGATGAAGAGATTTTTGAGGGGCTCTTCGAACCGAAGCTCGAAGGATAAGCAAAGTGAAGAGAATAAGAAGCCTAAGTATAATCTTCCTCGCACCGTGGAAGTTCGTCCGTGTGAATGGCCTTGTGATGAATTCTTGAGAGCAGCCAGGATTCATGATGATTTCTATTACCTGGCTGAGAATGCAGGCCTCACCGACTTCCTCCGCGACCAGCGCGAACAGTATCTCCTACTCACTAATATTTTTGTGCAAAAATTTCATTTTCATGCTAGGAGATCACCACCTTCGGTGGATTTTTATTTATATGATGAGTTTAAGGAGATGTCACTATTTGATTTCTGCCGGGTCTGTAAGATACCCTTTACTGGCAGCATAGAGGAACCACATCGTAATGATGTGGAAGGGTTTATTGATATGATTGCTGTAGGGGAAACAAGGAAAGTTTCCGATGCAAGAATTACTAGCATACACTTTCCTGTTCTGCGTTACTTTGCAATATTTGCTAGTAGATGTTTAATTGGTCGCGGGAACTGTGGAAACCATAGTGCCCCTGATATTGTTATTTTGGGCCATGCCTTGTTTTGTGATAACACTTTTAGTCTAGGCGCTATTGCTGCCAAACGGTTAAATCTGAACCGTACGAAGGGTCCCATCTTGGGAGGTATCTTTGCCTCGCGCCTCGCTGCACAATTTAACATACCTATTCGGCATTATGAGAAAGAAGAAAAGTTGCTGCCTCCGGGTTTTTTAGACTATAAGAGTATGGTAGCACATGACTTTATTGTTAAGAATAAGAAAAAGATGCTTAACTATAGACTGATATTTGATAAAAAATACTTTGAGACTATTACTTTGCCTGCTCCTTCTTTGTTCAACTTATCTTGAGGCAAGTATCTTGTTCTGCCGGAGGCCATTCATGCCGACCGGAACCTCACACCAGCTCCAGAGCCAGAGCCGGAGCCACAACTTGATCCTCACCGTTAGTCTGTTTACCAGTGGGATCCGGAGGAGATCGCCAACCAGTGGCACCCCGAGGATCCTTCTCAGTACGACCCCAACTACAACTTTGGATATCCGCCAGGCCAGCCGTGGCCCTAAACCTACTTAGGCCAAAAGCCTAAGCTTGGGGGAGTACGTATTTCTCACTAACATTACATTCATGATCACACACTCATTGCTAGTTGTCAGTGCTCATACTCTTTCATTGTATTATCCATGCTAGTTTATTTTCTTTTCTTGATTTCTTCTTGTGTGTTTGTTAAACCTTAAGAAAAACCAAAAAAATAGTTGTAGCTTCTAGCTAGTTTACTTTCCATGCATGTAGTAGTAGTAATTAAAAAGAAAACCCAAAAAGATTTCATGTTCTTCTTTTGCTTGTTGGGAGCTTTCCCGTGTAAATAGTTTTATTTCTTTTCTTTTCTTTGGGGGTCGAGAGGAGAAGACCATGATGAAATTATTGAAGTGGCTCTTATATGCATTATTGTTTATTTAACCAAGAGCCCATGTTACCTTGTCTTCTCCCTTGAATTAAATGCTTGCAGATTCCAGCTTAGTCCAATGCACGAGCACTATTATTGTTATCCACACCGTTCGGCCGTGCAAGTGAAAGGCAATAATGACGATATATGATGGACTGATTGAGATGAGAGAAGCTGGTATGAACTCGACCTCCCTTGTTTTTGTAAATATGATTAGTTCATCGTTCCTGATTCAACCTATTATGAATGAACATGTTTGCAATGACAATTAGAGATTATAGTTGCTTATGCCATGCTTAATTAGCTAGGAGTTTATAATGGTTTACCTTACGTGCCAACATGCTATTAAAATGGTTTTAATGTGGTATGATAGGGTGGTATCCTCCTTTGAACGATTTGAGTGGCTAGACTTGGCACATGTTCACGCATGTAGCTGAAACAAAATCAACATAGCCTCCACGATATTTATGTTCATGGTGGATTATATCCTACACATGCTTGCACTCTATGTTCATTAATTTTAATGCATGTTCATGACTGTTGTCGCTCTCTAGTTGGTCGCTTCCCAGTTTCTTTCTAGCCTTCACTTGTACTAAGCGGGAATACTGCTTGTGCATCCACTTCCATAAACCCCAAAGTTATTCCATATGAGTCCACCATACCTTCCTATATGCGGTATCTACCTGCCGTTCCAAGTAAATTTGTATGTGCCAAACTCTAAACCTTCAAATGAAATTCTGTTTTGTATGCTCGAACAGCTCATGTATCAACTAGGGCTATCTGTATCTTCCATGCTAGGCGGGTTATTCTCAAGAGGAGTGGACTCCGCTCCTCACTCACAAGAAAATGGCTGGTCACCGGGATGCCCAGTCTCATGCTTTAAGCAAATCAAATCAAAATAATTGCAAACAAAACTCCCCCAGGATTGTTGTTAGTTGGAGGCACCCATTGTTTCGGACAAGCCATGGATTGATGTTTGTTGGTGGTAGGGGGGTATAAACTTTACCATTCTGTTTGGGAACCGCCTATAATGTGTGTAGCATGGAAGATATCGAGATCCCTTGGTTGTTATGTTGACAATGAAAGTATACTACTCAAAATATTACTCATCTCTATTTCAAAACCGAGCTCTGGCACCCCTACAAATTCCTGCTTTCCTCTGCGAAGGGCCTATCTATTTACTTTTATGTTGAGTCATCACCCTCTTATTAAAAAGCACCAGCTGGAGAGAACCGCTGTCATTTGCATCCATTACTATTAATTTATATTGGGTATGATTGGATCTCTTTTACCATGAATTACAATGTTTAGTCAATTCTTGATCTTCAAAGGTGCTTTGCATTTATGATTTGCGGTCTCAGAAAGGGCTAGCGAGATACCATCCTGTTATATCATATTATGATTGTTTTGAGAACGTGTTGTCATCCGAGATTTATTATTATTGCTCGCTAGTTGATTATGCCATTGATATGAGTAAACATGAGACCTAAGAGTTATTGTGAATACGGTTAGTTCATAATCTTTGCTGAAAACTTGAATGCTGGCTTTACATATTTACAACAACAAGAGCAAACAGAGTTTGTAAAAGTTTTTCTTTATCACTTTTAGTTTGTCAACTGAATTGCTTGAGGACAAGCAAAGGTTTAAGCTTGGGGGAGTTGATACGTCTCCATCGTATCTACTTTTCCAAACACTTTTGCCCTTGTTTTGGACACTAACTTGCATGATTTGAATGGAAGTAACCCGGACTGACGCTGTTTTCAGCAGAATTGCCATGGTGCTATTTTTGTGCAGAAATAAAAGTTCTCGGAATGACCTGAAACATCACGGAGAATATTTTTGGAATTAATAAAAAATATTGGTGAAAGCATCAATGCCGGGGGCCCACGCCCTGTCCACGAGGGTGGGGGCACGTCTACCCCCTGGGCGCGCCCCCTGCCTCGTGGGCCCCCTGGTGCTCCACCGACCTCAACTCCAACTCTATATATTCATGTTCGGGGAGAAAAAAAATAGAGAGAAGGATTCATCGCGTTTTACGATATGGGGCTGCCGCCAAGCCATAATCTCTATCGGGAGGGCTGATCTGGAGTTCGTTCGGGGCTCCAGAGAGGGGAATCCGTCGCCGTCGTCATCATCAACCTTCCTCCATCACCAATTTCATGATGCTCACCGCCGTGTGTGAGTAATTCCATCGTAGGCTTGCTGGACGGTGATGGGTTGGATGAGATTTATCATGTAATCGAGTTAGTTTTGTAGGGTTTGATCCCTAGTATCCATTATGTTCTGAGATTGATGTTGCTATGACTTTGCTATGCTTAATGCTTGTCACTAGGGCCCAAGTGCCATGATTTCAGATCTGAACCTATTATGTTTTCATGAATATATGTGAGTTCTTGATCCTATCTTGCAAGTAAATAGTCACCTACTATGTGTTATGATCCGGCAACCCCGAAGTGACAATAATCGGGACCACTCCCGGTGATGACCGTAGTTTGAGGAGTTCATGTATTCACTATGTGTTAATGCTTTGGTCCGGTACTCTATGAAAAGGAGGCCTTAATATCCCTTAGTTTCCAATAGGACCCCGCTGCCACGGGAGGGTAGGACAAAAGATGTCATGCAAGTTCTTTTCCATAAGCACGTATGACTATATTTGGAATACATGCCTACATTACATTGATGAATTGGAGCTAGTTCTGTGTCACCCTATGTTATAACTGTTGCATGAATAATCGCATCCGACATAATTATCCATCACTGATCCAATGCCTGCGAGCTTTTCACATATTACTCTTTGCTTAGTTACTTTTCCATTGCCACTGTTACAATTACTACAAAACTGCTACTGTTACCTTTGCCACCGTTACCGTTACTTCCATACTACTTTGCTACTAAATACTTTGCTGCAGATATTAAGTTATCCAGGTGTGGTTGAATTGACAACTCAGCTGCTAATCCTTGAGAATATTCTTTGGCTCCCCTTGTGTCGAATCAATAAATTTGGGTTGAATACTCTACCCTCAAAAACTGTTGCGATCCCCTATACTTGTGGGTTATCAGGAGCGGCAACGGCAAGGTGGACAACGGCGCCGATGAAGCGAGAGCACGCGATGAAAGGATCCTGGTCCGGCGCCGTGGATGAGAGATGTCCATCTCTTGCAGTGGACGACGGGGTAGCGGCTCTGGCAAGGTGGAGGATGGGGTGGCGGACGGAGGAGGCTGGCCGCATTGGGGAGGTTGTTGTGGCGCCAACGGTGTATGAATGGGGAAATGGAGGGGGAGGGGGATCTCAAACTTTGGTACGCTCTTGTCTAAAATGTGGGAAAATTACGAACTTATCCCCCGTTCTAAATTTCGGACATCACGTCGGTTGGGGATAGGACGGTAATCTTGCATCTCCCAAATATTTACCGGTAGCGATTTCGGGCGAGGAGAGGGTGTTTTGCCGCCCACGGTTGGTGCCCACGGTGTATGAACGGGGCTGACAGGTAGGGTGGTTGTGTCACGTCTGAGGGAAGTTAAACATCTGCCCCTATTTAAAATATTGGCCTACATCGATTTCGGGCGAGGAGAGTTTTTTTGCCGCCCACCGTGTATGAATGGGGAAATGGAGGGAGAGACACATGTCTTTCGGACGAGCTTGAATCAAATGTGTTTTGCCACCCACGTTTGGCACCCACCGTGTCAGAATGGGCTCAGAGGCGGTCGTGTCACGTCTGATTGTAGTTACTAGTCTACCCCTATCGATAGCAGTGTAAATCCGGTCGATAAGGATGTCAAAGTGTCAGGGGTAGACAGTAATTTCCATCTCGCAAACACTTGCTTCGGGAAGCCCACAAATGATAGTGGGTGTTTAGCCGCTTCGTTCAAAACTTGGGAGAATTAGCATTCACGTTTGCCCTGGGCCCTGGCAACTAAATTCAAATCCAATTTGTATTCGATTACGAATATCCATCGATAATTCTATGTTTTGTTATTTATTTCTTCAAAACCATAACAAAGATTTATTCCACCTTTATATATGATTATGATTTAGAAATGCCATGATCTTCAAATTCAGTAGGTTGGATACACTTTGAGTCAAACAGTTATTTCATCTAATATAATATGCTCACACGAAAAACAGTTCACCTTATGTCAATCATACAAGTACTGAGGATTACCTCGCCTAAAAAATTCGGATCATTACAACACATGGACAAAATAGGGGGTCTTACAACATAATCCATTCAGAGACATGAGACAACATGCAAGTACAATAATCTATTGACAATTTCAACTGGTATCTAAAGAAGAACTGGGATTACCCTGGGCTTCAGATAGCAGAAACAACAGGACCTCCTCCGTCTTCAAATGCAGCATTCTTACTTCCTCCAATTCTTGGGTTGCGGTGGACCATGATGGCGGTCAAGGAGATCTGGAGCGGTGGACAAGCCAGTCGGTGAAGCTGCTCCGGTGAAGTGGTGAGTTGGCAGTTGGGGGTTCCAAGGTGCGGAAGGTAGATCCGGTGGGGTGTGAGGTACACCGCTGCGGCGGAGGACTAGATGCGGCGGCTTGCCGTGGTTGGGGGGTCAGGGAGGGGAAGGGGAGGGGCTCTGGGGAAGAATGTTGGGGGCAAAGAGGGGAAAACAATGGAGTTACCAAAGCAGCCCTTTTCCGCTCATGTGGCAGGGGTAAAACAGGAATATCGCTGGGCTAAACTTTCGGGCGCGAGATATTTCGATGTGAGCGGGAAGTTTGAAAGCTATTGGCGCCTGAAATTATAAGTGTTCCGCTCTTGTACGGCCGACTATGATATCATGGCCGAGAATTTATTTGTTTTGCACGCAAAAAAGTGCAAGTTTTGAAAATCAATGTCTCCAACTCGAAACTTAAATTGTCCATTCAATTCAAATATGGATCATTGACCTAGTACAAGTAAATACCATCATACGGTCCAATTCAAATGAAATTCCAAATGTGTTTATCCTAAATATGATGACAAAAGCAAAAATGTGTATGTGTATGAATAAAGTGGATGATTATAAAGTTTGAACATGCCCGTATGTGTATATCTCTAGGTTTGATATATGAATTTGAAATCACGAAATCCCGGCTTAAAAAGTGTACCTCCGTTTAAATGAATTACAAAAGCTAATGATGGAGTCGAATTCCAAAATTCCAATCTTAGGTTTGTAATTCTGGTACATCAAGGTATATCACGCATGTTCAAAAGTATCGTTATCTCATAGTCCAAACTGTGAAACAAATTGATCAACCATGAGTGCACACACTATTGACCATATATATATCTCAATTACACTAAAGTCCCTCAAATATAGACACACCTAACTCATTATCTGAAGCCAACCCCCGCCACCCCCTCTGTCCCCCCCCCCCCCCCCGCCCCCACACACACGTCGTTCTCTCCCCCAGACACGAACACACGAGCAAATTAACACCCCACTCTCTTCTAAAGTCCGGACCCTAATATAGGTCTCTTATCACTTTGTCTCTCGGGCATGCACACATCTCTTCCCCCCACTCTCCAGGTCTCCCGGCATCTCTCTTTCCCAAGCACACGCACTATGTAGAGTGTATCTTTCTCATACACACAAAAAGTCACCCCCAAACGTCTATCTCCCTAGTTATGTGGTTCTCGCACACTCACCTCACACACCACCCCCACTGCAAACAAGCACACTTTGTCTCCTTGTGCGCCACTCTCCTCTTTCTATCTCTCCCACATACGGACCCGCCCTAGCTCCCTCCCTGTATACATATACTCTTTCCATAGCTCCCTAATGTATCATCGTTCGCAATCTCGCACGATGTTCTCTACACCATCTATTCTAGATCTCTCATGAACTCCCTATCACACACACACGATGACTTGCTTCCCTTGCGTCTCCGTACATAGGCCAATTTGGAACAACATCAACATTGTCTCCCTATCTATACGCCACTTATGGACACAAACGACCCCTCTCTCCCCCTCTTTTCCTCTCTCTCTCTCTCTCTCTCTCTCTCTCTCTATCTATCTCCGTCGCTAGCTCTCTCTCTCTCTCGCTCTCACACCCCTCTCCCACACACACTCGATGTCTCTTCCAAATAGTCTGCTCCCCGCCCGCACCCATGCTATCCCACTACTACACATGCCTTGTCTCTCTTTGACACACATGTCACACCATTCCCCCTTCCCTTATACTAGGTTTACATCATTAGTGGTCTGTCTACTCCACATACACACACTCCCTCTCACACACAAACGCACGCACAAACACACACAGACACGCACAAACACACATCTAGCTATCTGGATCCTTCTTTTAAGACACACACCCTTGCATATTCTCTACAGCTCTAGATATGTATATACCCCCCTCTCTAGCTCAGATGCACACCAAAATTCTCCATCTCTCTAACTCACACATCTCTCGCCATGTCCGCATGTGTATCTCACACACTCACTCTCTGATTATGTCTATGTGTCTCCACGTTACACAACACAAAGCCCCATGTACAAGTCTCTCTCTATCCTCCACACACATAGACACAAAGAATCTATTATCATTGCCTCAGTCTCTAGACATATCACACACGCAATGTATCTCTCTCTCTCTCTCTCTCAAACACGCTCAACAAGGGTTTCCTCGTGAATAACTTACCGTCTATTCATCAACAGTCGTGGCAGTACGGCGAACACGAGACGTGAAAAAGAATAAATCTACATGTGTGTAGACCACCTAGTATGACTACTAGGACTAGAGCAAGCCGAAAGCGCGCCGCCGTCACCCCCTCCTTATCGGCGACGGGAAAACCTTTGTTTTACACAGTCGAGAAGTCATTGTGCTAAGGCCCCACATGCTGAGCCATTGAATAGAATGTAGATCCTAGTTTACGGAAACAAGTATCGATAATACATTTGTATCTCCATACTTACATTTCTTCTCTTATAAAAAAACCGAGTTGGTGATGATGGTATGCGTGCCATCTTGCAATAGACCGTCCGATCTATATTTGACGGATGGAAATTAAACTAAAAGATACCTACACCTCTCTCCACATTTGCAGACAAGGCCTTCCCTCGTTCATCCTTATCTCCAACAACCTCAATGTTGAGCAATTAAAAAAGGAAGCCTCTGGAACAAACTGGCCTGTGGCCGCTGCCGGCGTCGTCCACCCCCTTGCATCCACTCAGTCCGACCACCAATCACCACCACGCCCCACTCCTCTTCACCTTATCTCCTCTTTCACGAGATATCATTAGTTTTTACACATGGGATTACTCCTGCATGGGTCAATCACAACAAGTGTTTTATAAAAATATGCATCTTGATGTTCCGTGCAATGCACAGACATCTTGCTAGTACTCCTACAGAAGACTAAGTTGGTGATGATGGTGTGTCTGCCATCTATCATTGCTAACCATTAGATCTGCATCTAACGAATGTGAGGTGAGCTGTTGCCTTTTCTCACCAACATCCAACTTATCTACCAATTTGCAGAAAAACCCATAATTAGTATCTTAAAACCAACCATACCCCTCCCTCACCTCACCAAAACAGCCCAAGGAGTATTTTCTGATCGAAACATAATATATCTCTAATGATATATGTATATCAAAATTAGAGTGTTTTATATCAAGTTTGTGAATAAGTATTATTCTAATTATGATCCTTTGCAACGCACGTGAACATTGCTAGTATTTCCAACCATTCCAAAAAAATGCTAGTATTTCCATAGTTTCGAGTTTTCCATCAAGATATTAGTCACTCATGGTTGATATTTACTTTCAATCACGTACACATAGGCACTATGTAACTAGCCTTGCTTACTGGCTTCCAAAACTTAACTTTCACTCATGCTTACAATATGTAGAGTATTTAACAAAAAACTACCACTTTCAACCAGCCCTAGGAAGAAACTATTGTACAAAAAATAGCAAAAACATACCCAAAATTTCTTAATCCGTGCCAAAAACTACTACCTAGTGCCGATTAGGCTCGTTTAAACCCGTTTATGACAGGGTTGGCCCACACGTCCGTGCTGACGAGGCAGCTTAAACCAACACATTTTGTTTGACCATTGACACGAGGGACCCACATCTGACCTTCTATCATGTTATCTTCCCCCTCAAATCATTATTTTTCTTGAACATTACTTCAAACAGTACTGATGCATGTTCGTCGGTGGCGCCGGTGATGAGGGAGTTGGCCACCGCTCCGCCGGACGGGCCGAACGCCGGGCTAGCCTTCGCACGGGTTGGCAGGTTGGCCCGAGCGTGACTCACGCGCGAGCAAGACGTAGCGCTGGCCTTCGCTCGAGCCAGATGGCTGGCCTTAGCGCAGCGCGCGCGAGCAAGCCGCCGCGCCGCCGTGCCAATCTAGCCAGCAAACCTTGCAGACAAGTAGCTGGACGGAGCTATCTTGGCTAGCTAGCGGCCGCGAGCGCCGGACGTTGCTGGCATCCGGGCTGCCGCAAGATGGGCTCCGCACCGCCGGCGGTTTTGACCTCACCTTCTGCCGGCGGCGGTAGCTACATCCCATGGCCGAGGATGACTAGGTGGACGGGCGGAGGTAGGAGGTCACTCGGGAATTTTTGTGCAGACTAACATGTAGGTCCCACAAGTCATAAAGCCTAACTTGCCGGACGAATAGAAGGCGTTGACTTAAGGGGCGACATGGATTGAAACGTGCCTATAACGGCACTTTATAGAGTAGTCATTTCTTGGTAGGGCTGGTTGGTAAGGGCATGTACAGTGGTTGATAAGGTAGTCTTATTTTAAGTCTGCCACGTATGCAAGTGGTAGTAGTTTCTTGGCATTATTAGTGGTTTCTTGGCATTATTAGTGGTTTCTTGTAAGGAACAATGTACTACTAGCGACAAAAGGCGATTCTAGGTTGCGTTGTACTCCAACGAGTACTACTAGTGGTCGCGGGAGTGTATACCTCGTTTTGTGGGTTCGATCCCGGCCGAACGCACGGCGGCCTTTTTTAAATAGTAACTTCGCTGTGAGCCAATATTGTACACGGGTAGTTTGAGTTTTGAAGTCAAACGGACGTGTCGCACCACAATCTGGGTGCACTGGATAGGCCAGCCACATGAACGGGTTTTCCTTCCCATCATCTCATGGATCGCGTGCTCGCCCTAGCCGCACCTCGCTTGCAACTTCCTCATCAACTAGTAGCATATTTAAACTAGCGCCTCCCAATTAAGCCCGAGGAGCCGGAAAAGCTTGGTGCGGCATTGGGAAATGTGCAATACGGCTCTGTACGTAAGGTGCTAGTACTCTACTACTCTGTAGCTTGTGGCATTGCATGCATGGACTTCACTCCATTATCGGCTCTATAAAAGAAATTCCTCTTGACGTGATTTTTTTTGAAACGGAGGCAAAAGCTTTGCCTCATCTCATTCATAAAGAAGGAACTACTAACAAAGTTCGACGAGATCCATTACACCTCCACAAATGGAAGCGAAAATCCTAGTCGCGCAGTATCAAATAACTCAAATGTTCTGCCCCCGCAGTAACCGTCGCTGATAAACAGGCTGCTAGTGTGTGCGTGAGAGGAGCGGCTGAGTAGGCCTGCTACGCGCTTGAATAGAGCACCGAGAGTACCCACTACGCAGGTGTACTTTCCCTACATTGATAGTACATCGATGGTTCTAGAGAACACTACTACCCTCCACTTCCAACTGTAGGTCCTTGGCCCTGAGATTAAGAGTTCAAAACTGGTGCACTATACTAGAAGTATAGTACATCGAACTACTAGTTGAGAAAGTAGTACTAGTATGAGTACGTACTAAATAATAGCCTCACCCCTTCGCTAAGGAACGATTGAGGAGCTACAGTTCGAAGGGACGAGGCCCTGCGGTTACTACGCTCTTATCTCCTCCTCGCCAGTTCCCCTCCCCCTGAAGAGAAGGCAGTTCATCGCTGCTCCCATGGATTCGCCAGGCGGTTCTCCTCCTCGTCGGGGCTGGGAGACCTTGGATGACGATCCTCTGAGAGAAATCGCACGCCACTCCGACGTCCTCACCGCCGCAAGACTCGGTGCTTCCTGCACCAACTTTTTCAAGATGGTGCTTAAACAGGCTTGGGAAAAGGCCATGCTTGTTGGTCTTCCATGCGTCCTCGAGGAGAAGGTTCTTCTATGGGACAATTGTCGGTGTACAGAAAGAGGGGTGCGTTTTTGTACCCCTATACCCATGCACGGGCAGTCGGAGCCACGCCTACGGTCACGCCAAGCAGAACAGGGGAGGTGAGCCAAGGTAAGACCAAAGCCCAAGATAATAAGAGCAAGACCAAGGACAAGACCACGAAGAGCAGAGGGACGAAGCAGGTTCCCCCGGCAAGACCCTTGCCGGGACAGGTCGCCCCACACCAACAGAGCGAGCCACCCTTGAGCACCACGGTCCCCGACGCCATCATCCACGTTGGGCCAGGGCTCGGAAGGCACCTCCGCGGTGGCATGCAGATCTTTGTGAAGACATATTCTAGATCAGATGAGGATTAGAAGACGATGATCCTCGGCAAGATCCTTGCCGAGGAAGACCACCAGACCCCCGGCAATGCCCTTGCCGGGGACGACAGCACGCCGCAGCAAGACCCTTGCCGGGCCACCTGGCAAGGCCCTCACCAAGGATGCTAGCAGGGCCACCGCCAGGCCCACGCCAACCAAGCTTCCACCGCCGTTCACATGCAGCTGCCAGCCCAACCAGCTGGGCGGGCACCTGCGTGGCAACATGCAGCTCCCAGGCCAACTCATCGAGCACCAGCGTGGCGGCATGCAGATCTTCGTGAAGGCTCCGCCACTGCGCCACCTCAGCTGCCTGCCTGCCTACATGGGACTGCACGCCTCACTGGCCAGGGCGCGTGTCGAAGCGAGGAGGAGGGCGACGGACGGGACGGGCCTTGCCCCCGTCCCCAATAAAGCAAGGGGACACCTAAGCTACGCATTAAATGCGTTTTGTCCTGTAATACGAGCAATAAGCTCAGGGCACTGTATGCCTTTCCACCTCCTGTGTGCCACTGTGGCAGCCCCTTTCGTCTATAAAAAGAGGCCCATGGCATACTGGAGAAGGATTCGGTTCTTTCGAACCACGCACTGACCACAGCTAGTTCGAGAGCTCAAGAACTCTCTGAGATACACCCACCAAAGCAGGACTAGGGTTTTACGCATCCTCGCGGCCCGAACCTGGGTAAACGATCCTTGTGCTAGCTACTAACCCTGCTCTTCTCGCAACCCCGCGCCCCGGCAACCGTAGTAGGGATTCTTGTGATCCCATAGGTGTCGTTCCACACAGACATCTTCGGCGCGCCAGACAGGGGCATGCGTAGTTGTGAGAATCTGGTCTAGTAATCAGCCTAGCAGTTCTTCATTGCCCTGGCTCCTGAGAAGAAGGCGGCCAGAAGAACGACGCCGGCGCGGCGACAGAAAAGCTAAGCCATTCAGAGCTTCGAGTTATTTCCTTCTTTTTATAAGGTTACCGTCCTCGGAGATTTTGCCTACGTGTGAGAAACCTGCACGCATGGGGGCCCTCCTGCGATTGGCAACGCCCTTGTCCTGTTTTGAGTCTGCTCAACAGCTCAAGCGGCCGCGTCGAGAGTGGCGGGGTAGCCTTCCACGCCTAGCAACGCTCCCAATTCTGACTCGAGTCAAGCTCGACAGTTTGGGGGGCTGCGCTAAGGGCGGCAAGGTGGTTTGCCCGGCAGCAAGCACACCCAGCAGGCTAATGGGGATCCGTCCCCAAGACGCCGCCCTGGGTTTACGCGCCGGCAAACCTACCCAATTAACGTAGGGTGAACACACACAGAAAAATCGAACAGGAAAATAACATGCATAATACTGAAAGTGCTGCAGAGTTATATTACATCAAATTGTTGTTGCGGTTCTAACTAGAGATAGCGATTGTCTTGGTTGTGAACCTGCAGCGGCGATAAAGAATGGGGTGCCTAATCCCGGCGCTGGCCCTCCACCCTCTGAATTTCGCCGACTCGGCTGATGATGGGCTTGATGCGCTCCCTGAGCGGCGCGAGGTCAGTACCCTCTGGCAAGCTCTCCAGCGCGGCGTCGAAGTCGAGGTCGGGGTAGTACCAGTGCGCCACCTTGGTGAGAACCTTGGTCATGGCACCCTGGCAAAGTCTCCGGGACTCGTCGGCCAGTGAGACCGCCCAGTTGGCGTGGAGCCGCTCCAGAGCGCCGACGACCTTCTCAAAGAACATGGTCAGGCTGCAATTGGCGCTCATGCTCCGCTCCGGGACATACCTCACGTCCGGCATCCCCATGATGGCCAGCTGCGCGGCAGCCTGGTTGGCGATGGTGGTGAGGCGATCGAGCCAACGGTTCTCACCCTCCACGTGATCCGCGAAGTTGAGGCCCTCGTTCTTCCGCAACTGCTTCTCGGCCTCCAGCTCCTTGGCCAGGGTCCCCTCTCGGGTTTTGGCCTCCGACAGCACCTTCTCGAGACCCTCCAGCTTCAGCTTGAGGTCTTTGATGGAGTTGTTGGCCTCGGAGAGCTCCCCAGCCTTGCTGACGACCGCGCCCTGTGCCTCTGTTATGGCACTGTTAAGCGTGTCCTTCTCCTGGGACAGCTTTAGGGCCTGCTCCTTCAGCCCGTCGCGCTCTGCCTCCAACTCCTCCACCTTGCCGGCGTGAACCTGGGCCTGGGCATTGAGTGCCTCTTTGTGCCTCTGCTCCAGCTCACTGGTCCGCTGCAAGACAAGCTTCTCCACCTCTGCATCCTTGCCGTGAAGCATGGCGGCAAGCTTCTCCTCGCGTGCAGCGAGGTCCTCCTCCTGGGAGTTCAGCGCGGCCTCGTGCTGGGTCCGGGCGGCTTCGGCGGCCGCAGCCAAGTTCCTCGCCGTCTCTTGAGCTTTCTCGACGTCGGCGAGCTTCATGGTGAGCTCCACATCGCGCTTTGCCAGCTTGCCCTGGGCAGCCTTGAGCTCCTTGTGGGCCTCACGGAACCAATCCTGCGTCTCGGCAATGCGCTTCTGGAGGTCTGCCTCCGCCTTCTCCACCACCGGCGTCCTGGACTTAGCCTTGTCCAGGCAGGCGCGGTGGAGCACCTGGAGCTTCCGGAAGCTAGCGCCCATGGCGTGGAGGAGCCGCTCTTCCTGCGAACCGTCGCCACCAACGATCGGCTCGTCAACGAATTCAAGCCCGGCAGCGGCAAGCACTTCATCGTCGAACACCTCTCCCTCAACGGGTGTCCTGGTGCTCGACACGCCTGGAAGGTGGACGAACAAGTCGTCGCTCACCCTCAGGTACTTGCCGGAGCCGGAAGCAGCAGAAGAGGAAGGCTGGTCATCAGCCACCTCCTCCTCCTCCTCAGCAGTGGCCCCGCCGGCCTTTTCGGCAGGCCCCTTGCCGGTCTCCTCAGCGGCAGCCTTGCCGGCCTCCCCGGTAGGCCCCTTGGCGGCGTCCTCGGCAGCGCCCTTGGCGGCCTCCTCGGCGGCGATCTTCTTGGCGTCCGCCTCGGCGGCCTTGGCGACGTCCTCGATGATGGCGTCCACGTCCTCTGGGTTCACCGAGGAGGAATCTGGATGCCGAAGAAGGGGGTGAGGCAAGTCCAGGACCAAGAGCCGAAAAGAAAAAGAAGCAGGGGCGAACGGCAAACAACTTACCTGTGCCAGTACCCGGCTGGGAAACGGAAGTCCCCTCCTCGCCAACATTTGGCGTCGAGGCAAAGCCGCCGGCACCCAAGTTCTCCTCCTCCTCCTCCATGTGCGTGGGCTCGGTGCCTGGCGCCCTTGCCGAGGACGCCCCTCGGGGCGGCGTGGTCGATGGGGGCGGCGTGTTGGGAGTAGCCCTCTGTGGCTCCTCCTGCATACCTGGTAAGGTCAGCACCAAAGTGTCGTGCCCCTGACACATGTCGACGGGGGAAGAGTGATGAACTTACGCTGGGGGCTATGCCGGGGGCTGCTGTCCGGGCTGCTCAACACCACCAGTGGCGCCCTCGAAGTACCAATTGGGGGCTGGCCACCCGCCGAGACCTTGGCCCTCTTCACTCTCTGGGCCAGCGTCTCCACATCCCTGCAAAGACGAAGACGAGCAACACAGATTGAGGAGGCAGAGATAACGAAAGGAACCAGATACTTACTCGTCATCCGCCTCCTCCTTTGCTGTTTTCCTCTTCCTCCTCGGGCTGAGGGATCCATAATCGAAAGTAACCTCTGTATCAACATCCGCCGGAGGAGGAGAAGGAGGTGGTGTCTGGACACGCCTGGACGAAGAAGGGGCGGCTGTCTTCTTCTTCACCGCGGCCTTCGCCGGCTTCTTTGCCGCTGCGGCCCTCGTGTGGCGCCCAGACCCCTCCAAAGTCAGCTGTGGCCGCGCAGCCCTGCCGGGCCGGACCGGCTCACTGGAACTGGCCCGCCGCAGGACTCGCCCTCTCCCCATAGCCGGCGTTGGGCCTGCGGTCTCGGCCTCCTCCGACGACGACTCACCGGTCACATCTTCAACTAGAGGAGCCTCGGTGCCGGCGCTGCTGGCTCCCCCGGCGGCGGCCGCCGCCCACCGGGCGAGCTCCTCCTTCGCGGCCGTCGCAGCCTTGTCCTCCACACCGCCGGTGCTGCCGGCCTCCTTGGCAAGCTGTGCCTCCCTCGCCCTGGTGGCGATGTAGTCCAGCTCCGCCTGGGTGGTTTCCTGGACAAGCAGCCGCTCGGCGTCGGCATTGACGTACAGAGTGTCAAAGAACTGCTACACCTCCGCGTCCTCCGGCTCCTTCCAGCTCGGGTCAGGGCCATGCGCGTTGCAGTCCGGCATCATGGCAATGATATCGGACCAGGGCGAGTTATTGCACAACAGGACCACCCCCGTCGGCAGCTTGAACAGAGGCCCCTTGAGGACCTTGCCGGCCTTCGCGGCGGCCCTCGCGACCTTGCCCGTCCGCTCAACCTCGCCGTCGCGGCCCACGTCAAGCTGGAAGAGCCGCTGGCAAAAATGGGCGTGCCCCATCACTGTGAAATTGTGGTCGAGGCCGGGACGAAGCCGCATGATGTCGGCGGGGTTCGTGAAGAGCCAGGCTGGCCTCCCCTTATTATGCAGTGGAGCGATCCGGCGGCGGATGAAGTCCGCCCCGATCATCTCAAGGGTGAGGCCGGCCTCGGTAAGCCGGAGGATCCTGGTAGTGGCGACCATGAGCTTCTCGTCGTCAGCATCGACGTCGCTCCAATCGCCTCTGCGGACCGGCGGGTCCTTCTCCTCGATCCAGCACCATCGGCCCCGCCATTCTTTCCACCTCTCCTTCATGGCGCCCTCCGGATACGCTCCCTTGGATCTTGATACCCAGGCGATGCAACTGGAGATGGCGCCCCCCGGCTGGATCCGAGGGGAGAAGTAATGGCGGAAGAGCGCCGTGTTGGGGTGCACCCCGGCGAAGCCCTCACAGAGATGCGCAAAAAGGGCCATGCATGCCACCGCATTCGGAGTAAAATCCAGGAGGCGGAAGCCAAAGGTATGCATGACATCGCTGAAGAAATCGGGGAAGGGAGGACAGAGCCCGCAGGAAAAATAATCGACAAAGAAGGGTACCGATTTGGGGCAGCCTCGGCGCAGTCAGCGGGGATGACACGCGTGGCTGGATGCCCCGAACCCCCCCTCCCCCCCGTCTTCACTCCCCACAGGGGCCTGAAGGAGTCCCGAAGCTCGAACACATCAACCGTCGAGGGGAAGAAGGCGGACTGCGTCACTGCACTGCCAGCGCACTCTCCGGCGGCTCCGCGACTCCGGCGTCCTTGGCCACTCCCTTGCCCTTGGTGGATTTTGGCCCCATGGTGGCTGGGGGAGGAGGGCAGGACAGAGGGTGGCGGAAGCACGATGGCGGCGAGCAGGAACGAAGCTTGGAGAAGAAGAGGAAGGCAGGCGGAGGTTTCCGAGATTGGGGTTGCGCGAAGGGTAAAAGGAATAGTGCGCCCGCGGTTATCCCTTTTTATGGGGAAGCCGCGGGTCGCGCTGCCCATTTACTGCGATGTGACGCATGCATGCAGGAACCACCCCACGCATGCCGCCCACGTCACGCGCACCCCTCCATGCCGCGCCGCGCGCGCGGGTCATGGGAAGCGCCGCGCGCGAAAAGTTTTACGGCGGTAAAAACCGCCCCGCCGGCCCGCGCACCGTTTTTGGGCCTGGCCCAACAACGTGTCGCGCTTATGTGTGGCCCTGGCCCGAGGGCTCCTGTCGGTGTACAAAAAGAGGGGTGCGTTTTTGTACCCCTATACCTGTGCACGGGCAGTCGGAGCCGCGCCTACGGTCACGCCAAGCAGAACAGGGGAGGTGAGCCAAGGTAAGACCAAAGCCCAAGATAATAAGAGCAACACCAAGGCCAAGACCACGAAGAGCAGAGGGACGAAGCAGGTTCCCCGGCAAGACCCTTGCCGGGGCAGCCTCCGCAGCCCAGGCAAGACCCTTGCCAGGACAGCTCGCCCCACACCAACAGAGCAAGCCACCCTTGAGCACCACGGTCCCCGATGCCATCATCCACGTTGGGCCAGGGCTCGGGAGGCACCTCTGCAGTGGCATGCAGATCTTTGTGAAGACATATTCAAGATCAGATGAGGATTAGAAGGCGACGATCCTCGGCAAGATCCTTGCCGAGGAAGACCACCAGACCCCCGGCAAGGCCCTTGCCGGGGACGACAGCGCGCCACGGCAAGACCCTTGCCGGGCCACCCGGCAAGGCCCTCACCAAGGACGCCAGCAGGACCACCGCCAGGCCCACGCCAACCAAGCTTCCACTGCCGTTCACATGCAGCTGCCAGCCCAACTAGCTGGGCGGGCACCTGCGTGGCAACATGCAGCTCCCAGGCCAACTCATCGAGCACCAGCGTGGCGGCATGCAGATCTTCATGAAGGCTCCGCCACTGCGCCACCTCAGCTGCCTGCCTGCCTACATGGCACCGCACGCCTCACTGGCCAGGGCGCGTGTCGAAGCGAGGAGGAGCGGCGACGGACGGGACGGGCCTCGCCCCCATCCCCAACAAAGCAAGGGGACACCTAAGCTACGCATTAAATGCGTCTTTTCCTGTAATACGAGCGATAAGCTCAGGGCACTGTACGCCTTTCCACCTCCTGTGTGCCACTATGGCAGCCCCTTTCGACTATAAAAGGAGGCCCATGGCATACTGGAGAAGGATTCGGCTCTTTCGAACCACGCACTGACCACAACTAGTTCGAGAGCTCAAGAACTCTCTGAAATGCACCCACCAAAGCAGGACTAGGGTTTTACGCATCCTCGCGGCCCGAACCTGGGTAAACGATCCTTGTGCTGGCTACTAACCCTGCTCTTCTCACAACCCCGCGCCCCGGCAACCATAGTAGGGATTCTTATGATCCCATAGGTGTCGTTCCACACCGACATCAATCCTTCGAATAGTCCACCGCTCCCTGGCCATGGTTGCACGTTGACTCCGCTAGAGTTGCCGATGTTGAGAGGTAGTCGGATTTTTTCCGATGAGCAGGTCAGTCATGGAGTTTGATCATGTAGTACTTAGTTATACCATTTCCATCCTGTAATTTCTCCGCTGCCCACCGTCTTATATATAGGTCGGGGTCGGTGCCAACGAAGATTGGCTTGCATACCTCCGGCAGGATACCACCATCATTTTGCACAACATCCACAACAGTGCGGCCGTTCTTGTAGACCCCTTCTCAACCATTGGGATCGACCTTCCGGACTGGCTGGGCTTGAATACGTGTGATGATGCCTACATGAGATTGAAGAAGATAGCAATTGTGGACCCGCTGACAAAGCTACGCGGCTACGACGATTACTATCTCATCGTGGTGTTCGACATAAGGATTGCCATCAATGCAAGAGGGAGTAACGGTAGAGGCTGGCGCATGTTGGCCGTGGCAGATTTGTACCCCTACACGTTCGAAGACGTTGTGCGCCATCTAGGCCGCATCTTCGCGGTGACAAGCCAGGGGACTTGTTTCATCTGGTTGCCATCCTATGGTACGGGAGATTACAAATGGAATGCACAAACCATCATTTGCATCCCTAACGGTACTCCATTATTTTCCAGGGACCAATCATCCCCCGATCAAAATAAGATCGCCGATCCTGGATGTGCATTTGCATCTGCGATTCGGTCTAACCTGGAACCTTGTAGCTGACTTTGGCATATTGGGATCAACTATCTTAGCAGTCGTTACCCATGGTACCACTGATGTGCAACATGGTCACACAATCTACCACGATCGGACCATCACCATCTATCTACGTATTCCATTTAGTATTATATTTTTTAACCCTCTCGCCTTCTCTTTCGTTGTTGTACTACTTACTAGTACTAGTAGGAGTACTTTTTACCTTGGAGGACGCGTATAGCTAGCTAGGCCCTTGAAGACTTGAACCCACTAGCTACCACCATTTTTGTTTTTCCATGTCTTACTATCTCATCCATGTAGCCAAGAGTGGCTATATATAATAAGCCGATTATATTACTTCATCTATACCGGAGTAGTACTATTTGCTGCATAGTATTACCGACCGCCATATTTGAGCACAACATTATTATGCATGCACCTTGACTGTGTACGTCAGCATGTGTCCAGATCTGAGATGCCGCATGTACCAGATGAATGGCGCCGAGTTGGACCCCCGTGATGCTACGTGGGTGCCGAGGAACACTCTTGGAGAGTACTCGCTTTTCATTGGGGACAGCTACCCCATTGTGAAGCGGATGCCACCTTCCGTGCACGACACCGAAGGCCTGCCGTTCATGAAGCATGGTTGTGTCTTTAGTGCACACTGCCGGATGAACGCATGCTGGGACACGCTATCCCTGATTTATGCTGCTTCAGCTTGGATGAGTCTCCATCGGGTGGAACCGGACTAGAAAGCTGTGACAATGATTCCTGTTGCCCACCGCTATGGATCGTGCCATCCATGAAGAACACCTGGGACTGGAACCTGGAGGAGGACATGTAGCCCATCTATAGCGTGTAAGTGGGGTATGGTAAATTGTGAACGGTAGCGCTGTGAATATATGTAGACTAGTCATGCACAAATTCATTACATGAATTGGAGAACTTGTGTGGCATACTGGCATTTGTCCTTTAGAATGTATTACTAGTAAATGTGTTATGTGTACGTGCAACTTGTGTGGTTGTTGCACGGGATCCAACATGCTCTTTGAGAAAAAAAGGTGGCACAACTTTGGATATAGGTGACATGGCGGCATCATACAGTAGCATCATTCGCTATAGTTGTAATACTCCTACTAGGACGACAACTCCTATAAAACCTTGCGCTTGGCTCTTTGCCTCTTCCGGAGGTTCAACAGTTCATACTCGTGTGAACCTTGCACTTGGCTCTTCGCCTCTTCAGAAGGTCCAACAATGATGATAATACAGTACAATATGCTTCTGGCAATCTGACATCGATTGAAC
The DNA here is from genome assembly GCF_002575655.3 of Aegilops tauschii subsp. strangulata. Taxonomy (NCBI): domain Eukaryota; kingdom Viridiplantae; phylum Streptophyta; class Magnoliopsida; order Poales; family Poaceae; genus Aegilops; species Aegilops tauschii. The sequence continues at coordinate 113,567,803 of NC_053039.3, read as the reverse complement.
TGTTGCACGTCCACCGCGAGGGCGAGGGCGAGCGAGAGGGAGAAGGAGAGGGTGTTGTAGTCAAAACCCTCTCCTCTTCATGCGAGCCACCGCGCGCGTGGGCGAGGGAGAGGCGTAGTAAGCAAGCTTCTCCTCGTTCGGCAAGTTGACGGGACACATGAAAGCAGTACTAGTACTAGTGCTTTCCGGTTAATTTGAAACGAGAAAAATACACTGGCGGTCAACGTATGTAACAATACACTCTTTACGGTCACTATATATAGTTTTGCAGTTATTATATGATCACTAGCCCATCGTAGAGCACCGTATTGCACCCTACTGACCGGCCACATAGTCGACGTGGCACTTTGTTGACTGGTTAAATTGTCACCTGGTTTCTGGATCCCACCTGTCAGTTGGCAGAGCAAAGAAATTAGTTAAACCAAACTTGACGCAGGCGCAACAGGAGTCCAACCCTTGCGCGCGAACCACCCTGGCTGTGTATGTGAGTGCATGCACGTGTACTCCCTCAGCCTTCCAACAAAGAGTGTACATCGGCTAAAAAACAAAGAGTGTACATCTACACTTCCAATGCATTTAGCCTTTAATCTAAAATTGATATTGATTGACTAATGCACCAACTTGTGCTCTAGCTATAGGCTACATGTCTATCCTTAATTACAGCATGCAACAACCTTGATTTAATCTTCTTCTCTCAATGGTCGCATGCACACATAAGTCTGCTACTTTTGGGCGTTAATTATGCCCTGGTCAATGTGTAAATCTCTAAATGTACAGTCTTTCACGGACGTAGGGAGTAGGTTGAGCACTTGAGCGTGAGCGTGTGTGTTGCGTCGTGTGCTGTGTGCCGCATGGGTGCGTGAGTGTTGCGTGCGTCCATGTGTACGTGTGAGTGTTGCATGTTGCATGCATGCATGCATGAGGCTTTTACTCCCTCTCATTGACATGTTCATATTTCAAGCTTCCTCTGTTCCATCCATATGGTGATACTCCCTCTGTTCCCAAATACGGAGTAAAAGCCTCCCTCTATTCTGAAATACGGAGTATTTCTCTTTCTAGAGATTTCAACAAGTGACTATGTATGGAGCAAAATGAGTGAATCTACACTCTAAAATATGTCTACATACATATGTATGTTGTATTCCATTTCAATGTCTAAAAAGACAATATTTAGGAACGGGGGGAGTAGCAAATAAACATTAAGTTCTCTTGTTTTTCCCTCCTTGGTCATGGTGCACAACCAAAGATGACTTATTCACCTGGATGGAGGGAGTAGATGGTCAAAGTTTGACACAAAAATAATGCATTGGTAAACATAATCTTTTGAGGAAAACGAGTCCATTAATTGAGTGTTTTTGCAAACTACAAAAATTATTCCACCACTCATCATCTACCTTGGTTGATGATATTTTTGAATTGAGCCCTATAAACCGGAAAGGAGGTAGTACTAGTACTCCTACATTATTGGCGCCGGGTGCCTTGGCCAATGTTTCATCTTGTTGGACAACATGATGAGCGTACAGGCATAGGGATACTATAGATAGGAAGTCTTCGCGATCCATTATTCCCCATCTCGGTCAGAAAGAACTATTCAGCTAGTCTTCACAGTGAAGTGGCAATACACGCTGCAGCACATGGGGCACTTAATTAATAAGCTGAACCAGCGTGTTGGTGTTACTAAATCAGTCTTACCCAGTATTTCCATCATGTTTGCCAGTGGAGCATGCTTCCGCAAATACGACTACGCACCTCTCTCCTCCATTAACTGACATATGGGCCCTCTTGAGGTAGAACCACATGTCATCGGCGTAACTATTTACACTCTGAAGGACGGTATATCCTGGTAGTAGTACTAGTAGAATTGAGATTTAATGCACTTTCTTCCCCATCTTTCACTCTTCTTCCTCCTCTCTTCCCCATCGTCGGTGATAACCCACAAGTATAGGGGATTGCAACAGTTTTCGAGGGTAGAGTATTCAACCCAAATTTATTGATTCGACACAAGGGGAGCCAAAGAATATTCTCAAGTATTAGCAGTTGAGTTGTCAATTCAACCACACCTGGATAACTTAATATCTGCAGCAAAGTATTTAGTAGCAAAGTAATACGAAAGTAACAGTAATAGTAGCAAAAGTAATATTTTTGGGTTTTGTAGTGATTGTTAAGTAGCAACGGAAAAGTAAATAAGTGGAGAACAATATAGGAAAAGCTCGCAGGCATTGGATCGGTGATGGAAAATTATGCCGGATGCGGTTCATCGTGTAACAGTCATAACATACGGTGACACAGAACTAGCTCCAATTCATCAATGTAATGTAGGCATGTATTCCGAGTATAGTCATACGTGCTTATGGAAAAGAACTTGCATGACATCTTTTGTCCTACCCTCCTGTGGCAGCGGGGTCCTAATGGAAACTAAGGGATATTAAGGCCTCCTTTTAATAGAGTACCGGAACAAAGCATTAACACATAGTGAATACATGAACTCCTCAAACTACGGTCATCACCGGGAGTGGTCCCAATTATTGTCACTTCGGGGTTGCCGGATCATAACACATAGTAGGTGACTATAGACTTGAAAGATAGGATCAAGAACTCACATATATTCATGAAAACATAATAGGTTCAGATCTGAAATCATGGCACTCGGGCCCTAGTGACAAGCATTAAGCATAGCAAAGTCATAGCACAATCAATCTCAGAACATAGTGGATACTAGGGATCAAACCCTAACAAAACTAACTCGATTACATGATAAATCTCGTCCAACCCATCACCGTCCAGCAAGCCTACGATGGAATTACTCACGCACGGCGGTGAGCATCATGAAATTGGTGATGGAGGATGGTTGATGATGACGACGACGGATTCCCCTCTCCGGAGCCCCGAACGGACTCCAGATCAGCCCTCCCGAGAGGTTTTAGGGCTTGGCGGCGGCTCCGTATCATAAAACGCGATGAATCTTTCTCTCTGATTTTTTTTTCTCCCGGAACACGAATATATGGAGTTGAGGTCGGTGGAGCGTTAGGGGGCCCACAAGGTAGGGGGCGCGCCCAGGGGGGCAGGCGCGCCCCCACCCTCGTGGACAGGTGGAGGCCCCCTAACGTGGATTCTTCTTCCAGTATTTTTATTATTTTCCAAAAATAAGTTCCGTGGAGTTTCAGGTCATTCTGAGAACTTTTGTTTCTGCACATAAATAACACCATGGCAATTCTGCTGAAAACAGCGTCAGTCCGGGTTAGTTCCATTCAAATCATGCAAGTTAGAGTCCAAAACAAGGGCAAAAGTGTTTGGAAAAGTAGATCCGACGGAGACGTATCAACTCCCCCAAGCTTAAACCTTTGCTTGTCCTCAAAGAATTCAGTTGATAAACTGAAAGTGATAAAGAAAAACTTTTACAAACTCTGTTTGCTCTTGTTGTTGTAAATATGTAAAGCCAACATTCAAGTTTTCAGCAAAGATTATGAACTAACCATATTCACAATAACTCTTAGGTCTCATGTTTACTCATATCATTGGCATAATCAACTAGCGAGCAATAATAATAAATCTCGGATGACAACACTTTCTCAAAAAAATCATAATATGATATAACAGGATGGTATCTCGCTAGCCCTTTCTGAGACCACAAAACATAAATGCAGAGCACCTTTAAAGATCAAGGACTGACTATGTTGATTTGTTTCAATTACATGTGTGAACATGTGCCAACTCGAGTCACTTAAATCATTCAAAGGAGGATACCACCCCACTATACCACATCACAACCATTTTAATAGCATGTTGGCACGCATGGTAAATCATTATAACTCATAGCTAATCAAGCATGGCATAAGAACCTATGATCTCTAATTGTCATTGCAAACATGTTCATTCATAATAGGCTGAATCAGGAACGATGAACTAATCATATTTACAAAAACAAGAGAGGTCGAGTTCACACCAGCTTCTCTCATCTCAATCAGTCCATCATATATCGTCATAATTGCCTTCCACTTGCACGACCGAACGATGTGAAAATAATAAGAGTGCACATGCATTGGACTAAGCTGGAATCTGCGAGCATTCAATAAACAGGAGAAGACAAGGCAATATGGGCTCTTGGTTAAATCAACAATAATGCATATAAGAGCCACTTCAACAATTTAATCATGGTCTTCTCCTATCAACCCCCAAAGAAAAGAAGAGAAATAAAACTATTTACACAGGAAAGCTCCCAACAAGCAGAAGAAGAACGGGAAATCTTTTTGGGTTTTCTTTTTAATTATTACTACTACAGCAAGAAAAGTAAACTAACTAAAAGCTACACTAATTTTTTGGTTTTTCTTAAGGTTTATTAAACACACAAGAAGAAAGCAAGAAAAAGGAAAATAAACTAGCATGGATATTACAGTGAAAGAGTATGAGCACCGACATCTAGCAATGAGTGTGTGAACATGAATGTAATGTCGGTGAGAAATACGTACTCCCCCAAGCTTAGGCTTTTGGCCTGAGTTGGTTTATTGCCACGGGTGGCCTAGTGGACATCCAAAGTTATAACCGGGATCGTACTGAGATGCAGCGGTCATTGCATCATGTGCTGCAGCTTGGAGGCGAGCTATCTCAGCCCTCCTCCTATACTCCTCCGCCTCCTCTCTGGTTATGTAATGTCTCCCTTTTTCCTGAAAGTCAAAGAGAGTAGGGGCAGGAAGAACAATATTGACGGCTTGACGCCTTTCAAAGATTAGTATGTACTGGAGAGGTGGTTCATTCCTCTCGACAACCTGATGATGAACCATAGCATTAAAGTCTAGATAAGTAGGAGGCAGTTCAATATCATCATCACATATGGTTACACCAAGAAAATCAGCTAAGTGGGTTGCATAAATTCCACCAAAGAAATCTCCATTAAATCTATTATGATGCAACCTACGTGCAACAATGGCTCCTAAGTTATAAGATTTATCTCCTAACACAGCACTCCTAAGAATACCGAGGTCAGGGACACACATGTGACATGCTTCATCTTTACCATTTATGCACCTACCTATGAAGAGAGCAAAATAATGTATAGCAGGAAAATGAATGCTCCCTATGGTAGCTTGTGTTATGTCTCTAGATTCCCCCACAGTTATAGTAGCAAGAAATTCTCTAAATTCAGATTTGCGGGGTTCACTAGTACTACCCCATTGTGGAAGTTTGCAAGCAGTGGTAAAATCCTCTAAGTCCATAGTGTAAATTTTTTCATAGAGATCAAACATGACAGTTTGAGAATTGCGTGAAGATGAAAATTCAAACCTCCTCACAAAGGAACTAGTGAGATAGTGGTATTGGCGGCACTTTTCTCCATCGAAGCTCACAAGATCAGCGTTACGCAAATATGCGTTAAATTCTTCCTTGATTCCCGCTCGATCCATAAAGTCTTCTGAAGGCCATTCACAAGGCCGCACTGGAGCGTTCCTTGGTGGCTCATCATTGGCATCGCGCATTGCGATCCTGGGTCCTTGCTTCCTTGAAGGACCACCTTGGTATATTTTCCTAAGCATATTTCTTCCTCTGAAAAATTTCTGAAATTTTTAGTAACTTCAAATAAAAGTGAACCAAGCTCAACAAAATTGATAGCAACTACTCCTACAAATGCCTAGAGACTATATCAAGCATTAGAACTACTTGGAACCATATAAATTTGACATGCAAGCTCAAGAACATGGTCACCTAGGCAGCACAAAATTGCAATGAATAAAGCACTAGAACAAAAACTAATTGGACCAATGGAGGAGTCACATACCAAGGAACAATCTCCCCAAGCAGTTTTGTGAGAGGTGCTTTGAGCAAGAAGATCAAAAATTGCAGCAAAATGAGCTAGAACTCGTGCTTGAGCTGGATGGTGATTTTTTTGGGAGGAAGAAGAAGTGTGTGGGTGCAGGAATAATTGGAGGGGAGCCACCGTGGGCCCACGAGGCAGGGGGCGCGCCCTGTAGGGGTGGGCGCGCCATGGACTCTCGTGGCCAGGTGTTTGCTCCCCCTGCTGTGTTCTCAGTGCCAGATATTCACAAATATTCCAGAAAAAATCATATTCCATTTTCAGGGCATTTGGAGAACTTTTATTTTCGGGGTATTTTTATATTGCACGGATAATTTAGAAAACAGACAGGAAAATACTATTTTTGCTTTATTTCAACAAAATAACAGAAAGTAAAAGGAGGGTACAGAAGGTTGTGCTTCTAGTTCAATCCATCTCATGATCATCAAAAGGAATCACTAACAAGGTTGATCAAGTCTTGTTAACAAACTCATTCCGACTAACATGGAACCGGAGAAATTTCGAATAACACTATGTTACCTCAACGGGGATATGCACATCCCCAATAATAAGAATATCATATTTCTTTTTGATAGTAGGTAGAGGAAATTCAAAACCTCCAAAAATAATTGATGGAATTTTTCCAATAGAATTTAAACTATGAACTTGAGGTTGTTTCCTCAGAAAGTGTACCGTATGCTCATTGCCATTAACATGAAAAGTGACATTGCCTTTGTTGCAATCAATAACAGCCCCTGCAGTATTCAAAAAACGTCTTCCAAGAATAATAGACATACTATCGTCCTCGGGAATATGAAGAATAACAAAGTCCGTTAAAATAGTAACGTTTGCAACCACAACACGCACATCCTCACAAATACCGACAGGTATATCCGTTGATTTATCAGCCATTTGCAAAGATATTTCAGTAGGTGTCAACTTATTCAAATCAAGTCTACGATATAAAGAGAGAGGCATAACACTAACACCGGCTCCAAGATCACATAAATCTATTTTAACATAGTTTATTTTAATGGAGCATGGTATAGTGGGTACGCCTGGATCTCCAAGTTTCTTAGGTATTCCACGCTTAAAAGTATAATTAGCAAGCATGGTGGAAATTTCAGCTTCCGGTATCTTTCTTTTATTAGTAACAATTTCTTTCATATACTTAGCATAAGGATTCATTTTGAGCATATCAGTTAATCACATACGCAAAAAGATAGGTCTAATCATTTCAGCAAAGCGCTCAAAATCCTCATCATCCTTTTTCTTGGATGGTTTGGGAGGGAAAGGCATGGGTTTATGAACCCATGGTTCTCTTTCTTTACCATGTTTCCTAGCAACAAAGTCTCTCTTATCATAACGTTGATTCTTTGATTGTGGGTTATCAAGATCAACAGCAGGTTCATTTTCTACATCATTATCATTACTAGGTTGAGCTTCATCATGAACATCTTCATTAATATTTTCACTTGGTCCATGTTCATTACTAGATTGTGTTTCAGCATCAGAAATACAAATATCATTTGGATTCTCAGGTGTTTCAGCAATAGGCTCACTAGAAGTATGCAAAGTCCTATCATTTTTCTTTTTCTTCTTTTTAGAAGGACTAGGTGCATCAATATTATTTCTCTGAGAATCTTGCTCAATTCTCTTAGGATGGCCTTCAGGATACAAAGGTTCCTGAGTCATTTTACCAGTTCTAGTAGCCACTCTAATAGCATAATCATTATTCTTACTATTCAATTCATTGAGCAAATCATTTTGAGCTTTAAGTACTTGTTCTACTTGAGTGGTAACCATAGAAGCATGTTTAGTAATGAGTTTAAGTTCACCTTTAACTCTAGACATATAATCACCCAAGTGTTCAATCATATAAGCATTTTGTTTTAATTGTCTACCAAAATGTCTACCAAAATAAGCATTAAAATCTTCTTGCTTAACCATAAAGTTATCGAACTCATCCAAACATTGGCTAGCAAACTTAGTAGGAGGAATTTCAGCTTTATCATATCTATAGAGAGAATTTACCTTTCCTACCTGTGTCGGGTTATCAAGACCATGAGTTTCTTCAATAGGTGAAGGATTAAGATCATATGTTTCTTCAACAGGCGGTAAATTAAGACCATGTATTTCTTCAATAGGAGGTAAATTCTTAACATCTTCAGCTTTAATACCCTTTTCTTTCATAGATTTCTTTGCCTCTTGCATATCTTCAGGACTGAGAAATAGAACACCCCTCTTCTTCGGAGTTGGTTTAGGAATAGGCTCAGGAAGTGTCCAATTATTTTCATTTGCCAACATGTTATTCAATAAAATTTCAGCTTCATCCGGTGTTCTTTCCCTGAAAACAGAACCAGCACAACTATCCAGGTAATCTCTGGAAGCATCGGTTAGTCCATTATAAAAGATATCAAGTATTTCATTTCTCTTAAGAGGATGATCAGGCAAAGCATTAAGTAATTGGAGAATCCTCCCCCAAGCTTGTGGGAGACTCTCTTCTTCAATTTGCACAAAATTATATATATCCCTTAAAGCAGCTTGTTTCTTATGAGCAGGAAAATATTTAGCAGAGAAGTAATAAATCATATCCTGGGGACTACGCACACAACCAGGATCAAGAAATTAAACCATATCTTAGCATCACCCTTTAATGAGAACGGAAATATTTTAAGGATATAAAAGTAGCGAGTTCTCTCATCATTAGTGAACAGCGTGGCTATATCATTTAATTTAGTAAGATGTGCCACAACAGTTTCAGATTCATAGCCATAAAAAGGATTAGATTCAACCAAAGTAATTATATCAGGATCAACAGAGAATTCATAATCCTTATCAGTAACAAAGATAGGTGAAGTAGCAAAAGCAGGGTCAGGTTTCATTCTAGCATTAAGAGATTGTTGCTTCCATTTAGCTAATAACTTCTTAAGATAACTTCTATCATTGCAAGCTAAAATAGCTCTAGCAGATTCTTCATCCAGAACATAACCCTCAGGCACAACAGGTAATTCATATTTATTAGGGGGAGAGTCTTAATCATCACTATCTTCAATATTATCAGTTTCAATAATTTCATTCTCTCTAGCCCTAGCAAGTTGTTCATCAAGAAATTCACCAAGTGGCACAGTAGTATCAAGCATAGAAGTAGTTTCATCATAAGTATCATGCATAGCAGAAGTGGCATCATCAATAACATGCGACATATCAGAATTAATAGCAGAAGCAAGTTTAGGTATCGCAAGATTACTCAAAACAGAAGGTGAATCAAGTGCAGAGCTAGATGGCAGTTCCTTACCTCCCCTCATAGTTGAGGGATAAATTTTTGTTTTCACGTCTTTCAAGTTCTTCATAGTGACCAGCAGATATAAATCCCAAGTGACTCAAAGAATAGAGCTATGCTCCCCGGCAACGGCGCCAGAAAATAGTCTTGATAACCCACAAGTATAGGGGATCGCAACAGTTTCGAGGGTAGAGTATTCAACCCAAATTTATTGATTCGACACAAGGGGAGCCAAAGAATATTCTCAAGTATTAGCAGTTGAGTTGTCAATTCAACCACACCTGGATAACTTAATATCTGCAGCAAAGTATTTAGTAGCAAAGTAATACGGAAGTAACAGTAACGGTAGCAAAAGTAATATTTTTGGGTTTTGTAGTGATTGTAACAGTAGCAACGGAAAAGTAAATAAGCGGAGAACAATATAGGAAAAGCTCGTAGGCATTGGATCAGTGATGGAAAATTATGCCGGATGTGGTTCATCATGTAACAGTCATAACATAGGGTGACACAGAACTAGCTCCAATTCATCAATGTAATGTAGGCATGTATTCCGAGTATAGTCATACGTGCTTATGGAAAAGAACTTGCATGACATTTTTTGTCCTACCCTCCCGTGGCAGCGGGGTCCTAATGGAAACTAAGGGATATTAAGGCCTCCTTTTAATAGTGTACCAGAACAAAGCATTAACACATAGTGAATACATGAACTCCTCAAACTACGGTCATCACCGGGAGTGGTCCCGATTATTGTCACTTCGGGGTTGCCGGATCATAACACATAGTAGGTGAATATAGACTTGCAAGATAGGATCAAGAACTCACATATATTCATGAAAACATAATAGGTTCAGATCTGAAATCATGGCACTCGGGCCCTAGTGACAAGCATTAAGCATAGCAAAGTCATAGCAACATCAATCTCAGAACATAGTGGATACTAGGGATCAAACCCTAACAAAACTAACTCGATTACATGATAAATCTCATCCAACCCATCACCGTCCAGCAAGCCTACAATGGAATTACTCACGCACGGCGGTGAGCATCATGAAATTGGTGATGGAGGATGGTTGATCATGACGACGGCGACGGATTCCCCTCTCCGGAGCCCCGAACGGACTCCAGATCAGCCCTCCCGAGAGGTTTTAGGGCTTGGCGGTGGCTCCGTATCGTAAAACGCGATGAATCCTTCTCTCTGATTTTTTTCTCCCCGAACACGAATATATGGAGTTGGAGTTGAGGTCGGTGGAGCGTCAGGGAGCCCACGAGGCAGGGGGCGCGCCCAGGGGGGCAAGCGCCCCCCACCCTCATGGACAGGTGGAGGCCCCCCTGACGTGGATTCCTCTTCCAGTATTTTTATTATTTTCCAAAAATAAGTTCCGTGGAGTTTCAGGTCATTCCGAGAACTTTTGTTTCTGCACATAAATAACACCATGGCAATTCTGCTGAAAATAGCGTCAGTCCGGGTTAGTTCCATTCAAATCATGGAAGTTAGAGTCCAAAACAAGGGCAAAAGTGTTTGGAAAAGTAGATACGATGGAGACGTATCAGTCGGCCGCACACCATTTCCCCCCGCTCACTGCTCGCCCGCCCGCGCCATCTACCTTGGTAGCTCACGCGTACCATATCCCCCCACTCACTGCTCGGCCACAAACGCCATCTTCTTCGCTCGCCCGACAAATCCACTTCCCTGCTGGCTCGCAGGCACCGAAAACCCCAGTCACTCAACGCCCTAAAAAAACCAGAACCGACTGACACGCAGAGCCATGATTGGAATTCCCTCCCTGATGTTCTCTTGGAGTAGATCTGTAATCGTATGGACCTGCTCAGCACCGTTCGTCTGGCCGCATGCTCGGTGTCTTTGTACCGTCTACTCGTCTGCAACCGGCCGGCTCTTTTCAAGACACCCTGCTTGCTGATGCCCAGACACCGACTTGACGATCCTACGGAGGTTGCCGTGGTGCCCCTTGACATGCTACCACTACCCGTCCACCTGTCCTTCATGCACGGCCACTACTGGGTGGGCATGAAGGCCAACTGGATAATCCTCATGCACGAATCCGGTAGTCCGTGGCATCTCGCGGATATCTACACCCAGCGAGAGATCACCCTTCCATCATTGGATACCGCCACCATCGAGCCTCGCGGCCCGCCGGAAACTCCTGCCTACTACGCACGGGATGCGTCGAGCTTCTGGCTCGACCTTTGTTTGCTGAAGGATGTAATCTGCGAAGTGCCCACACCATCAGAAGACTACATGGATTACAAGCTCATTGTCGTGTTCAACATGGGATTAGTCTATTTCGAATCCAGTTGCCATACATGGTTATGGCTCATCGTCAATCCTCTTCAGCCAACATTTATGTCTGATGCTATAGTGCATGATGGCATCGTTTACGCGGTCGACGCATAGATTGGCTGCCTATACTGTGGAATCTATCGTCATGTAATTGTTCTATCTCATCTCATCTTTACCTTATGAATACGACTGCCTGTTCAATGTTACAAATTTAGAATATATAGTATGTCTATAACCACATCATTGCTATATGTTCCTCTCATTTCCTAGATTTTTATGACCACACATGTTATTGTTAGAGTTGATATGAGAACAATTGGCATCTAATGATTGTTAGAATAGATATAATGAGTATAACCTCATACTTGCTATATGTTACTCTCATTTCCAGGATTTTTATAACAACGCATGTTATTGCTTAGAGTTGATATGATAACTGTAGTAAGTGCTACGGTAGAATATGAGTAGGCCCTATCATATCTGTTTTCCTCTCATTGTTACATGATGTTTGAACCATGATATATTGCTAGAATATGAAATCCATTGGCTTATTTTTTAACTTGGGGTATGATTATGACCACGGCATTGCAATTCTCTGTCTATGATATGTGTCACTGTTATAATAATCTTAATTCCACACATACTCTGAACATGATTGTTTATTTTTGTCCTTTCGGTCTCCAATTTGAATTGTTGCAGCAGACGCAAATGCGCTGGCCTTCATGATTCCACGACCTGGAATCATACCAGCCGATGGGTGGTGGTTTATCGCTCGTTCAGCTGACGGCGGTCATTTGATGCTCATTTGCACGTACCAAATTGACCAAACTATTTCATCAAACCACATGCAGTACAATGTCTGGGGCATTCGTGACATTGATGGCTATGGCTGCTTCGTGTTCGAGAAAGATCTCAGCTCCGTTGGGCCAGGTGTATTCAACTGGAGGCGGGTTTATAGCCTCGGCAACCACTCCATGTTCCTCGGGGTCAATTATCCGATCATCCAACCAATCATCGATCATATCACCGGCGATGATTACCATGCTATGCAACTTCCATTCGCCAGGGGGAACTGAGTTTACACATCATACCATGGGTTTCATGAATCACCATATCCAGAGATTCGTCGACACAGCTTGTTGTCAGATAATCTTCAGTGTGTGAAAGGCATCAAGCTTCCATGCGATGGATGGATTTTGCAAACCCGACATGCGGCGATGTGGTTCATGCCAACAACAAATATGCACAACTTGATTCATACTAATATCTAGACTGAGCCATGTATCCTGCTGCTGTAGCATGACCCTCTTTTGTTGGATATTATGTATTGTTGTTAGTTTGAAGCACTCCTCTGGTTTGAAGTATATATACCTTTCTGGGATCAAGTGCATCCTAACTCACCTGCGTAGGATGTACTGAAAATGATGATGGAGATGTTGTGCAGAAGCCATATATATATATATATATATATCTCAATTAGGCTTCAAGTGTGTACTTGTTGGTGAAAGTGTTGTCCAATGGGAATTATATTTTGTATTACTCATGTGGCCTACAAAGTCTGTCGCACAGCCTTGTAACTTCTTACCCCATTTCTAAATTTGTACTAGTCCTCTATACCGTATATTGCGCTACTCGTACTACTACCTCCCTCCTGGTTTACTGGTCCCCTTTGTAATTTGTGTCAAATTTTGACCATAAATTTCACTGACTAAATGTTAATGCATGTCACAAAAAATTATATCGTTTTATTCGTATTTGAACATAGTTTCCAATGGAATAATTTTCGGTGACATGCATTGACATTTTGTTAGTTAAACCTATGGTTAAAATGTGACACTAAATACGACTAGTAAGTAGTACAGTAGCAGTACTAGTATAGGTTGGTCAAATTATTCATCATGTCCTCACATTGAATTGACGTGACAACACGCTGCGCGTGAGGTGACACAAGAATCCCGGCGGCATGTTCGGGTATTGTGGACTTCAGATTTGGAGTACTACCACTTATCTGTCGAAATCTTTCATCATTCACTTAAAATAGTCGATTGATCATACATTGAGTACCATATAACTGGAATTAACCGATGCAACTCCAAGAAGGATTGGCTAGTGCTGCCGACTAGCGTCAAGTTCGATCCCACGGATCAGGAGCTGATCGAGCACCTTGAGGTCAAAGTGAGTGCTGACAGCGCGAGATCTCACCCTCTCATCGATTTGTTCATACCAACCATCGACAGCGAGCACGGCATATGCTACACCCATCCTGAGAAACTTCCAGGTAAGACACCGATCGGCCGTCTACTTGCACAAACATATTCCTTTGTTTATAGCTCTATTTTTCTTTTTAGACGCAGACCTAGTGAAGCAATTACAATTTGACAGTTAATAAAAAGTGAAACAAGTGACTGCAACATGCCAAAGATTTTATGAAAATGCCAACTACGTACACTAAAACCTGTATTCGACAATACCGCGGGTATCACACTGAGTGGCCTAAGCACTCATTTCTTCCAGCACAATTCTAGGGCGTTCAAAAGGGGCACGTGGATGCGTCGCAAGATACAGTCGGACTGCGGCATGCACGCGATGTGGCACAAGACCAGCAATACCTTGCCGGTGATGGTCAATGGCCGGCAGACGGGCAGCAAAAAGGTTCTGGTGCTGCACACCAACAAGAACTTCGACCATTCCCGCAAAAAAAAGAACTTCGACCAGCAGAGGACCAACTGGGTGATGCACTAGTACCACCTCGGGGACCTGGAGCAAGAGAAGGAGCGGGAGCTGGTCCTGTGCAAAATTTTCTACCAGACGAACACTAGGGCCAGGACTAAAAAGATTATAAGTTAGTTTGGTATTGGTACTTGTACTACCTTGTCGTCCACAAGTTGGTATTGCTGTTAACGATCTTTTGGTATGAACTTGGCATTTGCTTCCAACCATCATGCCGAGGGTCGATGTGGATATAAAGCTGAACATTTGTTTTGAAACGAATTTTCACGCACCTGATTTTTATTTGATGGGTAGCATAAGCACCTGCCATTCGAATTCCCAGTTCTCCAAATTTTTCGAAACAAGTGCATGCACTTATTATCACGATGAAAAAACAATATACCTGCTGCATCCCACTTATCAGTCTGTACTTGCAGAATTCTCTCGTTTATTGAGCAGGTATATTATTTTTTCACGTCGAGCAAGTTTCAACTGGGCTGTAGACTGCCCAAGCTTGGTTTTGTTTTTAACAGGCCTAGCCCATGACGACAACAGGGCACAAAGATCGAGTAGGTATCTACTGGCCTCTGGCCCGCCAGCGTTAATTATATTTTGCCTTACAACATCCGCAGGCAGTTTTTTTACTGAATCAAACACATAGCCCGGTTCTACTTTCCTCTTGAAACGCCATGTCCTACTTCCGTTTTCTAATCTCTACCTATAGTTTTACTAGTTCATATACACATATCATTATATTGAAAATACATAAAGTTCCATTTTCATATTTACATCCTTAATTTTGTTGTTGTTTTCCCTCCTAGCGCTGATTTTTTTACCACTGGTTTTCCCTTAAACCAACTCAATTGTCCCACGTCTTGTATGCTTACAAAAACAAAACGATTTTTTTGGCAAATCAATAAGTTCTTAAAAAATGTTTATCATTTCGGGATTACAACAGTTCGGACTCCACCGAAATATGCAAAATAAGGTTGAACTTTTTGACCGTGGTCCTAGGCAGAAAAAGGGCTGTAATAAATTACTTCAGAATTAGCAAATGGGTTGCAAATTATTAAAAAATAGCAAATGGGCTCTCTGTTGCCTGTCGCAGATTTGGAAGCTGACTTGTGGGCCTACTAAATTCATGCGTACACAAGGTTTCTCAAAAAAAGAAACTTAGTCAACAATCGACTCTACCAGCGTCAGACCGTTAGATGTCAATCTAACGGCAATCGTGCTTCTTCAGTCTCTGATCTTCCTGCTCCAGCCGCCCAAACCAGCGCCGGCGGAACCGCCTACTCCCACCTTCCGTGGCCGGCTGTGCTGCCGCAGGCGTCACGGCCCCACTATACTCGCATCCCTGTCTTGGCTATCCCTCTACTCACCCACACCTCCTGTTATTTTTTGGCGACGGCAGCCAAACCAGTCAACCCTCGTACTCCCCACTGCGTGGGCAGCCACTGCCATGCCTTCCCCGGCTCCATGTCATTCCCTTCATAGGCCTCGTCGTCATCCACCGCCCTGGTGCTCTCGGCGCGTCGTGGTCAACGAAAGACATCCATCGGAAGTGGACTGTGACAGCCTGGTTTTTGCCCTCTCTTCTTCTTCTGGTTTTATTTGGTTTTGATTTGAATTTGGAGTTTTGAATCTCTTTAGTTGGACTTAAACACTTGGGCACCACATTGACTTTCACCCAAGTGACCCATTTCTCTCTCTAGCCATCATTTCTTCTCTGATCAACCTCAAAATAATATTATGAATATTTTTCTTAAATGGAAAATATTCATTTCTCCCCTCTAAAACCCTAACCAGCCACTTGTGCTCTAAAGCAACCCCAATTTTTCTTGCCCAAAAAATCTAGGAAAATTCCCAAATATTCTTTGAACCCTAGGACACCTTCCTAAGCAAAAATATTGCATCACTTTTTGGAATATTTTTGCTACAAAAAATATTTTATGTTCTGGACAGAAATGGTAGTTTCTACAGCAACTACCATTTTACTTGCTCCAATGCTGCTGAATTTTCTTGTGCATCACTACCCTCCTAGATGATTGCTAACCTCCAAAGCTCAGCTCCCAACTCTTAGTATTTTGACCACAGTAAGCTCTCAAAGTTACTGTCCAGAAACTTACCTTGTAGTGAAACTCCATCTTACTGCACCTGAGCTCGACTCCAAGCATTGGCTCTACCCAAAACACTAAGGACTACACGCCAGACATGAAATTAGGGCCAGCCGTGGCTCCATGCTGAAGTTCACGCGGTGACCACGCGTGTGCATGGTGCCAACCTGCTTGTCGTCGCGCTCTGAGTGCCGCCGAGCGCTCTGTTCGGCGCGTGCTCGCTTCCCCGCCTGTCGCACCTCGCCAAACCTCGCCACCATCCCCGTCTCTACTCACTTAACTCTCTCCTGGCACTCGCCGACACCGGAGCTCGCCGCAGGGAGACGGGCATGGTCCGGCCAACCCAATAGTGCATCGCGCACTATGTTCGTCGCCACCCCCTCGCTCCTGTTCTCGTCTCCCCCCGCCATAGTGCTCGCGTGAGGCGCGTCGCCTTCCCCCACGCTCACTGACGCCGTTTGTTGCCGGGCGCCGTTTCCAGGTGTCCTCCGGCAGAGCCTGAACCCCTCACCTCGCTCGGCTATAAATACAGCCCTCTCGAGCATCACCAAGCCCTCTCACACACTCCACAAACCAGTAGGAAGCCGTAGCCCGGCCGGGCAGGCCTCGAGCCGCCGTCCCGAGCTCGAGCTCGCCGGCAATCCCCTCGGGTCGTCACCGCAGCTTCAACCCCTCCCAAGCTCGGGCCACTCTTCCAGAGCCTCTGCCGTGCGTCAGTGGTGCCGTCCGACCCGTTTGGGTGCACTGGTGCAGCCTCTGGTCGCCGTCATCTCCAACTCCGGCGACCACCGCCCTCTGTTGCCGCTGGAGAGGCCCGTTCCGACGTCGTCCGACCACCCCTAGCTAATCTATTGGTACGGGCAGGTGTGCCTTCGTCTTCTCTTTCGATCCATCCCTTTAGCTCGGGCCAAGACGCCCTCCTAGCCGGCGTGAGCTCCGGCGAAGCTCCTGTTGGAGATCGTTGCAGAAATTAAAATTTTCTACGCAACACCAAGAACAATCTATGGAGTCTTCTAGCAACGAGAGGGAAAAGAGTGCATCTACATACCCTTGTAGATCACAAGCGGAAGCGTTCAAGTGAACGGGGTTGATGGAGTCGTACTCGTCGTGATCCAAATCACCGATGACCGAGCGCCGAACGGACGGCACCTCCGCGTTCAATACACGTACGGTTGGGGGAGATGTCTCCTCCTTCTTGATCCAGCTAGGGGGAGGGAGAGGTTGATGGAGATCCAGCAGCACGACAGCGTGGTGGTGGAAGCAGCGGGGATCTCGGCAGGGCTTCGCCAAGCTCAGCGAGAAGGAGAGGTGTCACGGGAGGGAGAGGGAGGCGTCAGGGGCTTGGGTGCGGCTGTCCTCCCTCCCCCCCCCTCTTTATATAGGGCCCCTGGGGGGACGGCCCTAGGAGATCCAATCTCCAGGGGGGCGGCGGCCAAGGGGGTGGCTTGCCCCCCAAGCCAAGTAGGGCGCCCCCCACCCCTAGGGTTTCCAACCCTAGACGCAGGGGGAGGCCCAAGGGGGCACACCTGCCCACCAGGGGCTGGTTCCCCTCCCACTTCAGCCCATGGGGCCCTCCGGGATAGGTGGCCCCACCCGGTGGACCCCCCGGGACCCTTCCGGTGGTCCCGGTACAATACCGGTGACCCCCGAAACTTTCCCGGTGGCCGAAACTGGACTTCCTATATACAATTCTTCACCTCCGAACCATTCCGGAACTCCTCGTGACGTTCGGGATCTCATCCGGGACTCCGAACGGCTTTCGGATTTCTGCATACTAATATCTCTACAACCCTAGCGTCACCGAACCTTAAGTGTGTAGACCCTACGGGTTCGGGAGACATGCAGACATGACCGAGACGACTCTCCGGTCAATAACCAATAGCGGGATCTGGATACCCATGTTGGCTCCCACATGTTCCACGATGATCTCATCGGATGAACCACGATGTCGAGGATTCAATCAATCCCGTATACAATTCCCTTTGTCAATAGGTACGTTACTTGCCCGAGATTCGATCGTCGGTATCCCAATACCTTGTTCAATCTCGTTACCGGCAAGTCACTTTACTCGTACTGTAATGCATGATCCCGTGACCAAACACTTGGTCACATTGAGCTCATTATGATGATGCATTACCGAGTGGGCCCAGAGATACCTCTCCGTCATACGGAGTGACAAATCCCAGTCTCGATTCGTGCCAACCCAACAGACACTTTCGGAGATACCCGTAGTGCACCTTTATAGCCACCTAGTTACGTTGTGACATTTGGCACACCCAAAGCACTCCTATGGTATCCGGGAGTTGCACAATCTCATGGTCTAAGGAAATGATACTTGACATTTGGAAAAGCTCTAGCAAACGAACTACACGATCTTGTGCTATGCTTAGGATTGGGTCTTGTCCATCACATCATTCTCCTAATGATGTGATCCCGTTATCAATGACATCCAATGTCCATAGTCAGGAAACCATGACTATCTGTTGATCAACGAGCTAGTCAACTAGAGGCTCACTAGGGACATGTTGTGGTCTATGTATTCACACATGTATTACGATTTCCGGATAACACAATTATAGCATGAACAATAGACAATTATCATGAACAAGGAAATATAATAATAACCATTTTATTATTGCCTCTAGGGCATATTTCCAACAGTCTCCCACTTGCACTAGAGTCAATAATCTAGTTACATTGTGATGAATCGAACACCCATAGAGTTCTGGTGTTGATCATGTTTTGCTCTAGGGAGAGGTTTAGTCAACGGATCTGCTACATTCAGGTCCGTATGTACTTTACAAATATCTATGTCTCCATTTTGAACATTTTCACGAATGGAGTTGAAGCGACGCTTGATATGCCTGGTCTTCCTGTGAAACCTGGGCTCCTTGGCAAGGGCAATAGCTCCAGTGTTGTCACAGAAGAGAGTCATCGGGCCCGACGCATTGGGAATAACTCCTAGGTCGGTAATGAACTCCTTCACCCAGATTGCTTCTTGTGCTGCCTCTGAGGCCGCCATGTATTCCGCTTCACATGTAGATCCCGCCACAACGCTTTGCTTGCAACTGCACCAGCTTACTGCCCCACCATTCAAAATATACACGTATCCGGTTTGTGACTTAGAGTCATCCAGATCTGTGTCGAAGCTAGCATCGACGTAACCCTTTACGACGAGCTCTTCGTCACCTCCATAAACGAGAAACATATCCTTAGTCCTCTTCAGGTACTTCAAGATATTCTTGACCGCTGTCCAGTGTTCCATGCCGGGATTACTTTGGTACCTTCCTACCAAACTTACGGCAAGGTTTACATCAGGTCTGGTACACAGCATGGCATACATAATAGACCCTATGGCCGAGGCATAGGGGACGACACTCATCTTTTCTCTATCTTCTGCCGTGGTCGGGCATTGAGCCGTGCTCAATTGCACACCTTGCAATACAGGCAAGAACCCCTTCTTGGACTGATCCATATTGAACTTCTTCAATATCTTGTCAAGGTACGTACTTTGTGAAAGACCAATGAGGCGTCTTGATCTATCTCCATAGATCTTGATGCCTAATATATAAGCAGCTTCTCCAAGGTCCTTCATTGAAAAACACTTGTTCAAGTAGGCCTTTATGCTTCCCAAGAATTCTATATCATTTCCCATCAACAGTATGTCATCCACATATAATATGAGAAATGCTACAGAGCTCCCACTCACTTTCTTGTAAACACAGGCTTCTCCATAAGTCTATGTAAACCCAAACGCTTTGATCATCTCATCAAATCGAATGTTCCAACTCCGAGATGCTCTCACCAGCCCATAGATGGAGCGCTGGAGCTTGCATACCTTGTTAGCATTCTTAGGATCGACAAAACCTTCCGGCTGCATAATATACAATTCTTCCTTAAGAAAGCCGTTAAGGAATACCGTTTTGAAATCCATTTGCCATATCTCATAATCATAGTATGCGGCAATTGCTAACATGATTCGGACGGACTTCAGCACCGCTACGGGTGAGAAAGTCTCATCGTAGTCAACCCCTTGAACTTGTCGATAACCCTTAGCGACAAGTCGAGCTTTATAGATGGTAACATTACCATCCGCGTCCGTCTTCTTCTTAAAGATCCATTTGTATTCTATCGCTCGCCGATCATCGGGCAAGTCTGTCAAAGTCCACACTTTGTTTTCATACATGGATCCTATCTCGGATTGCATGGCTTCAAGCCATTTGTTGGAATCTGGGCCCGCCATTGCTTCTTCATAGTTCGAAGGTTCACCGTTGTCTAACAACATGATTTCCAGGACAGGGTTGCCATACCACTCTGGTGTGGAACGTGTCCTCGTGGACCTACGAAGTTCAGTAGTAACTTGATCCGAAGTACCTTGATCATCATCATTAGCTTCCTCTCTAGTCAGCGCAGGCACCACAGGAACATCTTCCTGAGCTGCGCTACTTTCCGGTTCAAGAGGTAGTACTTCATCAAGTTCCACTTTCCTCCCACTTACTTCTTTCGAGAGAAACTCTTTCTCCAGAAAGGACCCATTCTTGGCAACAAAGATCTTGCCTTCAGATCTGAGGTAGAAGGTATACCCAATGGTTTCCTTAGGGTATCCTATGAAGACGCATTTTTCCGACTTGGGTTCGAGCTTTTCAGGTTGAAGTTTCTTGACATAAGCATCGCATCCCCAAACTTTTAGAAACGACAGCTTAGGTTTCTTCCCAAACCATAATTCATACGGTGTCGTCTCAACGGATTTCGACGGAGCCCTATTTAAAGTGAATGCGGCAGTCTCTAAAGCATAGCCCCACAATGAGAGCGGTAGATCGGTAAGAGACATCATAGATCGCACCATATCCAATAAAGTGCAATTACGACGTTCGGACACACCATTTCGCTGAGGTGTTCCAGGCGGCGTGAGTTGTGAAACTATTCCACATTTCCTTAAGTGTGTGCCAAATTCGTGACTCAAATATTCCCCTCCATGATGTGATCGTAAGAACTTTATTTTCCTGTCACGTTGATTCTCAACCTCACTCTGAAATTCCTTGAACTTTTCAAAGGTCTCAGACTTGTGTTTCATTAGGTAGACATACCCATATCTACTCAAGTCATCAGTGAGAGTGAGAACATAACGATAGCCACCGCGAGCCTCAACACTCATTGGACCTCACACATCAGTATGTATGATTTCCAATAAGTTGGTTGCTCGCTCCATTGTTCCGGAGAACGGAGTCTTGGTCATCTTACCCATGAGGCATGGTTCGCACGTGTCAAATGATTCGTAATCAAGAGACTCCAAAAGTCCATCTGCATGGACCTTTTTCATGCGTTTGACACCAATGTGACCAAGACGGCAGTGCCACAAGTATGTGGGACTATCATTATCAACCTTACATCTTTTGGTATTCACACTATGAATATGTGTAACACTACATTCGAGATTCATTAAAAATAAACCATTAACCAGCGGGGCATGACCATAAAACATATCTCTCATATAAATAGAACAACCATTATTCTCGGATTTAAATGAGTAGCCATCTCGAATTAAACGAGATCTTGATACAATGTTCATGCTCAAAGCTGGCACTAAATAACAATTATTGAGGTTTAAAACTAATCCCGTAGGTAAATGTAGAGGTAGCGTGCCGACGGCGATCACATCGACCTTGGAACCATTCCCGACGCGCATCATCACCTCGTCCTTTGCCAGTCTCCGTTTATTCCGCAGCTCCTGCTTTGAGTTACAAATATGAGCAACCGCACCGGTATCAAATACCCAGGAGCTACTACGAGTGCTGGTAAGGTACACATCAATAACATGTATATCACATATACCTTTGGTGTTGCCGGCCTTCTTGTCCGCCAAGTACTTGGGGCAGTTCCGCTTCCAGTGACCACTTCCCTTGCAATAAAAGCACTCAGTCTTAGGCTTGGGTCCATTCTTTGGCTTCTTCCCGGCAACTGGCTTACCGGGCATGGCAACTCCCTTGCCGTCCTTCTTGAAGTTCTTCTTACCCTTGCCTTTCTTGAACTTAGTGGTTTTATTCACCATCAACACTTGATGTTCCTTTTTGATCTCCACATCCGCTGACTTCAGCATTGAATATACCTCAGGAATGGTCTTTCCCATCCCCTGCATATTGAAGTTCATCACAAAGCTCTTGTAGCTTGGTGGAAGCGACTGAAGGATTCTGTCAATGACCGCGTCATCCGGGAGATTAACTCCCAGCTGAGTCAAGCGGTTGTGTAACCCAGACATTTTGAGTATGTGCTCACTGACAGAACTATTTTCCTCCATCTTACAACTGAAGAACTTGTCGGAGACTTCATATCTCTCGACCCGGGCATGAGCTTGGAAAACCATTTTCAGCTCTTCGAACATCTCATATGCTCCGTGTTGCTCAAAACGCTTTTGGAGCCCCGGTTCTAAGCTGTAAAGCATGCCGCACTGAACGAGGGAGTAATCATCAGCATGCTGCTGCCAAGCGTTCATAACGTCTTGGTTTTCTAGGATGGGTGCGTCACCTAGCGGTGCTTCTAGGACATAATATTTCTTGGCAGCTATGAGGATGATCCTCAGGTTCCGGACCCAGTCCGTATAGTTGCTGCCATCATCTTTCAGCTTGGTTTTCTCTTGGAACGCGTTGAAGTTGAGGGCAACATTAGCATGGGCCATTTGATCTACAAGACATATTGTAAAGATTTTAGACTAAGTTCATGATAATTAAGTTCATCTAATCAAATTATTCAAAGAACTGCCACTCAGATAGACATCCCTCTAGTCATCTAAGTGAAACATGATCCGAGTCAACTAGGCCGTGTCCGATCATCACGTGAGACGGACTAGTCAACATCGGTGAACATCTTCATGTTGATCGTATCTTCTATACGACTCATGCTCGACCTTTCGGTCTTCCGTGTTCCGAGGCCATGTCTGTACATGCTAGGCTCGTCAAGTCAACCTAAGTGTATTGCGTGTGCAAATCTGGCTTACACCCGTTGTATTCGAACGTTAGAATCTATCACACCCGATCATCACGTGGTGCTTCGAAACAACGAACCTTCGCAACGGTGCACAGTTAGGGGGAACACTATCTTGAAATTATTGCGAGGGATCATCTTATTTAAGCTACCGTCGTTCTAAGCAAATAAGATGTAAAACATGATAAACATCACATGCAATCAAATAGTGACATGATATGGCCAGTATCATATTGCTCCTTTGATCTCCATCTTCGGGGCGCCATGATCATCTTCGTCACCGGCATGACACCATGATCTCCATCATCGTGTCTTCATGAAGTTGTCACGCCAATGATTACTTCTACTTCTATGGCTAACGTGTTTAGCAATAAAGTAAAGTAATTTACATGGCGTTATTCAATGACACGCAAGTCATACAAAAAATAAAGACAACTCCTATGGCTCCTGCCGGTTGTCATACTCATCGACATGCAAGTCGTGATTCCTATTACAAGAACATGATCAATCTCATACATCACATATATTTCATTCATCACATCCTTTTGGCCATATCACATCACAAGGCATATGCTGCAAAAACAAGTTAGACGTCCTCTAATTGTTGTTGCATGTTTTTACGTGGCTTCTATAGGTTTCTAGCAAGAACGTTTCTTACCTACGTAAAACCACAACGTGATATGCCAACTTCTATTTACCCTTCATAAGGACCCTTTTCATCGAATCCGATTCGACTAGAGTGGGAGAGACAGACACCCGCTAGCCACCTTATGCAACTAGTGCATGTCAGTCGGTGGAACCTGTCTCACGTAAGCGTACGTGTAAGGTCGGTCCGGGCCGCTTCATCCCACGATGCCGCCGAAACAAGATAAGACTAGTAGTGGCAAGAAAATTGACAACATCTACGCCCACAACAAGTTTGTGTTCTACTCGTGCATAGAAACTACGCATAGACCTAGCTCATGATGCCACTGTTGGAGATCGTTGTAGAAATTAAAATTTTCTATGCATCACCAAGAACAATCTATGGAGTCTTCTAGCAACGAGAGGGAAAAGAGTGCATCTACATACCCTTGTAGATCGCGAGCGGAAGCATTCAAGTGAACGGGGTTGATGGAGTCGTACTCGTCGTGATCCAAATCACCGATGACCGAGCGCCGAACGGACGGCACCTCCGCGTTCAACACACATACGGTTGGGGAAGATGTCTCCTCCTTCTTGATCCAGCAAGGGGGAGGGAGAGGTTGATGGAGATCCAGCAGCACGACGGCGTGGTGGTGGAAGCAGCGGGGATCTCGGCAGGGCTTCGCCAAGCTCAGCGAGAAGGAGAGGTGTCACGGGAGGGAGAGGGAGGCGCCAGGGGCTTGGGTGCGGCTGTCCTCCCTCCCCCCTCTTTATATAGGGCCCCTGGGGGCGCGCCGGCCCTAGGAGATCCAATATCCAAGGGGGGGCGGCGGCCAAGGGGGAGGCTTGCCCCCCAAGCCAAGTGGGGCGCCCCCCACCCCTAGGGTTTCCAACCCTAGGCGCAGGGGAGGCCCAAGGGGGGCGCACCAGCCCACCAGGGGCTGGTTCCCCTCCCACTTCAGCCCATGGGGCCCTCCGGGATAGGTGGCCCCACCCGGTGGACCCCCCGGGACCCTTCCGGTGGACCCCCCGGGACCCTTCCGGTGGTCCCGGTACAATACCGGTGACCCCCGAAACTTTCCCGATGGCCGAAACTGGACTTCCTATATACAATTCTTCACCTCCGGACCATTCCGGAACTCCTCGTGACGTCCGGGATCTCATCCGGGACTCCGAACAACTTTCAGATTTCCGCATACTAATATCTCTACAACCCTAGCGTCACCGAACCTTAAGTGTGTAGACCCTACGGGTTCGGGAGACATGCAGACATGACCGAGATGACTCTCCGGTCAATAACCAACAGCGGGATCTGGATACCCATGTTGGCTCCCACATGTTCCACGATGATCTCATCGGATGAACCATGATGTCGAGGATTCAATCAATCCCGTATACAATTCCCTTTGTCAATAGGTACGTTACTTGCCCGAGATTCGATCGTCGGTATCCCAATACCTTGTTCAATCTCGTTACCGGCAAGTCACTTTACTCGTACCGTAATGCATGATCCCATGACCAAACACTTGGTCACATTGAGCTCATTATGATGATGCATTACCGAGTGGGCCCAGAGATACCTCTCCGTCATACGGAGTGACAAATCCCAGTCTCGATTCGTGCCAACCCAACAGACACTTTCGGAGATACCTGTAGTGCACCTTTATAGCCACCCAGTTACGTTGTGACGTTTGGCACACCCAAAGCACTCCTATGGTATCCGGGAGTTGCACAATCTCATGGTCTAAGGAAATGATGCTTGACATTTGGAAAAGCTCTAGCAAACGAACTACACGATCTTGTGCTATGCTTAGGATTGGGTCTTGTCCATCACATCATTCTCCTAATGATGTGATCCTGTTATCAATGACATCCAATGTCCATAGTCAGGAAACCATGACTATCTGTTGATCAACGAGCTAGTCAACTAGAGGCTCACTAGGGACATGTTGTGGTCTATGTATTCACACATGTATTACGATTTCCAGATAACACAATTATAGCATGAACAATAGACAATTATCATGAACAAGGAAATATAATAATAACCATTTTATTATTGCCTCTAGGGCATATTTCCAACAGCTCCGCCATGCTCTGTTTCCCTCTCCCCCTCCCTCTCACCTGACTAGCGAGGCCCGCTAGTCTGCCACTCTAGCCGCGCCTGAAGCGGTATGAGTGGAGGCGCCCCGCGGGTTGACGCCTTCGACGTCACCCCCCCCCCCCCAGTTCTGTTTTTTATTATTTATTTCAAATACAAATTATTCAGAGAGCTTCAAACAGTCATAACTTTTAACCATAAGTCCAAATGAATTGATTCTTTTTGCATTGTGTTCTTAATGAAAAGATCTAGCAGCTCACCAAAAATGAGTTTTTTCTCTGCTGTCTAGATTTTCTGGTGAATTTAGAGTGGTTCTTGATATTTTCTTTTTGTATTTATAATTGTTTTCAGAAGGTGAAGCTTGTCTTGAGGATCACCAGGAGGAGTGTGAACCTCGTCTGCACTAAGGCAAGCCACAGCAACATTTTCATGGTGTCATTGCAATATTTGTGATTTTTCAACTTGAACAAATGATTTAGTCCATGCATTTAAATCACTAAAATATATATATATATATATATATATATATATATATATATATATATATATATATTCTGTTGGATGCTTGTTTAAGTTGATATGGTTAGGTTATAGAAGTTTAAAACTAACTAAGCTAGTTTAGGACATTAGAAGTAATATTTGCTTAGGAAGAAGTAATTTGTTTATGAAAAAGAATTAGTTGGCTTAATATTTTCTTGAGTAAGGAAAGAATTTTGCTAAGATATTGTCATGGTTAATTTGCTAAGTAAACATAACCAGAGAGGTGTTATGAGTTATTGATATCTATGCTTAGTACTTGATCGATTTGACCCAGTTATTTCTGATGATATGTGGTGAATATTTATTAGTGTTGCATTTCTCATGGCATATCATGACACCGATTACTTTCACTTTAAGTTGAACCTGACATTAACTCAGCTTGAACATATCGTTGATCGGGTCATGGTGCCACTGAATCGAGTTTTTCCCCAGTGCAACCACATTTGCCTTTGTGGGAAGGCCTTTATTCGGTCCGTTGTCATGCCTCTGGTCGGTGCGAGGCCATGGGTTCCGTGGTGTGGGTACAGTGCGCTACCTCTGCAGAGTGTATTAAATCTATCGATAGCCGAGTCCATAGTTATGGACACGCACAAAAGTAGGTCACACCATGGGTCAACGTTTAAATAAATTTTGCACACTAAGATAATAACTTTGCACTGTTGGAAAGGATGGTTGAGAAAGCATCTTGATGCTGGAGGCCAAGTTTTTGGTCAGATTGTGATCCGAGTAAGATCACCGTTTGGTTACGAGGTAACCCGATTAAAGACCAAGATGTTGGTTCGTTTGTGATCCAAGAGAGATCACCGTTTGGTAAGCAAGTCCGAGAGACTTAAGGCACGAGATTATGATCACTTCATCCCTAGTATGATTTTGCATTAATGATTTAATTGGTTAATTATCATGATATTGTTTGTCATTATGTTTATGCTTGTTGTGAGCTTGCAAGTACATTCAATGTACTGACCTGGCGTGTCATGCCAGCTTTCAGGAAAGTCTCATTGGAAAGAAGTGCTGTCCGAGTCTAGATCATGTCCACATCGGTGTCCCTGTGCTATGGAGTTCCGCTTCGCCGTTGTTCCGATGCCGCGTAGTTGTCACGATCGAGGCCCCCTTTATGTTCACTAAATAATGTACATATTGTTCAGCCGCGCCGTGTGTGCCGCTTGGCCTCGCAACTCATTGTAATATGAACCATGTTCCCCTAGTATCAATATAGCGGTTGCTTTCTGTACCAAGATGTTGTGTGTTGCCAGAAGACATGGTCTCTGGGCTGGCAATAAAAGGTAAACCGGTTGCTCTGAGCCGGGATGCCACAGCGCTTGGTATCAGAGCCACGCTGACTGTAGGCCACGCTAGACTACCGACGTGTAACTCGACGTTAGTTAAAAGAATCAGTTGAGTGCCGGTAGCATTTATAGCTGGTTGATGCATTGCATGCACTTGTTTTATTTTTATTCTAACCTACTAATGGCTGTGAGTGTAGATGGCTCCGGTGCCGTATCTGTGCCAGTTGCAGCTGATGTCGTACACGTCACCGCATCTCCTCCGTAACGTGTGCTGTCGGCTGTACCCCCTCAGTGACGACCCAGTCTATCGTGTGTACCGGGAACGCCTAGAAGACTCAGTGTATGAGTATCACGCAGTGGTTACTCTATGCACCAGTTCAGCCTCCAGCTCTTACACTCATACTTCCCGGAGCGGTTTCGCTTCTACCACTTCTCAGGCGGTTCAGTTTGCTGCATTTGAGGTCCTCGTCGAGCTTCGTTATAACGAGGTCCAGATGCAGAACCGCCCAGGTTTCCACTACTATCCTTCCCTGCACAACAATGGTCGTGTCCGTTTTCCTATCATTGATCCGGAGTTTGATAGTACTGCTAGCCACCTTTCTCGTTATATCACCGCTAGCTATCTTATGATTCACAAGCTGGCTCGAGAGCTGACTCGTGCTCGCACTACTTTAGCCGCTACTAGAGCTTTCACTACTCCATCATCTACGGGATTTACTCCTTATATTCCATCCAGTTCTAGTTAACCTATTTCACCAGTTACTCCTCCGAGTAGCTCTGGCACCTCGACCGTGAATACTCTCAGTGCTCCTGCTGAGTGGGTTTCCCTTCTCACTACCCCCGTAGCCCCGATGCTTCAGCCTCATCCTGCACCTGCTCCGGAGGGCGAGCCCTCGAGGCAGCGTCGTCGTGTTACTTTTAACCCGGAGGTCTCGGTTAACGTCGTCAGTTCAGGATCTGAGTCCGCTTCAGGAGAGGACCCCGCAACACCAGAAGAGCACTAGAGCACTCGAGTATCCGCAGTTGTTAGGTGGATGTACGGATGTAGCCGTACCAGTCATGATTTTCTGTTTCATGTATGAGAGTAGTTGAACTTATCATGTCATTTATCTTTTATGTACGAGTCTATGTATAATTATGTTGGAACTCTGTTTTATTTGACGTGTTTCCTTCGTTATTTCGTTTTCTTTCGAGTTTTGTCACTGGCTTTTCCCCTCTATATTTTCCTTTGGATGCTGCTCATCTCGGTTGCGTTGTCTTGGGAAAAACAAACAATAGGATGATGCGGGGAGGCAGCAGTAGCGATGCTTGTGAGGATGTTCCTGTTCGTCGTTCTGCACAACAGGCGGGACACTCCCCCAAGCCGTACGTTCCACCACCGCCTCCACCGCCAAATCTGCCCTCCACCGAGCAAATCCTGCGTATGTTTGAGGAAAGGAGGAATAATGATCTGATTGAAATATTAAGGAGTGTGCAAGCTATGGTTGGGCAGAATGGAAATCAGAACGATCATCACTCCAAACTGTCAGATTTTCAGAGAACCAAGCCTCCCAGTTTCAGTCAGGTTATTGATCCCTTGGACGCAGACGACTGGTTGTGAACCATTGAGAGGAAACTTGAGATTGCTCATACTGATGAGGATGACAAAGTCCCGTTTGCAACTCATTATCTTGAAGGCGCTGCCGCCATATGGTGGGAAAATGCAAAAGCTATGTGGCCTGCTGATGAAGCAATCACCTAGGCAAAATTCAAGGATCAGTTCCGTAAATATCATATTCCCACTAGAATTATGAAGATCAAGCAGCATGAATTCCTCGTGCTCCTCCAAGGAAGTCAGTCTGTGAGTGAATATTTGCATAAGTTCAATCATTTGGCCCGTTACTCTCTTTATGATGTGGCCACCGAAGAAAGAAAGATCGACAGGTTTCTTGGGGGATTAAACCAGCATCTCTGATGCACCCTCATTATGTTTGACTTCCCTGATTTACAAACCTTGGTAAACAAGGCCCTCATTGCTGAAAGGGAGCACAAGCTTATACATGACAATAAGCCTGCAAATAACGATCACAAGCACAAGTTCGAGCCAAGGAAGGAAGTGCAACTAGTGCAAAAGGTCGTGCCTGGCAGCATACTCAGGTAGAGTACAAGCCCAATTTGCAGCAGAATGTTAACAAAACCACTACACAAGTCAAGAATGTCGTGACCAATCCGGTGCGAGAAGAGTGCCAGCGCAACAATTCTTGTTTCAGTTGTGGGCAAACCGGACATTATGCCAGACAGTGTCCCAAGAACGGCAAGATCAATGCTCCATTAAGGCCACAAGTCAACTTTATGGAGTCATACCCTATCCAGCAAAACATCACTGGGCAAGTCCATCACCTCTCCGCAGACGAAGCCCAAGAGAACCCCGAAGTCGTCATTGGTATGTTTTCTGTTAATAGCATACCTGCCATAATTTTATTTGACTCTGGGGCTTCCCACTCTTTTAGTTCGCGGAGTTTTGTCGCACAAAACAAATTTCCTTGTTCGATTTTGAGCAAGAATATGCTGGTACAATCCCCGGGATCTTTGCTCAGAAGCAATCTGGTCTGCCGTAATCTGGAAATTAATACCAACGGAGTATGTTTTCCAACTTCCTTGATAGTCATTGAGTCCGTCAAGTTGGACATTATTTTGGGGATGAATTGGTTAACCCAATATCAAGTATGCATAAATTGCGCGACCTGAGAAGTCACTTTGACAAGTCAAGAGGGGCAGACTACGAAATTCTATGCCCGCAGGAGCATACCCAAGAAAGAAATGGTCTTCACCGCTGTGGCTGGTGAATTGGAATTAATTCCTGTGGTCAGTGAGTTTCCGGATGTATTCCGAGAAGAACTGCCAGGCATGCCGCCAGATCGAGAGCTTGAGTTCGCAATAGATCTTGTGCCCGGAACCGCACCATTATACAAGAAGTATTATCGGATGCCTTCATCAGAATTAGTGGAGCTAAAGAAACAGCTTGATGAGATGCTCCAAAAAGGGTATATCCGTCCCAGCTCTTCACCATGGGGATCACCTGCTATATTCATGGATAAGAAAGATGGTAGTCTCCGTATGTGTGTGGATTACCGTCAGCTGAATGATGTCACCATCAAAAACAAATATCCACTGCCCAGGATCGATGACTTATTTGATCAACTCAGTGGGGCAAAGGTATTCTCCAAAATTGATTTAAGGACAGGGTACCACCAACTCAAGATTAAAAAGGACGATATTCCTAAGACCGCGTTCACTACCCGGTACGGTCTTTATGAATATACAGTTATGTCCTTCGGCCTCACCAATGCCCCTGCTTTCTTCATGCATATGATGAACAAGGTGTTCATGGACTTCCTAGATAAATTTGTGGTGGTCTTCATCGATGACATTCTCATATACTCAAAAGGTGAAGAAGAGCACAAAGGACACCTCAGAGCTGTACTGCAACGACTCCGCGACCATCAGCTGTACGGCAAATTCAGTAACTGCGAGTTTTGGCTCAAGCGAGTTGGATTTCTTGGGCATGTGCTGTCCGCAGAAGGCATAGCCGTGGACCCGAGCAAAGTAAAGGACGTGCTCGATTGGTTGGCACCCACAACAGTATCCCAAATCCGGAGTTTCCTTGGATTAGCTGGATACTATCGTCGTTTCATTGAAGGTTTCTCAAAGATTACCAAACTAATGACAGAATTGCTCAAGAAAGATAAGAAGTTTGAATGGACTGAGGACTGTGAGAAAAGTTTCAATGAACTGAAAATCCGGCTGACAACAACACCTATGTTGACTCTTCCAGACATCTACCGCAGCTTTGATGTGTACTGTGACGCTTCCAGACAGGGCCTTGGATGCGTACTTATGCAAGATGGCAAGGTGGTAGCATATGCATCACGGCAGCTACGACCCCACGAAGGAAACTATCCTACTCATGATCTGGAGTTAGCCGCGGTGGTTCATGCTCTAAAAATTTGGAGGCACTACCTCATTGGGAAGAGGTGCCAAATATTTACTGACCACAAAAGTCTCAAGTACTTATTTACTCAGCCAGATTTAATCTCCACCAACGAAGATGGCTTGAGTTAGTCAAGGACTATGATCTTGGAATTAATTACCACCCGGGTAAGGCCAACATGGTTGCCAATGCACTCAGCCGAAAGCCTGTCAGCCTGAATATCATAATGGAATCCTTGCCTCCTGAACTTCAAGAAGAGATTGCTCAGCTCAACCTGGTCATAGTTGGTGCTGGTCTTGCTAATATTATAGAAGTTACTCCTACCCTCGAGGAAGAGATCCGCAAGGCCCAGCCACATGACACAGTCCTACAGAAACATGCCAGGCGTATGTTAGCAGGACAGACCTCAGATTTTTCTAAGGATCAACAAGGTACACTGTGATTCCTTGGAAGGATTTGTGTACCCAGGCAAGAAGATTTAAGGAAGCACACGAATCTTCATATTATATTCACCCTTGAGGTACTAAAATGTACGAAGACCTTCGACAAATATTCTGGTGGGATGGAATGAAGAAGGACATTGCCTACTTTGTGGCCTGTTGCGACATATGCAACAAAGTGAAGGCAGAACACCAGAAACCAGCCGGACTCCTCCAACCATTGCCCATTCCACAATGGAAGTGGGATGATGTTTGCATGGATTTTGTCATAGGGCTACCAAAGACTCTGCGAGGCAATGACGCGGTATGGGTCATAGTGGACACCTTAACCAAGGTAGCTCATTTTATCCCCATCAAAACCACATACCGAGACGATCAGCTCGCACAACTGTATGTGTCCAGAATAGTCAGTCTGCATGGAGTACCACGAACAATCACTTCCGACCGGGGGTCACTTTTTACCTCCGCTTTCTGGTCACGTCTCCACCAAGCCTTGGGACAGCGCTAAAATATAGTACCGCTTATCATCCTTAGACCGATGGACAGACTAAGAGTGTAAACCAAATACTCGAAGATATGCTTCGGGCATGTGCCTTGGCCCAAGGACCTAAATGGGAAGACTGTCTGCCGTATGCCGAGTTCTCCAACAACAACAATTTCCAGACCAGTCTAAAGATGTCACCCTATGAGGCTTTGTATGGCCGTAAGTGCCGCACTCCGTTGAATTGGTCTCAAACTAGAGATAGCCGTATTTTCGGAATGGATCTCATGATGGAAGCTGAAAAGCAAGTCAAGGAAATCCGAGACAGATTGCAATTGGCTAAATCTTGACAGAAGAGTTATTATGATGCAAAGCACCGACAGATCAGTTTTGAACCCGCCGAACATGTATACTTTCGAGTCACTTGTAACATCCCAAAATTCTAAATTTTGGAATGTTATAATAAACAGATAGATTGGATTGATTGTTTGATTGATTGACTGAAAGTGAGTGGAATTCGAAATCTTTTGAAAGTTAAATGAGAGGGAATAAAAGGACTTTCCCAAACTTTCATTTTGCTTTTATGATCTCCATGAATTCAAATTCTTTTCACCACAAAACCCTGGAGAGAAGATGACATGACTTCTTCCATTTATTTCAATGACAAGGGGTGTTGAAAATATTCGAATTTCATTTGAAAATATTCCCCATTTCTGAAACTTTATGCAACTCAATGATTTTCACGAGAGAAGATAAAATGACTTCTTCAAAACAAATGAAATATGAGTTGGGAGTTTCAAAGGATTAAATTCAAAGTCCCATTGAAATTATTTTTCAATAATGGAGTTATTTGAGTTTTATTCAAATTATTTTTTTCCAAAAATAAAATATACAGAAAATAGGGTAACATGATTCCCTACAACAGAAAATTGGAGAGAAATAAATTTGAAATCAGTTTGGTATTTTTAAAATGATTTTTATTGGATTTTATTAAGGCAGTAGCACTCTTTGCTTTACGTAAATTTGTGAGGATTTTATTTGACTTCACAAAAATGTCCATGTTGTTGGAAATATTTTTTCTGAAAATTTTGATATATAATATGCCTATATAAAGTTTTATTTTTATTTTCTTTATTCAGTTTTTCCTTTCCTGTCTCTATTTATAAAAAAAAACTACATGCGCGTACTCTGTGACTATATGTCGCCCTCATGCGCAGTATAGTAGCTTTTGGCACCCCATTGTTTTTTTTTCTGTTAAATAGGCCAGGCCCAGCCGGCCATATTCCTCCCCATATTTCTTTTCTATAGTTTTTTTTCTTTCTTTTCTTTCTTTTCAATTGCTAAAAAAAAAACTGTCGCGCGGCCGGCTGAACCGCTAAGGCCTTTAGGCCCATCCGAGGCGCTCCCCTTTTTGTCTTTTCGTCTACGTTTAGTCCCACATTGCCTAGCCTTTAACCCCTAAACTTTTTTTCCACCTATAAATATAGACCCATAGAGCCTCCAGAAATTATTCATTGCGGGTTAAATCAATATTTTGGTTTGACTAGCTAAAAATATATTTCTCCTCTCCGGCGGGACTTTGGAAGTTGTCTCCTCACTCCGAAGTCGTCTTTTAGGTATATTTATTCGTTCTCTGTATTTATGCGTTAGACCTATTTTTTTAGCCGTAGCTATTTTTCTTCTGCAAAACAACTTGGCCCTGATTTTTCAAATAGCCATAACTTTTTACTCGTTCATCCAAATTAGATGAAACCAGCGCCTATAGTTTCGTCTTGTTTTCACCTATCCAGTTAACCTGTCACGTCAACTTTTTGAAATTTTCAAATTTCAAAATTTGTTCAAATTCATATTCAAACTTCTTTTGTTCATAACTTAAGTTCCGTAACTCCATTTGAGTTGATTCTTTTTGCAAAGCGAAGCTCTTGACCTAAACTTTTTGATATGGCCAAATTCAAATAATTTTGGTGCTGTTAGAAATTGTTTTATGTTGCAAGAGTTATTTGCTTGGTTTTGAAGTTTTCCGAATTGTTTTCTTCGTTCTTCCCGATCTTTCAAGTGATTGCTCATGTATGGTTACTATTGCTTGCGCTCGATAGATTGACCGGAGTGTGACGAGTAGATCTATCAAGAGTTATGAGTGTGAATCATCTTCATCAACATTGCAGGCAAGTAACACTTTGATCATACTTTTCCATACCCAGTTTTTTTATTGCATTAGATCAATCCTCAAACATTGCATGGTTAGGATCTAATTAAATTGTGGGTATTGGGATGTAGTTGAGGTAGTACCTATTACCTGTTTTATTTATCAAACCCTTGGGAGTTACTTCTACGTTGCTATTATATTGCCATGCTATGCTCGTAGACGTGGATTGGGTTTGAGTGATATTCATGACAGATGTGAGATTGTTAATAATGGTTTACTTAAGGTGGCAACTAAAACTCACATCTGGGTGGATTGAGGTACCTGGGTATTCCAGGATTGCCTGTTTTTCTTTTGGACCGCCACCCAGGCTCAAAGGGATCATAAGATTATTCATGCTAGAAACTTCCGTGTGCAGCCACAAGCTATTATGGGCTCTAGCATAGTTGCTTAAGTTGTGTGAACTCTTACAGTGGTAGACTAGCAGATGTAGGGGAAAGTAGGTGTAACTGTCTACCCATACGTAAGGTGCAAACACTTCTGAAAGACTGTGTCTCGGTCATCCGTTACTCAAACACCATGTAGTGCGAGTAATCCAACGGAGGAGATCGAGTCTTGTGGGGAAAAGTGCACAAACCTCTGCAGAGTGTATAAACTAATCATGATTAGCCGTGTCCCCGGTTATGGACATTTTGAGTATCTAGTTCTTGGATTATCCCGTTGATCTCATCATGTTATTTAATTAATCTTGTTGGGTTAATGATGATACTTAATTGGGATTGAGAATGCTGTCAACCATTCTCAATGTTTCACAACCACCATGATAGTTAAATAAAATTTATTCCTTTGAAGTAGGGAAAAATTGGCTTTTCGCAAAAACAATATAACCATAGAGCTTTTCCACCAGCCATATATGCATGTAGTGATAGCCCTTGTTCATCATCTCTCTATGTGTTACATTGCCAGCATATTCCATGTGCTGACCCGTTTTCGGGCTGCAACGTTTCGTGTTGCAGGATCCTTACGACGAGTAAGTGATACGTTAGGGTTACGATTTCTACACTCAACTTTGCCGTTGGTGTTGATGGGAATCCACAACCTTGTTACTTCCGCTATATGGATTGAGGTAATAGTATTTACATTACTTTATACATGTGATTTACCTCTGTTATAAATCCTCGAGTACTGTGTGTGTCAGCATACCGATCCAGGGATGACACTTAAGCACAGAGACTTGATCCATTCGGGTCGGGTCGCTACATCACTCCTATGAAAGGAGTCAAGAGATTCCAGACTTGTTGAGGATATAACCCTTAGAGTCACCCGCCAGGAGGGGCCGGGTTACTCATAATGGTCATCACGCGAAGCCCAGTACCGAGCTTGAAGACGGCGGGTCAATGATGGGCCTAAGACCCGGAGATGGCTTAAGGCCCGTAGTGATAAACCGCCGTATGGCAAGACTTGTAGTGTAAGGCAAGAATAGTTGAGAGTCCGAGCCAGACACTCTTATGAGCCGGCCGGGACTCTGAGAGCCGCCGAGCGTCAACCTCTCTATATAAAGGGACGACCCGGCGGCGGTTTAGGAACAAGTAAGATCTCGTCGAGAGCCAGGCATAGCAATCAAGCTCCCTGGTCATCGAAACCATAATCAATACCACCTCTACTGGACGTAGGCTTTTACCTTCACCGTAAGGGGCCCAACCAGTATAACCCCCGTGTTCCTTGTCCCGTTTAACCCCTTTAAGCTTCCTAGCTGCGATGGCTCCACGACTAAGTCCTAGCTCGAGGACATCTGCCGTGACAATTCCACGACAGTTGGCGCCCATCGTGGGGCCAGCGCACGGTGGATTTGAGTTCTTGAAGGGCAGCTTCGAAGGGCTCAAGGGATACGCTATGGGCCGGATGACCAAGAGTCATCGCGGCAAGCTCTACATCGACGATGCAAACTGGGGCCCCGACGCCGGCTCAATTGAGTACGGATACCGGGTCCCCTTCGGCGGAATTCATGTCTTCATTGGCAAGATTGGTGAGCCGGGCCCTGAGCCGGATCTCTGCGCCGGTCTCATCGAGACGGCTCAGCGTGCACGACCCGCTCGGGCTCTACCTGCTTTGAAGCGTGCTTTTGTGGGATGTGTTCATGGAGGACTCTCTGAAGGGTTTGGATCTGGTGATGAGACGGCCGCCGGCTCTCACGGCGAGTCGTCTACGGATGAGTCAAACTCGTTGTATCAACTTCAAGATGGCAGGCTTAGGGGTTGTTCCGATAGCGACAGCATTCCGGACCCCTTTGAACCGCCGAGCCGGGTTGGAATCTTCATGGCCGGCGCGCAACCTGTTCAAAACCCTGCCTCCGGGTCAGGAAGCCCGGTGCCTTCGCCGGCTCAGGTGCTGATGGATCTTACAGATAAGATGACGGTCCTGTTGACCGCTACGGTAGCTCCGGCGGATCAAGTTCAACATGACACGGAGGTGGCACAGTTAAAACTGGATCTAGCAAAGGCCAAGGAGGATATGGCGGCGGAGGGGATCAGGATGGCTGCGGAGAGGGCGGCTCTCGACGCCCAGACTCAGCTGATTCAGGCATAGTCCTTCCGACTCACGATGGATCAAAACGCATCCAATGAGGTCATGAGAAGGAGGCATCAAAAGACCCAATCTCGACTCCCTCCGGTTTATGATCCTCGAAACCTCTTCAACACGCCAGGTGCAGGGTCTAGTAACCCGCCGGAGATCATAGTGCCCGGGGCTGGGACACCAATTCAGCCCCAAGTAATGGGACTGCCCCGGGCGAACCCTGCCCCGCCTCAGTATGTGCCAATACCACCGGGTCATTATGCCAACCCGTTGGAAAACATGGTCGCCGCGGTGGCGCGGCTGGCGGCTCTCCCAATTGATGGCGACTCGCCAACTGCGGTCGAAACCCGCCGGGTCAGGGAGCTCCTTCAGACAGCTCTGGCGCAGCAAGAGGCGTACTCATACAGCCGGGACAGGATCCATTCAACCCCTCGTCCAGGCCGGAGCCCGAGTTATAGCAGACACATGGTTTCAGCGACCGGCTCAAGTAATGTCTGACGCCATGACTTGCCACCTGGCCATGGCCCGGCTCATAACGGAGCCTTTCACGCAACAGACCAAGATAGAGCACGGCAGGAGACGGAGCAGGTGCCTCAGTTGACGGCTTACCAGACACCCCCGGCTTATCCGACGACTTCCGTCGACGTGGGTATCCCTACGAGGACTGGAGGTGTCCCTTGTTTAGTGCCGGCTCTCCGCAACGAACGTCTACCCAAGGACTTCAAAGGGCCTAGGAAGGTGCCTAATTACACGGCTGATTTACAACCCGGAGCCTGGATCGAGAGTTACGAGATGGCCATGGAATTGCTGGAGGTCAGTGAAGCGGCGATGGCCAAGTACTTCACCATGATGTTAGACGGGACTGCCCGCACTTGGTTGAAAGGGCTGCCGCCGAATTCTATCGGGTCTTGGGCTGAGCTGAAAGCCCGGTTCATACAAAACTTCAAGGATACCTGTAGGCAGTCTATGTCGATTGTGGATTTGACTATCTGTAAACAACAGGAGGGTGAGTCTACGACAAATTGGGTTCGCCGGGTCAAGGAGATAATACATTCATCTGATAAGATGGATGCCGGCTCTGCAGTCTTAATGTTGGAGCAGAATTGTCGCTTCCTGCCCCTGAAGATGAAACTCGGGCGGCTCAAACGCGACTGCAATGATATGGGTACGCTGATGGCGGCTCTCGTCAAGTACGCCGACTCTGATAGTACCAAGAACCCCACTTCAGATGATGAAAGGACAGGGAAGGGAAGGAAGAACGGCAATGGCAAGGGTCCTCAGCATAACCCGGCAAACCAAGGAGGTAACAAGCGTAAGGCTGATGGCAGCATGGAGTTTGTGGCCAATGCCAACTCACAGGGTAACAGCCAGCGACGTAAAGGGAGGCCACCTCCCCGAGCTGGCGGGTCAGGCCCGACGCTCGAGCAGTTGTTGAACGAGCCTTGTCCAAGGCATGGCTCTAGGGAGAAGCCAGCTACTCATCTATGGAAAGATTGCGCAATCATGAAGGCCTTTAAGAATTCCAATGCCTTTAATGGCAACAATGGCCCGGGCGGCGGCTCAGGCGCTGGTGGTTTTCATGGCCCGGGCGGCGGCTCAAATCTTAATCCTCAGAATGGTCAAGGGGGCTTTAATCAGCAGTCCGGCCAGGGTCATCAACAGCAGCAGGGGGGTTACCAAACCAATCCAAAGCAGCTTAACGGTGGACAGTATCACGTGTTTACCACCAGTCTGTGTAAGCGAGATCAGAAGCTTCATAAGAGGGCGGTGAATGCTGTTGAGCCGGCGGTTCCACGCTATTTAAGATGGTCTGAGCAGCCTATTGAGTGGAGTAGGGAGGATCACCCTCCCCGGGTTGACAATCCGGGTCACTTGGCCCTGGTGGTGGCTCCTCAGGTGGGAGGATATAAGTTCACTAAGGTGCTCATGGATGGAGGCAGCAGCATCAACATCCTCTATTATGAGACCTTCCGTCGTATGGGGTTGATTGATAAGAACCTCAGCCAGTCCAATACTGTTTTCCATGGCGTGGTGCCTGGTAAGTCGGCTTATCCAGTTGGTAAGATCGAATTGGAAGTGGCCTTTGGATATGAGTACAACTACAGGGTGGAAAAATTGACCTTTGAGGTGGTC
The DNA here is from genome assembly GCF_002575655.3 of Aegilops tauschii subsp. strangulata. Taxonomy (NCBI): domain Eukaryota; kingdom Viridiplantae; phylum Streptophyta; class Magnoliopsida; order Poales; family Poaceae; genus Aegilops; species Aegilops tauschii. The sequence continues at coordinate 113,528,343 of NC_053039.3, read as the reverse complement.
AAGATAAGAAGTCCGTATCATGCCATATTTGGGCGGCCGGCTTACGCCAAGTTCATGGCACGGCCGTGTTACATATACCTACAGCTCAAGATGCCGGGTCACAATGGGACCATTACGGTTCATGGTAGCCGAAAGGTAGCCTTGGAATGTGTGGAAGGCGACGCGGCTTATGCAGAGTCTGTTTGTGAAACAGAGGAGCTGAAGTTCTACAAGGATAATGTTGACCCAACAGATATGACATCTCTGAAAAAGCCGACCACGGAGCATGAGCCGGCAATGAAATTTAAGACCAAGCTTGTTGATTTCGTTCCAGGTGACTCATCTCAGCAGTTTTGCATCAGTGCCAATTTGGATCCAAAATAGGAAGGCGCGCTCATCGAGTTCATCCGTGAGAACAGGGACATCTTTGCATGGAAACCTTCTGACATGCCAGGTGTACCTAGAGAACTCGCTGAGCACACTCTCAATATTGATCCGAAATTTAAGCCGGTCAGGTAATTCCTTCGGCGGTTTAATGAAGAGAGGCGGAAGGCCATTGGTGAGGAGGTGGCCCGGCTCTTGGCAGCCGGGTTTATTGTCGAAGTCTTTCATCCAGAATGGTTAGATAACCCGGTGCTCGTGCTCAAGAAGAATGGCACCTGGCGGATGTGCGTGGACTACACGGACTTAAACAAGGCGTGTCCGGCTGATCCTTTTGCCCTTCCCCGTATTGATCAAATCATTGATGCTACGGCGGGTTGCGAGCGCTTGAGTTTCTTGGATGCTTATTCTGGATACCATCAGATTAAATGGCAGTTAAGGACCAGGAGAAGACGGCGTTCATCACTCCCTTTGGAGCCTTCTGTTATGTGTCTATGCCTTTTGACTCAAGAGTGCACAGGCGACTTACCAGCGTTGTGTGCAGAATTGTCTTCATAACCAGATTGGGCGCAATGTTCACGCCTATGTGGATGATATCATGGTTAAGTCCAATGAGAAGGAGACCCTGGTAGATGACCTTAGAGAGACCTTTGATAATCTCTGGGTTTACAAGATGATGCTTAACCCGGCCAAGTGTGTTTTTGCTGTTCTTGCAGGCAAGCTCTTGGGTTTCCTAGTTTCTAACATAGGCATTGAAGCTAACCCGGAAAAAATCAAGGCAATCACCTCTCTGGCTAAGTCGGCGTGTATAAACGACGTCCAGCGCCTGGCGGGTCGTATCGCTGCTTTAAGCCGGTTTATAAGCCGTTTGGGTGAGAAGGCCATGCCGTTGTACCAGTTGATGAAGAAAACAGATGACTTTATCTGGAATGATGCTGCTAATGCTGCTTTTGAGGATTTGAAGAGACAGCTGGCCGAGCCCCCAGTCCTCGCTGCTCCGGTTGACAAGGAGCCCTTATTACTGTATGTAGCTGCCAACACACGAGCCGTCGGTGTGGCTGTGGTGGTGGAGCGCAAGGAAGAGGGTAAGGAATATCCGTTTCAGCGGTCGGTTTATTACGTCAGTGAAGTGCTCATCGAGTCCAAGCAGCGGTATCCACATTGGCAAAAGCTTGTTTATGGTGTGTTCATGGCAAGCCGGAAGCTTAAGCACTATTTTCAGGGTCACCCCATTACGGTGGTTAGTTCTGCTCCCCTTGGAGATATCATCCAAAACAGAGAAGCCACAGGGAGAGTGCCTAAGTGGGCTATAGAGCTTGGGCCTCATGGTCTGAGATATGTGCCACGCACTGTTGTTAAATCTCAAGCTTTGGTGGATTTCATCAACGATTGGACAGAGCTACAGGTGCCTGAGGAAAAGCCAGATAATACATATTGGACTATTCACTTTGATGGGTCTAGGCAATTGGAAGGCTCGGGGGCTGGAGTTGTATTGGCTTCCCCTAAAGGTGACAAGTTTCATTATGTGCTGCAGTTGATGTTTCCTTGTACTAACAATGCGGCTGAGTACGAGGCCTTGCTCCATGGTCTTCGGATGGCTGAGGAGATGAGCTTGAGCCGGGTAAGGTGCTTCGGCGACTCAGATCTAGTGGCTCAACAAGTATCAGGCAAGTGGGACTCAAAGGACCCTCTCATGGCGGCTTATCGCCGTGAAGTTGATGCCATTGCTGGACACTTTCAGGGTTACCAAGTAGAGCACATCGATCGCAGGAAGAACGAGGCGGCTGATGCATTAAGCCGGCTGGGCTCTCAGCGAAAGCCGGTGCCGCCTAATACTTTCTTGGACATCCTGCATAACCCTTCGGTCAAGTTACCTACAGAAGGAGACTTGGCTGTCCCTGACCCGGAGGCACAGTTGGTGGCGGCTCTCCACATCACCCCAGACTGGACAGTACCATATTTGGCATACATGACCCGGGGAGATTTGCCTGAGGATGAAACTTTGGCCAGACAAATAACCCGGCGGTCTAAGTCAATGGTTGTTATCAATGGTGAGCTACATCGCCGCAGTGTTACGGGAGCGTTCCAGCGTTGTGTCTCCCCTAAGGAAGGTCAAGAAATCTTGCGTGAGATTCACGAAGGGGATTGTGGCCATCATGCCGGCTCAAAATCCCTTGTGGCCAAGGCTTTTCGTCATGGTTTTTATTGGCTGACGGCTCATGCTGATGCGGAGGACTTGGTCAGTAAATGTGATGGTTGCCAGAGGTTCTCGCAACGGGCTCATGTGCCGGCTCAGGAGCTGAGGATGATACCAATCACTTGGCCATTTGCGGTCTGGGGGCTTGATATGGTTGGGCCTTTTAAAAGGTCCAAGGATAAGAAGACTCACCTCTTGGTGGCAGTTGACAAATTCACAAAGTGGGTTGAAGCAGAGCCAGTTAGCAAGTGTGACGCAGCCACGGCGGTTCAGTTCATGAAAAGGGTGATATTTCGCTTTGGCTTTCCACACAGCATTATAACTGACAATGGTACTAATCTGTCTAAAGGCGCCATGGAGGAGTTTTGTCAACGAGAGCATATTCGACTTGATGTTTCATCAGTGGCTCATCCTCAATCCAATGGTCAAGCTGAGAGAGCTAATCAGGAGATCTTGAAGGGCATTAAGCCCCGGCTTTTGGTCCCTTTACAACGGACGCCGGGTTGTTGGGTGGAGGAGCTACCCTCCGTGTTATGGAGCATCAATACTACTCCTAACAGGTCTACGGGTTACACGCCTTTCTTCATGGTTTATGGAGCGGAAGCAGTCCTCCCCAGTGACATCCGTCATGACTCGCCTCGAGTGGCGGCTTATGTTGAGGCGGATAATGAACAGGTGTGCCAAGATGCTCTTGACTTGTTGGACGAACAGCGTGACGTGGCAGCAGCTCGTTCAGCGATTTACCAACAAGACCTGCGCCGTTATCACAGTCGCCGGGTTAAGTCCCGGGTCTTCCAGGAAGGTGATCTGGTGCTCCGGCTCATCCAAGATCAAACAGATGCACACAAGCTATCCCCGCCTTGGGAAGGGCCATTTGTGGTCAGCAAGAACTTGCACAACGGGTCATACTACCTTATTGACATTCGGGAGCATAAAGATTCATGCAAGTCGGAGGAAGAGACCCGTCGGCCGTGGAACATAGCTCAGCTTCGGCCTTATTACACTTGAGCCACCAGCTCTCATAATGTAACATATTTCTATAGCCATGTATATATTATGTTAAATAATAAAGCAGGACCTCTGTCCTTTTCTCCTCCAAAGGTAAAAGTGTTGTTTCCATTACATCATCACATGGTCACTTGGAGGTGGATCCGGCTTATGATCGTATTCGAATCTAGCCGTACGCAATATAATCACCTGGGGGCTTCCTGTTCAAACATAGGTTGTATTCGAACCAAAGAGAACATAGCTGTCGATACCCACTTGATTGGCAAAGTGCCGAGCTCATTGGGGAGTTTTCTTTGATCATATTTGAATCATAGCTCAACCCCCTTTGGGAACCGACGTGGATCGTATTTGAATCAGCGGGTTGTTAAACAACTCTTAAGGTCATTTGGGGGCTTCCTGTTCAAACATGGGTCGTATTCGAACCAAAGAGAACATAGCTGTCGGTACCCTCTTGATTGGCATCGCCAAAGCCACTGGGGGCTATATGATCGCATTCGAATCTTAGCTTAACCCCTTTGGAATGGTTCTCTGGTCGTATTCGAACCGGAAGCCCTTAAGTTTTTGATTTTCTGACGTACAACAAGTTCTGTTGGTCACTTCAGCAGTGTGCAAGGGCGGTTTTTTCTTTGCCGACTTAATTTTGATTCACAATGTTGATAACATATAATAAGTATTCTTGACACTGGTAAACCGGAGTTGAGGTCTTCATCTCATCATTCGGGTTACATAAGCCGAAACTCTACTTGAAGGCCCGTAAGTATGCCATTATGGTTACATCAAAGAGGTAATGGAGGGCCAGTCTTTAAGGATTGTTAATTCCTATTCCAGGTTATGTATGTAAGGTTTATGGTTCTCAGTGCGGTAAGCCGCCTCGAGACTTGTGACTTGTTTTTCTATGCAGGATGGTTAAAGACAGCTATTCGAGCTTAAGGACAATAAATGATCAATTATGACCCGGAGGAATATAAGGAAGCAACTTTAACGGAGCTAAGCATTCAACATGTGCATGATGGCACGACAAGATTAACAAGTTTGTCCTACTCTATTACAAGACTCCCCGAGTCCAAAAGGTGAGGCATTGCTCTAAGGTGCAACCATAAGCCGTCTAAAGATCAAGGTGCTTGTGGAGTCGAAGCTTCCGGCTCATCCCTCTCCGCTCCTCCGGCTGTTCCCATGACCTGGAAGGTGGACGATTTCCAGTCAATGCCGCTCAAAGCTTCAAATTGAGCCTCCTCGTCAATTAACCCGGCCGGGTCAATTTCTGGGGCAAAGGTGTGCTTACGAGTCGGCGGGACCAAGCTGATGGCTTCATAACGCGAAGTGGGGATCCTCTGATTCTCTGCGTCGTAGCCCGGCTGGTACTTGGTAAGGTCGGTGTCACTCCCAATCAGGGTGGCCACCGGGCGAACGATCATCACACAGGCAGCAAAGTCTTTTTGGTCGAAGGGGGTGCCATCTTCCTTCAGGCTGGGGTATCCGAGTGCGATGTCAGCCGGGTCTAGCTCTGGAAGGAAAGCCTTGGCCCGGCTCAGAGCAGCTATGGCTCCGGCTCTTGCAGAGGCCCGTCGCAGCTCTTGGAAACACTGAGGAAGAACGGCAAGCCGGCGAAGTACGTCCGCCAGGTGAGTCAGAACCTCATTGGACAGGGCCACAACGGCCAAGGCGCGCTGTGACCCGGTGTAGAGTTGCTCCACTAGAGTGTACACGGCCTTCAGCTTGGTCAGCACATTTTGATTGAGGTTGGCGCTTCTGGGACCTGTTTAACAAAGTAAGATAAGCCGCTAGCAATGATGGGAGTTATGAGACATAAAGACTGTAAACTTGTTGAAAGCCGGCAGAATGACTTACCGAAGATTGCGGCGACCATCTGTGACACATGGCGTTTTAAGCCGGAGAGTTCGGTGGTTCTCTCCGTCAGAGCCGCTTCCGCCTGTTCGGCCCGGCTGACCAGAGCAGCCTTCTCTTCGGCCCAAGTTTTCCTTTCAGTTTCAAACTTCTTTTTCAACTTCTCTTGAGCAGCAACATTGGATTCAAATTTAGCGTTGGCCTTCCGGGTCTCAGTTTCCTGAGTCTTCAGGCGGTTCTTCAGCTCAGAGATATCAGCCTCAAATTTTTTGCAAGCAGCCTGTACAATTTCCGGGTTATAGTATGAATAATTATTATACAACTTTAAAGTCCCAAGCACTTTCCAAGCAAAGACACTTGGCACTTGGGGGCTAATGTATGCTGAAAGGTTCTATCAATGAATTGCCGGTTCATGAAAGTAGGCCGGAAGTGAAGTCTACAACGTATTCTATCATAAGTAGTAGACTTGGGGGCTAGTATGGTAAATATGACTATGCAGTAAGCAAGAGAGTGGTACCTCAGATTTCTGCTGTATCTGCTTCACCATGTCAATCTCCAGATCCCGGCTGCTGTGCACCTGATTGACATAGCCGGAGATGATATCTCCAATGCTCAAGTTAGCGTAGTTGGTGATGTCCAGCTTGGCCCTACGGCGCTCTAGCAATTCTTCCTTGGCAGAGCACTTAGCCAGCGCAGTGGGTCTCCCCGGCTCGACAAACTCCGTCCGGGTGATTACCACGTCCGGGTCATTGGCCGGCTGAGCCGGGCTGGAGATATCCGGATTGGTAGAAGTCTCCATGGCTGGCTCGTCAGTTGGAGCGGTGGCTTCAGGAGCAGAGGCAGCTGGCGGCTCTTGAGCTGAAACCTCCGGCTCAGTCAAGACCGGCTCTTCGACCGGTTTGTTCTTCTTCGCCCTCTTGCTGAGTTTTGCCTGGCACTGAAAGGACAAAAGGTTAGTACAAAGCATGAGTAAAGATAAGCACAACAAGAGATGATCATCATTACCCGGGTGCGGTCTTGAAAGCCAGCAGGTTCGATTGCATAGAGTTACCAGAGGAAGGTGAAGTTTCCTGATAATTTGAGTCAGAAGAATTGAGCGGCTGACGTATAACGCCCGCCAAAAGATGAAAAGGATATAAGTTGGGGATAACCTCGGTCCGGCGCTTCCTTGACGCTTCAGGTAAGCCGGAGGAGAGGTCTGCATCCTTGTTGGTCCGGGTGTGCCGCCGGCTCTCATGAATCTGTTGCTTCAAAAGAAATTGAGGATCTTCATAAGCTAAAGGATGTGAAAATCTTACTTTCCGGGTTACTCTTCGGACTTTCGGCCTTGGCAAGGGCTCCGAGTCAGAGGAAACTGTCGTTACCTCTTCAGTCACCGGGTTACTTGCTCCGGTGTCATCCTGCTGATGATCAGTATCGATAAGGTGGATAGGAATAAGCAAGAAACAAAACAAGAGCCTACAGATTCAGGGGTTACCTCTGACTCGGAGCTGTCACTTAGCTGAAGCAGCTCTGAGGCAGTAGGCCTGCTTCCCTTCTTGCGGGGAGCGGCTCTCCTGGCGGCTTTCTTAGCCTTCCTGGCTTTTTTGGCCGCTTCATGGTCATATTTGACCTTCCAGAACTTGTCATTAGCCTGAACATACAGCAAAGATTTCTTAAGGTTCAGATGGAAACTATTAAAAAGAAAACCAAGGTGTTCAGGTCAGTGGCTTACCGCCGGAGCCGGGTTAGCTTGGCAGAAGGGGTTCAGGCCGGTTCTCCCACAGTCGGCTAAGCTCTCATTCAGGAGAGACTTGGTCATGTCGTCCACAACGTCCTCAGGAAGATCGTTGGGGCTATGCCGCAGAGGGTCATCCTTCCAGCCCGTGTAAGCACACATTAAGCCGGGGCGGCGGCTCAAGGGGATCACCCGCCAAGAGATCCAAACCCGGACCAGATCGATGCCGTTGAGGCCGTTTCCCAAGAGAGCCTTGATCTTATTGATGGTGGGGATCAGAGGTTGACGCTCAGCTTGAGAGAGTTTGTCTGGCAGAGGGTGATTTGGCTCCAGACGCATGGCACGAAAGCCAGGCAGAGGGCTCTCGTCAGCCGGAGACGTGTCCTGGCAATAAAACCACGTCTGGTTCCAGTCCTTTGGATGGCTTGGCGGCTCAGCATAAGGAAAGAGGCAGTCTCTCCGGCGTTGAATGGAGATTCCACCAAGTTCCAGGCTTGGCCCGTTGGCGCACTCATTCTGGCGGTTCAGATAAAATAGCTCTCTAAAGAGCAGCAGGCTGGGCTCTTCTCCAAGATAGACTTCGCAGAATACTTGGAAGTTGCATATATTTGACACGGAATTGGGTCCTATGTCTTGCGGCCGCAGACCGAAGAAGTTCAGAACATCCCTAAAGAATTTTGAGCCGGGCGGTGTGAAGCCCCGGCTCATGTGATCAGCAAATATCACCACCTCACCATCTCTAGGTTGAGGTCTCTCCTCTGACGGGTCAGGGGCACGATAAGACATGATTTCCTTCTTGGGCAAGTAACCCGTCTTTACGAAATCAGCTAAAGTGTCGTCGGTGACATTGGATCTCATCCAGTTGCACGTGATGGGTGCCTTGGGAGCTTTAGGAGGCATTGTGAAAGATGAAGCCTATGACAAAAGGAAAATGTCCGGTTCAATTATAAGCCGGCAGACGTCTACAGTTTAATACTCAATGGCGGCTTATGAGAGGGGCCTAATGACATATGGTTAAGTGCATCGGGTTATCTAAGCCGCTGAAGGTATCGTGAGTAACTCAAATTGTCTACAACTTTATCATAAATGAGCCGGAAATTTTACAGCGCGTGGCTTCTTTTAAGCCGGAAATGTGAGCCGCCATAGCTCAGCAGATGCAATTTTTGACTAAGTGTGGTGAAAACAAGTTTCACAGATCGCAGTAATTATTTTGGATCAAACGGTTGGCTAAAAGGAAAAATTTCTAGACCTAGAACTGACGCAGAAGAAGTTCATGGATTCAGAGTGGGATCTTATTTCAAACAAAGGGGATCTACTAGTGGAAAAATGGATGTGCAACAACTACCGCAGGAGCTCTATACTACTCTTGGATCAAACATGACTATAGTGGCAGAACTACAGAGAATTCGAGAAGAACAGCGAAGAACAGAGGAAGAACAGTGGAACCCTAATGCGGATCTACGGTGGAGAGGTGCAGGGACTTACAGGTGCGGAGTTACAGCGGGGGTTCGTCGTGTTTCTCTGGTCACGTCAGGTTGATGCAGCAGCCTGAGTTGATGAAGACGAGGAAACCCGCGGCGGTGGCGGCGGAGCTCGGGCGGCAGCACAGTGGCGAGAGGAGGAAGAAGATGGAAGCGACGAGTGACTGGAGGCTCATGGGCCGGGCTATTTATAAAGTGAGGCTCATAAGTGGGCGCGAGAAACGAGGAGGCCACGGCGCGATTATCTCACCACAAAAACGCCTCGATTTTCGGGATGGCCTTTAAAGATAAGATCCGTTGAGGATATGGTGGGATAAAAAAATGGACTTAATGGAAGATGACGTCATGGCGGGTTACCAGGAATCTAGAAGATGACGTCACGGCGGGTTATAAGCTTCGCATGACCATAAGCCGGAAGATCTTTTTCTCTCAAAGGAATTGAAGATTGACATGAACCGGTTCAAATCAATCTGGGGCCTAATGTTGAGGATATAACCCTTAGAGTCACCCGCCAGGAGGGGCCGGGTTACTCATAATGGTCATCACGCGAAGCCCAGTACCGAGCTCGAAGACGGCGGGTCAATGATGGGCCTAAGACCCGGAGATGGCTTAACGCCCGTAGTGATAAACCGCCGTATGGCAAGACTTGTAGTGTAAGGCAAGAATAGTTGAGAGTCCGAGCCGGACACTCTTATGAGCCGGCCGGGACTCTGGGAGCCGCCGGGCGTCAACCTCTCTATATAAAGGGACGACCCGGCGGCGGTTTAGGAACAAGTAAGATCTCGTCGAGAGCCAGGCATAGCAATCAAGCTCCCTGGTCATCGAAACCATAATCAATACCACCTCTACTGGACGTAGGCTTTTACCTTCACCGTAAGGGGCCGAACCAGTATAACCCCCGTGTTCCTTGTCCCGTTTAACCCCTTTAAGCTTCCTAGCTGCGATGGCTCCACGACTAAGTCCTAGCTCGAGGACATCTGTCGTGACAATTCTACGACAAGACTCATGGAAAATTGGCACCCAGGTTTATTGGTCCATTCCCAGTTATGTCCAGGGTGGGTACTGTTGCATATCAGTTGGAACTGCCCCCAGAATTGTCAGAAGTACACAATGTGTTCCATGTCTCACAGTTGAGGCGATGTATATCGCCGCCCGAGAAAAAGACTGCTATGACAGAAATAGATTTGGCTAAGGATTTAACATATGAAGAGCAACCGTTCAGAATTTTGGATGAGATGGAAAGGGTCACTCGTAGTAAAACAAGAAAGTTTTACAAGGTTCAGTGGGAGCATCACACAGAGGCAGAAGCCACTTGGGAACGAGAAGAATTTCAAAAGGCACATTATCCAGAATTGTTTTCCCGAGCAACCAAATCTCGAGGACGAGATTCATCCTAAGTGGGGGAGGTTTGTCACAGCCTGGTTTTTGCCCTCTCTTCTTCTTCTAGTTTTATTTGGTTTTAATTTGAATTTGGAGTTTTGAATCTCTTCAGTTGGACTTAAACACTTGGGCACCACCTTGACTTTCACCCAAGTGACTCATTTCTCTCTCTAGCTATCATTTCTTCTCTGATCAACCTCAAAATAATATTATGAATATTTTTCTTAAATGGAAAATATTCATTTCTCCCCTCTAAAACCCTAACCAGCCACTTATGCTCCAAAGCAACCCCAATTTTTCTTGCCCACAAAAATCTGGGAAATTCCCAAATATTCTATGAACCCTAGGACACCTTCCCGAGCAAAAATATTGCATCACTTTTGGGAATATTTTTGCTACAGAAATATTTCTATTCTGGACAGAAATGGTAGTTTCTACAGCAACTACCATTTTACTTGCTCCAATGCTGCTGAATTTTCTTGTGCATCACTACCCTCCTAGATATTGCTAACCTCCAAAGCTCAGCTCCCAACTCTTAGTATTTTGACCACAGTAAGCTCTCAAAGTTACTATCCAGAAACTTACCTTGTAGTGAAACTCCATCTTACTGCACCTGAGCTCGACTCCAAGCATTGGTTCTACCCAAAACACTAAGGACTACACGCCAGACATGAAATTAGGGCCAGCCGTGGCTCTATGCCGAAGTTCACGCGGTGACCACGCGTGCGCACGGTGCCAACCTGCTTGTCGCCGCGCTTTGAGTGCCGCCGAGCGCTCTGTTCGGCGCTTGCTCGCTTCCCCGCCTGCCGCACCTCGCCAAACCTCGCCACCATCCCCGTCTCTACTCACTTAACTCTCTCCTGGCGCTCGTCGACGCCGGAGCTTGCCGCAGCGAGCACGGGCGCGGTCCAGGCAACCCAACAGTGCGTCGCGCACTGTGTTCGTCGCCACCCCCTCGCTCATGTGCTCGTCTCCGCCCGCCCACAGTGCTCGCGTAAGCTGCGTCGCCTTCCCCCACGCTCACTAACGCCGTTTGTTGTCGGGCGCCGTGTCTAGGTGTCCTCCGGCGGAGCCCGAACCCCTCACCTCGCTCGGCTATAAATACAGCCCTCCCCTGCCCTCTCGAGCATCACCAAGCCCTCTCACACACTCCACAAACGAGTAGGAAGCCTTAGCCCGGCCAGGCAGGCCTCGGGCCGTGTCCCCGAGCTCGAGTTCGCCGGCGATCCCCTCGGGTCGGCACTGCAACTCCAGCCCCTCCCAAGCTCGGGCCACTCTACCAAAGCCTCTGTCGTGCGTCAGTGGTGCCGTCCGACCCAGTTGGGGCCACTGGTGCAGCCTCTGGTCGCCGTCATCTCCAACTCCGGCGACCTCCGCCCTCTGTCGCCGCTGGAGAGGCCCGTTCCGATGCCGTCCGACCACTCCTAGCTAATCTATGGGTACGGGCAGGTGCGCCTTCGTCTTCTCTTTCGATCCATCCCTTTAGCTCGGGCCAAGATGCCCTCCTCGCCGGCGTGAGCTCCGGCGAAGCTCCGCCATGCTCTGTTTCCCTCTCCCCCTCCCTCTCACCTGACTAGCGGGGCCCGCTAGTTAGCCACTCTGGCCGCGCCCGAAGCGGTACGAGTGGAGGCGCCCCGCGGGTTGACGCCTTCGACGTCACCCCCCAGTTCTGTTTTTTTATTATTTAATTCAAATTCAAATTATTCAGAAAGCTTCAAACAGACACAACTTTTTAACCATAAGTCCAAATGAATTGATTCTTTTTGCATTGTTTTCTTAATGAAAAGATCTAGCAGCTCACCAAAAATGAGATTTATCTCTGCTGTCTAGATTTTCTGGTGAATTTCAGAGTGGTTCTTGATATTTTCTTTTTGTATTTAAAATTGTTTTCAGAAGGTGAAGCTTGTCTTGAGGATCACCAGGAGGAGTGTGAACCTCATTTGCACCGAGGCAAGCCACAGCAACATTTTCATGGTGTCATTGCAATATTTGTGATTTTTCAACTTGAAAAAATGATTTAGTCCATGCATTTAAATCACTAATATATATATATATATTCTGTTGGATGCTTGTTTAAGTTGATATGGTTAGGTTACAGAAGTTTAAAACTAACTAAGCTAGTTTAAGACATTAGAAGTAATATTTGCTTATGAAGAAGTAATTTGTTTATGGAAAAGAATTAGTTGGCTTAATATTTTCTTGAGTAAGGAAAGAATTTTGCTAAGATATTGTCATGGTTAATTTGCTAAGTAAACATAACCAGAGAGGTGTTATGAGTTATTGATATCTATGCTTAGTACTTGATGGAGTTGACCCAGTTATTTCTAATGATATGTGGTGAATATTTATTAGTGTTGCATTTCTCATGGCATATCATGACACCGATTACTTTCACTTTAAGTTGAACCTGACATTAACTCAACTTGAACATATCGTTGATCGGGTCATGGTGCCACTGAATCGAGTTTTTCCCCAGTGCAACCACATTTGCCTTTGTGGAAAGGTCTTTATTCGGTCCGTTGTCATGCCTCTGGTCGGTGCCTCCAACGAGGGAAGGTTATGGGCGTGCGTTACCCTGGCCCGGTAAGCAGACATAACCTTGTGTGCCCGTTGTTGTTATGGTACCTTGTCCCCGTTTGGGACCGTTTATGTTTTGCCACGACGGTGGCCGTTGGTGTCTTTGGTAGGCACGGGGCCACAGGACTTAGCCCAGTGGGGAGTGAGTCAAAGTGGCCGGGAGAGTGTCACGGGATGGGTTCTGTCGGAATGCCGTTGGTCCACCCGAATGGGAGTGCGAGGCCATGGGTTCCGTGGTGTGGGTACAGTGTGCTACCTCTGTAGAGTGTATTAAATCTATCGATAGCCGAGTCCACGGTTACGGACACGCTCGAAAGTAGGTCACACCATGGGTCAATGTTTAAATAAATTTTGCACACTAAGATAATAACTTTGCACTGTTGGAAAGGATGGTTGAGAAAGCATCTTGATGCTGGAGGCCAAGTTTTTGGTCAAATTGTGATCCGAGTAAGATCACCGTTTGGTTATGAGGTAACCCGATTAAAGACCAAGATGTTGGTCCGTTTGTGATCCAAGAGAGATCACCGTTTGGTAAGCAAGTCTGAGAGACTTAAGGCACGAGATTATGATCACTCCATCCCTAGTATGATTTTGCATTAATTATTTAATTGGTTAATTGTCATGATATTGTTTGTCATTATGTTTATGCTTGTTGTGAGCTTGCAAGTACATTCAATGTACTGACCTGGCGTGTCATGCCAGCTTTCAGGAAAGTCTCGTTGGAAAGGAGTGTTGTCCGAGTCTAGATCGTGTCCACATCGGTGTCCCTGTGCTATGGAGTTCCGCTTCGCCGTTGTTCCGCTGCCGCGTAGTTGTCACGATCGAGGCCCCCTTTATGTTCACTAAATAATGTACATATTATTCAGCCGCACCGTGTGTGCCGCTTGGCCTCACAACTCGTTGTAATATGAACCATGTTCCGCTAGTATCAATAAAGCGGTTGCTTTCTGTACCAAGATGTTGTGTGTTGCCAGAAGACATGGTCTCTGGGCTGGCAATACAAGGTAAACTGGTTGCTCTGAGCCGGGGTGCCACATGGACTGTACGTGGAGAGGCTGACAGATGGGTCCACGGCTGCACACAAGGAAATGCCTCCTTAATACGCGCAAAATAATGATTCCTCCACCTGACATCTGGGACCAACCGAAAGGGCCTCTGTATTTCGCGAAAAAACGTTCCCGCCGCTGACAGCTCGGACCCACCAGATATATCTTAGCACGTAAGGAAGTGCTTCCTTATCACACACAAAAAATTAATACTCCCCCTGCTAGCTGGGACCCACCATATGGGAGGCTGACTTGTGGGCCTACTAAGATGACGGGGCGGAGGGCTTTGTCAACTTAGTCAATATGAACGATTCTAGCTCCAGTGACCGTACGATGTCCATCCAACGGCCGTACTGCTTCTTCAACCTCTGGTCTTCTTGCTCCAGCCGGCCAAACAAGAGTCAGCCGTGCCGCCTACTCCTGCCTCTCGTGTCTGCCTGTGCTGCCACCGCTGGCCATGCCATCCCTCTATACTCACCCACAACTCCTGTTATTCTCCGGCGACGGCAGCCTCACACCGTAGCCGAAGCAGTCAACCCACGTACTCCCCTCCGCGTGGGCATCCACTGCTGCGTCTTCCCCGGCTCCGCGTCGTCCCCTTCCTAGGCCTCGCCGTTGTCCACCGCCCTGGTGCTCTCGGCGTGGCATGGTCAATGTGGTCAAAGAACGACTTCCATCGGCAGAGTACTGTATGTGGAGAGGCTGACAGCTGGGTCCACGGCCGCAGCAAGGAAATGCCTCCTTATTACGCGGAAAATAATGATTCCTCCACCTGACAGCAGGGACCCACTGGACGGGCCACCTTATTTCATGAAAAAAATATTTCACCTCTGACTGTTGGGACCCACAAGCTACATCTTCGCACGCAAGGAAGTGCCTGACAGTCGGGACCCACCTGGTCGAAGCGTACGTAGCGTTGTCATTCTGGTGGCGAACGTGTACATACATACTGGTCGATCGGCCTGTCTGCAGGCTGCAGCGATGAACCGTGGCCGAGTAAGGAAGGGCACATGTCGTAGTAGAGGCGCGCACGTAGCATGTACACGTACGTACAGCGGCCAGGGTGCAAGAAAGAAAATACGGCCACGTACGTACATACAGGCGAGGTCTCGAACGCCTACTCGCGCATATGTACGGCCAGGGCTCGTGTACATGGCTGGGTCGGAACAGAGAAACTGTGTCGTCGTCGTGTTCATGGGGAGGCAACGGAATGCGTCGTGTTCATCGGGAGGCAACGAAACGCGTGCTGTTCATCGGGAGCCAACCGGCTTGGACGGAACAGCCGATGGAAATGATGCCTGGCGTACCGCAGAATGGAGGAAACGGCCTTGTGTTCGACCGGCCAAGGTCGAAACGGGATCCTGTTCATTGGGAGGGGTCTGGCGTACCGCAAAACGGAAGAAACGGACCTCCTACAATCGAAACGGGGTCCTGTTGATCGGGAGGGGTGTGGAGTACCGCAAAATGGAGGAAACAGACTTGTGTTGGTGTGCTACGGTCGAAACGGGGGTCCTGTTCATCGGGAGGGGTGTGGCGTACCGCAAAACGGGACTCCACGGGATACTGTTCATCTCCACCGCCGACTGCCTCCACGGGCTACTGTTCATCCACCGTCGACCTCCTCCAGCCTCCACCTGCGACTGTTCATCCACGGGCTCATGTTCATCCAGCCTCCACCACGCGCTCCTCCACCGGCTACTGTTCAATGAGCCCTCTCCACGGGGTCCTGTTCAACCACCCCTCCACAGGCTACTGTTCATC
The DNA here is from genome assembly GCF_002575655.3 of Aegilops tauschii subsp. strangulata. NCBI lineage: Eukaryota > Viridiplantae > Streptophyta > Magnoliopsida > Poales > Poaceae > Aegilops > Aegilops tauschii. The sequence goes on along the minus strand of NC_053039.3, from coordinate 113,512,971 downwards.
CAGCCCTCCACTGGCTACCGTTCAACCAGCCCTCCACCGGCTACTGTTCAACCAGCCCTCCACGGGGTCCTGTTCATCCAGCCCTCCACGGGGTCCTGTTCATCCACCCCAACCGGCTCGATCGATCAGGGTCCTGTTCATCCAGCGGCAACGGCCTCTACTACCACGGGTTCCTATTCATCCAACCCCCCCACCGGGAACTGTTCATCCAAACCGCCCCCCCCAACAACACTCACTGTTCATCCAGAGGCAGCATCGATCGGCTTCAGTTAGCAGCAGTAGCAAAGGAATCACTCGGGTTCAGTTAACAGCAAGGGATCGGTCGATCGCTCGGGTTCAGTAACGCGTAGCCTGCAGTGCAATCGCTCGGGTTCAGTTAGAGCCCAACGCCACGTTCGGGTTCAGTTAGAGTGCAACACCTCGCACACACGTGCGTACGTACGAGAGAAACGCGCATCACTCGGCCCCGACCACCCACCGTAACCGGGAACTCCCCGATATTTTCCTCGCCCTCGCTTCTACCACGGTTTTTTTCGTCATGGACGGCCCAAAGAATGTCATGCAGCCGCGTCTCCGGCCCACCCAGGACGAAAAGCCCATTTTTGTCATGATTTTTTGTCATAGAAGTAGGAGGCCACCACATCTATGATGATACCGGGTTTTGTAACAATTATCGTCATAGAAGTCTCATAAGTATGATAGAAAAAAATTTGTTCCTCCCAAAATGTCACGGATGTGTCTTTTTTTTGTAGTGAGGCTCTCCGTGCAAGTACTTCACGGATAATGTCTAGCCACAGCCCACCTTCCCCCGTGGCAATCCTTCACAAAACCATTTGGAGAGAAGGGCAATATTCATGCGCTTGAACGAGATGACCCCAATCCACCTTGGTCCTTGTGCATGCAAATCTCGAACCACTTGACCATGTGGTATTTCTACTTATCACCCTTTCCAGCCCAGAAGAACCGGGACTGATATTTGGCAATATCATGGTGAAGGAATTCATGCAAACTATAGAATCACATTAATTGCATCGGCATGCTGGTCACGGACGAGTTAATGAGGACCACCCTCGCTGCTCTGGAATGCCACCGTCCTTGTCACGGTTCAACTCTATGCTGGACCTTCGTGGTCGTCGGGCTGAGGTCCCTTTCCATGATATGGGAATCGCTAATCAGCATGCCTAGGTAGGTCGTAGGGAAGGAACCTAGGTGAAAACTAAGCCGGTTCACAATTCGATGCTTCTTCAAGTCAGATTAGCCCATCACCATGACCTCGCTCTTGATCAATATGGATGTCCATGGTTTCCTACTGATCATTGAACGAAAGGGATTTTCATTCATATCTATGTTTTATTGAACCTATAGGGTTACAAACGTAAGGGAATCATGATTTGTTGAGTGTTAGTGGAGGAGAGTTATGAGAAGATGTTCTTGGAATAGTTCTGGGAATATAAGAAATAGTTTTGAGAGAGTTCTGAAAGACTTTCAGATGTTTCCAAAAATGTTCTCGGAGGTTCTGGGAAGATCCTAGGAACTTTTGGTGATGTCCAAAAGGTTACAGGACCTTTCAGATAAATCCAAAGGGTCCCTAATGCGAGGACACCTTGGCTGGGCCGAGGGGTAAGGCCCACGAAGCCTTAGGTCGTTGCAAAAGGGGTTTTTGCGAAGGACAGAGGTCAGGCGCTAGGGTCCCTAGCATTTCCCCCTTTGGCCAAACGCTGAGGTCTGTGGCATTTCTGGAAACACCAGGAACCTTGGCATTTCATGTTGGAATCTGAGGAGTACTCTTGCTTGTAGTCCAAACCGACTTTGGTGAGGCCTGATACGTCCATTTTGCATCATGCTTTTATATCGATATTTATTGCATTATGGGCTGTTATTACACATTATGTCACAATACTTATGCCTATTCTCTCTTATTTTACAAGGTTTACATAAGGAGGGAGAATGCCGGCAGCTGGAATTCTGGGCTGGAAAAGGAGCAAATATTAGAGACCTATTCTGCACAACTCCAAAAGTCCTGAAACTCCACGGAGTTTATTTTTGGAAATAATAAAAAATACTGAGCGAAGAAAATACCAGAGGGGGCCCACACCCTGGCCACGAGGGTGGGGGGCGCGCCCTACCCCCCTGGGCGCCCCCTGCCTCGTGGGCCCCCTGGTGGCCCTCTGGTGCCCATCTTCTGCTATATGAAGTCTTTCGTCCGAGAAAAAATCATAAGCAAGCTTTTGGGACGAGACTCCGCCGCCACGTGGCTGAACCTTGGCGGAACCAATCTAGGGCTCCGGCAGAGCTGTTCTGCCGGGGACACTTCCCTCCGGGAGGGGGAAATCATCGCCATCGTCATCACCAACGCTCCTCTCATCGGGAAGGGGCCAATCTCCATCAACATCTTCACCAGCACCATCTCCTCTCAAACCCCAGTTCATCTCTTGTATCCAATTCTTGTCTCTAAGTCTGGGATTGGTACCTATAGGTTGCTAGTAGTGTTGATTACTCCTTGTAGTTGATGCTAGTTGGTTTATTTGGTGGAAGATCATATGTTCAGATCCTATATGCATATTAATACTCCTCTGATTATGAACATGAATATGCTTTGTGAGTAGTTACGTTTGTTCCTGAGGACATGGGAGAAGTCTTGTTATTAGTAGTCATGTGAATTTGGTATTCATTCGATATTTTGATGAGATGTATGTTGTCTCTCCTCTAGTGGTGTTATGTGAACGTCGAATACATGACACTTCACCATTATTTGGGCCTAGAGGAAGGCATTGGGAAGTAATAAGTAGATGATGGGTTGCTAGAGTGACAGAAGCTTAAACCCTAGTTTATGCGTTGCTTCGTAAGGGGCTGATTTGGATCCATATGTTTCATGCTATGGTTAGGTTTACCTTAATACTTCTTTTGTAGTTGCGGATGCTTGCAATAGGGGTTAATCATAAGTGGGATGCTTGTCCAAGTAAGGACAGCACCCAAGCACCGGTCCACCCACATATCAAATTATCAAAGTACCGAACGCGAATCATATGAACGTGATGAAAACTAGCTTGACGATAATTCCCATGTGTCCTCGGGAGCGCTTTCCTTTATATAAGAAATTGTCCAGGCTTGTCCTTTGCTACAAAAAGGATTGGGCCACCTTGCTGCACTTTATTTACTTTTGTTACTTGTTGCTCGTTACAAATTATCCTATCACAAAACTATCTGTTACCTATAATTTCAGTGCTTGCAGAGAATACCTTGCTGAAAACCGCTTATTATTTCCTTCTGCTCCTCGTTGGGTTCGACACTCTTACTTATCGAAAGGACTATGATAGATCCCCTATACTTGTGGGTCATCAAGGCCCCCTCCCAAAGTTGTGACCCCAGGGCTCAGCATATAAATAGGGGCAGGGGCAGCCCTTAGAACACAAGTTTTGGAGCCTCCTCTTGTTCTCTAGTTCTAGTTCTAATTTGGAGTTGATATTCTCCCTCTAATTCTTCGGTGACGATTAGCTTTGGATGGCAAAGTGCTGCTGGATCATGAAGCATGTATGCTTGCAATCTGTAGAGAGTCGTGCTTTCGGTCTTCAGTTCGAGGGACTTCATCGATTATCTACACCAACTCTTCTTCTGCTACAACTCAAAATTGGTAATGATCCGATCTAAACCTCGTATGCATCTTCATAGTGTTCCTCGACTGTGATCGTAGAATAAATTCTTTTTCTACCACGTTTCTCAACACGCGCCGCCCTACCTGGCGACCAACTGACAGTGCAAAATACCGTTAGATCCCTTGGTAGGGGTCCAAGTGCAGCTGAAAGTCTTGGATCGGAGGTCGCACAAAGCTTTTACCCAGGTTCGGGACTCCATAGAGTAATACCCTACATCCTGCTTGCTTTGATTATTCATGGTGTAGGAATACCTCGTGCGATTGGTTAAAATGATGTTTGATGTTGCTACCGAGAGTTGCTATCTGAGATTAGATAGGATGAGGGCTCCCTGACCTCCCCTTATATAGGCGGCGGAGGTCTAAGGTTTACATAGAGGGCAAATGTGATCTCTCCTTCCGCCGCCTTTGCCTTGGTGGATAAGAAGGTCTGCGACACCCTCCTGAGGGTTTCGCCTTTGCCTTGGCCTTATTGCCTCTAGTTAAGCATCGGGCAGGGCTCCCTTCGATAAGCCACCCGGTACGTGATACCGTAACTTGGACCCACTGAGTACTCTCTATTGGTCTCTCCGGCGTCGTCATTCTGTGCTCCCATGTACTAGCCCCCCAAGAAGAAGAAGTTGTACTAGGCATTAGGGCATCTCCAAAGCGAACCCTCAAACATCCATTACATGTCCAGAACATAGTGCCCGGACCACTTTTTCATCCAATGGGGACTTGTATATGTCTGCTTAGCAGTCCTACAGATTATGATATTCGAGAGACAAACGTGGCGGGATTTGCCGGAGTCTGGAAATGCACTTGACCAATCATATGGTCCCCTTCTTCTCTCTCTTCTCCCAACAGTACATGCATGGTACCCCTCCCCTCTCAACAAGACACTAAAATCACAAATATCCCACCACATGCATGGTCCTCACCTACTTTTTCTCCTCCTAACTCGATACTACGTGATTAGCATTGGACGGCTCGCTCCCGCATCATGTCCACGGACCACGTTTGAACATAAAAACGGACATATACCACAGATAATTGCGGGCCAACTTTGGATATGCCCTTAGTTTTGGAGTACTAGGCCTGCACGATCTGGCTACAGTCTTCTAATCTCCCTCATTTCCAATTTGGATGCATGTCTCAATATTTTGTGCCGCCATTTGTTAGTCTCATGTTCTATTGTTTCTCATCACAGGCTCAGATTTAGAGTCGGATTAAATTGTTGCATGCAAATAATAATAAAAAACTCATCGGTACATGTAAAGTTCTTGGTCATTTAATAATCATGTATGCATATGTTGCAATTAATACATCGGTAATACATGAGTTTTTGAGAGAAACGAGGGCACAAACTAAATACTTTTGCAAACTAATAGAAAATGTATTCTACCACTCATCATCTGCTTTGGTTGGGAATATTTTTGAATTAAACCCTTTAAGAGCAAGTACAATAAGCTTACGTAAGCGGGCTATAAGAGTTAAAATATTATATTTCTGCTGACATGGAGGTGACAGAAGAGGAGAGAAGAGGAGCCGGCTACATAATAAGAGCCAGCTGCAACACCTACTCCTAAGCACTATGTGAGAGTGGGACATGGGCCATGCATTAATAAAGTAGCGCATCTTTACATCCAACTATTATACGTGATGTCTATAACTTTGGCTATAGATGACATGGCAACATCGTATAGCCATCAACTAACTATACTATTAACCATGCTCTAAACCGAAAGGGAGGTAGTACACTGTTACTACTCCTAGACATGACAGCTAGGCTGTGCGATTCGGTCGAAGCTCGGTCAACTTTTCTCGCATCATCCCTTCCTATGGATGAGAGAGGAGGGAAGCCGGTTATTACATGGGCTTGAACACCCTTTATGAGAGAGAAAAAAAGTGGCACATCTTTCGCTATATATGTGACGTGGCAATTTTATACAATAGCGGTTGTTGCCTATATTAGTACTACTAGTACTCCAATTAACCTTGTGTTTGGCTCTTACTGAAGTCCTACAATGATGGTACTATATGCTTCCGACACTCTGACACGGAATGAACTGTTGAACGTGAAGGAAATATGCCCTAGAGGCAATAATAAAGTTATTATTTATTTCCTTATATCATGATAAATGTTTATTATTCATGCTAGAATTGTATTAACCGGAAACATAATACATGTGTGAATACATAGACAAACAGAGTGTCACTAGTATGCCTCTACTTGACTAGCTCGTTGATCAAAGATGGTTATGTTTCCTAGCCATAGACATGAGTTGTCATTTGATTAACGGGATCACATCATTAGGAGAATGATGTGATTGACTTGACCCATTCCGTTAGCTTAGCACTCGATCGTTTAGTATGTTGCTATTGCTTTCTTCATGACTTATACATGTTCCTATGACTATGAGATTATGCAACTCCCGTTTACCGGAGGAGCACTTTGTGTGATACCAAACGTCACAACGTAACTGGGTGATTATAAAGGTGCTCTACAGCTGTCTCCAAAGGTACTTGTTGGGTTGGCGTATTTCGAGATTAGGATTTGTCACTTTGATTGTCGGAGAGGTATCTCTGGGCCCACTCAGTAATACACATCACTATAAGCCTTGCAAGCATTGTGACTAATGAGTTAGTTGCGGGATGATGTATTACGGAACGAGTAAAGAGACTTGCCGGTAACGAGATTGAACTAGGTATCGAGATACCGACGATCGAATCTCGGGCAAGTAACATACCGATGACAAAGGGAACAACGTATGTTGTTATGCGGTCTGACCGATAAAGATCTTCGTAGAATATGTGGGAACCAATATGAGCATCCAGGTTCCGCTATTGGTTATTCACCGGAGAGGTGTCTCGGTCATGTCTACATAGTTCTCGAACCCGTAGGGTCGGCACGCTTAACGTTACGATGACAGTTATATTATGAGTTTATATGTTTTGATGTAGCGAAGGTTGTTCGGAGTCCCGGATGTGATCACGGACATGACGAGGAGTCTCGAAATGGTCGAGATATAAAGATTGATATATTGGAAGCCTATGTTTGGACATGGGAAGTGTTCCGGGTGAAATCGGGATTTTTCCGGAGTACCGGGAGGTTACCGGAACCCCCCCCCCCCCGGTAACTTAATGGGCCTTAGTGGGCCTAGGTGGAAGAGAGGAGAGGAGGCCAGGGCAGGGCCGCGCGCCCCTCCCCCCAGTCCGAATAGGACAAGGAGAGGGGGGCGGCGCCCCCCTTTCCTTCCTCCCCTCCACCTTTTCCCCCTTCCTCTCCTAGTCCAACATGGAAAAGGGGGGGAGTTCTACTCCCGGTAGGAGTAGGACTCCTCCTGGCGCGCCTCTCCTCCTTGGCCGGCGGCCTCCCCCTTGCTCCTTTATATACGGGGGCAGGGGGGCACCTCTAGATACAATTGATCATTGATCTCTTAGCCGTGTGCGGTGCCCCCCTCCACCATATTACACCTCGATAATATCGTAGCGGTGCTTAGGCGAAGCCCTGCGTCGGTAGAACATCAACATTGTCACCACGCCGTCGTGCTGACGAAACTCTCCCTCAACACTCGGCTGGATCGGAGTTCGAGGGACGTCATCGAGCTGAACGTGTGCTGAACTCGGAGGTGTCGTGCGTTCGGTACTTGATCGGTCGGATCGTGAAGACGTACGACTACATCAACCGCGTTGTGTTAAACGCTTCCGCTATCGGTCTACGAGGGTACGTAGACAACACTCTCCCCTCTCGGTTCTATGCATCACCATGATCTTGCGTGTGCGTAGAATTTTTTTGAAATTACTACGTTCCCCAACAGAACGTCTACCATGTGGGCGAGGAAGAGGGCGTAGTAAGCTGCTTCTCCTCATACCACGAGTTGACGCGACACATCAAGTACTACTCCATACAACCAAGCAGTACTAGTTCTTTGGAAAGGGTAGTAGTACAGTACTAGTTACTCCCTCCATCAATTTTTACGAGGCATATCTATCTTTGGATCGTTTCTGCTTCACGCCGGTGACGGAAGGAGTAGGTGATGGGGAACACGGTTGCGGGAGCGGCGGGGGGATGGGGCGGCGTCGCATGAAAAACGCCGGCCAGGGGACGAGGCGGCGCCACATGAAAAACGTCGGTCGGTGGCTGTAGTAACTCTATGCTGGCGATTGGAGGGGCGGTGAGAAGAGCCGACATGGGGCCGGAGCGATTGGCGGCGGCGGCAACACGAAGGGGCAGCGCGAAAGGGAGAAAGTTTCTATCCCGCCAAATCGTGAGTAGGATAGAGCTAGTGACAAAGGGGGGGACTGCAGATTTGACGACTCCGGAGGAAAATATGAAGGTCATCGCAATAAAATTTATGGGTCAAGCCGATATAAGGGACGTGGTCGGGATGATTTTTTGTCCCGGTCCTGTACATCGGCAGTTTTTGCGCCACAGATATAGCGCATCTATGTTATAGTTACTCTTAGAGCAACTCCAACGCAGATACCCATTTTGTCTGCCACCGTCCGTTTGGGTCGCCTCGGACCAAAGTGCTGGCCCAACGCGTCGACCCATTCGCATAACGCATCTGCGTGGACCCATTTGCGGTCCAAATTTGAGGCTGAAATGCGTCGGTGCGAATGCACCGCACTTCCTCTCGGTGTCCGCCGCGTCCCCACCTGGCGGTCACCCAACTACCGAGGTCGTCTTTATTAATGACGACCGCCCACCGCAGGCCCATGCGTTAGCGACGGCGGACGACCTTTTTTAATCCGAGCGTGCGGTGGGGGGCCGTCCTCATCCGCTTCCAGATGCCCCCGTCCCCATCTCGCCACCCCACTGTGCTCCCCCATCGGCGACAAACCCTAGCCACCGCCATGGGCTTCTTCTCCGGCAAGGGCAAGGGCCCCGCCGTCCCTTTGCCCCGCCTCCCCCGCCTCCGTCGGCGCCTTCCCACGGGCCTCGGTAGCGCGTGACCGTCCCAGTGCACCAAGCGAAGTGGCACTGGGAGCACCACGTCACCCTCCCCTACCCCGACGTAACGCTGCCAAACGACTGGCGCTTGGATCCGGAGATGATCCCAGTGTCGGAGGCGACGCGGTCGGCGCAGGCGCATGCGGAGGAGGTGCACCGCCGACGGCAGATGCTGATGCCGGAGCAGCGGTAAGACCCCGCCTACGCATTCGACTCTCCCGCTTGGGAACAGTGGTTTGCGTTCGAGCACGAGGAGGCCAGGAGGCGCGGCGTCCGCGACATGCGGCATGGCTCCCCGTCGCCGCCCCTCATCATGCGGGACGAGGACCAGGAGGCGGAGGCCGCCTACCAGGCGCGCTGGCGGCAGCCCTTCGTGAAAGCAAGGAGGATGAGCGGCGGAAGGAGGAGGAGGAGGCGGCGGCGTACCAGGCGCGCATGGCGGAGGCCACAGCGCTCTCCGCGGGCGGCGACTACGTCGTGCCGCCGTTGAGGCCGCCGTCCCTCGTTAAGGCCGAGCCAGCGCCAACCCCCATCGAGCGCTACTCATGGACCGGGGAGGTGCGCGAGTGGATCAGCGCGCCACTTGTCTGGTTGGGGGCGACGCCGGCGCAGGAGTGGGCCTACCTCGAGCAATGGCGGCAGCGAAGGCTGGCCAAGGAGCACCGCGAGGGCGAGTACCTCGAGCAGCTGGAGCACGATGCAGAGGAGGAGCGCCGCGAGGGCGAGTACCTCGAGCAGCTGGAGCACGACGCAGAGAAGGAGCGCCGCGAGGGCGAGTACCTCGAGTAGTTGGAGCGCGACGCGAAGAAGGAGCGCCTTGCCCGCGGTGGGCCAGCCCATCCAGCGGCGGTACAACCCGCGGCGGATGACGTCGTTAGAGCCTGGTCGACGGCGTTCCCTTGGGCTGGCCCGGCGCCGCCGCCGACGACGAGGACGCCTAGGGCATCGCGCCTCCTCGTAGTTTTAAATTTTATTTAATGTAAAAGTGGACTCATGGACTCTCACCGGTCTTTGTGACCGGCATTAATGTTTAATTTATGTTTTTATTTTTTTTTAAATGTTTGCGGTAATCCTAAAAAATGGGTCGGGTCAGCGTTGGGCGCAAGCGTCAACCCAAACACGAAAACGGACATGGGTGTCCGTCGGGCCGATTCAAACAGATAAAAAGCGAAAATAATTGCGGTCTGTTTGGGTCGCATTGGAGTTGCTCTTATAGTATGTTCCTCGCAATGGAGCTCACGAATTGCTAAGTTTTGTTGATTCACTTAGCGCTTGTCTGAAACTAGTTCGTCAGACGACTCGGGTCTGACACTCCCCTACTTATTCCCCCAAATGGACAATAGTAGGCAGCCAGCTCCCAAATCTCGCGTGAGATAATTCTCGAGTCCATCTGGAAATACCCCCAGATCTGTCGGCGAGGTGAGGAGATGTCATATCTACCGATGGCCGTCGAGAAATATCCGGCGTCGGTGGAGGCTGTGGCCGGCGAGGAATGTTCACGCGCCGCCAAAGGGCTCGACTGCTGCGAGGGAGATAAGAAGGCGGCGGCGGTGGCCAGCAGCGAAGTATTGGAGACTTCAGGGAAAAAGATGTGGCGGCTGCCGCTGGACGAGATCGAGTGGATCCTCGCCCAGTCGAACGAACCTGTCTGTGCCGAGTTTCGGGCCCTCAAGCGCGCCAACCCGTCGCTGCTGCCATCGCATGAGGAGGAGAAGGACGAGTCAATGGTGCTGCTGTACGCATGTGCCCGCGACTGCTATGAGGATGAAGAGAAGTTCGCGCGATTCCAGGCCTGGGTCCGCAGCGAGTACAACTCCAAAGGATTCGTGGAGGTCGACTACGACTACTTCGGTGAGAGGGCCGAGGCGACGAGGCTGAGCGAGGAAGCACGGGAGGAGGTGTTCAAAGACACGGATCTTTCTTCAGACAGCGAGGATGACGACGAGTTGAAGCTTCTCAAGACGACAGTTAGGAGCTGGGTCTGAAACCCATAGTTATACCCAAGCCTCTATTTCAGGCAAGGTTTTCGCCGTTAGATTAAACCACTTGTACGAAAGTGACCTATGGTGAATCCTGCATGTGCCGCGTGGTATTATTTTGGTACACGAGTGTGTAGAAATGCGTTGTGGATTCGGTGTTTCATTTCAAATTTTTTGAACTGGTGTTGCGGTTCGTTTGGTTGCTTTAGTATTTTCGTACCTGGTCAAACGTGGGTCCTTCGGTTGAACACCGCTGAATTCTTGGCTGCATGCACGCGGTTCGCGGGGTGATTTGTTGACCATATGCATGTACTGATGGATTGTTGGGGCAGTGTATGATACGTGGGGTAGCATGCATGGTTCAATCTGTCCCTTCCGTACGTGTCGCCGGTTGCTTATGTGGACGTTTCCTGATGATGTGCTGCTTGTGTGTGCATGTTGGTTTGGTTGTGTATGTGTATTTCACCGTGCGGCACGTTGTCAATTTGTTCAGATTGATACTCCTCTAGTGAGTCCTGGTAAAGCTCCCAGACGTGTGCAGTTTCCACAATTCTCGGGCGGTGCCGCTGTTGCCGTATTTTCTGGACGTCGTTGTTTAGTTCGTGTCGTTCGTACTCTGGTCACTCTATAAATAGGTGTTCGACCGTGTTGCTTCTCCCAGCCTTGCACGTCGTGGTCTCCATTCACATAGATGGATCGTGGTAGGCCTTGCCGAAGTGGCCTCCGCCGTCCGGGTCGTCCTCCTGAAATTCACGGCGCAGTTATTGGACGTACCGATCTGCGTCTCCGTCGTCCGGGTCGTCCTTGCGGGATCCGTGGGATAGTTATTGGGCGTAATGATCGGCAAGGCCGTGGTGCGTCCATGTCGGGACCTCCTGTGGATTGTCGTCTGTCCGATGATGATTTACTACGTGAGGGCTGTCCTGCTGTTCATCGTGTCGTTGGCTCTGCATCTACTGGTTAGTCACGTCAAGTAATTAAGGTATTTGCCTGGATGTTTTGTGTAGGGGATCGAGGTCAAAGTTCATCTGCTGCTGATTCGCGTCGGCGGCCCTTGCGCAAGACATTTGGCCTGCCCACCGCTGCGTCTCACCTGCGGATAACGCGGCCCTCACAGCCCCGTTCTCGGAGGAGGAGGTTTGGGCGGCTATTAAAGGCATGAACCCCTCCTCGGCCCCAGGCCTGGATGGCCTCTCAGTGAAGTTCTTCCAGACCTTCTGGGAGGTGATCAAACCCGAGGTGATGGCCCTATTCGACGAGTTCATGGCTGGGACCATTGACCTCGGCCGGCTGAATTATGGGGTAATCACTCTCATCCCTAAGATGACGGGTGCCTCGGACATCCGGCAATTTCGACCGATTACAGTGATTAACGTCATCTCCCGCATCCTAGCCAAGGGGTACGCCATTAGGGTTGCTCCTATAGCTGACCGGATCACTCACCCTGACCAGTCGGCCTTCATTCAGGGCCGCTATATCCTTGATGGAGTCCTAGTGTTCCACGAAGCTCTCCATGAGGTGCACTCCAAGCACCTCAAGGCAGTCTTCCTGAAACTGGACTTCCACAATGCGTATGACACGGTCAGCTGGACCTTCCTTCGGGAATGTTTGCTTCGGAAAGGCTTCGACGATCGGTGGGTGACCAGAGTAATGCAGATGGTATCTTCAGGCCGCACAGCGGTGAACATTAATGGGGAGATCGGCCCGTTCTTCCCCACGTTCTGTGGGGTCCGCTAGGGCGACCCCTTCTCCCCATTCCTGTTCAACATAGTTGTTGATGCGCTGGCGGCCATTCTCGATAAGGCCAAGGCGGCGGGACACATTAAGGGGATTGCCCCACACCTTGTTGGAGGCAACGGGGTCTCCCTCCTCCAATATGCAGACGACACCATTATCATGGTGGAGGGTTCTGAGAGTGATATCTCGAACCTCAAGTTCCTCTTATTGTGCTTCCGGTAGATGTCCGGCCTGAGGATCAACTTCGACAAGAGTGAGGTTATGGTCTTGGGCTACGCCCAAGACGAGCGACAGAGCATAGCGGACCGGCTTAACTGCCAGCTTGGGTGCTTCCCCACGACCTATCTGGGGATACCCATTAGTGACTCCAGGCTTACGGTGGCCGAGCTGCGCCCCACGGTGGGGAAGCTCCAACACCGGATCGAGCCCTGGCAGGGTCGGTGGCTCTTGAAAGCGGCCCGTTCGGTGCTCATTAACTCGTCCCTCTCCAGCCTCCTATTATTCATCATGAGCTTCTACAGCCTTCCGAAGACTCTTCATCACGAGATTGCCACCGTTCAGGGGTGCTTTTTCTGGACCGGCGAGGGAGATAAGCAGAAATACCACATGGTCAGGTGGTCTGAGATCTGCAAACCTCGCAACCAGGGCGGCCTCGGGATCATGTCCTCCAAACGCATGAATATTGCCCTTCTGACTCGGTGGCTCTGGAGGATTAGCAACCAAGATGGTGGCCTGTGGCTGCACATTATTCAGCAGAAATACCTTCGAGGCCAGCCTCTCGCCTTCTGTGAGCGATCTGGGGGCTCCCAGTTCTGGCAATCCATCATTCAGCTCCTCCCTGTCCTCCGGATCGGGACCTCGATCGAGATTGGCTCCGGCACCGCCACGCTGTTCTGGTTCGATCGCTGGACTGGTGACACACCCCTGGCAGCCCATTTTCTGGACCTGTTCTCCATCGCGGTTGCCCCTCAGATCTCCGTGGCGACCGCCCTTATTGACTTAGGGCGCCTTGCGTTCCGGAGGCCTTTTGGTCCTGCTGAGAATGTGGACTGGCAGGAGTTGCTTGACTGTATTGCTCTCCATGAGCCGGATCTCACGTCTGACGATGACCGCGCCAGGTGGCGCCTCGAGCCGTCCGGTCAATTCTCCACCAAATCTCTCTATCTGGCCATCGCCCCCTCGCTCGGCCATGAGGCTCTTTCCTCCATTTGGGAGATTCGCCTCCCCCTGAAAATTAGGTCCTTCCTGTGGCAGTGGATTCGCGGCCGCCTCCCTTCTGGCGTTGAGGTTCTGAAGCGCAATGGCCCTGGTGATGGGCGTTGCCCGCTCTATGGGCCTGAAGAAGATTCGAACCATATCTTCTTCACCTGCGTGTCTGCGCAGTTTCTTTGGAGTTGTTTCCGCGAGATTGTGGGTGGAAGCTGGGTTCATACCAACTTTTCCCGCTCTCTTTGCCGAACTCCAGGCAACCCCCCCCCCCCCCCCCCCCGCGCGCGTTACACCACATTAGGTGGCTGACCATTGGGGTCCTTGCCTGGACGCTGTGGACTGTTAGGAATAAACTTGTGATTCAGCGTATCCCTCTTCGTCGCGCTACTGACGCTTTGTTCAAATGGTCTGGTTACTTGCAGCTTTGGCGGCCGCTTAGCCGCCCCAGGGAGAGAGACGCCATCACCTCCATCAGCACTCAGCTTCACGCGATGGCTCTTCGGATGGCTCCACCGCTCCCACCTCCACCACCTGAGCCAGATTAGCTCTTCTTCTGCATCATCGCCGCCGCCGTTTGTTGTCTGTGCGTCCCTTGTTGATTTGTTGGGCTTGTTGTGCTGTGCCCACAGCTATACCTGTGTTGTGTGTTGTGTTTCGTGCGTTTGTGTTGGACCTTCGTGCGGTGGCGTTGGGTGTGTGTGTTTCGAATGGTACCTTGTGGACTTTGTGCTCGGTGGTTGCTTTATTTATAAAGCGGGACGAAAGCCTTTTTCGGTAAAGCGTCCTGTTGATGGCATTGTTGGTGAGTATGCGTGGATTCTTGCCTTGCTTGGTTCGGATTGGGTTGTCTCAGTCTTTCATTTATTTATTTTAAGTAATTAGTTATTTGTTTCTTCCCTTATTGTAGCTGATTCTTTATGTGGTCTTGGTTCTTCACGTGGTGTGGACTCTCTGCTGTTTCCTTGCCCAGCTCTTCGGCTGAGTTCTCTGGTACTGCTTATCTATAAGTTTTATTTTCTGTGAAAAATTGTTACGGATAAAATATGTTAAATTGTTTGCCATCTTTGTCTAAGGGGGCAATATATGTTCATGGTGCATGCCGGGGGCTGCCGGCGGGGCTACGTGCATGTCCCATGCATTATTGCGTCTTGCCTATGTGACTACGTGCATGCCCCATGCAGTTTCTTTTTCTTTGTTTTTTTCCATACAATGTTTGATTCTTCAGAAAATGCCAATAGTGCCCGAGCTGCAGTGAGCTTGATATTTTTAAAAAGAGCAAAGCTATATTTAAAGTTTCAAAAAAAAATTGAAAGACCATCCGCGAAAACTTATACATTTTCCGCATGCACGTGTGAAGAATCATTTGAAATTTTTGTGATTCTTAGACTGTACAAAAAAAATCAAAAATCGGCCCAACAACAAGACGGCTCATTTTAGAAATAGGTTTCTGCCTTTTTCTGTACGCCGCGTGTGACTATTTACAAAAAAATCAAAAATTCCAGAAAAATCATGCCGTGTAAATTCATTTTTTTTCTTTCAAAACGAGCCTGCACTCATGGTTCCCTCCTTTTTTAGGAGAGTCTTCGGCTCCATTTGATGGTCCAGTTGTTGGTCAACCTGCTGCTCTTTGTATTGGCACCTCAGGTTTGCTGCTTGGTATCTTTTTAGATTATATAATTTTTCTATTTGATATGTTCACTCCTTTTTGAATTTTAGTACAAACCGCTACTGTTGATGCTGTCACTTGCGTAATGGAGGATCTTTCTGGTGGGTTTACGTCTGGTGTTGATCAAGTTAACCGACCCATGGTGGCAATCTTTTTCGGATAACAAGAAACAATTTGCTCAAATAATCTCAGCAGAGATAACATTGCGGTCTATCAGGAAAAAAAGTTAGCTATTTAATTAAATAGAAAACTCTGTCACTCATTGCAACAGATGCTAAACAATTAGACTAACTGACAGAAAACTCTGTCACTCTATGTTAATCGTACAAGAACACGAGGATGACAAACATAAATTGATCACATATATTATCACCACGAGTCGATTTAATTGGTGGTAATTTTTCTTTGCGATGGAAACAAAGTGGAATCAAATGATTCAAACAACCAAAAGAAAGGGAACAAAGGATGCTTACGGAGCTGAATGAGTCAGGGTGCTCTACTACTAGATTGCAAGTAATAATAGGTAGATCCAGCGACTCAGTGGCAGATGTTAATCGACCCCACAATGTCAGGCAGCCGCCCTGGCTTTGCCCGGAAGTCACCACTGAAATTACAGCAAGAAATATGAAGTAATTTGTATCTTCCATGCTGGGGTTGTACCAGTGTATTGACTCCGTCAATGCACCAACCTGGAAGAAGAAGACCTGTTTGTGGAGTGGGGAATTTCTTTTCTGAGGAGAAAAATGTTTCGTACGTCTCTAAGTTACTGAACTGTCCCCCTAGACAAAGATGAGTTTAATATTGCCCGTTGACACAGGGAAGGCCTACTATCACATACCGCTTATTCGACTGTCTAACATTAGTCTCATTCCAAAGCCCACATATCCAGCAAAGAAGCTTACATCAAAGAGAAAGCTACAAATTGGATGATTGGTCTCTATGAAATTGATGTTATACTTATTTTATTTTCGAAAAGGGGATTACCCCGGCCTCTGCATCAAATGATGCACACAGCCGTGCCATATTATTAAACATAAATCAAGTTCCAGTCAGCGAGTTCCAGACTTATTTCATCAAGTAGTTTTCTTCTATTTGAACTCAATTTCTTCAATTGCTCTGAGCCGTGAGCTTATATTAGCCGGGAGCTCATATATATTTGGCGTTGTGAACTCATTTTAGTTTTATTTATGAAATCATTATGTGAACTCCTTACTTTTTTTTGGGAGATGTGAATTCAGATTCATCTGCGAATCATGGTTGAAGAGTCCCTTGCCAATGTACGGAGGTCTACATACGTGTGCCACTTCTACCTACAATTCCATTGCTGCTTTTGAATAATCTACAACAAGTGCAACAAAACAGATTGCAGCAAGTAGCTTATGGACTGAAATTTGCAATATTACTCATTTGTCATATTGTCGCTCATTTGTCCTGGCTGTGAAACTAAATGTGACATGCTATTCTTCATGTAATTTCCAAATCGCAATCCATAATCAAGCAAAAGAGTACAACAAACGTGACTTACATGTTGCTTGCATTCAACATCTTCAGGACCTACACACGCATCCATCTCCTCCTCCGGCCGCTGCTGCCATCACGCCACTTGCTCAGGACCTGCACAAGGCATCGTCTTCTCTTCAGCACCACCCTCGCCACTAAAACACTTCTCCAGCAGGGGAGGGCGAGCTGCGCCAATGAGCCGAGGGGATGGCAAGCACCCGCAGAGAGCTGCGCTATCGCGCGCAGGCGTGGGGGAGAACCCGCAGCGAGCTGCGGTATCTAGCGCAGGCATCCGCGAGGCGAGGACGAATTGCGCTGGCGCCTGCAGACGTGGACGAGAACCGGCAGCGAGTCACGGTGGCTCGCTCGGGCATCAGCGTGGGTGAGCACCGTCGGGGAGCTACGGTTGCTCGCACAGGCATGGGCAAGCTAGGGCGGAGAGCTGCGGTGGCTTGCGCTGGCAGCGGTGAGGTTCGACGACGAGCAACCCGTAACGACAAGAGCGAGGTAGCCTGAGAGCAATCCTTATCCAACCAGTCCACGCGCATCAGATAAGGTTAGATAGGATCAGGGGCACTTTGGTCTTTCAGGTGCCTAGAAAATGGAAAATAAAAAGGAAAAGTAATGGAAAAAAGGAGAAATTGCATGGTAATAAAGTGAACATGAATTGGATGGCATTTTTTGAAGCAAATCTTGACGGTGACAATTCTGTGAAGCCCCGTGTTGAAAGTGACAAATAATCAATTTTCTTTAAAAAATAAGATAATTCTAACTTTCTTTTATTGTCAGTTTGGCCCATGTTCAAATTGGGCCACAAGGCAGTCAACTGCTTGCAATTGACTAGGACTAATCTGTACACCAAGCGCTCTCACAATCATCCAGGGAGGTTACTCAACTCCTTGATTTTCTTGTAGACTGCTTAGTTAATTCAGCGTATTTTGCTCTGTCTAGCGTCAATTTGTTTGAAGTGACTCACATGCTAATTATTTCTTCCTCCCTCCTTAACTTATGTTTGTTTTGATTAATTAAAACTTATTGTGCCAGTCAACTATGTATCCAGCGTATGGATCTGTTTTTTTTTTTTTTGCGAAAGCGTATGGATCTGTTGACTTCTCCACTTCGGTACTACTTATCTTTCGCTCCTCTACTACACCGAAACCATTGTAGCGGTCGAGCAAAAAAAAGAACCTTCAATTTGACCACTTAGTTTGAAAAGAAATAAAGATACATGTGTCTAGGTTTACAACCTTGTTAAACAAATAAGTAGCTGTTGTGTGCACTTAATCTTCAGCGGGAGAAATTAAGGTGAACAAAGATTCTCAAAACGGTTTGTCTCCAATTTCAAGATATTTTGCAATCTTCGAGAGTCAGGTCATGATTTAGAATCGTTGAGAGGCAGGCCGTGCATCCAGCAACAACTTCAACATTGTGTTTACAACGAACAAACCATCAAGAACAATAGCATAAGAACTAGTCTCATCTCTCTACCACTACATCACAGAGACGAACACAGCTTGAGGATCAATATCTCAAATCTAACAAGAACAAGAGCTTCGCCATTCTGCATCCAATAGCCACTATCACTATCTATTGTATATCATTTACGTATGTACCAAATAGACATACCCTTTTTTTGTATGAACTACTTTGCAACGAATCAAATCAGATAGCGTGTTAATTCATGTGGCGCATGAATTAGTATAGGAACCAGTTATTTTAGTACATAAAAAAAATGTATCTGTGCTGTATGGATGGGCGCGGTGTGCCGCCGCGCGGGGAAAAGCTAGTAAATATACTAAACCTAGCTAGGTTTGATTTACCTGGTTTTTTAAACTTTTTCTATCAGTAAAAAACCCAGCCAATCAGGACGCGGCACATTAATTACTGGGGGATCTGGGCGTGTAGGCATTGGGGTGGATCTAGCAATTTTCCGTGCGATGTGGGACATTCCTTTTGCCTTGCATGTGTGCTGCATGGCGTCGTAGTTGATTTGATCACGTAGTTTAGTTTTGTCCGCTTTCTGGTTGGATGGATTTGTGGGCCGGCTGCTTTTTTTTTTCATCCCCGTGTTTGTCTCCCGCTCGGTTGTATGCTGCTTGATTTTTGCCTCTGTAAAGGCGTGTCCGTGTTCTTTTTTGCATGTGGTGGTTCTGGTTGTTGCGATTTACATTCATGCGGCATGCTGGTTGCTTAAATTCGGGTCTTGAACGCCGCTTAACTCGATGGTTCTGGTACTCGCTCGCCGCTTTGGTCGTTGTTCTGGCCACGTGTTCCTGCCGACATCCTGCCGCTTAATTCGATGCTTCTTGATCGCCGCTTGAATCGTTCTTTCTAGATGAGCGGAAGGTGTATAAATAGTGGGATTTGCTTCTGTTTCACCGCAGCACTGCCCAACTCCTCCTCACCGTGCCCCGCTACATCGTCGTGCCGCATTGAGCCCACCAGCACCGCGTGGGAGATGCCCCTCACGGCCGCCGGCCAGATCACCAACTTTCCCATCCTCTTCTCCTTCGCCTTCGTCTCTTGCCTGCTGCTCTTTCTATATCCTCTTCTCTGCCGTCATGGATGACCTCCCGTAGCCATCCACCACGCGGTTCGACCAGGAGATGGTGTCGACGCCAGTCGCTGCGACGGCAGCTCGGCATGCGCGTCAGCCGGGTGAACGAGCGCATCCGGTCGTACACCCATGATTGGGTGTTCGGCGTCATGGGCACCATGGACGAGTTGCACCTCGGGGCCGTGCCCGAGTGTGCTACCGGTGCCAGGCCGGCTCGCTGTGATGTCCAACACGAAACTACCCGCCGATCAACAGCGCTAACTATACCCTGAGGTCGTCGTCGGCCTGTGCATCATCGAGGAGAAAAGGCCGCGGCACAAGCGCGACGGAAGCGAAGAAACAGCATCCTTGCA
The DNA here is from genome assembly GCF_002575655.3 of Aegilops tauschii subsp. strangulata. Lineage (NCBI taxonomy): Eukaryota > Viridiplantae > Streptophyta > Magnoliopsida > Poales > Poaceae > Aegilops > Aegilops tauschii. The sequence continues at coordinate 113,493,385 of NC_053039.3, read as the reverse complement.
GCACCGTCGTGGGGCTGGTGGACGACAGGCCGCGGCTGATGATCCTGTCCCGGAACGGGTTGCCCGCGCTCGAGAAGGAGGCCGAGCTGGCGGCGGCGAGGGTCAGGTTCCGCGTGACCATGGTCCGGCGGCTCCCGGACGCCGGCGGGCACACGCGTGGTGATGTGGCCCTGGAATGCATGCTAGCATGTACGCGGGTGGCCGGTCGTCGTGTTGGATTTGATTTGAAGGTGACTCATGCGGGCGAGATGAGTCATGGGTGACGGCTGTGTGGAGTTGCGAGATGGCAGCGGCATCAAGGAAAACCCCCCATAGGAACGGATCTATGCGCGTGGGCGCGCGGGGTGGTCGCCGGCCTCGACCACTCCTCCTTCCGCCTCCCCGCCCACTTCTTCGCCGTTTACGATGGACGACTAGCGGCGCTCGATCGCCGACTACGCAAGCTACACGCCGCGCTCGCCGAGGACCTGCCCGCCTCAGAGGACCGCGTCGGAGCCTCCGAAAACCTGCCGCCTCGAGCTCGCGACCTCCCAGGCGGACGGCGTCCTGCCGTTCCGTGTCACTTATACAGCGGTTACCGGAGTCGGAGGTCCTGTGGTGCCGGTGGCCGCCTCTCGATTTTTTTTCGTGTGGCGAGCCTCCGCCTCCAAAGCCATCGCGCCGGTGACAACACCGTCCCCGGCATGTGTCGCATTGTCGCAGCGAGGCCGCATTGCTCCTTTTGACCTTCTCTGATCGACTGGGTGCCCGAAGCGAGGTGGCGACCATCGTGCCGTCCCCAACCGAACGCCCCAGCCCGCAGCTCCGCGACGCTCTGCTCGAGCGCGATTAGCGCTTGCTCGAACGAGCCGTACGCGATGGTGGACCGTTCGCAGGTGGCTGTGTCGGCTGCGGCAATGCAAGGAACTCGCCGAGTGCGGCTAGGGCAGCCTCCACGTGCGTGAGCTCCGAATACCCGTCCGCGGCGGAGGCTGACTATGCATGCCTTGAGCACGCGACTCCAGCGTCGAGGTGCGTGTGGACGCGGGTGGCACGGCGACCGGGCGTGCGCAGTCTTCCCCTTCCGCGCGGCGTCTCCAAGTGTGAAGTGCATTATGTGACGAGTATCACCAGCGGTTGCACTTGCACGTTGGTTTACTTGGCACGTTCGATGGATGGCCTCAAGAGTACGTTCGTGCCTGGGCACCGTGGTTTGCTGCAACTTGCATGGAAGGAAAGCTCCTGTTCGTCCATGTGAGAGTTGGCGCAGCGCTGACGGTACCGTGGCTGGGCCTGTTTACTGTACTTCGGCGTGGGGGCAGAACTACTATTACAATGGACGAGTGATGATCCCAGTGCTTTCAATGTTGACATCCCTATGCGAACAGGGGATCTATCCACATAAGTGAGCACTTAGAAATTTAATACTACATGTTAAGTTATTCTCTTTATTACTCTAAAAGTTCACATGCTTTCACAAGGCACTAACCAGTACAGCCTGAAGCATTTGTACGTGCAGATGGAGTGCTCTCTGGCTGAAGTACGAATTTTGTATCTTCTTTGATTTGCCGGAAAGCAACAGTGACAAAAAAGACACAAATTACCATCAACAATAACAATTTTTATTAGCATATGCCTCTGGGTTTGGTTTCACATGGGTCTTGAGCTCATACATACTCTGCTTGGAAGTTTCCTTGGACTGCAAAAATGGCCATCTGTGCAAAATCATCTCTGCATTATTGCTTTTTTTTACCATAAGAACCTGATACATTCAAAATTAAGTATGATATATCCATCATATGCTTGGAATCATTATTTTCTTAAATGTTTTTTACAGGTTCTCTTGCAAATAATTGCTCACGGATGCATGGTAGAGTCCGATATTTCGGTCCTTCACACCTACAGTCATACCATCAGTTGAAACATCCCCACAATAATTCAACACTAACACTAGCACGCCATAATATTTGTCTCGAGCAAAAAAAACATTTTACATGAAGTTGGATCAATGGTTTAAATGTATATTGCACAAGGAATATCAAACCTATCCTAAAAGATGCAATTTGAAGAATACTACAATTACTGGATCTTTGAAGCTACAAAGAGAAGTCTGATTTCCTCACATGAAGCAACTCATACCAAACAGTGGCAATTTGACATGGCCAGATAAGCACTCAACAGAAGAAATTCACAAGGCAAGTTAAAATCTTAGCAAAGATATGTGACGGATTTCCAGACATCATACCACTATGTATGTATCCTCAGTGCCCGCAGACTAAGGATCCACTAATCACATACACCGGTGCCAAACGATCCCATGGCCGTATGCAAGAATTTGCAAAAGTATTGGAGTATTTCATTACGGACACCAATTCTACAGGAGGTGATCGCTAGATAATGGATGGGTCTATATGTTCTAATCCAAATTTGTACACTACTTGCTTTAGTGTGATAAAACGATTACATGAACGTAATTCTAAGCTAAAGTCTCGATCTCTATAATTATGTGGCACACCTGGCAGCTCCGCATCAGCAGAGCACACAAACCAAGGAATCACAATGTAACATGGCCTGCCAGCAAGTAATTGCTCGGCAGAATGAATCCGCAAGGTAGACAATGATTTTGGCAAAAATATGCAACAACTTTTCTGATGTGTTGTCATTGTATGTATCCCCAACGTGCACAACAAAGATCCTATTATCACATACACGTAAGCAAAACCTCTTGTCGGACGTGTCCAAGAATTTGCAAAAGCTCTGTATCACATTATTACGGGAAGTAATCCTACAGGAGGCTATACCAGGATGATCTAATTCAGGAAAAATCAGTTGCGATTTGTTATTGCAGTACATCGTATCACCGCATACAGCCCACTATGTAGGGTGGATCCTATGCGGTTTTAATAAGTACCTTTTATTAGAGATGTACCATCTTTTATCATTTCGTTTATCAGCATGTATCATGCATGGTTGTAATAAATGTACTTCTTTGCCATCTTGAACTTTCATATAAATTTCATATATATTGATGTGCTCTTTTTTACCTAATAGTAAAAGATACACATAATGCTACCATGCATATTATGTTTAACTCATTTTTTTAATAGTTCTAGCGTTTCATCTACGGTCTACATAGTAGCGATTTACCGACGGACGCGGCGGCACGCGGCGTGCCGCCGCGTGGGCTAAGCTAGTTCTATCTATTTCAGGTTTCTAATAATCCTTGTGGCTTGCCATTGCATCGGAGCTCCTCTTATCTTATCTTGTACTCCATTCCTTCTGTCTTTCGCATTATTTCTCCTTGGTGGCCTTGGTTGTTCTTGAATCTTGTTTACTATATCATCAGTTGTAGTCGTTTTCTCTTCTGCATATATCCCGGTCCACTTTGGGTGCTGCCGTAGCTCTCTCCATAGATTTGCCAATGTGAAACATTGGTTCTGCTCAGACTTTACATGTCATAAGCTTTATTCATGAGATTGACCACTCACGTATACTTCCTTGAGCCTACACCATATGACCTTAAACTGCACAATCTTGCGGTGCATCTTTCCCCCAATGGTATTTGCAGTTAATGGCCTTCTTCCTATCCGCAAGACTGTTGTTGCTGTACTCTTTTTCTTTTGAAATAAAACATCCAAAACTTTATTTATTTGAAATAACGTCGTTTTCAACGGAGCATCGCCCTCTGTGAACACGGTGCTTGAGCAGATCGACACGGAGGGACAAAACTGGAGGACAGTGGCTCTGTTGTGGGAGGCGGGATCGCTCCCAATTAGGATAGATCAGTTGAGTAGTAGCGAGTAGTCAGCACGAGGCTCGTGCAGGAGTGGGTAATGTTGTTGTAAAATCCATCTTGGCATCTTCTATCTATGATCTCGATAAGTCTTGCTTGACGTATCCTTGAAAAAAATCATCTAAAGGCTCCTCAAGCAAATTATAAGTCTGAGAAAATCTAAGCAATCTAGAGAGCTCATGAGCAACCATATTTGCTTCTCTACTATAATGCTTGAACCTACAAATAGAAAAATCACTAGCAAAATAAAACAATCATCAAAAACTGCCGCCGCCGCCGCTCCGCAGGTTGTCCTCCATTCTCCATGGTTTCAATGACCTTCAAATTATCAGAATTTATAACCAGACAATTGCGTCCCACCCTTTGCGCAAGGGAAAGACCGAATCCGAGAGCCAGAGCTTCAGATGTCATGACATCCACACGCCAATCTATCTTCTTATTTCCTCCTGCAATGAATTTGCCTTTGCCATCCCTCAGTACCGCCCCAACAGTGGCCAGATCTTGATCAAAAGATACATCAACATTAAGTTTTACAAAACTCCCCGGGGCGGATCTTGCCCCTTCTTTTCAAGATAGCCTTCGGAGAGGAGGCGATAATTTTTTTAGCTATAAGCGCGCGGATCCCCATAGGTTGTTGTACTCTTTGCTTACATCTTCCAATAAATCTCACTTTTCTTCGCAATTCCTTCGATTGAATAGGGGGAGTTGTTTAACCAAGCACAATCTACATGTTTAATGCATTATCTATATATACTAAGAAAGAACGTAACGTTTCATCTTTCACTTTCTTCTTATCACCCCTGCATCCAATGTTTCACCCTTTATATTTTTTCCTGGTTTTTCATCCACTTCTGGCTTTCAGCAAACCAATCTCTGGTAACCCAATAGACCAGATCAATATACAATACATAGCAATAAATTCATGATTCATAAATAAAATGTTTCTGGTGGTAAAGCAGATCAATCACAGACACATATAAAATCCCTCGAATTCCCGAGAAAAGCTTATCATGGGGAAAACCTCAGCAAAGTGATAGATCATACATATGTAAAACTAAAAGTTCAGGTCAGATTTTTTTCCGAAGGAGCTCTGAACCTTTCTTTATGGAAATGACTAGGTAGAACTGGTTTTGCTCCAAATTCAACCTGAAAATTGCAGGTAGAAGTGGGAGTATAGTCCATGACGTAATCGAGCCAATCATCACCAAGGACTTTGCAATCCTCTATCTTTTGCCCCTACCAAGAGCTTCATTATCTTCCTTCACATGATTTTCATCATGTGTTTGTTCATAATATTCCATCAGAATGGCAGGCTCAACAGTCTCCTCAAATTCATGTATAGAAGTGCTTTGCATATCTCTCATAAGAAAAATATCCTCAAAGAATGTAGCATCTTTAGACTCCATAATCGTACCAACCTTCACGTCAGGTGCCTCAAATTTCACCACTAAAATCTATAGCCAATGCTATTCTTAGCGTAGCCCAAATTAACGTAGTTTACAGTCTTTGGCCCAAGCATACGCGTTTTTGGATCGGCACGTTGAATTTCGCCAAACAACCCCAAGTGTGTGAGTAAGAGACTGTTGTTCTTCCCTTCTCACATTGCTCATAGCGAGCGATCTCATTATCTTTTGTGGGAACTTTATTCTTTTTTGTTGTGGGAACTTTATTCAAGACATGACATGATGTCAATATAGTCTTCACCACCATGCCTTGGATAAACCCAACGTATCTAACATGACGTTAGCCAAATCTGTTAGAGTATGTTTTTCCGTTCGGTCACCTTGTTTGATTGGGGTGAATAGGGAGGCGTCCTCCCATGAATAATATCATACTCCGCCATAGTTTCAAATAGAGAAGATAGTGACCGCTATTACGTACATAATAGCACCACCACAATAGCGACCGCTATTGCTTAAATTGAATGTCATTAATTTTTGTTAATGATATAGAAATATTCATAATAATCTAGTGTTTTTACAAAACCGCTACGCGGACATAGCGCTCGCAATATCGCCCGCTGATAACCCACAAGTATAGGGGATCGCAACAGTTTTCGAGGGTAGAGTATTCAACCCAAATTTATTGATTCGACACAAGGGGAGCCAAAGAATATTCTCAAGTATTAGCAACTGAGTTGTCAATTCAGCCACACCTGGATAACTTAATATCTGCAGCAAAGTATTTAGTAGCAAAGTAATACAGAAGTAACGGTAACGGTAGCAAAAGTAATATTTTTGGGTTTTGTAGTGATTGTAACAGTAGCAACGGAAAAGTAAATAAGCGAAGAACAATATGTGAAAAGCTCGTAGGCATTGGATCGGTGATGGAGAATTATGCCGGATGCGGTTCATCATGTAACAGTCATAACATAGGGTGACACAGAACTAGCTCCAATTCATCAATGTAATGTAGGCATGTATTCCGAATATAGTCATACGTTCTTATAGAAAAGAACTTGCATGACATCTTTTGTCCTACCATCCCGTGGCAGCGGGGTCCTAATGGAAACTAAGGGATATTAAGGCCTCCTTTTAATAGAGTACCGGACCAAAGCATTAACACATAGTGAATAGATGAACTCCTCAAACTATGGTCATCACCGGGAGTGGTCCCGATTATTGTCACTTCGGGGTTGCCGGATCATAACACATAGTAGGTGACTATAGACTTGCAAGATAGGATCAAGAACTCACATATATTCATGAAAACATAATAGGTTCAGATCTGAAATCATGGCACTCGGGCCCTAGTGACAAGCATTAAGCATAGCAAAGTCATAGCAACATCAATCTCAGAACATAGTGGATACTAGGGATCAAACCCTAACAAAACTAACTCGATTACATGATAGATCACATCCAACCCATCACCGTCCAGCAAGCCTACGATGGAATTACTCACGCACGGCGGTGAGCATCATGAAATTGGTGATGAAGGATGGTTGATGATGACGACGGCGACGGATTCCCCTCTCCGGAGCCCCGAACGGACTCCAGATCAGCCCTCCCGAGAGGTTTTAGGGCTTGGCGGCGGCTCCGTATCGTAAAACGTGATGAATCCTTCTCTCTGATTTTTTTCTCCCCGAAAATGAATATATGGAGTTGGAGTTGAGGTCGGTGGAGCGTCAGGGGGCCCACGAGGTAGGGGGGCGCGCCCAGGGGGGCAGGCGCGCCCCCACCCTCGTGGACAGGGTGTGGGCCCCCTGACGTGGATTTTTCTTCCAGTATTTTTCTTATTTTCCAAATAGATGTTCCGTGGAGTTTCAGGTCATTCCGAGAACTTTTGTTTCTGCACATAAATAACACCATGGAAAGTCTGCTGAAAACAGCGTCAGTCCGGGTTAGTTCCATTCAAATCATGCAAGTTAGAGTCCAAAACAAGGGCAAAAGTGTTTGGAAAAGTAGATACGACGGAGACGTATCAACTCCCCCAAGCTTAAACCTTTGCTTGTCCTCAAGCAATTCAGTTGATAAATTGAAGGTGATAAAGAAATTTTTTTACAAACTCTGTTTGCTCTTGTTGTTGTAAATATGTAAAGCCAGCATTCAAGTTTTCGGCAAAGATTATGACTAATCACATTCACAATAACTCTTAGGTCTCATGTTTACTCATATCAATGGCATAATCAACTAGCGAGCGATAATAATAAATCTCGGATGACAACACTTTCTCAAAACAATCATGATATGATATAATAGGATGGTATCTCACTAGCCCTTTCTGAGACCGCAAAACATAAATGCAGAGCACCTTTAAAGATCAAGGACTGACTAGACATTGTAATTCATGGTAAAAGAGATCCAATCATAGTCATACCCAATATAAATTAATAGTAATGGATGCAAATGACAGCAGCGCTCTCCAGCTAGTGCTCTTTAATAAGAGGGTGATGACTCAACATAAAAGTAAATAGATAGGCCCTTCGCAGAGGGAAGCAGAGATTTGTAGAGGTGCCAGAGCTCGGTTTTGAAATAGAGATAAATAATATTTTGAGCGGCATACTTTCATTGTCAACATAACAACCAAGAGATGGCGATATCTTCCATGCTACACACATTATAGGCGGTTCCCAAACAGAATGGTAAAGTTTATACTCCCCCTCCACCAACAAGCATCAATCCATGGCTTGCTCAAAACAACGAGTGCCTCCAACTAGCAACAGTCCCAGGGGGAGTTTTGTTTGCAATTATTTTGATTTAGTATGCATAAAGCATGGGACTGGGCATCTCAGTGACCAGCCATTTTCTCGTGAGTGAGGAGTGGAGTCCACTCCTCTTGAGAATAACCCGCCTAGCATGGAAGATACGGACATCCCTAGTTGATACATGAGCTATCCGAGCATACAAAATAGAATTTAATTTGAAGGTTTAGAGTTTGGCACATACAAATTTACTTGGAACGACAGATAGATACCGCATATAGGAAGGTATAGTGGACTCATATGGGATAACTTTGGGGTTTAAGGGATTAGATGCACAAGCAGTATTCCTGCTTAGTACAAGTGAAGGCTAGCAAAAGACTGGGAAGCAACCAACTAGAGAGCGACAACAGTCATGAACATGCATTAAAATTAATAGACATTGAGTACGAGCATGAGGAGGATATAATCCACCATGAACATAAATATCGTGAAGGCTATGTTGATTTGTTTCAACTACATGTGTGAACATGTGCCAAGTCGAGTCACTTAAATCATTCAAAGGAGGATACCACCCCACTATACCACATCACAACCATTTTAATAGCATGTTGGCACGCAAGGTAAACCATTATAACTCATAGCTAATCAAGCATGGCATAAGCAACTATGATCTCTAATTGTCATTGAAAACATGTTTATTCATAATAGGTTGAATCAGGAACGATGAACTAATCATATTTACAAAAACAAGAGAGGTCGAGTTCATACCAACTTCTCTCATCTCAGTCAGTCCATCATATATCGTCATAATTGCCTTTCACTTGCACGACCGAACGATGTGAAAATAATAAGAGTGCACGTGCATTGGACTAAGCTGGAATCTGCGAGCATTCAATAAACAGGAGAAGACAAGGCAATATGGGCTCTTGGTTAAATCAACAATAATGCATATAAGAGCCACTTCAAAAATTTAATCATGGTCTTCTCCTATCGACCCCAAAGAAAAGAAGAGAAATAAAACTATTTACACGGGAAAGCTCCCAACAAGCAAAAGAAGAACGGGAAATATTTTTGGGTTTTCTTTTTAATTATTACTACTACAACAAGAAAAGTAAACTGACTAAAAGCTACACTAATTTTTTTGTTTTTCTTAAGGTTTAACAAACACACAAGAAGAAAGCAAGAAAAAGAAAATAAACTAGCATGGATATTACAGTGAAAAAGTATGAGCACCGACATCTAGCAATGAGTGTGTGAACATGAATGTAATGTCGGTGAGAAATACGTACTCCCCCAAGCTTAGGCTTTTGGCCTAAGTTGGTTTATTGCCACAGATGGCCTGGCGGATATCCATAGTTGTAGCTGGGGTCGTACTGCGATGCAGCGGCTATCGCCTCCTGAGCTGCAGCGTGGCGACGAGCGGCCTCCACCCTCCTCTCGTACTCATCTGCCTCCTCTCTGGTAATAACATATCTTCCTTTTGCCTGATAATCAAAGAAGGCAGGAGCAGGGAGAGTAATACGGACAGCACGACGTCTGTCAAAGATTAAGCGGTACCGGAGAGGTGATTCATTCCTCTCGACAAACTGGTGGTGAACCATAGAATTAAAGTCTAAATAAGTAGGAGGCAACTCAATATCATCCTCACGTATGTCCACACCAAGAAAATCAGCTAAGCGGGTTGCATAAATTCCTCCAAAGAAATCTCCATTAAATCTATTATGATGCAACCTACGTGCAACAATGGCTCCCAAATTATAAGATTTGTCTCCTAATACAACACTCCTAAGAATACTGAGGTCAGGAACACACATATGACATGCTTCATCTTTACCATTTATGCACCTACCTATGAAGAGAGCAAAATAATGTATAGCAGGAAAATGAATGCTCCCTATGGTAGTTTGTGCTATATCTCTAGATTCCCCCATAGTTATACTAGCAAGAAAATTTCTAAATTCATATTTGCGGGGTTCACTAGCACTACCCCATTGTGGAAGTTTGCAAGCAGTGGTAAAATCCTCTAAGTCCATCGTATAAGATTTTTCATAAAGATCAAACAGGACAGTTGGAGAATTACGTGAAGATGAAAATTCAAACCTCCTCACAAATGAACTAGTGAGATAGTGGTATTGGCGGCACTTCTCTGCCTCGAGGCTCACAAGATCAGCGTTACGCAAATATGCGTTAAATTCTTCCTTGATTCCCGCTCGATCCATAAAGTTCTCTGAAGGCCATTCACAAGGCCGCACTAGAGCGTCCCTTGGTGGCTCATCGTTAGCATCACGCATTGCAAGCCCGGGTCCTTGCTTCCTTGAAGAACCACCTTGGAACATTTTCCTAAGCATATTTCTTCCTCTGAAAAATTTCTGAAATTTTTAGTAACTTTAAATAAAAGTGAGCCAAGCTCAACAAAATTGATAGCAACTACTCCTACAAGTGCCTAGAGACTATATCATGCATTAGAACTACTTGGAACCATATAAATTTTACATGCAAGCTCAAGAACATGGTCACCTAGGTAGCACAAATTTGCAATGAATAAAGCACTAGAACAAAAACTAATTGGACCAATGGGGAGTCACATACCAAGGAACAATCTCCCCGAGCAGTTTTGTGAGAGGTGCTTTGAGCAAGGAGATCGAAAATCGCAGCAAAATAAGCTAGAACTCGTGCTTGAGCTGGATGGTGATTTTTTTGGGAGGAAGAAGAAGTGTGTGGGTGCAGGAATAAGTGGAGGGGAGCCACCATGGGCCCACGAGGCAGGGGGCGCGCCCAGGGGGTAGGGCGTGCCCTCCACCCTCGTGGCCAGGTGCTTGCCCCTCCTGCTGTGTTTTCAGTGCCAGCTATTCTCAAATATTCCAGAAAAAATCATATTCCATTTTCAGGGCATTTGGAGAACTTTTATTTTCGGGGTATTTTTATATTGCACGGATAAATCAGAAAACAGACAGAAAAAAAATACTATTTTTACTTTATTTCAACTAAATAACATAAAGTAGAAAGAGAGTACAGAAGGTTGTGCCTTCTAGTTTCATCCATCTCATGCTCATCAAAGGGAATCCACTAACAAGGTTGATCAAGTCTTGTTAACAAACTCATTCCGAATAACATGGAACCGGAGAAATTTTGAATAACACTATGTTACCTCGACGGGGATATGCACATCCCCAATAATAAGAATATCATATTTCTTCTTGGCAGTAGGAAGAGGAAATTCAAAACCTCCAAATATAATCGATGGAATTTTTCCAATAGAATTGATACTGTGAACTTGAGGTTGTTTCCTCGGAAAGTGTATCGTATGCTCATTACCATTAACATGAAAAGTGACATTGCCTTTGTTGCAATCAATAACAGCCCCTGCAGTATTCAAAAAAGGTCTTCCAAGAATAATAGACATACTATCGTCCTCGGGAATATCAAGAATAACAAAGTCCGTTAAAATAGTAACGTTTGCAACCACAACAGGCACATCCTCACAAGTACCGACAGGTATAACAGTTGATTTATCAGCCATTTGCAAAGATATTTCAGTAGATGTCAACTTATTCAAGTCAAGTCTACAATATAAAGAGAGAGGCATAACACTAACACCGGCTCCAAGATCACATAAAGCAGTTTTAACATAGTTTCTTTTAATGGAGCATGGTATAGTGGGTACTCCTGGATCTCCAAGTTTCTTTGGTATTCCACCCTTAAAAGTATAATTAGCAAGCATGGTGGAAATTTCAGCTTCCGGTATCTTTCTTTTATTAGTAACAATATCTTTCATATACTTAGCATAAGGATTCATTTTGATCATATCAGTCAATCGCATATGCAAAAAGATAGGTCTAATCATTTCAGCAAAGCGCTCAAAATCCTCATCATCCTTTTTCTTGGATGGTTTGGGAGGAAAAGGCATGGGTTTCTGAACCCATGGCTCCCTTTCTTTGCCATGTTTCCTAGCAACAAAGTCTCTCTTATCATAACGTTGATTCTTTGATTGTGGGTTATCAAGATCAACAACAGGTTCAGTTTCTACATCATTATCATTACTAGGTCGAGCATCATCATGAACATTATCATTAACATTTTCATTAGGCTCATGTTCATTACCAGATTGTGTTTCAGCATCAGAAACGGATATATCATTTGGATTATCAGGTGTTTCAGCAATAGGTTCACTAGAAGCATGCAAAGTCCTATCATTTTTCTTTTTCTTCTTTTCAGAAGGACTAGGTGCATCTATATTATTTCTCTGAGAATCTTGTTCAATTCTCCTAGGGTGGCCTTCAGGATACAAAGGTTCCTGAGTCATTTTACCAGTTCTAGTAGCCACTCTAACAGCATAATCATTATTCTTACTATTCAATTCATTGAGCAAATCATTTTGAGCTTCAAGTACTTGTTCTACTTGAGTGGTAACCATAGAAGCATGCTTGCTAATGAGTTTAAGTTCACCTTTAACATTAGCCATGTAATTACTCAAGTGTTCAATCATATAAGCATTTTGTTTTAATTGTCTACCAAAGTAAGCATTGAAATCTTCTTGCTTAACCATAAAGTTATCAAACTCATCCAAGCATTGGCTAGCAATTTTAGTAGGAGGGATTTCAGCTTTATCATATCTATAGAGAGAATTTACCTTTATTACCTGTGTCGGGTTATCAAGACCATGTGTTTCTTCAATAGGTGATGGATTAAGATCATATGTTTCTTCAACAGGCGGTAAATTAAGACCATGTATTTCTTCAATAGGAGGTAAATTCTTAACATCTTCAGCTTTAATACCCTTTTCTTTCATAGATTTCTTTGCCTCTTGCATATCTTCGGGACTGAGAAATAGAACACCTCTCTTCTTCGGAGTTGGTTTAGGAATAGGCTCATGAATTGGCTCAGGAAGTGTCCAATTATTTTCATTTGTCAACATATTATTCAATAGAATTTCAGCTTCATCCGGCGTTCTTTCCCTGAAAACAGAACCAGCACAACTATCCAGGTAATCTCTGGAAGCATCACTTAGTCCATTATAAAAGATATCAAGTATTTCATTTTTCTTAAGAGGATGATCAGGCAAAGCATTAAGTAATCGGAGAAGCCTCCCCCAAGCTTGTGGGAGACTCTCTTCTTCAATTTGCACAAAATTATATATTTCCCTTAAAGCAGCTTGTCTCTTATGAGCGGGGAAATATTTAGCAGAGAAGTAATAAATCATATCCTGGGGACTACACACACAACCAGGATCAAGAGAATTAAACCATATCTTAGCATCACCCTTTAATGAGAACGGAAATATTTTAAGGATATAAAAGTAGTGGCTTCTCTCATCATTAGTGAACAAGGTGGCTATATCATTTAATTTAGTAAGCTATGCCACAACAGTTTCAGATTCATAGCCATGGGAAGGATCAGATTCAACCAAAGTAATTATATCAGGATCAACAGAGAATTCATAATCCTTATCAGTAACACAGATAGGTGAAGTAGCAAAAGCAGGATCAGGTTTCATTCTAGCATTAAGAGATTGCTGCTTCCATTTAGCTAATAATTTCTTAACATCATATCTATCTTTGCAAGCAAAAATTTCTTTAGCAACTGCTTCATCCATAACATAGCCCTCAGGCACAACAGGCAATTCATATTTATTAGGGGAAGAGTCTTCATCATCACTTTCATCAATATTATCAATAATTTCATTCTCTCTAACCCTAGCAAGTTGATCATCAAGAAATTCACCAAGTGGCACAGTAGTATCAAGCATAGAAGTAGTTTCATCATAAGTATCATGCATAGCAGAAGTGGCATCATCAATAACATGCGACATATCAGAACGAATAGCAGAAGCAGGTTTAGGTGTCGCAAGCTTAATCAAAATAGAAGGTGAATCAAGTGCAGAGCTAGATGGCAGTTCCTTACCTCCCCTCGTAGTTGAGGGATAAATTGTTGTCTTAATGTCTTTCAAGTTCTTCATAGTGTCCAGCAGATATAAATCCCAAGTGACTCAAATAATAGACCTATGCTCCCCGGCAACGGCGCCAGAAAATAGTCTTGATAACCCACAAGTATAGGGGATCACAATAGTTTTCGAGGGTAGAGTATTCAACCCAAATTTATTGATTCGACACAAGGGGAGCCAAAGAATATTCTCAAGTATTAGCAACTGAGTTGTCAATTCAGCCACACCTAGATAACTTAATATCTGCAGCAAAGTATTTAGTAGCAAAGTAATACGGAAGTAACAGTAACGGTAGCAAAAGTAATATTTTTGGGTTTTGTAGTGATTGTAACAGTAGCAACGGAAAAGTAAATAAGCGAAGAACAATATGTGAAAAGCTCGTAGGCATTGGATCGGTGATGGAGAATTATGCCGGATGCGGTTCATCATGTAACAGTCATAACATAGGGTGACACAGAACTAGCTCCAATTCATCAATGTAATGTAGGCATGTATTTCGAATATAGTCATACGTGCTTGTGGAAAAGAACTTGCATGACATCTTTTGTCCTACCCTCCCGTGGCAGCGGGGTCCTAATGGAAACTAAGGGATATTAAGGCCTCCTTTTAATAGAGTACCGGACCAAAGCATTAACACATAGTGAATACATGAACTCCTCAAACTATGGTCATCACCGGGAGTGGTCCCGATTATTGTCACTTCGGGGTTGCCGGATCATAACACATAGTAGGTGACTATAGACTTGCAAGATAGGATCAAGAACTCACATATATTCATGAAAACATAATAGGTTCAGATCTGAAATCATGGCACTCGGGCCCTAGCGACAAGCATTAAGCATAGCAAAGTCATAGCAACATCAATCTCAGAACATAGTGGATACTAGGGATCAAACCCTAACAAAACTAACTCGATTACATGATAGATCTCATCCAACCCATCACCGTCCAGCAAGCCTACGATGGAATTACTCACGCGCGGCGGTGAGCATCATGAAATTGGTGATGGAGGATGGTTGATGATGACGACGGCGACAGATTACCCTCTCCGGAGCCCCGAACGGACTCCAGATCAGCCCTCCCGAGAGGTTTTAGGGCTTGGCGGCGGCTCCGTATCGTAAAACGCGATGAATTCTTCTCTCTGATTTTTTTCTCCCCGAAAGTGAATATATGTAGTTGGAGTTGAGGTCGGTGGAGCGTCAGGGGGCCCACGAGGTAGGGGGCGCGCCCAGGGGGCAGGCGCGCCCCCACCCTCGTGGATAGGGTGTGGGCCCCCTGATGTGGATTTTTCTTATTTTCCAAATAGATGTTCTATGGAGTTTCAGCTCATTCCGAGAACTTTTGTTTCTGCACATAAATAACACCATGGAAAGTCTGCTGAAAACAGCGTCAGTCCGGGTTAGTTCCATTCAAATCATGCAAGTTAGAGTCCAAAACAAGGGCAAAAGTGTTTGGAAAAGTAGATACGACGGAGACGTATCACCCGCTATCCACATTACGCTACGTGGACCTCAATCCGCTACCAGCATGCTATCCGCTATTTAAAACCTTATATTCCGCACACACAAAATCAAACTCATTCGGGAAATACTCTCCACCACGATCTGACCAGAGTCGTTTAATTTTGTTTTCAAGTTGATTCTCAACTTCTGCTTTATAGATTTTAAAGTAGTGTAGAGCCTCATCTTTATTGTTTAACAAATACACATAGAAATATCTAGTGGAATCATTTACGATGCTATGAAGTATTTCTTTTCACTTTAGTCAACACAACATTCATCTCACAAGGGTCAAAATGTATGTGCTCTAATGGTGCCAAGTGTCTCTCCTCTGCAGCCTTGTGGGGCTTGCGAGGTTTCTTTACTTGCATAGACAAATGTTACTTAGATGAGGCTCAGGATTAGATTCAACTTAGCTAGACGCGTTATACAACTGAATTTAATGCGACAAATACATGAATGCCAAACTTCAGATTCATTAACACTCGAATGAATATGGTTCACGACTTTATTACAAACATCTGCGAGGGAAAGGCATAACAAACCTCTGCATTCATAACCTTTTCCAACAAATAGTCCATATTTAGAAGTAGCTACTTTATTAGACTTGAATACCAACTTAAACCCTTCTTTATAGAGAATGGAACCACTAATGAGATTCTTCTTGATGGCGGGGACATGGTGCATGATCCTTCCCGAAGTAAACTTTAAATCGACCGTGCCAAACAGAAACACTCTTGTTATTCCCCATCAAGACAGAACCGTCTTGCGTGGCCTTGTAAGAAGAGAACAAAGAAATATCCACAAAGACATGAATATTTTCACCTGTATCAACCCACCAATTGGTAGACTATCAAACTGACAACACAGTAAATGAATTACTTGACCCAGATGCCCCATTTTCATTGCTGCTCATGGTCACGTCGATAGACTTGGAGTCCTGTCTAGGCTTCTTATACTTATTCGGGCATTCATTGGCCCAATAGTCCTCCGAACCGCAAGTAAAGCAACCATCTTTCTTCTTATCCTTCTTGAAGGTCTTCTTACCCTTCTTGAAGTCGGTATTCTTCTTGACCCCGTTCTTTCCCTTGAACTTGTAGAGGTTCTTTTGTACCATATTAGCTACAGAAGTTCCCTCGACCCTTTTATCATGTGAGTCCATTGCTCTCAATTTCTGCTCAACACTCAGATGACTGATGACATCATGTAGTGAGAATTCACATCTCTGATGTTCCAGCATGGTAGCAAAGCTCCTCCAGGAAGGAGGCAGTTTAGCAATTATGCAACCTACAACAAACTTTCCCTATAACTCACACTAAAGAAGCTTGACCTCCTTAATGATGCACTATATCCCATGAGCCTGGTCCAATACAGAGCGGTCCTCAACCATTCTGTGATCATGGAATTTGTCACATCCCAATTTTTTGAAAATTAGGATGTGCATATAGAAGCATTGCATTCATGATTTCATTGCATATTTGGAGTTTGAAAATCAAATTTGGCCAATTCTTAAACACTAAGTCAATTTGGAGATTAATTAATGGCCGTAATGATTGTCTTTGCCTAAATGTTTTCCAAAATTTGCATAAAGGGCAGGAAAGGGATTTCCTAAGATTCATATTTGGCCTAATTTTCTTTAGTGGTCAAGGGTATGAAAATAGTTTGAATTTGGGAAATTTAAACTATAAGTAAATCCTCGGTTAAAAAGAAAAAAGACAGAAAAACCAAAAAAATCGTCCAAAGAAATATTAAATAAGGTCCATAAGGTAGTGGCAGAAAAATAGTTACCCAAAAGTCCCAAAAAATGTTCACCTAGTTACAAATATTCCAAAAGTAATTTAGAGCAAGTTTGAAGTTTGAAGAAAATTCAAAATTCAAATCAAAATAGAAGTTACAAGAGGGGACAAAAAAGAATAGAGAAAATAAATAAAAAAGAAAACAAACCCGCGCGACCCACCTAGCCTAAAGGCTGAACCCCACCGCAGCCCAGCTAGCGCCCTCTCTCTCTCTCTCCCTCTCTCTGTCTCTGCTCTCACTGACACCGGGGCCACCCGTTAGGCCACGTCCCGCAACGGACGCGACCGAGACTAGAGCTTCCCACTCGCCACGACCTCGCGTTCGTGCTGTTCGTGGACGCGCACGACTCCATGGTCCCATCCTATAAATACCCCCAGCCTCCCCTCTCTCAAACCCCTCACACAATCCCAGCGGAGTGCCGCCAGGCAGCTTGACGCACCACCTCCATTTCTGCCACGGCCGTGAGATCTTCGGCACAATTTCGGTAAACCCAGGCCACCACTTGACCAACCACCGCCACCACCGCACACCATTGGACCTTGCGCTCCTCCTAGACATCAACTACACGCTCAAGGCCACCAGAACATCAACTTTGATGACACCTAACCTCGTTGCCGCCGACATCGTGTCTCCGGTGAGCTCCATGACCCTTTTGGCAGCGTATCTTGTCCATTCGCTTTCCCGTGCTCGCGCTCATCACCTTCACCATTTGATTCATCCAAATTTGCCTAGAAACGAGCACACTGTCATAACCCGAAGCCAACAGCTGCTGAGCTTGATTCCGGTGAGCCAACACCGTTGACTCCATCCACCCCGAGGCCAGTCATGACCACCAAGAGCTTTATCATTATCGTCTGCGTCCCGTAGACCATCTCGCCTCCGCCAAAGACCACCAGAGCATCGAGTTCATCCACATCCTAATGTCGCGCCGCCATCCCTGATGATTCTGGCGAGAACTCCGACGACCTAGCCGCCCTATGAGCCCTGATCTATTCCCAGCCGTTAGATCTTGATTCAACGCGTTATATTAGATGACTTAAGTGAACCGGTATTTTTTAGTCTGAGCCGTCCAGATCACTTAAAATCCAACGGCTTCGTTTTAATTCAATACTGAAATGGTATCGACAAATCAGAGTGCGACACGTGTCCTATATTTTGAAAAAAAGTAAAATTAGTAAATTGCAAAATTACAGAAAGCCCCGGAAACTTCAAAACATCATAACTTTTTTTACCCAGAAGTCCAAACTGTGTAATTCTTTATGCAAAATGATCCTTATAGAACAACCCTTCTGTAGAAATTATAAAACTATAAATTTGAATAGGTTAAAATTTAGATTCAAACATAATGAATCAAACTTAAATATGGTCTAACTTGCAAACTATAAGTCTAAATTAAATGAATCTTTTGCAGAATAAAACTAGTGAAATGTAGTTTCAACTTGGCTCACTGGAATTAAAATTGAAATGATTACAATTTGAATTTTAACAAGGTCAACAGAAGCTAAAATTTGAATCAAATCCAAAGGAAACTAGGATATAACTTATAAATAAAAGGTTGAATAGAATGATTTCTTTTGCAACATACTCTCTCTGTTCCTAAATATTTGTCTTTTTAGAGATTTCAAATGGACTACCACATACGGATGTATATAGACATATTTTAGAGTGTATATTCACTCATTTTGCTCCGTATGTAGCCACTTATTGAAATCTCTAGAAAGACAAATATTTAGGAACAGAGGGAGTAGTTAAGAGATCCAAAATAAACTTTAATTTATACCTTGGACATATTTGACTTTAGGGAAATTCAAACTTAATTTGAATTCAGTTCAAGCTTAAATTGGCATAACTTCAAAACCATAGGCTCAATCTGAATTAAACATGTTGCCATAAATTTAGAAAACCCAACTAAAACTTTAGCGATTTTTTTGGAGTTATACTTGACTTTAGGAATTCAAACATGATTTGAATTTAGTTTGAACAAAATGGAACTTAAAGTCATCATTTAACTAATCCAAACTAAATGAAATCCCTTACAAAAGAATTCATGAACCAACCTTAGTCAATTATGAAATACCTGAACTTGAACATAGCTTTACAAGAATTCAAACTTAGTTGAATTTAAATTCAATTCGAACGAGATAAACCCTAGTTTAAATTCAAATTAAATTATGGCTCTGAACTTTGATGAACATACTCAAGTATTTGAACCTAGATTGAAACCCTAACCCAGCTAGTTCAAACTTAGACTCAAACCCAGACAAATCAAAGTAGTTCAAGTATTGAACTATGCAAATCATTTTGAATTCAACCAAGCCTTAACCAAACCAAATGTACCTTGTGCTTGAGTGTGTTTTGTTTTTATTTGCATTCATGCAAGTATTCCCTTTGCATGAATTATGTTCTTTTGATTGCTACGTTATTCATTTCAACGTTAGATTGCGAGGTGTGCAACCCGTGTGACTGTGAGGAGTGCACTAGTGAAGACAACAACCAAGGCAAGTTTCACTTTGACCATGTATGCCTAGTATTTTCTATGCATTGTAGAAATTTCATGGTATGCATGTGAGTTTAGGATTATGCTAAATTATTGCAACAACCCAAAAGCAGAAACTTAGGTCCTTTACCCTGTTCCTTGTAACCATCATGTAGTATTTCTTAGCTGCTACTTAACGGGGATTAGGACCAACATTCTTTTTAAGGTTACAACTTCATGGTTTACTACTTAATGACAACTTAATGAATTGTCTGGGCAGTGCTTCGGCATTGCTAGGTGGTTGACAGTTGAGTGGGCGACAACCCATGTATCAAAGGGGTTTTACAAGTTCAAAGTTGAGTATCTTACTAGTGTAACCATGAGTCAATATGGTCTCTATCTTGCCCAAGTAAGTTGTGGGAACCCCTCTAGTAGACTAGCAATTGTAGGTGTAGGTTGGACTGGGTTTATCATTGGATGTGGGCTACTGCTTCCAAAAAGTCTCGTTTTGGTGTACCTAGCTACTTCACAAGTGAAGTTTAGTAGCAAAAGGGCATGACTAGTTCTTGAAGGTAAAGTACACAAACTGCTGCATAGTGTAAGAACCGATCATGATTAGCCGTGTCTCTCATTACAAGCAACTATGAGCAACTTTGACCGAGAACTGTCAGTTTGATCTCTTTGACCGAGAACTGTCAGTTTGATCTCATAACCTCTTCTTAATTACAAATTTGATGGGCAACTATGAGCAACTTTGACCGAGAACTGTCAGTTTGATCTCTTTGACCGATAACTGTCAGTTTGATCTCATAACCTCTTCTTAATTACAAATTTGATGGGATGGACAAGGGAGTATTGACTAACCACATGGTGCCATGTATGATGTGGAGCCATCCGTTAACCTGTGGAGCTAGTCTAGGACTGCTAAATGAGTGTAGTGGTCCCATGTATAATTGCTTTTAGAGTAGACTACATATTACAAAATTGGACAACTATTTTATGAAAAGAGCCTTGAACTCCACATGCCCAAATGTGCATGTAGGTGAAACAAGATTGCTAGAAAAACTGTGGAACTTGCCAATACATTCAATGTATTGACCCTAGTGGCTGCGATGTATCATGTTGCAAGTGATTACTACTAGGAGTGATTTACGTAGGGTTTCATGCCTCCACTCGACATGCTTCCCCATGGTATCGATGGAGCCTTACCAAGACATCTACATTAGATTTCCTTTCGTTTTTGCTATTAGAGAACTCTGTTTGCTTATATAAGACTATGTATTTGACTAGCCTTCGGCTAGAGTCTGGATCACGCGATGTAATGAAATGATGCAACTATGTACGATACAACATCCACTACCGTCTTTGCGGGTGATTTGATCCAGGGGCTGGCATGTTGGGAATCGTAGCATAATTTTAAAATTTTCCTACGCTCACCAAGATGCATCTATGGAGTATACTAGCAACGAGGGGAAAGGAGTGCATCTACATACCCTTGTAGATCGCGAGCGGAAGCGTTCCAATGAACGTGGATGACGGAGTCGTACTCGCCGTGATTCAAATCACCGATGACCGAGTGCCGAACGGACGGCACCTCCGCGTTCAACACAAGTACGGTGCAGCGACGTCTCCTCCTTCTTGATCCAGCAAGGGGGAAGGAGAGGTTGATGGAGATCCAGCAGCACGACGGCGTGGTGGTGGATGTAGCGGGATGCCGGCAGGGCTTCGCCGAGCATATACGAGAGAGAGAGGTGTTGCAGGGGAGGAGGGAGGCGCCCAAGGCTGTAGTCCTGCTGCCCTCCCTCCCCCCCTTTATATAGGCCCCCTGGGAGGGGGGGCGCCGGCCAGATCCCATCTAGGGTGGGGGCGGCGGCCAAGGGGGTGCCTTGCCCCCCAAGGCAAGTGGGAAGCCCCCCCACCCTAGGGTTTGCAACCCTAGGCGCATGGGGGGTGCCCAGCCCACTAGGGGCTGGTTCCCTTCCCACTTCAGCCCACGGGGCCCTCCGGGACAGGTGGCCCCACCCGGTAGACCCCCGGGACCCTTCCGGTGGTCCCGGTACAATACCGGTAACCCCCGAAACTTTCCCGGTGGACGAAACTTGACTTCCTATATATAATTCTTCACCTCCGGACCATTCCGGAACCTCTCGTGACGTCCGAGATCTCATCCGGGACTCCGAACAACTTTCGGATTTCCGCATACACATATCTCTACAACCCTAGCGTCACCGAACCTTAAGTGTGTAGACCCTACGGGTTCGGGAGACATGCAGACATGACCGAGATGCCTCTCCGGTCAATAACCAACAGCGGGATCTGGATACCCATGTTGGCTCCCACATGTTCCACGATGATCTCATCAGATGAACCACGGTGTCGAGGATTCAATCAATCCCGTATACAATTCCCTTTGTCAATCGGTATGTTACTTGCCCGAGATTCGATCGTCGGTATCCCAATACCTTGTTCAATCTCGTTACAGGCAAGTCTCTTTACTCGTACCGTAATGCATGATCCCGTGACCAACGCCTTAGTCACATAGAGCTCATTATGATGATGCATTACCGAGTGGGCCAAGAGATACCTCTCCGTCACACGGAGTGACAAATCCCAGTCTCGATCCGTGCCAACCCAACAGACACTTTCGGAGATACCCGCAGTGTACCTTTATAGTCACCCAGTTACGTTGTGACGTTTGGCACACCCAAAGCACTCCTACGATATCCGGGAGTTGCACGATCTCATGGTCTAAGGAAAAGATGCTTGACATTGGAAAAGCTCTAGCAAACGAAACTACACGATCTTTTATGCTATGCTTAGGATTGGGTCTTGTCCATCACATCATTCTCCTAATGATGTGATCCCGTTATCAACGACATCCAATGTCCATAGTCAGGAAACCATGACTATCTGTTGATCAACGAGCAAGTCTACTAGAGGCTTACTAGGGACACGTTGTGGTCTATGTATTCACACATGTATTACGATTTCCGGACAATACAATTATAGCATGAACAATAGACAATTATCATGAACAAAGAAATATAATAATAACCATTTATTATTGCCTCTAGGGCATATTTCCAACAGTCTCCCACTTGCACTAGAGTCAATAATCTAGTTACATTGTGATGAATCGAACACCCATTGCGTCCTGGTGTTGATCATGTTTTGCTCTAGGGAGAGGTTTAGTCAACGGATCTGCTACATTCAGGTCCGTATGTACTTTACAAATATCTATGTCTCCATTTTGAACACTTTCACGAATGGAGTTGAAGCGACGCTTGATATGCCTGGTCTTCCTGTGAAACCTGGGCTCCTTCGCAAGGGCAATAGCTCCAGTGTTGTCACAGAAGAGAGTCATCGGGCCCGACGCATTGGGAATCACCCCTAGGTCGGTAATGAACTCCTTCATCCAGACTGCTTCCTGTGCTGCCTCCGAGGCTGCCATGTACTCTGCTTCACATGTAGATCCCACCACGACGCTTTGCTTGCAACTGCACCAGCTTACTGCTCCTCCATTCAAAATATACACGTATCCGGTTTGTGACTTCGAGTCATCCAGATCTATGTCGAAGCTAGCGTCGATGTAACCCTTTACGACGAGCTCTTCGTCACCTCCATAAACGAGAAACATATCCTTAGTCCTCTTCAGGTACTTCACGATATTCTTGACCGCTGTCCGGTGTTCCTTGCCGGGATTACTTTGGTACCTTCCTACCAAACTTACGGCAAGGTTTACATCAGGTCTGGTACACAGCATGGCATACATAATAGACCCTATGGCCGAGGCATAGGGGATGACACTCATCTCTTCTATATCTTCTGCCGTGGTCGGGCATTGAGCCGTGCTCAACTGCACACCTTGCAATACAGGCAAGAACCCCTTCTTGGACTGATCCATATTGAACTTCTTCAATATCTTGTCAAGGTATGTACTCTGTGAAAGACCAATGAGGCGTCTCGATCTATCTCTGTAGATCTTGATGCCTAATATATAAGCAGCTTCTCCAAGGTCCTTCATTGAAAAACACTTATTCAAATAGGCCTTTATACTTTCCAAGAATTCTATATCATTTCCCATCAATAATATGTCATCCACATATAATAAGAGAAATGCTACAGAGCTCCCACTCACTTTCTTGTAAACACAGGCTTCTCCATAAGTTTGTGTAAACCCAAACGCTTTGATCATCTCATCAAAGCGAATGTTCCAACTCCGAGATGCTTGCACCAGCCCATAGATTGAGCGCTGGAGCTTGCATACTTTGTTAGCATTCTTAGGATCGACAAAACCTTCCGGCTGCATCATATACAACTCTTCCTTAAGGAAGCCGTTAAGGAATGCCGTTTTGATGTCCATCTGCCATATCTCATAATCATAGTATGCGGCAATTGCTAACATGATTCGGACGGACTTCAGCTTCGCTACGGGTGAGAAAGTCTCATCGTAGTCAACCCCTTGAACTTGTCGATAACCCTTAGCGATGAGTCGAGGCTTATAGATGGTCACATTACCATCCGCGTCCGTCTTCTTCTTAAAGATCCATTTGTTTTCTATGGCTCGCCGATCATCGGGCAAGTCAGTCAAAGTCCATACTTCGTTTTCATACATGGATCCTAACTCGGATTTCATGGCTTCTAGCCATTTGTCGGAATCCGGGCCCGCCATCGCTTCTTCATAGTTCGAAGGTTCACCGTTGTCTAACAACATGATTTCCAGGACAGGGTTGCCGTACCACTCTGGTGCGGAACGTGTCCTTGTGGACCTACGAAGTTCAGTAGTAACTTGATCCAAAGCTTCATGATCATCATCATTAACTTCCTCCCCAGTCGGTGTAGGCACCACAGGAACATTTTCCCGCGCTGCGCTACTTTCCGGTTCGGAAGGGGTGACTATCACCTCATCAAGTTCCACTTTCCTCCCACTCAATTCTTTCGAGAGAAACTCCTTCTCCAGAAAGGACCCGTTCTTGGCAACGAAGATCTTGCCTTCGGATCTGAGGTAGAAGGTATACCCAATAGTTTCCTTAGGGTATCCTATGAAGATGCATTTTTCTGACTTGGGTTCGAGCTTTTCAGGTTGAAGTTTCTTGACATAAGCATCGCATCCCCAAACTTTTAGAAACGACAGCTTAGGTTTCTTCCCAAACCATAATTCATACGGTGTCGTCTCAACGGATTTCGATGGAGCCCTATTTAAAGTGAATGCGGCAGTCTCTAAAGCATAGCCCCAAAATGAGAGCGGTAAATCGGTAAGAGACATCATAGATCGCACCATATCCAATAGAGTGCGATTACGACGTTCGGACACACCATTTCTCTGAGGTGTTCCAGGCGGCGTGAGTTGTGAAACTATTCCACATTTCCTTAAGTGTGTACCAAATTCGTGACTTAAATATTCTCCACCACGATCTGATCGTAAGAATTTTATTTTCCTATCACGTTGATTCTCAACTTCACTCTGAAATTCCTTGAACTTTTCAAAGGTTTCAGACTTGTGTTTCATTAGGTAGACATACCCATATCTACTTAAATCATCAGTGAGAGTGAGAACATAACGATATCCTCCGCGAGCCTCAACACTCATTGGACCACACACATCGGTATGTATGATTTCCAATAAGTTGGTTGCTCGCTCCATTGTTCCGGAGAACGGAGTCTTGGTCATCTTACCCATGAGGCATGGTTCGCACGTGTCAAATGATTCGTAATCAAGAGACTCCAAAAGTCCATCTGCATGGAGCTTCTTCATGCGCTTGACACCAATGTGACCAAGGCGGCAGTGCCACAAGTATGTGGGACTATCGTTATCAACTTTACATCTTTTTGTATTCACACTATGAACATGTGTAACATCATGTTCGAGATTCATCAAAAATAAACCATTGACCAGCGGGGCATGACCATAAAACATATCTCTTAAATAAATAGAACAACCATTATTCTCGGATTTAAATGAGTAGCCATCTCGAATTAAACGAGATCCAGATACAATGTTCATGCTCAAAGCTGGCACTAAATAACAATTATTGAGGTTTAAAACTAATCCCGTGGGTAGATGCAGAGGTAGCGTGCCGACGGCGATCACATCGACCTTGGAACCATTCCCGACGTGCATCGTCACCTCGTCCTTCGCCAGTCTCCGTTTATTCCGTAGTTCCTGTTTTGAGTTACAAATATGAGCAACCGCACCGGTATCAAATACCCAGAAGCTACTACGAGTACTGGTAAGGTACACATCAATTACATGTATATCACATATACCTTTGGTGTTGCCGGCCTTCTTCTTGGCCGCTAAGTATTTGGGGCAGTTCCGCTTCCAGTGACCACTTCCCTTGCAATAAAAGCACTCAGTCTCGGGCTTGGGTCCATTCCTTGGCTTCTTCCCGGCAACTGGCTTACCGGGCGCGGCAACTCCCTTGCCGTCCTTCTTGAAGTTCTTCTTACCCTTGCCCTTCTTGAACTTAGTGGTTTTATTCACCATCAACACTTGATGTTCTTTTCTGATTTCCACCTCCGCTGATTTCAGCATCGAATATACCTCTGGAATGGTCTTTTCCATCCCCTGCATATTGTAGTTCATCACAAAGCTCTTGAAGCTTGGTGGAAGCGACTGAAGGATTCTGTCAATGACCGCGTCATCCGGGAGATTAACTCCCAGCTGAGTCAAGCGGTTGTGCAACCCAGACATTCTGAGTATGTGCTCACTAACAGAACTATTCTCCTCCATTTTACAACTGAAGAACTTGTCGGAGACCTCATATCTCTCGACCCGGGCATGAGCTTGAAAAACCAGTTTCAGCTCCTCAAACATCTCATATGCTCCATGTTTCTCAAAACGCTTTTGGAGACCCGGTTCTAAGCTGTAAAGCATGCCGCACTGAACGAGGGAGTAATCATCAGCACGCTGCTGCCAAGCGTTCATAACGTCTTGGTTCTCTGGGATTGGTGCATCACCTAGCGGTGCTTCTAAGACATAATCTTTCTTGGCTACTATGAGGATGATCCTCAGGTTCCGGACCCAGTCCGTATAGTTGCTGCCATCATCTTTCAGCTTGGTTTTCTCTAGGAACGCGTTGAAATTGAGGACAACGTTGGCCATTTGATCTACAAGACATAGTGTAAAGATTTTAGACTAAGTTCATG
Organism: Aegilops tauschii subsp. strangulata; assembly: GCF_002575655.3. Lineage (NCBI taxonomy): Eukaryota > Viridiplantae > Streptophyta > Magnoliopsida > Poales > Poaceae > Aegilops > Aegilops tauschii. The sequence continues at coordinate 113,466,607 of NC_053039.3, read as the reverse complement.
ATAATTAAGTTCATATAATCAAATTATTTAATGAACTCCCACTCAGATAGACATCCCTCTAGTCATCTAAGTGAAACATGATCCGAGTTTAACTAGGCCGTGTCCGATCATCACGTGAGACGGACTAGTCAAGATCGGTGAACATCTCCATGTTGATCGTATCTTCTATACGACTCATGCTCGACCTTTCGGTCCTCCGTGTTCCGAGGCCATGTCTGTACATGCTAGGCTCGTCAAGTCAACCTAAGTGTATTGCGTGTGTTCCGAGGCCATGTCTGTACATGCTAGGCTCGTCAACACCCGTTGTATTCGAACGTTAGAATCTATCACACCCGATCATCACGTGGTGCTTCGAAACAACGAACCTTCGCAACGGTGCACAGTTAGGGTGAACACTTTCTTGAAATTATCATAAGGGATCATCTTACTTACTACCGTCGTTCTAAGCAAATAAGATGCAAAAACATGATAAACATCACATGCAATCAAATAGTGACATGATATGGCCAATATCATCATGCTCCTTTGATCACATCTTCGGGGCACCATGATCATCTTCGTCACCGGCATGACACCATGATCTCCATCATCATGATCTCCATCATTGTGTCTTCATGAAGTCGTCACGCCAACGATTACTTCTACTTCTATGGCTAACGTGTTTAGCAACAAAGTAAAGTAAATTACATGGCGTTATTCAATGACACGCAGGTCATACAAAATAATAAAGACAACTCCTATGGCTCCTGCCGGTTGTCATACTCATCGACATGCAAGTCGTGATTCCTATTACAAGAATATGATCAATCTCATACATCACATATATCATTCATCACATCTTCTGGCCATATCACATCACATAACACATGCTGCAAAAACAAGTTAGACGTCCTCTAATTGTTGTTGCAAGTTTTTACGTGGTTTGTAGGTTTCTAGCAAGAACGTTTTCTTACCTACGTATGAACACAACGTGATTTGCCAATTTCTATTTACCCTTCATAAGGACCCTTTTCATCGAATCCATTCCGACTAAAGTAGGAGAGACAGACACCCGCTAGCCACCTTATGCAACTAGTGCATGTCAGTCGGTGGAACCTGTCTCACGTAAGCGTACGTGTAAGGTCGGTCCGGGCCGCTTCATCCTACAATGCTGCCGAAACAAGAAACGACTAGTAGCGGCAAGAATAATTGGCAACATCAACGCCCACAACTTCTTTGTGTTCTACTCGTGCATAGTAACTACGCATAGGCCTGGCTCATGATGCCACTGTTGGGAATCGTAGCATAATTTTAAAATTTTCCTACGCTCACCAAGATGCATCTATGGAGTATACTAGCAACGAGGGGAAAGGAGTGCATCTACATACCCTTGTAGATCGCGAGCGGAAGCGTTCCAATGAACGTGGATGACGGAGTCGTACTCGCCGTGATTCAAATCACCGATGACCGAGTGCCGAACGGACGGCACCTCCGCGTTCAACACACATACGGTGCAGCGACTTCTCCTCCTTCTTGATCCAGCAAGGGGGAAGGAGAGGTTGATGGAGATCCAGCAGCACGACGGCGTGGTGGTGGATGTAGCGGGATGCCGGCAGGGCTTCGCCGAGCATATACGAGAGAGAGAGAGAGAGGTGTTGCAGGGGAAGAGGGAGGAGCCCAAGGCTGTAGTCCTGCTGCCCTCCCTCCCCCCTTTATATAGGCCCCCTGGGAGGGGGGGCGCCGGCCAGATCCCATCTAGGGTGGGGGCGGCGGCCAAGGGGGTGCCTTGCCCCCCAAGGCAAGTGGGAAGCCCCCCCACCCTAGGGTTTGCAACCCTAGGCGCATGGGGGGCGCCCAGCCCACTAGGGGCTGGTTCCCTTCCCACTTCAGCCCAGGGGGCCCTCCGGGACAGGTGGCCCCACCCGGTGGACCCCCGGGACCCTTCTGGTGGTCCCGGTACAATACCAGTAACCCCCGAAACTTTCCCGGTGGCCGAAACTTGACTTCCTATATATAATTCTTCACCTCCGGACCATTCCGGAACCTCTCGTGACGTCCGGGATCTCATCCGGGACTCCGAACAACTTTCGGGTTTCCGCATACACATATCTCTACAACCCTAGCGTCACCGAACCTTAAGTGTGTAGACCCTACGGGTTCGGGAGACATGCAGACATGACCGAGACGCCTCTCCGGTCAATAACCAACAGCGGGATCTGGATACCCATGTTGGCTCCCACATGTTCCACGATGATCTCGTCGGATGAACCACGGTGTCGAGGATTCAATCAATCCCGTATACAATTCCCTTTGTCAATCGGTATGTTACTTGCCCGAGATTCGATCGTCGGTATCCCAATACCTTGTTCAATCTCGTTACAGGCAAATCTCTTTACTCGTACCGTAATGCATGATCCCGTGACCAACGCCTTAGTCACATAGAGCTCATTATGATGATGCATTACCGAGTGGGCCCAGAGATACCTCTCCGTCACACGGAGTGACAAATCCCAGTCTCGATCCGTGCCAACCCAACAGACACTTTCGGAGATACCCGCAGTGTACCTTTATAGTCACCCAGTTACGTTGTGACGTTTGGCACACCCAAAGCACTCCTGCGATATCCGGGAGTTGCACGATCTCATAGTCTAAGGAAAAGATGCTTGACATTGGAAAAGCTCTAGCAAACGAAACTACACGATCTTTTATGCTATGCTTAGGATTGGGTCTTGTCCATCACATCATTCTCCTAATGATGTGATCCCGTTATCAACGACATCCAATGTCCATAGTCAGGAAACCATGACTATATGTTGATCAACGAGCTAGTCTACTAGAGGCTTACTAGGGACACGTTGTGGTCTATGTATTCACACATGTATTACGATTTCCGGACAATACAATTATAGCATGAACAATAGACAATTATCATGAACAAAGAAATATAATAATAACCATTTATTATTGCCTCTAGGGCATATTTCCAACATGGCATAGATACACATGGAGACCACAACCTAAAAAAGTGGGTTGTGATAGAACTGCTCCATGGCATACGTTTCGCTTCGAGCATCAGTTGCGCCAAATTTTGCTTCGAGCGCATCCCACAAGTCCTTAGCAACCAACATATGTAAATATGTGTCAACTACCTTATCTCTGATCGCACTCAGAACGGCTCCAACAAAGACGATGGTGGTCTGCCTGAATGCCTTCTCCTGTTCAGGAGCAATCGTTCCTTCACGAGTACCATTAGCAACCCAGAACATGTTCATTGATGTGAGGCATAAGGTAGTTTTGGTCCCCCCAATGATTATAGTGTGTCCCCATAAATGGGGTCGGTTTCAGTGTAGCAGCCAAGCCATGAACCAAAAATTGCCTACAAATATTAGGCTTTTGGATTGTTGAGTAAATTAGCAATTTTCTAATTATCCTAATCCAGAAATAATGGCATTCACGGTATTAATCTCATACTAATATCTAAGCATGCAAGCTCGTACTACCCATACATCAAGAACATCTACGTAAACGACAAGCATGGCAATAACAAGAATAAACAGGAGAGGGATAAACAAGTTATACCCTATAGTAGGCCAAGTCAAAGAGGCGGCGGCGGCGGTATCCTCGGCAACGTTCTTCTTGACAGCGGTCTTCTCAGAGGACGTAGACGAAGTAGCATACGAAGATGAACAACGATGAGCAGTTGCATCGAAGACGCTCCCCAAAAACCTAATCGCCCTTCTCCCAGTGTAGGATCGCAAAGAGCAGGGTTCCGAAGGCCTGCTCTCCCGTACAGTCGTGCACGCGGTGGATGGGATGGGATCGCAGCACCAACAGTTAACAAAACGACGGTGGGCAGTGCGTGTGGCCGCGAAGCAGATGTAATTTGATCTCGGTAATGGCTAGGTTGTCGACACCTCCAATATGTAGTTGGTCGTGGAGGGAGACGTGTGATAGACCCAAGCTCCAGTCGGCAACAACCCACGATATGACGTCTCAGATTCGTGGCGCCACGGGTGACATAGGTCTAATCTCAGGCCGGCTCGATCGCAAAACACGTCGCAAGCAGGGGGCGTGGAGTGGCGTGCGGCGGAGAAGGGCGCGCGGGAACCACTCTTCTTCTCAAACCCCAATATCATGTGGAAGAGGGTCCCTGCACTTGCGGGGTGATACTAAACTTCCCACCACCTAGTCATGACACCCACATCGGCTCTTAGAGATATTTCTAAAATTGTTGGATGGGCCTAAAGCCCACCCAATATTTCAATGAATATATCAATGTTTTTGTCCCAAAGAGACGGGAGCAAAATGGTTTTCCATGGTAGTATTCTTAGCGATATTCTGATTTCTTTTTGCCATGTAAATACTTGACATTAATGTACCTATAGTCCACACACTATATTTTAATGCAAGCATTACAGATTCAAATTATTCCATTGTTTGGATTTAAGGGCACATTGCATTGCATGGTCTACATTCCGGTATAGCAGTTTGTGGTTATGCTTCTCAATACCATGGGTACCGTTTCAGAAGGATAACATTGATCAATTTATGGAACTATGCTACGACCTACGAAACACAAAGGCAAAGTCATTCAGATGTAAATCAAGGCTACAGAGTTCAAATGTGGTTATGAAATACAGAAAGAACCATGACCATTACACAATCTTTATATATTATATCATCATCTTTGAGGAAGTCCAATAAAAAGGATAAATCGGAGAAAGGGATCAACAACTGACAAATATAATGAGGAACAATTTTGTCATTTGACAACCGCTTCCTCGTGCAACCAGTAGACTTGAAGGGGACCTGCATATAACAGGATCAAGTGAAGAATTATAAAAACAAAGCCAATTTACACAATAAATTCCAAATAAAGCGAATGGTAGAATAACTAGGCTATGCTAATTAATCCTGAGAGCAAATCATAACTACAGTAATGTGGAAGACCTTTAAGAACTAGTTGTGGCCCAAGTTATCTTATCATTATTAGGGACTTAGCCCAATTATCTTATCGTTATTAGGATAGCTTGCTTAGGAGTCAAGTAAACCTCTCTATATAAGGAGAGGAGATGTATCAATCTAATTAAGCAAGAAGCAATCATTATTTGCTCGGCTTCCCAAAGGGAGCCGGGAGACCTAACCCTAGCCGCCTCTTGCGCCGCCGCCGCCTCTTCTTCATCGCGCCACGGCGCCCCGCCGACAACAGTAATGTGGAAGACCTTTAAGAACTAATTGTTTTGGTAATAATAGAGCTGCAATTGTAATTCGATTAAGCAAATAATGGCATTCCTAATTATGTAATTTGCGACACAATTTCTTGGCAAAGCTGAGTAGATTTTTCTAGATGATGCGTACAATATTTCTGAATGAAAAAACTTTTGGGGATTGCAAAAATTACTACAGTAGAAAACTTGATGGAAATAGTAATGACTCGCCTATTTGTGATTTGTACATCAGAGATGGAATATCTCATACCTGGAACAATGAATCAGTGATCATAGGGTTATCCGAGTGGATGTAACTCGGTATGACAAGTTCATCAGATCTGGTGAGGATGATCTACTGCTTGAGACGACATCATGACAAGGTTATCCTTGTTGAGTCTGCTGGCACCCTCCTCGACACTGCTGAGCCCGGCCATGACCCAGGTCAGCTCATAACACATTCTTCATGGCCGATTCCTATTGCAGTGCTGCTTTGTTGCGTGTGGTGTGGATGCCTTGACCACGGCCGAGGCGTCAAGGCCTGAATGTTTTAATGTGTTTTATCTTTTATTATGTGGTGTTCACGGTGAGCAAAGTTCTTGCAATTAAGTGTGCCTGCAAGGGCTGCTAAATGCGCAATCTTGGCAGTTTCTTTATGCTACCAACCCACTGTACTAGGTACCATTTCTCTCTCAATGCCTACAACAGATTTACTCCCTCCGTCCCATAATATAAGAGCGTTTTTGACACTAGTGTAGTGTAAAAACGCTCTTATATTATGGGACGGAGGGAGTAGTACGTATCGATAGCAAACAATCGCATCAACAACTATAGAACTATTGTGTACAACATATTTTAAATTTGATGAACCCATGCCTATTCTTGTGCTGTTTTAGATAGATAGAACATCGCTGGTAACGGAATAGAAGTACAAGAAAAACTAACATGTATGCTGCATGTGTATATATGCATTGGTGGTCCAGGTGCAATGGGAACAGAGGGAGTACAATGGGAACAAATCCGTCTCAACGTTTGCTCCTCAAAAGGTCAAGGTGTCCCCAAATATATATCCGGAATAGTTTCAGTAGATTATCACGAAGCAGAGGACAGTACTACTATAGAAGGGTATCAGATACATGGAAAATTCATGCAACACAGAGGCTAGAGATTACAGCTGCAATCAGATGAAGAAGCTTGAGCAACAGAATAGGCATTTGATGAAGTTGCTAATGACAGCAAATGATAGCAGGGACAAACTTGCTAGAGGCTGACTCCTTGCAATCCGGTATATCAATTTTTACTGAACAAACAATACTTGCTCGTACTAGCCTCTTGCGACATGGGCGCCCACGGGCATCAGTACAAAGAATTGCTGCACCAGCAGGGTTACAAGATAAGACAAGAGGAGGTAGTAGCTCCGATGCCGTGACAGGCCACCAGCATCAGAAACCTGAAATAGATAGAACTATGGGTTTCAGACCCAGCTCCTAACTGTTCTCTTGAGATGCTTCAACTCGTCGTCGTCCTCGCTGTCTGAAGAAAGATCCGTGTCTCTGAACACCTCCTCCCGTGCTTCCTTGCTCAGCCTCGTCGCCTCGGCCCTCTCACCGAAGTAGTCGTAGTCGACCTCCACGAATCCCATGGAGGCGTACTCGCTGCGGACCCAGGCCTGGAATCGCGCGAACTTCTCTTCATCCTCATAGCAGTCGCGAGCACATGCGTACAGCAGCACCATTGCCTCATCCTTCTCCTCCTCATGCGATGGCAGCAGCGACGGGTTGGCGCGCTTGAGCTCCCGGATCTCAGCCCAAACAGGTTCGTTCGGCTGTGCAAGGATCCACTTGATCTCCTCCAGTGGCAGCCGCCACATCTTTTTTCGTTGGACCGTCCCTGCCGCTGCATCCTTGTCTCCCTCGGAGCAGTCGAGCCTCTTGGCGGCGCGCGAACACTCCTCTCCGGCGAAAGCCTCCGCCTTTCTTTTGGCAGGGCGGACACACTCGACGCCGGCCACAGCCTCATCCGGCGCCATCGGTTGGTCTGATGGATGGTTTATCGAAGGAAGATGCTGGAGGATTCTGGCGAGAAGAATTTGGGAGTTCCGATTTGGGCGACAGGAAGGAAGAACCGATCTACACTATATATTTTTGTTTGGCTGCCGCGTAAGGGAGGACTGGGGGATTCTGGCGAGAGAGATTTGGGAGTTTCGACCTGGCGCAAGAAGAGGGCAGAATTGGTTCTTGTTATATTCAGCTTTGTTTGGTGCCGACTCGGCATGGGAAAGGCAAACCGAAATTCTCTCAAACACGAAAACCAGGACACGTTAGCGCGTGCCATGTCAACAGCATACGGTACAACACACGCACCCTCCTCTTTGGTTTAATTTTTTTTTCAAACGCAAATATCATGAATTCAAAAAATTTGATTCCAATTTATATGTTGAAAACCGCAGAAGAGAGATGTCTTGTCTAACAGCTCACGTACGGCCGGGCGACTCGGGTGGTGACAGGGCGGGCCTTGACGGAATTGAGGCTGCTCGCCGGCTGGAGGAGCCGGAGTGTGCGGTGGTCCGGGCGGGCGTGGGAGCGGCCGCGGCCTCGTCGGTTCTGATGCTGTGTCTGCGCCCCCATGTTGCGGGTGGCTGGTCGGGGAGCCGTTTCTGGGCTTTTGCGGGCGACAGTTCGGAAGATGACCGGTGGCGACGAGGTGGTCAGCCAGGCTCTCTGCTCGGTGGGAGATTTTGTGGCTCACGCGAAGGAGCTTGGGGGCTCCTTCAAGGCCGAGCGGCGGAGGTCGTTCCGCTGGGTGGTCATGGATCTCGGCGGGTGGCGTCGCAAATCTGGGCTCCGCCGCGTCGCGCTCCGGCGGGAGCTGCGATGCTTGGGCCAGCGGTCGAGGACAGGGGTGCCTGCGCGCTGGGCTCTAGTTCCGAGTGAGTCCGGCGCCACTGCGGGTGGCACGCACGCCCGCCGCAGGGGCACCAGTGCCGGCGGAGACGCGGGATCCTGTGCCTAGGGTTGGGGCGGGTGAGCCTTACGGGCCGGTGGGCCCCGAGGGGCAGGTGGGCCGTTTGTCAATGCTAGTGCCAGTCTAGGAACAGGCCCAGGCGGAGTCTGCGTGTCCTGATGGGTGGGTTGTGGCTGCAGCCCAGACGACTCTGGAGGCAGGCGGCCCACGAGGCCCGGGCCCGACTCCGCCCGTATATAACTGGATGTGGCTGCGTCGGGGTTGTCTCGATGCGTCACTAGGGTTTCCAACTACTAAAATTTGAGGTGCGGCGCTTTAGGCCGTCCGCTCGCACTCACGTCGCAGTTCGCCCCCCACCTCCCCTCGTCCGCTGCTTCGCAGAGGTGGTCGTGATGGGTTCCAAGGAGGAATGTCCTGCGGATAAGCGTGCACTTCTGCAGCTAGATCCGACGGCGGAGAGGCAAAGGGAGCGTGATCTGCGGGCGCAGGCCAAGGCGCAGGGAGCGGGGCACGTAGAGGAGGAGGGGTGCTGGGGTCCGCCGCCTTCCTGGTGGCTCAAGGAGCAGGATCGCAAGAAGAAGAAGAAGGAGGAGCACAAGAAGAGGGGGCTTGAGCACAAGCGCAAGGAGATGCAACACTCTTTCTGCGGCGACCGGGTCGGAGATCCATTCGCCAAGAAGAAGAAGCACAAGACCTCGGGGGCACCGGTGTCCAAGTTGCCCTTGGCGGTGCTGCTGGCGGCGCCTTCCTCATGTAAGGGTACGACGGCGGAGCCAATCCCGGTGGAGGAGGCGGACGTGCGGAATGCTTCAAGTGCGGGCGCGTTGGGCACTTCCAGAACATGTGCAAGTTCAAGCCGCTTTGCGTCGTCTGCAGCGAGGAAGGCCACGCTTCTGCCCACTGCCCCTCCCACGGAAAACCACTGCTGCTCCAAACCATGGGCCATGCCAACCCTGGTGAGGGTTTCTTCTGCCTGTCGTATGTGGACGATGCGGGCTTGCTCGGGGCCAACGCGGCCATCCTCTCCGCGGCCCCGGGCCGGCTCTCAAAGGAGCTTCTGGAGGTGGAGCTGCCGCATCTATTCGAGGGAGAATGGGACTGGCAGGTCGAGCAGATGGAGGCCGACTGCTTCATGATGGTCTTCCCTAGGGCTGCAAGAAAAGCTCGAGGCTCGTGAGCCACTCGAGATCGACTCGTTTTTTGACTCGACTCGAGATCGACTCAAAAAGAAACAAGCTGAGTTTGAACACTTTATGTAGCTTGACCGAGGAACGAGCCGGTCTTGAGCTAATGTTGGCTCGCTCGATTTTAGCTCGATAGCTCGACAAAATATCATTATGTTAAATGATCATTATATTAAATGAAAATAAGATAATTTATTACCATATATGTTGTCCATAATTTTTATCCATTTTATTTACCAATGAACATGGAAACTTAATTAAGTGCAGAGAAGATTTAGGCCTAATTATGTCACGTGGTCGACTATGTGTTAAATATCTTATATTTTTGGCAATGGTTCCCAGCATATTCGCCTTATTTTTTTTGTTTTTCATCCACAGATTTATAATTTTTACCATCTCACTTAGCTCGAAACTAGCTCGAGATCGACTCGAGATCGTTACAAACTGAGCATGAGTCATGTTCTACAGCTCGATCATGAGCATCACTTAGTTTGAGCTCGCTCGAATTTTCATATGAGTTGAGCTGAGCCAACTCCAACTCGCTCGAGCTCGAGTCGTTTGCAGCCGTAGTCTTCCCCGACCCGTGGATGCTGTGGATGGCGACGCGCAGCGGCAAACTCTTCCTCTCTCTCAACAACTTCACTGCGGACATCCACGATGCGATCCTTGAGGAACCCCGTGGCGTGATTATGCCAGAGGTGTGGGTGAAGATGTGTGTGTGTGGGGGGGGGGTGCCGCCCAAGCAGCGGCGGGTGGATAGGCTCATGGCTACTACCACCATGCTTGGTCGGCACCTTGTGGTTGACGAGCTGTCGTTGATCCGTGCCGGGCGTGTGCGCATGTGCTTCGCCTGTCAGAGCCCGGCCAAGTTGTGGGGCTCGGTGCAAATCTGGTTCAATAGGGAGGGGTACACCATCAAGCTGGAGCCAGAGCTCGACCATCATCGTTGTGGCGCCGCTCCTCCTCCACCCCCGCCATCACCTAGCAGCGACAGAGGCCTAGATGATGACGGCAAGGGCAAGGACAGGGATAAGGACCAAGATGAGAGCATGGGTGACGACCCCATCGACACGGCGGCGTGGGACAAACTTGGGATCCATGGCTCGGCTCAGGTGGAGGGCTCCCCTCTTCGGGCTAGCTCCATGGCCAAGGCGACGGAGGTGCCACGGGTGACGTGCAGGGGCCGATGGCCTTCAACCAGTACGGCTCCAACTTGGGGTCCGTGGTCACAACAATCTTGGCGGAGGCGGACAAGGGGGTCACAGCTTCATGTGACACGGGACTGCTGGTGGGGGAGCACACCCCGCTGGCATCGGCTGGTGATGCTCTACTGCAACCCTCGGGGTGGTCTTCACCGGCCTAGGGGGCGGAGCAACAACAAGAGCGGCTCAGTGTGGCAAGCTAAGAAGATGGCGGTCCGCAAGGTGAGCGCGGAGGTGGTGAGGCCTATGGAGAGGCTGGGAGTGCCGACTAACCCGCGTTAGGTGGTCATGGCGTTGGCCTCCCCAGGCGTCCCTGCTTTCGGAGGCCTTGGCCCCTCGGCTCCACCTCCGGTCGACGCACTCTTGCAGGAGGCCTCCAAGGCGGCGCCAATCTCCAAGGACAAGCGCTCCAAGGCGGTGTCCTCGGTGCCAGCGCGTACCAGCTCGCGCCCCAAGGGAGCTAAGGGGAACATGCCTTCCCTCTAGCGCGCGCAACTGCTACAAGCCAAGAAGAACCTGGAGATATCAGGTAATCCACCCCTGCGCCTCATTGTGCTTGATTCATTTCTGTTGATCATATGATTGACGTTTTGGGGGAGAGCGAAAATTGATCTCTCCACTCCGCTCCAAGGAGCTGGTGCAGACAATGTTAGCAGCGGCAGTTGTTGCGCGTGCACACCAACTTGCAGAGGAAGTAGGGGCTTCCAATGAAGCTGCGGTCTGGCCGAAGGGGGGAATTGGTAGCAGGGGCTGCCTCCTCCCCCTCACCTCATCACATTAAGTCGAGGCGCGTGGCCAAGGAGGTGTCCTCCAGGGGCATCCGTCTCCATAATCGCGTTATTTAGATGCAGTTCCTATTTTGGAACATTCGTGGCTTTGGTCACATTGGGAGGCGAACCCAAATTAAAGATTACATTCTCAACGAGGGTATTGATGTCGTAGGCTTACAAGAGACAATTAAGGCCGAGTTCAGACACCATGATCTTCTTGCTATAGATCCTTTGGAACACTTCCAATGGCATCACGTCCCCGCTGCAGGGCACTCGGGGGGCCTACTGCTAGGCTTTAATTTGTCTACTTTTGAGGTGCTCTCATGGGATGTTGGTATGTTTTTCCTGTCTGCTTATATCAAACACCGTTCATCGTTACGCGAGGAGGAAGTGATCTTGGTCTACAGCCTAGCTGATCATTCCTACTCGTCGGAGTTCCTGGGGGAACTTCAGACAAAGTTCAGGAGGTTTCCATGGATCTCGTCCCACTAGTGGTGGGCGGTGACTTTAACTTGATACGCTCAGGAGCGGACAAAAATAACAGCAACACAAACTGTCTTAGGGTGGCCATGTTTAATAACACTATTGCTTCCATGGCACTTTGGGACGAACTTGCCAGAATGGGAGCGAGGTATGATGTCTACTACACAACCTTCTTCTTGTAGACGTTGTTGGGCCTCCAAGTGCAGAGGTTTGTAGAACAGTAGCAAATTTCCCTCAAGTGGATGACCTAAGGTTTATCAATCTGTGGGAGGCGTAGGATGAAGATGGTCTCTCTCAAGCAACCCTGCAACCAAATAACAAAGAGTCTCTTGTGTCCCCAACACACCCAATACAATGGTAAATTGTATAGGTGCACTAGTTCGGCGAAGAGATGGTGATACAAGTGCAATATGGATGATAGATATGAGTATTTGTAATATGAAAATATAAAAAAAGCAAGGTAACTAATGATAAAAGTGAGCGTAAACGGTATTGCAATGCTAGGAAACAAGGCATAGGGTTCATACTTTCACTAGTGCAAGTTCTCTCAACAATCATAACATAATTGGATCATATAACAATCCCTCAACATGCAACAAAGAGTCACTCCAAAGTCACTAATAGCGGAGAACAAACGAAGAGATTATTGTAGGGTACGAAACCACCTCAAAGTTATTCTTTCGGATCGATCTATTCAAGAGTTCGTACTAGAATAACACCTTAAGACACATATCAACCAAAACCCTAATGTACTTAGCAAGGCAGAGGAGGGAAGCAGAAGTGCAAGGCTACCAGAGCAGCGCTCTGACTAGGGGCGCAGACGACAGAGCAAATAGATGGGCTTTCCCCCGGCGAGACCCTTTCCGGGGCGGCCTACACAGCCCCGGCAAGAACCTTGCCGGGGCAGCTCGCCCAACGCCAACATCGCAGCCACCCTTGAGCCCGAGAGTTCCGACACCATTGACAGCGTTGGAACCAAGGCTCGGGAAGTGCCTACATGGTGGCATGCAGATCTTTGTGAAGACAGAGAGCCTACAAATCCTAGATGAGGACCAGAAGACAAGACAACCGCAAGGCTCCATGCCGAGGATGCCCACGAGGCCCCGGCAAGGCACCTTGCCGAAGACACCCGCAAGGCCCCGTCAAGACTCTTGCCGAGGGCGCTCACAAGGCCCCGGCAAGACCCTTGCCGGGAATATACGTGAGACCGCGGCAAGGCCTTGCCGCCCCATCTCAGCGGCCAACCCACCAACTAAAGCAAGTACCCACATGGAAGTACGTGGGTACTAATCCAATGAGTCAAGCACCTGCGTGGTGGCATGCAGATCTTCATGAAGACCCTACCACCACGCCAACTCAGCAGCCAGCCAGCCTACGTGGCACTGCATGCCTCGTTGGCCTAGACACGTGTCGAAGCAAGACGGAGCGGCGACGGACGGGACGGGCCTTGTTACCGTCCCTGATAAAGCAAGGGGACACCTAAGGAGCGCATTTAATGCGTTTTGTCCCATAATGACAGGCGATAAGCTTGTACACTGTACATACCTTTCCACCTCCTGTGTGCCACTATGGCGACCCCTTTGACTATAAAAGGAGGCCCGAGGCATACTGAGGGGGGATTCGGATCTTTTGGACGACGCACACACCGTAGCTAGTTCAAGAGCTCAAGAACACTCAAATATACACCAAAGCAGGACTAGGGTATTACGCATCCTCGCGGCCCGAATCTGGGTAAACGATCCTCGTGCTGGCTTCTAGACCCGCTCTTTGCACAACCCCGCGCCCGCCAACCGTAGAAGGGATCCCAGTGATCCCATAGGTGTCGTTTCCCCCGACATCTCTGGCGCGCCAGGTAGGGGAGCGCAGTTGTGAAAATCTGGTCTAGTTGGCGCAACGGCTTCATCATGGTCGTCACTCCAAGGAAGAAGATGATCGAACGAGCGGCATCATTTGCGGATGCAGTGAATGCTTGCGCAGCGACAGAAAAGCTAAGTCATGCAAAACTTTCAGTATCTCCTTTATATATAAGGTTATTTTCTTCGGAGGTCTCGCTCCTTGTATGAGAAACCTGCACGCAATGGGGCCCTTCCGCTATTGGCAACGCCCTTGTTCTGTTTCGAGTCCGCTCAATAGTTCGAGCGGCCGCGTCGAGAACGGCAGGGTGGCCTTTCCTTTACCGGCAACGCTCTTGTTCTGTTTCGAGTCCGCTCGACAGTTCAAGCGGCCGCACTGAGGGCGGTAAGGTGGTTTGCCTGGCAGCAAGCACACCCGGCAGGCTATTGAGGATCCGTCCTCGAGGCCCCGTGGCCTGGGTTTACGCGCCGGCAAGCCTATCCAGTTAAGCGTAGGGTGTACATACAAAGAAAGATCGAACAGGAAAATAACATGCATTGTTTCAAAGTATTGCAGAGTTATATTGCACCAATGGTTGCTACAGTTCTAACTAAAGATAAAAATTGTCTTGGTCATGAACCTGCAGCGGCGATGAGAAACGGGGTGCCTAGTCCCGGCGCTGGCCCTCTACCCTTCGAACTCCATCGACGCAGCTGATGATGGGCTTGATACGCTCCTCGAGCGCCGCGAGGTCCACACCCTCTGGCAAGCTCTCCAGCGCGGCGTCGAAGTCGATGTTGGGGTTCCAGTATGCCACCTTGGTGAGGACCTTGGTCAGGGCACCCCGGCAAAGCTTCCGGGCGTCATTGGCCAGAGAGGTCGCTCTGTTGGACCGGAGCTGCTCCAGGGCTCCAAGAATGCCCTCGAAGAACATGGTCAGTTTGGCTTTGGGACTCACGTTCGGCTCTGGGGCGTACCGCACTTTGGCATCCCCATGGCAGCCAGTTTCGTGGTGGTCCTGCCGACGACGTGGTTGGCAGCGTCGTTGCTCCGCAGCTACTTCTCGTCCTCTAGGGCCTTGCTCAGGATCTCCTCGCGGGCCCTAGCCTCTGAGAGCTTTCCCTCCAAGCCATCCAGTTTCACCTTCAGATCGTTGATGGAATCATTGGCCTTGGAGAGCAGCTCGGACTTGCCGAGGACTGCGGCATGCGCCTCCACCAAAGCACCGTTGAGCGTGTCCTTCTCCTTTGTCAGCTCCAGGACCCTTTCCTTCAGCCCGTCCCTCTCCAGCTCCAGCTCTTTCACCTTGTCAGCATGGACCAGGGCCTGAGCATTGAGTGCCTCCTTGTGCCTCTGCTCCAGCTCATGGGTCCGCTGTACAACGAGCTTCTCGATCTCCTCATCCTTGCCGCGGAGCGTGGCGGCAAGCGCCTCCTCACGGGCGGCAAGGTCCTCCTCCTGGGAGTTCAGCAGAGCCTGATGCTGTTGTCGAGCGGCCTCATCTTTGGCAGCCTGCTCCTTCGCCAGCTCCTGGGCCTTCTCGATGTCAGCCTGCTTCAGGAGGAGATCTTGTTTGCGCTCGGCTAGCTCGCCCTGGACAGCTTTCAGCTCTTGGTGGGCCTCGCGGAATCAGGCCTGCGTCTTGGCGGCGCGATCCTCAAGATCCGTCCCCGCCTTATCCACCGCTACCATCCTGGACTTTGCCTTATCCAGGCGGGCACGGTGGAGCGCCTGGAGCTTCTGGAAGTTAGCGTTCATGGCCCGGAGAAGCTGCTCTTCTTGGGAACCGCCATCGCCAGGGCTCGGCTCGTCAACAACTTGAAGGCCAGCGGTGGCGAGCACCTCGTCATCAAACACCTCCCCCTCGGCCGGCGCCCTGGTGCCCTCTGCCCCTGGGAGGTGGACGACCAGGCCATCACCCACTTTCAGGTACATGCCCAGGGCGGGGGCCAGAGGGGAGGAAGGTTGGTCGTTGGCCACCTCCTCCTCCTCGGCGGCAGCCTTGCCGGCCTCCCCTGCGGCAGCCTTGCCGGCCCCTCCGGCAGCAGCCTTGCCGGCCTCCCCGGTAGGCCCCTTGGCGGCCTCCTCGGCGGCGGCCTTAACGGCCTCCTCGGCAACAATGTTGGTGGCCTCGGCCTCGGCATCCTTGGAGATCTCCCCGATGACGGTGTCGACATCCTCCTGGTCCGTCAAGGGAGGGTCTGGGAGCCAAGAGGGAAGATGCGACTAGTTCAAGAACAGAAGTCAAAAAAAGAAGAAAAGATAGGGATGAAAAGCCGGCCACTTACCCATGCCGGGCTGGGAAGAAGTGGTGCCCTCCCCGCCAACATCCGTCACCGGGACGGAGCTACCAGCGCCCAAGTTCGCCTCCTCCTCCTCCTCCTCGCGCATGGGCTCGGTGCTTGGCGCCCTTGCCGGGGACGCCCCTCGGGGCGGCGTGGTTGATGGGGGCGGCGTGTTGGGGGTGGTCCTCAGTGGCTCCTCCTGCTGTCGTCCTCCTCCTGCGACCACGGCAAGGTCAGCAGCAAGGAATCGTACCCCAACGCACGCCCATGGGGAGTGAGTGGTGAACACACGCTGGGGGCTGAGTCGGGGGCTGCTGTCCGGGCTAATCTCCACCGCCACCGGCGTGCGCGAAGTGCCCGCCGGGGGCTGGCCGCCCGTCGAGGCCCTGGCCCTCTTCGCCACCCTCTGGGCAACGTCTCCCTATCCCTGCGAAGATGAAAACAAGTCAAGAAAAGTGGCACAGTCTGAAGGGTCAGGGATGATGAAGGGCAGGATGCTTACTCATCCTCCACCTCCTCTTCCGGTGCCTTCCTCTTCCTCCTTGGGCTGAGAGACCCAAGATCAAAGTCGACCTCCAGGTTGGCATCTGCGGGAGGAGATGAAGGGGATGGAGTCTGGCGACGCTTGGACGAAGAAGAGGCGGTCGCCTTCTTCTTCCCCACCGCGACCTTCACTGCCTTCTTCGCTGCCGCGGCCCTCGTCTGGCGCACAGACTGCTCCTGGGCCTGTTGCCGCTGCGCGGCCCTGCCGGGCCGGACTGGTTCACCGGAGCCAGCCCGGCACAGGACGCGTCTCTTCCCTGTGGCCGGGGGATCATCGGCCTCGACCTCCTCCTTAGTCGACTCCTCGACCACGTCTTCAATGAGAGGAGCCCCGGCGCCGGCGCTGCTGGCCTCCCCAGCGGATTCCGCCCATCCGGCGAGTTCCTTCTCTTCCGCGGCCGTGCCAGCCTCATCCTCCACGGCGCCAGTGCTACCAGCCTCCCTGGCAAGCACTGCTTCCGCCGCCCTGGTGGCAATGTAGTCCAGCTCCTCCTTGGTGGTGTCCTGGATGAGCAGTGGCTCATCACGGACATACTTCTCCGACAAGCTGTCGAAGAACTCCTGCACCTGCTCCGCCTCCGGCTCGGCCCAGCTTGGGTCAAGGCCGTGTGCGTTGAAGTCCGACATCAGGGCAATGATGTCGGTTTGGCGAGAATTGTTGCTCAACGGGACCACTGCCTCCGGCAACCCAAATAGGGGCCCCTTGATGGCCTTGTCGGCCTTCGCGGCCTTGCCGGTCCTCTCAGCCTTGCCGCTGTCGTCCACATTGAGCTAGAACTTGGAAGAGCCTCTGGCAACAATGAGCATGCCCCATCACCGTGAAGTTATGGTTCAAGCTAGGGAGGAGCCTCATGATGTCAGCCGCGTTCCTGAAGTCCCAGGCCGGCCTCCCCTTGTTAAGCAGAGGAGTGATTCAGCGGCGGATGAAGTCGGCCCCAATCATCTCAAGAGTGAGCCCGGCTGTCGGAGTTATTGGCCATGGGTAGCCTCATCTGCCCCCCATGACATTTCAAGACACCAGGGCCGACTGCGCCCCTCAAGCCTCTAAGCTCGGTTGCTGCCTTCTCGTAGCCAGCTGGCCCACGCGGCCGGCTGCCGGAAGGCGGAGGACTCCCGAAGACGGCCACGAAGCGGGCCGCCTCCTAGCAGGCGGCCTCTAGAGAGGCCGGCTCCTAGCAGGCGGCCCCAGACGCCCTCAAAGTCTGCACCCTCTTAAGCACGACGAGATGGGGCGTGGCTACAACGAAGCCTGCCACCCTCGAATCCCGGGCGGGCCATGGCCACAGTGCACTGTACTAGCCGGAGATCTCCTACGCGGCGCGGCACTATGGCCCCTCCGCCCGTGACATCACCCAAGTCAGAAGGGACCATGCTCCCACGACGGGCTGTCGGTACGGCCTGCAGGCGGCGGGCCCTACCTGCCCGTGAGAAGCCAGAAGGCAGCCAGCCTCAGCCAGTTGGCCAGGGGGAGGTCGGCACTCAGAGGGCGGCCCTCCCCCTGCCTAGGAGTTTGTGCGCCATTAACCAGAAGAGATGGGGAATGGCTACAGTGATGGCCCGCCAGGCGGCGGGACTGTAGCCACGCCCTCCCCGACAAAGCAAGCGTTATTAGAAGCACGACTACAGTGATGAGCAGCCGGCAAGACCCGCCAGCGGCGGGCATGGCCTGTCAGCCAAGTAGCAGACAGCCAGCAGGGCCCACCAGTCGGCGGGCCCCAGCAGCCAGCGGAGAAGCCGGCCACAAGAGACCTCACGGCCTGGGCCTACACCTGGCCTGTTTACCATTGTACCCCTGGGGGTAGGCGTATATAAACCCCCAGGACACCCATGCAAAGGGTTCAGATTCTTAACACACACACACCCGTAGAGAGAGGAGAGAGCTAGCCCCTCCCCTTCTTCCTCCTCTAGCAAACAGCTCAAGAGCAACTTGTAGCTACTTGTTGACATAGTGATCATGCGAAGACCCCGCAGAGCAGGACTAGGGGTGTTATCTCCTAGGAGAGCCCCAAACCTGGGTAAAGTTCGCCGGCGTACGTGTCTACGCCTCATCCCACTTCCTGGCACCGGGGACGTCTTACTATCGCCCACCGTGATAAGCCACGCGTTGGCATATGTCGCACCAAAACCCCGACATTTGGCGCCCACCGTGGGGCTAGGTGCACCGTCATCCGGAGATCCGTTCTAGATGCAAACCCTCTTCCTTCCTGCCGAGCGCAGCCAGCCTGGCACGCTAGACTGCGTTTGCGCCGACGCGCTGCATGGCACGGAGCTGCCTCGCTGACCTTGTTGGCGAGATCCGCCTCTCCAACGAGCCTGCATCCGATGCAGGCATAGATGGCCCCGAGAGCCGCATCATCAGCCTCCTCGACCAGCTCCACATCGCCAATGAGCCGGCCGTCGACTTGGAGTCGGTTGGCTCCATCGACCCGATGCTTGTCGACTCCGACACGGCGTCCCTTGACGCGTTCCCCACCAACGTGGTGGTCGTCGATGATCCTCTCCCTCGCGCCGACAGTGGCGGTAGCGCCGTCACGGAGGTGCTCGTCATCAGCCACGATGGAGCTTCCGGTGACGGTGCCCGAGATCCGCTTGAGGCGGTGCTACGAGACCTGTCTGCACCCATTGCAGAAGACGCCGACGCCGAGACGCTGGAAGCCCACCACGTCCAGCTCGTCGAGGGCACCAAGAAGCTAGCCAGCATGAGACACCTCTCAAAGGCTTACCAGCGCGAGATGGACCGCGCTATTGGCGGCACGCGGGCTCCTGGCTGGCCCAGCCGCATCGGCATGGTCCGACAACACGGCGCGGCCATTGCCAGCATGTTCGGGGCAGACCGCCCCGTCTACGCCACGCCCATGGAGAACATACAAGCTGCTCAGGCGGCAGCCGACGAGCTGGACAACCTCGAGGGCGACGAGCGTCGCCACATGATGGAGCGCGTCCAGCGGCTCATTGACGCGGCTGCCGAGCAGCAAGAAGCCAGCTGCCGCGCCGAAGCACCCAACCGGCGGAACGACGACCCGCCTCCCCGCCGAGAGCACGGCGCGACATCCCAGACGCTGACTGGCGGTGCCCGCGGACGACGAGACAAGGAGTCGGCTGCAAGCCGCAGCCGGACGCACATCACCATCGAGCGCGACCAAGACGGCCACCCTCGAGCGGTGGAACGACCGGGCGACTATCAGCCTCCCCCGCGCAGAGAAAGGCGCGTCTCCCCGCCGTCTGTTGATCACCCGAGTCTTGGTGGCCGGCTTGGCCCTCGAGAAGGAATCGGAGAGAATGATGCTCGGCACTGGATCGACCGCCTCAATCGATCCCTGGCGCTAGAAGAAGAAGATGCGCTAGGCCCGCCTTGTTTCGGCCCCCGCATCCGTGACGAGCCCTTCCCCAAAGTGTTCACGCTCCTAAGAGACGCGCCCAAGTGCACGGGCTCCGTGAAGCCGGAAGACTGGTTGGTTGACTACTCCACGACCATCAGCATAGCAAACGACAACAAGCGCGTTGCCGTGAATTACGTCCCGCTCATGCTCCAGGGCACTGCCCCGACATGGCTGAACAACCTGAAGCCCCGCAACATCAACAGCTGGGTAGATTTCACTGAAGCCTTCGTCCGCAACTTCACCAGCACGTACAAGCGGCCTCCCAAGCCTCGCCAACTCTCCTTGTGCGTCAAAGGTCCCACCGAATCGACTCGCGATTACCTCACGCGTTGGGCCGAGCTACGCAACTCTTGCGAAGGTGTGCACGAGGTGCAGGCCATCGAGTACTTCACCGCCGGGTGCAGAGAAGGCACCCTGCTTAAACACCGACTTCTCTGCGACGAGCCGGCGACCCTTGACGAGCTGCTGATCATAGCGGACAAGTACGCCACGGCCGACTCCTCCATGAAGACGGAGATTCAAGTTGATGCATCCGGCAAAGTGGCTCCTCAGGCCCCTTGGACTCCGGCTGGTGACACCAGTCGGCGATAGTAGCAGAACGACAACAAGCGCAAGGCACCACAGCCGACTTCCGCTAGCCGGCAGGTGGCGACAGTCGAAGACTAGCAGCCGGCGGGACAGCCTGCTCCCAAGCTTCAGAGGGGCGGCAAGCCAAATTGGTTGCCCGCTTTCTCCTATGAGCAAACCCTTGATGCACCCTGCAAGTTCCACAGCGGCGCGAAGCCGTCCAACCACATCACTCGGAAGTGTCATTGGCTCACCCGAATGTCCAAGGGCGAAGGATTGCTGCCTCCTCCGCCTGCTGGCCAGCCGCCTCCTCCTCCGCAGCAGGCGGCCCGGCCAGTCGCAACCATTCAAGATGATTACCCAGAAGAACAAGGAGCCTACGTGGTCTTCACCAGTGTGGCTGAAGACAAGCACAGCCGACGCCAGCAACCCCGAGAAGTGAATGCAGTAGCTACTGAAACCCCAGAGCTCATGCACTGGTCAGAGAAGCCGATCAATTGGAGCCGAGCCGACCACCCGGAAGTGATGCCTTCTCAGTGTTCTTACGCTCTGGTGTTGGATGCCACCTTTGCTACAGAAAGACGAGCAGCTAGTTTCTCCCGAGTCCTGATAGATGGCGGCAGCAATATCAACATCCTGTACCGCGACACCATGGAGAAGTTGAGCATCAAGACGAAGCAGCTCCAGCCCAGTCGGACTGTCTTCCATGGCATAGTTCCTGGCCTTTCTCACTCACCAATCGGCAATATCAAGATAGATGTCCTCTTTGGAGACAAAGATCATTTCCGCCAAGAGCCCGTCTGGTTTGAAGTAGTTGACCTTGAGAGCCCTTACCATGCACTTCTTGGCCGACCCGCCTTGGCAAAGTTCATGGAAGTACCGCATTATGCTTACCTCAAGATGAAGATGCCAAGCACCAAAGGGATTATCACCGTCTCTGGAGATTACAAGAAGTCATCCGCCTGTGTAGCTGCCAGCAGTTGGTTGGCCTAGTCCCTTGTGATTGCTGCCGAGAAGCGACTCCTTGACCGGTTTGTGGCCATGGCCAGCAAGCAGCCAGACATGTCCCCTGATCCCAAGGAGTCGGAAGCTGAAGGTTCCTTCAAGCCGGCCAAGGAAAGAAAGAAGATACCGCTGGATCCAGAGCACCCGGAGAGGTACGTTGTCATAGGTGCAAACCTCGACAGCAAATAGGAAAGCGAGCTCGTCGATTTCCTCCGTGAGAATCGGGACATCTTTGCATGGTCTTCTAAGGACATGCTGGGTGTTCCGACGGATCTCGCCGAGCACAAGCTACACGTGCGACCTGACGCCAAGCCGGTCAAGCAACCCCTCCGCCGCCTGTCGGAAGAGAAGAGAAGAATTGTTGGTGAAGAGATAGCCCGACTCCTAGCAGCCGGCTTCATTATGGAAGTATTCTATCCGGATTGGCTAGCGAACCCAGTCCTTGTACTGAAGAAGAACAACAAGTGGCGCATGTGTATTGATTATACCAGCCTCAACAAAGCTTGCCCCAAAGATCCATTTGCCTTGCCACGGATCGATCAAGTGATAGACTCCACAGCCGGATGCGAGCTGTTGAGTTTTTTGGATGCATATTCAGGGTACCACCAGATCAAGTTGAACCCGGCTGATAGGCTGAAGACCTCTTTCATGACGCCATTCGGAGCCTTCCGCTACTTGACGATGACGTTCGGCTTGAGGAATGCCGGCGCCATGTTTCAACGTTGCATGCAGAAGTGCCTCCTCAAGAACTTGGACGAAACGCCCATGTCTATGTAGATGATGTCGTGGTGAAGACGGAGAAGCGTGGGACCTTCCTAGAAGATCTCAAGGAGACTTTTGAAAATCTGTGCTGATTTCAGATCAAGCTCAACCCAGAGAAGTGCGTGTTCGGAGTATCAGCCGGCCAGCTCCTTGGCTTCCTGGTCTCAGAACGAGGCATTGAGTGCAACCCTGTGAAGATCAAGGCCATCGAGAGGATGGAGAAGCCTACCCTATTGAGAGAGATCCAGAAGTTCACCGGCTGCTTGGCATCCATCAGCCGCTTCATCAGCCGGTTAGGCGAGAAGGCCCTTCCCCTGTACCAACTCCTGAAGAAAACCACTCACTTCGAGTGGAATGACAAGGCGGATGAGGCTTTTCTCCAGATCAAGAAGATGTTGACCACGCCGCCTGTCCTGGCCGCACCGGCTGCTAAAGAGCCCATGCTCCTCTAAATTGCCGACACCAGCCGGGTGGTCAGCACAGTCATAGTAGTTGAGCGCAAGGAAGACGGCAAGGTTCTGCCGGTCCAGAGACTGGTGTATTATTTGAGTGAAATGCTGTCGGCTTCCAAGCAAAACTACCCCCACTACCAGAAGATGTGCTGCGGCGTGCACTTTACCGCCAAGAAGTTAAAGCCCTATTTTCAAGAGCACCCCATCACGGTTGTTTGCACTGCCCCGCTTGCTGAGAGCATAAGCAGCTGAGATGCTTCGGGCCGAGTGGCCAAATGGGCCATCGACTTGGCCCCCTACACCATCTTCTACCAGCCTCGCACCACCATCCAGTCCCAAGCGCTGGCCGACTTCCTCGTTGACTGGGCCGAGACCCAGTACCTGCCGCCAGCACTGGACTCCACCCATTGGCAGATGCACTTTGATGGTTCGAAGATGCGCACCAGTTTGGGAGCCGGCATTGTCCTCACCTCTCCCAAAGGCGATAAGCTCAGATACACATTGCAAATCCATTTTGCCGCCTCCAACAATGTGGCCGAGTATGAGGCACTAGTACATGGACTCCGGCTTGCCAAAGAGCTCGGCATTCGCCGGATTCTGTGCTACGGTGACTCTGACTTGGTGGTCCAACAGTCGTCTGGTGACTAGGACGCCAAAGATGCAAACATGGCAAGCTACCGCTTCCTCATCCAGCAACTCAGCAGATACTTTGAAGGGTGTGAGTTCCTTCACGTGCCACGAAACGACAACGAGCAAGCAGATGCCTTGGCATGAATTGGCTCCACCCGGCAAGCCATACCAGCCGGCGTGTCTCTCCAGTGCCTCCTCAAGCCGTCCATCAAGCCTTCGCCAGAATTAGATTCTATCTTCGTGCCGGCTGCTCCTGAAACAGTCGGATCCGACTTGAAGGCCGCAGCAGTCAGCTCGGGGACTTCGGCAGGCGGCTCGGGGACTGCAGCAGTCGCACCTGGCCCGAGGACTGCAGCAGTCGGCTCGGGGACTTCAACGACACAGCAAGCGGTGACCGACTCCAACCCTCCACCGCCCAACCAAACCACCCCAATACAAGTGGCAATACTGAGAGTGGAGGAAATCATAGCACCATCATGGGCTCAGCCCATCCTCAACTTTTTGGTGAACAAATAGCTGCCAGCCGATGAGATCTCGGCCCGACAGGTGCAACGTCGGGCAGCAGCATACACCATCGTCAACAGGGAACTTGTGAGGTGCAGTGTCACTGGTGTGTTCCAGCGCTGCGTAGAGCCGGAGAAGGGCCAATCAATCCTCAAGGATATCCACCAAGGCGAGTGTGGCCACCACGCGGCCTCAAGATCACTTGTGGCCAAAGCTTTTCGCCATGGTTTCTTCTGGCCGAATGCTCTAGAAGATGCCAAAGACTTGGTCAAGAAATGCAGGGGGTGTCAGATGTTCAGTTGAAAGCAACATCTGCCGGCTTTTGCACTCAAGACCATTCCCCTTGCCTGGACTTTTGCCGTCTGGGGAATGGACATAGTGGGACCGTTCAAGATAGCACACGGCGGCATGACTCATCTTCTCGTCGCCGTGGACAAATTTACCATGTGGATAGAAGCAAAGCCAATCAAAAAGCTGAACGGTCCGATTGCTGTGACTTTCATCGCAGACATCACCAGTCGGTATGGCGTAAAGCACAACATCATCACCGACACTGGCACAAATTTTGCCAAAGGCGCCTTGGCCCGTTTCTGTGTGATGCAGGGCATCCGACTGGACTTAGCGTCCGTTGCCCACCCACAGTCAAATGGCCAGGTTGAGCGAGCAAACGGCCTCATTTTGTCTGGAATCAAGCCCCGACTGGTCGAGCATCAGGGCCGTTCAGCCGGCTGCTGGCTTGACGAGCTGCCGGCCGTCCTCTGGAGTCTGCGCACCACTCCGAACAAGTCAACTGGCTTCACACCCTTCTTCCTTGTATATGGTGCCGAGGTTGTCTTCCCAACTGACATCGAGTTCGATTCACCTCACGTCACCATGAACACGGAGGCGGAGGCAAAGGAAACACGAGAAGACGGCGTTGATCTGCTGGAAGAGGGCCGGCTGTTGGCACTCAGTCGGTCTGCCATCTACCAGCAAAGTCTACGCCGCTACCACAGCCAGAAGGTCAAGCCAAGATCTTTCCAAGAGGGAGACCTTGTGCTCCGGCTGATCCAGCGAACAGCCGGCCAGCACAAGCTCTCGGCCCCTTGGGAAGGCCATTTCATCATCAGCAAAGCCTTGGGAAACGACTCCTACTACCTGATCGATGCCCAGAAGCCCAGGGCGTGAAAAAGAGATGACTCCGGCAAGGAAACAGAGCGCCCATGGAATGCAAATCTCCTTCGAAGATTTTACAGTTGATGCAGTATGTACCATGCTACCTTTTGTATTAAGTACGAAGACTTCGGGTTCCTCGAGGAGCACTCGGGGACTGCCCCTTTTTGTCTATATGATAAGTATTATGCCTATCAATGTGTTATTTCCTTCTTCCGCCTGAAACCGGGTTCGACCAGTCGGCCCGGGGGCTTGCCGCCTTGTACTATGGCAGTATTTCCTGCAGTCGGACAAGTAATGTGCCGGCACCTAAGCGCCCTCTTGCCACAAGCCGCAGCTCGCAGAGCGACTGATCGCTTGGCAAGAGTTAGAGGCAAGAAATGGGTGCTCACATGAAAAATGGCTAAGGACCAAAACATTGACATAGGACAAGCCGGCCCCTCGCCTCACCGACCGGCTGCCGAGCAGCCGGCCGGCCGGCTTCCCACTTAGTTTGCAACATTCCAATCGGCCAAAGTACTTGTCCTCCCAAAATGGTGAAGTACTTGTCTAGGCCGCAGTCCGCAGAGCGGCTGTCCGGCTGGCAAGTAGGCAACCAAGGGAGGGCGGCAAAGGAAAAAGCCAAGGAACAAAAAGCAAGGAAAGTTGAGCTCTGCTTGTGCGGGAAATAATTTACAGACCAAAAGGCCCTCGGCCAACGTTCAACATAGTTTGTTGAGAAGACTACTAAGCAAGAAAAGCTACGATAAGTTGGCGGCCTAGACCAAAGGAGCAGCAGGCGAGTCCGGCAGGTTGGTGGAGTCGGGGGCGCCGGCTAGTGGAGAGGCCGGCTGGCGAGTCTTGGCTTGGTTGCCTTCAACAACAGTCGACGTGCTTGCACGTGGCTCGTTGCTGGAGGCGCGGTCGAGCTGAGGCTGGCCGTCCGCTCCGACCTCTGGCGTGCCGGCTTCATCATCCTCGTCTTCCCCTTAGTCGTTGGAGTCAATGACCTCTGCCGAGTCTTCACCATCATCCGGGTTCAATCCGAACCACTCCGGCGGCGCCGACGCTGTTCTCGTTCAGCTCAGGGACGAAGACACCGGTGTTGGTGTACTCTGCGATCGCGGCCAAGCAAAGAGTGAGGTCGCGCTCCACCGCCACCAATTCGGCACTGGCCTCCTACCAAAATGTGGCCAACTGGGCTAGATCTAGCCCAGGATACCACGCCTTGGCGAACTCTAAGGCCCGCCGCGCTCCCGCCCGGGTTGCAGAGCCCTTCCACGCCTCAAGCCGGCCGGCGGCCACTTCCAACCAGTCGGCAGTCCGACTGGGGGTGTGTGGAGCTTGCCTGTCCGGCCAGAGGGCGGAGATCGCCTGAGCCCCAGCACGCTGCAGCCGGCGGAGCATCCGGTTGGCCGGCTGTAGACGAGCCTGGATGCTAAGGAGCTGCTCGCCAAGGTTCCGAGGGGCATCGGCAGCGATCTCCGTGCCTTCCGCCCTTCGTTATTCGTGGCGAGCCTTAATGGCCTGGTTGGCGGCAACAAAATTGCCGGGGAAGAAGTCTGCGCAAGCAAAGCAATAAGTCAGAAATCAGAAGCCAGAGGCCGGCTCACTTAACAGCCGACAGCTAAGAGAAAGAGAAGAAAGCTCACCGTCGACTATGTCTTCGATCCTGCCATAACCAGCAGTCAGCGCCACCTTCGTCTCAGCCCAACCTGTGCGCTCGGTCTCAAACTCAGCCAGGAGCCTGGCTTCGTTGTCTGCGGCCTGCTTTAGGGCCGCCTTGTGAAGTTCCGCCTGGTCCTTCAGTTCCTTGGCCAGGCGGTCGCGCTCCTGGGCTGCCTTGCTGCACTCGTCCTCCTTGGCACACGGCGCGGTGTTAGCTTCGCCCAGTTGCTGCTGCAAGGCGGCGTTGGCCTCTGCAGGAACAAGGAAGAAAAGATATCAGCAATCAAAGAAAAACAATTACCGAAAGATCCGACCCGACTGCTCAACAGTCGGCTCGCATCTCGAGGACTACAGCCCGCGGGTGCGCCGACGCGCCCCCGTGGAGAGAAAAGATAGAGTGCTTACTCCGGCTTTCTACCAAGTCGGCGGTCCGTCGGTTCGGCTCCCGGATATTGGCGTTGAAAGTGGTCGCGCGGATGTTGTGATAATCCTGCAACAAAGCAACAGAAAAAGAAGTGAGCCAGAACTCAGAACCCACTATGAAGTTCCAGGCTGCCTTCTCAGCAGCCGGCCCAGAACTCGGGGACTACACCCAGTGGGTGCGCTGGCGCGCCCCCACCGAAGATTACAGAAATCAAAAGTAAGAAGCAAGTTGCGTACCCGGACGGTGGCCCACGTCTTCACGAACGCCACTGCGAAAGGGCGGCGGCTTCGGCTCTAAAGTCGGCCTGGACGTCTTGTGCCGCCTTGATCAAGGCACTCGTCCCGCCCCCGTGTACCCACTCTGCCGCCGCGGCGATGGTGGCTTCGGCTTCAGGGGCTGACGAGCTGGCGCTCCCGACCTCCACCGGCCTCGGCGCCGATGCCGCTTTCTCCATACGACGGCACGGTGAGTGCGGGCCATGGGAGCCGAGCCCACCACCAGCTCGCCTCCGGCTGGTGTCACCAATAGGGCGGCCGCCTGGCTGCCCTGCGCGTCCGCGGTGGATGATCGCGGAGGCACCTCCATCTCTGGCAAGATGGCATCACCGCCTTCCCTCTCCATGACCGGCTGCTCATCATCGGCTCCCCCACCCGGCGCCAAGAACTCTGGCGCTGGTGGTGCGGAGCGCAGGGGGTGATGAGCTGTGGGATCTGCCGGCGCGCGATATCCTCCGCCTGCTCCTTCGCCGCGGCGTCGGCTTGGGCCTGGGCCACGGCGTCTGCGTCCGCTTGCGCCGCCTTGGCTGCGGCCGCCTTGTCAGCCTCCGCCTGCTTGGCGGCGGCTTCTTTTTCGTCACGCACCTCCCGTGCGTTCCGTTCCTGCGCCTCCGGAGGTCGGCAGCCGGGTCAATTCGGCGGGTATTGGCGGAGCCCTCCACCGCCCTGATGACGGAGGTTGAGGTCGACCGCTCAAGAGAAAGCGGGGCCCTGCCCGAAAGAAGAATGACAAGAAGATTCAGTGGGAATCGACAAGATAAAAGAATAAAAGAAGACACAAGAGAAGTTGAAGACTTACGCCGACACCATCGGAGGCTGCTTGGGGGCCTTCTGGAACTTGGCCGCCTTCGTGACAGCCTCGCATCGCTTGGTCGCGGCGGCCGTGTTCTTGGCCGCGGCGGCCGAGTGCTTGGGTCTCTTGGGATGGCTGCTGAATAGTAGCACACTTCGGCGTTTCGACTCGCCGCCTGGTGCGGTCGGCGCGGCCGAGGAGCTCGGGCCCGCCCTGTGAGCAGGCGGCGGACGGCGCGGCACCTCCTCCTCCTCTTCCTCGTCCTCGTCGTCATCTGACCAGTCCTCCACGCCTCCTCCTCCCGCGGAGCCGCCTGCTCCACCACCACCTCCTGTGGCGTCGTCCTCCAGGGCGGCCGCCCCCAAGTCAGGGTCCGCTACGTCGCTCGTGTCCCGGTCCGGTAGGAAGTCGATGTTGGCCTCCAGCTGGAAGGGGAGGACCTGCGTCATGGTCAAGCTGGTCAGCCGGCAAGAGAGAACCCGGCAAGAGGAAAAGAAAAGAATCAAGAGCTTACCATAGGCGGCGGATCTGCGCGGGAGTACGGCCACTTGCCGAACCGCCACTCCTACGGCTCGAGGTTGAGGTTGGCAATCTCATTCACCAGGTAGGCCACCTCGGCAGTCGGCATCTCCTTGGTCACATTCGACATGGGTCGCAATGCCCACTCATCTGGCTTATGATGTGCGGCCGGTCTTGGAGCGGGAGGACTCGGTGCACCACGAAGGCGAGCAGCAAGTCGGACGCCTTGAGGCCCTCCGACTCCTTCATCACCTTGAGGCGGGCGATGGCGGAGGAGGCGTCGGGCGACAGTGGCTTCGGCTTGAAGCCCCAGTTGGTGCGGGGTTCGGCAGGCGGACTGGCCACGTACTCCGGCAAGTTGATGAAGCCAATCGCCGGGTTGACGTTCTTCACGTAGAAGTACGACTTCTGCCACAGCTTGACTGACTGTATCAGCTTGATGGCTGGGAAGGCGTTTTGAGCACCCGGGCGCCGCACGGCAATGAAAGCCCCACACTGAGCCGCCTCCTCCCTTGCGGAGGTGCCAAGCTTGGTGTAGAAGAAAGCCCCCCAAAGCTCGATGGTGGGGAGGATGCCGAGGTACCCCTCGCAGAGGGTGACGAAGGCCGACAGCAGCACGACTGTGTTCGGTGTGAGGTGGTGCGGCTAGAGACGAAGGCCAGGAACGAGCGGAGGAAGCCGCTCGCCGGCAGGCCGAAGCCACGAAGGAAGTGCGAGCGGAAGATGATGCGCTCGCCTTCCTCCGGCGCCGGCGAGATCTCGTCGGCGGGCGGCACGCGCGTAATGATGTAGCCCGTGCCGGGCAGCCGCCGCGTGTCGCGGAGGAAGGTGAGATGGTCTTCATGGACGTTGGAGCCGTCCTAGTCGCCGGAGCGCTCCATGACGGCCCGAGCTCGACGAAGAGGCCGACGGCGGTGACGAGTGCGCGAGCCCGCGACGGAGCGGAGAGAGGGCTTGGAAAGGAGAAGCTCGAAGGCGACGGCGAGCCGCGGCGGTACTTCGACGGAGCGCGAGTGCGGCGGCGGTGAAGAAGAGGCAGAAGCAAGAGGAGGCGAGGGAGAGGAGAGCGCGCGTGCCTTTGACGCTCCCCTCCTCCCTCGATTTATAGCCCCTGGCTGTGAAGCCGAGAGGGCGGGGCGTGGGGCCGTGGGATTAACTGCGCCCACGTCCCCACGACCCCGCCTTTACCGCACGGTAAAGACGCGTGGGATCCCAACCGCCCCGCCTCGGCCGCAGTGGATCCGCGCGCGCACCGTGGCCTGGTAGTGGCGGGCTCGGCCTGCAGCACATCCCGTCGTGATTGTGGGCTGGCGGGCCGGCCTGGCTGGCTGACGCCGCGTGGCGTGCGAGCGGCGGGTGGCAAGCCTAGATGCCTAGCTAGCATGCCACCTGGTTCCCGCTTTGGTAGTTCAAAATTCATCATGTGGCCATCTGCCGCATCCGACTCCTAGTAGTCGGCGTACCAGAAGACGGACGAGACGAACAAAGAAGATTACTTAGAGTAGGAAGCTGCAGGGGCACCCCGCCTTGTCAGCCGCAGCACCCCACCAGCTTTGGGGACTACTGTCGGAGTTATTGGCCATGGGTAGCCTCATCTGCCCCCCATGACATTTCAAGACATCAGGGCCGAATGCGCCCCTCAAGCCTCTAAGCTCGGTTGCCGCCTTCTCGTAGCCGGCTGGCCCACGCCGCCGGCTGCCGAAAGGCGGAGGACTCCCGAAGACGGCCACGAAGCGGGCCACCTCCTAGTAGGCGGCCTCTAGAGAGGCCGGCTCCTAGCAGGCGGCCCGAGGCACCCTCAAAGTCTGCACCATCTTAAGCACGACGAGATGGGGTGTGGCTACAACGAAGCCTGCCACCCTCGAATCCTGGGCGGGCCATGGCCACAGTGCGCCGTACTAGCCGGAGATGTCCTACGTGGCGCGACACTGTGGCCCCTCCGCCCGTGACATCACCCAAGTCAGAAGGGACCATGCTCCCACGACGGGCTGTCGGTACGGCCTGCAGGCGGCGGGCCCTACCTGCCCGTGAGAAGCCAGAAGGTAGCCAGCCTCAGCCAGTCGGCCAGGGGGAGGTCGGCACTCAGAGGGCGGCCCTCCCCCTGCCTAGGAGTTTGTGCGCCATTAACGAGAAGAGATGGGGAATGGCTACAGTGATGGCCCGCTAGGCGGCGGGACTGTAGCCACGCCCTCCCCGATAAAGCAAGCGTCATTAGAAGCACGGCTACAGTGATGAGCAGCCGGCAAGACCCGCCAGCAGCGGGCGCGGCCTGTCGGCCAAGTACCAGACAGCCGGCGGGGCCCACCAGTCGGTGGGCCCCAGCAGCCAGCGGAGAAGCCAGCCACAAGAGACACTGACGGCCTGGGCTTCACCCGGCCAGTTTACCATTGTACCCCTGGGGGGTAGGCCTATATAAACCCCCCAGGACACCCATGCAAAGGGTTCAGATTCTTAACACACACACACACACCCGTAGAGAGAGGAGAGAGCTAGCCCCGCCCTTCTTCCTCCTCTAGCAAACAGCTCAAGGAGCAACTTGTAGCTACTTGTTGACATAGTGATCATGCGGAGACCCCGCAGAGCAGGACTAGGGGCGTTATCTCCTAGGAGAGCCCCGAACCTGGGTAAAGTTCGCCGGCGTACGTGTCTACGCCTCATCCCGCTTCCTGGCACCGGCGAGGTCTTACTATCCCCCACCATGATAAGCCACCCGTTGGCATATGTCGCACCAAAACCCCGACACCAGCCTTGGTAAGGCGAAGGATCCTGGTGGTGGCGATCGTGAGCTTCTCGTGATGGGCGTCGACTTCGCCCCAGTCCGTCCTACGGACCGGCGGCGCCAGATGGATCCGGCAGAACTCCTGCGGATCTTCTTCTTCAATTCAGCACCACCGGCCCCGCCACTCTTCTCACCTCTCCTTCTGAGCGCCCTCCAGATATGTGCCCTTCTCCTGGCTCCTTGGGATCCAGGCGATGCAGCCGGAGATGGCGCCTCCTGGCTGGATGTGAGGATGGAAGTAGTGGCGGAAGAGCGCCATGCTGGGGAGCACGGCGGCGAAGCCCTCGCAGAGATGGGCAAAGAAGGCCATGCACACCACAACATTCGGTGTGAAATCCAGAAGGTGGAAGCCGTAGGTGTGCATGGCGTCATTGAAAAAATCGGAGAAAGGGGGGCAGAGCCCGCAAGAGAAGTAGTCAACAAATAAGGGATACCGATTCGGGCCGGCCTTGGCGAAATCGGCAGGGACGATGCGCGTGGCGGGGTGCCTCGTCGTGTTGCACCCCCACAGTGGCTTGAAGTAGTCCCTGAGATGGACATCATCGACCGTGGAGGGGAAGTAGGTGTGCTGCATCCGGAGCGCCGCCAACACGCTCTCCGGTGCCTCCTTTTCCCCAACATCCTTGGCCACTCCCTTTACCTTGCTTGACTTGGGCGCCATGGCGACCGAGAAGAGGTGGGGAATCGAAGGCTATGGGAGCACGGCGGCGGCGAGCAGAGGCGAGAGTTTTGCTTTGAGGAAGAAGAAAGGAACGGCGGTTCCGAGATTGAAGAGACACAGAGGGTAAATGAGCAGCGCGCCTGCAGTTTCCCCTTTTTTATGGGGAAGGCGCGGGCCGCCTCTTTACCATTTACTATGATGTGAAGCATGAGGGCAGCAATCACCCCACGCATGACCCCCACGTCATGCACGACCCCCACATCGCGCATTCAACGCAGGTCATGGGGAAGCACAACTGGCAAGGGAGTTACTGCGGTAAAAACTCAGCCCCGCGTGCCCGCGCACCGTTCTGGGCCTAGCCCAACAACGCGTTGTGCTTATGTGTGGCCCAGGCCCGGGGGCTCCTGTCGGTGTATGAAAGTAGGGGCTCTCCTTTGTACCCCTTTACTTGTGCACGGGCAGTCAGAGCCACGCCTGCGACCACACTTAGCAGGGCAGAGGAGGGAAGCAGAAATGCAAGGCTACTAGAGCAGCGCTCCGACAAGGGGCGCAGAAGACAGAGCAACTAGATGGGCTTTCCCCCGGCGAGACCCTTGCCGGGGCGGCCTACACAACCCCGGCAAGAGCCTTGCCGGGGCAGCTCGCCCAACGCCAACATCGCAGCCACCGTTGAGCCTGAGAGTTCTGACACCATCGACAGCGTTGGAACCAAGGCTCGGGAAGTGCCTGCATGGTGGCATGCAGATCTTTGTGAAGACAGAGAGCCTACAAATCCTAGATGAGGACCAGAAGACAAGACAACCGCAAGGATCCTTGCCGAGGATGCCCACGAGGCCCCGGCAAGGCACCTTGCCGAAGACACCCGCAAGGCACCGGCAAGACTCTTGCCGAGGGCGCTCACAAGGCCCCGACAAGACCCTTGCCGGGAATATACGCGAGACCGCGGCAAGGCCTTGCCGCCCCAGCTCAGCGGCCAACCCTCCAACTAAAGCAAGTACCCACGTGGCAGTACGTGGGTACTAATCCAACGAGTCAAGCACCTGCGTGGTGGCATGCAGATCTTCGTGAAGACCCTACCACCACGCCAACTCAGCAGCCAGCCAGCCTACGGGGCGCTGCACGCCTCATTGGCCTAGACGCGTGTCGAAGCAAGACGGAGCGGCGACGGAAGGGACGGGCCTCGTTACCGTCCCCGATTAAGCAAGGGGACACCTAAGGAGTGCATTTAATGCGTTTTGTCCCGTAATGATAGGTGATAAGCTTGTACACTATACATACCTTTCCGCCTCCTGTGTGCCACTATGTCGACCCCTTTGACTATAAAAGGAGGCCCGAGGCATACTGAGGGGGGATTCGGATCTTTTGGACGACGCACACACCGTAGCTAGTTCAAGAGCTCAAGAACACTCAAATATACACCAAAGCATGACTAGGGTATTACCCATCCTCGCGGCCCGAACCTGGGTAAACGATCCTCGTGCTGGCTTCTAGACCCGCTCTTTGCACAACCCGCGCCCGCCAACCGTAGAAGGGATCCCAGTGATCCCATAGGTGTTGTTTCCCCCGACACGTAGAACGAGTTCACCAACATTATAAGTCTTGGCCTGCACTTCCCTGCTTTGGTATCTGTGAGCCTGCTATTGATAGAATGCGGAATGGGCTTTTGCAACGTCACGCTCCTCCTCCAGGACATCTAGACTATCTTGCCGATCCAGCTCGGCTTCTCTCCCTTCGTACATGCGCACTCGAGATGAGTCATGAATGATGTCGCAGGGCAAAACAGCCTCCGCGCCGTACACCATGAAGAATGGTGTGTAACGGGTAGTGTGATTGGGCGTGGTCCACAGCCCCCAGAGTACGAAGTCGAGCTCCTCAACCCAGTGTTTGTCTGGTTCTTTTAAAGACCGAACTAGTCTAGCTTGATGCCCAGGTTAGCACACCATGTTTTCACTTCATCGGCTGTAAAGTTGGAGCCGTTATCGGTGATGATGCTGTGTGGGACACCATAACGGTGTACGACACCGGATATAAAGTCTATCACTGGTCCGGCTTCGGCCGTTTTAACTGGTTTGGCATCTATCCACTTAGTGAATTTATCTACCATGACCAGCAGATATTTTTTCTTATGGCTTCCCCCTTTAAGGGGTCCTACCATTTCCAGCCCCCAGACCGCGAAAGACCAAGTAATGGGGATTGTTTGTAGGGCTATAGGCGGCATATGGCTTTGATTGGTGAAAAGTTGGCATCCCACACAACGTTGGACAAGGTCCTGTGCATCTGCTCAGGCCGTCGGCCAGAAGAAACCGGTACGGAAGGCTTTACTTACAAGAGCCTGAGCCGCAGCATGGTGGCCGCCGAGACCAGCATGTATTTCGGCTGGGAGCTGCGGTCCTTCTTCTTCAGAGATACATCTTTGAAGAATTCCGGTAGCACTCTTCTTGTAGAGCTCCCCTTCATGAACCTTATTGGCTTTCAATGCCGAACGATGCATCGAGCCTCATTATGATCCTCAGGGAGTTCTCGCCTATTAAGGTAGGCCAGGAAGGGTTCGGTCCATGGGGCAATTACTGCCATTATTAGATGGGCCGATGGTGTTATTTCGGTGGCTGAGCCTCCGATGATATCGGTATTGTGTTCGGAATCTGGGGGTATAATCGGATCCAGACTAGTGTTGCCGCTCTCATCCTGCCACACCACGGATGGCTTGAAGAGCCTTTCCAAAAAGTTGTTAGGCGGGACGGGGTCACGCTTGGCGCCCATGCAAGCAAGGACATCCGCCGCTTGATTACTTTCTCGAGCCACATGATGAAACTCGAGACCCTTGAACCGAGTTGATATTTTGAGTACGGCGTTATGATAGGCCGCCATCTTCGGATCTTTGGCGTCGAAGTCTCTGTTTATTTGGGATATCATGAGATTTGAATCCCCGCGCACTTCCAGGCGTTGTATGCCCATGGAGACAGCCATCCGAAAACCGTGCAATAAGGCCTCGTATTCGGCTGCGTTATTGGAGTCCGTGTATAATATTTGGAGTACGTACTGGACCGTGTCTCTTGTGGGGGACGTTAGGAAAACACCGCTCCTAAATTGGCCAGCGTTTTAGAGCCATCTAAGTGCATGACCCAATTGCAATATGTGATGTACTCTTTAGGGAGTTCGGCCTCTGCCCATTGCGACGAAGTCGGCCAATACTTGGGATTTAATGGCTCGGTGTGGTTTGTATGTTATATCGAATGGCAAGAGCTCAATGGCCCACTTGGCAATCCGGCCTGTAGTGTCGCGGTTATTTATTATGTCATTGAGTGGTACTTCGGAAGCCACCGTGATCGAGCACTCTTAAAAGTAGTGTCGTAGCTTCCGGGATGCCATGAAGACCGCGTATGCTATCTTTTGGTAATGAGGGTACCGGGATTTGCATGGTGTGAGGACAGTGGATACATAGTATACCGGTTTTTGAAGTGGGAATTTATGTCCGTCCTCTTCTCGTTCGACGACGAGCACCGCACTCACCACCTGGTGTGTTGCGGAGATGTATAATAGCATAGGTTCGCCGATGTTCGGTGCGGCCAGGATTGGGTTGCTTGCTAAAAGAGCTTTTATTTCTTCCGGTCCGGCCATTACCGTGTCCATCCACTCGAAGTGGTCGGTGCATCGGAGCAGGCGATATAGTGGCAGTGCCTTTTCTCCTAATCTGGAGATAAAGTGGCTTAATGCTGCCACGCATCCAGCTAGTTTTTGGACCTGTTTGAGGTTTGTTGGTGTAGCCAATTGTGACATAGCTCGGATTTTGGCTGGGTTTGCCTCAATTCCTCTATTGGAAACGATGAAGCCCAGCAATTTTCCGGCGGGGACGCCGAAGACACACTTTTCCGGATTGAGCTTGATGTCGTATGCACGGAGGTTGTCGAATTTGAGACGCAGGTCATCTACTAGTGACTCGACGTGCTTAGTTTTGATGACGACGTCATCCACATATGCTTCGTCCGTCTTGCCGATTTGTTTCTCCAAGCATGTTTGAATCATGCGTTGGTAGGTGGCGCCGGCATTTTTCAGCTCGAAGGGCATAGTGTTGAAGCAGAAAGGCCCGTATGGGGTAATGAATGCTGTTGCGGCTTGATCAGACTCCTTCATTTTGATTTGATGGTATCCGGAGTATGCATCGAGGAAACACAGTGAGTCGTGTCCTGCAGTAGCATCAATGATCTGATCGATGCGAGGGAGGGGAAGGGATATTTAGGGCAGGCCTTGTTGAGGTCTTTGAAATCGACACACAGGCGCCAGGATTTATCCTTCTTTGGTACCATCACCAGGTTTGCTAGCCAGTCCGGGTGTTTTATTTCTCTGATGAACCCGACCTCAATTAACTTGGCTAGATCCTCCCCCATGGCTTGTCGTTTGGGTTCGGAAAAGCGCCGCAGTGTTTGCTTGACAAGCTTGTATCCCTTCAATAGATTGAGGCTGTGTTCGGCCAATCTGCGTGGGATTCCTGGCATATCCGAAGTTCTCGCGTAGGAACATGCATAATGCGGCGTCGGCCGTCGGGTCTAGCTGTGCCCTGATGGAGGCTGTCTTCTTGGGGTCCGTCAGGTGAACTTGGAATTTGACTATTTCGTCTGCTGGTTTGAAGGAGGTGGATTTGGGCCATTTATCGAGGATTACGTCGTCCCTATCCACCATGGAGCATAGTGCAGTTAATTCTTCGGCTGCAAGAGCCTCGGATAGTGCCTCGAGGGCCAGGGATGCGGTTTTGTTTTCGGCGCGGAGTGCTATGTCCGGATCACTGGTGAGAGTGATAATACCGTTGGGCCCGGGCATCTTGAGCTTCATATACCCGTAATGAGGTATGTCTTGAAAGCGCGTGAATGCATCTCGCCCCCAACAGGGCGTGATACCCACTGTTGAAAGGGGCCACTTGGAAGGTTATCTCTTCGGCCGATAGTTCTCCGGCATTCTCGAGTTTAATTTTTCCTGCGCATCTTGCTTCCAGACTGGGAATGATTCCTTGAAAAGTCATATTACTTTGCTCGATGCGGCTTCTGTATATTTGCATTTTATTGAGCGTGTCCTCATAGATGAGGTTCAGCCTGCCGCCGCCGTCCATGAGCACTTTAGTGAGCCGAAAGCCATCCACAATTGGATTGAGAACCAAGGCGGCTGGTACCCGGACTAACCAGAATTTTGGTTTGTCCTCGGCATTAAATGTTATGGCCATGTCGGTCCAGGGATTTATTTCTGTGATTTGGCAGATTTCGGCAAGGTCACGGAGTGCCCTTTTGTGCCTATTGTTTCAAGCGAAAGTCTCGAAGACTGTCAATACTCTGAGGTCGTTGTCTTCTGGAGAGTACTGCTCTGAGGTGTTTTTGGTGAGGATATCCTCACCGCTCTTGGCCACTTGCCGGAGTATCCAACATGCTCCGAGGGTGTGGGTTGGTTCGTTACCGGTGTCGTGTGTATTTTCCATGGCTTATCGAGCCATCCCTCAAGGACGGTTCCATGTCCCGTAATGGGTTTAATTTTCTTGCCTATGGGGTCGGGTGCCCCGCGAGGGTGCATCCTTTTTGCCCGCCAGGGAGGTGGCGTGAAGGCCGGCGGTTCCCAAAGAGATGTCTGAGTTTTCCAGGCGCTTTCCATTCCGCAGTACTTCTGTACTATGGTTGCCAAGTCAGCGAAGTGTAGTATGCGACGGCGGTTGAGGGCATTGAGGATTCCTTCGTCCGTGCAATTATTGCAGAATACTGAAATCGCGTCCTCGTCGCGGCAATCTTTAATCTTGTCTTTGACAAGGAGGAATCTGGCCCCAAAGTGATGGACTGTTTCATGAGGCTGCTGCCGTACATACATGAGGTCGCATATATCCGGGGGACCGGAATTGCTTGGCGAATATTGCTTGTGGTGGGTGGGTTGCGTTAAATCCGAACCCTGACCCCATGTGGAGTCCGGAGTTTGAGAAACTTCTGAATTTATTAGTTAGGGCTCCGGGGTGTCCAATGATTCTTTAGGCTCAACGCCAGATTCAAAGTTCGGAGGACTGGGAGTGTCGCCCCATAGATGGGTATCCGGCTCTTTAAGCTCGGAAATCCGAACGT
Source organism: Aegilops tauschii subsp. strangulata (assembly GCF_002575655.3). Lineage (NCBI taxonomy): Eukaryota > Viridiplantae > Streptophyta > Magnoliopsida > Poales > Poaceae > Aegilops > Aegilops tauschii. Next base: position 113,428,521 of record NC_053039.3, on the reverse strand, counting down.
AGCTTGTTTTCAGCATAGGGGAAGAGTTGTTGTTTTGCTCCTCCACGACCGCTATCTGATGGGTGACCGACGGAGATTTGATTTCTCTCTGGTCGGGTTTAAGCCCAATCTGATCATAGTCTGTAGCGACCCCCAGGGCGGCGATGCGATCCAGGACTTCGTTTAAATACGACAAATCCGCTGGATCCATCCGTTTGGAGTATTCGGGGTCAACATGGAGACAATTTTCGATGACTTGGGAAGTCATCATCGGCTTAAAGGCCGAAGGGGCGGCCATGGTAAAGCTGCCACGCCGGAGGGTTTGGCCTGAGGCCAGGGCTTCTCCGGAAGTGATACTGTCCTTGATAACAAGGCAAGCCATCAATCTTGTTGTCGACGCTACAGAAGAACTCTCAATGAAAGCACCAATGTCGGTGTCAAAACCGGCGGATCTCGGGTAGGGGGTCCCGAACTATGCGTCTGAGGATCGATGGTAACAGGAGACAGGGACACGATGTTTACCCAGGTTCGGGCCCTCTTGATGGAGGTAATACCCTACTTCCTGCTTGGTTATCTTGGATGAATATGGGGTTACAAGAGTCGATCTACCTCGAGATCGTAATGGCTAAACCCTAGATGTCTAGCCTATATGATTATGATTGCCTCTACGGACTAAACCCTCCGGTTTATATAGACACCAGAGGGACCTTGGGTTGTACAGAGTCGGTTTACTGAGAAGGGAATCTTCATATCCGAACGGCAAGCTTGCCTTCCACGCAAAGGAGAGTCCCATCCGGACACGGGAGGAAGTCTTTTGTCTTGTATATTCACGGCCCATTAGTCCGGCCCACGTCTCATAGCCCAGACGCCCGAGGAGCCCTTAATCCAAGACTCCCTCACCAAGCTCCTCAACAATGCCCTCATGGCCCAGTTCTGCAAAGCCCTCACAGAAAATTCCTCATGCTGCTCCTGCTCCTCCAAAGTCCTCAGCTCCTCCAGAAAAGTCCTTAGCACCTGTGCATCTTGCCTCATGTCAAAGGACCACAGGCAAATCAATTGCTTCAGGAGCCTCTGCAAGTTCTTCAGCTCCTCTGCATTCCTCAACAGGCCCCACCTTGCTGAAGACCAAGGCCACTGCTGGACGAGGCACTAGACCAAGTCCTCACAAGAAGCAAGTCGCCTTCAAAGTACCATCTAGTGATGACGAAGCTGATGATGAGGAACTCACCGAAATCATCAGAGACAGACAACAAAGGGCCGCTAGAGACAAAGACAGTAATGTGCCATTGATGCTGGATCCAAAGTTGATCCTCGACTTCATCGACTTATGGCATAAGGACCCCAACACACCTTTGCCTGAGATGAACCTTGTTGGAAATCGTAGCATAATTTTAATATTTTCCTACGCTCACCAAGATGCATCTATGGAGTCTACTAGCAACGAGGGGAAAGGAGTGCATCTACATACCCTTGTAGATCGCGAGCGGAAGCGTTCCAATGAACGTGGATGACGGAGTCGTACTCGCCGTGATCCAAATCACCGATGACCGAGTGCCGAACGGACGGCACCTCCGCGTTCAACACACGTACGGTGCAGCGACGTCTCCTCCTTCTTGATCCAGCAAGGGGGAAGGAGAGGTTGATGGAGATCCAGCAGCACGACGGCGTGGTGGTGGATGTATCGGGTCTCTGGCAGGGCTTCGCCGAGCTTCTGCGAGAGAGAGAGAGGTGTTGCAGGGGAGGAGGGAGGCGCCCAAGGCTGTAGGTTGCTGCCCTCCCTCCCCCCCTTTATATAGGCCCCTGGGGGGGTGCGCCAGCCCTGGGAGATGGGATCTCCAAGGGGGGGGGGCGGCCAAGGGGGGAAGGGGTTGCCTTGCCCCCCAAGGCAAGGGGGAAGCTCCCCCCTAGGATTCCCAACCCTAGGCGCATGGGGAAAGGCCCAAGGGGGGCGCCCCAGCCCACTAAGGGCTGGTTCCCTTCCACTTTCAGCCCACGGGGCCCTCCGGGATAGGTGGCCCCACCTGGTGGACCCCCGGGACCCTTCCGGTGGTCCCGGTACAATACCGGTAACCCCCGAAACTTTCCCGGTGGCCGAAACTTGACTTCCTATATATAATTCTTCACCTCCGGACCATTCCGGAATCTCTCGTGACGTCCGGGATCTCATCCGGGACTCCGAACAACTTTTGGGTTTCCGCATACATATATCTCTACAACCCTAGCGTCACTGACCTTAAGTGTGTAGACCCTACGGGTTCGGGAGACATGCAGACATGACCGAGACGCCTCTCCGGTCAATAACCAACAGCGGGATCTGGATACCCATGTTGGCTCCCACATGTTCCACGATGATCTCATCGGATGAACAACGGTGTCGAGGATTCAATCAATCCCGTATGCAATTCCCTTTGTCAATCGGTATGTTACTTGCCCGAGATTCGATCGTCGGTATCCCAATACCTTGTTCAATCTCGTTACCGGCAAGTCTCTTTACTCGTACCGCAATGCATGATCCCGTGACTAACGACTTAGTCACATTGAGATCGTTATGATGATGCATTACCGAGTGGGCCCAGAGATACCTCTCCGTCACACGGAGTGACAAATCCCAGTCTCGATCCGTGCCAAGCCAACAGACACTTTCGGAGATACCCGTAATGCACCTTTATAGTCACCTAGTTACGTTGTGACGTTTCGCATACCCAAAGCACTCCTACGGTATCCGGGAGTTGCACGATCTCATGGTCTAAGGAAAAGATACTTGACATTGGAAAAGCTCTAGCAAACGAAACTACACGATCTTTTATGCTATGCTTAGGATTGGGTCTTGTCCATCACATCATTCTCCTAATGATGTGATCCCGTTATCAATGACATCCAATGTCCATAGTCAGGAAACCATGACTATCTGTTGATCAACGAGCTAGTCAACTAGAGGCTCACTAGGGACATGTTGTGGTCTATGTGTTCACACATGTATTACGATTTTCGGATAACACAATTATAGCATGAACAATAGACAATTATCATGAACAAGGAAATATAATAATAACCATTTATTATTGCCTCTAGGGCATATTTCCAACAGTCTCCCACTTGCACTAGAGTCAATAATCTAGTTACATTGTGATGAATCGAACACCCATTGCGTCCTGGTGTTGATCATGTTTTGCCCTAGGGAGAGGTTTAGTCAACGGATCTGCTACATTCAGGTCCGTATGTACTTTACAAATATCTATGTCTCCATTTTGAACACTTTCACGAATGGAGTTGAAGCGACGCTTGATATGCCTGGTCTTCCTGTGAAACCTGGGCTCCTTCGCAAGGGCAATAGCTCCAGTGTTGTCACAGAAGAGAGTCATCGGGCCCGACGCATTGGGAATCACCCCTAGGTCGGTAATGAACTCCTTCATCCAGACTGCTTCCTGTGCTGCCTCCGAGGCTGCCATGTATTCCGCTTCACATGTAGATCCCGCCACGACGCTTTGCTTGCAACTGCACCAGCTTACTGCTCCTCCATTCAAAATATACACGTATCCGGTCTGTGACTTCGAGTCATCCAGATCTGTGTCGAAGCTAGCGTCGACGTAACCCTTTACGACGAGCTCTTCGTCACCTCCATAAACGAGAAACATATCCTTAGTCCTCTTCAGGTACTTCACGATATTCTTGACCGCTGTCCGGTGTTCCTTGCCGGGATTACTTTGGTACCTTCCTACCAAACTTACGGCAAGGTTTCTCCAAGGTCCTTCATTGAAAAACACTTATTCAAATAGGCCTTTATACTCTCCAAGAATTCTATATCATTTCCCATCAATAGTATGTCATCCACATATAATATGAGAAATGCTACAGAGCTCCCACTCACTTTCTTGTAAACACAGGCTTCTCCATAAGTCTGTGTGAACCCAAACGCTTTGATCATCTCATCAAAGCGAATGTTCCAACTCCGAGATGCTTGCACCAGCCCATAGATTGAGCGTTGGAGCTTGCATACTTTGTTAGCATTCTTAGGATCGACAAAACCTTCCGGCTGCATCATATACAACTCTTCCTTAAGGAAGCCGTTAAGGAATGCCGTTTTGACGTCCATCTGCCATATCTCATAATCATAGTATGCGGCAATTGCTAACATGATTCGGACGGACTTCAGCTTCGCTACGGGTGAGAAAGTCTCATCGTAGTCAACCCCTTGAACTTGTCAATAACCCTTAGCGACAAGTCGAGCTTTGTAGATGGTCACATTACGATCTGCGTCCGTCTTCTTCTTAAAGATCCATTTATTTTCTATGGCTCGCCGATCATCGGGCAAGTCAGTCAAAGTCCATACTTTGTTTTCATACATGGATTCTATCTCGGATTTCATGGCTTCTAGCCATTTGTCGGAATCCGGGCCCGCCATCGCTTCTTCATAGTTCGAAGGTTTACCGTTGTCTAACAACATGATTTCCAGGACAGGGTTGCCGTACCACTCTGGTGCAGAACGTGTCCTTGTGGACCTACGAAGTTCAGTAACTTGATCCGAAGTTTCATGATCATCATCATTAATTTCTTCCCCAGTCGGTGTAGGCACCATAGGAACATTTTCCCGCGCTGCGCTACTTTCCGGTTCGGAAGGGATGACTATCACCTCATCAAGTTCCACTTTCCTCCCACTCAATTCTTTCGTGAGAAACTCCTTCTCTAGAAAGGACCCGTTCTTGGCAACGAAGATCTTGCCTTCGGATCTGAGGTAGAAGGTGTACCCAATAGTTTCCTTAGGGTATCCTATGAAGACGCATTTTTCCGATTTGGGTTCGAGCTTTTCAGGTTGAAGTTTCCTGACATAAGCATCGCATCCCCAAACTTTTAGAAACGACAGCTTAGGTTTCTTCCCAAACCATAATTCATACGGTGTCGTCTCAACGGATTTCGACGGAGCCCTATTTAAAGTGAATGCGGCAGTCTCTAAAGCATAGCCCCAAAATGAGAGCGGTAAATCGGTAAGAGACATCATAGATCGCACCATATCCAATAGAGTGCGATTACGACGTTCGGACACACCGTTTCTCTAAGGTGTTCCAGGCGGCGTGAGTTGTGAAACTATTCCACATTTCCTTAAGTGTGTACCAAATTCGTGACTTAAATATTCTCCACCACGATCTGATCGTAAGAATTTTATTTTCCTGTCACGTTGATTCTCGACTTCACTCTGAAATTCCTTGAACTTTTCAAAGGTTTCAGACTTGTGTTTCATTAGGTAGACATACCCATATCTACTTAAATCATCAGTGAGAGTGAGAACATAACGATATCCTCCGCGAGCCTCAACACTCATTGGACCACACACATCGGTATGTATGATTTCCAATAAGTTGGTTGCTCGCTCCATTGTTCCGGAGAACGGAGTCTTGGTCATCTTACCCATGAGGCATGGTTCGCACGTGTCAAATGATTCGTAATCAAGAGACTCCAAAAGTCCATCTGCATGGAGCTTCTTCATGCGCTTGACACCAATGTGACCAAGGCGGCAGTGCCACAAGTATGTGGGACTATCGTTATCAACTTTACATCTTTTGGTATTCACACTATGAACATGTGTAACATCACGTTCGAGATTCATCAAAAATAAACCATTGACCAGCGGGGCATGACCATAAAACATATCTCTCAAATAAATAGAACAACCATTATTATCGGATTTAAATGAGTAGCCATCTCGAATTAAACGAGATCCAGATACAATGTTCATGCTCAAAGCTGGCACTAAATAACAATTATTGAGGTTTAAAACTAATCCCGTGGGTAGATGAAGAGGTAGCGTGCCGACGGTGATCACATCGACCTTGGAACCATTCCCGACGCGCATCGTCACCTCGTCCTTTGCCAGTCTCCGTTTATTCCGTAGTTCCTGTTTTGAGTTACAAATATGAGCAACCGCACCGGTATCAAATACCTAGGAGCTACTACGAGTACTGGTAAGGTACACATCAATTACATGTATATCACATATACCTTTGGTGTTGCCGGCCTTCTTCTTGTCCGCTAAGTATTTGGGGCAGTTCCGCTTCCAGTGACCACTTCCCTTGCAATAAAAGCACTCAGTCTCGGGCTTGGGTCCATTCTTTGACTTCTTCCCAGTAACTGGTTTACCGGGCGCGGCAACTCCCTTGCCGTCCTTCTTGAAGTTCTTCTTACCCTTGCCCTTCTTGAACTTAGTGGTTTTATTCACCATCAACACTTGATGTTCTTTTCTGATCTCCCCTTCCGCTGATTTCAGCATTGAATATACCTCGGGAATGGTCTTTTCCATCCCCTGCATATTGTAGTTCATCACAAAGCTCTTGTAGCTTGGTGGAAGCGACTGGAGGATTTTGTTAATGACCGCGTCATCCGGGAGATTAACTCCCAGCTGAGACAAGCGGTTGTGCAACCCAGACATTCTGAGTATGTGCTCACTAACAGAACTGTTCTCCTCCATTTTACAGCTGAAGAACTTGTCGGAGACTTGATATCTCTCGACCCGGGCATGAGCTTGAAAAACCAGTTTCAGCTCCTCGAACATCTCATATGCTCCATGTTTCTCAAAACGCTTTTGGAGACCCGGTTCTAAGCTGTAAAGCATGCCGCACTGAACGAGGGAGTAATCATCAGCACGCTGCTGCCAAGCGTTCATAACGTCTTGGTTCTCTGGGATTGGTGCTTCACCTAGCGGTGCTTCTAAGACATAATCTTTCTTGGCTACTATGAGGATGAGCCTCAGGTTCCGGACCCAGTCCGTATAGTTGCTGCCATCATCTTTCAGCTTGGTTTTTTCTAGGAACGCGTTGAAATTGAGGACAACGTTGGCCATTTGATCTACAATACATAGTGTAAAGATTTTAGACTAAGTTCATGATAATTAAGTTCATCTAATCAAATTATTTAATGAACTCCCACTCAGATAGACATCCCTCTAGTCATCTAAGTGAAATATGATCCGATTTTAACTAGGCCGTGTCCGATCATCACGTGAGACGGACTAGTCAAGATCGGTGAACATCTCCATGTTGATCGTATCTTCTATACGAGTCATGCTCGACCTTTCGGTCCTCCGTGTTCCGAGGCCATGTCTGTACATGCTAGGCTCGTCAAGTCAACCTAAGTGTATTGCGTGTGTTCCGAGGCCATGTCTGTACATGCTAGGCTCGTCAACACCCGTTGTATTCGAACGTTAGAATCTATCACACCCGATCATCACGTGGTGCTTCGAAACAACGAACCTTCGCAACGGTGCACAGTTAGGGTGAACACTTTCTTGAAATTATTATAAGGGATCATCCTACTTGCTACCGTCATTCTAAGCAAATAAGATGCAAAAACATGATAAACATCACATGCAATCAAATAGTGACATGATATGGCCAATATCATTATGCTCCTTTGATCTCCATCTTCGGGGCACCATGATCATCTTCGTCACCGGCATGACACCATGATCTCCATCATCATGATCTCCATCATTGTGTCTTCATGAAGTCGTCACGCCAACGATTACTTCTACTTCTATGGCTAACGCGTTTAGCAACAAAGTAAAGTAATTTACATGGCGTTATTCAATGACACGCAGGTCATGCAAAATAATAAAGACAACTCCTATGGCTCCTGCCGGTTGTCATACTCATCGACATGCAAGTCGTGATTCCGATTACAAGAATATGATCAATCTCATACATCACATATATCATTCATCACATCTTCTGGCCATATCACATCACATAGCACTTGCTGCAAAAACAAGTTAGACGTCCTCTAATTGTTGTTGCAAGTTTTTACGTGGTTTGTAGGTTTCTAGCAAGAACGTTTTCTTACCTACGTATGACCACAACGTGATTTGCCAATTTCTATTTACCCTTCATAAGGACCCTTTTCATCGAATCCGTTCCGACTAAAGTAGGAGAGACAGACACCCGCTAGCCACCTTATGCAACTAGTGCATGTCAGTCGGTGGAACCTGTCTCATGTAAACGTACGTGTAAGGTCGGTCCGGGCCGCTTCATCCTACAATGCCGTCGAAACAAGAAACGACTAGTAGCGGCAAGAAGAATTGGCAAACTCAACGCCCACAACTGCTTTGTGTTCTACTCGTGCATAGTAACTACGCATAGGCCTGGCTCATGATGCCACTGTTGGAAATCGTAGCATAATTTTAAAATTTTCCTACGCTCACCAAGATGCATCTATGGAGTCTACTAGCAACGAGGGGAAAGGAGTGCATCTACATACCCTTGTAGATCGCGAGAGGAAGCGTTCCAATGAACGTGGATGACGGAGTCGTACTCGCCGTGATCCAAATCACCGATGACCGAGTGCCGAACGGACGTCACCTCCGCGTTCAACACACGTACGGTGCAGCGACGTCTCCTCCTTCTTGATCCAGCAAGGGGGAAGGAGAGGTTGATGGAGATCCAGCAGCACGACGGCGTGGTGGTGGATGTATCGGGTCTCTGGCAGGGCTTCGCCGAGCTTCTGCGAGAGAGAGAGAGAGGTGTTGCAGGGGAGGAGGGAGGCGCCCAAGGCTGTAGGTTGCTGCCCTCCCTCCCCCCTTTATATAGGCCCCTGGGGGGGGGTGCGCCAGCCCTGGGAGATGGGATCTCCAAGGGGGGGGGGGGCGGCGGCCAAGGGGGGAAGGGGTTGCCTTGCCCCCCAAGGCAAGGGGGAAGCTCCCCCCTAGGGTTCCCAACCCTAGGCGCATGGGGAAAGGCCCAAGGGGGGCGCCCCAGCCCACTAAGGGCTGGTTCCCTTCCACTTTCAGCCCACGGGGCCCTCCGGGATAGGTGGACCCACCTGGTGGACCCCCGGGACCCTTCCGGTGGTCCCGGTACAATACCGGTAACCCCCGAAACTTTCCCGGTGGCCGAAACTTGACTTCCTATATATAATTCTTCACCTCCGGACCATTCGGGAATCTCTCGTGACGTCCGGGATCTCATCCGGGACTCCGAACAACTTTCGGGTTTCCGCATACATATATCTCTACAACCCTAGCGTCACTGGACCTTAAGTGTGTAGATCCTACGGGTTCGGGAGACATGCAGACATGACCGAGACGCCTCTCCGGTCAATAACCAACAGCGGGATCTGGATACCCATGTTGGCTCCCACATGTTCCACGATAATCTCATCGGATGAACCACGGTGTCGAGGATTCAATCAATCCCGTATGCAATTCCCTTTGTCAATCGGTATGTTACTTGCCCGAGATTCGATCGTCGGTATCCCAATACCTTGTTCAATCTCGTTACCGGCAAGTCTCTTTACTCGTACCACAATGCATGATCCCGTGACTAACGCCTTAGTCACATTGAGCTCATTATGATGATGCATTACCAAGTGGGCCCAGAGATACCTCTCCGTCACACGGAGTGACAAATCCCAGTCTCGATCCGTGCCAAGCCAACAGACACTTTCGGAGATACCCGTAATGCACCTTTATAGTCACCCAGTTACGTTATGACGTTTGGCACACCCAAAGCACTCCTACGGTATCCGGGAGTTGCAAGATCTCATGGTCTAAGGAAAAGATACTTGACATTGGAAAAGCTCTAGCAAACGAAACTACATGATCTTTTATGCTATGCTTAGGATTGGGTCTTGTCCATCACATCATTCTCCTAATGATGTGATCCCGTTATCAATGACATCCAATGTCCATAGTCAGGAAACCATGACTATCTGTTGATCAACGAGCTAGTCAACTAGAGGCTTACTAGGGACACGTTGTGGTCTATGTATTCACACATGTATTACGATTTCCGGACAATACAATTATAGCATGTATAATAGACAATTACCATGAACAAAGAAATATAATAATAACCATTTATTATTGCCTCTAGGGCATATTTCCAACAAACCTCACTCCTGGTCAAAGTCATATGTTGACTACCTTCATTGGTGAGGAAAAATGGAAATATGAACAAGGGAGGAAGGTGAAGAAAGCACAGTACAAGAAAGAGCGCTCTCTAAAGCAAAATGTGTTGAAGCTTCCACCTGATCAACTTGTAGCTCTGCAATCAAATATCAAGAATCTCAGTGATGAATTTGATCGCTACTATGCTGACTAGCTTGGAGCCAAAGTCAGATTTGTGAAGTTAACTAAAAAATTCACTTCAAAAGCTGAATCTCCTCAGGGTGAAGCATCTGCTCAGCCCACTGAAGAACACGCCAGCACCGCTGATGAAAATCAGGCTGCTGATGAAACTGCTAGTACCAGGGCTGATGACTCTATTCCAGCCACTGATGAAATTGCCAGGGCAACCACAAGTGTTGCTCCTGAGGAACAATCCAGGCCAGCTGAGACATCAACCGCTGTGCCTGAAGAAACTGAACCAACCAGGCCAACTTCATCAGTTGCGCCTGAGGTAAATGAACCAATTTCCTCTGCTCCTCCTGCACCAACACCAAGTCCAGTTCTTCCTTCTGCATCAGAAGCGAAGAAAACCAAGACTGCGGAGCGAGCATCAGTGAAGAAAAGGAAAGCATCCGCTTCATCAGATTCTTCAGCCCCGAAGAAGATGAAGACATTAACCAGCTCATTTGAGAATCCTACTGATGCTGTTCCTGTCTCCAGTATGCCATCAAAGGAACTCATTCCTTTTTGTGAAGATTATGAGATCCCAAGCGGATCTGATGAAGACGTTCCTTCTACTGCTTCTTCAGAGCAGTTGGACCAAGAAATTGAAGCGGATAATATCCCTTCAACCCCAGTTGTCTCATCTCCTATGCCTCAGTTCATAGCTGAAGAGGCAGGCGTTGAAGAATTGAATGAAGAAGATGAAGACGTGGACATTGGGAGCACCACTCCAGTGATGAATGATGACTTTTGGGAAAGTCAACACCCCAAATCTCCCATGTTCACGCCACTGCAACAAATTCCTCAGTCCCCAGTGCACACTGAAGTTCAGATGGGTTCTGAAGAACATCACTCAACTCCTCCCATTCCTGAAGAAATTCTAGCCACTAGTGCTGATGTTAATGTTGATGAAGAATTGAAGACCCAGGCTGCTACTGAAGCAGAAACTAAAATTCCTCAGCCTGTGGTTCCTGAGAATGTGATTCCTGAGGCTGCGATGACTTTGACTGACACTCCTCTGCCCAGGCCAAAGAATCCCTTCTCCAAGAAGCAGAACTTCAAGGCTGATGATTTCTTCCATGAGCATGTATTGTTCACAGGCTACAATCCTTATGACTCTGCTCGTCTGCGAAGGAAGCGTTTCTGGACCGCAAGCCAAGCCAACTTCTATTCTTCACTGCTTTTCGATAAGGACAAAGTATTTGATCATGAGCATATTCCTCATGTGGACATGGAATCACTGCCTTGATTCACACCAGTCCTCAATGTGCTTCATGAAGCTGGGCTGCTAAACTTCTGCACCGATATTGTGGACTGGAATGAAGAGCTAATTCTTCAGTTCTACGCGATGCTGCACATCACAGGAAATGCTGAAGATGTGAATTCTTGGGTGTTGGACTGGATGACAGAAAACACCCACTTCAAAGCATCGACCTCTGAATTGCTTCATGCCCTACCTGTCAGTCCTCCCCTTGAAGGTGCACATTGTATATATCATGAACCTGAGCTATCTGACCATTACATGCAAGTCCTGATGAAACCGCTGAAGCCTTATCAAGCCTCAAGGACCAAATTCCTCGTGACGGAATTGCTGTATATATGTGCCACGGACTGTCTATCGCATTCTGACCAAGACGTTGAGTCCAATCAAAGGACACGACTCGAATGAAGAAGAGGTCGTTGGCATCATGAAGAATTTGCTTTTCAACATCATTCATGGAGTTCCAATCAACTACCATGATTTCTTCATGAGGACTCTGGCAAATGTTGCATTGTCGCCTTTTGAGTTGAAGCCTTACGCTCCTTGGATTACGAGATTCCTCAAAACAAGGTCTTCAATCAATTTCAAGGCTGACTTTCAAAATCATCTCAGCTACTTGCCCCCAATAGAAGTCCTCAAGCGGACATTTTCCTCAGCCGATGAGAAGGGCAAGGCCCCTGCTGTTATTGATGAAGTCGTTCGTCCATTGGATGGTCAGTTCTGCAAAGCTGCATCTTACTCCACCAATGATGACTCTGCCACTCATGACTCTGCCGCCAATGCCTCAAAGCAAAATCCTCAAGGCACAGCTCCAAGGGTGATGACTGATCGTGAGCTTCTCCTCAGTCTTCACCAGAAGGTCGATCGCAACCATAAGTGGGTAAAAAGACAGTTTGGTTCAATTCTTCAGAACATGACCATCACGTAGAATTCAGTGAAGAAGAACCATTACTATCTGCATGAAGTCTTTGATCGCACCTGGGCTGTTCTATCTCATCTCTACGGTGAAGAAGATCTGAAACAGATGGGCTTCAAGTAGGACTTTGACTGGTCTCAGCCACCTTCGAAGAAATTCAAGAAAGTCAAAGTTCCTCACTTGGTGGCCAGCTCATATTCTTCATCGCGCGAGACTGATGAGCATGAATATTTGGACGACATTGCGGCAGGCCCTACTTCAACAACCGACCCCAACAACGCTGGCGCTCCTCCGTCGACTTCATGATGATATTCTTTAGGGGCGTTAGTCCTCACTTTTCGTCCGTTTTGGTCATTCGATGACAAATGGGGAGAAATTTGAGTTAGTCTTCAAGCGGGTATACATATGGGTGTTTTATTTGCTAAGTTACAACTCTCGTTCTTTTGAAAACTTTGTTGGATCGAGTTGTAATCTTAAACCCGATGGTGGTCTGATACTCTTGCTATGTTCTTATGCATGCTATTTCCTCATATATGTTAATGCACGCATGCTGAATTACATCAGTCACCATATTTCATCATGCATTTCAAGTTCTTCATATCATATGTTAAATGTGTGTATGAATTACAAGATATAGGGGTAGATGTCCATGATTCTACTCTTTAAGTGTGCAATGCTTCAAAAGCAAATTCCTCACTATGCACATCTTCAAGGGGAGTTCTTCTATATCTTGCAAATCAAATTCCTCAATATCAGTATTTACACTTCATATGTTTATCCCCGTTGAAAACTTAACCTATATTGTCATCAATCACCAAAAAGGGGGAGATTGTAAGTGCATCTAGTGCCCCTTAGTGATTTTGGTGTATTGAAGACTTATAGGTTAAGGGACTAATGCATTTTTGAGTGTACACAGGTCTATAAGACTACGAGGAGTTTGATATTTACAGAAAAAGTCGACCAATAAAAATGAATGTCTTCAACTGAAGACTTTGGATTTCTGAAGACATTCTAAAGCCTTTGAAGATGAAGAAATTGGTGTGACCATGATGACTTGATATTCATGCAAGGAACATGAAGTGTGAAGACTTTTGTTTTCATAGTTTCATTTTCTCTTTCTTGAGTCATAGGAAACACCGTACTGTTAAAGGGGGTCGAGGAAAAACTAAGGAAAAGTTTCCAAGTGATGCTCAACTCAAAATCCTACACCTACCAATCCCTTCGAGTGAAGCCATTGGAAATCTCATACAGTTCAGTCAATTTCCTCAGTGACAGAGACAAAGTTCTTCTGGTCTCTGAGGAATTTGTTCTAACTGAGGAGTTAGGAATTCGCCAGTGCGGATTACCTACAAGTGAGGACCATGATAGCCCTGAGGAATTTGAGCCTCAAATTTCCGACCGTTGCTGTCCTATGAGTCAACTGTCCCAAAATATCTACCCACCTAACGGTCATATCATTGAAGGGCATTTATGTCTTATCATGTCGGCTACTCCCTAGGCTATAAATAGCTGCCCCCCTACAACCACTAGCTGGTTGGCTGCTCCAAGAGAAACTGACACTTGTCATTGAGAGCATCCCATCCTCCTAGGACTTTGAGCAAAAATCATCAACTGAGGAAAACCCAAACCCAAACACCTACAAACCCAAAGTGATTGAGCATCACTGAAGAGATTGATCCTGTGTGGATCCGACGCTTGTTACCTTTGAAGACTGTGCATCTTCCAGACGGTTAGGCTTCGTGGTCTAGAGCATCCAAGCCGAAATTGTGGATCGCCGAGTGACCGAGTTTGTGAAGGTTTGGAAGTCACCTGAAGACTTACCACGAGTGATTGGGCGAGGTCTGTGTGACCTTAGCTCAAGGAGAATACGGTGAGGACTGTGTGTCCTCAGGTTTAAATACCTAGCCGCTCCAACCAGACGTACAACTGTCACAACAATTGGAACTGGTCTAACAAATCATTGTCTTCACCGAGCTAACTGGTTCTATTTCCTCAACCCTTTCATTTCCTCATTACAGTGTTGTGTGCTTGTTCATATCTGTTTGAAGACTTTGACTGAAAACTTTCTCAATTTCCTCAGTTCAATTTCTTCAGTCTGTTTGTCTTCATCCTGTTTTATCCTGTGCTTACGCTTTCTGTACTCTGTGTCTGTTTTTATTTCATCATGATGTCCATGCTTATGTTATGTCATGTATGCATCTGAGTACTTATTCCGCTGCAAGTAGTTCTTCGTTTAGGAATTTCCTAACCCTAAAATTTCTCATTGAAGAATTCTTAAAACTCGCCTATTCACCCCCCTCTAGTCAACTTAACGCACTTTCATAATACTTTTCTCGTAGTTACGGATGCTTGCGAGGGGATTAATCCACTACTGTAGGATGCTGCTAATGCGACACTATGATCAGAGACCCTTTGATGAAACTGTGTGCGATGCATTAATCGCAAACAGTGATGTAAAAAACCATCAAAAAAGATACAAAATATTTGCGATGATGGAGACATCAAACACGATTCAGATTTTAGTTGCGTGTGTGATGCAGGGCATACGGTTGATCCATATGAATTGTTTGCGATGAGGCAGAACAACAGAAACGGGCAACCATATCAAGGTGTGTGCGATATATGGCATACAGTTTGCTCAAATGAACTGTTTGCTATTAGGGAATGCAACAGAAACGTTTAGCCTGATCAAGGTGTGTGTGATATACGGCATACGGTTCACTCGGATGAACTGTTTTTGATTAGGGAACACAACAGAAACAGTTCAACTTAACAAGACGTGTGTGATATGCGGCATACAGTTCACATAGATGAACTATTTGAGATGAGCCAAAAGAACACAAACGATTCGTGTAAACAAGATGTGTGTGATACGCAGCAAACAACCCACTCAGGTGAACTGTTTGCGATGAGAAATTATAACATAGATGGTTACTATAGTTAATTCTTGTGCGATTATGTGTGTACAAAAAACTTTGAAAAATGGAAACTAGTTGCTTGCGATGACTTGGAGTATCGCACACGATGCGTCTGTGAGTACTCGTGTGCGATGATTAGTAAGTTACACATACGTTTCCTTATGTTAACACGTGTGTGAATTTGCAATATGGACAATTAATATGCAAATGCCTTCTAGACATCGGTGCTAATCGCCACGTCGAAAACATGGATGTCCTCTACTCTACGGCTCTACCGAGCACACACTTAAACTCAATGAACTGTGTACGATAGTAATACTTTCTATGAAAATTTAAGAACTTGGCTAACAACATTTGAGTAACATATATATAGTGGTTACACTATTCGACAAAAGGAGGATCTTCGTAACACGGTTTTGACAACCATATGGTCCATATCTACATACTTAACATAGTAACAACTATCACATTTTAAGAGGCTGAGGGCCAACAATCATATGGTCCATATCTACATACTTAACATAGTAACAACTAGCACATTTTAAGAGGCTGAGGGCCAACAACCACAACTATCCGCTGGAAGCAACTTTATCACGGCGACTCGACATATCGTCAATGAAAAGGAAGAACCCTCGTGTGCCTTGGTAGAGCATGAGTAGAACAGTCTCCAATTTTCCAATATGGATGAATTGCCACGACAAGCGAAAACTTGTTAATTTGAATGGTTCCATTTCTGCGGGAAATGTAGTACCTTGCAATCACTTTGGCATCATTAGCAGGCACAAGTGTAATTCGACCGCGCCAGGAAATCGATTCAGGAACAACTGCAGCGGGCAATTTCTGTAACATATCGTTGAAGATATATATAGTTTATGAGAATCAACAAAAAAAAATAAGACTTTGTACCCGCGTTTTGTGCACACAATTGGTATTGTTCAATGTGTGCACCACAGGTATAATTAATCCCATCCAGAATCTAGATTCATACACTGTGCTATCTTTGTCAAATTATCAACAAATTTTATGACATGCTTCAAGTCTTTCCAGTGAAATTTGGTACGCTTAGTAACATACAGATCATTAACTATGCATCCAACATATCCTGCTTAGAAGGTGGAAAGGTATTATTTATTCAGAACATGGCATAAGAACATATAGTGCCCAGAAATTGGTAAATAGAATTTGTTACTGCCTAGGAACGAAGTCAGAAAATGAAATCACAATTGGTTGCTTAAATATGATCAATTAGTCAGAACAAATACCCCGATTTTGCTAAGTAATATGCCAGCATGGAGAAAGTTGAAAGGACACTAATCTCGATCAGACTTTGATCGGCTGATGATGTTGGGGAAGTAAACATCCATGTTAATTAGACCAGGCTGTGGTGCACGCACTAGATTTTATTGCCAGCTTTCAGTTCATAACACTTAGACATTTTTCTCCAAAGGTCCGCATCAAAATATGAGTGACCATCTTTATCAAGTTTGTGTTGGGGATCGTTGCAGAAATTAAATTTTTTCTACGCATCACCAAGATCAATCTATGGAGCTTACTAGCAACGAGAGGGGAGTGCATCTTCATACCTTTGAAGATCGCGATGCGGAAGCATTGCAAGAACGCGGTCGGTGGAGTCGTACACGAAGCGATTCAGATCACGGCCGAATCCGATCTAAGCACCGAATAACGGTGCCTCCGCGTTCAACACACGTGCAGCCCGCTAACGTCTCCCGTGCCTTGATCCAGCAAGGAGAGAGGGAGAGGTTGGGGAAGACTCCGTCTAGCAGCAGCACGACGGCGTGGTGGTGGTGGAGGAGCGTGGCACTCCAGCAGGGCTTCGCCAAGCACTGCGATAGACGTGGAGGGAGAGGGGTAGGGCTGCGCCAAGAGAGAGGGAGACTCGTGTCTCTGGCAGCCCCAAAACCCCCACTATATATAGGGGAAGGGGAGGGGGGCCAGCCCCCTAGATCCATCTAGAGGGGGGGGCGGCGGCCCCCTTAGGTTTTCCAACTAGGGGGGCGCCCGCCCCCCGGGAGGGGGGCAGCGGCCCTCTAGGGTTTCCAACCCTAGGCGCCTTGGGCCCTTGGGGGGGGGGCACCAGCCCACTAAGGGGCTGGTTCCCACCCAACTACAGCCCATTAGGTCCATCGGGGCAGGTGGACCCTCCCGGTGGACCCCCGGAACCCCTTCGGTGGTCCCGGTACAATACCGATAAACCCCGCAACCTTTCCGGTGACTGAAACTGGACTTCCCATATATAAATCTTCACCTCCGGACCATTCTGGAACTCCTCGTGATGTCAGGGATCTCATTCGGGACTCCGAACAACATTCTGTAACCATGTACATCTATTCCCTATAACCCTATCGTCCTCGAACCTTAAGTGTGTAGACCCTACGGGTTTGGGAACTATGCAGACATGACCGAGACAGCTCTCCGGCCAATAACCAACAGCAGGATCTGGATACCCATGTTGGCTCCCACATGTTCCATGATGATCTCATCGGATGAACCATGATGTCAAGGATTCAATCAATCCCATATACGATTCCCTTTGTCTACCGATATAGCACTTGCCCGAGTTTAATCGTCGGTATACCGATACCTTGTTCAATCTCGTTACGACAAGTCTCTTTACTCGTTCCGTAACACATCATCCCGCGACCAACCCCTTAGTCACATTGAGCCCATTACGATGATGTCTTACCGAGTGGGCCCAGAGATACCTCTCCGTCATACAGAGTGACAAATCCCAGTCTCGATTCGTGCCAACCCAACAGATACTTTCGGGGATACCCGTAGTGTACCTTTATAGCCACCCAATTACGTTGTGACATTTGGCACACCCAAAGTACCCTTGCGGTATCCGGGAGTTGCAAAATCTCATGGTCTAAGGAAAAGATACTTGACATTAGAAAAGCTTTAGCAGACAAACTACACGATCTTGTGCTATGCTTAGGATTGGGTCTTGTCCATCACATCATTATCCTAATGATGTGATCCCGTTATCAATGACATCCTATGTCCATGGTTAGGAAACCGTAACCATCTATTGATCAACGAGCTAGTCAACTGGAGGCTCACTAGGGACATGTTGTGGTCTATGTATTCACACATGTATTACGATTTCCGGATAACACTATTATAGCATGCACAATAGACAATTATCATGAACAAGGAAATAAAATAATAACCATTTTATTATTGCCTCTAGGGCATATTTCCAATAGTCTCCCACTTGCACTAGAGTCAATAACCTAGTTACATTATGATGAATCGAACACCTATAGAGTTCTGGTGTTGATCATGCTTTGCACGTGGAAGAGGTTTAGTCAACGGATGTGCGACATTCAGGTCCGTATGCACTTTACAAATCTCTATGTCTCCATCTTGAACATTTTCACGAATGGAGTTGAAGCGACGCTTGATATGCCTGGTCTTCTTGTGAAACCTGGGCTCCTTGGCAAGGGCAATAGCTCCAGTGTTGTCACAGAAGAGAGTCATCGGGCCCGACGCATTGGGAATAACTCCTAGGTCGGTAATGAACTCCTTCATCCAGATTGCTTCATGTGCTGCCTCCGAGGCTGCCATGTACTCTGCTTCACATGTAGATCCCGCGGCGACGCTTTGCTTGCAACTGCACCAGCTGACTGCCCCACCATTCAAAATATACACGTATCCGGTTTGTGACTTGGAGTCATCCAGATCTGTGTCGAAGCTAGCATCAACGTAACCCTTTACGACGAGCTCTTCGTCACCTCCATAAACGAGAAACATATCCTTAGTCCTTTTCAGGTACTTCAGGATATTCTTGACCGCTGTCCAGTGTTCCATGCCGGGATTACTTTGGTACCTTCCTACCAAACTTACGGCAAGGTTTACATCAGGTCTGGTACACAGCATGGCATACATAATAGACCCTATGGCCGAGGCATAGGGGATGACACTCATCTTTTCTCTATCTTCTACCGTGGTCAGGCATTGACCCGCGCTCAATCTCACACCTTGCAATACAGGCAAGAACCCCTTCTTTGACTGATCCGTATTGAACTTCTTCAATATCTTGTCAAGGTATGTGCTTTGTGAAAGACCAATGAGGCGTCTCGATCATCTCTATAGATCTTGATGCCTAATATATAAGCAGCTTCTCCAAGGTCCTTCATTGAAAAACACTTATTCAAGTAGGCCTTTATGCTTTCCAAGAGTTCTATATTATTTCCCATCAATAGTATGTCGTCCACATACAATATGAGAAAAGATACAGAGCTCCCACTCACTTTCTTGTAAGGGCCATTTGCATTTCTGTCCCTAACTCGAACCACCTAATTAGATATACCCCTAATTCCAAAGCCTGCTCAAAAATGCCCCTCCGCCGTGATGTGCCCTTATAGAAATGCCCCTCCGAGCCGTTTTCGTCCAGTCAAGGCTGTTTGACCGCTAATGTGCCGTTTCTTTGACATTTTTGCCCCTCCCGCCGTACATCTGGGCCCAACTAACCGATTCACTCTCTCTCCCCTCTTTCTTCTTCCTCGCGACGACAGGGGCATTTTTGAGCACGTACTGGATCGGGCGTTTCCGCGGTCGGAGAGAGAGGGGCAGGTCAGGCATGGCGTGGTGAGCGGTGTCTACGTCGGGCACGGCGGGGATGTCTTCTACGAGCTCATCGGTGGCCGCCAATGTAAGTTTCAGTGTCGATTTGGGGGAGATATGGGCATATTGCGGAATTAGGGTTCGTCAATTTGGGTTTTTTTGTTGCTGTTAGGTTGATGGTGTCGGGATAGTTCAGTTTCAATCGGAGTTTTACATCCCCAATCGGACATTCTGTGGGCTTGAGGTTCGCTCGATGCAGCGGTGCCCTGGCCACGGGCTTATTCCTGCTCGTTGTGTCGCCTGGGGAGGAGCAAGCTCCGGCAGAAGGTTTCTCGGCTGCCCTCTTGATATAAGTGTTTGGCTTTTAAGCTTGATTCAATTCTGCTCTTTCCCCTCTTTCTAATTCGGTCATTGATTTTGTAGCTTCCTGATGAATGTGAGTGGGTTGTATGGATTGACCCGCCACCGACCGAACGTGTTGCTCGTGCATTTGAGGAGCTTCATGCAGGATTGGAGAAGAGCTGGCTAAAATCTCATGATTTAGAGAGGAGGGTGATGTATCTAACCGATAAGAACAAGAAACTGAAGCTGAAGATGAAAAAGAGGAACGAGCTTATGCAAGCATGGGGATTTATCATAGTTCTTGGTATTAGCATTGTGGCCACATTTGTTTCTGAGTGGTCTAATAATCCATACTAAATGGATTTCTCTTTGTAGTGTATGTTGTGATGGAGCTTGGTTTGGGTATGTATTATCACAGAACAATGCTGTGATTTGGGAATGTTGTGATGTTGCTATTTGGAAATGACTCAAGAATCTTGCTTTGATCGATGACTGAAATAGCATAGATTGAAATATTTGAATAAATGATCTGTTGTGACAAAATAGGAGCTCACAAAAATATTTGAAAGTAGCATCTCACAAGATAGCAGTTCACATAATATTCGAAACTAGCAGCTCACAAAATAGCATAAATTCATCATTGCACAAAAGGAGTATTGCACATTCAAGATAGTAGCTCACAAGTTCACCATTACATAAGTTCATAATTTCAGCATCACACACTTAAGATAGCAGCTAACAAGTTCACAAATAGTTGTTAAACAACAAAAACAGCAGTAAATGATTCCAGTCACAGGTCTTTCATCTTCTTGCTCCTGGTGTTGCAAGTAGGATTAGTTAAGAGCCTTGAACTCCTCCTTGTGGTGACAGTTTTGCTCACTTCTTTGCTTAGCTGGTTGCTTCCAGTACCAGATCCTACTGTAGGATCTGGTGCAAACTTGAGCCTCTTCTTGGCTGGTGACATCCCTCTATCAGCTGCCTTTTTGTAGTTCTTCCTTGGGCTACAATTGAAATGAGAACATTAAATGCAGCAAAAAAGGAAATGAGAACATCAAAGAAGCAAAAATTGAAATGAGAACATCTGTAGCAGTTGCACCTTACAACAGATGACACTGTTGGTGCATCTGTAGCAATTACAGCATCAGGTTCAACCTCTATAGCATTTTCAGCATCAGGTTCAACCTCTGTAGCATTTTCAACATTTGTTTCAACCTCAGTAGCATTTTCAGCATCTGTTTCAGCATCTAAATGATCATCTGTTGCATTTTCAGCCCCCCAGTGCTCTTCTTCACCAAAAGCTGGGTCAATGGATTCCTTGCAGTGAGTGCCACGATGGCCAAGCCTTCCACACCTGCCACATTTCTTTCTCCTTCCTCCAAGTCCTTTTCCCTCAGATTTTGCCCTAATTCTTGTCTTCCTAGGTCTACCAGGGGCCCTGTTTTGCAATGGAGCAGACAATTTAAACCCAGGGTCCACCACATCCCACTGTTGTTTGCCCTCCATTGCAGGCAAATTTTTAGCATAAGTAGCATTGAATCTAGCAACAGAAAAGTACTCATGTACATACTGATCAATCTCACTTACTGGGCCTCTCATTGAAGTAATAAAATACAAAGCATGTATGCAAGGCTGTCCAGTTAACTGCCACTTTCTACAACTGCAAGTCCCAGTTGCCAAATTTACTGGATATCTCCACTCTCTCTTTTCCTTGTCAACTGCTGTGATCTCTGCCTCATATGTGCTTATCTTCATTTTCTGCAATTCTGTTGGTCCCACTTCTGAATCCTCTAAAAACCCAGGTCTTCACAGCATCAGCAACCCATCTACTCTTAGCTGACTTCAATGTTTTTCTCCTGTTCACACTGGGACATGTATGAGCAGTTTTTTTCACCTTAACCTGCATTCATGAAAGTTCAGACACATGGTAGAACCTATGTGCTGCAACAAACAAACAAAATACAGTATCAATGCTGCTAACTACAAATGCAATGTTAGTTGCTATATTTGATACCTGAAACAGTGTGCTATGTCTCATTAAGGAGGTATGCATCCTCCATTGACACCTCTTATAAGCACAATGCACTG
Organism: Aegilops tauschii subsp. strangulata; assembly: GCF_002575655.3. Taxonomy (NCBI): domain Eukaryota; kingdom Viridiplantae; phylum Streptophyta; class Magnoliopsida; order Poales; family Poaceae; genus Aegilops; species Aegilops tauschii. The sequence goes on along the minus strand of NC_053039.3, from coordinate 113,406,340 downwards.
TCAACCTAGTACTGTCACTCTTGTCTATCACAAATTCACTTTCAGTCTTTATTGAGAAGGTTGCAAGAGCATTTCTACAGTCTAAAGCACTGGAAAATATTGTTCCCTGTGCCAAAGAAGGATCATCTCTATTGTATTGCACATCTGGTCTTTCCTCATCAGATGTTTCAGAGTATCCCATGTCCCTGTCCTCCTCCTTCTCATCTTCACCTGCCTCAGCAAACATGCCTTCAGGGGGTGGAACATAATCTTCCCGCTCATCATCTTTCTTCTTGCCCTTCTTCCTTCTTACAGACTGTGGAAATAACTTTTCATCCTCATCATCACTTGGCCAATCATCTGGTAGTCCCTCTTCAGTATAGGGGTCAACTGAATCTCTACTATGAGAGGGACCTGCATTCTTAGGAACTTCTACAGTAGGTGTTCCTGGTGCCTGCATGGAACTGATGCTGCCTCTACTATGAGTTGTTCTTTTCCTGCCCCTTGATTGGCTGGTCCTACCTTTATCTCTAGACCTAGACTGAGATCTTGTTCCTCTACTCTCTGGCTCTCCTCTCTTCCTTTGTATGACACTGATTTCTAGTTTAGCAGGGAAAGAATCATGTATTGCAAACATGATACCAAGCTCATCATCACACTGGACAGGGACCCAAGCTGTTTTGTCAATGTCCCAGTACTTGAATTCCACTGCATCATATAGACCCCATGGATATTGAGCACATATGGTAGATCTAAACTGATTAAAAGTCCATTGATTGTCAGCAACAAAAGGAAAAGAAATCCTGTATTGGTTGCTTTTGTGCCAGCTCTAGCTAGAAGTGTGGTTTCCATTCTACATTCCATCCCAACTGCTCTATCGGGGTCGATCCTACGATGACCATGGAAAACAGAGACAAATCCCAACGCCATGAGCACTATGAACTAGGTCAACAAATCCCAAATCGAACTACAAATGGCATGAGACTCCGCCAGATTAGAAGAGAAACTTACCCCGCTGAAGCATGCTTTTGTGGCTGCGGTGTGCTCCCTCGTTCGCCGCCGCCGCTGCCGCCGCAACTACTATCCCCATCCATCCGCCGCCGCCGTAGTAGAGTGCGGCGTAGAGTCAAATCTGAAGCTCCACCGTGGCTGCCATCAGGAGATCGAGCCTTGCGAGTTGGATCGAGCGAGCTAGGGTTAGGGTTACGGTGGGAGGCGATTTGGGGGAGAAAGAGAGAGCATGCGGCTCGGGCGAGAGAATGAGAGGGAGAGAGAGTGAACTGGTGACCTGGGCCCAGGTGTAAGGACAGAGGGGCAAAAATGTCAAAGAAACGACCACTTACAAGTCAAACAGCCTTGACTGGACGGAAATGGCACGGAAGGGCAATTCTATAAGGGAACATGACGGCGGAGGGGTATTTTTGAGCAGGCTTGCGAATTAGGGGCAAATGTGAGTAGTGGGTTCAAGTTAGGGATACAGATGTAAAAGACCCTTCTTGTAAACACAGGCTTCTCCATAAATCTGCGTAAACCCAAACGCTTTGATCATCTCATCAAAACGAATGTTCCAGCTCCGAGATGCTTGCACCAGCCCATAGATCGAGCGTTGGAGCTTGCATACCTTGTCGGCATTCTTAGGATTGACAAAACCTTCCGGCTGCATCATATACAATTCTTCCTTAAGGAAACCATGAAGGAATGCCGTTTTGACGTCCATTTGCCATATCTCATAATCATAGAATGCGGCAATTGCTAACATGATTCCGACAGACTTCAGCTTCGCTACGGGTGAGATGGTCTCATCGTAGTCAACCCCTTGAACTTGTCGATAACCCTTAGCGACAAGCCGAGCTTTATAGATGGTCACATTGCCATCCACGTCCGTCTTCTTCTTAAAGATCCATTTATTTTCTATGGCTCGCCGATCATCGGGCAAGTCCATCAAAGTCCATACTTTGTTTTCATACATGGATCCTATCTCGGATTTCATGGCTTCAAGCCATTTGTCGGAATCCGGGCCCGCCATCGCTTCTTCATAGTTCGAAGGTTCACCATTGTCTAACAACATGATTTCCAGGACACGGTTGCCGTACCACTCTGGTGCGGAACATGTCCTTGTGGACCTATGAAGTTCAGTAGCAACTTGATCTGAAGTTTCATGATCATCATCATTACCTTCCTCTCTAGTCGGTGCAGGCACCATAGAAACATTTTCTTGAGCTGCGCTACTCTCCGGTTCAAGAGGCAATACTTCATCAAGTTCTACTTTCCTCCCACTTACTTCTTTCGAGAGAAACTATTTCTCTAAAAGGATCCATTCTTGGCAACAAAGATCTTGCCTTCGGATCTGAGGTAGAAGGTATACCCAATAGTTTCCTCAGGGTATCCTATGAAGACGCATTTTTCTGACTTGGGTTCGAGCTTTTCAGGTTGAAGTTTCTTGACATAAGCATCACATCCCCAAACTTTCAGAAACGACAGCTTAGGTTTCTTCCCAAACCATAATTCATACGGTGTCGTCTCAACGGATTTCGACGGAGCCATATTTAAAGTGAATGCGGCAGTCTCTATAGCATAACCCCAAAATGATAGCGGTAGGTCGGTAAGAGACATCATGGATGACACCATATCCAATAGAGTGCGATTTCCATGTTCGGACACACCATTATGCTGAGGTGTTCCAGGCGGCGTGAGTTGTGAAACAATTCCACATTTCCTTAAGTGCGTGCCAAATTCGTGAGTCAAATATTCTCCCCCACGATCTGATCGTAAGAACTTGATTTTCCTGTAACGTTGATTCTCAACCTCACTCTGAAATTCCTTGAACTTTTCAAAGGTCTCAGACTTGTGTTTCATTAAGTAGACATACCCATATCTACTTAAGTCATCCGTGAGAGTGAGAACATAGCGATAACCACCGCGAGCCTCAACGCTCATTGGACCGCACATATCAGTATGTATGATTTCCAATAAGTTGGTTGCTCGATCCATTGTTCCGGAGAACGGAGTCTTGGTCATTTTGCCCATGAGGCATGGTTTGCACGTGTCAAATGATTCATAATCAAGAGACTCCAAAAGTCCATTTGCATGGAGTTTCTTCATGTGTTTGACACCAATGTGACTAAGGCGGCAGTGCCACAAGTATGTGGGACTATCATTATCAACCTACATCTTTTGGCATTCACACTATGAATATGTGTAACATCACGTTCGAGATTAAATAAGAATAAACCATTGACCAGCAGGGCATGACCATAAAACATGTCTCTCATATAAATAGAACAACCATTATTCTCAGATTTAAATGAGTAGCCATTTCGCATTAAACGAGATCCAAATACAATGTTCATGCTCAAAGCTGGTACTGAATAACAATTATTGAGGTTTAAAACTAATCCCGTAGGTAAATGTAGAGGTAGCATGCCGACGACGATCACATCGACCTTGGAACCATTCCCGACGCGCATCGTCACCTCGTCCTTCGCCAGTCTCCACTTATTCCGCAGCTCCTGTTTTGAGTTACAAATATGAGCAACTACACCAGTATCAAATACCCAGGAGCTACTACGAGCGATGGTCAGGTACACATCAATTACATGTATATCACATATACCTTTGGTGTTGCCGGCCTTCTTCTTGGCCGCTAAGTATTTGGGGCAGTTCCGCTTCCAGTGACCACTTCCCTTGCAATAAAAGCACTCAGTCTCGGGCTTGGGTCCATTCCTTGGCTTCTTCCCGGCAACTGGCTTACCGGGCGCGGCAACTCCCTTGCCGTCCTCCTTGAAGTTCTTCTTACCCTTGCCTTTCTTGAACTTAGTGGTTTTATTCACCATCAACACTTGATGTTCCTTTTTGATCTCCACATCCGCTGATTTTAGCATTGAATATACCTCAGGAATGGTCTTTTCCATGCCCTGCATATTGAAGTTCATCACAAAGCTCTTGTAGCTAGGTGGGAGCGACTGAAGGATTCTGTCAACGACCGCATCATTCGGGAGATTAACTCCCAGCTAAGATAAGCGGTTGTGCAACCCAGACATTTTGAGTATGTGATCGCTGACAGAACTATTCTCCTCCATCTTACAACTATAGAACTTGTAAGGGACTTCATATCTCTCGACCCGGGCATGAGCTTGGAAAACCATTTTCAGCTCTTGGAACATCTCATATGCTCCGTGCTACTCAAAACGCTTTTGGAGCCCCGGTTCTAAGCTGTAAAGCATGCCACACTGAACCAGGGAGTAATCATCACTACGCGACTGCCAGGCGTTCATAACGTCTTGAGTTGCTGGGAAAAGAGGTGCTTCACCTAGCTATGCATCAAGGACATATGCTTTCTTGGCAGCTACGAGGATAATCCTCAGGTTACGGACCCAGTCCGTGTAGTTGCTACCATCGTCTTTCAGCTTGGTTTTCTCTAGGAACGCATTGAAGTTGAGGGCAACATTAGCGTGGGCCATTTGATCTACAAGACATATTGCAAAGTTTTAGACTATGTTCATGATAATTAAGTTCATCTAATCAAATTATTTAATGAACTCCCACTCAGATAGACATCCCTTTAGTCATCTAAGTGATACATGATCCGAGTCAACTAGGCCGTGTCCGATCATCACGTGAGACGGACTAGTCATCATCGGTGAACATCTTCATGTTGATCGTATCTTCTATATGACTCATGTTCGACCTTTTGGTCTTCCGAGGCCATGTCTATACATGCTAGGCTCGTCATGTCAACCTAAGTGTATTGCGTGTGTAAATCTGGCTTACACCCGTTGTATGCGAACGTTAGAACCTATCACACCCGATCATCACGTGGTGCTTCGGAACAACGGACCTTAGCAACAGTGCACAGTTAGGGGGAACACAATTCTTGATATTTTAATGAGGGATCATCTTATTTATGCTACCGTCATTCTAAGCAAATAGTGACATGATATGGCCAATATCATTTTGCTCCTTTTGATCTCCATCTTCGGGGCGCCATGATCATCCTCGTCACCGGCATGACACCATGATTTCCATCATCATGATCTCCATCATCGTGTCTTCATGAAGTTGTCACGTCAACTATTACTTCTACTACTATGGCTAACGGTTTCTAGCAAGAACGTTTCTTACCTACGCCAAAACCACAACGTGATATGCCAATTTCTATTTACCCTTCATAAGGACCCTTTTCATTGAATCTGATCCGACTAAAGTGGGAGAGACAGACACCCGCTAGCCACCTTATGCAACTAGTGCATGTTAGTCCGGGCCGCTTCATCCCACGATGCCGCCGAATCAAAATCGACGCCCACAACAACTTGTGTTCTACTCGTGCATAGAAACTACGCATAGACCTAGCTCATGATGCCACTGTTGGGGATCGTTGCAGAAATTAAAAAATTTCTACGCATCACCAAGATCAATCTATGGAGCTTACTAGCAACGAGAGGGGAGTGCATCTTCATTCTTTTGAAGATCGCGATGCGGAAGCGTTGCAAGAACGCGGTCGGTGGAGTCGTACACGAAGCGATTCAGATCGCGGCCGAATCCGATCTAAGCACCGAACAACGGTGCCTCCGCGTTCAACACACGTGCATCCCGGTGACGTCTCCCACGCCTTGATCCAGCAAGGAGAGAGGGAGAGGTTGGGGAAGACTCCGTCTAGCAGCAGCACGACAGCGTGGTGGTGGTGGAGGAGCGTGGCACTCCAGCAGGGCTTCGCCAAGCACTGCGAGAGACGAGGAGGGAGAGGGGTACGGCTGCGCCAAGAGAGAGGGAGACTCGTGTCTCTGGCAGCCCCAAAACCCCCACTATATATAGGGGAAAGGGAGGGGGGGCCAGCCCCCTAGATCCATCTAGAAGGGGGGGGCTCGGGGGGGGGGGGGGCAGCGGCCCCCTTAGGGTTTCCAACTAGGGGGGCGCCCGCCCCCCGGTGGGGCAGCGGCCCCCTAGGGTTTCCAACCCTTGGCGCCTTGGGCCCTTGGGGGGGGGGCGCACCAGCCCACTAAGGGGCTGGTTCCCACCCAACTACAGCCCATTAGGTCCTTCGGGGCAGGTGGACCCTCCCGGTGGACCCCCGGAACTCCTTCGGTGGTCCCGGTACAATACCGATAAACCCCGAAACCTTTCCGGTGACTGAAACTGGACTTCCCATATATAAATCTTCACCCCCGGACCATTCTGGAACTCCTCGTGACGTCCGGGATCTCATCCGGGACTCCGAACAACATTCAGTAACCACGTACATCTATTCCCTATAACCCTAGCGTCATCGAACCTTAAGTGTGTAGACCCTACGGGTTCGGGAACTATGTAGACATGACCGAGACATCTCTCCGGCCAATAACCAACAGCGGGATCTAGATACCCATGTTGGCTCCCACATGTTCCACGATGATCTCATCGGATGAACCACGATGTCAGGGATTCAATCAATCCCATATACGATTCCCTTTGTCTACCGATATAGCACTTGCCCGAGATTCGATCGTCGGTATACCGATACCTTGTTCAATCTCGTTACGGCAAGTCTCTTTACTCGTTCCATAACACATCATCCCGCGACCAACCCCTTAGTCACATTGAGCTCATTACGATGATGTCTTACCGAGTGGGCCCAGAGATACCTCTCCGTCATACGGAGTGACAAATCCCAGTCTCGATTCGTGCCAACCCAACAGGTACTTTCGGGGATACCCGTAGTGTACCTTTATAGCCACCCAGTTACGTTGTGACGTTTGGCACACCCAAAGTACCCTTATGGTATCCGGGAGTTGCACAATCTCATGGTCTAAGGAAAAGATACTTGACATTAGAAAAGCTTTAGCAGACGAACTACACGATCTTGTGCTATGCTTAGGATTGGGTCTTGTCCATCACATCATTATCCTAATGATGTGATCCCGTTATCAATGACATCCTATGTCCATGGTTAGGAAACCATAACCATCTATTGATCAACGAGCTAGTCAACTAGAGGCTCACTAGGGACATGTTGTGGTCTATGTATTCACACATGTATTACAATTTCCGGATAACACTATTATAGCATGAACAATAGACAATTATCATGAACAAGGAAAGAAAATAATAACCATTTTATTATTGCCTCTAGGGCATATTTCCAACAGTTTGACACTAACTGTCATTGTAAAGCCATGTTGCGTTGTCAATATGACATCCATGGAGTCACCAACAAAGTAAATCCCAAGATTTCCTTCTACTCATGTTCTTGCAAAGCAAGGGATGTACTTCTTGAAATGAAAATTAAGATCGTAAATTACATATATTGAAATAACAGAGAAATATGCAAATATGGGAGTAACTGATAGAACAGAACAATATATCGCTGAAAGCAAAGTACAAAAATATATAATTAAAAATAGATGATGTAACAAAGATTTGATACAAATATGAGAGTAACTGAATGAGCAACACATCATAAATGTGCCTAATATAGGGAAAAATTGGCTCCGACATCTAGGCTGCATGTGGCACCGTACCTTTCATCCAAATGTAGTAATAGACGGTATATGTTCACAAATTTAGGCCATGTCGACCATGGTAGGGTGAGATTGAACATACCGAGCGCTCCCTGAAGTCATCCGGAATGGTGAGATAGAACTTCGTTTCTGACTGGCCGCGACCACACTTGCCCGATTTGTGCTCGCATTGTGGACACATAAATGAAAACCCGCAGAAAACCCCAATTGACCAGAGTCTAGAATGTCGGTGCAAGTTGGTGCAGATAGGCGGTGGCAAGCGGTAGGGGCGAAATCCCGTGCCGTTTGGAGCGTGACCTCCGCCCACCGCCGACAGCCGTTGAGCTTAGGATGGCCACCGCGATTGAAGTTGATGAGGTGTAGAGTTGCGGAGGAGTCCACGGCGAGTGGGTGTGGACGAAGTGGGCGAGGGTTTTCTTTTTTTCGTTTTGCATGTGTGGCTGAACACACACGGTTCGCAAAGGCGATGGAGATGAATCATGTGCGATCGTAAATCACTGAGGTTGAAGGGGAATCCAAATTTTCTTTGTCCTTTGTCTATGGTTTTTTCTACGATGAACATAAACCCTGCAATCATCGTGTTCAAAATTGGCACTTTTGCGGGTTCATTTACCATATTTAGGGGATTATGTTCATTTTCTAGGCATTAATGCACATAATTCAAATTCAAACAATTGTTGCATGAAAAGGTGCACGAGAATGGTCTGGAAAACCATGCTCGTGCTATTTAGTAAATTCTCATGCATTTTACAAGGAATGGGCAGAGATTTCACGGAAATGTGTGGCAATAGTCAACCACAAACGCATCATTTGTTGGTTTTTCAACTGTAGAAAAATGAAATACATGCTTGAAAAACATGACGACTGGCATGGTGCCATGGTATGGCCTCACCGTGCCCTGGTAAAAATTTGAGAAGGTTTGGCTTATGTCGTCGCGCACGCCCTTCATAAATCGAACCATCACCGAGGAAGTTTCATGGTTTTGAGGGGGAAATCACCAAGATTGAAGGGGAATCCAAATTTCTGTACTAGTTTGTCATTCAGTTTTTTCCAACGATCAACGTACCCCCTCTAGTGCAACATGTTCAAACTTGGCATTTTTTCGGGCTCATTTAGCATATTTAGGGGATTGTGTGCATTTTCTAGGCATTAATGCACATATTTCAAATTCGAACAATTGGTGCATGAAAAGGTGCACAAGAACGGCCTGGAAAACCATGCTCGTGCTATTTAGTAAATTCTCATGCCTTTTACAAAGAATGGGCAGAGTTTCAAGGAAATGTGTGGCAATAGTCAACCACAAACGCGTCGTTTACTGTGTTATCAACTATAGAAAAATTAAATACATGCTTGGAAAACATGACGCCTGGCATGGTGCCATGGTATGGCCCGCCGTGCCATGGTAAAAATTTGAGAATGTTTGCCTTATGTCGTCATGCACGCCTTTCATACATCGAACCATCACCGAGGAAGTTTCACGGTTTTGAGGGGGAATCACCAAGATTGAAGGGGAATCCGAATTTCCTTTGCCCTTTGTCCATGAGTTTTTTTCTACGATGAACACACACCCTGCAAATCACCGTGTTCAAATTTGGCAATTTTCCCGGTTCATTTACCATATTTATTGAATTATCTGTGTTTTCTAGGCATTAATGCACATAATTCAAGTTCAAACAATCAGTGCATGAAAGGGTGCACAAGAACGGTATGGAAAACGATGCTCGTGCTATTTAGTAAGTTCTCATGCCTTTTACAAGGAATGTGCAGATATTCGATGAAATGTGTGGCAATAGTTGATACGTCTCCAACGTATCTATAATTTTTGATTGATCCGTGCTATTATATTATCTATATTGTATTTTATATGCATTTATATGCTATTTTATATGATTTTTGGGACTAACCTATTAACCTAGAGCCCAGTGCCAGTTTCTGTTTTTTCCTTGTTTCTTAGTTTCACAGAAAAGGAATATCAAATGGAGTCCAAATGAGCTAAAAATTTATGGAGATTTTTTATGGACCAGAAGAAGCCCCCGAAGCAAAAGAGTTGGGCCAGAAAAGCCACGAGGCCTCCACAAGGGTGGACGGCGTGCCCACCCTAGGGTGCGCCCCCTATCTTTTTGTTACCTTGTGGACCCCCTGACTTGTTCTCGACGCCAAAAATTCCTATAAATATAGAAACCCCCAGAAATAAACCTAGATCGGGAGTTCTGCCACCACAAGCCTCTGTAGCCATGAAAAACCAATCAGGAGCCCGTTCTGGCACCCTGCCGGAGGGGGAACCCATCACCGGTGGCCATCTTCATCATCCCGGCGGTCTCCATGATGAGGAGGGAGTAGTTCACCCTCGGGGCTGAGGGTATGTACCAGTAGCTATGTGTTTGATCTCTCTCTCTCTCTCGTGTTCTTGATTTGGCACGATCTTGATGTACCGCGAGGATTGTTACTATAGTTGACTCATATGGTGTTTCTCCCCCTCTACCTTCTTGTGATGAATTGAGTTTGTCTTTGAGGTTTCGTTATGTTGGATTGAGTATTGGATTTGAGAACACTTGATGTATGTCTTGCGATGGAATATCTGTGGTGACAATGGGATGTTCTATTGATTCTCTTGATGTATGTTTTGGCACTCAACTTGCGGATTCCCGTGGTGACATTGGGGTAATCTATGCATAGGGGTTGATGCATGTTTTCATCCTACGTTCTCTAATAGAAACTTTGGAGTGATTCTTTGTTGCACGTGAGGGATTTTTATATGATCTAATTATGTTATCATTGTTGAGAGAACTTGCACTAGTGAAAGTATGAACCCTAGGCCTTATTTCCAAGCATTGCAACACCATTTACGCTCACTTTTGTTACTAGTTACCTTGCTGTTTTTATATTTTCAGATTACAAAAACCTATATCTACCATCCATATTACACGTATATCAGCATCTGTTCACCGAACTAGTGCACCTATACAATTTACCATTGTATTGGGTGTGTTGGGGACACAAGAGACTCTTTGTTATTTGGTCGCAGGGTTGTTTGAGATAGACCATCTTCATCCTATGACTCCCACGGATTGCTAAACCTTAGCTCATCCACTTGAGGGAAATTTGCTACTGTCCTACAAAACTCTGCGCTTGGAGGCCCAACACGAGTCTACAAGAAGAAGGTTGCGTAGTAGACATTGAGCTCTTTTCTGGCACCGTTGCCAGGGAGGTGAGTGCTTGAAGGTATATCTTTAGATCTTGCAATTGAATCTTTTAGTTTCTTGTTTTAGCACTAGTTTAGTCTATAAAAGAAAACTACAAAAAAATGGAATTGAGGTTGCCTCATATGCTTCATCTTTTTAATGTCTTTCGTGAAAATGATGGAAATGAAAATTGTGCCAAAGTGCTAGAAGAAGAAGTCAATAAATTTTTTGGCACTAAATATTTGAATGATGAGCATGATTGCAATGTTGTTAGTATGAATTCTTTGAATATCCATGATGCTAATGATATGCAAAGCCATAGCTTGGGGATGCTATGTTTGATGAAGATGATATTTTTTGTCCCCCAAGTTTTGATGAGCAAATTTACTATGATGATAGCATGCCTCCTATTTACGATGATTATGTTGATGAAAGTGGGTTTGGAAGAGTGTCAACTCTAGGTAATGATCCCACTATTTTGGAGGGTGTTGACTCTTATAATATTTATGAAAGTGGATTTGGAAAGGTCATGACTTTATTTAGTGATGATTCCACTATTTCGGAAGAGGTTCCAATTGATTATAAGAACAAAGTTGCTATCTATGATGATTATTGTGATGATGTGTATGCTACGAAGAGTAATGATAACCATGAAACTTGTCATCATGGTTTTAATTTTCAATTAGATTATGCCTCACATGATAGTTTTTTTGTTGAGTTTGCTCCCACTACTATGAATGAGAAGAATTTTTCTTATGTGGTGAGTAGTAAAATTTCTATGCTTGTGCATCATGAAAGTAATGCTTTATGTGATGGTTATATTATTGAATTCATTCATGATGCCACTGAAAATTATTATGAGAGAGGAACATGTGCTTTTACATATCTCAGTAATATCAAGTTTCCTCTGTATGTGTTGAAAGTTTTGAAGTCATGCTTGTTTTGCCTTCCTATGCTAGCTAGTTGATTCTTGTTCCCGTAAGTTTTTTGCTCACAAAATCCTTATGCATAGGAAGTGGGTTAGACTTAAATGTGCTTGCCACATATGTTTCATGATGCTCTCTTTGCATTTCAATTCTTTACTCTTATGCAAGCATCATTGAAATCACCATGCCTAGCTAGAAAGGCATTAAACAAAAGCGCTTGTTGGGAGACAACCCAATATTTACCCCTACTATTTTTGCATGTTCACATGGTTAAGCTACTGTAGTAATCATGTTTTATAGCTTTTTTTTCAATAAAGTGCCAAGTAAAGCCTTTGGGATAGTGTGGATGATAGTTGATTCAATTCTGTCCAAAAACAAAACTTGCGCCCAGTCACATAATTTTTAAAAATCACTTGAGCGTCGAAAAATTCTGAAGTTTTTAAAGTATATTGATATACAAATTTCCCAGGTTTTCCTAATTTTTCAGAATTTTTCGAGTTAAAGAATTATGGATAGTTTCTAGATTACTACAGAGTGTTCTGTTTTTGACACATTCTCTCTTCTATGTGTTGTTTGCTTATTTTGATGAATCTATGAGTAGTATCGAAGGGTATGAACCATGGAGGAGGTGTAATACAGTAGGATATAACACCAATATAAATTTAGAATGAGTTCACAACAGTACCTAAGTGGTGATTTGCTTTATTATACTAACGGAGCTTACGAGTTTTCTATTGAGTTTTGTGTTGTGAAGTTTTCAAGTTTTGGGTGAAGTTTTGATGGACTATGGAATAAGGAGTGGCAAGAGCCTAAGCTTGGGGATGCCCAAGGCACCTCAAGGTAATACTCAAGGACAACCAAGCATCTAAGCTTGGGGATGCCCCGGATGGCATCCCCTCTTTCGTCTTCGTTCATCGGTAACCTTACTTGGAGCTATATTTTTATTCACCACATGATATGTGTTTTGCTTGGAGTGTCATTTTATTTTAGGGATTTTTATTTCTGTGCCCCTGGTTCCTTACTTCTACTCATTCATTGATACATCTCCGTCGTATCTATAATTTTTGATTGTTTCATGCCAATATTATACCACTTTCACATACTTTTGGCAACTTTTTATATGATTTATTGGACTAACCTATTGATCCAGTGCCCAGTGCCAGTTCCTGTTTTCTGCATGTTTTTTGTATCGCAAACCGTATCAAACGAAGTCCAAATGCAATAAAATTTCACGGAGAATTATTTTGGAATATATGTGATTTTTCAGAGTTGGAATCACCGCAAATGGAGGCCCGTGGTGGGCACAACCCACCAGGGCGCGCCAGAGGAGCTAGGCGTGCTGTGGTGGGTTGTGCTCACCTCGTACGTCGGTTGGACCTCTACTTCGGGTGCAAGGAAGCTTATATCTGAAAAAATCGTGTTAAAATCTTAGCGCAATCGGAGTTACGGATCTCCGGGAATATAAGAAACGATTTTCGGCAAGATCTGGGGAACGCGAAACAGAAGAGAACAGAGAAGGAGATCCAATCTTGGAGGGGCTCCTGCCCCTCCGCGGCCATGGAGACCATGGACCAGAGGGGAACTCTCCTCCCCATCTAGGGGGGAGGCCAAGGATGAAGAAGAAGTAGGGGGGCTCTTTCCCCCTCGCTTTCGGTGGCGCCGGAGTGCCATCGGGGCAACGATCGGGACGGCGATCTACATCAACAATCTTGCTACCGTCAACACCAACTTTCTCCCCCTCTATGCAGCGGTGTAACACCTCTTCCCCCGCTGTAATCTCTACTTAAACATGGTGATCAACTCCATATATTATTTCCCAATGATCTATGGTTATCCTATGATGTTTGAGTAGATCTGTTTTGTCCTGTGGGTTAATTGTGATCTTGGTTGGTATGATTGTATATTTTATTTATGGTGCTATCCTACGGTGCCCTCCGTTCTCGCGCAAACGTGAGGGGCCCTCGCTGTAGGGTGTTGCAATATGTTCATGGTTTGCTTATGGTGGGCTGCGAGAGTGACAGAAACTTAAACCCGAGTAACTGGGGTATGACATATGGGAGTAAAGAGGACTTGATACTTAATGCTATGGTTGGGTTTCACGACCTTTATGATCTTTAGTAGTTGCGGATGCTTGCTAGAATTCCAATCATAAGTGCATATGATCCAAGTAGAGAAAGTACGTTAGCTCATGCCTCTCCCTCATATAAAATTACAAGAATGATTACCGGTACTTGTTATCGATTACCTAGGGACAAATAACTTTCTTGTAGACAAAAGCTATCCACTTTTATTACCTTGCAATTTATTCGTAGTTTTATTCTCACAAAGTACTCGTAGTTTTATCCTTGCAAAATGGTTTCATACCTGTTTCCGGTAAAGCAAACGTCAAGAGTGCGTAGAGTTGTATCGGTGGTCGATAGAACTTGAGGGAATATTTGTTCTACCTTTAGCTCCTCGTTGGGTTCGACACTCTTACTTATCGAAAGAGGCTACAATTGATCCCCTATACTTGTGGGTTATCAAGACCTTTTTCTGGCACCGTTGCCGGGGAGCAATAGCGTGGGGTGAATATTCTCGTGTGTGCTTGTTTGCTTTATCACTAAGTAGTTTTTATTTATTGTTCTTAGTTGTTCTCTATCTTTAGTTATGGATATGGAACACGAAATACCAAAAAAAATAGTTGTACTTGCTACTTATGGAGATGGGGAACCTCCTAAAACCCTCGATGCTCGTTATGTTAAAGATATTATGCACTACTTTGATAACCCTGAGAAAACCCCATTCAACTATATAATGGGAGTAACGTTGGATCAACGTGAATACTTTAGGGATTATCGCTTGACTCATAAAGGGAAATTGTTATGGCATCAAATTCATATGTTGCATTGGTATGCTTGGGAGCTATGCTTGAGATATGATTATACTTGTTTCTCTAGGATGAACACTCCACATCTTCCCTTTTCATGTGAATTTAATGATAATGAAACCTTGGCTTCTTATGCTAATGGTATATATGATTATTATGATGTGGAACGAATAGAAGAATTTGTTGCTTTTAAGGGTGCTTATGAAATTGAATCTTTGTTTGAAAAGTTTGAAGATTTTGATGATTCAGTTTATAGACCTGAAAATTTTGCCATCCTTAAATATTGCTATGATAATTATAAATTCAATTCCGATATTGATGAATTTATTGAGAAAGTATCCGCTGTCCAAGAAGAGACTAATATTTTGCAGGTGTCTATGGAAGAAGGAATTGATGAAACTGTGAGCTCATTGGATGAAAAAGATGATGAGGAGAGCGAAGAACAAAAGGAGGAAGATCGGATTAGCTACCCGTGCCCACCTTCTAATGAGAGTAACTCTTCAACTCATACCTTATTTAATTTCCCTTCGTGCTTACCAAAGGATGATTGCCATGATAATTGCTATGATCCCATTGATTCGTTTGAAATATCCCTTTTTGATGATGCTTGCTATGCTGGTGGCCATGATGCCAAAATGAATAATGCTTATGGAGATGAACTTGCTATAGTTCCTTATGTTAAGAATGAAATTGTTGCTATTGCACCCACACATGATAGTCCTATTATCTTTTTGAATTCTCCCAACTACACTATATCGGAGAAGTTAGCTCTTGTTAAGGATTATATTGATGGGTTGCCTTTTACCACTACACATGATGATTTTGATGAATATAATATGCATGTTCTTGATGCTCCTACTTGCAATTATTATGAGAGAGGAATTATATCTCCACCTCTCTATGTTTCCAACACGGTAAAATTGCAAGAAACTGCTTATGCTATGTATTGGCCTTTACTTATATTCATGAATTGTTCTTGTATGACATGCCAATGCATAGGAAGAGAGTTATACTTCGTCATTTCTTGATATATGTTTCTTTGTTCTCACTACTAAATGCTAAATCATTGTTGATTAAAATTGGCTTTGATATACCTTGGGATCTGGGTGGATTCATTACTTGAGCACTTTATGCCTAGCTTAATGGCTTTAAATACAGTGCTGCCAGGGAGACAACTTGGAAGTTTTAGAGAGTCATTTATTTCTGTTGAGTGCTTTTTTATAAAGTTTAAAAACAAAAAAATATAGAGGGGAACTTAAAACTGCACAAAAAGAAAAGTGAAAGTGAGATAGACGAGCACCGTGGAAGCGGGAGCATGCCTTGAACTTTGTTCATGCCCATGGAAACTTTGTGAATCTTGAACTATAGAAACTTTTCAACAAAAATAATTATCCCCTTGTACAATTCCATTGTATTATAAAAATAATGTGTCAAGATTTGTCTTTAGGATGTTCAGATTTCTTGTTGGTTTGTGCGGTGCAAAACAGAAACTTTGGCTGTAGTGCATGATTTTACATTTTTTACTGGAACGTCAAACCATTCTGAAACGTTTTGCACTGTATTTATATACAAATTCTTTATTTGTCCTAATTGTTTCAGAATTTTTGGAGTACCATAAGTATGGTTAATGTTCAGATTACTACAGACTGTCCTGTTTAAGACAGATTCTATTTTTGATGCATTGTTTTGCGTGTTTTGATGAAACTATTGATTATATTAGTGGATTAAGCCATGAAAAACTTATATTACTATATCTACAATGCAAAAAATATATGAATTGTTTTGCAACAATACTTAGAGTAGTGTAACACCCCAGATGTCAAACTTCCATATTTGGAGATGTATCCAAGCTTGTCATGTTCAATACCAAGTGGTTTTCCTCTTTATGGATTTCATTCTGGGTTTGCTTTGTTTCCCATTGCATTGCATTGTCTTGTCTTTACTTGTCATATTTATTTTGCCACCCATTGTTGCATTATGGCCTCATCATATGTTGCATTGTGCTAGGCGGCATTTTACTTCTCATCATCATCATGTGCATCTTCATGTGTAGCATATTGCATTGTGGCATGTTAATTTGTGAGTCATGGCATCATCATATTCCCCCCTCATCTCCCGACCTCTTCCTTTCCTTATCTGACAAGTCCAGATCGGGACATATCCATTTTGGGTTTTTTCCTTTTCTCTATATTTTCCTTTTTAGGCAGGTTACATCTTAGAATATTTGTGATGATTTTTCTACAGTAACCTAGACATATTATATATGTGTTTGGGGTAGAAAAATCCCACCAATCCAGTGGTGCCATTAGTTTTTGCATTTGAGAAAGTTCATGAACATGTCATTTTACATCATGATGCTGTTTTGTCTTTTATGTGTAATTTTATTCAAATATGCTATGGGTTAGTTTTGCACATGAACATGCTCTTTAACATGCCTACTTCGTACTAGATTTTATTTCATGTCATTTAGTGCACTGTGATGAGTGCCACATGCTTGCAAAGTTGCTATCATGAATCTGTTTATGCCATCCATGATTTCCTCTCAAGTCTGAATCTGTTCATATCACTTGCCATGTTTGCATTGATGCTACCATCTTTTTTGTGCATCTTTGGCTCAAGTTCAGTAAGGGAGTTTTGTTCATTGCATTTAGCACTAGCATGCCATGCTAAAGTTTGCCATGATAGGTCCCTGTAGCATGTAGTTTACTATCTCTAAATTTGCTACCTGATGCTGTTTCTGTCATGATCAATGAATTTCTGCTAAGTCTGTTAAGCTGTTGTCATTTGCATTTTTTCCATGCTGTTTTAGGCATGTTCTAGTGAGTTCTAGCAGGAGCTCAGTGTTCATGATTTGTAGAGCTTCACCTTTAATTCACTGCCATTTGTTTTCTTTTTATGTTGGAGTGCTGTAGCATAGTTTCATGATGCATCTTAAGTGCTATGTGGCTGTTTTAAGCAGTTTGCATCATATCTTGTTTTGCTTGTCATTTGCAAACCGTGCATCCGTTTCCGGTGATCTTCATATCGATTTCATTCAAAATCTCCCAACCTATCAAGTGGCATGCTTGGTTTCCAAGTTAATTCCATGATCATCTTTTCCCTTCTGGAGTACCCATATGCATTACACATCATACCCTGCATTCCATGCCATGTCTTGCATCATGTTGCTTTTGCATTGCACCGTGATTGATTGTTGTTCCGTTGCTTGTGTTCTTGCTTTGTGTAGAGCCGGGAGACGAGTTCGTGAACGAGGATCCTGTCGCGTACGTTTACGAGGAGCAAACTTTCGACAACCCTGAGAACTTTGCAGGCAAGATGATCATTACCCCCGATATCACTTCTATCTTTGCTTGCTAGTTGTTCGCTCTATCGCCGTGTCGTGCTACCTACCACTTGTTTATAAAGCCTCCCATATTGCCATGTCAAGCCTCTAACCCACCTTCCTAGCAAACCGTTGTTTGGCTATGTTACCGCTTTTGCTCAGCCCCTCTTATAGCGTTGCTAGTTGCAGGTGTAGGGCGGGTTGTTCCATGTTGGAACATGGATATGTTGGGATATCACAATATCTCATATTTAATTAATGCATCTATATACTTGGAAAAGGGTGGAAGGCTTGGTCTTTTGCTTGGTGTTTTTTCCACTCTTGCCGCCCTAGTTTCCGTCATACCGGTGTTATGTTCCTTGATTTTGCCTTCCTTACACAGTTGGGGTTATGGGACCCGCTTGACAGTTCGCTTTGAATAAAACTCTACCAGCAAGGCCCAACCTTGGTTTTACCATTTTCCTAATAACAACTAAAATATGCATAGGGAGTAATTAACCCGAGGATTCTTAATCAACCCCCCCGGGCCAGTGCTCCTCTGAGTGTTGGTCCGAACCGAGAAGACTGCGGGGCCACCTCGGGGAAACTCGAGGGTTCGTTTTACTCGTAGGATGTCTCATCCGGTGTGCCCTGAGAACGAGATACGTGCGACTCCTATCGGGATTTGTCGGCACATCGGGCGTTATTGCTGGTCTTGTTTTACCATTGTCGAAATGTGTTGTTACCGGGATTCCGAGTCTGATCGGGTTGTTCCGGGAGAAGGAATATCCTTCGTTGATCGTGAGAGCTTGTGATGGGCTAAGTTGGGACACCCTTGTAGGGTATAAACTTTTGAGAGCCGTGCTCGCGGTTATGTGGCATATGGGAATTTTTTAATATCCGTTTGTAGAGAACTTGACACTTGACTTAATTAAAATAAACCAACCGCGTGTGTAACCGTGCTGGTCTCTTTTCAACGAGGTTCGGGAAGTGAATACGGTTGGGTTATGTATGAACGTAAGTAGTTTAGGACCACGTCTTGATCACTTCTAGATCTACGTCCATTGCGTAGTTTCTCATCTTCCTCGTGTACTCGTATGCTAACCACCATATTTTCTTAGAGCTTGCTGCAACTCCACCTTATACCCACATCCTACCTATAAGCTTAAATAGTCTTGATCTCGCGGGTTTTGAGATTACTGAGTCCTCGTGACTCACAGATACTACCAAAACAGTTGCAGGTGCCGATGATACCAATGCAGGTGATGCCACTGAGTTGAAGTGGGAGTTCGACGAAGACCTTGGCCGTTACTATGTGTCCTTTCTAGATGATCAGTAGAGGTGCCCAGTTGGGATGATCGGGATTTAGCATCTGGGGTTGTCTTATTTTCATTTGGATCCGTCCGTAGTCGGACCTTGTGTGTACTCTGAATGATGTATGTTTCATTTGATCATTGTGTGACGTGGCGATTGTAAGCCAACTATTTACTTCCTTGTTCTTGTACATGGGATTGTGTGAAGATGACCCTTCTTGCGACAATACCAAAATGCGGTTATGCCTCTAAGTCGTGCCTCGATACGTGGGAGATATAGCCGCATCTTGGGCGTTACAAGTAGTGATTTGCTTTATTATACTAACGGATCTTACTGAACTTTCTATTCAGTTTTTTGTGGATGAAGTGATCAAAGATCGAGGAGGTTTCGATATGAGGAGAAGGAGGAGAGGCAAGAGCTCAAGCTTGGGTATGCCCAAGGCACCCCAAGTAAATATTCAAGGAGACTCAAGCGTCTAAGCTTGGGGATGCCCCGGAAGGCATCCCATCTTTCTTCAACAAGTATCGCTATGTTTTTGGTTTCGTTTCGTTCATGTGATATGTGCAAATCTGGGAGCGTCTTTTGCTTTTAGTTTTCATTTTTCTTTTTTGCACCATGCTGGTATGAGATAGTCCATGGTTGATTTATAGAATGCTCACTGAACTTCACTTATATCTTTTGAGTATGGCTTTATAGAATGCTTCATGTGCTTCACTTATATCATTTGAAGTTTGGATTGCCTGTTTCTCTTCACATAGAAAACCGTTGTTTGAAGAATGCTCTTTTGCCTCACTTATATTTGTTAGAGCATGGAATTCTGTAGAAAGAATTAAACTCTCTTGCTTCACTTATATCTATTTAGAGAGTCAACAAGAATTGGTCAATTGCATGGTTAGTCATAAAATCCTACATAAAACTTATGGATCACTGAATATGATATGTTCGATTCCTTGCAATAGTTTTGCGATATAGAGATGATAATATGTGGGAGGTACTAGTAAATGGTTGTGGTTAGTAAGAATATTGGTGTTAAGGTTTGTGATTCCCAAAGCATGCATGTATAGTCTCTTGTTATGCTATGATGTTGGAGCATGATTTATTATTGATTGTCTTCCTTATGAGTGGCGGTCGGGGACGAGCGATGGTCTTTTCCTACCAATCTATCCTCCTAGGGGCATGCGTAGTAGTACTTTGCTTCGAGGGCTAATAAACTTTTGCAATAAGTATATGAGTTGTTTATGACTAATGTGAGTCCATGGATTATACACACTCTTACCTTCCGCAATTTCCTAGCCTCTACGGTACCGTGCATTGCCATTTCTCACATCGAGACGTGGTGCAAATTACGCAGGTGCATCCAAACCTCGTGATATGATATGCTCTATCACACATAATCCTTATTATATCTTCCTCAAAACAGCCACCATACCTACCTATTATGGCTTTTCCATGGCCATTCCGAGATATATTGCTATGCAACTTCCACTGCTTCCGTTTGATGACTTGAGCATTCATTGTCATATTGCTTTGCATGATCATATAGCTGACATAGTGTTTGTGGCTCAGCCACCGTTCATCGTTTTTCATACATGTTACGCTAGATCATTGCACATCTTGGTACATGCCAGAGGCATTCATATAGAGTCATACTTTGTCATAGGTATCGAGTTGTAATTTTTATTTCTTTTGAGTTATAAGTAAATAGAAGTGTGATGATCATCATTATTCATTTTTAGAGCAGTGCCCTAGTGAGGAAAGAATGATGGAGACTATGATTCCCCCACAAGTCGGGATGAGACTCCGGACAATGAGAGAAAAAAAAGAAAAAGAAAAGAAAAAAAGGAAAAAAAGAAAAAAAAGAAAAAAAGAAAAAAGAAACAAAGAGAGAAGGGGCATTGTTAGTATCCTTTACCACACTTGTGCTTCAAAGTAGCACCATGTTTTTCGTATGGAGAATCTCCTATGTTGTCACTTTCATATACTAGTGGGAATTTTTCATTATAGGATTAGCTACACACCCACTTAGTTTTCATATTGAGCTTTCATACACTTATAGCTCTTACTGCATCCGTTGCATGGCAATCCCTACTCCCCGCATTGATATCGATTGATGGGCATCTCCATAGCCCGTTGGTTAGCCGTGTCAGTGTGAGACTTTCTTACTTTTTTGTCTTCTTTATATTTACCCCCATCATCATACTCTATTCCACCTATAGTTCTATATCCATGGCTTGCTCTCATGTATTGCATGAGGGTTGAAAAAGATGAAGCGCTTTAAAAAGTATGAACCAATTGCTCGGCTTGTCATCGGGGTTGTGCATGATAAATACTTTGTGTTAAGAAGACAGAGCATGACAAGACTATATGATTTTGTAGGGATAGCTGATATTAAGACATGATTGTTTATTGGGACGCCTGAGTATTGATGTCTTTATGTCAAATTATAGACTATTGCTTTGAATCACTTATGTCTTAATATTCATGCGATGACTAGATATATGATCAAGTTTATGCTAGGTAGCATTCCACATCAAAAATTATCCTTTTTATCATTTACCTGCTCGAGGACGAGCAGGAATTAAGCTTGGGGATGCTGATACGTCTCCGTCGTATCTATAATTTTTGATTGTTTCATGCCAATATTATACCACTTTCACATACTTTTGGAAACTTTTTATATGATTTATTGGACTAACCTATTGATCTAGTGCCCAGTGCCAGTTCCTGTTTTCTGCATGTTTTTTGTATCGCAGAGTATCCATATCAAACAAATTCCAAATGCAATAAAATTTCACGGAGAATTATTTTGGTATATATGTGATTTTTCAGAGTTGGAATCACCGCAAATGGAGGCCCGTGGTGGGCACAACCCACTAGGGCGCGCCAGAGGAGCCAGGCGTGTCGTGGTGGGTTGTGCTCACCTCGTACGTCGGTTGGACCTCTACATCGGGCGCAAGGAAGCATATATCCGAAAAAAATCGTGTTAAAATCTCAGCGCAATCGGAGTTACGGATCTCCGGGAATATAAGAAACGGTTTTCGGCCAGATCTGGGGAACGCGAAAGAGAAGAGAACAGAGAGGGAGATCCAATCTCGGAGGGGCTCCTACCCCTCCACGGCCATGGAGACCATGGACCAGAGGGAAACTCTCCTCCCCATCTAGGGGGGAGGCCAAGGATGAAGAAGAAGTAGGGGGGCTCTCTCCCCCTCGCTTCCGGTGGCGCCGGAGTGACACCGGGGCAACGATCGGGACGGCGATCTACATCAACAATCTTGCTACCGTCAACACCAACTTTCTCCCCCTCTATGCAGCGGTGTAACACCTCTTCCCCCTGCTGTAATCTCTACTTAAACATGGTGCTCAACTCCATATATTATTTCCTGATGATCTATGGTTATCCTATGATGTTTGAGTAGATCCGTTTTGTCCTGTGGGTTAATCGTGATCCTGGTTGGTATGATTGTATATTTTATTTATGGTGCTGTCCTATGGTGCCCTCCGTTCTCGCGCAAATATGAGGGGCCCTCGCTGTAGGGTGTTGCAATATGTGCATGGTTCGCTTATGGTGGGTAGCGAGAGTGACAGAAACTTAAACCTGAGTAACTAGGGTATGACGTATGGGAGTAAAGAGGACTTGATACTTAATGCTATGGTTGGGTTTCACGACCTTAATGATCTTTAGTAGTTTTGGATGCTTGCTATAGTTCCAATCATAAGTGCATATGATCGAAGTAGAGAAAGTATGTTAGCTCATGCCTCTCCCTCATATAAAATTACAAGAATGATTACCGGTACTTGTTATCGATTACCTAGGGACAAATAACTTTCTTGTAGACAAAAGCTATCCACTTTTATTACCTTGCAATTTATTCGTAGTTTTATTCTCGCAAAGTACTCATAGTTTTATCCTTGCAAAACAGTTTCATACCTGTTTCCGGTAAAGCAAACGTCAAGCATGCGTAGAGTTGTATCGGTGGTCGATAGAACTTGAGGGAATGTTTGTTCTACCTTTAGCTCCTCGTTGGGTTTGACACTCTTACTTATCGAAAGAGGCTACAATTAATCCCCTATACTTGTGGGTTATCATTCATCCCCACGCTCTTAACTTTTGCTCACTTTTCCCCACTCCCTTGCCCGAAACCCTTAGAACTGGTCACAGCGGACGTTGCCGTTGAGTCAATGGCTTGACCATTAACTCTGACAAGTGGGGCCACGTAGGGCAGAGTCCAAATTTTGACCATTATGTGCTAACCAGTGGGGCCGTGAAACTAACACTCACTGTAACCTGAATCAGATCGAGTCGCTTCCGCGCCGCCCCCTCAGCCGCCGTTGTGGTAAGTGACATAGAGCCCACAGCCTTCGTGCGGGCACTCCACCCTCACCGAGGAGAGGACGGTGTCCACCGTTGTGTTCCGCACGTTGCAGCCACCGCCGCGCTCACACTTCTGGCACCGCCGCTAGTTCTCGGGGCACTCGCCGTAGCAGTCCGCGCAGGCCAGGTGCCCTCCCTTGCACTACACAAATCAATCGAACAACACATCAATTAAGAAACCTGCACCTTGCCCGATCAGTCGAACGGACGAGGTGTATTCGAACCTCATACACTGGAGGCTTCAAGGGGCGGAGGCACAAGGGCAGTGGAGCAAGGTGAGGTCCATAGAGACCATAGAGAGCTCCATCGTTGGGTCCTGTTCTGTCGGCATGATCTCACCCTCCTCGTGCACAACCATCTCTTGCTTTAGGGCCGGGGCGTTACAAAGCTTTACCGTCACATATTCATACTACTTCAAGGTGCATTAAACCAACACATGCAAGTATCAAAAGGAAAGTCACGGCATGCATGCATGCGTTGTAATTAATGCATCAGTAAGCGCAAATTATTGAAATATATAGAGTGCATTGCTTTGATGTGTCGCGTCAACTCGTATAACAACGAGAAGTTTGATTACAATGCCCTCTCCCTCGCAGACTGAGCTCCGGTGCCTTAACTGCACCTGCCTTTGGCTGTATGACAGATGGGCCAGCCACCTGTTGGGCCCACCTGTCATACACCCAAAGGCAGGAGCAGTAAGTCAATGAAGCTGCGTCCCTCCCTCGCCCATGAGCGTGGTGGCTCGCAGGACTAGGAGAAGCTTTCATTGCACACTCTCCCTCCCGCACGCGGTGGACAGGCAGCAGTTCATTCGGTGTCAGATGGCCAGAATCATACTGTCGTACTCCACTGCAATAGTACCATCATTGTTTGACTTCCCGAAGAGGCGAAGAGGCAAGCGCAACCCGGACGCTCGTGTGGCAGTTTCATGTGTAGAGTAGTCTAGGTTAGCGTGTACCGTGCCTCTAGGCTTAAAATTGTTGGGGTTGTCTCCATGCTATGAGGCCGTCTCAAAGTAATTTTTTATTAAAATAATCTTATGGAAATACCTGTCATCCTGGTGATTGCAGTTTGCATGCTCATCCGGTCAAGACAGGAATATATATTTTATATATACTTATACTACTATTTATATAGTGTATCAATCCTAGCCATTGGTCTCCAAAATATAATGGTTGAGACTTGAAGGATTCACAATGAACAGTAGCACACAGGTGCTTCTGCTGGATTCAAGAACCATCCCTTCATACCTCCTGCTTTCTCTGCCATTTTGCATGTGTTAGAGACCCAAGTACGAGAGATGTATGGTCTGGTCTGGGAGGAGGGAGGAGAAACAAAAGTAAACAATTTGTGGGGTCCATCACATACATCTTCAATTTTTTTCTTCGGAAATTTCTGGGTGCCACTAGGCGAGGGGAGTTGCATCATATATCAAGTTTCTATTACTTCATTTCTACGTACATTTCACTACAAAGTATTATATACCTCTTTTTTCTTTTACAAGAATCATAGGGACAATATTGTTAAGACGTGCATTGCACGTGCGCACATACTAGTATTCTATAGTGTGCGAGTTTTAAATGTCTGGATCTCAAAACAAAAAAGCAATGTGAGCCATTGATAGAGTCAATCAAAGGGCAGAAAATTGTGGGATTCGCAGCTACAGTACGAGCTAAGTACTAGTGAACGTACCACTGATTTCTAGAACCATCACTATATACCAATGTAGGAAGGTTTCATTTGCCTAAGGTTATCCATTCATGCATGTAACTGGTCGACGTACACACACTGGCAGAGCATCCGCAACGCGCGCACTAATCGTGTCAGAGAGAAGTTGGAAATTTTCAGGAAGTTGCAAAGTAAGCTGAGTGTAGTACGAGATACTAATACTAAGCATGTAAAGCTTTATATACAGTACTAAACCCCTTATTTCAGGCAACATATATACAAAATAGAATGGCTACAATAATGAACTCGATCAAGCTTTACATGCGAAGGTACCATGTTTGAAGGGAGCAAGCAGTGTATCCATGAATTGAACTTTGCACACATATTTAAATGACGTGCAAAGCACGTACAATTTACTAGTTTTAATTTGTGGTGGGGTAAATGTTAGAGGTTGCAGCAAATATATTGTGTACTGCGGGTGTTTTAGCCAAGTTTAGAGGCAAACATGTGGGGCCAGTGCTATGATGTGTCGCGTCAACTCGTACACCGAGGAGAAGCTTGATTTTACTACTACACGCCTACTCCCTCACCCATGCGCGCGGTGGCTCGCAGATGAGGACATGCTTTTGCTTACTACAACAAGCTTTCCCTCCCGCACGCGGTGGACGGACATGCAGCAGTTGATTCGTTACTGTAGAAGTAGTAACATCATTGTTCATCTTCTCAAAGAGGCGAAGAGCCAAGCGCAACCCGAATGTGGCAGCTGCAAACACTCGCGTGGCAGTCTTTGTGTAGGGGTGGGGCGTGCTGCGGAGCCTTGGAGCACACATATAGCAGGCTCTTGCATGAGACAAAATTGCTATGTAAGCAGGCTATAAGCCCACTATTGTAGTACTTGCTAGTATAGCCCTGTAAACTGGAAAGGGGTATTTTCCTTTCTAGAGATTTCAACAAGTGACTACACCCTAAATGAGTACATATGAAGCAAAATGAGTGAATCTACACCATAAATAAATATGTAGTTCTCTCGTTTTCCTCTCCGCCTTGGTCGCGGTGCACAATATTGAGAGAAAGTATAATAAGGTGACGTAAGAGGGCTGTTGGATTTAAATACTATATCTTTGCTGACTTGGAAGAGAGAGAAGGGGGGAGAGAAGAGAAGCGGGCTGTAGACTTACAGCCGGCTGTAGCACGTGTCCCAAGAAACTATGTGAGAGTGTATGGTGGGCCATATGATATAAAAATAGTACTTCCTTGTAGCCCACTACTATACGTGTTGGCTATTATATTGGCTATAGATGACATGGCAACATGCTACAGCCAGCAACGGGCTATATTATTAACCATGCTCTGAGTATACTACTACTACTGACTAGTCTCTTCTTGAACCGCATTTACGTTGATATGGCTTGAATGCCAAGGAGGGAGAGCGTAGCGGTTCCCGAGACGTTGAACGGTCAATGACGCCTCCGCATTCAATTAGCATGCAGAGGTAGAGTAAGTATAATTGGAGAAGCAAAATGGAGCCAGCACAATGTGAATGCAACGCAGTTTGGACTCTCATATAAAGGCGCTCCACCACTCCAATCCATCTACTCCTAGTCTCTACGCAACACTGCCACTCCAATCCAAGACCAAGACCAAGTGACCAGAAGCCACAAGAACCCATGGCGTCAATGGACGCGTGCGGCAGCCGGCGGCGCCAGATTGTCCAAGACGTCGACCTGCGGCCCTGCACCGAGCAGCGTTTCCAGACGATGTTGGCGACTGCCAGTGTCATAGCCCTCATCGACGCCGGCTTCGCCTCTCGCATGTGCCAGATGATGGTCGACTCCATCCGCAGGTTCACCGCCATCAAGAAGCGCGCGGATGACCTTGCCGTACTGCTCCAGCCCGCGCACCCAGGCTCCTTGTTGCCTGCCACCCTCATCGGCCTCCAAGGTGATGAACTCTTTGAAGAACTGGTGGCCCTGCAGCTGCCGGAGGTCGCGACGAAGAATGTGCACCTCGAGGCTGCGCTCGCTGCGCAGTGCCTCGGCATGCAAGAAACCGTCGACCTGCACATCCACGTCCACGAGGAAATCGTCTACATAGGCCACTAGAAGGTTAGCGAGGATAGAAAGACGTTGGCCTTCTTCCAGTGGCTGGAATCTTTGGACGCCATTGTTCAGAAGCACGTCAACCTGGCCACGAAAGCCGCTGCTACTTAGCCGCCGTTCGGTGGGCTGGCGCCCTGAGTCGAGGAGGTGGACATTGTCGATGGATGCATCTTTCTTCTTGCCTCCTGTAAC
Source organism: Aegilops tauschii subsp. strangulata (assembly GCF_002575655.3). Classification (NCBI taxonomy): domain Eukaryota; kingdom Viridiplantae; phylum Streptophyta; class Magnoliopsida; order Poales; family Poaceae; genus Aegilops; species Aegilops tauschii. The sequence goes on along the minus strand of NC_053039.3, from coordinate 113,378,948 downwards.
CAGCAATGCATCGCCTTGTGGCCTTAATGTTTTATTAGTGTATGGCATTTTCATTCCAGTCGTAAGTGTGATCCCTTGCTCTTATTTGGCATTAATTATATGTAGTATCACTGTCTTCGACCTGGTGTACTACCTAGGTCCTAGTTTATTAGTCCCTTTTGTAATTGTGCTAAATTTTGACCAAAGATTTAACTGAAAAAATGTTAGTGCATGTCAACAAAAATTATATCATTTGATTTGTATTTGAACATAGTTTTCAATGATATAATTTTGTGACATGCATGAACCTTTTGTTAGTCAAATTTATGGTAAAAAATTGGCACAGATTATGACGGGGAGCAATAAACCAGGACGGAGGGACCGGTCCGTCACCATCGTGTTTTGTGTCTAATTTTGACTTCAGCGACCCAACCTACATGGAGGGAGTGCTGTATATATTGGTGCGACAACCAAACTTATAAAGTATATTCAAAACTGAGCGTTACTACAAGTCACGAGTTCAAAACGAGAAAGTGGAACAAGTATAGCATGCCTGTGTCATTTGCGTCGCACCCCCACTCGGTCATGATGCACAATGATACGGCTTGAATGCCAAGGAGGGAGAGTGTAGCGGTTCCCGAGACGTGGAACGGTCTATGATGCATCCTCAATTAGCATGCAAATGGAATTAGTTGGAGAAGCATAATAGAGCCAGCACGATGTGAATGCAACAGAGTTTGGACTCACATATAAAGTCGCCCCACCACTCCAATTCCAATCCATCTACTCCTAGTCTTTACGCAACACTGCTCACTCCAATCCAAGACCAAGTGACCAGAAGCCACAAGCACCTATGGAGGAGATGGATGCGAGTGGCTGCCGGCTGTGCCAGATCATCCAAGACGCCGGCCTGCGGCTGAGGGAGTCCTGGATTAGGGGGTCCTCGGGTGTCCGGGCTGTGCGATACGGGCCGGACTGATGGCCCGTGAAGACACAAGGCAGAAGACCTTCCCCCGTGTCCGGATGGAACTCTCCTATGCGTGGATGGCAAGATTGGTGTCCGGATATGTAATTTCCTTCCTCTATAAACCGACTCTGTACAACCCTAAGCCCCTCCGGTGTGTATATAAACCGGAGGGTTTAGTCCGTGGAGGCTATCAGAATGTACATAGGCTAGACAGCTAGGGTTTAGCCATTACGATCTCGAGGTAGATCAACTCTTGTAACCCCTATACTCATCAAAGACAATCAAGAAGGAAGTAGGGTTTTACCTTCATTAAGAGGGCCCGAACCTGGGTAAACATTATGTCCCCTTTGTCTCCTATTACCTTCGATCCTTAGACGCACAGTTCAGGACCCCCTACCCAAGATCGGCCGGTTTTGACACCGACATTGGTGCTTTCATTGAGAGTTCCACTGTGTCGTCGGCAGAAGGTTCGATGGCTCGTTTGATCATCAACAACGATGCTGTTTCTGAGGAAAATTTTCTCCCTGGTCAACTTATCATGGTTGGCGGCTTCGCTCTGCATGCCAATTTAATTGGCCACCTTGAACAGATCGACAACTACGCCTCTGGTCATCAGATCAGGTTCGGAAGCCTGAATTACATCGCTGATATCTAAGGAGACTTGATCTTCGAAGGGTTCTCGGCTTCGACCGCTCCTGACCCACAAGGAGGAAACCTGTCGGATCCACCATCAGGCTCCATTCAAGAATTAACTACCATCCCTGCCCTGGCCTTAGATCTAGAGCAGACCACCTCATTCGAAGATGGGAGCTTGAAACCCATCGGACCCCCTCCTACTACGGAGCTCCGGAGACCCAGAGGCAGCCATGTTATCGACGGACCTGAAATCAAACAAGACTCTTCCTGTCGTCGGAAAGCCGGACTCACCTTTGTATGCTAACTCCGAGCTCTCAAGGTCTGTGTCCATTGAGCACAGTCAAGTGGCGTTTACCATGCCTAGCTCCGCAGGTCCTCGGTTTCCCGTCCAGCCTTCACTCTTAAACGAGGCTCTGGACTTAATGCGATCTCTTGCCATTACGGAAGTGTCACCTCCGAACTACGCCCAGCCCGAACTAGGGGCTGAGTGCGGGGAATTTTGCGTGCCGCCCACTACCCACTTGGTAGCCACTGTCGAGTACTTAACCGACATGCTCGACTACGCCTCTGAAGACATCGATGGTATGGACGACGATGCTGGAGCCGACCCAGGCCAAAATCCGCCTATCACTGGGCGTTGGACGGCCACCTCTACATACGACGTGTATATGGTAGATACACCTAAAAAGGACGGCGATGGCATGCAGGACCCGATTGCGGACAAGCCTGTCGAAGCACCACCAAAGTGCCGACGTTAGCGGCGCCGCTCAAAATCACGTCGCAAAAAGGAAAGCAACACCGGCACCGGAGACAATGACACTCCGGATGATGCCGAACACCCCGAAGACCCCGTCAAACTTGCATCCGATCAGGATGAATGGGAGGAGGGACAAGTCAACCCCGACGAACCTGTCAAGAATGACGATTCAGAGGATAGTAACTATCTACCAGTCTCCGAGGAGGATGTCAGCCTAGGTAACGACGATTTCATCGTGCTAGAGGAACCCCTCGAGCAAGAGCGCTTTAAGCGACAACTAATCGCCACTTCGAGGAGCCTAAAAAATAAACAACAACAGCTTCAAGCTGAACAGGATACGCTCAATGACAGATGGACCCAGGTCCTAGCTTCCGAAGAATACTGCTTCGAGCTCCCAACAAAGAGCTATCCGAAGCGTCAGCTACTTCCACAATTCGACGAAGAGGCCCTTGAGCCAATACCGTCAAGATATAATCACGCTGACGAACCAGACCGACCACCACGCGGACGAGACAAAGTGGCTGCTTATGCCGAACACCAGCCCGCACCACCTCGCCATCGAGGCAAAGAGGTAGCGGCTCCGGGCTACACCTATGACCTATGACAGGACTTGGACAATAGAGCCGGCTAGAACAGATAAATCTACGGATGAAGGGGATGTGCTCCAACAAGAGACGACGGCCATCAAGCTTGGCGTGATAAGCATAACCAAACTCCGGCTGAAAAACCAAACACGGATGTCATTCGAACTCCGTCGTGACGTTGCCCGATACAGAGGCGCCGCACAACCCTTGTGCTTTATCGATGAGGTAATGCAGCACCAGTTTCCAGAAGGATTTAAACACGTAAACATTCAAGCATATGACGGAACGACAGACCCTGCTGTATGGATTGAAGACTTTCTTCTCCACATTCACATGGCTCATGGCGATGATCTCCACGCCATCAAATACCTCCCACTAAAACTAAAGGGACCAGCACGACACTGGTTAAACAGCCTCCCAGAGAACTCTATTAGCAGCTGGGAAGATTTGGAGGATGCCTTTCGAGACAACTTCCAAGGTACTTATGTCCGGCCACCAGACGCCGATGACCTCAGCCACATAGTCCAGCAACCCGGAGAGTCAGCTTGCAAACTCTGGACTCGGGTCTTAATTAAAAAGATCCAAATCGTCGACTGTCCGGACGCTGAAGCCCTAGCGGCCTTTAAACATAGCGTCCGCGATGAATGGCTCGCACAACACCTCGGTCAAGAAAAGCCGAAGTCTATGGCAGCTCTTACCGCACTCATGACCCGCTTCTGTGCGGGAGAAGATAACTGGTTAGCTCGCAGAAGCAACAACACCAGCGTCCCTGACACCTCCGAAGCCAGGGATGGCAATGGAAGGCCATGACGAAAAGCGTCGGAACAACAATGAAGAAACTGATGATACGGCAGTCAACGCCGGATTCAGTGGCTCTAAACCCGGTCAGCGGAAGAAGCTATTCAAAGGAAATAGGGACGGTCCATCTAATTTGGACAAAATACTCGACCGGCCTTGCGAGATTCATGGCACCCCTGACAAGCCTGCCAACCACTCCAACAAAAACTATTGGGTTTTTAAATAGGCCGGTAAGCTAAATACCGAACAGAAGGGGAAAGGGCCTCCAAGCGAGGACGATGACGAGCCCCGCCCACGGAACACAGGGGGACAGAAGAAATTTCCCCCTGAGGTGAAGACAGTGAATGTGATATATGTCACACACATCCCCAAGAGGGAGCGCAAGCGCGCACTAAGGGACGTCTATGCCGTAGAGCCTCTCGCCCCAAAATTCAACCCAGGGTCGGCTTGCCCGATCACCTTCGATCGCAGGGACCACACGACCAGTATCCGTCATGGAGGTTCGGCAGCCCTGGTCCTCGATCCAATCATTGATGGATATCATCTCACTCGAGTCCTTATGGACGGCGGCAACAGTCTTAACCTGACCTATCAAGACACTGTTCGTAAAATGGGTATTTACCCATCAAGAATCAAGCCTAGTAACACCACCTTTAAAGGGGTGATACCCGGCATAGAGGCCCACTGCACGGGTTCATTAACATTTGATGTAGTCTTCGGCTCGCCGGATAACTTCCGAAGCGAAGACTTGATCTTCGACATTGTCGCCTTTTGGAGTGGCTATCACGCATTGCTCGGACGAACTACCTTCGCCCATTTCAACACAGTCCCGCACTGTGCTTACTTAAAGCTCAAAATGCCCGGACCACGTGGCATTATCACAGTCAATGGAAACATGGAGCGCTTCCTCCATACCGAGGAGCACACCGCAGCCCTTGCAGCCGAGGTGCAGAGCGGCCTCATCAAGCCAAACACTTCATCGGCCATCAAGACCTCGGACACTGCTAAGCGAGTCCGGCCTACTCTGCAGAATGACAGCTCGGTAGATCCAGAGCTAGACTAGCAGTTTCGCCTCCGCCGATCGCCCCACACAATCGTGGCATATGGACCGCGTGTGCATAATTACACACTCAAAATACGCTGGGCAACGACGGAGGCACACTGCGGACAAGGTATATAGTGCGGCTTGACCCTATTTGACCTTAACTTTCCTTCTTTTCCCCCTCATACTACAGGTTCATTAAAACCTACCTACCCTACAGTCGTGCAAGGGCCCTTTCCGATCCCCTTTCGTATAAACAACTGTTAACTACTCCTCTCAAAGGATTTTCTACCAAGGAGAAGCAGCGCAGACGTACGACAAGGCATCAATGGGATCTTCAAGACTACATTTTTCTTTTAAGCCCTGTATACAACTTCCCCTTGTGTGCAAATTCTCGGCTAAAATAGCCTTGACGTTTATGGCATTATCTATAATAGCACGTCTTAACATATACATCAGAGTATAAAGGAAACAGTTTATCGCCCCTGTTCGGTATTGGTTTATTTTACCATCTGTATTCCCTCCTTGCTTCAGATTTCCAGATATACTTTGGCCCGGCCTAAATGCCGGGGGCTCTATTCGGCCACGACTATTAAGTCTGAACATTTCTAGGGTATACTTCGGCGTCCCAAATATTGCATTATATGCATCAGCTCCGAATCATGTCTTTGGTCAATAGTCGGGTTGCCCGGCTCCTGTGATTACCACCTTACGTTCCGCTAGTTCGACTAAGGTAGTAAAGGGAGAACTACTGTGATTGTGTTTCTGGTTCGTCAGGTTAAAACACCTCAGTAGATAAAGCTGAAAACTAACTGTCATGATATGGCGAGAGCTGGTCGGCGATTCGGCAACTTGCTACAAATCTTTTGCGATTTAATCCATATTATACGAAGGACTGGCCTTCGCTCAGTCATGCGCCTAAGGCATCCTAGTTCGGATGGCTGCATAAGCACCAAGGGCTAGTACTTAGCCCCACTCTCAAACTCCTATGGCTAAGTGAAGGTAATAAAGCTGCATAGTCTGATTGCCTGGTTCGTGGCGCAAACACCTCCTTTACGGACCAAGACGTTGGGTAAAGTGTGATCGCGCGCTATAGCGAACACCCCCGTAGCATCTACGTGGGGGCTGAAGCCGACGACTAGAAAACTTTCAGGATTAAAACGGCCGCACAGGAGGAAAATAACTTCAGATAAAGGCATAAAATATATTACAAGCCTTGGTTCATAGCACAATGTTTGGACAACCTTGATACATTCATTCAAACATAATATCCTTTGAGCATTGGCCCTCTACTCTTTGGGCACCTGCTAGGACATCTTCAAAGTACCGCTCCGGCTTGCGGCGGTCCTTGCCTTTGGGCGGGCCTTCAGTTGCCACGACGGTGGCCTTCATCTTAGCCTAGTGCATCTTGACACAGGCAAAGGCCATCCCCGCACCCTCTATGCACGCCGAGCGCTTCACAACTTCAACTCGGGGCAGTGCATCAACGAGTTGCCTCACCAAGCCGAAGTAGCTGCTCGGAATGGGTTCGGCTGGCCAAAGCCGGACTATGATGTCCTTCATGGCCAGGACGGACATCCTATGCAGCTCCGCCAGTTGCATCATCTGATTGTTCAATAGCGTCGGACATTCCAGCGCCAGGAACTGCGACCAGAACAGCTTCTCTGCCGTGTTCCCCTCTTGGGCTCGGAAGAACTGCGTGGCGTCGGTGGCACTCCATGGAAGATCCGCAAAGGCGTCTGGAGAACTCCACAGTTGAGTGAGCAAGGCATATCTTTGACCTCCAAAAAAGTCTACAAAAGAAAGGGCTTACCGGCCGCTATCTGTTCGGCCTACTGGATCTCTTCACGAGCACTACGGGACTCGGTCTGTGCCTCCTTGGCCACATTGAGGGATTTGTGATGGGGATCGTTGCAGAATATTAAAATTTTCTACGCATCACCAAGATCCATCTATGGAGTTTACTCGCAACGAGAAGGAAGGAGTGCATCTACATACCCTTGTAGATCGCGAGCGGAAGCGTTCAAGTGAACGGGGTTGATGGAGTCGTACTCGTCGTGATCCAAATCACCGCTGACCGAGCGCCGAACGGACGGCACCTCCGCGTTCAACACACGTACGGAGCAGCGACGTCTCCTCCTTCTTGATCCAGCAAGGGGGAAGGAGAGGTTGATGGAGATCCAGCAGCACGACGCCGTGGTGGTGGAAGTAGCGGGGATCCCGGCAGGGCTTCGCCAAGCGCAAGCGGGAGGGAGAGGGAGGCGCCAGGGGCTGTGGTGCGGCTGCCCTCCCTCCCCCCACTATTTATAGGGGCCCTGGGGGGGCACCGGCCCCCTGGAGATCCCATCTGAGGGGGGGCGGTGGCCAAGGGGGTGGCTTGCCCCCCAAGCCAAGTGGGGCGCCCCCCACCCCCAGGGTTTCCAACCCTAGGCGCAGGGGAGGCCCATGGGGGGCGCACCAGCCCACCAGTGGCTGGTTCCCCTCCCCACTTCAGCCCATGGGGCCCTCCGGGATAGGTGGCCCCACCCGGTGGACCCCCGGGACCCTTCCGGTGGTCCCGGTACAATACCGATAACCCCTGAAACTTTCCCGGCGGCCGAAACTGGACTTCCTAATTCTTCACCTCCAGACCATTCCGGAACTCCTCGTGACGTCCGGAATCTCATCCGGGACTCCGAACAACTTTCGGGTTTCCGCATACTAATATCTCTACAACCCTAGCGTCACCGAACCTTAAGTGTGTAGACCCTACGGGTTCGGGAGACATGCAGACATGACCGAGACGGCTCTCCGGTCAATAACCAACAGCGGGATCTAGATACCCATGTTGGCTCCCACATGTTCCACGATGATCTCATCGGATGAACCACGATGTCGAGGATTCAATCAATCCCGTATACAATTCCCTTTGTCAATCAGTACGTTACTTGCCCGAGATTCGATCGTCGGTATCCCAATACCTTGTTCAATCTCGTTACCGGCAAGTCACTTTACTCGTACCGTAATGCATGATCCCGTGGCTAACTCCTTAGTCACATTGAGCTCATTATGATGATGCATTACCGAGTGGGCCCAGAGATACCTCTCCGTCATACGGAGTGACAAATCCCAGTCTCGATCCGTGCCAACTCAACAGACACTTTCGGAGATACCCGTAGTGCACCTTTATAGTCACCCAGTTACGTTGTGACGTTTGGTACACCCAAAGCACTCCTACGGTATCCGGGAGTTGCACGATCTCATGGTCTAAGGAAATGATACTTGACATTGGAAAAGCTCTAGCAAACGAACTACACGATCTTTTGTGCTATGCTTAGGATTGGGTCTTGTCCATCACATCATTCTCCTAATGATGTGATCCCGTTATCAATGACATCCAATGTCCATAGTCAGGAAACCATGACTATCTGTTGATCAACGAGCTAGTCAACTAGAGGCTCACTAGGGACATGTTGTGGTCTATGTGTTCACACATGTATTACGATTTTCGGATAACACAATTATAGCATGAACAATAGACAATTATCATGAACAAGGAAATATAATAATAACCATTTTATTATTGCCTCTAGGGCATATTTCCAACAGTCTCCCACTTGCACTAGACTCAATAATCTAGTTACATTGTGATGAATCGAACACCCATAGAGTTCTGGTGTTGATCATGTTTTGCTCTAGGGAGAGGTTTAGTCAACAGATCTGCTACATTCAGGTCCGTATGTACTTTACAAATATCTATGTCTCCATTCTGAACACTTTCACGAATGGAGTTGAAGCGACGCTTGATATGCCTGGTCTTCCTGTGAAACCGGGGCTCCTTGGCAAGGGCAATAGCTCCAGTGTTGTCACAGAAGAGAGTCATCGGGCCCGACGCATTGGGAATCACCCCTAGGTCAGTAATGAACTCCTTCATCCAGATTGCTTCTTGCGCTGCCTCTGAGGCCGCCATGTACTGCGCTTCACATGTAGATCCCGCCATGACGCTTTGCTTGCAACTGCACCAGCTTACTGCCCCTCTATTCAAAATATACACGTATCCGGTTTGTGACTTCGAGTCATCCAGATCTGTGTCGAAGCTAGCGTCGACGTAACCCTTTACGACGAGCTCTTCGTCACCTCCATATACGAGAAACATATCCTTAGTCCTCTTCAGGTACTTCAGGATATTCTTGACCGCTGTCCAGTGTTCCATGCCGGGATTACTTTGGTACCTTCCTACCAAACTTACGGCAAGGTTTACATCAGGTCTGGTACACAGCATGGCATACATAATAGACCCTATGGCCGAGGCATAGGGGAGGACACTCATCTTTTCTCTATCTTCTGCCGTGGTCGGGCATTGAGCCGTGCTCAATTGCACACCTTGCAATACAGGCAAGAACCCCTTCTTGGACTGATCCATATTGAACTTCTTCAATATCTTGTCAAGGTACGTACTCTGTGAAAGACCAATGAGGCGTCTTGATCTATCTGTATAGATCTTGATGCCTAATATATAAGCAGCTTCTCCAAGATCCTTCATTGAAAAACACTTATTCAAATAGGACTTTATACTTTCCAAGAATTCTATATCATTTCCCATCAATAGTATGTCATCCACATATAATAAGAGAAATGCTACAGAGCTCCCACTCACTTTCTTGTAAACACAGGCTTCTCCATAAGTCTGTGTAAATCCAAACACTTTGATCATCTCATCAGATCGAATGTTCCAACTCCGAGATGCTTGCACCAGCCCATAGATGGAGCGCTGGAGCTTGCATACCTTGTTAGCATTCTTAGGATCGACAAAACCTTCCGGCTGCATCATATACAATTCTTCCTTAAGAAAGCCGTTAAGGAATGCCGTTTTGACGTCCATTTGCCATATCTCATAATCATAGAATGCGGCAATTGCTAACATGATTCGGACGGACTTCAGTTTCGCTACGGGTGAGAAAGTCTCATCGTAGTCAACCCCTTGAACTTGTCGATAACCCTTAGCAACAAGTCGAGCCTTATAGATGGTCACGTTACCATCCGCGTCTGTCTTCTTATTAAAGATCCATTTATTTTCTATGGCTCGCCGATCATCGGGCAAGTCAGTCAAAGTCCATACTTCGTTTTCATACATGGATCCTATCTCGGATTGCATGGCTTCTAGCCATTTGTTGGAATCCGGGCCTGCCATCGCTTCTTCATAGTTCGAAGGTTCACCGTTGTCTAACAACATGATTTCCATGACAGGGTTGCCGTACCACTCTGGTGCGGAACGTGTCCTTGTGGACCTACGAAGTTCAGCAGTAACTTGACCTGAAGCTTCATGATCATCATCATTAACTTCCTCCCCAGTCGGTGCAGGCACCACAGGAACATCTTCCCGCGCTGCGCTACTTTCCGGTTCGGAAGGGGTGACTATCACCTCATCAAGTCCACTTTCCTCCCACTCACTTCTTTCTAGAGAAACTCTTTCTCCAGAAAGGACTCGTTCTTGGCAACAAAGATCTTGCCTTCGGATCTGAGGTAGAAGGTATACCCAATGGTTTCCTTAGGGTATCCTATGAAGACGCATTTTTTCGACTTGGGTTCGAGCTTTTCAGGTTGAAGTTTCTTGACATAAGCATCGCATCCCCAAACTTTTAGAAACAACAGCTTAGGTTTCTTCCCAAACCATAATTCATACGGTGTCGTCTCAACGGATTTCGACGGAGCCCTATTTAAAGTGAATACGGCAGTCTCTAAAGCATAGCCCCAAAATGAGAGCGGTAGATCGGTAAGAGACATCATAGATCGCACCATATCCAATAGAGTGCGATTATGACGTTCGGACACAGCATTTCGCTAAGGTGTTCCAGGCGTCGTGAGTTGTGAAACTATTCCACATTTCCTTAAGTGTGTACCAAATTCGTGACTTAAATATTCTCCCCCATGATCTGATCGTAAGAACTTTATCTTTCGGTCACATTTATTCTCCACCTCATTCTGAAATTCCTTGAACTTTTCAAAGGTCTCAGACTTGTGTTTCATTAGGTAGACATACCCATATCTACTTAAGTCATCAGTGAGAGTGAGAACATAACGATAGCCACCGCGAGCCTCAACACTCATTGGACCGCACACATCGGTATGTATGATTTCCAATAAGTTGGTTGCTCGCTCCATTGTTCCGGAGAACGGAGTCTTGGTCATCTTACCCATGAGGCATGGTTCGCACGTGTCAAATGATTCGTAATCAAGAGACTCCAAAAGTCCATCTGCATGGAGCTTCTTCATGCGTTTGACACCAATGTGACCAAGGCGGCTGTGCCACAAGTATGTGGGACTATCGTTATTAACTTTACATCTTTTGGTATTCACACTATGAATATGTGTAACATCACTTTCCAGATTCATTAAGAATAAACCATTGACCACTGGGGCATGACCATAAAACATATCTCTCATATAAATAGAACAACCATTATTCTCGGATTTAAATGAGTAGCCATCTCGCATTAAACGAGATCCAGATACAATGTTCATGCTCAAAGCTGGCACTAAATAACAATTATTGAGGTTTAAAACTAATCCCGTAGGTAAATGCAGAGGTAGCGTGCCGACGGCGATCACATCGACCTTGCAACCGTTCCCGACGCGCATCGTCACCTCGTCCTTCGCCAGTCTCCTCTTATTCCGTAGCTCCTGTTTTGAGTTACAAATATGAGCGACCGCACCGGTATCAAATACCCAGGAGCTACTACGAGTACTGGTAAGGTACACATCAATTACATGTATATCACATATACCTTTGGTGTTGCCGGCCTTCTTGTCCGCTAAGTATTTGGGGCAGTTCCGCTTCCAGTGACCACTTCCCTTGCAATAAAAGCACTCAGTCTCAGGCTTGGGTCCATTCTTTGACTTCTTCCCGGCAACTGGCTTACCGCGCGCGGCAACTCCCTTGCCGTCTTTCTTGAAGTTCTTCTTACCCTTGCCTTTCTTGAACTTAGTGGTTTTATTCACCATCAACAATTGATGTTCCTTTTTGATCTCTACCTCCGCTGATTTCAGCATTGAATATACCTCAGGAATGGTCTTTTCCATCCCCTACATATTGAAGTTCATCACAAAGCTCTTGTAGCTTGGTGGAAGCGACTGAAGGATTCTGTTAATGACCGCGTCATCCGGGAGATTGACTCCCAGCTGAGACAAGCGGTTATGTAACCCAGACATTTTGAGTATGTGCTCACTGACAGAACTATTTTCCTCCATTTTACAACTGAAGAACTTGTCGGAGACCTCATATCTCTCGACCCGGGCATGAGCTTGGAAAACCATTTTCAGCTCTTCGAACATCTCATATGCTCCATGTTTCTCAAAACGCTTTTGGAGCCCCGGTTCTAAGCTGTAAAGCATGCCGCACTGAACGAGAGAGTAATCATCAGCACGTGATTGCCAAGCGTTCATAACGCCTTGGTTCTCTGGGATGGGTGCTTCACCTAGCGGTGCTTCTAGGACATAATCTTTCTTGGCAGCTATGAGGATGATCCTCAGGTTCCGGACCCAGTCCGTATAGTTGCTGCCATCATCTTTCAGCTTGGTTTTCTCTAGGAACGCGTTGAAGTTGAGGGCAACGTGGGCCATTTGATCTACAAGACATATTGTAAAGATTTTAGACTAAGTTCATGATAATTAAGTTCATCTAATCAAATTATTCAATGAACTCCCACTCAGATAGACATCCCTCTAGTCATCTAAGTGAAACATGATCCGAGTCAACTAGGCCATGTCCGATCATCACGTGAGACGGACTAGTCAAGATCGGTGAACATCTTCATGTTGATCGTATCTTCTATACGACTCATGCTCGACCTTTCAGTCTTCCGTGTTCCGAGGCCATGTCTGTACATGCTAGGCTTGTCAAGTCAACCTAAGTGTATTGCGTGTGTTCTGAGGCCATGTCTGTACATGCTAGGCTCGTCAACACCCGTTGTATGCGAACGTTAGAATCTATCACACCCGATCATCACGTGGTGCTTCGAAACAACGAACCTTCGCAACGGTGCACAGTTAGGGGGAACACTTTCTTGAAATTATTATAAGGGATCATCTTACTTACTACCGTCGTACTAAGCAAATAAGATGTAAAACATGATAAACATCACATGCAATCAAATAGTGACATGATATGGCCAATATCATTTTGCTCCTTTGATCTCCATCTTCGGGGCGCCATGATCATCTTCGTCACCGGCATGACACCATGATCTCCACCATCATGATCTCCATCATCGTGTCTTCATGAAGTTGTCACGCCAACGATTACTTCTACTTCTATGGCTAACGCGTTTAGCAATAAAGTAAAGTAATTTACATGGCGTTATTCAATGACACGCAGGTCATACAAAAAAATAAAGACAACTCCTATGGCTCCTGCCGGTTGTCATACTCATCGACATGCAAGTCGTGATTCCTATTACAAGAACGTGATCAATCTCATACATCACATATATCATTCATCACATCTTCTGGCCATATCACATCACAAGGCACATGCTGCAAAAACAAGTTAGACGTCCTCTAATTGTTGTTGCAAGTTTTTACGTGGCTTCTATAGGTTTCTAGAAAGAACGTTTCTTACCTACGTAAAACTACAACGTGATATGCCAATTTCTATTTACCCTTCATAAGGACCCTTTTCATCGAATCCGTTCCGACTAAAGTGGGAGAGACAGACACCCGCTAGCCACCTTATGCAACTAGTGCATGTCAGTCGGTGGAACCTGTCTCACGTAAGCGTACGTGTAAGGTCGGTCCGGGCCGCTTCATCCCACAATACCGCCGAAACAAGATAAGACTAGTAGTGGCAAGAAAAATTGACAACATCTACGCCCACAACTGCTTTGTGTTCTACTCGTGCATAGTAAGTACGCATAGGCCTGGCTCATGATGCCACTGATGGGGATCGTTGCAGAATTTTAAAATTTTCTACGCATCACCAAGATCCATCTATGGAGTTTACTAGCAACGAGAAGGAAGGAGTGCATCTACATACCCTTGTAGATCGCGAGCGGAAGCGTTCAAGTGAACGGGGTTGATGGAGTCGTACTCGTCGTGATCCAAATCACCGATGACCGAGCGCCGAACGGACGGCACCTCCGCGTTCAACACACGTACGGAGCAGCGAAGTCTCCTCCTTCTTGATCCAGCAAGGGGGAAGGAGAGGATGATGGAGATCCAGCAGCACGACGGCGTGGTGGTGGAAGTAGCGGGGATCCCGGCAGGGCTTCTCCAAGCGCAAGCGGGAGGGAGAGGTGTCACGGGAGGGAGAGGGAGGCGCCAGGGGCTGTGGTGCGGCTGCCCTCCCTCCCCCCCCACTATTTATAGGGGCCCTGGGGGGGCGCCGGCCCCCTGGAGATCCCATCTGAGGGGGGGGGGCGGCGGCCAAGGGGGTGGCTTGCCCCCCAAGCCAAGTGGGGCGCTCCCCACCCCCAGGGTTTCCAACCCTAGGCGCAGGGGAGGCCCATGGGGGGCGCACCATCCCACCAGTGGCTGGTTCCCCTCCCCACTTCAGCCCATGGGGCCTTCCGGGATAGGTGGCCCCACCCGGTGGACCCCCGGGAGCCTTCCGGTGGTCCCGGTACAATACCGATAACCCCCGAAACTTTCCCGGCGGCCAAAACTGGACTTCCTATATATAATTCTTCACCTCCGGACCATTCCGGAACTCCTCGTGACGTCCGGGATCTCATCCGGGACTCTGAACAACTTTCGGGTTTCCGCATACTAATATCTCTACAACCCTAGCGTCACTGAACCTTAAGTGTGTAGACCCTACGGGTTCGGGAGACATGCAGACATGACCGAGACGGCTCTCCGGTCAATAACCAACAGCGGGATCTGGATACCCATGTTGGCTCCCACATGTTCCCCGATGATCTCATCGGATGAACCACGATGTCGAGGATTCAATCAATCCCGTATACAATTCCCTTTGTCAATCGGTACGTTACTTGCCCGAGATTCGATCGTCGGTATCCCAATACCTTGTTCAATCTCATTACCGGCAAGTCACTTTACTCGTACCGTAATGCATGATCCTGTGGCTAACTCCTTAGTCACATTGAGCTCATTATGATGATGCATTACCGAGTGGGCCCAGAGATACCTCTCCGTCATACGGAGTGACAAATCCCAGTCTCGATCCATGCCAACTCAACAGACACTTTCGGAGATACCCGTAGTGCACCTTTATAGTCACCCAGTTACGTTGTGACGTTTGGTACACCCAAAGCACTCCTACGGTATCCGGGAGTTGCACAATCTCATGGTCTAAGGAAATGATACTTGACATTGGAAAAGCTCTAGCAAACGAACTACACGATCTTTTGTGCTATGCTTAGGATTGGGTCTTGTCCATCACATCATTCTCCTAATGATGTGATCCTGTTATCAATGACATCCAATGTCCATAGTCAGGAAACCATGACTATCTGTTGATCAACGAGCTAGTCAACTAGAGGCTCACTAGGGACATGTTGTGGTCTATGTGTTCACACATGTATTACGATTTCTGGATAACACAATTATAGCATGAACAATAGACAATTATCATGAACAAGGAAATATAATAATAACCATTTTATTATTGCCTCTAGGGCATATTTCCAACAATTTGGTGAGTTCGGACGCTTGGGCCGTAGCCTTCTCCTCCAAAGCCTCACATTTGCCGATGGCATCCTTCAGCTCTTGCTCCACTTCGGTCACCCTTTCTTTGTGCTGGCGGCATTTGACCTGTTTGGTCTTTAATTCCGCAGCCGCTTTGTCAGCGGCTGCTTTGCTCGCCTTCGCCTCCTCCTTGGCTTGGGAAAGGGCGCCCTTGAGGGTCTCGACCTCGACCGTGCTACCTGCACCCATAATCACAGCAGTACATGAGTTATACTCTGAATTTGCATATCACTTCAGATATATGATTAAACTGTTTTAAAAAAAGTACACACATACCTTGCGCCTCATCGAACCGCTTGTTAACGCGGTCGATCTCATCATCGGCCAGCTTCAGCTTCCGATTGAGTTTGGAAAGTTCAGCGGCCTGGGCGGTCGCCGCCAGCAGGGAAGCCTGTTGTCATATAGAAAAGTACGTCACCTCTTCCGAATACTATGTGATTCTCTGTTCTGCTTTTTTCAAAACTGGACATCGTCGCAGGGGCTACTATCTATACACAGGTATATTTCCTTCATATGAAAAACGCATAGAGTATTATGTCGCATACCTCGAAGCCTGTTAGCAGGCTAGTGAAGGCTTCGTTCAGCCCGCTCTTGGAGGACTTAACCTTCTCAACCACCACACCCATTAGGGTGTGGTGCTCCTCCACAATGGAAGCACGTCGTAGTGCTTCTACCAAAGCATTTGGCGCCTCTGGATTGGTGGACATCGCCGTCGGAGCTGATGCTCCCCCCTCCTTCAAAGGCGGCTGCTTGCCTGATTCCGGAGTCACTTGGATCTCCGGAATGTTATCTGGCTGGGGGCCGGACTGGTCAGGGCCCCCACCATCGGTCACCATGGGGATCACATGCCCCATGTCTTCGGCGGACGAGGTATTACCCTCGGGCGCCGTCATAAAGGACCGAATACTTGTAATGAATCCTTTGGTACTTACGATTCGGCCGAGGGCTTCGCCCTGGGAAGCCTCTTGGGGACGGGTTCGGCCTCTGAATCCGAACCATCCGAGAGGGTCACCTTCCCCCTCTTGGACGCCCCCTCCTCCGGGTCTATGGAGGCTGCCCTCTTCTTCTTCCTCCCCTTGAGAGGGGCGTCACTTTCCGCCTCCTCCTCCTCCTTGTCTTCTTCTCCCTCGTGGGAGGAGGGGATTTCGGTCTCTCCGGACACTGCGTCCGAAGTACCCTTATGGCGGAGGCCGCCCTTGGCCTCCTTGCTCTTATTATTTGGGCTTCTTCTCCGATGCCTGATAAGGTGCCGAAAGCAGCATCTTCATCATCTGCGGAGTGGCCGGATCTTCAGGCAGTGGTGCCGGACACTTGATCCGCTCCGCCTTCGCTATCCAGCCCTGAATGAGGGATGGAAAGCTCATTATGCCTAAGAATTTATGTACTGAATGTATGTTCGGGAATAACACACTTACCGGTGTGGCTGGGTTCTCGCCATCGAGGCCGATGTCTTCGTTCTTCTTCGGCCACGCTTTCTGGGCCTTGAAGAGCAGCTTCCAGATATCTTCGTGTGTTGTGCCAAAGAAGTGCTTCAGGGTCCGCGGATCTTCCGGATTGAACTCGCACATGTGGGAGGGCCGGAGGTGGCAGGGAAGGATCCGGCAGAAGAGCATCACCTGAATGACGTTTGTGAGACTGGTGTTCTTGATTATCATGTTTGTGATGCGCTTTTGCAGCATCAACACTTCCGCCTTGGATCCCCAGTCCAGACCCTTGTTGGTCCACGACGCGAGCTGCATAGGGGGCCCGGATCTGAACTCAGGAGCAGCCGCCCACTTGGTGTCGCGGGGTTCGATGATATAGAACCACTCCTACTGCCACACCTTGACGGTCTCCACAAAGGCCCCTTTAGGCCAAGTGGTGTTGGGGAGTTTGCTCACCATGGCGCCGCCGCAGTCCGCATGCTGCCCATCGACCACCTTCGGCTTCGGATTGAAGACTTTTAGCCATAGGCCGAAGTGTGGGGGGATGAGGAGTAGCGCCTCACACACGACGATAAACGCCAAGATGTGTAGGAAGGAGTTTATGGCTAGATCATGGAAATCTAGCCCATAGTAGAACATGAGGCCGCGGACAAAGGGGTGGAGAGGAAACCCTAGCCCGCGGAGGAAGGGAGGGATGCACACAACCCTTTCGTCAGGCTCCGGGGTGGGAATGATTTGCTCCTTGGCAGGGAGCCTGTGTGCGATGTCCGCAGACAGATATCCCGCCTCCCGAAGCTCCTTGATGTCCTTATCCGTGACAGAGGAGGCCTCCCACTTGCCCTTTGAACCAGATCCGGACAAGGCTGGAGAAGTTGGTGGCGGTGGAAAAGATTGAAGCTTGGGCGCTGGAGCTTGAGGATGGGAAACAAGAGAAGGAAGAAGGCGTGGTGAGAAAAGAGGGATCTTTATCCACTTATATAGGCAATGAATATCAAACGCCCCCCTCCGGCCTTAAAACTCGCCTGTTCCCAAGGGGTCATGCGAATGGCACGGTTGGATTACCCAAAACCATGTTGATGAGGATCCCGTGATAAGCGGACAAGATCTCTGTTTTGACAAGACATGTCAATAGAAGCTGTGCCTCGAAACGTAGAGCGGGAGGTGAAAAAATGGTTCGAAATGTTAAGAAGCCAGACGTGACGCTTCACAGAAAAGTTGTCAGTTGACAGACATTTGTTCTGATTAAATATCTTGCCTTCGTGGCTAAGGGTTGTGACTATTATACAAAGCCGGATATAGTTCTTTTGTTTAGAAGACTTGTTTGAAGTACTCAGGAGGAGGAACCCGCCTTACAATGTCGAAGATGACCCACGTGCCAAATAGGTCGTCATTGGAGACTGGTTCGGGGGCTATTGAGGGAGTCCTGGATTAGGGGGTCCTTGGGTGTCCGGGCTGTGTGATATGGGCCAGACTGATGGGCCGTGTAGATACAAGGCAGAAGAACTTCCCCTGTGTCTGGATGGGACTCTCCTATGCGTGGATGGCAAGATTGGTGTGCGCATATGTAATTTCCTTCCTCTATAAACCGACTCTGTACAACCCTAAGCCCCTCCGGTGTGTATATAAACCGGAGGGTTTAGTCCGTGGAGGCTATCAGAATTTACATAGGCTAGACAGCTAGGGTTTAGCCATTACGATCTCGAGGTAGATCAACTCTTGTAACCCCTATACTCATCAAAGACAATCAAGCAGGAAGTAGGGTGTTACCTCCATTAAGAGGGCCCGAACCTGGGTAAACATCGTGTCCCCTTTGTCTCTTGTTACCTTCGATCCTCAGACACACAGTTTGGGACCCCGTACCCGAGATCGGCCGGTTTTGACACCGACAGCGGCCTCGCACCACGCAGCGTTTCCAGATAGTGCTGGCGACCACCGGCGTCGTAGCCGTCACCGACGCCGGCTTCGTGATGTCTACTATGCAACCTTCTTCTTGTAGACGTTGTTGGGCCTCCAAGTGCAGAGGTTTGTAGGACAGTACGAAATTTCCCTCAAGTGGATGACCTAAGGTTTATCAATCCGTGGGAGGCGTAGGATGAAGATTGTCTCTCTCAAAGAACCCTACAACCAAATAACAAAGAGTCTCTTGTGTCCCCAACACACCCAATACAATGGTAAATTGTATAGGTGCAGTAGTTCGGCAAAGATATGGTGATACAAGCGTAATATGGATGCTAGATATAGGTTTTTGTAATCTGAAAATATAGAAACAACAAGGTAACAAGTAACAAATGTGAGCGAAAATGGTATTGCGACGCTTGGAAACAAGGCCTAGGGTTCATACTTTCACTAGTGCAAGTTCTCCCAACAATGATAACATAATTAGATTATATAACAACCCTCAACGTGCAACAAAGAGTCACTCCAAATTCACTAATAGCGGAGAACAAACGAAGAGATTATTGTAGGGTACGAAACCACCTCAAAATTATTCTTTCTGATCGATCTATTGGGCTATTCCTATAAGTGTCACAAATAGCCCTAGAGTTCGTACTAAAGTAACACCTTAAGACACACATCAACCAAAACCCTAATGTCACCTAGATACTCCAATGTCACCACAAGTATCCGCAGGTTTGATTATACGATATGCATCACACAATCTCAGATTCATCCATTCAAACCTACACAAAGAACTTCAAAGAGTGCCCCAAAGTTTCTACAGGAGAGTCAAGACCAAAACATGTGCCAACCCCTATTCATAAGTTCACAAGGTCACAGAACCCACAAGTTGATCACCAAAACATGCATCAAGTGAATCACGTGAATATCCCATTGTCACCACAGATAAGCACATACAAGACATACATCAAGTGTTCTCAAATCCTTAAAGACTCAATCCGATAAGATAACTTCAAAGGGAAAACTCAATCCATTACAAGATGGTAGAGGGGGAGAAACATCATAAGATCCAACTATAATAGCAAAGCTCGCGGTACATCAAGATCGTTCCAAATTAAGAACACGAGAGAGAGATCAAACACATAGCTAGTGGTACATACCCTCAGCCCCGAGGGTGAACTACTCCCTCCTCGTCACGGAGAGCGCCGTGATGATGAATATGGCTAGCGGTGATGATTTCCCCCTCTGGAGGGTGCCGGAAAAGGGTCCAGTTCGGTTTTTGGTGGCTACAGAGGCTTGCGGTGGCGGAACTCCCAATCTAGGTTCTTTTCTGGAGGTTTGGGGATATATAAGAGGTGTTGGCGTCAAGAACAAGTCAGGGGAGTCCACGAGGAGCCCACAAGGATGGGGGCCATGCCCTAGGGGGGTGGACACGGCCCCCACCCTTGTGGTGGCCTCGGGACTCCTATGTTGTATCTTCGGTACTCTGTGGGCTTCTTTTGGTCCAAAAATAATCTCCGGAAAGTTTCAGCTCGATTGGACTCTGTTTGATATTCCTTTTGTGCAAAACTTAAAAACAAGGAAAAACAGAAACTGGCACTGGCTCTAGGTTAATAGGTTAGTCCCAAAAAACATATAAAATAGCATATAAATGCATATAAAACATCCAAGATTGATAATATAATAGCATGGAATAAAAAATTATAGATACGTTGGAGAAGTATCAAGCATCCCCAAGCTTAATTCCTGCTCGTCCTCGAGTAGGTAAATCATAAAAAAGAATTTTTGATGTGGAATGCTACCTAACATATTTATCCATGTAATTTGTTTATTGTGGCATGAATGTTCAGATCCATAAGATTCAAAATAAAAGTTTAATATTGACATAAAAACAAGGGATAATTAGATTTATGCCCCTAGTTGTGTCCCACTCGGCTGTTTTACCCCTAATTTCCAAAAGGCACTGCTTCTGTCCAAGTCACTTCGCTCCTCTTATGCTTTTGCCCTTTGACTGTTTGATCGTCAGTTTGAAAACTTCATAACTAATTCATACTAAATCAAAAAATGCAAATAAGATACCAAAATGTTCGGAAAAACATCACCTATATGTCAGTGTCATTTGCATTCATGAAAAAAATGTTTGAAAGTGCCCATCCGAGTTTTAGCTCTTATGCTTCCACCATGAATAGTAAAATCTAAAAAAATTCAAAACAAAATTTGGTGACAAAGAATGACAAATGTTTTAAGTGTTTGCCAAGTTTCATCAGGGAATGACATTCGTGGGTGCCCCAGCAAAAAAAAAACAATCAGCACTCCAAAACAGATTATTTTTTTGCCACGACTTCCACGAATGTCGTTCCCTGATGAAACTTGGCAGGCACTTAGAACATTTGTCGTTCTTTCCCACCATATTTTTTTGAATTTTTTTGAATTTTTTTAGATTTTACTATTCATGGTGGTCTCAAAAGAGCTAAAACTTGGATGTGCATTTTGCAATACTTTTTTCATGAATGCAAATGACACTGACATATAGGTGATGTTTTTCTGAACATTTTGGTATCTTATTTGCATTTTTCTGATTTAGTATGAATTAGATATGAAGTTTTCAAACTGATGGTCAAACGGTCAAAGGGCAAAAGCATAAGAGGAGCAAAGTGACTTGGACAGAACCGGTGACTTTTGGAAATTAGGGGTAAAACAGATGAGTGGGACAGAACTAGGGGCATAAATCTAATTATCCCTAAAAACAATAATACTTCAAGCATACTAACAAGGCAATTATGTCTTCTCAAAATAACATGGCCAAAGAAAGCTTATCCCTACAAAATCGTATAGTCCGGCTATGCTCCATCTTCATCACACAAAATACTCAAATCATGCGCAACCCCGATGACAAGCCAAGAAATTGTTTCATACTTTTGATGTTCTCAAACCTTTTCAACTTTCACGGAATACATGAGCGTGAGCCATGGACATAGCACTATAGGTGGAATAGAATATGGTTGAGGAGAAGACAAAAAGAAGGAGATAGTCTCACATCAACTAGGCGTATCAACGGGCTATGGAGATGCCCATCAATAGGTATCAATGTGAGTGAGTAGGGATTGCCATGCAACGGATGCACTAGAGCTATAAGTGTATGAAATCTCGAAAAGAAACTAAGTGGGTGTGCATCCAACTTGCTTGCTCATGAAGACCTAGGGCTTTTTGAGGAAGCCCATCGTTGGAATATACAAGCCAAGTTCTATAATGAAAAATTCCCACTAGTATATGAAACTGTCAACATAGGAGACTCTCTATCATGTAGATCATGGTGCTACTTTGAAGCACAAGTGTGGTAAAAGGATAGTAGCATTGCCCCTTCTCTCTTTTTCTATCTTTTTTTGGCCTTCTCTTTTTTGGCCTTTCCTCTTTTTTTCCTCACATGGGACAATGCTCTAATAATGAAGATCATCACACTTTTATTTACTTACAACTCAAAAATTGCAACTCGATACTAGAACAAAATATGACTCTATATGAATGCCTCCAGCGGTGTACCGGGATGCGCAATGAATCAAGAGCGACATGTATAAAAAATGATGAATGGTGGCCTTGCCACAAATACGATGTCAACTACATGATCATATAAAGCAATATGACAATGATAATGCGTGTCATAATAAACAAAACTGTGGAAAGTTGCATGGCAATATATCTCGGAATGGCTATGGAAATGCCATAATAGGTAGGTATGGTGGCTGTTTTGAGGAAGGTATATGGTGGTTTTATGGTACCGGCGAAAGTTGCGCGGTACTAGAGAGGCTAGCAATGGCGGAAAGGTGAGAGTGCGTATAATCCATGGACTCAACATTAGTCATAAAGAACTCACATACTGTCGGTGGAAACGACACCTATGGGATTACTGGAATCCCTTCTACGGTTGGCGGGCGCGGGGTTGCGAGAAGAGCAGGTTTAAGAGCTAGCACAAGGATCGTTTACCCAGGTTCGGGCCGCGAGGATGCGTAATACCTTAGTCCTTCTTTGGTGTATATTTCATAGTGTTCTTGAGCTCTCGAACTAGCTATGGTGGCTGCGTAGTTCCAAAGAGCCGAATCCTTCTCCTGGTCCCCTCGGGCCTCCTTTTATAGGAAAAAGGGGTTGCCACAGTGGCACACAGGAGGTGGAAAGGCGTATAGTGCGCGAGCTTATCGCTCGGCGTTACGGCACAAAGCACATTTAATGCGCTACTTAGGTGTCCATTAGCTTTACCGGGGACGGGAACGAGGCCCGTCCCGTCCGTCGCCGCTCCGCCTCGCTTCAACACGCGCCTAGGTCAGCGATGCATGCAGCGCCATGTAGGCAGGCGGGCTGCTGAGGTGGCGCGGTGGCAGGGCCTCCACGAAGATCTGCATTCCACCACGCAGGTGCTTGCTGAGTCGGTATAGAAGGTGCCCGTCGCCACGCAGGTGCCTGCCTAGCTGGTTGAGCTAGCGGCTGCTTGGGGACGGCGGTGGAGTCTTGGTTGATGCGGGCCTGGCCGTGGCCTCGCTGATGCCCTCGGCAAGGGTCTTGCCGGGGGCCCGGCAAGGGTCTTGCCGTGGTGTTGCAGTCGTCCCCGGCAAGGCGCTCGATGGGGGTCTTGTGGATTTCCTCGTCTAGGATCCTGCCGAGGTTCGCCGTCTTTTGGTCCTCATCTGATCTCGTGTATTCATGATCTTGACAAAGATCTACATGCCACCACGGAGGTGCTTCCCGAGCCCTGGTTCCAATGTAGTTGTTGACGGCGTTTGGAACCCTTGGGCTCAAGGGTGGCTCGCTGTGCTAGTGTTGGGCAAGTTGCCCCGGCAAAACTCTTGCCGGGGCCGCAGAGGTCATCCCGGCAAGGGTCTGGCCGGGGAGGTCCACCTCGCCCCTTTGTTCTTTGTGTTTGTGATCTCGACGTCGCCTTGTTTGTCTTGTGCTTTTGGTTTCCCTCCGGCTTCCCTCCTCTGCCTTGTTAAGTGTGGCCGCGGGCGCGGCTCTGACTGCCCGTGCACAAGTAAAGGGGTCAAAAGGAGAGCCCCTACTTTTGTACATCGACAGGAGCCCCCGGGCCTGGGCCACACATAAGCGCGACGCGTTGTTGGGCTAGGCCCAGGATGGTGCGCGGGTAGGTGGGGCGGATTTTACCATAGTAACTTTTCGTCCGCTGCACTTCCCCACGACCCGCGTTGAATGCGCGACGTGGAGGGTCGTGCGTGACGTGGGGGTCATGCGTGGGGCGGTTCCCGCACGCATGCGTCACATCGCGGTAAAGAGGCGGCTCGCGCCTTCCCTAAAAAGAGGGAGGCTCAGAGGCGCAGCTCATTTATTTGGGCGAACTCGGGTCGTTGCCTTCAAGGCGTCCGTGCCCCACGATCACGGGGTGGGGAACGGTCGCCTCACCCGTCCCCTCAATTATGCTCGCTTGCCACGTGTCCCCCATGTAGGTGGCAGGCGGTGCAGGCGGGAAACCGGGCCGTCGCTGATTGGGGCAGCGGGTCGGTCTCAATTCCCTGCGCCCCCGATGGCCGGATTGGCCGAGCGGGGCGGCCGAACCCCGACCCGCCCCTTTATAAGAAGGGCGGACGACATCCCACATCCTTCCATAATCCATCCCCATTCACTTCGGCTCCTTTCTTCCGTCTGCCATGGCGAGAGGAGGCGCCGACCCTTCAACGGTGGTGGCGAGGGTCGCTGCTCGACAGCGCGTCCCTCCTTCCCAAGAACTTGTGGCGGCGGAGCTGGCTACGAGAGGAAGGGGGAGGGGGCGAGGCCGAGGTCGCCGTGGCGCTCGGGGAAGAGGTGGATGGGGCGGTGCACC
Source organism: Aegilops tauschii subsp. strangulata (assembly GCF_002575655.3). Classification (NCBI taxonomy): domain Eukaryota; kingdom Viridiplantae; phylum Streptophyta; class Magnoliopsida; order Poales; family Poaceae; genus Aegilops; species Aegilops tauschii. The sequence goes on along the minus strand of NC_053039.3, from coordinate 113,354,355 downwards.
GGCCCTGCCTCCGCTGGCGATGCCTCCCCCGATGGAGGGCCACATCGGGGACCAGCCCCGTTAATTATTCATCCGGCTGCGCCGGCCACCGCGTCGTCGTCTTCGTTTTCCCACCCCATTTGCTCAGGAGATGGAGCTCGATCCGCCCCAGACCCTCAGGTTGCACATGAGGGGCTGCGGGAACGGCGGCACGCGGGTCGACGTCGACTTCCCCACTCCTCATGTCATGTACCTCCGTCGCAGATGGAAGACGTTTGCTCGTGTCCATAGCCTGACGGCGGGGCTCGTTCTCTACTTCAAGTTAATGGAGGGCGGCCTGCTCTCCGTCAAGGTCTTTGGAGATCTTGGAATTCGCCTGAAGTGCTGCGTGGAGAGCTCCTCCGACGATGAAGATTCCTCCTCGAGCGGGAGTGACGAGGAGGACAGCGACAACAACGACGAGGGTGTCGAGCGGCGGGACACCGCCCTGACTCCGACTGACCGCGTTGTCCCTCCCTCGGCCACGCGCCCTGCCGAGGGCCTTCCTCTTCAAGCTCTCCATTGGCGCGTTCCCCATCGCCTCCTTGGGCGACTGGCGTAGGAGGGCCGGAGAAGGCGAAGAAGGCGGGCGGCGGCTGTCCAGCCGGAGTACGCGGGCACCGACACCTTCGTCGCGTATTGTAGGGCCGCCGCCTCATCTTCTAGCTCCTCCCCCAGCACCGGGACGCTCTCTTGGTGCCTTCTGCTTCTCGCACCTTGCCTAGGCGCTCCTTTCGGCCTGCTGCCGCCTTGTTCCATCTTCTGAGGAGAGGGACAAGAAAGGGATTATGGGTATCTTATCTTTTTTTAGTTTGTAAGCCTGCGGACACTTGTTAGATTTAAAACTTGTAATCCCCTTGCTAATGTTTTTTATTCCGCACGAACTGTACCTGTATAGGACGTTTTTAATGAAAAAGGGTGCTTGCCGGGTTCTTTGTGCATGAGCGAGGCTCATGCCAAGGAACGAATCCTTGTTATTTTTAAGATAAACGTTGTCGCCCGGCAACAGGCCTTGCCGTTCCCCCACTTCAGTTGACCATTCTCACGCTCTTGGCGGAGGCAGGGGCGAAGTAGAGTTAGGCCTCTCATTCATTTTCTTGCCACTGCGACTACGACCAAGTTCCGACCCAGGGGATAGCTCTTGGGTACAGGAAAAGGGGAGCACGGTGGTTTAAGAATATAAACATGGTTTCACATGTCCCAGTTCCATACGGAAATGCATAACAGGGGATGAAAGACTTATCTGAATCCGCAGCCCCCGGCAACCTTGGCTTGCCGTGGTTGAATCCTTGTGTCTTCAGCCCCCGGTAGTCTTGGCTTGCCGGGGCCGGAGCGCCGGTCCGTTCTCTTTCTCCCAAGCGGCTCAGCAGAAGTGTCCACGTGCCCTGCGAACCAAAGAGGACAGAAAGACGCACACTCGACCTCTAGGCTAGTGGTTAGTCGCTGCTAAGCACTATCAACCCTAACCGAGGGAGAGACTTAACCTAGCATGCATGCTAAAACTTAGGGCGCCAGCGCTTCATTTATTTATGCTCAGGGTCTGCGCCTGGCTTTGTACAGAGGGTTACATGCCTTGCCGGCAAAGCTTGTACAAAAGGTGGCTTGCCGGCGTGGCCAGCAACCGCGCCTTATGGGTAAAACATGCGAAGATGTTCAATGTTCCAGGAATTGCTCAATGGAATAGCATCTTCGGTCTCCAGGCGGACTGCGCCGGGCCTGGTGACTTGTATTACCTGATAAGGGCCTTCCCACTTCGGCGTGAACTTGTTGGAATTCTTGGACGATTGAACGCGCCGAAGAACAAGGTCGCCTTCCTCAAAGCTTCGTGCATGAACCTTGCGGTTATGGTAGCGGCACAAGGCTTGCTGGTAGCGTGCTGCTCTCACAGCCACCCGAAGACGATCTTCCTCAAGGAGCGTCGCGTCATCTTGCCGCAATTTCTCTTGCTCAACCTCGTCGTAAGAGAGCACTCGAGGTGACCCGTATATGAGTTCCGTTGGGAGAACTGCTTCAGCCCGTATACTAGGGCAAAGGGGGTCTGGCCGGTGGCTCGATTTGGCGTCGTCCTGATCGACCAAAGAACCGCCGGCAACTCATCAATCCAGCGCCTCCCGCTCTTGTGCAGCCTTTCAAAAGTCTTTGTTCTCAGGCCTCGTAACACTTCAGCATTTTCCCTCTCCGCTTGGCCGTTGCTCCGTGGGTGTGCCACGGAAGCGAAACAGACCTTGCTGCCGAGGTCTTGGATGTATTGCATGAAGGTGTGGCTTGTGAACTGCGTGCCATTGTCGGTGATGACTCTGTTTGGTACACCAAAATGACAAACTAGCCCCTTGAAGAACTTGACGGCTGACTGTGTTGTCACCTTCCTCACTGCTTCCACCTCCGGCCACTTTGTGAACTTGTCGATCGCAACGTACAAGTACTCAAAGCCCCCGACAGCTCGGGGGAAAGGGCCCAGGATGTCGAGCCCCCAGACCGAGAATGGCCAGGAAAGAGGAATTGTTTGAAGGGCTTGAGCTGGTTGATGAAGCTTCTTCGAATGGAACTGACACACTTCACACTTGGTTACTAGTGCCGTTGCATCCTGGAGGGCAGTGGGCCAGAAGAAACCCTGCCGGAACGCCTTGCCGGCAAGGGCCCTCGACCCTATGTGGGAGCCACATATGCCTCCGTGTATCTCTGCCAACAGCTCGAGTCCTTCCTCCCGGGTAATGCACTTCAATTTCACACCGTTCGGTCTCTTCCTGTACAGGACATCATCGACGAACTGATGCATAGCAGACCGACGGGCTACTTTCTCTGCTTCTTCCTGCTCCTCAGGGAGCTCCCCTGTTTGGAGGAATCGGACGGTATGCTGTGCCCATGCCGGAGCCTGGGGCTCGACAGCAAGGACCAAAGGCATTTCTTCTGCCATGGGAGCGGCCATCTCTACGGCCAGGGCTTGATGGCCTGCCGGAGTCAGTCGCTCCTCGGCAAGCTCAGAATCCACGACAACACCTTGCCGGCGGCCCCTGGGGGCTCAGCGGGAAAGTACTTGTCGGGGCCTGATTTCCTCCATTTGTTCTGCCCCGTTGATGGTTCGACAGATGGTTTTGTTAACCGAAGCAAAAAAGTACCTGGTTCCACAGGTAGCTTGATTGCAGCGTGCTTTGACAGGTAATCGGCGATGTCGTTCTCCGCTCGGGGAACGTGCTCCGCTTGTATACCGTCAAAGCGCTCCTCCTGCTTCCTCACCTCATCTACATAGGCCTCCATCAACGGGATCTGATAATCTTTGTTGACTTGTCTGACGACAAGTTGCGAATCACCCCTGACGATGAGCTTCTTAACCCCGAGGTCTGCCGCGATCCTGAGACCGGCAAGAAATCCCTCGTACTCAGCAGTGTTGTTGGTGGACATCTCCCTGGGAAAGTGCATCTGGATTACATACTTGAGGTGCTCTCCGGTGAGTGCGATGAGCAGCACACCAGCATCGGCGCCTTGCAACGAGAAAGCCCAGTCAAAGTACATATTCCAGTCGTGAACTGTTTCCTTGCCGGGGAGAGTGGTCTCCTGGATTTCCTCGTCGGGCGTTGAGGTCCATTCTGCAATGAACTCCGCGAAGACTCTGCTCTGGATTGTCGAAGTACTTTCAAACTTTGACCCAAAGCTTGATAACTCCAAGGCCCACTCCACAATCCTTCCGGTTGCGTCTGGGTTGTGCAGTATCCGTTGCAACGGGAGGCGGGTGACGACAGTGATCTCGTGGGCTTGGAAGTAATGACGCAGCTTCCTCGAGGCCATAAGGAGGCCGAAGAGCAATTTCTGCACACTAGAGTACCTTGACCTAGCCCCCTGCAGGAGGGAGCTGACAAAGTAAACCGGGTGTTGCATCATCTTCTTCTTCCGCACCACTTCATTTGGTTGCGCGGGCCCTGTCCCGATGGCGTCAGATTCTGCCGGGGGCCTTGCCTTGCAGGCACCACGCCCTGCCGGGGGAATCTCTGACTTGCCATCCACCGGTCCTGCCGTTGCCACTGCCTCTTCGTCGACCTCCCTCTGCGCCACCAGCACGGCGCTGACCACTTGATTCGTCGCCGCCAGATATAGCAGCAACGGCTCTTGTGGTTTAGGCGCCACCAGTACTGGTGTAGAAGAGAGTTATTTCTTCAGATCCTGCAGTGCTGCTTCGGCCTCCGGGGTCCACTCCATTGGGCCCGCCTTTTTCAAAATCTTGAAAAAGGGAAGGGCGCGCTCGGCAGACTTGGAGATGAATCGGCTCATGGCGGCAACGCGGCCAGTGAGTCGACGCACATCCTTAATCCGCTTGGGCGCCTCAATTTGCTCGATAGCCTTGATCTTGTCTGGGTTTGCCTCGATCCCACGCTGCGACACAAAGAACCCGGGAAGTTTGCCGGACGGAACGCCGAGGACACACTTCTCAGGGTTCAGCTTGAGGTTGATCTTGCGCAGGTTGGCAAACGTCTCTTCTAAGTCTTGTACAAGAGTTGCCTTGTCCTTGGTTTTGACCACTATGTCATCCAGGTAAGCTTCCATATTTCTATGTAGCTGGGGCTCAAAACCAATTTGGACCGCCCTTGCGAACGTCGAGCTAGGACTCTTCAACTCGAAAGGCATCCATAAAAAGCAATATGTACCAGATGGGGTGATGAATGTTGTCTTCTCTTCGTCCTCTCTTGTCATGAAGATCTGGTGGTAGCCCGAGTAGGCGTCGAGGAATGATAACAGATCGCACCCGGCCGTGGAGTCAACAATCTGGTCAATGCGCAGTAACGGGAAGGGGTCCTTAGGACAAGCCTTATTGATATCTGTGTAGTCAATACACAGCCTCCACTTCCCGTTTGCCTTGCGCACCACCATCGGATTGGCCAACCACGTCGGATGGAGCACTCCCCTCACCAAGCCTGCTGCTTCCAACTTCCTGATCTCCTCTGTGATGAAGTCCTGCCATTCCAAAGCTTGCTTCCTGACCTTCTGCTTGACGGGTCGCGCATGGGGCCAGACAGCAAGATGGTGCTCAATCACTTCCCTGGGAACACCGGGGATGTCAGATGCTTGCCATGCAAACACATCGACATTCACCCGCAGGAAAGTGACGAGCGCGCTTTCCTATTTGCTATCGAGGGTGGATCTTATGGTGAAAGCTCCTCCCGTGCCATCCTCCCTGACGGACACTTTCTTGGTCTCTGTTGGCGCAGCTCTGGATTTCTTGCTCTTGCCGGTGGAGCTCTCTGGCACGTCCTCGACGGTAGCACAACACTCCGAAGAAGTGCGCTTGCCGGAGTGGGTGCGAGAGGTCTTGCCGGTCTTCTTCTTCCCTCCCGGGGCTTCAGCGGCAGGAGCAAGTGCCTTGGCGGCAGCTGCTGCAACTGCTTCTCGGTAGACTTGGTCAGCGCAGATCAGCGTGTCCTTTTTGTTGAAGGGGACAGAGATGATGTTCATCGGCCCAGGAATCTTCAGTGTGTTGTAGGCATAGTGCGACGCCGCCATGAACTTGGCTAGTGTCGGGCGGCCGAGGATCCCGTTGTAGGGCAAGGAGATCTCGGCTACGTCAAAGACAATCCTGTCTGTCCTATAGTTCAACTCGCCTCCAAACGTCACAGGCAATGTGACCTTCCCCTTCGGTTGGCTCCTTCCCGGGTTGACCCCTTGAAACGTGCCCGTTTCCTCGAGGTCTCCATCAGGAATTTGCAGCCTTTTGATCATAACGGGTGAGATCAAGTTCAGATCGGCCCCGCCGTCAACCAACATCTTGTTCACCTTGAGGTTGCGTATCGTTGGTGAGACCAACAACGGCAAACACCCGACCTCAGTTGTGCGGTCAGGGTGGTCCTCGGCGTCAATGATGAGGGGCGTGCTTGACCACTTCAGTGGCTTCTGAGCGTCGAACAAGGGCTCTGCTGCTGTGATCTCACGTGCCCATTGTTTGAGCTGGCAGTGAGAAGTATACAGCGAGGCGCCACCATCGACGCACATGGCCTCCATAGCCTTCTAGAACTCATGCTCGCCGGACTCGTCGTCCTCGTCATGATCATCGTCTTCCTACTTCTTGTCACGGCCCCGAGCGGGCCTCTCTTGCTGGTTATCCTTGCCACGGCGACCTCCTTGGCCGCCACGCTTCTTGTCGGATCCTTCAGCGCCATCTTGGCCCTTCTCCTTGTCTCGCCTCTCATACTCGGCTTTTTTCTTTTCAGCAAGCAGCTCGACTTGTCCACAGTTCTGGAGGTAGTGGCCTTTGGTGCGGTGGATCTTGCAGTACTGCTTGTCAGAGCCCCCTGGCTTGTCGGCAGCCGCCAAGGCCTGGCAAGCGGCGCACCCAGCAATCTCCTTGTCGGGGTCGTCTGCCTTGGCCTTCTTGGCGGCGCCGGCGTCGTTGGATCCCTCGACAGCAAGCACGATCTTGCCCTTGCGCTTCCTGTTGCGACGCCAACCCTTCTTCGTCGGGGCGGCGGTGTCTTCGTCGGTAGAGTCGGTTTCCGCGCCGGCGTCTTCGCTGGGCTACTTCCTCCCCTCTTCCACCCGAGCGCATCTATCGGCCAGAACGTAAAGTTCAGCCACATCCTTGACCTTGTTCATTGCCAGCTCTTCACGCATCTTGCGGTTGCGCACATTCTGATGGAATGCGCTGATCACAGCGGCAGGGTGAACATCTGGGATGTTATACTGCACTCGGCTGAACCTCTGTATGTACTTGCGCAGGTTTTCACCTTCCTTCTGGGGAATGATATGCAAATCACTCGCCGGCAAGTGCATCAACCAAGACATGACATTAGGTTTCAGGGCCAACAAGAAGTAATTGGCAAGCACCTTGTCGTCGCGAGCTCCAGCGGCTTGCATCACGATGGTGTAAATGCTGAGGAACTCCGATGGGTGGGTCTTGCCGTTGTACTTCTCGCCAACGTCGTGCTTGAACGTACGGTGGGACGGCCACTGGAACTGCCGCAGCTCACGGGTAAAGGCCGGGCAACCCACCTCGTAAGGTAGGCCGCCGGAGCCTCCCGGTGTTGGGTGGTCCATAGCGGGCCCCGCCTGCCTATCTGACTAGTGGCGTGTATCGCGCCGGCGCTCGATGGTGGTTCTAGCGTCTTCATGGGCTCGCTCCCGACGAACTTGGCGCTGGTTGCGGTGGGTCCGTGGGTCGGATGACGCAATGGAAATGTTATCACAAGCGTCATCACGACGGATCGACACCCGCGGTGGCTGGCGTGGAGGAGGAGAGTGCAGCGTGGCTGCAGCACCTCCGGTCCTTCCACCGCTGGCATGTGGTGGCTCGAAAGAGCGCCGGCCCGAGGGCCCCGCTGGTCGCGATTCATCTTGGTTGGCGACACCGACGAGGCTCCGGATGGTGGCTCTCCACTCGTCGAGCTTTTCTGCAGCAGGAGGGAAGTCGAGGAGTAGTTGCGTGGACCGTGGAGCGCTCCGACTCCTAACCACGTTAGAAGGAGCTCCATCAAGGCCCTGCGGCTGTACGCCATTTCCGCCAGCACTTCGGCAGGCATGTTGACTTCCTCCGTCCCGCGAGTGATGCACGAGACTCTTCCCAAGGCGGCGCCCAGAGTCCCCAGCATGGTGGCGCTGCTCGTCGCGCGCACCCTGGGAAGAGCGCGTCGTGGGCGCCGGCGTAGGCGTCTTGGAGGTTGCTGCGCCGCCCGTAGGTGGCACAGCGACACCCCTGGAGGGCCCTGCGCCGCCTGTGGGGGCCCCAGCCCTGTCTTTGGATTTGGCGGTGTGCGGCCCTTCGTCTGGCGCACGAACGACGCCGCTCGCCAAGCTCTGACTGCCAGAGCGATGCTGGTGCTCGCGGGCCGCGGCTCAGGTTCTGTCCACGACCGGCCCGCTGCTCTCCCGCACTGGCACGGGCCGTTCGGTTCCCGATGAGCCAATTGCCGTGATCGGCTTCTTCTTGGGAGCCATGGCGATGAAGAACTGCTAGGCTAACTGCTAGACCAGATTCTCACGACTGCGCCCCCTACCTGGTGCGCCAAAGATGTCGGTGGAAACGACACCTATGAGATCACTGGAATCCCTTCTACGGTTGGCGGGCGCGGGGTTGTGAGAAGAGCAGGTTTAAGAGCTAGCACCAGGATCATTTACCCAGGTTCGGGCCGCGAGGATGCGTAATACCCTAGTCCAGGTTTGGTGTATATTTTAGAGTGTTCTTGAGCTCTCGAACTAGCTATGGTGGCTGCGTAGTTCCAAAGAGCTGAATCCTTCTCCTGGTCGCCTCGGGTCTCCTTTTATAGGAAAAAGGGGTTGCCACAGTGGCACACAGGAGGTGGAAAGGCGTACAGTGCGCGAGCTTATCGCTCGGTGTTACAGGACAAAGCTCATTCAGTGCGCTACTTAGGTGTCCATTAGCTTTATCGGGGACGGGAACGAGGCCCGTCCCGTCCGTCACCGCTCCGCATCGCTTCGACACGCGCCTAGGCCAGCGATGCGTGCAGCGCCATGTAGGCAGGCGGGCTGCTGAGGTGGCCCGGTGGCAGGGCCTCCACGAAGATCTGCATGCCACCACGCAAGTGGTTGCTGAGTCGGTATAGAAGCTGCCCGTTGCCATGCAGGTGCCTGCCCAGCTGGTTGAGCTAGCAGCTGCTTGGGGACGGCGGTGGAGTCTTGGTTGATGCGGGCTTGGCTGTGGCCCCGCTGATGCCCTCGGCAACGGTCTTGCCGGGGGCCCAGCAAGGGTCTTGCCATGGCGTTGCAGTCGTCCCCGGCAAGGCGCTCGCCGGGGGTCTTGTGGATTTCCTCGGCTAGGATCCTGCTGAGGGTTGCCGTCTTCTGGTCCTCATCTGATCTCATGTATTCATGATCTTGACAAAGATCTGCATGCCACCACAGAGGTGCTTCACGAGCCCTAGTTCCAATGTAGTTGTTGACGGCGTTTGGAACCCTTGGGCTCAAGGGTGGCTCGCTCTGCTGGTGTTGGGCAAGTTGCCCCGGCAAAGCTCTTGCCGGGGCCCCGGAGGTCGTCTCGGCAAGGGTCTGGCCGGGGAGGTCCACCTCGCCCCTTTGCTCTTTGTGTTTCTAGTCTCGGCGTCGCCTTGTTTGTCTTGTGCTTTTGCTTTCCCTCCGGCTTCCCTCCTCTGGTTTGTTAAGTGTGGCCGCGGGCGCAGCTCTGACTGCCCGTGCACAAGTAAAGGGGTCAAAAGGAGAGCCCCTACTTTTGTACACCGACACATACTTATTGCAAAAATCTATTATTCATCGAAACAAAGTAGTATGCACATCCTCCAAGGGGGATAGATTTGTAGGAAAAGACCATCGCTCGTTCCCGACCGCCACTCATAAGGAAGACAATCAAAAATATATCTCATGCTCCAACTTTGTTACATAACGGTTCACCATATGTGCATGCTACGGGACTCACAAACCTTAACACAAGTATTTCTCAAATTCACAATTACTCACTAGCATGACTCTAATATCACCATCTTCATATCTCAAAACAATCATAAGGAATCAAACTTCTCATTGTATTCAATGCACTTTATATGAAAGTTCTTATTATATCCCTCTTGGATGTCTATCATATTAGGACTAAATTCATAACCAAAGCAAATTACCATGCTGTTTAGAGACTCTCAAAATCATATAAGTGAAGCATGAGAATACAACAATTTAAAAAAAATAAAACTACCGTCGTGCTCTAAAAAGATATAAGTGAAGCACTAGAGCAAATGACAAACTACTCCAAAAGATATAAGTGAAGATCAATGAGTAGTCGAATAATTATGTAACTATGTGAAGACTCTCTAACATTTAAGAATTTCAGATCTTGGGATATTATTCAAACAAAAAGCAAAACAAAATAAAATAAAATGACGCTCCAACCAAAACACATATCATGTGGTGAATAAAAATATAGCTCCAAGTAAGGTTACCGATGGATTCACTACTACAAAAACAGCTATAGCCAATATGGACACTAATGGCGCACTGTACATGTGGTGCGCCATTACTAAATACCAATGGCGCACCATGTGTTGGTGCGCCATTAGTGTGCAAATACTAATGGCGCACCACATCCACGGTGCGCCATTAGTAAAATTTTTTAATTTTTTTCAAAACTAATAATGGCGCACCGTGGGATGGTGCGCCATTACTAGTTCAACTAGTAATGGCGCACCACTCCCACGGTAGGAATGGCGCACCACTCCCACGGTAGGAATGGCGCACCACTCCCACGGTGCGCCATTAGTAATTATGTTTCAAAAAAAAAATTCAATTTTTTTTATTTTTATTTTTTAAACTACTAATGGCGCACCGTGGGAGTGGTGCACCATTACCAACTAGTAATGGCGCACCACTCCCACGGTGCGCCATTACTCACACGGTGCGCCATTAGTAATTGTGACAAATTTTGTTTCAATTGTTTTTTGAAAAACTACTAATGGCGCACGGTGGGGTTGGTGCGCCATTAGTAGTTGAACTACTAATGGCGCACCACCCCCACGGTGCGCCATTAGTAACTTGGCCCATTCCACCGAATGCACCCCCTGGACCGCCTTTTCAGTTTTTAAAAAAATAAAAGAAAAAGATGGAAATGTCAAAAAAATAAAAGAAAATAAGTTTCCCATGTGATATGTGGTCTAGTTGTTGGGAAAATTTACAAATATGAATTTCGACTTTATTTGCAAAATCTCTCACGAATTTGTAAAATGGGCATAACTTTTGCATACGAACTCGGATTAAAAAGTTTTATATATGAAAAATCATCTACTCGAAAAGTTACATAAGCATTTTCAAAATCCTCAAAAACCTAACAGAAAAAAAGATACGGGGTTTTCAAGATCTAGAGGCAAAAAAATTCAAAAAATTCCAAACTTACTAGTGGCGCACCGTTTGCTAGGTGCGCCACTAGTAACAGAAAAAATATTGGTTTTGAATTTTTTTTGGAATTTTTTTTCAAAAAATGATTCATAATATGACAGGGAAGTTTGAATTTTTTTTCAAAATTTCATCATACTCATGAATATGAACAAAGTCCTAGACATCAACAAGGTTTAATAGGATTGATATGATAGATATATCAACAAGTGGTTGTTAAGTGAGGTGGTGCTGGGGTTGGATAGAACTGCGAAGTTAAGCGTGCTCGGGCTGGAGTAGTGTGAGGATGGGTGACCTTCCGCGAAGTTTGACCACTTAGTGCGATTTGACTTGAGATTAAGCATATTGACCCGAGAATAAGCCATAGTGACCCGAGATTAAGAAAAAAAACGAAAAAATTGAATTTTTTTAAAAAAATATTTCTGAAAAAAATATTTGAAAAAAATTGTTACTAATGGCGCACTTCCATGTGGTGCGCCATTACTAAGTCAGATAGTAATGGCGCACCGTGGCCTATACTAATGGCGCACCAGTGGTGCGCCATTAGTATACCAGATACTAATAGCGCACCAGTGGTGCGCCATTAGTAAAAAATACTAGTGGCGTGGTACTAGTGGCGCACCAGTAGTGCGCCATTAGTAGGCAAAACTGGTGCGCCACTATTAAGCCTTTTCCTAGTATTGACACTTGTGTAAAATTATTTGTACTAGGCTATAGAGCTAGTTCAACTCTAGTGTAATTTTTTTGTACTAGGCTATAGAGCTAGTTCAACTCTTGTGTAAAATTATTTTAACAAGCTTGTAGAGCTAGTTCAACTCTAGTGCAAAATTATTTGTACTAGGCTATAGAGCTAGTTCAACCCTAGTGCAAAATTATTTGAACTAGCTTACAGAGCTAGTTCAACTCTAGTGTAAAATTAATTGTACTAGGCTATAGAGCTAGTTCAACTTTTGTGTAAAATTATTTGAACTAGCTTATAGAGCTAGTTCAACTCTACTATAAAAAAATTGTACTAGGCTACAGCGCTAGTTCAACTCTAGTGTAAAATTATTTGTATAGGCTTATAGAGCTAGTTCAACTATAGTGTAAATTTTTTTGAACTAGCTTATAGAGCGAGTTCAACTCTAGTGTAAAATTATTTGTACTAGGCTATAGAGCTAGTTCAACTCTAGTGTAAAATTATTTGAACTAGCTTATAGAGCTAGTTCAACTCTAGTGTAAAATTATTTGTAATGGGCTATAGAGCTAGTTCAACTCTACTGTAAAATTATTTGAACAAGCTTATAGAGCTAGTTCAACTCTAGTGTAAAATTATTTGTACTAGGCTATAGAGCTAGTTCAACTCTAATGTACAATTATTTGAACTAGCTTATAGAGCTAGTTCAACTCTAGTGTAAAAAATTTTGTACTAGGCAATAGAGCTAGTTCAACTCTAGTGTAAAATTAGTTTAACAAGCTTATAGAGCTAGTTCAACTGTAGTGAAAAAATGTTTGTACTAGGCTATAGAGCTAGTTCAACTCTACTGTAAAATTATTTGAACTAGCTTATTGAGCTTACTGAACTATAGTGTAAAATTATTTGTACTAGACTATAGAGCTAGTTCAACTCTAGTGTAAAATGATATGTACAAGTTTATAGAAATAGTTCAACTCTAGTGTAAAATTATTTCAACTAGCTTATAGAGCGAGTTCAACTCTAGTGTAAAATGATTTGTACAAGCTTATAGAGCTAGTTGAACTCTACTGTAAAATTATTTGTACTAGGCTATAAAGCTAGTTCAACTCTAGTGTAAAATTATTTGAACTAGCTTAGAGACCTAGTTCAACTCTAGTGTAAAATTATTTGTACTAGGCTATAGAGCTAGTTCAACCCTAGTGTTAAATTATTTGAACTAGCTTAGAGAGCTAGTTCAACTCTAGTGTAAATTATTTGTATTAGGCTATAAAGCTAGTTCAACTCTAGTATAAAATTATTTGAACTAGCTTAGAGACCTAGTTCAACTCTAGTGTAAAATTATTTGTACTAGGCTATGGAGCTAGTTCAACCCTACTGTAAAATTACTTGAACTAGCTTACAGAGCTAGTTCAACTCTAGTGTAAAATTATTTGTACTAGGCTATATAGCTAGTTCAACTTTTGTGTAAAATTATTTGAACTAGCTTATAGGGCTAGTTCAACTCTAGTGTAAAAAAATTGTACTAGGCTACACAGCTAGTTCAAATCTACTGTAAAATTATTTGTATAGGCTTATAGAGCTAGTTAAACTCTAGTGTAACATTATTTGAACTAGCTTATAGAGCGAGTTCAACTCTAGTGTAAAATTATTTGTACTAGGCTATCGAGCTAGTTCAACTCTAGTGTAAAATTATTTGAACTAGCTTATAGAGCTAGTTCAACTCTATTGTAAAATTATTTGTACTAGGCTATAGAGCTAGTTCAACTCTACTGTAAAATTATTTGAACTATCTTATAGAGCTAGTTAAACTATAGTGTAAAATTATTTGTACTATGCTATAGAGCTAGTTCAACTCTAGTGTAAAATTATTGGAACTAGCTTATAGAGCTAGTTCAACTCTGGTGTAAAATTATTTTAAGTAGCTTATGCAGCTAGTTAAACTCTTGTGTAAAAATATTGTTACTAGGCTATAGAGCTAGTTCAACTTTAGTATAAAATTATTTGAACTAGCTTATCGAGCTAGTTCAACACTAGTGTAAAATTATTTGTAGTAGGCTATAGAGCTAGTTCAACTCTAGTGTAAAATTCTTTGCACTAGCTTATAGCGCTAGTTCAACTCTAGTGTAAATTTTTTGTACTAGGCTATAGAGCTAGTTCATCTCTTGTGTAAAATTATTTTAACAAGCTTATAGAGCTAGTTCAACTCTAGTGCAAAAATATTTGTACTAGGCTATAGAGCTAGTTCAACTCTAGTGTAAAATTATTTGAACTCGCTTATAGAGCTAGTTCAACTATAGTGTAAAATTATTTGTAATAGACTATAGAGCTAGTTCAACTCTAGTGTAAAATGATATGTACAAGTTTATAGAGATAGTTCAACTCTAGTGTAAATTTATTTGAACTAGCTTATAGAGCTAGTTCAACTCTATTGTAAAAAAAATTATACTAGGCTATAGAGCTAGTTCAACTCTAGTGTAAAATTAGTTTAACAAGCTTATAGAGCTAGTTCAACTCTAGTGCAAAAATATTTGTACTATGCTATAGAGCTAGTTCAACTCTAGTGTAAAATTATTTGAACTAGCTTATAGAGCTTGTTCAACTATAGTGTAAAATTATTTGTACTAGACTATAGAGCTAGTTCAACTGTAGTGTAAAATGATATGTACAAGTTTATAGAGATAGTTCAACTCTAGTGTAAAATTATTTGAACTATCTTATAGAGCGAGTTCAACTCTAGTGTAAAATGATTTGTACAAGCTTATAGAGCAAGTTCAACTCTACTGTAAAATTATTTGTACTAGGCTATAAAGCTTGTTCAACTCTAGTGTAAAATTATTTGAACTAACTTAGTAAGCTAGTTCAACTCTAGTGTAAAATTATTTCTACTAGGCTATAGAGCTAGTTCAACCCCAGTGTAAAATTATTTGAACTAGCTCAGAGAGCTAGTTCAACTCTAGTGTAAAATTATTTGTACTAGGCTATAGAGCTAGTTCAACTCTAGTGTAAAATTATTTGAACTAGCTTAGAGAGCTAGTTCAACTCTAGTGTAAAATTATTTGTACTAGGCTATAGAGCTAGATCAACCCTAGTGTGAAATATTTTGAACTAGTTTACAGAGCTAGTTCAACTCTAGGGTAAAATTATTTGTACTAGGCTATAGAGCTAGTTCAACTTTTATGTAAAATTATTTGAACTAGCTTATAGAGCTAGTTCAACTCTAGTGTAAAAAAATTGTACTAGGCTACAGAGCTAGTTCAACTCTACTGTAAAATTATTTGTATAGGCTTATAAAGCTAGTTCAACTCTAGTGTAAAATTATTTGAACTAGCTTATAGAGCGAGTTCAACTCTAGTGTAAAATTATTTGTACTAGGCTATCGAGCTAGTTCAACTCTAGTGTAAAATTATTTGAACTAGCTTATAGAGCTAGTTCAACTCTAGTGTAAAATTATTTGTACTGGGCTATAGAGCTAGTTCAACTCTACTGTAAAATTGTTTGAACTAGCTTATAGAGCTAGTTCAACTCTAGTGTAAAAATATTTGTACTATGCTATAGATCTAGTTCAACTCTAGTGTAAAATTATTTGAACTAGCTTATAGAGCTAATTAACCTCTAGTGTAAAATTATTTTAACTAGCTTATGCAGCTAGTTCAACTCTTGTGTAAAATTATTGGTACTAGGCTATAGAGCTAGTTCACCTTTAGTATAAAATTATTTGAACTAGCTTATCGAGCTAGTTCAACACTAGTGTAAAATTTTTGTAGTAGGCTATAGAGCTAGTTCAACTCTAGTGTAAAATTATTTGCACTAGCTTATAGAGCTAGTTCAACTCTAGTGTAAATTTTTTGTACTAGGCTATAGAGCTAGTTCATCTCTTGTATAAAATTATTTTAACAAGCTTATAGAGCTAGTTCAACTCTAGTGCAAAATATTTGTACTAGGCTATAGAGCTAGTTCAACTCTAGTGTAAAATTATTTGAACTCGCTTATAGAGCTAGTTCAACTATAGTGTAAAATTATTTGTAATAGACTATAGAGCTAGTTCAACTCTAGTGTAAAATGATATGTACAAGCTTATAGAGATAGTTCAACTCTTGTGTAAAATTATTTGAACTAGCTTATAGAGCTAGTTCAACTCTACAGCAAAAATATTAGTACCAGGCTATAGAGGTAGTTCAACTCTAGTGTAAAATTATTTGAACTAGCATACAGAGCTTGTTCAACTATAGTGTAAAATTATTTGTATTAGACTATAGAGCTAGCTCAACTCTAATGTAAAATGATATGTACAAGTTTATAGAGATAGTTCAACTCTAGTTTAAAATTATTTGAACTACCTTATAGAGCGAGTTCAACTCTAGTGTAAAATGATTTGTACAAGCTTATAGAGCAAGTTCAACTCTACTGTAAAATTATTTGTACTAGGCTATAAAGCTAGTTCAACGCTAGTGTAAAATTATTTGAACTAACTTAGAGAGCTAGTTCAACTCTAGTGTAAAATTATTTGTACTAGGCTATAGAGCTAGTTCAACCCCAGTGTAAAATTATTTGCAATAGCTCAGAGAGCTAGTTCAACTCTAGTGTAAAATTATTTGTACTAGGCTATAGAGCTAGTTCAACTCTAGTGTAAAATTATTTGAACTAGCTTAGAGAGCTAGTTCAACTCTAGTGTAAAATTATTTATACTAGGCTATAGAGCTAGATCAACCCTAGTGTGAAATGATTTGAACTAGTTTACAGAGCTAGTTCAACTCTAGGGTAAAATTATTTGTACTAGGCTATAGAGCTAGTTCAACTTTTGTGTAAAATTATTTGAACTAGCTTATAGAGCTAGTTCAACTCTAGTGTAAAAAAATTGTACTAGGCTACAGAGCTAGTTCAACTCTACTGTAAAATTATTTGTATAGGCTTATAAAGCTAGTTCAACTCTAGTGTAAATTTATTTGAACTAGCTTATAGAGCGAGTTCAACTCTAGTGTAAAATTATTTGTACTAGCCTATCGAGCTAGTTCAACTCTAGTGTAAAATTATTTGAACTAGCTTATAGAGCTAGTTCAACTCTAGTGTAAAATTATTTGTACTGGGCTATAGAGCTAGTTCAACTCTACTGTAAAATTATTTGAACTAGCTTATAGAGCTAGTTCAACTCTAGTGTAAAATTATTTGTACTATGGTATAGAGCTAGTTCAACTCTAGTGTAAAATTATTTGAACTAGCTTATAGAGCTAATTAACCTCTAGTGTAAAATTATTTTAACTAGCTTATGCAGCTAGTTCAACTCTTGTGTAAAAATATTGGTACTAGGCTATAGAGCTAGTTCACCTTTAGTATAAAATTATTTGAACTAGCTTATCAAGCTAGTTCAACACTAGTGTAAAATTATTTGTAGCAGGCTATAGAGCTAGTTCAACTCTAGTGTAAAATTATTTGCACTAGCTTATAGAGCTAGTTCAACTCTAGTGTAAATTCTTTGTACTAGGCTATAGAGCTAGTTCATCTCTTGTGTAAAATTATTTTAACAGGCTTATAGAGCTAGTTCAACTCTAGTGCAAAAATATTTGTACTAGGCTATAGAGCTAGTTCAACTCTAGTGTAAAATTATTTGAACTCGCTTATAGAGCTAGTTCAACTATAGTGTAAAATTATTTGTAATAGACTATAGAGCTAGCTCAACTCTAGTGTAAAATGATATGTACAAGCTTATAGAGATAGTTCAGCTCTAGTGTAAAATTATTTGAACTAGCTTATAGAGCTAGTTCAACTCTACTGCAAAAATATTTGTACTAGGCTATAGAGCTAGTTCAACTCTAGTGTAAAATTATTTGAACTAGCTTATAGAGCTTGTTCAACTATAGTGTAAAATTATTTGTACTAGACTATAGAGCTAGTTCAACTCTAATGTAAAATGATATGTACAAGCTTATAGAGATAGTTCAACTCTAGTGTAAAATTATTTGAACTATCTAATAGAGCGAGTTCAACTCTAGTCTAAAATGATTTGTACAAGCTTATAGAGCAAGTTCAACTCTACTGTAAAATTATTTGTACCAGGCTATAAAGCTCGTTCAACTCTAGTGCAAAATCATTTGAACTAACTTAGAGAGCTAGTTCAACTCTACTGTAAAATTATTTGTACTAGGCTATAGAGCTAGTTCAACCCCAGTGTAAAATTATTTGAACTAGCTCAGAGAGCTAGTTCAGCTCTAGTGTAAAATTATTTGTACTAGGCTATAGAGCTTGTTCAACTCTATTGTAAAATTATTTGAACTAGCTTACAGAGCTAGTTCAACTCTACTGTAAAATTATTTGTACTAGGCTATAGAGCTAGATCAACCCTAGTGTGAAATGTTTTGAACTAGTTTACAGAGCTAGTTCAACTCTAGGGTAAAATTATTTGTACTAGGCTATAGAGCTAGTTCAACTTTTGTGTAAAATTATTCGAACTAGCTTATAGAACTAGTTCAACTCTACTTAAAAAAATTTGTACTAGGCTACAAAGCTAGTTCAACTCTAGTGTAAAATTATTTGTATAGGCTTATAGAGCTAGTTTAACTCTAGTATAAAATTATTTGAACTAGCTTATAGAGCGAGTTCAACTATAGCTTAAAATTATTTGTACTAGGCTATAGAGCTAGTTCAACCCTAGTGTAAAATTATTTGAACTAGCTTACAGAGCTAGTTCAACTCTAGTGTAAAATTATTTGTACTAGGCTATAGAGCTAGTTCAACTTTTTTGTAAAATTATTTGAACTTGCTTATAATGCTAGTTCAACTCTACTGTAAAAAATTGTACTAGGCTACAGAGCTAGTTCAACTCTAGTGTAAAATTATTTGTATAGGCTTATAGTGCTAGTTCAACTATAGTGTAATTTGTTTTGAACTAGCTTATAGAGCGAGTTCAACTCTAGTGTAAAATTATTTGTACTAGGCTATAGAGCTAGTTCAACTCTAGTGTAAAATTATTTGAACTAGCTTATAGAGCTAGTTCAACTCTAGTGTAAAATTATTTGTAATGGGCTATAGAGGTAGTTCAACTCTACTGTAAAATTATTTGAACTAGCTTATAGAGCTAGTTCAACTCTAGTGTAAAATTATTTGTACTAGGCTATAGAGCTAGTTCAACTCTAATGTACAATTATTTGAACAAGCTTATAGAGCTAGTTCAACTCTAGTGTAAATTCTTTTGTACTAGGCTATAGAGCTAGTTCAACTCTAGTGTAAAATTAGTTTAACAAGCTTATAGAGCTAGTTCTACTCTAGTGCAAAAATGTATGTACTAGGCTATAGAGCTAGTTCAACTCTACTGTAAAATTATTTGAACTAGCTTATAGAGCTTACTCAACTATAGTGTAAAATTATATGTACAAGTTTATAGATATAGTTCAACTCTAGTGTAAAATTATATGTACAAGTTTATAGATATAGTTCAACTCTAGTGTAAAATGATATGTACAAGTTTATAGATATAGTTCAACTCTAGTGTAAAATTATTTCAACTAGCTTATGGAGCGAGTTCAACTCTAGTGTAAAATGATTTGTACAAGCTTATAAAGCTAGTTGAACTCTACTGTAAAATTATTTGTACTAGGCTATAAAGCTAGTTCAACTCTAGTGTAAAATTTTTTGAACTAGCTTAGAGACCTAGTTCAACTCTAGTGTAAAATGATATGTACAAGTTTATAGATATAGTTCAACTCTAGTGTAAAATTATTTCAACTAGCTTATGGAGCGAGTTCAACTCTAGTGTAAAATGATTTGTACAAGATTATAGAGCTAGTTGAACTCTATTGTAAAATTATTTGTACTGGGCTATAAAGCTAGTTCAACTCTAGTGTAAAATTATTTGAACTAGCTTAGATACCTAGTTCAACTCTAGTGTAAAATTATTTGTACTAGGCTATAGAGCTAGTTCAACCCTAGTGTTAAATTATTTGAACTAGCTTAGAGACCTAGTTCAACTCTAGTGTAAAATGATTTGTACAAGCTTATAGAGCTAGTTGAACTCTACTGTAAAATTATTTGTACTAGGCTATCAAGCTAGTTCAACTCTAGTGTAAAATTATTTGAACTATCTTAGAGACCTAGTTCAACTCTAGTGTAAAATGATATGTACAAGTTTATAGATATAGTTCAACTCTAGTGTAAAATTATTTCAACTAGCTTATGGAGCGAGTTCAACTCTAGTGTAAAATGATTTGTACAAGCTTATAGAGCTAGTTGAACTCTACTGTAAAATTATATGTACTAGGCTATAAAGCTAGTTCAACTCTAGTGTAAAATTATTTGAACTAACTTAGAGAGCTAGTTCAACTCTAGTGTAAAATTATTTGTACTAGGCTATAGAGCTAGTTCAACCCCAGTGTAAAATTATTTGCACTAGCTCAGAGAGCTAGTTCAACTCTAGTGTAAAATTATTTGTACTAGGCTATAGAGCTAGTTCAACTCTAGTGTAAAATTATTTGAACTAGCTTAGAGAGCTAGTTCAACTCTAGTGTAAAATTATTTATACTAGGCTATAGAGCTAGATCAACCCTAGTGTGAAATGATTTGAACTAGTTTACAGAGCTAGTTCAACTCTAGGGTAAAATTATTTGTACTATGCTATAGAGCTAGTTCAACTTTTGTGTAAAATTATTTGAACTAGCTTATAGAGCTAGTTCAACTCTAGTGTAAAAAAATTGTACTAGGCTACAGAGCTAGTTCAACTCTACTGTAAAATTATTTGTATAGGCTTATAAAGCTAGTTCAACTCTAGTGTAAATTTATTTGAACTAGCTTATAGAGTGAGTTCAACTCTAGTGTAAAATTATTTGTACTAGCCTATCGAGCTAGTTCAACTCTAGTGTAAAATTATTTGAACTAGCTTATAGAGCTAGTTCAAGTCTAGTGTAAAATTATTTGTACTGGGCTATAGAGCTAGTTCAACTCTACTGTAAAATTATTTGAACTAGCTTATAGAGCTAGTTCAACTCTAGTGTAAAATTATTTGTATTATGGTATAGAGCTAGTTCAACTCTAGTGTAAAATTATTTGAACTAGCTTATAGAGCTAATTAACTTCTAGTGTAAAATTATTTTAACTAGCTTATGCAACTAGTTCAACTCTTGTGTAAAAATATTGGTACTAGGCTATAGAGCTAGTTCACCTTTAGTATAAAATTATTTGAACTAGCTTATCAAGCTACTTCAACACTAGTGTAAAATTATTTGTAGTAGGCTATAGAGCTAGTTCAACTCTAGTGTAAAATTATTTGCACTAGCTTATAGAGCTAGTTCAACTCTAGTGTAAATTCTTTGTACTAGGCTATAGAGCTAGTTCATCTCTTGTGTAAAATTATTTTAACAGGCTTATAGAGCTAGTTCAACTCTAGTGCAAAAATATTTGTACTAGGCCATAGAGCTAGTTCAACTCTAGTGTAAAATTATTTGAACTCGCTTATAGAGCTAGTTCAACTATAGTGTAAAATTATTTGTAATAGACTATAGAGCTAGCTCAACTCTAGTGTAAAATGATATGTACAAGCTTATAGAGATAGTTCAACTCTAGTGTAAAATTATTTGAACTAGCTTATAGAGCTAGTTCAACTCTACTGCAAAAATATTTGTACTAGGCTATAGAGCTAGTTCAACTCTAGTGTAAAATTATTTGAACTAGCTTATAGAGCTTGTTCAACTATAGTGTAAAATTATTTGTACTAGACTATAGAGTTAGTTCAACTCTAATGTAAAATGATATGTACAAGTTTATAGAGATAGTTCAACTCTAGTGTAAAATTATTTGAACTATCTAATAGAGCGAGTTCAACTCTAGTCTAAAATGATTTGTACAAGCTTATAGAGCAAGTTCAACTCTACTGTAAAATTATTTGTACCAGGCTATAAAGCTCGTTCAACTCTAGTGCAAAATCATTTGAACTAACTTAGAGAGCTAGTTCAACTCTACTGTAAAATTATTTGTACTAGGCTATAGAGCTAGTTCAACCCCAGTGTAAAATTATTTGAACTAGCTCAGAGAGCTAGTTCAGCTCTAGTGTAAAATTATTTGTACTAGGCTATAGAGCTTGTTCAACTCTAGTGTAAAATTATTTGAACTAGCTTACAGAGCTAGTTCAACTCTACTGTAAAATTATTTGTACTAGGCTATAGAGCTAGATCAACCCTAGTGTGAAATGTTTTGAACTAGTTTACAGAGCTAGTTCAACTCTAGGGTAAAATTATTTGTACTAGGCTATAGAGCTAGTTCAACTTTTGTGAAAAATTATTCGAACTAGCTTATAGAACTAGTTCAACTCTACTTAAAAAAATTTGTACTAGGCTACAAAGCTAGTTCAACTCTAGTGTAAAATTATTTGTATAGGCTTATAGAGCTAGTTCAACTCTAGTATAAAATTATTTGAACTAGCTTATAGAGCGAGTTCAACTATAGCTTAAAATTATTTGTACTAGGCTATAGAGCTAGTTCAACCCTAGTGTAAAATTATTTGAACTAGCTTACAGAGCTAGTTCAACTCTAGTGTAAAATTATTTGTACTAGGCTATAGAGCTAGTTCATCTTTTTTGTAAAATTATTTGAACTTGCTTATAAAGCTAGTTCAACTCTACTGTAAAAAATTGTACTAGGCTACAGAGCTAGTTCAACTCTAGTGTAAAATTATTTGTATAGGCTTATAGTGCTAGTTCAACTATAGTGTAATTTGTTTTGAACTAGCTTATAGTACGAGTTAAACTCTAGTGTAAAATTATTTGTACTAGGCTATAGAGCTAGTTCAACTCTAGTGTAAAATTATTTGAACTAGCTTATAGAGCTAGTTCAACTCTAGTGTAAAATTATTTGTAATGGGCTATAGAGGTAGTTCAACTCTACTGTAAAATTATTTGAACTAGCTTATAGAGCTAGTTCAACTCTAGTGTAAAATTATTTGTACTAGGCTATAGAACTAGTTCAACTCTAATGTACAATTATTTGAACAAGCTTATAGAGCTAGTTCAACTCTAGTGTAAATTCTTTTGTACTAGGCTATAGAGCTAGTTCAACTCTAGTGTAAAATTAGTTTAACAAGCTTATAGAGCTAGTTCAACTCTAGTGCAAAAATGTATGTACTAGGCTATAGAGCTAGTTCAACTCTACTGTAAAATTATTTGAACTAGCTTATAGAGCTTACTCAACTATAGTGTAAAATTATATGTACAAGTTTATAGATATAGTTCAACTCTAGTGTAAAATTATATGTACAAGTTTATAGATATAGTTCAACTCTAGTGTAAAATGATATGTACAAGTTTATAGATATAGTTCAACTCTAGTGTAAAATTATTTCAACTAGCTTATGGAGCGAGTTCAACTCTAGTGTAAAATGATTTGTACAAGCTTATAAAGCTAGTTGAACTCTACTGTAAAATTATTTGTACTAGGCTATCAAGCTAGTTCAACTCTAGTGTAAATTTTTTTGAACTAGCTTAGAGACCTAGTTCAACTCTAGTGTAAAATGATATGTACAAGTTTATAGATATAGTTCAACTCTAGTGTAAAATTATTTCAACTAGCTTATGGAGCGAGTTCAAGTCTAGTGTAAAATGATTTGTCCAAGCTTATAGAGCTAGTTGAACTCTATTGTAAAATTATTTGTACTGGGCTATAAAGCTAGTTCAACTCTAGTGTAAAATTATTTGAACTAACTTAGATACCTAGTTCAACTCTAGTGTAAAATTATTTGTACTAGGCTATAGAGCTAGTTCAACCCTAGTGTTAAATTATTTGAACTAGCTTAGAGACCTAGTTCAACTCTAGTGTAAAATGATTTGTACAAGCTTATAGAGCTAGTTGAACTCTACTGTAAAATTATTTGTACTAGGCTATAAAGCTAGTTCAACTCTAGTGTAAAATTATTTGAACTAGCTTAGAGACCTAGTTCAACTCTAGTGTAAAATGATATGTACAAGTTTATATTTATAGTTCAACTCTAGTGTAAAATTATTTCAACTAGCTTATGGAGCGAGTTCAACTCTAGTGTAAAATGATTTGTACAAGCTTATAGAGCTAGTTGAACTCTACTGTAAAATTATTTGTACTAGGCTATAAAGCTAGTTCAACTCTAGTGTAAAATTATTTGAACTAGCTTAGAGACCTAGTTCAACTCTAGTGTAAAATTATTTGTACTAGGCTATAGAGCTAGTTCAACCCTAGTGTTAAATTATTTGAACTAGCTTAGAGAGCTAGTTCAACTCTAGTGTAAAATTATTTGTACTAGGCTATAAAGCTAGTTCAACTCTAGTGTAAAATTATTTGAACTAGCTTAGAGACCTAGTTCAACTCTAGTGTAAAATTATTTGTACTAGGCTATGGAGCTAGTTCAACCCTAGAGTAAAATTATTTGAACTAGCTTACCGAGCTAGTTCAACTCTAGTGTAAAATTATTTGTACTAGGCTATAGAGCAAGTTCAACTTTTGTGTAAAATTATTTGAACTAGCTTATAGGGCTAGTTCAACTCTAGTGTAAAATTTTTTTACTAGGCTACAGAGCTAGTCCAACTCTACTGTAAAAGTATTTGCATAGGCTTAAAGAGCTAGTTCAACTCTAGTGTAAAATTATTTGAACTAGCTTATAGAGCGAGTTGAATTCTAGTGTAAAATTATTTGTATAGGCTTATAGAGCTAGTTCAACTATAGTGTAATTTTTTTTGAACTAGCTTATAGAGCGAGTTCAACTCTAGTGTAAAATTATTTGTACTAGGCTATAGAGCTAGTTCAACTCTAGTGTAAAATTATTTGAACTAGCTTATAGAGCTAGTTCAACTCTAGTGTAAAATTATTTGTAATGGGTTATAGAGGTAGTTCAACTCTACTGTAAAATTATTTGAACTAGCTTATAGAGCTAGTTCAACTCTATTGTAAAATTATTTGTACTAGGCTATAGAGCTAGTTCAACTCTAATGAACAATTATTCGAACAAGCTTATAGACCTAGTTCAACTCTAGTGTAAATTCTTTTGTACTAGGCTATAGAGCTAGTTCAACTCTAGTGTAAAATTAGTTTAACAAGCTTATAGAGCTAGTTCAACTCTAGTGCAAAAATGTTTGTACTAGGCTATAGAGCTAGTTCAACTCTACTGTAAAACTATTTGAACTAGCTTATAGAGCTTACTCAACTATAGTGTAAAATTATATGTACAAGTTTATAGATATTGTTCAACTCTAGTGTAAAATTATATGTACAAGTTTATAGATATAGTTCAACTCTAGTGTAAAATGATATGTACAAGTTTATAGATATAGTTCAACTCTAGTGTAAAATTATTTCAACTAGCTTATGGAGCGAGTTCAACTCTAGTGTAAAATGATTTGTACAAGCTTATAAAGCTAGTTGAACTCTACTGTAAAATTATTTGTACTAGGCTATAAAGCTAGCTCAACTCTAGTGTAAAATTATTTGAACTAGCTTAGAGACCTAGTTCAACTCTAGTGTAAAATGATATGTACAAGTTTATAGATATAGTTCAACTCTAGTGTAAAATTATTTCAACTAGCTTATGGAGCGAGTTCAACTCTAGTGTAAAATGATTTGTACAAGCTTATAGAGCTAGTTGAACTCTATTGTAAAATTATTTGTACTAGGCTATAAAGCTAGTTCAACTCTAGTGTAAAATTATTTGAACTAGCTTAGAGACCTAGTTCAACTCTAGTGTAAAATTATTTGTACTAGGCTATAGAGCTAGTTCAACCCTAGTGTTAAATTATTTGAACTAGCTTAGAGAGCTAGTTCAACTCTAGTGTAAAATGATTTGTACAAGCTTATAGAGCTAGTTGAACTCTACTGTAAAATTATTTGTACTAGGCTATAAAGCTAGTTCAACTCTAGTGTAAAATTATTTGAACTAGCTTAGAGACCTAGTTCAACTCTAGTGTAAAATGATATGTACAAGTTTATAGATATAGTTCAACCCTATTGTTAAATTATTTCAACTAGCTTATGGAGCGAGTTCAACTCTAGTGTAAAATGATTTGTACAAGCTTATAGAGCTAGTTGAACTCTACTGTAAAATTATTTGTACTAGGCTATAAAGCTAGTTCAACTCTAGTGTAAAATTATTTGAACTAGCTTAGAGACCTAGTTCAACTCTAGTGTAAAATGATATGTACAAGTTTATAGATATAGTTCAACTCTAGTGTAAAATTATTTCAACTAGCTTATGGAGAGAGTTCAACTCTAGTGTAAAATGATTTGTACAAGCTTATAGAGCTAGTTGAACTCTATTGTAAAATTATTTGTACTAGGCTATAAAGCTAGTTCAACTCTAGTGTAAAATTATTTGAACTAGCTTAGAGACCTAGTTCAGCTCTAGTGTAAAATTATTTGTACTAGGCTATAGAGCTAGTTCAACCCTATTGTTAAATTATTTGAACTAGCTTAGAGAGCTAGTTCAACTCTAGTGTAAAATGATTTGTACAAGCTTATAGAGCTAGTTGAACTCTACTGTAAAATTATTTGTACTAGGCTATAAAGCTAGTTCAACTCTAGTGTAAAATTATTTGAACTAGCTTAGAGACCTAGTTCAACTCTAGTGTAAAATGATATGTACAAGTTTATAGATATAGTTCAACTCTAGTGTAAAATTATTTCAACTAGCTTATGGAGAGAGTTCAACTCTAGTGTAAAATGATTTGTACAAGCTTATAGAGCTAGTTGAACTCTATTGTAAAATTATTTGTACTAGGCTATAAAGCTAGTTCAACTCTAGTGTAAAATTATTTGAACTAGCTTAGAGACCTAGTTCAGCTCAAGTGTAAAATTATTTGTACTAGGCTATAGAGCTAGTTCAACCCTAGTGTTAAATTATTTGAACTAGCTTAGAGAGCTAGTTCAACTCTAGTGTAAAATGATTTGTACAAGCTTATAGAGCTAGTTGAACTCTACTGTAAAATTATTTGTACTAGGCTATAAAGCTAGTTCAACTCTAGTGTAAAATTATTTGAACTAGCTTAGAGACCTAGTTCAACTCTAGTGTAAAATGATATGTACAAGTTTATAGATATAGTTCAACTCTAGTGTAAAATTATTTCAACTAGCTTATGGAGCGAGTTCAACTCTAGTGTAAAATAATTTGTACAAGCTTATAGAGCTAGTTGAACTCTACTGTAAAATTATTTGTACTAGGCTATAAAGCTAGTTCAACTCTAGTGTAAAATTATTTGAACTAGCTTAGAGACCTAGTTCAACTCTAGTGTAAAATTATTTGTTCTAGGCTATAGAGCTAGTTCAACCCTAGTGTTAAATTATTTGAACTAGCTTAGAGAGCTAGTTCAACTCTAGTGTAAAATGATTTGTACAAGCTTATAGAGCTAGTTCAACTCTAGTGTAAAATTATTTGAACTAGCTTAGAGACCTAGTTCAACTCTAGTGTAAAATTATTTGTACTAGGCTATGGAGCTAGTTCAACCCTAGAGTAAAATTATTTGAACTAGCTTACCGAGCTAGTTCAACTCTAGTGTAAAATTATTTGTACTAGGCTATAGAGCAAGTTGAACTTTTGTGTAAAATTATTTGAACTAGCTTATAGGGCTAGTTCAACTCTAGTGTAAAAAAATTGTACTAGGCTACAGAGCTAGTTCAACTCTACTGTAAAATTATTTGCATAGGCTTATAGAGCTAGTTCATCTCTAGTGTAAAATTATTTGAACTAGCTTATAGAGCGAGTTGAATTTTAGTGTAAAATTATTTGTATAGGCTTATAGAGCTAGTTCAACTATAGTGTAATTTTTTTTGAACTAGCTTATAGAGCGAGTTCAACTCTAGTGTAAAATTATTTGTACTAGGCTATAGAGCTAGTACAACTCTAGTGTAAAATTATTTGAACTAGCTTATAGAGCTAGTTCAACTCTAGTGTAAATTATTTTGTAATGGGCTATAGAGGTAGTTCAACTCTACTGTAAAATTATTTGAACTAGCTTATAGAGCTAGTTCAACTCTAGTGTAAAATTATTTGTACTAGGCTATAGAGCTAGTTCAACTCTAATGTACAATTATTTGAACAAGCTTATAGAGCTAGTTCAACTCTAGTGTAAATTCTTTTGTACTAGGCTATAGAGCTAGTTCAACTCTAGTGTAAAATTAGTTTAACAAGCTTATAGAGCTAGTTCAACTCTAGTGCAAAAATGTTTGTACTAGGCTATAGAGCTAGTTCAACTCTACTGTAAAATTATTTGAACTAGCTTATAGAGCTTACTCAACTATAGTGTAAAATTATATGTACAAGTTTATAGATATAGTTCAACTCTAGTGTAAAATTATATGTACAAGTTTATAGATATAGTTCAACTCTAGTGTAAAATGATATGTACAAGTTTATAGATATAGTTCAACTCTAGTGTAAAATTATTTCAACTAGCTTATGGAGCGAGTTCAACTCTAGTGTAAAATGATTTGTACAAGCTTATAAAGCTAGTTGAACTCTACTGTAAAATTATTTGTACTAGGCTATCAAGCTAGTTCAACTCTAGTGTAAATTTTTTTGATCTAGCTTGGAGACCTAGTTCAACTCTAGTGTAAAATGATATGTACAAGTTTATAGATATAGTTCAACTCTAGTGTAAAATTATTTCAACTAGCTTATGGAGCGAGTTCAACTCTAGTGTAAAATGATTTGTACAAGCTTATAGAGCTAGTTGAACTCTATTGTAAAATTATTTGTACTGGGCTATAAAGCTAGTTCAACTCTAGTGTAAAATTATTTGAACTAACTTAGATACCTAGTTCAACTCTAGTGTAAAATTATTTGTACTAGGCTATAGAGCTAGTTCAACCCTAGTGTTAAATTATTTGAACTAGCTTAGAGACCTAGTTCAACTCTAGTGTAAAATGATTTGTACAAGCTTATAGAGCTAGTTGAACTCTACTGTAAAATTATTTGTACTAGGCTATAAAGCTAGTTCAACTCTAGTGTAAAATTATTTGAACTAGCTTAGAGACCTAGTTCAACTCTAGTGTAAAATGATATGTACAAGTTTATATTTATAGTTCAACTCTAGTGTAAAATTATTTCAACTAGCTTATGGAGCGAGTTCAACTCTAGTGTAAAATGATTTGTACAAGCTTATAGAGCTAGTTGAACTCTACTGTAAAATTATTTGTACTAGGCTATAAAGCTAGTTCAACTCTAGTGTAAAATTATTTGAACTAGCTTAGAGACCTAGTTCAACTCTAGTGTAAAATTATTTGTACTAGGCTATAGAGCTAGTTCAACCCTAGTGTTAAATTATTTGAACTAGCTTAGAGAGCTAGTTCAACTCTAGTGTAAAATTATTTGTACTAGGCTATAAAGCTAGTTCAACTCTAGTGTAAAATTATTTGAACTAGCTTAGAGACCTAGTTCAACTCTAGTGTAAAATTATTTGTACTAGGCTATGGAGCTAGTTCAACCCTAGAGTAAAATTATTTGAACTAGCTTACCGAGCTAGTTCAACTCTAGTGTAAAATTATTTGTACTAGGCTATAGAGCAAGTTCAACTTTTGTGTAAAATTATTTGAACTAGCTTATAGGGCTAGTTCAACTCTAGTGTAAATTTTTTTTACCAGGCTACAGAGCTAGTCCAACTCTACTGTAAAATTATTTGCATAGGCTTAAAGAGCTAGTTCAACTCTAGTGTAAAATTATTTGAACTAGCTTATAGAGCGAGTTGAATTCTAGTGTAAAATTATTTGTATAGGCTTATAGAGCTAGTTCAACTATAGTGTAATTTTTTTTGAACTAGCTTATAGAGCGAGTTCAACTCTAGTGTAAAATTATTTGTACTAGGCTATAGAGCTAGTTCAACTCTAGTGTAAAATTATTTGAACTAGCTTATAGAGCTAGTTCAACTCTAGTGTAAAATTATTTGTAATGGGTTATAGAGGTAGTTCAACTCTACTGTAAAATTATTTGAACTAGCTTATAGAGCTAGTTCAACTCTATTGTAAAATTATTTGTACTAGGCTATAGAGCTAGTTCAACTCTAATGAACAATTATTCGAACAAGCTTATAGAGCTAGTTCAACTCTAGTGTAAATTCTTTTGTACTAGGCTATAGAGCTAGTTCAACTCTAGTGCAAAAATGTTTGTACTAGGCTATAGAGCTAGTTCAACTCTACTGTAAAACTATTTGAACTAGCTTATAGAGCTTACTCAACTATAGTGTAAAATTATATGTACAAGTTTATAGATATTGTTCAACTCTAGTGTAAAATTATATGTACAAGTTTATAGATATAGTTCAACTCTAGTGTAAAATGATATGTACAAGTTTATAGATATAGTTCAACTCTAGTGTAAAATTATTTCAACTAGCTTATGGAGCGAGTTCAACTCTAGTGTAAAATGATTTGTACAAGCTTATAAAGCTAGTTGAACTCTACTGTAAAATTATTTGTACTAGGCTATAAAGCTAGCTCAACTCTAGTGTAAAATTATTTGAACTAGCTTAGAGACCTAGTTCAACTCTAGTGTAAAATGATATGTACAAGTTTATAGATATAGTTCAACTCTAGTGTAAAATTATTTCAACTAGCTTATGGAGCGAGTTCAACTCTAGTGTAAAATGATTTGTACAAGCTTATAGAGCTAGTTGAACTCTATTGTAAAATTATTTGTACTAGGCTATAAAGCTAGTTCAACTCTAGTGTAAAATTATTTGAACTAGCTTAGAGACCTAGTTCAACTCTAGTGTAAAATTATTTGTACTAGGCTATAGAGCTAGTTCAACCCTAGTGTTAAATTATTTGAACTAGCTTAGAGAGCTAGTTCAACTCTAGTGTAAAATGATTTGTACAAGCTTATAGAGCTAGTTGAACTCTACTGTAAAATTATTTGTACTAGGCTATAAAGCTAGTTCAACTCTAGTGTAAAATTATTTGAACTAGCTTAGAGACCTAGTTCAACTCTAGTGTAAAATGATATGTACAAGTTTATAGATATAGTTCAACTCTAGTGTAAAATTATTTCAACTAGCTTATGGAGCGAGTTCAACTCTAGTGTAAAATGATTTGTACAAGCTTATAAAGCTAGTTGAACTCTACTGTAAAATTATTTGTACTAGGCTATAAAGCTAGTTCAACTCTAGTGTAAAATTATTTGAACTAGCTTAGAGACCTAGTTCAACTCTAGTGTAAAATGATATGTACAAGTTTATAGATATAGTTCAACTCTAGTGTAAAATTATTTCAACTAGCTTATGGAGAGAGTTCAACTCTAGTGTAAAATGATTTGTACAAGCTTATAGAGCTAGTTGAACTCTATTGTAAAATTATTTGTACTAGGCTATAAAGCTAGTTCAACTCTAGTGTAAAATTATTTGAACTAGCTTAGAGACCTAGTTCAGCTCTAGTGTAAAATTATTTGTACTAGGCTATAGAGCTAGTTCAACCCTATTGTTAAATTATTTGAACTAGCTTAGAGAGCTAGTTCAACTCTAGTGTAAAATGATTTGTACAAGCTTATAGAGCTAGTTGAACTCTACTGTAAAATTATTTGTACTAGGCTATAAAGCTAGTTCAACTCTAGTGTAAAATTATTTGAACTAGCTTAGAGACCTAGTTCAACTCTAGTGTAAAATGATATGTACAAGTTTATAGATATAGTTCAACTCTAGTGTAAAATTATTTCAACTAGCTTATGGAGAGAGTTCAACTCTAGTGTAAAATGATTTGTACAAGCTTATAGAGCTAGTTGAACTCTATTGTAAAATTATTTGTACTAGGCTATAAAGCTAGCTCAACTCTAGTGTAAAATTATTTGAACTAGCTTAGAGACCTAGTTCAGCTCTAGTGTAAAATTATTTGTACTAGGCTATAGAGCTAGTTCAACCCTATTGTTAAATTATTTGAACTAGCTTAGAGAGCTAGTTCAACTCTAGTGTAAAATGATTTGTACAAGCTTATAGAGCTAGTTGAACTCTACTGTAAAATTATTTGTACTAGGCTATAAAGCTAGTTCAACTCTAGTGTAAAATTATTTGAACTAGCTTAGAGACCTAGTTCAACTCTAGTGTAAAATGATATGTACAAGTTTATAGATATAGTTCAACTCTAGTGTAAAATTATTTCAACTAGCTTATGGAGCGAGTTCAACTCTAGTGTAAAATGATTTGTACAAGCTTATAAAGCTAGTTGAACTCTACTGTAAAATTATTTGTACTAGGCTATAAAGCTAGTTCAACTCTAGTGTAAAATTATTTGAACTAGCTTAGAGACCTAGTTCAACTCTAGTGTAAAATTATTTGTACTAGGCTATAGAGCTAGTTCAACCCTAGTGTTAAATTATTTGAACTAGCTTAGAGAGCTAGTTCAACTCTAGTGTAAAATGATTTGTACAAGCTTATAGAGCTAGTTCAACTCTAGTGTAAAATTATTTGAACTAGCTTAGAGACCTAGTTCAACTCTAGTGTAAAATTATTTGTACTAGGCTATGGAGCTAGTTCAACCCTAGAGTAAAATTATTTGAACTAGCTTACCGAGCTAGTTCTACTCTAGTGTAAAATTATTTGTACTAGGCTATAGAGCAAGTTCAACTTTTGTGTAAAATTATTTGAACTAGCTTATAGGGCTAGTTCAACTCTAGTGTAAAAAAATTGTACTAGGCTACAGAGCTAGTTCAACTCTACTGTAAAATTATTTGCATAGGCTTATAGAGCTAGTTCAACTCTAGTGTAAAATTATTTGAACTAGCTTATAGAGCGAGTTGAATTCTAGTGTAAAATTATTTGTATAGGCTTATAGAGCTAGTTCAACTATAGTGTAATTTTTTTTGAACTAGTTTATAGAGCGAGTTCAACTCTAGTGTAAAATTATTTGTACTAGGCTATAGAGCTAGTTCAACTATAGTGTAAAATTATTTGAACTAGCTTATAGAGCTAGTTCAACTCTAGTGTAAAATTATTTGTAATGGGCTATAGAGGTAGTTCAACTCTACTGTAAAATTATTTGAACTAGCTTATAGAGCTAGTTCAACTCTAGTGTAAAATTATTTGTACTAGGCTATAGGGCTAGTTCAACTCTAATGTACAATTATTTGAACAAGCTTATAGAGCTAGTTCAACTCTAGTGTAAATTCTTTTGTACTAGGCTATAGAGCTAGTTCAACTCTAGTGTAAAATTAGTTTAACAAGCTTATAGAGCTAGTTCAACTCTAGTGCAAAAATGTTTGTACTAGGCTATAGAGCTAGTTCAACTCTACTGTAAAATTATTTGAACTAGCTTATAGAGCTTACTCAACTATAGTGTAAAATTATATGTACAAGTTTATAGATATAGTTCAACTCTAGTGTAATATTATATGTACAAGTTTATAGATATAGTTCAACTCTAGTGTAAAATGATATGTACAAGTTTATAGATATAGTTCAACTCTAGTGTAAAATTATTTCAACTAGCTTATGGAGCGAGTTCAACTCTAGTGTAAAATGATTTGTACAAGCTTATAAAGCTAGTTGAACTCTACTGTAAAATTATTTGTACTAGGCTATAAAGCTAGTTCAACTCTAGTGTAAAATTATTTGAACTAGCTTAGAGACCTAGTTCAACTCTAGTGTAAAATTATTTGTACTAGGCTATAGAGCTAGTTCAACCCTAGTGTTAAATTATTTGAACTAGCTTAGAGAGCTAGTTCAACTCTAGTGTAAAATGATTTGTACAAGCTTATAGAGCTAGTTGAACTCTACTGTAAAATTATTTGTACTAGGCTATAAAGCTAGTTCAACTCTAGTGTAAAATTATTTGAACTAGCTTAGAGACCTAGTTCAACTCTAGTGTAAAATGATATGTACAAGTTTATAGATATAGTTCAACTCTAGTGTAAAATTATTTCAAATAGCTTATGGAGCGAGTTCAACTCTAGTGTAAAATGATTTGTACAAGCTTATAAAGCTAGTTGAACTCTACTGTAAAATTATTTGTACTAGGCTATAAAGCTAGTTCAACTCTAGTGTAAAATTATTTGAACTAGCTTAGAGACCTAGTTCAACTCTAGTGTAAAATGATATGTACAAGTTTATAGATATAGTTCAACTCTAGTGTAAAATTATTTCAACTAGCTTATGGAGCGAGTTCAACTCTAGTGTAAAATGATTTGTACAAGCTTATAGAGCTAGTTGAACTCTATTGTAAAATTATTTGTACTAGGCTATAAAGCTAGTTCAACTCTAGTGTAAAATTATTTGAACTAGCTTAGAGACCTAGTTCAGCTCTAGTGTAAAATTATTTGTACTAGGCTATAGAGCTAGTTCAACCCTAGTGTTAAATTATTTGAACTAGCTTAGAGATCTAGTTCAACTCTAGTGTAAAATGATTTGTACAAGCTTAGAGAGCTAGTTGAACTCTACTGTAAAATTATTTGTACTAGGCTATAAAGCTAGTTCAACTCTAGTGTAAAATTATTTGAACTAGCTTAGAGACCTAGTTCAACTCTAGTGTAAAATGATATGTACAAGTTTATAGATATAGTTCAACTCTAGTGTAAAATTATTTCAACTAGCTTATGGAGCGAGTTCAACTCTAGTGTAAAATGATTTGTACAAGCTTATAGAGCTAGTTGAACTCTATTGTAAAATTATTTGTACTAGGCTATAAAGCTAGTTCAACTCTAGTGTAAAATTATTTGAACTAGCTTAGAGACCTAGTTCAACTCTAGTGTAAAATTATTTGTACTAGGCTATAGAGCTAGTTCAACCCTAGTGTTAAATTATTTGAACTAGCTTAGAGAGCTAGTTCAACTCTAGTGTAAAATGATTTGTACAAGCTTATAGAGCTAGTTGAACTCTACTGTAAAATTATTTGTACTAGGCTATAAAGCTAGTTCAACTCTAGTGTAAAATTATTTGAACTAGCTTAGAGACCTAGTTCAACTCTAGTGTAAAATGATATGTACAAGTTTATAGATATAGTTCAACTCTAGTGTAAAATTATTTCAACTAGCTTATGGAGCGAGTTCAACTCTAGTGTAAAATGATTTGTACAAGCTTATAAAGCTAGTTGAACTCTACTGTAAAATTATTTGTACTAGGCTATAAAGCTAGTTCAACTCTAGTGTAAAATTATTTGAACTAGCTTAGAGACCTAGTTCAACTCTAGTGTAAAATGATATGTACAAGTTTATAGATATAGTTCAACTCTAGTGTAAAATTATTTCAACTAGCTTATGGAGAGAGTTCAACTCTAGTGTAAAATGATTTGTACAAGCTTATAGAGCTAGTTGAACTCTATTGTAAAATTATTTGTACTAGGCTATAAAGCTAGTTCAACTCTAGTGTAAAATTATTTGAACTAGCTTAGAGACCTAGTTCAGCTCTAGTGTAAAATTATTTGTACTAGGCTATAGAGCTAGTTCAACCCTATTGTTAAATTATTTGAACTAGCTTAGAGAGCTAGTTCAACTCTAGTGTAAAATGATTTGTACAAGCTTATAGAGCTAGTTGAACTCTACTGTAAAATTATTTGTACTAGGCTATAAAGCTAGTTCAACTCTAGTGTAAAATTATTTGAACTAGCTTAGAGACCTAGTTCAACTCTAGTGTAAAATGATATGTACAAGTTTATAGATATAGTTCAACTCTAGTGTAAAATTATTTCAACTAGCTTATGGAGAGAGTTCAACTCTAGTGTAAAATGATTTGTACAAGCTTATAGAGCTAGTTGAACTCTATTGTAAAATTATTTGTACTAGGCTATAAAGCTAGCTCAACTCTAGTGTAAAATTATTTGAACTAGCTTAGAGACCTAGTTCAGCTCTAGTGTAAAATTATTTGTACTAGGCTATAGAGCTAGTTCAACCCTATTGTTAAATTATTTGAACTAGCTTAGAGAGCTAGTTCAACTCTAGTGTAAAATGATTTGTACAAGCTTATAGAGCTAGTTGAACTCTACTGTAAAATTATTTGTACTAGGCTATAAAGCTAGTTCAACTCTAGTGTAAAATTATTTGAACTAGCTTAGAGACCTAGTTCAACTCTAGTGTAAAATGATATGTACAAGTTTATAGATATAGTTCAACTCTAGTGTAAAATTATTTCAACTAGCTTATGGAGCGAGTTCAACTCTAGTGTAAAATGATTTGTACAAGCTTATAAAGCTAGTTGAACTCTACTGTAAAATTATTTGTACTAGGCTATAAAGCTAGTTCAACTCTAGTGTAAAATTATTTGAACTAGCTTAGAGACCTAGTTCAACTCTAGTGTAAAATTATTTGTACTAGGCTATAGAGCTAGTTCAACCCTAGTGTTAAATTATTTGAACTAGCTTAGAGAGCTAGTTCAACTCTAGTGTAAAATGATTTGTACAAGCTTATAGAGCTAGTTCAACTCTAGTGTAAAATTATTTGAACTAGCTTAGAGACCTAGTTCAACTCTAGTGTAAAATTATTTGTACTAGGCTATGGAGCTAGTTCAACCCTAGAGTAAAATTATTTGAACTAGCTTACCGAGCTAGTTCTACTCTAGTGTAAAATTATTTGTACTAGGCTATAGAGCAAGTTCAACTTTTGTGTAAAATTATTTGAACTAGCTTATAGGGCTAGTTCAACTCTAGTGTAAAAAAATTGTACTAGGCTACAGAGCTAGTTCAACTCTACTGTAAAATTATTTGCATAGGCTTATAGAGCTAGTTCAACTCTAGTGTAAAATTATTTGAACTAGCTTATAGAGCGAGTTGAATTCTAGTGTAAAATTATTTGTATAGGCTTATAGAGCTAGTTCAACTATAGTGTAATTTTTTTTGAACTAGTTTATAGAGCGAGTTCAACTCTAGTGTAAAATTATTTGTACTAGGCTATAGAGCTAGTTCAACTATAGTGTAAAATTATTTGAACTAGCTTATAGAGCTAGTTCAACTCTAGTGTAAAATTATTTGTAATGGGCTATAGAGGTAGTTCAACTCTACTGTAAAATTATTTGAACTAGCTTATAGAGCTAGTTCAACTCTAGTGTAAAATTATTTGTACTAGGCTATAGGGCTAGTTCAACTCTAATGTACAATTATTTGAACAAGCTTATAGAGCTAGTTCAACTCTAGTGTAAATTCTTTTGTACTAGGCTATAGAGCTAGTTCAACTCTAGTGTAAAATTAGTTTAACAAGCTTATAGAGCTAGTTCAACTCTAGTGCAAAAATGTTTGTACTAGGCTATAGAGCTAGTTCAACTCTACTGTAAAATTATTTGAACTAGCTTATAGAGCTTACTCAACTATAGTGTAAAATTATATGTACAAGTTTATAGATATAGTTCAACTCTAGTGTAATATTATATGTACAAGTTTATAGATATAGTTCAACTCTAGTGTAAAATGATATGTACAAGTTTATAGATATAGTTCAACTCTAGTGTAAAATTATTTCAACTAGCTTATGGAGCGAGTTCAACTCTAGTGTAAAATGATTTGTACAAGCTTATAAAGCTAGTTGAACTCTACTGTAAAATTATTTGTACTAGGCTATAAAGCTAGTTCAACTCTAGTGTAAAATTATTTGAACTAGCTTAGAGACCTAGTTCAACTCTAGTGTAAAATTATTTGTACTAGGCTATAGAGCTAGTTCAACCCTAGTGTTAAATTATTTGAACTAGCTTAGAGAGCTAGTTCAACTCTAGTGTAAAATGATTTGTACAAGCTTATAGAGCTAGTTGAACTCTACTGTAAAATTATTTGTACTAGGCTATAAAGCTAGTTCAACTCTAGTGTAAAATTATTTGAACTAGCTTAGAGACCTAGTTCAACTCTAGTGTAAAATGATATGTACAAGTTTATAGATATAGTTCAACTCTAGTGTAAAATTATTTCAAATAGCTTATGGAGCGAGTTCAACTCTAGTGTAAAATGATTTGTACAAGCTTATAAAGCTAGTTGAACTCTACTGTAAAATTATTTGTACTAGGCTATAAAGCTAGTTCAACTCTAGTGTAAAATTATTTGAACTAGCTTAGAGACCTAGTTCAACTCTAGTGTAAAATGATATGTACAAGTTTATAGATATAGTTCAACTCTAGTGTAAAATTATTTCAACTAGCTTATGGAGCGAGTTCAACTCTTGTGTAAAATAATTTGTACAAGCTCATAGAGCTAGTTGAACTCTACTGTAAAATTATTTGTACTAGGCTATAAAGCTAGTTCAACTCTAGTGTAAAATTATTTGAACTAGCTTAGAGACCTAGTTCAACTCTAGTGTATAATTATTTGTACTAGGCTATAGAGCTAGTTCAACCCTAGTGTTAAATTATTTGAACTAGCTTAGAGAGCTAGTTCAACTCTAGTGTAAATTGATTTGTACAAGCTTATAGAGCTAGTTCAACTCTAGTGTAAAATTATTTGAACCAGCTTAGAGACCTAGTTCAACTCTAGTGTAAAATTATTTGTACTAGGCTATGGAGCTAGTTCAACCCTAGAGTAAAATTATTTGAACTAGCTTACCGAGCTAGTTCAACTCTAGTGTAAAATTATTTGTACTAGGCTAT
Source organism: Aegilops tauschii subsp. strangulata (assembly GCF_002575655.3). NCBI lineage: Eukaryota > Viridiplantae > Streptophyta > Magnoliopsida > Poales > Poaceae > Aegilops > Aegilops tauschii. The sequence goes on along the minus strand of NC_053039.3, from coordinate 113,316,375 downwards.
AGAGCAAGTTCAACTTTTGTGTAAAATTATTTGAACTAGCTTATAGGGCTAGTTCAACTCTAGTGTAAAAAAATTGTACTAGGCTACAGAGCTAGTTCAACTCTACTGTAAAATTATTTGCATAGGCTTATAGAGCTAGTTCAACTCTAGTGTAAAATTATTTGAACTAGCTTATAGAGCGAGTTGAATTCTAGTGTAAAATTATTTGTATAGGCTTATAGAGCTAGTTCAACTATAGTGTAATTTTTTTTGAACTAGTTTATAGAGCGAGTTCAACTCTAGTGTAAAATTATTTGTACTAGGCTATAGAGCTAGTTCAACTCTAGTGTAAAATTATTTGAACTAGCTTATAGAGCTAGTTCAACTCTAGTGTAAAATTATTTGTAATGGGCTATAGAGGTAGTTCAACTCTACTGTAAAATTATTTGAACTAGCTTATAGAGCTAGTTCAACTCTAGTGTAAAATTATTTGTACTAGGCTATAGAGCTAGTTCAACTCTAATGTACAATTATTTGAACAAGCTTATAGAGCTAGTTCAACTCTAGTGTAAATTCTTTTGTACTAGGCTATAGAGCTAGTTCAACTCTAGTGTAAAATTAGTTTAACAAGCTTATAGAGCTAGTTCAACTCTAGTGCAAAAATGTTTGTACTAGGCTATAGAGCTAGTTCAACTCTACTGTAAAATTATTTGAACTAGCTTATAGAGCTTACTCAACTATAGTGTAAAATTATATGTACAAGTTTATAGATATAGTTCAACTCTAGTGTAAAATTATATGTACAAGTTTATAGATATAGTTCAACTCTAGTGTAAAATGATATGTACAAGTTTATAGATATAGTTCAACTCTAGTGTAAAATTATTTCAACTAGCTTATGGAGCGAGTTCAACTCTAGTGTAAAATGATTTGTACAAGCTTATAAAGCTAGTTGAACTCTACTGTAAAATTATTTGAACTAGGCTATAAAGCTAGTTCAACTCTAGTGTAAAATTATTTGAACTAGCTTAGAGACCTAGTTCAACTCTAGTGTAAAATGATATGTACAAGTTTATAGATATAGTTTAACTCTGGTGTAAAATTATTTCAACTAGCTTATGGAGCGAGTTCAACTCTAGTGTAAAATGATTTGTACAAGCTTATAGAGCTAGTTGAACTCTATTGTAAAATTATTTGTACTAGGCTATAAAGCTAGTTCAACTCTAGTGTAAAATTATTTGAACTAGCTTAGAGACCTAGTTCAACTCTAGTGTAAAATTATTTGTACTAGGCTATAGAGCTAGTTCAACCCTAGTGTTAAATTATTTGAACTAGCTTAGAGACCTAGTTCAACTCTAGTGTAAAATGATTTGTACAAGCTTATAGAGCTAGTTGAACTCTACCGTAAAATTATTTGTACTAGGCTATAAAGCTAGTTCAACTCTAGTGTAAAATTATTTGAACTAGCTTAGAGACCTAGTTCAACTCTAGTGTAAAATGATATGTACAAGTTTATAGATATAGTTCAACTCTAGTGTAAAATTATTTCAACTAGCTTATGGAGCGAGTTCAACTCTAGTGTAAAATGATTTGTACAAGCTTATAGAGCTAGTTGAACTCTATTGTAAAATTATTTGTACTAGGCTATAAAGCTAGTTCAACTCTAGTGTAAAATTATTTGAACTAGCTTAGAGACCTAGTTCAACTCTAGTGTAAAATTATTTGTACTAGGCTATAGAGCTAGTTCAACCCTAGTGTTAAATTATTTGAACTAGCTTAGAGAGCTAGTTCAACTCTAGTGTAAAATGATTTGTACAAGCTTAGAGAGCTAGTTGAACTCTACTGTAAAATTATTTGTACTAGGCTATAAAGCTAGTTCAACTCTAGTGTAAAATTATTTGAACTAGCTTAGAGACCTAGTTCAACTCTAGTGTGAAATGATATGTACAAGTTTATAGATATAGTTCAACTCTAGTGTAAAATTATTTCAACTAGCTTATGGAGCGAGTTCAACTCTAGTGTAAAATGATTTGTACAAGCTTATAGAGCTAGTTGAACTCTACTGTAAAATTATTTGTACTAGGCTATAAAGCTAGTTCAACTCTAGTGTAAAATTATTTGAACTAGCTTAGAGACCTAGTTCAACTCTAGTGTAAAATTATTTGTACTAGGCTATAGAGCTAGTTCAACCCTAGTGTTAAATTATTTGAACTAGCTTAGAGAGCTAGTTCAACTCTAGTGTAAAATGATTTGTACAAGCTTATAGAGCTAGTTCAACTCTAGTGTAAAATTATTTGAACTAGCTTAGAGACCTAGTTCAACTCTAGTGTAAAATTATTTGTACTAGGCTATGGAGCTAGTTCAACCCTAGAGTAAAATTATTTGAACTAGCTTACCGAGCTAGTTCAACTCTAGTGTAAAATTATTTGTACTAGGCTATAGAGCAAGTTCAACTTTTGTGTAGAATTATTTGAACTAGCTTATAGGGCTAGTTCAACTCTAGTGTAAAAAAATTGTACTAGGCTACAGAGCTAGTTCAACTCTAATGTAAAATTATTTGCATAGGCTTATAGAGCTAGTTCAACTCTAGTGTAAAATTATTTGAACTAGCTTATAGAGCGAGTTGAATTCTAGTGTAAAATTATTTGTATAGGCTTATAGAGCTAGTTCAACTATAGTGTAATTTTTTTTGAACTAGTTTATAGAGCGAGTTCAACTCTGGTGTAAAATTATTTGTACTAGGCTATAGAGCTAGTTCAACTCTAGTGTAAAATTATTTGAACTAGCTTATAGAGCTAGTTCAACTCTAGTGTAATATTATTTGTAATGGGCTATAGAGGTAGTTCAACTCTACTGTAAAATTATTTGAACTAGCTTATAGAGCTAGTTCAACTCTAGTGTAAAATTATTTGTACTAGGCTATAGAGCTAGTTCAACTCTAATGTACAATTATTTGAACAAGCTTATAGAGCTAGTTCAACTCTAGTGTAAATTCTTTTGTACTAGGCTATAGAGCTAGTTCAACTCTAGTGTAAAATTAGTTTAACAAGCTTATAGAGCTAGTTCAACTCTAGTGCAAAAATGTTTGTACTAGGCTATAGAGCTAGTTCAACTCTACTGTAAAATTATTTGAACTAGCTTATAGAGCTTACTCAACTATAGTGTAAAATTATATGTACAAGTTTATAGATATTGTTCAACTCTAGTGTAAAATTATATGTACAAGTTTATAGATATAGTTCAACTCTAGTGTAAAATGATATGTACAAGTTTATAGATATAGTTCAACTCTAGTGTAAAATTATTTCAACTAGCTTATGGAGCGAGTTCAACTCTAGTGTAAAATGATTTGTACAAGCTTATAAAGCTAGTTGAACTCTACTGTAAAATTATTTGTACTAGGCTATAAAGCTAGTTCAACTCTAGTGTAAAATTATTTGAACTAGCTTAGAGACCTAGTTCAACTCTAGTGTAAAATGATATGTACAAGTTTATAGATATAGTTTAACTCTGGTGTAAAATTATTTCAACTAGCTCATGGAGCGAGTTCAACTCTAGTGTAAAATGATTTGTACAAGCTTATAGAGCTAGTTGAACTCTATTGTAAAATTATTTGTACTAGGCTATAAAGCTAGTTCAACTCTAGTGTAAAATTATTTGAACTAGCTTAGAGACGTAGTTCAACTCTAGTGTAAAATTATTTGTACTAGGCTATAGAGCTAGTTCAACCCTAGTGTTAAATTATTTGAACTAGCTTAGAGACCTAGTTCAACTCTAGTGTAAAATGATTTGTACAAGCTTATAGAGCTAGTTGAACTCTACTGTAAAATTATTTGTACTAGGCTATAAAGCTAGTTCAACTCTAGTGTAAAATTATTTGAACTAGCTTAGAGACCTAGTTCAACTCTAGTGTAAAATGATATGTACAAGTTTATAGATATAGTTCAACTCTAGTGTAAAATTATTTCAACTAGCTTATGGAGCGAGTTCAACTCTAGTGTAAAATGATTTGTACAAGCTTATAGAGCTAGTTGAACTCTATTGTAAAATTATTTGTACTAGGCTATAAAGCTAGTTCAACTCTAGTGTAAGATTATTAGAACTAGCTTAGAGACCTAGTTCAACTCTAGTGTAAAATTATTTGTACTAGGCTATAGAGCTAGTTCAACCCTAGTGTTAAATTATTTGAACTAGCTTAGAGAGCTAGTTCAAGTCTAGTGTAAAATGATTTGTACAAGCTTATAGAGCTAGTTGAACTCTACTGTAAAATTATTTGTACTAGGCTATAAAGCTAGTTCAACTCTAGTGTAAAATTATTTGAACTAGCTTAGAGACCTAGTTCAACTCTAGTGTAAAATGATATGTACAAGTTTATAGATATAGTTCAACTCTAGTGTAAAATTATTTCAACTAGCTTATGGAGCGAGTTCAACTCTAGTGTAAAATGATTTGTACAAGCTTATAAAGCTAGTTGAACTCTACTGTAAAATTATTTGTACTAGGCTATAAAGCTAGTTCAACTCTAGTGTAAAATTATTTGAACTAGCTTAGAGACCTAGTTCAACTCTAGTGTAAAATGATATGTACAAGTTTATAGATATAGTTCAACTCTAGTGTAAAATTATTTCAACTAGCTTATGGAGCGAGTTCAACTCTAGTGTAAAATGATTTGTACAAGCTTATAGAGCTATTTGAACTCTATTGTAAAATTATTTGTACTAGGCTATAAAGCTAGTTCAACTCTAGTGTAAAATTATTTGAACTAGCTTAGAGACCTAGTTCAGCTCTAGTGTAAAATTATTTGTACTAGGCTATAGAGCTAGTTCAACCCTAGTGTTAAATTATTTCAACTAGCTTAGAGAGCTAGTTCAACTCTAGTGTAAAATGATTTGTACAAGCTTAGAGAGCTAGTTGAACTCTACTGTAAAATTATTTGTACTAGGCTATAAAGCTAGTTCAACTCTAGTGTAAAATTATTTGAACTAGCTTAGAGACCTAGTTCAACTCTAGTGTAAAATGATATGTACAAGTTTATAGATATAGTTCAACTCTAGTGTAAAATTATTTCAACTAGCTTATGGAGCGAGTTCAACTCTAGTGTAAAATAATTTGTACAAGCTTATAGAGCTAGTTGAACTCTACTGTAAAATTATTTGTACTAGGCTATAAAGCTAGTTCAACTCTAGTGTAAAATTATTTGAACTAGCTTAGAGACCTAGTTCAACTCTAGTGTAAAATTATTTGTACTAGGCTATAGAGCTAGTTCAACCCCAGTGTTAAATTATTTGAACTAGCTTAGAGAGCTAGTTCAACTCTAGTGTAAAATGATTTGTACAAGCTTATAGAGCTAGTTCAACTCTAGTGTAAAATTATTTGAACTAGCTTAGAGACCTAGTTCAACTCTAGTGTAAAATTATTTGTACTAGGCTATGGAGCTAGTTCAACCCTAGAGTAAAATTATTTGAACTAGCTTACCGAGCTAGTTCAACTCTAGTGTAAAATTATTTGTACTAGGCTATAGAGCAAGTTCAACTTTTGTGTAAAATTATTTGAACTAGCTTATAGGGCTAGTTCAACTCTAGTGTAAAAAAATTGTACTAGGCTACAGAGCTAGTTCAACTCTACTGTAAAATTATTTGCATAGGCTTATAGAGCTAGTTCAACTCTAGTGTAAAATTATTTGAACTAGCTTATAGAGCGAGTTGAATTCTAGTGTAAAATTATTTGTATAGGCTTATAGAGCTAGTTCAACTATAGTGTAATTTTTTTTGAACTAGTTTATAGAGCGAGTTCAACTCTAGTGTAAAATTATTTGTACTAGGCTATAGAGCTAGTTCAACTCTAGTGTAAAATTATTTGAACTAGCTTATAGAGCTAGTTCAACTCTAGTGTAAAATTATTTGTAATGGGCTATAGAGGTAGTTCAACTCTACTGTAAAATTATTTGAACTAGCTTATAGAGCTAGTTCAACTCTAGTGTAAAATTATTTGTACTAGGCTATAGAGCTAGTTCAACTCTAATGTACAATTATTTGAACAAGCTTATAGAGCTAGTTCAACTCTAGTGTAAATTCTTTTGTACTAGGCTATAGAGCTAGTTCAACTCTAGTGTAAAATTAGTTTAACAAGCTTATAGAGCTAGTTCAACTCTAGTGCAAAAATGTTTGTACTAGGCTATAGAGCTAGTTCAACTCTACTGTAAAATTATTTGAACTAGCTTATAGACCTTACTCAACTATAGTGTAAAATTATATGTACAAGTTTATAGATATAGTTCAACTCTAGTGTAAAATTGTATGTACAAGTTTATAGATATAGTTCAACTCTAGTGTAAAATGATATGTACAAGTTTATAGATATAGTTCAAATCTAGTGTAAAATTATTTCAACTAGCTTATGGAGCGAGTTCAACTCTAGTGTAAAATGATTTGTACAAGCTTATAAAGCTAGTTGAACTCTACTGTAAAATTATTTGTACTAGGCTATAAAGCTAGTTCAACTCTAGTGTAAAATTATTTGAACTAGCTTAGAGACCTAGTTCAACTCTAGTGTAAAATGATATGTACAAGTTTATAGATATAGTTTAACTCTGGTGTAAAATTATTTCAACTAGCTTATGGAGCGAGTTCAACTCTAGTGTAAAATGATTTGTACAAGCTTATAGAGCTAGTTGAACTCTATTGTAAAATTATTTGTACTAGGCTATAAAGCTAGTTCAACTCTAGTGTAAAATTATTTGAACTAGCTTAGAGACCTAGTTCAACTCTAGTGTAAAATTATTTGTACTAGGCTATAGAGCTAGTTCAACCCTAGTGTTAAATTATTTGAACTAGCTTAGAGACCTAGTTCAACTCTAGTGTAAAATGATTTGTACAAGCTTATAGAGCTAGTTGAACTCTACTGTAAAATTATTTGTACTAGGCTATAAAGCTAGTTCAACTCTAGTGTAAAATTATTTGAACTAGCTTAGAGACCTAGTTCAACTCTAGTGTAAAATGATATGTACAAGTTTATAGATATAGTTCAACTCTAGTGTAAAATTATTTCAACTAGCTTATGGAGCGAGTTCAACTCTAGTGTAAAATGATTTGTACAAGCTTATAGAGCTAGTTGAACTCTACTGTAAAATTATTTGTACTAGGCTATAAAGCTAGTTCAACTCTAGTGTAAAATTATTTGAACTAGCTTACAGACCTAGTTCAACTCTAGTGTAAAATTATTTGTACTAGGCTATAGAGCTAGTTCAACCCTAGTGTTAAATTATTTGAACTAGCTTATAGAGCTAGTTCAACTCTAGTGTAAAATTATTTGTAGTAGGCTATAAAGCTAGTTCAACTCTAGTGTAAAATTATTTGAACTAGCTTAGAGACCTAGTTCAACTCTAGTGTAAAATTATTTGTACTAGGCTATGGAGCTAGTTCAACCCTAGAGTAAAATTATTTGAACTAGCTTACCGAGCTAGTTCAACTCTAGTGTAAAATTATTTGTACTAGGCTATAGAGCAAGTTCAACTTTTGTGTAAAATTATTTGAACTAGCTTATAGGGCTGGTTCAACTCTTGTGTAAAAAAATTGTACTAGGCCACAGAGCTAGTTCAACTCTACTGTAAAATTATTTGCATAGGCTTATAGAGCTAGTTCAACTCTAGTGTAAAATTATTTGAACTAGCTTATAGAGCGAGTTGAATTCTAGTGTAAAATTATTTGTATAGGCTTATAGAGCTAGTTCAACTATAGTGTAATTTTTTTTGAACTAGCTTATAGAGCGAGTTCAACTCTAGTGTAAAATTATTTGTACTAGGCTATAGAGCTAGTTCAACTCTAGTGTAAAATTATTTGAACTAGCTTATAGAGCTAGTTCAACTCTAGTGTAAAATTATTTGTAATGGGCTATAGAGGTAGTTCAACTCTACTGTAAAATTATTTGAACTAGCTTATAGAGCTAGTTCAACTCTAGTGTAAAATTATTTGTACTAGGCTATAGAGCTAGTTCAACTCTAATGAACAATTATTTGAACAAGCTTATAGAGCTAGTTCAACTCTAGTGTAAATTCTTTTGTACTAGGCTATAGAGCTAGTTCAACTCTAGTGTAAAATTAGTTTAACAAGCTTATAGAGCTAGTTCAACTCTAGTGCAAAAATGTTTGTACTAGGCTATAGAGCTAGTTCAACTCTACTGTAAAATTATTTGAACTAGCTTATAGAGCTTACTCAACTATAGTGTAAAATTATATGTACAAGTTTATAGATATTGTTCAACTCTAGTGTAAAATTATATGTACAAGTTTATAGATATAGTTCAACTCTAGTGTAAAATGATATGTACAAGTTTATAGATATAGTTCAACTCTAGTGTAAAATTATTTCAACTAGCTTATGGAGCGAGTTCAACTCTAGTGTAAAATGATTTGTACAAGCTTATAAAGCTAGTTGAACTCTACTGTAAAATTATTTGTACTAGGCTATAAAGCTAGTTCAACTCTAGTGTAAAATTATTTGAACTAGCTTAGAGACCTAGTTCAACTCTAGTGTAAAATGATATGTACAAGTTTATAGATATAGTTCAACTCTAGTGTAAAATTATTTCAACTAGCTTATGGAGCGAGTTCAACTCTAGTGTAAAATGATTTGTACAAGCTTATAGAGCTAGTTGAACTCTATTGTAAAATTATTTGTACTAGGCTATAAAGCTAGTTCAACTCTAGTGTAAAATTATTTGAACTAGCTTAGAGACCTAGTTCAACTCTAGTGTAAAATTATTTGTACAAGTTTATAGATATAGTTCAACTCTAGTGTAAAATTATTTCAACTAGCTTATGGAGCGAGTTCAACTCTAGTGTAAAATGATTTGTACAAGCTTATAGAGCTAGTTGAACTCTACTGTAAAATTATTTGTACTAGGCTATAAAGCTAGTTCAACTCTAGTGTAAAATTATTTGAACTAGCTTACAGACCTAGTTCAACTCTAGTGTAAAATTATTTGTACTAGGCTATAGAGCTAGTTCAACCCTAGTGTTAAATTATTTGAACTAGCTTGGAGAGCTAGTTCAACTCTAGTGTAAAATTATTTGTACTAGGCTATAAAGCTAGTTCAACTCTAGTGTAAAATTATTTGAACTAGCTTAGAGACCTAGTTCAACTCTAGTGTAAAATTATTTGTACTAGGCTATGGAGCTAGTTCAACCCTAGAGTAAAATTATTTGAACTAGCTTACCGAGCTAGTTCAACTCTAGTGTAAAATTATTTGTACTAGGCTATAGAGCAAGTTCAACTTTTGTGTAAAATTATTTGAACTAGCTTATAGGGCTGGTTCAACTCTAGTGTAAAAAAATTGTACTAGGCTACAGAGCTAGTTCAACTCTACTGTAAAATTATTTGCATAGGCTTATAGAGCTAGTTCAACTCTAGTGTAACATTATTTGAACTAGCTTATAGAGCGAGTTGAATTCTAGTGTAAAATTATTTGTATAGGCTTATAGAGCTAGTTCAACTATAGTGTAATTTTTTTTGAACTAGCTTATAGAGCGAGTTCAACTCTAGTGTAAAATTATTTGTACTAGGCTATAGAGCTAGTTCAACTCTAGTGTAAAATTATTTGAACTAGCTTATAGAGCTAGTTCAACTCTAGTGTAAAATTATTTGTAATGGGCTATAGAGGTAGTTCAACTCTACTGTAAAATTATTTGAACTAGCTTATAGAGCTAGTTCAACTCTAGTGTAAAATTATTTGTACTAGGCTATAGAGCTAGTTCAACTCTAATGAACAATTATTTGAACAAGCTTATAGAGCTAGTTCAACTCTAGTGTAAATTCTTTTGTACTAGGCTATAGAGCTAGTTCAACTCTAGTGTAAAATTAGTTTAACAAGCTTATAGAGCTAGTTCAACTCTAGTGCAAAAATGTTTGTACTAGGCTATAGAGCTAGTTCAACTCTACTGTAAAATTATTTGAACTAGCTTATAGAGCTTACTCAACTATAGTGTAAAATTATATGTACAAGTTTATAGATATTGTTCAACTCTAGTGTAAAATTATATGTACAAGTTTATAGATATAGTTCAACTCTAGTGTAAAATGATATGTACAAGTTTATAGATATAGTTCAACTCTAGTGTAAAATTATTTCAACTAGCTTATGGAGCGAGTTCAACTCTAGTGTAAAATGATTTGTACAAGCTTATAAAGCTAGTTGAACTCTACTGTAAAATTATTTGTACTAGGCTATAAAGCTAGTTCAACTCTAGTGTAAAATTATTTGAACTAGCTTAGAGACCTAGTTCAACTCTAGTGTAAAATGATATGTACAAGTTTATAGATATAGTTCAACTCTAGTGTAAAATTATTTCAACTAGCTTATGGAGCGAGTTCAACTCTAGTGTAAAATGATTTGTACAAGCTTATAGAGCTAGTTGAACTCTATTGTAAAATTATTTGTACTAGGCTATAAAGCTAGTTCAACTCTAGTGTAAAATTATTTGAACTAGCTTAGAGACCTAGTTCAACTCTAGTGTAAAATTATTTGTACTAGGCTATAGAGCTAGTTCAACCCTAGTGTTAAATTATTTGAACTAGCTTAGAGAGCTAGTTCAACTCTAGTGTAAAATGATTTGTACAAGCTTATAGAGCTAGTTGAACTCTACTGTAAAATTATTTGTACTAGGCTATAAAGCTAGTTCAACTCTAGTGTAAAATTATTTGAACTAGCTTAGAGACCTAGTTCAACTCTATTGTAAAATGATATGTACAAGTTTATAGATATAGTTCAACTCTAGTGTAAAATTATTTCAACTAGCTTATGGAGCGAGTTCAACTCTAGTGTAAAATAATTTGTACAAGCTTATAGAGCTAGTTGAACTCTACTGTAAAATTATTTGTACTAGGCTATAAAGCTAGTTCAACTCTAGTGTAAAATTATTTGAACTAGCTTAGAAACCTAGTTTAACTCTAGTGTAAAATTATTTGTACTAGGCTATAGAGCTAGTTCAACCCTAGTGTTAAATTATTTGAACTAGCTTAGAGAGCTAGTTCAACTCTAGTGTAAAATGATTTGTACAAGCTTATAGAGCTAGTTCAACTCTAGTGTAAAATTATTTGAACTAGCTTAGAGACCTAGTTCAACTCTAGTGTCAAATTATTTGTACTAGGCTATGGAGCTAGTTCAACCCTAGAGTAAAATTATTTGAACTAGCTTACCGAGCTAGTTCAACTCTAGTGTAAAATTATTTGTACTAGGCTATAGAGCAAGTTCAACTTTTGTGTAAAATTATTTGAACTATCTTATAGGGCTAGTTTAACTCTAGTGTAAAATAATTGTACTAGGCTACAGAGCTAGTTCAACTCTACTGTAAAATTATTTGCATAGGCTTATAGAGCTAGTTCAACTCTAGTGTAAAATTATTTGAACTAGCTTATAGAGCGAGTTGAATTCTAGTGTAAAATTATTTGTATAGGCTTATAGAGCTAGTTCAACTATAGTGTAATTTTTTTTGAACTAGCTTATAGAGCGAGTTCAACTCTAGTGTAAAATTATTTGTACTAGGCTATAGAGCTAGTTCAACTCTAGTGTAAAATTATTTGAACTAGCTTATAGAGCTAGTTCAACTCTAGTGTAAAATTATTTGTAATGGGCTATAGAGGTAGTTCAACTCTACTGTAAAATTATTTGAAGTAGCTTATAGAGCTAGTTCAACTCTAGTGTAAAATTATTTGTGCTAGGCTATAGAGCTAGTTCAACTCTAATGTACAATTATTTGAACAAGCTTATAGAGCTAGTTCAACTCTAGTGTAAATTCTTTTGTACTAGGCTATAGAGCTAGTTCAACTCTAGTGTAAAATTAGTTTAACAAGCTTATAGAGCTAGTTCAACTCTAGTGCAAAAATGTTTGTACTAGGCTATAGAGCTAGTTCAACTCTACTGTAAAATTATTTGAACTAGCTTATAGAGCTTACTCAACTATAGTGTAAAATTATATGTACAAGTTTATAGATATTGTTCAACTCTAGTGTAAAATTATATGTACAAGTTTATAGATATAGTTCAACTCTAGTGTAAAATGATATGTACAAGTTTATAGATATAGTTCAACTCTAGTGTAAAATTATTTCAACTAGCTTATGGAGCGAGTTCAACTCTAGTGTAAAATGATTTGTACAAGCTTATAAAGCTAGTTGAACTCTACTGTAAAATTATTTGTACTAGGCTATAAAGCTAGTTCAACTCTAGTGTAAAATTATTTGAACTAGCTTAGAGACCTAGTTCAACTCTAGTGTAAAATGATATGTACAAGTTTATAGATATAGTTCAACTCTAGTGTAAAATTATTTCAACTAGCTTATGGAGCGAGTTCAACTCTAGTGTAAAATGATTTGTACAAGCTTATAGAGCTAGTTGAACTCTATTGTAAAATTATTTGTACTAGGCTATAAAGCTAGTTCAACTCTAGTGTAAAATTATTTGAACTAGCTTAGAGACCTAGTTCAACTCTAGTGTAAAATTATTTGTACTAGGCTATAGAGCTAGTTCAACCCTAGTGTTAAATTATTTGAACTAGCTTAGAGAGCTAGTTCAACTCTAGTGTAAAATGATTTGTACAAGCTTATAGAGCTAGTTGAACTCTACTGTAAAATTATTTGTACTAGGCTATAAAGCTAGTTCAACTCTAGTGTAAAATTATTTGAACTAGCTTAGAGACCTAGTTCAACTCTATTGTAAAATGATATGTACAAGTTTATAGATATAGTTCAACTCTAGTGTAAAATTATTTCAACTAGCTTATGGAGCGAGTTCAACTCTAGTGTAAAATAATTTGTACAAGCTTATAGAGCTAGTTGAACTCTACTGTAAAATTATTTGTACTAGGCTATAAAGCTAGTTCAACTCTAGTGTAAAATTATTTGAACTAGCTTAGAAACCTAGTTTAACTCTAGTGTAAAATTATTTGTACTAGGCTATAGAGCTAGTTCAACCCTAGTGTTAAATTATTTGAACTAGCTTAGAGAGCTAGTTCAACTCTAGTGTAAAATGATTTGTACAAGCTTATAGAGCTAGTTCAACTCTAGTGTAAAATTATTTGAACTAGCTTAGAGACCTAGTTCAACTCTAGTGTCAAATTATTTGTACTAGGCTATGGAGCTAGTTCAACCCTAGAGTAAAATTATTTGAACTAGCTTACCGAGCTAGTTCAACTCTAGTGTAAAATTATTTGTACTAGGCTATAGAGCAAGTTCAACTTTTGTGTAAAATTATTTGAACTATCTTATAGGGCTAGTTTAACTCTAGTGTAAAATAATTGTACTAGGCTACAGAGCTAGTTCAACTCTACTGTAAAATTATTTGCATAGGCTTATAGAGCTAGTTCAACTCTAGTGTAAAATTATTTGAACTAGCTTATAGAGCGAGTTGAATTCTAGTGTAAAATTATTTGTATAGGCTTATAGAGCTAGTTCAACTATAGTGTAATTTTTTTTGAACTAGCTTATAGAGCGAGTTCAACTCTAGTGTAAAATTATTTGTACTAGGCTATAGAGCTAGTTCAACTCTAGTGTAAAATTATTTGAACTAGCTTATAGAGCTAGTTCAACTCTAGTGTAAAATTATTTGTAATGGGCTATAGAGGTAGTTCAACTCTACTGTAAAATTATTTGAAGTAGCTTATAGAGCTAGTTCAACTCTAGTGTAAAATTATTTGTGCTAGGCTATAGAGCTAGTTCAACTCTAATGTACAATTATTTGAACAAGCTTATAGAGCTAGTTCAACTCTAGTGTAAATTCTTTTGTACTAGGCTATAGAGCTAGTTCAACTCTAGTGTAAAATTAGTTTAACAAGCTTATAGAGCTAGTTCAACTCTAGTGCAAAAATGTTTGTACTAGGCTATAGAGCTAGTTCAACTCTACTGTAAAATTATTTGAACTAGCTTATAGAGCTTACTCAACTATAGTGTAAAATTATATGTACAAGTTTATAGATATTGTTCAACTCTAGTGTAAAATTATATGTACAAGTTTATAGATATAGTTCAACTCTAGTGTAAAATGATATGTACAAGTTTATAGATATAGTTCAACTCTAGTGTAAAATTATTTCAACTAGCTTATGGAGCGAGTTCAACTCTAGTGTAAACTGATTTGTACAAGCTTATAAAGCTAGTTGAACTCTACTGTAAAATTATTTGTACTAGGCTATAAAGCTAGTTCAACTCTAGTGTAAAATTATTTGAACTAGCTTAGAGACCTAGTTCAACTCTAGTGTAAAATGATATGTACAAGTTTATAGATATAGTTCAACTCTAGTGTAAAATTATTTCAACTAGCTTATGGAGCGAGTTCAACTCTAGTGTAAAATGATTTGTACAAGCTTATAGAGCTAGTTGAACTCTATTGTAAAATTATTTGTACTAGGCTATAAAGCTAGTTCAACTCTAGTGTAAAATTATTTGAACTAGCTTAGAGACCTAGTTCAACTCTAGTGTAAAATTATTTGTACTAGGCTATAGAGCTAGTTCAACCCTAGTGTTAAATTATTTGAACTAGCTTAGAGAGCTAGTTCAACTCTAGTGTAAAATGATTTGTACAAGCTTATAGAGCTAGTTCAACTCTAGTGTAAAATTATTTGAACTAGCTTAGAGACCTAGTTCAACTCTAGTGTCAAATTATTTGTACTAGGCTATGGAGCTAGTTCAACCCTAGAGTAAAATTATTTGAACTAGCTTACCGAGCTAGTTCAACTCTAGTGTAAAATTATTTGTACTAGGCTATAGAGCAAGTTCAACTTTTGTGTAAAATTATTTGAACTATCTTATAGGGCTAGTTTAACTCTAGTGTAAAATAATTGTACTAGGCTACAGAGCTAGTTCAACTCTACTGTAAAATTATTTGCATAGGCTTATAGAGCTAGTTCAACTCTAGTGTAAAATTATTTGAACTAGCTTATAGAGCGAGTTGAATTCTAGTGTAAAATTATTTGTATAGGCTTATAGAGCTAGTTCAACTATAGTGTAATTTTTTTTGAACTAGCTTATAGAGCGAGTTCAACTCTAGTGTAAAATTATTTGTACTAGGCTATAGAGCTAGTTCAACTCTAGTGTAAAATTATTTGAACTAGCTTATAGAGCTAGTTCAACTCTAGTGTAAAATTATTTGTAATGGGCTATAGAGGTAGTTCAACTCTACTGTAAAATTATTTGAAGTAGCTTATAGAGCTAGTTCAACTCTAGTGTAAAATTATTTGTGCTAGGCTATAGAGCTAGTTCAACTCTAATGTACAATTATTTGAACAAGCTTATAGAGCTAGTTCAACTCTAGTGTAAATTCTTTTGTACTAGGCTATAGAGCTAGTTCAACTCTAGTGTAAAATTAGTTTAACAAGCTTATAGAGCTAGTTCAACTCTAGTGCAAAAATGTTTGTACTAGGCTATAGAGCTAGTTCAACTCTACTGTAAAATTATTTGAACTAGCTTATAGAGCTTACTCAACTATAGTGTAAAATTATATGTACAAGTTTATAGATATTGTTCAACTCTAGTGTAAAATTATATGTACAAGTTTATAGATATAGTTCAACTCTAGTGTAAAATGATATGTACAAGTTTATAGATATAGTTCAACTCTAGTGTAAAATTATTTCAACTAGCTTATGGAGCGAGTTCAACTCTAGTGTAAACTGATTTGTACAAGCTTATAAAGCTAGTTGAACTCTACTGTAAAATTATTTGTACTAGGCTATAAAGCTAGTTCAACTCTAGTGTAAAATTATTTGAACTAGCTTAGAGACCTAGTTCAACTCTAGTGTAAAATGATATGTACAAGTTTATAGATATAGTTCAACTCTAGTGTAAAATTATTTCAACTAGCTTATGGAGCGAGTTCAACTCTAGTGTAAAATGATTTGTACAAGCTTATAGAGCTAGTTGAACTCTATTGTAAAATTATTTGTACTAGGCTATAAAGCTAGTTCAACTCTAGTGTAAAATTATTTGAACTAGCTTAGAGACCTAGTTCAACTCTAGTGTAAAATTATGTGTACTAGGCTATAGAGCTAGTTCAACCCTAGTGTTAAATTATTTTAACTAGCTTAGAGAGCTAGTTCAACTCTAGTGTAAAATGATTTGTACAAGCTTATAGAGCTAGTTGAACTCTACTGTAAAATTATTTGTACTAGGCTATAAAGCTAGTTCAACTCTAGTGTAAAATTATTTGAACTAGCTTAGAGACCTAGTTCAACTCTAGTGTAAAATGATATGTACAAGTTTATAGATATAGTTCAACTCTAGTGTAAAATTATTTCAACTAGCTTATGGAGCGAGTTCAACTCTAGTGTAAAATGATTTGTACAAGCTTATAGAGCTAGTTGAACTCTACTGTAAAATTATTTGTACTAGGCTATAAAGCTAGTTCAACTCTACTGTAAAATTATTTGAACTAGCTTAGAGACCTAGTTCAACCCTAGTGTAAAATTATTTGTACTAGGCTATAGAGCTAGTTCAACCCTAGTGTTAAATTATTTGAACTAGCTTAGAGAGCTAGTTCAACTCTAGTGTAAAATTATTTGTACTAGGCTATAAAGCTAGTTCAACTCTAGTGTAAAATTATTTGAACTAGCTTAGAGACCTAGTTCAACTCTAGTGTAAAATTATTTGTACTAGGCTATGGAGCTAGTTCAACCCTAGAGTAAAATTATTTGAACTAGCTTACCCAGCTAGTTCAACTCTAGTGTAAAATTATTTGTACTAGGCTATAGAGCAAGTTCAACTTTTGTGTAAAATTATTTGAACTAGCTTATAGGGCTAGTTCAACTCTAGTGTAAAAAAATTGTACTAGGCTACAGAGCTAATTCAACTCTACTGTAAAATTATTAGCATAGGCTTATAGAGCTAGTTCAACTCTAGTGTAAAATTATTTGAACTAGCTTATAGAGCGAGTTGAATTCTAGTGTAAAATTATTTGTATAGGCTTATAGAGCTAGTTCAACTATAGTGTAATTTTTTTGAACTAGCTTATAGAGCGAGTTCATCTCTAGTGTAAAATTATTTGTACTAGGCTATAGAGCTAGTTCAACTCTAGTGTAAAATTATTTGAACTAGCTTATAGAGCTACTTCAACTCTAGTGTAAAATTATTTGTAATGGGCTATAAAGGTAGTTCAACTCTACTGTAAAATTATTTGAACTAGCTTATAGAGCTAGTTCAACTCTAGTGTAAAATTATTTGTACTAGGCTATAGAGCTAGTTCAACTCTAATGTACAATTATTTGAACAAGCTTATAGAGCTAGTTCAACTCTAGTGTAAATTCTTTTGTACTAGGCTATAGAGCTAGTTCAACTCTAGTGTAAAATTAGTTTAACAAGCTTATAGAGCTAGTTCAACTCTAGTGCAAAAATGTTTGTACTAGGCTATAGAGCTAGTTCAACTCTACTGTAAAATTATTTGAACTAGCTTATAGAGCTTACTCAACTATAGTGTAAAATTATATGTACAAGTTTATAGATATAGTTCAACTCTAGTGTAAAATTATATGTACAAGTTTATAGATATAGTTCAACTCTAGTGTAAAATGATATGTACAAGTTTATAGATATAGTTCAACTCTAGTGTAAAATTATTTCACCTAGCTTATGGAGCGAGTTCAAATCTAGTGTAAAATGATTTGTACAAGCTTATAAAGCTAGTTGAACTCTACTGTAAATTTATTTGTACTAGGCTATAAAGCTAGTTCAACTCTAGTGTAAAATTATTTGAACTAGCTTAGAGACCTAGTTCAACTCTAGTGTAAAATGATATGTACAAGTTTATAGATATAGTTCAACTCTAGTGTAAAATTATTTCAACTAGCTTATGGAGCGAGTTCAACTCTAGTGTAAAATGATTTGTACAAGCTTATAGAGCTAGTTGAACTCTACTGTAAAATTATATGTACTAGGCTATAAAGCTAGTTCAACTCTAGTGTAAAATTATTTGAACTAACTTAGAGAGCTAGTTCAACTCTAGTGTAAAATTATTTGTACTAGGCTATAGAGCTAGTTCAACTCTAGTGTAAAATTATTTGAACTAGCTTATAGAGCTAGTTCAACTCTAGTGTAAAATTATTTGTAATGGGCTATAGAGGTAGTTCAACTCTACTGTAAAATTATTTGAAGTAGCTTATAGAGCTAGTTCAACTCTAGTGTAAAATTATTTGTGCTAGGCTATAGAGCTAGTTCAACTCTAATGTACAATTATTTGAACAAGCTTATAGAGCTAGTTCAACTCTAGTGTAAATTCTTTTGTACTAGGCTATAGAGCTAGTTCAACTCTAGTGTAAAATTAGTTTAACAAGCTTATAGAGCTAGTTCAACTCTAGTGCAAAAATGTTTGTACTAGGCTATAGAGCTAGTTCAACTCTACTGTAAAATTATTTGAACTAGCTTATAGAGCTTACTCAACTATAGTGTAAAATTATATGTACAAGTTTATAGATATTGTTCAACTCTAGTGTAAAATTATATGTACAAGTTTATAGATATAGTTCAACTCTAGTGTAAAATGATATGTACAAGTTTATAGATATAGTTCAACTCTAGTGTAAAATTATTTCAACTAGCTTATGGAGCGAGTTCAACTCTAGTGTAAACTGATTTGTACAAGCTTATAAAGCTAGTTGAACTCTACTGTAAAATTATTTGTACTAGGCTATAAAGCTAGTTCAACTCTAGTGTAAAATTATTTGAACTAGCTTAGAGACCTAGTTCAACTCTAGTGTAAAATGATATGTACAAGTTTATAGATATAGTTCAACTCTAGTGTAAAATTATTTCAACTAGCTTATGGAGCGAGTTCAACTCCAGTGTAAAATGATTTGTACAAGCTTATAGAGCTAGTTGAACTCTATTGTAAAATTATTTGTACTAGGCTATAAAGCTAGTTCAACTCTAGTGTAAAATTATTTGAACTAGCTTAGAGACCTAGTTCAACTCTAGTGTAAAATTATGTGTACTAGGCTATAGAGCTAGTTCAACCCTAGTGTTAAATTATTTTAACTAGCTTAGAGAGCTAGTTCAACTCTAGTGTAAAATGATTTGTACAAGCTTATAGAGCTAGTTGAACTCTACTGTAAAATTATTTGTACTAGGCTATAAAGCTAGTTCAACTCTAGTGTAAAATTATTTGAACTAGCTTAGAGACCTAGTTCAACTCTAGTGTAAAATGATATGTACAAGTTTATAGATATAGTTCAACTCTAGTGTAAAATTATTTCAACTAGCTTATGGAGCGAGTTCAACTCTAGTGTAAAATGATTTGTACAAGCTTATAGAGCTAGTTGAACTCTACTGTAAAATTATTTGTACTAGGCTATAAAGCTAGTTCAACTCTACTGTAAAATTATTTGAACTAGCTTAGAGACCTAGTTCAACCCTAGTGTAAAATTATTTGTACTAGGCTATAGAGCTAGTTCAACCCTAGTGTTAAATTATTTGAACTAGCTTAGAGAGCTAGTTCAACTCTAGTGTAAAATTATTTGTACTAGGCTATAAAGCTAGTTCAACTCTAGTGTAAAATTATTTGAACTAGCTTAGAGACCTAGTTCAACTCTAGTGTAAAATTATTTGTACTAGGCTATGGAGCTAGTTCAACCCTAGAGTAAAATTATTTGAACTAGCTTACCCAGCTAGTTCAACTCTAGTGTAAAATTATTTGTACTAGGCTATAGAGCAAGTTCAACTTTTGTGTAAAATTATTTGAACTAGCTTATAGGGCTAGTTCAACTCTAGTGTAAAAAAATTGTACTAGGCTACAGAGCTAATTCAACTCTACTGTAAAATTATTAGCATAGGCTTATAGAGCTAGTTCAACTCTAGTGTAAAATTATTTGAACTAGCTTATAGAGCGAGTTGAATTCTAGTGTAAAATTATTTGTATAGGCTTATAGAGCTAGTTCAACTATAGTGTAATTTTTTTGAACTAGCTTATAGAGCGAGTTCATCTCTAGTGTAAAATTATTTGTACTAGGCTATAGAGCTAGTTCAACTCTAGTGTAAAATTATTTGAACTAGCTTATAGAGCTACTTCAACTCTAGTGTAAAATTATTTGTAATGGGCTATAAAGGTAGTTCAACTCTACTGTAAAATTATTTGAACTAGCTTATAGAGCTAGTTCAACTCTAGTGTAAAATTATTTGTACTAGGCTATAGAGCTAGTTCAACTCTAATGTACAATTATTTGAACAAGCTTATAGAGCTAGTTCAACTCTAGTGTAAATTCTTTTGTACTAGGCTATAGAGCTAGTTCAACTCTAGTGTAAAATTAGTTTAACAAGCTTATAGAGCTAGTTCAACTCTAGTGCAAAAATGTTTGTACTAGGCTATAGAGCTAGTTCAACTCTACTGTAAAATTATTTGAACTAGCTTATAGAGCTTACTCAACTATAGTGTAAAATTATATGTACAAGTTTATAGATATAGTTCAACTCTAGTGTAAAATTATATGTACAAGTTTATAGATATAGTTCAACTCTAGTGTAAAATGATATGTACAAGTTTATAGATATAGTTCAACTCTAGTGTAAAATTATTTCACCTAGCTTATGGAGCGAGTTCAAATCTAGTGTAAAATGATTTGTACAAGCTTATAAAGCTAGTTGAACTCTACTGTAAATTTATTTGTACTAGGCTATAAAGCTAGTTCAACTCTAGTGTAAAATTATTTGAACTAGCTTAGAGACCTAGTTCAACTCTAGTGTAAAATGATATGTACAAGTTTATAGATATAGTTCAACTCTAGTGTAAAATTATTTCAACTAGCTTATGGAGCGAGTTCAACTCTAGTGTAAAATGATTTGTACAAGCTTATAGAGCTAGTTGAACTCTACTGTAAAATTATATGTACTAGGCTATAAAGCTAGTTCAACTCTAGTGTAAAATTATTTGAACTAACTTAGAGAGCTAGTTCAACTCTAGTGTAAAATTATTTGTACTAGGCTATAGAGCTAGTTCAACCCTAGTGTTAAATTATTTGAACTAGCTTGGAGAGCTAGTTCAACTCTAGTGTAAAATTATTTGTACTAGGCTATAAAGCTAGTTCAACTCTAGTGTAAAATTATTTGAACTAGCTTAGAGACCTAGTTCAACTCTAGTGTAAAATTATTTGTACTAGGCTATGGAGCTAGTTCAACCCTAGAGTAAAATTATTTGAACTAGCTTACCGAGCTAGTTCAACTCTAGTGTAAAATTATTTGTACTAGGCTATAGAGCAAGTTCAACTTTTGTGTAAAATTATTTGAACTAGCTTATAGGGCTGGTTCAACTCTAGTGTAAAAAAATTGTACTAGGCTACAGAGCTAGTTCAACTCTACTGTAAAATTATTTGCATAGGCTTATAGAGCTAGTTCAACTCTAGTGTAACATTATTTGAACTAGCTTATAGATCGAGTTGAATTCTAGTGTAAAATTATTTGTATAGGCTTATAGAGCTAGTTCAACTATAGTGTAATTTTTTTTGAACTAGCTTATAGAGCGAGTTCAACTCTAGTGTAAAATTATTTGTACTAGGCTATAGAGCTAGTTCAACTCTAGTGTAAAATTATTTGAACTAGCTTATAGAGCTAGTTCAACTCTAGTGTAAAATTATTTGTAATGGGCTATAGAGGTAGTTCAACTCTACTGTAAAATTATTTGAACTAGCTTATAGAGCTAGTTCAACTCTAGTGTAAAATTATTTGTACTAGGCTATAGAGCTAGTTCAACTCTAATGAACAATTATTTGAACAAGCTTATAGAGCTAGTTCAACTCTAGTGTAAATTCTTTTGTACTAGGCTATAGAGCTAGTTCAACTCTAGTGTAAAATTAGTTTAACAAGCTTATAGAGCTAGTTCAACTCTAGTGCAAAAATGTTTGTACTAGGCTATAGAGCTAGTTCAACTCTACTGTAAAATTATTTGAACTAGCTTATAGAGCTTACTCAACTATAGTGTAAAATTATATGTACAAGTTTATAGATATTGTTCAACTCTAGTGTAAAATTATATGTACAAGTTTATAGATATAGTTCAACTCTAGTGTAAAATGATATGTACAAGTTTATAGATATAGTTCAACTCTAGTGTAAAATTATTTCAACTAGCTTATGGAGCGAGTTCAACTCTAGTGTAAAATGATTTGTACAAGCTTATAAAGCTAGTTGAACTCTACTGTAAAATTATTTGTACTAGGCTATAAAGCTAGTTCAACTCTAGTGTAAAATTATTTGAACTAGCTTAGAGACCTAGTTCAACTCTAGTGTAAAATGATATGTACAAGTTTATAGATATAGTTCAACTCTAGTGTAAAATTATTTCAACTAGCTTATGGAGCGAGTTCAACTCTAGTGTAAAATGATTTGTACAAGCTTATAGAGCTAGTTGAACTCTATTGTAAAATTATTTGTACTAGGCTATAAAGCTAGTTCAACTCTAGTGTAAAATTATTTGAACTAGCTTAGAGACCTAGTTCAACTCTAGTGTAAAATTATTTGTACTAGGCTATAGAGCTAGTTCAACCCTAGTGTTAAATTATTTGAACTAGCTTAGAGAGCTAGTTCAACTCTAGTGTAAAATGATTTGTACAAGCTTATAGAGCTAGTTGAACTCTACTGTAAAATTATTTGTACTAGGCTATAAAGCTAGTTCAACTCTAGTGTAAAATTATTTGAACTAGCTTAGAGACCTAGTTCAACTCTATTGTAAAATGATATGTACAAGTTTATAGATATAGTTCAACTCTAGTGTAAAATTATTTCAACTAGCTTATGGAGCGAGTTCAACTCTAGTGTAAAATAATTTGTACAAGCTTATAGAGCTAGTTGAACTCTACTGTAAAATTATTTGTACTAGGCTATAAAGCTAGTTCAACTCTAGTGTAAAATTATTTGAACTAGCTTAGAAACCTAGTTTAACTCTAGTGTAAAATTATTTGTACTAGGCTATAGAGCTAGTTCAACCCTAGTGTTAAATTATTTGAACTAGCTTAGAGAGCTAGTTCAACTCTAGTGTAAAATGATTTGTACAAGCTTATAGAGCTAGTTCAACTCTAGTGTAAAATTATTTGAACTAGCTTAGAGACCTAGTTCAACTCTAGTGTCAAATTATTTGTACTAGGCTATGGAGCTAGTTCAACCCTAGAGTAAAATTATTTGAACTAGCTTACCGAGCTAGTTCAACTCTAGTGTAAAATTATTTGTACTAGGCTATAGAGCAAGTTCAACTTTTGTGTAAAATTATTTGAACTATCTTATAGGGCTAGTTTAACTCTAGTGTAAAATAATTGTACTAGGCTACAGAGCTAGTTCAACTCTACTGTAAAATTATTTGCATAGGCTTATAGAGCTAGTTCAACTCTAGTGTAAAATTATTTGAACTAGCTTATAGAGCGAGTTGAATTCTAGTGTAAAATTATTTGTATAGGCTTATAGAGCTAGTTCAACTATAGTGTAATTTTTTTTGAACTAGCTTATAGAGCGAGTTCAACTCTAGTGTAAAATTATTTGTACTAGGCTATAGAGCTAGTTCAACTCTAGTGTAAAATTATTTGAACTAGCTTATAGAGCTAGTTCAACTCTAGTGTAAAATTATTTGTAATGGGCTATAGAGGTAGTTCAACTCTACTGTAAAATTATTTGAAGTAGCTTATAGAGCTAGTTCAACTCTAGTGTAAAATTATTTGTGCTAGGCTATAGAGCTAGTTCAACTCTAATGTACAATTATTTGAACAAGCTTATAGAGCTAGTTCAACTCTAGTGTAAATTCTTTTGTACTAGGCTATAGAGCTAGTTCAACTCTAGTGTAAAATTAGTTTAACAAGCTTATAGAGCTAGTTCAACTCTAGTGCAAAAATGTTTGTACTAGGCTATAGAGCTAGTTCAACTCTACTGTAAAATTATTTGAACTAGCTTATAGAGCTTACTCAACTATAGTGTAAAATTATATGTACAAGTTTATAGATATTGTTCAACTCTAGTGTAAAATTATATGTACAAGTTTATAGATATAGTTCAACTCTAGTGTAAAATGATATGTACAAGTTTATAGATATAGTTCAACTCTAGTGTAAAATTATTTCAACTAGCTTATGGAGCGAGTTCAACTCTAGTGTAAACTGATTTGTACAAGCTTATAAAGCTAGTTGAACTCTACTGTAAAATTATTTGTACTAGGCTATAAAGCTAGTTCAACTCTAGTGTAAAATTATTTGAACTAGCTTAGAGACCTAGTTCAACTCTAGTGTAAAATGATATGTACAAGTTTATAGATATAGTTCAACTCTAGTGTAAAATTATTTCAACTAGCTTATGGAGCGAGTTCAACTCTAGTGTAAAATGATTTGTACAAGCTTATAGAGCTAGTTGAACTCTATTGTAAAATTATTTGTACTAGGCTATAAAGCTAGTTCAACTCTAGTGTAAAATTATTTGAACTAGCTTAGAGACCTAGTTCAACTCTAGTGTAAAATTATGTGTACTAGGCTATAGAGCTAGTTCAACCCTAGTGTTAAATTATTTTAACTAGCTTAGAGAGCTAGTTCAACTCTAGTGTAAAATGATTTGTACAAGCTTATAGAGCTAGTTGAACTCTACTGTAAAATTATTTGTACTAGGCTATAAAGCTAGTTCAACTCTAGTGTAAAATTATTTGAACTAGCTTAGAGACCTAGTTCAACTCTAGTGTAAAATGATATGTACAAGTTTATAGATATAGTTCAACTCTAGTGTAAAATTATTTCAACTAGCTTATGGAGCGAGTTCAACTCTAGTGTAAAATGATTTGTACAAGCTTATAGAGCTAGTTGAACTCTACTGTAAAATTATTTGTACTAGGCTATAAAGCTAGTTCAACTCTACTGTAAAATTATTTGAACTAGCTTAGAGACCTAGTTCAACCCTAGTGTAAAATTATTTGTACTAGGCTATAGAGCTAGTTCAACCCTAGTGTTAAATTATTTGAACTAGCTTAGAGAGCTAGTTCAACTCTAGTGTAAAATTATTTGTACTAGGCTATAAAGCTAGTTCAACTCTAGTGTAAAATTATTTGAACTAGCTTAGAGACCTAGTTCAACTCTAGTGTAAAATTATTTGTACTAGGCTATGGAGCTAGTTCAACCCTAGAGTAAAATTATTTGAACTAGCTTACCCAGCTAGTTCAACTCTAGTGTAAAATTATTTGTACTAGGCTATAGAGCAAGTTCAACTTTTGTGTAAAATTATTTGAACTAGCTTATAGGGCTAGTTCAACTCTAGTGTAAAAAAATTGTACTAGGCTACAGAGCTAATTCAACTCTACTGTAAAATTATTAGCATAGGCTTATAGAGCTAGTTCAACTCTAGTGTAAAATTATTTGAACTAGCTTATAGAGCGAGTTGAATTCTAGTGTAAAATTATTTGTATAGGCTTATAGAGCTAGTTCAACTATAGTGTAATTTTTTTGAACTAGCTTATAGAGCGAGTTCATCTCTAGTGTAAAATTATTTGTACTAGGCTATAGAGCTAGTTCAACTCTAGTGTAAAATTTTTTGAACTAGCTTATAGAGCTACTTCAACTCTAGTGTAAAATTATTTGTAATGGGCTATAAAGGTAGTTCAACTCTACTGTAAAATTATTTGAACTAGCTTATAGAGCTAGTTCAACTCTAGTGTAAAATTATTTGTACTAGGCTATAGAGCTAGTTCAACTCTAATGTACAATTATTTGAACAAGCTTATAGAGCTAGTTCAACTCTAGTGTAAATTCTTTTGTACTAGGCTATAGAGCTAGTTCAACTCTAGTGTAAAATTAGTTTAACAAGCTTATAGAGCTAGTTCAACTCTAGTGCAAAAATGTTTGTACTAGGCTATAGAGCTAGTTCAACTCTACTGTAAAATTATTTGAACTAGCTTATAGAGCTTACTCAACTATAGTGTAAAATTATATGTACAAGTTTATAGATATAGTTCAACTCTAGTGTAAAATTATATGTACAAGTTTATAGATATAGTTCAACTCTAGTGTAAAATGATATGTACAAGTTTATAGATATAGTTCAACTCTAGTGTAAAATTATTTCACCTAGCTTATGGAGCGAGTTCAAATCTAGTGTAAAATGATTTGTACAAGCTTATAAAGCTAGTTGAACTCTACTGTAAATTTATTTGTACTAGGCTATAAAGCTAGTTCAACTCTAGTGTAAAATTATTTGAACTAGCTTAGAGACCTAGTTCAACTCTAGTGTAAAATGATATGTACAAGTTTATAGATATAGTTCAACTCTAGTGTAAAATTATTTCAACTAGCTTATGGAGCGAGTTCAACTCTAGTGTAAAATGATTTGTACAAGCTTATAGAGCTAGTTGAACTCTATTGTAAAATTATTTGTACTAGGCTATAAAGCTAGTTCAACTCTTGTGTAAAATTATTTGAACTAGCTTAGAGACCAAGTTCAACTGTAGTGTAAAATTATTTGTACTAGGCTATAGAGCTAGTTCAACCCTAGTGTTAAATTATTTGAACTAGCTTAGAGACCTAGTTCAACTCTAGTGTAAAATGATTTGTACAAGCTTATAGAGCTAGTTGAACTCTACTGTAAAATTATTTGTACTAGGCTATAAAGCTAGTTCAACTCTAATGTAAAATTATTTGAACTAGCTTAGAGACCTAGTTCAACTCTAGTGTAAAATGATATGTACAAGTTTATAGATATAGTTCAACTCTAGTGTAAAATTATTTCAACTAGCTTATGGAGCGAGTTCAACTCTAGTGTAAAATGATTTGTACAAGCTTATAAAGCTAGTTGAACTCTACTGTAAAATTATTTGTACTAGGCTATAAAGCTAGTTCAACTCTAGTGTAAAATTATTTGAACTAGCTTAGAGACCTAGTTCAACTCTAGTGTAAAATTATTTGTACTAGGCTATAGAGCTAGTTCAACCCTAGTGTTAAATTATTTGAACTAGCTTAGAGAGCTAGTTCAACTCTAGTGTAAAATTATTTGTACTAGGCTATAAAGCTAGTTCAACTCTAGTGTAAAATTATTTGAACTAGCTTAGAGACCGAGTTCAACTCTAGTGTAAAATTATTTGTACTAGGCTATGGAGCTAGTTCAACCCTAGAGTAAAATTATTTGAACTAGCTTACCGAGCTAGTTCAACTCTAGTGTAAAATTATTTGTACTAGGCTATAGAGCAAGTTCAACTTTTGTGTAAAATTATTTGAACTAGCTTATAGGGCTAGTTCAACTCTAGTGTAAAAAAATTGTACTAGGCTACAGAGCTAGTTCAACTCTACTGTAAAATTATTTGCATAGGCTTATAGAGCTAGTTCAACTCTAGTGTAAAATTATTTGAACTAGCTTATAGAGCGAGTTGAATTCTACTGTAAAATTATTTGTATAGGCTTATAGAGCTAGTTCAACTATAGTGTAATTTTTATGAACTAGCTTATAGAGCGAGTTCAACTCTAGTGTAAAATTATTTGTACTAGGCTATAGAGCTAGTTCAACTCTAGTGTAAAATTATTTGAACTAGCTTATAGAGCTAGTTCAATTCTAGTGTAAAATTATTTGTAATGGGCTATAGAGGTAGTTCAACTCTACTGTAAAATTATTTGAACTAGCTTATAGAGCTAGTTCAACTCTAGTGTAAAATTATTTGTACTAGGCTATAGAGCTAGTTAAACTCTAATGTACAATTATTTGAACAAGCTTATAGAGCTAGTTCAACTCTAGTGTAAATTATTTTGTACTAGGCTATAGAGCTAGTTCAACTCTAGTGTAAAATTAGTTTAACAAGCTTATAGAGCTAGTTCAACTCTAGTGCAAAAATGTTTGTACTAGGCTATAGAGCTAGTTCAACTCTACTGTAAAATTATTTGAACTAGCTTATAGAGCTTACTCAACTATAGTGTAAAATTATATGTACAAGTTTATAGATATTGTTCAACTCTAGTGTAAAATTATATGTACAAGTTTATAGATATAGTTCAACTCTAGTGTAAAATGATATGTACAAGTTTATAGATATAGTTCAACTCTAGTGTAAAATTATTTCAACTAGCTTATGGAGCGAGTTCAACTCTAGTGTAAAATGATTTGTACAAGCTTATAAAGCTAGTTGAACTCTACTGTAAAATTATTTGTACTAGGCTATAAAGCTAGTTCAACTCTAGTGTAAAATTATTTGAACTAGCTTAGAGACCTAGTTCAACTCTAGTGTAAAATGATATGTACAAGTTTATAGATATAGTTCAACTCTAGTGTAAAATTATTTCAACTAGCTTATGGAGCGAGTTCAACTCTAGTGTAAAATGATTTGTACAAGCTTATAGAGCTAGTTGAACTCTATTGTAAAATTATTTGTACTAGGCTATAAAGCTAGTTCAACTCTAGTGTAAAATTATTTGAACTAGCTTAGAGACCTAGTTCAACTCTAGTGTAAAATTATTTGTACTAGGCTATAGAGCTAGTTCAACCCTAGTGTTAAATTATTTGAACTAGCTTAGAGAGCTAGTTCAACTCTAGTGTAAAATGATTTGTACAAGCTTATAGAGCTAGTTGAACTCTACTGTAAAATTATTTGTACTAGGCTATAAAGCTAGTTCAACTCTAGTGTAAAATTATTTGAACTAGCTTAGAGACCTAGTTCAACTCTAGTGTAAAATGATATGTACAAGTTTATAGATATAGTTCAACTCTAGTGTAAAATTATTTCAACTAGCTTATGGAGCGAGTTCAACTCTAGTGTAAAATGATTTGTACAAGCTTATAGAGCTAGTTGAACTCTACTGTAAAATTATTTGTACTAGGCTATAAAGCTAGTTCAACTCTACTGTAAAATTATTTGAACTAGCTTAGAGACCTAGTTCAACTCTAGTGTAAAATTATTTGTACTAGGCTATAGAGCTAGTTCAACCCTAGTGTTAAATTATTTGAACTAGCTTAGAGAGCTAGTTCAACTCTAGTATAAAATTATTTGTACTAGGCTATAAAGCTAGTTCAACTCTAGTGTAAAATTATTTGAACTAGCTTAGAGACCTAGTTCAACTCTAGTGTAAAATTATTTGTACTAGGCTATGGAGCTAGTTCAACCCTAGAGTAAAATTATTTGAACTAGCTTACCCAGCTAGTTCAGCTCTAGTGTAAAATTATTTGTACTAGGCTATAGAGCAAGTTCAACTTTTGTGTAAAATTATTTGAACTAGCTTATAGGGCTAGTTCAACTCTAGTGTAAAAAAATTGTACTAGGCTACAGAGCTAATTCAACTCTACTGTAAAATTATTTGCATAGGCTTATAGAGCTAGTTCAACTCTAGTGTAAAATTATTTGAACTAGCTTATAGAGCGAGTTGAATTCTAGTGTAAAATTATTTGTATAGGCTTATAGAGCTAGTTCAACTATAGTGTAATTTTTTTGAACTAGCTTATAGAGCGAGTTCAACTCTAGTGTAAAATTATTTGTACTAGGCTATAGAGCTAGTTCAACTCTAGTGTAAAATTATTTGAACTAGCTTATAGAGCTACTTCAACTCTAGTGTAAAATTATTTGTAATGGGCTATAAAGGTAGTTCAACTCTACTGTAAAATTATTTGAACTAGCTTATAGAGCTAGTTCAACTCTAGTGTAAAATTATTTGTACTAGGCTATAGAGCTAGTTCAACTCTAATGTACAATTATTTGAACAAGCTTATAGAGCTAGTTCAACTCTAGTGTAAATTCTTTTGTACTAGGCTATAGAGCTAGTTCAACTCTAGTGTAAAATTAGTTTAACAAGCTTATAGAGCTAGTTCAACTCTAGTGCAAAAATGTTTGTACTAGGCTATAGAGCTAGTTCAACTCTACTGTAAAATTATTTGAACTAGCTTATAGAGCTTACTCAACTATATTGTAAAATTATATGTACAAGTTTATAGATATAGTTCAACTCTAGTGTAAAATTATATGTACAAGTTTATAGATATAGTTCAATCTAGTGTAAAATGATATGTACAAGTTTATAGATATAGTTCAACTCTAGTGTAAAATTATTTAACCTAGCTTATGGAGCGAGTTCAACTCTAGTGTAAAATGATTTGTACAAGCTTATAAAGCTAGTTGAACCCTACTGTAAAATTATTTGTACTAGGCTATAAAGCTAGTTCAACTCTAGTGTAAAATTATTTGAACTAGCTTAGAGACCTAGTTCAACTCTAGTGTAAAATGATATGTACAAGTTTATAGATATAGTTCAACTCTAGTGTAAAATTATTTCAACTAGCTTATGGAGCGAGTTCAACTCTAGTGTAAAATGATTTGTACAAGCTTATAGAGCTAGTTGAACTCTATTGTAAAATTATTTGTACTAGGCTATAAAGCTAGTTCAACTCTAGTGTAAAATTATTTGAACTAGCTAAGAGACCAAGTTCAACTGTAGTGTAAAATTATTTGTACTAGGCTATAGAGCTAGTTCAACCCTAGTGTTAAATTATTTGAACTAGCTTAGAGACCTAGTTCAACTCTAGTGTAAAATGATTTATACAAGCTTATAGAGCTAGTTGAACTCTACTGTAAAATTATTTGTACTAGGCTATAAAGCTAGTTCAACTCTAGTGTAAAATTATTTGAACTAGCTTAGAGACCTAGTTCAACTCTAGTGTAAAATGATATGTACAAGTTTATAGATATAGTTCATCTCTAGTGTAAAATTATTTCAACTAGCTTATGGAGCGAGTTCAACTCTAGTGTAAAATGATTTGTACAAGCTTATAGAGCTAGTTGAACTCTACTGTAAAATTATTTGTACTAGGCTATAAAGCTAGTTCAACTCTAGTGTAAAATTATTTGAACTAGCTTAGAGACCTAGTTCAACTCTAGTGTAAAATTATTTGTACTAGGTTATAGAGCTAGTTCAACCCTAGTGTTAAATTATTTGAACTAGCTTAGAGAGCTAGTTCAACTCTAGTGTAAAATTATTTGTACTAGGCTATAAAGCTAGTTCAACTCTAGTGTAAAATTATTTGAACTAGCTTAGAGACCTAGTTCAACTCTAGTGTAAAATTATTTGTACTAGGCTATGGAGCTAGTTCAACCCTAGAGTAAAATTATTTGAACTAGCTTACCCAGCTAGTTCAACTCTAGTGTAATATTATTTGTACTAGGCTATAGAGCAAGTTCAACTTTTGTGTAAAATTATTTGAACTAGCTTATAGGGCTAGTTCAACTCTAGTGTAAAAAAATTGTACTAGGCTACAGAGCTAATTCAACTCTACTGTAAAATTATTTGCATAGGCTTATAGAGCTAGTTCAACTCTAGTGTAAAATTATTTGAACTAGCTTACAGAGCGAGTTGAATTCTAGTGTAAAATTATTTGTATAGGCTTATAGAGCTAGTTCAACTATAGTGTAATTTTTTTGAACTAGCTTATAGAGCGAGTTCAACTCTAGTGTAAAATTATTTGTACTAGGCTATAGAGCTAGTTCAACTCTAGTGTAAAATTATTTGAACTAGCTTATAGAGCTACTTCAACTCTAGTGTAAAATTATTTGTAATGGGCTATAAAGGTAGTTCAACTCTACTGTAAAATTATTTGAACTAGCTTATAGAGCTAGTTCAACTCTAGTGTAAAATTATTTGTACTAGGCTATAGAGCTAGTTCAACTCTAATGTACAATTATTTGAACAAGCTTATAGAGCTAGTTCAACTCTAGTGTAAATTCTTTTGTACTAGGCTATAGAGCTAGTTCAACTCTAGTGTAAAATTAGTTTAACAAGCTTATAGAGCTAGTTCAACTCTAGTGCAAAAATGTTTGTACTAGGCTATAGAGCTAGTTCAACTCTACTGTAAAATTATTTGAACTAGCTTATAGAGTTTACTCAACTATATTGTAAAATTATATGTACAAGTTTATAGATATAGTTCAACTCTAGTGTAAAATTATATGTACAAGTTTATAGATATAGTTCAATCTAGTGTAAAATGATATGTACAAGTTTATAGATATAGTTCAACTCTAGTGTAAAATTATTTCAACTAGCTTATGGAGCGAGTTCAACTCTAGTGTAAAATGATTTGTACAAGCTTATAAAGCTAGTTGAACTCTACTGTAAAATTATTTGTACTAGGCTATAAAGCTAGTTCAACTCTAGTGTAAAATTATTTGAACTAGCTTAGAGACCTAGTTCAACTCTAGTGTAAAATGATATGTACAAGTTTATAGATATAGTTCAACTCTAGTGTAAAATTATTTCAACTAGCTTATGGAGCGAGTTCAACTCTAGTGTAAAATGATTTGTACAAGCTTATAGAGCTAGTTGAACTCTATTGTAAAATTATTTGTACTAGGCTATAAAGCTAGTTCAACTCTAGTGTAAAATTATTTGAACTAACTAAGAGACCAAGTTCAACTGTAGTGTAAAATTATTTGTACTAGGCTATAGAGCTAGTTCAACCCTAGTGTTAAATTATTTGAACTAGCTTAGAGACCTAGTTCAACTCTAGTGTAAAATGATTTGTACAAGCTTATAGAGCTAGTTGAACTCTACTGTAAAATTATTTGTACTAGGCTATAAAGCTAGTTCAACTCTAGTGTAAAATTATTTGAACTAGCTTAGAGACCTAGTTCAACTCTAGTGTAAAATGATATGTACAAGTTTATAGATATAGTTCAACTCTAGTGTAAAATTATTTCAACTAGCTTATGGAGCGAGTTCAACTCTAGTGTAAAATGATTTGTACAAGCTTATAGAGCTAGTTGAACTCTACTGTAAAATTATTTGTACTAGGCTATAAAGCTAGTTCAACTCTAGTGTAAAATTATTTGAACTAGCTTAGAGACCTAGTTCAACTCTAGTGTAAAATTATTTGTACTAGGCTATAGAGATAGTTCAACCCTAGTGTTAAATTATTTGAACTAGCTTAGAGAGCTAGTTCAAGTCTAGTGTAAAATTATTTGTACTAGGCTATAAAGCTAGTTCAACTCTAGTGTAAAATTATTTGAACTAGCTTAGAGACCTAGTTCAACTCTAGTGTAAAATTATTTGTACTAGGCTATGGAGCTAGTTCAACCCTAGAGTAAAATTATTTGAACTAGCTTACCGAGCTAGTTCAACTCTAGTGTAAAATTATTTGTACTAGGCTATAGAGCAAGTTCAACTTTTGTGTAAAATTATTTGAACTAGCTTATAGGGCTAGTTCAACTCTAGTGTAAAAAAATTGTACTAGGCTACAGAGCTAGTTCAACTCTACTGTAAAATTATTTGCATAGGCTTATAGAGCTAGTTCAACTCTAGTGTAAAATTATTTGAACTAGCTTATAGAGCGAGTTGAATTCTAGTGTAAAATTATTTGTATAGGCTTATAGAGCTAGTTCAACTATAGTGTAATTTTTTTTGAACTAGCTTATAGAGCGAGTTCAACTCTAGTGTAAAATTATTTGTACTAGGCTATAGAGCTAGTTCAACTCTAGTGTAATTTTATTTGAACTAGCTTATAGAGCTAGTTCAACTCTAGTGTAAAATTATTTGTAATGGGCTATAGAGGTAGTTCAACTCTACTGTAAAATTATTTGAACTAGCTTATAGAGCTAGTTCAACTCTAGTGTAAAATTATTTGTACTAGGATATAGAGCTAGTTCAACTCTAATGTACAATTATTTGAACAAGCTTATAGAGCTAGTTCAACTCTAGTGTAAATTCTTTTGTACTAGGCTATAGAGCTAGTTCAACTCTAGTGTAAAATTAGTTTAACAAGCTTATAGAGCTAGTTCAACTCTAGTGCAAAAATGTTTGTACTAGGCTATAGAGCTAGTTCAACTCTACTGTAAAATTATTTGAACTAGCTTATAGAGCTTACTCAACTATAGTTTAAAATTATATGTACAAGTTTATAGATATAGTTCAACTCTAGTGTAAAATTATATGTACAAATTTATAGATATAGTTCAACTCTAGTGTAAAATGATATGTACAAGTTTATAGATATAGTTCAACTATAGTGTAAAATTAGTTTAACAAGCGTATAGAGCTAGTTCAACTCTAGTGCCAAAATGTTTGTACTAGGCTATAGAGCTAGTTCAACTCTACTGTAAAATTATTTGAACTAGCTTATAGAGCTTACTCAACTATAGTTTAAAATTATATGTACAAGTTTATAGATATAGTTCAACTCTAGTGTAAAATTATATGTACAAATTTATAGATATAGTTCAACTCTAGTGTAAAATGATATGTACAAGTTTATAGATATAGTTCAACTCTAGTGTAAAATTATTTCAACTAGCTTATGGAGCGAGTTCAACTCTAGTGTAAAATGATTTGTACAAGCTTATAGAGCTAGTTGAACTCTACTGTAAAATTATTTGTACTAGGCTATAAAGCTAGTTCAACTCTAGTGTAAAATTATTTGAACTAGCTTAGAGACCTAGTTCAACTCTAGTGTAAAATTATTTGTACTAGGCTATAGAGATAGTTCAACCCTAGTGTTAAATTATTTGAACTAGCTTAGAGAGCTAGTTCAAGTCTAGTGTAAAATTATTTGTACTAGGCTATAAAGCTAGTTCAACTCTAGTGTAAAATTATTTGAACTAGCTTAGAGACCTAGTTCAACTCTAGTGTAAAATTATTTGTACTAGGCTATGGAGCTAGTTCAACCCTAGAGTAAAATTATTTGAACTAGCTTACCGAGCTAGTTCAACTCTAGTGTAAAATTATTTGTACTAGGCTATAGAGCAAGTTCAACTTTTGTGTAAAATTATTTGAACTAGCTTATAGGGCTAGTTCAACTCTAGTGTAAAAAAATTGTACTAGGCTACAGAGCTAGTTCAACTCTACTGTAAAATTATTTGCATAGGCTTATAGAGCTAGTTCAACTCTAGTGTAAAATTATTTGAACTAGCTTATAGAGCGAGTTGAATTCTAGTGTAAAATTATTTGTATAGGCTTATAGAGCTAGTTCAACTATAGTGTAATTTTTTTTGAACTAGCTTATAGAGCGAGTTCAACTCTAGTGTAAAATTATTTGTACTAGGCTATAGAGCTAGTTCAACTCTAGTGTAATTTTATTTGAACTAGCTTATAGAGCTAGTTCAACTCTAGTGTAAAATTATTTGTAATGGGCTATAGAGGTAGTTCAACTCTACTGTAAAATTATTTGAACTAGCTTATAGAGCTAGTTCAACTCTAGTGTAAAATTATTTGTACTAGGATATAGAGCTAGTTCAACTCTAATGTACAATTATTTGAACAAGCTTATAGAGCTAGTTCAACTCTAGTGTAAATTCTTTTGTACTAGGCTATAGAGCTAGTTCAACTCTAGTGTAAAATTAGTTTAACAAGCTTATAGAGCTAGTTCAACTCTAGTGCAAAAATGTTTGTACTAGGCTATAGAGCTAGTTCAACTCTACTGTAAAATTATTTGAACTAGCTTATAGAGCTTACTCAACTATAGTTTAAAATTATATGTACAAGTTTATAGATATAGTTCAACTCTAGTGTAAAATTATATGTACAAATTTATAGATATAGTTCAACTCTAGTGTAAAATGATATGTACAAGTTTATAGATATAGTTCAACTATAGTGTAAAATTAGTTTAACAAGCGTATAGAGCTAGTTCAACTCTAGTGCCAAAATGTTTGTACTAGGCTATAGAGCTAGTTCAACTCTACTGTAAAATTATTTGAACTAGCTTATAGAGCTTACTCAACTATAGTTTAAAATTATATGTACAAGTTTATAGATATAGTTCAACTCTAGTGTAAAATTATATGTACAAATTTATAGATATAGTTCAACTCTAGTGTAAAATGATATGTACAAGTTTATAGATATAGTTCAACTCTAGTGTAAAATTATTTCAACTAGCTTATGGAGCGAGTTCAACTCTAGTGTAAAATGATTTGTACAAGCTTATAAAGCTAGTTGAACTCTACTGTAAAATTATTTGTACTAGGCTATAAAGCTAGTTCAACTCTAGTGTAAAATTATTTGAACTAGCTTAGAGACCTAGTTCAACTCTAGTGTAAAATGATATGTACAAGTTTATAGATATAGTTCAACTCTAGTGTAAAATTATTTCAACTAGCTTATGGAGCGAGTTCAACTCTAGTGTAAAATGATTTGTACAAGCTTATAGAGCTAGTTGAACTCTATTGTAAAATTATTTGTACTAGGCTATAAAGCTAGTTCAACTCTAGTGTAAAATTATTTGAACTAGCTTAGAGACCTAGTTCAACTCTAGTGTAAAATTATTTGTACTAGGCTATAGAGCTAGTTCAACCCTAGTGTTAAATTATTTGAACTAGCTTAGAGACCTAGTTCAACTCTAGTGTAAAATGATTTGTACAAGCTTATAGAGCTAGTTGAACTCTACTGTAAAATTATTTGTACTAGGCTATAAAGCTAGTTCAACTCTAGTGTAAAATTATTTGAACTAGCTTAGAGACCTAGTTCAACTCTAGTGTAAAATGATATGTACAAGTTTATAGATATAGTTCAACTCTAGTGTAAAATTATTTCAACTAGCTTATGGAGCGAGTTTAACTCTAGTGTAAAATGATTTGTACAAGCTTATAGAGCTAGTTGAACTCTACTGTAAAATTATTTGTACTAGGCTATAAAGCTAGTTCAACTCTAGTGTAAAATTATTTGAACTAGCTTAGAGACCTAGTTCAACTCTAGTGTAAAATTATTTGTACTAGGCTATAGAGCTAGTTCAACCCTAGTGTTAAATTATTTGAACTAGCTTAGAGAGCTAGTTCAACTCTAGTGTAAAATGATATGTACAAGTTTATAGATATAGTTCAACTCTAGTGTAAAATTATTTCAACTAGCTTATGGAGCGAGTTCAACTCTAGTGTAAAATGATTTGTACAAGCTTATAGAGCTAGTTGAACTCTACTGTAAAATTATTTGTACTAGGCTATAAAGCTAGTTCAACTCTAGTGTAAAATTATTTGAACTAGCTTAGAGACCTAGTTCAACTCTAGTGTAAAATTATTTGTACTAGGCTATAGAGATAGTTCAACCCTAGTGTTAAATTATTTGAACTAGCTTAGAGAGCTAGTTCAAGTCTAGTGTAAAATTATTTGTACTAGGCTATAAAGCTAGTTCAACTCTAGTGTAAAATTATTTGAACTAGCTTAGAGACCTAGTTCAACTCTAGTGTAAAATTATTTGTACTAGGCTATGGAGCTAGTTCAACCCTAGAGTAAAATTATTTGAACTAGCTTACCGAGCTAGTTCAACTCTAGTGTAAAATTATTTGTACTAGGCTATAGAGCAAGTTCAACTTTTGTGTAAAATTATTTGAACTAGCTTATAGGGCTAGTTCAACTCTAGTGTAAAAAAATTGTACTAGGCTACAGAGCTAGTTCAACTCTACTGTAAAATTATTTGCATAGGCTTATAGAGCTAGTTCAACTCTAGTGTAAAATTATTTGAACTAGCTTATAGAGCGAGTTGAATTCTAGTGTAAAATTATTTGTATAGGCTTATAGAGCTAGTTCAACTATAGTGTAATTTTTTTTGAACTAGCTTATAGAGCGAGTTCAACTCTAGTGTAAAATTATTTGTACTAGGCTATAGAGCTAGTTCAACTCTAGTGTAATTTTATTTGAACTAGCTTATAGAGCTAGTTCAACTCTAGTGTAAAATTATTTGTAATGGGCTATAGAGGTAGTTCAACTCTACTGTAAAATTATTTGAACTAGCTTATAGAGCTAGTTCAACTCTAGTGTAAAATTATTTGTACTAGGATATAGAGCTAGTTCAACTCTAATGTACAATTATTTGAACAAGCTTATAGAGCTAGTTCAACTCTAGTGTAAATTCTTTTGTACTAGGCTATAGAGCTAGTTCAACTCTAGTGTAAAATTAGTTTAACAAGCTTATAGAGCTAGTTCAACTCTAGTGCAAAAATGTTTGTACTAGGCTATAGAGCTAGTTCAACTCTACTGTAAAATTATTTGAACTAGCTTATAGAGCTTACTCAACTATAGTTTAAAATTATATGTACAAGTTTATAGATATAGTTCAACTCTAGTGTAAAATTATATGTACAAATTTATAGATATAGTTCAACTCTAGTGTAAAATGATATGTACAAGTTTATAGATATAGTTCAACTATAGTGTAAAATTAGTTTAACAAGCGTATAGAGCTAGTTCAACTCTAGTGCCAAAATGTTTGTACTAGGCTATAGAGCTAGTTCAACTCTACTGTAAAATTATTTGAACTAGCTTATAGAGCTTACTCAACTATAGTTTAAAATTATATGTACAAGTTTATAGATATAGTTCAACTCTAGTGTAAAATTATATGTACAAATTTATAGATATAGTTCAACTCTAGTGTAAAATGATATGTACAAGTTTATAGATATAGTTCAACTCTAGTGTAAAATTATTTCAACTAGCTTATGGAGCGAGTTCAACTCTAGTGTAAAATGATTTGTACAAGCTTATAAAGCTAGTTGAACTCTACTGTAAAATTATTTGTACTAGGCTATAAAGCTA
This sequence comes from Aegilops tauschii subsp. strangulata, assembly GCF_002575655.3. NCBI lineage: Eukaryota > Viridiplantae > Streptophyta > Magnoliopsida > Poales > Poaceae > Aegilops > Aegilops tauschii. Next base: position 113,277,939 of record NC_053039.3, on the reverse strand, counting down.
GTTCAACTCTAGTGTAAAATTATTTGAACTAGCTTAGAGACCTAGTTCAACTCTAGTGTAAAATGATATGTACAAGTTTATAGATATAGTTCAACTCTAGTGTAAAATTATTTCAACTAGCTTATGGAGCGAGTTCAACTCTAGTGTAAAATGATTTGTACAAGCTTATAGAGCTAGTTGAACTCTATTGTAAAATTATTTGTACTAGGCTATAAAGCTAGTTCAACTCTAGTGTAAAAGTATTTGAACTAGCTTAGAGACCTAGTTCAACTCTAGTGTAAAATTATTTGTACTAGGCTATAGAGCTAGTTCAACCCTAGTGTTAAATTATTTGAACTAGCTTAGAGACCTAGTTCAACTCTAGTGTAAAATGATTTGTACAAGCTTATAGAGCTAGTTGAACTCTACTGTAAAATTATTTGTACTAGGCTATAAAGCTAGTTCAACTCTAGTGTAAAATTATTTGAACTAGCTTAGAGACCTAGTTCAACTCTAGTGTAAAATGATATGTACAAGTTTATAGATATAGTTCAACTCTAGTGTAAAATTATTTCAACTAGCTTATGGAGCGAGTTTAACTCTAGTGTAAAATGATTTGTACAAGCTTATAGAGCTAGTTGAACTCTACTGTAAAATTATTTGTACTAGGCTATAAAGCTAGTTCAACTCTAGTATAAAATTATTTGAACTAGCTTAGAGACCTAGTTCAACTCTAGTGTAAAATTATTTGTACTAGGCTATAGAGCTAGTTCAACCCTAGTGTTAAATTATTTGAACTAGCTTAGAGAGCTAGTTCAACTCTAGTGTAAAATTATTTGTACTAGGCTATAAAGCTAGTTCAACTCTAGTGTAAAATTATTTGAACTAGCTTAGAGACCTAGTTAAACTCTAGTGTAAAATTATTTGTACTAGGCTATAGAGCTAGTTCAACCCTAGTGTTAAATTATTTGAACTAGCTTAGAGACCTAGTTCAACTCTAGTGTAAAATGATTTGTACAAGCTTATAGAGCTAGTTGAACTCTACTGTAAAATTATTTGTACTAGGCTATAAAGCTAGTTCAACTCTAGTGTAAAATTATTTGAACTAGCTTTGAGACCTAGATCAACTCTAGTGTAAAATGATATGTACAAGTTTATAGATATAGTTCAACTCTAGTGTAAAATTATTTCAAGTAGCTTATGGAGCAAGTTCAACTCTAGTGTAAAATGATTTGTACAAGCTTATAGAGCTAGTTGAACTCTACTGTAAAATTATTTGTACTAGGCTATAAAGCTAGTTCAACTCTAGTGTAAAATTATTTGAACTAGCTTAGAGACCTAGTTCAACTCTAGTGTAAAATTATTTGTACTAGGCTATAGAGCTAGTTCAACCCTAGTGTTAAATTATTTGAACTAGCTTAGAGAGCTAGTTCAACTCTAGTGTAAAATTATTTGTACTAGGCTATAAAGCTAGTTCAACTCTAGTGTAAAATTATTTGTACTAGGCTATAGAGCTAGTTCAACTCTAATGTACAATTATTTGAACAAGCTTATAGAGCTAGTTCAACTCTAGTGTAAATTCTTTTGTACTAGGCTATAGAGCTAGTTCAACTCTAGTGTAAAATTAGTTTAACAAGCTTATAGAGCTAGTTCAACTCTAGTGCAAAAATGTTTGTACTAGGCTATAGAGCTAGTTCAACTCTACTGTAAAATTATTTGAACTAGCTTATAGAGCTTACTCAACTATAGTGTAAAATTATATGTACAAGTTTATAGATATAGTTCAACTCTAGTGTAAAATTATATGTACAAGTTTATAGATATAGTTACACTCTAGTGTAAAATGATATGTACAAGTTTATAGATATAGTTCAACTCTAGTGTAAAATTATTTCAACTAGCTTATGGAGCGAGTTCAACTCTAGTGTAAAATGATTTGTACAAGCTTATAAAGCTAGTTGAACTCTACTGTAAATTTATTTGTACTAGGCTATAAAGCTACTTCAACTCTAGTGTAAAATTATTTGAACTAGCTTAGAGACCTAGTTCAACTCTAGTGTAAAATGATATGTACAAGTTTATAGATATAGTTCAACTCTAGTGTAAAATTATTTCAACTAGCTTATTGAGCGAGTTCAACTCTAGTGTAAAATGATTTGTACAAGCTTATAGAGCTAGTTGAACTCTACTGTAAAATTATTTGTACTAGGCTATAAAGCTAGTTCAACTCTAGTGTAAAATTATTTGAACTAGCTTAGAGACCTAGTTCAACTCTAGTGTAAAATTATTTGTACTAGGCTATAGAGCTAGTTCAACCCTAGTGTTAAATTATTTGAACTAGCTTAGAGAGCTAGTTCAACTCTAGTGTAAAATTATTTGTACTAGGCTATAAAGCTAGTTCAACTCTAGTGTAAAATTATTTGAACTAGCTTGGAGACCTAGTTCAACTCTAGTGTAAAATTATTTGTACTAGGCTATGGAGCTAGTTCAACCCTAGAGTAAAATTATTTGAACTAGCTTACCGAGCTAGTTCAACTCTAGTGTAAAATTATTTGTACTAGGCTATAGAGCAAGTTCAACTTTTGTGTAAAATTATTTGAACTAGCTTATAGGGCTAGTTCAACTCTAGTGTAAAAAAAATGTACTAGGCTACAGAGCTAGTTCAACTCTACTGTAAAATTATTTGCATAGGCTTATAGAGCTAGTTCAACTCTAGTGTAAAATTATTTGAACTAGCTTAGAGACCTAGTTCAACTCTAGTGTAAAATTATTTGTACTAGGCTATGGAGGTAGTTCAACCCTAGAGTAAAATTTTTAGAACTAGCTTACCGAGCTAGTTCAACTCTAGTGTAAAATTATTTGTACTAGGCTATAGAGCAAGTTCAACTTTTGTGTAAAATTATTTGAACTAGCTTATAGGGCTAGTTCAACTCTAGTGTAAAAAAATTGTACTAGGCTACAGAGCTAGTTCAACTCTACTGTAAAATTATTTGAACTAGCTTATAGAGCTAGTTCAACTCTAGTGTAAAATTATTTGTACTAGGCTATAGAGCTAGTTCAACTCTAATGTACAATTATTTGAACAAGCTTATAGAGCTAGTTCAACTCTAGTGTAAATTCTTTTGTACTAGGCTATAGAGCTAGTTCAACTCTAGTGTAAAATTAGTTTAACAAGCTTATAGAGCTAGTTCAACTCTAGTGCAAAAATGTTTGTACTAGGCTATAGAGCTAGTTCAACTCTACTGTAAAATTATTTGAACTAGCTTATAGAGCTTACTCAACTATAGTGAAAAATTATATGTACAAGTTTATAGATATAGTTCAACTCTAGTGTAAAATTATATGTACAAGTTTATAGATATAGTTCAACTCTAGTGTAAAATGATATGTACAAGTTTATAGATATAGTTCAACTCTAGTGTAAAATTATTTCAACTAGCTTATGGAGCGAGTTCAACTCTAGTGTAAAATGATTTGTACAAGCTTATAGAGCTAGTTGAACTCTACTGTAAAATTATTTTTACTAGGCTATAAAGCTAGTTCAACTCTAGTGTAAAATTATTTGAACTAGCTTAGAGACCTAGTTCAACTCTAGTGTAAAATTATTTGTACTAGGCTATAGAGCTAATTCAACCCTAGTGTTAAATTATTTGAACTAGCTTAGAGAGCTAGTTCAACTCTAGTGTAAAATTATTTGTACTAGGCTATAAAGCTAGTTCAACTCTAGTGTAAAATTATTTGAACTAGCTTAGAGACCTAGTTCAACTCTAGTGTAAAATTATTTGTACTAGGCTATGGAGCTAGTTCAACCCTAGAGTAAAATTATTTGAACTAGCTTACCGAGCTAGTTCAACTCTAGAGTAAAATTATTTGAACTAGCTTATAGAGCTAGTTAAACTCTAGTGTAAAATTATTTGTAATGGGCTATAGAGGTAGTTCAACTCTACTCTAAAATTATTTGAACTAGCTTATAGAGCTAGTTCAACTCTAGTGTAAAATTATTTGTACTAGGCTATAGAGCTAGTTCAACTCTAATGTACAATTATTTGAACAAGCTTATAGAGCTAGTTCAACTCTAGTGTAAATTCTTTTGTACTAGGCTATAGAGCTAGTTCAACTCTAGTGTAAAATTAGTTTAACAAGCTTATAGAGCTAGTTCAACTCTAGTGCAAAAATGTTTGTACTAGGCTATAGAGCTAGTTCAACTCTACTGTAAAATTATTTGAACTAGCTTATAGAGCTTACTCAACTATAGTGTAAAATTATATGTACAAGTTTATAGATATAGTTCAACTCTAGTGTAAAATTATATGTACAAGTTTATAGATATAGTTCAACTCTAGTGTAAAATGATATGTACAAGTTTATAGATATAGTTCAACTCTAGTGTAAAATTATTTCACCTAGCTTATGGAGCGAGTTCAAATCTAGTGTAAAATGATTTGTACAAGCTTATAAAGCTAGTTGAACTCTACTGTAAATTTATTTGTACTAGGCTATAAAGCTAGTTCAACTCTAGTGTAAAATTATTTGAACTAGCTTAGAGACCTAGTTCAACTCTAGTGTAAAATGATATGTACAAGTTTATAGATATAGTTCAACTCTAGTGTAAAATTATTTCAACTAGCTTATGGAGCGAGTTCAACTCTAGTGTAAAATGATTTGTACAAGCTTATAGAGCTAGTTGAACTCTATTGTAAAATTATTTGTACTAGGCTATAAAGCTAGTTCAACTCTTGTGTAAAATTATTTGAACTAGCTTAGAGACCAAGTTCAACTGTAGTGTAAAATTATTTGTACTAGGCTATAGAGCTAGTTCAACCCTAGTGTTAAATTATTTGAACTAGCTTAGAGACCTAGTTCAACTCTAGTGTAAAATGATTTGTACAAGCTTATAAAGCTAGTTGAACTCTACTGTAAAATTATTTGTACTAGGCTATAAAGCTAGTTCAACTCTAGTGTAAAATTATTTGAACTAGCTTTGAGACCTAGATCAACTCTAGTGTAAAATGATATGTACAAGTTTATAGATATAGTTCAACTCTAGTGTAAAATTATTTCAAGTAGCTTATGGAGCAAGTTCAACTCTAGTGTAAAATGATTTGTACAAGCTTATAGAGCTAGTTGAACTCTACTGTAAAATTATTTGTACTAGGCTATAAAGCTAGTTCAACTCTAGTGTAAAATTATTTGAACTAGCTTAGAGACCTAGTTCAACTCTAGTGTAAAATTATTTGTACTAGGCTATAGAGCTAGTTCAACCCTAGTGTTAAATTATTTGAACTAGCTTAGAGAGCTAGTTCAACTCTAGTGTAAAATTATTTGTACTAGGCTATAAAGCTAGTTCAACTCTAGTGTAAAATTATTTGTACTAGGCTATAGAGCTAGTTCAACTCTAATGTACAATTATTTGAACAAGCTTATAGAGCTAGTTCAACTCTAGTGTAAATTCTTTTGTACTAGGCTATAGAGCTAGTTCAACTCTAGTGTAAAATTAGTTTAACAAGCTTATAGAGCTAGTTCAACTCTAGTGCAAAAATGTTTGTACTAGGCTATAGAGCTAGTTCAACTCTACTGTAAAATTATTTGAACTAGCTTATAGAGCTTACTCAACTATAGTGTAAAATTATATGTACAAGTTTATAGATATAGTTCAACTCTAGTGTAAAATTATATGTACAAGTTTATAGATATAGTTACACTCTAGTGTAAAATGATATGTACAAGTTTATAGATATAGTTCAACTCTAGTGTAAAATTATTTCAACTAGCTTATGGAGCGAGTTCAACTCTAGTGTAAAATGATTTGTACAAGCTTATAAAGCTAGTTGAACTCTACTGTAAATTTATTTGTACTAGGCTATAAAGCTACTTCAACTCTAGTGTAAAATTATTTGAACTAGCTTAGAGACCTAGTTCAACTCTAGTGTAAAATGATATGTACAAGTTTATAGATATAGTTCAACTCTAGTGTAAAATTATTTCAACTAGCTTATTGAGCGAGTTCAACTCTAGTGTAAAATGATTTGTACAAGCTTATAGAGCTAGTTGAACTCTACTGTAAAATTATTTGTACTAGGCTATAAAGCTAGTTCAACTCTAGTGTAAAATTATTTGAACTAGCTTAGAGACCTAGTTCAACTCTAGTGTAAAATTATTTGTACTAGGCTATAGAGCTAGTTCAACCCTAGTGTTAAATTATTTGAACTAGCTTAGAGAGCTAGTTCAACTCTAGTGTAAAATTATTTGTACTAGGCTATAAAGCTAGTTCAACTCTAGTGTAAAATTATTTGAACTAGCTTGGAGACCTAGTTCAACTCTAGTGTAAAATTATTTGTACTAGGCTATGGAGCTAGTTCAACCCTAGAGTAAAATTATTTGAACTAGCTTACCGAGCTAGTTCAACTCTAGTGTAAAATTATTTGTACTAGGCTATAGAGCAAGTTCAACTTTTGTGTAAAATTATTTGAACTAGCTTATAGGGCTAGTTCAACTCTAGTGTAAAAAAAATGTACTAGGCTACAGAGCTAGTTCAACTCTACTGTAAAATTATTTGCATAGGCTTATAGAGCTAGTTCAACTCTAGTGTAAAATTATTTGAACTAGCTTAGAGACCTAGTTCAACTCTAGTGTAAAATTATTTGTACTAGGCTATGGAGCTAGTTCAACCCTAGAGTAAAATTTTTAGAACTAGCTTACCGAGCTAGTTCAACTCTAGTGTAAAATTATTTGTACTAGGCTATAGAGCAAGTTCAACTTTTGTGTAAAATTATTTGAACTAGCTTATAGGGCTAGTTCAACTCTAGTGTAAAAAAATTGTACTAGGCTACAGAGCTAGTTCAACTCTACTGTAAAATTATTTGAACTAGCTTATAGAGCTAGTTCAACTCTAGTGTAAAATTATTTGTACTAGGCTATAGAGCTAGTTCAACTCTAATGTACAATTATTTGAACAAGCTTATAGAGCTAGTTCAACTCTAGTGTAAATTCTTTTGTACTAGGCTATAGAGCTAGTTCAACTCTAGTGTAAAATTAGTTTAACAAGCTTATAGAGCTAGTTCAACTCTAGTGCAAAAATGTTTGTACTAGGCTATAGAGCTAGTTCAACTCTACTGTAAAATTATTTGAACTAGCTTATAGAGCTTACTCAACTATAGTGTAAAATTATATGTACAAGTTTATAGATATAGTTCAACTCTAGTGTAAAATTATATGTACAAGTTTATAGATATAGTTCAACTCTAGTGTAAAATGATATGTACAAGTTTATAGATATAGTTCAACTCTAGTGTAAAATTATTTCAACTAGCTTATGGAGCGAGTTCAACTCTAGTGTAAAATGATTTGTACAAGCTTATAGAGCTAGTTGAACTCTACTGTAAAATTATTTTTACTAGGCTATAAAGCTAGTTCAACTCTAGTGTAAAATTATTTGAACTAGCTTAGAGACCTAGTTCAACTCTAGTGTAAAATTATTTGTACTAGGCTATAGAGCTAATTCAACCCTAGTGTTAAATTATTTGAACTAGCTTAGAGAGCTAGTTCAACTCTAGTGTAAAATTATTTGTACTAGGCTATAAAGCTAGTTCAACTCTAGTGTAAAATTATTTGAACTAGCTTAGAGACCTAGTTCAACTCTAGTGTAAAATTATTTGTACTAGGCTATGGAGCTAGTTCAACCCTAGAGTAAAATTATTTGAACTAGCTTACCGAGCTAGTTCAACTCTAGAGTAAAATTATTTGAACTAGCTTATAGAGCTAGTTAAACTCTAGTGTAAAATTATTTGTAATGGGCTATAGAGGTAGTTCAACTCTACTCTAAAATTATTTGAACTAGCTTATAGAGCTAGTTCAACTCTAGTGTAAAATTATTTGTACTAGGCTATAGAGCTAGTTCAACTCTAATGTACAATTATTTGAACAAGCTTATAGAGCTAGTTCAACTCTAGTGTAAATTCTTTTGTACTAGGCTATAGAGCTAGTTCAACTCTAGTGTAAAATTAGTTTAACAAGCTTATAGAGCTAGTTCAACTCTAGTGCAAAAATGTTTGTACTAGGCTATAGAGCTAGTTCAACTCTACTGTAAAATTATTTGAACTAGCTTATAGAGCTTACTCAACTATAGTGTAAAATTATATGTACAAGTTTATAGATATTGTTCAACTCTAGTGTAAAATTATTTCAACTAGCTTATGGAGCGAGTTCAACTCTAGTGTAAAATGATTTGTACAAGCTTATAAAGCTAGTTGAACTCTACTGTAAAATTATTTTTACTAGGCTATAAAGCTAGTTCAACTCTAGTGTAAAATTATTTGAACTAGCTTAGAGACCTAGTTCAACTCTAGTGTAAAATTATTTGTACTAGGCCATAGAGCTAGTTCAACCCTAGTGTTAAATTATTTGAACTAGCTTAGAGAGCTAGTTCAACTCTAGTGTAAAATTATTTGTACTAGGCTATAAAGCTAGTTCAACTCTAGTGTAAAATTATTTGAACTAGCTTAGAGACCTAGTTCACCTCTAGTGTAAAATTATTTGTACTAGGCTATAAAGCTAGTTCAACTCTAGTGTAAAATGATTTGTACAAGCTTATAGAGCTAGTTGAACTCTATTGTAAAATTATTTGTACTAGGCTATAAAGCTAGTTCAACTCTAGTGTAAAATTATTTGAACTAGCTTAGAGACCTAGTTCAACTCTAGTGTAAAATTATTTGTACTAGGCTATAGAGCTAGTTCAACCCTAGTGTTAAATTATTTGAACTAGCTTAGAGAGCTAGTTCAACTCTAGTGTAAAATGATTTGTACAAGCTTATAGAGCTAGTTGAACTCTACTGTAAAATTATTTGTACTAGGCTATAAAGCTAGTTCAACTCTAGTGTAAAATTATTTGAACTAGCTTAGAGACCTAGTTCAAATCTAGTGTAAAATGATATGTACAAGTTTATAGATATAGTTCAACTCTAGTGTAAAATTATTTCAACTAGCTTATGGAGCGAGTTCAACTCTAGTGTAAAATGATTTGTACAAGCTTATAGAGCTAGTTGAACTCTACTGTAAAATTATTTGTACTAGGCTATAAAGCTAGTTCAACTCTAGTGTAAAATTATTTGAACTAGCTTAGAGACCTAGTTCAACTCTAGTGTAAAATTATTTGTACTAGGCTATAGAGCTAGTTCAACCCTAGTGTTAAATTATTTGAACTAGCTTAGAGAGCTAGTTCAACTCTAGTGTAAAATGATTTGTACAAGCTTATAGAGCTAGTTCAACTCTAGTGTAAAATTATTTGAACTAGCTTAGAGACCTAGTTCAACTCTAGTGTAAAATTATTTGTACTAGGCTATGGAGCTAGTTCAACCCTAGAGTAAAATTATTTGAACTAGCTTACCGAGCTAGTTCAACTCTAGTGTAAAATTATTTGTACTAGGCTATAGAGCAAGTTCAACTTTTGTGTAAAATTATTTGAACTAGCTTATAGGGCTAGTTCAACTCTAGTGTAAAAAAATTGTACTAGGCTATAGAGCTAGTTCAACTCTACTGTAAAATTATTTGCATAGGCTTATAGAGCTAGTTCAACTCTAGTGTAAAATTATTTGAACTAGCTTATAGAGCGAGTTGAATTCTAGTGTAAAATTATTTGTATAGGCTTATAGAGCTAGTTCAACTATAGTGTAATTTTTTTTTGAACTAGCTTATAGAGCGAGTTCAACTCTTGTGTAAAATTATTTGTACTAGGCTATAGAGCTAGTTCAACTCTAGTGTAAAATTATTTGAACTAGCTTATAGAGCTAGTTCAACTCTAGTGTAAAATTATTTGTAATGGGCTATAGAGGTAGTTCAACTCTACTGTAAAATTATTTGAACTAGCTTATAGAGCTAGTTCAACTCTAGTGTAAAATTATTTGTACTAGGATATAGAGCTAGTTCAACTCTAATGTACAATTATTTGAACAAGCTTATAGAGCTAGTTCAACTCTAGTGTAAATTCTTTTGTACTAGGCTATAGAGCTAGTTCAACTCTAGTGTAAAATTAGTTTAACAAGCTTATAGAGCTAGTTCAACTCTAGTGCAAAAATGTTTGTACTAGGCTATAGAGCTAGTTCAACTGTACTGTAAAATTATTTGAACTAGCTTATAGAGCTTACTCAACTATAGTGTAAAATTATATGTACAAGTTTATAGATATTGTTCAACTCTAGTGTAAAATTATATGTACAAGTTTATAGATATAGTTCAACTCTAGTGTAAAATGATATGTACAAGTTTATAGATATAGTTCAACTCTAGTGTAAAATTATTTCAACTAGCTTACGGAGCGAGTTCAACTCTAGTGTAAAATGATTTGTACAAGCTTATAAAGCTAGTTGAACTCTACTGTAAAATTGTTTGTACTAGGCTATAAAGCTAGTTCAACTCTAGTGTAAAATTATTTGAACTAGCTTAGAGACCTAGTTCAACTCTAGTGTAAAATGATATGTACAAGTTTATAGATATAGTTCAACTCTAGTGTAAAATTATTTCAACTAGCTTATGGAGCGAGTTCAACTCTAGTGTAAAATGATTTGTACAAGCTTATAGAGCTAGTTGAACTCTATTGTAAAATTATTTGTACTAGGCTATAAAGCTAGTTCAACTCTAGTGTAAAATTATTTGAACTAGCTTAGAGACCTAGTTCAACTCTAGTGTAAAATTATTTGTACTAGGCTATAGAGCTAGTTCAACCCTAGTGTTAAATTATTTGAACTAGCTTAGAGAGCTAGTTCAACTCTAGTGTAAAATGATTTGTACAAGCTTATAGAGCTAGTTGAACTCTACTGTAAAATTATTTGTACTAGGCTATAAAGCTAGTTCAACTCTAGTGTAAAATTATTTGAACTAGCTTAGAGACCTAGTTCAACGCTAGTGTAAAATGATATGTACAAGTTTATAGATATAGTTCAACTCTAGTGTAAAATTATTTCAACTAGCTTATGGAGCGAGTTCAACTCTAGTGTAAAATGATTTGTACAAGCTTATAGAGCTAGTTGAACTCTACTGTAAAATTATTTGTACTAGGCTATAAAGCTAGTTCAACTCTAGTGTAAAATTATTTGAACTAGCTTAGAGACGTAGTTCAACTCTAGTGTAAAATTATTTGTACTAGGCTATAGAGCTAGTTCAACCCTAGTGTTAAATTATTTGAACTAGCTTAGAGAGCTAGTTCAACTCTAGTGTAAAATGATTTGTACAAGCTTATAGAGCTAGTTCAACTCTAGTGTAAAATTATTTGAACTAGCTTAGAGACCTAGTTCAACTCTAGTGTAAAATTATTTGTACTAGGCTATGGAGCTAGTTCAACCCTAGAGTAAAATTATTTGAACTAGCTTACCGAGCTAGTTCAACTCTAGTGTAAAATTATTTGTACTAGGCTATAGAGCAAGTTCAACTTTTGTGTAAAATTATCTGAACTAGCTTATAGGGCTAGTTCAACTCTAGTGTAAAAAATTGTACTAGGCTACAGAGCTAGTTCAACTCTACTGTAAAATTATTTGCATAGGCTTATAGAGCTAGTTCAACTCTAGTGTAAAATTATTTGAACTAGCTTATAGAGCGAGTTGAATTCTAGTGTAAAATTATTTGTATAGGCTTATAGAGCTAGTTCAACTATAGTGTAATTTTTTTTGAACTAGCTTATAGAGCGAGTTCAACTCTTGTGTAAAATTATTTGTACTAGGCTATAGAGCTAGTTCAACTCTTGTGTAAAATTATTTGAACTAGCTTATAGAGCTAGTTCAACTCTAGTGTAAAATTATTTGTAATGGGCTATAGAGGTAGTTCAACTCTACTGTAAAATTATTTGAACTAGCTTATAGAGCTAGTTCAACTCTAGTGTAAAATTATTTGTACTAGGCTATAGAGCTAGTTCAACTCTAATGTACAATTATTTGAACAAGCTTATAGAGCTAGTTCAACTCTAGTGTAAATTCTTTTGTACTAGGCTATAGAGCTAGTTCAACTCTAGTGTAAAATTAGTTTAACAAGCTTATAGAGCTAGTTCAACTCTAGTGCAAAAATGTTTGTACTAGGCTATAGAGCTAGTTCAACTCTACTGTAAAATTATTTGAACTAGCTTATAGAGCTTACTCAACTATAGTGTAAAATTATATGTACAAGTTTATAGATATTGTTCAACTCTAGTGTAAAATTATATGTACAAGTTTATAGATATAGTTCAACTCTAGTGTAAAATGATATGTACAAGTTTATAGATATAGTTCAACTCTAGTGTAAAATTATTTCAACTAGCTTATGGAGCGAGTTCAACTCTAGTGTAAAATGATTTTTACAAGCTTATAAAGCTAGTTGAACTCTACTGTAAAATTATTTGTACTAGGCTATAAAGCTAGTTCAACTCTAGTGTAAAATTATTTGAACTAGCTTAGAGACCTAGTTCAACTCTAGTGTAAAATGATATGTACAAGCTTATAGAGCTAGTTGAACTCTATTGTAAAATTATTTGTACTAGGCTATAAAGCTAGTTCAACTCTAGTGTAAAATTATTTGAACTAGCTTAGAGACCTAGTTCAACTCTAGTGTAAAATTATTTGTACTAGGCTATAGAGCTAGTTCAACCCTAGTGTTAAATTATTTGAACTAGCTTAGAGACCTAGTTCAACTCTAGTGTAAAATGATTTGTACAAGCTTATAGAGCTAGTTGAACTCTACTGTAAAATTATTTGTACTAGGCTATAAAGCTAGTTCAACTCTAGTGTAAAATTATTTGAACTAGCTTAGAGACCTAGTTCAACTCTAGTGTAAAATGATATGTACAAGTTTATAGATATAGTTCAACTCTAGTGTAAAATTATTTCAACTAGCTTATGGAGCGAGTTCAACTCTAGTGTAAAATGATTTGTACAAGCTTATAGAGCTAGTTGAACTCTACTGTAAAATTATTTGTACTAGGCCAAAAAGCTAGTTCAACTCTAGTGTAAAATTATTTGAACTAGCTTAGAGACCTAGTTCAACTCTAGTGTAAAATTATTTGTACTAGGCTATAGAGCTAGTTCAACCCTAGTGTTAAATTATTTGAACTAGCTTAGAGAGCTAGTTCAACTCTAGTGTAAAATTATTTGTACTAGGCTATAAAGGTAGTTCAACTCTAGTGTAAAATTATTTGAACTAGCTTAGAGACCTAGTTCAACTCTAGTGTAAAATTATTTGTACTAGGCTATGGAGCTAGTTCAACCCTAGAGTAAAATTATTTGAACTAGCTTACCGAGCTAGTTCAACTCTAGTGTAAAATTATTTGTACTAGGCTATAGAGCAAGTTCAACTTTTGTGTAAAATTATTTGAACTAGCTTATAGGGCTAGTTCAACTCTAGTGTAAAAAAATTGTACTAGGCTACAGAGCTAGTTCAACTCTACTGTAAAATTATTTGCATAGGCTTATAGAGCTAGTTCAACTCTAGTGTAAAATTATTTGAACTAGCTTATAGAGCGAGTTGAATTCTAGTGTAAAATTATTTGTATAGGCTTATAGAGCTAGTTCAACGATAGTGTAATTTTTTTTGAACTAGCTTATAGAGCGAGTTCAACTCTAGTGTAAAATTATTTGTACTAGGCTATAGAGCTAGTTCAACTCTAGTGTAAAATTATTTGAACTAGCTTATAGAGCTAGTTCAACTCTAGTGTAAAATTATTTGTAATGGGCTATAGAGGTAGTTCAACTCTACTGTAAAATTATTTGAACTAGCTTATAGAGCTAGTTCAACTCTAGTGTAAAATTATTTGTACTAGGCTATAGAGCTAGTTCAACTCTAATGTACAATTATTTGAACAAGCTTATAGAGCTAGTTGAACTCTAGTGTAAATTCTTTTGTACTAGGCTATAGAGCTAGTTCAACTCTAGTGTAAAATTAGTTTAACAAGCTTATAGAGCTACTTCAACTCTAGTGCAAAAATGTTTGTACTAGGCTATAGAGCTAGTTCAACTCTACTGTAAAATTATTTGAACTAGCTTATAAAGCTTACTCAACTATAGTGTAAAATTATATGTACAAGTTTATAGATATAGTTCAACTCTAGTGTAAAATTATATGTACAAGTTTATAGATATAGTTCAACTCTAGTGTAAAATGATATGTACAAGTTTATAGATATAGTTCAACTCTAGTGTAAAATTATTTCAACTAGCTTATGGAGCGAGTTCAACTCTAGTGTAAAATGATTTGTACAAGCTTATAAAGCTAGTTGAACTCTACTGTAAAATTATTTGTACTAGGCTATAAAGCTAGTTCAACTCTAGTGTAAAATTTTTTGAACTAGCTTAGAGACCTAGTTCAACTCTAGTGTAAAATGATATGTACAAGTTTATAGATATAGTTCAACTCTAGTGTAAAATTATTTCAACTAGCTTATGGAGCGAGTTCAACTCTAGTGTAAAATGATTTGTACAAGCTTATAGAGCTAGTTGAACTCTATTGTAAAATTATTTGTACTAGGCTATAAAGCTAGTTCAACTCTAGTGTAAAATTATTTGAACTAGCTTAGAGACCTAGTTCAACTCTAGTGTAAAATTATTTGTACTAGGCTATAGAGCTAGTTCAACCCTAGTGTTAAATCATTTGAACTAGCTTAGAGAGCTAGTTCAACTCTAGTGTAAAATGATTTGTACAAGCTTATAGAGCTAGTTGAACTCTACTGTAAAATTATTTGTACTAGGCTATAAAGCTAGTTCAACTCTAGTGTAAAATTATTTGAACTAGCTTAGAGACCTAGTTCAACTCTAGTGTAAAATGATATGTACAAGTTTATAGATATAGTTCATCTCTAGTGTAAAATTATTTCAACTAGCTTATGGAGCGAGTTCAACTCTAGTGTAAAATGATTTGTACAAGCTTATAGAGCTAGTTGAACTCTACTGTAAAATTATTTGTACTAGGCTATAAAGCTAGTTCAACTCTAGTGTAAAATTATTTGAACTAGCTTAGAGACCTAGTTCAACTCTAGTGTAAAATTATTTGTACTAGGCTATAGAGCTAGTTCAACCCTAGTGTTAAATTATTTGAACTAGCTTAGAGAGCTAGTTCAACTCTAGTGTAAAATTATTTGTACTAGGCTATAAAGCTAGTTCAACTCTAGTGTAAAATTATTTGAACTAGCTTAGAGACCTAGTTCAACTCTAGTGTAAAATTATTTGTACTAGGCTATGGAGCTAGTTCAACCCTAGAGTAAAATTATTTGAACTAGCTTACCGAGCTAGTTCAACTCTAGTGTAAAATTATTTGTACTAGGCTATAGAGCAAGTTCAACTTTTGTGTAAAATTATTTGAACTAGCTTATAGGGCTAGTTCAAATCTAGTGTAAAAAAATTGTACTAGGCTACAGAGCTAGTTCAACTCTACTGTAAAATTATTTGCATAGGCTTATAGAGCTAGTTCAACTCTAGTGTAAAATTATTTGAACTAGCTTATAGAGCGAGTTGAATTCTAGTGTAAAATTATTTGTACTAGGCTATCGAGCTAGTTCAACTCTAGTGTAAAATTATTTGAACTAGCTCATAGAGCTAGTTCAACTCTAGTGTAAAATTATTTGTACTGGGCTATAGAGCTAGTTCAACTCTACTGTAAAATTATTTGAAATAGCTTATAGAGCTAGTTCAACTCTAGTGTAAAATTATTTGTACTATGCTATAGAGCTAGTTCAACTCTAGTGTATAATTATATGAACTAGCTTATAGAGCTAGTTCAACTCTAGTGTAAAATTATTTTAACTAGCTTATGCAGCTAGTTCAACCCTTGTGTAAAAATATTGGTACTAGGCTATAGAGCTAGTTCAACTTTAGTATAAAATTATTTGAACTAGCTTATCGAGCTAGTTCAACACTAGTGTAAAACTATTTGTAGTAGGCTATAGAGCTAGTTCAACTCTAGTGTAAAATTATTTGCACTAGCTTATAGCGCTAGTTCAACCCTAGTGTAAATTTTTTGTACTAGGCTATAGAGCTAGTTCATCTCTTGTGTAAAATTATTTTAACAAGCTTATAGAGCTAGTTCAACTCTAGTGCAAAAATATTTGTACTAGGCTATAGAGCTAGTTCAAATCGAGTGTAAAATTATTTGAACTCGCTTATAGAGCTAGTTCAACTATAGTGTAAAATTATTTGTAATAGACTATAGAGCTAGTTCAACTCTAGTGTAAAATGATATGTACAAGTTTATAGAGATAGTTCAACTCTAGTGTAAAATTATTTGAACTAGCTTATAGAGCTAGTTCAACTCTATTTAAAAAAATTGTACTAGGCTATAGAGCTAGTTCAACTGTTGTGTAAAATTGGTTTAACAAGCTTATAGAGCTAGTTCAACTCTAGTGTAAAAATATTTGAACTAGCTTATAGAGCTTGTTCAACTATAGTGTAAAATTATTTGTACTAGACGATAGAGCTAGCTCAACTCTAGTGTAAAATGATATGTACAAGTTTATAGAGATAGTTCAACTCTAGTGTAAAATTATTTGAACTATCTTATAGAGCGAGTTCAACTCTAGTGTAAAATGATTTGTACAAGCTTATAGAGCAAGTTCAACTCTACTGTAAAATTATTTATACTAGGCTATAAAGCTAGTTCAACTCTAGTGTAAAATTATTTGAACTAACTTAGAGAGCTAGTTCAACTCTAGTGCAAAATTATTTGTACTAGGTTATAGAGCTAGTTCAACCCTAGTGTAAAATTATTTGAACTAGCTTAGAGAGCTAGTTCAACTCTAGTGTGAAATTATTTGTACTAGGCTATAGAGCTAGTTCAACTCTAGTGTAAAATTATTTGAACTAGCTTATAGAGCTTGTTCAACTATAGTGTAAAATTTATTTGTACTAGACTATAGAGCTAGTTCAACTCTAGTGTAAAATGATATGTACAGGTTTATAGAGATAGTTCAACTCTAGTGTAAAATTATTTGAACTATCTTATAGAGCGAGTTCAACTCTAGTGTAAAATGATTTGTACAAGCTTATAGAGCAAGTTCAACTCTACGGTAAAATTATTTGTACTAGGCTATAAAGCTAGTTCAACTCTAGTGTAAAATTATTTGAACTAACTTAGAGAGCTAGTTCAACTCTAGTGTAAAATTATTTGTACTAGGCTATAGAGCTAGTTCAACCCCAGTGTAAAATTATTTGAACTAGCTCAGAGAGCTAGTTCAACTCTAGTGTAAAATTATTTGTACTAGGCTATAGAGCTAGTTCAACTCTAGTGTAAAATTATTTGAACTAGCTTAGAGAGCTAGTTCAACTCTAGTGTAAAATTACTTGTACTAGGCTATAGAGCTAGATCAACCCTAGTGTGAAATGTTTTGAACTAGTTTACAGAGCTAGTTCAACTCTAGGGTAAAATTATTTGTACTAGGCTATAGAGCTAGTTCAACTTTTGTGTAAAATTATTTAAACTAGCTTATAGAGCTAGTTCAACTCTAGTGTAAAAAAATTGTACTAGGCTACAGAGCTAGTTCAACTCTACTGTAAAATTACTTGTATAGGCTTATAAAGCTAGTTCAACTCTAGTGTAAAATAATATGAACTAGATTATAGAGCGAGTTCAACTCTAGTGTAAAATTATTTGTACTAGGCTATCGAGCTAGTTCAACTCTAGTGTAAAATTATGTGAACTAGCTTATAGAGCTAGTTCAACTCTAGTGTAAAATTATCTGTACTGGGCTATAGAGCTAGTTCAACTCTACTGTAAAATTATTTGAACTAGCTCAGAGAGCTAGTTCAACTCTAGTGTAAAATTATTTGTACTATGCTATAAAGCTAGTTCAACTCTAGTGTAAAATTATTTGAACTAGCTTATAGAGCTAATTAACCTCTAGTGTAAATTATTTTAACTAGCTTATGCAGCTAGTTCAGCTCTTGTGTAAAAACATTTGTACTAGGCTATAGAGCTAGTTCAACTTTAGTATAAAATTATTTGAACTAGCTTATCGAGCTAGTTCAACACTAGTGTAAAATTATTTAGTAGGCTATAGTGCTGGTTCAACTCTAGTGTAAAATTATTTGCACTAGATTATAGAGCTAGTTCAACTCTAGTGTAAATTTTTGGTACTAGGCTATAGAGCTAGTTCATCTCTTGTGTAAAATTATTTTAACAAGCTTATAGAGCTAGTTCAACTCTAGTGCAAAAATATTTGTACTAGGCTATAGAGCTAGTTCAACTCTAGAGTAAAATTATTTGAACTCGCTTATAGAGCTAGTTCAACTATAGTGTAAAATTATTTGTAATAGACTATAGAGCTAGTTCAACTATAGTGTAAAATGATATGTACAAGCTTATAGAGATAGTTCAACTCTAGTGTAAAATTATTTGAACTAGCTTATAGAGCTAGTTAAACTCTACTTCAAAAAAAATTGTACTAGGCTATAGAGCTAGTTCAACTCTAGTGTAAAATTATTTGAACTAGCTTATAGAGCTTGGTCAACTCTAGTGTAAAACTATTTGTAGTAGGCTATAGAGCTAGTTCAACTCTAGTGTAAAATTATTTGCACTAGCTTATAGCGCTAGTTCAACCCTAGTGTAAATTTTTTGTACTAGGCTATAGAGCTAGTTCATCTCTTGTGTAAAATTATTTTAACAAGCTTATAGAGCTAGTTCAACTCTAGTGCAAAAATATTTGTACTAGGCTATAGAGCTAGTTCAAATCGAGTGTAAAATTATTTGAACTCGCTTATAGAGCTAGTTCAACTATAGTGTAAAATTATTTGTAATAGACTATAGAGCTAGTTCAACTCTAGTGTAAAATGATATGTACAAGTTTATAGAGATAGTTCAACTCTAGTGTAAAATTATTTGAACTAGCTTATAGAGCTAGTTCAACTCTATTTAAAAAAATTGTACTAGGCTATAGAGCTAGTTCAACTGTTGTGTAAAATTGGTTTAACAAGCTTATAGAGCTAGTTCAACTCTAGTGTAAAAATATTTGAACTAGCTTATAGAGCTTGTTCAACTATAGTGTAAAATTATTTGTACTAGACGATAGAGCTAGCTCAACTCTAGTGTAAAATGATATGTACAAGTTTATAGAGATAGTTCAACTCTAGTGTAAAATTATTTGAACTATCTTATAGAGCGAGTTCAACTCTAGTGTAAAATGATTTGTACAAGCTTATAGAGCAAGTTCAACTCTACTGTAAAATTATTTATACTAGGCTATAAAGCTAGTTCAACTCTAGTGTAAAATTATTTGAACTAACTTAGAGAGCTAGTTCAACTCTAGTGCAAAATTATTTGTACTAGGTTATAGAGCTAGTTCAACCCTAGTGTAAAATTATTTGAACTAGCTTAGAGAGCTAGTTCAACTCTAGTGTGAAATTATTTGTACTAGGCTATAGAGCTAGTTCAACTCTAGTGTAAAATTATTTGAACTAGCTTATAGAGCTTGTTCAACTATAGTGTAAAATTTATTTGTACTAGACTATAGAGCTAGTTCAACTCTAGTGTAAAATGATATGTACAGGTTTATAGAGATAGTTCAACTCTAGTGTAAAATTATTTGAACTATCTTATAGAGCGAGTTCAACTCTAGTGTAAAATGATTTGTACAAGCTTATAGAGCAAGTTCAACTCTACGGTAAAATTATTTGTACTAGGCTATAAAGCTAGTTCAACTCTAGTGTAAAATTATTTGAACTAACTTAGAGAGCTAGTTCAACTCTAGTGTAAAATTATTTGTACTAGGCTATAGAGCTAGTTCAACCCCAGTGTAAAATTATTTGAACTAGCTCAGAGAGCTAGTTCAACTCTAGTGTAAAATTATTTGTACTAGGCTATAGAGCTAGTTCAACTCTAGTGTAAAATTATTTGAACTAGCTTAGAGAGCTAGTTCAACTCTAGTGTAAAATTACTTGTACTAGGCTATAGAGCTAGATCAACCCTAGTGTGAAATGTTTTGAACTAGTTTACAGAGCTAGTTCAACTCTAGGGTAAAATTATTTGTACTAGGCTATAGAGCTAGTTCAACTTTTGTGTAAAATTATTTAAACTAGCTTATAGAGCTAGTTCAACTCTAGTGTAAAAAAATTGTACTAGGCTACAGAGCTAGTTCAACTCTACTGTAAAATTACTTGTATAGGCTTATAAAGCTAGTTCAACTCTAGTGTAAAATAATATGAACTAGATTATAGAGCGAGTTCAACTCTAGTGTAAAATTATTTGTACTAGGCTATCGAGCTAGTTCAACTCTAGTGTAAAATTATGTGAACTAGCTTATAGAGCTAGTTCAACTCTAGTGTAAAATTATCTGTACTGGGCTATAGAGCTAGTTCAACTCTACTGTAAAATTATTTGAACTAGCTCAGAGAGCTAGTTCAACTCTAGTGTAAAATTATTTGTACTATGCTATAAAGCTAGTTCAACTCTAGTGTAAAATTATTTGAACTAGCTTATAGAGCTAATTAACCTCTAGTGTAAATTATTTTAACTAGCTTATGCAGCTAGTTCAGCTCTTGTGTAAAAACATTTGTACTAGGCTATAGAGCTAGTTCAACTTTAGTATAAAATTATTTGAACTAGCTTATCGAGCTAGTTCAACACTAGTGTAAAATTATTTAGTAGGCTATAGTGCTGGTTCAACTCTAGTGTAAAATTATTTGCACTAGATTATAGAGCTAGTTCAACTCTAGTGTAAATTTTTGGTACTAGGCTATAGAGCTAGTTCATCTCTTGTGTAAAATTATTTTAACAAGCTTATAGAGCTAGTTCAACTCTAGTGCAAAAATATTTGTACTAGGCTATAGAGCTAGTTCAACTCTAGAGTAAAATTATTTGAACTCGCTTATAGAGCTAGTTCAACTATAGTGTAAAATTATTTGTAATAGACTATAGAGCTAGTTCAACTATAGTGTAAAATGATATGTACAAGCTTATAGAGATAGTTCAACTCTAGTGTAAAATTATTTGAACTAGCTTATAGAGCTAGTTAAACTCTACTTCAAAAAAAATTGTACTAGGCTATAGAGCTAGTTCAACTCTAGTGTAAAATTATTTGAACTAGCTTATAGAGCTTGGTCAACTCTAGTGTAAAATTATTTGTACTAGGCTATAGAGCTAGTTCAACTCTAGTGTAAAATTATTTGTACTAGACTATAGAGCTAGTTCAACTCTAGTGTAAAATGATATGTACAAGTTTATAGAGATAGTTCAACTCTAGTGTAAAATTATTTGAACTATCTTATAGAGCGAGTTCAACTCTAGTCTAAAATGATTTGTACAAGCTTATAGAGCAAGTTCAACTCTACTGTAAAATTATTTGTACTAGGCTATAAAGCTAGTTCAACTGTAGTGCAAAATTATTTGAACTAACTTAGAGAGCTAGTTCAACTCTAGTGTAAAATTATTTGTACTAGGCTATAGAGCTAGTTCAACCCCAGTGTAAAATTATTTGAACTAGCTCAGAGATCTAGTTCAGCTCTAGTGTAAAATTATTTGTACTAGGCTATAGAGCAAGTTCAACTCTAGTGTAAAATTATTTGAACTAGCTTAGAGAGCTAGTTCAACTCTAGTGTAAAATTACTTGCACTAGACTAAAGAGCTGGATCAACCCTAGTGTGAAATGTTTTGAACTAGTTTAGAGAGCTAGTTCAACTCTAGGGTAAAATTATTTGTACTAGGCTATAGAGCTAGTTCAACTTTTGTGTAACATTATTTGAACTAGCTTATAGAGCTAGTTCAACTCTACTTCAAAAAAATTGTACTAGGCTACAAAGCTAGTTCAACTCTAGTGTAAAATTATTTGTATAGGCTTATAGAGCTAGTTTAACTCTAGTGTAAAATTATTTGAACTAGCTTATAGAGCGAGTTCAACTCTAGTGTAAAATTATTTGTACTAGGCTATAGAGCTAGTTCAACTGTAGTGTAAATTTATTTGAACTAGCTTATAGAGCTAGTTCAACTCTAGTGTAAAATTATTTGTACTGGGCTATAGAGCTAGTTCAACTCTAGTGTAAAATTATTTGAACCAGCTTATGGAGCTAGTTCAACAAAAGTGTAAAATTATTTGAACTAGCTTATGCAGCTAGTTCAACTCTAATGTAAAAATGTTTGTACTAGGCTATAGAGCTAGTTCAACTGTAGTATAAAATTATTTGAACTAGGTTATAGAGATAGTTCAACACTAGTGTAAAATTATTTCTACTAGGCTATAGAGCTAGTTTAACTCTAGTGTAAATTGTTTTCTACTAGGCTATAGAGCTAGTTCAACTCTTGTGCAAAATTATTTTAACAAGCTTATAGAGCTAGTTTAACTCTAGTGCAAAATTATTTGTACTAGGCTATAGAGCTAGATCAACCCTAGTGTGAAATGTTTTGAACTAGTTTACAGAGCTAGTTCAACTCTAGGGTAAAATTATTTGTACTAGGCTATAGAGCTAGTTCTACTTTTGTGTAAAATTATTGGAACTAGCTTATAGAGCTAGTTCAACTCTAGTGTAAAAAAATTGTACTAGGCTACAGAGCTAGTTCAACTCTACTGTAAAATTATTTGTATATGCTTATAAAGCTAGTTCAACTCTAGTGTAAAATTATTTGACCTAGATTATAGAGCGAGTTCAACTCTAGTGTAAAATTATTTATACTAGGCTATCGAGCTAGTTCAACTCTAGTGTAAAATTATTTGAACTAGCTTATAGAGCTAGTTCAACTCTAGTGTAAAGTTATTTGTACTGGGCTATAGAGCTAGTTCAACTCTACTGTAAAATTATTTGAACTAGCTTATAGAGCTAGTTCAACTCTAGTGTAAAATTGTTTGTACTATGCTATAGAGCTAGTTCAACTCTAGTGTAAAATTATTTAAACTAGCTTATAGAGCTAATTAACCTCTAGTGTAAAATTATTTTAACAAGCTTATGCAGCTAGTTCAACTCTTGTGTACAAATATTGGTACTAGGCTATAGAGCTAGTTCAACTTTAGTATAAAATTATTTAAACTAGCTTATCGAGCTAGTTCAACACTAGTGTAAAATTATTTGTAGTAGGCTATAGAGCTAGTTCAACTCTAGTGTAAAATTATTTGCACTAGCTTATAGAGCTAGTTCAACTCTATTGTAATTTTTTTGTACTAGGCTATAGAGCTAGTTCATCTCTTGTGTAAAATTATTTTAACAAGCTTATAGAGCTAGTTCAACTCTAGTGCAAAAATATTTGGACTAGGCTATAGAGCTAGTTCAACTCTAGTGTAAAATTATTTGAACTCGCTTATAGAGCTAGTTCAGTTATAGTGTAAAATTATTTGTAATAGACTATAGAGCTAGTTCAACTCTAGTGTAAAATGATATGTAAAACCTTATAGAGATAGTTCAACTCTAGTGTAAAATTATTTGAACTAGCTTATAGAGCTAGTTCAACTCTACTTCAAAAATATTGGTACTAGGCTATCGAGCTAGTTCAACTCTAGTGTAAAATTATTTGAACTAGCTTATAGAGCTTGTTCAACTATAGTGTAAAATTATTTGTACTAGACTATAGAGCTAGTTCAACTCTAGTGTAAAATGATATGTACAAGTTTATAGAGATAGTTCAACTCTAGTGTAAAATTATTTGAACTATCTTATAGAGCGAGTTCAACTCTAGTCTAAAATGATTTGTACAAGCTTATAGAGCAAGTTCAACTCTACAGTAAAATTATTTGTACTAGGCTATAAAGCTAGTTCAACTCTAGTGCAAAATTATTTGAACTAACTTAGAGAGCTAGTTCAACTCTATTGTAAAATTATTTGTACTAGGCTATAGAGCTAGTTAAACCCCAGTGTAAAATGATTTGAACTAACTCAGAGAGCTAGTTCAGCTCTAGTGTAAAATTATTTGTACTAGGCTATAGAGCTAGTTCAACTTTAGTGTAAAATTATTTGAACTAGCTTAGACAGCTAGTTCAACTCTAGTGTAAAATTATTTGTACTAGGCTAAAGAGGTAGATCAACCCTAGTGTGAAATGTTTTGAACTAGTTTACAGAGCTAGTTCAACTCTAGGGTAAAATTATTTGTACTAGGCTATAGAGCTAGTTCAACTTTTGTGTAAAATTATTTGAACTAGTTTATAGAGCTAGTTCAACTCTACTTAAAAAAAATTGTAGTAGGCTACAAAGATAGTTCAACTCTAGTGTAAAATTATTTGTATAGGCTTATAGAGCTTGTTTAACTCTAGTGTAAAATTATTTGAACTAGCTTATAGAGCGATTCAACTCTAGTGTAAAATTATTTGAACTAGGCTATAGAGCTAGTTCAACTGTAGTGTAAATTTATTTGAACTAGCTTATAGAGCTAGTTCAACTCTAGTGTAAAAATATTTGTACTGGGCTATAGAGCTAGTTCAACTCTAGTGTAAAATTATTTGAACTAGCTTATAGAGCTAGTTCAACGCTAGTGTAAAATTACTTGTACTAGGTTATAGAGCTAGTTCAACTCTAGTGTAAAATTATTTGAACTAGCTTATGGAGCTAGTTCAACTCTAGTGTAAAATTATCGGAACTAGCTTATGCAGCTAGTTCAACTCTAATGTAAAATGTTTGTACTAGGCTATAGAGCTAGTTCAACTGTAGTGTAAAATTATTTGTACTAGGCCATAGAGCTAGTTTAACTCTAGTGTAATTTTTTTTGTACTAGGCTATAGAGCTAGTTCAACTCTTGTGTAAAATTATTTTAACAAGCTTATAGAGCTAGTTCAACTCTAGTGCAAAATTATTTGTACTAGGCTATAGAGCTAGTTTAACCCTAGTGTAAAATTATTTGAACTAGCTTACAGAGCTAGTGCAACTCTAGTGTAAAATTATTTGTACTAGGCTATAGAGCTAGTTCAACTTTTGTGTAAAATTATTTGAACTAGGTTATAGAGCTAGTTCAACTCTACTGTAAAAAAAATTTGTACTAGGCTACAGAGCTAGTTCAACTCTAGTGTAAAATTATTTGTAGAGGCTTATAGAGCTAGTTCAACTATGGTGTAAAATTATTTGAACTTGCTTATGGAGCGAGTTCAACTCTAGTGTAAAATTATTTGTACTAGGCTATAGAGCTAGTTCAACTCTAGTGTAAAATTATTTGAACTAGCTTATAGAGCTAGTTCAACTCTAGTGTAAAATTATTTGTACTGGGCTATAGAGCTAGTTCAACTCTACTGTAAAATTATTTGAACTAGCTTATAGAGCTAGTTCAACTCTAGAGTAAAATTATTTGTACTAGGCTATAGAGCTAGTTCAACTCTAGTGTAAAATTATTTGAACTAGCTTATAGAGCTAGTTCATCTCTAGTGTAAAATTATTTAAACTATCTTATGCAGCTAGTTCAACTCTAGTGTAAAAATATTTGTACTAGGCTATAGAGCTAGTTCAACTCTACTATAAAGTTATTTTAACAAGCTTATAGAGCTAGTTCAACTCTAGTGGAAAAATATTTGTACTAGGCTATAGAGCTATTTCAACTCTGGTGTAAAATTATTTGAACTCGCTTATAGAGCTGGTTCAACTATAGTGTAAAATTATTTGTACTAGACTATAGAGCTAGTTCAACTCTAGTGTAAAATTATATGTACAAGTTTCTAGAGATAGTTCAACTCTAGTGTAAAATTATTTGAACTAGCTTATAGAGGCAGTTCAACTCTATTGTAAAAAAAATTGTACTAGGCTATAGAGCTAGTTCAACTCTAGTGTAAATTTAGTTTAACAAGCATATAGAGCTAGTTCAACTCTAGTGTAAAATTATTTGAACTAGCTTATAGAGCTAGTTCCACTATAGTGTAAAATTATTTGTACTAGACTATAGAGCTAGTTCAACTCTAGTGCAAAATTTTATGTTAAGCTTATATAGCTAGTTCAACTTTAGTGTAAAATTATTTGAACTAGCTTATAAAGCGAGTTCATCCATAGAATAAAATGATTTGTACAAGCTTATAGAGCTAGTTCAACTCTAGTGTATGATTATTTGAACTAGCTTATGCAGCTAGTTCAACTCTAGTGTAAAATTATTTGTACTAGGCTATAGAGCTAGTTCAACTGTAGTATAAAATTATTTGAACTAGCTTATAGAGCTAGTTCAACTCTAGCGTAAAATTATTTGTACTAGGTTATAGAGCTAGTTCAACTCTAATGTACAATTAATTGAACTAGCTTATAGAGCTAGTTCAACTCTAGTGTAAATTTTTCTTGTACTAGGCTATAGAGCTAGTTCAACTCTAGTGTAAAATTAGTTTAACAAGCGTATAGAGCTAGTTCAACTCTAGTGCAAGCTTATTTTAACAAGCTTATAGAGCTAGTTCAACTCTAGTGTAAGCTTATTTTAACAAGCTTTTAGAGCTAGTTCAACTCTAGGGCAAAAATATTTGTACTAGGCTATAGAGCTACTTCAACTCTAGTGTGAAATTACTTGAACTAGCTTACAGAGCTAGTTCAACTTTAGTGTAAAATTATTTGTACTAGACTATAGCGCTAGTTCAACTCTAGTGTAAAATTATATGTACAAGTTTATAGAGATAGTTCAACTCAAGTGTAAAATTATTTGAACTAGCTTATAGAGCTAGTTCAACTATAGTGTAAAATTATTTGTACTAGACTATAGAGCTAGTTCAACTCTAGTGCAAAATTTTATGTTAACCTTATAGAGCTAGTTCAAGTCTAGTGTAAAATTATTTGAACTAGCTTATAGAGCGAGTTCAACCGTAGAATAAAATGATTTGTACAAGCTTATAGAGCTAGTTCAACTCTACTGTAAAATTATTTTAACTAGCTTATAGAGCTTACTCAACTATAGTGTAAAATTATTTGTACTAGACTATAGAGCTAGTTCAACTCTAGTGTAAAATGATATGTACAAGTTTATAGAGATAGTTCAACTCTAGTGTAAAATTACTTGAACTAGATTATAGAGCTAGTTCAACTCTAGTGTAAAATTAGTTGAACTAGCTTACAGACCTAGTTCAACTCTAGTGTAATTTTTTTGTACTAGGCTATAGAGATAGTTCAACTCTAGTGTAATTTTTTTTAACAAGCTTATAGAGCTAGTTCAACTCTAGTGCAAAAATATTTGTACTAGGCTATAGAGCTAGTTCAACTCTACTGTAAAATTATTTGAACTAGCTTATAAAGCTTACTCAACTATAGTGTAAAATTATTTGTACTAGACTATAGAGTTAGTTCAACTCTAGTGTAAAATGATATGTACAAGTTTATAGAGATAGTTCAACCCTACTGTAAAATTATTTGAACTAGCTTATAGAGCTAGTTCAACTCTAGTGTAATATTATTTGAACTAGCTTATGCACCTAGTTGAACTCTACTGTAAAATTATTTGTACTAGGCTATAGAGCTAGTTCAATATACTATAAAATTATTTGAACTAGCTTAGACACCTAGTTCAACTCTAGTGTAAAATTATTTGTACTAGGCTATAGAGCTAGTTCAACTCTAGTGTAAAATTATTTGAACTAGCTTAGAGAGCTAGTTCAACTCTAGTGTAATTTTTTTGTACTAGGCTATAGAGCTAGTTCAACTCTAGTGTAAATTTATTTTAACAAGCTTATAGAGCTAGTTAAACTCTAGTGCAAAAATATTTGTACTAGGCTATAGAGCTACTGCAACTCTAGTGTAAAATTATTTGAACTAGCTTACAGAGCTAGTTCAACTCTAGTGTAAAATTATTTGTACTAGACTATAGAGCTAGTTCAACTCTAGTGTAAAATTATATGTACAAGTTTCTAGAGATAGTTCAACTCTAGTGTAAAGTTATTTGAACTAGCTTATAGAGCTAGTTCAACTCTATTGTAAAAAAAATGTACTAGGCTATAGAGCTAGTTCAACTATAGTGTAAATTTAGTTTAACAAGCTTATAGAGCTAGTTCAACTCTAGTGTATGATTATTTGAACTAGCTTATAGAGCTAGTTCAACTATAGTGTAAAATTATTTGTACTAGACTATAGAGCTAGTTCAACTCTAGTGCAAAATTTTATGTTAAGCTTATAGAGCTAGTTCAACTCTAGTGTAAAATTATTTGAACTAGCTTATAGACCAAGTTCAACTATATTGTAAAATTATTTGTACTAGACTATAGAGCTAGTTCAACTCTAGTGCAAAATTTTATGTTAAGCTTATAGAGCTAGTTCAACTCTAGGGTAAAATTATTTGAACTAGCTTATAGAGCGAGTTCAACCGTAGAATAAAATGATTTGTACAAGCTTATAGAGCTAGTTCAACTCTAGTGTATGATTATTTGAACTAGCTTATGCAGCTAGTTCAACTCTAGTGTAAAAATATTTGTACTAGGCTATAGAGCTAGTTCAATTGTAGTATAAAATTATTTGAACTAGCTTATAGAGCTAGTTCAACTCTAGTGTAAAATTATTTGTACTAGGCTATAGAGCTAGTTCAACTCTAATGTACAATTATTTGAACTAGCTTATAGAGCTAGTACAACTCTAGTGTAAATTTTTTTGTACTAGGCTATAGAGCTAGTTCAACTCTACTGTAAAATTATTTGAACTAGCTTATAAAGCTTACTCAACTATAGTGTAAAATTATTTGTACTAGACTATAGAGCTAGTTCAACTCTAGTGTAAAATGATATGTACAAGTTTATAGAGATAGTTCAACTCTAGTGTAATTATTTGAACTAGCTTATAGAGCTAGTTCAACTCTAATGTAAAATGATTTGAACTAGCTTATGCAGCTAGTTGAACTCTACTGTAAAATTATTTGTACTAGGCTATAGAGCTAGTTCAACTATACTATAAGATTATTTGAACTAGCTTAGACACCTAGTTCAACTCTAGTGTAAAATTATTTGTACTAGGCTATAGAGCTAGTTAACCTCTAGTGTAAAATTATTTGAACTAGCTTAGAGAGCTAGTTCAACTCTAGTGTAATTTTTTTTGTATTAGGCTATAGAGCTAGTTCAACTCTAGTGTAAATTTATTTTAACAAGCTTATAGAGCTATTTCAACTCTAGTGCAAAAATATTTGTACTAGGCAATAGAGCTACTTCAACTCTAGTGTAAAATTATTTGAACTAGCTTACAGAGCTAGTTCAACTCTAGTGTAAAATTATTTGTACTAGACTATAGAGCTAGTTCAACTCTAGTGTAAAATTATCTGTACAAGTTTCTAGAGATAGTTCAACTCTAGTGTAAAGTTATTTGAACTAGCTTATAGAGCTAGTTCAACTCTATTGTAAAAAAAATTGTACTAGGCTATAGAGCTAGTTCAACTATAGTGTAAATTTAGTTTAACCAGCTTATAGAGCTAGTTCAACTCTAGTGTATGATTATTTGAACTAGCTTATAGAGCTAGTTCAACTATAGTGTAAAATTATTTGTACTAGACTATAGAGCTAGTTCAACTCTAGTGCAAAATTTTATGTTAAGCTTATAGAGCTAGTTCTATTCTAGTGTAAAATTATTTGAACTAGCTTATAGAGCGAGTTCAACCGTAGAATAAAATGATTTGTACAAGCTTATAGAGCTAGTTCAACTCTAGTGTAAAATTATTCGAACTAGCTTATAGAGCTAGTTCAACTATAGTGTAAAATTATTTGTACTAGACTATAGAGCTAGTTCAACTCTAGTGCAAAATTTCATGTTAAGCTTATAGAGCTAGTTCAACTCTAGGGTAAAATTAATTGAACTAGCTTATAGAGCGAGTTCAACCGTAGAATAAAATGATTTGTACAAGCTTATAGAGCTAGTTCAACTCTAGTGTATGATTATTTGAACTAGGTTATGCAGCTAGTTCAACTCTAGTGTAAAAATATTTGTACTAGGCGATAGAGCTAGTTCAACTGTAGTATAAGATTATTTGAACTAGCTATAGAGCTAGTTCAACGCTAGTGTAAAATTATTTGTACTAGGCTATAGAGCTAGTTCAACTGTAATATACAATTATTTGAACTAGCTTATAGAGCTAGTTCAACTCTAGTGTAAATTTTTTTGTACTAGGCTATAGAGCTACTTCAACTATAGTGTAAAATTAGTTTAACAAGCGTATAGAGCTAGTTCAACTCTAGTGCAAAAATATTTGTACTAGGCTATAGAGCTAGTTCAACTCTACTGTAAAATTATTTGAACTAGTTTATAAAGCTTACTCAACTATAGTGTAAAATTATTTGTACTAGACTATAGAGCTAGTTCAACTCTAGTGTAAAATGATATGTACAAGTTTATAGAGATAGTTCAACTCTAGTGTAAAATTATTTGAACTAGCTTATAGAGCTAGTTCAACTCTAGTGTAAAATTATTTGAACTAACTTATGCAGCTAGTTGAACTCTACTGTAAAATTATTTGTACTAGGCTATAGAGCTAGTTCAACTGTACTATAAAATTATTTGAACTAGCTTAGACACCTAGTCCAACTCTAGTGTAAAATTATTTGTACTAGGCTATGGAGCTAGTTCAACTCTAGTGTAAAATTATTTGAACTAGCTCAGAGAGTTAGTTCAACTCTAGTGTAATTTTTTTGTACTAGGCTATAGAGCTAGTTCAACTCTAGTGTAAATTTATTTTAACAAGCTTATAGAGCTAATTCAACTCTAGTGCAAAAATATTTGTACTAGGCTATAGAGCTACTTCAACTCTAGTGTAAAATTATTTGAACTAGCTTACAAAGCTAGTTCAACTCTAGTGTAAAATTATTTGTACTAGACTATAGAGCTAGTTCAGCTCTAGTGTAAAATTATATGTACAAGTTTCTAGAGATAGTTCAAATCTAGTGTAAAGTTATTTGAACTAGCTTATAGAGATAGTTCAACTCTATTGTAAAAAAAATTGTACTACGCTATAGCGCTAGTTCAACTCTAGTGTAAATTTAGTTTAACAATCTTATAGAGCTAGTTGAACTCTAGTGTAAAATTATTTGAACTAGCTTATAGAGCTAGTTCAACTATAGTGTAAAATTATTTGTACTAGACTATAGAGCTAGTTCAACTCTAGTGCAAAATTTTATGTTAAGCTTATAGAGCTAGTTCAACTCTAGGGTAAAATTATTTGAACTAGCTTATAGAGCGAGTTCAACCGTAGAATAAAATGATTTGTACAAGCTTATAGAGCTAGTTCAACTCTAGTGTATGATTATTTGAACTAGCTTATGCAGCTAGTTCAACTCTAGTGTAAAAATATTTGTACTAGGCTATAGAGCTAGTTCAACTGTAGTATAAAATTATTTGAACTAGCTATAGAGCTAGTTCAACCCTAGTGTAAAATTATTTGTACTAGGCTATAGAGCTAGTTCAACTCTAATGTACAATTATTTGAACTAGCTTATAGAGCTAGTTCAACTCTAGTGTAAATTTTTTTGTACTAGGTTATAGAGCTAGTTCAACTCTAGTGTAAAATTAGTTTAACAAGCGTATAGAGCTAGTTCAACTCTAGTGCAAAAATATTTGTACTAGGCTATAGAGCTAGTTCAACTCTAGTGTAAAATTATTTGAACTAGCTTATAAAGCTTACTCAACTATAGTGTAAAATTATTTGTACTAGACTATAGAGCTAGTTCAACTCTAGTGTAAAATGATATGTACAAGTTTATAGAGATAGTTCAACTCTAGTGTAAAATTATTTGAACTAGCTTATAGAGCTAGTTCAACTCTAGTGTAAAATTATTTGAACTAACTTATGCAGCTAGTTGAACTCTACTGTAAAATTATTTGTACTAGGCTATAGAGCTAGTTCAACTGTACTATAAAATTATTTGCACTAGCTTAGACACCTAGTTCAACTCTAGTGTAAAATTATTTGTACTAGGCTATAGAGCTAGTTCAACTCTAGTGTAAAATTATTTGAACTAGCTTAGAGAGCTAGTTCAGCTCTAGTGTAATTTTTTTGTACTAGGCTATAGAGCTAGTTCAACTCTAGTGTAAATTTATTTTAACAAGCTTATAGAGCTAGTTCAACTCTAGTGCAAAAATATTTGTACTAGGCTATAGAGCTACTTCAACTCTAGTGTAAAATTATTTGAACTAGCTTACAGAGCTAGTTCAACTCTAGTGGAAAATTATTTGTACTAGACTATAGAGCTAGTTCAACTCTAGTGTAAAATTATATGTACAACTTTCTAGAGATAGTTCAACTCTAGTGTAAAGTTATTTGAACTAGCTTATAGAGATAGTTCAACTCTATTGTAAAAAAAATTGTACTACGCTATAGCGCTAGTTCAACTCTAGTGTAAATTTAGTTTAACAATCTTATAGAGCTAGTTCAACTCTAGTGTATAATTATTTGAACTAGCTTATAGAGCTAGTTCAACTATAGTGTAAAATTATTTGTACTAGACTATAGAGCTAGTTCAACTCTAGTGCAAAATTTTATGTTAAGCTTATAGAGCTAGTTCAACTCTAGTGTAAAATTATTTGAACTAGCTTATAGAGCGAGTTCAACCGTAGAATAAAATGATTTGTACAAGCTTATAGAGCTAGTTCAACTCTAGTGTAAAATTAATTGAACTAGCTTACAGAGCTAGTTCAACTATAGTGTAAAATTATTTGTACTAGACTATAGAGCTAGTTCAACTCTAGTGCAAAATTTTATGTTAAGCTTATAGAGCTAGTTCAACTCTAGGGTAAAATTATTTGAACTAGCTTATAGAGCGAGTTCAACCGTAGAATAAAATGATTTGTACAAGCTTATAGAGCTAGTTCAACTCTAGTGTATGATTATTTGAACTAGCTTACGCAGCTAGTTCAACTCTAGTGTAAAAATATTTGTACTAGGCTATAGAGCTAGTTCAACTGTAGAATAAAATTATTTGAACTAGCTATAGAGCTAGTTCAACTCTAGTGTAAAATTATTTGGACTAGGCTATAGAGCTAGTTCAACTCTAATGTACAATTATTTGAACTAGCTTATAGAGCTAGTTCAACTCTAGTGTAAATTTTTTTGTAGTAGGCTATAGAGCTAGTTCAATTCTAGTGTAAAATTAGTTTAACAAGCGTATAGAGCTAGTTCAACTCTAGTGCAAAAATATTTATACTAGGCTATAGAGCTAGTTCAACTCTACTGTAAAATTATTTGAACTAGCTTATAAAGCTTACTCAACTATAGTGTAAAAATATTTGTACTAGACTATAGAGCTAGTTCAACTATAGTGTAAAATGATATGTACAAGTTTATAGAGATAGTTCAACTCTAGTGTAAAATTATTTGAACTAGCTTATAGAGCTAGTTCAACTCTAGTGTAAAATTATTTGAACTAGCTTATGCAGCTAGTTGAACTCTACTCTAAAATTATTTGTACTAGGCTATAGAGCTAGTTCAACTGTACTATAAAATTATTTGAACTAGCTTAGACACCTAGTTCAACTCTAGTGTAAAATTATTTGTACTAGGCTATAGAGATAGTTCAACTCTAGTGTAAAATTATTTGAACTAGCTTATAGAGCGAGTTCAACCGTAGAATAAAATGATTTGCACAAGCTTATAGAGCTAGTTCAACTCTAGTGTAAAATTATTTGAACTAGCTTATAGAGCTAGTTCAACTATAGTGTAAAATTATTTGTACTAGACTATAGAGCTAGTTCAACTCTAGTGCAAAATTTTATGTTAAGCTTATAGAGCTAGTTCAACTCTAGGGTAAAATTATTTGAACTAGCTTATAGAGCGAGTTAAACCGTAGAATAAAATGATTTGTACAAGCTTATAGAGCTAGTTCAACTCTAGTGTATGATTATTTGAACTAGCTTATACAGCTAGTTCAACTCTAGTGTAAAAATATTTGTACTAGGCTATAGAGCTAGTTCAACTGTAGAATAAAATTATTTGAACTAGCTATAGAGCTAGTTCAACTCTAGTGTAAAATTATTTGTACTAGGCTATAGAGCTAGTTCAACTCTAATGTACAATTATTTGAACTAGCTTATAGAGCTAGTTCAACTCTAGTGTAAATTTTTTTGTACTAGGCTATAGAGCTAGTTCAATTCTAGTGTAAAATTAGTTTAACAAGCGTATAGAGCTAGTTCAACTCTAGTGCAAAAATATTTGTACTAGGCTATAGAGCTAGTTCAACTCTACTGTAAATTTATTTGAACTAGCTTATAAAGCTTACTCAACTATAGTGTAAAATTATTTGTACTAGACTATAGAGCTAGTTCAACTCTAGTGTAAAATGATATGTACAAGTTTATAGAGATAGTTCAACTCTAGTGTAAAATTATTTGAACTAGCTTATAGAGCTAGTTCAACTCTAGTGTAAAATTATTTGAACTAGCTTATGCAGCTAGTTGAACTCTACACTAAAATTATTTGTACTAGGCTATAGAGCTAGTTCAACTGTACTATAAAATTATTTGAACTAGCTTAGACACCTAGTTCAACTCTAGTGTAAAATTATTTGTACTAGGCTATAGAGATAGTTCAACTCTAGTGTAAAATTATTTGAACTAGCTTAGAGAGCTAGTTCAACTCTAGTGTAATTTTTTTGTACTAGGCTATAGAGCTAGTTCAACTCTAGTGTAATTTTTTTTAACAAGCTTATAGAGCTAGTTCAACTCTAGTGCAAAAATATTTGTACTAGGCTATAGAGCTACTTCAACTCTAGTGTAAAATTATTTGAACTAGCTTCCAGAGCTAATTCAACTCTAGTGTAAAATTATTTGTACTAGACTATAGAGGTAGTTCAACTCTAGTGTAAAATTATATGTACAATTTCTAGAGATAGTTCAACTCTAGTGTAAAGTTATTTGAACTAGCTTATAGAGCTAGTTCAACTCTATTGTAAAAAATTGTACTATGCTATAGCGCTAGTTCAACTCTAGTGTATATTTAGTTTAACAATCTTATAGAGCTAGTTCAACTCTAGTGTAAAATTATTTAAACTAGCTTATAGAGCTAGTTCAACTATAGTGTAAAATTATTTGTACTAGACTATACAGCTAGTTCAACTCTAGTGCAAAATTTTATGTTAAGCTTATAGAGCTAGTTCAACTCTAGTGTAAAATTATTTGAACTAGCTGATAGAGCGAGTTCAACTGTAGAATAAAATGATTTGTACAAGCTTATAGAGCTAGTTCAACTCTAGTGTAAAATTATTTGAACTAGCTTATAGAGCTAGTTCAACTATAGTGTAAAATTATTTGTACAAGACTATAGAGCGAGTTCAACTCTAGTGCAAAATTTTATATTAACCTTATAGAGCTAGTTCAACTCTAGTGTAAAATTATTTGAACTAGCTGATAGAGCGAGTTCAACCGTAGAATAAAATGATTTGTACAAGCTTATAGAGCTAGTTCAACTCTAGTGTATGATTATTTGAACTAGCTTATGCAGCTAGTTCAACTCTAGTGTAAAAATATTTGTACTAGGCTATAGAGCTAGTTCAACTGTAGTATAAAATTATTTGAACTAGCTTATAGAGCTATTTCAACTCTAGTGTAAAATTATTTGTACTAGGCTATAGAGCTAGTTCAACTCTAATGTAAAATTATTTGAGCTAGCTTATAGAGCTAGTTCAACTCTAGTGTAAATTTTTTTGTACTAGGCTATAGAGCTAGTTCAACTCTAGTGTAAAATTAGTTTAACAAGCGTATAGAGCTAGTTCAACTCTAGTGCAAAAATATTTGTACTAGGCTATAGAGCTAGTTCAACTCTACTATAAAATTATTTGAACTAGCTTATATAGATTACTAAACTATAGTGTAAAATTATTTGTACTAGACTATAGAGCTAGTTCAACTCTAGTGTAAAATGATATGTACAAGTTTATAGAGATAGTTCAACTCTAGTGTAAAATTATTTGAACTAGCTTATAGAGCTAGTTCAACTCTAGTATAAAATTATTTGAACTAGCTTATGCAGCTAGTTCAACTCTACTGTAAAATTATTTGTACTAGGCTATAGAGCTACTTCAACTGTACTATAAAATTATTTGAACTAGCTTAGAGACCTAGTTAAACTCTAGTGTAAAATTATTTGTACTAGGCTATGGAGCTAGTTCAACTCTAGTGTACAATTATTTGAACTAGCTTAGAGAGCTAGTTCAACTCTAGTGTAAAATGATATGTACAAGTTTATAGATATAGTTCAACTCTAGTGTAAAATTATTTGAACTAGCTTATAGAGCTAGTTCAACTCTAGTGTAAACTTATTTTAACAAGCTTATAGAGCTAGTTCAACTCTAGTGCAAAAATATTTGTACTAGGCTATAGAGCTACTTCAACTCTAGTGTAAAATTATTTGAACTAGCTTACAGAGCTAGTTCAACTCTAGTGTAAAATTATTTGTACTAGACTATAGAGCTTGTTCAACTCTAGTGTAAAATTATATGTACAAGTTTATAGAGATAGTTCAACTCTAGTGTAAAATTATTCGAACTAGCTTATAGAGCTAGTTCAACTCTAGTGTTAAATTATTTGAACTAGCTTATGCAGCTAGTTGAACTCTACTTTAAAATTATTTGTACTAGGCTATAGAGCTAGTTCAACTGTACTATAAAATTATTTGAACTAGCTTAGACACCTAGTTCAACTCTAGTGTAAAATTATTTGTACTAGGCTATAGAGCTAGTTCAACTGTAGTATAAAATTATTTCAACTAGCTTATAGAGCTAGTTCAAATCTAGTGTAAAATTATTTGTACTAGGCTATAGAGCTAGTTCAACTCTAATGTACAATTATTTGAACTAGCTTAGAGAGCTAGTTCAACTCTAGTGTAAATTTTTTTGTACTAGGCTATAGAGCTTGTTCAACTCTAGTGTAAAATTAGTTTAACAAGCGTATAGAGCTAGTTCAACTCTAGTGCAAAAATATTTGTACTAGGCTATAGAGCTAGTTCAACTCTACTGTAAAATTATTTGAACTACCTTATAAAGCTTACTCAACTATAGTGTAAAATTATTTGTACTAGACTATAGAGCTAGTTCAACTCTAGTGTAAAAATATTTGTACTAGGCTATAGAGCTAGTTCAACTCTACTATAAAATTATTTGAACTAGCTTATATAGATTACTCAACTATAGTGTAAAATTATTTGTACTAGACTATAGAGCTAGTTCAACTCTAGTGTAAAATGATATGTACAAGTTTATAGAGATAGTTCAACTCTAGTGTAAAATTATTTGAACTAGCTTATAGAGCTAGTTCAACTCTAGTATAAAATTATTTGAACTAGCTTATGCAGCTAGTTCAACTCTACTGTAAAATTATTTGTACTAGGCTATAGAGCTACTTCAACTGTACTATAAAATTATTTGAACTAGCTTAGAGACCTAGTTAAACTGTAGTGTAAAATTATTTGTACTAGGCTATGGAGCTAGTTCAACTCTAGTGTAAACTTATTTTAACAAGCTTATAGAGCTAGTTCAACTCTAGTGCAAAAATATTTGTACTAGGCTATAGAGCTACTTCAACTCTAGTGTAAAATTATTTGAACTAGCTTACAGAGCTAGTTCAACTCTAGTGTAAAATTATTTGTACTAGACTATAGAGCTTGTTCAACTCTAGTGTAAAATTATATGTACAAGTTTATAGAGATAGTTCAACTCTAGTGTAAAATTATTTGGACTAGCTTATAGAGCTAGTTCAACTCTAGTGTCAAATTATTTGAACTAGCTTATGCAGCTAGTTGAACTCTACTTTAAAATTATTTGTACTAGGCTATAGAGCTAGTTCAACTGTACTATAAAATTATTTGAACTAGCTTAGACACCTAGTTCAGCTCTAGTGTAAAATTATTTGTACTAGGCTATAGAGCTAGTTCAACTGTAGTATAAAATTATTTCAACTAGCTTATAGAGCTAGTTCAACTCTAGTGTAAAATTATTTGTACTAGGCTATAGAGCTAGTTCAACTCTAATGTACAATTATTTGAACTAGCTTAGAGAGCTAGTTCAACTCTAGTGTAAATTTTTTTGTACTAGGCTATAGAGCTTGTTCAACTCTAGTGTAAAATTAGTTTAACAAGCGTATAGAGCTAGTTCAACTCTAGTGCAAAAATATTTGTACTAGGCTATAGAGCTAGTTCAACTCTACTGTAAAATTATTTGAACTAGCTTATAAAGCTTACTCAACTATAGTGTAAAATTATTTGTACTAGACTATAGAGCTAGTTCAACTCTAGTGTA
Organism: Aegilops tauschii subsp. strangulata; assembly: GCF_002575655.3. Taxonomy (NCBI): domain Eukaryota; kingdom Viridiplantae; phylum Streptophyta; class Magnoliopsida; order Poales; family Poaceae; genus Aegilops; species Aegilops tauschii. The sequence continues at coordinate 113,239,919 of NC_053039.3, read as the reverse complement.
AAATTATATGTACAAGTTTATAGAGATAGTTCAACTCTAGTGTAAAATTATTTGAACTAGCTTATAGAGCTAGTTCAACTCTAGTGTAAAATTATTTGAACTAGCTTATGCAGCTAGTTGAACTCTACTGTAAAATTATTTGTACTAGGCTATAGAGCTAGTTCAACTATACTATAAAATTATTTGAACTAGCATAGACACCTAGTTCAACTCTAGTGTAAAATTATTTGTACTAGACTATAGAGCTAGTTCAACTCTAGTGTAAAATTATTTGAACTAGCTTAGAGAGCTAGTTCAACGCTAGTGTAATTTTTTTTGTACTAGGCTATAGAGCTAGTTCAACTCTAGTGTAAATTTATTTTAAAAAGCTTATAGAGCTAGTTCAACTCTAGTGCAAAAATATTTGTACTAGGCTATAGAGCTACTTCAACTCTAGTGTAAAATTATTTGAACTAGCTTACAGAGCTAGTTCAACTATAGTGTAAAATTATTTGTACTAGACTATAGAGCTAGTTCAACTCTAGTGTAAAATTATATGTACAAGTTTCTAGAGATAGTTCAACTCTAGTGTAAAATTATTTGAACTAGCTTATAGAGCTAGTTCAACTCTATTGTAAAAAAAATTGTACTAGGCTATAGAGCTAGTTCAATTATAGTGTAAATTTAGTTTAACAAGCTTATAGAGCTAGTTCAACTCTAGTGTAAAATTATTTGAACTAGCTTATAAAGCGAGTTCAACCGTAGAATAAAATGATTTGTACAAGCTTATAGAGCTAGTTCAACTCTAGTGTAAAATTATTTGAACTAGCTTATAGAGCTAGTTCAACTATAGTGTAAAATTATTTGTACTAGACTATAGAGCTAGTTCAACTCTAGTGCAAAATTTTATATTAACCTTATAGAGCTAGTTCAACTCTAGTGTAAAATTATTTGAACTAGCTGATAGAGCGAGTTCAACCGTAGAATAAAATGATTTGTACAAGCTTATAGAGCTAGTTCAACTCTAGTGTATGATTATTTGAACTAGCTTATGCAGCTAGTTCAACTCTAGTGTAAAAATATTTGTACTAGGCTATAGAGCTAGTTCAACTGTAGTATAAAATTATTTGAACTAGCTTATAGAGCTATTTCAACTCTAGTGTAAAATTATTTGTACTAGGCTATAGAGCTAGTTCAACTCTAATGTAAAATTATTTGAGCTAGCTTATAGAGCTAGTTCAACTCTAGTGTAAATTTTTTTGTACTAGGCTATAGAGCTAGTTCAACTCTAGTGTAAAATTAGTTTAACAAGCGTATAGAGCTAGTTCAACTCTAGTGCAAAAATATTTGTACTAGGCTATAGAGCTAGTTCAACTCTACTGTAAAATTATTTGAACTAGCTTATAAAGCTTACTAAACTATAGTGTAAAATTATTTGTACTAGACTATAGAGCTTGTTCAACTCTAGTGTAAAATTATATGTACAAGTTTATAGAGATAGTTCAACTCTAGTGTAAAATTATTTGAACTAGCTTATAAAGCTTACTCAACTATAGTGTAAAATTATTTGTACTAGACTATAGAGCTAGTTCAACTCTAGTGTAAAACTATATGTACAAGTTTATAGAGATAGTTCAACTCTAGTGTAAAATTATTTGAACTAGCTTATAGAGCTAGTTCAACTCTAGTGTAAAATTATTTGAACTAGCTTATGCAGCTAGTTGAACTCTACTGTAAAATTATTTGTACTAGGCTATAGAGCTAGTTCAACTATACTATAAAATTATTTGAACTAGCTTAGACACCTAGTTCAACTCTAGTGTAAAATTATTTGTACTAGACTATAGAGCTAGTTCAACTCTAGTGTAAAATTATTTGAACTAGCTTAGAGAGCTAGTTCAACGCTAGTGTAATTTTTTTTGTACTAGGCTATAGAGCTAGTTCAACTCTAGTGTAAATTTATTTTAAAAAGCTTATAGAGCTAGTTCAACTCTAGTGCAAAAATATTTGTACTAGGCTATAGAGCTACTTCAACTCTAGTGTAAAATTATTTGAACTAGCTTACAGAGCTAGTTCAACTATAGTGTAAAATTATTTGTACTAGACTATAGAGCTAGTTCAACTCTAGTGTAAAATTATATGTACAAGTTTCTAGAGATAGTTCAACTCTAGTGTAAAATTATTTGAACTAGCTTATAGAGCTAGTTCAACTCTATTGTAAAAAAAATTGTACTAGGCTATAGAGCTAGTTCAATTATAGTGTAAATTTAGTTTAACAAGCTTATAGAGCTAGTTCAACTCTAGTGTAAAATTATTTGAACTAGCTTATAAAGCGAGTTCAACCGTAGAATAAAATGATTTGTACAAGCTTATAGAGCTAGTTCAACTCTAGTGTAAAATTATTTGAACTAGCTTATAGAGCTAGTTCAACTATAGTGTAAAATTATTTGTACTAGACTATAGAGCTAGTTCAACTCTAGTGCAAAATTTTATATTAACCTTATAGAGCTAGTTCAACTCTAGTGTAAAATTATTTGAACTAGCTGATAGAGCGAGTTCAACCGTAGAATAAAATGATTTGTACAAGCTTATAGAGCTAGTTCAACTCTAGTGTATGATTATTTGAACTAGCTTATGCAGCTAGTTCAACTCTAGTGTAAAAATATTTGTACTAGGCTATAGAGCTAGTTCAACTGTAGTATAAAATTATTTGAACTAGCTTATAGAGCTATTTCAACTCTAGTGTAAAATTATTTGTACTAGGCTATAGAGCTAGTTCAACTCTAATGTAAAATTATTTGAGCTAGCTTATAGAGCTAGTTCAACTCTAGTGTAAATTTTTTTGTACTAGGCTATAGAGCTAGTTCAACTCTAGTGTAAAATTAGTTTAACAAGCGTATAGAGCTAGTTCAACTCTAGTGCAAAAATATTTGTACTAGGCTATAGAGCTAGTTCAACTCTACTGTAAAATTATTTGAACTAGCTTATAAAGCTTACTAAACTATAGTGTAAAATTATTTGTACTAGACTATAGAGCTTGTTCAACTCTAGTGTAAAATTATATGTACAAGTTTATAGAGATAGTTCAACTCTAGTGTAAAATTATTTGAACTAGCTTATAAAGCTTACTCAACTATAGTGTAAAATTATTTGTACTAGACTATAGAGCTAGTTCAACTCTAGTGTAAAACTATATGTACAAGTTTATAGAGATAGTTCAACTCTAGTGTAAAATTATTTGAACTAGCTTATAGAGCTAGTTCAACTCTAGTGTAAAATTATTTGAACTAGCTTATGCAGCTAGTTGAACTCTACTGTAAAATTATTTGTACTAGGCTATAGAGCTAGTTCAACTATACTATAAAATTATTTGAACTAGCTTAGACACCTAGTTCAACTCTAGTGTAAAATTATTTGTACTAGACTATAGAGCTAGTTCAACTCTAGTGTAAAATTATTTGAACTAGCTTAGAGAGCTAGTTCAACGCTAGTGTAATTTTTTTTGTACTAGGCTATAGAGCTAGTTCAACTCTAGTGTAAATTTATTTTAAAAAGCTTATAGAGCTAGTTCAACTCTAGTGCAAAAATATTTGTACTAGGCTATAGAGCTACTTCAACTCTAGTGTAAAATTATTTGAACTAGCTTACAGAGCTAGTTCAACTATAGTGTAAAATTATTTGTACTAGACTATAGAGCTAGTTCAACTCTAGTGTAAAATTATATGTACAAGTTTCTAGAGATAGTTCAACTCTAGTGTAAAATTATTTGAACTAGCTTATAGAGCTAGTTCAACTCTATTGTAAAAAAAATTGTACTAGGCTATAGAGCTAGTTCAATTATAGTGTAAATTTAGTTTAACAAGCTTATAGAGCTAGTTCAACTCTAGTGTAAAATTATTTGAACTAGCTTATAAAGCGAGTTCAACCGTAGAATAAAATGATTTGTACAAGCTTATAGAGCTAGTTCAACTCTAGTGTAAAATTATTTGAACTAGCTTATAGAGCTAGTTCAACTATAGTGTAAAATTATTTGTACTAGACTATAGAGCTAGTTCAACTCTAGTGCAAAATTTTATATTAACCTTATAGAGCTAGTTCAACTCTAGTGTAAAATTATTTGAACTAGCTGATAGAGCGAGTTCAACCGTAGAATAAAATGATTTGTACAAGCTTATAGAGCTAGTTCAACTCTAGTGTATGATTATTTGAACTAGCTTATGCAGCTAGTTCAACTCTAGTGTAAAAATATTTGTACTAGGCTATAGAGCTAGTTCAACTGTAGTATAAAATTATTTGAACTAGCTTATAGAGCTATTTCAACTCTAGTGTAAAATTATTTGTACTAGGCTATAGAGCTAGTTCAACTCTAATGTAAAATTATTTGAGCTAGCTTATAGAGCTAGTTCAACTCTAGTGTAAATTTTTTTGTACTAGGCTATAGAGCTAGTTCAACTCTAGTGTAAAATTAGTTTAACAAGCGTATAGAGCTAGTTCAACTCTAGTGCAAAAATATTTGTACTAGGCTATAGAGCTAGTTCAACTCTACTGTAAAATTATTTGAACTAGCTTATAAAGCTTACTAAACTATAGTGTAAAATTATTTGTACTAGACTATAGAGCTTGTTCAACTCTAGTGTAAAATTATATGTACAAGTTTATAGAGATAGTTCAACTCTAGTGTAAAATTATTTGAACTAGCTTATAAAGCTTACTCAACTATAGTGTAAAATTATTTGTACTAGACTATAGAGCTAGTTCAACTCTAGTGTAAAACTATATGTACAAGTTTATAGAGATAGTTCAACTCTAGTGTAAAATTATTTGAACTAGCTTATAGAGCTAGTTCAACTCTAGTGTAAAATTATTTGAACTAGCTTATGCAGCTAGTTGAACTCTACTGTAAAATTATTTGTACTAGGCTATAGAGCTAGTTCAACTATACTATAAAATTATTTGAACTAGCTTAGACACCTAGTTCAACTCTAGTGTAAAATTATTTGTACTAGACTATAGAGCTAGTTCAACTCTAGTGTAAAATTATTTGAACTAGCTTAGAGAGCTAGTTCAACGCTAGTGTAATTTTTTTTGTACTAGGCTATAGAGCTAGTTCAACTCTAGTGTAAATTTATTTTAAAAAGCTTATAGAGCTAGTTCAACTCTAGTGCAAAAATATTTGTACTAGGCTATAGAGCTACTTCAACTCTAGTGTAAAATTATTTGAACTAGCTTACAGAGCTAGTTCAACTATAGTGTAAAATTATTTGTACTAGACTATAGAGCTAGTTCAACTCTAGTGTAAAATTATATGTACAAGTTTCTAGAGATAGTTCAACTCTAGTGTAAAATTATTTGAACTAGCTTATAGAGCTAGTTCAACTCTATTGTAAAAAAAATTGTACTAGGCTATAGAGCTAGTTCAATTATAGTGTAAATTTAGTTTAACAAGCTTATAGAGCTAGTTCAACTCTAGTGTAAAATTATTTGAACTAGCTTATAAAGCGAGTTCAACCGTAGAATAAAATGATTTGTACAAGCTTATAGAGCTAGTTCAACTCTAGTGTAAAATTATTTGAACTAGCTTATAGAGCTAGTTCAACTATAGTGTAAAATTATTTGTACTAGACTATAGAGCTAGTTCAACTCTAGTGCAAAATTTTATATTAACCTTATAGAGCTAGTTCAACTCTAGTGTAAAATTATTTGAACTAGCTGATAGAGCGAGTTCAACCGTAGAATAAAATGATTTGTACAAGCTTATAGAGCTAGTTCAACTCTAGTGTATGATTATTTGAACTAGCTTATGCAGCTAGTTCAACTCTAGTGTAAAAATATTTGTACTAGGCTATAGAGCTAGTTCAACTGTAGTATAAAATTATTTGAACTAGCTTATAGAGCTATTTCAACTCTAGTGTAAAATTATTTGTACTAAGCTATAGAGCTAGTTCAACTCTAATGTAAAATTATTTGAGCTAGCTTATAGAGCTAGTTCAACTCTAGTGTAAATTTTTTTGTACTAGGCTATAGAGCTGGTTCAACTCTAGTGTAAAATTAGTTTAACAAGCGTATAGAGCTAGTTCAACTCTAGTGCAAAAATATTTGTACTAGGCTATAGAGCTAGTTCAACTCTACTGTAAAATTATTTGAACTAGCTTATAAAGCTTACTAAACTATAGTGTAAAATTATTTGTACTAGACTATAGAGCTTGTTCAACTCTAGTGTAAAATTATATGTACAAGTTTATAGAGATAGTTCAACTCTAGTGTAAAATTATTTGAACTAGCTTATAAAGCTTACTCAACTATAGTGTAAAATTATTTGTACTAGACTATAGAGCTAGTTCAACTCTAGTGTAAAATTATATGTACAAGTTTATAGAGATAGTTCAACTCTAGTGTAAAATTATTTGAACTAGCTTATGCAGCTAGTTGAACTCTACTGTAAAATTATTTGTACTAGGCTATAGAGCTAGTTCAACTATACTATAAAATTATTTGAACTAGCTTAGACACCTAGTTCAACTCTAGTGTAAAATTATTTGTACTAGACTATAGAGCTAGTTCAACTCTAGTGTAAAATTATTTGAACTAGCTTAGAGAGCTAGTTCAACGCTAGTGTAATTTTTTTTGTACTAGGCTATAGAGCTAGTTCAACTCTAGTGTAAATTTATTTTAAAAAGCTTATAGAGCTAGTTCAACTCTAGTGCAAAAATATTTGTACTAGGCTATAGAGCTACTTCAACTCTAGTGTAAAATTATTTGAACTAGCTTACAGAGCTAGTTCAACTATAGTGTAAAATTATTTGTACTAGACTATAGAGCTAGTTCAACTCTAGTGTAAAATTATATGTACAAGTTTCTAGAGATAGTTCAACTCTAGTGTAAAATTATTTGAACTAGCTTATAGAGCTAGTTCAACTCTATTGTAAAAAAAATTGTACTAGGCTATAGAGCTAGTTCAATTATAGTGTAAATTTAGTTTAACAAGCTTATAGAGCTAGTTCAACTCTAGTGTAAAATTATTTGAACTAGCTTATAAAGCGAGTTCAACCGTAGAATAAAATGATTTGTACAAGCTTATAGAGCTAGTTCAACTGTAGTGTAAAATTATTTGAACTAGCTTATAGAGCTAGTTCAACTATAGTGTAAAATTATTTGTACTAGACTATAGAGCTAGTTCAACTCTAGTGCAAAATTTTATATTAACCTTATAGAGCTAGTTCATCTCTAGTGTAAAATTATTTGAACTAGCTGATAGAGCGAGTTCAACCGTAGAATAAAATGATTTGTACAAGCTTATAGAGCTAGTTCAACTCTAGTGTATGATTATTTGAACTAGCTTATGCAGCTAGTTCAACTCTAGTGTAAAAATATTTGTACTAGGCTATAGAGCTAGTTCAACTGTAGTATAAAATTATTTGAACTAGCTTATAGAGCTATTTCAACTCTAGTGTAAAATTATTTGTACTAGGCTATAGAGCTAGTTCAACTCTAATGTAAAATTATTTGAGCTAGCTTATAGAGCTAGTTCAACTCTAGTGTAAATTTTTTTGTACTAGGCTATAGAGCTAGTTCAACTCTAGTGTAAAATTAGTTTAACAAGCGTATAGAGCTAGTTCAACTCTAGTGCAAAAATATTTGTACTAGGCTATAGAGCTAGTTCAACTCTACTGTAAAATTATTTGAACTAGCTTATAAAGCTTACTAAACTATAGTGTAAAATTATTTGTACTAGACTATAGAGCTTGTTCAACTCTAGTGTAAAATTATATGTACAAGTTTATAGAGATAGTTCATCTCTAGTGTAAAATTATTTGAACTAGCTTATAAAGCTTACTCAACTATAGTGTAAAATTATTTGTACTAGACTATAGAGCTAGTTCATCTCTAGTGTAAAATTATATGTACAAGTTTATAGAGATAGTTCAACTCTAGTGTAAAATTATTTGAACTAGCTTATAAAGCTAGTTCAACTCTAGTGTAAAATTATTTGAACTAGCTTATGCAGCTAGTTGAACTCTACTGTAAAATTATTTGTACTAGGCTATAGAGCTAGTTCAACTATACTATAAAATTATTTGAACTAGCTTAGACACCTAGTTCAACTCTAGTGTAAAATTATTTGTACTAGACTATAGAGCTAGTTCAACTCTAGTGTAAAATTATTTGAACTAGCTTAGAGAGCTAGTTCAACGCTAGTGTAATTTTTTTTGTACTAGGCTATAGAGCTAGTTCAACTCTAGTGTAAATTTATTTTAAAAAGCTTATAGAGCTAGTTCAACTCTAGTGCAAAAATATTTGTACTAGGCTATAGAGCTACTTCAACTCTAGTGTAAAATTATTTGAACTAGCTTACAGAGCTAGTTCAACTATAGTGTAAAATTATTTGTACTAGACTATAGAGCTAGTTCAACTCTAGTGTAAAATTATATGTACAAGTTTCTAGAGATAGTTCAACTCTAGTGTAAAATTATTTGAACTAGCTTATAGAGCTAGTTCAACTCTATTGTAAAAAAAATTGTACTAGGCTATAGAGCTAGTTCAATTATAGTGTAAATTTAGTTTAACAAGCTTATAGAGCTAGTTCAACTCTAGTGTAAAATTATTTGAACTAGCTTATAAAGCGAGTTCAACCGTAGAATAAAATGATTTGTACAAGCTTATAGAGCTAGTTCAACTCTAGTGTAAAATTATTCGAACTAGCTTATAGAGCTAGTTCAACTATAGTGTAAAATTATTTGTACTAGACTATAGAGCTAGTTCAACTCCAGTGCAAAATTTTATATTACCCTTATAGAGCTAGTTCAACTCTAGTGTAAAATTATTTGAACTAGCTGATAGAGCGAGTTCAACCGTAGAATAAAATGATTTGTACAAGCTTATAGAGCTAGTTCAACTCTAGTGTATGATTATTTGAACTAGCTTATGCAGCTAGTTCAACTCTAGTGTAAAAATATTTGTACTAGGCTATAGAGCTAGTTCAACTGTAGTATAAAATTATTTGAACTAGCTTATAGAGCTATTTCAACTCTAGTGTAAAATTATTTGTACTAGGCTATAGAGCTAGTTCAACTCTAATGTAAAATTATTTGAGCTAGCTTATAGAGCTAGTTCAACTCTAGTGTAAATTTTTTTGTACTAGGCTATAGAGCTAGTTCAACTCTAGTGTAAAATTAGTTTAACAAGCGTATAGAGCTAGTTCAACTCTAGTGCAAAAATATTTGTACTAGGCTATAGAGCTAGTTCAACTCTACTGTAAAATTATTTGAACTAGCTTATAAAGCTTACTAAACTATAGTGTAAAATTATTTGTACTAGACTATAGAGCTTGTTCAACTCTAGTGTAAAATTATATGTACAAGTTTATAGAGATAGTTCAACTCTATTGTAAAATTATTTGAACTAGCTTATAGAGCTAGTTCAACTCTAGTATAAAATTATTTGAACTAGCTTATGCAGCTAGTTCAACTCTACTGTAAAATTATTTGTACTAGGCTATAGAGCTACTTCAACTGTACTATAAAATTATTTGAACTAGCTTAGAGACCTAGTTAAACTCTAGTGTAAAATTATTTGTACTAGGCTATGGAGCTAGTTCAACTCTAGTGTACAATTATTTGAACTAGCTTAGAGAGCTAGTTCAACTCTAGTGTAAATTTTTTTGTACTAGGCTATAGAGCTAGTTCAACTCTAGTGTAAACTTATTTTAACAAGCTTATAGAGCTAGTTCAACTCTAGTGCAAAAATATTTGTACTAGGCTATAGAGCTACTTCAACTCTAGTGTAAAATTATTTGAACTAGCTTACAGAGCTAGTTCAACTCTAGTGTAAAATTATTTGTACTAGACTATAGAGCTTGTTCAACACTAGTGTAAAATTATATGTACAAGTTTATAGAGATAGTTCAACTCTAGTGTAAAATTATTTGAACTAGCTTATAGAGCTAGTTCAACTCTAGTGTCAAATTATTTGAACTAGCTTATGCAGCTAGTTGAACTCTACTTTAAAATTATTTGTACTAGGCTATAGAGCTAGTTCAACTGTACTATAAAATTATTTGAACTAGCTTAGACACCTAGTTCAACTCTAGTGTAAAATTATTTGTACTAGGCTATAGAGCTAGTTCAACTGTAGTATAAAATTATTTCAACTAGCTTATAGAGCTAGTTCAAATCTAGTGTAAAATTATATGTACAAGTTTCTAGAGATAGTTCAACTCTAGTGTAAAATTATTTGAACTAGCTTATAGAGCTAGTTCAACTCTATTGTAAAAAAAATTGTACTAGGCTATAGAGCTAGTTCAATTATAGTGTAAATTTAGTTTAACAAGCTTATAGAGCTAGTTCAACTCTAGTGTAAAATTATTTGAACTAGCTTATAAAGCGAGTTCAACCGTAGAATAAAATGATTTGTACAAGCTTATAGAGCTAGTTCAACTCTAGTGTAAAATTATTTGAACTAGCTTATAGAGCTAGTTCAACTATAGTGTAAAATTATTTGTACTAGACTATAGAGCTAGTTCAACTCTAGTGCAAAATTTTATATTAACCTTATAGAGCTAGTTCAACTCTAGTGTAAAATTATTTGAACTAGCTGATAGAGCGAGTTCAATCGTAGAATAAAATGATTTGTACAAGCTTATAGAGCTAGTTCAACTCTAGTGTATGATTATTTGAACTAGCTTATGCAGCTAGTTCAACTCTAGTGTAAAAATATTTGTACTAGGCTATAGAGCTAGTTCAACTGTAGTATAAAATTATTTGAACTAGCTTATAGAGCTATTTCAACTCTAGTGTAAAATTATTTGTACTAGGCTATAGAGCTAGTTCAACTCTAATGTAAAATTATTTGAGCTAGCTTATAGAGCTAGTTCAACTCTAGTGTAAATTTTTTTGTACTAGGCTATAGAGCTAGTTCAACTCTAGTGCAAAAATATTTGTACTAGGCTATAGAGCTAGTTCAACTCTACTGTAAAATTATTTGAACTAGCTTATAAAGCTTACTAAACTATAGTGTAAAATTATTTGTACTAGACTATAGAGCTTGTTCAACTCTAGTGTAAAATTATATGTACAAGTTTATAGAGATAGTTCAACTCTAGTGTAAAATTATTTGAACTAGCTTATAAAGCTTACTCAACTATAGTGTAAAATTATTTGTACTAGACTATAGAGCTAGTTCAACTCTAGTGTAAAACTATATGTACAAGTTTATAGAGATAGTTCAACTCTAGTGTAAAATTATTTGAACTAGCTTATAGAGCTAGTTCAACTCTAGTGTAAAATTATTTGAACTAGCTTATGCAGCTAGTTGAACTCTACTGTAAAATTATTTGTACTAGGCTATAGAGCTAGTTCAACTATACTATAAAATTATTTGAACTAGCTTAGACACCTAGTTCAACTCTAGTGTAAAATTATTTGTACTAGACTATAGAGCTAGTTCAACTCTAGTGTAAAATTATTTGAACTAGCTTAGAGAGCTAGTTCAACGCTAGTGTAATTTTTTTTGTACTAGGCTATAGAGCTAGTTCAACTCTAGTGTAAATTTATTTTAAAAAGCTTATAGAGCTAGTTCAACTCTAGTGCAAAAATATTTGTACTAGGCTATAGAGCTACTTCAACTCTAGTGTAAAATTATTTGAACTAGCTTACAGAGCTAGTTCAACTATAGTGTAAAATTATTTGTACTAGACTATAGAGCTAGTTCAACTCTAGTGTAAACTTATATGTACAAGTTTCTAGAGATAGTTCAACTCTAGTGTAAAATTATTTGAACTAGCTTATAGAGCTAGTTCAACTCTATTGTAAAAAAAAATTGTACTAGGCTATAGAGCTAGTTCAATTATAGTGTAAATTTAGTTTAACAAGCTTATAGAGCTAGTTCAACTCTAGTGTAAAATTATTTGAACTAGCTTATAAAGCGAGTTCAACCGTAGAATAAAATGATTTGTACAAGCTTATAGAGCTAGTTCAACTCTAGTGTAAAATTATTTGAACTAGCTTATAGAGCTAGTTCAACTATAGTGTAAAATTATTTGTACTAGACTATAGAGCTAGTTCAACTCTAGTGCAAAATTTTATATTAACCTTATAGAGCTAGTTCAACTCTAGTGTAAAATTATTTGAACTAGCTGATAGAGCGAGTTCAACCGTAGAATAAAATGATTTGTACAAGCTTATAGAGCTAGTTCAACTCTAGTGTATGATTATTTGAACTAGCTTATGCAGCTAGTTCAACTCTAGTGTAAAAATATTTGTACTAGGCTATAGAGCTAGTTCAACTGTAGTATAAAATTATTTGAACTAGCTTATAGAGCTATTTCAACTCTAGTGTAAAATTATTTGTACTAGGCTATAGAGCTAGTTCAACTCTAATGTAAAATTATTTGAGCTAGCTTATAGAGCTAGTTCAACTCTAGTGTAAATTTTTTTGTACTAGGCTATAGAGCTAGTTCAACTCTAGTGTAAAATTAGTTTAACAAGCGTATAGAGCTAGTTCAACTCTAGTGCAAAAATATTTGTACTAGGCTATAGAGCTAGTTCAACTCTACTGTAAAATTATTTGAACTAGCTTATAAAGCTTACTAAACTATAGTGTAAAATTATTTGTACTAGACTATAGAGCTTGTTCAACTCTAGTGTAAAATTATATGTACAAGTTTATAGAGATAGTTCAACTCTAGTGTAAAATTATTTGAACTAGCTTATAAAGCTTACTCAACTATAGTGTAAAATTATTTGTACTAGACTATAGAGCTAGTTCAACTCTAGTGTAAAACTATATGTACAAGTTTATAGAGATAGTTCAACTCTAGTGTAAAATTATTTGAACTAGCTTATAGAGCTAGTTCAACTCTAGTGTAAAATTATTTGAACTAGCTTATGCAGCTAGTTGAACTCTACTGTAAAATTATTTGTACTAGGCTATAGAGCTAGTTCAACTATACTATAAAATTATTTGAACTAGCTTAGACACCTAGTTCAACTCTAGTGTAAAATTATTTGTACTAGACTATAGAGCTAGTTCAACTCTAGTGTAAAATTATTTGAACTAGCTTAGAGAGCTAGTTCAACGCTAGTGTAATTTTTTTTGTACTAGGCTATAGAGCTAGTTCAACTCTAGTGTAAATTTATTTTAAAAAGCTTATAGAGCTAGTTCAACTCTAGTGCAAAAATATTTGTACTAGGCTATAGAGCTACTTCAACTCTAGTGTAAAATTATTTGAACTAGCTTACAGAGCTAGTTCAACTATAGTGTAAAATTATTTGTACTAGACTATAGAGCTAGTTCAACTCTAGTGTAAAATTATATGTACAAGTTTCTAGAGATAGTTCAACTCTAGTGTAAAATTATTTGAACTAGCTTATAGAGCTAGTTCAACTCTATTGTAAAAAAAATTGTACTAGGCTATAGAGCTAGTTCAATTATAGTGTAAATTTAGTTTAACAAGCTTATAGAGCTAGTTCAACTCTAGTGTAAAATTATTTGAACTAGCTTATAAAGCGAGTTCAACCGTAGAATAAAATGATTTGTACAAGCTTATAGAGCTAGTTCAACTCTAGTGTAAAATTATTTGAACTAGCTTATAGAGCTAGTTCAACTATAGTGTAAAATTATTTGTACTAGACTATAGAGCTAGTTCAACTCTAGTGCAAAATTTTATATTAACCTTATAGAGCTAGTTCAACTCTAGTGTAAAATTATTTGAACTAGCTGATAGAGCGAGTTCAACCGTAGAATAAAATGATTTGTACAAGCTTATAGAGCTAGTTCAACTCTAGTGTATGATTATTTGAACTAGCTTATGCAGCTAGTTCAACTCTAGTGTAAAAATATTTGTACTAGGCTATAGAGCTAGTTCAACTGTAGTATAAAATTATTTGAACTAGCTTATAGAGCTATTTCAACTCTAGTGTAAAATTATTTGTACTAGGCTATAGAGCTAGTTCAACTCTAATGTAAAATTATTTGAGCTAGCTTATAGAGCTAGTTCAACTCTAGTGTAAATTTTTTTGTACTAGGCTATAGAGCTAGTTCAACTCTAGTGTAAAATTAGTTTAACAAGCGTATAGAGCTAGTTCAACTCTAGTGCAAAAATATTTGTACTAGGCTATAGAGCTAGTTCAACTCTACTGTAAAATTATTTGAACTAGCTTATAAAGCTTACTAAACTATAGTGTAAAATTATTTGTACTAGACTATAGAGCTTGTTCAACTCTAGTGTAAAATTATATGTACAAGTTTATAGAGATAGTTCAACTCTAGTGTAAAATTATTTGAACTAGCTTATAAAGCTTACTCAACTATAGTGTAAAATTATTTGTACTAGACTATAGAGCTAGTTCAACTCTAGTGTAAAACTATATGTACAAGTTTATAGAGATAGTTCAACTCTAGTGTAAAATTATTTGAACTAGCTTATAGAGCTAGTTCAACTCTAGTGTAAAATTATTTGAACTAGCTTATGCAGCTAGTTGAACTCTACTGTAAAATTATTTGTACTAGGCTATAGAGCTAGTTCAACTATACTATAAAATTATTTGAACTAGCTTAGACACCTAGTTCAACTCTAGTGTAAAATTATTTGTACTAGACTATAGAGCTAGTTCAACTCTAGTGTAAAATTATTTGAACTAGCTTAGAGAGCTAGTTCAACGCTAGTGTAATTTTTTTTGTACTAGGCTATAGAGCTAGTTCAACTCTAGTGTAAATTTATTTTAAAAAGCTTATAGAGCTAGTTCAACTCTAGTGCAAAAATATTTGTACTAGGCTATAGAGCTACTTCAACTCTAGTGTAAAATTATTTGAACTAGCTTACAGAGCTAGTTCAACTATAGTGTAAAATTATTTGTACTAGACTATAGAGCTAGTTCAACTCTAGTGTAAAATTATATGTACAAGTTTCTAGAGATAGTTCAACTCTAGTGTAAAATTATTTGAACTAGCTTATAGAGCTAGTTCAACTCTATTGTAAAAAAAATTGTACTAGGCTATAGAGCTAGTTCAATTATAGTGTAAATTTAGTTTAACAAGCTTATAGAGCTAGTTCAACTCTAGTGTAAAATTATTTGAACTAGCTTATAAAGCGAGTTCAACCGTAGAATAAAATGATTTGTACAAGCTTATAGAGCTAGTTCAACTCTAGTGTAAAATTATTTGAACTAGCTTATAGAGCTAGTTCAACTATAGTGTAAAATTATTTGTACTAGACTATAGAGCTAGTTCAACTCTAGTGCAAAATTTTATATTAACCTTATAGAGCTAGTTCAACTCTAGTGTAAAATTATTTGAACTAGCTGATAGAGCGAGTTCAACCGTAGAATAAAATGATTTGTACAAGCTTATAGAGCTAGTTCAACTCTAGTGTATGATTATTTGAACTAGCTTATGCAGCTAGTTCAACTCTAGTGTAAAAATATTTGTACTAGGCTATAGAGCTAGTTCAACTGTAGTATAAAATTATTTGAACTAGCTTATAGAGCTATTTCAACTCTAGTGTAAAATTATTTGTACTAAGCTATAGAGCTAGTTCAACTCTAATGTAAAATTATTTGAGCTAGCTTATAGAGCTAGTTCAACTCTAGTGTAAATTTTTTTGTACTAGGCTATAGAGCTGGTTCAACTCTAGTGTAAAATTAGTTTAACAAGCGTATAGAGCTAGTTCAACTCTAGTGCAAAAATATTTGTACTAGGCTATAGAGCTAGTTCAACTCTACTGTAAAATTATTTGAACTAGCTTATAAAGCTTACTAAACTATAGTGTAAAATTATTTGTACTAGACTATAGAGCTTGTTCAACTCTAGTGTAAAATTATATGTACAAGTTTATAGAGATAGTTCAACTCTAGTGTAAAATTATTTGAACTAGCTTATAAAGCTTACTCAACTATAGTGTAAAATTATTTGTACTAGACTATAGAGCTAGTTCAACTCTAGTGTAAAATTATATGTACAAGTTTATAGAGATAGTTCAACTCTAGTGTAAAATTATTTGAACTAGCTTATGCAGCTAGTTGAACTCTACTGTAAAATTATTTGTACTAGGCTATAGAGCTAGTTCAACTATACTATAAAATTATTTGAACTAGCTTAGACACCTAGTTCAACTCTAGTGTAAAATTATTTGTACTAGACTATAGAGCTAGTTCAACTCTAGTGTAAAATTATTTGAACTAGCTTAGAGAGCTAGTTCAACGCTAGTGTAATTTTTTTTGTACTAGGCTATAGAGCTAGTTCAACTCTAGTGTAAATTTATTTTAAAAAGCTTATAGAGCTAGTTCAACTCTAGTGCAAAAATATTTGTACTAGGCTATAGAGCTACTTCAACTCTAGTGTAAAATTATTTGAACTAGCTTACAGAGCTAGTTCAACTATAGTGTAAAATTATTTGTACTAGACTATAGAGCTAGTTCAACTCTAGTGTAAAATTATATGTACAAGTTTCTAGAGATAGTTCAACTCTAGTGTAAAATTATTTGAACTAGCTTATAGAGCTAGTTCAACTCTATTGTAAAAAAAATTGTACTAGGCTATAGAGCTAGTTCAATTATAGTGTAAATTTAGTTTAACAAGCTTATAGAGCTAGTTCAACTCTAGTGTAAAATTATTTGAACTAGCTTATAAAGCGAGTTCAACCGTAGAATAAAATGATTTGTACAAGCTTATAGAGCTAGTTCAACTCTAGTGTAAAATTATTTGAACTAGCTTATAGAGCTAGTTCAACTATAGTGTAAAATTATTTGTACTAGACTATAGAGCTAGTTCAACTCTAGTGCAAAATTTTATATTAACCTTATAGAGCTAGTTCAACTCTAGTGTAAAATTATTTGAACTAGCTGATAGAGCGAGTTCAACCGTAGAATAAAATGATTTGTACAAGCTTATAGAGCTAGTTCAACTCTAGTGTATGATTATTTGAACTAGCTTATGCAGCTAGTTCAACTCTAGTGTAAAAATATTTGTACTAGGCTATAGAGCTAGTTCAACTGTAGTATAAAATTATTTGAACTAGCTTATAGAGCTATTTCAACTCTAGTGTAAAATTATTTGTACTAGGCTATAGAGCTAGTTCAACTCTAATGTAAAATTATTTGAGCTAGCTTATAGAGCTAGTTCAACTCTAGTGTAAATTTTTTTGTACTAGGCTATAGAGCTAGTTCAACTCTAGTGTAAAATTAGTTTAACAAGCGTATAGAGCTAGTTCAACTCTAGTGCAAAAATATTTGTACTAGGCTATAGAGCTAGTTCAACTCTACTGTAAAATTATTTGAACTAGCTTATAAAGCTTACTAAACTATAGTGTAAAATTATTTGTACTAGACTATAGAGCTTGTTCAACTCTAGTGTAAAATTATATGTACAAGTTTATAGAGATAGTTCATCTCTAGTGTAAAATTATTTGAACTAGCTTATAAAGCTTACTCAACTATAGTGTAAAATTATTTGTACTAGACTATAGAGCTAGTTCATCTCTAGTGTAAAATTATATGTACAAGTTTATAGAGATAGTTCAACTCTAGTGTAAAATTATTTGAACTAGCTTATAAAGCTAGTTCAACTCTAGTGTAAAATTATTTGAACTAGCTTATGCAGCTAGTTGAACTCTACTGTAAAATTATTTGTACTAGGCTATAGAGCTAGTTCAACTATACTATAAAATTATTTGAACTAGCTTAGACACCTAGTTCAACTCTAGTGTAAAATTATTTGTACTAGACTATAGAGCTAGTTCAACTCTAGTGTAAAATTATTTGAACTAGCTTAGAGAGCTAGTTCAACGCTAGTGTAATTTTTTTTGTACTAGGCTATAGAGCTAGTTCAACTCTAGTGTAAATTTATTTTAAAAAGCTTATAGAGCTAGTTCAACTCTAGTGCAAAAATATTTGTACTAGGCTATAGAGCTACTTCAACTCTAGTGTAAAATTATTTGAACTAGCTTACAGAGCTAGTTCAACTATAGTGTAAAATTATTTGTACTAGACTATAGAGCTAGTTCAACTCTAGTGCAAAATTTTATATTACCCTTATAGAGCTAGTTCAACTCTAGTGTAAAATTATTTGAACTAGCTGATAGAGCGAGTTCAACCGTAGAATAAAATGATTTGTACAAGCTTATAGAGCTAGTTCAACTCTAGTGTATGATTATTTGAACTAGCTTATGCAGCTAGTTCAACTCTAGTGTAAAAATATTTGTACTAGGCTATAGAGCTAGTTCAACTGTAGTATAAAATTATTTGAACTAGCTTATAGAGCTATTTCAACTCTAGTGTAAAATTATTTGTACTAGGCTATAGAGCTAGTTCAACTCTAATGTAAAATTATTTGAGCTAGCTTATAGAGCTAGTTCAACTCTAGTGTAAATTTTTTTGTACTAGGCTATAGAGCTAGTTCAACTCTAGTGTAAAATTAGTTTAACAAGCGTATAGAGCTAGTTCAACTCTAGTGCAAAAATATTTGTACTAGGCTATAGAGCTAGTTCAACTCTACTGTAAAATTATTTGAACTAGCTTATAAAGCTTACTAAACTATAGTGTAAAATTATTTGTACTAGACTATAGAGCTTGTTCAACTCTAGTGTAAAATTATATGTACAAGTTTATAGAGATAGTTCAACTCTAGTGTAAAATTATTTGAACTAGCTTATTGAGCTAGTTCAACTCTAGTATAAAATTATTTGAACTAGCTTATGCAGCTAGTTCAACTCTACTGTAAAATTATTTGTACTAGGCTATAGAGCTACTTCAACTGTACTATAAAATTATTTGAACTAGCTTAGAGACCTAGTTAAACTCTAGTGTAAAATTATTTGTACTAGGCTATGGAGCTAGTTCAACTCTAGTGTACAATTATTTGAACTAGCTTAGAGAGCTAGTTCAACTCTAGTGTAAATTTTTTTGTACTAGGCTATAGAGCTAGTTCAACTCTAGTGTAAACTTATTTTAACAAGCTTATAGAGCTAGTTCAACTCTAGTGCAAAAATATTTGTACTAGGCTATAGAGCTACTTCAACTCTAGTGTAAAATTATTTGAACTAGCTTACAGAGCTAGTTCAACTCTAGTGTAAAATTATTTGTACTAGACTATAGAGCTTGTTCAACTCTAGTGTAAAATTATATGTACAAGTTTATAGAGATAGTTCAACTCTAGTGTAAAATTATTTGAACTAGCTTATAGAGCTAGTTCAACTCTAGTGTCAAATTATTTGAACTAGCTTATGCAGCTAGTTGAACTCTACTTTAAAATTATTTGTACTAGGCTATAGAGCTAGTTCAACTGTACTATAAAATTATTTGAACTAGCTTAGACACCTAGTTCAACTCTAGTGTAAAATTATTTGTACTAGGCTATAGAGCTAGTTCAACTGTAGTATAAAATTATTTCAACTAGCTTATAGAGCTAGTTCAAATCTAGTGTAAAATTATATGTACAAGTTTCTAGAGATAGTTCAACTCTAGTGTAAAATTATTTGAACTAGCTTATAGAGCTAGTTCAACTCTATTGTAAAAAAAATTGTACTAGGCTATAGAGCTAGTTCAATTATAGTGTAAATTTAGTTTAACAAGCTTATAGAGCTAGTTCAACTCTAGTGTAAAATTATTTGAACTAGCTTATAAAGCGAGTTCAACCGTAGAATAAAATGATTTGTACAAGCTTATAGAGCTAGTTCAACTCTAGTGTAAAATTATTTGAACTAGCTTATAGAGCTAGTTCAACTATAGTGTAAAATTATTTGTACTAGACTATAGAGCTAGTTCAACTCTAGTGCAAAATTTTATATTAACCTTATAGAGCTAGTTCAACTCTAGTGTAAAATTATTTGAACTAGCTGATAGAGCGAGTTCAACCGTAGAATAAAATGATTTGTACAAGCTTATAGAGCTAGTTCAACTCTAGTGTATGATTATTTGAACTAGCTTATGCAGCTAGTTCAACTCTAGTGTAAAAATATTTGTACTAGGCTATAGAGCTAGTTCAACTGTAGTATAAAATTATTTGAACTAGCTTATAGAGCTATTTCAACTCTAGTGTAAAATTATTTGTACTAGGCTATAGAGCTAGTTCAACTCTAATGTAAAATTATTTGAGCTAGCTTATAGAGCTAGTTCAACTCTAGTGTAAATTTTTTTGTACTAGGCTATAGAGCTAGTTCAACTCTAGTGTAAAATTAGTTTAACAAGCGTATAGAGCTAGTTCAACTCTAGTGCAAAAATATTTGTACTAGGCTATAGAGCTAGTTCAACTCTACTGTAAAATTATTTGAACTAGCTTATAAAGCTTACTAAACTATAGTGTAAAATTATTTGTACTAGACTATAGAGCTTGTTCAACTCTAGTGTAAAATTATATGTACAAGTTTATAGAGATAGTTCAACTCTAGTGTAAAATTATTTGAACTAGCTTATAAAGCTTACTCAACTATAGTGTAAAATTATTTGTACTAGACTATAGAGCTAGTTCAACTCTAGTGTAAAATTATATGTACAAGTTTATAGAGATAGTTCAACTCTAGTGTAAAATTATTTAAACTAGCTTATAGAGCTAGTTCAACTCTAGTGTAAAATTATTTGAACTAGCTTATGCAGCTAGTTGAACTCTACTGTAAAATTATTTGTACTAGGCTATAGAGCTAGTTCAACTATACTATAAAATTATTTGAACTAGCTTAGACACCTAGTTCAACTCTAGTGTAAAATTATTTGTACTAGACTATAGAGCTAGTTCAACTCTAGTGTAAAATTATTTGAACTAGCTTAGAGAGCTAGTTCAACGCTAGTGTAATTTTTTTTGTACTAGGCTATAGAGCTAGTTCAACTCTAGTGTAAATTTATTTTAAAAAGCTTATAGAGCTAGTTCAACTCTAGTGCAAAAATATTTGTACTAGGCTATAGAGCTACTTCAACTCTAGTGTAAAATTATTTGAACTAGCTTACAGAGCTAGTTCAACTATAGTGTAAAATTATTTGTACTAGACTATAGAGCTAGTTCAACTCTAGTGTAAAATTATATGTACAAGTTTCTAGAGATAGTTCAACTCTAGTGTAAAATTATTTGAACTAGCTTATAGAGCTAGTTCAACTCTATTGTAAAAAAAATTGTACTAGGCTATAGAGCTAGTTCAATTATAGTGTAAATTTAGTTTAACAAGCTTATAGAGCTAGTTCAACTCTAGTGTAAAATTATTTGAACTAGCTTATAAAGCGAGTTCAACCGTAGAATAAAATGATTTGTACAAGCTTATAGAGCTAGTTCAACTCTAGTGTAAAATTATTTGAACTAGCTTATAGAGCTAGTTCAACTATAGTGTAAAATTATTTGTACTAGACTATAGAGCTAGTTCAACTCTAGTGCAAAATTTTATATTAACCTTATAGAGCTAGTTCAACTCTAGTGTAAAATTATTTGAACTAGCTGATAGAGCGAGTTCAACCGTAGAATAAAATGATTTGTACAAGCTTATAGAGCTAGTTCAACTCTAGTGTATGATTATTTGAACTAGCTTATGCAGCTAGTTCAACTCTAGTGTAAAAATATTTGTACTAGGCTATAGAGCTAGTTCAACTGTAGTATAAAATTATTTGAACTAGCTTATAGAGCTATTTCAACTCTAGTGTAAAATTATTTGTACTAGGCTATAGAGCTAGTTCAACTCTAATGTAAAATTATTTGAGCTAGCTTATAGAGCTAGTTCAACTCTAGTGTAAATTTTTTTGTACTAGGCTATAGAGCTAGTTCAACTCTAGTGTAAAATTAGTTTAACAAGCGTATAGAGCTAGTTCAACTCTAGTGCAAAAATATTTGTACTAGGCTATAGAGCTAGTTCAACTCTACTGTAAAATTATTTGAACTAGCTTATAAAGCTTACTAAACTATAGTGTAAAATTATTTGTACTAGACTATAGAGCTTGTTCAACTCTAGTGTAAAATTATATGTACAAGTTTATAGAGATAGTTCAACTCTAGTGTAAAATTATTTGAACTAGCTTATAAAGCTTACTCAACTATAGTGTAAAATTATTTGTACTAGACTATAGAGCTAGTTCATCTCTAGTGTAAAATTATATGTACAAGTTTATAGAGATAGTTCAACTCTAGTGTAAAATTATTTGAACTAGCTTATAGAGCTAGTTCAACTCTAGTGTAAAATTATTTGAACTAGCTTATGCAGCTAGTTGAACTCTACTGTAAAATTATTTGTACTAGGCTATAGAGCTAGTTCAACTATACTATAAAATTATTTGAACTAGCTTAGACACCTAGTTCAACTCTAGTGTAAAATTATTTGTACTAGACTATAGAGCTAGTTCAACTCTAGTGTAAAATTATTTGAACTAGCTTAGAGAGCTAGTTCAACGCTAGTGTAATTTTTTTTGTACTAGGCTATAGAGCTAGTTCAACTCTAGTGTAAATTTATTTTAAAAAGCTTATAGAGCTAGTTCAACTCTAGTGCAAAAATATTTGTACTAGGCTATAGAGCTACTTCAACTCTAGTGTAAAATTATTTGAACTAGCTTACAGAGCTAGTTCAACTATAGTGTAAAATTATTTGTACTAGACTATAGAGCTAGTTCAACTCTAGTGTAAAATTATATGTACAAGTTTCTAGAGATAGTTCAACTCTAGTGTAAAATTATTTGAACTAGCTTATAGAGCTAGTTCAACTCTATTGTAAAAAAAATTGTACTAGGCTATAGAGCTAGTTCAATTATAGTGTAAATTTAGTTTAACAAGCTTATAGAGCTAGTTCAACTCTAGTGTAAAATTATTTGAACTAGCTTATAAAGCGAGTTCAACCGTAGAATAAAATGATTTGTACAAGCTTATAGAGCTAGTTCAACTCTAGTGTAAAATTATTCGAACTAGCTTATAGAGCTAGTGCAACTATAGTGTAAAATTATTTGTACTAGACTATAGAGCTAGTTCAACTCTAGTGCAAAATTTTATATTACCCTTATAGAGCTAGTTCAACTCTAGTGTAAAATTATTTGAACTAGCTGATAGAGCGAGTTCAACCGTAGAATAAAATGATTTGTACAAGCTTATAGAGCTAGTTCAACTCTAGTGTATGATTATTTGAACTAGCTTATGCAGCTAGTTCAACTCTAGTGTAAAAATATTTGTACTAGGCTATAGAGCTAGTTCAACTGTAGTATAAAATTATTTGAACTAGCTTATAGAGCTATTTCAACTCTAGTGTAAAATTATTTGTACTAGGCTATAGAGCTAGTTCAACTCTAATGTAAAATTATTTGAGCTAGCTTATAGAGCTAGTTCAACTCTAGTGTAAATTTTTTTGTACTAGGCTATAGAGCTAGTTCAACTCTAGTGTAAAATTAGTTTAACAAGCGTATAGAGCTAGTTCAACTCTAGTGCAAAAATATTTGTACTAGGCTATAGAGCTAGTTCAACTCTACTGTAAAATTATTTGAACTAGCTTATAAAGCTTACTAAACTATAGTGTAAAATTATTTGTACTAGACTATAGAGCTTGTTCAACTCTAGTGTAAAATTATATGTACAAGTTTATAGAGATAGTTCAACTCTAGTGTAAAATTATTTGAACTAGCTTATAGAGCTAGTTCAACTCTAGTATAAAATTATTTGAACTAGCTTATGCAGCTAGTTCAACTCTACTGTAAAATTATTTGTACTAGGCTATAGAGCTACTTCAACTGTACTATAAAATTATTTGAACTAGCTTAGAGACCTAGTTAAACTCTAGTGTAAAATTATTTGTACTAGGCTATGGAGCTAGTTCAACTCTAGTGTACAATTATTTGAACTAGCTTAGAGAGCTAGTTCAACTCTAGTGTAAATTTTTTTGTACTAGGCTATAGAGCTAGTTCAACTCTAGTGTAAACTTATTTTAACAAGCTTATAGAGCTAGTTCAACTCTAGTGCAAAAATATTTGTACTAGGCTATAGAGCTACTTCAACTCTAGTGTAAAATTATTTGAACTAGCTTACAGAGCTAGTTCAACTCTAGTGTAAAATTATTTGTACTAGACTATAGAGCTTGTTCAACTCTAGTGTAAAATTATATGTACAAGTTTATAGAGATAGTTCAACTCTAGTGTAAAATTATTTGAACTAGCTTATAGAGCTAGTTCAACTCTAGTGTCAAATTATTTGAACTAGCTTATGCAGCTAGTTGAACTCTACTTTAAAATTATTTGTACTAGGCTATAGAGCTAGTTCAACTGTACTATAAAATTATTTGAACTAGCTTAGACACCTAGTTCAACTCTAGTGTAAAATTATTTGTACTAGGCTATAGAGCTAGTTCAACTGTAGTATAAAATTATTTCAACTAGCTTATAGAGCTAGTTCAAATCTAGTGTAAAATTATTTGTACTAGGCTATAGAGCTAGTTCAACTCTAATGTACAATTATTTGAACTAGCTTAGAGAGCTAGTTCAACTCTAGTGTAAATTTTTTTGTACTAGGCTATAGAGCTTGTTCAACTCTAGTGTAAAATTAGTTTAACAAGCGTATAGAGCTAGTTCAACTCTAGTGCAAAAATATTTGTACTAGGCTATAGAGCTAGTTCAACTCTACTGTAAAATTATTTGAACTACCTTATAAAGCTAACTCAACTATAGTGTAAAATTATTTGTACTAGACTATAGAGCTAGTTCAATTCTAGTGTAAAAATATTTGTACTAGGCTATAGAGCTAGTTCAACTCTACTATAAAATTATTTGAACTAGCTTATATAGATTACTCAACTATAGTGTAAAATTATTTGTACTAGACTATAGAGCTAGTTCAACTCTAGTGTAAAATGATATGTACAAGTTTATAGAGATAGTTCAACTCTAGTGTAAAATTATTTGAACTAGCTTATAGAGCTAGTTCAACTCTAGTATAAAATTATTTGAACTAGCTTATGCAGCTAGTTCAACTCTACTGTAAAATTATTTGTACTAGGCTATAGAGCTACTTCAACTGTACTATAAAATTATTTGAACTAGCTTAGAGACCTAGTTAAACTGTAGTGTAAAATTATTTGTACTAGGCTATGGAGCTAGTTCAACTCTAGTGTATACTTTTTTGTACTAGGCTATAGAGCTAGTTCAACTCTAGTGTAAACTTATTTTAACAAGCTTATAGAGCTAGTTCAACTCTAGTGCAAAAATATTTGTACTAGGCTATAGAGCTACTTCAACTCTAGTGTAAAATTATTTGAACTAGCTTACAGAGCTAGTTCAACTCTAGTGTAAAATTATTTGTACTAGACTATAGAGCTTGTTCAACTCTAGTGTAAAATTATATGTACAAGTTTATAGAGATAGTTCAACTCTAGTGTAAAATTATTTGAACTAGCTTATAGAGCTAGTTCAACTCTAGTGTGAAATTATTTGAACTAGCTTATGCACCTAGTTGAACTCTACTTTAAAATTATTTGTACTAGGCTATAGAGCTAGTTCAACTGTACTATAAAATTATTTGAACTAGCTTAGACACCTAGTTCAACTCTAGTGTAAAATTATTTGTACTAGGCTATAGAGCTAGTTCAACTGTAGTATAAAATTATTTCAACTAGCTTATAGAGCTAGTTCAACTCTAGTGTAAAATTATTTGTACTAGGCTATAGAGCTAGTTCAACTCTAATGTACAATTATTTGAACTAGCTTAGAGAGCTAGTTCAACTCTAGTGTAAATTTTTTTGTACTAGGCTATAGAGCTAGTTCAACTCTAGTGTAAAATTAGTTTAACAAGCGTATAGAGCTAGTTCAACTCTAGTGCAAAAATATTTGTACTAGGCTATAGAGCTAGTTCAACTCTACTGTAAAATTATTTGAACTAGCTTATAAAGCTTACTCAACTATAGTGTAAAATTATTTGTACTAGACTATAGAGCTAGTTCAACTCTAGTGTAAAATTATATGTACAAGTTTATAGAGATAGTTCAACTCTAGTGTAAAATTATTTGAACTAGCTTATAGAGCTAGTTCAACTCTAGTGTAAAATTATTTGAACTAGCTTATGCAGCTAGTTGAACTCTACTGTAAAATTATTTGTACTAGGCTATAGAGCTAGTTCAACTATACTATAAAATTATTTGAACTAGCTTAGACACCTAGTTCAACTCTAGTGTAAAATTATTTGTACTAGACTATAGAGCTAGTTCAACTCTAGTGTAAAATTATTTGAACTAGCTTAGAGAGCTAGTTCAACGCTAGTGTAATTTTTTTTGTACTAGGCTATAGAGCTAGTTCAACTCTAGTGTAAATTTATTTTAAAAAGCTTATAGAGCTAGTTCAACTCTAGTGCAAAAATATTTGTACTAGGCTATAGAGCTACTTCAACTCTAGTGTAAAATTATTTGAACTAGCTTACAGAGCTAGTTCAACTATAGTGTAAAATTTTTTGTACTAGACTATAGAGCTAGTTCAACTCTAGTGTAAAATTATATGTACAAGTTTCTAGAGATAGTTCAACTCTAGTGTAAAGTTATTTGAACTAGCTTATAGAGCTAGTTCAACTCTATTGTAAAAAAAATTGTACTAGGCTATAGAGCTAGTTCAATTATAGTGTAAATTTAGTTTAACAAGCTTATAGAGCTAGTTCAACTCTAGTGTATAATTATTTGAACTAGCTTATAGAGCTAGTTCAACTATAGTGTAAAATTATTTGTACTAGACTATAGAGCTAGTTCAACTATAGTGCAAAATTTTATGTTAAGCTTATAGAGCTAGTTCAACTCTAGGGTAAAATTATTTGAACTAGCTTATAGAG
The DNA here is from genome assembly GCF_002575655.3 of Aegilops tauschii subsp. strangulata. Classification (NCBI taxonomy): domain Eukaryota; kingdom Viridiplantae; phylum Streptophyta; class Magnoliopsida; order Poales; family Poaceae; genus Aegilops; species Aegilops tauschii. The sequence continues at coordinate 113,213,201 of NC_053039.3, read as the reverse complement.
CGAATTCAACCGTAGAATAAAATGATTTGTACAAGCTTATAGAGCTAGTTCAACTCTAGTGTATGATTATTTGAACTAGCTTATGGAGCTAGTTCAACTCTAGTGTAAAAATATTTGTACTAGGCTATTGAGCTAGTTCTACTGTAGTATAAAATTATTTGAACTAGCTATAGAGCTAGTTCAACTCTAGTGTAAAATTATTTGTACTAGGCTATAGAGCTAGTTCAACTCTAATGTACAATTATTTGAACTAGCTTATAGAGCTAGTTCAACTCTAGTGTAAATTTTTTTGTACTAGGCTATAGAGCTAGTTCAACTCTACTGGAAAGTTAGTTTAACAAGCGTATAGAGCTAGTTCATCTCTAGTGCAAAAATATTTGTACTAGGCTATAGAGCTAGTTCAACTCTACTGTAAAATTATTTGAACTAGCTTATAAAGCTTACTCAACTATAGTGTAAAATTGTAGCGACCCGACCTCAGACGGTCAAGTCTCTGTGTTTCTGTGCCATCCCTGGATCAGTATGCTGGCACACACAGTACATCAATGTATATATCAAAGTGCAATCACATGTATAAATAACGTAAAACTGATATATACCTCATAAGTCACAGCGGAAACAAATAGTCGGGTGTGGAGTCCCATCAACGCCATCGGCAGGTTGAGTGTAGACCGTAACCCTGTACCGTACTCTTACTCGTTGGAAGAAAGTATCTGCAACATGATACGTTGCAGCCGTGTAGGTCAGTACATTGAATGTACCGGCAAGATCACAACATGAGGAAACAGATGATAAAACTATACTATATGCAATATGGCTTTGTGGCTCTGTATTCTAGGTTTTGTTTTGCATAAAAGCTGGTTTTATTTTCCCTACATCAAAGAAATTCAGGAGTCTATACTACGGAGTTTCCTATCATGACATGGTTCCGCCAACCGATGTCTCATGGCCCAAATCATCATAAGTTGCCCACAATTATGTTATCAGTCCGGTGTTGAGAGTTCCGAGATAAATCCAAGTCCAGAGGCTCAAATTATCCGTAACCGGGGACACGGCTAATCGATTAGGTTTAAACCCTCTGCAGAGGTTTGTACACTTTACCCGCAAGATTCGATCCCTCTTTTTACGTTCTCGCACTTCAGGGTGTTTGAGAACAAGATGACCGAAACATGGTCTTCCAAAGAGTTCCACTGACCACTGTCCGGTGCTCATCCAATCCTACCGTAGTTCTACATCTGCTAGCACCGTCCCAGCCAGAGTCACAACTAAGGTCAACCAAGCCAGAGCCCATAGTGACTTGCGGTTGCACAGGGAAGCTTCCGGGCATGAAGTATTCTTCTGTCTCTTTGAGTCTGGGTGAAGCTTTCCGCAAGATGTCATGGCGCTTCTCCATGCATCCCGGCCATCCACTCGTTTCTCCAGGGTGCCCGTCAACCGTCCTTCACCCAGTAGTGTGTATTGAATTCTTATCTCTCTTGAGGCCTTGAAGATGCAGTCCTCGCATATGCCATCATGGAGTTGTCGTCTTTGACGTAGAGTCCTTCTTCACGCCACTCTCGTGCACTCATACAAAACCCCGTCTACTATAGCGTAGCATTAAAATAAATAACGTCCCGGGCTTGGTAACATGGTGATGGGTTCCTACCTCATGCATACTACTCAACTACAAGAATTCAATATCACTACTGGAGGGACTGTTGCAAAGATGACACTAAATGCAATAAAAACATAGGTATGAAAAACATGGTCAAAGTGAACTTGCCTGGTATTACTTGATGAAGATAATATCGCTCTCGCAAAACTTGATAGCACTATACGCAACTCTCCGATGAAAATCTATATAGTAAAACATAGCATTCATATAAGCAAACATACTAGCAAACAATTCTAACACTCATAATGAAACCAACAAATAAATTGCAAAACAACAAGGGACACCGAATAAGAACAAAGGACAACTACACAACAAAACTAATAAAGAAAACTCTAAGACATAACACAAAATAGTTTTGTCCTAAGTAAAAACTTAACAACAATTAAAACACTAAACTTATAAATTAACAGAAAATACAAAGTAAAACAACTAAGTTAACAGAAGGTATTTTTCATAAAATTTTATTTGCAAAAAGAAACAAATAAAAAGCTTTTATGAAACAGTAACTATGACCTAAACAAGTTTTCATACAAAACTAAATAAAATAATTTTTTTGAAATAAAAATAAAATTTTCTTTGGTTGACAAACAGAAACAAAACTAAATTTGTCAAAATTGACAAAAAGAAATAATTTAAAACTAATAAAAACAATAAAGAAAAGACTAAAACAACACTATAACTAAAACAGTACTGTTTTGCTAAAACATTAATTTAAAATAAACTAAAAATAAATCACTATATGCTACTGGATAGACAAAACTATAACAAAACATTAGCAAAAAGAATCAATCAAAAATATTTTATAAAACCCAAGATACGACCAAATTGGTGATTTGAACAAATTTCATCAAATTCAATTTTAAACAACTCAAATATGAAATCCAATTGCACTAGCAGAAACTTCAAGAAATTATAAAACTAATGCAAAAAGAAACACTAAATTTGGATCTAAAACATAAAAGTTATAAGCAATATAGAATCAGAACTATTCTGTTTTTAAAACAGAAACGAAAATCAAAACAAAAAAAATCGGCCACTGGCTACGTGGCCTACTGCTATCGGGCCAGGGAGGTGGGTGATCTGAACTATCTAGCGCTCGGTCGTAAAATAACACAAACGTGTACGGGCTAAAACAGAAAGACCGGTCGGCTAAACCGACTAGACTTGAACCGATCTAAACCGAATAAAAACCGTAAGAAACCGGAACTAAACCGATCTAATTAAAAAAAACATAACCGTTCGTTAGATCTAATCTATGCCGTCAATAACAGATCGGACGGTGGAGGTTGCTTACAGCGGTGGTGGCGTCTCCGGCGAGGTCGTCGTCGGCGGTGGCGGCTCGGACGTCGGTGGCGGTGGCGCTCCGGTCGTCCGCGATGAAGGTGGAGGGGTCGGCGCGATGTAGCGGGCGACGACGAGTCCAACGGTGGTCGTGGAGTCGGAGGAGATGGTCGGAGGTGGTTGACGGCGAGCTCGAGGCGGCGGATGGCGTCGGTGATCAACGACGATGGCAATCCGGTGGTTTTGCGGCTCAGGCGAGTTGTTGGGAAGGTGTAGTCGAGGGAGGGGATCACGATGGTGGTGGCTGCGGGTCTCGGGGAGGTCGGAGGCGGGCTCTAGGGCATCAATGGTGCGGTGGCGGTGCTCGGCTCCGGCGAGAGATTACGGGCGAGGCAAGGGGTTTCGGTGAGGGGAAAGGAGGGGAACGGGTCGAGGGAGAGGGGTATTTATAGGGGGAGGAGTTCTCGGAGGAAGGGGGCGAGGGGATTCGTGATCCCGAGAAGATCGGGATTCCGGCGGCGGCGGCGCGACTTGGCGTGGGGAGGAAGAAGACGGCGGGCGAGGGCGATCGGGCAGTGGGGCCCAGCGGTCAGTGGCACAAGGGCGAGAGAGAGAGGAGCGGGCGACCGAGGCGGAGGCGTTTCGGGCGTGCGCGCAGCTGTGGGCTGAAAGGCCAGTGAGCCGTGCGGTGCGGGAAGAGAGAGAGAGAGGAACAGTGCTGGGCTTCGGCCTGGTACTGTTCGAGGATTTTCTTTTTATTCTTTTCACAGACAACAAAGTAAAAAGGAACAACAAATAATAATAAAAAGTATATAGGCATATAATATATCAAAATTTTCAGAAAAACATTTCCTAAAACATGAACTATTTTCCAGGTTCAAATAAAATACTAAAAAAAGCAAACAGTGCTACTATTGCAATAAAACTCAACAGAAATTATTTTTAAAATACCAAAATTACTTCAAAATTATTTTCTCCTAATTTTCCATTAAAGGGAATCATTTTACCCTTATTTCCATTTATTTATTTTTAGGAGAAAAATAATTTTGAATAAAATCCAAATAATTCCAAATTTGAAAGGGAGTTTCAAAATACTTTCAAATGACTTTCAATTTGATTCTTTTTAACTTCCAACTCATATTTCATATAATTGAAGAAGTCATTTTATCTTCTCTCCTGAAAATCATTGAGTTGCATAAAGTTTTCGAATTTGAAATATTTCCAAATGGAATTCAAATCTTTTCAAAACTTTTTTTTCATTTATTTAAATGGAAGAAGTCATATCATCTTCACTCTAGGGTTTTGTGATGAAATAATTTGAATTCATGGAGATCATAAATGCAAGGGTGAAAGTTTGGGAAAGTCATTTCATTCCCTCTCATTCAACTTTCAAAAATTTCAAATTTCACTCAATTTCACACAATCAGTCACACAACAATCAAACAAACAAGCATAAATATTTATTTAATATAACATTCCAAGATTTAGAATTTTGGGATGTTACAAAAATTATTTGTACTAGACTATAGAGCTAGTTCAACTCTAGTGTAAAATGATATGTACAAGTTTATAGAGATAGTTCAACTCTAGTGTAAAATTATTTGAACTAGCTTATAGAGCTAGTTCAAGTCTAGTGTAAAATTATTTGAACTAGCTTATGCAGCTAGTTGAACTCTACTGTAAAATTATTTGTACTAGGCTATAGAGCTAGTTCAACTGTACTATAAAATTATTTGAACTAGGTTAGACACCTAGTTCAACTATAGTGTAAAATTATTTGTACTAGGCTATAAAGCTAGTTCAACTCTAGTGTAAAATTATTTGAACTAGCTTAGAGAGCTAGTTCAACTCTAGTGTAATTTTTTTGTACTAGGCTATAGAGCTAGTTCAACTCTAGTGTAAATTTATTTTAAAAAGCTTACAGAGCTAGTTCAACTCTAGTGCAAAAATATTTGTACTAGGATATAGAGCTACTTCAACTCTAGTGTAAAATTATTTGAACTAGCTTACAGAGCTAGTTCAACTCTAGTGTGAAATTATTTGTACTAGACTATAGAGCTAGTTCAACTCTAGTGTAAAATTATATGTACAAGTTTATAGAGATAGTTCAACTCTAGTGTAAAATTATCTGAACTAGCTTATAGAGCTAGTTCAACTCTAGTGTCAAATTATTTGAACTAGCTTATGCAGCTAGTTGAACTCTACTGTAAAATTATTTATACTAGGCTATAGAGCTAGTTCAACTGTACTATAAAATTATTTGAACTAGCTTAGACACCGAGTTCAACTCTAGTGTAAAATTATTTGTACTAGGCTATAGAGCTAGTTCAACTGTAGTTTAAAATTATTTGACCTAGCTTATAGAGCTAGTTCAACCCTAGTGTAAAATTATTTGTACTAGGCTATAGAGCTAGTTCAACTCTAATGTACAATTATTTGAACTAGCTTATAGAGCTAGTTCAACTCTAGTGTAAATTTTTTTGTACTAGGCTATAGAGCTAGTTCAACTCTAGTGTAAAATTAGTTTAACAAGCGTATAGAGCTAGTTCAACTCTAGTGCAAAATTATTTGTACTAGTTTATAAAGCTTACTCAACTATAGTGTAAAATTATTTGTACTAGACTATAGAGCTAGTTCAACTCTAGTGTAAAATGATATGTACAAGTTTATAGAGATAGTTCAACTCTAGTGTAAAATTATTTGAACTAGCTTATAGATATAGTTCAACTCTAGTGTAAAATTATTTGAACTAGCTTATGCAGCTAGTTGAACTCTACTGTAAAATTATTTGTACTAGGCTATAGAGCTAGTTCAACTATACTATAAAATTATTTGAACTAGCTTAGACACCTAGTTCAACTCTAGTGTAAAATTATTTGTACTAGGCTATAGAGCTAGTTCAACTCTAGTGTAAATTTATTTGAACTAGCTTAGAGAGCTAGTTCAACTCTAGTGTAATTTTTTTGTACTAGGCAATAGAGCTAGTGCAACTCTAGTGTAAATTTATTTTAACAAGCTTATAAAGCTAGTTCAACTCTAGTGCAAAAATATTTGTACTAGGCTATAGAGCTACTTCAACTCTCGTGTAAAATTATTTGAACTAGCTTATAGAGCTAGTTCAACTCTAGTGTAAAATTATTTGTACTAGACTATAGAGCTAGTTCAACTCTAGTGTAAAATTATATGTACAAGTTTATAGAGATAGTTCAACTCTAGTGTAAAATTATTTGAACTAGCTTATAGAGCTAGTTCAACTCTAGTGTCAAATTATTTGAACTAGCTTATGCAGCTAGTTGAACTCTACTGTAAAATTATTTATACTAGGCTATAGAGCTAGTTCAACTGTACTATAAAATTATTTGAACTAGCTTAGACACCTAGTTCAACTCTAGTGTAAAATTATTTGTACTAGGCTATAGAGCTAGTTCAACTGTAGTATAAAATTATTTGAACTAGCTTATAGAGCTAGTTCAACTCTAGTGTAAAATTATTTGTACTAGGCTATAGAGCTAGTTCAACTCTAATGTACAATTATTTGAACTAGCTTATAGAGCTAGTTCAACTCTAGTGTAAATTTTTTTGTACTAGGCTATAGAGCTAGTTCAACTCTAGTGTAAAATTAGTTTAACAAGCGTATAGAGCTAGTTCAACTCTAGTGCAAAATTATTTGTAATAGCTTATAAAGCTTACTCAAATATAGTGTAAAATTATTTGTACTAGACTATAGAGCTAGTTCAACTCTAGTGTAAAATGATATGTACAAGTTTATAGAGATAGTTCAACTCTAGTGTAAAATTATTTGAACTAGCTTATAGAGCTAGTTCAACTCTAGTGTAAAATGATTTGAACTAGCTTATGCAGCTAGTTGAACTCTACTGTAAAATTATTTGTACTAGGCTATAGAGCTAGTTCAACTATACTATAAAATTATTTGAACTAGCTTGGACACCTAGTTCAACTCTAGTGTAAAATTATTTGTACTAGGCTATAGAGCTAGTTCAACTCTAGTGTAAAATTATTTGAACTAGCTTAGAGAGCTAGTTCAACTCTAGTGTAATTTTTTGTACTAGGCTATAGAGCTAGTTCAACTCTAGTGTAAATTTATTTTAACAAGCTTACAGAGCTAGTTCAACTCTAGTGCAAAAATATTTGTACTAGGCTATAGAGCTACTTCAACTCTAGTGTAAAATTATTTGAACTAGCTTACAGAGCTAGTTCAACTCTAGTGTAAAATTATTTGTACTAGACTATAGTGCTAGTTCAACTCTAGTGTAAAATTATATGTACAAGTTTATAGAGATAGTTCAACTCTAGTGTAAAATTATCTGAACTAGCTTATAGAGCTAGTTCAACTCTAGTGTCAAATTATTTGAACTAGCTTATGCAGCAAGTTGAACTCTACTGTAAAATTATTTATACTAGGCTATAGAGCTAGTTCAACTGTACTATAAAATTATTTGAACTAGCTTAGACACCTAGTTCAACTCTAGTGTAAAATTATTTGTACTAGGCTATAGAGCTAGTTCAACTGTAGTATAAAATTATTTGAACTAGCTTATAGAGCTAGTACAACTCTAGTGTAAAATTATTTGTACTAGGCTATAGAGCTAGTTCAAGTCTAATGTACAATTATTTGAACTAGCTTATAGAGCTAGTTCAACTCTAGTGTAAATTTTTTTGTACTAGGCTATAGAGCTAGTTCAACTCTAGTGTAAAATTAGTTTAACAAGCGTATAGAGCTAGTTCAACTCTAGTGCAAAATTATTTGTAATAGCTTATAAAGCTTACTCAACTATAGTGTAAAATTATTTGTACTAGACTATAGAGCTAGTTCAACTCTAGTGTAAAATGATATGTACAAGTTTATAGAGATAGTTCAACTCTAGTGTAAAATTGTTTGAACTAGCTTATAGAGCTAGTTCAACTCTAGTGTAAAATTATTTGAACTAGCTTATGCAGCTAGTTGAACTCTACTGTAAAATTATTTGTACTAGGCTATAGAGCTAGTTCAACTATACTATAAAATTATTTGAACTAGCTTAGACACATAGTTCAACTCTAGTGTAAAATTATTTGTACTAGGCTATAGAGCTAGTTCAACTCTAGTGTAAAATTATTTGAACTAGCTTAGAGAGCTAGTTCAACTCTAGTGTAATTTTTTTGTACTAGGCTATAGAGCTAGTTCAACTCTAGTGTAAATTTATTTTAACAAGCTTATAGAGCTAGTTCAACTCTAGTGCAAAAATATTTGTACTAGGCTATAGAGCTACTCAACTCTAGTGTAAAATTATTTGAACTAGCTTACAGAGCTAGTTCAACTCTAGTGTAAAATTATTTGTACTAGACTATAGAGCTAGTTCAACTCTAGTGTAAAATTATATGTACAAGTTTATAGAGATAGTTCAACTCTAGTGTAAAATTATTTGAACTAGCTTATAGAGCTAGTTCAACTCTAGTGTCAAATTATTTGAACTAGCTTATGCAGCTAGTTGAACTCGACTGTAAAATTATTTATACTAGGCTATAGAGCTAGTTCAACTGTACTATAAAATTATTTGAACTAGCTTAGACACCTAGTTCAACTCTAGTGTAAAATTATTTGAACTAGCTTAGAGAGCTAGTTCAACTCTAGTGTAATTTTTTTGTACTAGGCTATAGAGCTAGTTCAACTCTAGTGTAAATTTATTTTAACAAGCTTATAGAGCTAGTTCAACTCTAGTGCAAAAATATTTGTACTAGGCTATAGAGCTACTCAACTCTAGTGTAAAATTATTTGAACTAGCTTACAGAGCTAGTTCAACTCTAGTGTAAAATTATTTGTACTAGACTATAGAGCTAGTTCAACTCTAGTGTAAAATTATATGTACAAGTTTATAGAGATAGTTCAACTCTAGTGTAAAATTATTTGAACTAGCTTATAGAGCTAGTTCAACTCTAGTGTCAAATTATTTGAACTAGCTTATGCAGCTAGTTGAACTCGACTGTAAAATTATTTATACTAGGCTATAGAGCTAGTTCAACTGTACTATAAAATTATTTGAACTAGCTTAGACACCTAGTTCAACTCTAGTGTAAAATTATTTGTACTAGGCTATAGAGCTAGTTCAACTGTAGTATAAAATTATTTGAACTAGCTTATAGAGCTAGTTCAACTCTAGTGTAAAATTATTTGTACTAGGCTATAGAGCTAGTTCAACTCTAATGTACAATTATTTGAACTAGCTTATAGAGCTAGTTCAACTCTAGTGTAAATTTTTTTTGTACTAGGCTATAGAGCTAGTTCAACTCTAGTGTAAAATTAGTTTAACAAGCGTATAGAGCTAGTTCAACTCTAGTGCAAAATTGTTTGTACTAGCTTATAAAGCTTACTCAACTATAGTGTAAAATTATTTGTACTAGACTATAGAGCTAGTTCAACTCTAGTGTAAAATGATATGTACAAGTTTATAGAGATAGTTCAACTCTAGTGTAAAATTATTTGAACTACTTATAGAGCTAGTTCAACTCTAGTGTAAAATGATTTGAACTAGCTTATGCAGCTAGTTGAACTCTACTGTAAAATTATTTGTACTAGGCTATAGAGCTAGTTCAACTATACTATAAAATTATTTGAACTAGCTTAGACACCTAGTTCAACTCTAGTGTAAAATTATTTGTACTAGGCTATAGAGCTAGTTCAACTCTAGTGTAAAATTATTTGAACTAGCTTAGAGAGCTAGTTCAACTCTAGTGTAATTTTTTTGTACTAGGCAATAGCGCTAGTTCAACTCTAGTGTAAATTTATTTTAACAAGCTTATAGAGCTAGTTCAACTCTAGTGCAAAAATATTTGTACTAGGCTATAGAGCTACTTCAACTCTAGTGTAAAATTATTTGAACTAGCTTACAGAGCTAGTTCAACTCTAGTGTAAAATTATTTGTACTAGACTATAGAGCTAGTTCAACTCTAGTGTAAAATTATATTTATAAGTTTCTAGAGATAGTTCAACTCTAGTATAAAGTTATTTGAACAAACTTATAGAGCTAGTTCAACTCTATTGTAAAAAAAATAGTACTAGGCAATAGAGCTAGTTCAACTATAGTGTAAATTTAGTTTAACAAGCTTATAGAGCTAGTTCAACTCTAGTGTATAATTATTTGAACTAGCTTATAGAGCTAGTTCAACTCTAGTGTAATTTTTTTGTACTAGGCTATAGAGCTAGTTCAACTCTAGTGTAAATTTATTTTAACAAGGTTATAGAGCTAGTTCAACTCTAGTGCAAAAATATTTGTACTAGGCTATAGAGCTACTTCAACTCTAGTGTAAAATTATTTGAACTAGCTTACAGAGCTAGTTCAACTCTAGTGTAAAATTATTTGTACTAGACTATAGAGCTAGTTCAACTCTAGTGTAAAATTATATTTAGAAGTTTCTAGAGATAGTTCAACTCTAGTATAAAGTTATTTGAACTAACTTATAGAGCTAGTTCAACTCTATTGTAAAACAAATTGTACTAGGCAATAGAGCTAGTTCAACTATAGTGTAAATTTAGTTTAACAAGCTTATAGAGCTAGTTCAACTCTAGTGTATAATTCTTTGAACTAGCTTATAGAGCTAGTTCAACTATAGTGTAAAATTATTTGTACTAGACTATAGAGCTAGTTCAACTCTAGTGCAAAATTTTATGTTAAGCTTATAGAGCTAGTTCAACTCTAGTGTAAAATTATTTGAACTAGCTTATAGAGCGAGTTCAACCGTAGAATAAAATGATTTGTACAAGCTTATAGAGCTAGTTCAACTCTAGTGTGAAATTATTTGAACTAGCTTATAGAGCTAGTTCAACTCTAGTGTAAAATTATTTGAACTAGCTTATAGAGCGAGTTCAACCGTAGAATAAAATGATTTGTACAAGCTTATAGAGCTAGTTCAACTCTAGTGTGAAATTATCTGAACTAGCTTATAGAGCTAGTTCAACTATAGTGTAAAATTATTTGTACTAGACTATAGAGCTAGTTCAACTCTAGTGCAAAATTTTATGTTAAGCTTATATAGCTAGTTCAAATCTAGGGTAAAATTATTTGAACTAGCTTATAGAGCGAGTTCAACCGTAGAATAAAATGATTTGTACAAGCTTATAGAGCTAGTTCAACTCTAGTGTAAAATTATTTGAACTAGCTTATGCAGCTAGTTCAACTCTAGTGTAAAAATATTTGTACTAGGCTATAGAGCTAGTTCAACTGTAGTATAAAATTATTTGAACTAGCTATAGAACTAGTTCAACTCTAGTGTAAAATTATTTGTACTAGGCTATAGAGCTAGTTCAACTCTAATGTACAATTATTTGGACTAGCTTATAGAGCTAGTTCAACTCTAGTGTAAATTTTTTTGTACTAGGCTATAGAGCTAGTTCATCTCTAGTGTAAAATTAGTTTAACAAGCGTATAGAGCTAGTTCAACTCTAGTGCAAAAATATTTGTACTAGGCTATAGAGCTACTTCAACTCTAGTGTAAAATTATTTGAACTAGCTTCCAGAGCTAGTTCAACTCTAGTGTAAAATTATTTGTACTAGACTATAGAGCTAGTTCAACTCTAGTGTAAAATTATATGTACAATTTCTAGAGATAGTTCAACTCTAGTGTAAAGTTATTTGAACTAGCTTATAGAGCTAGTTCAACTCTATTGTAAAAAAATTGTACTACGCTATAGCGCTAGTTCAAGTCTAGTGTAAATTTAGTTTAACAATCTTATAGAGCTAGTTCAACTCTAGTGTAAAATTATTTAAACTAGCTTATAGAGCTAGTTCAACTATAGTGTAAAATTATTTGTACTAGACTATACAGCTAATTCAACTCTAGTGCAAAATTTTATGTTAAGCTTATAGAGCTAGTTCAACTCTAGTGTAAAATTATTTGAACTAGCTTAAAGAGCGAGTTCAACCGTAGAATAAAATGATTTGTACAAGCTTATAGAGCTATTTCAACTCTAGTGTAAAATTATTTGAACTAGCTTATAGAGCTAGTTCAACTATAGTGTAAAATTATTTGTTCTAGACTATAGAGCTAGTTCAACTCTAGTGCAAAATTTTATATTAACCTTATAGAGCTAGTTCAACTCTAGTGTAAAATTATTTGAACTAGCTGATAGAGCGAGTTCAACCGTAGAATAAAATGATTTGTACAAGTTTATAGAGCTAGTTCAACTCTAGTGTATGATTATTTGAACTAGCTTATGCAGCTAGTTCAACTCTAGTGTAAAAATATTTGTACTAGGCTATAGAGCTAGTTCAACTGTAGTATAAAATTATTTGAACTAGCTTATAGAGCTATTTCAACTCTAGTGTAAAATTATTTGTACTAGGCTATAGAGCTAGTTCAACTCTAATGTAAAATTATTTGAACTAGCTTATAGAGCTAGTTCAACTCTAGTGTAATTTTTTTTTGTACTAGGCTGTAGAGCTAGTTCAACTCTAGTGTAAAATTAGTTTAACAAGCGTATGGAGCTAGTTCAACTCTAGTGCAAAAATATTTGTACTAGGCTATAGAGCTAGTTCAACTCTACTATAAAATTATTTGAACTAGCTTATATAGATTACTCAACTATAGTGTAAAATTATTTGTACTAGACTATAGAGCTAGTTCAACTCTAGTGTAAAATGATATGTACAAGTTTATAGAGATAGTTCAACTCTAGTGTAAAATTATTTGAACTAGCTTATAGAGCTAGTTCAACTCTAGTATAAAATTATTTGAACTAGCTTATGCAGCTAGTTCAACTCTACTGTAAAATTATTTGTACCAGGCTATAGAGCTACTTCAACTGTACTATAAAATTATTTGAACTAGCTTAGAGACCTAGTTAAACTCTAGTGTAAAATTATTTGTACTAGGCTATAGAGCTAGTTCAACTCTAGTGTACAATTATTTGAACTAGCTTAGAGAGCTAGTTCAACTCTAGTGTAAATTTTTTTGTACTAGGCTATAGAGCTAGTTCAACTCTAGTGTAAACTTATTTTAACAAGCTTATAGAGCTAGTTCAACTCTAGTGTAAAATTATTTGTACTAGGCTATAGAGCTACTTCAACTCTAGTGTAAAATTATTTGAACTAGCTTACAGAGCTAGTTCAACTCTAGTGTAAAATTATTTGTACTAGACTATAGAGCTTGTTCAACTCTAGTGTAAAATTATATGTACATGTTTATAGAGATAGTTCAACTCTAGTGTAAAATTATTTGAACTAGCTTATAGAGCTAGTTCAACTCTAGTGTCAAATTATTTGAACTAGCTTATGCAGCTAGTTGAACTCTACTTTAAAATTATTTGTACTAGGCTATAGAGCTAGTTCAACTATACTATAAAATTATTTGAACAAGCTTAGACACCTAGTTCAACTCTAGTGTAAAATTATTTGTATTAGGCTATAGAGCTAGTTCAACTGTAGTATAAAATTATTTGAACTAGCTTATAGAGCTAGTTCAACTCTAGTGTAAAATTATTTGTACTAGGCTATAGAGCTAGTTCAACTCTAATGTACAATTATTTGAACTAGCTTAGAGATCTAGTTCAACTCTAGTGTAACTTTTTTGGTAGTAGGCTATAGAGCTTGTTCAACTCTAGTGTAAAATTAGTTTAACAAGCGTATAGAGCTAGTTCAACTCTAGTGCAAAAATATTTGTACTAGGCTATAGACCTAGTTCAACTCTACTGTAAAATTATTTGAACTAGCTTATAAAGCTTACTCAACTATAGTGTAAAATTATTTGTACTAGACTATAGAGCTAGTTCAACTCTAGTGTAAAATGATATGTACAAGTTTATAGAGATAGTTCAACTCTAGTGTAAAATTATTTGAACTAGTTTATAGAGCTAGTTCAACTCTAGTGTAAAATTATTTGAACTAGCTTATGCAGCTAGTTGAACTCTACTGTAAAATTATTTGTACTAGGCTATAGAGCTAGTTCAACTATACTATAAAATTATTTGAACTAGCTTAGACACCTAGTTCAACTCTAGTGTAAAATTATTTGTACTAGGCTATAGAGCTAGTTCAACTCTAGTGTAAAATTATTTGAACTAGCTTAGAGAGCTAGTTCAACTCTAGTGTAATTTTTTTGTACTAGGCTATAGAGCTAGTTCAACTCTAGTGTAAATTTATTTTAAAAAGCTTATAGAGCTAGTTCAACTCTAGTGCAAAAATATTTGTACTAGGCTATAGAGCTACTTCAACTCTAGTGTAAAATTATTTGAACTAGCTTACAGAGCTAGTTCAACTATAGTGTAAAATTATTTGTACTAGACTATAGAGCTAGTTCAACTCTAGTGTAAAATTATATGTACAAGTTTCTAGAGATAGTTCAACTCTAGTGTAAAGTTATTTGAACTAGCTTATAGAGCTAGTTCAACTCTATTGTAAAAAAAATTGTACTAGGCTATAGAGCTAGTTCAATTATAGTGTAAATTTAGTTTAACAAGCTTATAGAGCTAGTTCAACTCTAGTGTATAATTATTTGAACTAGCTTATAGAGCTAGTTCAACTATAGTGTAAAATTATTTGTACTAGACTATAGAGCTAGTTCAACTCTAGTGCAAAATGTTATGTTAAGCTTATAGAGCTAGTTCAACTCTAGGGTAAAATTATTTGAACTAGCTTATAGAGCGAATTCAACCGTATAATAAAATGATTTGTACAAGCTTATAGAGCTAGTTCAACTCTAGTGTATGATTATTTGAACTAGCTTATGCAGCTAGTTCAACTCTAGTGTAAAAATATTTGTACTAGGCTATAGAGCTAGTTCAACTGTAGTATAAAATTATTTGAACTAGCTATAGAGCTAGTTCAACTCTAGTGTAAAATTATTTGTACTAGGCTATAGAGCTAGTTCAACTCTAATGTACAATTATTTGAACTAGCTTATAGAGCTAGTTCAACTCTAGTGTAAATTTTTTTGTACTAGGCTATAGAGCTAGTTCAACTCTAGTGTAAAATTAGTTTAACAAGCGTATAGAGCTAGTTCAACTCTAGTGCAAAAATATTTGTACTAGGCTATAGAGCTAGTTCAACTCTACTATAAAATTATTTGAACTAGCTTATAAAGCTTACTCAACTATAGTGTAAATATATTTGTACTAGACTATAGAGCTAGTTCAACTCTAGTGTAAAATGATATGTATAAGTTTATAGAGATAGTTCAACTCTAGTGTAAAATTATTTGAACTAGCTTATAGAGCTAGTTCAACTCTAGTGTGAAATTATTTGAACTAGCTTATGCAGCTAGTTTAACTCTACTGTAAAATTATTTGTACTAGGCTATAGAGCTAGTTCAACTGTACTATAAAATTATTTGAACTAGGTTAGACACCTAGTTCAACTATAGTGTAAAATTATTTGTACTAGGCTATAGAGCTAGTTCAACTCTAGTGTAAAATTATTTGAACAAGGCTATAGAGCTAGTTCAACTCTAGTGTAAATTTATTTTAACAAGCTTATAGAGCTAGTTCAACTCTAGTGCAAAAATATTTGTACTAGGCTATAGAGCTACTTCAACTCTAGTGTAAAATTATTTGAACTAGCTTACAGAGCTAGTTCAACTCTAGTGTAAAATTATTTGTACTAGACTATAGAGCTAGTTCAACTCTAGTGTAAAATTATATGTACAAGTTTATAGAGATAGTTCAACTCTAGTGTAAAATTATTTGAACTAGCTTATAGAGCTAGTTAGACTCTAGTGTCAAATTATTTGAACTAGCTTATGCAGCTAGTTGAACTCTACTGTGAAATTATTTATACTAGGCTATAGAGCTAGTTCAATTGTACTATAAAATTATTTATACTAGGCTATAGAGCTAGTTCAACTGTACTATAAAATTATTTGAACTAGGCTATAGAGCTAGTACAACTCTAGTGCAAAAATATTTGTACTAGCCTATAGAGCTAGTTCAACTCTACTATAAATTATTTGAACTAGCTTATGAAGCTTACTCAACTATAGTGTAAAATTATTAGTACTAGACTATAGATCTAGTTCAACTCTAGTGTAAAATGACATGTACAAGTTTATATAGATAGTTCAACTCTAGTGTAAAATTATTTGAACTAGCTTATAGAGCTAGTTCAACTCTAGTGTAAAATTATTTGAACTAGCTTATGCAGCTAGTTGAACTCTACTGTAAAATTATTTGTACTAGGCTATAGAGCTGGTTCAACTTTAGTGTAAAATTATTTGAACTAGATTAGAGAGCTAGTTCAACTCTAGTGTAATTTTTTTGTACTAGGCTATAGAGCTAGTTCAACTCTAGTCTAAATTTATTTTAACAAGCTTATAGAGCTAGTTCAACTCTAGTGCAAAAATATTTGTACTAGGCTATAGAGCTACTTCAACTCTAGTGTAAAATTATTTGAACTAGCTTACAGAGCTAGTTCAACTCTAGTGTAAAATTATTTGTACTAGACTATAGAGCTAGTTCAACTCTAGTGTAAAATTATATGTACAAGTTTCTAGAGATAGTTCAACTCTAGTATAAAGTTATTTGAACTAGCTTATAGAGGTAGTTCAGCTCTATTGTAAAAAAAATTGTACTAGGCTATAGAGCTAGTTCAACTATAGTGTAAATTTAGTTTAACAAGCTTATAGAGCTAGTTCAACTCTAGTGTATAATTATTTGAACTAGCTTATAGAGCTAGTTCAACTATAGTGTAAAATTATTTGTACTAGACTATAGAGCTAGTTCAACTCTAGTGCAAAATTTTATGTTAAGCTTATAGAGCTAGTTCAACTCTAGTGTAAAATTATTTGAACTAGCTTATAGAGCGAGTTCAACCGTAGAATAAAATGATTTGTACAAGCTTATAGAGCTAGTTCAACTCTATTGTAAAATTATTTGAACTAGCTTATAGAGATAGTTCAACTATAGTGTAAAATTATTTGTACTAGACTATAGAGCTAGTTCAACTCTAGGGTAAAATTATTTGAACTAGCTTATAGAGCGAGTTCAACCATAGAATAAAATGATTTGTACAAGCTTATAGAGCTAGTTCAACTCTAGTGTATGATTATTTGAACTAGCTTATGCAGCTAGTTCAACTCTAGTGTAAAAATATTTGTACTAGGCTATTGAGCTAGTTCAACTGTAGTATAAAATTATTTGAACTAGCTATAGAGCTAGTTCAACTCTAGTGTATAATTATTTGAACTAGCTTATAGAGATAGTTCAACTCTAGTGTATAATTATTTGTACTAGGCTATAGAGCTAGTTCAAGTCTAATGTACAATTATTTGAACTAGTTTATAAAGCTAGTTCAACTCTAGTGTAAATTTTTTTGTACTAGGCTATAGAGCTAGTTCAACTCTAGTGTAAAATTATTTGAACTAGCTTATAGAGCGAGTTCAACCGTAGAATAAAATGATTTGTACAAGCTTATAGAGCTAGTTCAACTCTATTGTAAAATTATTTGAACTAGCTTATAGAGATAGTTCAACTATAGTGTAAAATTATTTGTACTAGACTATAGAGCTAGTTCAACTCTAGGGTAAAATTATTTGAACTAGCTTATAGAGCGAGTTCAACCATAGAATAAAATGATTTGTACAAGCTTATAGAGCTAGTTCAACTCTAGTGTATGATTATTTGAACTAGCTTATGCAGCTAGTTCAACTCTAGTGTAAAAATATTTGTACTAGGCTATTGAGCTAGTTCAACTGTAGTATAAAATTATTTGAACTAGCTATAGAGCTAGTTCAACTCTAGTGTAAAATTATTTGAACTAGCTTATAGAGATAGTTCAACTCTAGTGTATAATTATTTGTACTAGGCTATAGAGCTAGTTCAAGTCTAATGTACAATTATTTGAACTAGTTTATAAAGCTAGTTCAACTCTAGTGTAAATTTTTTTGTACTAGGCTATAGAGCTAGTTCAACTCTAGTGTAAAATTAGTTTAACAAGCGTATAGAGCTAGTTCAACTCTAGTGCAAAAATATTTGTACTAGGCTATAGAGCTAGTTCAACTCTACTATAAATTATTTGAACTAGCTTATAAAGCTTACTCAACTATAGTGTAAAATTATTAGTACTAGACTATAGAGCTAGTTCAACTCTAGTGTAAAATGACATGTACAAGTTTATAGAGATAGTTCAACTCTAGTGTAAAATTATTTCAACTAGCTTATGCAGCTAGTTGAACTCTACTGTAAAATTATTTGTCCTAGGCTATACAGCAAGTTCAACTATACTATAAAATTATTAGAACTAGCTTAGACACCTAGTTCAACTCTAGTGTAAAATTATTTGTACTAGGCTATAGAGCTAGTTCAACTCTAGTGTAAAATTATTTGAGCTAGCTTAGAGAGCTAGTTCAACTCTAGTGTAATTTTTTTGTACTAGGCTATAGAGCTAGTTCAACTCTAGTGTAAATTTATTTTAACAAGCGTATAGAGCTAGTTCAACTCTAGTGCAAAAATATTTGAACTAGCTTATAGAGCTAGTACAACTCTAGTGTCAAATTATTTGAACTAGCTTATGCAGCTAGTTGAACTCGACTGTAAAATTATTTATACTAGGCTATAGAGCTAGTTCAACTCTAGTGTATAATTATTTGAACTAGCTTATAGAGCTAGTTCAACTATAGTGTAAAATTATTTGTACTAGACTATAGAGCTAGTTCAACTCTAGTGCAAAATTTGATGTTAAGCTTATAGAGCTAGTTCAACTCTAGTGTAAAATTATTTGAACTAGCTTATAGTGCGAGTTCAACCGTAGAATAAAATGATTTGTACAATCTTATAGAGCTAGTTCAACTCTAGTGTAAAATTATTTGAACTAGCTTATAGAGCTAGTTCAACTATAGTGTAAAATTATTTGTACTAGACTATAGAGCTACTTAAACTCTAGTGCAAAATTTTATGTTAAGCTTATAGAGCTAGTTCAACTCTAGGGTAAAATTATTTGAACTAGCTTATAGAGCGAGTTCAACCGTAGAATAAAATGATTTGTACAAGCTTATAGAGCTAGTTCAACTCTAGTGTATGATTATTTGCACTAGCTTATGCAGCTAGTTCAACTCTAGTGTAAAAATATTTGTACTAGCCTATAGAGCTAGTTCAACTGTAGTATAAAATTATTTGAACTAGCTATAGAGCTAGTTCAACTCTAGTGTAAAATTATTTGTACTAGGCTATAGAGCTAGTTCAACTCTAATGTACAATTATTTGAACTAGCTTATAGAGCTAGTTCAACTCTAGTGTAAATTTCTTTGTACTAGGCTATAGAGCTAGTTCAACTCTAGTGTAAAATTAGTTTAACAAGCGTATAGAGCTAGTTCAACTCTAGTGCAAAAATATTTGTACTAGGCTATAGAGCTAGTTCAACTCTACTGTAAAATTATTTGAACTAGCTTATAAAGCTTACTCAACTATAGTGTAAAATTATTAGTACTAGACTATAGAGCTAGTTCAACTCTAGTGTAAAATGATATGTACAAGTTTATAGAGATAGTTCAACTCTAGTGTAAAATTATTTGAACTAGCTTATAGAGCTAGTTCAACTCTAGGGTAAAATTATTTGAACTAGCTTATGCAGCTAGTTGAACTCGACTGTAAAATTATTTATACTAGGCTATAGAGCTAGTTCAACTCTAGTGTATAATTATTTGAACAAGCTTATAGAGCTAGTTCAACTATAGTGAAAATTATTTGTACTAGACTATAGAGCTAGTTCAACTCTAGTGCAAAATTTGATGTTAAGCTTATAGAGCTAGTTCAACTCTAGTGTAAAATTATTTGAACTAGCTTATAGAGCGAGTTCAACCGTAGAATAAAATGATTTGTACAAGCTTATAAAGCTAGTTCAACTCTAGTGTAAAATTATTTGAACTAGCTTATAGAGCTAGTTCAACTCTAGTGTAAATTTCTTTGTACTAGGCTATAGAGCTAGTTCAACTCTAGTGTAAAATTAGTTTAACAAGCGTATAGAGCTAGTTCAACTCTAGTGCAAAAATATTTGTACTAGGCTATAGAGCTAGTTCAACTCTACTGTAAAATTATTTGAACTAGCTTATAAAGCTTACTCAACTATAGTGTAAAATTATTAGTACTAGACTATAGAGCTAGTTCAACTCTAGTGTAAAATGATATGTACAAGTTTATAGAGATAGTTCAACTCTAGTGTAAAATTATTTGAACTAGCTTATAGAGCTAGTTCAACTCTAGGGTAAAATTATTTGAACTAGCTTATGCAGCTAGTTGAACTCGACTGTAAAATTATTTATACTAGGCTATAGAGCTAGTTCAACTCTAGTGTATAATTATTTGAACAAGCTTATAGAGCTAGTTCAACTATAGTGAAAATTATTTGTACTAGACTATAGAGCTAGTTCAACTCTAGTGCAAAATTTGATGTTAAGCTTATAGAGCTAGTTCAACTCTAGTGTAAAATTATTTGAACTAGCTTATAGAGCGAGTTCAACCGTAGAATAAAATGATTTGTACAAGCTTATAGAGCTAGTTCAACTCTAGTGTAAAATTATTTGAACTAGCTTATAGAGCTAGTTCAACTCTAGTGTAAATTTCTTTGTACTAGGCTATAGAGCTAGTTCAACTCTAGTGTAAAATTAGTTTAACAAGCGTATAGAGCTAGTTCAACTCTAGTGCAAAAATATTTGTACTAGGCTATAGAGCTAGTTCAACTCTACTGTAAAATTATTTGAACTAGCTTATAAAGCTTACTCAACTATAGTGTAAAATTATTAGTACTAGACTATTGAGCTAGTTCAACTCTAGTGTAAAATGATATGTACAAGTTTATAGAGATAGTTCAACTCTAGTGTAAAATTATTTGAACTAGCTTATAGAGCTAGTTCAACTCTAGGGTAAAATTATTTGAACTAGCTTATGCAGCTAGTTGAACTCGACTGTAAAATTATTTATACTAGGCTATAGAGCTAGTTCAACTCTAGTGTATAATTATTTGAACTAGCTTATAGAGCTAGTTCAACTATAGTGAAAATTATTTGTACTAGACTATAGAGCTAGTTCAACTCTAGTGCAAAATTTGATGTTAAGCTTATAGAGCTAGTTCAACTCTAGTGTAAAATTATTTGAACTAGCTTATAGAGCGAGTTCAACCGTAGAATAAAATGATTTGTACAAGCTTATAGAGCTAGTTCAACTCTAGTGTAAAATTTTTTGAACTAGCTTATAGAGCTAGTTCAACTATAGTGTAAAATTATTTGTACTAGACTATAGAGCTAGTTAAACTCTAGTGCAAATTTTATGTTAAGCTTATAGAGCTAGTTCAACTCTAGGGTAAAATTATTTGAACTAGCTTATAAAGCGAGTTCAACCGTAGAATAAAATGATTTGTACAAGCTTATAGAGCTAGTTCAACTCTAGTGTATGATTATTTGGACTAGCTTATGCAGCTAGTTCAACTCTAGTGTAAAAATATTTGTACTAGGCTATAGAGCTAGTTCAACTGTAGTATAAAATTATTTGAACTAGCTATAGAGCTAGTTCAACTCTAGTGTAAAATTATTTGTACTAGGCTATAGAGCTAGTTCAACTCTAATGTACAATTATTTGAACTAGCTTATAGAGCTAGTTCAACTGTAGTGTAAATTTCTTTGTACTAGGCTATTGAGCTAGTTCAACTCTAGTGTAAAATTAGTTTAACAAGCGTATAGAGCTAGTTCAACTCTAGTGCAAAAATATTTGTACTAGGCTATAGAGCTAGTTCAACTCTACTGTAAAATTATTTGAACTAGCTTATAAAGCTTACTCAACTATAGTGTAAAATTATTAGTACTAGACTATAGAGCTAGTTCAACTCTAGTGTAAAATGATATGTACAAGTTAATAGAGATAGTTCAACTCTAGTGTAAAATTATTTGAACTAGCTTATAGAGCTAGTTCAACTCTAGGGTAAAATTATTTGAACTAGCTTATGCAGCTAGTTGAACTCTACTGTAAAATTATTTGTACTAGGCTATAGAGCTAGTTCAACTGTACTATAAAATTATTTGAACTAGCTTAGACACCTAGTTCAACTCTAGTGTAAAATTATTTGTACTAGGCTATAGAGCTAGTTCAACTCTAGTATAAAATTATTTGAACTAGCTTAGAGAGCTAGTTCAACTCTAGTGTAATTTTTTTGTACTAGGCTATAGAGCTAGTTCAACTCTAGTGTAAATTTATTTTAACAAGCTTATAGAGCTAGTTCAACTCTAATGCAAAAATATTTGTACTAGGTTATAGAGCTACTTCAACTCTAGTGTAAAATTATTCGAACTAGCTTACAGAGCTAGTTCAACTCTAGTGTAAAATTATTTGTACTAGACTATCGAGCTAGTTCAACTCTAGTGTAAAATTATATGTACAAGTTTCTAGAGATAGTTCAACACTAGTGTAAAATTATTTGAACTAGCTTATAGAGCTAGTTCAACTCTATTGTAAAAATAACTGTACTATGCTATAGCGCTAGTTCAACTCTAGTGTAAATTTAGTTTAACAAGCTTATAGATCTAGTTGAACTCTAGTGTAAAAGTATTTAAACTAGCTTATAGAGCTAGTTCAACTATAGTGTAAAATTATTTGTACTAGACTATAGAGCTAGTTCAACTCTAGTGCAAAATTTTATGTTAAGCTTATAGAGCTAGTTCAACTCTAGTGTAAAATTATTTGAACTAGCTTATAGAGCGAGTTCAACCGTAGAATAAAATGATTTGTACAAGCTTATAGAGCTAGTTCAACTCTAGTGTATGATTATTTGAACTAGCTTATGCAGCTAGTTCAACTCTAGTGTAAAAATATTTGTACTAGGCTATAGAGCTAGTTCAACTGTAGTATAAAATTATTTGAACTAGCTTATGGAGATAGTTCAACTCTAGTGTAAAATTATTTGTACTAGGGTATAGAGCTAGTTCAACTCTAATGTACAATTATTTGAACTAGCTTATAGAGCTAGTTCAACTCTAGTGTAATTTTTTTTGTACTAGGCTATAGAGCTAGTTCAACTCTAGTGTAAAATTATTTCAACTAGCTTATAGAGCTAGTTCAACTATAGTGTAAAATTATTTGTACTAGACTATAGAGCTAGTTCAACTCTAGTGTAAAATTATTTCAACTAGCTTATAGATCTAGTTCAACTATAGTGTAAAATTATTTGTACTAGACTATAGAGCTAGTTCAACTCTAGTGCAAAATTTTATGTTAACCTTATAGAGCTAGTTCAACTCTAGTGTAAAATTATTTGAACTAGCTTATAGAGCGAGTTCAACCGTAGAATAAAATGATTTGTACAAGCTTATAGAGCTAGTTCAACTCTAGTGTATGATTATTTGAACTAGCTTATGCAGCTAGTTCAACTCTAGTGTAAAAATATTTGTACTAGGCTATAGAGCTAGTTCAACTCTAGTATAAAATTATTTGAACTAGCTTATAGAGCTAGTTCAACTCTAGTGTAAAATTATTTGTACTAGGCTATAGAGCTTGTTCAACTGTAATGTAAAATTATTTGAACTAGCTTATAGAGCTAGTTCAACTCTAGTGTAAATTTCTTTGTACTAGGCTATAGAGCTAGTTCAACTCTAGTGTAAAATTAGTTTAACAAGCGTATAGAGCTAGTTCAACTCTAGTGCAAAAATATTTGTACTAGGCTATAGAGCTAGTTCAACTCTACTGTAAAATTATTTGAACTAGCTTATAAAGCTTACTCAACTATAGTGTAAAATTATTAGTACTAGACTATAGAGCTAGTTCAACTCTAGTGTAAAATGATATGTACAAGTTTATAGAGATAGTTCAACTCTAGTGTAAAATTATTTGAACTAGCTTATAGAGCTAGTTCAACCATACAATAAAATGATTTGTACAAGCTTATAGAGCTAGTTCAACTCTAGTGTATGATTATTTGAACTAGCTTATGCAGCTAGTTCAACCCTAGTGTAAAAATATTTGTACTAGGCTATAGAGCTAGTTCAACTGTAGTATAAAATTATTTGAACTAGCTTATAGAGATAGTTCAACTCTAGTGTAAAATTATTTGTACTAGGCTATAGAGCTAGTTCAACTCTCATGTAAAATTATTTGAACAAGCTTATAGAGCTAGTTCAACTCTAGTGTAAATTTTTTTGTACTAGGCTATAGAGCTAGTTCAACTCTAGTGTAAAATTAGTTTAACAAGCGTATAGAGCTAGTTCAACTCTAGTGCAAAAATATTTGTACTAGGCTATAGAGCTAGTTCAACTCTACTGTAAAATTATTTGAACTAGCTTATAAAGCTTACTCAACTATAGTGTAAAATTATTTGTACTAGACTGTAGAGCTAGTTCAACTCTAGTGCAAAATTTTATGTTAAGCTTATAGAGCTAGTTCAACTCTAAGGTAAAATTATTTGAACTAGCTTATAGAGCGAGTTCAACCGTAGAATAAAATGATTTGTACAAGCTTATAGAGCTAGTTCAACTCTAGTGTATGATTATTTGAACTAGCTTATGTAGCTAGTTCAACTCTAGTGTAAAAATATTTGTACTAGGTATAGAGCTAGTTCAACTGTAGTATAAAATTATTTGAACTAGCTTATAGAGCGAGTTCAACCGTAGAATAAAATGATTTGTACAAGCTTATAGAGCTAGTTCAACTCTAGTGTATGATTATTTGAACTAGCTTATGTAGCTAGTTCAACTCTAGTGTAAAAATATTTGTACTAGGCTATAGAGCTAGTTCAACTGTAGTATAAAATTATTTGAACTAGCTTATAGAGCTAGTTCAACTCTAGTGTAAAATTATTTGTACTAGGCTATAGAGCTAGTTCAACTCTAATGTACAATTATTTGAACTAGCTTATAGAGCTAGTTCAACTCTAGTGTAATTTTTTTTGTACTAGTCTATAGAGCTAGTTCAACTCTAGTGTAAAATTAGTTTAACAAGCGTATAGAGCTAGTTCAACTCTAGTGCAAAAATATTTGTACTAGGCTATAGAGCTAGTTCAACTCTACTGTAAAATTTTTTGAACTAGCTTATAAAGCTTACTCAACTATAGTGTAAAATTATTTGTACTAGACTATAGAGCTAGTTCAACTCTAGTGCAAAATTTTATGTTAAGCTTATAGAGCTAGTTCAACTATAGTGTAAAATTATTTGAACTAGCTTATAGAGCGAGTTCAACCATAGAATAAAATGATTTGTACAAGCTTATAGAGCTAGTTCAACTCTAGTGTAAAATTATTTGAACTAGCTTATAGAGCTTACTGTAAAATTATTTGTATTAGGCTATAGAGCTAGTTCAACTGTACTATAAAATTATTTGAACTAACTTAGACACCTAGTTCAACTCTAGTGTAAAATTATTTGTACTAGGCTATAGAGCTAGTTCAACTCTAGTGTAAAATTATTTGAACTAGCTTAGAGAGCTAGTTCAACTCTAGTGTAATTTTTTTTGTATTAGGATATAGAGCTAGTTAAACTCTAGTGCAATAATATTTGTACTAGGCAATAGAGCTACTTCAACTCTAGTGTAAAATTATTTGAACTAGCTTACAGAGCTAGTTCAACTCTAGTGTAAAATTATTTGTACTAGACTATAGAGCTAGTTCAACTCTAGTGTAAAATTATATGTACAAGTTTCTAGAGATAGTTCAACTCTAGTGTAAAGTTATTTGAACTAGCTTATAGAGCTAGTTCAACTCTATTGTAAAAAAATTGTACTACGCTATAGCGCTAGTTCAACTTTAGTGTAAATTTAGTTTAACAAGCTTATAGAGCTAGTTCAACTCTAGTGTAAAAATTTTTAAACTAGCTTATAGAGCTAGTTCAACTATAGTGTAAAATTATTTGTACTAGACTATAGAGCTAGTTCAACTCTAGTGCAAAAGTTTATGTTAAGCTTATAGAGCTAGTTCAACTCTAGTGTAAAATTATTTGAACTAGCTTATAGAGCGAGTTCAACCGTAGAATAAAATGATTTGTACAAGCTTATAGAGCTAGTTCAACTCTAGTGTATAATTATTTGAACTAGCTTATAGAGCTAGTTCAACTATAGTGTAAAATTATTTGTACTAGACTATAGAGCTAGTTCAACTCTAGTGCAAAATTTTATGTTAAGCTTATAGAGCTAGTTCAACTCTAGGGTAAAATTATTTGAACTAGCTTATAGAGCGAGTTCAACCGTAGAATAAAATGATTTGTATAAGCTTATAGAGCTAGTTCAACTCTAGTGTATGATTATTTGAACTAGCTTATGCAGCTAGTTCAACTCTAGTGTAAAAATATTTGTACTAGGCTATAGAGCTAGTTCAACTGTAGTATAAAATTATTTGAACTAGCTATAGAGCTAGTTCAACTCTAGTGTAAAATTATTTGTACTAGGCTATAGAGCTAGTTCAACTCTAATGTAAAATTATTTGAACTAGCTTATAGAGCTAGTTCAACTCTACTGTAAATTTCTTTGTACTAGGCTATAGAGCTAGTTCAACTCTAGTGTAAAATTAGTTTAACAAGCGTATAGAGCTAGTTCAACTCTAGTGCAAAAATATTTGTACTAGGCTATAGAGCTAGTTCAACTCTACTGTAAAATTATTTGAACTAGCTTATAAAGCTTACTCAACTATAGTGTAAAATTATTTGTACTAGACTATAGAGCTAGTTCAACTCTAGTGTAAAATGATATGTACAAGTTTATAGAGATAGTTCAACTCTAGTGTAAAATTATTTGAACTAGCTTATAGAGCTAGTTCAACTCTAGTGTAAAATTATTTGAACTAGCTTATGCAGCTAGTTGAACTCTACTGTAAAATTATTTGTATTAGGCTATAGAGCTAGTTCAACTGTACTATAAAATTATTTGAACTAACTTAGACACCTAGTTCAACTCTAGTGTAAAATTATTTGTACTAGGCTATAGAGCTAGTTCAACTCTAGTGTAAAATTATTTGAACTAGCTTAGAGAGCTAGTTCAACTCTAGTGTATTTTTTGTATTAGGATATAGAGCTAGTTAAACTCTAGTGCAAAAATATTTGTACTAGGCAATAGAGCTACTTCAACTCTAGTGTAAAATTATTTGAACTAGCTTACAGAGCTAGTTCAACTCTAGTGTAAAATTATTTGTACTAGACTATAGAGCTAGTTCAACTCTAGTGTAAAATTATATGTACAAGTTTCTAGAGATAGTTCAACTCTAGTGTAAAGTTATTTGAACTAGCTTATAGAGCTAGTTCAACTCTATTGTAAAAAAATTGTACTACGCTATAGCGCTAGTTCAACTCTAGTGTAAATTTAGTTTAACAAGCTTATAGAGCTAGTTCAACTCTAGTGTAAAATTATTTAAACTAGCTTATAGAGCTAGTTCAACTATAGTGTAAAATTATTTGTACTAGACTATAGAGCTAGTTCAACTCTAGTGCAAAAGTTTATGTTAAGCTTATAGAGCTAGTTCAACTCTAGTGTAAAATTATTTGAACTAGCTTATAGAGCGAGTTCAACCGTAGAATAAAATGATTTGTACAAGCTTATAGAGCTAGTTCAACTCTAGTGTATAATTATTTGAACTAGCTTATAGAGCTAGTTCAACTATAGTGTAAAATTATTTGTACTAGACTATAGAGCTAGTTTAACTCTAGTGCAAAATTTTATGTTAAGCTTATAGAGCTAGTTCAACTCTAGGGTAAAATTATTTGAACTAGCTTATAGAGCGAGTTCAACCGTAGAATAAAATGATTTGTACAAGCTTATAGAGCTAGTTCAACTCTAGTGTATGATTATTTGAACTAGCTTATGCAGCTAGTTCAACTCTAGTGTAAAAATATTTGTACTAGGCTATAGAGCTAGTTCAAGTGTAGTATAAAATTATTTGAACTAACTATAGAGCTAGTTCAACTCTAGTGTAAAATTATTTGTACTAGGCTATAGAGCTAGTTCAACTCTAATGTAAAATTATTTGAACTAGCTTATAGAGCTAGTTCAACTCTACTGTAAATTTCTTTGTACTAGGCTATAGAGCTAGTTCAACTCTATTGTAAAATTAGTTTAACAAGCGTATAGAGCTAGTTCAACTCTAGTGCAAAAATATTTGTCCTAGGCTATAGAGCTAGTTCAACTCTACTGTAAAATTATTTGAACTAGCTTATAAAGCTTACTCAACTATAGTGTAAAATTATTTGTACTAGACTATAGAGCTAGTTCAACTCTAGTGTAAAATGATATGTACAAGTTTATAGAGATAGTTCAACTCTAGTGTAAAATTATTTGAACTATCTTATAAAGCTAGTTCAACTCTAGGGTAAAATTATTTGAACTAGCTTATGCAGCTAGTTGAACTCTACTGTAAAATTATTTGTACTAGGCTATAGAGCTAGTTCAACTGTACTATAAAATTATTGGAACTAGCTTAGACACACCTAGTTCAACTCTAGTGTAAAATTATTTGTACTAGGCTATAGAGCTAGTTCAACTCTAGTATAAAATTATTTGAACTAGCTTAGAGAGCTAGTTCAACTCTAGTGTAATTTTTTTGTACTAGGCTATAGATCTAGTTCAACTCTAGTGTAAATTTATTTTAACAAGCTTATATAGCTAGTTCAACTCTAATGCAAAAATATTTGTACTAGGCTATAGAGCTACTTCAACTCTAGTGTAAAATTATTTGAACTAGCTTACAGAGCTAGTTCAACTCTAGTGTAAAATTATTTGTACTAGACTATAGAGCTAGTTCAACTCTAGTGTAAAATTATATGTACAAGTTTCTAGAGATAGTTCAACTCTAGTGTAAAGTTATTTGAACTAGCTTATAGAGCTAGTTCAACTCTATTGTAAAAAAAACTGTACTACGCTATAGCGCTAGTTCAACTCTAGTGTAAATTTAGTTTAACAAGCTTATAGAGCTAGTTCAACTATAGTGTAAATTTATTTGTACTAGACTATAGAGCTAGTTCAACTCTAGTGCAAAATTTTATGTTAAGCTTATAGAGCTAGTTCAACTCTAGGGTAAATTTATTTGAACTAGCTTATAGAGCGAATTCAACCGTAGAATAAAATGATTTGTACAAGCTTATAGAGCTAGTTCAACTCTAGTGTATGATTATTTGAACTAGCTTATGCAGCTAGTTCAACTCTAGTGTAAAAATATTTGTACTAGGCTATAGAGCTAGTTCAACTGTAGTATAAAATTATTTGAACTAGCTATAGAGCTAGTTCAACTCTAGTGTAAAATTATTTGTACTAGGCTATAGAGCTAGTTCAACTCTAATGTACAATTATTTGAACTAGCTTATAGAGCTAGTTCAACTCTAGTGTAAATTTTTTTGTACTGGGCTATAGAGCTAGTTCAACTCTAGTGTAAAATTAGTTTAACAAGCGTATAGAGCTAGTTCAACTCTACTGCAAAAATATTTGTACTAGGCTATAGAGCTAGTTCAACTCTACTGTAAAATTATTTGAACTAGCTTATAAAGCTTACTCAACTATAGTGTAAAATTATTTGTACTAGACTATAGAGCTAGTTCAACTCTAGTGTAAAATGATATGTACAACTTTATAGAGATAGTTCAACTCTAGTGTAAAATTATTTGAACTAGCTTATAGAGCTAGTTCAACTCTAGTGTGAAATTATTTGAACTAGCTTATGCAGCTAGTTTAACTCTACTGTAAAATTATTTGTACTAGGCTATAGAGCTAGTTCAACTGTACTATAAAATTATTTGAACTAGGTTAGACACCTAGTTCAACTATAGTGTAAAATTATTTGAACTAGGCTATAGAGCTAGTTCAACTCTAGTGTAAAATTATTTGAACAAGGCTATAGAGCTAGTTCAACTCTAGTGTAAATTTATTTTAACAAGCTTATAGAGCTAGTTCAACTCTAGTGCAAAAACATTTGTACTAGGCTATAGAGCTACTTCAACTCTAGTGTAAAATTATTTGAACTAGCTTACAGAGCTAGTTCAACTCTAGTGTAAAATTATTTGTACTAGACTATAGAGCTAGTTCAACTCTAGTGTAAAATTATATGTACAAGTTTATAGAGATAGTTCAACTCTAGTGTAAAATTATTTGAACTAGCTTATAGAGCTAGTTCAACTCTAGTGTCAAATTATTTGAACTAGCTTATGCAGCTAGTTGAACTCTACTGTGAAATTATTTATACTAGGCTATAGAGCTAGTTCAACTGTACTATAAAATTATTTGAACTAGCTTAGACACCTAGTTCAACTCTAGTGTAAAATTATTTGTATTAGGCTATAGAGCTAGTTCAACTGTAGTATAAAATTATTTCAACTAGCTTATAGAGCTAGTTCAACTCTAGTGTAAAATTGTTTGTACTAGGCTATAGAGCTAGTTCAACTCTAATGTACAATTATTTGAACTAGCTTATAGAGCTAGTTCAACTCTAGTGTAAATTTTTTTGTACTACGCTATAGCGCTAGTTCAACTCTAGTCTAAATTTAGTTTAACAAGCTTATAGAGCTAGTTCAACTCTAGTGTATAATTAATTGAACTAGCTTATAGAGTTGGTTCAACTATAGTGTAAAATTATTTGTACTAGACTATAGAGCTAGTTCAACTCTAGTGCAAAATTTTATGTTAAGCTTATAGAGCTAGTTCAACTCTAGGGTAAATTTATTTGAACTAGCTTATAGAGCGAATTCAACCGTAGAATAAAATGATTTGTACAAGCTTATAGAGCTAGTTCAACTCTAGTGTATGATTATTTGAACTAGCTTATGCAGCTAGTTCAACTCTAGTGTAAAAATATTTGTACTAGGCTATAGAGCTAGTTCAACTGTAGTATAAAATTATTTGAACTAGCTATAGAGCTAGTTCAACTCTAGTGTAAAATTATTTGTACTAGGCTATAGAGCTAGTTCAACTCTAATGTACAATTATTTGAACTAGCTTATAGAGCTAGTTCAACTCTAGTGTAAATTTTTTTGTACTAGGCTATAGAGCTAGTTCAACTCTAGTGTAAAATTAGTTTAACAAGCGTATAGAGCTAGTTCAACTCTACTGCAAAAATATTTGTACTAGGCTATAGAGCTAGTTCAACTCTACTGTAAAATTATTTGAACTAGCTTATAAAGCTTACTCAACTATAGTGTAAAATTATTTGTACTAGACTATAGAGCTAGTTCAACTCTAGTGTAAAATGATATGTACAACTTTATAGAGATAGTTCAACTCTAGTGTAAAATTATTTGAACTAGCTTATAGAGCTAGTTCAACTCTAGTGTGAAATTATTTGAACTAGCTTATGCAGCTAGTTTAACTCTACTGTAAAATTATTTGTACTAGGCTATAGAGCTAGTTCAACTGTACTATAAAATTATTTGAACTAGGTTAGACACCTAGTTCAACTATAGTGTAAAATTATTTGAACTAGGCTATAGAGCTAGTTCAACTCTAGTGTAAAATTATTTGAACAAGGCTATAGAGCTAGTTCAACTCTAGTGTAAATTTATTTTAACAAGCTTATAGAGCTAGTTCAACTCTAGTGCAAAAACATTTGTACTAGGCTATAGAGCTACTTCAACTCTAGTGTAAAATTATTTGAACTAGCTTACAGAGCTAGTTCAACTCTAGTGTAAAATTATTTGTACTAGACTATAGAGCTAGTTCAACTCTAGTGTAAAATTATATGTACAAGTTTATAGAGATAGTTCAACTCTAGTGTAAAATTATTTGAACTAGCTTATAGAGCTAGTTCAACTCTAGTGTCAAATTATTTGAACTAGCTTATGCAGCTAGTTGAACTCTACTGTGAAATTATTTATACTAGGCTATAGAGCTAGTTCAACTGTACTATAAAATTATTTGAACTAGCTTAGACACCTAGTTCAACTCTAGTGTAAAATTATTTGTATTAGGCTATAGAGCTAGTTCAACTGTAGTATAAAATTATTTCAACTAGCTTATAGAGCTAGTTCAACTCTAGTGTAAAATTGTTTGTACTAGGCTATAGAGCTAGTTCAACTCTAATGTACAATTATTTGAACTAGCTTATAGAGCTAGTTCAACTCTAGTGTAAATTTTTTTGTACTACGCTATAGTGCTAGTTCAACTCTAGTGTAAATTTAGTTTAACAAGCTTATAGAGCTAGTTCAACTCTAGTGTATAATTAATTGAACTAGCTTATAGAGTTGGTTCAACTATAGTGTAAAATTATTTGTACTAGACTATAGAGCTAGTTCAACTCTAGTGCAAAATTTTATGTTAAGCTTATAGAGCTAGTTCAACTCTAGTGTAAAATTATTTGAACTAGCTTATAGAGCGAGTTCAACCGTAGAATAAAATGATTTGTACAAGCTTATAGAGCTAGTTCAACTCTAGTGTATGATTATTTGAACTAGCTTATGCAGCTAGTTCAACTCTAGTGTAAAAATATTTGTACTAGGCTATAGAGCTAGTTCAACTGTAGTATAAAATTATTTGAACTAGCTTATGGAGATAGTTCAACTCTAGTGTAAAATTATTTGTACTAGGGTATAGAGCTAGTTCAACTCTAATGTACAATTATTTGAACTAGCTTATAGAGCTAGTTCAACTCTAGTGTAATTTTTTTTGTACTAGGCTATAGAGCTAGTTCAACTCAAGTGTAAAATTAGTTTAACAAGCGTATAGAGCTAGTTCAACTCTAGGGCAAAAATATTTGTACTAGGCTATAGAGCTAGTTCAACTCTACTGTAAAATTATTTGAACTAGCTTATAAAGCTTACACAACTATAGTGTAAAATTATTTGTACTAGACTATAGAGCTAGTTCAACCCTAGTGCAAAAATATTTGTACTAGGCAATAGAGCTACTTCAACTCTAGTGTAAAATTATTTGAACTAGCTTACAGAGCTAGTTAAACTCTAGTTTAAAATTATTTGTACTAGACTATAGAGCTAGTTCAACTCTAGTGTAAAATTATATGTACAAGTTTCTAGAGATAGTTCAACTCTAGTGTAAAGTTATTTGAACTAGCTTATAGAGCTAGTTCAACTCTATTGTAAAAAAAATTGTACTACGCTATAGCGCTAGTTAAACTCTAGTGTAAATTTAGTTTAACAAGCTTATAGAGCTAGTTCAACTATAGTGTAAATTTATTTGTACTAGACTATTGAGCTAGTTCAACTCTAGTGCAAAATTTTATGTTAAGCTTATAGAGCTAGTTCAACTCTAGGGTAAAATTATTTGAACTAGCTTATAGAGCGAATTCAACCGTAGAATAAAATGATTTGTACAAGCTTATAGAGCTAGTTCAACTCTAGTGTATGATTATTTGAACTAGCTTATGCAGCTAGTTCAACTCTAGTGTAAAAATATTTGTACTAGGCTATAGAGCTAGTTCAACTGTAGTATAAAATTATTTGAACTAGCTATAGAGCTAGTTCAACTCTAGTGTAAAATTATTTGTACTAGGCTATAGAGCTAGTTCAACTCTAATGTACAATTATTTGAACTAGCTTATAGAGCTAGTTCAACTCTAGTGTAAATTTTTTTGTACTAGGCTATAGAGCTAGTTCAACTCTAGTGTAAAATTAGTTTAACAAGCGTATAGAGCTAGTTCAACTCTACTGCAAAAATATTTGTACTAGGCTATAGAGCTAGTTCAACTCTACTGTAAAATTATTTGAACTAGCTTATAAAGCTTACACAACTATAGTGTAAAATTATTTGTACTAGACTATAGAGCTAGTTCAACTCTAGTGTAAAATGATATGTACAACTTTATAGAGATAGTTCAACTCTAGTGTAAAATTATTTGAACTAGCTTATAGAGCTAGTTCAACTCTAGTGTGAAATTATTTGAACTAGCTTATGCAGCTAGTTTAACTCTACTGTAAAATTATTTGTACTAGGCTATAGAGCTAGTTCAACTGTACTATAAAATTATTTGAACTAGCTTAGACACCTAGTTCAACTCTAGTGTAAAATTATTTGTATTAGGCTATAGAGCTAGTTCAACTCTAGTATAAAATTATTTCAACTAGCTTATAGAGCTAGTTCAACTCTAGTGTAAAATTGTTTGTACTAGGCTATAGAGCTAGTTCAACTCTAATGTACAATTATTTGAACTAGCTTATAGAGCTAGTTCAACTCTAGTGTAAATTTTTTTGTACTACGCTATAGCGCTAGTTCAACTCTAGTCTAAATTTAGTTTAACAAGCTTATAGAGCTAGTTCAACTCTAGTGTATAATTAATTGAACTAGCTTATAGAGTTGGTTCAACTATAGTGTAAAATTATTTGTACTAGACTATAGAGCTAGTTCAACTCTAGTGCAAAATTTTATGTTAAGCTTATAAAGCTAGTTCAACTCTAGGGTAAATTTATTTGAACTAGCTTATAGAGCGAATTCAACCGTAGAATAA
Organism: Aegilops tauschii subsp. strangulata; assembly: GCF_002575655.3. Taxonomy (NCBI): domain Eukaryota; kingdom Viridiplantae; phylum Streptophyta; class Magnoliopsida; order Poales; family Poaceae; genus Aegilops; species Aegilops tauschii. The sequence continues at coordinate 113,178,955 of NC_053039.3, read as the reverse complement.
AATGATTTGTACAAGCTTATAGAGCTAGTTCAACTCTAGTGTATGATTATTTGAACTAGCTTATGCAGCTAGTTCAACTCTAGTGTAAAAATATTTGTACTAGGCTATAGAGCTAGTTCAACTGTAGTATAAAATTATTTGAACTAGCTATAGAGCTAGTTCAACTCTAGTGTAAAATTATTTGTACTAGGCTATAGAGCTAGTTCAACTCTAATGTACAATTATTTGAACTAGCTTATAGAGCTAGTTCAACTCTAGTGTAAATTTTTTTGTACTAGGCTATAGAGCTAGTTCAACTCTAGTGTAAAATTAGTTTAACAAGCGTATAGAGCTAGTTCAACTCTACTGCAAAAATATTTGTACTAGGCTATAGAGCTAGTTCAACTCTACTGTAAAATTATTTGAACTAGCTTATAAAGCTTACTCAACTATAGTGTAAAATTATTTGTACTAGACTATAGAGCTAGTTCAACTCTAGTGTAAAATGATATGTACAACTTTATAGAGATAATTCAACTCTAGTGTAAAATTATTTGAACTAGCTTATAGAGCTAGCTCAACTCTAGTGTGAAATTATTTGAACTAGCTTATGCAGCTAGTTTAACTCTACTGTAAAATTATTTGTACTAGGCTATAGAGCTAGTTCAACTGTACTATAAAATTATTTGAACTAGGTTAGACACCTAGTTCAACTATAGTGTAAAATTATTTGAACTAGGCTATAGAGCTAGTTCAACTCTAGTGTAAAATTATTTGAACAAGGCTATAGAGCTAGTTCAACTCTAGTGTAAATTTATTTTAACAAGCTTATAGAGCTAGTTCAACTCTAGTGCAAAAACATTTGTACTAGGCTATAGAGCTACTTCAACTCTAGTGTAAAATTATTTGAACTAGCTTACAGAGCTAGTTCAACTCTAGTGTAAAATTATTTGTACTAGACTATAGAGCTAGTTCAACTCTAGTGTAAAATTATATGTACAAGTTTATAGAGATAGTTCAACTCTAGTGTAAAATTATTTGAACTAGCTTATAGAGCTAGTTCAACTCTAGTGTCAAATTATTTGAACTAGCTTATGCAGCTAGTTGAACTCTACTGTGAAATTATTTATACTAGGCTATAGAGCTAGTTCAACTGTACTATAAAATTATTTGAACTAGCTTAGACACCTAGTTCAACTCTAGTGTAAAATTATTTGTATTAGGCTATAGAGCTAGTTCAACTGTAGTATAAAATTATTTCAACTAGCTTATAGAGCTAGTTCAACTCTAGTGTAAAATTGTTTGTACTAGGCTATAGAGCTAGTTCAACTCTAATGTACAATTATTTGAACTAGCTTATAGAGCTAGTTCAACTCTAGTGTAAATTTTTTTGTACTACGCTATAGTGCTAGTTCAACTCTAGTGTAAATTTAGTTTAACAAGCTTATAGAGCTAGTTCAACTCTAGTGTATAATTAATTGAACTAGCTTATAGAGTTGGTTCAACTATAGTGTAAAATTATTTGTACTAGACTATAGAGCTAGTTCAACTCTAGTGCAAAATTTTATGTTAAGCTTATAGAGCTAGTTCAACTCTAGTGTAAAATTATTTGAACTAGCTTATAGAGCGAGTTCAACCGTAGAATAAAATGATTTGTACAAGCTTATAGAGCTAGTTCAACTCTAGTGTATGATTATTTGAACTAGCTTATGCAGCTAGTTCAACTCTAGTGTAAAAATATTTGTACTAGGCTATAGAGCTAGTTCAACTGTAGTATAAAATTATTTGAACTAGCTTATGGAGATAGTTCAACTCTAGTGTAAAATTATTTGTACTAGGGTATAGAGCTAGTTCAACTCTAATGTACAATTATTTGAACTAGCTTATAGAGCTAGTTCAACTCTAGTGTAATTTTTTTTGTACTAGGCTATAGAGCTAGTTCAACTCAAGTGTAAAATTAGTTTAACAAGCGTATAGAGCTAGTTCAACTCTAGGGCAAAAATATTTGTACTAGGCTATAGAGCTAGTTCAACTCTACTGTAAAATTATTTGAACTAGCTTATAAAGCTTACACAACTATAGTGTAAAATTATTTGTACTAGACTATAGAGCTAGTTCAACCCTAGTGCAAAAATATTTGTACTAGGCAATAGAGCTACTTCAACTCTAGTGTAAAATTATTTGAACTAGCTTACAGAGCTAGTTAAACTCTAGTTTAAAATTATTTGTACTAGACTATAGAGCTAGTTCAACTCTAGTGTAAAATTATATGTACATGTTTCTAGAGATAGTTCAACTCTAGTGTAAAGTTATTTGAACTAGCTTATAGAGCTAGTTCAACTCTATTGTAAAAAAAATTGTACTACGCTATAGCGCTAGTTCAACTCTAGTGTAAATTTAGTTTAACAAGCTTATAGAGCTAGTTCAACTATAGTGTAAATTTATTTGTACTAGAATATTGAGCTAGTTCAACTCTAGTGCAAAATTTTATGTTAAGCTTATAGAGCTAGTTCAACTCTAGGGTAAAATTATTTGAACTAGCTTATAGAGCGAATTCAACCGTAGAATAAAATGATTTGTACAAGCTTATAGAGCTAGTTCAACTCTAGTGTATGATTATTTGAACTAGCTTATGCAGCTAGTTCAACTCTAGTGTAAAAATATTTGTACTAGGCTATAGAGCTAGTTCAACTGTAGTATAAAATTATTTGAACTAGCTATAGAGCTAGTTCAACTCTAGTGTAAAATTATTTGTACTAGGCTATAGAGCTAGTTCAACTCTAATGTACAATTATTTGAACTAGCTTATAGAGCTAGTTCAACTCTAGTGTAAATTTTTTTGTACTAGGCTATAGAGCTAGTTCAACTCTAGTGTAAAATTAGTTTAACAAGCGTATAGAGCTAGTTCAACTCTACTGCAAAAATATTTGTACTAGGCTATAGAGCTAGTTCAACTCTACTGTAAAATTATTTGAACTAGCTTATAAAGCTTACACAACTATAGTGTAAAATTATTTGTACTAGACTATAGAGCTAGTTCAACTCTAGTGTAAAATGATATGTACAACTTTATAGAGATAGTTCAACTCTAGTGTAAAATTATTTGAACTAGCTTATAGAGCTAGTTCAACTCTAGTGTGAAATTATTTGAACTAGCTTATGCAGCTAGTTTAACTCTACTGTAAAATTATTTGTACTAGGCTATAGAGCTAGTTCAACTGTACTATAAAATTATTTGAACTAGGTTAGACACCTAGTTCAACTATAGTGTAAAATTATTTGAACTAGGCTATAGAGCTAGTTCAACTCTAGTGTAAAATTATTTGAACAAGGCTATAGAGCTAGTTCAACTCTAGTGTAAATTTATTTTAACAAGCTTATAGAGCTAGTTCAACTCTAGTGCAAAAACATTTGTACTAGGCTATAGAGCTACTTCAACTCTAGTGTAAAATTATTTGAACTAGCTTACAGAGCTAGTTCAACTCTAGTGTAAAATTATTTGTACTAGACTATAGAGCTAGTTCAACTCTAGTGTAAAATTATATGTACAAGTTTATAGAGATAGTTCAACTCTAGTGTAAAATTATTTGAACTAGCTTATAGAGCTAGTTCAACTCTAGTGTCAAATTATTTGAACTAGCTTATGCAGCTAGTTGAACTCTACTGTGAAATTATTTATACTAGGCTATAGAGCTAGTTCAACTGTACTATAAAATTATTTGAACTAGCTTAGACACCTAGTTCAACTCTAGTGTAAAATTATTTGTATTAGGCTATAGAGCTAGTTCAACTGTAGTATAAAATTATTTCAACTAGCTTATAGAGCTAGTTCAACTCTAGTTTAAAATTGTTTGTACTAGGCTATAGAGCTAGTTCAACTCTAATGTACAATTATTTGAACTAGCTTATAGAGCTAGTTCAACTCTAGTGTAAATTTTTTTGTACTACGCTATAGCGCTAGTTCAACTCTAGTGTAAATTTAGTTTAACAAGCTTATAGAGCTAGTTCAACTCTAGTGTATAATTAATTGAACTAGCTTATAGAGTTGGTTCAACTATAGTGTAAAATTATTTGTACTAGACTATAGAGCTAGTTCAACTCTAGTGCAAAATTTTATGTTAAGCTTATAGAGCTAGTTCAACTCTAGTGTAAAATTATTTGAACTAGCTTATAGAGCGAGTTCAACCGTAGAATAAAATGATTTGTACAAGCTTATAGAGCTAGTTCAACTCTAGTGTATGATTATTTGAACTAGCTTATGCAGCTAGTTCAACTCTAGTGTAAAAATATTTGTACTAGGCTATAGAGCTAGTTCAACTGTAGTATAAAATTATTTGAACTAGCTTATGGAGATAGTTCAACTCTAGTGTAAAATTATTTGTACTAGGGTATAGAGCTAGTTCAACTCTAATGTACAATTATTTGAACTAGCTTATAGAGCTAGTTCAACTCTAGTGTAATTTTTTTTGTACTAGGCTATAGAGCTAGTTCAACTCAAGTGTAAAATTAGTTTAACAAGCGTATAGAGCTAGTTCAACTCTAGGGCAAAAATATTTGTACTAGGCTATAGAGCTAGTTCAACTCTACTGTAAAATTATTTGAACTAGCTTATAAAGCTTACACAACTATAGTGTAAAATTATTTGTACTAGACTATAGAGCTAGTTCAACCCTAGTGCAAAAATATTTGTACTAGGCAATAGAGCTACTTCAACTCTAGTGTAAAATTATTTGAACTAGCTTACAGAGCTAGTTAAACTCTAGTTTAAAATTATTTGTACTAGACTATAGAGCTAGTTCAACTCTAGTGTAAAATTATATGTACAAGTTTCTAGAGATAGTTCAACTCTAGTGTAAAGTTATTTGAACTAGCTTATAGAGCTAGTTCAACTCTATTGTAAAAAAAATTGTACTACGCTATAGCGCTAGTTCAACTCTAGTGTAAATTTAGTTTAACAAGCTTATAGAGCTAGTTCAACTATAGTGTAAATTTATTTGTACTAGACTATTGAGCTAGTTCAACTCTAGTGCAAAATTTTATGTTAAGCTTATAGAGCTAGTTCAACTCTAGGGTAAAATTATTTGAACTAGCTTATAGAGCGAATTCAACCGTAGAATAAAATGATTTGTACAAGCTTATAGAGCTAGTTCAACTCTAGTGTATGATTATTTGAACTAGCTTATGCAGCTAGTTCAACTCTAGTGTAAAAATATTTGTACTAGGCTATAGAGCTAGTTCAACTGTAGTATAAAATTATTTGAACTAGCTATAGAGCTAGTTCAACTCTAGTGTAAAATTATTTGTACTAGGCTATAGAGCTAGTTCAACTCTAATGTACAATTATTTGAACTAGCTTATAGAGCTAGTTCAACTCTAGTGTAAATTTTTTTGTACTAGGCTATAGAGCTAGTTCAACTCTAGTGTAAAATTAGTTTAACAAGCGTATAGAGCTAGTTCAACTCTACTGCAAAAATATTTGTACTAGGCTATAGAGCTAGTTCAACTCTACTGTAAAATTATTTGAACTAGCTTATAAAGCTTACACAACTATAGTGTAAAATTATTTGTACTAGACTATAGAGCTAGTTCAACTCTAGTGTAAAATGATATGTACAACTTTATAGAGATAGTTCAACTCTAGTGTAAAATTATTTGAACTAGCTTATAGAGCTAGTTCAACTCTAGTGTGAAATTATTTGAACTAGCTTATGCAGCTAGTTTAACTCTACTGTAAAATTATTTGTACTAGGCTATAGAGCTATTTCAACTGTACTATAAAATTATTTGAACTAGGTTAGACACCTAGTTCAACTATAGTGTAAAATTATTTGAACTAGGCTATAGAGCTAGTTCAACTCTAGTGTAAAATTATTTGAACAAGGCTATAGAGCTAGTTCAACTCTAGTGTAAATTTATTTTAACAAGCTTATAGAGCTAGTTCAACTCTAGTGCAAAAACATTTGTACTAGGCTATAGAGCTACTTCAACTCTAGTGTAAAATTATTTGAACTAGCTTACAGAGCTAGTTCAACTCTAGTGTAAAATTATTTGTACTAGACTATAGAGCTAGTTCAACTCTAGTGTAAAATTATATGTACAAGTTTATAGAGATAGTTCAACTCTAGTGTAAAATTATTTGAACTAGCTTATAGAGCTAGTTCAACTCTAGTGTCAAATTATTTGAACTAGCTTATGCAGCTAGTTGAACTCTACTGTGAAATTATTTATACTAGGCTATAGAGCTAGTTCAACTGTACTATAAAATTATTTGAACTAGCTTAGACACCTAGTTCAACTCTAGTGTAAAATTATTTGTATTAGGCTATAGAGCTAGTTCAACTGTAGTATAAAATTATTTCAACTAGCTTATAGAGCTAGTTCAACTCTAGTGTAAAATTGTTTGTACTAGGCTATAGAGCTAGTTCAACTCTAATGTACAATTATTTGAACTAGCTTATAGAGCTAGTTCAACTCTAGTGTAAATTTTTTTGTACTACGCTATAGCGCTAGTTCAACTCTAGTGTAAATTTAGTTTAACAAGCTTATAGAGCTAGTTCAACTCTAGTGTATAATTAATTGAACTAGCTTATAGAGTTGGTTCAACTATAGTGTAAAATTATTTGTACTAGACTATAGAGCTAGTTCAACTCTAGTGCAAAATTTTATGTTAAGCTTATAGAGCTAGTTCAACTCTAGTGTAAAATTATTTGAACTAGCTTATAGAGCGAGTTCAACCGTAGAATAAAATGATTTGTACAAGCTTATAGAGCTAGTTCAACTCTAGTGTATGATTATTTGAACTAGCTTATGCAGCTAGTTCAACTCTAGTGTAAAAATATTTGTACTAGGCTATAGAGCTAGTTCAACTGTAGTATAAAATTATTTGAACTAGCTTATGGAGATAGTTCAACTCTAGTGTAAAATTATTTGTACTAGGGTATAGAGCTAGTTCAACTCTAATGTACAATTATTTGAACTAGCTTATAGAGCTAGTTCAACTCTAGTGTAATTTTTTTTGTACTAGGCTATAGAGCTAGTTCAACTCAAGTGTAAAATTAGTTTAACAAGCGTATAGAGCTAGTTCAACTCTAGGGCAAAAATATTTGTACTAGGCTATAGAGCTAGTTCAACTCTACTGTAAAATTATTTGAACTAGCTTATAAAGCTTACACAACTATAGTGTAAAATTATTTGTACTAGACTATAGAGCTAGTTCAACCCTAGTGCAAAAATATTTGTACTAGGCAATAGAGCTACTTCAACTCTAGTGTAAAATTATTTGAACTAGCTTACAGAGCTAGTTAAACTCTAGTTTAAAATTATTTGTACTAGACTATAGAGCTAGTTCAACTCTAGTGTAAAATTATATGTACAAGTTTCTAGAGATAGTTCAACTCTAGTGTAAAGTTATTTGAACTAGCTTATAGAGCTAGTTCAACTCTATTGTAAAAAAAATTGTACTACGCTATAGCGCTAGTTCAACTCTAGTGTAAATTTAGTTTAACAAGCTTATAGAGCTAGTTCAACTCTAGTGTAAAATTATTTAAACTAGCTTATAGAGCTATTTCAACTATAGTGTAAAATTATTTGTACTATACTATAGAGCTAGTTCAACTCTAGTGCAAAATTTTAAGATAAGCTTATAGAGGTAGTTCAACTCTAGTGTAAAATTATTTGAACTTGCTTATAGAGCGAGTTCAACCGTAGAATAAAATGATTTGTACATGCTTATAGAGCTAGTTCAACTCTAGTGTATAATTATTTGAACTAGCTTATAGAGCTAGTTCAACTATAGTGTAAAATTATTTGTACTAGACTATAGAGCTAGTTCAACTCTAGTGCAAAATTTTATGTTAAGCTTATAGAGCTAGTTCAACTCTAGTGTAAAATTATTTGAACTAGCTTATATAGCGAGTTCAACCGTAGAATAAAATGATTTGTACAAGCTTATAGAGCTAGTTCAACTCTAGTGTAAAATGATTTGAACTAGCTTATAGAGCTAGTTCAACTATAGTGTAAAATTATTTGTACTAGACTATAGAGCTAGCTCAACTCTAGTGCAAAATTTTATGTTAGGCTTATAGAGCTAGTTCAACTCTAGGGTAAAATTATTTGGACTAGCTTAAAGAGCGAGTTCAACCATAGAACAAAATGATTCGTACAAGCTTATAGAGCTAGTTCAACTCTAGTGTATGATTATTTGAACTAGCTTATGCAGCTAGTTCAACTCTAGTGTAAAAATATTTGTACTAGGCTATAGATCTAGTTCAACTGTAGTATAAAATTAATTGAACTAGCTTATAGAGCTAGTTCAACTCTAGTGTAAAATTATTTGTACTAGGCTAGAGAGCTAGTTCAACTCTAATGTACAATTATTTGAAATAGCTTATAGAGCTAGTTCAACTCTAGTGTAAATTTTTTTGTACTAGGCTATAGAGCTAGTTCAACTCTAGTGTAAAATTAGTTTAACAAGCGTATAGAGCTAGTTCAACTCTAGTGCAAAAATATTTGTACTAGGCTATAGAGCTAGTTCAACTCTAGTGTAAAATTATTTGAACTAGCTTATAAAGCTTACTCAACTATAGTGTAAAATTATTTGTACTAGACAATAGAGCTAGTTCAACTCTAGTGTAAATTGATATGTACAAGTTTATAGAGATAGTTCAACTCTAGTGTAAAATTATTTGAACTAGCTTATAGAGCTAGTTCAAGTCTAGTGTAAAATTATTCGAACTAGCTTATGCAGCTAGTTGAAATCTACTGTAAAATTATTTGTACTTGGCTATAGAGCTAGTTCCACTGTACTATAAAATTATTTGAACTAACTTAGACACCTAGTTCAACTCTAGTGTAAAATTATTTGAACTAGGCTATAGAGCTAGTTCAACTCTAGTGTAAAATTATTTTAACTAGCTTAGAGAGCTAGTTCAACTCTAGTGTAATTTTTTTGTACTAGGATATAGAGCTAGTTCAACTCTAGTGCAAAAATATTTGAACTAGCTTATAAAGCTTACTCAACTATAGTGTAAAATTATTTGTACTAGACTATAGAGCTAGTTCGACTCTAGTGCAAAATTTTATGTTAAGCTTATAGAGCTAGTTCAACTCTAGGGTAAAATTATTTGAACTAGCTTATAGAGCGAGTTCAACCATAGAATAAAATGATTTGTACAAGCTTATAGAGCTAGTTCAACTCTAGTGTATGATTATTTGAACTAGCTTATGCAGCTAGTTCAACCCTAGTGTAAAAATATTTGTACTAGGCTATAGAGCTAGTTCGACTCTAGTTCAAAATTTTATGTTAAGCTTATAGAGCTAGTTCAACTCTAGTGTAAAATTATTTGAACTAGCTTATAGAGCGAGTTCAACCGTAGAATAAAATGATTTGTACAAGCTTATAGAGCTAGTTCAACTCTAGTGTATAATTATTTGAACTAGCTTATAGAGCTAGTTCAACTATAGTGTAAAATTATTTGTACTAGACTATAGAGCTAGTTCAACTCTAGTGCAAAATTTTATGTTAAGCTTATAGAGCTAGTTCAACTCTAGTGTAAAATTATTTGAACTAGCTTATAGAGCGAGTTCAACCGTAGAATAAAATGATTTGTACAAGCTTATAGAGCTAGTTCAACTCTAGTGTAAAATTATTTGAACTAGCTTATAGAGCTAGTTCAACTATAGTGTAAAATTATTTGTACTAGACTATAGAGCTACCTCAACTCTAGTGCAAAATTTTATGTTAAGCTTATAGAGCTAGTTCAACTCTAGGGTAAAATTATTTGGACTAGCTTATAGAGCGAGTTCAACCGTAGAACAAAATGATTTGTACAAGCTTATAGAGCTAGTTCAACTCTAGTGTATGATTATTTGAACTAGCTTATGCAGCTAGTTCAACTCTAGTGTAAAAATATTTGTACTAGGCTATAGAGCTAGTTCAACTGTACTATAAAATTATTTGAACTAGCTTACAGAGCTAGTTCAACTCTAGTGTAAAATTATTTGTACTAGGCTAGAGAGCTAGTTCAACTCTAGTGTAAAATTATATGTACAAGTTTCTAGAGATAGTTCAACTCTAGTGTAAAGTTATTTGAAATAGCTTATAGAGCTAGTTCAACTGTATTGTAAAAAAAATTGTACTACGCTATAGCGCTAGTTCAACTCTAGTGTAAATTTAGTTTAACAAGCTTATAGAGCTAGTTCAACTCTAGTGTATAATTAATTTAACTAGCTTATAGAGTTGGTTCAACTATAGTGTAAAATTATTTGTACTAGACTATAGAGCTACTTCAACTCTAGTGCAAAATTTTATGTTAAGGTTATAGAGCTAGTTCAACTCTAGTGTAAAATTATTTGAACTAGCTTATAGAGCGATTTCAACCGTAGAATAAAATGATTTGTACAAGCTTATAGAGCTAGTTCAACTCTAGTGTAAAATTATTTGAACTAGCTTAGAGAGCTAGTTCAACTATAGTGTAAAATTATTTGTACTAGACTATAGAGCTAGCTCAACTCTAGTGCAAAATTTTATGTTAAGCTTATAGAGCTAGTTCAACTCTAGTGTAAAATTATTTGAACTAGCTTATAGAGCGAGTTCAACCGTAGAATAATATGATTTGTACAAACTTATAGAGCTCGTTCAACTCTAGTGCATGATTATTTGAACTAGCTTATGCAGCTAGTTCAACTCTAGTGTAAAAATATTTGTACTAGGCTATAGAGCTAGTTCAACTGTAGTATAAAATTATTTGAACTAGCTTATAGAGATAGTTCAACTCTAGTGTAAAATTATTTGTACTAGGCTATAGAGCTAGTTCAACTCTAATGTACAATCATTTGAACTAGCTTATAGAGCTTACTCAACTATAGTGTAAAATTATTTGTACTAGACTATAGAGCTAGTTCAACTCTAGTGTAAAATGATATGTACAAGTTTATAGAGATAGTTCAACTCTAGTGTAAAATTATTTGAACTAGCTTATAGAGCTAGTTCAACTCTAGTGTAAAATTATTTGAACTAGCCTATGCAGCTAGTTGAACTCTACTGTAAAATTATTTGTACTAGGCTATAGAGCTAGTTCAACTGTACTATAAAATTATTTGAACTAACTTAGACACCTAGTTCAACTCTAGTGTAAAATTATTTGTACTAGGATATAGAGCTAGTTCAACTCTAGTGTAAAATTATTTGAACTAGCTTAGAGAGCTAGTTCAACTCTAGTGTAATTTTTTTGTACTAGGTAATAGAGCTACTTCAACTCTAGTGTAAAATTATTTGAACTAGCTTACAGAGCTAGTTCAACTCTAGTGTAAAATTATTTGTACTAGACTATAGAGCTAGTTCAACTCTAGTGTAAAATTATATGTACAAGCTTCTAGAGATAGTTCAACTCTAGTGTAAAGTTATTTGAACTTGCTTATAGAGCTAGTTCAACTCTATTGTAAAAAAAATTGTACTACGCTATAGGGCTAGTTCAACTCTAGTGTAAATTTAGTTTAACAAGCTTATAGAGCTAGTTCAACTCTAGTGTATAATTATTTGAACTAGCTGATAGAGCTGGTTCAACTATAGTGTAAAATTATTTGTACTAGACTATAGAGCTAGTTCAACTCTACTGCAAAATTTTATGTTAAGCTTATAGAGCTAGTTCAACTCTAGTGTAAAATTAATTGAACTAGCTTATAGAGCGAGTTCAACCGTAGAATAAAATGATTTGTACAAGCTTATAGAGCTAGTTCAACTCTAGTGTAAAATTATTTGAACTAGCTTATGCAGCTAGTTGAACTCTACTGTAAAATTATTTGTACTAGGCTATAGAGCTAGTTCAACTGTACCATAAAATTATTTGAACTAACTTAGACACCTAGTTCAACTCTAGTGTAAAATTATTTGTACTAGGCTATACAGCTAGTTCAACTCTAGTGTAAAATTATTTGAACTAGCTTAGAGAGCTAGTTCAACTCTAGTGTAATTTTTTTTGTACTAGGCTATAGAGCTGGTTCAACTCTAGTGTAAAGTTATTTGAAATAGCTTATAGAGCTAGTTCAACTGTATTGTAAAAAAAATTGTACTACGCTATAGCGCTAGTTCAACTCTAGTGTAAATTTAGTTTAACAAGCTTATAGAGCTAGTTCAACTCTAGTGTATAATTAATTGAACTAGCTTATAGAGTTGGTTCAACTATAGTGTAAAATTATTTGTACTAGACTATAAAGCTAGTTCAACTCTAGTGCAAAATTTTATGTTAAGCTTATAGAGCTAGTTCAACTCTAGTGTAAAATTATTTGAACTAGCTTATAGAGCGAGTTCAACCGTAGAATAAAATGATTTGTACAAGCTTATAGAGCTAGTTCAACTCTAGTGTAAAATTATTTGAACTAGCTTAGAGAGCTAGTTCAACTATAGTGTAAAATTATTTGTACTAGACTATAGAGCTAGATAAACTCTAGTGCAAAATTTTATGTTAAGCTTATAGAGCTAGTTCAACTCTAGTGTAAAATTATTTGAACTAGCTTATAGAGCGAGTTCAACCGTAGAATAAAATGATTTGTACAAGCTTATAGAGCTCGTTCAACTCTAGTGTATGATTATTTGAACTAGCTTATGCAGCTAGTTCAACTCTAGTGTAAAAATATTTGTACTAGGTTATAGAGCTAGTTCAACTGTTGTATAAAATTATTTGAACTAGCTTATAGAGATAGTTCAACTCTAGTGTAAAATTATTTGTACTAGGCTATAGAGCTAGTTCAACTCTAATGTACAATTATTTGAACTAGCTTATAGAGCTAGTTCAACTCTAGTGTAAAAATTTTTGTACTAGGTTATAGAGCTAGTTCAACTCTAGTGTAAAATTAGTTTAACAAGCGTATAGAGCTAGTTCAACTCCAGTGCAAAAATATTTGTAGTAGGCTATAAAGCTAGTTCAACTCTACTGTAAAATTATTTGAACTAGCTTATAAAGCTTACTCAACTATAGTGTAAAATTATTTGTACTAGACTATAGAGCTAGTTCAACTCTAGTGTAAAATGATATGTACAAGTTTATAGAGATAGTTCAACTCTAGTGTAAAATTATTTGAACTAGCTTATAGAGCTAGTTCAACTCTAGTGTAAAATTATTTGAACTAGCCTATGCAGCTAGTTGAACTCTACTGTAAAATTATTTGTACTAGGCTATAGAGCTAGTTCAACTGTACTATAAAATTATTTGAACTAACTTAGACACCTAGTTCAACTCTAGTGTAAAATTATTTGTACTAGGCTATAGAGCTAGTTCAACTCTAGTGTAAAATTATTTGAACTAGCTTAGAGAGCTAGTTCAACTCTAGTGTAAAATTATTTGTACTAGACTATAGAGCTAGCTCAACTCTAGTGTAAAATGATATGTACAAGTTTATAGAGATAGTTCAACTCTAGTGTAAAATTATTTGAACTAGCTTATAGAGCTAGTTCAACTCTAGTGTAAAATTATTTGAACTAGCCTATGCAGCTAGTTGAACTCTACTGTAAAATTATTTGTACTAGGCTATAGAGCTAGTTCAACTATAGTATAAAATTCTTTGAACTAACTTAGACACCTAGTTCAACTCTAGTGTAAAATTATTTGTACTAGGCTATAGAGCTAGTTCAACTCTAGTGTAAAATTATTTGAACTAGCTTAGAGAGCTAGTTCAACTCTAGTGTAAAATTATTTGTACTAGACTATAGAGCTAGCTCAACTCTAGTGCAAAATTTTATGTTAAGCTTATAGAGCTAGTTCAACTCTAGTGTAAAATTATTTGAACTAGCTTATAGAGCGAGTTCAACCGTAGAATAAAATGATCTGTACAAGCTTATAGAGCTCGTTCAACTCTAGTGTATGATTATTTGAACTAGCTTATGCAGCTAGTTCAACTCTAGTGTAAAAATATTTGTACTAGGCTATAGAGCTAGTTCAACTGTAGTATAAAATTATTTGAACTAGCTTATAGAGATAGTTCAACTCTAGTGTAAAATTATTTGTACTAGGCTATAGAGCTAGTTCAACTCTAATGTACAATTATTTGAACTAGCTTATAGAGCTAGTTCAACTCTAGTGTAAATTATTTTGTACTAGTTTATAGAGCTAGTTCAACTCTAGTGTAAAATTAGTTTAAACAAGCGTATAGAGCTAGTTCAACTCCAGTGCAAAAATATTTGTAGTAGGCTATAGAGCTAGTTCAACTCTACTGTAAAATTATTTGAACTAGCTTATAAAGCTTACTCAACTATAGTGTAAAATTATTTGTACTAGACTATAGAGCTAGTTCAACTCTAGTGTAAAATGATATGTACAAGTTTATAGAGATAGTTCAACTCTAGTGTAAAATTATTTGAACTAGCTTATAGAGCTAGTTCAACTCTAGTGTAAAATTATTTGAACTAGCCTATGCAGCTAGTTGAACTCTACTGTAAAATTATTTGTACTAGGCTATAGAGCTAGTTCAACTGTACTATAAAATTATTTGAACTAACTTAGACACCTAGTTCAACTCTAGTGTAAAATTATTTGTACTAGGCTATAGAGCTAGTTCAACTATAGTATAAAATTCTTTGAACTAACTTAGACACCTAGTTCAACTCTAGTGTAAAATTATTTGTACTAGGCTATAGAGCTAGTTCAACTCTAGTGTAAAATTATTTGAACTAGCTTAGAGAGCTAGTTCAACTCTATTGTAAAATTATTTGTACTAGACTATAGAGCTAGTTCAACTGTAGTATAAAATTATTTGAACTAGCTTATAGAGATAGTTCAACTCTAGTGTAAAATTATTTGTACTAGGCTATAGAGCTAGTTCAACTCTAATGTACAATTATTTGAACTAGCTTATAGAGCTAGTTCAACTCTAGTGTAAATTATTTTGTACTAGTTTATAGAGCTAGTTCAACTCTAGTGTAAAATTAGTTTAACAAGCGTATAGAGCTAGTTCAACTCCAGTGCAAAAATATTTGTAGTAGGCTATAGAGCTAGTTCAACTCTACTGTAAAATTATTTTAACTAGCTTATAAAGCTTACTCAACTATAGTGTAAAATTATTTGTACTAGACTATAGAGCTAGTTCAACTCTAGTGTAAAATGATATGTACAAGTTTATAGAGATAGTTCAACTCTAGTGTAAAATTATTTGAACTAGCTTATAGAGCTAGTTCAACTCTAGTGTAAAATTATTTGAACTAGCCTATGCAGCTAGTTGAACTCTAGTGCAAAAATATTTTGTACTAGTTTATAGAGCTAGTTCAACTCTAGTGTAAAATTAGTTTAACAAGCGTATAGAGCTAGTTCAACTCCAGTGCAAAAATATTTGTAGTAGGCTATAGAGCTAGTTCAACTCTACTGTAAAATTATTTGAACTAGCTTATAAAGCTTACTCAACTATAGTGTAAAATTATTTGTACTAGACTATAGAGCTAGTTCAACTCTAGTGTAAAATGATATGTACAAGTTTATAGAGATAGTTCAACTCTAGTGTAAAATTATTTGAACTAGCTTATAGAGCTAGTTCAACTCTAGTGTAAAATTATTTGAACTAGCCTATGCAGCTAGTTGAACTCTACTGTAAAATTATTTGTACTAGGCTATAGAGCTAGTTCAACTGTACTATAAAATTATTTGAACTAACTTAGACACCTAGTTCAACTCTAGTGTAAAATTATTTGTACTAGGCTATAGAGCTAGTTCAACTATAGTATAAAATTCTTTGAACTAACTTAGACACCTAGTTCAACTCTAGTGTAAAATTATTTGTACTAGGCTATAGAGCTAGTTCAACTCTAATGTACAATTATTTGAACTAGCTTATAGAGCTAGTTCAACTCTAGTGTAAATTTTTTGTACTAGTTTATAGAGCTAGTTCAACTCTAGTGTAAAATTAGTTTAACAAGCGTATAGAGCTAGTTCAACTCCAGTGCAAAAATATTTGTAGTAGGCTATAGAGCTAGTTCAACTCTACTGTAAAATTATTTGAACTAGCTTATAGAGCTTACTCAACTATAGTGTAAAATTATTTGTACTAGACTATAGAGCTAGTTCAACTCTAGTGTAAAATGATATGTACAAGTTTATAGAGATAGTTCAACTCTAGTGTAAAATTATTTGAACTAGCTTATAGAGCTAGTTCAACTCTAGTGTAAAATTATTTGAACTAGCCTATGCAGCTAGTTGAACTCTACTGTAAAATTATTTGTACTAGGCTATAGAGCTAGTTCAACTGTACTATAAAATTATTTGAACTAACTTAGACACCTAGTTCAACTCTAGTGTAAAATTATTTGTACTAGGCTATAGAGCTAGTTCAACTCTAGTGTAAAATTATTTGAACTAGCTTAGAGACCTAGTTCAACTCTAGTGTAATTTTTTTGTACTAGGCAATAGAGCTACTTCAACTCTAGTGTAAAATTATTTGAACTAGCTTACAGAGCTAGTTCAACTCTAGTGTAAAATTATTTGTACTAGACTATAGAGCTAGTTCAACTCTAGTGTAAAATTATATGTACAAGCTTCTAGAGATAGTTCAACTCTAGTGTAAAGTTATTTGAACTAGCTTATAGAGCTAGTTCAACTGTATTGTAAAAAAAATTGTACTACGCTATAGCGCTAGTTCAACTCTAGTGTAAATTTAGTTTAACAAGCTTATAGAGCTAGTTCAACTCTAGTGTATAATTATTTGAACTAGCTTATAGAGCTGGTTCAACTATAGTGTAAAATTATTTGTACTAGACTATAGAGCTAGTTCAACTCTAGTGCAAAATTTTATGTTAAGCTTATAGAGCTAGTTCAACTCTAGTGTAAAATTATTTGAACTAGCTTATAGAGCGAGTTCAACAGTAGAATAAAATGATTTGTACAAGCTTATAGAGCTAGTTCAACTCTAGTGTAAAATTATTTGAACTAGCTTTTAGAGCTAGTTCAACTATAGTGTAAAATTATTTGTACTAGACTATAGAGCTAGCTCAACTCTAGTGCAAAATTTTATGTTAAGCTTATAGAGCTAGTTCAACTCTAGGGTAAAATTATTTGAACTAGCTTATAGAGCGAGTTCAACCGTAGAATAAAATGATTTGTAGAAGCTTATAGAGCTCGTTCAACTCTAGTGTATGACTATTTGAACTAGCTTATGCAGCTAGTTCAACTCTAGTGTAAAAATATTTGTACTAGACTATAGAGCTAGTTCAACTCTAGTGTAAAATGATATGTACAAGTTTATAGAGATAGTTCAACTATACTGTAAAATTATTTGAACTAGCTTATATAGCTAGTTCAACTCTAGTGTAAAATTATTTGAACTAGCTTATGCAGCTAGTTCAACTCTACTGTAAAATTATTTGTACTAGGCTATAGAGCTAGTTCAACTGTACTATAAAATTATTTCAACTAGCTTAGACACCTAGTTCAACTCTAGTGTAAAATTATTTGTACTACGCTATAGAGCTAGTTCAACTCTAATGTACAGTTATTTGAACTAGCTTATAGAGCTAGTTCAACTCTAGTGTAGTTTTTTTTGTACTAGGCTATAGAGCTAGTTCAACTCTAGTGTAAAATTAGTTTAACAAGCGTATAGAGCTAGTTCAACTCACGTGCAAAAATATTTGTACTAGGCTATAGAGCTAGTTCAACTCTACTGTAAAATTATTTGAACTAGCTTATAAAGCTTACTCAACTATAGTGTAAAATTATTTGTACTAGACTATAGAGCTAGTTCAACTCTAGTGTAAAATGATATGTACAAGTTTATAGAGATAGTTCAACTCTAGTGTAAAATTATTTGAACTAGCTTATAGAGCTAGTTCAACTCTAGTGTAAAATTATTTGAACTAGCTTATGCAGCCAGTTGAACTCTACTATAAAATTATTTGTACTAGGCTATAGAGCTAGTTCAACTGTACTATAAAATTATTTGAACTAACTTAGACACCTAGTTCAACTCTAGTGTAAAATTATTTGAACTAGGCTATAGAGCTAGTTCAACTCTTGTGTAAAATTATTTGAACTAGCTTAGAGAGCTAGTTCAACTCTAGTGTAATTTTTTTTGTACTAGGCTATAGAGCTAGTTCAACTCTAGTGTAAAGTTATTTGAAATAGCTTATAGAGCTAGTTCAACTGTATTGTAAAAAAAATTGTACTACGCTATAGCGCTAGTTCAACTCTAGTGTAAATTTAGTTTAACAAGCTTATAGAGCTAGTTCAACTCTAGTGTATAATTAATTGAACTAGCTTATACAGTTGGTTCAACTATAGTGTAAAATTATTTGTACTAGACTATAGAGCTAGTTCAACTCTAGTGCAAAATTTTATGTTAAGCTTATAGAGCTAGTTCAACTCTAGTGTAAAATTATTTGAACTAGCTTATAGAGCGAGTTCAACCGTAGAATAAAATGATTTGTACAAGCTTATAGAGCTAGTTCAACTCTAGTGTAAAATTATTTGAACTAGCTTAGAGAGCTAGTTCAACTATAGTGTAAAATTATTTGTACTAGACTATAGAGCTAGCTCAACTCTAGTGCAAAATTTTATGTTAAGCTTATAGAGCTAGTTCAACTCTAGTGTAAAATTATTTGAACTAGCTTATAGAGCAAGTTCAACCGTAGAATAAAATGATTTGTACAAGCTTATAGAGCTCGTTCAACTCTAGTGTATGATTATTTGAACTAGCTTATGCAGCTAGTTCAACTCTAGTGTAAAAATATTTGTACTAGGCTATAGAGCTAGTTCAACTGTAGTATAAAATTATTTGAACTAGCTTATAGAGATAGTTCAACTCTAGTGTAAAATTATTTGTACTAGGCTATAGAGCTAGTTCAACTCTAATGTACAATTATTTGAACTAGCTTATAGAGCTAGTTCAACTCTAGTGTAAATTTTTTTGTACTAGGCTATAGAGCTAGTTCAACTCTAGTGTAAAATTAGTTTAACAAGCGTATAGAGCTAGTTCAACTCCAGTGCAAAAATATTTGTAGTAGGCTATAGAGCTAGTTCAACTCTACTGTAAAATTATTTGAACTAGCTTATAAAGCTTACTCAACTATAGTGTAAAATTATTTGTACTAGACTATAGAGCTAGTTCAACTCTAGTGTAAAATGATATGTACAAGTTTATAGAGATAGTTCAACTCTAGTGTAAAATTATTTGAACTAGCTTATGCAGCTAGTTGAACTCTACTGTAAAATTATTTGTACTAGGCTATAGACCTAGTTCAACTGTACTATAAAATTATTTGAACTAACTTAGACACCTAGTTCAACTCTAGTGTAAAATTATTTGTACTAGGCTATAGAGCTAGTTCAACTCTAGTGTAAAATTATTTGAACTAGCTTAGAGAGCTAGTTCAACTCTAGTGTAATTTTTTTTGTACTAGGCAATAGAGCTACTTCAACTCTAGTGTAAAATTATTTGAACTAGCTTACATAGCTAGTTCAACTCTAGTGTAAAATTATTTGTACTAGACTATAGAGCTAATTCAACTCTAGTGTAAAATTATATGTACAAGCTTCTAGAGATAGTTCAACTCTAGTGTAAAGTTATTTGAACTAGCTTATAGAGCTAGTTGAACTCTATTGTAACAAAATTATACTACGCTATAGCGCTAGTTCAACTCTAGTGTAAATTTAGTTTAACAAGCTTATAGAGCTAGTTCAACTCTAGTGTATAATTATTTGAACTAGCTTATAGAGCTGGTTCAACTATAGTGTAAAATTATTTGTACTGGACTATAGAGCTAGTTCAACTCTAGTGCAAAATTTTATGTTAAGCTTATAGAGCTAGTTCAACTCTAGTGTAAAATTATTTGAACTAGCTTATAGAGCGAGTTCAACCGTAGAATAAAATGATTTGTACAAGCTTATAGAGCTAGTTCAACTCTAGTGTAAAATTATTTGAACTAGCTTATAGAGCTAGTTCAACTATAGTGTAAAATTAATTGTACTAGACTATAGAGCTAGCTCAACTCTAGTGCAAAATTTTATGTTAAGCTTATAGAGCTAGTTCAACTCTAGGGTAAAATTATTTGAACTAGCTTATAGAGCGAGTTCAACCGTAGAATAAAATGATTTGTACAAGCTTATAGAGCTCGTTCAACTCTAGTGTATGACTATTTGAACTAGCTTATGCAGCTAGTTCAACTCTAGTGTAAAAATATTTGTACTAGACTATAGAGCTAGTTCAACTCTAGTGTAAAATGATATGTACAAGTTTATAGAGATAGTTCAACTATACTGTAAAATTATTTGAACTAGCTTATAGAGCTAGTTCAACTCTAGTGTAAAATTATTTGAACTAGCTTATGCAACTAGTTCAACTCTACTGTAAAATTATTTGTACTAGGCTATAGAGCTAGTTCAACTGTACTATAAAATTATTTCAACTAGCTTAGACACCTAGTTCAACTCTAGTGTAAATTTTTTTGTACTAGGCTATAGAGCTAGTTCAACTCTAGTGTAAAATTATTTGAACTAGCTTAGAGAGCTAGTTCAACTCTAGTGTAATTTTTTTTGTACTAGGCTATAGAGCTAGTTCAACTCTAGTGTAAATTTAGTTTAACAAGCTTATAGAGCTAGTTCAACTCTAGTGCAAAAATATTTGTACTAGGCTATAGAGCTACTTCAACTCTAGTGTAAAATTATTTGAACTAGCTTACAGAGCTGGTTCAACTCTAGTGTAAAATTATTTGTACTAGACTATAGAGCTAGTTCAACTCTAGTGTAAAATTATATGTACAAGTTTCTAGAGATAGTTCAACTTTAGTGTAAAGTTATTTGAACTAGCTTATAGAGCTAGTTCAACTCTATTGTAAAAAAAATTGTACTAGGCTATAGAGCTAGTTCAACTATAGTGTAAATTTAGTTTAACAAGCTTATAGAGCTAGTTCAACTCTAGTGTATAATTATTTGAACTAGCTTACAGAGCTAGTTCAACTATAGTGTAAAATTATTTGTACTAGGCTATATAGCTAGTTCAACTCTAGTGCAGAATTTTATATTAAGCTTATAGAGCTAGTTCAACTCTAGTGTAAAATTGTTTAAACTAGCTTAGAGAGCGAGTTCAACCGTAGAATAAAATGATTTGTACAAGCTTATAGAGCTAGTTCAACTCTAGTGTAAAATTATTTGAACTAGCTTATAGAGCTAGTTCAACTATAGTGTAAAATTATTTGTACTAGACTATAGAGCTAGTTCAACTCTAGTGTAAAATTATATGTACAAGTTTCTAGAGATAGTTCAACTCTAGTGTAAAATTATTTGAACTAGCTTATAGAGCTAGTTCAACTCTAGTGTAATTTTTTTGTACTAGGCTATAGAGCTAGTTCAACTCTAGTGTAAAATTAGTTTAACAAGCGTATAGAGCTAGTTCAACTCCAGTGCAAAAATATTTGTACTAGGCTATAGAGCTAGTTCAACTCTACTGTAAAATTATTTGAACTAGCTTATAAAGCTTTCTCAACTATAGTGTAAAATTATTTGTACTAGACTATAGAGCTAGTTCAACTCTAGTGTAAAATGATATGTACAAGTTTATAGAGATAGTTCAACTCTAGTGTAAAATTATTTGAACTAGCTTATAGAGCTAGTTCAACTCTAGTGTAAAATTATATGTACAAGTTTCTAGAGATAGTTCAACTTTAGTGTAAAGTTATTTGAACTCGCTTATAGAGCTAGTTCAACTCTATTGTAAAAAAAATTGTACTAGGCTACAGAGCTAGTTCAACTATAGTGTAAATTTAGTTTAACAAGCTTATAGAGCTAGTTCAACTCTAGTGTATAATTATTTGAACTACCTTACAGAGCTAGTTCAACTATAGTGTAAAATTATTTGTACTAGACTATATAGCTAGTTCAACTCTAGTGTAAAATTAGTTTAACAAGCGTATAGAGCTAGTTCAACTCCAGTGCAAAAATATTTGTACTAGGCTATAGAGCTAGTTCAACTCTACTGTAAAATTATTTGAACTAGCTTATAAAGCTTACTCAACTATAGTGTAAAATTATTTGTACTAGACTACAGAGCTAGTTCAACTCTAGTGTAAAATGATATGTACAAGTTTATAGAGATAGTTCAACTCTAGTGTAAAATCATTTGAACTAGCTTATAGAGCTAGTTCAACTCTAGTGTTAAATTATTTGAACTAGCTTATGCAGCTAGTTGAACTCTACTGTAAAATTATTGGTACTAGGCTATAGAGCTAGTTCAACTGTACTTTAAAATTATTTGAACTAACTTAGACACCTAGTTCAACTCTAGTGTAAAATTATTTGTACTAGGCTATAAAGCTAGTTCAACTCTAGTGTAAAATTATTTGAACTAGCTTAGAGACCTAGTTCAACTCTAGTGTAATTTTTTTGTACTAGGCAATAGAGCTACTTCAACTCTAGTGTAAAATTATTTGAACTAGCTTACAGAGCTAGTTCAACTCTAGTGTAAAATTATTTGTACTAGACTATAGAGCTAGTTCAACTCTAGTGTAAAATTATATGTACAAGCTTCTAGAGATAGTTCAACTCTAGTGTAAAGTTATTTCAACTAGCTTATAGAGCTAGTTCAACTCTATTGTAAAAAAAATTGTACTACGCTATAACGCTAGTTCAACTCTAGTGTAAATTTAGTTTAACAAGCTTATAGAGCTAGTTCAACTCTAGTGTATGATTATTTGAACTAGCTTATAGAGCTAGTTCAACTATAGTGTAAAATTATTTGTACTAGACTATAGAGCTAGTTCAACTCTAGTGCAAAATTTTATGTTAAGCTTATAGAGCTAGTTCAACTCTAGTGTAAAATTATTTGAACTAGTTTATAGACCAAGTTACACTATATTGTAAAATTATTTGTACTAGACTATAGAGCTAGTTCAACTCTAGTGTAAAATTATTTGAACTAGCTTATAGAGCTAGTTCAACTATAGTGTAAAATTATTTGTACTAGACTATAGAGCTAGTTCAACTCTAGTGTAAAATTATATGTACAAGTTTCTAGAGATAGTTCAACTCTAGTGTAAAATTATTTGAACTAGCTTATAGAGCTAGTTCAACTCTAGTGTAAATTTTTTTGTACTAGGCTATAGAGCTAGTTCAACTCTAGTGTAAAATTAGTTTAACAAGCGTATAGAGCTAGTTCAACTCCAGTGCAAAAATATTTGTACTAGGCTATAGAGCTAGTTCAACTCTACTGTAAAGTTATTTGAACTAGCTTATAAAGCTTTCTCAACTATAGTGTAAAATTATTTGTACTAGACTATAGAGCTAGTTCAACTCTAGTGTTAAATGATATGTACAAGTTTATAGAGATAGTTCAACTCTAGTGTAAAATTATTTGAACTAGCTTATAGAGCTAGTTCAACTCTAGTGTAAAATTATATGTACAAGTTTCTAGAGATAGTTCAACTTTAGTGTAAAGTTATTTGAACTCGCTTATAGAGCTAGTTCAACTCTATTGTAAAAAAAATTGTACTAGGCTATAGAGCTAGTTCAACTATAGTGTAAATTTAGTTTAACAAGCTTATAGAGCTAGTTCAACTCTAGTGTATAATTATTTGAACTACCTTACAGAGCTAGTTCAACTGTAGTGTAAAATTATTTGTACTAGACTATATAGCTAGTTCAACTCTAGTGCAAAATTTTATATTAAGCTTATAGAGCTAGTTCAACTCTAGTGTAAAATTATTTGAACTAGCTTATAGAGCGAGTTCAACCGTAGAATAAAATGATTTGTACAAGCTTATAGAGCTAGTTCAACTCTAGTGTAAAATTATTTGAAATAGCTTATAGAGCTAGTTCAACTATAGTGTAAAATTATTTGTACTAGACTATAGAGCTAGTTCAACTCTAGTGTAAAATTATATGTACAAGTTTCTAGAGATAGTTCAACTCTAGTGTAAAATTATTTGAACTAGCTTATAGAGCTAGTTCAACTCTAGTGTAATTTGTTTTGTACTAGGCTATAGAGCTAGTTCAACTCTAGTGTAAAATTAGTTTAACAAGCGTATAGAGCTAGTTCAACTCCAGTGCAAAAATATTTGTACTAGGCTATAGAGCTAGTTCAACTCTACTGTAAAATTATTTGAACTAGCTTATAAAGCTTACTCAACTATAGTGTAAAATTATATGTACTAGACTATAGAGCTAGTTCAACTCTAGTGTAAAACGATATGTACAAGTTTATAGAGATAGTTCAACTCTAGTGTAAAATTATTTGAACTAGCTTATAGAGCTAGTTCAAGTCTAGTGTAAAATTATTTGAACTAGCTTATGCAGCTAGTTGAACTCTACTGTAAAATTATTGGTACTAGGCTATAGAGCTAGTTCAACTGTACTTTAAAATTATTTGAACTAACTTAGACACCTAGTTCAACTCTAGTGTAAAATTATTTGTACTAGGCTATAAAGCTAGTTCAACTCTAGTGTAAAATTATTTGAACTAGCTTAGAGACCTAGTTCAACTCTAGTGTAATTTTTTTGTACTAGGCAATAGAGCTACTTCAACTCTAGTGTAAAATTATTTGAACTAGCTTACAGAGCTAGTTCAACTCTAGTGTAAAATTATTTGTACTAGGCTATAGAGCTAGTTCAACTATAGTGTAAATTTAGTTTAACAAGCTTATAGAGCTAGTTCAACTCTAGTGTATAATTATTTGAACTACCTTACAGAGCTAGTTCAACTGTAGTGTAAAATTATTTGTACTAGACTATATAGCTAGTTCAACTCTAGTGCAAAATTTTATATTAAGCTTATAGAGCTAGTTCAACTCTAGTGTAAAATTATTTGAACTAGCTTATAGAGCGAGTTCAACCGTAGAATAAAATGATTTGTACAAGCTTATAGAGCTAGTTCAACTCTAGTGTAAAATTATTTGAAATAGCTTATAGAGCTAGTTCAACTATAGTGTAAAATTATTTGTACTAGACTATAGAGCTAGTTCAACTCTAGTGTAAAATTATATGTACAAGTTTCTAGAGATAGTTCAACTCTAGTGTAAAATTATTTGAACTAGCTTATAGAGCTAGTTCAACTCTAGTGTAATTTGTTTTGTACTAGGCTATAGAGCTAGTTCAACTCTAGTGTAAAATTAGTTTAACAAGCGTATAGAGCTAGTTCAACTCCAGTGCAAAAATA
The DNA here is from genome assembly GCF_002575655.3 of Aegilops tauschii subsp. strangulata. Lineage (NCBI taxonomy): Eukaryota > Viridiplantae > Streptophyta > Magnoliopsida > Poales > Poaceae > Aegilops > Aegilops tauschii. Next base: position 113,153,863 of record NC_053039.3, on the reverse strand, counting down.
TTTGTACTAGGCTATAGAGCTAGTTCAACTCTACTGTAAAATTATTTGAACTAGCTTATAAAGCTTACTCAACTATAGTGTAAAATTATATGTACTAGACTATAGAGCTAGTTCAACTCTAGTGTAAAACGATATGTACAAGTTTATAGAGATAGTTCAACTCTAGTGTAAAATTATTTGAACTAGCTTATAGAGCTAGTTCAAGTCTAGTGTAAAATTATTTGAACTAGCTTATGCAGCTAGTTGAACTCTACTGTAAAATTATTGGTACTAGGCTATAGAGCTAGTTCAACTGTACTTTAAAATTATTTGAACTAACTTAGACACCTAGTTCAACTCTAGTGTAAAATTATTTGTACTAGGCTATAAAGCTAGTTCAACTCTAGTGTAAAATTATTTGAACTAGCTTAGAGACCTAGTTCAACTCTAGTGTAATTTTTTTGTACTAGGCAATAGAGCTACTTCAACTCTAGTGTAAAATTATTTGAACTAGCTTACAGAGCTAGTTCAACTCTAGTGTAAAATTATTTGTACTAGACTATAGAGCTAGTTCAACTCTAGTGTAAAATTATATGTACAAGCTTCTAGAGATAGTTCAACTATAGTGTAAAGTTATTTCAACTAGCTTATAGAGCTAGTTCAACTCTATTGTAAAAAAAATTGTACTACGCTATAGCGCTAGTTCAAATCTAGTGTAAATTTAGTTTAACAAGCTTATAGAGCTAGTTCAACTCTAGTGTATGATTATTTGAACTAGCTTATAGAGCTAGTTCAACTATAGTGTAAAATTATTTGTACTAGACTATAGAGCTAGTTCAACTCTAGTGCAAAATTTTATGTTAAGCTTATAGAGCTAGTTCAACTCTAGTGTAAAATTATTTGAACTAGTTTATAGACCAAGTTCAACTATATTGTAAAATTATTTGTACTAGACTATAGAGCTAGTTCAACTCTAGTGTAAAATTATTTGAACTAGCTTATAGAGCTAGTTCAACTATAGTGTAAAATTATTTGTACTAGACTATAGAGCTAGTTCAACTCTAGTGTAAAATTATATGTACAAGTTTCTAGAGATAGTTCAACTCTAGTGTAAAATTATTTGAACTAGCTTATAGAGCTAGTTCAACTCTAGTGTAAATTTTTTTGTACTAGGCTATAGAGCTAGTTCAACTCTAGTGTAAAATTAGTTTAACAAGCGTATAGAGCTAGTTCAACTCCAGTGCAAAAATATTTGTACTAGGCTATAGAGCTAGTTCAACTCTACTGTAAAGTTATTTGAACTAGCTTATAAAGCTTTCTCAACTATAGTGTAAAACTATTTGTACTAGACTATAGAGCTAGTTCAACTCTAGTGTAAAATGATATGTACAAGTTTATAGAGATAGTTCAACTCTAGTGTAAAATTATTTAAACTAGCTTATAAAGCTAGTTCAACTCTAGTGTAAAATTATATGTACAAGTTTCTAGAGATAGTTCAACTTTAGTGTAAAGTTATTTGAACTCGCTTATAGAGCTAGTTCAACTCTATTGTAAAAAAAATTGTACTAGGCTATAGAGCTAGTTCAACTATAGTGTAAATTTAGTTTAACAAGCTTATAGAGCTAGTTCAACTCTAGTGTATAATTATTTGAACTACCTTACAGAGCTAGTTCAACTATAGTGTAAAATTATTTGTACTAGACTATATAGCTAGTTCAACTCTAGTGCAAAATTTTATATTAAGCTTATAGAGCTAGTTCAACTCTAGTGTAAAATTATTTGAACTAGCTTATAGAGCGAGTTCAACCGTAGAATAAAATGATTTGTACAAGCTTATAGAGCTAGTTCAACTCTAGTGTGAAATTATTTGAACTAGCTTATAGAGCTAGTTCAACTATAGTGTAAAATTATTTGTACTAGACTATAGAGCTAGTTCAACTCTAGTGTAAAATTATATGTACAAGTTTCTAGAGATAGTTCAACTCTAGTGTAAAATTATTTGAACTAGCTTATAGAGCTAGTTCAACTCTAGTGTAAATTTTTTTGTACTAGGCTATAGAGCTAGTTCAACTCTAGTGTAAAATTAGTTTAACAAGCGTATAGAGCTAGTTCAACTCCAGTGCAAAAATATTTGTACTAGGCTATAGAGCTAGTTCAACTCTACTGTAAAATTATTTGAACTAGCTTATAAAGCTTACTCAACTATAGTGTAAAATTATTTGTACTAGACTATAGAGCTAGTTCAACTCTAGTGTAAAATGATATGTACAAGTTTATAGAGATAGTTCAACTCTAGTGTAAAATTATTTGAACTAGCTTATAGAGCTAGTTCAACTCTAGTGTAAAATTATTTGAACTAGCTTATGCAGCTAGTTGAACTCTACTGTAAAATTATTGGTACTAGGCTATAGAGCTAGTTCAACTGTACTTTAAAATTATTTGAACTAACTTAGACACCTAGTTCAACTCTAGTGTAAAATTATTTGTACTAGGCTATAAAGCTAGTTCAACTCTAGTGTAAAATTATTTGAACTAGCTTAGAGACCTAGTTCAACTCTAGTGTAATTTTTTTGTACTAGGCAATAGAGCTACTTCAACTCTAGTGTAAAATTATTTGAACTAGCTTACAGAGCTAGTTCAACTCTAGTGTAAAATTATTTGTACTAGACTATAGAGCTAGTTCAACTCTAGTGTAAAATTATATGTACAAGCTTCTAGAGATAGTTCAACTCTAGTGTAAAGTTATTTCAACTAGCTTATAGAGCTAGTTCAACTCTATTGTAAAAAAAATTGTACTACGCTATAGCGCTAGTTCAACTCTAGTGTAAATTTAGTTTAACAAGCTTATAGAGCTAGTTCAACTCTAGTGTATGATTATTTGAACTAGCTTATAGAGCTAGTTCAACTATAGTGTAAAATTATTTGTACTAGACTATAGAGCTAGTTCAACTCTAGTGCAAAATTTTATGTTAAGCTTATAGAGCTAGTTCAACTCTAGTGTAAAATTATTTGAACTAGTTTATAGACCAAGTTACACTATATTGTAAAATTATTTGTACTAGACTATAGAGCTAGTTCAACTCTAGTGTAAAATTATTTGAACTAGCTTATAGAGCTAGTTCAACTATAGTGTAAAATTATTTGTACTAGACTATAGAGCTAGTTCAACTCTAGTGTAAAATTATATGTACAAGTTTCTAGAGATAGTTCAACTCTAGTGTAAAATTATTTGAACTAGCTTATAGAGCTAGTTCAACTCTAGTGTAAATTTTTTTGTACTAGGCTATAGAGCTAGTTCAACTCTAGTGTAAAATTAGTTTAACAAGCGTATAGAGCTAGTTCAACTCCAGTGCAAAAATATTTGTACTAGGCTATAGAGCTAGTTCAACTCTACTGTAAAGTTATTTGAACTAGCTTATAAAGCTTTCTCAACTATAGTGTAAAATTATTTGTACTAGACTATAGAGCTAGTTCAACTCTAGTGTTAAATGATATGTACAAGTTTATAGAGATAGTTCAACTCTAGTGTAAAATTATTTGAACTAGCTTATAGAGCTAGTTCAACTCTAGTGTAAAATTATATGTACAAGTTTCTAGAGATAGTTCAACTTTAGTGTAAAGTTATTTGAACTCGCTTATAGAGCTAGTTCAACTCTATTGTAAAAAAAATTGTACTAGGCTATAGAGCTAGTTCAACTATAGTGTAAATTTAGTTTAACAAGCTTATAGAGCTAGTTCAACTCTAGTGTATAATTATTTGAACTACCTTACAGAGCTAGTTCAACTGTAGTGTAAAATTATTTGTACTAGACTATATAGCTAGTTCAACTCTAGTGCAAAATTTTATATTAAGCTTATAGAGCTAGTTCAACTCTAGTGTAAAATTATTTGAACTAGCTTATAGAGCGAGTTCAACCGTAGAATAAAATGATTTGTACAAGCTTATAGAGCTAGTTCAACTCTAGTGTAAAATTATTTGAAATAGCTTATAGAGCTAGTTCAACTATAGTGTAAAATTATTTGTACTAGACTATAGAGCTAGTTCAACTCTAGTGTAAAATTATATGTACAAGTTTCTAGAGATAGTTCAACTCTAGTGTAAAATTATTTGAACTAGCTTATAGAGCTAGTTCAACTCTAGTGTAATTTGTTTTGTACTAGGCTATAGAGCTAGTTCAACTCTAGTGTAAAATTAGTTTAACAAGCGTATAGAGCTAGTTCAACTCCAGTGCAAAAATATTTGTACTAGGCTATAGAGCTAGTTCAACTCTGCTGTAAAATTATTTGAACTAGCTTATAAAGCTTACTCAACTATAGTGTAAAATTATATGTACTAGACTATAGAGCTAGTTCAACTCTAGTGTAAAACGATATGTACAAGTTTATAGAGATAGTTCAACTCTAGTGTAAAATTATTTGAACTAGCTTATAGAGCTAGTTCAAGTCTAGTGTAAAATTATTTGAACTAGCTTATGCAGCTAGTTGAACTCTACTGTAAAATTATTGGTACTAGGCTATAGAGCTAGTTCAACTGTACTTTAAAATTATTTGAACTAACTTAGACACCTAGTTCAACTCTAGTGTAAAATTATTTGTACTAGGCTATAAAGCTAGTTCAACTCTAGTGTAAAATTATTTGAACTAGCTTAGAGACCTAGTTCAACTCTAGTGTAATTTTTTTGTACTAGGCAATAGAGCTACTTCAACTCTAGTGTAAAATTATTTGAACTAGCTTACAGAGCTAGTTCAACTCTAGTGTAAAATTATTTGTACTAGGCTATAGAGCTAGTTCAACTATAGTGTAAATTTAGTTTAACAAGCTTATAGAGCTAGTTCAACTCTAGTGTATAATTATTTGAACTACCTTACAGAGCTAGTTCAACTGTAGTGTAAAATTATTTGTACTAGACTATATAGCTAGTTCAACTCTAGTGCAAAATTTTATATTAAGCTTATAGAGCTAGTTCAACTCTAGTGTAAAATTATTTGAACTAGCTTATAGAGCGAGTTCAACCGTAGAATAAAATGATTTGTACAAGCTTATAGAGCTAGTTCAACTCTAGTGTAAAATTATTTGAAATAGCTTATAGAGCTAGTTCAACTATAGTGTAAAATTATTTGTACTAGACTATAGAGCTAGTTCAACTCTAGTGTAAAATTATATGTACAAGTTTCTAGAGATAGTTCAACTCTAGTGTAAAATTATTTGAACTAGCTTATAGAGCTAGTTCAACTCTAGTGTAATTTGTTTTGTACTAGGCTATAGAGCTAGTTCAACTCTAGTGTAAAATTAGTTTAACAAGCGTATAGAGCTAGTTCAACTCCAGTGCAAAAATATTTGTACTAGGCTATAGAGCTAGTTCAACTCTACTGTAAAATTATTTGAACTAGCTTATAAAGCTTACTCAACTATAGTGTAAAATTATATGTACTAGACTATAGAGCTAGTTCAACTCTAGTGTAAAACGATATGTACAAGTTTATAGAGATAGTTCAACTCTAGTGTAAAATTATTTGAACTAGCTTATAGAGCTAGTTCAAGTCTAGTGTAAAATTATTTGAACTAGCTTATGCAGCTAGTTGAACTCTACTGTAAAATTATTGGTACTAGGCTATAGAGCTAGTTCAACTGTACTTTAAAATTATTTGAACTAACTTAGACACCTAGTTCAACTCTAGTGTAAAATTATTTGTACTAGGCTATAAAGCTAGTTCAACTCTAGTGTAAAATTATTTGAACTAGCTTAGAGACCTAGTTCAACTCTAGTGTAATTTTTTTGTACTAGGCAATAGAGCTACTTCAACTCTAGTGTAAAATTATTTGAACTAGCTTAGAGAGCTAGTTCAACTCTAGTGTAAATTTTTTTTACTAGGCTATAGAGCTAGTTCAACTCTAGTGTAAAATTATTTGAACTAGCTTAGAGAGCTAGTTCAACTCTAGTGTAATTTTTTTTGTACTAGGCTATAGAGCTAGTTCAACTCTAGTGTAAATTTAGTTTAACAAGCTTATAGAGCTAGTTCAACTCTAGTGCAAAAATATTTGTACTAGGCTATAGAGCTACTTCAACTCTAGTGTAAAATTATTTGAACTAGCTTACAGAGCTGGTTCAACTCTAGTGTAAAATTATTTGTACTAGACTATAGAGCTAGTTCAACTCTAGTTTAAAATTATATGTACAAGTTTCTAGAGATAGTTCAACTTTAGTGTAAAGTTATTTGAACTAGCTTATAGAGCTAGTTCAACTCTATTGTAAAAAAAATTGTACTAGGCTATAGAGCTAGTTCAACTATAGTGTAAATTTAGTTTAACAAGCTTATAGAGCTAGTTCAACTCTAGTGTATAATTATTTGAACTAGCTTACAGAGCTAGTTCAACTATAGTGTAAAATTATTTGTACTAGACTATATAGCTAGTTCAACTCTAGTGCAAAATTTTATATTAAGCTTATAGAGCTAGTTCAACTCTAGTGTATAATTATTTGAACTAGCTTACAGAGCTAGTTCAACTATAGTGTAAAATTATTTGTACTAGACTATATAGCTAGTTCAACTCTAGTGCAAAATTTTATATTAAGCTTATAGAGCTAGTTCAACTCTAGTGTAAAATTATTTGAACTAGCTTATAGAGCGAGTTCAACCGTAGAATAAAATGATTTGTACAAGCTTATAGAGCTAGTTCAACTCTAGTGTAAAATTATTTGAACTAGCTTATAGAGCTAGTTCAACTATAGTGTAAAATTATTTGTACTAGACTATAGAGCTAGTTCAACTCTAGTGCAAAATTTTATGTTAAGCTTATAGAGCTAGTTCAACTCTAGGGTAAAATTATTTGAACTAGCTTATAGAGCGAGTTCAACCGTAGAATAAAATGATTTGTACAAGCTTATAGAGCTAGTTCAACTCTAGTGTATGATTATTTGAACTAGCTTGTGCAGCTAGTTCAACTCTAGTGAAAAAATATTTGTACTAGGCTATAGAGCTAGTTCAACTCTATTATAAAATTATTTGAACTAGCTTATAGAGCTAGTTCAACTCTAGTGTAACATTATTTATACTAGGCTATAGAGTTAGTTCAACTCTAATGTACAATTATTTGAACTAGCTTATAGAGCTAGTTCAACTCTTGTGTAAATTTTTTGTACTAGGCTATAGAGCTAGTTCAACACTAGTGTAAAATTAGTTTAACAAGCGTATAGAGCTAGTTCAACTCTAGTGCAAAAATATTTGTACTACGCTATAGAGCTAGTTCAACTCTACTGTAAAATTATTTGAACTAGCTTATAAAGCTTACTCAACTATGATGTAAAATTATTTGTACTGGACTATAGATCTAGTTCAACTCTAGTGTAAAATGATATGTACAAGTTTATAGAGATAGTTCAACTCTAGTGTAAAATTATTTGAACTAGCTTATAGAGCTAGTTCAACTCTAGTGTAAAATTATTTGAACTAGCTTATGCAGCTAGTTGAACTCTACTGTAAAATTATTTGTACTAGGCTATAGAGCTAGTTCAACTGTACTATAAAATTATTTTAACTAGCTTAGACACCTGGTTCAACTCTAGTGTAAAATTATTTGTACTAGGCTATAGAGCTAGTTCAACTCTAGTGTAAAATTATTTGAACTAGCTTAGAGAGCTGGTTCAACTCTAGTGTAATTTTTTAGTACTGGGCTATACAGCTAGTTGAACTCTAGTGCAAAAATATTTGTACTAGGCTATAGAGCTACTTCAACTCTAGTGTAAAATTATTTGAACTAGCTTACAGAGCTAGTTCAACTCTAGTGTAAAATTATTTGTACTAGACTATAGAGCTAGTTCAACTCTAGTGTAAAATTATATGTACAAGTTTCTAGAGATAGTTCATCTCTAGTGTAAAGTTATTTGAACTAGCTTATAGAGCTAGTTCAACTCTATTGTAAAAAAGATTGTACTACGCTATAGCGCTAGTTCAACTCTAGTGTAACTTTAGTTTAACAAGCTTATAGAGCTAGTTCAACTCTAGTGTAAAATTATTTAAACTAGCTTATAGAGCTAGTTCAAATATAGTGTAAAATTATTTGTACTAGACTATAGAACTAGTTCAACTCTAGTGCAAAATTTTATGTTAAGCTTATAGAGCTAGTTCAACTCAGGTGTAAAATTATTTGAACTAGCTTATAGAGCGAGTTCAACCGTAGAATAAAATGATTTGTACAAGCTTATAGAGCTAGTTCAACTCTAGTGTAAAATTATTTGAACTAGCTTATAGAGCTAGTTCAACTATAGTGTAAAATTATTTGTACTAGACTATAGAGCTAGTTCAACTCTAGTGCAAAATTTTATGTTAAGCTTATAGAGCTAGTTCAACTCTAGTGTAAAAATATTTGAACTAGCTTATAGAGCGAGTTCAACCGTAGAATAAAATGATTTGTACAAGCTTATAGAGCTAGTGCAACTCTAGTGTGAAATTATTTGAACTAGCTTATAGAGCTAGTTCAACTATAGTGTAAAATTATTTGTACTAGACTATAGAGCTAGCTCAACTCTAGTGCAAAATTTTATGTTAAGCTTATAGGGCTAGTTCAACTCTAGGGTAAAATTATTTGAACTAGCTTATAGAGCGAGTTCAACCGTAGAATAAAATGATTTGTACAAGCTTATAGAGCTCGTTCAACTCTAGTGTATGACTATTTGAAGTAGCTTATGCAGCTAGTTCAACTCTAGTGTAAAAATATTTGTACTAGGCTATAGAGCTAGTTCAACTGTAGTATAAGATTATTTGAACTAGCTTATAGAGCTAGTTCAATCTAGTGTAAAATTATTTGTACTAGGCTATAGAGCTAGTTCAACTCAAATGTACAATTATTTGAACTAGCTTATAGAGCTAGTTCAATTCTAGTGTAATTTTTTTTGTACAAGGCAATAGGGCTAGTTCAACTCTAGTGTAAAATTAGTTTAACAAGCGTATAGAGCTAGTTCAACTCTAGTGCAAAAATATTTGTACTAGGCTATAGAGCTAGTTCAACTCTACTGTAAAATTATTTGAACTAGCTTATAAAGCTTACTCAACTATAGTGTAAAATTATTTGTACTAGACTATAGAGCTAGTTTAACTCTAGTGTAAAATGATATGTACAAGTTTATAGAGATAGTTCAACTCTAGTGTAAAATTATTAGAACTAGCTTATAGAGCTAGTTCAACTCTAATGTAAAATTATTTGAACTAGCTTATGCAGCTAGTTGAACTCTACTGTTAAATTATTTGTACTAGGCTATAGAGCTAGTTCAACTGTACTATAAAATTATTTTAACTAGCTTAGACACCTAGTTCAACTCTAGTGTAAAATTATTTGTACTAGGCTATAGAGCTAGTTCAACTCTAGTGTAAAATTATTTGAACTAGCTTAGAGAGCTGGTTCAACTCTAGTGTAATTTTTTTGTACTAGGCTATACAGCTAGTTGAACTCTAGTGCAAAAATATTTGTACTAGGCTATAGAGCTACTTCAACTCTAGTGTAAAATTATTTGAACTAGCTTACAGAGCTAGTTCAACTCTAGTGTAAAATTATTTGTACTAGATTATAGAGCTAGTTCAACTCTAGTGTAAAATTATATGTACAAGTTTCTAGAGATAGTTCAACTCTAGTGTAAAGTTATTTGAACTAGCTTATAGAGCTAGTTCAACTCTATTGTAAAAAAATTGTACTACGCTATAGCGCTAGTTCAACTCTAGTGTAACTTTAGTTTAACAAGCTTATAGAGCTAGTTCAACTCTAGTGTAAAATTATTTAAACTAGCTTATAGAGCTAGTTCAAATATAGTGTAAAATTATTTGTACTAGACTATAGAGCTAGTTCAACTCTAGTGCAAAATTTTATGTTAAGCTTATAGAGCTAGTTCAACTCAGGTGTAAAATTATTTGAACTAGCTTATAGAGCGAGTTCAACCGTAGAATAAAATGATTTGTACAAGCTTATAGAGCTAGTTCAACTCTAGTGTAAAATTATTTGAACTAGCTTATAGAGCTAGTTCAACTATAGTGTAAAATTATTTGTACTAGACTATAGAGCTAGTTCAACTCTAGTGCAAAATTTTATGTTAAGCTTATAGAGCTAGTTCAACTCTAGTGTAAAATTATTTGAACTAGCTTATAGAGCGAGTTCAACCGTAGAATAAAATGATTTGTACAAGCTTATAGAGCTAGTGCAACTCTAGTGTAAAATTATTTGAACTAGCTTATAGAGCTAGTTCAACTATAGTGTAAAATTATTTGTACTAGACTATAGAGCTAGCTCAACTCTAGTGCAAAATTTTATGTTAAGCTTATAGGGCTAGTTCAACTCTAGGGTAAAATTATTTGAACTAGCTTATAGAGCGAGTTCAACCGAAGAATAAAATGATTTGTACAAGCTTATAGAGCTCGTTCAACTCTAGTGTATGACTATTTGAAGTAGCTTATGCAACTAGTTCAACTCTAGTGTAAAAATATTTGTACTAGGCTATAGAGCTAGTTCAACTGTAGTATAAAATTATTTGAACTAGCTTATAGAGCTAGTTCAATCTAGTGTAAAATTATTTGTACTAGGCTATAGAGCTAGTTCAACTCTAATGTACAATTATTTGAACTAGCTTATAGAGCTAGTTCAATTCTAGTGTAATTTTTTTTGTACTAGGCTATAGGGCTAGTTCAACTCTAGTGTAAAATTAGTTTAACAAGCGTATAGAGCTAGTTCAACTCTAGTGCAAAAATATTTGTACTAGGCTATAGAGCTAGTTCAACTCTACTGTAAAATTATTTGAACTAGCTTATAAAGCTTACTCAACTATAGTGTAAAATTATTTGTACTAGACTATAGAGCTAGTTTAACTCTAGTGTAAAATGATATGTACAAGTTTATAGAGATAGTTCAACTCTAGTGTAAAATTATTAGAACTAGCTTATAGAGCTAGTTCAACTCTAATGTAAAATTATTTGAACTAGCTTATGCAGCTAGTTGAACTCTACTGTTAAATTATTTGTACTAGGCTATAGAGCTAGTTCAACTGTACTATAAAATTATTTTAACTAGCTTAGACACCTAGTTCAACTCTAGTGTAAAATTATTTGTACTAGGCTATAGAGCTAGTTCAACTCTAGTGTAAAATTATTTGAACTAGCTTAGAGAGCTGGTTCAATCTAGTGTAATTATTTTGTACTGGGCTATACAGCTAGTTGAACTCTAGTGCAAAAATATTTGTACTAGGCTATAGAGCTACTTCAACTCTAGTGTAAAATTATTTGAACTAGCTTACAGAGCTAGTTCAACTCTAGTGTAAAATTATTTGTACTAGACTATAGAGCTAGTTCAACTCTAGTGTAAAATTATATGTACAAGTTTCTAGAGATAGTTCAACTCTAGTGTAAAGTTATTTGAACTAGCTTATAGAGCTAGTTCAACTCTATTGTAAAAAAAATTGTACTACGCTATAGCGCTAGTTCAACTCTAGTGTAACTTTAGTTTAACAAGCTTATAGAGCTAGTTCAACTCTAGTGTAAAATTATTTAAACTAGCTTATAGAGCTAGTTCAAATATAGTGTAAAATTATTTGTACTAGACTATAGAGCTAGTTCAACTCTAGTGCAAAATTTTATGTTAAGCTTATAGAGCTAGTTCAACTCAGGTGTAAAATTATTTGAACTAGCTTATAGAGCGAGTTCAACCGTAGAATAAAATGATTTGTACAAGCTTATAGAGCTAGTTCAACTCTAGTGTAAAATTATTTGAACTAGCTTATAGAGCTAGTTCAACTATAGTGTAAAATTATTTGTACTAGACTATAGAGCTAGTTCAACTCTAGTGCAAAATTTTATGTTAAGCTTATAGAGCTAGTTCAACTCTAGTGTAAAATTATTTGAACTAGCTTATAGAGCGAGTTCAACCGTAGAATAAAATGATTTGTACAAGCTTATAGAGCTAGTGCAACTCTAGTGTAAAATTATTTGAACTAGCTTATAGAGCTAGTTCAACTATAGTGTAAAATTATTTGTACTAGACTATAGAGCTAGCTCAACTCTAGTGCAAAATTTTATGTTAAGCTTATAGGGCTAGTTCAACTCTAGGGTAAAATTATTTGAACTAGCTTATAGAGCGAGTTCAACCGTAGAATAAAATGATTTGTACAAGCTTATAGAGCTCGTTCAACTCTAGTGTATGACTATTTGAAGTAGCTTATGCAACTAGTTCAACTCTAGTGTAAAAATATTTGTACTAGGCTATAGACCTAGTTCAACTGTAGTATAAAATTATTTGAACTAGCTTATAGAGCTAGTTCAATCTAGTGTAAAATTATTTGTACTAGGCTATAGAGCTAGTTCAACTCTAATGTACAATTATTTGAACTAGCTTATAGAGCTAGTTCAATTCTAGTGTAATTTTTTTTGTACTAGGCTATAGGGCTAGTTCAACTCTAGTGTAAAATTAGTTTAACAAGCGTATAGAGCTAGTTCAACTCTAGTGCAAAAATATTTGTACTAGGCTATAGAGCTAGTTCAACTCTACTGTAAAATTATTTGAACTAGCTTATAAAGCTTACTCAACTATAGTGTAAAATTATTTGTACTAGACTATAGAGCTAGTTTAACTCTAGTGTAAAATGATATGTACAAGTTTATAGAGATAGTTCAACTCTAGTGTAAAATTATTAGAACTAGCTTATAGAGCTAGTTCAACTCTAATGTAAAATTATTTGAACTAGCTTATGCAGCTAGTTGAACTCTACTGTTAAATTATTTGTACTAGGCTATAGAGCTAGTTCAACTGTACTATAAAATTATTTTAACTAGCTTAGACACCTAGTTCAACTCTAGTGTAAAATTATTTGTACTAGGCTATAGAGCTAGTTCAACTCTAGTGTAAAATTATTTGAACTAGCTTAGAGAGCTGGTTCAACTCTAGTGTAATTATTTTGTACTGGGCTATACAGCTAGTTGAACTCTAGTGCAAAAATATTTGTACTAGGCTATAGAGCTACTTCAACTCTAGTGTAAAATTATTTGAACTAGCTTACAGAGCTAGTTCAACTCTAGTGTAAAATTATTTGTACTAGACTATAGAGCTAGTTCAACTCTAGTGTAAAATTATATGTACAAGTTTCTAGAGATAGTTCAACTCTAGTGTAAAGTTATTTGAACTAGCTTATAGAGCTAGTTCAACTCTATTGTAAAAGAAATTGTACTACGCTATAGCGCTAGTTCAACTCTAGTGTAACTTTAGTTTAACAAGCTTATAGAGCTAGTTCAACTCTAGTGTAAAATTATTTAAACTAGCTTATAGAGCTAGTTCAAATATAGTGTAAAATTATTTGTACTAGACTATAGAGCTAGTTCAACTCTAGTGCAAAATTTTATGTTAAGCTTATAGAGCTAGTTCAACTCAGGTGTAAAATTATTTGAACTAGCTTATAGAGCGAGTTCAACCGTAGAATAAAATGATTTGTACAAGCTTATAGAGCTAGTTCAACTCTAGTGTAAAATTATTTGAACTAGCTTATAGAGCTAGTTCAACTATAGTGTAAAATTATTTGTACTAGACTATAGAGCTAGTTCAACTCTAGTGCAAAATTTTATGTTAAGCTTATAGAGCTAGTTCAACTCTAGTGTAAAATTATTTGAACTACCTTATAGAGCGAGTTCAACCGTAGAATAAAATGATTTGTACAAGCTTATAGAGCTAGTGCAACTCTAGTGTAAAATTATTTGAACTAGCTTATAGAGCTAGTTCAACTATAGTGTAAAATTATTTGTACTAGACTATAGAGCTAGCTCAACTCTAGTGCAAAATTTTATGTTAAGCTTATAGGGCTAGTTCAACTCTAGGGTAAAATTATTTGAACTAGCTTATAGAGCGAGTTCAACCGTAGAATAAAATGATTTGTACAAGCTTATAGAGCTCGTTCAACTCTAGTGTATGACTATTTGAAGTAGCTTATGCAACTAGTTCAACTCTAGTGTAAAAATATTTGTACTAGGCTATAGACCTAGTTCAACTGTAGTATAAAATTATTTGAACTAGCTTATAGAGCTAGTTCAATCTAGTGTAAAATTATTTGTACTAGGCTATAGAGCTAGTTCAACTCTAATGTACAATTATTTGAACTAGCTTATAGAGCTAGTTCAATTCTAGTGTAATTTTTTTTGTACTAGGCTATAGGGCTAGTTCAACTCTAGTGTAAAATTAGTTTGACAAGCGTATAGAGCTAGTTCAACTCTAGTGCAAAAATATTTGTACTAGGCTATAGAGCTAGTTCAACTCTACTGTAAAATTATTTGAACTAGCTTATAAAGCTTACTCAACTATAGTGTAAAATTATTTGTACTAGACTATAGAGCTAGTTTAACTCTAGTGTAAAATGATATGTACAAGTTTATAGAGATAGTTCAACTCTAGTGTAAAATTATTAGAACTAGCTTATAGAGCTAGTTCAACTCTAATGTAAAATTATTTGAACTAGCTTATGCAGCTAGTTGAACTCTACTGTTAAATTATTTGTACTAGGCTATAGAGCTAGTTCAACTGTACTATAAAATTATTTTAACTAGCTTAGACACCTAGTTCAACTCTAGTGTAAAATTATTTGTACTAGGCTATAGAGCTAGTTCAACTCTAGTGTAAAATTATTTGAACTAGCTTAGAGAGCTGGTTCAACTCTAGTGTAATTATTTTGTACTGGGCTATACAGCTAGTTGAACTCTAGTGCAAAAATATTTGTACTAGGCTATAGAGCTACTTCAACTCTAGTGTAAAATTATTTGAACTAGCTTACAGAGCTAGTTCAACTCTAGTGTAAAATTATTTGTACTAGACTATAGAGCTAGTTCATCTCTAGTGTAAAATTATATGTACAAGTTTCTAGAGATAGTTCAACTCTAGTGTAAAGTTATTTGAACTAGCTTATAGAGCTAGTTCAACTCTATTGTAAAAAAAATTGTACTACGCTATAGCGCTAGTTCAACTCTAGTGTAACTTTAGTTTAACAAGCTTATAGAGCTAGTTCAACTCTAGTGTAAAATTATTTAAACTAGCTTATAGAGCTAGTTCAAATATAGTGTAAAATTATTTGTACTAGACTATAGAGCTAGTTCAACTCTAGTGCAAAATTTTATGTTAAGCTTATAGGGCTAGTTCAACTCTAGGGTAAAATTATTTGAACTAGCTTATAGAGCGAGTTCAACCGTAGAATAAAATGATTTGTACAAGCTTATAGAGCTAGTGCAACTCTAGTGTAAAATTATTTGAACTAGCTTATAGAGCTAGTTCAACTATAGTGTAAAATTATTTGTACTAGACTATAGAGCTAGCTCAACTCTAGTGCAAAATTTTATGTTAAGCTTATAGGGCTAGTTCAACTCTAGGGTAAAATTATTTGAACTAGCTTATAGAGCGAGTTCAACCGTAGAATAAAATGATTTGTACAAGCTTATAGAGCTCGTTCAACTCTAGTGTATGACTATTTGAAGTAGCTTATGCAACTAGTTCAACTCTAGTGTAAAAATATTTGTACTAGGCTATAGACCTAGTTCAACTGTAGTATAAAATTATTTGAACTAGCTTATAGAGCTAGTTCAATCTAGTGTAAAATTATTTGTACTAGGCTATAGAGCTAGTTCAACTCTAATGTACAATTATTTGAACTAGCTTATAGAGCTAGTTCAATTCTAGTGTAATTTTTTTTGTACTAGGCTATAGGGCTAGTTCAACTCTAGTGTAAAATTAGTTTAACAAGCGTATAGAGCTAGTTCAACTCTAGTGCAAAAATATTTGTACTAGGCTATAGAGCTAGTTCAACTCTACTGTAAAATTATTTGAACTAGCTTATAAAGCTTACTCAACTATAGTGTAAAATTATTTGTACTAGACTATAGAGCTAGTTTAACTCTAGTGTAAAATGATATGTACAAGTTTATAGAGATAGTTCAACTCTAGTGTAAAATTATTAGAACTAGCTTATAGAGCTAGTTCAACTCTAATGTAAAATTATTTGAACTAGCTTATGCAGCTAGTTGAACTCTACTGTTAAATTATTTGTACTAGGCTATAGAGCTAGTTCAACTGTACTATAAAATTATTTTAACTAGCTTAGACACCTAGTTCAACTCTAGTGTAAAATTATTTGTACTAGGCTATAGAGCTAGTTCAACTCTAGTGTAAAATTATTTGAACTAGCTTAGAGAGCTGGTTCAACTCTAGTGTAATTATTTTGTACTGGGCTATACAGCTAGTTGAACTCTAGTGCAAAAATATTTGTACTAGGCTATAGAGCTACTTCAACTCTAGTGTAAAATTATTTGAACTAGCTTACAGAGCTAGTTCAACTCTAGTGTAAAATTATTTGTACTAGACTATAGAGCTAGTTCATCTCTAGTGTAAAATTATATGTACAAGTTTCTAGAGATAGTTCAACTCTAGTGTAAAGTTATTTGAACTAGCTTATAGAGCTAGTTCAACTCTATTGTAAAAAAAATTGTACTACGCTATAGCGCTAGTTCAACTCTAGTGTAACTTTAGTTTAACAAGCTTATAGAGCTAGTTCAACTCTAGTGTAAAATTATTTAAACTAGCTTATAGAGCTAGTTCAAATATAGTGTAAAATTATTTGTACTAGACTATAGAGCTAGTTCAACTCTAGTGCAAAATTTTATGTTAAGCTTATAGAGCTAGTTCAACTCAGGTGTAAAATTATTTGAACTAGCTTATAGAGCGAGTTCAACCGTAGAATAAAATGATTTGTACAAGCTTATAGAGCTAGTTCAACTCTAGTGTAAAATTGTTTGAACTAGCTTATAGAGCTAGTTCAACTATAGTGTAAAATTATTTGTACTAGACTATAGAGCTAGTTCAACTCTAGTGCAAAATTTTATGTTAAGCTTATAGAGCTAGTTCAACTCTAGTGTAAAATGATTTGAACTAGCTTATAGAGCGAGTTCAACCGTAGAATAAAATGATTTGTACAAGCTTATAGAGCTAGTTCAACTCTAGTGTAAAATTATTTGAACTAGCTTATAGAGCTAGTTCAACTATAGTGTAAAATTATTTGTACTAGACTATAGAGCTAGCTCAACTCTAGTGCGAAATTTTATGTTAAGCTTATAGAGCTAGTTAAACTCTAGGGTAAAATTATTTGAACTAGCTTATAGAGCGAGTTCAACCGTAGAATAAAATGATTTGTACAAGCTTATAGAGCTCGTTCAACTCTAGTGTATGACTATTTGAAGTAGCTTATGCAGCTAGTTCAACTCTAGTGTAAAAATATTTGTACTAGGCTATAGAGCTAGTTCAACTGTAGTATAAAATTATTTGAACTAGCTTATAGAGCTAGTTCAATCTAGTGTAAAATTATTTGTACTAGGCTATAGAGCTAGTTCAACTCTAATGTACAATTATTTGAACTAGCTTATAGAGCTAGTTCAATTCTAGTGTAAATTTTTTTGTACTAGGCTATAGAGCTAGTTCAACTCTAGTGTAAAATTATTTGAACTAGCTTAGAGAGCTGGTTCAACTCTAGTGTAAAGTTATTTGTACTAGACTATAGAGCTAGTTCAACTCTAGTGTAAAATTATTTGTACTAGACTATAGAGCTAGTTCAACTCTAGTGTAAAATTATATGTACAAGTTTCTAGAGATAGTTCAACTCTAGTGTAAAGTTATTTGAACTAGCTTATAGAGCTAGTTCAACTCTATTGTAAAAAAAATTGTACTACGCTATAGCGCTAGTTCAACTCTAGTGTAACTTTAGTTTAACAAGCTTATAGAGCTAGTTCAACTCTAGTGTAAAATTATTTAAACTAGCTTATAGAGCTAGTTCAAATATAGTGTAAAATTATTTGAACTAGCTTAGAGAGCTAGTTCAACTATAGTGTAAAATTATTTGTACTAGACTATAGAGCTAGCTCAACTCTAGTGCAAAATTTTATGTTAAGCTTATAGAGCTAGTTCAACTCTAGGGTAAAATTATTTGAACTAGCTTATAGAGCGAGTTCAACCATAGAATAAAATGATTTGTACAAGCTTATAGAGCTAGTTCAACTCTAGTGTATGATTATTTGAACTAGCTTATGCAGCTAGTTCAACCCTAGTGTAAAAATATTTGTACTAGGCTATAGAGCTAGTTCGACTCTAGTTCAAAATTTTATGTTAAGCTTATAGAGCTAGTTCAACTCTAGTGTAAAATTATTTGAACTAGCTTATAGAGCGAGTTCAACCGTAGAATAAAATGATTTGTACAAGCTTATAGAGCTAGTTCAACTCTAGTGTAAAATTATTTGAACTAGCTTACAGAGCTAGTTCAACTATAGTGTAAAATTATTTGTACTAGACTATAGAGCTAGTTCAACTCTAGTGCAAAATTTTATGTTAAGCTTATAGAGCTAGTTCAACTCTAGTGTAAAATTATTTGAACTAGCTTATAGAGCGAGTTCAACCGTAGAATAAAATGATTTGTACAAGCTTATAGAGCTAGTTCAACTCTAGTGTAAAATTATTTGAACTAGCTTATAGAGCTAGTTCAACTATAGTGTAAAATTATTTGTACTAGACTATAGAGCTAGCTCAACTCTAGTGCGAAATTTTATGTTAAGCTTATAGAGCTAGTTCAACTCTAGGGTAAAATTATTTGAACTAGCTTATAGAGCGAGTTCAACCGTAGAATAAAATGATTTGTACAAGCTTATAGAGCTCGTTCAACTCTAGTGTATGACTATTTGAAGTAGCTTATGCAGCTAGTTCAACTCTAGTGTAAAAATATTTGTACTAGGCTATAGAGCTAGTTCAACTGTAGTATAAAATTATTTGAACTAGCTTATAGAGCTAGTTCAATCTAGTGTAAAATTATTTGTACTAGGCTATAGAGCTAGTTCAACTCTAATGTACAATTATTTGAACTAGCTTATAGAGCTAGTTCAATTCTAGTGTAAATTTTTTTGTACTAGGCTATAGAGCTAGTTTAACTCTAGTGTAAAATTAGTTTAACAAGCGTATAGAGCTAGTTCAATTCTAGTGCAAAAATATTTGTACTAGGCTATAGAGCTAGTTCAACTCTACTGTAAAATTATTTGAACTAGCTTATAAAGCTTACTCAACTATAGTGTAAAATTATTTGTACTAGACTATAGAGCTAGTTTAACTCTAGTGTAAAATGATATGTACAAGTTTATAGAGATAGTTCAACTCTAGTGTAAAATTATTAGAACTAGCTTATAGAGCTAGTTCAACTCTAATGTAAAATTATTTGAACTAGCTTATGCAGCTAGTTGAACTCTACTGTTAAATTATTTGTACTAGGCTATAGAGCTAGTTCAACTGTACTATAAAATTATTTGAACTAGCTTAGACACCTAGTTCAACTCTAGTGTAAAATTATTTGTACTAGGCTATAGAGCTAGTTCAACTCTAGT
This sequence comes from Aegilops tauschii subsp. strangulata, assembly GCF_002575655.3. Taxonomy (NCBI): domain Eukaryota; kingdom Viridiplantae; phylum Streptophyta; class Magnoliopsida; order Poales; family Poaceae; genus Aegilops; species Aegilops tauschii. Next base: position 113,134,474 of record NC_053039.3, on the reverse strand, counting down.
GTAAAATTATTTGAACTAGCTTATAAAGCTTACTCAACTATAGTGTAAAATTATTTGTACTAGGCTATAGAACTAGTTCAACTCTACTGTAAAATTATTTGAACTAGCTTATAAAGCTTACTCAACTATAGTGTAAAATTATTTGTACTAGACTATAGAGCTAGTTCAACTCTAGTGTAAAATGATATGTACAAGTTTATAGAGATAGTTCAACTATACTGTAAAATTATTTGAACTAGCTTATAGAGCTAGTTCAACTCTAGTGTAAAATTATTTGAACTAGCTTATAGAGCTAGTTCAACTCTAGTGCAAAAATATTTGTACTAGGCTATAGAGCTACTTCAACTCTAGTGTAAAATTATTTGAACTAGCTTACAGAGCTAGTTCAACTCTAGTGTAAAATTATTTGTACTAGACTATAGAGCTAGTTCAACTCTAGTGTAAAATTATATGTACAAGTTTCTAGAGATAGTTCAAGTCTAGTGTAAAGTTATTTGAACTAGCTTATAGAGCTAGTTCAAGTCTATTGTAAAAAAAATTGTACTAGGCTATAGAGCTAGTCCAACTATAGTGTAAATTTAGTTTAACAAGCTTATAGAGCTAGTTCAACTCTAGTGTATAATTATTTGAACTACCTTAGAGAGCTAGTTCAACTATAGTGTAAAATTATTTGTACTAGACTATATAGCTAGTTCAACTTTAGTGCAAAATTTTATATTAAGCTTATAGAGCTAGTTCAACTCTAGTGTAAAATTATTTGAACTAGCTTATAGAGCGAGTTCAACCGTAGAATAAAATGATTTGTACAAGCTTATAGAGCTAGTTCAACTCTAGTGTAAAATTATTTGAACTAGCTTATAGAGCTAGTTCAACTATAGTGTAAAATTATTTGTACTAGACTATAGAGCTAGTTCAACTCTAGTGCAAAATTTTATGTTAAGGTTATAGAGCTAGTTCAACTCCAGTGTAAAATTATTTGAACTAGCTTATAGAGCGAGTTCAACCATAGAATAAAATGATTTGTACAAGTTTATAGAGCTAGTTCAACTCTAGTGTAAAATTATTTGAACTAGCTTATATAGCTAGTTCAACTCTAGTGTCAAATTATTTGAACTAGCTTATGCAGCTAGTTGAACTCTACTGTAAAATTATTTGTACTAGGCTATAGAGCTAGTTCAACTGTACTATAAAATTATTTCAACTAGCTTAGACACCTAGTTCAACTCTAGTGTAAAAATTTTTGTACTAGGCTATAAAGCTAGGTCAACTCTAGTGTAAAATTATTTGAACTAGCTTAGAGAGCTAGTTCAACTCTAGTGTAAAATTATTTTAACAAGCTTATAGAGCTAGTTCAACTCTAGTGCAAAAATATTTGTACTAGGCTATAGAGCTACTTCAACTCTAGTGTAAATTTTTTTGTACTAGGCTATAGAGCTAGTTCAACTCTAGTGTAAAATTATTTCAACTAGCTTATAGAGCTAGTTCAACTCTAGTGTAATTTTTTTGTACTAGGCTATAGAGCTAGTTCATCTCTTGTGTAAAATTATTTTAACATTGTTATAGAGCTAGTTCAACTCTAGCGTAAAACTAGTTTAACAAGCTTATAGAGCTAGTTCAACTCTAGTGCAAAAATATTTTACTAGGCTATAGAGCTAGTTCAACTCTAGTGTAAAATTATTTGAACTAGCTTATAGAGCTTGTTCAACTATAGTGTAAAATTATTTGTACTAGACTATAGAGCTAGTTCAACTCTTGTGTAAAATGATATGTACAAGTTTATAGAGATAGTTGAACTTTAGTGTAAAGTTATTTGAACTAGCTTATAGAGCTAGTTCAACTCTATTGTAAAAAAAATTGTACTAGGCTATAGAGCTAGTTCAACTATAGTGTAAATTTAGTTTAACAAGCTTATAGAGCTAGTTCAACTCTAGTGTATAATTATTTGAACTAGCTTACAGAGCTAGTTCAACTATAGTGTAAAATTATTTGTACTAGGCTATATAGCTAGTTCAACTCTAGTGCAGAATTTTATATTAAGCTTATAGAGCTAGTTCAACTCTAGTGTAAAATTATTTGAACTAGCTTATAGAGCTAGTTCAACTCTAGTGCAAAAATATTTGTACTAGGCTATAGAGCTACTTCAACTCTAGTGTAAAATTATTTGAACTAGCTTACAGAGCTAGTTCAACTCTAGTGTAAAATTATTTCTACTAGACTATAGAGCTAGTTCAACTCTAGTGTAAAATTATATGTACAAGTTTCTAGAGATAGTTCAAGTCTAGTGTAAAGTTATTTGAACTAGCTTATAGAGCTAGTTCAAGTCTATTGTAAAAAAAATTGTACTAGGCTATAGAGCTAGTCCAACTATAGTGTAAATTTAGTTTAACAAGCTTATAGAGCTAGTTCAACTCTAGTGTATAATTATTTGAACTACCTTAGAGAGCTAGTTCAACTATAGTGTAAAATTATTTGTACTAGACTATATAGCTAGTTCAACTTTAGTGCAAAATTTTATATTAAGCTTATAGAGCTAGTTCAACTCTAGTGTAAAATTATTTGAACTAGCTTATAGAGCGAGTTCAACCGTAGAATAAAATGATTTGTACAAGCTTATAGAGCTAGTTCAACTCTAGTGTAAAATTATTTGAACTAGCTTATAGAGCTAGTTCAACTATAGTGTAAAATTATTTGTACTAGACTATAGAGCTAGTTCAACTCTAGTGCAAAATTTTATGTTAAGCTTATAGAGCTAGTTCAACTCCAGTGTAAAATTATTTGAACTAGCTTATAGAGCGAGTTCAACCATAGAATAAAATGATTTGTACAAGTTTATAGAGCTAGTTCAACTCTAGTGTAAAATTATTTGAACTAGCTTATATAGCTAGTTCAACTCTAGTGTCAAATTATTTGAACTAGCTTATGCAGCTAGTTGAACTCTACTGTAAAATTATTTGTACTAGGCTATAGAGCTAGTTCAACTGTACTATAAAATTATTTCAACTAGCTTAGACACCTAGTTCAACTCTAGTGTAAAATTTTTTGTACTAGGCTATAAAGCTAGGTCAACTCTAGTGTAAAATTATTTGAACTAGCTTAGAGAGCTAGTTCAACTCTAGTGTAAAATTATTTTAACAAGCTTATAGAGCTAGTTCAACTCTAGTGCAAAAATATTTGTACTAGGCTATAGAGCTACTTCAACTCTAGTGTAAATTTTTTTGTACTAGGCTATAGAGCTAGTTCAACTCTAGTGTAAAATTATTTCAACTAGCTTATAGAGCTAGTTCAACTCTAGTGTAATTTTTTTGTACTAGGCTATAGAGCTAGTTCATCTCTTGTGTAAAATTATTTTAACATTGTTATAGAGCTAGTTCAACTCTAGCGTAAAATTAGTTTAACAAGCTTATAGAGCTAGTTCAACTCTAGTGCAAAAATATTTTACTAGGCTATAGAGCTAGTTCAACTCTAGTGTAAAATTATTTGAACTAGCTTATAGAGCTTGTTCAACTATAGTGTAAAATTATTTGTACTAGACTATAGAGCTAGTTCAACTCTTGTGTAAAATGATATGTACAAGTTTATAGAGATAGTTGAACTCTAGTGTAAAATTATTTGAACTATCTTATAGAGCGAGTTCAACTCTAGTGTAAAATGATTTGTACAAGCTTATAGAGCAAGTTCAACTCTACTATAAAATTATTTGTACTAGGCTATAAAGCTAGTTCAACTCTAGTGTAAAATTATTTGAACTAGCTTAGAGAGCTAGTTTAACCCTAGTGTAAAATTATTTGTACTAGGCTATAGAGCTAGTTCAACCCTAGTGTAAAATTATTTGAACTAGCTCAGAGAGCTAGTTCAACTCTAGTGTAAAATTATTTGTACTAGGCTATAGAGCTAGTTCAACTGTACTATAAAATTATTTGAACTAACTTAGACACCTAGTTCAACTCTAGTGTAAAATTATTTGTACTAGGCTATAGAGCTAGTTCAACTTTTGTGTAAAATTATTTGAACTAGCTTATAGAGCTAGTTCAACTCTACTGTAAAAAATTTGTACTAGGCTACACAGCTCGTTCAACTATAGTGTAAAATTATTTGTCTAGGCTTATAGAGCTAGTTCAACTCTAGTGTAAAATTATTTGAACTATCTTATAGAGCGAGTTCAACTCTAGTGTAAAATTATTTGTACTAGGCTATAGAGCTAGTTCAACTCTAGTGTAAAATTATTTGAACTAGCTTATAGAGCGAGTTCAACTCTAGTGTAAAATTATTTGTACTGGGCTATAGAGCTAGTTCTACTCTAGTGTAAAATTATTTGAACTAGCTTATAGAGCTAGTTCAACGCTAGTGTAAAATCATTTGTACTAGGCTATAGAGCTAGTTAAACTCTAGTGTAAAATTATTTGAACTAGCTTATAGAGCTAGTTCAATTCTAGTGTAAAATTATTTAAACTAGGCTATAGAGCTAGTTCAACTGTTGTATAATTTATTTGAACTAGCTTATAGAGCTATTTCAACACTAGCGTAAAATTATTTGTACTAGGCTATAGAGCTAGTTCAACTCTAGTGTAAATTTTTTTGTACTAGGCTATAGAGCTAGTTCAACTCTTTTGTAAAATTATTTTAACAAGCTTATAGAGCTAGTTCAACTCTAATGCAAAAATATTTGTACTAGGCTATAGAGCTAGTTCAACTCTAGTGTAAAATTATTTGAACTCGCTTATAGAGCTAGTTCAACTATAGTGTAAAATTATTTGTACCAGACCATAGAGCTAGTTCAATTCTAGTGTAAAATGATATGTACAAGTTTATAGAGATAGTTCACTCTAGTGTAAAATTATTTGAACTAGCTTATTGAGCGAGTTTAAGTCTAGTGTAAAATGATTTGTACAAGCTTATAGAGCTAGTTCAACTCTACTGTAAAATTATTTGTACTAGGCTATAAAGCTAGTTCAACTATAGTGTAAAATTATTTGAACTAGCTTAGAGAGCTAGTTCAACTTTAGTGTAAAATTATTTGAACTAGCTTATAGAGCTAGTTGAACTCTAGTGTAAAATTATTTTAACTAGCTTATAGAGCTAGTTCAACCCTAGTGTAAAAAATTTTGTACAAGGCTATAGAGCTATTTCAACTCTAGCGTAAAATTATTTCTACAAGCTTATAGACCTAGTTCAACTCTAGTGTAAAATTATTTGAACTAGCTTATAGAGCGAGTGCAACTCTAGTGTAAAATTGTTTGTTCAAGCTTATAGAGTTAATTCAACTCTAGTGTAAAATTATTTGTACTAGGCTATGGAGCTAGTTCGACTCTAGTGTAAAATTATTTGTACTAGGCTATAGAGCTAGTTCAACTCTAGTATAAATTAGTTTAAAAACCTTATAGAGCTAGTTCAACTCTAGTGTAAAATTATTTGAACTAGCTTATAGAGCTTAGTCAACTATAGTGTAAAATTATTTGTACTAGACTATAGATCTTGTTCAACTCTAGTGTAAAATGATATGTACAAGTTTGTAGAGATAGTTCAACTCTAGTGTAAAATTATTTGAACTAGCTTATAGAGCGAGTTCAACTCTAGTGTAAAATGATTTGTACATGCTTATAGAGCTATTTCAACTCTACTGTAAAATTATTTGTACTACGCTATAAAGCTAGTTCAACTCTAGTGTAAACTTATTTGAACTAGCTTAGAGACCTAGTTCAACTCTAGTGTAAAATTATTTGTACTAGGCTATAGAGCTAGTTCAACCCTAGTGTAAAATTATTTGAACTAGCTTAGAGAGCTAGTTCAACTCTAGTGTAAAATTATTTGTACTAGGCTATAGAGCTAGTTCAACTCTAGTGGAAAATTATTTGAACTAGCTTAGAGAGCTAGTTCAACTCTAGTGTAAAATTATTTGTACTAGGCTATGGAGCTAGTTCAACCCTAGTGTAAAATTATTTGAACTAGCTTACAGAGCTAGTTCAACTCTAGTGTAAAATTATTTGTACTAGGCAATAGAGCTAGTTCACGTTTTGTGTAAAATTATTTGAACGAGCTTATAGAGCTAGTTCAACTCTAGTGTAAAAATTTTTACTAGGCTACAGAGCTAATTCAACTCTACTGTAAAATTATTTGTATAGGCTTATAGAGCTAGTTCAACTCTAGTGTAAAATTATTTGAACTAGCTTATAGAGCGAGTTCAAGTCTCGTGTAAAATTATTTGTACTAGGCTATAGAGCTAGTTCAACTGTAGTGTAAAATTATTTGAACTAGCTTATAGAGCTAGTTCAATTCTAGTGTAAAATTATTTGTACTGGGCTATAGAGCTAGTTCAACTCTACTGTAAAATTATTTGAACTAGCCTATAGAACTAGTTCAACTCTAGTGTCAAATTATTTGTACTAGGCTATAGAGCTAGTTCAACTCTAGTGTAAAATTATTTGAACTAGCTTATAGAGCTAGTTCAACTCTAGTGTAAAATTATTTGAACTAGCTTATGCAGCTAGTTCAACTCTAGTGTAAAAATATTTGTACTAGGCTATAGAGCTAGTTCAACTGTAGTATAAATGATTTGGACTAGCTTATAGAGCTAGTTCAACACTAGTGTAAAATTATTTGTAGTAGGCTATAGAGCTAGTTCAACTCTAGTGTAAAATTATTTGAACTAGCTTATAGACCTAGTTCAACTCTAGTGTAATTTTTTTTGTGCTAGGCTATAGAGCTAGTTCATCTCTTGTGTAAAATTATTTTAACAATGTTATAGAGCTAGTTCAACTCTAGTGCAAAAATATTTGTACTAGGCTATAGAGCTAGTTCAACTCTAGTGTAAAATTATTTCAACTCGCTTATAGAGCTAGTTCAACTATAGTGTAAAATTATTTATACTAGACTATAGAGCTAGTTCAACTCTAGTGTAAAATGATATGTACATGTTTATAGAGATAGTTCAACTCTAGTGTTAAATTATTTGAACTAGCTTATAGAGCGAGTTCAACTCTAGTGTAAAATGATTTGTACATGCTTATAGAGCTATTTCAACTCTACTGTAAAATTATTTGTACTAGGCTATAAAGCTAGTTAAACTCTAGTGTAAACTTATTTGAACTAGCTTAGAGACCTAGTTCAACTCTAGTGTAAAATTATTTGTACTAGGCTATAGAGCTAGTTCAACCCTAGTGTAAAATTATTTGAACTAGCTTAGAGAGCTAGTTCAACTCTAGTGTAAAATTATTTGTACTAGGCTGTAGAGCTAGTTCAACTCTAGTGTAAAATTATTTGAACTAGCTTAGAGACCTAGTTCAACTCTAGTGTAAAATTATTTGTACTAGGCTATGGAGATAGTTCAACCCTAGTGTAAAATTATTTGAACTAGCTTACAGAGCTAGTTCAACTCTAGTGTAAAATTATTTGTACTAGGCAATAGAGCTAGTTCATGTTTTGTGTAAAATTATTTGAACGAGCTTATAGAGCTAGTTCAACTCTAGTGTAAAAAAAATTGTATTAGGCTACAGAGCTAATTCAAATCTACTGTAAAATTATTTGTATAGGCTTATAGAGCTAGTTCAACTCTAGTGTAAAATTATTTGAACTAGCTTATAGAGCGAGTACAACTCTCGTGTAAAATTATTTGTACTAGGCTATAGAGCTAGTTCAACTGTAGTGTAAAATTATTTGAACTAGCTTATAGAGCTAGTTCAATTCTAGTGTAAAATTATTTGTACTGGGCTATACAGCTAGTTCAATTCTACTGTAAAATTATTTGAACTAGCTTATAGAGCTAGTTCAACTCTAGTGTAATATTATTTGTACTAGGCTATAGAGCTAGTTCAACTCTACTGTAAAATTATTTGAACTAGCTTATAGAGCTAGTTCAACTCTAGTGTAAAATTATTTGAACTAGCTTATGCAGCTAGTTCAACTCTAGTGTAAAAATATTTGTACTAGGCTATAGAGCTAGTTCAACTGTAGTATAAATGATTTGGACTAGCTTATAGAGCTAGTTCAACACTAGTGTAAAATTATTTGTAGTAGGCTATAGAGCTAGTTCAACTCTAGTGTAAATTATTTGAACTAGCTTATAGAGCTAGTTCAACTCTACTGTAATTTATTTGTACTAGGCTATAGAGCTAGTTCATCTCTTGTGTAAAATTATTTTAACAACCTTATAGAGCTAGTTCAACTCTAGTGCAAAACTATTTGTACTAGGCTATAGAGCTAGTTCAACTCTAGTGTAAAATTATTTGAACTCGCTTATAGAGCTAGTTCAACTATAGTGTAAAATTATTTGGTCTAGACTATAGAGCTAGCTCAACTCTGGTGTAAAATGATATGTACAAGTTTATAGAGATAGTTCAACTCTAGTGTAAAATTATTTGAACTAGCTTATAGAGCTAGTTCAACTCTATTGTGAAAAAAATTGTACTAGGCTATAGAGCTAGTTCAACTCTAGTGTAAAATTAGTTTAACAAGCTTATAGAGCTAGTTCCACTACTAGGAAAAGGCCTACTAATGGCGCACCTAATTTGGCCATTAATGGCGCATTAGTGGTGCGCCATTAGTGCCACGCCATTAGTATATTTTACTAATGGCGCACCACTGGTGCGCCATTAGTATCTGGTATACTAATGGCGCACCCCGGATGCGCCATTAGTATATACAATAGTGCGCCATTAGTATGCCTCCCAGGGGGCCATCTATACCCAGGTGCTTTGGCATACTAATGGCGCACAACAACAGGATGCGCCATTAGTAACTTCGGCATACTAATGGCGCACTGTTTAGTGATGCGCCATTAGTATCCTTTGGCATACTAATGGCGCACTATGATGTGATGCGCCATTAGTATGAATATTAGGTTTTTTTATTTTTTTATTTTCTATTTTTTGCACAGGTTACAAAATGTATAATTGGACAAAATATAGACAGCACACATCAACAACAGATTCATCGAATACAATAGAAGATTAGTCTCTGAATACAATTCATCATTTTAGTCTCCAAATACAATTCATCATATTAGTCTCCGAATTGAAAAGACCGAACAAAGATAGAACATTATATTACAAGTCTCGAGACCGCGAGTTTGTCTTCACATTACAAGTCGATATCGATCATCTAAACTACCATCACATAGAAGAAAGCTGCGGTCATCACGATGAAACTCGTCTTCATCCGGTTCCTCCAACGCTCCCTCCCCTCTCCCGCTAGATAGCGGGCGTATCTAGATTCGGCCTCGGCCCTAGTGGCATACCCTTTGTAACTGTTACCGCTGAATCGGTGAACCTGTCTCCGACACTCCTCCCAGTCGTCGTAGACTCCGGGAACCTTACCCTTGTACACGACATACCACGGCATCGCTATGCAGTAGCCAAACGAAATGTTAGTACCAATTCACAGACAATACATAAGCAATATATAAGTATGCAACAGAACGATCGGAAGAGAAAAGCAAGACATTAATAGCATCGATTACATCTAAGTTGAACGACTCTCGAAACCAAAGAGACATACTACAAGTTCATTAAAGTTTAATTACAACATGAGCCAATCGATGTTTCAGAACTAGACACAGCATCACTGCTTTCGACTCGACTCAAGGGACCGGAGCGTGGATGAAGCCGCCGTCTATCGTGGGAGTCATGAAACAACGGGCGTTGTCAGCCTGCATTTGTAGGATTGTGTCGATGTCACTGTTGGACGGTTGATTTCTGCGGTAGAACTGCCCCGAGGTACGAAGGACATCTTCATGGATGATTTCCGCAAACTCCGACTGGATGCGAAAGAATTCTTGTCTGATGTCCGCGTCCTGGATTGCCGACACGCTCGCGGCCCAATCTTTGAGTCTACTCGGTAGCAGAAGTTGATGATGGTCCCGTATGATCGCCCGCATGTGATGGATGGCGTAGTAGGCACCCTTCTGACCGCCAGGCGGCTGCTTGACGCAGCAGAACGTCGTATTGTGGGAGAACACGTGCTTGCCGTACTTACGAATAGGCCTGGTGAAGGTGCCTCCAGATTTGACGTAGCCGGGGAGAACATCATCAAGAACCTTCTTGACATTTGTGTAGTGTACGTTCGACTGACGGTCCGGGTCGAAATACGTGACCATGGAATATTTGGGGCTTAGGAGGATGAGCGTGCAATGTGTGTCACTGCAGAAAACACGGAATGTTAAAAGAAAAACGATCGAAATCTAAGAATTCATATGTTACGGGGCGGTTGAGGGGAGGACTTACTCGGGAAAGTAAGGCACGAGGAAGTTATCCTTATCTTGGTTTGCCAGAACGACGCCTTCGAGGTAAGAACTCGCGACTTGCCGGTCCCCAGCGCTGCCCAAGATCTTGGCACGCATGTAGAAGGGGTCGACTATCACGATGTCCGGGGTCTTGTCGCGAATGATCCGCATCTCCATACTCAGCGAAAATAGCCGAACGAAGGTGTAGTGTAGCGGATGAAGGTTCAACATAGCGTGGATGCCATCAAACCGCAGGACGATCGTACCCCCGATGGAGTTATCCACAAAGCCCTTGCCCTCTGGCACCTTGCCGCGAAAACCGGGTATGCCACATCCTTCTCTCCGAGACGCCGCTTCTCCAAAGAAAGAACACTGTCATGCAGACTCCGCATAGCACCGGTTGCAGCATCGAGCATATTTCTCGGTAGCATCGGCCTACCCGCCACATGCACCCTCCTCGAGATATCCTCAGTTGAAGGTGGCCCGTCCTGAGCACGGATCGTACTCGGTGCCGGCTGGCCCGCACCCTTGTTAGTCTTTCTTTTGCGTGCCTTCTTCTTCTCTTGTAATGGGACTGAGTTCTGCTCACAGACCGCCTTCTTGAGTGTGTTGGGGCTGATCATATTTCGCACCTCGCCTATCTGAGGCTCGGTGAAGTCGGCAGCTGGAGGCGTCTCCTGAGAGCTGAACTGCAGACGACGCCTGTTGCAACTTGGCTTCTCCGCGGTACCAGCTAGATCGCGCACGTCTTTTGTTGGGTTGGGTTCTTGAGAAGGAGGCCCCATGAAGTCGCCACCGTACCCATGATCGGCAAAGTACTGATCGACGTTGGCTAATGTATCGTCGTCGTCGTCGTTCTGATCCTGTGCCATATGCATGTTTGGATCCAGTGGCATAGGGATGTCCGGCACCGTTGCGGCGGTCTTGCCATGGGGCCGACTTGGCGCCGGCACGACTGGCGGTGTTGTCTTTGGGGTGGTGTCCCCCGCCCCCAAACGAATCTGGCTCTTCGGCCAGAGCAGGGGCCAGCTCAGGCACGCGCTGAGGATCATCACGTCATCATCGTCGGCCCCGATGGGTCGAATCAGAGGTAACAACTCGTCGCAGCCTAGCAGCACCCGAACCAGTTGAACCCTAAACAAGTTGGGTGGCATCTGGGTACCATGGAACAAGGGGTTGCCCGGTTTAACGATTTTGCCCTTGGCGACATCGACCAACTCGTTGTTCACGAAGTGCAGGAGAGTGCACGGAACGTCGGCGGCGCCCTGCGAAAACATGTAGGGCGTTAGGGATGCCCAATCAAAGGCAAGGAGATGAAGTCCTCAGCCGAGAGAGGCTTAATTAGTTACCGTGATGATGGCGTCGAGCTCGGCTAATGTCGAGGCACCCCCAACGGCGGGCGTGCAGTTGACGGAGGGGCCGCTTGCTGCAGAGGTGCCGGCCGGCGTACACTCGGGTGCATTAAGCTCCCGTGCCGGCGTCGGAGACACCAATGCCGCCTCCGCCGGAGACACCAATGGCCCCGCCATCGCGTTCTGCGAGTTGCTGGCCGTGAAGCTAGGAATCGAGGGCGGCCCCTGTTGGCCGCCCACAATCCACGCACTAATCCCCTGGATCAAGGTAGGCACAATGGCGGTGATCGTCACTCCGAGTTGTTGTTGCACTTGCTCTTGGACAATCTCCGGAATCCGCGCCACCTGTGCCCTGAGTTCTTGAACCTCGCGCGCCTGGCTTTCCGAGCTGGTCTTTTTCTCCTTTCGCCCACCAGTGTTATAGTATGATGACCATTTTGTCGACAAGCCTTTGCCGGCCACACGACCAGCTGACGTCGGCTTACTGAGCTTATCCTTGTTCTTCATTACATTCAATGCCCTATTTAGAGTGGTGTCCCAAGGGTTGCTCTTAGTCGACCCCGCGCTACTGCTTTCAGTCGCCTGCGGAAGGAATGTGAACCATTTAGAAATTTGGCTTCATTAATTAGAATGCAACCATATGGAGCTAATTACGCGGGGGTGTATTCCTTACCAGAACAAGCTCAAGCGCCCTGGTCTTCGGATCCGTGGTAAGCTCCTTTGTTTTCGGGTCCTTCTTGTACCGGGCCCTAACAAAGTTCCTGGTCTGCTTGTCACCGTATTTATCGAAGAGGGGCGGTAGGCCTTGCTCGGCACGGTCCGCCTCCTCCTTGTCCCATATAGGCTCCGCCACTCTGTAACCGCCGGGACCGAGTGTGTGTTCCCCTAAGTTCAGCTCCCGCATTTCTTTCCCCCACTTACTTGATTTGGAGTTTGCGGTGCTCGAGCAATTGATCTTGAAGTCGTTGTAGTCATCTTCGGTGATCGAAGGATTTTTCTCCTTGATCTTCTCATAACTCTCACCTTTCTCGATCATTCTCTTCACATTGCTTTTCCAAGTAGACAGGGCCTTGCTCACCTTCGTGAGGGCAGCATTGTTCACTTTATTCCCTTTGAGGGTTGTGTTTTCAAATTCAGCGGGGAACTTGTATCGTTCGTGCAGCTTCGTGAAGAGGAGGTTGCGCAAATTCCCTCGGTCAGGATGCCTCAGGTTCTCGGTGTTGATCGAGACGGTGCTCCGAAGAATGCACCCGAGCTGAAGCGAGTACCCCTTGACTATTCGTTCGGGCGCCGTTGGATTCCCGTCGGAGTCCACTTCAGTAACTTCCTCCTTGAGGGTGCGGAGCACGGTCGGGCGCCGGTCCTTCCGTTGCCTCTTCGGTTGGCTGCCATCTGTGCGTGCGCCGCCATCATCAGTGGTGGCATCCTCGGCGGCACCATCAGTGGTGGCATCAGGGGGGTCATCCTCGGCGGTACCATCAGTGGTCTCAGGATCGGTGGGGAAGGCGGAGTCCTCATACAAGTGAGGTTGTTCCTCCATCTCCTGGGACAGCTTCCAGAATGCCTTGACGCCCGAACCCCCGGCCTCATCGTTGTTGGCCATGTTTCTCTCTAAATAAGAACAAAGTTGGGTCAAAAAGTTGGTTATTGTCAAGGAACAAGATCATGGTCTCATCATTTAGGGTTTGTCGACACTGAGGCATCCTAAAAGCTAAGCTTTTATCATTGAGGGTTTTTCGACGCCGAGGCACCCTAAAAGCCTAAGCTTTCATCATTTCGGTTTTTATCGACACCGAGGCACCCTAAAAGCCATGCATTAGTCACAAGTACGCCGGGGCACTTGATCCCACTTAATTAACTACTAAGATACCCTGGCCCATGCATTAGTCATAAGTACCCCATATGTCCTATTTTTAGCAAAGTCATGCTAAAATTCACGGAAAATTTCAGCATGACCTTTCCTGAAAATAGGACATATGGAGTACCCGAATTTGCCGGAACGGAAGTTAATCGACATTCCGGCAAACTCAAGGGCCTCTCGGGTGGACAAGGCAAAAAAGGCCTCCATCACAACATGGAAAATACATTGGCATGTGAAGAGGTGAAACAATATATGCATCTCCAAGCAGTATCATTCAACATTTTGGACAAAACACTACAAGCAACATGAGACACTGAAAACAATTGCTACCAATGAATCTACACTTCTATAACAAAATAAATCAGAAACTTAGTCTGTCATCATTAGGCAGCCACCATTAGTTATTCCGTTATGTTAAAGAAGAAATAGAAAAATAGACTGAAAACACTAAAATCAGAAACAAATCCAACTGTACAGGCCAATGCATATAGGAAAAGTGAGGGGTTGAACTTCATTTTTTTCAGGTTTTCTTGGGTGTATGAGGTCTGCTCTAATTTGTTTTGAAAAGTGAACCTGCTGTACTGGCCAATGCATATAGGAAAAGTGAACCTGCTGTACAGGCCAATGCATATAGGAAAATTAAGTCATGGAGAGTTGTTCATGATGTTCCTTACCTTTTTTTGTGATACATAAGGTAAGGTTCAACAGCTTCAGAACTTTTTCTATGATACAAATACTGCTTCAGTTTAAGAACATGTCTTAGTTTTGAATTCTCTTAGTGAAAACCTACTTCAGAGCATCAACACAAGTTGGGATACACAGCCAGACAGACGCACATGAACATAAATGAATTCAGATCTAAAAAACTCATACAAAATTCATTTTGCAGGAATTCGTTTACTCCCTATGCACACTCTATCAGTATAACAAACTTCCAACTAAACAAAGAAAGAAACTACAGGTGTTGGTAGCAAGAAACAATGCAACCACCTGAAAACTTCTTATGTTTCAGTCAATCATCACAACCAATATGATTTGCTTGGAGATTCAGAGCACAACCATGATACTGAGGATATCAGAGTGGTGGAGACATTGACTGCAAAAAAGATGACTAAAAGAGAACTTTTCTGCCTCCTTAGATCTATCAAACGAAAAAGTGTACAAAATGGGCTGTCTTTGAGTGGAATGCATTTTCTCAAGGTAAAACAATCCAAGGTAAACGATAGGGGCGCACCGACAATTGCTAATTCTTCTTTCGTGCCAGGATTTGCTGCTTTATCCCTTCCTAATGTATAAACTCTAGTGTATAAGCTAGTTCAACTCTAGTGTAAAATTATCTAAACTAGCTTATAGAGCTAGTTAAACTCTAGTGTACAATTATTTATACTAGGCTATAAAGCTAGTTCAACTCTAGTGTAAAATTATTTGAACTAGCTTATATAGCTAGTTCAACTCTAGTGTAAAATTATTTGTACAAGCTTATATAGCTAGTTCAAGTCTAGTGTAATATTATTTGAACTAGCTTATAGAGCTAGTTCAACTCTACTGTAAAATTATTTGTACTAGGTTATAGAGCTAGTTTAACTCTAGTGTTAAATTATATATACTACATTATATAACTAGTTCAACTCTTGTGTAAACTTATATGAACTAGGCTATAGAGATAGTTCAACTGTAGTGTAAAATTGTTTGGACTAGCTTATAGAGCTAGTCCAACTCTAGTGTAAAATTATTTGTACTAGGCTATAGAGCTAGTTCAACTCTAGTATAAAATTAATTGAACTAGCTTATAGAGCTAGTTCAACTATAGTGTAAAATTATCTGAACTAGCTTATAGAGCTAGTACAACTCAAGTGTACAATTATTTGTACTAGGACAATTATTTGTACTAGGCTATAGAGCTAGTTCAACTCTAGTGTAAAATTATTTGAACTAGCTTATAGAGCTAGTTCAGCTCTAGTGTAAAATTATTTGTACAAGCTTATAGAGCTAGTTCAACTCTAGTGTAAAATTATTTTGACTAGCTTATAGAGCTAATTGAACTCTAGTGTAAAATTATTTGTACTAGGCTATAGAGCTAGTTCAACTGTAGTGTAAAATTATTTGTACTAGGCTATAGAGCTAGTTCAACTCTAGTGTAAAATTATTTGAACTAGCTTATAAAGCTAGTTCAACTCTAGTGTAAAAATATTTGTACTAGACTATAGAGCTAGTTCAACTATAGTGTAAAATTATCTGAACTGGCTTATAGAGCTAGTACAACTCTAGTGTACAATTATTTGTACTAGGCTATAGAGCTAGTTCAACTCTAGTGTAAAATTATTTGATCTAGCTTATAGAGTTAGTTCAACTCTAGTGTAAAATTATTTGTACAAGCTTATAGAGCTAGTTCAACGCTAGTGTAAAATTATTTGTACTAGGTTATAGAGCTAGTTCAACTCTAGTGTTAAATTATATATACTACATCATAAAACAAGTTCATCTCTTGTGTAAACTTATATGAACTAGGCTATAGAGATAGTTCAACTGTAGTGTAAAATTATTTGGACTAGCTTATAGAGCAAGTTCAACTCTAGTGTAAAATTATGTGTAATAGGCTATAGAGCTAGTTCAACACTAGTGTAAAATTAATTGAACTGGCTTATAGAGCTAGTTCAACTCTAGTGTAAAATTATTTGTACTAGGCTATAGAGCTAGTTCAACTCTAGTGTAAAAATATTTTAACTAGCTTATAGAGCTACTTCAGCTCTAGTGTAAAATTATTTCAACTAGCTTATAGAGCTAGTTCAACTCTAGTGTAAAAAAATTGTACTAGGCTATAGAGCTAGTTCAACTCTAGCGTAAAATTATTTCTACAAGTTTATACACCTAGTTCAACTCTAGTGTAAAATTATTTGAACTACCTTATAGAGCGAGTTCAACTCTAGTGTAAAATTATTTGTACAAGTTTATAGAGCCAGTTCAACTCTAGTGTAAAATTATTTTAACTAGCTTATAGATCTAGTTCAACTCTTGTGTAAAAATATTTGTACTAGACTATAGAGCTAGTTCAACTCTAAAGTAAAATTATCTGAACTAGCTTATAGAGCTAGTTCAACTCTAGTGTACAATTATTTGTACTAGGCTATAGACCTAGTTCAACTATAGCGTAAAATTATTTGAACTAGCTTATGTGCTTGTCCAACTCTAGCGTAAAATTATTTGTACTAGGCTATAGAGCTAGTTCAACTCTAGTGTAAAATTATTTGAAATAGCTTATAGAGCTAGTTCAACTCTAGTGTAAATTTTGTTGTACTAGGCTATAGGGCTACTTCAACTCTAGTGTAAAATTACTTTAACAAGATTATAGAGCTAGTTTAACACTAGTGTAAAATTATGTGTACGAGGCTATAGAGCTAGTTCAACTCTAGTGTAAAATTAATTGAACTGGCTTATAGAGCTAGTTCAACTCTAGTGTAAAATTATTTGAACTAGGCTATAGAGCGAGTTCAACTCTAGTGTAAAAATATTTTAACTAGCTTATAGAACTACTTCAGCTCTAGTGTAAAATTATTTGAACTAGCTTATAGAGCTAGTTCAACTGTAGTGTAAAAAAATTGTACTAGGCTATAGAGCTAGTTCAACTCTAGCGTAAAATTATTTCTACAAGTTTATAGACATAGTTCAACTCTAGTGTAAAATTATTTTAACTAGCTTATAGAGTTAGTTCTACTCTAGTGTAAAAATATTTGTACTAGACTATAGAGCTAGTTCAACTATAGTGTAAAATTATCTGAACTAGCTTATAGAACTAGTACAACTCTAGTGTACAATTATTTGTACTAGGCTATAGAGCTAGTTAACCTCTAGTGTAAAATTATTTGAACTAGTTTATAGAGTTAGTTCAACTCTAGTATAAAATTATTTGTACAAGCTTATAAAGCTAGTTCAACTCTAGTGTAAAATTATTTGAACTAGCTTAGAGACCTAGTTCAACTCTAGTGTAAAATTATTTGTACTAGGTTATAGAGCTAGTTCAACTCTAGTGTTAAATTATATATAGTACTTTATAAAACTAGTTCAACTCTTGTGTAAACTTATATGAACTAGGCTATAGAGATAGTTCAACTGTAGTGTAAAATTATTTGGACTAGCTTATAGAGCAAGTTCAACTCTAGTGTAAAATTATGTGTACTAGGCTATAGAGCTAGTTCAACTCTAGTGTAAAATTAATTGAACTACCTTATAGAGCTAGTTCAACTCTAGTGTAAAACTATTTGTACTAGGCTATAGAGCTAGTTCAACTCTAGTGTAAAAATATTTTAACTAGCTTACAGAGCTACTTCAGCTCTAGTGTAAAATTATTTTTACTAGCTTATAGAGCTAGTTCAACTCTAGTGTAAAAAAATTGTACTAAGCTATAGAGCTAGTTGAACTTTAGCGTAAAATTATTTCTACAAGTTTATACACCTAGTTCAACTCTAGTGTAAAATTATTTGAGCTAGCTTCTAGAGCGAGTTTAACTCTAGTGTAAAAGTATTTCTACAAGTTTATAGAGCTAGTTCAACTCTAGTGTAAAATTATTTGTACTAGGCTATAGAGCTAGTTCAACTCTAGTGTAAAATTATTTGTACTAGGCTATAGATCTAGTTCAACTCTAGTGTAAAATTATTTTAACTAGCTTATAGAGCTAGTTCAACTCTACTGTAAAATTATTTGAACTAGACTATAGAGCTAGTTCAACTCTAGAGTAAAATTATCTGAACTAGCTTATAGAGCTAGTTCAACTCTAGTGTACAATTATTTGTACTAGGCTATAGAGCTAGTTCAACTCTAGCGTAAAATTATTTGAACTAGCTTATAGTGCTTGTCCAACTCTAGCGTAAAATTATTTGTACTAGGCTATAGAGCTAGTTCAACTCTAGTGTCATTTTTTTTGTACTAGGCTATAGGGCTACTTCAACTCTAGTGTAAAATTACTTTAAGAAGATTATAGAGCTAGTTCAACTCTAGTGTAAAAATATTTGCACTAGGCTATAGAGCTAGTTCAACTCTAGTGTAAAATTATTTGAACTAGCTTATAAAGTTATTTCAACTATAGTGTAAAATTATTTTTACTAGACTATAGAGCTAGCTCAACTCTAGTGTAAAATTATATGTACACGCTTATAAAGCTAGTTCAACTCTAGTGTAAAATTATTTGAACTAGCTTACAGAGCGAGTTCAACCCTAGTGTAAAATGATTTGTACAAGCTTATAGAGATAGTTCAACTCTAGTGTAAAATTGTTTGTACTAGGCTATAGAACTAGTTCAACTCGTGTGTAAAATTATTTGAACTAGCTTATAAAGCTAGTTCAACTCTAGTGTAAAATTATTAGTACTAGGATATAGAGCTAGTTCAACTCTTGTGTAAAATTATTTGGACTAGCTTATAGAGCTAGTTCAATTCTACTGTAAAAAAAATTGTACTAGGCTATAGAGCTAGTTCAACTCTCGTGTAAAATTGTTTGTACATGTTTATAGAGCTAGTTCAACTCTAGTGTTGTCGGGGAAACGACTCCTATGGGATCTCGGGAAATCCCTTCTACGGTTGGCGGGGGCGTGGAGCTGCGCAAAGAGCAGGTCTAACGATCAACGCGAGGGGATTTTTACCCAGGTTCGGGCCGCAAACGATGCGTAAAACCCTAGTCTTGCTTGTCAGTGTTTATGTGGTGTTCTTCAGTCCTTGGACCAGCTACTATGTGTGCCTAGTCCAAGAAGTCCGAATCCTTCCACAGTACGCCTTGGCCCTCCTTTTATATGTCAAAGGGGTCGCCAAAGTGGCACACAGGAGGTGGAAAGTGTCTAAAGTGTACAAGTTTATCACCTGACATCGTTGGACAAACGTATTTAATGCGCCGCCTACGTGCCCTCTTGCTTTATCCAGGACGACAATAGAGCTCGTCCCGTCCGCAGCCGCCTCGCCTTGCTCCGACGCGCAACCAAGCTGACGAGGTATGCAGTGCCATGCTGGCTGGCTGGTTGCTATGCTGGTGCGGTGACTGGGTATTCATGAAGATATGCATGCCACCACGCAGGTGCTTGACAAGTTGGCCTAGAAGTTGCATGCTGCCACGCAGGCGCTCGCCTAGTTGGCGGGCTAGTTGCCGCGGGGCTGCGAAACGCTGGCGGATGCGGGCGTAGTTGTGGCCCCGCAGATGCCCCCGGCAAGGGTCTTGCCGGGGTCTCGCGAGCATCCCCGGCAAGGATCTTGCCGAGGGTCTTCGGCCATCCCCGACAAGGACCTTGCTGGGGGTCTTCGTCTTCTGGTTCTTATTTGGACTTGCAGGCCTTTGGTCTTCACAAAGATCTGCATGCCACCATGCAGGCGCCCTCGATTCCTGGTCTCGACGTTGTCGATTGTGTTAGAACTCTCAGGCTCAAGGGTGGCAACTTTGCTGGTGTCGGGCAAGTCGCCCCGGCAAGGTTCTTGCCGGGGCTATGTTGGCCACCCTGGTAAGGGTCTTGCCGGGGGGAATCCATCTTGACCCTTTGCTCTTCATGCCTCTGGCTTGAGTGCTGCCATGCCAGTCTCGTACCTTTCCTTCCTCTGCCCGCCGAGTATGGCTGGTGGTGTGGCTACGACTGCCCATGCACAAGTAAAGGGGTATAGGAAGGCCCCTACTTTTGTACACCGACAGGAGCCCCCGGGCCTCGGCCACATATAAGCGCGAAGCATTGTTGGGCCAGGCCCAGAACGGTGCGCGGGCACACGTGACAGGGTATTAACTGCAGCAACTCCTTTGCAAGTTGCGCTTCCCCATGACCCGTATTGAGCGCGTGACGTGGGGGTCGTGCGTGGAATGGCCGCAGGACGTTTGCGTCACCTCGCGATGAATAGTAAAGAGGCAGACCGCGCCTTCCCCATAAAAAAGAGGAAACCGCAGGGCCGCTGCTCATTTACCCTCTGCGCCTTTTCCAATCTTGGAACCGTCGTTCCCCTCTTCTCCTTCAAGTGCAAATCGGAGCTTAGACGCACAGTTCGGGACCCCCTACCCGAGATGCGCTAGTTTTGACACCGACATTGGTGCTTTCTTTGAGAGTTCCACTCTGTCGTCCCCAAAAGGTTTGATGGCCCCTTCAATCGTCAACGACAATGCTGTCCAAGGAGAAACCTTCCTCCCCGGACAGATCTTCATGTTCGGCGGCTTAGCGCTGCGGGCCAACTCACTTGGCCGTCTGGAGCAGATCAACAGCTACGCCCCTGGCCATCAAGTCAGATTCAGGAGCTTGAACTACATCGCGGACATCCGTGGAGACTTGATCTTCGCTGGATTTGAGACCGCGGCGATCGCTCCTGGTCACCCCGATGAACATGACCTAAATCTCTTATCGGACCGCATCCAGGAGATTGCTCCTGTAACTGCTCTGGACATAGATTCGGAGCATATTGCGCCATCCAAGGACGGGAGGCTCAACCCCACCATGGAGGCCACAGATTCCACGGTGTTGGAGCCGAACATAGACCTAAAGTCACACGACATCTTTGTCACCGAAACTCCGGACTCGTCTCTGGTCATAAATTCCAAGCCATGTGCATCCGCGGCCGCCGAACTTGATCGCTTATCGGTCTTTGAGTTTAGCGCCGCGGACATCTTCCAGCATTCGCCCTTGGGCGATGTGCTAAATTCGTTAAGAAATCTGTCCTTGGAGGGCCATTCACTGCCGAATTATGTCCGGTTCGAGCTGGAGGCTGGTGATGGGGGAGAATTTCGCTTCCCACCCGCCACCCACTTCATAGCCTATGTCGAAGACTTAACCGACACAGTTGACTATGACTCCGAACACATCGAAGGTATCGATGACGATGCCGGAGACGAGGAGGCCCAAAACCCGCCATTCACTGGACGATGGACAGACACTTCCTCCTATGACGTATACATGGCAGATACGCCGAAAAATAATAGTGGCGATGACAAGGAAAACCCAGCAAAGGAGGACCCTCCTAAAACACAACCAAAGCTCCGGCGTCAGCGACGCCGCTCTAAATCCCGCCACAGCAGGGACAGCAACACCGGCGCAGGAGACGATAACACTTCGGATGGTGCCGAAGACACAGAAGAACCTGATGAACAAACTGCCGAACAAAACAACCGGGAATCAGGGCATGTTAGCCCTGACGAACAGGCCATAGAAGAAGACTCGGAGGACGGTAGTTACCGTCCGCCTACCGAGGAGGAGGTGAGCCTCGGCAACGAAGACTTCATTGTGCCTGAGGAGCCTCTAGAGCAGGAGCACTTTAAGTTTCAGCTAATAGCCACTGCGAGGAGCCTGAAAAAGAAGCAACAGCAGCTTCAAGCTGATCAAGACCTGCTCCAATGACAGATGGACAGATGTCCTGGCAGCCGAGGAATACAGCCTTAAACGCCCAGCCAAAGGTTACCCGAAGCGCAAATTGCTACCTTAGTTCGATGACGAGGCTCCAGATCATGCACCAGCATCACGCAAGGCGGTTGATCGACCACCACACAGTCGGGATAAAACGGCAACCCGAGCCGAAAACCAGACTGTCCCACCCCACCGTAAAGGCAGGGATAAGACAGCTCGGGGCTAGACATATGACCTCCGTCAAGACCTGGACAGTAGAGCAGAACATACAAGATTGATCTACGGATCGCGAGGACGTGCCTCGACGCGCGAAGACAGCTACCTATTCGGGCGCGACAAACCTAGTCACGCCCGGGCCGAAAACCGTAGACGGACTCCATCAGAGCTACGTCGCGACGCGACACGATATAGAGGCACCGCACACCCTCTTTGCTTCATTGATAAAGTAATGGACCATGAATTCCCAGAAGGGTTTAAACCCATAAACATCGAATCATATGATGGAACAACCGATCCCGCGGTATGGATCGAGGATTTTATTCTCCACATCCACATGGCCCGCGGAGACGACCTCCATGCTATCAAATACCTCCCACTAAAGCTCAAAGGGCCAACTCGGCACTTGCTAAACAGTCCGCCCGAGATTTCTATTCGCAGCTGGGAGGACCTGGAAGAAGCTTTCCTTTATAACTTCCAAGGTACATATGTTCGGCCGCCAGATGCCGATGACTTAAGTCACATAGTTCAACAGCCCGGGGAGTCAGCCAGGAAGTTCTGGACTAGGTTCCTAACTAAAAAGAACCAGATAGTCGATTGTTCGGATGCCGAAGCCCTAGCGGCCTTTAAACATAGCATCTGCGACGAATGGCTCGCCGCCACCTCGGCCAAGAAAAGCCAAAATCTATTGCCGCCCTCACGGCACTCATGACCCGCTTTTGCGCGGGTGAGGATAGTTGGTTGGCTCGCAGCAAAAACACAGCCAGCGAGGCAGGCCCCTCTGAGGTTAAGAACAGTAACGGCAAGCTCCGACGTAATAGACACAAACACCGAAGCAATGGTGATAATACCGATGACACTACAGTCAACGCCGGATTCAGCGGCTCCAAGTCTAGCCAGCGGAAGAAACCGTACAAGAGAAACAACCAGGGACCATCCAGCCTAGACCGCATACTCGATCGCCCGTGCCAGATACATGGCACCCCAGACAAACCTGCTAACCATACCAACAGAGATTGTTGGGTTTTTAAACAGGCTGGCAAATTAATCGCCGAGAACAGGGAAAAGGGATCGCAAAGAGAGGATGATGACGAGGAGCCCCGGCAACCGAACACAGGGGGCAGAAGAAGTTTACCCCAAGTAAAAACAGTAAACATGATATATGCCACACACATCCCCAAAAGGGAACGCAAGCGCGCACTAAGGGACGTTTATGCCATAGAGCCAGTCGCCCGAAAATTCAACTCATGGTCATCGTGCCCAATCACTTTTGATCGTCGGGATCATCCGACCAGTATCCGGCATGGCAGATCAGCCACACTAGTCCTGGACCCAATCATTGATGGATTCCACCTAACGCGAGTCCTCATGGACGATGGCAGCTGCCTCAATCTGCTCTATCAGGATACAGTGCGCAAAATGGGCATTAACCCATCACGGATCAAGCCCACAAGGACAACCTTTAAAGGAGTCATACCAGGTGTCGAGGCCCGCTGTACGGGCTCAATCACGCTAGAAGTTGTCTTCGGGTCTCCGGAAAATTTCCGAAGTGAGGAGTTAATCTTCGACATCATCCCCTTTCGCAGCGGCTATCACGCACTGCTGGGACGAACCGCATTCGATCGATTCAATGCGGTACCTCACTATGCTTATCTCAAGCTCAAGATGCCCGGTCCATGTGGCGTCATCACGGTCAACGGAAATACGGAACACTCTCTCCGTACAGAAGAGCACACAGATGCCTTAGCAGCAGAAGTACAGAGCGGCCTTCTCAAGCAGAACCCTAATTCGGCAGCCGAGCCCACGGACACCATTAAGAGGGTCTGAACTACCCTGCAGAAGGACATCTTGGCTCATCAGGAGCTTGACTAGCAATCCGGCCTCCGTCTTAGTCCCGATCAGGCGGCGGCATTCGCGCCGCGCGTACAGAACTACGCACTCGAAATACCATGGGCATCGACGGAGGCACAACTAGCTTGTGACCCACAGTGCGGCTCAACCGGCACCGTATACACACATACTTTCACTTTTACCTTTTCCTTCCAGGTCTCAATCCCGCAGACCCCATCCGATGGCCCGATCATGGATCCTCTCGAAGGACAAGCACACCAAGACGGCAAGAACAAGAGCGGTCAGTTGACCCTGTTGGATGGTATTATACAAGCTCGGCACGGGAGAGCCGTAGATATATGGGGGACTTCTCTAGGTGGTTTTGTTAAACGATCACTCTACCTGTTTTTCAGGACCCATACGCAGCTCTCTCTTGGTGAAGGCATAGTAAATAGCCTTTCTGCTTATTGCACCACTTGTACGAATGCGCTTTAACGCACCAATGAAGTTATAATAGAAACAGTTTGCGGCCTAAATTTTCACGGCTTTACCTTACCACTGGTTCTTCCTCTTTCTTTCTTTTTGCCTTTTTCCTTCCTGGTAATTCTATCAGATAAAACCCGTACATTCGGTGTGTTTCACCTTGCCAGGGGCTTCATTGCACCCCACAACATGGCAACAAAAGTCTGAACACTTTTACAGTATAGTTCGGCACCCCGAATTTAGCATTATATGCATTGGCTCTGAATCATGTATTTGGTCAATAGTTGGGTTGCCCGGCTCCTGTGCTTTCTACTTACATTCCACTACATTGGCTAAGGTAGTAAAGGGAGAACTGCTGCGATTGTTCCCTGGTTTATCCAAAGGAGCACGTCAGTAGAGAAAGCCGAAAACTGACTATCATGATACGGCGAGAGCCAGTCAGCTGTTCGGAGGTTGCAAATCGTTGTAGATTTTTTCCGCATTACGCAAAGGATCGGTACTTCCCGATCAGACGCTCATAGCACTTTGGTTCTGATACCAGGGGCTGCGCCCATCTTTTATTATAAAACTCCTATGCCTAAGTGAGGGTGTTTAAGCCGCATAGTATGATTGCCTAATTCGTTGCGCTAAACAACTCCTTCAATGACCATATAATTGGATCAAGATTGTTTAGATTCCATCCCGAACACCTCCGTACTACCTATGTGGGGGCAGAAGCCGACGACTGGCCAACCCTCAGATTACATACAACACGGCCGCACAGGAGGAAAAAATTAAAACATAACAAGCATTATATTGCAAATGACTTTGTTTCATCATACAAGGCAAAGACAATACGGATATATTCATTCAAAAATAATGTCTTGCCCACACTGCGTTGCCACAATGTGAGACCCCTCTAGGACATCCGCAAAATAGCGCTCGGGTGTGCGGTACTCCTTGCCCTCTGGCGGCCCTCGGGTCAGCTCGACGGCGTCCATCTTCGCCCACCACATCTTGCAACGGGCGAAAGCCATGCGCGCACCTTCAATACAGGTCGATCGCTTCACGACGTCCAGCCGAGGACAGGCGTTCACCAGCCGCTTCATGAGTCCGAAGTAGCTGCCGGGCATAGCTTTGGCTGGCCATAGCCGGATTATCAAATCCTTCATGGCTAGTTCGGCCACCCTATGCAGCTCCACCAGTTGTTTCAGCTGATCGGTGAAGGGCACAGGATGCTCTGGCGCAAGATACTGTGACCAGAATAATTTCTCCGTGGAGCTCCCCTCTTCGGCTCAAAAGAATTCCGCGGCGTCGGACACACTGCGCGGCCAATCTGCGTAGGCTCCTGGAGAACTCCGAATCCGGGTTAGTAAGAAATACTTCTTCTTCATATACTTGCTTTGCATACTAACTGCCTTACCCGCCGCGATCTTCCTGGCCTCATGGATCTCTTGGAGGGTGCCCTGGGCCTCATTCCGGGCCGTCTCCGCACTCTGACGAGCCTTGGCAAGTTCGGTCTCTCGAACCGACACGTCGCGCTCCAAGGTCTCGCACTTCCTCACCGCGTCCTGGAGCTCTTGTTGAACCTCGTTGACCCGGGCCTTGAGCTTCTTACGGGTGGCCTGCTCCTTGACAGCCTTCCCCTCGGCTTCGGCAGGGCCTCTATCAGGGCCTCGACCTGGGTCGTCGCTTCTATATACATCTTGACACTTCAGTCAATGCATATCATTTTACCTTCATAATATAAAACGGGTTATCACATACCTTGTTTTTCCTGGAGCTGCCTCCTCACTTGACCGAGCTCCACCTCGGCCTGCTCCAGTCTCTGCTTTAGTCCGGAGACTTCGGCAGAATGTGAGGCTGCGGCCAACAGCGACGCATGCGTACTCATTTCAGACAAGTTTAGTTAGTTTCCTGTCATCAGGGATTGATCCTCTGTCCGTTTTTTCTTTCCGAACATCGGACAGTGTCTCAGGGGCTACTGTCTATATCGGGATTTTCTCCTTTTCCGTCACTTACCTTAAAACCTGTCAGCAGGCTGCTGCAGGCTTCGGTCAGTCCGCTCTTGGCGGACTGAACCCTTTCATTCACCATGCCCATAAGAACACGGTGCTCGTCCACAATGGAAGCGCCTCGCAGCGCTTCCAGCAGATTATCTGGTGCTCCTGGTTGGACAGGGTTCACCGAGGGAATAGGCATACCCCCTTCTTTCGAAGGAGGTTGCGTGCCGGATCCCAGAGCTGCATCGCTCTCCGGAATCGAGTCCGGTTGAGGGCCGAATTGAATAGGGCCCTCATCCCCAGCCTCCATGGGAATTGACTCCCCTGGTATTTGGCGACGGAGGCTTCGCTTTCTGGTGCCCCTCCCCGGCCTGGGAAAGTCCGTTGGGAGAGCACCTCGTCGTCTCCCTTGGCCTTGGGAGAGTATGCGGCTAGCGGTGTCTCGCGGGCCATCTCCTTCGTGTCCAACGAACCCTCTGATGAGGATCACTGGGAGCTGTCGTGGGCCGGCTGTAATAGCATGATTAACCATGTCAATACGACAAGGAGGAAAGGTTTGATCTATGGTCATGTACGTGTCTTACCACTTACGATGCGGCCCGAGACTTAGTGTGGGGGCGTCGCTCCAGACTGCTATCGACGTCCCAAGCGGAGCTGCCCGCAAGCTGGCCTTTCCCCTTCTTGGGCGTCTCCGTCTCCAGAATTGTGGGGGACGCCCTCTTCATCCTTCCCTCATCAGGAGGAGGGTTGTTCTCCTCCTCCTCCTCCTCATCATCGTTGTCATCTTCGGCGGTGGAGGAGCGGGTCTTGTCTTCGAACGTCACGTCTGAAGCGCCCTTGCGACGGGGGCCACTCCGGACCCCTTTGGCCTTCCCCTTGGCCTTCTTCGCCGGCGCCGTATAGGGTGCCGGCACCAGCATCTTCGCTAGACGCGGAATGACTGGTTCTTCAGGTAGCGGAGCCGGGCACTGGATCTTCTTCACCCTCTCCATCCATTCCTGAAGAAGCAGTGACAGTAAAAGTTCAGATTTCCTCCTTGAAACAAGCAAGTAGAGGACGCGTTAAAAACTTAGCTCGCTGGTGGGGTGGTTAACATCATGCCCATGGTCTGAATCCGTGGCTGGCGGTATCTCGTTGCCCTTGAAGAGCAACCTCCAGGGATCTTTGTGAGTGGTCTCGAAGAGCCTCTTCAGGGTATGGTGCTTCTTCGGATTGAACTTCCATAGCGGGAGGCTTCGGCTTTGGCACGGGAGAATCCGGCGAACTAGCATCAGCTGGATTATATCGACAAGTTTGACATTCTTGTCCACCATGCTCTGAACGCGCGTCTGTAGCGCTATCAGCTCGTCTGGCGAGCACCAGTTCGGGCTCTTCTTGACCCAGGAGGTGAGCCGCCTTGGAGCACTAGGGTTGAATTCGGCAGCGGCGGCCCAGTTGGTGTCGCGGAGTTCCGTAATGTAGAACCATTGTTTCTGCCATTCCTTGACAGTCTCCACGAAAGTGCCTTTCGGCCAGGAGACATTGGACACCTTACTCACCATGGCTCCTCCACACTCCGCATGCTGGCCATCCACCACCTTCGGCTTCATGTTGAAGACTTTGAGCCACAACCCGAAGTGGGGTTGGATGGGGAGGAAGGCCTCACACACGACGATGAACGCCGAGATGTCGAGGAAGGAGTTCGGGGATAGATCGTGAAAGTCTATCCCTTAATAGTACATCAGCCCACGGACGAAAGGGTGGAGTGGAAACCCTAGTCCGCGGAACAAATGTGGGATGGATACCACCCTCTCGCTGGGCTTCAGCGTGGGGACGACTCGTCCCTCGGCCGGTAGACGGTGGGCGATTTCCTTCGCCAAGTACCCGGCCGCCCGAAGCTCAGTAATGTCTTTCTCCTTGACGGAGGAGACCATCCACTTGCCTTGGCCTCCGGATCTGGACATGGCTGAGTGCTAGCTTAAGTGGGAAGAAGATGAGAACTTGGGCGCTGGAGGTCAAGGGTGGAAGGGCGTAGGAAGAGAGAAGGCGTGGGAGCAGAGGGGGGAATCCTTATCCCCTTATAAAGGAAGTAAATATCGAACGCCTCCCCACTCGCCCTAAAACTCGCCTATTCCCTTCGGGGGATCCCACAGAAACAACCTCTGCTTTAATGTGTCGGAATGCATCTTCACACAGGCATATGCCCGTGGAGCCCCTTCCAGGCATGCAGACCGCTTCCAGAGCGCCACCCGAGGTACAGTCTCCCACGACCGAGCTACTAGATCAAAGAAGATGGTCGGTAGCACCACTGCAGTCCACATCTTGTTGCAGTGGTCTTGGAGCGTCGACCTTGCGATGAGGAGAAGCTCCACCAGCTGCTTCATTTGATGATTTAGCAGCTCCGGGCGCGACGACACCGGGAATTGTTGCCAGAATGCCCTCTCCGCCTCGTGGCCCTCCAGCTTGTCGAAGTGCTGAGCGGCATCCAGTGCACTCTTCGGGAGATCCTCAAAGGCCTCTGTGGAGTGCCACAACTGGGTGAGCTCGACGAACCCTTTGATGCCAAACGCACATTGAAGTAAATATGGCTAACATGTGGCAATTTGCTCCACCTGCTGGAGCACCTCGCGGCTGGCCCTGGTTTGGGTCTGGAGCTTGGAGTGTGCTAAACGGAGATTTTTGAGCTCCTCGTGTGGTTTCTCCTCCTTGGCCTGAAGTGCATCATGCGCCTCATAGAAGCCCTTCTGGGGATTTTTTTTGGAAACTATCATGTTTTTATAGCAAATTTGGAAACTATATGACCTAATGCAAAAAAATCAGAACTATGACCCCGTCGGCCACATGTGGGCTGAAGAGGGTCTTTTCGGTCTAAACTTAGCCGAATAGGAATCTTCGGCCTATGTTTGACCGAAGATGGGCTTACCTGAGCCGAAAAGGACTCTTTTGTCAACAGTAGGCCGAAGAGTACTCTTTGGTAACGAGTAGGCCGAAGAGTCCCTAGGGCCCACCTTTTCATGTCAACGCTAGGCCGAAGCTACATGGCTGCACTCTTCAGCTTATGTTAGGCCGAAATGGTTTTTTATTTTCAATTTTGACTTATGAATGTTGTGCAACCATTGCCCATCTTAGAAATTGAAAAAAAATCGCGCAACCCTTTACCTCAATATTTTCCCGCCAACTCTTTCCCTCCATATGTTCCCGCCACCCGTTTCCCGCCAACCCTTTCCCGCTATAAGTTCCCGCCAACCCTTTCCCTCCATACCACAGTCATTCTTTCCCGCCATTTTCTTCTCTCTACCTATAAAACCCCCTTCACACGAAGGTGGATAAGCAGTCCATTTTAGTGTAGTCAAGATGTCCGATTATCCTTTTGATCGTAGTTTTCACCCTGGGATGAGCAAATGTCTTATGAGGCTAGCCACCGATTTTAGGATGGACAATAGGATAGTTCCATGGGATGAACTCATCGGTAGTGACACCATACTGAATGAGTTGGCTCACGCATTACGTAGGTCTGGGTGGACCGAAGGACCTATGAGGAGGTACGTAAAGTACTTCTTAGGTTATATGGAAGGTGAAAGAAGGTAGCACAGACGAAGAGTGAAACTTTCATAAGGACTGCAGCAGAGCATACATATTTATGGACTGCCGACAGCGAAGACGAAGAAGATATCTTCATGCCGAGCACCAAGGCCAAGAGTACCACACCATCGAACGGCAAGAGTACCGCATTGTCGAAGGGCAAGAGTGTTGCATCGGCGAAGGGCAAGAGTACCGCATCGTCGAAGGGCAAGAGTGCAGCATCGATGGAGGATGCCAATTAATGATGCCTTCATGTAGTATGTAAGCTATATTTTTTTAAGTTCAGCCCTACCATTTAATTCAGGTGTACTTGTATCTTAATTATCGGTTACAGTTTCTTTGGAAATGTAACTGGAATAACAATGCGAATTAATAGTAATATGTCTCTCGCATACATAAAATGATATATGTCTCCTTATTAGATAAAAGCAAGTGCAATAGTAACACATACATGAAGCATGTCTCATACATAGATACTGACTCACACATGCGAATAGTCTGAAACTAACATAGATAATGACTCATACATAGATACCCATATCACTGCGGGGGACAACGACGAATCTGGGTCTTTCTCGGGCGAGGACCAGAAGGCGATAAGCGTTGCGGCGGTGGACGAGGCTCTCGAAAACCACGACCATACATAACCTCGCCTGTCACTGTCTGTGTCTCCTGCGACGGTGGTGGCGGTGGAGTGTGAAACACTATCTATGAGAAGTCATAAGTGTTTGCAGCTTGGTCATCATCATCGTCGTCGCCCTCTAAGAACGAAGCACCACCACTAAGCATCGGTGACTGCATTGAATGCATGAACAGCTGCGACTAGCTCCCGACTGCAGTAATGTAAAACATGTAAAATTGATTTGCGAAAGTACAATGTTGAAAAGAATGTAGTAAGTAGTGTTACCTAGTTCCATCTGCTGATGCCAGTAAGCGCTCCCTGGTTGTGAAGGAGGTGGTTGATGCCAGGAAGAGCTTCCTGGCTATGAAGGATGAGGTTCTCAATGGTGCATAGAGGGTCGTGGTTCTGAATGGTGCACAGAGGGCCGTGGTTCTAAATGTTGTAGAGAGGGACGTGTCGGACAATGTGCTGGACGAGGAACTGCAACATCCGAAGATCGTCTACACGTACAGCTGCGTAAATCCCACATAGCTTGTCATCAAGACACCTCAACCATGAGACGTGCTCTCGCGGTGGGATAGTATCTCCCCTGTGAAAGCGCTGCATTAAAGCGGAAACCTCCTCTCGCACCTCGCTTGGCAAGTCACCCTGTACACGAAGAGTTAACCAATTAGATCCTCGTTGTATGGCACACAACACGGATAGTTAACCAATTGAATATGTCCAGGTTAAGAAAAGACTTAACATATGAGAACCATGGCACGTACCGCGTGGTGTCTAGTTCCCACAATAGATGCAGTTGGGTACATATCACTGGTGAGAGGGGCTTCGATCTGATCGGGAGCTGCTGATGGAACCAAGTAGATTTTTATTGAATGTCGGCAATGCTACAGATACAACCCGAACTTGTCCCAGTCAAAGGGCCGAACCTCATCACAGATATTTGTCGGCACGGTAGTCCATTCGTCAACATAAGGGGTAATGCTCTTGTAACGCCCACGATGCGGCTATATCTCCCACGTGTCGAGGCACGACTTAGAGGCATAACCGCATAGTGGTTTTATCGCAAGAAGGGTCATCTTCACACAATCCCATGTAATGAACAAGAATGGGATAAAGAGTTGGCTTACAATCGCCACTTCACACAATGCATAAATATAAATCATACATCATCCAAAATACATACATATAGACCGACTACGGTCAAGATCCAGATGAAAATAAGATAACCCCAAATGCTAGATCCCCGATCGTCCCAACTGGGCTCCACTACTGATCATCAGGAAAAGACACATAGTAACGACCACGTTCCTCATCGAACTCCCACTTGAGGTCGATCCCATCATCTGCATTGGCATCGTCGGCACCTGCAACTGTTTTGGTAGAATCTGTGAGTCACGAGGATTCAACAATCTCACACCCGCGAGATCAAGACTATTTAAGCTTATAGGAAAGGATGGTGTAATAAGGTGGAGCTGCAGCAGGCAATAAGCATATATGGTGGCTAACTTGCGCAAATGAGAGCGAGAAGAGAAGCAACGGAACGGTCGTCATCTAGCAATGACCAAGAAGTGATCCTGAACTCCTACTTACGTCATAGTAACTCAGACCGTGTTCACCTCCCAGACTCCGCCGAGAAGAGACCATCACGGCTACACACACGGTTGATGTATTTTAATTGGGTCAAGTGACAAGTTATCTACAACCCGACATTAACAAATTCCCATCTGCCTCATAACCGCGGGCACGGCTTTCGAAAGATAATATCCTGCAGGGGTGTCCCAACTTAGCCCATCATAAGCTCTCACGGTCAACGAAGGATAAACCTTCTCCCGGAAAGACCCGATCAGTCTCGGAATCCCGGTTTACAAGACATTTCGACAATGGTAAAACAAGGCTAGCAAAGCCACCCGAATGTGCCGACAAATCCCGATAGGAGCTGCACATATCTCGTTCTCAGGGCACACCGGATGGGCAAGATGTCGGGTTGGCATAGACCCTGGTTGCCCAGGGGGCGCCGGACATCGCCCAGTTTGGGCTAGCACTCGAAGGAGCACTGGTCCGGGGGTTTAAAATAAAGATGACCCTCGGGCTCGCGAAAACCCGGGGGAAAAGGCTTAGGTGGCAAATGGTAAAACCAAGGTTGGGCCTTGCTGGAGGAGTTTTATTCAAGGCGAACTGTCAAGGGGGTCCCATAAATCACCCGACCGCGTAAGGAACGCAAACTCAAGGAACATAATACCGGTATGACAGAAACTAGGGCGGCAAGAGTGGAACAAAACACCAGGCATAAGGCCAAGCCTTCCACCCTTTACCAAAAAATATATAGATGCATTAATTAAATAAGAGATATTGTGATATCCCAACATATCCATGTTCCGACATGGAACAAACTTCAACTTCACCTGCAACTAGCAACGCTATAAGAAGGGCTGAGCAAAAGCGGTAACTTAGCCAAACAATGGTTTGCTAGGAAAGGATGGTTAGGGGCCGACATGGAAAAATGGGAGACATGATGTAGCAAGTGATAGGTAGCGCAGCATGGCAATAGAGCGAACAACTAGCAAAGCAAAGATAGAAGTGATTTCGAGGGGTGGTCATCTTGCCTGCAAGGTTCTCAGAGTTGTCGAAAGCTTGATCCTCGTAAGCGTACTCAACAGGTTCCTCGTTCACGAACTCGTCTCCTGGCTCTACCCAAGACAAGAACACAAACAAACGGAACCACAATCAACCACGAGAAATGCACAAGCATCATGATGCAAAACATGTATGATATGCAAGATATGATATGCGATGCATATGCGTGCTCCAGAAGGATAATGATGAACAAGGCAGTAACTTTGCAAACCAAGCATGCCACTGGAAAGATGAGATGATTTCGGTCGAAATCGATATAAATATCACCGGAAACGGATGCACGGTTTGCAAATGGCGGGCAAAACAAGAATGACACGAATCTGCGATTAACAGCATGATAGCACTTAAAATGCAACACGCAACAATGCTACAGCACTCTAACATAGCAACAAAGCATATGAAAGTAATCTACAGGAGATGCTTGACAAAATATGAACACTGAGCTACGGCTAGATCACAACATATCAAGCTCAAACAAGCATGGCAAAAGTGCAAAAGATAACAGGTTCACAGACTTGGTGAAATTACTGGACATGGCAGAAACAGCATCAGGTAGCAATGTTCAGAGCACGAAATCAACATGCTACAGGAACTTAACATAGCAAAATAAGGCATGGAAGTATTCTACTAAATGCATATGACAAAAGTCCCTTACTGACCATAAGCCAATAAGGACCAGAAGATATGATGGCAAGCATGTAAACATAGCAAGTTTCGTTATCAGGTTTCAGACTTAGCAGAAAAACAGAGCATGGCACAAACAATAATATGTAGGCCTCTTTGTGAGCTTGATGCACTCACTACAGAGCAACGCATGACAAAACAAAAATACCTACAGCAAGATGGCATGCTTATGAAGCTATCCATGGCAAGAACAAAAGCATAGCATGTATGGATCAACTACAACAAGCTTGGCAAAAGTGAATATCATGTTAAGAATCTGCCAGAAATATTTTATAGCAAAATTAGAGCAAGATTGAGTCATGCTATAGCACTCCAAAATTGCAAAAAAAATGCCGGAATGGATCAATTACAACAATATCTACAAAACATCCTTACTGAATATCTCCAAAATATGCATGGATCTCTCTGTAGCATCAAGTTTACATGGCAACAAAATAACAGCAGACAAAGACGAGAAATTACCAAGTCCCTGAAATCAGAAACATTATGGGGCCTAGTTTGCATGCTTGTGCTAGTCACCATAAAGATCACAAAAATACATGGCATTCACCACTGGATATATGGCATGGCATACAACAAAACACATGTAGAGTTCATGCCCATAAGATGCACAGAATAAATGATAAAAAAATAACAAATCTCCAAGTTCTGCTAAGAACCAGTAGATAACAGCAACTAGCCCTCTTGCAACAGAGATTTGGGCATCAAGATGACCTCTAATGAACATGGTGCAATTGAACAAAATGTAGAGCATCACGAGGCGAACAATTTCACATATTGCACGCGTGAAACGAAGCTACATGTAAAGAGTTATGCAATGATGAAAAATGCACCAGAACGTGAAGGTTTCCAGACTTGGAGAGATTTTGAGGGGGGCTCGGGGTCAACCTTCGCAGTTGACCCAGATCGGATCGAGGCCGGGCGTCGTCGCCGGAGCCGAGGTCGCCGGCGCGAGGGAGGCCGAGGGGGGCGGCGAGGAGGCGCCGGAGGGGGCATGCCGGCGCGGTGGAGGAGAGGGCGGCGTGGGTCACCGGAGTGGAGGCCGCGGGCAGAGGCGGGGTCGCCGGACGGCGGCGCGGCGGAGGCCGGCGACGGCGCGGGCAGGTGGCGGGGCAGCGGGTGCGGCGGCGCCGGCGGAGAGGCAGGCGGCGGCGCGCAGGCCGGCGACGGGGGAGGCGCGCGGGCGCGGCCCGGAGGAGAGGGCGCGGTTGCGGGCGGCGTACGGGTCGGCGGCGGAGAACGGCGGTGGAGCACCACGTGTCAGCTTCCGGTAGGGCGGGGCGCGGCGGCGGACGCGTCCGGTCCGATCCGGACGTGTCCGGCGGCGGAGAGGGAACGGAGCTAGGGTTGGACTGCGCGAAAATCTCGGGGGTCTCACATATTTATAGGTAGAGGGAGCTAGGAGAGTCCAAATGAGGTGCGGTTTTCGCCCACACGATCGTGATCGAACAACCTACAGCATGGTAGAGAGTTTGTTGGGTTTTGCGCTGGTTTTCAGGGGGGTTTTGCTGCAACACACAAATGGACTTTGCGGTAACCCGGTTAACCGTTGGAGTACCAAACGACCTCCAAATGGAACGAAACTTGACCGGTGGTTTCCCGGTGGTATACCAAGGCCACTTGACAAGCCTCGGTCCATTCCGAGAACGTTTGACACCCGCACACGAAAGAAAACAAGAGGGGTGCACCGGAGGAGGTGGGAGCGCCGGATTAGAAAACGGACAACGGGGACAATGCTCGGATGCATGAGACGAACACGTATGCAAATGCAATGCACATGATGACATGATATGAAATGCATGACAAAAAAAATGCAAAACGAAAGACAAAACCCGACCACGAAGGGAATATCATAGCACATAGCCGAAAATGGCAAGAGTTGGAGTTACAAATGTGGAAAGTTACATCCGGGGTGTTACAACACTACACCACTACGAGAGGATCTCGTCCCGAGATCTAGGACTTAAATAATTCCGGATATTCGGAACGGAGATGGTCCTCACGTTCCCAGGTGGCTTCCCGGTCGGAATGGTGCGACCACTTCACTTTCAGGAATTTGATTGACTTGTTGCGAGTCTTGTGCTCAGTTTCTTCAAGAATAGCAACGGGGTGCTCATGATAAGACAAATCTTCTTGGAGGTCAATCTCTTCGAAGTTGATAGTGCGCTCAGGCGTCTTGAAGCACTTGCGGAGCTGTGACACGTGGAACACATCGTGCACGTTCGCGAAGTTGGAAGGAAGCTCAAGTTGATAGGCGAGGTCGCCTCTTTTGCCAATGATCTTGAAAGGACCCACGTATCTAGGGGCAAGCTTCCCTTTGATACCGAAGCGACGAGTGCCTTTCATTGGAGAGACGCGGAGGTAGACATGGTCTCTGATCTCGAAAGCCAAATCACGGTGCTTACTATCATAGTAACTCTTCTGGCGCGATTGCGCGGCTTTGAGATTATCACGGATGACTTTACACATTTCTTCAGCTTCTGTGATTAAGTCATTGCCAAGAAGTTGGCGTTCACCAGTCTCTGACCAATTGAGAGGAGTACGGCACTTTCTGCCATAGAGAATCTCGAATGGGGCCTTGCCCGAACTCGCTTGGAAGCTGTTGTTGTAGGAGAATTCAGCATATGGAAGGCAATCTTCCCATTTCATGCCAAAGGAAATGACACAAGCCCTGAGCATATCTTCAAGAATTTGATTGACTCGCTCGACTTGACCACTAGTTTGAGGATGGAAAGCTATGCTGAAGCGAATGTTTGTGCCCATGGCCTTCTGGAAGGAGTCCCAGAACTTAGAGGTGAAGATGCTTCCACGATCTGAAGAAATCAATTGTGGAATGCCGTGCAAGGAGACAATTCTGGAGGTGTATAGCTCTGCCAACTGAGCTGCTGTGATAGATTCTTTGATTGGAAGGAAATGAGCCACTTTAGAAAGCTTGTCAATGACAACGAAGATAGCATCATTTCCACGCTTGGACTTTGGAAATCCAGTCACGAAGTCCATTTCGATATGATCAAACTTCCTTTCTGGGATAGCAAGAGGTTGGAGGAGAACAGCTGGTCGTTGGTGTTCTGCTTTCACTCTTTGACAGACATCACATTCATTCATGAATTGAGCGATTTCTCGCTTCATTCGAGTCCACCAATACGACTGCTTGAGGTCATGATACATCTTCATACTTCCAGGATGAATGGAAAGGAGAGAATTGTGCGCCTCGTTCATTATGACTTTCCTTAGATCACCTTTAGGAACCACAATCCGGTCCTCGAAGAATAAAGTGTCTCTGTCATCAATGCGATAGCACTTGTATTTGGAAAGACCCTTGTCGATACCACATTTCACCTTCTTCACCATGGCATCAAGGAGTTGTGCCTCACGAATTTGATCTTCCAAAGCAGGAGAGACTATGAGGTTGGCAAGAAAGCCTTGAGGAACAACTTGGAGATTCAACTTGCGGAAAGCTTCACAAAGATCCGGTTGGAAAGGCTTGAGAATTAGACTGTTGCAATAAGCCTTCCTGCTTAAAGCATCTGCAATGACATTTGCTTTGCCTGGAGTATACTAAATACTCGGATTGTACTCTTGAATCATTTCGACCCATCGAGTCTGT
This sequence comes from Aegilops tauschii subsp. strangulata, assembly GCF_002575655.3. NCBI lineage: Eukaryota > Viridiplantae > Streptophyta > Magnoliopsida > Poales > Poaceae > Aegilops > Aegilops tauschii. Next base: position 113,097,079 of record NC_053039.3, on the reverse strand, counting down.
CTGAGGTTGAGGTTGGGCTGAGTGAAGATGTACTTGAGACTCTTGTGATCGGTGAAAATGTCCACTTGTCTTCCCAACAAGAGATGTCTCCACGTTATTAATGCATGGACAACTGCCGCCAACTCAAGATCGTGAGTGGGGTAGTTCTTCTCGTTGGGCTTTAACTGACGAGAGGTATAGGCCACAACTTTCTTCTCTTGCATTAACACAGCACCGAGACCTTGGAGAGAAGCATCACAGAAAACTTCAAATGGCTTGGATTCGTCAGGAGGAGTTAAGACAGGAGCTGTGACTAGTTTCTCTTTGAGAGTGTTGAAAGCAACATCACACTCAGGAGACCAGACATATTTCACATGCTTCTGGAGGAGATTGGAAAGAGGCTTTGCAATCTTAGAGAAATTCTCAACGAATCTTCGGCAATAGCTTGCAAGACCAAGAAAACTGCGGAGCTGCTTGACATTCTCAGGAGGTTCCCAATTCACAATTGCGGACACCTTCTCGGGGTTAACAGCGATGCCCTTGGCAGAGATGATGTGAACAAGGAAAAGAACTTCATCGAGCCAAAACTCACATTTGGAGAACTTCGCATAGAATTGATACTCTCTGAGCTTGTCGAGCACCAATCGCAAATGTTTGGCATGATCTTCTTATTCTTGGAGAAGACCAAGATATCATCGAGATACACCAGGACGAATTCATTGGTATAGGGGTTGAAGATGAAATTCATCATCCGAGAGAATACTGGAGGAGCATTGACAAGGCCGAAAGACACGACAGTATATTCACAAGAACCAAAACTTGTTCTGAAAGCTGTCTTGGGAATATCTTCTTCACGAATGCGAATCTGATGATAACCCATACGAAGGTCAAGCTTCGAGAAAACTTTAGCACCTTTGAGTTGCTCGAATAGCTCATTGATGTTGGGAAGTGGATACTTGTTCTTGATTGTCTTCTTGTTCAATGGACGGTAGTCGACACAAAGTCGGTCCATGCCATCCTTCTTCTTTACAAAAAGAACACCACAACCCCATGGAGAAGAACTCGGTCTGATCAAACCCAGATGCTCTTGTTCATCGAGCTGTTTCTTCAATTCCTTCAGCTCATTCGGTCCAAGCTTGTATGGACGCTTGCAAACGGGTTCAGTTCCCGGCTCAAGATCGATAACGAACTCAACTGGCCGGTGAGGAGGCATACCCGGAAGCTCTTCTGGAAAGACATCTTGATACTCACAAACGACTGGAATTTGAGAGATGGCATTCAATTCGCCCTTCTCATTGAGAGAAAAAAACCGAATGGTTTCATCACGAGTGGCATAAATAATTACATCCTCAGAAGAGTGTGTCAATTGAATTTCCCTGCCAGCACAATCAAGTTGAGCCTTGTGCTTAGAAAGCCAGTCCATCCCGAGAATTAGATCAATATCCGAGTCACCAAGAACCATTAGAGAAGACGGAAATTTATAATTGCCCATCTTGATAGAAACATCGGGAGACATCATTTTGGTATTCATGAATAATCCCGGAGAGGAAACCGCTATCGGCTCAGGCAGATCAACAGTATGGAAATTGTTTATGGATGCAAAAGGTCTTGATATGAAAGAAATAGATGCACCAGTATCAAACAAGACTTTTGCAGGAATATCATTAACAGGAAGATTACCCATAATCACATCAGTAGATTCCTCCGCTTGAGCTGCATTCATCATGTTCACCTTTGCAGACTTTGGATTATGCTTGACCACTGCATTGCTGGAAGATCTGACTGGAGGAGGAGGAGGAAGACGCCTTTGGTTGAAGCACTTGTTAGCATAGTGACCTTTCTGCTGACACTTGTTGCAAGTCACCTCTGAGAGTGGACGGTGATAAGGAGCATTGGACTTTGGAGCTTGATTCTGAGACTTGTTCTGATAGCCAGAGTTGGAAGAGTTGGAAGAACCATGGCCACCTTTGTTCTTCTGCTGGTAAGGCTGGCGAAACGGGGGAGGAGGAGGCAACCAGAACTTCTGTTGCTTAGCTGCCACAAGTGAGGAAGAAGAAGACTGAACTGCGTCCCTGACTCTTTTCTTAGAAGCCTCACACTTGAGCTGAGCAGCCTCTTGCTTCAGTGCCATGTTATAGAATTGATCAAACTGAGTAGGCTCAACAAGAACGAGAGCTAACTGCAGATCCTCTCTAAGGCCACCTCTGAAGTGATAGATCATGCTCTTTTCATCAGGAACGTCTTGTTTAGCGAAGCGAGCAAGTTTCTGAAACTGAATGTTGAATTGATACACTGACATGTTGCCTTCCTTGAGATTGCGGAACTCCTCACGCTTGCTCTCAACAACACTTTGTGGAATGTGGTGCGCTTTGAAGTCCCGACAGAAGTCAGTCCAAGTGATCACACGACCTCCTCTGGAATCTTTGTATTGCTGAGACCAGTCAGCAGCTTGGTCCTTGAGCTGGAAAGAAGCGAACTTGACATAGTCCTCAGGCCTGACATTGCTACATTCAAAATGCTTGTTGATGTCCACGAGCCAATCATCGGCATCCATGGCCTCGGCACAGTAGCTGAAAGACTTGGGCTGATTTGTGAGAAACTGGTTGAGGGTAGCGAAGTGAGGCTCATTGTTGCCTTGACCTTGATTGCCTTGATTGCCTTGCCCTTGGTTGCGTTCTTGCAAGAGTTGCAGAATCATCTGAGCATTGGCGTTGGTGGCTGCCATGATAGCTTGCCATGCCTCCGGAGGCGGAGGTGGTGGCGGAGGGTTCGCTTGACTCCCTTCATTGCGATCCGGATTCTGACGCGTTGGCGGAGCCATCCTGAAGAGGGTGACATCCGTTAGCATCTTGATAGACAAATAGATAAGTAGAATCAATGGATAGAAATTCGCAACATATAGTCTTCACAATAAACATTCGAACGAAGATGAACGAATGAATTCCATAGTAAATCATCACACTTCCATAAATTGAGAAGCCACTTAGAAAAAGATATGGAATCAACATTTGATTACGAAGCAACTCGAATACCACAATTGAAAACAAAACAAAGTATTGGCTTGCAGAATAAGCCGGAACAAACATATGATAGAAATTTCGTCCGAAGTTTTCGTGGTGGGGCCCACACGGGCTCAATCGTACAGCACCATCATGTACAAGGCTGTGCACATGACATACGAAGCGTCCCCGAGCCGGCATAGCCAAGGACTCTTTAAGACACTACGAGACCACTGTAAAACCAACCGTGTACAGGCGGACCACAAGACGTCGAACCCCAATCTCATATCATGCGTCTGTCGGAAAGATATCCTAAGGCTACTTGAATTCCCACTTATAAACTCCCGAAACTTTCTGGTTATGCAATCTGGTGTTGGGGATACAGGGGACACAAAATATATCACCCAAACTAGCAATCCCTAGATCCAGCTGTATCCATCCGTCAACACATAACCAAGATCCCTTCGGAAATCGTTTACCTCAACCTTCGAAAAGCATCTGTTATACAAGTTATGGCAATACTCCTGAACTCCCGCCCCAGTACTGGGTGGCGTCGAGGTGATCTCACCAACAACTGCATAAAAGAGATTTCGATGTCGGCGAAACTCAGGTATTCCAGAACTGCAACGATAAAATTGTGACGACAACACCTCGGAGCTCAACTCCCCGGGACACTGCCACAACCCCTAAATGTCAGGAGGCACCAAGAACAATGTTCTCGTCACAAAACCATCGGAACGATTCTAAGATACCAGCGTGATCCTAATTTTTTTGTGAAATTTGAGGAGAGAAGAGTCAAAACTTCTACGTCAGGAGACCTCACCAGAGTGACGAAGGGACTGAGGAGTAAAAAGAATCCTACTCTCCGATATATATAATCCTAAGACACAAAACATTTTTTGTTCTAGACTCAACAACGCCAGCGATTCGATCAAGCAGGGGGCTCCTAAGTCGGGGATGGCTGTGATTACCAACTTGTAACGCCCATGATGCGGCTATATCTCCCACGTGTCGAGGCATGACTTAGAGGCATAACCGCATAGTGGTTTTGTCGCAAGAAGGGTCATCTTCACACAATCCCATGTAATGAACAAGAATGGGATAAAGAGTTGGCTTACAATCGCCACTTCACACAATGCATAAATATAAATCCTACATCATCCAAAATACATACATATAGACCGACTACGGTCAAGATCCAGATGAAAATAAGATAACCCCAAATGCTAGATCCCCGATCGTCCCAACTGGGCTCCACTACTGATCATCAGGAAAAGACACATAGTAACGACCACGTTCCTCATCGAACTCCCACTTGAGGTCGATCCCATCATCTGCATTGGCATCGTCGGCACCTGCAACTGTTTTGGTAGAATCTGTGAGTCACGAGGATTCAACAATCTCACACCCGCGAGATCAAGACTATTTAAGCTTATAGGAAAGGATGGTGTAATAAGGTGGAGCTGCAGCAGGCAATAAGCATATATGGTGGCTAACTTGCGCAAATGAGAGCGAGAAGAGAAGCAACGGAACGGTCGTCATCTAGCAATGACCAAGAAGTGATCCTGTAAGGCGAACTGTCAAGGGGGTCCCATAAATCACCCGACCACGTAAGGAACGCAAACTCAAGGAACATAATACCGGTATGACAGAAACTAGGGCGGCAAGAGTGGAACAAAACACCAGGCATAAGGCCGAGCCTTCCACCCTTTACCAAAAAATATATAGATGCATTAATTAAATAAGAGATATTGTGATATCCCAACATATCCATGTTCTGACATGGAACAAACTTCAACTTCACCTGCAACTAGCAACGCTATAAGAAGGGCTGAGCAAAAGCGGTAACTTAGCCAAACAACGGTTTGCTAGGAAAGGATGGTTAGGGGCCGACATGGAAAAATGGGAGACATGATGTAGCAAGTGATAGGTAGCGCAGCATGGCAATAGAGCGAACAACTAGCAAAGCAAAGATAGAAGTGATTTCGAGGGGTGGTCATCTTGCCTGCAAGGTTCTCAGAGTTGTCGAAAGCTTGATCCTCGTAAGCGTACTCAACAGGTTCCTCGTTCACGAACTCGTCTCCCGGCTCTACCCAAGACAGGAACACAAACAAACGGAACCACAATCAATCACGAGAAATGCACAAGCATCATGATGCAAAACATGTATGATATGCAAGATATGATATGCGATGCATATGCGTGCTCCGGAAGGAAAATGATGAACAAGGCAGTAACTTGGCAAACCAAGCATGCCACTGGAAAGATGAGATGATTTCGGTCGAAATCGATATAAAGATCACCGGAAACGGATGCACGGTTTGCAAATGGCGGGCAAAACAAGAATGACACGAATCTGCGATTAACAGCATGATAGCACTTCAAATGCAACACGCAACAATGCTACAGCACTCTAACATAGCAACAAAGCATATGACAGTAATCTACAGGAGATGCTTGACAAAAGATGAACACCGAGCTACGGCTAGATCACAACATATCAAGCTCAAACAAGCATGGCAAAAGTGCAAAAGATAACAGGTTCACAGACTTGGTGAAATTACTGGACATGGCAGAAACAGCATCAGGTAGCAATGTTCAGAGCACGAAATCAACATGCTAAAGGAACTTAACATAGCAAAATAAGGCATGGAAGTATTCTACTAAATGCATATGACAAAAGTCCCTTACTGACCATAAGCCAATAAGGACCAGAAGATATGATGGCAAGCATGTAAACATAGCAAGTTTCGTTATCAGGTTTCAGACTTAGCAGAAAAACAGAGCATGGCACAAACAATAATATGTAGGCCTCTGTGTGAGCTTGATGCACTCACTACAGAGTAATGCATGACAAAAAAAGCATACTTACAGCAAGATGGAATGCTTATGAAGCTATCCATGGCAAGAACAAAAGCATAGCATGTATGGATCAACTACAACAAGCTTGGCAAAAGTGAATATCATGTTAAGAATCTGCCAGAAATATTTTATAGCAAAATTAGAGCAAGATTGAGTCATGCTATAGCACTCCAAAATTGCAAAACAATGCCGGAATGGATCAATTACAACAATATCTACAAAACATCCTTACTGAACATCTCCAAAATATGCATGGATCTCTCTGTAGCATCAAGTTTACATGGCAACAAAATAACAGCAAAGACTTGAGAAATTACTAAGTCCCTGAAATCAGAAACATTACGGGGCCTAGTTTGCATGCTTGTGCTAGTCACCACAGAGATCACAGAAATAAATGGCATACACCACTGGATAGATGGCATGGCATACAAGAAAACACATGTAGAGTTCATGCCCATAAGATGCACAGAATAAATGATACAAAAATAACAAATCTCCAAGTTCTGCTAAGAACCAGCAGATAACAGCAATTAGCCCTCTTGCAACAGAGATTTGGGCATCAAGATGACCTCTAATGAACATGGTGCAATTGAACAAAATGTAGAGCATCACGAGACGAACAATTTGACATATTGCACGCGCGAAACGAAGCTACATATAAAGAGTTATGCAATGATGAAAAATGCACCAGAACGTGAAAGTTTCCAGACTTGGAGATTTTGAGGGGGGCTCGGGGTCAACCTTCGCAGTTGACCCAGATCGGATCGAGGCCGGGCGTCGTCGCCGGAACCGAGGTCGCCGGCGCGAGGGAGGCCGAGGGGGGCGGCGAGGAGGCGCCGGAGGGGGCATGCCCGCGCGGTGGAGGAGAGGGCGGCGCGGGTCACCGGAGTGGAGGCCGCGGGCGGAGGCGGGGTCGCCGGATGGCGGCGCGGCGGAGGCCGGCGACGACGCGGGCAGGCGGCGGGGCAGCGGGTGCGGCGGCGCCGGCGGAGAGGCAGGCGGCGGCGCGCAGGCCGGCGGGGGGGGAGGCGCGCGGGCGCGGCCCGAAGGAGAGGGCGCGGTTGCGGGCGGCGTACGGGCCGGCGGCGGAGAACGGCGGTGGAGCACCACGTGTCAGCTTTCGGTAGGGCGGGGCACGGCGGCGGACGCGTCCGGTCTGATCCGGACGTGTCCGGCGGCGGAGAGGGAACGGAGCTAGGGTTGGACTGCGCGAAAATCTCGGGGGTCTCACATATTTATAGGTAGAGGGAGCTAGGAGAGTCCAAATGAGGTGCGGTTTTCGCCCACACGATCGTGATCGAACGACCTACAGCATGGAAGAGAGTTTGGTGGGTTTTGGGCTGCTTTTCAGGGGGTTTTTGCTTGAACACACAAATGGACTTTGCGGTAACCCGGTTAACCGTTGGAGTACCAAACGACCTCCAAATGGAACGAAACTTGACCGGTGGTCTCCCGGTGGTATACCAAGGCCACTTGACAAGCCTCGGTCCATTCCGAGAACGTTTGACACCCGCACACGAAAGAAAACAAGAGGGGTGCACCGGAGGAGGTGGGAGCACCGGATTAGAAAACGGACAACGGGGAAAATGCTCGGATGCATGAGACGAACACGTATGCAAATGCAATGCACATGATGACATGATATGAAATGCATGACAAAACAAAATGCAAAACGAAAGACAAAACCCGACCACGAAGGGAATATCATAGCACATAGCCGAAAATGGCAAGAGTTGGAGTTACAAATGTGGAAAGTTACATCCGGGGTGTTACAGCTCTGCAGCCAATAAGCCATGGACTTGTTTCCTCCTACTCGACCGTGCCTGAGATTGACATGTGTGTTACATGATTAGGTATATTCTGAATGCAGAGCTAAGAACTAAAATATTACTACTACTTACTTGTGCACATTTTCTGGTAAGTGTGGAATAACTGGAATATCAGGCTCTTGACATAGACCGAACTATCTCATCACCCTATGAAGAGCCATCTCCTCAACTATCACGTCAAACACCAACTTGTCCTTGGTCATCCAATAGTGCCGATCTCTAGTGCACAATCCAGAAATCCCAACTGGGCACCTTGATAATATAGCCCGATGCGAGTATGGCTAGCAGATAAATTGATCCTCGTGAAAACTATCAAACTGTGTAGTGAAGGACGGGTAGCAGCCCCTCACCTGGCTATGCACAAACTGTCTCTGTGCATGACAACAAATAAACATTAGTAATATTATTTAATGGCAAGAAATAATTGAATTAATTGTTACTTGATATGAAAAGTACCACTCTCCATGCCAAAACAGATCCCATAGTAGGCAAGTCGCCGATAGAAGGCACATAAGCCCCAGCTATGTCCTCCAAACCAAAAGGTTTATCAACGTAGACATAGGGTCATCCAATAGGGAATCTCTTGTATGACCAGAGCTGCAACAATAATGGACATCCAACAAGACCTGATTTTCTAGATTTCAACAAGCAAGCTTTGCACAGGCCTTTGTACGTAGCCGCTAACACAGCAAAACCAAACCTCCTTTGCAGAATGTCCCCAAGGCAACATGCATCAGCTATCTTGTCGGTGTACAAAAGTAGGGGTCCCTTTTTGTACCCCTTTACTTGTGCGCGGGTAGTCGCGGCCCCACGCCCGTGGCCACGCTTGGCGGGGCAGAAGAAGCAAAGATTACTAGAGCTGTGCTCAAGACCAAAAGCATGAAGAGCTGAGGGGCGAGGTGAAACTCCCCCGGCAAGGCCCTTGCCGGGGTGGCCTTCACAGCCCCGGCAAGAGCCTTGCCAGGCAGCTCGCCCAACACCAGCAGAGCCGCCACCCTTGAGCTTGAGAGTTCCGACGTCATCAATCACATTGGAACCAAGGCTCGGGAGGCGCCTCCATGGTGGCATGCAGATATTTGTGAAGACCAAGAACATACAATGTTAGATGAGGAACAGAAGATGGAGACCCCCGGCAAGACCCTTGCCGGGGACACCTATGAGACCCCGGCAAGGCCCTTGCCGGGTACATATGCGGGGCCGCAGCCAGGCCCCCACCTGCCAAGGCTCCATTGCCGTTCCAACATAGCGATCAACCCGCCAACAAGGCAAGCGCCTGCATGGCAACATGCGGCTTCCAGGCCAACTCAGCAAGCACCTGCGTGGTGGCATGCAGATCTTCGTGAAGACTCTGCCACTATGCCAACTCAGCAGCCAGCCAGCCAGCGTGGCGCGGCGCGCCTAGTCAGCCTGGACGCGCGTCGGAGTGAGGCGATGCGGCAACGGACGGGACGGGCTTCGTTACCGCCCCCGATAAAGCAAGAGGACACCTAAATAGCGCATTTAATGCATTTTGTCCTGTGATGTTAGGCGATAAACTCGACCACTATACAACTTTCCACCTCTTGTGTGCCAATGTGGCAGCCCCTTTTGACTATAAAAGGAGGCCCGCGGCATACTGAGAGAGGATTCAGACTTTTTGGACCCTACACGCTTGGTAGCTAGTCCAAGAACACCAGATAAACACAAGCTAGCAAGAGAAGGGTATTACGCATCACTTGCAGCCCGAACCTAGATAAATCTCCCGTGTTGATCCCTCAAACCCGCTCTTTCCATAGCCCCACGCCCGCCGACCGTAGAAGGGATTCCCCGTGATCCCGTAGGCGTCGTTTCCACCGACATCTTTGGCGCGCCAGGTAGGGGGCGCAAGCTATGAAAATCCGGTTTGAAGGTCAGCGCACCGACTTCATCATCACCATGGCCTCCAAGAGAAAGGGGATCACAGCGGTCGGCTCGTCCGGAGCCGGCCCGTCCGTGCCAACCCGAGCAGGCGGCCAGGTGGCCAGGGATGGGGCCGGAGACGTGGCCCGCGAGCATCCACGACATTCTGGCGATCGGAGCCAGGCGAGCGGGGACGTCCGAATCTGAGACGACGAGCCACACGCTGCTGGGTCCGGGGGTGGGCCCGTGCTACCCACGGGTGGCGCGGCAGCCTCTACGGCACCCCAGCTGGCACCCGCTTCGCGCCCTTCCCAGGCCGTGCGCGATGAGAAACACCGCGATGCCGGAGCCCCAGGGCACCGCCGCGGAAAGAGCCCTGTGCGCCACTCGCAGGACGCACCAGGCCGGCGCGCGCGCTCGGACGCCGGTGGAGGCGGCGTGCGACTGCGAGACCGTGGCAGAGCCCCTTCTAACCCGGTTAGAAGTCGGAGCGCATCACGGTCTACGCAGATCTCGCCGCCGCCTACGCCAGCAGAAGCACTGGCGCACGTGCAGCTGCTCCTCGACTTCCCCTTGCTATGGAGAAGCTCGACGAGTGGAGGGCCACCATCTGAAGCCTTTTCAGCTTCACCAACAAAGATGAGCCGCTCCCAATGGGACCCTCACACCGGCGTCTTGACGAGCTAGTGCATGCCGGTGGTGGGGGGACCAGAGACGCTGCGACCACGGTGCACTCTCCCCCCCCCCTCCGCGGCCGCGACAACATCCACCGGCCCATCCAGCCGACGTCTGTGATAACGTTTGCACAACGTCGTCTGCCCCGCGAACCCGCCGCGACCAATGTCAAGTCCTTCAGGAACGAGCCCAGGAAGACGCTCGAACTACCATCAAACGACAACGGGAGACGTGCCATCAGTCAGATCGGCGTGCGGGGCCTACTATGTACCACCCGGCGCCGGGGGGCCCCGACAACCTGCCTTACGAGGTGGGTTGTCCGGCCTTTACCCGAGAGCTGCAGCAGCTCCAGTGGCCCTCCCACCGCACGTTCAAGCCCGATATTTGCAAGAAGTACAACGGCAAGACCCACCTATTGGAGTTCCTCAGCATCTACACCATCGCGATGCAAGATGCTGGAGCTCGCGACGTCAAGGTGCTTGCCAATTACTTCCCATTGGCACTCAAACCCAACGTCATGTCATGGTTGATGCACTTGCCAGTGGATTCCATTTGTTCTTGGTCGGATTTGTGTCATGAGTTTGTTGGCGCCTTCACTTGAGGCCACCAAGCTCATGGCCAGGCAAGCGATTTGCATATCATCCCCAGAAAGAAGGTGAAAACATGCGCAAGTACATACAGAGGTTCAGCCGGGTGCAGTACAACATCCCAGATGTTCATTCCGTCGCTTTCATTAGCGCATTCCATTAGAATGTGTGCAACCGCAAGATGCGTGAAGAGTTGGCGATGAACAAGGTCAAGGATGTGGCCGAACTTTATGTTCTGGCCGATAGATGTGCTCGAGCTGAAGTGGGGAGGAAGTACCCCGGCGAAGACGCCAGTGTAGAAACCGACTCCACAGACGAAGACACCGCCGCCCCGACAAAGAATGGCCGGCGACGCAACAAGAAGTGTAAGGGCAAGACTGTGCTTGCCGTTGAGGGATCCGGCGAGCCCGACGCTGCCAAAAAGGCCAAGACTGACGACCCCGGCAAGGAGGTTGGCGGGTGTGCCGCCAGCTGGGCCCTAGCGGCCGCCGGCAAGCCAGGAGGCTCCGACAAGCAGTATTGCAAGATCCACCGCACCAAGGGCCATGACCTTCAGAACTGCCGACAGGTTGAGCTGCTTGCAGAAAAGCAGAAGGTTGAATATGAAAGGCGAGACAAGGAGAATGGTCAAGATGGTGCTGAGGGGTCCGGCAAGAAGCGTGGTGGCCAAGGGGGTCGTCGTGGCAAAGATAACCAACAAGAGAGGCCCGCTCGGGGCTGCGACAAGAAAGAGGAAGATGATGATCACGACGAGGACGACGAGTCCGGCGAGCATGCGTTCCAGAAGGCTACAGAGGCCATGCACGTCGATGGTGGCGCCTCGTTGCACACCTCACATTGCTAGGTGAAGCAGTGGGCGCGTGAGGTCACTGCGGCGGAGCCGTCGTTCGACGCCCAGAAGCCACTGAAGTGGTCCCGCACGCCCATCGTTTTTGACACCGAGGATCACCCTGATCGCACAACTGCGGTCGGGTCTTTGCCGTTGTTGGTTTCACCAACAATACGCAACCTCAAGGTGACCAAAGTGCTGGTTGACGGTGGGGCCGGTCTGAATTTGATCTCGCCCGCTGTGATCAAGAAGCTGTAGATTCCTGAAGGAGATCTCGAGGAGACGGGCACGTTCCAAGGGGTCAACCCGGGAAGGAGTTAGCCGAAGGGTAAAATCACGCTGCCCATTATGTTTGGAGGCGAGCTGAACTACAGGACGGAGGAGATCGTTTTTAATGTTGCCGAGATCCCCCTGCCGTACAACGGGTTCCTTGGCCGCCCGGCGCTGGCCAAGTTCATGGCGGCGTCACACTACGCCTACAACACATTGAAGATGCCGGGGCCGCTGACCATCATCACCGTCCCCTCTGACAAGAAAGACGCACTCATCTGCGCCGACCAACTCTACCGAGAGGCAGTTGCAGCAACTGTCGTCAGGGCACTCGCTCCTTCCACTGAAGCACCGGGAAGGAAGAAGGCCGGCAAGACCTCTTGCACCCACTCCGGCAAGCGCACCTCTTTGGAGTGCTGTGCTCCCGTTGAGGACGTGCCAGAGAGCTCCACCGGCAAGAGCAACAAGTCCAAGGCTGCACCACCAGAAACCAAGAAGGTGTCCGTCAAGGAGGATGGCACGGGCAGGGCTTTCACTATAAGCTCCACCCTCGACAGCAAATAGGAAAGCGCACTCGTCGCCTTCCTGCGGGCAAATGTCAATGTATTTGCGTGGCAAGCATCTGACATCCCCGGTGTTCCCAGGTAGGTGATTGAGCACCATCTTGCTGTCTATCCTCACGTGTGTCCCGTCAAGCAGAAGGCCTGGAAGCAAGCTTTGGAGTGACAAGAGTTCATCATTGATGCGATCAGGAAGTTGGAGGCGGCAGGCCTGGTAAGAGGAGTACTCCACCCCACGTGGTTGGCCAATCCGGTGGTGGTGCGTAAGGTGAATGGGAAGTGGAGGTTGTGTATTGACTACACAGACATTAATAAGGCTTGTCCAAAGGATCCTTTCCCACTACCACGCATCGACCAAATTGTAGACTCCACTGCCGGGTGTGACCTGTTGTCATTCCTCGATGCCTATTCAGGATACCACCAAATCTTCATGATGAAGGAAGATGAAGAGAAGACCGCGTTCATCACCCCATGTGGTACGTACTGTTTTGTACAAATGCCTTTCGGGTTGAAGAGCGCTGGTTCAACATTTGCCCGAGCAGTCGAGATTGGTTTTGAGCCCCAGCTACATAGAAATATGGAAGCTTATATGGATGACATAGTGGTCAAAACCAAGAACAGGGCCACGCTAGTGCAAGATTTAGAAGAAACATTCGCAACTCTGCGCAAGATCAACCTCAAGCACAACCCAGAGAAGTGTGTGTTAGGTGTCCCCTCCGAAAAACTTCTTGGGTTCTTTGTGTTTCAACACGGAATCGATGCGAATCCTGACAAGATCTAGGCGATCGAGCAGATTGGGGCACTGAAACGGGTCAAAGACGTCCGTAGGCTCGCCGGCTGCATTGCTGCCCTGAGTAGGTTCATCTCCAAATCTGCTGAGCGCGCCCTCCCCTTTTTCAAAGTTTTGAAAAAGGCGGGTCCAGTGAAGTGGAATCCGGAGGCAGAGGCAGCACTGCCAGATTTGAAGGGCTACCTCTCCTCCACGCCAATACTAGTGGCGCCTAAACCACGAGAGTCGTTGGTGGCGCAGAGGGAACTTCAGGGAGAAGCAGCAGTAGCAGCAGAGCCGTCGGATGGTGGGCCGGGGCCCTCCCCGGTAGAGCCTGACGCCAGGAAACCAGAACCCCCAGCAAGGCCCGGTCCCGGCGAGGCAGAGTCTGAGCGGATGGGCGAAGTGGGACCGAAGAAGAAGATGGTGCAGCACCTAGTGTATTTTGTCAGTTCCCTCTTGCAGGGGGCTAGGTCAAGATATTCAGGAATGCAGAAGCTACTTTTTTGTCTCCTCATGGCCTCGAGAAAGATGTGTCACTATTTCTACGTGCATGAAATCACCGTCGTCACCCGCCTCCCTTTGCAACAGATTTTGCACAACCCATATGCGACAGGGAGGATTGTGGAGTGGGCATTGGAGCTGTCGAGATTTGGCCTCAGGTTTGAAAGTACTTCAATGATCAAGAGCCGAGCATTGGCAGAGTTCATAGCAGAGTGGACCGCAACGCCTGATGAGGAGATTCAAGAGAACACCCTTCCCGGCAAGGGGACGAGCAGTGAGTGAGTTATGTACTTTGACGGAGCTTTCTCACTCCAAGGTGCTGGTGCTGGCGTACTACTCGTCGCACCCACCGGAGAGCGCCTCAAGTACGTAATCCAGATGCACTTTCCCCGGGAAAAATCAACGAACAATACGGCGGAGTACGAGGGGTTGCTTGCCGGTCTCAGGATCGCGGCAGACCTCGGAATCAAGAAGCTCGTCATCAGAGGTGATTCACAGCTTGTCGTCAAGCAAGTTAACAAGGATTACCAGAGCCCGTTGATGGAAGCTTATGTGAATGAAGTGAGGAAGTTGGAAGAACGTTTCAACGGCCTACAGGCAGAACATGTTCCCCGGGCGGAGAACAGCATTGCCGACGACCTATCGAAACGCGCTGCCCTCAAGTTGCCTGTGGAACCAGGTACCTTTGTACTTCAGTTAATTCAGCCATCCGTAGAGCCATCAGCAGGGCAGAACAAGCGAAGGAAGACAAGACCCGGCAAGTACCTTCCCGCCGAGCTCCCAAGAGCCGTCGGCAAGGAGGTTGCCGGGTACCCCAAGCTTGCCGAGGGGCAACCACCTCCGGTAGGGCCCCAGGCCCTGACCGTAGAGGCGGCCGCCCCTACGGCCGAAGATGAGCCTTTAGTCCTCGCCGTTGAGCCCCAGGCCCCGGCGTGGGCACATCACACCGTCCGTTTCCTCCAAACAGGGGAACTCCCTGAGGAGCAGGAAGAAGCAGAAAGAGTAGCCTGTCGGTCCAACATGTACGAGTTTGTGGATGATACCCTGTACATAAGGAGAGCAAATGGTGTCGGGCTGAGGTGCATTCCTCAAGAGGGCGGACTATAGCTGTTGGCAGAGACACATGGAGGTATGTGTGGCTCCCATGTAGGGTCAAGAGCCCTAGCCGGCAAGGCATTCCGGCAAGGTTTCTTCTGGCCCACAGCCCTCCAGGATGCAGTCATGCTAGTAACCAAGTGTGAAGCGTGTCAGTTCCATTCGAAGTAGCTTCATCAACCAGTTCAAGCCCTTCAAACAATCCCTCTCTCCTGGACATTCTCGGTCTAGGGGCGACATACTGGGCCCCTTCTCTGTGCTGTCGGGGGCTTTGAGTACTTGTACGTCGCGATCGACAAGTTCACAAAGTGGCCCGAAGTGGAAGCAGTGAAGAAGGTGACAGCATAGTCAGCCGTCAAGTTCTTCAACGGGTTAGTTTGCCATTTTGGTGTGCTGAACAAGGTCATCACCGACAACGGCACGCAGTTCACAAGCCGCACCTTCATTCAATACATCCAGGACCTCGGCAGCAAGGTCTGTTTCGCTTGAGTGGCACACCCACTGAGCAACGGCCAGGTGGAGAGGGAAAATGATGAAGTACTGCGAGGCCTGAGGACAAAGACTTTTGACAGGCTGCACAAGTGTGGAAGGCACTGGATTGATGAGTTGCTGACGGTTCTTTGGTCGATCAGAACGACGCCAAATCGAGCCACCGGCCAGACACCCTTTCCCCTGGTATACGGGGCGGAAGCAGTTCTCCCCACGGAACTCACAAACGGGTCACCTCGAGTGCTCGCTTATGATGAGCTTGAGCAAGAGCAGTTGCAGCAAGATGACGCGACGCTCCTTGAGGAAGATCGTCTTCGGGCGGCTGTGCGAGCTGCACGCTACCAGCAAGCCTTGCGCCACTACCATAGCCGCATGGTTCATGCCCGGGGTTTTGAGGAAGGCGACCTTGCTCTTCGGCATGTTCTGTCGACCAAGAATTCCAACAAGTTGACGCCAAAGTGGGAAGGCCCTTATTGGGTAATACGAGTCACCAGGCCTGGCGTAGACCGCCTGGAGACCAAAGATGGTATCCCAGTGAGCAACTCCTGGAACATCGAACATCTTCATAAGTTTTACCCATGAGGCGCGGTTGCCGGGCCTCCCAGCAAACCACCTTTTGTACAAGCCTTGCCGACAAGGCATGTAACCCTTCGTATAGAGCCAGGCGCAGACCCTGAGCATAAATAAATGAAGCACTGGCGCCCTAAGTTTTCGCATGCATGCTAGGTTGAGTCTCTCTCTCTGGTAGGGTTGATAGTGCTCAGCGGCAACTAACCCATAGCATAGAGGTCGAGTGTGTTTCTTTCCATCCTTTCCAGTCCTTTCTTTGGTTCGCAGGCTGTAAGACAATGATTTGGGGGAACCAGCTCAACCATCTAGGGGTGGCTTACCTCATATATATAATGGGTGTGTTACAATAGGTAAAATATACATACACAAATATAGAAGCTATACATAGTCTAACACCCTCCCTCAATCTTAGCCACTTTCTAAAGAACTGAGAAGGGTAAGATTGCACCTACAAGCCTCGAACTGTGGTAAAGGCAAAGGCTTAGTGAAGATGTCTGCAAGTTGATCTTTGGAAGAGATGAACTTGATCTGAAGTTGCTTCTGTGACACACGTTCCCGTACAAAGTGATAGTCCACTTCAATGTGTTTCGTTCGGGCATGAAATACCAGATTTGCAGAAAGGTATGTAGCACCGATGTTATCACACCAAAGGATAGGAGGCTGCGGTAGAGACATACCCAACTCCTGAAGCAAAGATTGCACCCAAATAATCTCTGCAGTAGCATTAGCCACAGCCTTATACTCAGCTTCAGTACTACTACGTGATACAGTAGCCTGTTTCCGAGCAATCCAGGCGATCAAGTTAGAGCCAAAGAACATAGCATAGCCCCGTGTGGATCGCCTGTCATCCGGGCTACCAGCCCAGTCCGCATCAGATTAGGCCGAAAGAACCCGAGAGGGAGTCGGCCGAATATGCATCCCAAAAGACACTGTGAATTGGACATAACGCAAGATGCACTTAACAACAGCCCAATGAGTGTCGCGGGGAGCCTGAAGATACTGACAAACCCTGTTGACAGCATAAGAAATATCTGGCCTCGTGATCACAAGTACTGAAGCCCACCAACAATACACCTGTACTCTGTGGCATCCGCAGAAGACAGAAGCGCACCATCAACGACAGTGAGCTTTTCGGTAGATGACATGGGTGTGGTAGTCAGTTTGCACTTAAGCAACCCAGCTCGCTCCAATAAATCCAAGGAGTACTTCTTTTGTGTCATAACAAGACCATCAGCACGAGAGGTAACCTCAACCCCAAGAAAGTAGTGAAGCTTCCCAAGATCTTCGACAGCAAAAGCAGCACCAAGAGAGCGAACAAGAGCATCAGCAGCATACCGAGAGGAACTGACAAGAATAATATCATCCAGATAGACCAAAAGATACATAGTGACTTCTGGCTTCTGTAGAAGAAATAATGAGGAGTCAGCAGTGGACGACACAAACCCATGAGCACGAAGAGCTGAGGCAAGACGAGCATGCCAGGCACGAGGAGCTTGCTTCAGACCATAGACCACTTTGGTGAGACGACAGATGTGATCAGGACGATCAGGATCAGAAAAACCAGGCGGCTGTCGCATATAAACCTCTTCCTCCAAGAAACCATGAAGAATGGCATTCTGCACATCAAGTTGACGAAGAGACCAACTGCGAGTGACAACAAGAGAAAAAAGAAGCCGAATGGTGTTAGGCTTGACAACGGGACTGAAGGTGTCCTCGTAATCAAGACCATAGCGCTGCCGAAATCCTCTGGCAACAAGGCGCGCTTTATAACGCTCAATAAATCCATCCGAGTGCTTCTTCACTTTGAACACCCACTTGCAGTCAATAACATTAACCCGTGGTGGGGGAGGAACAAGAGTTCATGTCTCGTTACGAAGAAGAGCATGATACTCCTGCTCCATAGCCTCTCGCCAATGAGGAACATGCATGGCAGCCTGATATGAGCGGGGCTCAGAAGACGGATCCGCAACAGCAGCAGCCAGACATGCTGCCAACCAAGCAACAGTACCATCCGTACGTTCCTTTGGTCGAAAAATACCACTGCGACTGCATGTATGTGGACGTAACACAGGAGCCGTCGAGGTCGAGGAAGCAGCCGGCGAGGGGCTGGGCGATGATGAGGAGGAGGAATCAACCGGCGACGAGGAGCCAGGCGATGGAACCAGGTCCTCCATCATGGCAGACGGCTCGGTGGATCCAGATCCCGCCAGCGGGCTATCCAACAGAGCCGCGGGCGAGGCCGGTGGAGCGTACCGAGCCACGGGCAATGCTGGCGTAGTGGGCCGAGCTGCAGGCGAGGCCAGTGTAGCGGGCTGATCCGCTGGAGACGCGGGCGAGGCCGACGTAGCGGGCCGAGCCGCGGGAGACGCAGGTGTACCAGGCCGATCAAAGGACGAGGCCGGTGCCTCAGGTGCCTCCACCGAGCGTGCATGGGCACACGGATCGAGGCCATGCAACGTCGCGGTGTGATCGACGTGCACAGCAGAGGGCGGCGATGATGATGGGGAGTCCTCCAAAAGCTCCAAACGAGCCCCACGTCCGGTTCCTGCACCATGGTTAGGCAATAACACAGGAGAGTATGCAACATCATCAAATTGGTCAGAGGCAAGAGAGGATGAATGCATGGACGGAGGGGCATCTGTGGACACAGGTAGATTGGCAAACGGAAAAACATGCTCATCAAACACTACATCCCGAGAAATGTAGACACGATTAGTGGGAACATGAAGACATTTGTAACCTTTATGAAAGGAACTATAGCCAAGAAAGACACACTTTTTGGACCTAAATTCTAGGTTGCGTTTGTTATAGGGTCAAAGATGCGGCTAGCAAGCACACCCAAATACTTTAAAGAAAGTATAATCGGGTTGTTCATTAAGGAGAAGTTCAAGGGGAGTCTTCATGTTGAGAACACGTGTGGGAGTACGGTTGATAAGAAAGCATGCAGTGGTAAAAGCATCACTCCAAAACCGAAAAGGAACCGATGCATGGGCCAAATGAGTGAGACCAGTCTCAACAATATGACAATGCTTACGTTCGACGGAACCATTCTGCTGATGAGTATGTGGACATGCTAAACGATGAGCAATCCCAAGCGACTGGAAGAAGGAGTTGAGGTTGCGATACTCGCCACCCCAGTCCGACTGAACATGAACAATTTTATGCTTGAGAAGACGTTCAACATGTTTTTGAAACTGAATGACAATATCAAACGCTTCAGATTTACGCTTAATAAGATAGAGCCAAGTAAAACGACTGTAAGCATCCACAAAACTAATATAATAGTTATGACCACTGACAGAAGTTTGGGCAGCACTACAAAAAAAAGACACATCCGTGACATTTTGGGCCGAACGAAATTTTTTTCTGTCATACATATGACACTTCTATGACGATAATTGTGACAAAACAAGGTATCATCATAGATGTGGTGATATCCTACTTCTATGACAAAAAATCATGACAGAAAATGGGCTTTTCGTCCTGGGCGGGCCGGAGACGCAGCTGCATGACATTCTTTGGGCCGTCCATGACGGAAAAAACTGTGGTAGAAGCGAGGGGGAGGAAAATTTCAGGGAGTTCCCGGTTACGGTGGGAGGTCGGGGGCCGAGCGATGCGCGTTTCTCTCGTAAACGTACGCGTGTGTGTGCGAGGCGTTGGCTCTAACTGAGCCCGAGCGAGGCGCTGGGCTCTAACTGAACCCGAGCGATTGCACTGCAGGCGATGCGTTACTGAACCCGAGCAATCGATCGATGGCTGTTAACTGTCCCCGACCGAGCGATTCCTTCGCTACTGCTGCTAACTGAAGCCGATCGATTGGATGAATAGTGACCGTTGCGGGGGGGTTGGATGAACAGTGAGTGTTGGCGTTGCCTCTGGATGAACAGGACCCCGTGGTGTGGAGGGCGCGATGAACAATAGACGGTGGAGGGGTGCCCGTGGAGGGGTGGTTGAACAGGACCCCGTGGTGTGGAGGGTTGGATGAACAGTAGACGGTGGAGGGGTGCCCGTGGAGGGGTGGTTGAACAGTAGCCAGTGGAGTAGCGCGCGTTAGAGGCTGGATGAAAAGGAGCCCGTGGAGGCTGGAGGAGGTCGACGGTAGCCCGTGGAGGCTGGAGGAGGTCGACAGTGGAGATGAACAGTATCCCGTGGAGTCCCGTTTTGCGGTACGCCACACCCCTCCCGATGAACAGGTCCCCCGTTTCGACCGTAGGAGGTCCGTTTCGTTCGTTTTGCGGTACGCCACACCCCTCCCGATCAACAGGACCCCCGTTTCGTCCGTTTTGCGGTACGCCACACCCCTCCCGATCAACAGGACCCCCGTTTCGACCGTAGGAGATCCGTTTCCTCCGTTTTGCGGTACGCCACACCCCTCCCGATCAACAGGACCCCGTTCAGAACGTAGGAGGTCTGTTTCCTCCGTTTTGCGGTACGCCAGGCCTCGTTTCCATCGCCTGTTCCGTCCAAGCCCTCCCGATGAACACGACCACGCATTCCGTTCCGACCCAGCCGGTTGGCTCCCACGCGTTCCGTTGCCTCCCGATGAACACGACGCATTCTGTTGCCTCCCCATGAACACGACGCGTTCCGTTGCCTCCCCATGAACACGACGCATACTGTTGCCTCCCCATGAACACGACGACGACGTTGTTTCTCCGTTCCGACCCAGCCATGTACACGAGCCCTCGTCGTACGTATGCGCGAGTAGGCGTTGGAGACCCCGCCCGTATGTACACATACATGGCTGTATTTTCTTTCTTGCACCCTGGCCGCTGTACGTATGTGTACATGCTACGTGCGCGCCTCTACTACGACACGTGCACGCCTCTACTACGACACGTGTGCGCCTCTACATCCACCAGTATATATGTACGTACACGTTCGCGACCAGAATGACAACACTACGTACGCTTCGACCAGGTGGGTCCCGACTGTCAGGCACTTTCTTGCGTGCGAAGATGTAGCTGGTGGGTCCCAGCTGTCAGGGGGGAAACCTTTTTTCACGAAATACGGTCGCCCGTCCGGTGGGTCCCCGCTGTCAGGTGGAGGAATAATTATTTTGCACGTAATAAGGAGGCACTTCCTTGCTGCGGTCATGGACCCAGCTGTCAGCCTCTCCACGTACAGTCCACGTTCGATGGAAGCCGTTCCTTGACCATGTTGACCACGCCGCGCCGAGAGCACCAGGGCGGTGGACGACGGCGAGGCCTAGGAAGGGAACAACGCGGAGCCGGGGAAGACGCGGCAGTGGATGCCCACGCGTAGAGGAGTACGAGGGTTCACTGGTTCGCTGCGGTGTGAGGCTGCCGTCGCCGCAGAATAACAGGGGATGTGGGTGAGTAGAGGGATGGCCTGGCCAGCGGTGGGAGTAGTATGGGGCGGTAAGGCCTCCGCTGCATCGCAGCCGGCCACGGGAGGCAGGAGCACGAGGCACGACCGGCGCTGGTTTGGGCGGTTGGAGCAAGAAGACCAGAGGTTGAAGAAGCACTACGGCCGTTGGATGGACATCGTACGGTCACTGGAGCTAGAATCGTGCATATTGACTAAGTTGACAAAGCCCTCCGTCCCCGTCAACTTAGTAGGCCCACAAGTCAGTCTCCCACTATACTGGGTCACAGCTAACAGGGGGAGTATTCATTTTTTTTGTGCGTAATAAGGAGGCACTTCCTTGCGTGCGAAGATATAGCTGGTGGGTCCAAGCTGTCAGCGGCGGTAACATTTTTTTCGTGAAATACAGAGGCCCTTTTGGTGGGTCCCTGATGTCAGGTGGTGGAATCATTATTTTGCGCGTAATAAGGAGGCATTTCCTTGCGTGCAGCCGTGGACCCAGCTATCGGCCTCTCCACGTACAGTCCACTTCAGATGCATGTCGGTCGTTGACCATGTTGACCAGGCCGTGGCGAGAGCACCAGGGCGGTGGACGACGGCGAGGCCTAGGAAGGGAACGACACAGAGGCAGGGAAGACTCGGCAGTTGTTTCCCACGCGGAGGGGAGTACGACTGTACGAGGGTTTACTGGTTCGTCTGCCGTCGCCGGAGAATAACAGCAGGTGCGGGTGAGTAGAGGGATGGCTAGGCCAGCGACGGGAGTACGGTGGGGCGGTGAGGCCTGCGTGGCAGCAGAGCCGGCCGCGGGGAGGAGGGAGCAGGCAGTCCCGACGGCGCTTGTTTGAGCGGCTGGAGCAGGAATAGCAGTGATTGAAGAAGCACGAGGGCCGTTGGATGGCCATCCAACAGTCACTGCTTGTGCGTCAACCTTTTTTTTAGGAAAGCCTCAAATCTATGGAAAACAGCATACGGCCCATCTGCCATTATTTCTAATAATTTACAGCCCATTTGCTAATTATTAAGGTTTTTTTTGGAGCCCATATTCTTTTTGTTAGCATTACAGCCCATATTGTGGCCACGGTTAAAAAATTATACGAAATTTTGCATATTTCGGTGTGGTCCGAACTGTTTTTAATCCCGAAATTTTGACTCACATTCAAACTGATTTTAAAAATAAATGTATATCAATATAAAATCCAACAAATTCTCCACGCATAAAAATTAATGTAATTTAAAATATCGAAATGAAAAAAAAGATATTTGAAACTAATTCCCGGTTTGATGTGTTTTAAAAATGTACATCCCATTTTCTCGGCCAGCCGAATGAAATCTCTCCTCGCCTCGAAAGATTTGCAGCCCAACAGACCCGACAAAGCGACTTACTTGGCAAATCACAAAAAAACTAGGCTGTGGCCGTGGACCCAGCTGTCAGCCTCTCCACGTACAGTACTCTTCCGATGGAATGTCGTTGACCACGTTGACCACACCGCGCCGAGAGCACCAAGGCGGTGGACGACGGCGAGGCCTAGGAAGGGGACGATGCGGAGCCGGGGAAGACGCGGCAGTGGATGCCCACGCGGAGAGGAGTATGAGGGTTCACTGGTTCGGCTGCGGTGTGAGGCTGCCATCGCCGCAGGGCCTGGCTAGTGGTGGGAGTAGTAGGGGGCGATGAGGCCTCAATGGCAGCACAGCCGGCCACTGGAGGCTGGAGCAGGTGGTCTCCCCGGCGCTGGTTTGGGCGGCTGGTGCAAGAAGAGCAGCGATTGAAGAAGCAGCAGGACCGTTCGATTCAAATCCAACGGTTACTGCTGCTAGAATCGTTGGTTGACTAACTTGACAAGCCCTGCGTACGCGTCAACTTAGTAGGCCCACAGGTCACCCTCCCAACCGGTGCGCCCCAGATGTCAGTGGGAGGAATCAATTTTTTCGCGTAATAAGGAGGCAGTTCATTGCGTGCGGCCAGGCCAGCGGTGGGAGTAGGGTGGGCCGGGGAAGCCTGCGCGGCATCACAGCCGGCCACAAGAGGAGGGAGCAGGTAGTCCCGCCGGCGCTAGTTTAGGCGGCTGGAGCAGGAAGATCAGAGATTGAAGAAGCACGTCGGCCGTTGCATGGACATCCAACAGTCACTGCTGCTAGAATCGTGTGTTCACTGAAAAAGCCTTGCGTAAACAAGTCAGCCTCGAAATCTGTGGCGTGTACAGCCCATTTGCTATTATTTTTATAATTTGTACTCATTTTCTAATTCATATGGAATTTATTGCAGCCCGTTTTCCATTTTTAGAATTGCTGGCCATTTTCTGGTCAGTACCAGGGTCAAAAAATTAACTAAATATGTGGGAAATTTTGAAAATTCGCAAATTTTTGCTGGGGAACGAAATATTCTTAATCCAAAAATTAATAGCCATACTAAAACAAATTTAAAAATAAATTAGTACTGTGTCATGTTAAATCAAATGAAATACGTATAAGATATCAGTGAAGAACAAAAACAAAAAAAGAAACTTATATCCCATTGGCTATAAATTTTTTGGAATTTTCAACCCCTTTTGATATTACTTTTAACAGACATTGACCATACTCTCAAGCCAGGCCGGAATGCATCCCTCCTCGTCCTGAAAGATTTGCGTCCTAGTAATTCGGAGAAAACAAATAGGCCTAGCTTGGGTATTCTTCAAAAAGAAATACTGGGCTACCTATTTTCCCAAAGAACTGGTGCATGAGCATTTAGCTGTATTTATTTATTTATTTACTTATTTATGTTTAGGGGACCATGAGCATGTACCTGGGCCGGATTCATGTGAGAGCCTCCCTTCCAGTTAATTATGGGCTTCTCTATTGGGCCTTCATCAGTGGGCTGCATGTTATCAACAAGTGGAAAATGTGTTCCGTACGAAAAATAGTATGCGCTACGTACGGTACAGGGCACTAAAGGATCGAACCGTGCAACGACTGCCAAAACATTGTGTTTGTCGTTCTAACAACACATTTATTCAACCAACAGACGGAATATACTACTGATTGTACATTGAAAACAGCAGCAACAGCAACCAGGGCTGGGGGTGCAACAGAAGCAGTAAGCAGGCCAGAAGAGTGAAGACGCTGCTCTCTCTTCCAAACCCAACGTCAGCCATCATTACAAAAGGGCTACCAAAAAAGAACAAGTGTATGCATCAAACTAAATAAAGATCCTACTACACCAAGTGTACGCATCTAACTAACTGGCTCAGTTAGACGTTACTATTTATTAAGCTGTGGAGATTAGCTGATGGCTTGAACCAGATGGGTGCCTGACGGGGGAAACTCCAGCCAGCAGGTCGAAGTTTGATACTTGCGACCCTCTCTCCTACTTTGGGCTGCAGAGCATGGCGGCACATATCAGGGTATGGTGCATGCAGAGACGCATGGTACGCTGTGTACACACAGTTTTGCCTGATGAACGAAACCGCACTGCCATCATGATCCTTGCCGTCGGTTATCTCCTAGTTAATCGGATAATACAGTCTGACAAACAGAGAGTGTGTACCAAGGCTACTTACCAGCCTCCAGTCAAAAATTCCTGAAGGCCCAGAGAAGCTGGGATCCTGCTCAAAGACCTTGCAGTGATTGTGATTGTATTCCGCGAAACAACACGTCCGGTGCGTGCGAACGATCATCAATCTTTCGCCGTCGTCTGATCGAGCCAGGAACCACCTGCAACTGCCATGCCGCTTTTCTTTGAAAGGTTCTGGGATTAGGAAGGGTAGGGACACCAGGCGGCCTACAACATCATATCAAGTTGGAGTCAAATAAAAAAGGGCTCTTGATTTAGTCAATCTTAAGAACAGCATGTTATGAGCATGAATATTTTTTTTAGCAAATGTTGACAGTAATATAAGCAAGCCATCATGATATCATAGGAAAGTAACATACTGCTGTAACAGCCGTTTGTAGCGATGACTGGAGTAGGCCAGCAATACGTCCAACCATAGAAGGAGTCGACAGCGTAAATGAAGCCCTTGTGTTCAATGGCATCAGAGAACCATGGAGGATGTATGATCCTGCGATGGACGTGCAGATTTATCCACTCACCGCAGTGACCTGTCAGATAGGCGAGACCGCGGTTGAAGAACGCAATTAGCCTGAAGTCTTTATAATTCGCAGATCTTGTGGGCACTTGGCAGATTACAACCTTGAGCAAATCAAACTTGGTATCATGTTGGCTACTATAAGATTCCGAGTATTCTGGGCCGCGGTGCCAAAGCAGTGCAGTGTTAATCAAAGGAAGGGATCAATCAACGGGTGTACACCTCCACGAGCATCCAGCTGCCGCGACCGTCGACGAGCACCATCCAAGACGTGTTTATGCCGACCTACTACATACCGTTAATGTAGTTGAGGCTGACGGGGATCGGATCGCTGTCAAGGGGGTTGATGCTCGCCACCCTACGATCGTTATGCTGCATGACACGCCGTTTCTGAAGATCAGGCGGCATCAGCAAGCAAGGAGCTGGCTTAAAAAGCTCCGGCCTGAGGGCTTTGAGTAAACGGTACAACCCCGACGAGCACGCGGCGAGCGGCATGGTACTGAGATTGTCCACACGCGAAACAATGAGCTTGATTACCTTTGTGGGGAGCGAATTCCAGCCACTCTTTCGATGGACGCTGCTCGGTTCTGCCATTGTTAGTGCGTGGGTTTCGGACGAGAGGGGAGGCGCCTTAGCGGGGATGGAAGATTGGACGAGATTATGTGCGGACAAAGATGGAGAAGCGAATATGTGCTATGGGAAGTGGACAGGTGATGATGACTACAGCACGCCGCTTGACTTACGAGACACATACCAGCAGCGTAGGGTCATGTGGATGCCAGACAACTTGCTTGAGTGATCACAGTACTGGTACTCCCTACAGTGCTATGCCCTAACTTGCTTGAGTAGAGTAGTAGAGTAGGACTCTGCTCTACTACTAGCACCGGAGGAGTAGTATATTCTAATCTAAAAAAGTTACAAACTTCAATGCCCGAGCGTGGAACGACTACGAACCGTGCTCAAAGACCGTGTCTACGTGGTGTTTGGGCATGGGTGACAACCTCAATGCCAACGGTGCTGCTCCCGTTGCACCGTATGTGTTTCTGTCCTTCCTGTTCGAAATCGTGGTAGAATTCATGTTTCCACTCTGTATCCTACTACTATGCTAGTCCACATGATTAGTTTCATCTCTGTTATAGCCGTCATGATTTATTTTGTGCTTATTCGGATTAAATCTCGTAGTAACTTGCTCATATATTTAACTGGCGCAACGTCCCCTACAGCCACTCCCGTTTCATGGACGGCCTGGTCGATGCCTCCAAGGAGCCCTTCGTCCACTGCTATGAGTGCCCGATGCCGTTTTGTGGCTCGCCGGCGGACATGGTGCATCACCTCACTGATGCGTGCAGCGGTCACTGCTGGCCCTTGGCGGAGAACATCAAGTACGAGACGTGCTACCCGTTCACCATGCCGGAGTCGCTGGAGGATCACCGCCGCCTGCTAGTCTCGGAGGAGGACGGCAGCGTCTTCCTCTTGATCGTGGGCACCGGCGAGGCCCGCGCAGGCCGCCGCCCCGTCTCTGTTATGTGCGTCAGGGGCGACGCCGCTGACGCTGACACTGACACGAGGCCGATGTACGGGTGCGTGGTCAGTGTTACTACCCCTCCGGGTCGCGTGGGCGGCGACACCGGCCTCATCGAACGAACTTGGACTCTGGGGAGCTGGGACTATCCCGCCAAGGTGGACTTGGAAAACCCATGGCATCCTTTACCCGCCGACGTGGTGCACGGGGACTCCAAGGAGGTTCACCTGGACATACGCATTATCAAGTTAAATGTTGATCATTAGTCTTCGCTCAATGTAATCCGCTGTCTAAGCATGTGGAGACTTCCATGCAGGATCTTGCTCTATTGGAGTATCGCGCATGAATAAAAGTGTATCCGTTTATGGTTTAGTCTAGAATCTTCCATGTATGAATTTTTACTACAGTATTGGTGAAAGACTTACGATGAACCATTTCTTACATCTCCTCTGCCCGCTTGCAAGTCATCCTGATTTAATCCCTCCGTCTAGGTGTATAAGGGCATGGTTAATATTACTTAATAGTATAGCCAACTATTGACTATAAGAAAGTGCCATGTCATCTGTAGCAAACATGTATAACAATCGATGCTCAAACACTAATTCTTAAAGATCATTTCTTGCAAAGCACAATAAGTGTTATTTCTTCACAAGTTTTGGATGCAGGTTGAACAGTTGAACGCTTTTGTTTGCAAAAGATACCTTTTTATCTATTTCACCCGGATGTTTGTGAGATCTAGAGATGAAATAATATCCGAAGAAACCTATCGATACCCGTTACACATGAGATGACCCCCACATCCTTTGTCAAAATAAACAACTCCCCGATCAATGCATTTCACTCTTCGGTGCAATGCACGGGCACCTTACTACTATAGATTAGTACGACCAAAAATTGAACTAACATTATATATAGTACGATCAATGCTGATGCATGTCACCTAAAATTATATCATTCAAAACTATGTTCAAATACGAATCCAACGATATAGTTTTTGTTGACATGCACTAACATTTTGTCAGTTAAATCTTCAGTCAAATTCAATGGGGGACTAATAAACCACGACCGATGTAGTACAAGTGTAGAGGGCGGCGCTGCACGGGAGTCTCACCTCTCACCCCGCTCGTGGCGTGGTAGTAAAGCCGTCATATCACAAAACCCAACCACTCCCAGTAATAAGTGGCCTGGTAAAATAAACGGGCAAGCAACCATCACATCCCTCCGTCTTTTTTGCATTTCATCTCTCTGCATTTACTTTCTCCGGTTCATCTCGCACACTCGATCCCTAGCTACTACTCCTAGGGCCAGTTCTTTTGGCGGCTTCCCCAGCTTTTCCCACAAGACTAGTCACAGTGGAGAGTAACAATAAGGCGCCTCACTCATTTATTTGGGCTTCTAAACTACTACTCCGTCCTGGTTTATTCCTCACCATTGTAATTTGTGCTAAATTTTGACCAAAGATTTAACTGGTTTATTCCTCACCATTGTAATCCCTTCGTCTAGGTGTGTAAGTCATCTTACGAAAACCAAATAATCCCAAAACACTTAGGCGCGGTGCATTAACTTCTACTATGTACCTCGTTTCTTGTTTCTTGACATATCAACCAATAAGAGATAAAGAGTGTGCATGCTTTTAATGACTTGAGATATCAAACACGACATGCAGTGGTTAGTTCATTGCATGCAATACTATTAATTAGCAAATAAACATTAACGTTTCTCGTTTTTCCTCCTCCTTGGTCACGGTGCATAGCCTAAGATGACTTACTCACCTAGACGGATGGAGTAGTGCATGTGACATGCACTAACATTTCATTAGTTAAATTTATGATCAAAATTTGACACAGATTACAATGGGGACCAATAAACTAGGACGGAGGTAGTAGTTATGGGATTACTAATCTAGAAGCCTAAAAGAACTGGCCCCTGGTACTCCTACTAGTAGTAGTACTCAAATTGGAATTCCAATTGCACGACACAACTTGTTAGGCAAAAAATTCGATACAGGGTGTAGGAAGCAGTTTGGGAATTTGCATGCCTTTCCAACCAGTGAGATACTCCGTACAAAGTACTATGGAGAAATAACCACATAGAAGGAAGCTAAAAGTAAACAATCAAACGAGCATTTTTGTATTTGTTTTGCATTGAATCGTTTCACAAGCTTGACTAGTGTTGTTTTTCTACTTTTACAAAAACCGCATCGTAATGTTAAAACGTGCATTTGCACGTACATAAGTAATAGTAGTACTCCATCCGTCTAGGTGTATAAATCTTCCCTCCTTCTTGGTCACGGTGCACAACCAAAGATGACTTATTGACCTGGACGGAGGGAGTAGCACAGTCTGCAAGCATATATCAAGAGAGACGTGTAGTGCGATAGTATATAGTAAAGTTTGTGCTATATGCACGTACTTGCAAAATGCGTACGAATACACAAGGTTTCCAAACTTTCCCTTTTACATACTTAATTAAGGACGCTAAAAATTCCTGAACGTTCGGGATTTCTCATTTGCGTCCCAAAACTAATGAGATCGCCTCACGAAACAAAAATTATACTCCTCCTAAAAGCCACGACGCTCGCAGGAGCGCTTGCGGCGCGCCACGAGTGCCCTGGTGCGCGGCCATTTCCCAGCGCGCCGACACAACGCCTCTTCCTCAGCCTCGCAACTCGCGAGGTGCTGATTGGCGGCTTGCCGGCGGGCGAGCGCGATCTCACCGGTGTGGTGATCCGGCGCCAACAGGTACTCCTCCTCGCTGGAAGCGTGCACCCGGTCCACGTACCGCCAAGTGTAGATGAGGCGCTTGGGCCCGACTGCACTCAGGGCATCGGCACGGGCGTCCTCCGCCACCCTCACGGCCCTCGCACGAGCCTTCTGCCAAAGAGCCAATTGCCTGACTCTCTCGGACGCGACATAGGCCTCCCAGGCAGCTTGTTCCGCGGTGCGCTTCTCTTCCTCGGCCTTCTTCTCCGCCTCTATTTTGGCACGCTCTGCTGGAGGCAAAGCCTCCCACAAGGCGACATCCATTTCTTTCCAAAGCTCCTCAACGCTGGGGGGCTCGGCGGGCGGCGTGGCATTCTCCTCGTAGCGGGGAGCCGACGCGTCCTCCGGCGCGCGTGCTGGCGAGATTGGGAACGCCGACGCGTCCACCTCGACACGTCGCGGCGAGGAGCGGAACGCCGACGCGTCCTCCTCGACTAGTGGCGGCGAGGAACGGAACGGCGACGCGTCGCGTCGCGGCAAGGAGCGGAACACCGATGCGTCCTCCTCGACTAGTGGCGGCGAGGAACTGAACGGCAACGCGTGACCGTCCGCGCGGTGCAGCGAGGGGCTCCTAGGGCTTGGGAGGGGTGATTCCATGGTGGTCGACGTGAGAGGGAGGGGGAGGAGATAGCGATGAACGTGAACGTGAGGTGGAGGAGATAGCGATGTCGTGGGAGGCGCAGTATTTATAGCGAGCAATGGCACACTTACGTAAGATATGGACTGAGCTGCACTGACTTAACTGCAGGTCCAGTTGCGTCACTGACATGTGGGCCAAACCCCTGTTGGGCCCATATGTCAGTGACCCAATGCACCTGCAGTTAAGTAACAGCTACGTGGGCATATTTGTTGGAGTAAATTACGGGGGAGCGAAGGGGTGGAAATATTGCTTGTCACAACGGATTGGACGAGCGTGGGGGGAGGAGAGTCATGCATGCAGATTTTTTCACACAGGGTGGAGTGGTGGGACCGCCGGAGGCAGAAGGAGAGTTTGGCAGGCATATTGTTTCCACACATGGAGAGGAAAAGATTTGGAGACGAACGGGCTTCCTGCAGGTATGGGGAACGGTGCATAATAAGTCATCTTGCATGCCGGGCTAGGTATAGTCTCAAGTCATTAAAAACATACACGCCCCACACATGTTCATATTTCAAGGTGCACTAAATTATTGCATGCGATGACTAAGGCTGGCCATAATGGTGGTATCTTAGCTGGTATCATGCACACGGGAATAGCAAACATGCTGATGTGGCAAAGAATTAAAGAAGAGGGGGGGTTAGAGTAACTAGTGTTCATGCATGCATTGGGAAACACATTTTTTGTGTAGAACGACAGCACTAGTTGAGTACTTTTGCAGACTTCAAAAACTATTCCACCGCCTCTACTATCTTGCTAAGAGTAGGTGAAATTTTTGAATCGAGCCCTTTAAACTAGAAGGGAGGTAGTGGTACTCTAAGGCTGGTCATAGTGGGGAGTAACTTAGACTAGTAACATGCATATGTTACTAGTCTATGTTACTACCTCTATAGTGCATAGTATCATAGATTAGTATCATAGGTGGTCTCATTTATTGCCATGCATGACACATAGTAGCATCACATTTATTATGTTACGATATCTACCTATGTTACTATAACCATCTCTCTCTTCTTTAATTGCCTACCACATTAGCATGTTTGCCAGTCCCAAATGCATGATACTACTTATGTTACCCCCACTATGGCCAGCCTAATAGCTAACCTTGTTGTGATGACAAGATAGGACATGGCACGCACCTGGACGGAGAAACTAGTCTGCATTGTGCATTTAAGTTTTGTCTGAAGTCAATGTACCTCTACTTTCACCACACTTATAGAAAAATGTGTCAACATTCACAATGTCAAATCAATATTTTTACACTCATTATAAAACGTAGTTCTTATACTCATTATAATCAGTATTGCAGATATTGATATTTTTAGTATAAATTTGGTCGTGGGATTTCATTGATGCCTATCAAAGCGTGGAGGAAGGGAAGCTTAGGGCTTGCATTGTCGGTCTCTACATAGGTATTTCTCTTCATAATCCTGTAATTTTAGAGACTGGTTGCGCTTTTGTGGTAGCGTCTCTTGCATCGGGGGACTATGATAGGTCTGCTATGCGTGACCTCAAGATGAAAGCGTTGAGCATCTCGAAGTTGATCAACAATCTTCAATTGTCAAAGATTAGCCGTTCGGCCAATAAGGTGGCACACTTAATCGCTAAGTATAGCTTTGACAATAGATTAGATGGTATTCTTGTAAATAACGTACCGCCCTGTGTGGTGAATATTGTATCGAATGAGTGTACTGGTGTGGCTGGTTAATTAATATAAGGTGGTGTTCAAAAAAAGTATAAATTTGGTCAAACACTGCAAATGGTTGACGGGAGTAAAAAGGACCAGAGGGAGTATCATGCATGCAGAGTAGGCAAAAAAAATTTGCTTGTCTAAAAAAAGGCAAAAAAATTGCTCATTTATAGCCGGTCGAAGTCTCAAAGGGCGCGACCGCGCGAGGGAGGCGAAGGTCGTGGGAGGCGCGACGTTTGACGGAATTAAGTGAAGTTACATCCACGCGCCGGCATGGCGTGCGAACAGGCAGAAGCTATACCGTCAGGCCTACGATATGGGTCTAATAGACATGACATCTAGTGGGTCCTGCATAGTTCTCGAGAACTCTTTGGGGGCTTGCAGCCATTTATCCACCGGGCAAGCCAGCAACCCCACGCCGTTCGCACGCCCTACTCGTCCCCGTCTTCTACCTTACAACAGTTCGCTCCCAGTCGTCCCGTCCTTTCACATTAGTTCGCTCCCAGTTTTTTTTGCGGGGCACAACAGTTCAACTTCTCCTAACCCTCCTCCAAAATCCATGGCCTCCCAAATCTCCATGGTCGCTGCTGAATACCAGGTTAGAGCCATCATCGGCGATCAGTTCATCGTCATCTACATACGTGGATCCGAGACGGTGAAAGCATGGCTTGCTCGCTTCCTACGCATGTTCAACAGTTCAATGGATGAGTGGGTCGCTGCGCTAGATGTTGAGTACACCACAGTCCTGGGACGAGAGAAGGATCTAAAGGACGAAGAGAGGAAGAAGCCCTCCGTGGTCCAGGTTTCCGTACATAACGTTTGCTTGGTCTACCACATATGCCATGCCGACGTTGATGTGACACCCAAGATTTTTGGCCTTGTTTTGTTTATTAAAATATTGCCAGGAAATAAAACTTTTCCATTTGTCAAGATTTAACCTTTTGTTATGGTGAATTTTTACTTCAAAGTGGGAAAACCTTCAAAGAGTATTTTTGGACTTGTGTGCCCTATTTATAAAATCAATCCTTTATCAGTGGATTAATTTGCATAATTTTTTTATGAGGTTTATTCTTTTAAAATGATCTTTCATAAATTTGGAGCCCCTATTTGCACTACAACCATTTGATAAATGCTTTTAAAAATTCCACCAAAATTTGGGGATGTCATGTGATGTTTCCACATCACTTTTATGCAAAGATACCTTCTGGCCATTGGAGACTTTGAGCTCTACACCAATTTTTCCAATCTGGTCCAGTAGGCACTTTTGCACTGCAACCCATTTAAATATTTCTTCAAAAATTCTTCCAAGTGTTTGGAGATGACAGTGGATGCATACAATTCATCTTCAAGCAAAAACCCAATGATGTTCTTTGGAAAATTTGAGTGGATCAACCTCTTTTGCTTTCTGGTCCAAATTGGTGATTTGTACTGCAACCATATTTCTCCTTGCTCTGGTGACCCTGAGCTTTTTCCTACTTGTAGCCCTCCCTACCAAACTCTTAAGTCCAGGAGATTGGGCTCATTGGAGGTTTTGAAGTGCATGTTCTAAACCCCTTTTCTTTCTGCCCAAAACTGGAGTTTTGCAAAACTTGCACTATCAACTTTCTGTTTTTGCCAAACTAATCTCACCACCATCTCCTGTATCTAAAGAGACACTGATCTGGAGACTTTGGCCACTCCAAGAGTTGCCTAAGTGCACTTGACATTCTGTCGAACACCTGGGGTGCACAGTCAGTTTTGGCAAGCTCTCTGGTTTGCACTATGGACTTGAACCCCTGGCCTATCCACCTTGTCCACTAAGTGTCTTGCTTCCCCCACCTCCATCCTGTGCAGTGCCAGCTCCAACCTCGCGCTCTAGACCACGCTGGCATTCCGTCGAACGGGTGCCGTGCGTGCTCTGGGCGCGCCCAGAGCGCACGTTTTGCACGCGCGCGCACTACGCCGACACGCCGCACTGCCGCGCTCGACGTGACCCGACCCTGGTCCCTCTGCATCGCTATGCCGCGCACTAGCCGCCCTCCCTGCTCCACGATCTCTCTGGCGTCCTACTGCGCCGCTAACCGCGCCCTTGGCGGCACGCCGGCGTCGGCAGCAGATTCCGCCGCGGACGGCGCCGCCCAAGCCACCAGCGCGCGACAGCTGCCCCGGAGCACAGGCCGTGCTTATCCCCCGCTCGTCGGAATGCGTTCGTCACCGGCAAGATGCCCTGCAACTACAGCAACGGCTGTCGCCGGCGATCTTATCTATTGCCGCCGCGGAGCCAGCCTCGTCGTGCTATATAAAGGGCCCCCGAGCCCCTCCGAGCACTCACGCGTCCTCAGAACCTCCCCGTAGAGCCTCCCACGCAGTAGATCGACCCGTAGTGGCCGTCTCCCTCAACTCCGGCCAGCTCGGCCGCCGCTAAGCCCCAGCGCGATTCGTCGCCACCGGCCACCCTTTTGCCAATCCAGCGCCACCAAGATCTTCCCCGTAGTCTTGCGGAGCTTCCCAGCTGCCCAAACTCGATCGAAGGCCACCGGAGCAACAATGTCACTTCACCACCGTAGCTTTCCCCCGCCGCGGAGCTCGCCGCCGGCGATTCCTGCCACCTCCGTCGACCCAACCACCACCTAAAGGACCGCCTTGGTCTAGCCGTTCCATCCTCGCCCTTGGATGCCCGTGAGGCGCCGCCGTTCGTCGCCGGCGATCGCTGGAGCCCCGCTCCCGTCGGGCAGAAGAAAGGAGATGGAGGGAAGACCAGTCAAACCTGACCAGTGGGCCCTCTGGACCCACTGTCAGTGACCCGCGCAGCGCCCTCTCTCTGTTTAAGTGGAGGCGCAAACCCCCGAGTGCGTTTCCTCTGCTGCGAAAGCGTATTTCTGCTGAAACGTTTTCCTTTTTCTGGTTTTATTTAAAACAGAGTTGACCAAACTTTGACTGGCTATAACTTTTAAAATAAACCTCCAAATGAGTTGATTCTTTTTCATACCTCTCTCAAATTTCATCTAGTTTATTTTAAGATTTATTTCAAAAATATTTGAGACAGGTTTTGGTATTGTGTTTGAAATATTTGTATTTGTGTATTTTTGCAAAATAGGATTTTTGGAGGAAGAGGAAAGCTTCCACTAAGTGCATCCTTTCCATACTTTTGAAGGCAAGCATTTCTGAACTCTGGCATAAAATTTGTTGTGGTGTTTTGATGCGATCACAGCACCTTTTGACTTGGAGTATATGTGACAGTTTATGTATCGATGTAGTCTCGTGCATGAGTGCTCTTTGGAGTTGTTTGTGGCCAGAAATGGATACCCTAAGGATTTGGATCGCCCTCGTGAGCTTCTCTTGCACACCGATAGGAAGCGGGAAAGTCGTGGTCTTGGGTAGACACGAGCTTGTCCCTAATCCCTCGTTGTGACGAGTATGCCCGGCATAGCATGGTGAGGCTCGACGAGTGGTGATTTATTTCACTAGTGGTAATATTGTTGGTGGATACTTGGATCACCTGAGTCGGTTGTAGACCGAGTCTTGTTCAGTAGCTCCCTTTTGTCGGTACCACCACTTGTCCCTGCAGGGGACAGGGTATGGTTCAGTAGGTTGTCAACCCCTTTCCAAAGCACACACCGTACAGAGAGGCCGTGATGAAGGTCCCGTGGCCACGGATTAAAGCCTGTCATTCGGTCCGGGGGCATGGGTGTTTTCGGTTGTAGCCGAAGGGGATAGCTTCCCCAGTTTGCGCGCGGTATAAATTTTGTGATCCCATGCTACGTCGAGGTTGTAGCCTCCCCACTTAGAGTTTTGCTTGGCAGGTGTCGTGGGTGATTCCAGGCACTGGTGAGTTAAGCTGGTGTGTGCAGGTCAGGCGTGTTTTCAATCAAAAGACCGTAGACGGAATTAGTCCCGAGGGACTGAGTAATCCCGTTACTCGTGGAAAATGGTACTCCCTCTGCAGAGGATACATCCTGTTGGATAGTCATGTTCCTGAGTAAAGATCACAGTGTGAGTCAAATCTCTGTAACGGTATTCGGATGGAGAACGGTTTAACTAGAGCTCAGTAACGGTATTCGGATGGAGATACGACCTGACTAAGTTATCGGTTTTCGGATGGAGAAACGATTGTGTTAAATATTGTTTATGATTATGGCACATAGGTATTGTGATCTTTATTGTTTTGGACTAACCATTTATATCATGCATATTTATTGAGTATCCCTGGGATGGTTCTACCTCCTGGATATTCACTGTGATTATTCTCGTATAAGCCCTTTCTGTGGTGTCGCTCAGACTCCCGACTGCGGCATGCTTGTTGTTCGTTTATCTTTTATAAGCCCTTTATGTGGTGTCGCTCAGACGCCCGACTGCGGCATGCTTGTTGTTCATTTATCTTTTATAAGCCCTTTATGTGGTGTCACTCAGACGCCCGACTGCGGCATTATTAATTCTGCATTTTCCGCTCGAGGAGTCTTTCAGACACTCGTTTGGCACCAGTATTACTATTCTGCATTTTCCGCTCGAGGAGTCTTTCAGACACTCGTTTGGCACCAGTATTACTATTCTGCATTTTCCGCTCGAGGAGTCTTTCAGACACTCGTTTGGCACCAGTATTACTATTCTGCAGTTTGCGCTCGAGGAGTCATTCAGACCCTCGCTTGGCACCCAGTATTTTACTTTGAATTATTTTTACCACATGTGTACATCTTGGTCTTTCCTATTTCTTCGTGGCAGATGTGTGATCATTTATTTAATACAGAGCATGTTTGATATATTATACCCGCGTTCTTAAATGTTTGCGAGTACATTCAAACGTACTCACTGGCTTGTCCCTGGCTATTGTCTTGGCCAGATTGCCTTGCGTGGAGGTATGCTTCGCGGTGACACCCTCGGAACCTACGCTGTTGACGTGTGCAGCCTCGCGAAGATAGGAGTTATCCTGGTCAGCTGTTCTTGTGGGAAATGGAGTCCCATAGACGCAGATGTTTCCAACCGCTTCCGCCCTCAACCATTAGAAACCAAATGTTGTACCCTAGGCCACAATGGTCTTGTACTGCATATTTATGTACTTGCTTGGAATTCTTGTATCAAGTTGGTGCCTCATCAGCTAACAGTAATCCTGGGGCTGGTGAGCACAAAGGCCGTTTTTCTGGGAATTTATATCCCAAAATCCGGTCGTGACAGTTGAGTGCCAGGATTTTAAGAACTTTCGCAAGGACAAAAGAGTGAAATTCGTTACTGTAGTCTCTAAGAACGACAGGGATGTCCTGCATCGGATAGGTCTCATTGTAGGCCAGCCCTTCGATCTCCAGAAGGCTAGCCTGGTGTCCTCCTCTCAACCTTCAATGCTAACCCTGGCAGCAGCCATGATTGATCCTTCGTACGCTAAACTGAAGAAACCTCATCACGAGTTTCATCATCCATGGGAGTCGAAGACATTAGATGAAGATCACATCCTGTAAGCAGCAATGGATGCCTACCTTTGTTTAAATATCTACAAGGGTTGGATGAAGAAGCAGAGCCCAGTGTCCGGTTCAAGCAAAGAAGCGCCGGCGAAGAGGAAGAGGAAGAGGGGCGAGAACGAAGTCGATGACGTGGACTCGGACTCCGAGTAGGTGGCAGTGACGTCGCTCTTGCTGGTTCTACTGCAGTGTCAAGCAGACTAGTTGCTTAGTTTATTTTCAAGGGTGTGTTGTGCTGAGGCCCCAGCAGAACTATGTTTATGTTCTTTCTCGTTATTCGAACTCTTTAGTACGTACAGTAGTACTAGTACTATGTCTTACTACTGTTCTTCTTGCAGTTGGTACTACTGCTCGTATCTTCATGTTCCTACTGTACTTAATACGTTCGTACTAGTAGTATAATTTGGGTCAGTCGATTTGTGAAAGAAGTTCGACGGAGCGAAGGAAGAAGATGACAGAAGAGGTGGAAGAAGCCCTTCTAGCCATCCATGTTGCATCAAACGGCTCACATGAGTCGACTGACCCAAATTGCTCCTTCAGATTGCAGGGTCCACGTGGCATTCAAGGTCTCTAAGGTAGATTCCGCATCCGCACCCGGTTGGCGGGCTCGACGCGCGCGCGACCGGCTTCCGCCACGACAGCGACCATGCGCGCCTCCTCCGCGCGGGCGGAGACGACAATGACACGCTAGTTCCTCATCGCCGGCGTGCTGGAGCACGCGCTCGTCCTCCTCTTCATACGCTGCGTGCATAGACGCGGCTCCACCAGCTGCTCGCATGCTTGGCAGTGCGGCGGCATCGCGAGGAGGGACTGCAGATGACATGAGCGGGCGAGCCTTCGGCTTCATGGCATAGGGATGGCGGCGACACGACGGTGATGGGCGAGAAATTGTTGGCCGGAGCAGGCGGGCGCCGGCATGCGCAACAGCGGCGGCATATTGATGAGTGCGCGTGTGGGAGCTTACTTTAGTTTTATATATAAGGTTGGTCAAACTTAAAAGAAAACCGTACTAGTACACCTAAACATTAGACTTAGGCAGCGCTTTTATTAGTTAGTACCACAGCCATGATACGGAATCCTGTGCAAGCGCGTGAACCGCGGCCGCGCGGTCGAACGAACGGTGCGTCACCGTGTCGCGCTCGAAGGACATCCACCGAACCTTTTTGTGTGTGTGAAAACAATCCTCGAATATTACTCAACTTTTTTTTCCTGTGAAAGTTCTTGACGCTGCAATATTTCCATATATTTGAATTTAGCTCCAGTTCGTGTTTATTTGGATTTGGACGTTTTAGGTGCGCCCTAGTTTTTTTTAATACTGATTTTGTGTGTGTGACTGAGAGAGAACGTGTGGATGTGTCCATATGTTTGTTGTGGCGGAAGGGCAATGTGGAGACGGTGTGCGTGTGATACAGACATAGAGAGGTGTGAATGTGCAAATGATCATGCACGAGTGAGACATAGACAAATGCCGATACGTTGTGTATACATGAGAGAACGGTCTTCTAGTTTACTTGTGTGTGTGTGTGTTTGTGAGAGAGAGAGAGAGGGAGAGAGAGACAGAGAGAGGAGCATCCGTAACACAACAACCATCTCTCTCGATTCGTCCGTCCCTCGCACGGTCCCATGCAACACATGCATCAACGCGCACATTTTGACCACCCTCACCCGGCCCCTGCTCACCTCAAGGCCCACACAATCTCTTCGTGAATACCCATTTCTCTCCTTAGGTTTGTTTTCTCTCAATATCTGACACACACACACACACACACAGAGAGAGAGAGAGACACACGCAGCACAACACACAGACACACACTCCCCCGAGCACACAATTCATCCCCATCCAAGGTTATACGGCGACCACTCTCGCTTGTGCTTCTTTGCACCCCAACATGCACAACACCTCAATCTTCAAAGAGGGCATCGAGCAGATCGAAGACGGCGACCACACCACACTAGAGAATGCGGGGTCATTTGGAAGTAGGGTGATGTGACGACGGCTGACTGACTCCTCCCCCACCCTCTCTGTCTCTCTTGCACAAAATTACCAATCCCTCTCTCCCCCGCACAAAATTGTCAATCCCTCAACCCACGAGATCCTTCCCCTCTCGTCCATGTTTTTCCAGCTCTCTCATCAAACATGTTGTCTCTTCTCCTTCCACGTATACAGAATCCAGATGCACACGCATCTCATGTATATTACATGTATCCATCTTTCTCACAGACCTAACTTCGTCCTCTCTCTTTCTCTCTCTATCTCTCTCTCTGTCTCGTTAGGTTTGTCTCCTACTCTCTCGTCCACATACATACAATCTTTCCCGCCCTATCTACTCCATCTTCAAAAGCTCTCTCTGCACGTTTCATTCACACATTGGGATATGTCAAAATGTTGCTTCTATAATGGCTGATGTAGAGTTATGGTTGTTTTTGTTGCATCCTACAAAGTAATAACTATGAAATGCATTTAGATTCTCATTTGACTGGGATTATGTGAGTTTGAGCATGTTGTGAAGTACTATAGACCTTGTATACATCTTGGGATTCGACAATGATTGTAACTATTGAATTGTATAGACCATTACATTCGAAGTCAATAGCCTAATATATTTATTTCACAATTTCAACAAATGATTAGTTCACTACAAACTAAGAAAACAAATGTGTACTCCCTCCGTTTTTATTTAAGTCCACATATTAGCATTGGTCAAACTCAAGTTTTGTACTCTCAGAAAGCTTATAACAAAAAATATTAACAAATAAATACCATTAGATTCATTATTGAATGTACTTTCACATCATACATATTTGTTATGGTAAATGTTTATATTTTTCTGTAAACTTGGTCAAACTTTAGGAAGTTTGACTTCGGTCAAACCTAATATGCAGAGTTTACTACTACTACTCGCTAGTTGCTTAGCCGAATCACTCAACACGCCACACAGGGAGTCCAGTGTCACAAAATTTTGAGGTCGGTGGGAAAATCTCCCGCGACCCTGATTCGAGCAGTGGGAAGTTACCATCATAGCCTTCGGAACAAGCCTACGGATGATGCTTGGTAGGGGGCTGTTTTCGTAACTTCAGGTTCACCCTACCCAGCCAACCCCACCCCGGCACCCAGAGTAGTACACCTAAATACTCACCATTTTCTATCCCCACCGCAAAATAGACTTCTCCACGGCACCGTAGCCTTCGTGCTCCTCCCCTTTACATCGGCGCACTCGTCCACCGCAGCGCATCTGCCTCATCGATGACCTCGTACGCTGCACTGGAGCCAGTCCACCATCGTCGTCGTACATGGAGCCTCTTCCCCGGCATCGTCTTCCACGGTCTCGGATCTGCTTCCCAGAAGCCGACGCCAAGCGCAAAAGTACCACCGTCGTGGACAATGAACTGACTCCCGTTGCCAACCATGACTCACAGAGGCCGCCGCGACCATCGTTCTCCTCCTCGATTGGTAATGTGTGTATTGAATC
Source organism: Aegilops tauschii subsp. strangulata (assembly GCF_002575655.3). Taxonomy (NCBI): domain Eukaryota; kingdom Viridiplantae; phylum Streptophyta; class Magnoliopsida; order Poales; family Poaceae; genus Aegilops; species Aegilops tauschii. The sequence goes on along the minus strand of NC_053039.3, from coordinate 113,056,285 downwards.
ACTTAGCAGTACATGTGCAGTTCCAATTTTGTTCATACCTACCCTTCAAATTTCCTGGGTGCTATTGTTCCTGTAAAAGTAATTGGTTATAGCCTCCATTGTCCAACAGAATATCAGCTTGTAATTGTGCGTCGCTCCTGTATCACGCTAGTAGAGAAGAGAGTAGAGATAGCAGAGACGTCGGGAAAGGATCGCGCGCGCGTGGGAAAAAGCGGCCGGGAGTGCGCTAGTTTTGGCGCGCGGCGTCTGGCGCGCTTTATAAAATCCAATGCCCTCCCACCGCTCTGTGCCTTGCCACCGCTCTCTCCCCGCTCTGTGCCTCGCCACCGCTCTCTCCCCACTCTTTTTCACCTCGCCGTCGCCGCGCCACCATGCCGCCGCGTCGCCGGGAAACTTGGGGATACCGCGGCGTCCGCGCGCGCCCCTCCGGCGGCTTCTCCGCCGAGATCCGGTTCCGCGGGATGCGTCTCGGCCTCGGCAATTTCGACACCGCCAACGAGGCCGCCCACGCGTACGACGCAGCGGTGTGACGCCTCCGGTGGCCTCATAGAATATTGAACTTCCCCAACGTGCCGACGCGGGAGCGGGCGCAGGAGCTCGCGCCTCTGCCGCGGCTAAGAGCGCTGTGGCGCCAACACTTCCCGCAGGACATCATCAACGAGCGCGAGTTCTACGCGCAAAGGAGGGTGGAGAGGGATAAGAGGAGGGCGGAGCAAGCCGCCTATCGCGAGGACAAGCGTAGGCGAAAAGGGGACGCTCAATTCAACATGAGGCTAGGAGCGGCGTTGCCCTGGGAATCCGACGATGATCGGTATGTTCACGCCTACAGTCAGACGTTGGAGGAGGACATCACCGAGGAGGAGTCGGACGACGAGGAGTAGTTGAATTATCTTTTTTTATCTATCTATGCTGAGAACTATCCTCTACTCTCTAGTGTCTACTTCTCGATCTCAGCACTTGAAACACTTTTTTAAAGCGCCGCGCGTTGCGATTCTGTTGGAGATGCTCTAACATGGCAGACGAGTGCTTTAATGTTGCCCACAAGATGCATGAGTATTACTAGTAGTATATTTTTCTTGCCATGTTGAGATTTTAAAATCACGAGTGCGAACATGCAGAGGAGCAATGAAGACCAAACACGGGATATTCGGGACTTCTTCAAGGAGCGTGGAAAGTTAAAGAGGAGCTGCACCAAACCTGTAAAACGAGCTTTGGTAAGTAACACCCTTTCAATTACTTTCGTGTAGCCTCGTGTTCTTTGATGTGTATATGTTGTAGTTTCTGTTTCTCTTAAGCGTGGTGTTCTTCGATGTGTAATAAGAAGAATCTTAATCGTCCTAACGCTTTCATTTTTAGCTTGATGTAGGAAGTGGGTGTTCTCACCTTGTAGTCTGTTTTTATTCTTTTTTCCATTTGAATTCACTTCTCCAAGTTTTGTTTATCTGGCTTCTACTAAATGGATCTAGGTTGCTCTGAGTATTGATCTAAAAAAGAATTAACTTCATGTCAGGATGCAGTTCCTGCGAGGAGGGAAGTATGGTCAACCTCGAGATCATGTTTCCAAAATGAGGCTGGATTACACACAAGGTGCGAGTTCCCTAATGATGCTGGATTAGAGACAAGGTGCAAATTCCCAGATGATGCTGGATTACACACAAGCCAGGTGGAGTCGTCAGCTGTTCGTGTCCTCGTGGCATTAGTAAAGGCTGAAAGAAAGCATGCAGCAGCCTTGAGAATGTAGCTGAGTTCCTGAAGAAGCGAAAAGAGCAATCAGATGCTCTCTTCACCCAAGCCAAAGAAGAGATGGAAGAAGCCAGAAATAAGCTAGCAGAGGCAGAGCAGGCTAGGCGTCTCCTGCTATCTAAAACTGTTGTCAATACAAAATTTCCTTCATAATAGCTAGGTCCAAATGTTTATCCAGTCAACATGCCTGTTGTGATGTCCGTGCATCTACTGATGTGGCACAAAATGATTTTTTTTCAGGTCATGTAATAACAACAATTACTTTCCAAACAATAACAGACGAAGCATTGGACATGGTATAGTTCACGCGCAATCCCGACATTCCAAGTTCAACTTCCACATCAAACTCACGTTCACAGATATCTGCACATTCATACATAATGTCCACAACCATGATTCACTTCAAAGCCGAAAAAATTGTGAGGAGAGTTATAAATAAAGAAAATCCTCTACTAGTTCCTGCTACCAGTGCGAGCACAACAAGTCAAGACCATGCGTAAATTAATTATATTTTAGTCATTTTTTGTGTTCTAAAATGCCTGCCGGCTCGCGGAAGGACGTGTTGCCGGCACACGCGCGGATTCAATGAAGGCAGGCGGGGAAGTCTTAAGCTGGTTGCACACGGCGAGGAGGCGTGCTCAGCTGGGCCTGCAGCGAGTGCGGCCCTCTTGGCCGGCGTACCGGTTCAATGCCTGCGCTATGAGAGGTCGCGTCCGTGTCAGAGAAATCACTCCCTCCAGTCCTTTTTTGTTTGGGTATAACAAAATCTTGTTTTCCATTCACATTTTACAAGTAAAATTTGTGGACAAACTTTGACCCAAAGTTAGATGGGGACTAGTAAACCAGAATGGAGGTAGTAGTTTTTTTTAATCAAAGAAGGGTTTCCCCTTCCGATTTTCATTACTGAAAACCAGCATCTAAATCTAAACCATAGTATTTGCCCTAGAACTACCAGGTTCAACATCTCGCAACATAAACCCATACAACCTCCATCACAAAAAAAACCATACAACCATACGCCAAGGAGGTACGTAGTACTATGAATTCCATTTTTGCTCCATACCAATCGTTCTAAAAACTACTTACTACTTATAACACGCCATTGAAAATCGGAACTCTTAACCCCGCTAAAAAAATGATATTTTAAACGTGGCTACTCGATCTGTGGCAACTGGCGAGCCACCGCGCTCCAAGTCGTTCACCTATGGTCCCGACCATCAACTCCTACGGATCAAATTATCACGCGAGCTGACTATTCCTACAAAGGTGCTCCACCACGTACCCGGTACCCGCGAATGCAGCAATCGTGCACCTAGGGTTTTAGGGTTTATTTGTTAACATCACCTTTACGTAACACTCATGTGTGCGAGACAGCGAGAGGTCGACTGCGTGCATGCGCCTCTTCTCTTCGTATATGTACTCCACTAGTTGTCTGGTGTCCAAAAAATTATAATAACTACTAGCAATGTGCAATGCGTTGCCACACGATCAAAGTAGATTAATACATATTCACCGATTTGATAGAAAAAAAATTCTAGTTTTGAAATACGTATATCACTAAAAATATGTTATGTTTCACTCAAAATATATTCCTTTGGCGGTTTTGATGAGATAAGGGAGGAATGTTGTTGGTTCCAAGATTCAAGAAGTGGTATATGTCTAATTTCTACTCTTACTAGCAAGATGCCCGTGCGTTGCACGGAACATCAAGATCTTGTGGGAGAAAAGGATGAACGAGGGAAGGCCTTATCTGCAAATGTGGTGAAGAGTGCGGGTAAATTGCCATATTTTCCTTCCTATCCGTCAGATATAAATCGGACGACCTACATTGCAGGATGGCAGGCCCACCATCATCACCAACTCTATTTTTTATCCCTACTCTTATAAAAAGCATTGCCGGTGATGATCGTGTGCCTGCCATCCTGCAATATAGGCCGTCCGATTTATATCTGACGGATAGGAAGGAAACTATGGCAATTTTGCAAAAATATACCCACACCCCTCTCCACATTTGCAAATAAGGCCTTCCCTCGTTCATCCTTTTCCCCCACAAGGTAAACTACTCATACAAATGCATCTTGATGTGCTGTGCAACGCATGGGCATCTTGCTAGTTGTTGCAAAAAGCCCATGTGTGTGTGAGAGAGAAGGAGAGTGGAGGAGGACGGAGTGCATGTGTGACAAAGACACAAGGAGTGTGTGTGCGATAGGTATCAGCTTAAAATGAGGCGATAGTGTGTGTGTGCACGATCGAGAGGGCGTGTCTCAAGAAGGGAAGAAAAATCTACATAGATACAAGGAGCGGGAGAGAGACATGTATGCGATGGTCGAAGCACGAGTGTGCGGGTGTATAAACCTATCTAGAGGCTAGCTAGTCGATAAATGTTTGTGAGAGAAATACGAGTCGGGGTGCGAAAGCGAGAGTTTTGTGTGTGTGTGAGAGAGAGACGGTAGTCGGGAAGGGGAGTGGAAGCAGGATTTGTGTGTGTGTCTGTGAGAGAGAGAGAGGAGACGGTAGTCGGGGTTGTCTGATCGGTAAACAAATGAATAATGTCAGTCTGGGATGGAGACGAAAAGGAGACCGCAACAAATGTTGTGTCTACAGGAGAGAGAGAGAGAGAGTAACTTTAGTGGTATGAGTCATATGTAGAGACATATAGGGTGTGTGAGAGAATCCCATAGAGAGAAAGACAAAGTGAAAGACGAGTGGAGACTGTGTGTGTGGTGGTGAAAAAGAAAACTTAGGTACCGAGTGATACCAGAGAACAGTAGAGACGTGAGAGATAATGAAAACCATGTAATGTATAATGATAGGGAGAGTGTGACACTTCTCAAGGGAGACGTCGAGAGACCATGTTTGCAAGGATAGGAGAAACATGAAGTGAGCGTGCGGGTGAGCTGGAGAAAAGAGAGTGATAGCTACCTGAAGGAGCATGCATGCGAGAGAGATGGGCGTGAAAGGAGTGAACAAAAAAGGGTTTCAAATATTTGAATTCGAGATGATGATACATGTAATCCATACTCGAACCAAAATTGATCTATCAAACATGCATACTCATATGAATTAACGCACATCTATGTTATTTAATATGTAGATATTACTGATCCATACATTTTAGTAGAACATAATTTGGTTAATTTTTTTCGAATTCAACCTTAAGATTTCGAGATCGTTGTATTTGTAAATCATATTATACATATAAAGGAGCAGAATTCTTTGTTGTGCTTTTGAAAGTATATATAAAAATGATGTATATAGAATGTAATTCCAATTGAAAATGGATCCTGCCCAAAATAGAATACAAACGGGATTCGAATTGAGTTGGCACGGTAAACGTGCACTCTGCAAAATTTGAACGGAGTGGGGAAAGTCGCAGTAACCGCTCGAAACCAAAATCTGTGAGATGGAAATCACTACTACCTATCCCTGCCACGCAAAGCCTATCTGCTGGATTTCTATAGGTTTCGATAGGGGTAGGTTTGTAATTTCACCCAAACATGACGTAACCGCCTCTCACCCAGATTCATACACGGTGAGCACCACAACACAGTGTGTCCTCGGCCGAAATCGACTCCCTCCCCGGTTCATATTCATACACGGTGGGCACCAAAAACAAACTCTCGTCGGCAAATATTCGGTGTATGCGAGATTACCGTCCTATCCCCAACCGACTAATGTTGCTGTGATGTAGTAGAAATTTGAAACGGGGGCTAAGTTTGTAAAATTACTCGCATTTGAGACAAGCGCGCCCTGAATACATGGTTCCCCCTTCCTTTCTACCTCCCTTTTCCCATTCGTACTCCGTGGGCGCCAAAACACCCTCTCCACCCCATCCTCCTCCGTCCGCCGCCGTCCACCACCCCATCCACCGCCGTCCTCCTCCACCATGCCGGAGCTGATACCCCGACGCCGCCGTCCTTTACAAGAGATCGACCTCTCTCATCCACGGCTTCGGACCGGGATCCTTGCATCCCGTCCTCTCGCTTCATCCCCGCCGTCGTCCACCTTGCCGACACCGCTCCTACGACCGTCTCGTCCACCGCACCCCGCCGCCACCGTCTACCCTCCTAGATCTGCTTCCACGCCGCCGACAGCCATCGCTACCGCAGCACCATCAAATTCTCAGCAGATGCGTACACGGTGCCGCACCAGAGGCGGTACTCTTTCGTATCTGCTCAACTTATTTATCGCAGCAAGAAAATAGATCGCCACTGCTTTACTCTGATTTCTTGTCTTGGTTGCGAAGTTGGCTTTGTCCGGTTTGCACCTTCAGATCCGCCATGGCACGCTCAACACTATACTCCCAATGCTTATGGTTTTCCCCTTTTATATTCCACACTAGTTAAATCATAGTAGACTAAATTTCAAAATTGGGTCAGTCGATTTTTCAGAGCTCGCCGGAGTTCGCCGGTGCGATTGAAGGAGCTCAGGTGGTTGTGGGGCCTCGCCGAACGAAGAAAACTCGACGCGGGTGGGGGTTGGGGCTGGGGTGGGGGTGGGGGTGGCGGAGGAACACATGCGATGGGGGGGGGGGGTGGTCCAGCCGGCTGCCCGTGCGGTGTTCTGTATGGGAAGAATCAGAGACGAGGAAGAAGGGTTAGGAGACATAGGATCTTCATCCAACCGCCTGAAATGGTCGAGAGACAGCTGGGAGTTGCATTCTTAATGCGCTCTGGTTCATCATGTGTGGGCACTGCGCAACCAACATTTTATTATCCAAAATTTGCTTGCTCTTCTTTACCATGTTCCTCTTCCGTTCTTCTTTAATATGTACTCTCTCCGTTCCTAAATACAAGTCTTTGTATAGATTCCACCATGGACTACATATGGAGCAAAATGAGTGAATCTACACTCTAAAATGTATCTGGATACATCTGTATGTGATCCATAGTGGAAATCTCTACCAAGACTTATATTTTGGAACAGAGGGAGTATGATAGTAGTACAGTATGTTCCTTGTACTGAAGATGAGCAGGGACATTTGCAGTGTAGAGGTCTATACGGTCGGTTGTGATGGACACTTTGAGCCTCTTTGATTCGTAGGATCTTGTAAACATAGGAATAGGATTTGTAGTGGCCTGCCCACTTGAATCCTATAAGAATAGCAAGGAAATGCGGGGAGCTGTGTCGCCTTTGAGAGTTACACTGATATTAACAGTACCACACCTTCACTTGAAGAGAGCTGGTATCCGAAGCCTTTCTAGCCGTACCGGCAATATTAGCACATATATTCCAGCAAGTTCCACTTTGCTGATTTTACTCTGATGCTTAAGGTTTCCCCGTTATATCTACACTATGATCTGTGTAGCTGCTTTGTGTCGCACTAGCAGCAGTCCACTCTTGAAGCTAAACACTACAATGACTTACAAAATTGGCACCAAAGCATTGAGTGCCATTCTGGATGCAATGAAACTCATACGCTCCCCACCTGTTGATTCTTGTTCAGAATATGATCCTAATGACTATTCTAACCTCGAGGAGTCAAAGGCAGATGGCCTGTCCTGTTCACCCATCAAGGTGCATGTTCTAATTTGGCAATGTTTTATTGATTGCGGGTATCTTGCATATGTTGTCTTGCATTTCTTCTACTTTGTTGCACCGCCATCTGCTTAGTTTACTCATCATATATGTCGAGATGCCATGCCCATCCATTATCAATACATATTCCATCTGTCATCATACCATGTTTTTCCACTCAAATGTTGTTCTTGTGCATCAGACATCAAAAAGGAAGAGGGTGATTGCCGAACCTGAAGGAGCACCAGCGAAGTCCTTGAAAAACGTGGTGGTGCCGGAGAAATCAGACAGCACCCCACTTATATTGGTTGTACAACCAGTGACACAAAATGTAGGACCAACTCCAACAGACTGTACCCATACATCACTGGCCACACCACTAGCCCCACCACACAGGACCTGCACTCCAGCAAAAGGTATACCGATTTCATTTGCCATAGCACCAGCTGTACCACAGAAAAATCCCACTCCAGCAAAAAGTACAGCAAGTCCACCGGCCGAAGACCTACCCCAACTGCAGAGACGGCCAATTCCTGCACATTGGAACCCCATTCCATTTATTCCCAGTTTAAAAGACAATGCTTTCAATGTTGTTAGGGACTATGTGCATATATTCCCATCATGGGAAGATTATTGTGAAGACAAACACCATTTTCACATCTTCCTGTCCAACTTACGTGTAAGTGCTATTATTAATGGTTATTATTTTCCTGTTTTCTGCTGATTGAACACATCAATGATTTACATTACATTGTTGTAACTAGGCGAGGGTCAATATGGATAGTCATGACGAGCAAAGCTTGCTTGTGCTTTTCAAGGAAGCATTGCAACAGTATCGGTGTTACCTAAGGAAATCACACTTTGATGGCAAGTGTATAAACGAATTTCCGGTGAAGTCTCCTATGCTAAATTTAGAAGACATTGAATGGAAAAACCTTGTTATGCACTGGTCTCGTTCCCAGGATGAGGTACTGTCTATGAAATCACATGACAATTTGAACTTCTACTTTTCTGCATGTGCCTTGTGGATCTTTTTTGCAGGAAATCTGCTCAAAGAAGAATTCCGGTTTGACAAGAACGACAGGATATCGCAAATATGATGCCCGCTGCTTTGCTCTTGTTAGTACCTGTTGTCCTGTATCACTGTACTTGCATACATACCTGGTTCATTATGTGACAGCAGTATGCATGATAGCTTGCTTATCAATTGTTCGCTCCAAATTATCTGATCTGTATGAATGGTTACATTAGTGTAGAATATATCCAATGCCAATGTTTTTTTAGCTCTGCATTGTTCTTGTAAGTACATGCTGTCCTTTATCTGTGTACTTATAATGACACGTAGTTATTCATGTACCATCACTTTGCCCTCCATTTTCTACACATCAGATCTATATTTACTCTTACCATAAGGTTGGTACTGAAGAAGTTTTGCTGTGCATTGCTCTTGGCTGTACCTTTTGCCTGTATCGTTGCACTTACATTTATAGCTACTTGGTTATGTAGCATCACTCTTCATCTTATCTTAAATACTCTCCATTTTTCGTATATTATCACATCTATATTTACTCTTAACAAAATGTAGAACAAAGGCAATGCTTTTGAAGAAGATTCTGTGGTAAACTTCTTGAATTGCCCCCCCATCAGCATGGACAAGGCCTTTATAGAGCCTGTCTTCACTAATAATGTAAGTTTGTCCATCTCAAGCCTTCAAACTTTGTTGTGTATATTTGGTTAGGCATGACTGCAACAGCTGTTTATTTTTGGTGTTTGCATCAAATTGCTTGTTTAAAGTTTATTATGTAGTTCATAAACAAAAGTTTGTCCTTTCTCAATTTGAGTTTTCAGTCGTACAACCAAGTTCCTTCTTCATACCATGTAAATTAAACTATACAGAGCAAGTGATCTTCTTTTGCATTGCATGCATGCTTCTGTTCTTCATCCGTAATCCAGTGGTGTGGTGAACCTACCCACTACAGCACAATGTCATATTCTGCAATGTCTTAACTATGAACAATGTCATATCATTCTACTATTATTTAAACCGTCTCTTTATTTTGCCAATCTGAAATGGTATAAACTGACAGCACACTAACCATTGATACTTATGAGTTCTTGATCTGTAATCCAGTGGTGTCGTGAAGCTGCCAACTCCTTCACAATGTCATTTCCTACCATGTTTTGACCTGAACAATACCATATTGTGTTAATGCAATTTTAAACTGTGTCACTTTATTCGTCAGTAAGAAATGTGATGAATTGCCAGCACTGATACTTTTATGTGCAAAACCTGTCATCTGTCTGCTTGTTTATCTTTCAGAGTGAGGAAGATATAAGTGTTGAACAAGCGCAGTCTCATCATCTTGCTCAGCTGCTTGCGCTGCAGCTCCCCAGCAGGGCTAACCTTTCTTGAACTCTATTGAAGTCCTGTCGGTTTTGTATATTATTTTGTCGGCGTGTTTATTTGCACTGGTGGTGATCTTTGATGCCCAGTGTATGTAATCTGCTGTCTGCTTGTGCTTTATTATCAGAGTGGCGAACTTTTATGCCCAGTGGATGTAATATGTCGTAATATATTTATTGTATAGTCTAGGTTTTTTCTTATTCACGATGCTGCAGTTATTTTACTGTATATATATCCTGTCTTCGCAGTAAACCGGCCAAACCGTAAAATTACGGTACATAATCGGGCCGTCATACAATCACGATGTAGGTTGGGCCTGAAACGTGCCGAACAGCTCACGGGCCGGCAACAGCCCGAAATGAACCCCAGCCCATCATTGTGCGAATCAAATCACGGGCTTTTAACAGGCCAAAATTGTCTCGGTCCTTGTTTGGCCCAATCAAATATCGGTTGCGAGCAGGTCGGATGCAAACCGGGCGTCGTTAGGCCCAACTATATGACGGGCTTTTAACATGCCGAAATTAATATAGGGCCAAAATGTTAAATGGGCCCTTAACAGGCCAAAACTAATATCAGGCCGAATTACTAAGTGGGCCTTTATCAAGTGGGCCCGAAAGCATAGTGTCCAGTTGATGGGCCGAATCTGATATGGGCCATAATTGAGCCCAAAGCCTCTTAAAGGGCCGGACCTGATCTGGGTCATAATTTGGCCTAGAACGTGGTAGGCTTTTAACGGGCCGGATCTCATATGGGCCACTATTAGGCCCGGAGCGTGGCAGGCCATTAATGGACCGGATCAAATATGGGCCGACATTTGACCCAAAACATGGCAGCCAGTTAATGGGCCGGCCTACTAGGGTCCTCAAAATCTTGTGGGCCTACAGCTGGGCTGGCCCATTAATGTCGGCGAAATCTCGTGGGCCTTTAGCTGGGCCGGCCCATTATGATCGGCAAGAATCTTGTGGTCCTTTACCTGGGTCGGCCCATTATGGCACACAAAAATCTTGTGGGCCTTTACATGGGCCGCCCCATTATGGCCCGCAAAATCTTGTGGGCCTTTAACTGGGCCAGCCCATTATGGTCCGCAAAATCTCATGGGCCTTTAGCTGGGCCGGCCCATTATGGTCCGCAAAATCTTGTGGGCCTTCAGTTGGGCCGACCCATTTAAAATTGATGGGCCGGTCCATGTGTCAACATATCATAGGCGCGTCTCGCCCATTGGATGAGTGGCACCTGTGCCAACGCGGACCTGACACGTGTCTCCTCCAGCCAATGATGATTTACACATGGAAAATCCCCATTGGTCGGGGCTGTTAACGGGTTATCGGATCCAAAACCCGACCTGATAGCTTAACGGCGTTCCGTTACGGTGGATGCCACGTGTCGGTCACCCTTGACGAAAGCACTTCTGTGACACGCGATTTATCGTCATGGAAGTGGACACTTCCGTGATGATAATTTTGGTAATGTCATGGAACACTTCTACGACAGCACAGGTATGACTATCTTGATTCTGTCATAAATCGTCATGGATGTACATGCATGACAGAAAACGCGACCTACTGTGACAAACACGTATCATCATGGAAGTGTATTTTTTTTGTAGTGCAGGGCCCCATACATCCGAAAAAACAAGTTCTAAAGGATGTTTCACCTCACGGCTAGACTTCGAAAAAGGAAGTTGATGACTCTTCCCCTGCTGACAAGCATCACACACTACTACATCATTATTGCTAGAGACACTAGGAAGCTCATGACGACCCAAAACATGACGAACGATAAGTGTGGCTGGATGACCAAGACGAGCATGCCACTGTGACGACGAGACACGAACTCCACTGAAAACCCGAGAGACTCCAGGATGCTCCAGATGGTAAAGGCCCTGGTAGAGACGCCCACTAAGCAGAACGGCCCTCGTGTCCTGATCCTTAATAAAAAGATCAAATGGGTGAAATTCACAAAACACATTATTGTCATAAGTGAGTTTAGGAACTGAAAGGAGATTACGCGTCACAGATGGTACTCTAAGAACATCACGAAGCTGAAGCCTCCTAGTGGCATGACTAGTGAGAAGGGATGCTTGACCAATATGGGAGATGTGCATACCTGCTCCGTTGGCGGTGTGGATCTTATCGGAACTGTGATAGGGCTCGCGAGGATGAAGCTTCCCCATCTCATTCGTCAGATGCTTCGTCGCACCAAAGTCCATGTACCAGTGCGGATCAACGGAGTAGGACTGAGTATGGACCTAAGGCTTCTGCGGCGCCGGGCGGTCGGCCATAGCCACCTGACGCGCAGTGTTGCGCGTATCCTTGCCGTCGTTGCCGAGACCGAGGAAACTCTTCTGAAAACGACGATGGCACTTGGAGGCCCAATGTCCTTCAAGACCACAGAGCTGGCAGACCCGCCGACCCCCATCACCAGGTAGCGTCAGAGTGGGGGTCGACGAGGCCGGAGGGAGCGGCGCGGGCCCCTTGCTCGAGGCGGAGGACTGAGCGCCGCTGGAGGGGCAACCACCTCGGTAGACCGTGTTGGCGGAGGAGGAGCCGCGAGTGCGGTTGGCACGGCGCGCCTCAACGCGCTGCTCAGTAAGAAGAAGCCGAGAGTAGACCTCATGCGCCATCATGGGGTTCGTGTTGCCGCGCTCATTAATGATCTCAACTAAGCCATCATACTCTTCATCGAGGCCGTTGACGATGAAGGAGTTGAACTCAGAATCGGTAAGCGGCTGTCCAATGGATGCCAATGTGTCAGCAAGAGCCTTGACGTTGTTGTAGAACTCCGTTGCCGTGGAATCAAGCTTCTCACAGGCGCCAAGCTCGCGACGGAGGGCACTGACCCGAGCTTGCGACTGTGACACAAAAGAGCGCTCAAGGATGGTCCAAGCCTCATGGGAAGTCTTCGCGAAGACGATGAGCCCGGCAACAGCCGAAGTGAGCGAACCCTGGATGGAGGAGAGGTTCGCCTGGTCCTGCCCCGTCCAGACACGGTGTGCCGGGTTGTAACCCGGGCCGTTCACGCTATCCACCAGCGCGGGAGGGCAAGGAAAAGTGCTGTCGACGTAGCCAAGCAAGTAGTGGCTCCCAAGGAGCGGAAGAACTTGCGCACGCCATAAGATATAGTTGTCGGACGAGAGCTTGACGGTGATGAGGTTGCCGAAGTGAAATGGTGGAACCAACGATCCCGTGGAGGCACCTGCCGGAGGCGCGTACACCATGGGGGCAGGGGCGGGCGGCGCGGGCGGGACCACGGGATTGGAACCCGCGGGCGGCGGCGGCGAGTATGCCCCGTAGAGGGAGGCAACGGGCGCTGCCGGAGTGAATCCCGCCTGGGGCGCGGATGGCATGAGGCCCGCCGTGACAGCCGACAAGGTGGCCTCGGGCGCGAAGGCCAGAGGCGCGATGATGTCGGATGATGGGGCGGGTGAAGAGGCGCTCGACGTATGAACCATCAGCGCAAGCCCTGGCAATGAAGGAGCCGGAGAGTTGTTGGAGAAAAACAAGCCAACGCTCCTGGTCCCGAGCTGCGGCGGCCGTATGGTGGCCGAGTCAAGCGGGAGCGAGAGGAGGGCGGCGAGCGAGGCTGGGAGAAACCCGGCAGAGGAGGAGCTGGAGGCGGGAGCACCCGACATGGCGGCGGCGGCACGATCTGGTGGCGGCGGCGGCGCGATGGAGGGGGCGGCGGCGGGGTTAGGGTTTTGCGGAAGCGTGTGTCGTAATTAGGTATGTTACCATGTAAGACAATGATTTGGGGGAACCAGCTCAACCCTCTAGGGGTGGCTTATCTCATATATATAATGGGTGTGTTACAATAAGTACAATATACGTACACAAATACAGAAGCTATACATAGTCTAACACAGGCTGCACAAGCGTTTCTGCCAAGCCATTTAAGTGCAGGGACACGGACCGACATCCTCGACCCCGACAAGCCATTGCCGGGGGCTGCAGATTCAAGTATCCAACCATGGCAAGCCAAGGTTGTCGGGGGCTGCAGATTCAAGTATCCAACCATGGCAAGCCAAGGTTGTCGGGGGCTGCAGATTCAGATAAGTCTTTTATCCCCTGTTATGCATTTCCATATGGAACCGGGACGTATGAAGCCTCGTTTATTCCTGGGCCACCGTGCTCGCCCTTTCCTGTGCCCAAGAACTATTCTCTGGGTCGGAACTTGGTTGTAGTTGCGGTGACAAGGAAACAAACAAAGGGCCTAATCATACTTCACCGCTGCCTCCACCAAGAGCGTGAGTATGGTTGTGCTATGAAGTGAGGGGACGGCGAGGCTTGTTGCCGGGCAACAATGTTTATCTTAGGAATAACAAGGATTCATTCTTTGGCATGGGCCTCGCTCACGCACAAAGAACCCGGCAAGCACCCTTTTTCATTAATACGTTCCAAATGAGTACAATTCGTACGGAATGTAAACATGAGCAAGGGGATTACAAGGTTTAAATCTGAAAAGTGCCCGCAGGCGTAAAAGCTAAAAAAGATAAGTGCCCCGTGATCCCCGTTCTTGCCTGTTTCCTCCCAGGTGTGGCAGGTGAAGGCAAAAATGAGGTGACGGGGAATGCGCCGATGGAGAGCTTGACGAGGAAGACCCTCAGCAGAGCGCGTGGCCAAGGAAGGAGGGCGGCGTGGTCAGTCGGAGTCGTAGTCGGCGTCTTCCCGCTTGACGCCCTCGTCGCCGCTGTCGCTGTCATCCTCGTCACTCCTGCTTGAGGAGGAGTCTTCATCATCGGAGGAGCTCTCCATGCAACACCTTAGGCGAGTTCCAAAGTGCCCAAAGACCTTGATGGAGAGCATGCCGTTCTCCATCAATTTGAAGTGGAGAACGAGCCCCTCCGGCAGGCTGGGGGCACGGGCGAAGGTTTTCCATCCACGACGGAGATACATAACGTGGGTGGGGGGGAAGTCGACGTTGTCGGTGGAAACGACACCTATGGGATCACTGGAATCCCTTCTACGGTTGGCGGGCGCGGGGTCGTGAGAAGAGCAGGTCTAACAGGAAGCACACGGATCGTTTACCCAGGTTCGGGCCACGAGGATGCGTAATACCCTAGTCCTGCTTTGGTGGATGGATTGAGCGTTCTTGTGTTCTTGAGCTAGCTACGGGGTGCAACTTCCCCAAAAAAGCCGAATCCCTCTCCTGGTCGCCTCGGGCCTCCTTCTATAGGCAAAAGGGGTTGCCACAGTGGCACATAGGAGGTGGAAAGGTCTACAGTGCGCAAGCTTAACGCCTGGCATTAGGGAACAAAACGCATTAAATGCTCTACTTAGGTGTCCTTTGGCTTTATTGGGGACGGGAACGAGGCCCGTCCTGTCCGTCGCCACCCCGCCTTGCATCGACAGGCGCCCAGGCCAGCGAAGCGTGTGGCGCCATGTAGGCAGGCAGGCTGCTGAGGTGGCGCGGTGGTGGAGCCTTCACGAAGATCTGCTTGCCACCACGCAGGTGCTTGCTGAGTTGGTGTAGAGGCCGCCCGTCGCCACGCAGGTGCCTGTCTAGCTGGTTGAGCTAGCAGCTGCTTGGGGACGGCGGTGGAGTCTTGGCTGGTGCGGGACTGGCAGTGGCCCTGCTGGCGTCCTCGGCAAGGGCCTTGCCGGGGGCCCGGCAAGGGTCTTGCCGTGGTGTTGCAGTCATCCCCGGCAAGGCGCTTGCCGGTGGTCTTGTGGATTCCCTCGGCTAGGATCCCGCCGAGGGTCGCCATCTTCTGGTCCTCATATAATCTCACATGTTTATGATCTTGACGAAGATCTACATGCCATCACGGAGGCGCCTCCCGAGCCCTGGTCCCAATGTAGTTGGTTGGGTTGGGACCCGTGGGCTCAAGGGTGGCTCGCTCTGTTGGCGTGGGGCGTGCCGCCCCGGCAAGGGTCTTGCCGGGGGAGCCTGCTTCGCCCTTCTGCCCTTTGTGCTCTTGGTCTTGGCGTTGCCTTGGTTGTCTTGGCTTCTCTCCGGCTCCCCTCCTCTGCCAAGCTTAGTGTGGCCGCGGCGCGCGGCTCCGACTGCCCGTGCACAAGTAAAGGGGTACAAAGGAGTGCCCCTAGTTTTGTACACCGACAGGAGCCTCCGGGCCTGAGCCACATATAAGCGCGACACGTTGTTGGGCCAGGCCCAAAACGGTGCGCGGGCAGGTGGGGCGGATTTTTACCGTAGTAACTCTTCATCTGCTGCGCTTCCCCACGACCCGCGTTGAACGCATGACGTGGGGGGTCGTGCGTGACGTGGGGGTCATGCGTGGGGCGGTTCCCGCACGCATGCGTCACATCGTGATTAATGGGAAAAGAGGCAGCCCGTGTCTTCCCCGTAAAAAGGAATAACCGTGGGGTCGCTGCTCATTTACCCTTCGTGCTTTCCCCAATCTCGGAGCTGCCACTCCCTTCTCCTTCCTTCGCAAGCCTTCGCCCTTGCTCGCCGTCGTTGTGTCTTCGCCGTCCTCTGTCCTTTGCCTCTCGCAGCCGCCATGCCCCCCCAAATCCACCAAGGGCAAGGGGGTGGCTAAGGATGCCAGGGCGTCGGAGCAGCCGGATAGTGCGTCGGCAGTGCGGCGAACGCATCTCGCCTACTTCCCCTCGACGGTCGACGTGTTCGAACTCCGGGACTACTTCAGGCCCATATGGGGTTGCCAGACGGGGGGGGGGGGGGGGGAGACGACAGGGCATCCAGCCACGCGCGTCATCCCCGCCAATTGCGCCGAGGCCGCCCCGAATCGGTACCCATTTTTTGTTGATTACTTCTCCTGTGGGCTCTATCCCCCTTTCTCCGATTTCTTCAGCGACATCATGCACACCTATGGCTTCCGCCTTTTGGATTTTACTCCAAATGTCATTGCGTGCATGGCCCTTTTCGCTCATCTCTGCGAGGGCTTCGCCGGAGTGCACCCCAACACGACGCTCTTCCGCCACTACTTCTTCCCTCGAATCCAGAAGGGGGCGCCATCTCCGGTTGTGTCACCTAGATCCCAAGGTCCAAGGGGACATACCCGGATGGCGCTCAGAAGGAGAGGTGGGAGGAGTGGCGTGGCCAGTGGTGTTGGATTGAAGATAAGGATCTGCCGGACTTCTGGCGGGTCCGCCACGCACCGCCGGTCCGTAGGGACGACTGGAGCGACGTCGACGTCAACGACAAGAAGCTCACGGTCACCACCACCAGGTTCTCCGTCTCGCAGAGGCCGGGCACATCCTTGAGATGATCGGGGCGGATTTCATCCGCCGCCGAATCGCTCCGCTGCACAACAAGGGGAGGCCAGCCTGGCTCCTCACGAACGCCATCAACATCATTAGGCTCCGCCCCGGCTTGGACCACAACCTCACGGTGATGGGGCGCGCCCACTTCTGCCAGTGGCTCTTCCAGCTCGACGTGAACCGCGACGGCGCGGTCGAGCGGTCCGGCAAGGCCGCGAGGGCCGCCGCGAAGGCCGGCAAGCCCGCCAGGGGTCCCCTGTTCAAGTTGTCGGCGGGGGTGGTCCCGCTGAGCAACAACTCGCGTCGGAGCGACATCATCGCCATGATGCCGGAGTTCAACGCGCACGGCCTCGTCCCGAATTGGGACGAGCCACCGGAGGATCAGGTGCAGGAATTTTTCGACACCCTGGAGGAGAAGTACGTCACCGCCGAGCCGCGGCTCGTCCAGGACACCACCCAGGCGGAGCTGGACTACATCCCTGCCAGGGCGGTGGAGGCGGAGCTCGCCAAGGAGGCCGGCAGCACCGGCGGCATGGAGGACAAGGCCGCGGTGGAAGCGGAGGATAAGGAGCTCGCCCAATGGGTGGAGGCCGCTAGGGAGGCCAGCAGCGCCGGCACCGGGGCCTCTCTCGTCGAAGATGTGGTCGACGAGTCGTCGGAGGAGGAGGCCGAGGCCGTCGACCCTCCAACCACGGGGAGAGGGCGAGTCCTGCGGCGGGCCACCTCAGACGAGCTGGTCCGGCCCGGCAGGGCCGTACAACGGCGGCAAGCCCAGGAGGGGTCCAGGCGCCAAACGAGGGCCGCGGCGACGAAGAAGTCGGTTAAGGCCGCGGTGGCGAAGAAGAGAGCAACTACCTCTTCTTCGTCCAAACGCCCTCGGACTCCATCAGCTTCCCCTCCCCCGGCAGATGACGACGCAGAGGTCACCTTCGACTTCGGGTCCCTCGGCCCAAGGAGGAAGAGGAAGGCAGCAGAGGAGGAGGTGGAGGACGAGTAAGTATTGTTCCTTTTTGTCATCTCCACCCCCCTCAAAGCGTGCCACTTATCTTGACTTGTTTTCATCTTTGCAGGGACGTAGAGACACTGGCCTAGAGGGTGAAGAGGGCCAAGGCTTCGGCGGGCGGCCTGCCCCCGGCAGGCGCTGCTGGCGCACCACTAGTGGTGTTGAGCAGTCCAGATAGCAGCCCCCGGCATAGCCCCCAGTGTAAGTCCATCACTCGCCCCTCGTCAATGTGTATTGGGGGCACGATCCCTTGGTGCTAACCTTGTCGCGATTGCAGGAGGGGGACAGCAGCAGGAGGAGCCACAGAGGGCTACCGCCAACACGCCGTCCCCATCAACCACGCCGCCCCGAGGGGCGTCCCCGGCAAGGGCGCCAAGCACCGAGCCCATGCACACGGAGGAGGAGGAGGCGAACTCGGGCGCTGGTGGCTTTGCCTCAGCTCCAAACATTGGACAGAGGGGACCTCTGCTTCCCAGCCCGGCACGGGTAAGTCACTTGCCTTCCGTCCCTGTTCTTTTTTCTGTTCTTTCTAAATCTTGATCTTGGCCTCGCCTCATCCCCTTCTCGGTATATAGATTTCCCCTCGGTGGACCCAGAGGACATCGACACCGTCATCGAGGATGTCGCCAAGGACGCTGCGGCGGAGGCCGAGAAGATTGCTACCGAGGAAACCGCCAAGGGCGCTGCTGAGGACGCCGCCAAGGGTCCTGCCGGGGAGCCTGGCAAGGCTACTGCCGAGGAGGAGGTGGTTGATGACCAGCCTTCTTCCTCCGCTACCTCTGGCTCCGGGAGGTATCTGATACGTCTCCAACGTATCTATAATTTTTGATTGTTCCATGCTATATTATATTCTGTTTTGGACATTATTGGGCTTTATTATACACTTTTATATTATTTTTGGGACTAACCTATTAACCGGAGGCCCAGCCCAGAATTACTGTTTTTTGCCTATTTCAGAGTTTCGCAGAAAAAGAATATCACATGGAGTCCAAACGGAATGAAACCTTCGGGAACGTGATTTTCGGAACGAACGTGATCCAGAGGACTTGGACCCTACGTCAAGACATCAACCAGGAGGGCACGAGGTAGGGGGCGCGCCTACCCCCCTGGGCGCGCCGTCCACCCTCGTGGGCCCCCTGTTGCTCCACCGACATACTCCTTCCTCCTATATATACCTACGTACCACCAAACTACCAGATACGGAGCCAAAAACCTAATTCCACTGCCGCAACCTTCTGTACCCGTGAGATCCCATCTAGGGGCCTGTTCCGGAGCTCCGCCGGAGGGGGCATCGATCACGGAGGGCTTCTACAGCAACACCATAGCCTCTCCGATGATGTGTGAGTAGTTTACCTCAGACCTTTGGGTCCATACTTATTAGCTAGATGGCTTCTTCTCTTTTTTTGGATCTCAATACAATGTTCTCCCCCTCTCTCGTGGAGATCTATATGATGTAATCTTCTTTTGCGGTGTGTTTGTTGAGACCGATGAATTGTGGGTTTATGATCAAGTTTATCTATGAACAATATTTGAATCTTCTCTGAATTCTTTTATGTATGATTGGTTATCTTTGCAAGTCTCTTCGAATTATCAGTTTGGTTTGGCCTACTAGATTGATCTTTCTTGCAATGGGTGAAGTGCTTAGCTTTGGGTTCAACCTTGCGGTGTCCTTTCCCAGTGACAGCAGGGGCAGCAAGGCACGTATTGTATTGTTGCCATCGAGGATAAAAAAGATGGGGTATATATCATATTGCATGAGTTTATCCCTCTACATCATGTCATCTTGCTTAAAGCGTTACTCTGTTCTTTTGAACATAATACTCTAGATGCATGCTGGATAGCGGTCGATGTGTGGAGTAATAGTAGTAGATGCAGGCAGGAGTCGGTCTACTTGTCTCGGACGTGATGCCTATATACATGATCATACCTAGATATTCTCATAACTATGCTCAATTCTGTCAATTGCTCAATAGTAATTTGTTCACCCACCATAATACTTATGCTCTTGAGAGAAGCCACTAGTGAAACCTATGGCCCCCGGGTCTATTTTCCATCATATTAATCTTCCAACACTTAGTTATTTTTATTGCTTTCTATTTTACTTTGCTTCTTTATCATAAAAATACCAAAAATATTATCTTATCATATCTATCAGATCTCACTCTCGTAAGTGACCGTGTAGGGATTGACAACCCCTTATCGCGTTGGTTGCTAGGATTTATTTGTTTGTGTAGGTGCGAGGGACTCGTGCGTGGCCTCCTACTGGATTGATACCTTGGTTCTAAAAAACTGAGGGAAATACTTACGCTGCTTTACTGCATCACCCTTTCCTCTTCAAGGGAAATCCAACGCAGTGCTCAAGAGGTAGCAAGAAGGATTTCTGGCTCCGTTGCCGGGGAGGCTTACGCAAGGTCAAGTCAAGATTTGGACTCCTGACAACGAGCCATTTTGGCGCCGTTGGCGGGGAGTCTACGCAAAAGTGAACATACCAAGTACCCATCACAAACCCTTATCTCCAGCATTACATTATTTGTCATTTGCCTCTCGTTTTCCTCTCCCCCACTTCACCATTGCCGTTTTATTTGCCCTTCCTCCGTTCAATCTTGTGTTACCATGTGCCTTCTTTTTGCTTGCATCTTCGCTTGCTAAGAGTTTATGGATCCTCATCCACTTGCTAATCTCTTTAAGAGATCCAATTATGATGAACCTATTGCTAGTGAATTGAGTGCACTAGATTATCTTTATGACATTTTGCTTGAAATTCGTGAATCTGAAAATTGTGATGAAGTACTTTATGAAGTGATTCACGATAGATCTTTGGATAAAAAGCATGATTGCAATGATTTTACTATAAATTCTATTGATGTCAATTGTGCTAAAAATATGCAAAACCCTATGCTTGGGGATGCTAGTTTTGCTATGTCCTCTACTTGTTGCAATGATCATGATTGGGGTGATAGTTCTTCTTATGATCTTGAAAATTTATTTAAGCCCCATGATGAATATGAGATTGATAATAGTGATTGCAATATTATTGAAAGTGGGTTTGGAAGAGTGTCAACTTTAGATCCCACATATTTGGAGAATATTCAATCTTATGAAATTTTTGATAAAAGTGGGTTTGGAGAGGTCATGACTTTAGTTAATGTTAATCCCACTATTTCGGAAGAGTGTCAACTTTGCATGCATGTGGATCATGTAGAGAAAATTTTATGTGATAGCTATATTGTTGAAATTGCTTTTGATCCGACATGTAACTATTATGAGAGAGGAAAATATGGTTGTAGGAATTTTCATGTTACTAAATTACCTCTCGTCATGTTGAGATTGCTATCATCTCTTTCTTCATCCTTGCATATGCTAATTTTTGCTTGCTATGATAATTTGTTTGCTTATAAAATGCCTATGCATAGGAAGTATGTTAGACTTAGATGTGTTTGTCACATGTTTTATGATGCTCTCTTTGTGCTTCAATTCTTTTCTTTCATGTGAGCATCATTAAAATTATCAATGCCTAGCTACAAGGCTTTAAAGAATGGCGCTTGTTGGATGGCAACCCAATTTTATTTTTTAGTTTTTTGCTTTTTGCTTCTGTTTAGGAATAAATATTTGTTCTAGCCTCTGGTTAGACTTGTTTTTATGTTTTAATTAGTGTTTGTGCCAAGTTAAACCTATAAGATCTTCTTGGATGATAGTTATTTGATCTTGCTGTAAATTCCAGAAACTTTCTTTTCACGAAAACAATTGTTAAAAATTATAAGAACGTGATATGATGTTGATTCCAATTGCTTCTGATTAATAAACAAATTATCTAGGTCGTCCTATTTTGGCTGAATTTTTAGAGTTCCATAATTTTGCGTTAGTTACAGATTACTACAGACTGTTCTGTTTTTGACAGATTCTGTTTTTCATGTGTTCTTTGCTTATTTTGATGAATCTATGGCTAGTAAAATATTTTATAAACCATAGATAAGTTGGAATACAGTAGTTTTAACACCAATATAAATAAAGAATGAGTTCATTACAGTACCTTGAAGTGGTCTTTTGTTTTTTCTTTCGCTAACGGAGCTCACGAGATTTTCTGTTGAGTTTTGTGTTGTGAAGTTTTCAAGTTTTGGGTGAAAGATTTGATGAATTATTGAACAAGGAGTGGCGAGAGCCTAAGCTTGTGGATGCCCATGGCACCCCCAAGATAAGCTAAGGACACCAAAAAGCCAAAATCTTGGGGATGCCCCGGAAGGCATCCCCTCTTTTGTCTACTTCCATCGGTAACTTTACTTGGAGCTATATTTTTATTCACCACATGATATGTGTTTTGCTTGGAGCGTCTTGTATTATTTGAGTCTTTATTTGTTAGTTTACCACAATCATCTTTGCTGTACACACCTTTTGAGAGAGACACACATGATTCGGAATTTATTAGAATACTCTATGTGCTTCACTTATATCTTTTGAGTTATGTAGTTTTTGCTCTAGTACTTCACTTATATCTTTTAGAGCACGGTGGTGGTTTTGTTTTATAGAAACTATTATTATCTCATGCTTCACGTAGATTATTTTGAGAGTATTAAACAGCATAGTAATTTGCTTAAATAATCCTAATATGCTGGGTATTCAAGAAGAGTAAAAACTTTCTTATAAGTGTGTTGAATACTAAGAGAAGCTTGATGCTTGATGATTGTTTTGAGATATGGAGGTAGTAATATTAGAGTCATTCTAGTTGGGTAGTTGTGAATTTGAGAAATACTTGTGTTAAAGTTTGTGATTCCCGTAGCATGCACGTATGGTGAACCGTTATGTGATGAAGTCGGAGCATGATTTATTTATTGATTGTCTTCCTTATGAGTGGCGGTCGGGGACGAGCGATGGTCTTTTCCTACCAATCTATCCCCCTAGGAGCATGCGCGTAATACTTTGCTTTGATAACTTGTAGATTTTTGCAATAAGTATATGTGTTCTTTATGACTAATGTTGACTCCATGGATTATACGCACTTTTCCTCCTTCCACCATTGCTAGCCTCTCTAATACCGCGTACTTTTCGCCGGTATCATACACCCACCATATAACTTCCTCAAAACATCCACCATACCTACC
Source organism: Aegilops tauschii subsp. strangulata (assembly GCF_002575655.3). Taxonomy (NCBI): domain Eukaryota; kingdom Viridiplantae; phylum Streptophyta; class Magnoliopsida; order Poales; family Poaceae; genus Aegilops; species Aegilops tauschii. Next base: position 113,033,341 of record NC_053039.3, on the reverse strand, counting down.
TATCATGGAATTTCCATAGCCATACCGAGATATATTGCCATGCAACTTACCATCGTTTTGTTTACTATAACACGCTCCAGCATTGTCATATTGCTTCGCATGATCATGTAGTTGACATTGTATTTGTGGCAAGGCCACCATTCATAATTCTTTCATTCATGTCACTCTTGATTCATTGCATATCCCGGTACACCCCCGGAGGCATTCATATAGAGTGATATTTTGTTCTAAGTATTGAGTTGTAAGTAAACAAAAGTGTGATGATCATCATTTTTAGAGCATTGTCCCAAGTGAGGAAAGGATGATGGAGACTATGATTCCCCCACAAGTCGGGATGAGACTCCGGACGAAAAAAAGAGGCCATAAAAAAAGGCCCAAATAAAAAAATGATGAGAGAAACAGAGAGAAGGGACAATGTTACTATCCTTTTACCACACTTGTGCTTCAAAGTAGCACCATGATCTTCATGATAGAGAGTCTCCTATGATATCACTTCCATATACTAGTGGGAATTTTTCATTATAGAACTTGGCTTGTATATTCCAATGATGGGCTTCCTCAAAATGCCCTAGGTCTTCATGAGCAAGCGAGTTGGATGCACACCCACTTAGTTTCTTTTGTTGAGCTTTCATATACTTATAGCTCTAGTGCATCCGTTGCATGGCAATCCCTACTCACTCACATTGATATCTATTAATGGGCATCTCCATAGCCCATTGATACGCCTAGTTGATGTGAGACTATATTCTCCCTTTTTGTCTTTTCCACAACCACCATTCTATTCCACATATAGTGCTATGTCCATGGCTCACGCTCATGTATTGCGTGAAGATTGAAAAGGTTTGGGAACACTAAAAGTATGAAACAATTGCTTGGCTTGTCATCAGGGTTGTGCATGATTTAAATATTTTGTGTGGTGAAGATAGAGCATAGCCAGACTATATGATTTTGTAGGGATAACTTTCTTTGGCGATGATATTTTGAGAAGACATAATTGCTTAGTTAGTATGCTTGAAGTGTTATTATTTTTATGTCAATATTTAACTTTTGTCTTGAATCTTTCGAATCTGAATATTCATACCACAACTAAGAAGAATTACATTGAAATTATGCCAAGTAGCATTCCACATCAAAAAAATTCTTTTTATCATTTACCTACTCGAGGACGAGCAGGAATTAAGCTTGGGGATGCTTGATACGTCTCCAACGTATCTATAAGTTTTGATTGCTCCATGCTATATTATATTCTGTTTTGGACATTATTGGGCTTTATTATACACTTTTATATTATTTTTGGGACTAACCTATTAACCGGAGGCCCAACCCAGAATTGTTGTTTTTTCCCTATTTCAGAGTTTCGCAGAAAAAGAATATCAAACGGAATGAAACCTTCGGGAACGTGATTTTTGGAACGAACGTGATCCAGAGGACTTGGACCCTACGTCAAGACATCAACCAGGAGGGCACGAGGTAGGGGGCGCCTAACCCCTGGGCGCGCCCTCCACCCTCGTGGGCCCCCTATTGCTCCACCGACGTACTCCTTCCTCCTATATATACCTACGTACCCCCAAACTACCAGATACGGAGCCAAAAACCTAATTCCACCGCCGCAACCTTCTGTACCGTGAGATCCCATCTTGGGGCCTGTTCTGGAGCTCCACCGGAGGGGGCGTCGATCACGGAGGCCTTCTACATCAACACCATAGCCTATCCGATGATGTGTGAGTAGTTTACCTCAGACCTTCGGGTCCATAGTTATTAGCTAGATGCCTTCTTCTCTCTTTTTGGATCTCAATACAATGTTCTCCCCCTCTCTCGTGGAGATCTATTTGATGTAATCTTCTTTTGCGGTGTGTTTGTTGAGACCGATGAATTGTGGGTTTATGATCAAGTTTATCTATGAACAATATTTGAATCTTCTCTGAATTCTTTTATGTATGATTGGTTATCTTTGCAAGTCTCTTCGAATTATCAGTTTGGTTTGGCCTACTAGATTGATCTTTCTTGCAATGGGAGAAGTGCTTAGCTTTGGGTTCAATCTTGCGGTGTCCTTTCCCGCTGATAGCAGGGGCAGCAAGGCACGTATTGTATTGTTGCCATCGAGGATAACAAGACGGGGTTTATATCATATTGCATGAGTTTATCCCTCTACATCATGTCATCTTGCTTAAAGTGTTACTCTGTTCTTTTGAACTTAATAGTCTAGATGCATGCTGGATAGCGGTCGATGTGTGGAGTAATAGTAGTAGATGCAGGAAGGAGTCGGTCTACTTGTCTCGGACGTGATGCCTATATACATGATCATACCTAGATATTCTCATAACTATGCTCAATTCTGTCAATTGCTCAACAGTAATTTGTTCACCCATCGTAATACTTATGCTCTTGAGAGAAGCCACTAGTGAAACCTATGGCCCCCGGGTCTATTTTCCATCATATTAATCTTCCAACACTTAGTTATTTTTATTGAATTCTATTTTACTTCGCATCTTTATCATAAAAATACCAAAAATATTATCTTATCATATCTATCAGATCTCACTCTCGTAAGTGTCCGTGTAGGGATTGAGAACCCCTTGTCGCGTTGCTTGCGAGGATTTATTTGTTTGTGTAGGTGCGAGGGACTCGTGCGTGGCCTCCTACTGGATTGATACCTTGGTTCTCAGAAACTGAGGGAAATACTTACGCTGCTTTACTGCATCACCCTTTCCTCTTCAAGGGAAAACCAACGCAGTGCTCAAGAGGTAGCAGTATCTGAGGGTGGGCGACGACCTTTTCGTCCACCTTCCAGGGGCATCGAGCTCTAGGGCACCCGTCGAGGGAGAGGTGTTCGACGAGGAGGTGCTTGCCGTCGCCGGGCTCGAGGTCGTTCACGAGCCGAGCACCGGTGGCTACGGTTCTCAGGAGGAGCGGCTTCTCCAGGCCATGGGCGCCAACTTCCGGAAGTTCTAGGCGCTCCACCGCGCCCGCCTAGACAAGGCCAAGTCCAGGATGGCAACGGTGGATATGGCGGAGGCGGACCTCGAGGTGCGCGTCGCCGAGACGCAGACTTGGTTCTGCCAGGCTTGTGAGCAGCTAAAGGCCGCCCAGGGCGAGCTGGCCAAGCATGATGTGGAGCTCACTATGAAGCAGGCCGGCATCAAGAAGGCCCATGAGACAGCGAAGAACTTGGCCGCCGCGGCCGAGGCCGCTCGAACCCAACACCAGGCCGCGCTGGACTCCTAGGAGGAGGACCTTGCCGCACGTGAGGAGAAGCTTGCCGCAACGCTCCGCGGCAAGGATGAGGAGGTGGAGAAGCTCGTCGTGCAGCGGACCCAAGAGCTAGAGCAAAGGCAAAGGAAGGTGCTCGATGCCCAGGCTCTAGTTCACGCCGGCAGGGTGAAGGAGCTGGAGGTGGAGCAGGATGAGCTGAAGGAGTAGGCCCTGAAGCTGTCCAAGGAGAAGGACACGCTCAACGGCGCCCTGACGGAGGCGCAGGGCGCGGTCGTCAGTAGGGCCGGGGAGCTCTCCGAGGCCAACAACTCCATCAAAGACCTGAAGCTGAAGCTGGAACTCCGGGAGGAGATGCTCTCAGAGGCCAAGGCTCGGGAGGAGACCCTGGCCAAGGATCTGGAGGCCAAGAAGCTGCAGCGGAAGAACGAAGTCGCCAGTCACAAGGATTTTGTGGAGGGCAAGAATCGCTCGATCAGCCGCCTCGAGGACGTCGCCGGCAGGATCACCACGCAGCTGGCCGTCATGGGTATGCCAAACGTGAGGTACGACCCGGATCGCAGCACGACCTCCAACACCGGGCTGACCCTATTCTTCGAGGGTGTCCTCGGGTCCCTGGAGTAGCTCCACTCCAATCGGGCGGCCTCTCTGGCCGATGAGTCCCGGATGCTTTGCCGGGGTGCCATGACCAAGGTCCTCGCCAAGGTAGCGCACTGGATTCCTGACCTTGACTTCGAAGCTGCGCTGGAGAGCTTGCCGGAGGATGCGGACATCGCGGTGCTCAAGGAGCATATCAAGTCCATCATCAGTTGTATCGACGGAATCCAGAGGGTGGAGGGCTAGCGCGGGGATTAGGCACCCCATTTCTCATTGCCGCTGCAGGTCCATGACCAAGACAATTTCTATCTTTAGTTAGAACCGTGGCAACAATTTATGTAATATAACTCTGCAGCACTTTTGATACAATGCATGTTGTTTTCCTATTCAATTTTCCTTTGTATGTCCACCCTACGTTAACCGGGTAGGCTTGCCGGCGCGTAAACCCAGGGCGGCGTCTAGAGGACGGATCCCCAATGGCCTGCCGGCTATGCATGCTGCCGGGTAAACCACCTTACCGCCCTTAACGCGGCCGCTCGAACTGTCGAGCTTGACTCGAGTCAGAATTGAGAGTGTTGCTAATTGCGGAAGGCTACCCTGCCACTCTTGACGCGGCCGCTTGAGCTATTGAGCGGACTCGAAATAGAACAAGGGCGTTGCCAATCGTGGGAGGGCCCCTCTGCGTGCAGGTTTTCCATACAAAGAACAAGATCTCCGAGGGGAATAACCTTATATATAAAAAGGAAATATTTAAAGTTTGACATGCCTTAGCTTCCCTGTCGCCGCACTGGCGCCCTTCGCGCTTGCAGGCGGCGTCGTTCTCTTTGCCGTCTTCTTCTCTCGCGGCCGTGGCCACGAGAAACTGCTAGGACGGCTGCTAAACCAGATTCTCACGACTGCGCCCCCTACCTGGCGCACCAAAGATGTCGGTGGAAACGACACCTATGGGATCACTGGAATCCCTTCTACGGTTGGCGGGCGCGGGGTCGTGAGAAGAGCAGGTCTAACAGGAAGCACACGGGTTCAGGCCGCGAGGATGCGTAATACCCTAGTCCTGCTTTGGTGGATGGATTGAGTGTTCTTGTCTTCTCGAGCTAGCTACAGGGTGCAACTTCCCCAAAAAAAGCCGAATCCCTCTCCTGGTCGCCTTGAGCCTCCTTTTATAGGCAAAAGGGGTTGCCACAGTGGCACACAGGAGGTGGAAAGGTCTACAGTGCGCAAGCTTATCGCCTGACATTAGGGAACAAAACGCATTAAATGCGCTACGTAGGTGTCCATTAGCTTTATCGGGGACGGGAACGAGGCCCGTCCCGTCCGTCGCCGCCCCGCCTTGCATCGACAAGTGCCCGGGCCAGTGAAGCGTGCGGCACCATGTAGGTAGGCAGGCTGCTGAGGTGGCACGATGGTGGAGCCTTCACGAAGATCAGCATGCCACCGCACAGGTGCTTGCTGAGTTGGTGTAGAGGCCGCCCGTCGCCACGCAGGTGCCTGCCAAGCTGGTTGAGCTAGCAGCTGCTTGGGGACGGCAGTGGAGTCTTGGCTGGTGCGGGACTGGCAATGGCCCTGCTCGCGTCCGCGGCAAGGGCCTTGCCGGGGGCCCGGCAAGGGTCTTGCCGTGGTGTTGCAGTCGTCCCCGGCAAGGATTCCCTCGGCTGGGATCCTGCTGAGGGTCGCCATCTTCTGGTCCTCATCTGATCTCACAGGTTTATGATCTTGACGAAGATCTGCATGCCATAACGGAGGCGCCTCCCGAGCCCTGGTCACAATGTAGTTGGTTGGGTTGGGACCCGTGGGCTCAAGGGTGGCTCGCTCTGTTGGCGTGGGGCGTGCCGCCCCGGCAAGGCTCTTGCCGGGGCTACTGAGGCTGCCCCGGCAAGGGTCTTGCCGGGGGAGCCTGCTTCGCCCTTCTGCCCTTTGTGCTCTTGGTCTTGGCATTGCCTTGGTTGTCTTGGCTTCTCTCCGGCTCCCCTCCTCTGCCCCGCTTAGTGTGGCCGCGGCGCGCGGCTCCGACTACCCGTGCACAAGTAAAGGGGTACAAATGAGTGCCCCTACTTTTGTACACCGACAGACGTCGACCCGCATGCTGCCATTTCTGCAGCCCCTCATATGCAGCCTCAAAGCCTGTGGCAGGTCGTGCTCCATCTCCCGAGCGAACGGAGTAGGGAGACGAAGACGGCGGTGCACTGGCCTGCGCAGCCTGATGAAGAATTCGCAGGGCTGGTCTCCGACATGGCCCTCCATTGGGGGAGGGGCCACTGGCGGAGGCGAGGCTGGTGCGCCGCCCCGTCCTCCTCTTCCTTGAGCGCCACGGCGGCCTCGGCATCGCCCCCTCCCCCTTCCTCTCATGGTCGGCTCCGCCGCCACGAGCTCTTGGGAAGGAGGGGTGCGCTGTCGAGCAGAGACCCTCGTCGCCGCCATCGGAGTGCCGGCGCGCCCTCTCTCCATAGCAAAAGGAAGGAAGGAGCCGAGGTGGAAGGAGATGAATGATGAAGGATTGAGGTGTGCCATCCCCCTCCACTTCTTATAAAGGGGCGGGGCCGGGGCTCGACCGCCCCACTTAACCAATCCGGCCGCCAGGGGCACAGGGAATCAAGACCGACCCGCTGCTCCAATCAGCGACGACCCGGTTTCCCGCCTCGCCATTTAAGGACCGTGCCCCCCGCGTCCACCGCCTACAATCTTCGGGTCATGGGGGACACATGGCGAGCAAGCCAAAATCGAGAAGACAAGTGAAGCGACTATTTTCCACCCCATGATCGTGGGGCACGGGCACCTTGAAGGCCACGACTTGAGTCCACTTAGTAAATGAGCCGCGCCCCTGCGTTTTTTCTCTTTTTATGGGGAAGGCGCGGGCCGCCCATTTACCACGATGTGATGCATTCATGCAGCAGCCGCCCCACGCACGACCCCCACGTCACGCATTCAACGCGGATCGTGGGGAAGCGTAACAAGCGAGGGAGTTACTGCAGTAAACACTCCGTCGCGTGTGTGCCCGCACACCGTTCTGGGCCTTGCCCAATAACGCCCCGTGATTATATGTGGCCCAGGCCCCAGGGCTCCTGTCGGTGTACAAAAGTAGGGGTCCCTTTTTGTACCCCTTTACTTGTGCCCGGGCAGTCGCGGCCCAACGCTCGTGGCCATGCTTGGCGGGGCAGAAGAAGCAAAGATTACCAGAGCCTTGCTCAAGACTAGAAGCATGAAGAGCTGAGGGGCGAGGTGAAACTCCCCCGGCAAGGCCCTTGCCGGGATGGCCTTCACAGCACCGGCAAGAGCCTTGCCGGGGCAACTCGCCCAACACCAGTAGAGCCGCCGCCCTTGAGCTTGAGAGTTCCAACGTAATCAACTACATTGGAACCAAGGCTCGGGAGGTGCCTCCATGGTGGCATGCAGATCTTTGTGAAGACCAAGAACATACAATGTTAGATGAGGACCAAAAACCGGAGACCCCCGGCAAGGCCCTTTCTGAGAACACCTACGAGACCCCGGCAAGGCCCTTGCCGAGGACATATGCAGCGCCGTAGCTAGGCCCCCACCTGCCAAGGCTACACCGCCGTTCCAACACATCAACCCGCCAACAAGGCAAGCGCCTGCGTGGCGACGTGCGGCTTCCAGGCCAACTCAGCAAGCACCTGCGTGGTGGCATGCAGATCTTCTTGAAGACTCTACCACCGGGCCAACTCAGCAGCCAGCCAGCTAGCATGGCGTTGCGCGTCTAGTCAGCCTACACGCGCGTCAGAGCGAGGCGAAGCGGCAACAGACGGGACGGGCTTCGTTAACGCCCCCGATAAAGCAAGAGGACACCTAAGCAGCGCATTTAATGCGTTTATTCCTGTGATATCAGGTGATAAACTCGACCACTGTACAACTTTCCACCTCCTGTGTGCCACTATGGCAGCCCCTTTTGACTATAAAAGGAGGCCCGCGGCATACTGAGAGAGGATTCGGACTTTTTGGACCCTACACGCTTGGTAGCTAGTCCAAGAACACCAGATAAACACAAGCTAGTAGGAGTAGGGTATTATATATCACTTGTAGCCCGAACTTGGATAAATCTCCCGTGTTGATCCCGCAAACCCGCTCTTTCCACAGCCCCGCACCCGCCGACCGTAGAAGGGATTCCTTGTGATCCCATAGGTGTCGTTTCCACCAACATTTCTCTCATGTAATACCGATTAGCCATGCATCGATAGTGGTCACGTGGTTCTCCCTGAACATCGTCCTGCCGAACATCCAAGGAATATATGCCTCTATGGATTGGTCAATCTGTGCCTCTGACAACTGAACATCGGGATATCCTAACGAGACAATCTACACAGAAACAAATTGATTGTATGAACATGGGGAAACTATAAAAACAACATTTGTTTAAGTGGCCATGAAGGTTACCTGAAACTGGCTCAACCATCTAAAAAGAGGCCCGTGAGGATCGTTGTCTATGCATGTAGCAGTTGGCACCGTAGCCAAAAAATGGGTCGGCATCGATGCTAGCCAACCAAGTTCTGCCTCTAAAGGACCTATGGCAGCACCGGCCAGAGGTAATCCCAACAAGTAAGACACATCCTGTAAAGTAGGCGCCATCTCTCCCTAGGGAAAGTGAAAGGTATGTATCTCTGGTCTCCATCTATCTACTAAGCAGGTAAGGAGTGACTTGTCGTAAGAGAAACGTTTCACTTGCCTCTCGCGTAACAGTGTTTGTTCAACTGCCTCATATAAGTGCGGACCATCAACCCACTCATCCAGTGTACCCTCAACCAGCCGTGCCAAGGGTAGAAGTCCAGCCCAACTTAACCTACAAAATAATGTGAATGTAGCATATTGTTAGCGGCTATCAAAAGTATGTCAAACATAGTAAGTCATTATATGGATTCCATTATAAGCACACATACCTATTAACCCATGAAGGGTGTATCATCTAGTTACACATTAGGGTGCTAGTGACCAACACGTCTAAGTTCATGCTCGCTTCCATAAGAGCGGCCCGGTGCCCTCTATAGATATTACCATTAAGCAACAGATACGAAGACATATCTGTAATTCAAACAACAAATCTCAGGTGCAAATAAAACATACTACAACATATTACAAAGTAAAACATAGTTCAGACATATTACAAAGTAAAACATAGTTCAGACATATTACAAATTAAAACATAGTCCAACATACTACAAATTAAAACATAGTCCAGACATATTACAAATTAAAACATAGTCCACAATATTACAAATAAAAACATAGTACGACACATTATATAGCTTGTGAGTTATTTCTTCCTCGTCCGCCCCTTCGGCCTCGACTGCCACGACCACGTCTGCTTCTTGCTCCTTTTGTCGCAGTCGTTGATGTGGAAGCACCGTCTTTGTTCAGCTCGGTACAATATTTCATCCTATGCCCATAAGCCACGCATAACAAACATTGTCTGGTTGATCCACTAGCTTCAGATTTGTCCATATCGTTTCGGATGCGACTGCCCTTTCGTCTGCCCCTATTATTTCGGCGAAGTTCTAGATCCGGGATGTATACTCTCTCACCGTCGTTTACCTTGTTGAAATTGCCGATGACTCGAATCCCTGTCATCTCACATGTTCATGTGTTGAGTACTGCCTCTTTTAAATAGTATGGGGACATGAAGGAGATATCATCCAACTCAATCTGGCCATAGGCAACCAACACATGTGAGCAAGGCAGGTGCAACAACTTCGGTTTGTTGATGTACACTCACACGTTGGATAAAATTCTGTTCCAATTTTTACCTTGTGCGTCTTCACCTCATGTGTAGAACCAAAACCATCGGTAGGAAGCTGAGCCTCATACCTCCTTTCCTGATTACCTACGAGTCTGACAGTGTGCTTCTTTGCTTTCTCTATCTTCTTTGCCATGTACTCCATGACACGACTAGAATAAGGTGTGTTGTGATTACACTACAAAAAAAAGACACATCCGTGACATTTTGGGCCGAACGAATTTTTTCTGTCATACTTATGACACTTCTCTGACGATAACTGTGACAAAACCCGGTATCATCATAGATGTGGTGGGCTCCTACTTCTATGACAAAAAAATCATGACAAAAAATGGGCTTTTCTTCTTGGGCGGGCCGGAGACGCGGCTTCATGACATTCTTTGGGCCGTCCATGACGGAAAAAACCGTGGTAGAAGCGAGGGCAAGGAAAATATCGGGGGATATCCCGGTTACGATGGGTGGTCGGGGCCGAGCGATGCGCGTTTCTCTCGTACGTACGCGCGTGTGTGCGAGGCGTTGGGCTCTAACTGAACCCGAGCGATTGCACTAGCTATGTTACTGAACCCGAGCGATCGATCCCTTGCTATTAACTGAACCCGATTGATTCCTTTGCTACTCCTGCTAACTGAAGCCGATCGATGTTGCCTCTGGATGAACAGTGACCGTTGTTGGGGGGTTTGGATGAATAGTTCCTGATGGGGGGTTGGCTGAACAGGAACCTGTGGTAGTAGAGGCTGTTGCCGCTGCATGAACAGGACCCCGATCGATCGAGCCGGTGGATGAACAAGACCTCGTGGAGGGCTGGATGAACAGGACCCTATGGAGGGCTGGTTGAACAGTAGCCGGTGGAGGGCTGGTTGAACAGTAGCCGGTGGAGGAGCGCGCGGTGGAGGCTGGATGAACAGGAGCCCGTGGATGAACAGTCACAGGTGGAGGCTGGAGGAGGTCGACGGTGGATGAACAGTAACCCGTGGAGGCTGGAGGAGGTCGACGGTGGAGATGAACAGTATCCCATGGAGTCCCGTTTTGCAGTACGCCACACCCCTCCCGATGAACAGGACCCCCATTTTGAGCATAGCGCTCCAACACAAGTCCGTTTCCTCCGTTTTGTGGTACGCCACACCCCTCCCGATCAACAGGACCCCGTTTCGACCGTAGGAGGTTCGTTTCCTCCGTTTTGCGGTACGCCAGACCCCTCCCGATGAATACGATCCCGTTTCGACCGTGGCCGGTCGAACACAAGGCTGTTTCCTCCGTTCTGCGGTACGCCAGGCCTCGTTTCCATCGCCTATTCTGTCCAAGCCAGTTCGCTCCCGATGAACAGCACGCCTTCCGTTACCTCCCGATGAACACGACGTTGTTTCTTTGTTCCGACCCAGTACACGAGCCTTGGCCGTACGTATGCGCGAGTAGGCATTCGAGACCCGCCCGTATGTATGTGCGTGGCCATATTTTCTTTCTTGCACCCTGGCCGCTGTACGTACATGTACATGCTACGTGCGCACCTCTACTACGACACGTGCACGCCTCTACTACGACACGTGCGCGCCTCTACATCGACCAGTATGTATTTACATGTTCGCCTCCAGAATGACAACGCTACCTATGCTTCGACCAGGTTTGTCCTGACTATCAGGCACTTCCTTGCGTGTGAAGATGTAGCTGGTGGGTTCCAGCAGTTAGGGGGCGAATCATTATTTTTTTTGCCCGTAATATGGACGCACTTCCTTGCGTGCGAAGATGTAGCTGGTGGGTCCCAGCAGTCTGGGGGCGAATCATTATTTTTTTGCCCATAATATGGACGCACTTCCTTGCGTGCGAAGATGTAGCTGGTGGCTCCCGGTAGTCAGGGGGAAACGTTTTTTCGCGAAATACAATGGCCCGTCCGGTGGGTCCCTGCTGTTTGGTGGAGGAATCATTATTTTGCACGTAATAAGGAGGCACTTCCTTGCTACGGCCGTGGACCCAGCTGTCAGCCTCTCCATGTACAGTACTCTTCCGATGGAAGTCGTTCCTTGACCACGTTGACCACGCCGCGCCGAGAGCACCAGGGCGGTGGACGACGGCTAGGCCTAGTAAGGGGACGATGCGGAGCCAGGGAAGACGCGGCAGTGGATGCCCACACAGAGGGGAGTACGTGGGTTGACTGGTTCGACTGCGGTGTGAGCCTGCCGTTGCCGCAGGGCCTGGCCAGCGGTGGGAGTAGTAAGGGGAATGACGCCTGCACGGCAGCATAGCCGGCCACGGGAGACAGGAGTAGGCGGCACAACTGGCGCTGCTTTGGGCAGCTGGAGCAAGAAGACCAGAGGTTGAAGAAGCACTACGGCCGTTGGATGGACATCATATGGTCACTTGAGCTAGAATCGTTCATATTGAGTAAGTTGACAAAGCCCTCCGTCCCCGTCAACTTAGTAGGCCTACATGTCAGCCTCCCACTATGCTGGGTCCCAACTAGCAGGGGGAGTATTCATTTTTTGTGCTTAATAAGGAGGCACTTCCTTGCGTGCGAAGATATAGCTGGTGGGTCCGACCTGTCAACGGGGGGAACGTTTTTTCGCGAAATACAGAGGCCCTTCCGGTGGGTCCCAGATGTCAGGTGGAGGAATCATTATTTTGCGCGTAATAAGGAGGCATTTCCTTGTGTGCGGCCGTGGACCCGGCTGTCAGCCTCTCCACGTACAATCCATGTCCGATGGATGTTGTTCGTTGACCACGTTGACCACGGTGCGCCGAGAGCACCAGGGCGGTGGACGACGGCGAGGCCTAGGAAGGGAATGACATGGAGCCGGGGAAGACTCGGTAGTGGTTGCGCACGCGGTGGGGAGTACGTGGGTTTACTGGTCCGGCTGCCGTCGCCGGAAAATAACAGGAGGTGTGGGTGAGTAGAGGAATGGCCTGGCCAGCAATGGAGTAGGGTGGGGCGGTGCGGCATCTGCGGCAGGACAGTCGGCCACGGGAGGCGGGAGCTGGCAGTCCCACCGGCGCTGGTTTGGGCGGTTGGAGCAAGAAGATCAGATATTGAAGAAGCAGGACGGTTGGATTTACATCCAACGGTCACTGCTGCTAGAATCGTTTGTGGACTAAGTCGACAAAGCCTTTCGTACACATCAACCTAGTAGACCCACAAGTCAGCCTTCAAATCTGTCCCAAACAGCATACAGCCCAAAATTTCTAGCCAGATTCAAATTAATTTAAAAACTAAACATACCTTAATTTAAATCCAATGAAATTTTACCCGCACAAAAACAATGAAATTTAAAATATCAAAATCCAAAAAAGTATTTTGGAACAAATTGCCTTTTTGCTGTATTTTTTTCATTTTACTACCCATTTCTTATTACTTATAGCCCATTTTCTGGGCAAAATTCATCCCTCCTCGTCTTGAAAGATTTCAGGCCCAGCAGGGCGTAGAAAAACAAGTAGGCCTACGTTGGTTATTGTGCAAAAAACAAAATAGCTGGGCTAGCCATTTTCAGAAAGGAAAAAAACAAACTGGGCTGGTCATGTGCTAGACGGGCCACAGCTCCCGAACAACCCAGTTGATACCTTTCTCCGTCCCAAAAAAATTACTGCGTGCACTGCTCGGTCCCTACTGTCATCCTCACCATGTACAGTCATCTCCTTATTTCTCTCGGTTGTTGACCATGTTGACAACACCGAAGGGCAGCGCCGCGGCGAGCGAACCAAGGCAGAGGACGATGGTGAGGCCTCAGACGGGAACGAACAGGAGCCGGGGAAGATGCGCAGAGTTTTAGGGTGCGATGTGGCCACAATGCGTGCGCGGCAGCACAGCCAGCCGTGGGAGGCGGGAGCAGGCGGTCCCGCCAGCGCTGGTTTGGCTTTGGCGGTTGGAGGAAGAAGTGACTGAAGAAACACGACAGACGTTGAATGTCAATCCAACGGTCAAGGTTGGCACAATCGTTTGTTGACTAAGCTGATACCAAGTAGCATACCTTTTTATATATAGGAAGAAAAGAAAAACTGGGCTCGTTCGCTTGATAACATTCCCGAAACTGCGACCGTTCGATCTTACGTCACAACTAAAACAATGAGGAAAATGCGTTTGTCTGACGTCCTCCTCCCAGGGAACGTTCACCACATAAGTGACTAGCACCCTTGGTTTTCAACCGAGAGGTCTTGGGTTCGAGTCCTAGGAACTCTCAATTTTGTCCTCCTTCCTTCCTCGCAAAAAAAGAAGAAAGAAAATCAAAGACTTGATAAGGCGTACACAACAAGCTAGTGTACCAGTAAAGAGAAGTTGCTGAATTTTAGAAAAAAGAGAGACGTGCTCATGTAGCTAGTTCAAATCCAAACCTAGACTATGACTATATATGGTGCTATGCTACTCTGCAAGTAATGAAACTGACATATCCAACGTTCGCTTCTCCTCTTCTCTACTTACTCTGCCTAGCATCAGAAGCTCTGGCCGCAACAACCATGTCCGATGGCTTCTCGTCCACCTTCTCTTCAGAAGGCAATAACCAGATATGCGCCAAGTCGCCACCTGTACCATCGCCTGTGGTTCTCATCACACCCCCGCCGGCACACGCACCGCAGCCGGTTGCTCATCGCAACCCGCTGCCGTTGGTGTGGTGCCACTGCTGCAAATCACGCAAAGTCATCTGTCGCGTCTCAACCACAATCCTCAACCCTGGTCGAGTCTTCCAGAAATGCCCGAATCATGGAGTATTAAGTGTTGTTCTGCTACTTTCAGTTGCTGATATTTTTTAATAGTTTGGTTGATGATCTTGCAATTTGATTCGTGCAGAAAAGGGAAGATTCGTGTGATTTGTATTTCTGGGAAGTTGCTGATGTGGGGGAACGCAACTATGCTGATTGTTTGTTAGCCGAGGAATCCCAATACTAGTAGGTTGGGGTGTTGGACAAGTAACCGAGGTTTCAGTTGTCATAGCAAACACAATTTCACATAGTAGATAAAAAACGTCTTCTGACAGGCAAATACGACAAAAGCAATCTAATCATCATCCGCAGCAGCAGCGTCAACATCTTCACCATGTGTATCAGTCCGAATCATAATTCCCCAGAGTGTCATCTTCTTATTCATCCTCAATGTCCTCGAACGTTGGCTTCTTCTTGATCAACTCTTGTATGTCCACAGCACGACAGGCAATCTTTCCGCCAGCGTCATTGACATGATGATTCTCAAAGATATTAGGAACATCTATGGAATCTTGTACATCAAGAGCAGTGTAAGCATCATCTTGTTGTGTAAGCATCATCTTGTTGTGCAACTTCATTAAATGAATTCCTCTGCACAAACGTTTGCAATACTCTCCAATCATCGCTACGTGCAAATGTGTCTTCCAAGAAAAATATCTGTGTTGCTTGATTTGCCAAAATAAAAGGCTCGTTGGTCTGGTACGCCGCCTTGACATTGATGGATTTGAAATAATCATCAGCTCTGGGTTTTGCGATCCTGGAAAACAGGTTATACCAACGATAGCACAACAGAACCACGCACTGATGATCCTCGAAACTAGAGATATACTACAACTGAACAATGTCTGTTATGTTAGCATACATTTCAGTTGTCTCTCTATCATACGTATTCGTGCTCATGATGGCACTGTTTTGTGTCTTCCTGCCTTCATCGCGTGCAAGGGTGTTGTAGCGCACATCTCCAACAACGCAAGATTCATAATGTCTTACCCGAGTATCAGGGCCCATTGCTAGTGCATAAAGGGCATCATCAATTGCCTGCCCATCCTCTGCATCTTCTTAACCTATGGTTAGAAAATAGACAAGTTGATCATCTTATGTACTCAATATATTAAAAAAACTGACAGTGCAATTCAAAAGCTTACATGGCTCTTGAACCATTTCGCAAATCCTGCCATAACCAGTTTGTCAATGTTTCTTGCATTTTGCGGCAGTAACTCCTCTTTGTAGATGCTGCACAACATAGTGATCGCGTCAAACATCTAAATATATAAGAATGTGCTACAAGTTTAGTAGATTACGATGTATAAGCAGCAGTACTTAGCACTTACTTGATATAAGGTAGTATCTCAGGACAATTATTCAACACATACCAAACCATTTTGTCCAAATCTTTAGGTTTGTCCTCTTGTTGACTCTTCCCTGTAACTTGAACAGAATAATCGAAAACATTGAGCTCGGGATTGTCTTGACCCACCTCTTTGCAATGTAGGCCTCTGCAATGGAACCCTCGGGTCTAGCTCTGTTCCTAACATAGCCCTTGAAAGTGCCTAGCCGCCTTTCAATAGGGTACATCCAGCCATACTATACTGGACCTCTAAGTAGTGCCTCATCAGGTAGCTGAACAGCCAAATGCACCATCACATCAAAGAAGGCTGGAGGATATATCTTCTCAAGGTCGCATAGTATAGTTGGTATCTTGTCCCTAAGACGCTCCAAAGCATCTACCCTGGTATTTCTACTACAGAGTTCCCTCAAGAATTGTCCCAACTCTGCAACTGCTCTGTATAAGTAAAGGCGGCCCAATCCTCTAAGGATAACAGGTAAAACACTTTGAAGTAGGACGTGGCAGTCATGAGTTTTCAACCCTTGTACCTTTTTCCATCTGCATTGACTCTCCTTTCAGGGTTGGAAGCAAATCCATGTGGGAATCTCACACGTGACAGGACCTCGCAGAATTGTTTTCTTTTTACCTTCTCCAAGACGTACACATCTGGTGCCATATCCCGTGGTTTACCTTCATCTTCCACCTGCAAATCCTTTCTGATACCCAGGTGTGTCAAATCAATCCTAGCTTTTAAGGTATCTTTCGTCTTGCCTTCAATACTAAGATGTGTGTCGATAATGTTGTCACATATATTTTTCTCGATGTGCATCACATCAAGATTATGCTGCATATTCAAATCTTTCCAATACTCCAAGTCCCACAAAGTGGACCTGCAGGTAAACAATAATCTCTCTTCTGCCCTGCCACGCTTCCTTTTCCCGCTACCATTACCAGGATGGTTTCCTGGTGTAATATGCATGACCTTCTCTAATTCCACTTGCAACTCAGCGGCGGTGAGCCTCTTTGGCGCATCGCGGTTTTCATGCTTTGCATTGAACACATGTCTTCGGTATTTTCTAGGACGCGGCTTGTCCTTGGCAAGGAAACGGTGGTGTCCAATGTAACAGATCTTGGTAAGTATTGCGTATGACAGCGGATTCCTGTCACGGCGAACACATGCATTGTAACCATGTGTCGTTCGCCCTGACATAGCGTGCAAAGCCGAATAATCATGGATGCACCAAATTGTAACAGCACGCAGAAAGAAATCAATTGGTGGGCTACTATATAGGTCTCGAGTGAGAACACCCCTCCATAGCTGTTGAAGTTCCTCCACAAGAGGCTCCATGAATAAATCAAAATCCTTTCCAGGACTTTTTGGACCTGGGATGAGCAAGGCCATCATGTAGTTTGATTCTTTGGTGCAGACATTTCGAGGCATGTTGTAAGGGATAGCAAGCACTGGCTACGTGCTATATGTGGCGCTCTCGTGGCCAAATGGGTTAAATCCATCTGAAGCTAAGCCAATTCTAATGTTTCTCGGGTCAGCAACAAACTTTTTGTGTTTCTGATTGAAGCTTTTCCACTAACTACCATGTGATGGATGGCTCATTACATTCTGATCTCTGTACTCCTTGTTCCTAGAATGCCACATCACATCCTCTCTTGTTTCAGCATCATGAAACAACCTCTGCAATCTTGGTGTAATTGGAAAATGTCTCAGAACATTGTGAGGAATCCTCTTCACAGCATCGCCATCTTTCCATCTTGATGATTTGCATTTCGCGCATTCACTTAAGTTGGCATAATCCTTCCGGAATAGAACACAATTATTCGTACAAACATGGATCATATCATATCCAATTCCAACTGCACGAAGGAAATTCTTCATTTTACTTTAGGTGTGTGGCAGCTCAGACGCATCTGGGAAAGCTTTGCGCAAAGCAGCCAACATCACATCGAATGATTTGTTGGTCATCCACTTAGATGTCTTCACCTGAAGAAAGGTGACCATAGCTGAGAATACTGACAGCTTATTTCCTGGGGTGACAGCCACGTTGCATTGTTCCAACATGCGGGCCCACCGTTTCTCTTCTGCAGGTGAAAGTTCACGAAATGCAAGAGCATTTCGTAGCATTGTTTCAATGTTGGTCAAACTCACTGGCTCCGCCACCACCACCTCCTCCACCTCTTCCACCTGAGCATTAGGCAGATCAAGATGGTGATCTGCTGCTTCCACGTAGTCAGTAACATTGACGTTCACAGCTTCACCATGATGAACCCACCTAGTATATGTGACCGACATCCCATACAAGTGTAGATGATTTTGCACAATTGACTAGGGTCTTGTAAATGAATTCATACAACTGCTATACGGGCAGAGCACATCTGATTTCGTACCACCGTACTCAGCTCTGATAAAGTTCATGAAGTTTTCAACCCCCTCGACATATGCAGCGGAGAATCTTTGAGCAGAAGTTATCCAAGTCCTGTCCTTCTGTTAGACATACAAATTAGTTCTTCTACTAGGTATTACATGAAAAACATATAGGCTTTTTTATGAAGTCCAGAAAAAAATACCTAGGTCGATGTCTAAAGATATGGCAAGATATTTGGACGAGCAGATCTAAGTAACGAAATATATTAAAAGCTAATTCAGCAAACATATTTAAGTGCTAAATTATGGCAGGCTGTTTCAGCAGTCAATGAGGCCGAGCACACAGCCATCGAACTATCGAAGGCCATCGCAGCAACAAAGATCAAGTATAAAACGGTGTAGACCTATTTCACCTAACTGATTGGCTACTAGACCATGGAAATCTACGTCACAATAAATATATGGTAGGATATTTTAGCAACTAATCGGGCTTGGCATGCCATCTCAGCTAAGCAGATTGAGTGCAGAACAGGGCAAGGAAGCTTCTTAAGCAGAGCATATTGACTGTAAACTACTTCGGCAAATAGTGAGATTAACAGCGTCTATCAGCTAACATTCAGCGCTACACCGACATGCACGGGGCCACAGTCTAGAATGCTCATACCATGGGAGAAGCTGACCACCGTGCATCTCCACACGAACGTCGCCAACGGTGGCGGCACTGACCGCTGTGCGCCTCCACAAGAACGTCGCCAGCGGTGGCGGCGCCGCTCGAGGACGGCAGTCTACGAGAGCGTACTACGGGAGTGAGAGGATCGCCGTGCGTCCCCTCGACGAACCGCAGCGCTGATGTATCGGCGTGGCGGGGAGGACGGCTTTGGCGGAGCGAATGGAGTGGAGGGGGACGGGAGGAGGGGGTTTGGGGAATAATATTGGCTAGTTGGCCAAAGGGCGGTTGAATTTGGGATTTGGGGGGAATTTTTTTGGGCGGGGGGGGGGGGGGATTTTCGCGCGGTGGGCGGGGGGAGTTTGGCGCATGGTCTGTTTCTCCAAGTGCAGTCCCACGTGTCAGTGAAGAGGCAAGTCGAAGCGTGTTCCGTTTGCGTGAGCCGTCTACAGGACCAAACGTGTGAGATGTTGATTGTACATTGGGGGGAGGGAGGGGCCCACCACCATGAAAATCAGGGAGGAGAGAGAGAGGCAATTTACGTTAACCCTTTCGTAGGTTCCCATAGACGTAGAAAGATGTGAAATGTGTGAATGTGTAGTGGACGTACTATTGGAGTGCCTAAGATAAATTGTGTATGTAGACCCTATGTGTTTATTTACTTCGCATGTTAGCTTTGTCCCGGTTCAATAAAAAGCAGAGTTGGTGATGATGGTGTGCCTGCCATCCTGCAATCGGATAGGAAGGAAACTATGGCAATTTTTCCAAAAAGGTACCCACACACCTCTCCACAATTGAAAATAAGGCCTTCCCTCATTAATCCTTTTCTCCCACAAGATAAACTACTCATACAAATGCATCTTGATGTTCCGTGCAACGCACGGGCATCTTGCTAGTTTACATAAAAAGCAGAGTTGGTGATGATGGTGTGCCTGCCATCCTCCAATATAGGCCGTCTGATCTATATCTAACGGATAGGAAGGAAACTATGACAATTTACCCGCACTCCTCTCCACATTTGCAGATAAGGCCTTCCCTCGTTCATCCACAAGATCTTGATGTTCCGTGCAAGGCACAGGCATCTTGCTAGTTTTCTATAAACTTGGTCAAATTTTATGAAGTTTGACTTCAGTCGAACCTAATATGTAGAGTAAATGAAAACAGAGGGAGTATCTTACTCCGTGACCAAGACGGAAGGGAAAACGAGACAACTTATTGTTTATTTGAGCCGTTCGAGTATAATCATGTGGCGTTGCTTATTTCTCATTCCTCTCCAACCCTCTTCTCCATCGATCATGCCGCCCTCCGGTCGACTCCATCCTCCTGCATGCATCATTTGAACATTCCGTCAAGTATCATTTGCTTATGGGCCTAGAACATGCTTGTATTTCCAATGTTTCGCTTTTGAACGTACAATATACTCCCTCCAATCCTTTCTAGTTTACATATAAGTTTTTATGTGTAGTGAAAGTATCTCTACTTTGATCAAACTTACAGAAAAAAGTATCAACATTCAACAACGCCCAATCAATATTGTTAGATTCGTACGTACTCCTAGATTTGTATTCAAACATACATGGTTTCCAATTTGTTTTCAACCACGTGAATGTGATTGTTCTCGCGCATGCTCTTCGTACTAGGATTTCGCCACGTATAGCCAGTCCAATAGTAACTTATTTTAAGCTCCCTGTCCAATAATACTAGTGGAGTACTAACAACATCTGTAGTAGAGTATGCAGTGCTCATATTACTCCTTCCTTCCATTTATATAGGGCATAAGAGCAAGTCTAATAAGGCCTAGTCAGTAGGCTATAAGACTTGTCATGTCATTAAAATCCTACTTGGAGGAGTGAGAAGAGAGGAGAGAGAGAGAGTGAAGCGGGCTCTTATATTCTACAGCCCAGCCATAACAAATAGATCAAGAAAAAAAGTATGCATGCAACTCTCTTCCAACCATATACCTTGCTCATGCAAATATTAAATGTTTAGAGCCAACCTAATAGCCATTCTAAGAGCCAACTTACATGGCACTTTTGCCTAAGTGAAGGAGAGAGATGAGAAAAAGTAAGGGGAGTGATCTCTCATGCAAGAGCCTAGCTATATACGCATTCCTAGGTAAATACAATAAATATGAAGAAAGAGATAGAGAGGAGATGGGAAAAAGTACTAATACAATAGCCAACCTTTTATATTATTTTTTTGCGGGAAATAGCCAACCTTATATCCCACACTATTGTATGGGTGCATATAGATGATGGCTATAGATGACATGGCAGTTCCGTATAGCCATCGGCTGGCTATATTATTAACCATGCTCTAATGCGTTTTTCAAACCGCCTTTGACTATTGACAAGATTAATAGTACATGAGATGTATAATGTGAAAATTATATCATTGGAAGCTCCTTTCACATACGAATGTGACCGTATGCTTTGTGTAAGTTGCATGTCATATATTATTACTCTAACATTTGGTCAAAGTTAGCCTCGAAAAATGCATTAGGCCCTGTAGATGGAAGGAGGGAGTAGTAGTGAAGTGGATCCTCTGACGTGGGTATCCCTGCCTTACCCTCCCTTTCGGTCACTTACTGGCGGACCCCATGCTTGCTAGGCCCCGCATGTCAGTTACTCAATGGGTTCGGCCATGTCAGGGGATTCTCATCCGTAGTATACTCCCTCTGTTTTTATTTACTCCGCATAAAACGGAGGGAGTGGTAGTATAAATGACGCGGGCGGGCGAGGGGGAGGGACGTCAGTTTGCTCTCAACTATGGTCCCAGAAGCGAGAGAAAACGCAAGACGAAGCGTGTTCCATTCGGTGAATGACGTGGAGGGTCCAGCGTGCCGGGGTGCAACGCGAACGCGACAAGAGCGATGTACAGTCAAAACCGATTGACCTTCGCTGCTCGGCCGGAACCACTATTCACACCAGAACCTTCGCTGCCCGGCCTACGCCAGCCACTGCCCCAAAACCGCACCTCCTCTCCAGCCCACTCCCCCACCTTTCGATCCCTAGCCCGCATCAAGCGTCCCCTAGTTCGCCGGAAAGCCATGGTGCGCCGCAAGATCACGTACTACAAGATGCTGATGCCGGAGTGCCGCGCAGAAGTCGCGCAGTGGTTGGTGCCACAGACCTCCGTTCCCAAGCTCGCTTTGCGGCGGGCCAATCCCCGAGTTCTCTGGAGCCAAGCTACGAGGAGGAGGAAGCCGATCCAATGTTCATGCCGGAGGTCGGGGCGTAGAAGGCCCCCGATGGGTATGAGACGATGGACGTCGACTTTGTGCCAGCGTCCGGGTCCCCCATGGTGCAGGCGGACCAGTGGTTCAACCTGGCGATACTAAAGGAGGACCGGGAGGTAGAGGCTCAACTCGACACGTTGTGCGCGCATGCCGCTGCCATCGAGGCTCTCCTGCAGGCGGAACCGGATGTCGTGGATGTGAACCGGGCGGCGGAGGCTCAACTCGACGCGGAGCGCGTGGATGCCGCTGCCATCGAGGCCCTCCTGCAGCCTCGACTTGAACCAGGCGGCGGAGGCTCAACTCGACGCAGAGCGCGTGGATGCCGTTGCCATCGTGGCCCTCCTGCAGGCGGAACCAGACGTCCTGGACTTGAACCAGGCAGCGGAGGCTCAACTCGACACGGAGCGCGCGGATGCCGCTGCCATCGAGGTCCTCCTGCAGGAGGAACCAGACGTCCTCGACTTGAACCGGGAGGTGCTCTCGTCTGTCCAGAGTGCCCGCACGCTCCGCGTGAACGAGTAGCTGGAGGCCGAGGACAACCACGGTGCGGAGACACACGTCGGCAGCTATGACTGGTTCGCGCCGGCAGCAAAAGACGACGAGGCAGTCTCGTTCTGCGAGCAGTGATAGTTTTTCTTTTTGTTGTTGTTTTTAGGGATCTTTTGCTTTGTAAAAACATATATTGTTATGCAAGTCGCCTGACTTTCATCATTTGGGTCAGTCTACCATTTCAGGCGGTTGGATGAATATCCTACGTCTCCTAACCCTTCTTCCTCACCTCTTCTTCTTCCCCAACAGACCACCGCACGGGCCGTACGGATCCACCCCAACATGCGGTTGGATAAACATAATGTACGAACGAAAATTATCTGTCAGCGGTAGCACGTGTCAGTGAGGGCGGGTTCCCTTGGTTGGGTTTGCGGCGTGCAGGAGCGACTGTGTGAGGGTGCGGTGCGACCGCGGCGTGCAGGAGCGACCGTGTGGGTGTGGTGGGACCGCGACAGCCGTGCGCAAGTGTACCTCCTTTTCATTTTGAAAACTTTAGGCAAGCTTGGCAAAAATGTGTGGCAAAGTATGGCAATGCAAGGCCTAGACCCAAACAGGATAAGTACGTACATACTAGGAGTACTAGTGTTAAAAAAGAAAGGCGGGGTTTTCCTTCGCAGGATTAATCGATACAAATCCTCATTTGACATGTCAATTAATGCATATTTTTTTCTCCAAAGCCCAAAGAGCTAACCATCTCACTCCTCATCGCTTGATTAATGCAGCGCCATGCAAACAAACCTTCTCACTTCCGCATGCATGCAAGGGTATATTAATGTCCTTGGTTGCTAGTACGAGGCAAACCCCATCAATTTTTCCTTGATTAGTGTTAGTGGCCTTTTGCAAATTGTAATTTTGATATACTGGCCTTGTGTACAAAAAATGGAGGTAGTAACTATTTGATTTCCTTCCCATTGCGGTGACATCGATGATATCTCAAACGTTGTTGTTTAGCGAAGTGCGTTCGACGGAACACCATTGAGGGGGACCACGGTAAGTCATTCGCAAGTGCCGCCTGCAAGCCGAGACAATCGCCTTATTTGCATCCAGGAACTCCGTTGAACCAAAAGACGCCTAAATGTACTAGTACTACTAGTACACAATAGCGTCGTCCGTCCAGCTTAGTGCGGCGAGGTGGTTTCTCGAAGAAGACGATGGAGAAGTGGAGTGAGCGAAGAGTGAAATGATGGTTGCTTCGTCTGTGCTTTGTGATTTGACGCCTCACTGCTTTGTGATTTGTGATAGAAGGGACAGGGGAGTAGACTCTATGCTCTATACTGTACATGCGTCCAAGCACGGGAGAAAGAGGAGAGATGGTGCATTTTTCTATTCCTTCAATCAATCAATACAGAGCTTCGGTTCCATCTTTTTGGCTTTGGTAGCACCGACCACAATGGTTCCCATCAGTAACAAAAGCTATTTTCACATTTGGCTACACATTGTGGATGCCCTTAACCCTACCACTTGGCTTTGCTCCTGTGTGCTATCTATACAAATCTCAATTTTATTGATCTAAAAAATTATAGAATCAAGATTAGTAAAAAGGAGGTGATTTTGCCGCGCGGATGGCGGGGGTGGTTTATTATTTTTAGAGGACATTGGCATGGTGGTTTGCTAACATGCGGTCCCACGTGTCAGTGCTTTACCAAGCCGATCTGCGTCCCACATGAGGTAGAACAACGGTAGAAGCAACACGTGGTTAACTTGAAGAAGATGAGGGAGAAGCAGATTCAGCAACGAGTGAAATGATGGTTGCTTCGTCCCTCCAACTTCTTTTTTTACTAGCATTATTATTACTTTGTCCCTCCAAATTAACTGCAGGAAAGGTGCAACTTTGTGATTTGACGCCTCATTGCTCATTACTACGCCGGCGCCATGACTAGGGTGCTTCACCCCTGCTGCTCTGCACTGTATTTCGGTATGGCACGTGGACCCGGTAGCTTGATGTCCCACATGTCGGCGAAAGGGACTAGAACATTTATGAAAGCGAGCGCTCCACTCTTACGACGGAGGAGTACACAACACGGCGGCCCAGTGAACTGTCACTTGTACTGTATAGTACTATAGTTTTGCTGTTTCGCACGATCCATCGATACAAACCCGATTAAACAGGAAAGGGCGGGATTTTTCCTGTGCGGTAGATGATACTGGCCATACATTTCAAAGGAAATTTTAATGTATGCAAACTAAATAATTAAGTAACAATATGATATCTAGTAAAACTAAAAACACATATGATTTATTCTGTTAGAGTGTAGTTGTAGTGCTGTATTGCATAGTTGTTAGATGTAACATGCGAGAATGTGTAGAGATGTAGTTTTGGAGGGCCTATAGAGAGAAAGCATAATACAGTCACCGAACTTTAGAATACGCTCATTACGGTCACTATATACGTTTTGCGGTGATTATACGGTCCCTTTCTCACCGTTCAGCATCGGGTTGCACCCTGTTGACCGGCCAAATAGTCTGCGTGGCACCATGTTGACTAGTTAAATTGACCATGTTCCTTGTGGGTCCCACCTGTCAGTTCGCATATGAAAAAGGTCAGATAAACACAAATTTATGCAAGCGCGACAAGAGTCCAACCCGTGCGCGGGAATCACCTGGTTGTGTATGTGTCTGTCAGGGCCTGATGTGTGCGCATGCACGTGTAGGTTGAGCACTTTAGCGTGAGAGTGTGTGTTGGTCATGTGGTGTGTGCATGCATGCGTGCGTGTGTGCGTGGCTGCATGTGTATGTGTGAGTGTTGCGTGCGTGCGTGGTTGCATGTGTTCGTGTGAGTGTTGCGTGCATGCAGTTCGTGTGCATGCGTGCGTGTGTGTATAATCACCACACCAGCTCTTGTGTGTTAAAACAGACGGCTCAGCATACCAATACAAGGCCACCTTGTCCGCTGTGCCCGCGGTCATGACTTCGAACCACCGTCCAATATTTTTTTCATTTGTTTTCATTCTTACTAGCAATATGCTCGTGCGTTGCACGTAACATCAAGATGCATTTGTATGACTAGTTTATCTTGTTAGAGAAAAGGATGAACGAGGGATGGCATTATTTGCAAATGTGGAGAGGTGTGTGTGTACCTTTTTTCAAAATTGCCATAGTTTCCTTCCTTTCCGTCAGATGTAAATCGGATGGCCTATATTGCAGGATGGCAGGCACACCATCATCACACACTCTGTTTTTATAAGAGTGTAGTTATAAGAGTGTAGATGTAGATGTAGAGTAGATACAAGCCGACAGGTGGGCCCAATGGTAGTGAGATAATGTGATGCAACACTAGAGGTGCCACGTGGAGCGTTTAACTGGTCAACTAGTCGTGTCTTGAGCAAATACAGAGCTGTACAGTGAGCTCATGTCTATATAATAACCACAAAACATAAATGGTGACCGTAGTGAGTGGATTTAGAAGTCCAATGTACGTATCGTGCTTTCACTTCAAATACAATGATCGTCACTGTATATATCGCGAGAGAAAGATGAAACATGCGTGAACGTGCTGGGGGCTTACTTTTAGAGGACCTGGAGATAGTTTGTGTGCGTACGTGAAAGTGTCGTAGAGGGGGTGTATACGATGAAGAGAGAGATGCTCTTCGTTTCTCTTTATTATGACTAACTTTATATATAGTACAAAAATATAAAAATTCACAGTGCGGATTAAACATCATTGTGGGCACCATGCAATGCAAATAAACGTTCATACTCCTCCATATAACTTTGTAATGTTGTACATATTTAGAAATTCTAAAATAATATTGGCCACGCTTTATTCAAAAGGAAAGTTGTATGCGAGATAAACGTGAAGAGAGGGATTTTTAGATCAATGGGGTACGTGATGTATCATGTATCAATGTGTAGTTGATGTATTTCGCAGGGCCTAGAGAGGTATGTGTGTGTATTACGTATTCGAGAGAGTCATGGATAGAGGGGCCGGCGGGGGGGCGGGGGCGTGGGAGAGATAGCACGAGAAATGAGAGAGGTCTAGAGAGAGAGACGAATATGATGTCACGACGAGAGATTCCCTTGAGTGTGTATATGCAAGGAGGGAGGGGATAGAGGCACGAGGAGAATTTTTTTGTGTGGTGTCAGTGTTGGTATGTGTGGGTGTGAGAAGATAATGAGACCTGGGGGCAGAGGGTGTGTCACCACGTGAGGTCCGGTGGGTCGAGGCGAGGCCCCTTGGTTCGGTTCCGTCCTGCACCACATTGGTCGGCCCGTGACTCATTTAGGGAGACCCATGGATGACTAGTCGTACAAGACAAAGATAGCAGAATTGTGAAGGACTCTATGTCCACTAACAAAGCCAGCTAGGATTTGTAACCCTAGGTTCTCGGACTAAGGTAACCCCTTATCTCTGATATTACTATTCATCCAACCTAACTTTAAGGGGCATCCTACAGAATGCTCTGCTAGAATCATACTCGTCGATTAGGAAGAGAGGTGTGAGACAATGCGTGAGAAACAGGCCTATAGATAATGTGCGTACAGGAGACACGTAGGCATGTCTATGTATATAAAAAGGGTCGATGGGGATTGTCCGTGTGTATGCTTGTGAGAGGAAGAGTGCTTATGATAAAGGTTAGTGAAAACGGTCGTGAATGGTTACGAGAGGGAGGGACGGTTATATCGAGAGCATGTCCGCGAGAAAGACACCTTGGGATGATGAAACTACAGGTAAAAGATTGATGTACACATTGATTAAAGATATAAATTGTATCCAAATATTAGGATGGGATCATCATATTTGCAATTCGCGTAAGGAACGGTCATTGATCCATCAGACGTCTAGATTCTATTGAATTTGAGCATGTCTATGTTATTATTCGACATAATTGATCCACATAGTTAGTATTTTGAACTCCATACAATGCATTGCTTTAGCAATCGAATATAAACATGAGTATAGTTCATGTTGTGTGTGTAAAGCACATTATACATACGAAAGTTACATGATGAACATTATAAATAGCTAGCTATGAACTAGCATACATTTGAATTCAACTTAAGGTGGTTTAAAAAAATCGAATTCAACATGAAGTACATTCAATTATTTGAATCCGATATCATGGCATTTGTAAATCATACCTAAATTATGGGGGCACCAATATATGCTCTGATTTTGTGTACAAAATATATTCAAATTTAGCTTCTCCATTCCAAAATAATCGTAGTTATAGGATTTTCAAGTGTCAAAATTTCAAAAAGAAGCGGATAATTTAATGAGGTTTTCAAACATACAAGGTCAAATTTAACGTTGTCTATTTAGGTCAATCCTCAAAGTTCAAGAGTACTCTAAACGTGAATGGTTCTGTTTCAAAATTTCGAACGAAGCGCCAAAAGAGCCTCTACTCGCCCAAAAGTGCGTGAGACCAATGTTTGGTAGTAGAAGGAAATTACTTTTCTAACTCCGACCCGTGAAACCTACCGGCCCGACGTCCAAAGGTCTAAACTGGGGTAGGTTTGTAGCTTCATCTAGACGCCACGCAACCGCCTCCGAAAAACATTCATACACAATGGCCGCCTAAGCACACATGCGCGCAGCCGAAATCGCTCACGCCCACTATTTGGGACACCTGGGATTACCATCCTTCCCCCGACCCACAGTAGGTCCGAATTTTAAGAGGGGGGCAAAGTTTGTACTTTCCCCAAATTTCAAACAAGCGTGTCCCATTTGTTCAGAAAATCCAAAAACAAGCGCGTCCCAAACCGAAATATGGTTCTCCCTTAGCTCCCCTGCCTCCCGCCCCCATCTGATTCCCCATTCGTACTCCGTGGGCGCCAAAACTACCTCTCCACTAGCCGCGAAACCCCGGTGTCCTCCGTCCGCCACCCCATCCCACCCATCAACCGCTGCCCTCCTCCATCACGCCGGAGCCGATACCCCGACGTCGTCGTCCGCCGCAACCTCAACCGCAATGCCCTCCAAGGCTAGTAGTTGAAGCCGAGGCCGAGCCGTCCGTACCCGGGCCAGTTCAACCAAGCCGTCCTGCGCCTCACCGCTGCCGCTCCAACTTCGCCACTGTCCACCGCACCGGAGCTGTTCCTGCTATGCCGTCCTTCGCCGCCTCGGATCTGCTTCCCCTCCGTCCAA
Source organism: Aegilops tauschii subsp. strangulata (assembly GCF_002575655.3). Taxonomy (NCBI): domain Eukaryota; kingdom Viridiplantae; phylum Streptophyta; class Magnoliopsida; order Poales; family Poaceae; genus Aegilops; species Aegilops tauschii. The sequence goes on along the minus strand of NC_053039.3, from coordinate 113,004,871 downwards.
GCCTACACCCTCCTCCAAAACATCGGTTTACCCGGAAAAAAGAAGAAGATCGGTGCGACATAGGGAGGCGACCACACTTGCAACCGGAAATGATACTCCTTTCCCCTTATTCATGCAAATCTTACGTGTCTACTTGCACGGTATTCATCCCACAGAAGACACTAGTTGACCACTTCTTCTTGATACTAGATGTTCCTAGTAACTCGTGATGCACAAGGTTTCTCCTCATATACTATTTCACCTTAGCTAGAGGTTCGTCGCCCCCTGGATTTCAATTCCTGGTCAGTTAATTCCCAATTAACGGAAGCATTCCCTGGCGTAACAGGCGCTAGTCCGCCTATTACGCCAGGGACGCAGCGCCTCGGTGTTTATCTTACGGGCGTGTGGGGCCTAGAGCTGTTGGCGCCCGATCCGGAAGTCGGCCGGGATTAAAAGGATGGCCTGGGGTGGTGCCAAGCACGGCGGTGGTGTAAGGTCGAGTGGAGGGCGGGGCGGCGGAGGCAGGGGTCTGGGCCGGTGGTTGCTGGCGGTTTGAGAAAGATCATCAACAGTGACTGGCGGGAGGTAGACTAAGGCCATCTGCCCGTTCCTTATAGATTGGACGGTTCATAAAAAACCGACTGACCTATTTATTTTCAGTCGTCTGTTATCTTGATAGGACCACATGTGGTGGTGTGCTGGAGGAGTACCTGCATTTCCTGTGCTCATATATTACAAAATCATACAGAGTACAATCTAATTCTATTTGCCATGCAATGTTGTAGAGCTATCATATGTCTCCTGTCATTTATTTTTCAGCCACCTGCTATCTGCTACTTTTACAATGCACTAGTTCTGCACACACTTCACCCATACTCTCACTATTGTGTTTTTATGCAAGGGTATTTCAGACTCTCCTGCTATGAGAGAAGCAAAAAATAAAAGAGAGAAGTCGCTCCAGCGTCGTACGCCGATAGGCTAGACACGTTTCAGCCTTATAATAAGTGCAGTGTTTAGTAGATGGAGATGATAAACATAGCTCCGGAGTTGACAATCTCGCTCCCAATGAACCACCATCCCAGCTGCCTGCTTTAACTTCGCGGTGTCATATGTGGTTGCATGTTGCATATGGTGTCTAGCTTGTATTCGAAAGGCCGAAGTCGGTCCTTATTAAGATAAGGAAAGATATTTTTTACATGAACCACCATCCCGGGAGCACCAGAAGTCAAATAGCTAGTCAGGGCACTGGCCGAACCAGTGACAAGCCCAGCACAGACAGGCATCACCTGAAGCCAACTAAAAAGCCACGATGGGGGCGAAGCAGCCCGCCTCCCACCAGGCTCTCAGGTCCTAGATGATCATGCTCACCACTCCAGCCGGATGTATAGCTTGTATTGCTTCCAATTTGGTTTAATTGCATCTACTTAGCTTACACACTATACTTTTGAATATGACATGCCTTCCTGTTTTTGGTACATACTAGTACATCTGCCTATTAACCATGTTCTTACATCAAACTAATGTTCTTGTGTATCCCTCATCAATCACTTATGATGAGGCAGTCAGGCCAGTGGACTACTGTGAGTAAAGATCCTCATTTAAAGAATGCAGCTCAGCCTCCCGACATGATTCGCAAGAAATAGCAAGGCTAGATGAAGATAGTGAATGTAGCTCTGTAGTTGATTACCGTATTTTCCCTACACTAGCATCGCAGGTGCTTGCTCTAACTTGGCAGTGTGATATGTGGTTGCATGTTGCATATGGTGTCTAATTTGTAATTCTTCCAATCTGGTAAAATTGCATGTGCTATTCTGCTTAGTTTATACATTATAAATGTTAATGTGACATGCCTTTCTGTTTTTAGTACATAGTACATCTATCTATTAAGCATGTCCTTACATAAAACTATTGTTTTTCTGTATCCCGCATAAATCAATATGACGAGACACCTTTAGTATATGCAGTGTGATATTAGTTGCATCTTTCATATGATTTATAGCATGCGTTGCTTCTAATTTTTTGAAATGCCATTTACGATAGGACACTTTTAACTTGGCAGAGTCATATTGGTTGCATCTTTCTTGTTGTGTCTAGCTTGCATTGCTTCTTATTTGTTGAAATGGTTTCTTCTTAGTTTACACAAATAGTTGTGAATATGCCATGTCGTCCTGTTTTTCGTATTATTCCATCCTGGAATCATGTGTTTGCCTTACATCAAAGTAGTGATTGTCACTATCATGCACGAATGAGTTCAAAAGAGTGAATTTGATTGCTTTTTCTTGTCGGTTTTACTTGACAATTCAAAATCAATAAAGCGGAAGGAAGTTAGCAAGGCAGCGGATGAAGGTGCTCCATCCAAACGGAGGGCCTCTACAGATTCTACTCCTCCATCCCCCAAGATGATTTCCAAGAGAACACATGCATAGACACTCAACGTAGCTGTGTTGGTGATGAGAACGTCTCCCCTAGTGCACCATCACAGGTGCTCCCTCTAACTTGGCACTGTTGTATGTGGTTGCATGTTATGTATGATGTCTAGCTTGTATTGCTTCTAATTTTCTTGAATTTCATCTGCTTACTTTACACATTATACTTGTGACTAAGACATGTGTTCCTGTTTCTAGAACATACAATATCTGTCTATCACACCATGTTCTTACATCAAAGTACTACTGTTGTGTAACCTGCAATAATCACTTTTCATAAGACACGTTTGACTTGGGAGTGTGATATAGGTTACATCTCGCATTCTTTTCTAGCTTGTACTACCTCTCATTTGTTGAAATGGCACTTATGACGAGACAGTTTTAACTTGGTAGAGTGATATTTGCTGCATCTTTCATGTGGTGTCTATCTTTTATTGCTTATAATTTGTTGAAATGCCTTCTCCTTAGTTTACACATCATAAGCCGTGAATATGCAATGCTGTGAATATGCAATGGCACTAATGACGAGAGACCTTTAACTTGGTAGTGTGATGTTGTTTGCATCATGCATATGATTTATTTCTTGTACTGCTTCACATTTTTTTAAACGGCATTTATGATGAGACACTGTTAACTTGGCAGAGCGATATTTGTAGCATCTTTCATATGGTGTCTACCTTCCATTGCATTGCTTCTAATTTAGTGAAATGTCTTCTGCTTAGTTTACACATCATAGTTCTGGTTATCTCATGCCGTCCTATTTTTCGTACATATTACATCCTCCTATCATGTGGTTGTCTAACATCAAAGTTCAGTTCGTCTGTATCACACATCAATTTGTTCTGAAGAACTAAATTGTTATTCGTTTTTCTTGTCGGCTTGACTTAACATGGCATAGAGAAAGAGGAAGCAACACATAATGACAGTGAAAGGGAAGCGGAAGAATCCTGCAGATTCTGCTAGTATTGATGGTGCAATAGAAGGTCAAAGTCCAGCGGAAAATTGTACCGACAGGGTATCCCGTGCTACACGAGATGTAGAACAAGCTAAACAGAAACAAATAGCTGCCACCAAACAATCAGAGACAGCCCTAGTTGTTGCAATGGCTTCCACAGCACCACCAGTTGCACGATTTACTCGTTGTTCAACTCAGCTAGCAGCACGTTCCCAAGCTCCCTTGCCACCTGACACTACTTCCAAAGCACTCTTGACACAAGATGAGTTGGGAAGATCAGATGAACTTTGTGAGCTTCAACAGCAAGAAGGTAGTTGCTGGAGTCAAGTTACAGTTGCATGCTTCTTTATATGTAGTCTCACAGTTTGATGTACACTAACACTTCCTATGTTCGTTGTTGGACTAGCACCTGGGCGCAAGAGGAAACAAACATCAGGGATAATGCTCGATAGGTTAACTAAATCTAGAAGAGGAAGAATGGAGATCCATTTTGAGGCGGGTTTAAAAAGGCCACGTGATGCTACAGAGTTAGCCAAGTTAGTATCAGAGGCAGCGGTTGCCGTTAGGTGTCATGTACGCATCCTCCCAACATGGATTCAGTACAGGAATGACAAAGACGAAACCCAGTTCAACACCTTCCTCGACCATTTATCTGTAAGTATGGTTATGTATGGAAACTAGTAATATCATCTTGCTCTGTCCAATACTTTCTAGGTTGCTGATAATGAGACTCCCATAATTTTCAACAGATGAGGTTCAAGTTGGATAGCCAAGATGATACAACCAGACAAGCTTGCGCCCATGTTTTCAAGTCTGCTCTGCGACAGTATCAGTATAACTTGAGGAAAACTCACTTTGAAGGCAAGGCTAACAGTGACCTTGCCCAAACATCTCCAGTGGAAAATATATCGGATGAAGACTGGAGAGGCCTCGCTAAACACTGGTCTGATCCGAAGTATCAGGTACATTATATATATGTGATCAGATCACATGTTGATGTCCTATTTACGCTTGTACCACACAAATATATCTTCTTGTAGGTGAACTATTCAAAGAACAAGGCCAACCGTATGAAAGTGAAATTCCAACAGACAATAGGATCTCGTAGCTATATTGCACACTGCGAGGCTCTTGTAATTAGCTGCTGTTTCACTCTTTTCGATGTACCATATTATCAAATCTATATTGACTTGTTCCAAATGCAGAGGAAAGCCCACAAGGACCAAAAAGTACCTGAACCAAATGTTGTGGAAATCTTCAAGGACTGTCACACCAGCAAGACGAAGGGCATGACTACACCAGTCAAAGCCGCTATTGTAAGTCATTAATCATCATGCCTTTTAACTACTACTTACTCTGACTTGTGCCTCAAACTGCATGGTTTGCAGCCAATGTCTATTACTCTTTTCAATTTTATACACAATTGTCTTGGCGTATCATTGCACCTTACAAGGTTTAAAAGAGAGGAGTTGTGTTCCTTTGATCTTGACCTGTAATCTAGTTCTGTGCTGGACTTGCCCACACAATGTTACAATTGCATGTTTGTCTGTTCTTAGTTGTTTTGTGATATGAATGATGTCATACTATGCTTACCGTATTATAAACTTTGTCTCTTTATCCTTAGCTGTCAATACAATGTGAAGAAATAGACAATACATTAGCCATGGTACATGGTCATATTTTTGGAACCTGGTTTTTATTATGTACTTTGCAGTAAAATACAACTAATATTTTACATGGGTTCACTAGAATAAGTTCTGTATATAGACCAAAGCTATTTAGTTTGGTTTTTCTGCCTCCTTAATATCTTCTATTCTGGTACTACTAATGTACTTTTCAGCAAGCTATGGGAAAAATGGTGGAACCGCCACCTTCTGAAGGTGGCGAGGCAACAATAACCACAATGTCACCTCTTGCTGCAGTGGGTCAGTACCTGTCCACTAACAGTGCCAAAAGCACGTTCCTGCGTAATACCGGGTTGGTTGTTAAGGCATTCTCGTCCAAACTGCCTCATGATCAAGACATACAAGCTCGAAACAATGTTATATCTGTGCTCCAGACACAAGTCCAATTCCTAACAGAGACCCTTTGTGAAACAAGGACAGACATTGTTCGATGTCGTCAAGATATGCATGGTTTTGAAACCAAACTATCAGACATTTGCTATGTTGTTCAGGAGCCTAGGAGAGATGAAGGCGAAGGTTATGGTGCTACATCGGACAATACAACATGAAAACGTAACAGTCAGGTCAAATGAACTGAGCTTCTGAACTTCTGGTGGTGCATTTATCTGCCAGACTGTTAATTTTTATGTCAACCTTCCTTTTGTTTTATAGTTGTAATTTGTTTTGTTGCGATACAAAAATTGTTCTTAACTTGCAGCCACCGGCTGAAGAAAATAGTAAGCCATTTTTGTATAGTGTAGGTTGTTCCCTATATTTGCACTGATGTCGATCTTTGATGCCGAGTGGATGTCATCTGTGCAATCGCCTTAATAGCCTAGCATTAGTTTCGGGCTTATTTATTTCCTTGTCTTCTTTTTCCCTGGTTTGCTAGTGGCCGCAACAACCAGGGGCCATATACGGACCGTGGTAAACTCGACCCTGCTACGGGCCGTAGGATCCATGGGCCTCCTACGGGCCATCTTTAAATGGGCCTCCTGCACGGCCGTAGAATCGGTGGTCCTCGGGCCGTCAGATAAATGGGTCTACATGGGCCGTAAACGGGCGTAATTGGTATCGGCCCAGCATGGTAATGGGCCGTTAATAGGCCGGAGGATAGCAAAGGCTTAATTATGTCACAGGCATAACGGGTCGTTAATGGGCCAGAATATAGGACGGGCTGGAAATGGCGCAACGGGTTGACAGGCCAGAAATGAGCCGACTCTTGCCACGGGCCAAATTTGGCCCATTAGGGGAACATGCCAGTAAAGGGCCGGATGTAATCAAGGGCCGGAAAGGAGCCCAAGAACGTATGGGCCATTAGTAGGCCGAAGGCTAACACGGGTTGGAAACGGCCCATGTGAATAATGGGTCGTTAATGGGTACAAAGAAATTTACTATTCATTATGGGCTAGACTCACCGTGGGCCTCTAAAGGGCCTAAAGATACGAAGGCCTCATATGGGAAGAAAGATGTCGTGGGCCATACATGGGCCGAAAGTGAAACGGGCTGGTGTTATATTCGACGGCCCACATGACGTTGTTGGGACGATTTCGTGTAGGCCCTGACGGGCCGTGAGTTACCGGGTCGTAAAATGGGCTATTTGCGAAGAGACCGTTAACATGCTTTTCATGGGCCAGCCCGCTAACTTTTGACCAAGTCAAACGGCCCGGACTTTGTAAGCTAAATGGGCCAGTGGTGGGCCGTGGCACGTGTCGACATATCATAGGCGCCTTTCTGACCCACTAATGAGCTGACACGTGTTTCCTCCGGGCAATCAGAATTTTAAACGCGGAAATTTCCCATTGGTCCGGGCTGTTAACGGGTTATCGGATCCAAAACCGGACCCGATAGCTTAATGGCGACTTGTTACAGTGGATGCCATGTGTCGGTCACCCTTGACGAAAGCACTTCTGTGATGCGCGATTTATCATCATGGAAGTGGACACTTCCGTGATGATAATTTTGGTAATGTCGTGGAACACTTCTATGACAACAGAGGTATGACTATCTTGATTATGTCATAAAATCGTCATGGATGTACATGCATGACAAAAAAGTGGCCTACTGTGACAAACACGTATCATCACGGAAGTGTATTTTTTTGTAGTGTTATCTGCAATATGCTTCCTTGATAACTCGTGCCTTTCTTTGAAATATCTCAAAGTGCCATGGAAATACAGCCTCCACAATAGTTGTGAGTGGCAATGATCTATTCCCTCCGAGTACAAAGTTATACACCTCTGCAAGATTGGTTATCATGTGGCCATACCTAGCTCCTTGGGTGGCATGCAGCAAAGACCAATTCACTGGAGGCTCTTTCTCTATCCACTCAGAAAGATTCTTTATTGCCCTCACCTTCTTTCTTCTAGTATTAGGAGGGTCAATTACTGGCAAGTCACAAAGACCTACTGGCTCCTCTAGCTCCGTGATGAGTGCTGCTAATTTAACCTGATCTTGTTCCATTTTCTTCCTCGCACGGACCTGCTTCTTAGTAAACTCATCTAGTTTTGACCAAATATATCCGTATTTGTGTTGCTGGTTTTGCTTGCATAATTTTTTGAACAAGTTCAACAACCGCTTGTTCTTGAACTATGAGAAAAAATTAGTGCCAAGATGGCGCATGCACCACCGGCTCTGCAAGTCCCTCCAAGGTGTTGGTTCATCAGCTGTTGGATTCCTTAGAGTCTTCACAGCCTTCAATATACCACCATGTCTGTCATGAATGACACACACGTTTGGTCGGTCATGCACGATGGCAATTTTCACTTGCAGGAAGAACCATACCCAGCTCGGAAAGTTCTCACCCTCCACAAATGCTATGTCAAGTGGGATGATTTGATTGTTCCCGTCCACACCAATAGTAGGAAGGATTTGCCCTTTGTATTGACTGGTCAGGAATGTACCATCCACAAACATAACAGGAGGACAATTCCGGAAAGCTTCGATGCACATAGCAAAAGAGAAGAATACTCGTTTCAACACCTTTAAATCTGGTATACTCAGCAACCTCGTGTGTTGTACGTTCACATAAGTGTCGGGATTCCTCTCCTTCAGTATGTCAAGGAGATGGACAACATTATCATATGAGTTGAAGAACGTCCCAAAACTTTCCTCCATAGCTTTCTGCTTAGACCTCCAAGCCTTCCCATAAGGAATGACATAATTCCATATGACCTTCACTGTTTTCTAGATGTGTTTTGCCTCCATATCTTTCTTCTCTACTATCTCAGTATACATGAGTTTTGCAGTGAGAGTTGAAGTCAGGTTTCGATGATGCACCAGAAGGTTTTTCCTCACACAATTATGTGGGACGACATCGGTGACAACCCAGTAGATGTCATACTTCGGCACGTGCCCGTGCACCTTCCCAAGACAACCTGTTTCAGCACATTTCACGGTATAGTTTGTTCGACTTGATATGTGTGTCCGGAAAACCCTCTGAGTAGACATAGCCCACTTTACCACTCCATACTTCAATTTTTTCTTTGTATCAAACACAGCCCCTATCTGGACTTGGTTCAGATTATACTACCATGGAGTCTCATGGCCATCGTTGACCGTAAGGCCGGTGGATATGTCCTGATCCCATGCGGAAGGAATCGGTACCTCCACTTCATCCTCATAATTTTCAGAATCCAGATCCTCCGCCAATCCATCCTCGTCCTCTTCCTCCATCACCCTCTGCATTTCATCCCCTTCCTCATCCCCATCAGCAAAACAAGAACCAGCTAATATTATCGACTGACTACTCTGCCTAGTATCATGAACACAAACATTGTGTGGCACATAGTCCGACTCTTTCTTGGGTTGGCAAGCATCCACATCGGGTGGCTGTGACCCGGATAAATCAATCTCGTTAGCCACTTGACTGCCCTGGCCGGGTTCATACCCCCTATGGAGTTGTACGGTATTCTCCTCCTTCGCCACAGGTTGCACAAGGGCATATGGGTGGATTCTTCGGTCTCGGCAACATCTTAACAGGGTCAACCAATGTTGGCTCTTATCTATTAGCATCAACTCCCACTTGACATTTTTACAGGATTTGGTCCACAATGCATGAATACTGACGGAACATACTTGAGGATCCAGCCCGAAACTAGTTGTCAACCAGTACTTCAACTGTCTAGTGTCCAGTCTGTCCGGCTCTGCTAGTGTCATGACGCCATTTTTAAACTCGCTAAGATCAACCCCCAACTCATTATATCTAACATTACCAGCGCCATAGTAAATAAACAAATTTACTGATTCAGACATTTTCACATGTCAAACATTGTCATCTTCTCATTAATCATAACGAACACAATTATTACCCGCTACACTAACTATCTGCTAAAATGCACCCCAGACAAATTAACACTACAATTCGCAATATGACTTATCTACACTAACTAAACTATACAACTCGAAGAAAAGTTGTGAGGACATGGTTATACCTTCGACGCGTGTGTCCCCAGCTTTTTGCTCCTCTCTTCAACTCAGCGCCACCGGCCACCTCACGGAGTACTTGCACCACTGGACAACGACAGCACCACCGCCGCCCCCTCAACGACCGGAGGTTCAACTCCAGACACAACCCAAGCCGCACCTCCTCCTCACCACCTCCTCCTCCACAGCAGTTGCTCCTCCTCAAGACCACCTCCTTCCCAACCGCACCTCCTCCACCCCACAGTGACTCCTCCCCAAACACACAAAAAACTATCCCATAGCAAAAAAACACCATAGGCCGTCGAGGATTAGTACGATCTACCTATTCTATGGCTTAGATGTGAAAATGGGTGGAAAATGGAGGAGATCAACGCGGGGTGGCGAGGTGTACAGAGAAGAACGATAGAGAGAGGAAGAACAGATGCGAACAGACGAGTGCAAGGAGACGAGGGCGTCGGCCTTATCCACACCTCTTCGGTCAAGGGATGGCCGAATAGCTCTCCGGCTGCTGCTAGGCCAAAAACGGCCCACTTCGGTCGTGCATAGGCCGAAGCTACACTTTTCGGCTGGCCCCCCATCGACGCCAAGTCTTTTGCCCAAGTAAGCCCGTCTTCGGTCAACTATAGGCCGAAGTGCCCTCTTCGGCCAACGCGCGACCAGAAACACCCTCTTCGGCCCACACGAGGCCGACGGGGTCATAGTTTTGAATTTTTTTGCATTAGGTGACGTAGTTTCTAAATTTGTTATAAAAACGAGATAGTTTTGGAAAAAATCCCCTTTAGGGTATCCTCTACCTCCAGGACCCGTGCCTAGTCCTTGCCCCTAGCCACCTTTTCGGCGGCTAGCTTTTTCTCCGCCTTGGCGGCCGCATACTTCTACTGATGGGCCTCGTGTCGAGCATTCACAAGCTCGGCCTTGAGCCCCTCAAGCTCGGACAAAGATGATGTCATTAAAATAGCTCGTCATTAGCTTCTCTTGCACTAAGCTATTCTTGCATAAAGTACAATTGACAACATTCTGGATTTTACCTTGAGATTGCTCGATCTGTTTGTTCATCAGATCGAGGTCCTTATCGGACCTCTTGAGCTTTCGGTGCATATCCGCGATCTCCTCGGAGGCAGGGCTCGGAGCCGAGCTAGAAACCCGCGAACAAGCACTTCAAAATTAGCCCCTATAACAGGCATCAAAATTTTGAATACACAAGCCCCAGCCTCGAGGGCTACTCATTTGCAAGCTTGTAGTACATTGCTTCGATCCCAAAGCCAGTTTTTCAAAACTAGCCTTGGCCTCAGGGGCTACTCACTGGCTACACTATCTAAGTATTGTGCTGCAATATAAACAAAAATGTCCTCGGACAGATACATGGATTTGCAAATAAATCTAAGTAAGGAGAATGTCCTTAATATAGGTGCAGAAGAATACCTTGAAGCTCATGATGAGGCCCTTAAAGACCTCACAGATTCTGGCCTCTATGGACCGGAATACTTGCAACGCCACGCTGATGTCTACTACACAACCTTCTTCTTGTAGATGTTGTTGGGCCTCCAAGTGCAGAGGTTTGTAGGACAGTAGCAAATTTCCCTCAAGTGGATAACCTAAGGTTTATCAATCCGTGGGAGGTGTAGGATGAAGATGGTCTCTCTTAAACAACCCTGCAACCAAATAACAAAGAGTCTCTTGTGTCCCCAACACACCCAATACAATGGTAAATTGTATAGGTGCACCAGTTCGGTGAAGAGATGGTGATACAAGTGCAATATGGATGGTAGATATAGGTTTTTGTAATCTGAAAATATAAAAACAGCAAGGTAACTAATGATAAAAGTGAGCACAAACGGTATTGCAATGCTTTTAAAGAAGGCCTAGGGTTCATACTTTCACTAGTGCAAGTTCTCTCAACAAGGATAACAAAATTAGATCATATAACAATCCCTCAACATGCAACAAAGAGTCACTCCAAAGTCACTAATAGCGGAGAAGAAACGAAGAGATTATTGTAGGGTACGAAACCACCTCAAAGTTATCCTTTCTGATTGATCTATTCAAGAGTCCGTAGTAAAATAACACGAAGCTATTCTTTCCGTTCGATCTATCTTAGAGTTCATACTAGAATAACACCTTAAGACACAAATCAACCAAAACCCTAATGTCACCTCAAGTATCCGCGGGTATGATTATACGATATGCATCACACAATCTCAGATTCATCTATTCAAACCAACACAAAGTACTTCAAAGATTGCCCCAAAGTTTTTACCGGAGAGTCAAGACGAAAACGTGTGCCAACCCCTATGCATAAGTTCGCAAGGTCACTGAACCCGCAAGTTGATCACCAAAACATACATCAAGTAGATCACGTGAATATCCCATTGTCACCACAGATAAGCACATGCAAGAAATACATCAAGTGTTCTCAAATCCTTAAAGACTCAATCTGATAAGATAACTTCAAAGGGAAAACTCAATCCATTATAAGAGAGTAGAGGGGGAGAAACATCATGAGATCCAACTATAATAGCAAAGCTCGCGATACATCAAGATCGTGCCAAGTAAAGAACATGAGAGAGAGAGAGATCCAACACATAGCCACTGGTACATACCCTCACCACCAAGGGTGAACTCCTCGTCATGGAGAGCACCGGGATGATGAAGATGGCCACCGGTGATGGATCCCCCCTCCGGCAGGGTGCCGGAACAGGTTCCTGATTGGTTTTTGGTGGCTACAGAGGCTTGCAGCGGTGGAACTCCCGATCTAGGTTATGTTCTGGAAGTTTGGGGATATATAAGAAGTTTTGGGGCCGGGAACAACTCAGGGGGGTCCACGAGGAGGCCACGAGGTAGGGGGCGTGCCCAGGGGAGTAGGGCACGCCCTCCACCCTCGTGGTGGCCTCAGGACTCTTCTGGTCCATCTCCGGTACTCCGTGGGCTTCTTCTGGTCCAAAAATAATCTCCGTGAATTTTCGGGTCAATTTGACTCCGTTTGGTATTTCTTTTCTGCGATACTCAAAAACAAGGAAAAAACAGAAACTGGCACTGGGCTCTAGGTTAATAGGTTAGTCCCAAAAATCATATAAAATAGCATATAAATGCATATAAAACATCCTAGATGGATAATATAATAGCATCGAACAATCAAAAATTATAGATACGTGGGAGACGTATCAAGCATCCCCAAGCTTAATTCCTGCTCGTCCTCGAGTAGGTAAATGATAAAAACAAATTTTTTTAATGTGGAATGCTACCTAGCATATTTATCAATGTAATTTTCTTTATTGTGGCATGAATGTTCAGACCTGAATGATTTAGAACAAAAGTTTAATATTGATATAAAAATAATAATACTTTAAGCATACTAATAAAGCAATCATGTCTTCTCAAAATAACATGGCCAAAGAAAGTTATCCCTACAAAATCATATAGTCTGGCTATGCTCGATCTTCATCACACAAAATATTTAAATCATACACAACCCCGATGACAAGCCAAGCAATTGTTTCATACTTATGATGTTCTCAAACTTTTTCAATCTTCACGCAATACATGAGCGTGAGCCATGGAGATAGCACTATAGGTGGAATAGAGTGGTGGTTGTGGAGAAGACAAAAAGGAGGAAGATGGTCTCACATAAACTAGGCGTATCAACGGGCTATGGAGATGCCCATCAATAGATATCAATGTGAGTGAGTAGGGATTGCCATGCAATGGATGCACTAGAGCTATAAGTATATGAAATCTCAAAAAGAAACTGAGTGGGTGTGCATCCAACTCGCTTGCTCACAAAGACCTAGGGCAATTTGAGGAAGCCCATCATTGGAATATACAAGCCAAGTTCTATAATGAAAAATTCCCACTAGTATATGAAAGTGACAACATAGGAGACTCTCTATCATGAAGATCATGGTGCTACTTTGAAGCACAAGTGTGGAAAAAGGATAGTAGCATTGCCCCTTCTCTCTTTTTCTCTCATTTTTTTGTTTTTTTGGGGCCCTCTCTTTTTTTGGCATCTTTATTTTCGTTCGGAGTCTCATCCCGACTTGTGGGGGAATCATAGTCTCCATCATCCTTTCCTCACTTGGGACAATGCCCTAATAATGATGATCATCACACTTTTATTTACTTACAACTCAAGAATTACAACTGGATACTTAGATCAAAATATGACTCTATGTGAATGCCTCCGGCGGTGTACCGCGATGTGCAATGAATCAGGAGTGACATGTATGAAAGAATTATGAACGGCGGCTTTGCCACAAATACGATGTCAACTACATGATCATGCAAAGTAATATGACAATGATGGAGCGTGTCATAATAAATAGAATGGTGGAAAGTTGCATGGAAATATATCTCGGAATGGCTATAGAAATTCCATAATAGGTAGGTATGGTGGCTGTTTTGAGGAAGGTATGGTGGGTGTATGGTACCGGCAAAAGTTGCGCGGCTCAAGAGAGGCTAGCAATGGTGGAAGGGTGAGAGTGAGTATAATCCATGGACTCAACATTAGTCATAAAGAACTCACAAACTTATTGCAAAAATCTATTAGTTATCGAAACGAAGTACTATGCGCATGCTCCTAGGGGGATAGATTGGTAGGAAAAGACCATCGCTCGTCCCCGAACGCCACTCATAAGGAAGACAATCAAAAAATAAATCATGCTCCGACTTCATCACATAACGGTTCACCATACGTGCATGCTACGGGAATCACAAACTTTAATACAAGTATCTCTCAAATTCACAACTAATCACTAGCATGACTCTAATATTACCATCCTCATATCTCAAAACAATCATAAGGAATCAAACTTCTCATAGTATTCAATGCACTTTATATGGAAGTTTTTATTATATCCCTCTTGGATGCCCATCATATTAGGACTAAATTCATAACCAAATAAAATTACCATTCTGTTCTAAAGACTCTCAAAATAATATAAGTGAAGCATGAGAGTTCATCTATTTCTTCAAAATAAAACTACCGTCATGCTCTAAAAGATATAAGTGAAGCACTAGAGCAAATGACAAACTACTCCAAAAGATATAAGTAAATATCAATGAGTAGTTGAATAATTATGTAACTATGTGAAGACTCTCTAACATTTAAGAATTTCAGATCTTGGGATATTATTCAAACAGCAAGCAAAACAAAATAAAATAAAATGACGCTAAAAGCAAAACACATATTATGCGATGAATAAAAATATAGCTCCAAGTAAAGTTACCGATGAACGAAGACGAAAGAGGGGATGCCTTCCGGGGCATCCCCAAGCTTAGGCTCTTGGTTGTCCTTGAATATTACCTTGGGGTGCCTTGGGCATCCCCAAGCTTAGGCTCTTGACACTCCTTATTCCATAGTCCATCGAATCTTTACCCAAAACTTGAAAACTTCACAACACAAAACTCAACAGAAAACTCGTAAGCTCCGTTAGTATAAGAAAATAAAACCACCACTTAGGTACTGTTGTGAACTCATGCTAAATTTATATTGGTGTAATATCTACTGTATTCCAACTTCTCTATGGTTCATATCTTCCGATACTACTCATAGATTCATCAAAATAAGCAAACAACACATAGAAAACAGAATCTGTCAAAAACAGAACAGTCTGTAGTAATCTGTAACTCTCGAATACTTCTGTAACTCCAAAAATTCTAAAATAAATTGGTGGCCATGAGGAATTTGTCTATTAATCTTGTTCAAAAAGAATCAACTTAAAAGCACTCTTCTGTCAAAAATGTCAGCTAATCTCGTGAGCGCAAGGTTTCTGTTTTTTACAGCAAGATCACATTAACTTTCACCCAAGTCTTCCCAAAGGTTCTACTTGGTACTTTATTGAAAAAAAGCTATAAAACATGATTACTACAGTAGCTTAATGATGTGGGCACACAAAAACAGTAGGGGTAAATATTGGGTTGTCTCCCAACAAGCGCTTTTCTTTAATGACTTTCTAGCTAGGCATGATGATTTCAATGATGCTCACATAAAAGATAAGAATTGAAACATAAAGAGAGCATCATGAAGAATATGACTAGCAGATTTAAGTCTAACCCACTTCATATGCATAGGGATTTTGTGAGCAAAAAATTTATGGGAACAAGAATCAACTAGCATAGGAAAGCAAAACACGCATAACTTCAAGATTTTAAGCACATAGAGAGGAAACTTGCTATTATTGCAATTCCTACAAGCATATATTCCTCCCTCATAATAATTTTTAGTAGCATCATGAATGAATTCAAAAATATAACCATCACATAAAGCATTCTTTTCCTGATCTGCAAGCATAGAATTTTTATTACTCTCCACATAAGCAAATTTCTTCTCATGAATAGTAGTGGGAGCAAACTCAACAAAATAACTATCATGTGAGGCATAATCCAAATGAAAATTAAAATCACGATGACAAGTTTCATGGTTATAATTGTTCTTTATAGTGGATTCATCACTAAATAAAGTCATGACCTCTCCAAATCCACTTTCATCAATATAATCATCATAAAAAAGAGGCATGCTATCATCATAATAAATTTCCTCATCAAAACATGGGGGACTAAAAATATCATCTTCATCAAACATAGCATCCCCAAGCTTGTGGCTTTGCATATCATTAGCATCATGGATATTCAAGGAATTTATAATAACAACATTGCAATCATGCTCATCATTGAAAGATTTAGTGCCAAACATTTTAATGCATTCTTCATCTAACATTTCAGCACAATTATCAGAATCCTTATATTTCACGAAAGATATTAAAGAGATGAAGCATATGAGGCACCCTCAATTCCATTTTTTGTAGTTTTCTTTTATAAACTAAACTAGTGATAAAACAAGAAACTAAAAGATTCAATTGCAAGATCTAAAGATATACCTTCAAGCACTAACCTCCCCGGCAACGGCGCCAGAAAAGAGCTTAGTTGACGGGGTGTTAGTGCCGCTTACCTAGCCTCCCTGGCAACGGCGCCAGAAATGAGCTTGATGTCAACTACACAAACTTCTTCTTTTAGACGTTGTTGGGCCTCCAAGTGCAGAGGTTTGTAGGACAGTAGCAAATTTCCCTCAAGTGGATGACCTAAGGTTTATCAATCCGTGGGAGGCGTAGGATGAAGATGGTCTCAAACAACCCTGCAACCAAATAACAAAGAGTCTCTTGTGTCCCCAACAGACCCAATACAATGGGAAATTTTATAGGTGCACTAGTTCGGTGAAGAGATGGTGATACAAGTGCAATATGGATGGTAGATATAGGTTTTTGTAATCTGAAAATATAAAAACAGCAAGGTAATTAATGATAAAAGTGAGCACAAACGGTATTGCAATGCTTTGAAACAAGGCCTAGGGTTCATACTTTCACTAATGCAAGTTCTCTCAATAAGGATAACATAATTAGATGATATAACAATCCCTCAACATGCAACAAAGAGTCACTCCAAAGTCACTATTAGCGGAGAACAAACGAAGAGATTATTGTAGGGTACGAAACCACCTCAAAGTTATCCTTTCTGATTGATCTATTCAAGAGTCCGTAGTAAAATAACACGAAGCTATTCTTTCCGTTCGATCTATCCTAGAGTTCGTACTAGAATAACACCTTAAGACACAAATCAACCAAAACCCTAATGTTACCTAGATACTCCAGTGTCACCTCAAGTATCCGTGGGTATGATTATATGATATGCATCACACAATCTTAGATTCATCTATTCAAACCAACACAAAGTTCTTCAAAGAGTGCCCCAAAGTTTCTACCGGAGAGTCAAGACGAAAACGTGTGCCAACCCCTATGCATAAGTTCACAAGGTCACTGAAGCCGCAAGTTGATCACCAAAACATACATCAAGTAGATCACGTGAATATCCCATTGTCACCACAGATAAGCACATGCAAGACATACATCAAGTGTTCTCAAATCCTTAAAGACTCAATCCGATAAGATAACTTCAAAGGGAAAACTCAATCCATTACAAGAAAGTAGAGGGGGAGAAGCATCATAAGATCCAACTATAATAGCAAAGCTCGCGATACATCAAGATCGTGCCAAGTCAAGAACACGAGAGAGAGATCAAACACATAGCTACTGGTACATACCCTCATCCCCAAGGGTGAACTACTCCCTCCTCGTCATGGAGAGTGTCGGGATGATGAAGATGGCCACCGGTGATGGATCCCCCCTCCGGCAGGGTGCCGAAACAGGGTCCCGATTGGTTTTTGGTGGCTACAGAGGCTTGCGGCGGTGGAACTCCCGATCTAGGTTATGTTCTGGAAGTTTGGGGATATATAAGAACTGTTGGTGACGGGAACAATTCAGGGGGGTCCACAAGGCGGCCACGAGGTAGGGGGGAGCGCCCAGGGGGGTAGGGCGCGCCCTCCGCCCTCGTGGTGGCCTCGGGACTCTTCTGGTCCATCTCCGATACTCCGTGGGCTTCTTCTGGTCCAAAAACAATCTCCGTAAATTTTCAGGTCAATTGGACTCCGTTTGGCATTCCTTTTCTGCGATACTCAAAAACAAGGAAAAACAGAAACTGGCACTGGGCTCTAGGTTAATAGGTTAGTCCAAAAAATATATAAAATAGCATATAAATTCATATAAAACATCCTAGATGGATAATATAATAGCATGGAACAATCAAAAATTATAGATACGTGGGAGACGTATCACACACCGATCATCGCGTGGTGCTATTCCTTGAGGGAGGAGCCCGTTAGGGCTACCTCCACCTCCGCAGTCCACCCCACATTGGCCCGCCCTGGCGTGGGAGGTACGGGTGGTAAAATCACAGAACCCAGCACCAAAGTGCTAAGAACAAAGGTCACCAGCTGTTGTGTCCACTCTGAAGTAACTTTGGCTCGGCCGATGATTTGCCCAGCCCTTCCTCGATGACTTTGGGGAACCCGTCCCCTTGACCCTGATGGACCAAGGTCCCAACCTCGGACATGACGACCGGCTCTTTGGTCCTCGTAGCATTGACTGGGGGAGCCTGAGCGGACGTTGCTTCCCCCTAGCCCCTCTTGTGCTGGAGGCGGAGTGGCAGGATTGGGCGCCCTGCTAGGGGTTGGGAGCCCGTTTGAAGAGTCACCACTAAGGCGCACCCTTGGTGGACTGAATAAAAGCACTTAGTATGAGTTATATCTTGCTGGAAAAACTTGTTCAAAAGGACATAATAAGGACGACCTACCACTGGGGCACGGGCTTCTTCCTCCCCATCTCGAGGTCATCGTCGTCTGACTCATCGGGAAGGATAATCTTCTTCGATGGAACGGACATGCTGGCGGGCCCGGCAGAGGCCTTGTGCACCCTCTTCTGGCCTTTCAACCACGCCTAGGCCTCGACGTCCACGGATACCACCCTCTTCCCCTTGAGGGAAGGGTTCTCTTCCCCTTGGTCCTCCTCCATGTCGTCCCCAAGGGAGGAGGAGGCATGGGTGCCCTCGTATTTAGTGACCGAGGTCTCCCTGGTCCGAAGACCTGGCCTGCCCTTCTAGAGCTTGGACACCTTGGGGATCACCACATGCGGCTCCCCGACCAGGAGGGCCGTAAGCAGGGGGTTCCTCTCCCCCTCTGGCATTGGTACTGGCCACAACATTTGCTCCTCTCGGGTGACCTATTTATGCAAGATAGAGATCCATCAGTTAGTCTAGGTCTTTGACACTCGGAGAAATACAGAAGTGTAAAACTTGTGCATTGAATATTACTAGTGGGGTGTCATGGCCGGCTTCAAAGCTGAGGTCACCCCCCTCCGAGGGAAAGTCGTCCTCGAATGGCTTAAAAATCCGCGTCCACATTCTAGCCAAGGTGGAGTGGAAGAAGTGGTGGACGGGCCGCACATCCTCGGACTTGTGCTCCCACAACGGGGTAGCCCAGAGTTGGAGCGGAAGGATGCGGCGGTGGAGCATGACGTTTACCTCGTCAGTCAGCTAGAGGTTCTTCTTCTCAGACCACCACTTGATCTTCTTGATCAGTGCCTCCACCTCCTATGGGTTCCCCCAGGCGATGCCCTTCTTCTTCTTCTTCTTCTTCTTCTTCTTCTTCTTCTTCTTCTTCCTCTTCTTCTTCCAGGACACGAGCTTCCTTGGGGACCCAGCCAAGAAGGCTGGGACTTCGACCTGGCCAGCGGCGAGCGGCTCAGTGATGTAGGATCACTCGCGCTGCTATTCTTGGACAGTCTCTATGAAGGTGCCCCTGAACTAGTCGACCTTCTTGTTCTTGCTAATCATGGCACCTCCAGACTTCGCGAGGTCGGAGCCGTTGCACTTCGTCTTGACGCCAAAGATCTTCAGCCATAGGCCAAAGTGTCGCTCAACACAGAGGAAGGCCTCGCAGACCGTGATTAAGAAGGCAAGGTGGATGATGGAGTTCGGGGCGAGATGGTACAAGTCCAGGCCATTTAGATATATTAAAACTGAGCACCCTCCCAGCCCTCTCAGACCATCAGGGTTTTGAGCCGTCAGATCTCAGTTTCTGGTCATTTTCAGCCGTCTAATGACTTGTCTAAACACGTAATTAATCGCGTGGGCTAGCTGTCCGAGAGAGGCTACTCCGGTGGAAAAATCGGCCATCTCTGGTTGATTGGGCTAGGCAGGCCTTTTTGCAGCGGCTGGGGAAAGCACGGCCCATCAGGAAAACACAGAAGATGTGCGACATCTTCTCTTCCCCGTCATTGTTGTTCCTACTCCCGCAAGCCACTCCTGTGTGTGGCAGCTAGGGTTAGCGATGATGAGTGGCTAGATGGATCGAGGCGGGACGGAGGTAATAGCTGAGGCGACAGGGAGATACAGAGGAGCGACCTCCATCCAATCCTCCTGATGTGAGGTGCACGATTGGACCGGAAGTGCCGGGTCGAGGCATGGAAGTCGATGCGCGCGGTGGGACTGACTGGAGGAGCAAGATATGGGTCACCGCCATTCTAGGCGGCCGCTACCCCTCACGGCACCGTCCTTTGAGCGCACGCACCACTGCCTCAGCTTGTCTTCCTTGCTCCACCAATTCATAACTCGTTGAAGACTCTTCGCCGCCGTTGTCTACAGTCTGACACGATCCACTGCTCGGTCCGACAGCCATGGAGGAGTACATGGCGAGCATGAAGGTCCTCTGTATGTTTCGTCTTGCGGTCTTAGATACCCCATTCAACCCCATTCTTCCCTGATCTATTTGTACCTCCGTTTGTGTTTTAGGCACTGAGCTGTAGGCAAAACATGTGAGAAACGTGTCCGGGCAGCATGCCAAAGGTGAGGGCACAAATCATCTGTGCCGCAAGGCCCAATATCTTCTATAATTCAATTCACCCAACAAACATCAAACCAATGCATGGCATTTATAATTTATCCCCTCCCTCTATTCGTTGATGTGGGCAGAGCTTTCCAATGGGTTTGTTTTCTTGTATATAAACCAGATTCACACAGCTTGGATATGCAGCTGCATGCATATACAACAAGGAATATTATCAGGGAAGCTTTTGTGGCCCAAGCGTATGATTCTATTTAGGTGGTTCGAGCACCACCGAGTGTGATTACTTCTCAACTTCCTATGCCCATGTAATGCGACTTAAGCATCTACAAATAATTTATTTGTTTTCATTATTATATATTTGATTACATGTCTGTTGGGCATTTGGCTTTTTGATTGCTTGTAGAACCAACTGAGAAATCGATGGAAAATTTCAAGGATTATATTAAGGTATACACCTGACTCAGTGAACATTTCTTATATTCATTCTGAATTCTCGTGTTTTATGATGGGGGTTTTATATGTAGTTCTGTGATTACATTCTACAAACATGTATTGGTTGCCAATATCATTATCTCTCCACACAAACAACTAACATTGGTAGTACACTTATATGAAATAACACCAATGATGCATTTTGGTTTGTCATACCAAGTGCTAGCTGCTAGCTGGTTACAATGGATGATAATTTTATTGTAAACTCAAATATCAACCTGATCGACCAGCATGGTCCTCATGACATTAATTTTTTAACACCTTTTTCTAATGCTCTAAATATTTTTTTACTAAAGGAGGAAAAGTACATATTGTACTATGGCAAGTTCACACTCCTTGAAGCACCCATTTCTACATCATCGTCTTGCATGCGTGATGCCCTGATTTGCTTATAGCTGTCAGGCATTTAGGAACTAAGGAATTTCCTAATTGACATAATCTACATTGCGTGTGCAATGCAAAAATATCATGTCCCCAAAAATCTCACAAGTTTGCAGGTATGCCATTTCTGATCAACAATTATGCTCTCCCACTTCTCTCATGCTCTTCTCTTGTCTCTGCAATATATGATGTTACTTATGATATTTTGTGTCATTAATTGAATTTTTACCGATGGACATATGCAGGAACATTGAAGTGAAAAGAATTGATGCATGTCTCTGGCCATGAAGAGAAATATTATGAGTCCTGCACCGGAGGAGCCAAAGTCTCCGAGGCAACCGTGATAGAAGTTGATCTCGAGGTGATGCTTGCTGTGATGGTTAGTTTGGCTCTTTCTTTGACTTTATCTTGGAAATTGCAAAAATATTGTGGTCTTTTTTTCTGACTTCGTCCAATTTGAAAGCAACACATATGTTATAGTCTCGCCTATCTTGTTATGCTAAGATGGCTACATGCAGCCATGACCTCTTTTGGTGTCATACATATTTGCACAAACCTCCTATCGCGGTACTGAACTTTAAGGCCTCAGAGCATATTCATGTGTTGCTTTTGATAAGCTCAAACAAATATAAGTGAAGATCATGAGCATAATATTTCTTTCTCTCAAATTAATTTAAGTGAAGCAAGAGAGAATTTCTTAAAAAAAATACTAACTCTCAAATAAATCTAAGTGAAGCATGAGAGCAATTCTTAAAAAATAACAAAGCACACCGTGCTCAGAAAGATATAAGTGAAGCACTAGAGCAAATTCCATAGCTCATAAAGATTTAAGTGGAGCATCGAGAGCAATTCTAACAAGTCATGACATAATTTTGGCTCTCTCAAATAGGTGTGTCCAGCAAGGATTCAAGACTTAAAAGTAAAAGCAATACAAGCAAAGACTCATATCATACAAGACGCTCCACGCAAAACTCATAGTATGTGACGAATAAAAATATAGTTCCGAGTAAAATATCGATGGTTGTTAGAAGAAAGAGGGGATGCCACTCAGGCAACCCCAAGCTTAGTTGCTTGCTTCTCTTTGGATAATAGCTTGGGATGCCATGGGAATCCCCAAGCTTAGGCTCTTCTTACTCCTTATTCCTTCATCCATCGTAACATCACCCAAAACTTGAAAACTTCAATCACACAAAACTCAACAAAACCTTCATGAGATCCGTTAGTATAAGAAAGCAAAACACTGCTATAAGTACTGTAGCAAACCAATTCATATTTTATTCTTGCATTATATCTACTCTATTCCAACTTTTCTGTGGTAAAAACTCTTCAAAGAAAACCATAGAATCATCAAAACAAGCACACAACGCAAAGAAAACAGAATCTGTCAAAAACAATACAGTCTGTAGCAATCTGAAAACTTTGAATACTTTTGCAACTCCAAATTTTTCAAAAAATTAGTACAACATGGGCAATTTGTATATCAATCTTGTGTAAAAAAATCAGAGCAAAAGCATGTTACTGTGATTTATTAAAATTATTTTTCTGGGCACAAAAGTTTCTATTTTTCAACAAGATTAAATCAACTATCACCCAACAAGATCCTAAAGGCTTTGCTTGGCACAAACACTAATTTAAACCACAAAAACACTTCTAACCATAGGCATAATTGGATATTTTACGGCAAGAAAAAGCAAAAAGATACGATATGAGTTGCCTCCGAACAAACGCTATCGTTTTACGTCCCTAGCTAGGCATAAAGCAAGGATCTAAGTATTGTCATCTTTCCTCTCCAATTCTTCAATCAAACACTTAGAACTCTTCAAAGATTTAGCATAAAAAATTTCAATGAGAATACTCCTAGGAACAAGTTTAAAGATTTCATTCTTTCCCAAAGGATCTCTTATAACTTCAACAAAATCCGGGTGAATACTATCATCTTAAGATCTTCTTTATTATTACAAGAAGTTGCACCCTTGTTCTTAGTAACTTGAGTAATCTTGCCAATCTTTATGGGAGTTATTTCAATAGTCTTAGCGGAAGCAAAAGCTGGGCTTAGATTACTAAAGATTTCTTCCAGTTTATCAATCCGAGATGGGCTTTCTTAAATTCTTTCATGTATTACGGTTCCCTTTTATTTTAACAACTTAAAAACTTCTCCCGCTTTTGACCCAATTTTAATAGCAAAGTTATGCATCTTTTTATCCAAGTTTTCAATATGCTCTTCAGTAAGCATTTTCTTTTCAATCGCATCTAGTCTTTCCATGACATGCTCAAGAGTTAAAGTTGTTTCATTAATCATGAGAGGTGGTGAGCCGACTAAATTTCCCATAGCATTAAAAGCATCAAGAGAAGGACACATCAAGAAATTTCAACCGGTAATCGTATCAAGGACGAATCTATACCATGTGGTGATGCCCACATAAAAGCAGCAAAGAAGGACAATGGTAGATTGCTTATGGATAGATCTATTATGAGCATTGCAAATCCTATACCAAGAATCTTTTAAATTCTCTCCTCCCCTTTGTTTAAAGTTGAGAACCTCGTTCTCGGGAGTGCATGCAACAGAGGAAGAAATATCTATGAAGACAAAATGTGGCAAACAAAATTGTTCACAAAACAGATTTGACAAGAAAACGGTGAACGAAAAAGAGGGTGAATAAAACGGCAAATTTTTTGAAGTGGGTGAGAGGAAAACGAGAGGCAAATGGAAAACACTGTAAATTGCAAGGAGATGAGATTTGTGATTAGGAACCTGGTAGATGTTGATGATGTCTCTCCGGCAATGGCGCCAGAAATTCCTTTTTATGTCTGCTAGAACTACGTCGGTATTTCCCCAAAGAGGAAGGGACGATGCAACACAACAACGGTAGGTATTTCCCTTAGTGATGAGAGCAAGGTTATCAAACCAGTAGGAGAACCAAGCAAAACTACGTAAACAACACCTGCACACAAATAACAAATACTCACAACCGGACGTCTTAAAGGGGTTGTCAATCCCTTTCGGGTAACGGCACCAGAAATTGGCAAGAGGACGTGAGAGAGTTGTAATAATTTGATAGATCGAACGCCAAATAAAATAAAGTGCAGCAAGGTATTTTTGTATTTTTGGTTTATGAAAGTGCAACTATCCCTGGGTGGTTTTGGTAATTCCCAACAACATATAGCTCATTGAGCTAATGCTATTTCAAGATAAACATTTCAGGAAAGCTCAATGATTGGCATGGCATGGATGAGAAAAGTGGACACCTCAAAATGCTAAGGACGAAGGATTGGCTCAAGCTCAAAGCTGAGGACTCTTCATTTTTCATTTTAAGTGATCCAAGATCACATTGAGTCCATAGGAAAAGCCAATACTATCAAGAGGGGGTGAGGTGTTGCTTAATGAGTTTCTTGCTCAAAGTGCTTAGTGATATGCTCCAAAAACCCTCAACTACTTTCTCACATACACATATGTCCCAAACAAAAAGTCAAACTCGGCCCCATCGAAACTTTCTATCCGGCGCCACCGAGTTCAGTTGACATAGCCACCGCCAGAAACCCTAGTCTTTTCGGTCTCACCGATAGGGATCTCGATCTCACCGAGATGGGATTGTAATCTCTCTGTTTCCCTTCGTAATGTTTCGGTCAAACCAAGATGAGCGATCGGTCCCACAGAGATTGCAATGCAAATTCTCTGTTTCCCTTTCATAATGTTTCGGTCCAACCGATATGAGCGAATCGGTCCCACCGATTTGCCTGACCAACTCCCTGTTTGTCTATTACTAAAATCGGTCTCACCGAGTTTGTGTAATCGTTCTCACCGAGATTACATTATGCCCTAACCCTAACGAAATCGGTCTCACCGAGTTGACGTGTCAGTCCCACCGAAATGCCTAACGGTCACATTATGAACTAAATCAGTCTGACCGAGTTTGGTAAATTGTGTGTAACGTTTAAATTTTGTGTGGAGGCCATATATACCCCTCCACCCACTCTTCATTCGTAGAGAGAGCCATCAGAACATGCCTACACTTCCAACATACATTTTCTGAGAGAGAACCACCTACACTTATGTTGAGGTCAAGATATTCCATTCCAACCACATAAATCTTGATCTCTAGCCTTCCCCAAGTTGCTTTCCACTCAAATCATCTTTCCACCAAATCCAATCCTATGAGAAAGAGTTGAGTGCTGGAGAGACTATCATTTGAAGCACAAGAGCAAAGAATTCATCATCAACACACCATTTTTTACCTCTTGGAGAGTGGTGTCTCCTAGATTAGCTAGGTGTCACTTGGGAGCCTCCATCAAGATTGTGGAGTTGAACCAAGGAGTTTGTAAGGGCAAGGAGATCGCCTACTTCGTGAAGATCTACCCTAGTGAGGCAAGTCCTTCGTAGGCGACGGCCATGGTGGGATAGACAAGGTTGCTTCTTCGTGGACCCTTCGTGGGTGGAGCCCTCCGTGGACTCGCGCAACCGTTACCCTTCGTGGGTTGAAGTCTCCATCAACATGGATGTACGATAGCACCACCTATCGGAACCACGGATAAAAAATCTCCGTGTCAACATTGCGTTTGCTCCCTCAAACTCCTCCCTTTACCTTCATATGCAATTGTTTTACATTCCGCTGCTATACTCTTAGAATTGCATGTGTAGGTTGATTGCTTGACTTGTGCTAAGTTGCTAAAATCTGACAAGAACTAAAATTGGGAAAAGGCTAGATTTTTATTTGGTCAAGTAGTCTAATCACCCCCCCCCTCTAGACATACTTTCGATCCTACAAGTGGTATCAGAGCTTTGGTCTCCATTTGCTTTGATTTCCATAGCATTTGGTGGTCATAGCCTTGGTTTCACAACCTAGGAGAGTATGGCATCTAGCAAGGGAAATTACAACCGTAGAGGTCCTTACTTTGTTGGTACAAATTTTTCTAGTTGGAAGCATAAGATGAAAATGCATATTCTTGGACATAACCCAGCCGTTTGGGCTATTGTGTGTATTGGCTTGCAAGGTGAATTCTTTGATGGGAGAGAACCAAACCGTGAAGCTACCGTGGAAGAGTTGAAGATGCTTCAATACAATGCTCAAGCTTGTGATATTCTCTTCAACGGATTGTGCCCCGAAGAATTCAACAAAATCAGCCGTCTTGAGAATGCAAAGGAAATTTGGGATACTTTGATTGATATGCACGAAGGTACCGACTCCATCAAGGAATCCAAATTGGATGTGCTTCAAAGTCAACTTGACAAGTTCAAAATGAAGGATGGTGAAGGCGTCGCTGAAATGTACTCTAGGCTTACTCTCATCACAAATGAGATTGCCGGCTTAGGAAGTGAAGACATGACCGATAAATTCATCATCAAGAAGATCCTAAGAGCCTTGGATGGAAAATATGATACTGTGTGCACATTGATCCAAATGATGCCCAATTACAAAGATCTCAAGCCAACGTGAGTCATTGGAAGAATTGTTGCTCATGAGATGTCACTCAAGGATAAGGAAGAGCTCCACAACAAGTCAAGCGGTGCTTACAAAGCCTCATGTGAAGCTCCCACATCATCAAGTGAGAAACAAACCTTCAATGAAGAATTGAGACTAAGGTGAAGAACTTCAACAAGTTCTACAAAAGTTGAAGCAAGGAAAGAATTTCCAAGTCAAGTTCCTACAATGATAAAAGATCTTCTAGTCGTGAGCGTAATTGCTACAATTGTGGAAGACCCGGACACTATTCCAATGAGTGTATATCTCCCTACAAAAGAAGAGAAGATTCTCCCAAAAGGAGTAGAAGAGAAGAATCACCACCAAGAGATAGAAGGAGTAGAGATGATCGTTATGAATGAACACCCTCTTGGAGAAGCAAGGATTCGGAAAGGAAGGATAAGTCATCAAGGAGCTACACAAAAAGAAGACATCAAGCTCATGTTGGTGAATGGGTATCCGGCTCCGACTCCAACTATCACTCCGAAAGAAGTTATCACTCTGACTCCGAATATACTCAAGATGAAGGTGTTGCTGGACTAGCACTTGTGACAACCAACTCCTACGGCATATTTGACTCACCAAATGAAGGAATTGGGAGATGCTTCATGGCTAAAGGTCCAAAGGTAACACACCCCGATTATGTTGATTTCAATAGTGATGAAGATGATTTTCTAGGAGATGATGATTTACTTGTTGACAACTCTAGTTATGAAAACTATGATGAATTTGCTATTAATCATGCTAATCAAGATAAAACGAATGACGATGATAAGAAGGAGATTGAGCGTCTAACTAAAGAACTAAACACTCTTAAGTTAGCTCATGAAACTACCTTGGAAGATCATCGAGAACTTTTAAAGACTCATGAGAAGCTACGCTTTGAAAAGCTCAACCTTGAGCAAGAGCATGAGTTTTTAAAGGCAATCAATGATGATCTTCGCAAGAAAAGTTCTTCTTACATTGCCAAGCGTTTACTCTTGTCTACTTACATGCCACAAGTTAAATCTAACAACAAGAACAAGAAAGATTCTTCATCTAGTAGTAACAACAATCATGCTAAATCCAATATTATTGCTTCTAGTAGTTCTCTTGATTCCACTAATGCCTCTCTTAGCCAAGTTACACTTGAGCAAGAAAATAGCTTATTGAAGGGAATTATAGAGAAAGGTGTTTACAAGAGCCTTGCCAGAAGTAAGCAATTTGAGGAAATTGTACGCGAACAAGGAAGGCACCGGGAGAATCAAGGTGTTGGTTTCGAACGAAAGTTCAATGCCAATGGAGTTGAGTGGGAAGAAGATCAATACCCCAAGACGAAGTTTGTTCCTCAACAAGAGAAGTATGATCCTACTTCTTTCCAAGGAACACAAGCTCAAGATGATCTTCCACCACAAGACCACAAGCAAAAAGGCAAGGACAAGCTTCAAGAGGAGATTGATGCATTTGAAGAAGCACCTAAGGCCTTGGTCAAGTGGGTTCCCAAGACTACATCAAGTTCTACTTCATAAAGTACGACTACAACTCCAAGGATTCCCATCAAGATGGTGTGGATCCCGAAGAAGAAGAACTAGAGAGTTCTTGAGGGTGACTCCGCCAACATACTTCACTCTTATCATTTTGGCGAGGACAAGTGCAAACAACTTCCATATCTTGCACTAGTCCAAGGAGTCACAAACCGTCTTGTTGGTAAGACAAGGGACAAGGTAACCTAATGCTTTCATGGACAACATCTTGTGTATACATCACTCTATGTCTATGGATATCCTTGATTGTTCCTTGTGGGACTAACCCGTGTAGGTATTGAAAGTGCAACTCACTCCAATGGATTGCTCCGAATGATCTACATCAACATTGAGAATCCACATCTTCATTACCTACATGAAGTCATCATCGACAAAATCCAAGGTTAGTTCATCCCTCTTAATGGGGATATCACATCTAGGGGAGCTTTACTCTAAGAATTGAGCTAAAGCAACTCTAATGGTGTGAGCACAACAATGCTTTATGTAAAAGTGGTAACCCCACTTGTGCTTAAACGATGAGTATGACCTATGATCAAATGTTCTCATTTGACTCCTAAGTCAATATACTCATACATAGATGACCTAGTCATCGCCAATTGCTTGATAGATGCTAGAGTGTTTGTGCATGCTTTGTCAGATATTTCATTTGCCATTTTAATTGTGTGAGCATGTTGGATGCATATTTTTCTCATTCGAGGACATCCATTTGTTGCTTTGATTGTTTGGCTTTTTCTCTTTTGCCAAATGGATGGACAAGAATGCCTAAGAACTCCCTCTAACTATCTATGCTTTCCTCATCTCAAACTCTATTCATGCTACATCACAAAGTTTGATCAAGTCAGATTCGAACCATTCTGTGTGTGGAGCACTTGGAGTCCCCGACTCGTCATAGACTTAAACTTCCAAAACCTCTTTGTGCATTTCGGTCTGACCGATTCATCATTTTTGGTCCTACCAAGATCACTTAGTTGATCTAGGTTTTTCAATCTCGGTGCAACCGATTAGAACCTTTCGGTGACACCGAGTTGTAGCAACTGCCTGCAATTTTGCATCTCGGTGCCACCGAGTTGTTCCACTCGGTCACACCGACAAGGTCAGGTTATATATAGTGATGGGTCAAATTTTGGAAAAAATTTCGAAACCCTTCACCCGCGCGTAACCTGCTCTGCCTCTTCAGGTCCCCGGATCGTCTTCTCGCCGCCAGCGACCTCTCGCCGCTGGTCTCCGCCGCCGTCAATGGCAATCTGCTCCGCCGTTGCCGCCGTAGCGAACACTCGCCGCTCTAGGGTAAGTGTTCGACCCCTTGTGCTGTCTTTTTCACTCCGATTCCTAGCACAAGGACAATGCCATGTTTCTTGGCACGATTGAGATTGTTCCATCCAGCTAAAAATTCCTTAGGTCTAGATTGATTCGAAATCTTTAGGGTTAGCTCTCCGCAGAACTCATCTCAGACCGACTGAACTGTAGAAATCGGTCTCACCAATTCGGCCTTGGCCATTGCACATGCGCTTTTCGGTCTAACCGAAACATGCAAATCGGTGTGACCGAGTTCAAGATTCTGTGAAACCCTAGAAATCTCGGTGCCACCGAACGGTGACTCGGCCCTACCGAGTTCACTAGTTTAGGTTCCAAGTGTTGCTTTGGTATCACCGAGTTTGTCAATTCGGTAGCTCTGAGATCACTTCTGTAGAGAAGTAAAACTAAGCTTTTTGACTCAATTATTTTGCAAAACCTTTGTACTTTGTGATGCTCATCTACTCTACCTCATCTACAACCTATTCACAGGGTCTGCTAACAGTTTGCCTGAAAATGTGTGATCAAAGTGACAGTCAAAACAAGTCAGAGGAATAGGTTCACTTGAGTGAGGGCACTAGTCCCTCCATCAGCTATGATGAGGGCAGCAGGAGCACACCCAGTAACTTGCCAAAGGCAGCTACTAGGACAAGGAAGAAGAAAACCTCAGATTCTGAAGATGAGGATTATGTGGCAGTTGAGGATGAGGCCACTTCAAGAAAGAAGGTGCTGAAGAATGAGTATAGCACTACTACTGCAACAAAGCCTGGAATGAAAACAAAGGATCTAGCAAGAAGAGTTCCAATGTCAAAAGCCAGAGCCTCAACTGTTGAAGCTTCCAAGCCAAAGAAAGTTGCCACAGGTGAAACTATGAAGTTCACCATTGAATCAGATGATGGCGAAGCAGCAGGAGATGGTAAAAAGAAGAAGAGGGCAAGAACCACTACTGCCAAAGTTCTTGGCAAGCCATCAATGATGAGAGATTATGAAGAAGAAGAAGAACAAGAGGATGCTGCACCAGCACCCAAAGCTTAGAAGCTCATGGGAGATGCAATCAGATCAGGGGCTGCTCCATCTAAGCCCAAAGCTGCTCCCAAGGCTGCTGCTCCAGCTCAGAAGCCTAAACCCAGAGGAACACCAGAAGTATTCCTGCTGAGGAGAAGAACAAGGCCCCAGTGCCTGAAGCTGCTGAAGAACAGGAAGATGACTCACTTGTTTTGAGAAAGCTGAGGCCCAAGATCCTTGACCACAATGATGCACATCCTGTTGCAAAAAACATGAAAATCAGGAAGGATTCAGGACTGAGATTATGGAGATAGTCTGATCCATATGCTGTCAGGAGGGGAACTGCCGTGGATTACAGGTTTCACACTAAGGAACAACAAGACTTTTATGAGACAATTTTGCTTGACAAGAAGCCCATAGTGTGTGACATGAGATGGGTTGACTGGGAGTACATCAAGGAGAACGAAGATCACTATCCAGGTGTATATGACAGCTTCAAAGCATGTGGAGTTGATACATTTGTTGCCCAGAAGCTCACCAAGTGGAATGATGAGTTGATCATGCAGTTTTACTCCACTGCCCACTTCTACCCAGATGGGAAGATCATTTGGATGTCTGAAGGTACAAGGTACCAATCTACTATTGAAGAATGGGCTCAGTTGATCAATGCCCCGGAAGAAAATGAGGATGACTTGGATGTTTATGCTGAGAAGAAGAAAGAGCATAACACTATGGCACACATGTACAGAGAGATCCCAGATGATGCTTTGGAGAGTCATAAGTTTGGATCTGTCCACTTCTTGTTGTCTGGTCTGCCTACCATCAACTGGCTCCTAAGGCACACATTACTACCCAAGTCAGGTGATCACAAGATGATTAGAGGACATGCTATCAATTTGCTACATTTGTTTGATGTGCCTCAAAAGTTCAAAGTCATGAGTCTGATTGTGGAGACAATCAAAAGGACAACATCTGATCAGAAGAGAAGTTGTGGGTATGCCCCACAAATTCAGGAGCTCATCAACTCCAAGATGGGCACAGGCAAATATCTATTGGATAAGGAGCACCTGCCCATCTACCCTGAATTTGAAGACAACACTGTTGTCATGAATGAGAATGAACCATCATCAGCTCAAGCACATGAGAAGAGAGAGAAGGCAAGGGCAGAGAAAGCTGCAAACATGCCAACTGCTGAAGAGGCATCTCAAGTATTCTTGAAGAGCAAGCAAGACCAGCTTGCATATCTGATCCAATCCACTTTGAGGATTGAAAAGGGCTTGGCCACCCTGACTCAAAACCAGGAGAGTTTGGAGAGGATCATTGAGCAGAAATTCTATGATCTTGATGTCAAGGTAACTGAGATCCAAACTACAGTTGAGCAGCTACATGAGGAAGCAGAGGAGAAGAAGGGCAAGTCTACTACAGATGCTTTTGCTAGAGTGCCCAGAGGACAGAGATCTGTTGCAGTGCCAGTCATAGATACTAGAGCTACAACATCAGCACCAGCAGCTACAGCTCCAGTGCCACCTCCAGCAGCCACTCCACCAGCTCCAGCTACATCAACAGATGCCTTCGTCCTTGGAGTTCTCTCTACACCACCTCCCGAAGACCAAGCCTGAGAGTCGTTTAGCACTATGCATTTTTGGACTTTTTGGTAACTTGTTGCCAAAGGGGGAGAAAAAATGTATAGATCATAGGCTTCGAGAGAGAGAGTTTCTTTTTATCTCTCTTGTTTTTGGTTGAACTTCTAGATTGTGTGCTTGTGTGAGATACTTTATGTGCTTGTGAGATACTTGTTTGATCATGTGTTTGATCATATGCTACCCTTCATGCTTGTTGGATGATATTATCTCTTATATCCTTATATGATCATTCACTCGCCTGGTGATGAGTGCATGCTTTTAACTTCTATCATTTTGAGCGCTCCACCAAGATGTATGTGGCATGGAAGAGTAACCCATGATCATAATCGATTGTGCATTTGCATTCAAAAGAAAATTTTAAATAATGCACAAAAATAGGGGGAGCTCTTGCTTATCACATACTTCTCAAAGCGACGATGTTTTTCAATCTTATTATCATTTGTCGAAGCTTTGATCTATATGTTGTCATCAATTACCAAAAAGGGGGGAGATTGAAAGTGCAACTATCCCTGGGTGGTTTTGGTAATTCCCAACAACATATAGCTCATTGAGCTAATGCTATTTCAAGATAAACATTTCAGGAAAGCTCAATGATTGGCATGGCATGGATGAGAAAAGTGGACCCCTCAAAATGCTAAGAAAAAGGATTGGCTCAAGCTCAAAGCTCAGGACTCTGCATTTTTCATTTTAAGTGATCCAAGATCACATTGAGTCCATAGGAAAAGCCAATACTATCAAGAGGGGGTGAGGTGTTGCTTAATGAGTTTCTTGCTCAAAGTGCTTAGTGATATGCTCCAAAAACCCTCAACTACTTTCTCACATCCACATATGTCCCAAACCAAAAGTCAAACTTAGCCCCACCGAAACTTTCTTTCCGGCTCCACCGAGTTCAGTTGACATAGCCACTGCCAGAAACCCTAGTCTTTTTGGTCTCACCGACAGGGATCTCGGTCTCACAGAGATGGGATTGTAATCTCTCTGTTTCCCTTCGTAACGTTTCGGTCAAACCGAGATGAGCAATCGGTCCCACTGAGATTGCAATGCAAACTCTCTGTTTCCCTTTCGTAACGTTTTGGTCCAACCGAGATGAGCGAATCGGTCCCACCGAGTTTGCCTGACCAACTCTCTGTTTGTCTATTACCAAAATCGGTCTCACCAAGTTTGTGTAATCGGTCTCACCGAGATTACGTTATGCCCTAACCCTAATGAAATCGGTCTCACCGAGTTGACGTGTTGGTCCCACCGAAATGCCTAACGGTCAAATTGTGAACTAAATCGGTCTGACCGAGTTTCACGATTCGATCCCACCGAGTTTGGTAAATTGTGTGTAACGGCTGGATTTTGTGTGGAGGCTATATATACCCCTCCACCCACTCTTCATTCGTGGAGAGAGCCATCAGAACATGCCTACACTTCCAACATACATTTTCTGAGAGATAACCACCTAGACTTGTGTTGAGGTCAAGATATTCCATTCCAACCACATCAATCTTGATCTCTAGCCTTCCCCAAGTTGCTTTCCACTCAAATCATCTTTCCACCAAATCCAATCCTATGAGAGAGAGTTGAGTGTTGAGGAGACTATCATTTGAAGCACAAGAGCAAGGAGTTCATCATCAACACACCATTTATTACCTCTTGGAGAGTGGTGTCTCCTAGATTGGCTAGGTGTCACTTGGGAGCCCCCGTCAAGATTGTGGAGTTGAACCAAGGAGTTTGTAAGGGCAAGGAGATCGCCTACTTCGTGAAGATCTACCCTAGTGAGGCAAGTCCTTCGTGGCGACGGCCATGGTGGATAGACAAGGTTGCTTCTTCGTGGACCCTTCGTGGGTGGAGCCCTCCGTGGACTCGCTCAACCGTTACCCTTTGTGGGTTGAAGTCTCCATCAACGTGGATGTACGATAGCACCACCTATCGGAACCATGGATAAAAAATCTCCGTGTCAACATTGCGTTTGCTCCCTCAAACTCCTCCCTTTACCTTCATATGCAATTGTTTTACATTCCGCTGCTATATCTTAGAATTGCTTGTGTAGGTTGATTGCTTGACTTGTGCTAAGTTGCTAAAATCTGCTAAGAACTAAAATTGGGAAAAGGCTAGATTTTTATTTGGTCAAGTAGTCTAATCACCCCCCCCCTCTAGACATACTTTCTATCCTACAGTTTAATAGATCTGAAAATAAAAGCAAATGAAAACAGATCGCAAAGGCAAATATAATAAAGAAGAGACCGGGGGCCGTAGGTTCACTAGTGGCTTCTCTCAAGAAAAATAGCAAACGGTGGTAAACGAATTACTGTTGGGCAATTGATAGAATTTCTAATAATCATGACGATATCCAGGCAATGATCATTATATAGGCATCACGTCCAAGATCAGTAGACCGACTCCTGCATGCATCTACTACTATTACTCCACACATCGACCACTATCCAGCATGCATCTAGTGTATTAAGTTCCTGGAAAACGGAATAATGCAATAAGAATGATGACATGATGTAGACAAGATCTATGTATGTAGAAATATACCCCATCTTGTTATCCTTAATGGCAACGATACATACTTGTTGGATTTCCCTTCTGTCACTAGGATCAAGCACCGTAAGATCGAACCCATCACAAAGCACCTCTTCCCATTGCAAGATAAATAGATCAAGTTGGCCAAACATAACCCAAATACCGGAGAAGAAATACGAGGCTATAAGCAATCATGCATATAAGAGATTCAAAGAAGACTCAAATAACTTTCATGGATAAAAAGATAGATCTGATCATAAACTCAAAGTTCATCAGATCCCAACAAACACACCGCAAAAAGAGTTACATCATATGGATCTCCAAGAGACCATTGTATTGAGAATCAAAAGAGATAGAGGAAGCCATCTAGCTACTAACTACGGACCCGAAGGTCTACAAAGAACTCCTCACGCATCATCGGAGTGACACCAATGGGCATGATGAACCCCTCCGTGATGGTGTCTAGATTGGATCTGGTGTTTCTGGAACTTGTGGCTGCTGGAATTGATTTTCGTCGAATCCCCTAGGTTTTCTGGAATATTTGGGTATTTATAGAGTAAAGAGGCGGTGCGGGAGGCCACCGAGGTGGGCAGAACCCACGTGGGCGCGCCTGGGGGCCCAGGCGCGCCCTAGTGTGTTGTGCCCCCTCGGGGCACCCCCTAGGTGCTTCTCCG
Source organism: Aegilops tauschii subsp. strangulata (assembly GCF_002575655.3). Taxonomy (NCBI): domain Eukaryota; kingdom Viridiplantae; phylum Streptophyta; class Magnoliopsida; order Poales; family Poaceae; genus Aegilops; species Aegilops tauschii. The sequence goes on along the minus strand of NC_053039.3, from coordinate 112,969,214 downwards.
GCCCATCGGGTGTCTTCTGGTCCATAAAAATCTACAAAAAGTTTCGCTGCGTTTGGACTCCGTTTGATATTGATTTCCTGCGATGTAAAAAACATGCAGAAGACAACAAATGGCACTAGGCACTATGTCAATAGGTTAGTACCAAAAAATGATATAAAATGACTATAAAATGATTATAAAACATCCAAGAATGATAATATAACAGCATGGAACAATCAAAAATTATAGATACGTTGGAGACGCATCAGTTATCATGATGCACCATGGTTGTGCGGTGGAGATTTCAATGAAATATTGAATAACTCCGAGTATTTTTGTGCACATGATCGCCCGAAGTGGCAAATGGTGGGTTTTAGAGAGTGCCCGGTGATTGCGACCTCTGGGACCTTGGGTTTCATGGTGTCCCTTTTACCTGAGATAATATGCAGCAAGGTGATTCCAATGTGAATGCCAGACTTGACAGCTTTGTGGCGAACCAAGCAATGATGAGTTTTGTACTCGGGTTCCATTGTACGCCATATCCTCTCACCCGAATCTGAGCATTGTTTGCTCTCAGTAAAAGTGAAATATCTTGTGGAGGATGATGAGGTGCGTACCAACTGGTTCATTTATGAACAGACATGGCAGAGAGTGGACTCCACTACAAAAAAGACACATCCGTGACATTATAGCCCGAACAAAAAAATTATGTCATGGTTATGACACTTCTATGACAATAATTGCGACAACAACATGTATCATCTGCGGCCTCCAACTTCTATGATAAAAAATTCTGACAGAAAATGGGCTTTTCATCCTAGGCAGGCCGGAGATGCACCTGCATGACATTCTTTGGGCCGTCCATGATGTAAAATATCATGGTAGAAGTGACTAAGTGAGGGCAAGGAAAATTTCGGGGAGTTCCCCATTACGGTGAATTGTCAGAGCCGGGTGATGCAGTGTGGTTTGCGCGTTTCTCTCATACGCGCGTGTGTGTGAGGAGTTGGCTAACTGAACGCGAGCAAGGCATTCTCTTACTAAACCTGAGCGATCGACCGCACTAGATAGCTACGCGCTGAACACGAGCGAGACCGATCCCACTACGTACTGAAGCCGATCGATCGATCCCTTCGCTGCTAACTGAACACAAGCGATTCCTTCACTGCTAATTGAACCCGACCGATCGATCACTGCTGCATGCTGCTTATTGAAGCCGATCGATCGATCCCCATGTGTGAGACGTAGGCAGTTGGGTTGCCTCTCGACGAATAGTGCCTGTTGCTGCCACGCACGCGATACACGTAGACATGAGTCGAGACGCATCGATCGAGCCGGTTGGTTGGCCGTGGATGAACAGCTCCCATTTTTGCCGCCTGTTCGAACGCCCCACCCCAGCCGGTGGCGGTTGGATGAGAAGGACCCCGAGGAGGCCGCCACACCCTAGCCGGTGGGGGTGGATGAATAAGACCTTGTGGAGGCTGGATGAACAGTAGCCGGTGGAGGCTGGAGGAAGTCGACGGTGGATGAACAGTAGCTGATGGAGGGTAGAGGAAGTCGACGGTGGATGTACAGTAGCCCGTGGAGTCACGTTTTGTGGTACGCCACACCCCTCCCAATGAACAGGACCCCATTTCGACCATAGGCACTCAAACAGAAGTCCGTTTCCTCCGTTTTGTGGTACGCCAGACCCCTCCCGATCAAAAGGACCCCGTTTTGCCCATAGGCGGGTGAACATAAGTTCATTTCCTCTGTTTTGCGGTACGCCAGACCTTTCCCAATGAACATGACACTGTTTTGACTGTAGGCAGTCGAAGAGAACTCCGTTTCCTTCGTTTTGCGGTACGCTGATTGCTTGTATCTACATTGGTGTTTCCCCGAAGAGGAGAGGATGATGCAGCACAGAAATGGTAAGTAATTCCTTCAGTTATGAAGCAAAGGTGTCAATCCAGTAAGAAGATCCAGCAAACTATGTAAGCAGTACCTTCACACAAAGAACAAATATTTGCAACCCAACACGTAAGAGGGGTTGTCAATCCCTCCTCAGTATTGAGATAGATTAAATTGTATGAGATTGGATAAATAGATCTAACAAAAACACAAAATAAAATAGATAAGGAAAAAGTGCAGCAAGGTATTTTCGGATTTTTGGATTAATAGATCTTAAAATAATATGATAGGAACTAGACCCGGGGGGCGTAGATTTCACTAGAGGCTTCTCTCGAGAAAATATCATACGGTGGGTAAAGAAATTACTGTTGGGCAATTGATAGAAGAGCGAATAATTATGACGATATCCAAGGAAATGATCATGTATATAGGCATCACATCCAAGATTAGTAGATCGAAACGATTCTGCATCTACTACTATTACTCCACAGATCGACCGCTATCCAGCATGCATCTAGTGTATTAAGTTCATGAAGAAATGGAGTAATGCAATAAGAACGATGACATGATGTAGCCAAGGTCTATTCATGTAGGAATAGACCCCATAATTTTATCCTTAATGGCAACACTACATGCGTCTCATGTCTCTTTCTGTCACTGAGATTGAGCACCGCAAGATCGAACCCGTCAGAAAGAACCTCTTCCCATGGCAAGAAAAATATATCTAGTTGGCCAAACCAAACCAAAGTTTTGGAGAAGAAATACGAGTCTATAACAATCATGCATAAAATAGTTCAACAAAGACTCAAATAATATTCATAGATAGATCTGATCATAAACTCACAATTCATCGGATCCCGACAAACACACCGCAAAAAAGAGTTACATCAAATAGATCTCCAAGAACATCGAGGAGAACATTGTATTGAAGATCAAAAAGAGAGAGGAAGCCATCTAGCTACTGCCTACGGACCCGTAGGTCTGTGGTAAACTACTCACGCATCATCAGAGGGGCAAGGGTGATGATGAAGAACCCCTCCATGATCGTTGAGCCCTCTGGCAAGGTGCTGGAAAAGGCCTCTAGGTTGGATCTCGTGGTTCTGGAACTTGCGGCAGCGGAAACTCTGATCTCTCTGCTCCCCTAGGGTTTTGGGGATTTTAGAGTATTTATAGAGCTGATAGTCGATGGAGAAGCCTCTCATGAGCCTCACTACCCACCAGGGCACGTCAGGGGCCTCTAGCGCCCCCTGGTGCCCAGTGCGCCCCACGGGCCTCCTCTCATGCACTTTCTTTGGCTCCCAGTGTGTCTTCTGTCTAGAAAAAAATCTCCAAAAAGTTTCATGTCATTTGGACTCCATTTGGTATTGATATCCTACAAAGTAAAAAACAAGCAAACAACAGCAACTAGTACTGGGCACTATGTCAATAGGTTAGTCACAAAGAATGATATGAAGTTGCTATAAAATGAATATAAAACATCCGGGATTGATAATATAACAACATGGAACAATAAACAAATTATAGATACGTTGGAGACGTATCAGCATCCCTAAGCTTAATTCCTGCTCATCCTCGAGTAGGTAAATGATAAAAACAGAAGAAAAAAAATATGTGGAATGCTGCCTAACATGTTCATCTCATAATCTTTTCTTTTGTAGCATGGACATTTGGACTCTTAGATGATTCAAAACAATACTCTATATTTGACATGAGGACATCAATATTCAAGCATATCAACAAGCAACCATGTCTTTCAAAATATCAACACTAAAGAAAGCTATCCCTAGCCCATCATGCTCATTCATTGATCCATTCATGAAATACACTCAAAAATTAACTATGCCCAATGCACAAGTATGATAATAGTGTTCCCTAGTTGGTGCATTATAAGAGAAGATGGAGACTCAATAAAAATTAAAATTGCATAAAGTAAATAGATAGGCCCTTCGTAGAGGGAAGAAGAGATTTGTTCTTTGCATAAACATAACTAACACCGAATAATGCACCACAAGTAGGATGTAAGTTCATTGCATAATTATTGACTTTCGTGCTTGCATAGGGAATCACAAACCTTAACACCAATATTCTTCTAAAACATAATTACTCACCAGCATGACTCACATATTACAATCATCATATCTCAAAAACCATTGCAAGGAATCAAGTTTTTAATATCCAATGATCTTCATGAAAGTTTTTATTATATACCTCTTGAATATCTATCACTTTGGGACTAATTTCATCTTACCATTGCTACTAACAAAACTCTCAAACAAATACAAGTGAAGATCAAGAGCATGGATATTTCTTCAAAATAATTTTTATCTCTCCAAATAATATAAGTGAATCAATGCGAGGATATTTTTTTAAAATATAAAACACAACCATGCTAAAAAAGATATAAGTGAAGTACAAGAGCAATTCCATAGCTAAAAAGTTTAAGTGAAGCATATTGAGCAATTCTAAAAAATCATAGCATAATTATGGCTCTCTCAAATAGGTGTGTCCAGCCATGATAATTGTGACAAACTAAAAATCAAAATAAGCAAAGACTCATATAATACAAGACACTCCAAGCAAAACTCATCATATGTGATGAATAAAAATATAGCTCCAAGTAAAATTACCGATGGTCGTTAGAAGAAAGAGGGGATGCCTTCCGGGGCATCCCCAAGCTTACTTGATTGGTACTCCTTGGATATTACCTTGGGGTGCTATGGTAATCCCAAGCTTAGTCTCTTTTCTCTCCTTATTCCTTCATCCATCGTGATCTCACCGAAAAATTAAAACTTCAATCACACAAAACTTAAAAAAAACCTTCGTGAGATCAGTTAGTATAATAAAGCAAATCACCACTTTAAGTACTATTGCAAACCCATTCATATTTTATTATTGCATTATACCTACTGTATTCTAACTTTACCATGGCTTATTCCCCCCGATATAATCCATAGAATCATCAAAATAAGCACACAATGCAACGAAAACAGAATCTGTCAAAAATAGAACAGTCTGTAGTAATCGGAACTGTAACAATACTTATGTAACTCCAAAAATTCTGAAAAATTAGGAAAAAGTAGGAATTTTGCATATAAATCTTGTGTCAAAAATTCAGAATTTATCGTTGCTTATGTGAATTTGCAAAATTCTGATACTGGATGCAAAAAAAATTATTTTCCAACAAGATCAAATCAACTATCACCCAACATGATCCTAAAGGCTTTACTTGGCACAAACACTAATTAAAACATAGAATACACAATCATAATTGTAGCATAATTGTACGAACACAAAAGAACAGAAATAAAAAGATAAAAACTTATTTTATTCATTGGGTTGCCTCCCAACAGGCGCTATCGTTTTATGCCCCTAGCTAGGCATAAGACTTTACTGATGCTCACATGAAAGATAAGAATTGAAGAACAAAGAGAGAATCATAAAACATGTGAAAACACACTTAATTCTAACATACTTCCTATGCATAGGCATTTTATAAGAGAACAAATTATCAAGACGAGAATTATTTAGCATATGCAAATAGGAAGATGGAAGCATTAATATTTTCAACGCAAAGAGAGATGATTTAGTAACATGAAAATTTCTACAATCATATTTTACTCTCTCATAATAATTACATGTGGGATCATATTCAAATTCAAAGTATAGCTATCATATAAAATTTTCACTTCATGATCCACATACATGCAATGTCGTCACTCTTCCAAAATAGTGGGATTATCATCAAATAAAGTCATGACCTCTCCAAGCCCACTTTTATCAGAATTTCATAAGATTGAATACTCTCCAAATATGTGGGATTATTTTTACCTAGAGTTGACACTCTTCCAAAACCACTTTCAATATTATTGCAAACTTTATCAATTTCATAAATAATATTGAATCCAAATATGAGGCTTAAATAAATTTTCAAGATCATAAGAAGCATTATCACCCCAATCATGGTCTTTGCAATAAGTAATGGACATAACAAAATCATCATTCCCAAGCTTGGGGTTTTACATTGCAATCATGCTTTTCATTGAAAGAGCTATCATGAATTTCTTCTTTCAACACTGCATTACAATTTCCAGATTCATGATTTTCAAGCAAAACTTCATAGAGATAATCAAGTGCACTCAACTCACTAGCCATTGGTTCATCCTAATTGTATCTTTTGAAAATATTAGCAAGCGGATGAGGATCCATATCAATAGAATTTTAGCAAGCAAATAGAAGACACATGGCACACAAGCAAAGGTAGCAAACGGACAAAAACGCAAACAGAAAGAAGTCAAATAAAAAGGCAAATGTTTTTGTGTTTTTCTGAAAATGTTTTAGAAGTGGGGGATGAAAATGAGAGGCAAATGGCAAATAAAGTAAATTGTAACGAGATGAGATTTTTGATTGGGTACCTGATAGATCTGGACTTGATCCTCCCCAGCAACGGCTCAAGAAATTCTTCCTGATTTCTAGTATCTGCGTTGGTATTTCCTCGAAGAGGAGAGGATGATGCATCACAACAACGCTAAGTATTTCCCTCAGTTATGGAACCAAGGTATCAATCCAGTAGGAGGATCCACCAAGCTATGTAAGCAGTACCTTCATACGAAGAACAAATACTTGCAACCCAACTCGTAAGAGGGGTTGTCAATCCCTCCTCGGTATTGAGATAGATTAAATTTATGAGACTGGATAAATAGATCTAACAAAACACAAAAGAAAATAGATAAGGAAAAAGTCCAGCAAGGTATTTTTGGATTTTTGGGTTAATAGATCTGAAAATAATATGATAAGAACTAGACCCCGTGCCCGTAGATTTCACTAGAGGCTTCTCTCGATAAAATAGCATATGGTGGGTAAAAAAATTACTGTTGGGCAACTGATAGAAGAGCAAAAAATTATGAAGATATCCAAGGCAATGATCATGTATATATGCATCACATCCAAGATTAGTAGACAGAAACGATTCTGCATCTACTACTATTACTCCACACATCGACCGCTATCCAGCATGCATCTAGTGTATTAATTTCATGAAGAAACGGAGTAATGCAATAAGAACGATGACATGATGTACACAAGATCTATTCATGTAGGAATAGACCCCCATCATTTTATCCTTAATGGAAACAATACATGTGTGTCATGTCTCTTTCTGTCACTGAGATTGAGCACCCCAAGATCGAACCCATCACAAAGCACCTCTTCCCATGGCAAGAAGAATCAATCTAGTTAGCCAAACAAAACTGATGACTTTATCTGGAATGATGTTGCTAATGCTGCGTTTGAGGATTTGAAGAGACAGCTGGCTGAGCCCCCAGTCCTTGCTGCTCCGATTGATAAGGAGCCCTTATTACTGTATGTATCTGCTTACACACGAGCCGTCAGCGTGGCTGTGGTGGTGGAGCGCAAGGAAGAGGGTAAAGAGTATCCGGTTCAGCGGCCGGTTTACTACGTGAGCGAAGTGCTCATAGAGTCCAAACAGCGGTATCCACATTGGCAGAAGCTTGTTTATGGTGTATTCATGGCAAGCCGGAAGCTTAAGCACTATTTTCAGGGTCACCCTATCACTGTGGTTAGTTCTGCCCCCCTTGGAGATATCATCCAAAACAGAGAAGCCACAGGGAGAGTGGCTAAGTGGGCTATAGAGCTTGGGCCTCATGGTCTGAAATATGTACCACGCACTGCTGTTAAATCTCAAGCTTTGGTGGATTTCATCAACGATTGGACAGAGCTACAGGTGCCTGAAGAAAAGCCGAATAATACATATTGGACTATTCACTTTGATGGGTCTAGGCAATTGGAGGGCTCGGGGGCTGGAGTTGTATTGGCTTCCCCTAAAGGTGACAAGTTTCATTATGTGCTACGGTTGATGTTTCCTTGTACTAACAATGCGGCTGAGTACGAGGCCTTGCTCCATGGTCTTCGGATGGCTAAGGAGATGAGCTTGAGCCGGGTAAGATGCTTCGGTGACTCAGACTTAGTGGCTCAACAAGTATCAGGCAAGTGGGACTCCAAGGACCCTCTCATGGCGGCTTATCGCCGTGAAGTTGATGCCATTGCTGGACACTTTCAAGGTTACCAAGTAGAGCACATTGATCGCAGGAAGAACGAGGCGGCTGATGCATTAAGCCGGCTGGGCTCTCAGCGAAAACCGGTGCCGCCTAATACTTTCTTGGACATCCTGCATAACCCTTCTGTTAAGGTACCTACAGAGGAAGACTTGGCTGTCCCTGACCCGGAGGCACAGTTGGTGGAGGCTCTCCACATCACCCCGGACTGGACAGTGCCATACTTGGCTTACATGACCCGAGGAGATTTGCCTGAGGATGAAACTTTGGCCAGACAAATAACCCGGCGGTCTAAGTCAATGGTTGTTATCAATGGTGAGCTGCATCGCCATAGTGTTACGGGAGCGTTCCAGCGTTGTGTCTCCCCTGAGGAAGGTCAAGAAATCTTACGTGAGATTCACGAAGGGGATTGTGGCCGTCATGCCGGCTCAAAATCCCTTGTGGCCAAAGCTTTTCGTCATGGTTTTTATTGGCTGATGGCTCATGCTAATGCGGAGGACTTAGTCAGTAAATGTGATGGTTGCCAGAGGTTCTCGTGACGAGCTCATGTGCCGGCTCAGGAGCTGAGGATGATACCAATCACTTGGCCATTTGCGGTCTGGGGGCTTGATATGGTTGGGCCTTTTAAAAGGTCCAAGGATAAGAAGACCCACCTCTTGGTGGCAGTTGACAAATTCACAAAGTGGATTGAAGCAGAGCCAGTTAGCAAGTGTGACGCAGCCACGGCGGTTCAGTTCATGAAGAGGGTGATATTTCGCTTTGGCTTTCCACACAGCATTATAACTGACAATGGTACCAATCTGTCTAAAGGCGCCATGGAGGAGTTTTGTCAACGAGAGCATATTCGACTTGATGTTTCATCAGTGGCTCACCCTCAATCCAATGGTAAAGCTGAGAGAGCTAATCAGGAGATTCTGAAAGGCATCAAGCCCCGGCTTTTGGTCCCTTTGCAACGGACGCCGGGTTGTTGGGTGGAGGAGCTACCCTCCGTGTTATGGAAAATCAATACTACTCCTAACAGGTCTACGGGTTACACGCCTTTCTTCATGGTTTATGGAGCGGAAGCAGTCCTCCCCAGTGACATCCGTCATGACTCGCCTCGAGTGGCGGCTTATGTTGAGGCGGATAATAAACAGGCGCGCCAAAATGCTCTTGACTTGTTGGACGAATAGCGTGACGTGGCAGCAGCTCGTTCAGCGATTTACCAATAAGATCTGTGTCGTTATCACAGTCGCCGGGTTAAGTCCCGGGTCTTTCAAGAAGGTGACCTGGTGCTCCAGCTCATCCAGGATCAAACAGATGCGCACAAGCTATCCCTGCCTTGGGAAGGGCCCTTTGTGGTCAGCAAGAACTTGCACAACGGGTCATACTACCTTATTGACGTTCAGGAGCATAAAGATTCACGTAAGTCGGAGGAAGAGACCCGTCGGCTGTGGAACATAGCTCAACTTCGGCCTTATTACACTTGAGCCATCGGCTCTCATAATGTACATATTTCTATAGCCATGTATATATTATGATAAGCAATAAAGCAGGACCTCTGTCCTTTTTCTCCTCCAAAGGTAAATGTGTTGTTTCCATTACAAGATCACATGGTAACTTGGAGGTGGATCCGGCTTACGATCGTATTCGAATCTTGCCGTTAAACAATATAGTCACCTGGGGGCTTCCTGTTCAAACATAGGTCGTATTCAAACCAAAGAGAACATAGCTGTCGATACCCACTTGATTGGCAAAGTGCCGAGCTCATTGGGGAGTTTTCTTTGATCATATTTGAATCATAGCTCAACCCCCTTTGGGAACCGACGTAGATCGTATTCGAATCAGCGTCGTTAAACAACTTTTAAGGTCATTTGGGGGCTTCCTGTTCAAACATGGGTCGTATTCGAACCAAAGAGAACATAGCTGTCGGTACCCTCTTGATCGGCATCGCCAAACCCGCTGGGGGCTATATGATCGCATTCGAATCTTAGCTTAACCCCTTTGGGACGGATCTCTGGTCGTATTCGAACCGGAAGCCCCTAAGTTTTGATTTTCTGATTTGCAATAAGTTCTTCTGGTTATATCAATAGTGTGCATGGCGGTTCTTACTCCGCCGACTTAACTTTGATTCACAGTGTTAGTCACACACAATAAGCATTATCAAAACTGGTAAACCGGAATTGAGGTACCAACCTTATTATCCGGGTCACATAAACCGGAGGTATACTTGAAGGCCTGTAAGTATGTTATTATGGTTACATCAAGGATATAATTGAGGACCAATCTTTGGTGACTTGGATTCATATTCCGGGTCATATGTATAAGATTTATGATTCTCAGTGCAGTAAGCCGCCTAGAAACTTGCGACTTGTTTTCTATGCAGGATGGTTCAAGACAGCTATTCGAGCTTAAGGAAAATAAATGATCGGTTATGACCCGGAGGAATATAAGGAAGCAACTTCAATGGAGTTAAGCATTCAACACGTGCACGATGGCACGACAAAGTTAAAATGTTTGTCCTACTCTATTACAAGACTCCCCGAGTCCAAAAGGTGAGGCATTGTTTAAACAAGCATAACCATGGGCCGCCTAAAGAGTCAAGATGCTTGCCGGGTCGAAGCTTCCGGCTCATCCCTCTCCGCTCCTCCGGCTGATCCTATGATCTGGAAAGTTGACGATTTCCAGTCAATGCCGCTCAAAGCTTCAAATTGAGCCTCCTCGTCAATTAACCCGGCCGGGTCAACTTCCGGGGCGAAGGTATGCTTACGAGTCGGAGGGATCAAGCTGATTGCTTCGTAGCGTGGAGTGGGGATCCTCTGATTCTCCGAGTCATAACCCGGCTGATACTTGGTGAGGTCGGTGTCATTCCCAATTAAGGTAGCCACCGGGCGCACACTCTTCACACAATCAGCAAAATCTTTTTGGTCAAAAGGAGTGCCGTCTTCCTTCAGACTGGGATATCCAAGCGCGATCTCTGCCGGGTCTAGCTCCGGGAGGAAATCCTTGGCCCGGCTCAGAGCAGCTATGGCTCCGGCTCTTGCAGAGGCCCGTCGCAGCTCTTGGAAATGCTGAGGAAGAACGGCCGGCCGGCGAAGTACGTCCGCCAGGTGAGTCGGAACCTCATTGGACAGGGCCACAACGGCCAAGGCGCGCTGTGACCCGGTGTAGAGTTGTTCCACCAAAGTATACACGGCCTTCAGCTTGGTCAACACATTTTGGTTGAGGTTGGCGCTTCTGGGACCTGTTTTAACAACGTAAGATAAGCCGCTAGCAATGATGGGAGTTATGAGACATAAAGGCTGTAAACTTGTTCAAAGCCTGCAGAATGACTTACCGAAGATTGCGGCGACCATCTGTGACACATGGCGCTTTAAGCCGGAGAGTTCGGCGGTCCTCTCCGTCAGAGCCTTCTCCGCCTGTTCGGCCCGGCTTACCAGAGCAGCCTTCTCTTAGGCCCAAGTCTTCCTTTCAGCTTCAAACTTCTTCTTCAGCTTCTCTTGAGCAGCAACACTGGATTCAAATTTGGCGTTGGCCTTCCACGTCTCAATTTCCTAAGTCTTCAGGCGGTTCTTCAGCTCAGAGATATCAGCCTCAAATTTCTTGCAAGCAGCCTGCACAATTTCCGGGTTATAGTATGAACAATTATTATGCAACTTTAAAGTCCCAAGCACTTTCCAAGCAAAGACACTTGGCACTTGGGGGCTAATGCATGTCGAAAGTTTCTATCTACAAATTACCGGTTCATGGAAGTAAGCCGGAAGTTAAGTCTACAACATATTCTATCATAAGTAATAGACTTGGGGGCTAGTATGGTAAAGATGACTATGCGGTAAGAAGTAGAGTGGTACCTCAGACTTCTGTTGTATCTGCTTCACCATGTCAATCTCCAGGTCCCGGCTGCTGTGCACCTGATTGACATAGCCGGAGATGATATCTCCGATGCTCAAGTTAGCGTAGTTGGTGATGTCCAGCCTGGCCCTGCGGCGCTCTAGCAACTCTTCCTTGGCAGAGCACTTAGCCAGCGCAGTGGGTCTCCCCGGCTCGACAAACTCCGTCCGGGTGATTACCACGTCTGGGTAATCGGCCGGCTGAGCCGGGCTGGAGATCTCAGGGTTAGCAGAAGTCTCTGTGATTGGCTCGTCGGTTGGAGCGGTGGCTTCAGGAGCAGAGGCAGCGGGCGGCTCTTGAGCTGAAGCCTCCGGTTCAGTCAGGACCGGCTCTTCGACCGGCTTATTCTTCTTCGCTCTCTTACTGAGCTTTGCTTGAGCACTGAAAGGACAAAAGCATGAGTAAGATAAGTACAACATAAGATGATCATCATTACCCGGGCGTGGTCTTGAAAGCCGGCAGGGTGGATTGCATAGAATCACTAGAGGAAGGTGAAGTTTCCTGATAATTGGAATCAGACGAATTGAGCGGTTGACGAGTGACACCCGCTAAAGGATGAAAAGGGTATAAGTTGGAGATAACCTCAGTCCGGCATTTTCTTGATGCCTCGGGTAAGCCGGAGGAGAGGTCTGCATCCTTGCTGGCCCGGGTTTGCCTCCGGCTCTCATGAATCTGTTGCTTCAAAAGAAATTGAGCATCTTGATAAGCTAAAGGATGCGAAAAGCTTACTTTCCGGGTTACTCTTCGGACTTTCAGCCTTGGCAAGGGGTCCGAGTCGGAGGAAAGTGTAGTTACCTCTTAAGTTACCGGGTTACTCGCTCCGGTGTCATCCTGTGGATAATCAAGTTAATAAGGTGGTCAAAAGACAGCTGAAAAGTGGAAACAAAAGAAGAGTCTAAGGAATTAAGGATTACCTCTGACTCGGAGCTATCATCTAGCTGAAGCAGCTCTGAGGCGGTGGGCTTGCTTCCCTTTTTTCGGGGAGCGGCTCTCCTGGCGGCTTTCTTAGCCTTTCTGGCTTTTTTAGCCGCCTCATGGTCATACTTGACCTTCCAGAATTTATCATCAGCCCGAAAAATACAATGAAGACTTCTTAAGGTTCAGCTGAAAACTATCTAAGGAGAAAATAAGGTGTTCAGATCAGTGGCTTACCGCTGGGGCCGGGTTAGTCTTGCAGAAGGGGCTTAAGCCGGTCCTCCCGCAGTCTGCCAAGCTCTCATTCAAGAGGGACTTGGTCATGTCGTCAACAACATCTTCAGGTAGATCGTTGCGGCTGTGTCGCAGAGGGTCATCTTTCCGGCCCGTGTAATCACACATTAAGCCGGGGCGGCGGCTTAAGGGGATCACCCGCCAAGAGATCCAGACCCGAACCAGATCAATGCCATTGAGGCCATTTCCCAGGAGAGCCTTAATTTTGTTAATGGTGGGGATCAGAGGTTGACGCTCGGCTTGAGTTAGCTTATCCGGCAGGGAGTGACTTGGCTCCAGACGTAGGGCACGAAAGCCGAGCAGAGGGCTCTCGTCAGCAGGCGAAGTATCCTAGCAGTAGAACCATGTCTGGTTCCAGTCCTTTGGATGGCTGGGCGGCTCAACGTAAGGAAAGAGGCAGTCTCTACGGCGTTGAATGGAGATTCCACCAAGTTCCAGGCTCGGCCTGTTGGCGCACTCGTTCTGGCGGTTCAGATAAAAGTGCTCTCTAAAGAGCAGCAGGCTGGGCTCTTCTCCAAGATAGACTTCGCAGAATACTTGGAAATTGCATATATTTGACACGGAATTGGGTCCTATGTCTTGCGGCCACAGATCAAAGAAATTCAGCACATCTCTAAAGAATTTTGAGCCGGGCGGTGCGAAGCCCCGACTCATGTGATCAGCAAATATCACCACCTCACCATCTCTAGGTTGAGGTCTCTCCTCCGACGGATCAGGGGCACGATAAGACATGACATCCTTCTTGGGCAGGTAACCCGTCTTCACGAAATCCGCTAAGGTTTCGTCAGTAACATTGGATCTCATCCAGTTGCACGTGATGGGTGCCTTGGGAGCTTTGGGAGGCATTGTGAAAGATGAAGCCTATGACAAAAGGAAAATGTCCGGTCCAATTATAAGCCGGCAGACGTCTACAGTTTAATACTCAATGGCGGCTTATTAGAGGGGCCTAATGACATATGGTTAAGTGCATCGGGTTATCTAAGCCGCTGCAGGTATTGTGAGTAATTCAAATTGTCTACAGCTTTATCATAAATGAGCCAGAAATTTTACAGCGCGTGGCTTCTTTTAAGCCGGAAATGTGAGCCGCCATAGCTCAGCAGATGCAATTTTTGACTAAGTGTGGTGAAAACAAGTTTCACAGATCGCAGTAATTATTTTGGATCAAACGGTTGGCTAAAGAGAAAAAATTTCTAGACCTAGAACTGACGCAGAAGAAGTCCATGGATTCAGAATGGGACATTATTTCAAACAAAAGGGATCTACTAGTGTCAAAATGGATTTGCAACAACTACCGAGGAGCTCTGTGCTACTCTTGGATCGAAACATGACCATAGTGGCAGAACTATAGGGAACTCGCGAAGAACAGCGAAGAACAGTGGAACCGTAATGCGGATCTACGGTGGAGAGGTGCAGGGACTTACAGGTGCGGAGTTACGGCGGGGGTTCGTCGCGTTTCTCTGATCACGTCAAGTTGATGCAGCGGCCTGAGTTGGTGAAGATGAGGAAACCCGCGGCGGCGGCAGAGCTCGGGCGGCAGCACAGTGGCGAGAGGAGGAAGAAGATGGAGGCGACGAGTGACTGGAGGCTCACGGGCCGGGCTATTTATAAGGTGAAGCTCATAACTGGGCGCGAGAAACCAGGAGGTCACGGCGTGATTATCTCGCCCCAGGGGCGCCTCGATTTTCGGGATGACCATTAAAGCTAAGATCCATTAGGATTTAATGGAATAAAGAAATGAACTTAATGGAAGATGACGTCATGGCGGGTTATCAGGAATCCAGAAGATGACGTCACGGTGGGTTAAAGCCTTCGCACAGATGTAAGCCGGAAAATTTTCTTACAAGGGAATTGAAGATTGACATGAACCGGTTCAAATCAATCTGGGGCCTAATGTTGAGGATATAACCCATAGAGTCACCCGCCAGGACGGGCCGGGTTACTCATAATGGTCATCACGCGAAGCCCGGTACCAAGCTTGAAGACGGCGGGTCAATGATGGGCCTAAGACCCGGAGGTGGCTGAAGGCCCGTAGTGATAAACCACCGTATGGCAAGACTTGTAGTGTAAGGCAAGAATAGTTGAGAGTCCGAGCCGGACACTCTTATGAGCCGACCGGGACTCTGAGAGCCGGTGGGCGTCAACCTCTCTATATAAAGGGACGACCCGGCGGCAGTTTAGGGACAAGAAAGATCTCATCGAGAGCCGGGCATAGCAATTAAGCTCCCTGGCCATCGAAACCATAAGCAATACCACCTCAACTGGACGTAGGCTTTTACCTTCACCGTAAGGGGCCGAACCAGTATAACCCCCGTGTTCCTTGTCCCGTTTAACCCCTTTAAGCTTCCTAGTTGCGATGGCTCCACGACTAAGTCCTAGCACGAGGACATCTGCCGTGACAATTCCACGACAAAAACCAAAGTTTCAAAGAAATACGAGGCTATAACAATCATGCATAAGAGAGTTCGGCAAAGACTCAAATAATATTCATCGATAGATCTGATCATAAACTCACAATTCATCGGATCCCAACAAACACACCGCAAAAAAGAGTTACATGAAATAAATCTCCAAGAAAATATACGAGAACAATGTATTGAAGATCAAAAAGAGAGAAAAATCCATCTAGCTACCGCCTACAGACCCGTAGATCTGTGGCAAACTACTCACACATCATCGGAGGGGCAAGGGTGACGATGAAGAACACCTCTGTGATCGTTGGCCCCTCCGGCAAGGTGCCGGAAAAGGCCTCTAGATTGGATCTCGTGGTTCTGGAACTTGCGGCGGTGGAAACTCTGATCTCTCTACTCCCCTAGGGTTTTGGGGGTTTTAGAGTATTTATAGATCTGATAGTCGATGGAGAAGCCTCTCATGGGCCCACTACCCACTAGGGCGCTAGGGGCCTCTAGCGCACCCTGGTGCCTAATGGGCCCCACGGGCCTCCTCTCGTGCACTTCTTTGGCTCCCACGATGTATTCTGTCCAAAAATAATTTTCGAAAAGTTTCGTGGCATTTGGACCCCGTTTGGTTGATATTCTGCGAAGTGAAAAACAAGCAAAAAACAACAATAGGCACTGGGCAATATGTCAACAGGTTAGTCCCAAAAAGTGATATAAAGTTTCTATAAAATGAATATAAAACTTTCAAGATTGATAATATAAAATAATGAAAATTATAGATACGTTGGAGACGTATCATACGCCAGACCCTGAGTCGATGAACATGACCATGTTTCGGCTGTTCCGTCCAAGTCGGTTGGCTTGCGATGAAGAGGGCGCATTCTGACCCAGTCGGTCACCTCCCGATGAACACGACATTGTTTCTCTGTTCTGACCAAGCCGGTTGGCTACCGATGAACATGATGTTGTTGCTGCCGTCCGTCGCCTCTCCATGTACACAAGCCCTGGCCAGATGTATACGCGAGTACGCGTTTGAGACCCTTCCCGTATGTATGTATGTGGCCGTATTTTTTGTCGTGTGGTTGCACGTACGTGTACATGATTTAGACGGAACTTCCTGAACTGCTACGTCGGGGGTTTTACTTCAACACGTGCCGCTAGTTACTCGGCCACAGTTCCTCCTTGCAGATAGACTGATCGACCAGTATATACGTACTCGTTCGCGACCAGACAGATAATGCAACATACGCTTTGATCAGGTGTGTCCCAGCTGTCAGGGAGGATAAGGAGGCACTTCCTTGCGTGCAAAGATATAGCTGTTGGTTACCAGCTCTCAGGGGTGGACTCATTTTTTCTACGCGTAATAAGGAAGCACTTCCTTGCGTGCGAAGATGTAGCTGGTGGGTCCCAACTGTTAGGGAGAGGAATTTTTTTCGCGTAATAAGGAGGCACTTCCTTGCATGCGACCATGGACCTCGTGGGTCCTAGTGCCAGCTGATTTGTCTCCAACGTATCTATAATATTTTATTGTTCCATGCTATTATATTATCAATCTTGAATGTTTTATATGTAATTATATGTAATTTCATATCATATCTTGAGACTAACCTATTAACTTAGTGCCCAGTGTCAGTTCCTTTTTTTGCTTGTTTTTGGCTTTTCAGAAAATCAATATCAAACGAAGTCCAAACAGAAAAAAAATCTTTGGATTAAATTTTTTCTGGACCATAAGGGACCCTGGAAGGTTCGGGAGAAGACCAGAAGAGCCATGAGGGAGCGACAAGATCGTAGGGCGCGCCCCCAGGGGCACTCCCCTTGAACTTGTGGGCCCCTCATGGCACCTCTTGACCTAATTCGGCATCTATAAATTCACATATATTCCCAAACGAACAGAGAGCCACCCGAAACACTTTTTTCGCCACCGCAAGCTTCTGTTCTTCCGCGATCCCATTTGGAGGCCTTTTCCGGTACTCTGCCGAAGGGGAATCGATCACGAAGGGCTTCTAGATCATCCTTCCTGCCCTCCGATGATGCATGAGTAGTTCACCACAGACCTACGGGTCCATAGGTAGTAGCTAGATTGCTTCTTCTCTCTCTTTGATCTTCAATACCATGTTCTCCTTGATGTCCTTGGAGTTCTATTCTATGTAATCTTCTTTTGTGGTGTGTTTGTTGGGATCCCATGAGTTATGGGTTTATGATATGAATATTCATGAGAAGTAACCGAGTCTTTTCTGAACTTTATTATGCATGAGTGTTATAGCTTTGTATTTCTCTCTGATCTATCCGTTTGGTTTGGCCAACTACACTGATTTATCTTCAACTATAGAGGTGCTTTGTGATGGGTTCAATCTTGCGGTGCTCTTTCCAGTGACAAAGTAGGGGACAAGACACACATTTGTATTGTTGCCATTAAGGGTAAAATGATGGGTTTTATTCATATTCATTGAGTTTACTTTGTCTACATCATGTTATCTTGCTTAAGGTGTTACTCTATTTTTATTAACTTAATACCCTAGATGCATACTGAATAACGGTCGATGGGTGGACTAATAGTAGTAGATGCAGGCAGGAGTCGGTCTACTTGTCTCATACGTGATGCCTATATACGTGATCATTGCATTGAATATACATGATCATTGCATTGAATATCGTCATAACTATGCGCTTTTCTATCAATTGCCCAACAATAATTTGTTCACCCACCGTATGCTATGTGTTCGAGAGAGAAGCTTCTAGTGAAAACTATGGCCTTGCTTCTAGTGAAGAGTCTACTTTAATCATATGTAAAAACCAAAATTACCTTGCTGCAATTTTACTTCTTTTATTTTATTTTGCAATTTATATATCTACTACTACAAGATTTGATCCTTGCAAGTAACCGCCAAGGGGATTGACAACCCTCTTGTTCGCGTTGGGTGCAAGTATTTGCTTTTGTGTGTGTAGGTGTTGTTCACGAGGTTTTGCGTGATTCTCATTTTGGTTTGATAAACCTTGGTTCTCACTGAGGGAAATTCTTATCTCTACTGTACCGCATCTCCCCTCCTCTTTGGGGAAAATCCGAATGCAGCTCACAAGTAGCAGGAAGAATTTCTATGGCCGTTTCCCGGGAAACATCATCTAAGCTTATCAAGTACCTTCACACAAACTATCACCTACTTGTTCTCTTATTTTATTTTCCTTTGCCTCTCGTTTCCATCTCCCTCACTTCTATTTTTTTACAAAAACACAAAAAAAATGTTTGCCCATTTGCTTTCTTTGCTTGAAATTGCTATCATGTCTGAATAAGAGTCAGGATGGTAAAACTCCTAAGATAGGAATTCCCGTAAGCTTAGATACTAAAACTTTTGTGAAGGGAGTGGGAACATCATAAGAAAAAGTATTATTCCAGAATTCTTCACTTGTATGGGAACCTTGGGTTGCAATGATATTCCTATCCTTAAAAGAACCAATAATTATGCCCAAGCTATTTCTGCACTCATTATTAAACTTGAAAGGATATTTATGCATACTAACCCTACTTCGCAAAGTTTGTTGTATGAGCTACCTGTCATAAACAATCCTAAGGCTAAAAAGATAGGCACTCTTATTCTCATGAATGAATTTGACTACATATTGTGAGAAGCTAGAGAAATATTTGATTTTTATAATATGAATTATGAACATCCTATGATTGATAAAATTTCATGTGAGGGAGATTTCACTAGTAGAAAAAGGGTAAAACGTGAAGCACATTAGTGCTGGTTTGAATTTGAGCCGGCACTAATGTGTCCATTAGTGCCGGTTCCAACGGCTAGCCGGGCTGCTCTCATTAGTACCGGTTCGTGGCGAACCTTTAGCATCGGTTCGTGCCATGAACCGGTACTAATGAGAGTGGTGGCAGGATGTTGTCAGTCTGGGGCCCGTCCAGCACCTTTAGTACCGGTTCGTGTCACGAACCGGTACTAAAGGTCGTCCTACATAAACCCTTCGTCCACCTGAGCTCGCTCTGTTCTTCCCCTTCCCCCTCTCCTCTCTGTTCTTCCCCTCTTCCTCTCGAGCTCATCACACATTTTGCCCAAAATTTGTCAAGATTTAAAGGCCCCCATCCATTCAAATGATCACAAAGGTTAGCAACTTTGTCCTTTCATCCCTCATTGCTAGATTAGCTCTCGCAATGCTCTATATAGTGATTAATTTGTGAGTTTAGTAATTTGGGAGGAAATTTTATGTGCTAGTATTTGATTTATATGCAATTTGAGGTCAAAAATAACACTTAGTTTGCATATGTAGGTGTGGTTTACTTAGTGCCTTCTAAATCTCCATCGTAACCACCATCGATCGCCCGCACCGTCCCATCGCCGGCACCACCTTGTGGTGAGCCTCTTGTTCATGAATGTTTTATATAAAAAAATTATGTTTGTGTGATTTGGATATATAGTTACTCGTATAATTATCTTACCCGTACGTTGTTTGTTATACATAGTGCCATGGTTTTGATATCCGTCCCCGTCGGCCCTCGTCCTTGTTATGATTTGGATGTGGTATATTCTCTTTTAAAACTATTTGTTGCATTTCGTGTTTATGACAAATTATGCCCATCAAGTTGACATATATATTTTTATCTAGGAGGTATGTGAACCAGAAATTCCAACCGACCCTATTGTCGAGAGGTTAAATTTAGTTGAAAGAGAAAACGAGTATTTGAAAGAAAAATTGAAAATAATTGAGGGGGAGAAGATGGAATTGGAGTTGCATGTTGTCGATGTCGTCCATGATCACAAGATCAAGATGGAGAAAATGCGCTTGAAGATTAGAAATATTAGAAAATATGCCATTGATAGTGAGGCTTGGTATCATTATACTGTTGGATCAATTGTTACCTTAGTTTCGATCTTGATAGCATTTGTTGTTGCATTTAAATGCTTTAGCTAGAGAGTTATTTGTTTGTTGCATTTAAGTGTTGTATGAACTTGTATTAATTTGGTCTTTTCGGTGTTGTGTAATGAAGATGAGCCGACAATGGATGTACGATGACCGATGCTCTCCCGAGTTCATTAATGGCGTGCAAACTTTTCTGCTTACGGCTGAGGCAAACAAGCGGGCGGATGGTTTTATGCCTTGTCCATGTGCTGGCTGTAAGAATGATCACAATTACTCTAAGTCAAGAACCATTCACGTCCACCTGTTTGAGTCCGGTTTCATGCCCCACTATAATGTTTGGACCAAGCACGGAGAAAGAGGGGTTATGATGGAAGACAATGAAGAAGAAGAGGAGGACGACAACTATCCTGGCCATGGGTTCCCTGAATACGATGATACAACAATGGGGGGAGAAGCTGAGCCGGCAATGCGGGAAGAAGCTGAAGAAGAGGCATCAGATGAGCCCACTGATGATCTACGTCGGGCCATTGCCGATGCAAAGAGAAACTGCGCAAGTGATTTGGAGAAGAAGAAGTTGCAGCGCATGGTAGAGGATCACAAGAAATTGTTGTACCCGAATTGCGAAGCTGACAAGAAAAAGTTGGGCACCACACTGGAATTGCTGCAATGGAAGGCAGAGAATGGTGTATCTGACAAGGGATTTGGAAAGTTGCTGGTAATGATAAAGAATATGCTTCCAAAGGACAACGAATTGCCCGAGGGTATGTACGAAGCAAAGAAGGCTGTCTGCCCTCTAGGGTTAGAGGTGCAGAAGATACATGCATGCCCTAATGACTGCATCCTCTACCGCGGTGAGTATGAGGATTTGAACGCTCGCCCGGTATGCGGTGCATTGCGCTATAAGATCAGCCGCGATGACCCTAGTGATGTCCAGGGCGAGCGCCCCAGGAAGAAGATTCCTGCCAAGGTGATGTGGTATGCTCCTATAATACCACGGCTGAAACGTTTGTTCCAAAACAAAGAGCATGCCAAGGCGATGCGATGGCACAGTGAAGACCGTAAGAAAGACAGAAAGTTGAGAGTACCCGCTGACGGGTCGCAGTGGAGAAAAATCGAGAGAAAGTACAGGAAGGAGTTTGTAGGTGACGCAAGGAACATATGGTTTGGTCTAAGCGCAGATGGCATTAATCCTTTTGGGGAGCAGAGCAACAACCATAGCACCTGGCCTGTGACTTTATGTTTGTATAACCTTCCTCCTTGGTTGTGCATGAAGCGGAAGTTCATTATGATGCCAGTGCTCACCCAAGGCCCTAAGCAACCCGACAACGACATTGATGTGTACCTAAGGCCATTAGTTGAAGAACTCTTATAGTTGTGGAATGGAATAGGTCTGCGTGCATGGGATGAGCATGAACAGGAAGAATTTGACCTAAAGGTGTTGCTGTTCGTGACCATCAATGATTGGCCTGCTCTCAGTAACCTTTCGGACAGACAAACAAGGGATACCGCGCATGCATGCACTGTTTGGATGATACCGACAGTATATATTTGGATAATTGTAGGAAGAATGTGTACCTGGGACATCGTCGATTTCTTCCGAGCACGCATCCCGTAAGAAAGAAAGGCAAGCATTTCAAAGGTGAGGCGGATCACCGTACGAAGCCTCGCCACCGTACTGGTGCTGATGTACATGATATGGTCAAGGATTTGAAGGTAGTCTTTGGAAAGGGTCCTGGCGGACAACCTATTCCGAATGACGCTGACAGACGCGCACCCATGTGGAAGAAGAAATATATATTTTGGGACCTTCCCTATTGGAAAGACCTAGAGGTCCGCTCCGCAATCGATGTGATGCACGTGACGAAGAATCTTTGCGTGACCCTGCTTGGCTTCTTGGGCATGTATGGGAAGACAAAAGATACACCTGAGGCACAGGAGGACCAGCAACGTATGCACGGAAAAGACGGCATACATCAGGTTCATGCCAGCTACGCTCTTACCAAAGAAGAGAAGGAAATCTTCTTTGAATGCCTGCTCAGTATTAAGGTACCGTCTGGCTTCTCGTCGAATATATAGGGAATAATAAATATGGGAGAGAAAAAGTTGCAGAACCTCAAGTGTCGGTGTACAAAAGTAGGGGCACTCCTTTGTACCCCTTTACTTGTGCACGGGCAGTCGGAGCCGCGCGCTGTGGCCACACTAAGCAGGGCAGAGGAGGGGAGCCGGAGAGAAGCCGAAGCCCAAGACAACGCCAAGATCAGAGACACAAAGAGCAAGAGGGCGAGGTGGACTCCCCCGGCAAGATCCTTGCCGGGGCGGCCTCCGCGGCCCCGGCAAGAGCCTTGCCGGGGCAACTTGCCCAAACACCAGCAGAGCGAGCCACCCTTGAGCCCACGGGTCCCAACCCAACCAACTACTCTGGGACCAGGGCTCTGGAGGTGCCTCCATGGTGGCGTGCAGATCTTCGTCAAGATCATAAACATGTGAGATCAGATGAGGACCAGAAGACGGCGACCCTCGGAGGGATTCCAGCCGAGGGAATCCACAAGACCCCCGGCAAGCGCCTTGCAGGGGACGACCGCAACACCATGGCAAGACCCTTGCCGGGCCCCCGGCAAGGCCCTTGCCGAGGACGCCAGCAGGGCCACTGCCAGGCCCGCACCAGCCAAGACTCCACCACCGTCCCCAAGCAGCTGCTAGCTCAACCAGCTGGGCAGGCACCTGCGTGGCGACGGGTGGCCTCTACTCCAACTCAGCAAGCACCTGCGTGGTGGCATGCAAATCTTCGTGAAGGCTCCACCACCGCGCCACCTCAGCAGCATGCCTGCCTACATGGCGCCGCATGCATCGCTGGCCTAGGCGCGTGTCAAAGCAAGGCAAGGCGGCGACGGACGGGACGGGCCTCGTTCCCATCCCCGATAAAGCTAAGGGACACCTAAGCGATGCATTAAATGCATCTTGTCCTATAATACGGGCGATAAGCTCGCAGCACTGTAGACCTTTCCACCTCCTGTGTGCCACTGTGGCAACCCCTTTCGCCTATAAAAGGAGGCCCAAGGCGACCAGGAGAGGGATTCGGGTCTTTTGGGCAAGTTACACCCCATAGCTAGCTCAAGAACACAAGAACACTCAATACATCCACCAAAGCAGGACTAGGGTATTACGCATCCTCGCGGCCCGAACATGGGTAAACGATCCGTGTGCTTCCTGTTGGGCCTGCTCTTCTCACGACCCCGTGCCCGCCAACCGTAGAAGGGATTCCAGTGATCCCATAGGTGTCGTTTTCACCAACATCTTTGGCACGCCAGGTGGGGGCGCAGTCGTGAGAATCCGATCTAGCAGTTAGCCTAGCGGTTCTTCATCGCCATGGCACCCAAGAAGAAGACGATCATGGCAATCGGCTCGTCGGAAAACGAACGGCCCGTGCCAGTGCGGACGAGCAGCGGGCCGGTCGCGGACAGAACCCGAGCCGCGGCCCGCGAGCACCAGCATCGCTCTGGCAGTCAGAGCCTGGCGAGCGGCGTCGTTCGTAGGCAAGACGGCGGGTCGCACGCCGCAAAATCCAGAGATAGAGTTGGGCCCCCCGCAGGCGGCGCAGGGCCCTCCGGGGTCACCGCCGTGCCACCCACGGGCGGCGCGATGACCTCCAGGACGCCCACCCCGGCGCCCACAGCTCTCTCTTCCCATGGTGTGCGCGACGAGCAGCGTCACCACGCCGGTGACCCTGGACACCGCCGTGGGAAGAGCCCTGTGCATCATCCGCAGGACGAAGGAGCCCAGCATGCCCGCCGAAGCGCTGGCGAAAATGGCACGCAGCAGCTGGGCCGTGATATAGCTCCTTCTAGCGTGGTTAGAAGTCGAAGCGCGCCATGGTCCACGTAGCTTTCGCCACCACCCGCGCCAGCAGAAGCTTTGGCGCGCGCGCAGCTGCTCCTCGACTTCCCTCCTGCTGCGGAGAAGCTCAATGAGTGGAGAGCCACCATCCGGAGCCTCGTCATCGACGCCAACAAAGACGAGCCACGGCCGGCAGGGCCCTCGGGCTGGCGCTCCGTCGAGCCACCACACGCCAGCGGTGGAAGGACCGGGGGAGCTGCAGCCACAGTGCACTCTCCTCCCCCGCGCCAGCTCACTACAAAAAAGACACATCCGTGACATTTTGGGCCGAACGAAAATCTTTTTTGTCATACTTATGACACTTCTATGATGATAATTGTGACAAAACCCAGTATCATCATAGATGTGGTGGGGTCCTACTTCTATGACAAAAAATCATGACAGAAAATGGGCTTTTCATCCTGGGCGGGCCGGAGACGCAGCTGCATGACATTCTTTGGGCCGTCCATGATGGAAAAAACCATGGTAGAAGCGAGGGCGAGGAAAATACCGGGGTGTTCCCGGTTACGGTGGGTGTTCGGGGCCGAGCGATGCGCGTTTCTCTCATACACGCACGCGTGTGGGTGCGAGGCATTGGGCTCTAACTGAACCCGAGCGAGGCGTTGGGCTCTAACTGAACCCGAGCAATTAAACTGCATGCTACGCGTTACTGGACCCGAGCGATCAATCGATGGCTATTAACTGAACCCGATCGAGCGATTCCTTCGCTACTGCTGCTAACTGAAGCCGATCGATGCTGCCTCTGGATGAACAGTGAGCGTTGCTGTGGGGGGGGGGGGGTTTGGATGAATAGTTCCCGGTGGGGTGGATGAACAGGACCCCGTGGCATTGCCTCTGGATGAACAGTGAGCGTTGCTGGGGGGTTTGGATGAACAGTTCCCGGTGGGGGTGGATGAACAGGACCCCGATCGTTCGAGCCGGTTGGGGCTGGATGAACAGGACCCCGTGGAGGGCAGGATGAACAGGACCACACCGTGGAGGGCAGGATGAACAGTAGACGGTGGAGGGCAGGATGAATAGTAGCCCGTGGAGGGGTGGTTGAACAGGAGCCCGTGGAGAGGGCTGGTTGAACAGTAGTCGGTGGAGTAGCGCGCGGTGGATGCTGGATGAACAGGAGCCCGTGGATGAACAGTCGCAGGTGGAGGCTGGAGGAGGTCGACGGTGGATGAACAGTAGCCCATGGAGGCTGGAGGGGGTCGACGATGGAGATGAATAGTATCCCGTGGAGTCCCATTTTGCGGTACGCCACACCCCTCCCGATGAACAGGACCCCCGTTTCGACCGTAGCGCTCCAACACAAGTCCGTTTCCTCCGTTTAGCAGTACGCCACACCCCTCCCGTTCAACAGGACCCCCGTTTCGACTGTAGGAGGTCCGTTTCATCCGTTTTGCGGTACGCCAGACCCCTCCCGATGAATAGGGTCCCATTTCGAACGTGGCCGGTCGAACACAAGGCCGTTTCCTCCGTTCTGTGGTACGCCAGGCCTCGTTTCCATCGGCTGTTCCGTCCAAGCCGGTTGGCTCCCACGCGTTCCGTTTCCTCCTGATGAACACGACGCATTCCGTTGCCTCCCCATGAACACGACGACGACGCTGTTTCTCCGTTCCGACCCAGCCATGTACACGAGCCCTGGCCGTACGTACGCGCGAGTAGGCGTTCGAGACCCCGCCCGTATGTACGTACATGGCTGTATTTACTTTCTTCCACCCTGGCCGATGTACGTACGTGTACCTGCTACGTGCGCGCCTCTACTACGGCACGTGCGCGCCTCTACATCGACCAGTATGTACGTACACGTTCGCGACCAGAATGACAACGCTACGTACGCTTCGACCAGGTGGGTCCCGACTGTCAGGCACTTCCTTGCGTGCGAAGATGTAGCTGGTGGGTCCCAGCAGTCAGGTGGAGGAATAATTATTTTGCGCATAATAAGGAGGCACTTCCTTGCTGCGGCCGTGGACCCAGCTGTCAGCCTCTCCACGTACAGTCCACGTCCGATGGAAGCCGTTCCTTGACCACGTTGACCACGCCGCGCCGAGAGCACCAGGGCGGTGGAAGACGGCGAGGCCTAGGAAGGGGACGACGCGGAGCCGGGGAAGACGCGGTAGTGGATGCCCACGCGTAGAGGAGTACAAGGTTATTGTGGGGGAATGGAACTATGCTGATTATTTGGTTATCCGAGGAATCCCAATACCAGTAGGTTGGGGTGTTGGACAAGTAACAGAAGGAACGGTGATACGTCTCCAACGTATCCATAATTTTTGATTGTTACATGCTATTATATTATCTATCTTGGATGTTTTATATGCATTTTGGTACTATTTTATATCATTTTATGGCACTAACCTATTAACCTAGTGCCCAGTGCTAGTTGCTATTTTTTCCTTGTTTTTGACTTTTTCAGAAAGGAATATCAAACGGAGTCCAAACAGAATAAAACTTTCCCGATGATTTTTCTTGGACTAGAAGACACCTACGTAACTTGGAGGGAGGGATAGAAGGTTCCCGAGGATGCCACAAGCCTGCAGGGCGCCCCTAGCTTGTGGGCCCCTTGGAGGTCTTATAACCCTAGTTACACCCTATAAATTCCCAAGTATTCCCAAACCACCAGAAGCGTCCACAAAAATACTTTTTCGCCGCCGCAAGATTCTGTTCTCATAAGATACCATCTTGGGGCCTTTTCGGGCGATCTGCCAGAGGGGGATTCGATCACGGAGGGCTTCCACCTCAACCCTATTGCCCTACCACTAGTACATCGAGCTGCTAAACAAACAATTTTTAACCCCTTTCCGCGATGGCCTTTGGAACCGTCTCCAAGTGAGTGTGGGCGATACGGGGGTCCTTCCCACACGACCCAGAAACTGTCGAGGATATGCCCTCCTGGCACACACGCTCGGCAAAATGAGGTCGTGTGCGACCGACGAGCACTCAAATATAGAAATACGTACAGTAGTGCTGAAAAATACAATTATACATGCGAAATCATTTCCGGTCGTAAGTACATCCCACACAGTCAGCCAGCACTAAACGTTTCCGTTCGTATATACATCCCACACAGTCGCTCCAAGGAAAACATTTTTGTTCGCAAGTACATCACACACAATTTTTCCAGTTAAATCGTTTGTGATAGCGTTTCCATTGCACACGGTATTAACAATTTTAGCGTTTGCGTTATTGAATTCATCACACACGGTGCCTAGAAGAAACGGTGTGTCAAGGGTTGTCCATCACACATAGTTTTTATGTGGTAAACGTTTGCGCCAGGTGGCCTAACGCAAACAGTTTTCAAGAGGATGTCGTGTGTGATTGTTCATTAATCTAACACGGTTTATTCCTAGAAACTGTGTGCGTTATTGATTGCATCGCACACGGTGTTTTCTCAATAACTGTTTGCAATAGAAAAAACCAATTAGCAGGCTAATTCTGATTATTCATAATCCATTTATTAATCTAATTGACATTTCATATTAAGCACACAATATATTTCATTTTCATAATTGAAATACATCAGAGGACAACATCATAATGCTTCAGCACTCAGCTACCCCATTACACAACAACACCAGGACCAAGTTTCACATGCAACATCTATAACCTTTTGAAATTAGCATCATAGACGGTACATAGACAGATGTATCTCATCTGGAAAACTGGTGAAGCAGAAGGCGAATATGGAGCCTTCATTGATGTTGAAGGTCTTTGTAACTTT
This sequence comes from Aegilops tauschii subsp. strangulata, assembly GCF_002575655.3. Taxonomy (NCBI): domain Eukaryota; kingdom Viridiplantae; phylum Streptophyta; class Magnoliopsida; order Poales; family Poaceae; genus Aegilops; species Aegilops tauschii. Next base: position 112,941,336 of record NC_053039.3, on the reverse strand, counting down.
AGGCCAGTGTCTGTGGATGATTGACCGTCCATCCTTCGTCCTCTTCAGGAACACTTCAATATTGAACCGTGGGTATTGTATGAAAACATTCCTCACCTTCTGACCATACAGGTAGTTTGAGAGGCAAGCATCAGTGAACTACTTTGGAACGGCCTGAAAACAAGGATGTGCATAAATATCTTCTCTATATTGGAAATGGGGCAAAGGAATAAAAAAGGCAAGGTATAATAGTTAGTACCATCCTGTAGTGAACTGATGTCTTCTTCATTGTGCAGACAAAGATCTTGTTGTTTTTTGTCGCTAATTTCTTTATCCTAACAATCTTTTTGAGTTTCTTGACTTGACTGATATTCATGGACAACTCATTTCCCCATATGAAAAAAGGGTCGAACAGTTGGTCAAAACCTCTAACAGCAGGACCTACATGTGCAAGACCAAATTGTTAAAAACCTAAATATTAGAATGGTTCCTGCAATTGCACAATAATGTGCTATTGGACAACGGACCATGCACGTGCTGACCTCGATTGTAAACCTCAGTGCTTCCCATTGTTTCCCTGCAACACATATAAGGTAGTTAGTCATCAGGTTAAGTAAGGGTTCGCATAAGGTCAGTAAAATATGTTGATGAAAAATAAGCACATTGCAGATTCATCAGATTAATTCAAGCCACATGGAAAACCCATTTATCCAAACCAAGCATGATTAAGAACTAGGAAATATAACACTTGTATATGTTTCTCATGTATTAAGTGCAACGAAATTCGATTTATTCCTCACATGCACAACAATACAAAATTCTACCCAGGACAATTGGACAACGCAGTGTAGAATTGAACCAAGCAGTTAGCTAAACACCACAACAAATGAACCAAACATTAACTGAGCACCACATTGCACAATATAACATACTCCTAATAGAAGATCAAACAGTTAACCAAACCAAGCATGCTTAACAACTACGAAATTGTATTTGTTTCTCATGTATTTAGTACAGCCAAATTCGATTTATTCCTCATGTGGTATACAATAACAGAATGCAGCCACAGCAATTGAACATCACATTGCAGAATTGAAGCAAGCAGTTAACTAAACACCACAACAAATGAACCAAACGTTAACTAAGCACCACATTGCATAATATAACATACTCGTAATATAAGATCAGACAGTTAACCAAACCAAGCATGCTTAACAACTTGTAAATATTGCATTCTCAAGAATTGAACATCACATATTCAGATTTGAACCAAGCTGTTAACTGAACACCACATTGCATGACATATAGAACATATAGACTATAGCAGAAGATTGCATGGTAAAGGTAGATAGCACAATTCACTAGAATATGTTAAGGAAAGGCAGTAGCTAGCAAACGATGGCCTCGAGAAAATGCCACGAACTGTCGTTTAAAGCAGCCAACCGCGTTGCAACGTCGGCGTGCGAGGCGTCAACAGTGGCCTCGGGGCGAGGTGCTCCTCCAAGATCTGGGGGTCGGCACGAATGGCAGCCATCACAACCTCATCCGTGCGTGCGGCCGCGATTTGCTTCTCCGCTGCCAAATGCTCCTTGAGATCCTGGCTATACTGCGTGCACCATGGCTTAGGGAGGCGCTTATTTGGTGGAGGGGTCGGTGATATGGGTGGAAGGTGTCGCGCTCACGCTGGCGGTTGGGGCATGTGGGATGTGGAAGGAGGAGGAGGATTGGGGTCGGATGTGAATTACCTGCCTGGATAGGCGTGGCTGAGCAGCGTGAAGGAGGGTCGCCGGCGAGGAGGCGGCGCTGCAAGCAAGGAGTGAAGGTTTCAACATGGAAAGGAAGGCGGAAACAGGGGAAATGTGGCTTTTGGTAAGGGGGAGGGGCGGCGAGGTAGATATTTCAACGGAAGCCGAAAATTTGGAATTGCTTCAGCGAAAAGCTGGCGCGCAAAGTGTCATCAGACACGGTCCCTTTTTCAGAACTATGTACGGTATGTGAACATCACAAACGATTCAGATAGCTTAACCCATGTGTGTTGAGTTCGGACGTCAAAACTTTTGGTTCGAATTTCCCTGGTTACAGTGGTCATCCACGTCATTGCATAATTTGGGTACACAAAGGAGACTAACTTCTTAATCGAGCAAGTTCAACAATTAAATAGAGCTAGCTGACCTAAACATTACTCTAACAAATTAAAGACCGGCGCTCTTAATTAAAAAAACAAAGAGTACTACTAAGGCTAGTGCTCGTCGATCTCCGCCGCCGCCTCCACGTCCAGCTTGCGCCCGACGGTCTCCTAGGGAAGGGGCTCCATGGCATCCATCGCACCATACTCGGCAAGCATCTCACCATCCGCGTCCGCCATCTCTTTGGCAAAGGCCGCCATGAGCTGGGCGTGGGCGGACGCGATCTGGGCTCTGGCGGGCTCCATCATGGCAAGGTATGCCGCGCAGGAACGGACAACTGCTCGAACTCTCTCGGCGATTGCCAGCATTTCGGTGGAGGATTGCCGACCGTTGTCGGAGAAGCTTCGTTCGATTTGTGCGGTCACCGCCATGAGCTGGGCGTCGACGGCCTCGACATGGTAGTGGGCGGCCTCCATCAGGGCTAAGGCCGCCACTACGGAACGGACAGCTGCTGTGCCGCTCTCGCCAGTTGCTATCCCCGAGGCAGATGCTGCTGCCGATGCCTGAGAAGCAACAGTGGCCGTTTTGGCTGCGTTGGCCACGCGGACGCAGACTGCAGTCGCCTTCACAAAGCTTGTTAGCATGCGCCTAGTGGCTGCGGCCGCGCTCTCGCCGGAGGGGGCCAACGAAGTTGCCCTCACTACATGGGTCCACGTCCCCATCTTTCACCGGCGACAAATGAACAGTGAAAAGATATTTGGGGAGTGAGCTAGTGTGCTTGACACCCCGGCTGTGGACTGTAGCCGACGCACCCTCTCGCGTAAGCCATAGGCATACTATACACCGACGGTGCTCCAAGATATTTTGTGCTGCATCTCACACGGTTGGTCATAATAAACTGTGTGCGATCTACTTGATTTATCATCTTGATTTGAATTACATAATGGGGTCACAACTACAAAGGATGGTGTTTGAATTGTTAGAACTTTTATCTGCAGTGAACATGCAACTATAGGTGTGTCGTCAAAAAAATTGGAATTATTCAGGGTTCGTTTGGACATTTTTATACACTAACTGGGTTTTCCAAGCATTTTATGCGCATAATTCAAATTTGAACTACATGCACATGCTGTAGTGCATATAAACGGGTTGAAAAATCAATATGTGTCCTTCGTTGCATGCTTAGGTCCCATGCAAGAAATGGGAATGAATGTCACACACCCTGCCACCGTCACTCGGCCGCAAACATTGAGATACCTGGTTTTAAAATTCTAGTAAATCCAAAACTCGTTTGAAATTCATGAAACTTGGCATCCTATCATGAGCGGCATCAACATGCCGTGGTGAAAATTTTGTCCCATTTGGGGCAGGTTTGGGTATAAGCTTTTCTCACAAACCAGAGCTTCTCACAAGCGTGATGGTTTCGGTAGGGAACATGCCACCTTTGGGGACGAAATGATATCCGTTGCCTCTTATTGCTTTCCAAATTTTTCGACTGTCAACATAGAACAACAAGAGTGTTGTGTTCAACTTTGGAATTTTTCGGGGTTCGTTTGGACATTTTTATACATTAACTGGGTTTTCCAGGCATTTTATGCGCATAATTCAAATTTGAACTACATGCATATTCTCCAATGCATATAAACTGATTGAAAAATCAAATATGTGTCCTTTGTTGCATTCTTAGGTCCCATGCAAGAAATGGGAATGAACTTCAAACACCGTGCCACCGTCACTCGGCCGCAAACATTGAGGATACTTGGTTTTTAAATTCTAGTAAATCCAAAACTCGTCTGAAATTCATGAAACTTGACGTGCTATCATGGAGTGGCATCAACATGTCGTGGTAAAATTTTGTCCCATGGGGGGCAGGTTTGGATATAAGCTTCTCACAAACCAGAGCTTCTCACAACAAGCGTGATGGTTTCCGTAGGGAACGTGCCAAATTTGGGGACGAAACGATATCCATTGCCTCGTATTGCTTTCAACATTTTTCGAGTGTCAACATAGAACAACAGGAGTGTTGTGTTCAATTTTGGAATTTTTTGGGGTTCGTTTGGACATTTTTATACATTAACTGGGTTTCCCAGGCATTTTATGTGCATAATTCAAATTTGAACTACATGCACATGCTCCACTGCATATAAACTGGTTGAAAAATCAAATATGTGTCCTTGGTTGCATGCTTAGGTCCCATGCAAGAAATGGGAATGAATTCAAACACCCTGCCACCGTCACTCGGCCGCAAACATTGAGATACCTCGTTTTTAAATTCTAGTAAATCCAAAGCTTGTCTGAAAATCATGAAACTTGGCATGCTATCATGGAGCGGCATCAACATGCCGTGGAAAAAATTTGTCCCATTTGGGGCAGGTTTGGGTATAAGCTTCTCACAAACCAGAGCTTCTCACAACAAGCGTGATGGTTTCGGTAGGGGACGTGCCACCTTTGGGGACGAAACGATATCCGTTGCCTCTTATTGCTTTCAAAAAAATTCGACTATCAACATAGAACAACAGGAGTGTTGTGTTCAATTTTGGAATTTTTCGGGGTTCGTTTGGACATTTGTATACATTAACTGGGTTTCCCAGGCATTTAATGCGCATAATTCAAATTTGAACTACATGCACATGCTCCAGTGCATATAAACTGGTTGAAAAATCAAATATGTGTCCTTGGTTGCATGCTTAGGTCCCATTCAAGAAATGGGAATGAATTTCAAACACCCTGCCACCATCACTCGGCCGCAAACGTTGAGATACCTGGTTTTTAAATTCTAGTAAATTCAAAACTCGTCTGAAATTCATGAAACTTGGCATCCTATCGTGGAGCGGCATCAACATGCCACGGTAAAAATTTTGTCCCATTTGGGGCAGGTTTGGATATAAGCTTCTCACAAACCGGAGCTTCTCACAACAAGCGTGAAGGTTTCGGTAGGGAACGTGCCACCTTTGGGGACGAAACGATATCCGTTGCCTCATATTGCTTTCAAAAAATTTCGAGTGTCAACATAAAACAATCAGTGTTGTGTTGAATTTTGGAATTTTTCGGGGTTCGTTTGGACATTTTTATACATTAACTGGGTTTCCGAGGCATTTTATGCGCATAATTCAAATTTGAACTATATGCACATGCTCTAGAGCATATAAACTGGTTGAAAAATCAAATCGGTGTCCTTAGTTGCATGCTTAGGTCCCATGCAAGAAATGGGAACGAAAGCGTTAGTCAACTAGCTACTTGTCCTTGCTTTTCTCTAGTGTGCCCTTACCAACATATGTAGTGTAGTAAAAAAAAGGAATTTAACTCTTTCATGCTTACTTTAACTAGTTATTTTGGTTTTCTACTGGCTGCTTTACATTTCTAACTATTTTTTTGCAACCAAGCAGATTATCTGGAACCATGCATGAATTGAGCTAAGCTGCAAAAAAAATACTATTTCCAAAAAGAGTCAATTCAATGATGACCCTCCATGGATTCACCTATATAGGCTGCGGCTAATGTTGCAAAAATAAGAGCTTGAATACCCTCGGGAACGCGGACACAGGTGGTGCATGGCTGTCGTCAGCTCGTGCCGTAAGGTGTTGGGTTAAGTCTCGCAACGAGCGCAACCCTCGTGTTTAGTTGCCACTATGAGTTTGGAACCCTGAACAGACCGCCGGTGTTAAGCCGGAGGAAGGAGAGGATGAGGTCCTTAGCTCCAGAAAAAAGGGAGCAAGCCCCCTGGCCTAAACCTCGATCCATCCCAGAGTAGCCGCCGGCTGGACGGCGGCGAACGGGGGGCAAACTCCTCAAAACGAAGTTCTACTTTGTCTTGAATTTCAAACACCCTGCCATCACTCGGCCGCAAACATTGGGATACCTGGTTTTTAAATTCTAGTAAATCCAAAACTCGTCTGAAATTCATGAAACTTGGCATGCTATCATGGAGCGGCATCAACATGTCGTGGAAAAAATTTGTCCCATTTGGGGCAGGTTTGGGTATAAGCTTCTCACAAACCAGAGCTTCTCACAACAAGCGTGATGGTTTCGGTAGGGGACGTGCCACCTTTGGGGACGAAACGATATCCGTTGCCTCTTATTGCTTTCAAAAAAATTCGACTATCAACATAGAACAACAGGAGTGTTGTGTTCAATTTTGGAATTTTTCGGGGTTCGTTTGGACATTTGTATACATTAACTGGGTTTCCCAGGCATTTAATGCGCATAATTCAAATTTGAACTACATGCACATGCTCCAGTGCATATAAACTGGTTGAAAAATCAAATATGTGTCCTTGGTTGCATGCTTAGGTCCCATTCAAGAAATGGGAATGAATTTCAAACACCCTGCCACCGTCAGTCGGCCGCAAACGTTGAGATACCTGGTTTTTAAATTCTAGTAAATTCAAAACTCGTCTGAAATTCATGAAACTTGGCATCCTATCGTGGAGCGGCATCAACATGCCACGGTAAAAATTTTGTCCCATTTGGGGCAGGTTTGGATATAAGCTTCTCACAAACCGGAGCTTCTCACAACAAGCGTGAAGGTTTCGGTAGGGAACGTGCCACCTTTGGGGACGAAACGATATCCGTTGCCTCATATTGCTTTCAAAAAATTTCGAGTGTCAACATAAAACAATCAGTGTTGTGTTGAATTTTGGAATTTTTCGGGGTTCGTTTGGACATTTTTATACATTAACTGGGTTTCCGAGGCATTTTATGCGCATAATTCAAATTTGAACTATATGCACATGCTCTAGTGCATATAAACTGGTTGAAAAATCAAATCGGTGTCCTTAGTTGCATGCTTAGGTCCCATGCAAGAAATGGGAACGAAAGCGTTAGTCAACTAGCTACTTGTCCTTGCTTTTCTCTAGTGTGCCCTTACCAACATATGTAGTGTAGTAAAAAAAAGGAATTTAACTCTTTCATGCTTACTTTAACTAGTTATTTTGGTTTTCTACTGGCTGCTTTACATTTCTAACTATTTTTTTGCAACCAAGCAGATTATCTGGAACCATGCATGAATTGAGCTAAGCTGCAAAAAAAATACTATTTCCAAAAAGAGTCAATTCAATGATGACCCTCCATGGATTCACCTATATAGGTTGCGGCTAATGTTGCAAAAATAAGAGCTTGAATACCCTCGGGAACGCGGACACAGGTGGTGCATGGCTGTCGTCAGCTCGTGCCGTAAGGTGTTGGGTTAAGTCTCGCAACGAGCGCAACCCTCGTGTTTAGTTGCCACTATGAGTTTGGAACCCTGAACAGACCGCCGGTGTTAAGCCGGAGGAAGGAGAGGATGAGGTCCTTAGCTCCAGAAAAAACGGAGCAAGCCCCCTGGCCTAAACCTTGATCCATCCCAGAGTAGCCGCCGGCTGGACGGCGGCGAACGGGGGGCAAACTCCTCAAAACGAAGTTCTACTTTGTCTTGAATTTCAAACACCCTGCCATCACTCGGCCGCAAACATTGGGATACCTGGTTTTTAAATTCTAGTAAATCCAAAACTCGTCTGAAATTCATGAAACTTGGCATGCTATCATGGAGCGGCATCAACATACCGTGGTAAAAAATTTGTCCCATTTGGTGCACGTTTGGGTATAAGCTTCTCACAAACCAGAGCTTCTCACAACAAGCGTGATGGTTTCGGTGGGGAACGTGCCACCTTTGGGGACGAAACAATATCCGTTGCCTCTTATTGCTTTCAAATTTTTTTGAGTGTCAACATAGAACAACAGGAGTGTTTTGTTCAATTTTGGAATTTTTAGGGGTTTGTTTGGACATTTTTATACATTAACTGGGTTTTCCAGGAATTTTATGTGCATAATTCAAATTTGAACTGCATGCACATTCTCCAATGCATATAAACTTGTTGAACAATCAAATCGGTGTCCTTGGTTGCATGCTTAGATCCCATGCAAGAAATGGGAATGAATTTCTAACACCCTGCCACTATCACTCGGCCGCGAACATTGAGATACATGGCTTTTAAATTCTTATAAATCCAAAACTCGTCTGAAGTGCATGAAACATGGCATGCTGTCATGGAGCAGCATCAACATGCCGTGGTAAAAAAATTGTCCCATTTGGGGCAGGTTTCGGTATAAGCTTCTCACAACAAGCGTGATGGTTTCGGTAGGGAACGTGCCACCTTTGGGGACGAAACGATATCCGTTGTCTCTTAGTGCTTTCAAAATATTTCTAGTGTCAACATAGAACAACAGGAGTGTTGTGTTTACGTTTGGAATTTTTCGGGGTTCGTTTGGACATTTTTATACATTAACTGGGTTTTCTAGGCATTTCATGTACATAATTCAAATTTGAACTACATGCACAAGCTCCAGTGCATATAAATTGGTTGAAAAATCAAATATTTGTCCTTCAGGGCATGCTTAGGTCCCATGCAAGAAATGGGAATGAATTTCAAACACCAGGGCACTGTTAATTGCCGGCAAAACGTTAAGATACTTTGTTTTTAAATTCTAGTGAATCCAAACCTCGTCTGAAATTCATGAAACTCGGCATGCTATAATGGAATGGCACTCGACATGCTGTGGTATTTTTCGTGTCCATTTTGAGAGAAGGCGCACTCGAATAACAGCCAACAAAGGCATTTTGAAATAAATAGCTGCCACTGTAACATCTCAAACGTTTTGTATAATTTAAATTGTGTGCGTTCTGTGAACCATTCACGTGATACCACGCCTCACTCTTTTAATGGCTAGGAGGTGTCGTGCGGATAGGTGCTTGTGTGCCTGACTAAACGGAAGGCGTGCGAGCGGTACTCCAATGCGGAGGCTCAACGGGAAGCGTGCGAGCTGTACGCCGTGCAGGCTCATCGGGAAGCGAGCCCTTTGACTTCCATGGCCGCCTGTCTTGCTCGCATCCTCTCCATTAATGGTGCCCAAGCCGCAGTTTAATTCGGTTTTTAAATATAAAACACTCATCGCAAACGCTTTAGTTAGAACACCCGTATGCAAACTGACAGCTTCCCCACGAAGCCAAGGGAAAATGTGCCGAGAAGGATTTCTGCATCCCTTCAACGCAAACGTTTTAGATAGAAAACCCATATGCAAACTGAGAGCTATGGTCTTCCCCCCTAAGTCGAGGGAAAATCCGCAGCGCAGGATTTGTGCATCCTTTCAACGCAAACGGTTGTTTTGGATGACCCGTGTGCAACCACATACAAACAATTTGGTAAGATTTGCATCTATCATATTGGGTATGTTGCCATTTGTCAAACTGGAAAGATTTACATTTGTTGATCTAGTAACGTTGCCATTTGTTATGGAGATGCCTCAATGCGAGGAATAACCCATTACGTTGTCTTCCTTAATTTTTAGCGAGTTAATGGCTCCTCTCCCACCCCTCCTCTCCTCCCCTCCCACCTGCTTCCACCACGCCGATGGATCTCTCCATGGATCTGCTTAGATTGTTAGGATGGATGCTCTCATTGACTGGGATTTCTCGTATGGCCAGAAGGTGGCCGATCAGGTGCGTCACCGGTTCCACTCTCCGGTCCATTTCGATTGATCTATCTCCTCTTCGGAGTTCTTTCTGGTGGTTCTTTTCCATTCAAGTTCTTTTCGTTTGGATGTGGATTCTGTCTCCATGGCGCTCTGTTCCTGCTTGGGGGACAATCTCAAGAGGTTCAACGTGTTAATGCTCTCGGATAATATTTTCCGTTTCTCGGTTGCCTCCAACCGTGTGGGTCATTTCATCTGTGCTTTGAAGCGTTGTCGCATGCCAGCTTTTCATTGTTTGTTCAATCTTTTTCATGGCAAGCCCTTTGTTTTGGATCGTCGGGAGCCCAAGGTTGGTTCGGAATGGATGGTGCATTCCAATCGGAAGCGCGCGCACCAACGTTATCTTCATAACATCCCGGCAGATCTCTTAAATGCTGTGCATGGCCATCAACGTAAACCTCTGGGTATTAAGGGGGTGTTTGTTTCCAGGGACTTTTTTGTGTAGGGACTAGAAAAAGTCCCTCTTAGAGACTTTTTTTACCAAACGGGAGGGACTTTTTAGGGACTAAACTAGGCATTTGGGACTAAATGAAGAAGACTCTCAAGGAGAGTCTTTTTGGGTCTTTTTGGGACTTTTCCAATAATGCCCCTCCATGCACCCATTGGCCCGCCACCCATGGTGTTGTTTGATTGTTATTTTTCTATATACTAGGGGCAACATGGTCATTTAATAACCTCTAGGAAGGGACTATGGACTTTTTAGTCTCTGAAAACAAACAGGGAGGGACTTTTTAGGGACTAAGGACTTTTTAGTTGGGACTAGAAAAAGTCCTAGGACTAGAGAACCAAACACCACCTAAGACTCATCTTGCAAAGAGTCGTGCCTCCAGTGCACAGGCTTCTAAATGGATTGCGGCATTCAATGGTGGGGGACAGGAGGATTCTATTTGCCCCTCTGATCATAATTGCAATCTTAATGCGGTGGATGATTCATTGGCTGTTTCTCATTCGGATTATCCATTCAAGTCTGGCAGTGGATTGTCAGGCTCGGCGATGTTGTTTTCATTGTTTCTCGTTTGGCCATTCCCGTAATCAATGCCAGCATTATCGTACTAGTCCCGATAAGATTAGTTCTGCTCGGCCAAATCTCAAACGGTTACCCAAAAACCCGCAGCATTTTTGCGTCAGGTGCCTGCGGGTGGGCCATGTTGCCTCTAATTGCTCGGCGTCCCCATGTTGTCAATTTTGCTGGGCCTATGGTCACGCGGTGGTGGGCTGCAAAAGGTTGAGATTTTCTAGGTTGACGGTTTGGATTCCAAAGGCTCCCATAAAACAAACTCACCTGCCGCTGGATGCCTCATATTCCTCTTCGTCCTGTTCCACCCTCGTTCTCTGCTCCTCCAAGAAGATGGCGAACTTCCCTGTCAACCCGCTCGCGTTCCTTCCCCATGGTATGACGGTGGAGCAGGGGCCTCCCGATCGCAAGGCTCGGGTGGATATGGCGCTCAGTGGTCATCTGCCATTGAACCACGATCGCTTCCTTATCGCGGAGACCAGCCGAGCTATCCCAGTTCATCTGCGACAGGAGGCCAGATCTGCTCTTGCTGGTATGCTCAACCATGATAGTTACTCTGTTCGCTTCTTTGAGGATTCCCCGCTTGGCCTTGGTCTGTTTTGCATCCGCACTGTGCCTCTTAGAGATGCTCTTATTGGTAAAACATATATGCTATATGAGGAAGTAGAGGTCACTTTTGTCAAACATGATGAAGCAATTAATATGCGCATGCCGGCTCTTGGTCGTTATACCTGGGTCCTTATGCTTGCTTTTCCACAAGATTACCAGACGCAGTATTGGGTGGAGAAAGTAGTTTCTCATTTTGGCAAGTTGTTGAGTTGGTTTAGTCCACGTGAACCATTGTCGGGGGTTCTTGGTAAAGTTTGGGTTATGAGTCCGTCTGTGGTTCCAAAGGATTTTGTTATGCGTCAGATGGGGGGTTAGAGGCGTTCTTGGACTGTACCCGTTTTTATTCTCAGGTCTGACTGAGCAAATGTGTTTGAGCACGACGTTCCTCTTGCTGGTGAAGATCCTCTGCCTCCTAATGGTGATGCTCACCCTTTGTTTGGTCTGCATGCTACTACTGAACAAGCTTTCCAAGTCAGGCTGCAGGCTTGGTTGGTGCGTAATGGGGTGTTTGGGAGTATTTGACAAAAAACTACCACATTAGGGGTTACTGTCCCACAGAACTACCACTTTCAAAAAAGTGACTGATAACTACCAAATTTATTTAATTTTGTGACTAAAAACTACCACTTTTAAAAAATGGCCCGTTTAGACGATTTAAACACGTTTTTGACATGCAGGACCCACCCGTCAGAGCTGATGTGGCAGCAAAGTCAACTCCGTTTATTTTGACCGTTATGTTGATTGTTATTACAAGTGGGGCCCACCTGTCAGCATCAATCATTACGCAATTCCTCCCACTTTCCAGTCTCTGAAGTGAGCCGGCGCAACAGGAATCGGCGTCTGTGGTCGACCACGCTGAGCTGCGCGGCGGCGTAACTCCTGGGCGGCCCGTGCCCGCCGTCGGCGTGGGTGAGGAGGCCTGAGGACGCGGCGAAGGCGTCCTCCGCGCCATCGAAGTCCGGGAGGCGCGCCATCTCGCCGGTGACGGGGTTGCAGACGAAGCGGGCGAGCCTCATCGGGTCGGAGCAGCACTAGCGCTCGTACACCTGGTCGAGGACCTCGAAAGGGGCCGCGGTCGGGGCCCGGCCCTCGAACATATCGAAGGCGTTGGCGCGGTTCTTGTAGGCGCCAAGCAGGAGGAGGCCGTCGCCGCTCGCGGCGAGGACGCTGCTGCCGAAGACGTTGATGAAGCGGCGGTCGGCGGCGGGGAGGGCGTCCAGAGCGAAGGCCCGCTTGAGGACGGTGTCGCGGGAGGGGAGCGGGGGCGGGGCGAGCGAGAGGGACGCGCCTCGCGCCGATTCCTCTGCCGTCGAGATCCGGTAGACCATCGCCCAGGCGGGGCGTGACGCGGCGGTGGAGTGGGAGCGGCGGAGGGGGCCGGAGAGGCGGCGGAGAATCTCGCCGGAGGAGTCGGCGGTGGTCGATTTGGTAGTGGAACTGTAGCTAGCGAGCGAGGGCCGAGGGGTGCGTGAGGTGGTGGTGGAAGAGAGAGAAAGGAGGAGGAGGAAGAAGAAGAGTGACGCTGACAGGTGGGCCCCACTTGTAATAACAGTCAACGTAACGGTCAAAATAAACGGAAATGACTTTGCCGCCACGTCAGCCCTGACGGGTGGTCCCCGCATGTCATAAACGTGTTTAAATCGTCTAAATTGACCATTTTTTAAAAGTGGTAGTTTTTAGTCACAAAATTAGAATTTTTGGTAGTTATTAGTCACTTTTTTGAAAATGGTAGTTCTGTGGGACCGTAACCCCTAATGTGGTAGTTTTTTGTCAAATACTCGGTGTTTGGTCCAGGTGGGGCCATTCCTTCGGGTGGAAGTTCTGCTAATCTTCAATTGCTTGCTCCTCCTTCGCCAGATTTTGTTCCTGTCAGAGGACAGATCAACTGTCAAGAGATGTTAAGGAATCAGGGGGTGTGGTTTTCTGATGGATTAGTACCTGAACCTAATGTTGCTGATAGTCCGTTTTCTGCTTATAATGATAACATATGTGCTTCTGCGTCCATGGAAGAGGAGCCTCTTGTTATCAATGCTAATGCTGCGTCAGCTGGCTCTGTTAATAATGTTCGCACAAGTAGCAATCATGCCCTGCAGATCAATTTCTGTCTGTTCAGAGCCAATTTTCAGCTTATGTATTGGTCTGAATCTGCTCCCAAGAGCTCTGAAGCTGTCCCTGATGTGTTCAGTCTTGCTCGGTCTGTGTTTAAGGTCTTGCTTAACCCAAAGCCTGGTAGGGACAATTTGTTCTTCAATTTGCCGGTGATTCCCACTAAGCTGATCAGGTTTTTGGGTGTTCAAGCTGTCCTTGCTGCTGGTTCTATTCAGCCTCAAGTGTCAAGGAAAGTGGCATGTAAGTTGAGTTTTGAAGATACCCCTGGGTCTCTTGAGTTGCGGTCCTTGCCTTCTGCTGAGTCCGATTCCTCTGATGCTGTTGCTATCATAGGTGATTCAGTGCCTCGGTCGCTGGACATGTCCCCTACTGTCCTATCTGATGCATCTGTTGCCCATTCAGGGAAAAAGAGAGGAAGAAAGCCTAGGGCTGCAACTCCTCTGATCACATCTGAAGTTCGTAGAAGCAGTCGCAATAACATGTATCGTGGGTTCAAGGTGGACATGCCGTCTGATTCTCGTAAGCGCAAATCTGCAATTGTTCCTGCTTTGGTCCTAGCGGTTCCTGATCCTGCTCCTGCTTCGGTGCCCAGTCCTGCTCCTGCACCTCTTTCGATTGCAACTATTCAGCTGATGGGGTCGGAGGAGTGTGGCATTCCCCTGACCGAGCTCTCTGAAGACAAGCTGCTTGCTCCGAGGGAGAATTATCAGCCCTGAATCTGATGCCTCGGTTCTTCACTTTGATGCGCCTTTTGCCTCTCTTCATCATAGGCTTTTATCTGTTTATGTTTGCGTTTGTGCACTCAGGACCACCCTTTATTATCTGGTTGTGTGGCGCGAGGCTTATTTTATTTCTCCTTAGGTTTTATTCCAAGTGTGAGTTTCTGAACCTTATTTTGGTATGAATCGTGCTGCTACTTCATGGAATATTATCTGTTGGAATGTGCGCGGTATTGGTTCCGATGAAAAGCATTTGGCTCTGCGTTCTCACATTGAAAATTCGGGGTGTTCGATAATTTGTCTTTAGGAGACAAAACGTGATCATTTTGATCATTCCTATTTGCGTAAGTTTTGCCCGAAACCATTCGATAAGTTTGCGTTCGTTCCCTCCATAGGTGCCTCGGGTGGGCTTCTGGTTATTTGGAATAGTGCAAGATTTTCTGGTCCAGTATCTTTCTCGGTGCAATGGGCATTAGTAATCTCGTTTAAGTCCATGCACTCGTCTCATGCTTGGACCCTTCCAAATGTCTATGGTCCATGTACAGGTGAAGAACGTTTAAATTTTGTCTCATGGCTATATGATGTGCAAATTGGCGCATCGGAGGATTGGGTGCTTATGGGTGACTTTAACTTTATACGTTCGCCGGCAAATAGAAACCGTCCCGGAGGAGACCTGGCTGATATGATTACTTTTAATGATATCATTAGATCTCAATGTTTGGTGGAAATTCCTCTTCGTGGTGCTACGTTTACATGGAGTAATATGCAATAGGAGCCCCTTTTAGAGCAATTGGATTGGTTTCTCGTGTCGAATCATTGGACCTCCTCTTATCCAAATACGACAGTATGATCGCTCGCGAGACCAGTTTCAGATCATGTTCCATGCCTTTTCTTTGTCCAATCAAATTTTGCTAGATCCAAGCTTTTCCGCTTTGAATTTTTTTGGATCTCTCACCCGGGTTTCAAAGATGTGGTCATGAACTCGTGGGCGTCTTCAGTTCAGATTACTGATCCTGCCAGACGAATTAATGGTAAGCTTAAAGCGCTTGCTTACGCCCTGCGTCAGTGGAGTAGGGCCCTCTCGCGTCTCTCTTTACTGCTTGAAAACTCTGAAAAAACTCTGAAGCTCTTGGACGGCATTGAGGAGAAACGTCAGCTAGTCCTTCATGAATGGAATTTCAGGCAAATTATCAAAGCTCATATTACACGTCTCCAAGATTACAAGCAACAATACTGGAGAAAAAGGTGTACTATTCGTTACATCAAGTTTGGGGCTGAAAACACTAAGTTCTTTCAACGGATGGCCACGGAAAGACATAGATTCAATTCTATTGCCGCTCTGACTCTAGAAAACGGGGTGGTGTCGGAGGATCATGACAGCAAAGCTGCTGCTCTTTTTCATGCTTTCCGTGATAGGTTGGGAGTTTCTGTTCCAATTGAGATGAGGTTCAATCTAGATGCTCTTGTTTCGGCCAATGTTGATCTTTCTGATCTATCTCGACCTTTTTCTCATGATGAAATTGATAAGGCAGTTAAGCATCTTCCTGTTGACAAAGTACCGGGACCGGACGGTTTTAATGGGTGTTTTTTGAAATCATGCTGGGAGATAATCCAGTATGATTTTTATGATCTTTGTCAGAGCTTTTGGGAAGGCAAAATCTCTTTGGACTGTCTCAATTCGTCCTTAATCACACTCATACCTAAAAAGTTAAACCCTACAACGGTGAATGATTTTCGTCCCATTTCGTTGCTTAACTGTTGTCTTAAATTGTTGACTAAGCTGCTCGCCGATCGCCTTCAAAAAGTTATCCTCAAAATCATTCATGAGAATCAGTATGGATTTATTAAGGGTAAATCCATTCAGGATTGTTTAGCTTGGGCGTTCGAATATATTCACCAATGTGAGCATTCTGACAGAGAAATTGTTCTCCTAAAGCTTGATTTCGAAAAAGCCTTTGATTTAGTGGAACACGATCTGATTTTTTCCATGATGGAAAAGTTGGGGTTCGATAATAAATGGATTCAGTGGGTCAGATTATTACTGGACTCTGGCCATTCCTCGGTGCTCCTGAACTCTATTCCTGGTAATTCTTTTCAGTGCAAAAGAGGAGTCCGTCAGGGCGACCCGGTGTCGCCTTTATTGTTTGTCTTAGCGGTGGAGTTATTGCAATATGTGATTAATGATGAGTTTGCTAAAGGAAATCTGAGCCTGCCAATCCCAAGACAGGGTAAATTCCCCATCATTCAATACGCTGACGGTACAATCATTATTCTCCCAGCTTGCAAGGAGCAACTACTCCACCTTAAGAAAATCCTTCAAGACTTTGCTCTCTCCTCGGGTCTGAAAATTAATTTCCAAAAGTCTATTTTGGTGCCAATTAATGTTGATCCATCTGTTGCTGCCGAGCTTGCTGCTGAGTTTGGTTGCAAGATAGGTAAAATGCCTTTTACCTACCTTGGCCTCCCACTTGGCACCACCAAGCCTACTATGACTGATCTATTGCCTCTTGTGGATCGAGTTGAGAGAAGACTCTCCAGCACATGCTCGCTCCTTTGTCATGCTTCTAGGATAAATTTGGTCAACTCTGTGGCTACTTCCATGATCAATTTTGCTATGTGCACGTTGCAGCTAAATGCTGGTTTTATGAATTACTTTGATAAGGTGAGACGAAGATTTGTCTGGACCAAGAAGAATGAACAAGGTGAATCTTGTAACTCTTTGGTTGCTTGGCAAAGAGTTTGCTGCCCCAAGGTGCATGGGGGCCTGGGTGTTGTTAATATCAAAGTCCAGAATCAGGGTGTCCTGCTCAAATTCCTTATAAATTCTATAACAGGGCCGAGCTGCCTTGGGTCAGACTCATATGGGACTCTTACTACTTGAAGTTTGTGCCTCACGCGTCCCCGATTTGTGGTTCTTTTTGGTGGAAGCAAATCTGCAAGCTAATGCCAATTTTCAGAGGTATATCTTCCCCGTTGGTTGGTAATGGTAAAAATATTGCCATGTGGCATGACAAATGGCATGAGGTTCTTCTGGCAGATCGTTTTGCATGCCTCTTTTCTTTTGTCATTAATGAGGACTGCTCGGTGGCAGAGTTCTATGCTTATAATGATTGGTCCGACATGTTCCACATCCCCCTCTTGCCAGAAGCATTCGAGGAACTTCAATTAGTGCTTTCTTTCAAACCGGAAAGCCTTAACCACTCAGATGCAGCGGACTCTTGGAACTATGTCTGGGGGCAAGTGTATTTTTCCCAAAAAATTCATGAGCACTGTCATAAGGACATTGTGGTGCCTCCACCTTTTGCTTGGATTTGGAAATCTAAACTGCATATGAAACTTAAGGTATTTATGTGGTTTTTGCTGACAGACAGATTAAATATAGGAACATGCTCAGAAGACGTCACTTTAACATTAATGAAGGATTCAACTGCGTCCTTTGTAGCGCTGGGGTGGAAGAACCATTGAGCATTTAATTTTCACGTGCCCCTTTAGCTCTTCTTGCTGGCAGAAAGTGGGGATTGTTTGGAATCTGAACCTCTCCAGAATAGAAGCCATCCAAGCTGCCAGACAATCTTTTAACGGGGAACTTTTCTTTGAATTTGTGGGGATCGTGGCCTGGAATATTTGGAAGGAAAGGAACAACTTTATTTTCAGGCAGATACCACCTTCTTTGGCAGCTTGGAGAGGAAGAACCAAGGAGGACCTCCTCCGGCTCAAATTTAGAGTTAACAAAGCTCATTGGGACTATATTACCTTATTTGCCCTAGCTTTGTAATTTAATCCTCTCCACTGATCTTTTCAGTCACCCACTACTTGTATTAGCTTCCCCTAGTTGACTCTTTTCACCCCCCCCGGGGGCTTTCCCTCAAGAGTATGTACATACGATGTAACTCCATTTTATTTTAATGCAACACAGTAGGAGCCTCTCTTGCTGTTTTCAAGGTAAAAAAAATGTTGCCATTTGTTAATCCTTGTAACACTGCAATTTGTCAAAATATGCAGCTAGAAATCACTAGCACTATCTAATTTTTGCAACTAAAATTCGGTAATTAAGCATAGATTTCATTCATAGATTAAGAAGTCGTTCTTAATTTATACAAATAGTTCAACTCGACAGCTGGACCGACCAAACTTCTCCCCAATTGTTGCCAACCACGTACTGAAATAGCTAGTTCAACTATATATACCAGCTAATTTTAAGTACGTTGTACAGTTCGACCACACATCTATAGTCATATGAACTGAACAAAATAGCCCCTAAATACTACTACTACTACGGAGGGGCTTTGTGCTACTTCCGGCAGCCTCTCCTCTGTCGAGCGCACTCAGTAAGAGGCAGAGGAGGAGGAGCCTACCGACAAGCTGGACAAATGCAATACGGTGCTTGCCGCTGCTGCACGTTTTGCGACGCTCGCCACCTCGAACGCCCACTGCCGCTCCAGACGATCCCTCTTGAAGCGGCCGGACTGCTCATAGATCTCCTGATTCCTCGCCTCTGCGTCGGCGTGTGCTGCAGCCACAACTGCGGTAAGGCTCTTTGCATGCTCGACGAGGTGCTCCTCCTCCTCCCGCAGGAACTCGATGTAGTGCGCAAGGTCGCTGATGCGTGTGCGGGCCTCCACCTCCGCCTCCCGCCTTCGGGGCACGGTGGCGGAGCGGGTGATAATCCCGGCGGTCGATGGTGGGATGGCGGCCATGGCGTCCGACGATGGGGTGGCGGCCACGACCACCACCTCCCGCCTTCGGGCCGCGGTGGCGGAGCAGGTGATGGCCACGGTGGCCGGCAGTGGGGTGGCGGCCATGACGGGCACCTCCCGCCTTCGGGCCGCGGCGGCGGAGCGGGAGATGGCCCTGGCTTTCGAAGGTGGTGTGGCGGCAACGGCGGCCAACAACAGCTGTCGCCGGGCAGCGGCGGCGGAGCGTGTGGTGGGTGTTCCGCGCACACCCAACAGGGACGCCACACGCACTACACTACGCCGGGGACTGCGCCACCGCCGCAGTGTAGCCTCCCAGCTGGAGCTGTCCTCTGATGATGGCGGCGTGGCTGAATGATGATGACGGAACGGTGCCATTGGCCATTGTGGGAGAAGCAGACGAGACAAGCTACAGGGAGGGAGGGGAAAATGCGACGCAGGACTCGCCGGCCGTGAGGGTTTTTATAGCAGGCCGATAAGCATTGGGATTTTGGGGGATTTCACCGAGTCGGGCGGGAAGCTTGCGCGGGAACCTGTGAGGTTGCGCGGGAACGGGCTCACCGAAGATTCTTTGGCGCCACCGTTTGGCCAAAAGAACGCCCCCGCGCGGTACGCAAGCTTGCGCTGTAAGCCGTCTGCGGCAGCGGGGTCACAAGAAGTGCGAGAGGAGGACGAAAGGACACGTACACATACGGTTAATAAAAAAATGTTTGCGATTTAATTACCTATTATACCCCATCATGGTTTATAAGTAGGATTTAACTAATAAAATACGAATGCATGTTGCCAAAGATTATATTGTTGGTGTCGTATTTGAACATAGTTTCCGGAAATCCCTTTTGGAGCTCGGCCTCCGATGAGGCCTCCAAATTCAAAATTGAAATTTCATCAAAATTCAATTTTTTTACATTTCAAAAAATTCTAAAGAATAATATAGATATACATGAAGGTATAACACACATGTGTGTAAATTTTCAGTTCAAAATACATTGAAATAAGGGCTGTGCAAAAAAGACAAATCTGAGGCTATTTAACACATGATACTATTCATCTTCCCATGCCATGAATTTGTCTTTTTTATAGGTCGTAACTCAAGGTATTTCATCATGAATTTTTACACACATGTGGGTTACATCCTTACATACACGCATATTTTTTCAGAATTTTTTGAAGCAAAAAAGTTTGAATTTGAAATTTTCAAGAATAAAGGCCTCCATGGAGCTCGGCCTCCAAAACGCCTCTCTCTATAATTTCCAGCTATACAATTTTTGTAACATGCATTAACACTATTTTGGTTAAATTTAAGGTTATATACCAGCAAGCGTTTGCCCGCAACGCACATGTCTTATTCCATCACAAACAGCTTGGATGGATCTACTGTATGCCACGTATTGCACACGCAACTCTAATCTAATTCGTGCTTGATGTTTCCGACATCGCTCGCACAGTTCGTCTTATTTGCCACGTATCACTGTGCCGGCCTCTGCTCGCGTCCCTCGGCAAGCTCTGCTCGCCGTTAGGCGCCGCGGCGCGCTCTGTCGCGTCCGTTGGCATGCTCTGCTCGCGTCCATCGGCGCGCTCGGCTTGTGGACAACTTTTCCTTGCGCGTTCAACTGCTATATGCATATATATATATGGTTGCTCGCCGTTGAGGCAACCGCGGAGCGCTCTGCCAGCGTTTGGGCGTGCGCACGATCATGTCGGGGGACCCATATGCATGTGGTTGGGCCGCGTGCGTTGCCACGCGATGCAGTTACGTGCGGCACGATGGAGTTACGCGCTGCAAATTAGAACTGCCATCAGGGCCTGTTGATATTCCTGGCCGTCTGGCTTCCCCTTTAATTCCCATGGCCATTATAACCTTAGTCTCTTCAACCTTTCGATTTCGCCCCACAACACAACAAGCACACCCACGACGACACATAGAGAGGGGATGTCCAGCGGCGCTCCAATGGAGTTCGGCGAGCATAGAGTGGAGACCAACGCGAGGGAGACGGATCTCTCGGTGGTGTACACCATCGACCCGGCCGTGGTGGACGACTACATCAACAGCGTTGAGCAGTTGCTTTGCTCGAGACAAGTAGAAGGTGGTCGGCATCAACCTCCAGTACTCCGCCGGTTGTCCCGGCATAGATTAGAAGGTTGCCGTCGCCCAGTTGTGCGTGCGCCATCATGTCCTCATCTACCAATACTGCATGGCCACAGAACCTTGCGACCGTTTCAACAGGTTTGTCAACAGCACCGACTACAAGTTCGCCATGGTGGAAACCAAAGACGATGTAAATGCGCTCAGTGTTACGGGCTTGGCCTGCAAGAACCTTGTCGAAATCTGTGACCACTACTGGGTCTGGGGCAGCACGAAAAAGGACTCCCTGGTCGAAATCGCCTCGGCATCATCGACCCCTACTATGAAAAGATGAAGCAGGATGCCCAGAGAACAAGTCCCCTATCCTGGCACAGGGCCTGGATGCGACAACTGGATGAACCTCACCTCAGGTTCGTGGCCAAGAGCGTGTACACATGCTACGAGATGCATAGGCGGATCGTTGACATGAGGAAGTTCCTCGTTAACCAAATCGACGAGCCCGGATTGAGCCAAAATCGGAGCAAGGGTCACAAGAAGTGGATGATGATCAGATGATCGTTTATGCTAGTTAATCATGCATGTAATAGTTCACTTTGGTGTGTGGAAATGCCATGGTTGTAGTAGCCACCTATGTAAGTGGATGTTTAATTTGGTTATGCAAGCATGTCCTTATAAGTGTGTGTATATATTTATATATGTTGTTGTTCTATATGCAATCCCATTGCACAACACACACGTCTTATTAGCAGCAACCGTCTGTGTTATTATCGGTCTTCACACACATTTCTGATTATAGACCTGTTTGCCGTGTATCACACACATCTTGTTAAGTTGAACCGTTTCTATTGTCATGTCTCAACGCAAATAGTTCATCCGAGTGAACCGCATGCCATATATCGCACACACCTTGATCTGGCTGACTGTTTCTTTTGTGTTACCTAATCACAAACAGTTCATCCGAGTGAACCGTATGCTGTATATCGCACACATCTCCACCTTGTTGCCCGTTTCTTTTGTTCCTCCTCTTTGCAAATAGTTAATTGAACTGAACTGTATGCCCTGCATCGCACACACAACTAAAATCTGAACTGTTTTTATGGCTCCGCCATCACAAACGTTTTGCACCTTTTTTAACGGTTTTTTAGACCACTGTTTGCGATTGTGGCATCGCACACAGTTTCGTCGAAGGGTCTCTGATCGTAGTGTCGCGTTAGCAGCATCCTGCAGTAGTGTACCGATGATGTGGGAGTAGTTTACCACAGACCTATACGAGTCCATAGCTAGTAGCTAGATGGCTTCTTCTCTCTCTTTCATCTTCAATACAATGTTCTCCTCGATGAGTTCTATCCGATGTAATCTTCTTTTGTGGTGTGTTTGTTGAGATCCGATGAATTGTGAGTTTATGATCAGATTATCTATGAATATTATTTGAGTCTTCTCTAAACTCTTTTATCCATGAATAAAATAGCTTTGTATTTCTCTCCGATCTATTGATTTGGTTTGGCCAACTAGATGGATCTATCTTGCAATGGGAGAGGTGCTTTATGATGGGTTCAATCTTGCGGTGTCCTCACCCAGTGACATAGTAGGGGTAGCGAGGCACGTATTGTATTGTTGCCCTTAAGGGTAAAAAGATGGGGTTTATATCATATTGCTTGATTTTATCCCTCTACATCATGTCATCTTGCTTAAGGCATTACTCCGTTCTTATGAACTTAATACTCTAGATGCATGCTGGATAGCGGTCGATGTGTGGAGTAATAGTAGTAGATGCAGGCAGGAGTCAGTCTACTTGTCATGGACGTGATGCCTATATTCATGATCATTGCCTTGGATATCGTCATAAGTATTCGCTTTTCTATCAATTGCTCAACAGTAATTTGTTTACCCACCGTATGCTTTATTCAAGGGAGAAGCCTCTAGTGAAACCTATGGCTCCCGGGTCTATTTTCCATCATATATTTTCAGATCTATAAAACCAAAAAATACATTGCGGCAATTTATCTGTTTTTATTTTATTTTATGTTTTAGTAATCTTTTATATCTATCTCTATCAGATCTCATCCTTGCAAGTGACCATGAAGGGATTGACAACCCCTTTATCGCGTTGGGTGCAAGTGTTTGATTGCTTGTGTAGGTGCATGTAGTAGGGACTTATGTGTACCTCCTACTAGATTGATACCTTGGTTCTCAAACTAAGGGAAATACTTACCTCTACTTTGCTGCATCACCCTTTCCTCTTCAAGGGAAAAACCAACGCAAGCTCAAGAAGTAGCAGGAAGAATTTCCGGCGTCGTTGCGGGGGAGGTTCTACATCAAGCCTACCAAGTACCCAGCATAAACTCTTGGCTCTTGCACTTACATTATTTTCCATTTGCCTCTCGTTTTCCTCTTCCCCACTTCTAAAACATTTTCAGAAAAACACAAAAAATATTTGCCTTCTTTTCGTTTGCCTTTTATGTCTTACTTGGTTTGTTTGCTTGTTCGCTTGGAATAATTGTGTATTTAATGAAAATCAGAAAACAAATAGTTTATGGATCCTCATCCACTGGCTAATTCTTTTTAAGGGATCCAATTATGATGAACCAAATACTAGTGAGTTGTGTGCACTAGATTATCTTTATGAAGTTTTGCTTGAAATTCGTGAACCTAAAAATTGTGAAGAAATTTATGAAGTGATTCCCGATAGCTCCTTGAATAAAAAGCATGATTGCAATGATGTTATTATAAATCCTATTAATGTCAATTGTGCTAATAATATGCAAAACCCTAAGATTGGGGATGATAATTTTGATATGTCCACTACATATTGCAATGATCATGATTGAGGTGATTCTTCTTATGATCTTGAAAATTTATTTAAGCCTCATGATGAATATGTTTGCAATAATTTTGAAAGTGAGTTTGAAGTGTGTCAACTATAGGTAATAATGATCACACTACTTTGGAGAATGATCAATCATATGAATTTTTTTATAAAGTGGGATTGGAGAAGTCATGACTTTATTTGACAACCCCACTATTTTGGAAGAGCGTCAACTTTGCATGCATGTGGATCATGAAGAGAATATTTTATGTGATAGTTATATTTTTGAATTTTATTATGATCCTACATGTAATTATCATGAGAGAGGAAAATATGGTTGTAGAAATTTCCATGTCGCTAAATTACCTCTCGTTATATTGAGATTGCTATTATTTCATTCTTCTTCCTTGCATATGCTAGATCTTGCTTGTCTTGCTAATTTGTTTTCCTATAAAATGCCTATGCATAGGATGTAAGTTAGACTTAGATGTGATTTTCACATGCTATATGATGCTCTTTTTGTGCTTCAATTCTTGTCTTTCATGTCACCATCATTAAAGTTATCAATGCCTAACTAAAATGATTTAAATAAAAGTGCTTGTTGGGAGACAACCCAATATTTTTCCTTTCTGTTTCTATGAGTATACACATTATTACTTCTATAGTAATTGTGTTTTAGTGTTTTAATTACTGTTTGAGCCAAGTAAGACCTTTGGGATGATCTATGGTGATAGTTAATTTGATTTTGCTAAAAAACAGAAACTTTTGCATCCAGTAGCAGAATTTTGAAAATTCACTGAAGTGTGATAAGAGTCTCATTTTTTTACACAAGATTGATATACAAATTTCCTACATTTTCTTAATATTTCAGAATTTTTAGAGTTACAGAAGTTTGAGCTAAATTCAGATCTTCACAGACTGTTCTGTTTGTTGACAGATTCTGTTTTTATGTGTTGTTTGCTTATTTTGATGAATCTATGGGTAGTATCGGGGGGCATAAACCATGGAGAAGTTTGAATACAGTAGATATAAAACCATTATAAATTTAGAATGAGTTCACAACAGTAACTAAAGTGGTGATTTGCTTTTCTTATACTAACCGAGGTGGGCACAACCCACCTGGGCGTGCCTGGGGGCCCAGGCGCGCCCTGGTGGGTTGTGCCCCCCTCGGGGCACCCCCAGGTGCTGCTCTCACCCATCCTGGGTGTTCTGGTCCATAAAAATTCCCCAGAAAGTTTCGCTGCATTTGGACTTCATTTGATATTTATTTTCTGCGATGTAAAAAACAAGTAGAAAACAACAACTGGCACTTGGTACTATGTCAATAGGTTAGTCCCAAAAAAATTTATAAAATGATTGTAAAATGCTTGTAAAACATCCAAGAATGATAATATAACAGTATGGTATAGATACGTTGGAGACGTATCAGCATCCCCAAGCTTAATTCTTGCTCGTCCTCGAGTAGGTAAATGATAAAAACAGAATTTTTGATGTGGAATGCTACCTAACATGCCATCTCATATTCTTTTCTTTTGTAGCATGGGCATTTGGACTTTTATATGGTTCAAAGCAATAGTCTAGTTTTGACATGAGACTTAAATACTCAAGCATATCAACAAGCAATCATGCCTTTCAGAATATCAACGCA
The DNA here is from genome assembly GCF_002575655.3 of Aegilops tauschii subsp. strangulata. Lineage (NCBI taxonomy): Eukaryota > Viridiplantae > Streptophyta > Magnoliopsida > Poales > Poaceae > Aegilops > Aegilops tauschii. The sequence goes on along the minus strand of NC_053039.3, from coordinate 112,916,039 downwards.
AAAATAAGTTATCCCTAGCCCATCATACTCAATCATTGATCCATTCATGAAACACACTCGCATATTAGCTACACCAATTGCTCACGTACGATCATAGTGCCTCCTAGTTCATGCTTTATAAGAGAAGATGGAGACTCAAATTAAAAATAAAATCGCATAATGTAAAAGAAAGGCCCTACGCAGAGGGAAGTAGGGATTTGTAGAGGTGCTAGAGCTCAAAGCAAAAAAACTTATAGATAAAAACATTTTGGGAGGCATACTTTTCCCACCAACGAAAACGACTTAGAGTTCCCCACACTTTCCATGCTAGATATATCATAGGCGGTTCCCAAACAAAAAGTAAAGTTTATTCCTTTTTCCACCATACTTTCACTTTCCATGGCTAGCCGAATCCACGGTTGCCCTCCGTACCAACACTTTCCAAGGAATTTATTGTTTGACAACATAAAGTAAATTCATTTTTCATTTCGGGACTGGGCATCCCTAATACCTTTGCCTTACTCTAGTGCAATGACAAGTGAATAAACACTCATCGTCAGAATAACACATCTAGCATGGAAAATATCGGCCACCCCTCACTGCCTCGCGAGCGGTACGAGCACACAAAAGAGAATTTTATTTTTAAACTTAGAGATGGCACATACAAATTTTCTTAGAACGGCAAAAGAATACCGCATATAGGTAGATATAGTGGACTCATGTGGCAAAACTGGTTTAAAGGATTTTGGATGCACAAGTAGTGATCATACTTAGTGCAAAATGAAGGCTAGCAAAAGGTTGAGAAGTGACCAACTAAGAAACGAATAATCTCATAAGCAAGCATTGAGCATAATTAACATCGAATAATGCATGACAAGTAGGATGTAATTTCATTGCATAACTATTGACTTTCGTGCTTGCATAGGGAATCACAAACCTTAACACCAATATTCTTACTAAAGCACAATTACTCATCAACATGACTCACATATCACATCATCATATCTCAAAACTATTACAAGGAATAAATTTTATTTTGTCCAATGATCTTCATGAAAGTTTTTATTATATCTTTCTTGGATATCTATCACTTTGGGACTAATTTTCATGTGTTGCTTTTGATAAGCTCAAACAAATATAAGTGAAGAACATGAGCATAATATTTCTTTCTCTCAAATTAATTTAACTGAAGCAAGAGAGAATTTCTTCAAAAATTCTAAAGCACACCGTGCTTAAAAATATATAAGTGAAGCACTAGAGCAATTCCATAGAAAAGAGCTTCGTTGATGGGATGTGAGTGTCGCTTACCTAGCCTCTCTAGCAACTATTTGAGGACTCTATTTTATTTAAAAACTTTCAGTTCTAAGTGTTTTATTAAAACAACAAGTAAAACAAAATAAAATGGCATTTCAAGGATAGCACACATCATGTGAAGAAGCAAAAACTTAGGCTCAACCGATACTAACCAATAATTGTTGAAGAAGAAAGGTGGGGTGCCTACCGGGGCATCCCCAAGCTTAGATGCTTGAGACTTCTTGGAATATTAACTTGGGGTGCCTTGGGAATGCCTAAGCTTGAGTTTTTGTGTCTCCTTAATTCCTCTCATATCACGGTTTTCCTAAATCTCAAAAACTTCATCCACACAAAACTCAACAAGAACTCATGAGATAAGTTAGTATAAATCAATGCAAAAACCTTATCATTCTCTACTGTAGCAAATAACAAAAATTATTATTCAACATTGCATACTAAATGCCTCTGCATATTTAATACTTCTATCCTCAAATAGAATCATTAAACAAGCAAACATATGCAAACAATGCAAACATAATAGCAATCTGCCAAAACAGTACAGTCTGTAAAGAATACAAGATTCATCATACTTCCCTAACTCCAAAAAATCTGAAAATTTACCACACTGTAGAAAATTTGTCAGAGCTTGTTATGAAAAAAGTTTCAACATTTTATCACATTCTGACTTTTCTAGGGAAATTTTGCAATAGTGATAAACTTTCTGTTTTTAAACAGCAACATATAGACTTGCAAAATAAGCATGGTAAAGGCTATCCTTGACATTTTTATTGAAAATAAAGATGCAAAACATTATTCTAAGTAACAGCAAGCAAATCCTAACAAAATACAATGATGCTCCAAGCAAAACTCATATCATGTGACGAATAAAAATGTAGCCTCAAGGTTACAGATATTGTTGGAGACGAAAGAGGGGATGAATTCCGGGGCATCCCCAAGCTTAGTTGCTTGGATCTTCCTTGAATATTACCTTGGGGTGCCTTGGGCATCCCCAAGATTAGGGTATTGTCACTCCTTATTTTCCTCATATTGACATCTCACCCCAAACTTGAAAACTTCAATCACACGAAACTTAACGGAACCTCGTGAGATAGGTTAGTATGATAAAGAACAAATCATTTCACTTTGGTACTGTCAAAGACAAGATTCATAATTGTTTCCACACAATGCCTACTGTAGCATATCATTTCTACAATTTATATTGAGCAATATAAGGCATAGAAACTAGAAAATAAGCAAACTATGCATTGAAAACAGAATCTGTCAAAAACAGAACAGCCTATAGTAATCTGTACTCCAACCATACTTCTGCTACTCCAAAAATTCTGAAAAAATAGTACAACGTAGAGAAATTGTATATCTATAACCTGTAAAAAATTCAGATCAAAATCACGTTCCATTTAATTTTCAAATTTCCTGGACTGAGCGCAAAAGTTTCTGTTTTTGCACAGATTCAAGTCAACTATCATCCACACTATCCCAAAGGCTTTATTTGGCACTTTATTAAAACAAAAGAAATAAAACATGATTACTACAGTAGCATAATCATGTGAACACACAAAAAAAGTAGGTAAAAGTGTTGGACTGTCTCATGATTTGGCGCTTTTCTGTTATGCTTTTTAGCTAGACATGATGATTTCAATGATGCTCGCATAAAAGATATGAATTGAAACATAACAAGAGCATCATGAAACACAAGGCAAGCACATTTAAGCCTAACCCACTTCCTATGGATAGGGATTTTGTGAGAAACTCACTTTTGGGAGCAAGAATCAACTAGCATAGGAAGGCAAAACTAACATAACTTCAAGATTTTCAACACATAGAGAGGAAATTTGATATTATTGCAATTCCTACAAGCATATGTTCCTCCCTCATAATAATTTTCAGTGGCATCATGAATGAATTCAACAATATAACCATCACATAAAGTATTCTTTTCATGATCCATAAGCATAGAAATTTTCTTACTCTCCACATAAGAAAATTTATTCTCACCAATAGTAGTGGGAGCAAATTCAACAAAATAACTATCATGTGATTGAAAATTAAAATCATGATGACAAGTTACATGGTTATAATTATTTTTTATAGCATACATGTCATCACCATAATCATCATAGATAGAAACTTTGTTCTCATAATCAATTGAAATCTCTTCCAACATAGTGGATTCATCATTAAATAAAGTCATGACCTCTCCAAATCCACTTTCATCAATATAATCATCATAAGTAGGAGGCATGAAATCATCATAGTAAATTTTCTCATCAAAACTTGGGGGACTAAAAATATCATCTTCATCAAACATAGCATCCCCAAGCTTATGGCTTTGCATACCACTAGCATCATGGCTATTCAAAGAATTAATACTAGCAACATTGCAATCATGCTCATCATTCAAATATTTTGTGCCAAACATTTTATTGACTTCTTCTTCTAACAATTGAGCACAATTTTCTGATCCATCATTTTCAAGAAAGATATTATAAAGATGATCAATAATATAATGCAACCTCAATTCCATTTTTTTGTAATTTTCTTTTGTAAACCAAACTAGTGATAAAACAAGAAACTAAAAGATTTAGTTGCAAGATCTAAAGATATACCTCCATGCACTCATCTCCCCGGCAACGGTGCCAGAAAAGAGCTTGATGTCTACTATGCAACTTTATTCTTGTAGACTCGTGTTGGGCTTCCAAGCGCAGAGTTTTGTAGGATAGTAGCAATTTTCCCTCAAGTGGATGACCCAAGGTTTATCAATCCGTGGAAGGTGTAGGATGAAGATGGTCTCTCACGAACAACCCTGCAAGCAAATATAAGAAATCTCTTGTGTCCCCAACACACCCAATTCAATGGCAAATTGTATAGGTGCACTAGTTCGGTGAAGAGATGGTGATAAAAGTGTAATATTGATGGTAGAAATATATTTTTATAATCTGAATAAATAAAAACAGCAAGGTAGCAAATAGTAAACGGGCACAAAAACGGTATTGCAATGCTTGATAACAAGGCCTAGGGTCCGTACTTTTGCTAGTGTAATCTCTCAACAATGCTAATGTAATTGGATCACATAACCATCCCTCAACGTGCGATGAAGAATTACTCCAAAGTTCCTATCTAGCGGAGAACATAAGAATAAATTGTTTGTAGGGTACAAAACCACCTCAAAGCTATTCTTTCTGTTCGATATATTCAAGAGTTCGTACTAAAATAACACAAATCTATTCTTTCCGTTCGATCTATCCTAGAGTTCGTCCTAAAATAACACCAAAGCAAATTCATATTCATAATACTCAATCCAACACAAAGAACTTCAAAGAGTGCCCCAAGATTTCTACCGGAGAAACAAGGAGAGGAACGTGCATCAACCCCTATGCATAGATTACCCCAATGTCACCTCGGGAATCCGCGAGTTGAGTGCCAAAACATGTATCAAGTGAATCAATATGATACCCCATTGTCACCACGAGTATTTTATTGCAAGACATATATCAAGTGTTCTCAAATCCATAAAAGTATTCAATCCGATAACAATGAAATCTCACAGGGAAAAACTCAATTCATCACAAGATAGAGAGGGGAAAACAGCATATGATCCAACTACATGAACAAAGCCCGTGATACATCAAGATTGTGCCATCTCAAGAACACGAGAGAGAGAGACATTAAACACATAGCTAATGGTACAAACCCTCATCTTCGAGGGTGGACTACTCCCTCCTCATCGTGGTGGCCGCCGGGATGATGAAGATGGCCACCGGTGATGATCTCCCCCTCCGGCAGGGTGCCGGAACGGGGTCTACATTGGTTTCTCGTGGCTATAGAGCCTTGCGGTGACAGAACTTCTGATCTAGGGCTACCCCGTAGGGTTATGGAATATTTGTGAATTTATAGGGCGAAGAGGGGGTCGCGAGGCCACCGAGGTGGGCACAACCCACCTGGGCGCGCCTGGGGGGGCAGGCATGTCCTGGTGGGTTGTGCCCCCCTCGGGCACCCCCATGTGCTGCTCTGGCCCATCCTGGGTGTTCTGGTCCATCAAAATTCTCCACAAAGTTTCGCTGCATTTGGACTCCGTTTGATATTGATTTTCTGCGATGTAAAAAACAAGTAGAAAACAACAACTGGCACTTGGCACTATGTCAATAGGTTAGTCCCAAAAAATTATATAAAATGATTGTAAAATTATTGTAAAACATCCAAGAATGATAATATAATAGCATGGAACAATCAAAAATTATAGATACGTTGGAGACGTATCACCAGTTGTTGTTTTTTCCTTGTTTTCGACTTTCTAAGCGTGGGGGAGTTGATACGTCCATTTTGCATCACGTTTTCCTACTGTTATTTATAATGTTTTTATGCATAATAATGCTTTTGGGAGTAATTATAATGCCTTTTACACAAAGAGGGAGAATACCGGCAACTGGAATTCAGGACCTAAAAAAGCTACGCCAGAGTTACCTATTCTACACATCTCCAAATGAGCTAAAAATTTACGGAGAATTGTTCTGCAGTATATGAAAAATATTGGAGCAAATAACTACTAGAGGGGGCTCACTAGGTGGGCACAACCCACCTAGGCACGCCAGGGAGCCCAGGCGCGCCCTGGTGGGTTGTGCCCTCCTCTGCCCACCTTTGGTGCCCATCTTCTGGTATATAAGTCATTTTGACCTAGAATAAATAACAGGAGGATTTTCGGGATGAAGTGCCGCCATATTAAGGCGGAACTTGGGCGGGAGCACTTTTGCCCTCCGGTGGAGCGATTCCGTCGGGGGAACTTCCCTCCCGGAGGGGGAAATCATTGCCATCGTCATCACGAACAACTCTCCCATGTTTGGGAGGGCCATCTCCATCAACATCTTCAACAACACCATCTCCTCTGAAACCCTAGTTCATCTCTTGTGTTCAATCTTTGTACCAAAACCTTAGATTGGTACTTGTGGGTGACTAGTAGTGTTGATTACATCTTGTAGTTGATTATTGTATGGTTTATTTGGTGGGGGATTATATGTTCAGATCCATTATGCTATTTAATACCCCTATGATCTTGAGCATAATAATTATTTGTGAGAACTTTTGTTCTTGAGGTCACAGGAGAAGTCATGTTGCAAGTTATCACGTGAATTTGATATGTGTTCGATATTTTGATGATATGTATGTTGTGATTCCCTTAGTGGTGTCATGTGAACGTCGACTACATGGCACTTCACCATATTTGGGCCTAAGGGAATGCATTGTGGAGTAGTTATTAGATGATGGGTTCTGAGAGTGACAGAAGCTTAAACCCTAGTTTATGCACTACTTCGTAAGGGAACGATTTGGATCCAAAAGTTTAATGCTATGGTTAGATTTTATCTTAATACTTTTCTCGTAGTTGTGGATGCTTGCGAGGGGGTTAATCATAAGTAGGAGGTTTGTTCAAGTAAGAACAACACCTAAGCACCGGTCCACCCACATATCAAATTATCAAAGTAGCGAACATGAATTAAACTAACATGATGAAAGTAGCGTCGTGAAATTCCGGTGTACCCTCAAGAACGCTTTGCTTATTATAAGAGACCGTTTTGGCATGTCCTTTGCCACCAAAGGATTGGGCTACCTTGCTGCACTTTATTTACCATTACCGTTACTTGCTCGTTACAAATTATCTTGCTATCAAGCTACCTATTACCAACAATTTGAGTGCTTGCATAAATTACCTTGCTGAAAACCAGTTGTCATTTCCTTCTGCTCCTCGTTGGGTTCGATACTCTTACTTATCAAAAGGACTACGATTGATCCCCTATACTTGTGGGTCATCACCCGCATGTGGGTGAACCAAAGTGAAACGACAATTATTTGCGGGAGCCGTTTCGACGACCCAGGAGGAGCCAGAAGCGGTAGTGTATCCACTGTAGTAGTAATTGTTTTTCTGGGTAGCGGTAGAGTGTCTCCACTGTACTAGTAGTAATTTTTTCTCTGGGCTCAAGACAAAAGAGCCCATCCACCCTAAATAATAAAATCAATTCAAAAGCCCATATTTACTTAATGAGAGGCACTCCCTAGCACCCCCCCCCAAAACCTGGGTGCTCTTCTTCCTCCTCAACCCCACCTCACAACAGCTCGCTCCACTCGTACCCCAAATTCCTCACTTCACTCCTACAGAAAACCCTAGCTCCCCTTCTTCCTCACTATTACAGAAAACCCCATCTCCCCTTGTTCTTCACTTCAACTACAACTAGGCTTGTCATTCATTACACTGCTCAAACCCGTGAGCTCGACACGACACCCGCAAGGAAAATGGAGTCGGCTGACCCCAGCACCAATAAGATGAGGCTCCCGCCAGTGGTGACGCCTTATGTAGACCTCGCACCCGGCAGCAAGGGGAGAAGCGGCGAGGGCCACCCCTGGATCTGAGGAACCCGATGAATCTCGGGCGGACCTCATCAGCGATCTCCCAGACGCCATCCTTGGGGACATTATCTCCCTTCTCCCCACCAAGGATGGCTGCTACACCCAAGTCCTCGCATCTCAGTGGCGCCCTCTATGGCACTCCGCGCCTCTTAATCTTGACTGTCGTGGCCTATCTCTCTTTAATGATTTTGAATTCCCCGGAGCCATCATCTCCTCCCACCAGGGCTCCTTTCAAGGCCTCTACATCCCGGCATACCACCTGTGCAGGCCCTACACGATGGATGCCTGGCTGAAATCCCCTAAATTCAAAAAACTACAGCTGCTTGAGTTCTACTATTCCCCCAAAAATCACATACCACATATCGAACTCCATGTACTTGTGCCCTCAGCACCGATGTCCATCTCACGGTTTTCCTCCTCTCTCCACACTGCCACCTTTGCGCTGTGCAATCTACCACACAATCTAGTACAGAAGCTTCGACTCCCACTTCTCAAAAAACTTTCACTTGTGTGGGTTCGTATGTCGGAGGCCTCATTGCACAGTATCATTCACTCCAGTTGCCCTGCCCTGGAGTGCTTGGTGCTTGTTTTGACAGTTAGAGTTGGTTGTCTCCAAATTAAGTCGCCTAACCTTGTAAGAATTGGAATTTCTTTTGACGAAAGGGAGCTTATCATCGAAGATGCCTCTTCACTTCAAAGATTGATTCTTGATTCTCGTTATTCACCTTTGCAAATAAATGTCGTCTCTGCGCCTAAACTAGAGACCTTGGGTCCAATACATGATCTATGTGCTCATTTCAAGATGGCGTTTGGCTCTACAGTTATTCAGGTACTGTATATTATCATCTACACTTGTAATCACAAGCTGCATTTTTCATCTGTGTGCATAAGTTTTGTTTCATCTTGGAGTAAACTTTTTGTAATAATATTATGTTCTATGCTCAATGAAGAGTTTGTCCATGGATAGCCTATCAATGGTGCTGGATTCTGTCCAAATCTTATATATCAATATCAATACTTTTGATTTAAACAAGATTTTTGGCTTGTCGCAATGTTGTCCATGTCTGGAGAAGTTGTATATAAAGGTGATAATTTCACGCACATTGGAAGCCCGTATATAGTGTACTAGAATTAACCGTTCAGATATTGCTCTTTCAACACTCTTTTTTTAGACCTTAACTGTTTTTAATCTTCATGTCTATTTAGGCAACAAGATGGGGTAAGAAAGTTATAACCAATAGGTGATTTCATAAGCACCGGGATTTTCTCAGTTCTCATGACATTCGATTGAAGACAATAATGTTGGAATGATATGTAGCCAACCATGCAAACACTATTTGTCACATTCTTCCAACTGAATGCAAGGTTACTATTATCCATCAGGCTTAAGTTTATCAGCAGCATGGTTTTGACGGATGGGTATGCAGAAGAGCAAAAAAAAGGAGTTTCGGGTGGACAAAAGGGCTTCTGAATGTGTCGGGCTTCTATTTATAACATCTTGTGGTCATTATCCAATAAATTTTATGACCCAGGTTGTTCATTGTATGGACCTGACTGATCCATTTGATTGTGACTATCAAAAACAGTGGTGGAATTAGATGTAATTGCCTTTTTTAGTCTGGGTTTTGTCTAAACCTGATGAACAATTAACCCTCTTGCTTTTGTACAGTTTGTAAGCTGGAGTTAGATGTTGTTGCCCTTTGCAATTCGGCTGTGACCGTCATATTTTCTTTGAAGCAAGGCAAATGGCTTGCCATTTCTTTAATTACGAGAGGAACATTGTAACATATCCAACCAAGGGAAATAACATCACTCTCGCCGACTGCTTGAGCTCATTGTGCATTACAGAACCCAAGTGATTAGCCCCCGCCAGCACCCACAAACTTATTTTAAGCTCGCACACCAAATGGGTTGTAATTCTTCATAATAAAGGCTGCATGGCCGTGACAGATTTGGGTTCTGACATTTGGGACCCATGAGGAAAAAGCCTATCCAAGGTGATGTCGACTTAGTCAACAAACTATTCTGCCTACCAGTCGTTGGATTGACTTCCAACATCTGTCGTGTGTCTTCTATCTCTTGTCTTCTTCCTCCAGCCGCCCAAAACAAATCACGCTGTCTGCCCCACTTGCTCTCGCCTCCCACGGCTGGCTGCGCCTCCGTCGCCCTACATACCGTGAAACATTGGCCAGTCCATCCCTCTATTCCCCCACACATCCTACAGCTTAACTACTTATCAGTTAACTGATTTTCGAATTCGGGGTCACACGATTAGAAGGAGACAGAAGGGCCTCACCGGAGATAAGGAAGGGCCACGCCGGAGATAAGGCAGGAGCTCACCGCCGTCACCCCATTATCTATCTTAGGGTTCAGGGTGGGGCGGCGGTGGACGGTGGTGGTCGGGGCGGTGGCGCAATTCACCGGAGGAAAAATCAAATCACGGGCGGGGCTAGAGGGATAGCCGGGGCGACGGATAGACTAGCGTTTAGCGGCGGTTCCAGGGAGGGTGGGGCGGCATGGCGCTCGCAGGAGTGCCGCCGGCCGCAGGTGGCGGTGGCCGGCGGTTCGGCCGATAACACATTTGGCGGTCTGGGAGGTGAGGACGAAGAAGGTCCAAACGCCACACGATCTTCATCCACAAATTGTTTGAACCTAACTGAAAAAATCAGTTGACTGATGTGTGGCCTCTTCCCACGTCCTGTTATTCTCCAGCGACGTCAGCCCCAACCTGCACCCGCACCGGAACAAGTCAACCCTCGTACTCCCCTCCTCCTACGACTACACCGCCGCATCTTCCACAGCTCATGTTCGTTCCCGTCTGAGGCCTCGTCGTCGTCCTCCGCCTTGGTTCGCTCGCCGTGCGCGGAGCGCCGCCGTCTGGCTTTGTCAACATGGTCAAAAACCGAGAGGAATAAGGAGATGACTATACGTGGAGAGGATGATAGTAGGGACCCACCAGGGTCATGGCAGTACGCAAGCAAGTGCCTTGTTATTACAAGCAAAAAAATGCTTCCTCCAAATGGTTTGACATCTGGGTCCCACGCCATTGTCAACATAGTCAATAAACAAGAGAATTACACAATGATCGGCTGACACCAAGGACCCAGTAGGTCACACAATTGATTTTTAGTTTTAGAGATGGAGCAGGGTATCAACGGGGCTGTGAGGGGGTTGTGGTCGTCTAACCCAGGCTTTTATTTTATGTTTACCACATGACGAGCCCAGTTGTTTCTTTTTCTTTCTAAAATGGCTAGCCTAGTTCTACTTTTTTACAGAATACCCAACAGAGGCCTACTTGCTTTTCTCAGCCCTGCTGGGCTACAGATCTTTCAAGACGAGAGGGATGCATTCGCTTGCCCAGAAAATGGCCTATAAGTAGTATGAAATGGGCTGTAAATTTTAAAAACACAGCAAACCGGCAATTAGTTTCAAATTTCATTTTTTAGGATTTCAATATATTAAATTTCATTGTTTTTTTGCACGGAAATTATGTTTTATTTAAAATTGATATAAATTTATTTTTTAAATTTGTTTGAAAGTGACTTGAAATTTCGGGATTAGAAATAGTTCGGACCACACCGCAATATGCAAAAGTTCGTTCAATTTTTTAACCGTGGGCAGGATATGGGCTGTAATGCTAACAAAAAAAATATGGGCTTCAAAAAAATCCTTGAGAATTAGCAAATGGACCGTAATTATTAGAAATAATGGCAGATGGGTTGTGTTTTTTTCCACGGATTTGCAGCTGATTTGTGGGCCTACTAGACTGACGCGTATGCTTTTCTAAAAATTGGTTGACGCGTATGCAAGGCTGTGTCAACATAGTCAACACCCGAGAGCAGTGATTGTTGGATGTCCATGCAATGGCTGTCGTGCTTCTTCAATCTCTGATCTTCCTGCTCCAGCCACCCAAACCAGCGTCGGCAGGGCTGCCTGCTCCCGCCTCCCGTGGCCGGCTGTGCTGTCGTGCAGGCCTCACCATCCCGCCCTACTCCCATCGCTGTCCAAGCCACCCCTCTACTCACCCAGACCTCCTGTTATTCTCTGGCGATGGAAGCCTCACACTGCAGTCGAACCAGTAAACCATCATACTCCCCTCCTCGTGGGAAACAACTGCCGAGTATTTCCCGGCTCCAGGTCATTCCCTTCCTAGGCCTTGCCGTCGTCCACCGCCTTGGTGTTCTCAGTGTAGCGTGGTCAACGTTGCCAAGGAACGACATCCATTAGAAGAGGACTGTACATGGAGAGGCTGACAGCTAGGTCTACGGTCGCACGCAAGGAAGTGCCTCCTTATTACGTGCAAAATAATGAATGCTCCACCTGACAACGGGGACCCACCGAAAGGGCTTCTGTACTTTGCGAAAAAATGTCCCCCTGACAGTTAGGACCCACCAGTATCTTCGCACGCAAGGAAGTGCCTCCTTATTACGTGGAAAAGAAATGCTTCATTTCCCTAATAGTTGGGACCCACTAGCTACATCTTCGCATGGAAGGAAGTGCCTCCTTATTACTGCAAAAAACTGACGCCCCTTGACAACTGGGACCCACCATGTTGAAGCGTACGTAGCGTTATCTGTTTGGTCGCAAACGTGTATGTACATAGCGGTTGATCGGTCTCTCTGCAATAAACTATGGCCGAGTAAGGAGCATCACGTGTCGTAGTAGAGTTGCCGACGTAACATATCACACAGTCCCGTCTATATCATGTACACCTACGTACATCCACGTTGCAAGAAAGTAAATACGGCTACGTACGTACATACAGGCGGGGTCTTGAACGTGTACAGCGATGCCATTCTGTTCATCGACAACCAACTGGCTGGGTTGGAATGGAGGAAACTGCGATGTGTTCATCGGAGGCAACTAAGTGGGCCAGAATGCTTGTTCATCGAGAGCCAACCGGCTTGGACGGAACAACCAAAACCAGTTATGGCATACCGCAGAATGGAGGAAACGGCCTTCTGTTCGACCGGCTACTATCAAAACGGGATCCTGTTCATCGGGAGGGGTCTAGCATATCGCAAAATGGAGGAAACTGACATCTCTCTAACCGCCTACGGTTGAAACGGGGTCCTGTTCATTGGGCGGACTATGGCATACTGCAAAATAGAGGAAATGACTTCTCTCCAACTGCCTACGATCGAAACAGGGTCCTGTTCATTAGGCGGGGTGTGGCGTACCGCAAAACGGGACTCCACGGGGTACCGTTCATCCACCGTCAACTGCCTCGCTCTAGCCTCCATGGGGTACTATTCATCCACCATCGACTTCCTCCAGCCTCCATCTGCTACTATCCATCCAGCCTCCATGGGGTATTGTTCATCCACCCCCAACCAGCTGGGGTGTGGCGGCCTCTTCGGGGTCCTGTTCATCCAGCGGCAACCATGGGGTCATATTCATCCAATGTCGGTGTACTAAAGTTTGGGCCCTTTGGTACCCCTTAGTTGTGCACGGGCAGTTGCAGCCGCACCCGCGGCAAGGCCTGGCGGGGGCAGCTGGAGGCGAAATACAAGACGACCAAGACGGTGTACAAGCCAGTAACCAGAGAGCAGAAGACAAGCGGACCCCCAGCAAGATCCTTGCCGGGGCGGCTCGCGAAGCCCCGACAATATCCTTGTCGGGATGGCTCGCGAATCATTGACAAGACCAACACCCTTGAGGTTGAGAGCTCTGACATCATTGACAACGTCAAAACCAAGGCCCAGGGGCGCATGTGTAGTGGCATGCGGATCTTTGTGAAGACTGGTGGCATGCAGATCTTCGTGAAGACCGGAAGGCAGAGTTCCTAGCAAGATCCTTGTCGGGGACGTTTGCGAGGCCGTGGAAAGACTCTTGCCTGGGACGTTTGCGAGGCCACTGCAAAACTCGTGCATGATAAGGCTCCGCCGCTCCGCCACCGCTCCGGCGCAGCGACCGACCTGCCAGCCTGGCAAGCACCTGCGTGGGGGCATGCAGATCTTCGTGAAGATCCTGCCACCGTTCCAGCGTAGCGGCTAGCCAGCCAGCTTGGAATTGCATGCCTTGTCAGCCTGGATGCGTGTCAAGATGGGGTGAGGCGGCGATGGACGGGACAACCTCTATTCCCGTCCCTGATAAAGTTAGAGGGCACGTAAGCAGCACATTTAATGCGTTTGTCCTAAGACGTCAGTGATAAACATAGACACTGTAGCTACTTTACACCTCATGTGTGCCACTGTGGCAACCCCTTGGACGTATAAAAGGAGGCCCGCGGCGTACTGGAGAAGGATTCAGACTTATTGAACTCTCCGGCCCAGCTTGCATGCGTAGTAGCTAGCCGAAGCTCAAGAACACTCAATGTACACTCAAAGCAGGACTAGGGTTTTACGCTCCTCAGCAGCCCGAACCTGGGTAAAAAATCATAGTGTTGATTGCTAGATCCACTCTTTGTGCACTCCTCTCTCCCTGCCAACCATAGAAGGGATCCACGTGATCCCATAGGTGTCGTTTCCCTGACATCCAAACCCCACCAGGAACTGTTCATCCACAGCCAACCAACCAGCTGGACTCACCACACGTCTCGACTCATTCTACGTATCACGCGTGCGGTAGCAACAGGCACTCTTCATCGAGAGGCAACCCAACACACTGGGTGGCAACGTCTCGCATGGGGGCTCGATCGGCTTCAGTGAGCAACGAGAAGGATCGATAGGGTACAGCGGCGAAGGAATCGGTCGGGTTTAGTAAGCATTGAAGGAATCCTCGGGTTCAGTTAAGCAGTGAAGGGATCGATCAGCTTTAGTACATAGTGGGATCGATCGCTCGTGCTTAGTACGTGGCTAGTGTAATCGCCTGGGTTCAGTAAGAGAACGCCTCGCAAGGGTTCAGTTAGCGAGCACCTCGCACACACGCACGTACGAGAGAAACACACAAACCAGACTACATCGCTCGGCCCGGCAACACATCGTAACCGGGAACTCCCAGAAATTTTCCTCGCCCTCACTTCTACCATGATTTTTTACGTCATGGATGGCCCAAAGAATGTCACGCAGGTGCGTCTCTGGCCGGCCCAGGAGGAAAATCCCATATTCTGTCATGATTTTTTGTCATAGAAGTAGGAGCCCACCACATCTATGATGATACGTGCTTTTGTCATAATTATCGTCATAGAAGTGTCATAACCATGATAGAAAAAGTTTTCGTTTGAGCCATAATGTGACAGATGTGTCTTTTCTTTGTAGTGGTTACAGGTGACGTTTGAACAACCCCAAAGCCCATCATACGGTAAGAAGTGGCCATGATACTCTCATGGTCTAAGGAGCAATATCACATGTTAACACTTTGTGTTATTACAATTGAATATAGATGATATTAACTCAATTCATATCAAACAAGATTGGGTCGATTCGATATGATCATTCTTGCAACGTCATAATCTGAATGTTGTTTTAGGATTATTGTTACACTTGACGATATCCTAAGATTCAGAAAACATGATCATGAACAACACTTGAGCTAGTCTTAGAGGCGAGACTAGGAACCTTTTATTTACCATGTATCATTCCACACATGCATATGAGTTTCCACTGAATCGCATATTCCAGAATCATAGTAGTTACAACATAGAATATAAACTCTTAACTATGAATATGGAAATGTAATAATACAAATATTATTTCCTCTAGGGCATATTTTCAACAGTCTCCCACTTGCACTAGAGTCAATAATCTAGTTAGCACTGTTAACTTTTACACCAATGGCAATCTGGTGTTAGTCCATGCTTTGCTTGTGGTATAGACTTCGTCCTATAGAATCTGAAAATGTCATACCTGTGTGTATCATTTGCATTTCAATGCATTCGTCACGCTTTCACATAAATTCAAAATTTGTGTGAAACAAGCTTAGTATATATTGAATCATTGGCAAGACCTTTGATTCCTTAGATTGAGTTATAGAACTGCTATTTGAGAATAGTGTTCCATTTGTACAATCATCTAGAAACCATACCTAGTTCATAAATGAACCTTTGATTCATCATGCTCTATTGTTGCTTCTAAAGCGACAATATACTCAGCCTTCTGTTATAGAATTCACCATAATAACTTTCTTGGACCAATTCCAACTTACCGTGCCACCATAAATCATTTAATTTAAATCAAAATTTGCTTGGAGGACCGATTGAATATATTTGTCTATGTACTACTTACATTAAGCATGTATTGATGTAACTCCTTACGGCATTCTCTTCATGTCTTCGTATGCAAGAAACATGTTGCAGTACTCAATGACGTTTTCACTGTTGTCATATGATCAACAATTTGACCATTCCAGTAATTTACTCACAACTTACTTGGAGTACTAGACATATCTGGTTATCTACATACCATGGAATAAACACAAGTGTGATTGAAATCATGTATTTCACTACTCATCAGTATTCAAGATACCAACTCTTGCTAAGAACTCCTTCCATGTGACTTTCACAAGAAACTCTTCTTGGCATTTTTCATACTAAATTGATTTAGTACTTTGTCAATATGTATTTTAGCTAAGCTCGATTAGACACTACTATCTCCGTAGATTATTATGTCTAATAGAAGGACTATATTGCCTAAGTATTTTACACAAATTATTTTCAATAAAATCTTAAATTGTGTCAAGAAATTTATATAATTTCCAATCAACATTTGTCATGTACACATAGTGTCTAGAAATATTATCATGCTCCCACTTACTTTCTTCTAAATACAAGCATCTTTATTTCTATCGATGAAATCATATTTATTTGATCAATTCATCAAAACAAAGATTCCAACTCCACTATGCTTGCTTCAGATCATTACTAGATCTCTTTAAGCTTGCACACTTACTAGCGTCCTCTAAATTAAGAGAATTACCTTGGACCATATCAAATATACAACCTTGGTTCTATTTCCATCTCATGGGAATCATTTGGACATCCATCTGTTATGTGTCATAACTGAAATATTTCGTAATTGCTAGTTTAATCCGAACTAACTTTAAGTTTTATTATGATGACATAATCTCGTCATAATCAACTCCTTGATCTTGTCATAAACTATTTGTAATAGGTCAAGCATTATGAAACTTTTTTATCTTTGTAAATTTATAAATCCATCACTATACTTTAGACTTTAAGTCTTTCAGAGGGTCTATCAAGTTCTAAACTTGAATTATGTGTATGGATACTATCTCGGATTATTTTCGCATATAGCCAATTCTAGAGTCAGGGCCCACCAACGCTTATCTGTGTATCATAGGTTCATTGTTTGTTTCAACAATATTTCATTTGCACACCTGAAGCTCATACGAATTTTCCAACCTATACAGTTTAGTTGCATGTTCGATCAAATTCTCTATATCCTATGTAGAGGCTTCTGTATCAGCCGCGGTAAGTAATTTTAGAACTACTTCTAGCATTTCTTTTCTTTGACCTGAGCATGAATATTCTGTAATCTCATCGAATTGGACTGTCCTCCCACTCACTTCTTTTTTGTAGAAAACATTTTCTTCAAAATTTCCGCAGTTACAAACAATTTGCCTCAGTGTAATGATAGAGGAATACCCAACCATATGGGATAGCCAACAAAGTAGCACTTATTTCAACAAATTTGATGGCGCTCTTTTTGGTGTAAAAGCCATAGTCTTTAAAGCATCATATTAAAAGTAGTAGAACATTCAATGTCATCTCTGATCTCACCATGTCATACATAGCTTCATTACATCTACTCAAAACACTCTACTCTTAGTGGTGTTTCTAGGAGGTGCAAGCTATAAAATTCTTCTATAGGTCATCAGACATTCGCTAAATTTGTAACGCGTATATTGTTTTATTCAATCCAATTGTAGAAACACAATTTTCTTGTCACAATAATTTCTTCTTGATTCTGAAAATCTTTTTGAAATATTTCAAAAGTTCTAGATTTATGACTCAGCTAGTAAATATAAATATCTACTTGAGTCATCCTTGAAGATAGGTAAATCCACTACTGGCAACAACACTTATTTGACTACATACATAAACATGCATTTCCAATTATTTTTATTGCTCATTCTTTATGGCCTGTGAACGGTATTTCACTATTTGGATGAAAGTTGTAAGTCTCAGATGATTCATAATCACATGACTCCAAAATCCATCACTATGGAATTTCTCCATGCGGGTTTCTCCAATGTGACTAAATGCAGTGCCACACACATATGTGGTATTTTTAGTCTTGCGATGTTTAGCGTTAGTGTTATGGATGTTCAATCCTATCATCAATATTCATAATTTACATCCTATTCACAATAGGAGTATGGCCCTTTTATTCATTACATCGAACACCTATTTTTTTCCTAATGAACAAGCTCCTTGCAACTTCTATGCAATGGGCTAGAGTGTACAAAACTCTAAAATGAATTATGACAATAAATTCAGAGATAATATGTCGATGAAAAAATATCATAACTATTACAAAATTTTCAACACATATTTTAACCTCATTAATTTTATGGTCATTAGGCCATAGTAATTCTTGCATCGATTCGTAACAACGTGCAATTGAGTCGTATTCTTGTCATCAACTTTTAACCACAGCTCCCGAAGAATTTAGAGTTTAACAATTTAATCATGATTCTCAAGAATCACACTTTTCTTGACCGACTTTCTCTACATCTTATAACTTGTATGTCTTTCATACCCGAGCTGGACATTCCAGTCTTCTTTTCCTTTTGCCTCTAAAGTTCTTGTAGTTTTACTTTCAATATTTCTCCCACTCAACGGAAGAATAATTTAACTTATTAAGAGTGGTGCAAGCCCCGAACATACCTGGGAATGTAAGTCACGTTACATTCTTTTGTTTTGTTCTTTCTCTTTAAGATCTCGCCGTCAACTCATGACTGGCGTTCTTCCGGGTCTTACACATTTCACTCTCAAACATAGTTGAACGTTTCATTAGAAATTTGCAAAGAAAACACATTTTTAGATCTCGCATATCTTTTAATCTTTGTTTGTTTATGAAAACAATTTTCAGTTCCAGGAATATCACATAACTATCCCAAACATTTTTTAAGTTCGGGTTTCTCGTAAGCAAGCCAACCGTAATGCAATTCAAGCTTTTGGATCAAAGTACATGAGTCTCATCATCCATAGCATTAGCAGGAGAGCATTGCAAGCATGTAGTAGGACCAAATCCTTCTTGGCAGTCTTAGAGGACGATCCTCACAATCATAAAGATTCAACCAGATAAATAACAGTCAATCATTTTCAAAAAAAAGGTTGAACAGTGAGCCATAATTCTACAACTATAATGCAAGATACACAGAGACATTGTTCATAATTAATTTGCACTAGTGATTAAACTAAATTAATACATAATTGTGCTCCCACTCAAATCAATATCTCTCATAATTGATTTTAAGTGATTCAAGATCCAAATCTAGTTCTCAGCCATTGATGTGGGCATCACCGATGACAAGAATTTTGACCGGCGGGCAAACTATTGCCGAACATATCACCATATGACTCTTGTTCATCTTTCAATGTTTTGTGCTCTGAGCTTAGAACGATTCTGCTAGAACTTCAAGACAACCGAGTGCTATCTGCCGACATGGTCTGACCAGTCCCATCTTACACCTCACGTCCCGTTTATACTCATGTGGACATGAGGCACTCCGGAATGCTACGTGTGATAGATGGTTGCAACAGTGGGAAGAGCACCTTTTAACTCGATATTTACTGTGAGAGATCACCCTAATAGTTGACTATCGTGCAATCATAGGGTGGAAAAAACAAAGGGATAAACATCCCACGCAGTTCATGAAAGCATGATATGGTACAGCCCTGGGTGACAGGAATATCCGTGATCATCTTCAATCTTTAGTTGAAACGCCATGATGGACAATATTTCGTTGCCGTGGCGACTGTTTCAAAAACATTGGCATGGCGGCAATGTCAGAAAATGTTGTCGTGGCTGCCATTTCAGAAAATGTTGCCACGGAACTAAATTCAGAAATTCCACCGTGACACGAAATTATAGCTTCTCGTCCGGCGCCATGTACACTTTCTCCTCGTCAGGGTCCTCCGTGTACGATTGCCGTCATTACTGTAACCTATAGTCCATCTCTATGAATTTTTACATTAACATGGCAATCTCATGGCTCCAGGCATCATGTCATGACGTGCAGGCCACTTAAAATTACAACATATAACCATCTCATTGATACGTCTCCAACGTATCTATAATTTTTCATTGTTCCATGCTATTATATTATCTGTTTTGGATGTTTAATGGGCTTTGTTATGCACTTTTATATTATTTTTGGGACTAACCTATTAACCGAAGGCCCAGTGCAAATTGCTATTTTTTTGTGCCTATTTCAGTGTTTCGCAAAAAAGAAATATCAAACGGAGTCCAAACGGAATGAAACCTTCCGGAGAGTCATTTTAGAACAAACGCAATCTAGGAGACTTGGAGTGGATGTCAAGGAAGCAACGAGGCGGCCACGAGGTAGGGAGGCGCGCCCCCACCCTCGTGGGCCCCTCGTGGCTCCATCGACTGAGTTCTTTCGCCTATATATACTCATATACGCCGAAAACATCCAAGAGCACCACGAAACCCTATTTCCACCGCCGCAACCTTCTGTACCCGTGAGATCCCATCTTGGGGCCTTTTCCGGTGCTCCGCCGGAGGGGGAATCGATCACGGAGGGCTTCTACATCAACACCATAGCCTCTCCGATGATGTGTGAGTAGTTTACCATAGACCTTCAGGTCCATAGTTATTAGCTAGATGGCTTCTTCTCTCTCTTTGGATCTCAATACAAAGTTCTCCTCAATTCTCTTGGAGATCTATTCGATGTAATTCTTTTTGCAGTGTGTTTGTCGAGATCCAATTTGTGTTCTGAAGTTTTCAAGTTTTCGTGTAAAGATTTGATGGATTATGGAATAAGGAGTGGCAAGAGCCTAAGCTTGGGGATGCCCAAGGCAGCCCAAGGCAAAATTCAAGGACAACCAAAAGCCTAAGCTTGGGGATGCCCCGGAAGGCATCCCCTCTTTCGCCTTCGTCCATCGGTAACTTATTTGAGGCTATATTTTTATTCACCACATGATATGTGTTTTGCTTGGAGCGTCTTGTATGATTTGAATCTTTTCTTTTTAGTTTACCACAATCATCCTTGCTGTACACACCTTTTCGAGAGACACACATGAATCGAAATTTATTAGAATACTCTATGTGCTTCACTTATATCTTTTGAGCTAGATAATTTTGCTCTAGTGCTTCACTTATATATTTTTAGAGCACGGTGGTGGTTTTATTTTATAGAAATTATTGATCTCTCATGCTTCACTTATATTATTTTGAGAGTCTTATAAAACAGCATGGTAATTTGCTTTGGCTATAAAATTAGTCCTATTATGATGAGAATCCAAGATGGGTATAATAAAAACTATCATATAAAGTGCATCGAATGCTATGAGAAGTTTGATTCTTTATGATTGTTTTGAGATATGAAGATGGTGATATTAGAGTCATGCTAGTTGAGTAGTTGTGAATTTGAGAAATACTTGTTCTAAAGTTTGTGATTCCCGTAGCATGCACGTATGGTGACCGTTATGTGATGAAGTCGGAGCATGATTTATTTATTGATTGTCTTCCTTATAAGTGGCGGTCGGGGACGAGCGATGGTCTTTTCCTACCAATCTAGCCCCCTAGGAGCACGCGCGTAGTACTTCGTTTGGATAACTAATAGATTTTTGCAATAAGTATGTGAGTTATTTATGACTAATCTTGAGTCCATGGATTATATGCACTCTCACCCTTCCACCGTTGCTAGCCTCTCTAATACCGCGCCCCTTTCGCCGGTACCATACACCTACCATATACCTTCCTCAAAACATCCACCATACCTATCTATTATGGCATTTCCATAGCCATTCTGAGATATATTGCCATGCAACTTACCACTGTTCTGTTTATTATGACACGCTTCATCATTGTCATATTGCTTTGCATGATCATGTAGTTGACAACGTATTTGTGGCAAATCCACCTTTATAATTCTTTCATACATGTCACTCTTGATTCATTGCATATCCCGGTACACCGCCGGAGGCATTCACATAGAGTCATATTTTGTTCTAAGTATTGAGTTGTAATTTTTGAGTTGTAAGTAAATAAAAGTGTGATGATCATCATTATTAGAGCATTGTCCCAAGTGAGGAAAGGATGATGAAGACTATGATTCCCCCACAAGTCGGGATGAGACTCCGGATGAAAAGAAAAATAAATAAATAAAAGAGGCCATAAAAAAGAGAAACAGAAAAAGGCCCAAATAAAAAAAATGAGAGAAAAAGAGAGAAGGGACAATGTTACTACCCTTTTACCACACTTGTGCTTCAAAGTAGCACTGTGATCTTCATGATAGAGAGTCTCTTATGTTGTCACTTTCATATACTAGTGGGAATCTTTCATTATAGAACTTGGCTACTATATTCCAATGATGGGCTTCCTCAAAATGCCCTAGGTCTTCGTGAGTAAGCGAGTTGGATGCACACCCACTTAGTTTCTTTTGTTGAGCTTTCATACACTTATAGCTCTAGTGCATCCATTGCATGGCAATCCCTACTCACTCACATTGATATCTATTGATGGGCATCGCCATAGCCCGTTGATACGCCTAGTTGATGTGAGACTATCTTCTCCTTTTTGTCTTCTCCACAACCACCATTCTATTTCACATATAGTGCTATGTCCATGGCTCACGCTCATATATTGTGTGAAGATTGAAAAAGTTTGGGAACATCAAAAGCATGAAACAATTGCTTAGCTTGTCATCGGGGTTGTGCCTGATTTAAATATTTTGTGTGATGAAGATAGAGCATAGCCAGACTATATGATTTTGTAGGGATAACTTTCTTTGGCCATGTTATTTTGAGAACACATGATTGCTTTGTTAGTATGCTTGAAGTATTATTATTTTTATGTCAATATTAAACTTTTATCTTGAATCTTTCATATCTGAACATTCATAACACAATAAAGAAAATTACATTGAGAATTATGCTAGGTAGCATTCCACATCAGAAATTCTGTTTTTATCATTTAGCTACTCGAGGACGAGCAGGAATTAAGCTGTAACATCCCAAATTTCCAATTTGGTATGTTATACATAGATCATCATTGCATATCATGTTTTATCGCATTTTGACAAATCCTCGATAAATCCTAAGCAACTCAAGGACCCTCGGAGAGAGTTGGGGATTTTCTTGAATTTTCATATTTGATTTTCATCAATTAATAAGACGAGGATTTTGGTTTTAATTATTTTTCTCTCCGGAAAAATATTTCATTTTAAAAATAAATGAGAGGAGAAAATATGACTTCTCCAAAATAAGTGAAATACTGGAGGAAAAATGTTAAAATCATTATTGGGATTTATTTGGATTTTATTTGCAATTTTTTATTGCATTAAAAATATTGCATGTTTTCAAAATATTTATTTTGTGTTAAAAAATGTTCACCCTATTCTAGATTTTCTAACTAGACGGGGAAAATTTATTTCATATTTTTCTGATATTTATTTATTTTTCTGTAAATTATTTTCCGCGGACATTATTTAAAAAAAACGCGCGACGCCCGCTGGGCCGAAGCCCAGCCGAGCGCCGGCCCACCCCCGCGCCCGTCTCCTCCCTGGAGACCGAGCGGACCTTGCCGCCGCCGCCGAGTCCGGCACCCGCACGGCACCCGCCGGCCGCCCCCTTCCCCAAGCTACCTCTAGCCCCCCCTTTAAATACCCCCCTCTCTCTTCCTCTCATCGCCGCCGCCGCCGCCGCACTCATCGCCGCCGCCGCCGCACTTGCCCGCCGCCGCCGCCGCACGGGAAGCCGCCACCGCCGCCGGGAGCCGCCGCCCTTCGCCCCCCGAGCCCAGCACCCCGCCGCCGAGCCCGGAGCCCCGCCGGAGCCTCGCCGGAGCCCGCCCGTCGAGGTACTGCCGCACCCCGTCGTTGCCGTTTTTTTTAAAAAAACCATTGTTTAAAAAAAAACCGTAGATCGGTTTTTTTTTCGGTTTTATTATTTTGCGAGCGTTCACCGAACCGTTCGTTTTAACGAACGCGTTCGTCGGTTTTTTCTGTTAACGAACGTCCGTTCTTTAACCGTTCGTCCGTTTTTCTTTTTCGTCGGATTTTTCTGCGATTATCTCAGATTCGATTTCTGATCGAATTTTCGATTCTGTTTAACTTCTCGCTCATTTATCGGAATCAGGCGATTCAAGCGCCTAGAGTTTCGTCTCAAAATTCTCTTTCCGTTTAACCTACTCAAACAAGTTTTTGCTACAGTAAAATTTGACCTAGATCCAGATTAGTAAACGAAGCTTCTTTCTTTCGCAGTTTGACTTTCGTTGCTTCTTTCGAGTTGATTCTTTTTGCAAACCGGAGTTCTTAAGTTGAACTTTCTGGTTGGATCTTTCATTCGAGTTTTACCTGTGCATTAGATGAGTTCTGATTGTATGCTTGTTTGTTTGCGATAGAGTACCCGGAGTGTGCCGCTTGTTACTTCGAATCGTTAGGTTTTGCGGATCATCAGCAAGGCAAGTAACACTTTGATCATACTTTTCATACCCAGTTTTATTGCATTAGATCTATTCCTCAAACATTGCATGATTAGGATCTAATTAAACTGTGGGTACTGGGAAGTAGTTGAGGTAGTACCTATTACCTGTTTTTCTTATCAAACCCTTGGGAGTTACTTCTACGTTGCTATTATATTGCCATGCTATGCTCGTAGACGTGGATTTGGGTTTGAGAGATATTCATGACAGATGTGAGATGTTTATTAATGGTTCAACTTAAGGTGGCAACTAAAACTCACATCTGGGTGGATTGAGGCACCTGGAGAACCCAGTGTTGTCTGTTTGTATAAGGTCCGCCACCCAGGCTCAAAGGGATCATAAGATTATTCATGCTAGAAACTTCTGTGTGCAGCCACAAGCTATTATGGGCTGTAGCATAGCTGAGTAGGTTACAGGATCTCTTGAAGAGGTGGGCTAGCAGATGTAGGGGAAAGTAGGTGTACCGGTCCATCCAGAGTAAAGAGTGATTGTTTCTGAAAGACTGTGTCTCGGTCATCCGTTTCTCAAACATCATGCAGTGCGAGAATCAAGCGGAGGCGATCGAGTCTTGTGGGGAAAAGTGCGCAAACCTCTGCAGAGTGTACAAACTGATCATGATTAGCCGTGTCCCCGGTTATGGACAACTTGAGTATCTAGTACGTGGATTATCATTTGAATCTCATCACCATGTTACCTTTAATTAATTTTGTTGGGTTAATGATGACACTTAATTGGGATTGAGTTGGAGGTACCTTCTCAATGTTTCACAACCACCATGATAGTTAAATAAAATTTATTCCTTTGAAGTAGGATAAAATTGGCTTTTCGCAAAACTGTAACCATAGAGCTTTCCACCAGCCATATATGCATGTAGTATAGCATTATTATTGTTCATTGCTCTCTATGTGTTACATTGCCAGCATATTCTATGTGCTGACCCATTTTCGGGCTGCAACGTTTCATGTTGCAGACTTTTCAGACGACGAGTAAGGTGCCTTAGGTCGTGGTCTTATACTCAGTGATGCCGCTGGAGTTGATGGACTCACTTATCTTCCAAGTCTTCCGCTGTTATCGTTATTAGATGGCCTTAAGCCATGTTTATCATACTTAATCTCTTTGGAGATATTCGATGTAATAAGTGTGTGATTGCTACTCTGTTATAAATCCTCCATTTGTACTGTGCGTGTCAGCATTACTGATCCAGGGATGACACTGGTGCATAGCAGCACAGACCATTTGAGGTCTGGTCGCTACAAAGTTGGTATCAGAGCACACGCTGACTGTAGGACACGACCACTAAGCTTAAGCCCTAGAAAGCTTCTCTCTTCTCATTTCTGACCCCTCTCCTTTTCTACTCTTTTAGGAATGGCGAATGCAAGGAGCAAGTTCATGCAACCAGATGAAGACACGCCGTTTGGACGACATTTGAAGGAAGTCACCAAGTACTTGAACATAGGAATACCAAGCATCACCGGAACCTACAACGCCACATTACCTGAAGAGGAGAGCTGGAAGATTCAAGTTATCATCCCAGGAAGGACGTTTGTGCCAGTTACTGAACCCATAAGATTGGTTTTCGAAGCACCAACTTGGAGTTTAGGGAAGAGCATGGCCGCACATATCGCCATGGGACGCATTGGAGAAGTCTACCACCAGGAGCTTAAGGATACAATTTATCAGATTTGTGGACGCCGAGACGCGCAATGGGAGATGATCAGAACCAAGAAGGATGGATCAATTGCAGCTTTCATCCAGGAGCAGAACCAACATATTCGCCGCCAGGAGAACCAGATGTGCACGGACAAGGAAGAACTGAAGAAGGCATTAACGAAGATCAAAGAGCTCCAAGAAGAACTCAAGGCTACACGCGAAGATTATTTGGAGAAAATCAACGCACTAGTAGGGAAGAATGACGACCTGGAGAAGAAGATTGGAGTATTCATGGGAAGTCCAGTGCCAAAAGCAGAAGTCAACGAATGCACTTGTCCGGATAACTACATCATCATCGACGACACCGACTCGGAACCAAGTGAAGATGACTTTGTTGATGAAGCTGGAGCAGACATCATGGAGTCTTCAACGAATCAGAATTTCTAGTAGACCACCATATCAGTAGTAGTTTTCCCCCATTTAATAGTATAGTTCAAGCACTTTGTAACGCTAGTTAGATCGATTGTTTTGCCTTGTTTGAATTGATTGAGTGATATTGATTGATTTGTCTCATGAGCATATGGGTAGTGCTTTCTCTCTAGACCTCATTCTATTCTTAACTCTCATCTTTTCTAAACCTATCAGATGCCTCCGAGACGCGACCCCGGATTTGTTTTCCTGCCAGAGATCACCCAGTTGATTCAGCAACAGAATGCCCTGATGCAGGCGTTAGTGCAGAACCAAGGCAACAACAACAACAACAACCCACCACCACCACATGTTGATCACTTAGCCCGTTTCTTAAGGCTAAACCCGCCGGTGTTTTCCAGTAGCACCGAGCCGATTGTAGCAGATGATTGGCTCCGCAAGGTTGGAAGGGAGTTGACCATTGCAGGATGCACAGATGCGGAAAGAGTGCGATTTGCCGCACACCAGCTTGATGGACCCGCAGCATCATGGTGGGAGAATTATACAGCCACGCACCCTATTGACACTGTCACATGGGACCAGTTTCAGCAAGCTTTCCGTACAGCTCATGTTTCAGCAGGAGCTATGGCTATGAAGAAGCGTGAGTTTCGCAACCTATGCCAAGGAGGACGCACCGTAGGCCAGTATGTGGAGGATTTCAGTAAGCTAGCACGTTATGCACCAGATGACGTTGCTACGGATGCTGCCAAGCAGGAGAAATTTTTGGAAGGGCTGAATGATGAATTGAGTATGCAGTTGATGGTAGCAACCTTCAACAACTACCAGGAGCTGGTAGATAGAGCTCTCATGATTGAAGGAAAGCAGCAGCAAATTGAAAACCGCAAGAGGAAGTATGGACAAGGGAAGTACAATTCTGGATCCCAGCAGAAACCACGATTTACCCCGAAGCCGAGAGGACAGTTTCAGCATACCCATGGAGGAGGTAGTTCGCACAACCATAATGGCTCCAAGAATGGTAATGGGAATGGAGGAGGAAACGGACAGAACCGCACCAACCTATCTACCCCAACCAAGAGAGATCTAAGTCACATTACTTGCTTCAAGTGCCAGAAGACTGGACATTATGCAACTGATTGTCCTGAAGCCCAAAATGGAAATGGCAATGGAAGCTCTGGGAAGAAGCCAAACCCGTTCAACAAAGGACATGTGAACCACGTGAGCGTGGAGGAGGTTGAAGCTCAGCCTGATGCAGTAATAGGTAAGTTTTTGGTTAAGTCATTTACTGCAACTGTTCTTTTCGATACTGGTGCATCGCATTCATACATATCAAGGGGATTCGTGAATAAGTTTAAGATGTCCACCCAAGTTCTCAAAACCCCTATGTTAGTAACCTCGCCAGGAGCAGAGTATATGGCCACCCAAGGATGTTTTCAGATACCATTGGCCATTGGTAGGCATGTTTTCCCCTCAGACCTCATTGTTTTGGAATCGCAAGGTTTGGATGTGATTTTGGGAATGGATTGGCTATCGTTGTATGGAGGAAACATCGATTGTGCTAGCAAGACAATTTTGCTTACCACCCCGGAAGGGAAAAGGATCAAGTATGTATCCCGACATATGCAAAAGAGGACTCAAGTAAATTCCTTATCAGGAGTTGTACAGGAGGAAGTACCAGTGGTGAAGGATTATCCGAATGTATTTCCAGAAGAGTTGCCAGGCATGCCACCAGATAGAGACATTGAGTTCTTGATTGAACTTTTGCCAGGCACAGGGCCAATATCTAAGAGACCGTACAGGATGACCGCAAAGGATTTGGAGGAAATTAAGAAGCAGATCAAGGAGTTACTGGATAAAGGCTATATTCACCCAAGTTCGTCACCTTGGGGATCACCAGTACTTCTAGTGGAGAAGAAAGATGGATCGCTGAGGATGGTTGTAGATTACCGAGGATTGAATGAAGTGACCATCAAGAACAAGTACCCACTGCCGATGATCAATGATTTGTTTGACCGCCTACAAGGAGCTAAAGTATTTTCCAAGATCGATCTACGATCAGGATACCATCAGTTAAAGATTCGAGAGCAGGATATACCCAAGACGGCGTTTACCACCAGATATGGATTGTATGAGTATACCGTTATGTCATTTGGACTGACTAACGCACCTGCCTATTTCATGAACCTGATGAACAAAGTGTTTATGGAGTTTTTGGATAAGTTCGTCGTGGTGTTCATTGACGATATTTTAATCTTTTCCAAGGATGAAGAAGAGCATGAGGAGCATTTGCGATTGGTACTTGAGAAGCTCAGAGAACATCAGTTATACGCCAAGTTCAGCAAGTGTGAGTTTTGGCTGAAGGAAGTTGGATTCCTTGGACATGTTATTTCTGGAGAAGGAATAGCAGTAGACCCTGCCAAGGTTGACATAGTGACAAGTTGGGAATCACCCACGACAGTTGGAGAAATCCGAAGTTTTCTTGGACTTGCAGGATACTACCGGAGATTTATTGAGAATTTCTCAAGGATTGCTAAGCCCATGATTGAGCTATTGAAGAAGGACACCAAATTCAATTGGACTGAGGAATGTGAAGCTAGTTTCCAGGAGTTGAAGAAACGATTGGTTACCTCACCAGTGTTGATTCTTCCAGATCAACGCAAGGACTATGAAGTTTACTGCGACGCTTCTCGTCGAGGACTTGGAGCAGTGCTTATGCAGGAAGGAAGAGTTGTGTCATATGCTTCACGACAACTTAAACCCCATGAGAAGAATTATGCTACGCACGATTTGGAATTAGCAGCTGTGGTGCATGCATTGAAGACATGGAGACATTTTCTCATCGGAAACCATTGTGAGGTGTACACGGATCACAAGAGTTTGAAGTACATTTTCACGCAGAAGGAGTTAAATCTCAGACAGCGGAGATGGTTGGAGCTCATTAAAGATTATGATATGAGATTGCATTATCACCCAGGAAAGGCTAACGTAGTAGCAGACGCGTTGAGCCGCAAGAGTCATGTCAGCACCCTCATGACAGGAGAGATACCTCAGGAGTTAGCCGAGGACCTTCGCGAGCTATGTTTGGAGATAGTCCCAAGAGGCTATTTAGCGACATTGGAGATTCAGTCTACCTTGATGGAAAAGATCAGAGAAGCTCAGAAGACAGACAAGGAGATTGAAGAGATAAAGGAGAAGATGAGCAAAGGAAAGGCCAAGGGATTTCGTGAGGATGAGCACGATACCTTATGGTTTGAGGACCGCGTATATGTGCCAAATGATCCGGAGATCAGGAAGTTGATTTTGCAGGAAGCCCATGATTCACCGTACTCGATTCACCCAGGGAATACCAAGATGTATTTGGATTTGAAGAATACTTTCTGGTGGACCGGAATGAAGAAGGATATTGCAGAGTATGTAGCAGTTTGTGATGTATGTCAGAGAGTGAAGGCAGAGCATCAGAAGCCAGCAGGATTGCTACAACCATTGCCGATACCCGAATGGAAGTGGGATAAAATAGGCATGGATTTTATCACAGGATTACCCAGGACTCGTTCAGGCTATGACTCAATATGGGTTGTAGTCGACCGATTGACGAAAGTGGCTCATTTCATTCCAGTGAAGACCACTTACACCAGTGCCAAGTTGGCAAAGATATACATGACCAGGATCGTATGTTTGCATGGAGTTCCGAGGACCATTGTATCAGACAGAGGAACCCAATTTACCTCGAAGTTTTGGATGCAGTTACATGAAACATTGGGAACCAGGCTGGAATTTAGTACAGCTTTTCACCCGCAGACAGATGGACAGACCGAGAGAGTCAACCAGATTTTGGAGGACATGTTGAGAGCATGTGCACTAGATTATGGATCTAGTTGGGACGACAATTTACCATATGCAGAGTTTTCTTATAACAACAGTTATCAAACCAGTTTGAAGATGGCCCCTTTCGAAGCTTTGTACAGAAGAAGGTGTAGAACACCGTTGTTATGGGACGAAGTTGGAGACCGTCAGTTGTTTGGACCAGATTTGATTAAGGAGTCTGAACAGAAAGTGAGGTTGATTCGCGATAGGCTCAAGGTAGCCCAGTCCAGGCAGAAGAGTTATGCTGATTCTAAACGAAAGGAGACCGTTCATGGAATCGGAGACAGAGTGTATCTTCGAGTATCACCACTTCGTGGAGTGAAGCGCTTTGGAGTTAAGGGAAAGTTAGCGCCCCGTTTTATCAGACCATACAGAGTTTTGGAGCGTATGGAGAAGTTGCTTACAAGCTGGAATTGCCCGAAGGATTGTCTGGAGTTCATGATGTATTTCATGTTTCTCAGTTGAAGAAGTGCCACGCAGAGATGGCTGAGATACCGCTGAGAGATACTGTGCCACTGGAAGCGATTCAGCTGGAAAGTGATTTGACCTATGAGGAGAAACCAGTTAAGATTCTTGAGTATGCCAGCCGAGTTACCCGCAGTAAGGTTATCAAGTTTTGCAAAGTTCACTGGAGTCACCACACAGAAGATGAAGCCACCTGGGAGCGAGAGGAAGATCTACGGAAAGACCACTCCCACCTGTTTTCTAGCCAACCCGAATCTCGAGGGCGAGATTCATCTTAAGGGGGGTAGGTTTGTAACATCCCAAATTTCCAATTTGGTATGTTATACATAGATCATCATTGCATATCATGTTTTATCGTATTTTGACAAATCCTCGATAAATCCTAAGCAACTCAAGGACCCTCGGAGAGAGTTGGGGATTTTCTTGAATTTTCATATTTGATTTTCATCAATTAATAAGACGAGGATTTTGGTTTTAATTATTTTTCTCTCCGGAAAAATATTTCATTTTAAAAATAAATGAGAGGAGAAAATATGACTTCTCCAAAATAAGTGAAATACTGGAGGAAAAATGTTAAAATCATTATTGGGATTTATTTGGATTTTATTTGCAATTTTTTTATTGCATTAAAAATATTGCATGTTTTCAAAATATTTATTTTGTGTTAAAAAAATGTTCACCCTATTCTAGATTTTCTAACTAGACGGGGAAAATTTATTTCAGATTTTTCAGATTTTTATTTATTTTTCTGTAAATTATTTTCCGCGGATCTTATTTAAAAAAAACGCGCGACGCCCGCTGGGCCGAAGCCCAGCCGAGCGCCGGCCCACCCCCGCGCCCGTCTCCTCCCTGGAGACCGAGCGGACCACGCCGCCGCCGCCGAGTCCGGCACCCGCACGGCACCCGCCGGCTGCCCCCTTCCCCAAGCTACCTCAGCCCCCCCTTTAAATACCCCCCCTCTCTCTTCCTCTCATCGCCGCCGCCGCACTCATCGCCGCCGCCGCCGCCGCCGCACTTGCCCGCCGCCGCCACCGCACGGGAAGCCGCCGCCGCCGTCGGGAGCCGCCGCCCCTCACCCCCCGAGCCCCGCACCCCGCCGCCGAGCCCGGAGCCCCGCCGGAGCCTCGCCGGAGCCCGCCCGTCGAGGTACTGCCGCACCCCGTCGTTGCCGGTTTTTTTAAAAAAACCCTTTGTTTTTTTTAAAAAAACCCTAGATCGGTTTTTTTCGGTTTTATTATTTTGCGAGCGTTCACCGAACCGTTTGTTTTAACGAACGCGTTCGTCGGTTTTTCTCTGTAACGAACGTCCGTTCTTTAACCGTTCGTCCATTTTTCTTTTTCGTCGGATTTTTCTGCGATTATCTCAGATTCGATTTCTGATCGAATTTTCGATTCTGTTTAACTTCTCGCTCGTTTATCGGAATCAGGCGATTCAAGCGCCTAGAGTTTCGTCTCGAAATTCTCTTTCCGTTTAACCTACTCAAACAAGTTTTTGCTACAGTAAAATTTGACCTAGATCCAGATTAGTAAACGAAGCTTCTTTCTTTCGCAGTTTGACTTTCGTTGCTTCTTTCGAGTTGATTCTTTTTGCAAACCGGAGTTCTTAAGTTGAACTTTCTGGTTGGATCTTTCATTCGAGTTTTACCTGTGCATTAGATGAGTTCTGATTGTATGCTTGTTTGTTTGCGATAGAGTACCCGGAGTGTGCCGCTTGTTACTTCGAATCGTTAGGTTTTGCGGATCATCAGCAAGGCAAGTAACACTTTGATCATACTTTACATACCCAGTTTTATTGCATTAGATCTATTCCTCAAACATTGCATGATTAGGATCTAATTAAACTGTGGGTACTGGGAAGTAGTTGAGGTAGTACCTATTACCTGTTTTTCTTATCAAACCCTTGGGAGTTACTTCTACGTTGCTATTATATTGCCATGCTATGCTCGTAGACGTGGATTTGGGTTTGAGAGATATTCATGACAGATGTGAGATGTTTATTAATGGTTCAACTTAAGGTGGCAACTAAAACTCACATCTGGGTGGATTGAGGCACCTGGAGAACCCAGTGTTGTCTGTTTGTATAAGGTCCGCCACCCAGGCTCAAAGGGATCATAAGATTATTCATGCTAGAAACTTCCGTGTGCAGCCACAAGCTATTATGGGCTCTAGCATAGCTGAGTAGGTTACAGGATCTCTTGAAGAGGTGGGCTAGCAGATGTAGGGGAAAATAGGTGTACCGGTCCATCCAGAGTAAAGAGTGATTGTTTCTGAAAGACTGTGTCTCGGTCATCCGTTTCTCAAACATCATGCAGTGCGAGAATCAAGCGGAGGCGATCGAGTCTTGTGGGGAAAAGTGCGCAAACCTCTGCAGAGTGTACAAACTGATCATGGTTAGCCGTGTCCCCGGTTATGGACAACTTGAGTATCTAGTACCTGGATTATCATTTGAATCTCATCACCATGTTACCTTTAACTAATTTTGTTGGGTTAATGATGACACTTAATTGGGATTGAGTTGGAGGTACCTTCTCAATGTTTCACAACCACCATGATAGTTAAATAAAATTTATTCCTTTGAAGTAGGCTAAAATTGGCTTTTCGCAAAACTGTAACCATAGAGCTTTCCACCAGCCATATATGCATGTAGTATAGCATTATTATTGTTCATTGCTCTCTATGTGTTACATTTCCAGCATATTCTATGTGCTGACCCGTTTTCGGGCTGCAACGTTTCATGTTGCAGACTTTTCAGACGACGAGTAAGGTGCCTTAGGTCGTGGTCTTATACTCAGTGATGCCGCTGGAGTTGATGGACTCACTTATCTTCCAAGTCTTCCGCTGTTATCGTTATTAGATGGCCTTAAGCCATGTTTATCATACTTAATCTCTTTGGAGATATTCGATGTAATAAGTGTGTGATTGCTACTCTGTTATAAAACCTCCATTTGTACTGTGCGTGTCAGCATTACTGATCCAGGGATGACACTGGTGCACATCAGCACAGACCATTTGAGGTCTGGTCACTACATAAGCTTGGGGATGCTTGATACGTCTCCAACGTATCTATAATTTTTGATTGTTCCTTGCTATTATATTATCTGTTTTGGTTGTTTAATGGGCTTTGTTATGCACTTCTATATTATTTTTGGGACTAACCTATTAACCGAAGGCCCAGTGCAAATTGCTGTTTTTTTGCCTATTTCAGTGTTTCGCAGAAAAGGAATATCAAACGGAGTCCAAACAGAATGAAACCTTCAGGAGAGTTATTTTTGGAACAAACGCAATCCAGGAGACTTGGAGTGGACGTCAAGGAAGGAAAGAGGCGGCCACGAGGTAGGGAGGCGCGCCCCCACCCTCGTGGGCCCCTCGTGGCTCCACTGACCTACTTCATTCGCCTATATATACTTATATACCCCGAAAACATCCAAGAGCACCACAAAATCCTATTTCCACTGCCGCAACCTTCTGTACCCGTGATATCCCATCTTGGGGCCTTTTCCGGCGCTCCACCAGAGGGGGAATCGATCACGGAGGGCTTCTACATCAACACCATAGCCTCTCCGATGATGTGTGAGTAGTTTACCACATGGCTTCTTCTCTCTCTTTGGATCTCAATACAAAGTTCGCCTCGATTCTCTTGGAGATCTATTCGATGTAATTCTTTTTGCGGTGTGTTTGTCGAGATCCGATGAATTGTGGGTTTATGATCAAGATTATCTATGAACAATATTTTATTCTTCTCTGAATTCTTATATGTATGATTTGATATCTTTGCAAGTCTCTTCGAATTATCAGTTTGGTTTGGCCTACTAGATTGATCTTTCTTGCAATGGGAGAAGTGCTTAGCTTTGGGTTCAATCTTGCGGTGTCCTTTCCCAGTGACAGCAGGGGCAGCAAGGCACGTATTGTATTGTTGCCATCGAGGATAAAAAGATGGGATTTATATCATATTGCTTGAGTTTAT
This sequence comes from Aegilops tauschii subsp. strangulata, assembly GCF_002575655.3. NCBI lineage: Eukaryota > Viridiplantae > Streptophyta > Magnoliopsida > Poales > Poaceae > Aegilops > Aegilops tauschii. Next base: position 112,881,411 of record NC_053039.3, on the reverse strand, counting down.
CCCTCTACATCATGTCATCTTGCCTAATGCGTTACTCTGTTCTTATGAACCTAATACTCTAGATGCATGCTGGATAGTGGTCGATGTGTGGAGTAATAGTAGTAGATGCAGAATCGTTTTGGTCTAGTTGTCACGGAAGTGATGCCTATATACATGATCATGCCTAGATATTCTCATAACTATGCGCTTTTCTATCAATTGCTCGACAGTAATTTGTTCACCCACCGTAAATTAAGCTATCTTGAGAGAAGCCACTAGTTAAACCTATGGCCCCGGGGTCTATCTTCTATCATATTAATCTCCGGCCAATGTGCTATTTCTATCGCCGTTTATTTTTCAATCTTTACTTTCCAATCTATCCAACAAAAATACCAAAAATATTTATCATATTATCTTTATCAGATCTCACTTTTGCAAGTGGCCGTGAAGGGATTGACTACCCCTTTATCGCGTTGGTTGCAAGGTTCTTATTTGTTTGTGCAGGTACGAGGGACTTGCGTGTAGTCTCCTACTGGATTGATACCTTGCTTCTCAAAAACTGAGGGAAATACTGACGCTACTTTGCTGCATCGCCCTTTCCTCTTCAAGGGAAAACCAATGCATGCTCAAGAGGTAGCACTCATACATAAACTCATTATCGTGATGAAGGCTATACCACATCATATGCATACTCTGCAAAACCAAGTTAGATGTCCTCTAATTGGTTTAGCAAAATTTTAGTTATGTGGTTAACCAGTTTTAACAAGTAATACTGGCTGCCTACATCCACAGTTAAGGCGATAATTCTTGATGCTAGATTAAGTTTCGGGATGTGTGAAACAAGAGACTTAATTAAAAATCTCTAGCCCCACACTAAACTTTGTCAATACTAGTGACCCCCTAGAAGATCATCCATCTTCGGCACCCTCTTGTGTACACAACGGTTCACTATTCTCAACTATGGTGAAGCCCAAGGAACTGTTAACAGATCGTCGACAGCCAGAGTCGATCAATTGTCAGAACCTTGTGAAAAGGTACACCATGCCGTCGATGAATTTAACCGAAGCAACACTCAAGGGATGCATGCAAGAACATCAACCCTCACAATCACATGTGATCTAGATCACAACCTGCACCTACTCATAATCCTGCTCATGATGCCACTGTTGGGAAACATAGTAGTTAACAAAAAAATCGCACCTAAGATCACCCAAGATCAATATGAAGATGCATCACATGTTGGGATCACGTGAGTTAGCGTCACCGAGTTGCAAAGGAAGAAGGATGTGTCGGTGTAGATCGTACTTGGAGTCCCTCGAACCATCGATGAACAATCCCATGTACCGCCCATGAAAGATCCCGTGAACCGAAGACCGAAAGCACGACGTCTCTACTTGGTAGCAAGTGTGTAGCCTTCACGATCCGGCAGCGCTTCACCGTCCAGAGCTAATCATCGCCGGATAATTAGTGGGAGGAGATTAGAATCAAATTGGTCTTATAATTATGAGGAAAAGAGGATTAGCCAAGCTCTAATTAGTCAACTAGGACCAACTAGAACAAGAACTAGAAGAACTAGAGGAGGCTCCAAAAAACTGTGTGTCCAAAGGGTGGAAATCCTCTAGTATATATAGGTTGGATGGGAGAGGAGGGGTGCCACAACGGGAGGGAAAGTCCCTCCCCTTTGGCCGGTCAAGGGAGGAGGAGTTGGACTCCTCCCCGACTCCAATTCGGCCACCTTCCTTAGATAAGAGAGGCACTTTCCCACTTGGGCCTTTTTGGCCCAAGTTGCCTTCCACCTCTTTACCTTTTAGGCCTATTGATATTTAAATTAAATATAAAATGTTCTAAATACCTTTAGACCATTATATATATATTTTTTAAAATCTCCGAAAACATTTTCCACCTATATATAATTTATCGGTAATAGCCGGTATTACCCGATACTCTCTGAAACCCTTCTGGAGACCCCGAAACGCTTCTGAATCCTCTCCGAACTATACCAAATATTCATGAAACAATTCGAAAAATATATTCTCATGACTCTCTTCCTACCAACACTAAGAGGATCGTGATTGCCTTAAGCTTCTAATGTCATAGGTTCGGTAACTCATAGACATGAACAAAACCATTCGTTCAATGACCGGCAGCGCGACCGTGGACGTTCGTATCGGTCCCTATGAGCACATGAGTGATATTAGGGTGAACCTTAGGTTATCATGTGATGTTCCCTTTTCTTCGCGATACTTCACAGAACCTAGGATGCACCGGTATCCTCCCAAGTCATCACTATGCTCCCTATACCAAAATCCTCGTTACTGGTTTTGTTCTTCTTTCTCGTTATTGTGTTCTGGCATCCCCGTGACAAAGTCATGTGTGTCTGGATAGATGATGATTCATGCCTTCACACTGAGAGAGCCCTAATAATATCTCTCCATCGTCAGGGGAGAAAATCCCACTCTCGAGCTATCCAATCACTTGTCAAACTTTTGGACGAACTTGTAAGTTGTCGTTATGATCACCATGTTTCAGGTGACGTTTGAGCAACCCAAAGACCATCGTACAGTAAGTTACCACGATACTCTCATGGTCTAAGGAGCAAGGTCACATGTTAACACTCTGTTTTATTAGAATTTAATACAGATGATATTAACTCAATTCATTACAAACAAAATTGGGTCGATTCAATATGATAGGTCTTCCAACGTCATAATCTCAATGTTGTTTTAGGATCACAGTCAAAAAAATGTTGTTTTAGGATTATCGTTACACTTAACGATATCCTAAGATCCAAAAAACGTGATCACCAACAACACTTGAGCTAGTCTTAGAGGCGAGAGTAGGAACCTTTAATTTATCATTTATCATTTCGCACGTGCATATGAGCTTTCCACTGGATCGCATATTCCAGAATCATAGCAGTTATAGCATAGAATATAAACTCTTAACTATGAATATGGAAATATAATAATACGAATATTATTGCCTCCAGGGAATATTTCCAATGATTTCGGTGCCTCAGTGGCCCTGATTCTTGATGGACCTTCCTTATGAAGTACAAACAATCTCTCAATGAAAGGGGCATTCTCAATTACCATATGGTTAAACCACGCAACTGACAGCCTGTTGCAGCACCAGCAATGCACATAAATCGTATGGACATTCATCGAGGCAATGTGGAGGCTACTGAACCCATCCATCACCTGAAGACGAAGGTACTCGAGCATTGTACAGCTGTCGAGCAGGCACTCCAAATCCTCCTTCGAGATGCGGGCGCCCATGAGCTCGAGGTGCTTCAGTTTAGGGAGCTAAAGAGCAGGCGCGACATCAACCTGGGGGAAAAACACTGCCTGAACGTAGCATGGTGCTGCGTGGGTGCGATGTAGAGCACAGACGGCGACAGTGAGCATGGATGTCCAACTTGAAAGTTGAGCTCCTCGAGCCGATCTAGGGCAGGGGATAGGAACCAGTCGTGAAACTTGGGTTCGGCCTTGCAGTTGGAACGGGACATGCCGATGAAAAAGTGTTTGACCGGCCCAGGGTGTGTGGCTAGGATGTGGGACAATGCATCCAAGCGTTTGCACTCCCCGCTGCGGAGCTCGTTGTCATCGATGAGGTCCAGGGAATAGAGTACCAGAGGGGGTGCCACCGGCCGGAGAGGATAGTGGTTTGCACGCCAGATTTGATGGGGAGGAGGTATATGATGGTTACCAACATCTTGTCGAGGAGGCTGCTGATGAAGTCCATGCTCGCGGAAGGGTCTTGAGGTTCTGGCTCGAGCCGCCCTCGCTTGTTGGCCGGCTCGTCCTCCATCACAGTAGGCGGCGATTCATCAGCGGTGACGCTTACAGATAAGAATGGAGGAGTGGGAGGGGCACTGGAAACTGTTCTACGTACCTTCCCAAGGCGGCTGAAACCAGTACCATCAATAAACTTTTGGCTCTGCACGCACCTGCGCGGCGGACTGCTCGCACGCGTCCCGCCTAATCAAGCAGCTGCCCGTGGTAGTAAATGGATAGTGGAATGTCTGCGGTTGGAATAATACCACCGTTTGCGATAATAACTTGGCAGCTATTTGTTCCAAAATGCCTAGAAAACTCAAATAATGTATAAGAAAGGCAAAACGAACCCTGAATAGTTTCATATTTTAGCACGGCACTACAATAGTTCCATGTTGCCTCTGTAAAATAAATCAAGGCGGGAAGAGGCAGTGTATGTCGTTTCGCACACAGAGGTGACATGTTCCCTCTCGGAACCATAGGGCTTCTTGAGAGAAGCTATGGTTTGTAAGAATCTTATACCAAAACTTGTCCCAAATCAGCCAGATTTTTTACCACAATACATTGGTGCCATATCATGACACCATGCCAAGTTTCATGATTTTCATGCGAGTTTTGGATTTATAGGATTGATAACCATGTTTCTCAATGTTTCCGGCTGAGCCACGATGCCCAGATGTTTGCAATTCACTCCCATTTCTTGCATCAGACCTAAACATTCACCCAAGGACATGTATATGTTTTTTCAACACGATTTGGTGCACCGGGGCATGTGCATGTAGTTCAATTTGAATTATGCACATGAAATGCCTAGAAATTCAAATAATGTATAAAAATGCCAAACATACCGTGAATAATTCCAAATTGTAACACGACACTCCTATAGTTGCATGTTGCCTCTATAAAAAAATCAAGGCGGGAAGAGGTGGCATATGTCATTTCGCACACAGAGGTGACACGTTCCCTCTTGGAACCATGTGCCTTGAGAGAAGCTCCGGTTTGTAAGAAGTTTATGCCAAAACTTGTGCCAAGTAGGACAATTTTTTTACCACAGCATGTTGGTGCCATGTCATAACACCATGCCAAGTTTCATGATTTTCAGGCAAGTTTTCGATTTATAGGAATTTTAAAACCAAATTTCTCAATGTTTAAGGCCGAGCCACGATGTCCGGATGTTTGAAATTCATTCCCATTTCATGCATGAGACTTAACATTCACCCAAGGACACATATATGATTTTTCAACCCGGTTTGGTGCATTGGGTCATGTCCTTGTAGTTCAAATTTGAATTATGCACATTAAATGCCTAGAAACTCAAAAATGTATAAAAAGGCCAAACGAACCATGAATAAATCCAAATCGTAACACGACACTCCTATAGTTGCATGTTGCCTTTGTAAAATAAATCAAGGCGGGAAGAGGCATCGTATGTCGTTTCGCACACAGAGGTGACAAGTTCCCTCTCAGAACCATGAGGCTTCTTGAGTGAAGCTCTGGTTTGTAAGAAGTTTATACAAAAACTTTGTCACACCCTGGATTTTGGCCCTTTCTTTTTCTTTTGAATTTCTTTGGATTTTTGCTTTGAAGTCTTTTTCTGTGGCTATGTTGTATTGAAACCTGGGAAGATCACCTCTTCTCAGGCTCTCAAGTGGCTTGTCATCCTCAAATCTATCTCAAGACCATGTAATTTTCATCCTAGACCAAATCCCAAATTCTTTTTATTGGGAATATTCCGTTTCTATTAAAGGAATAACCCTGTTTGCCCTAGGTTGTGAAGCAACCTATATTTCTGTCTTCCAAAAAATTCCCAAATAATTCTCATAATTTTTTTGGGACATATCTTCCTCAGATATGTCAATACCCTTCCTTGTCATGATAATAAATAAATCATTAATATTCATTTTCCTATTTTGCCCTATATGGCACTCTGTGAAGGAAGTGCTATTTATCTTTGCTTGATTGCCCTCAAACTTTTTGGACAACTTTTCCTATCCATATCATTGCCTCATGCCAAATCTCCACTTCATTTGCCTAGTAAATATCTCTCAGCTATTTTCCAAAGTTGCTATCTAGCAAGGAACTTTGTGAAGGAGGTGCAAGCTAGAAATATCCAAATGAGTTGAAATTTTGCCACATCCTTCATATGCTCAAATCATAGCACTCCTCCAACTTTGAACTCCATCCAGCTATCCATGTGAGCTCATCATCAAATTTTGGCTTCTGGTTAGATTTTCAGTTTGTGAAGCAACTATATTTTAAATTGATTCATTATTGATGACAATTTACCAAGACATGCTCCTACCCATATTAAACCTCTCCACCAATTTTGGGCTCATTTCATCAAGCCATTTTCCCCTTACTATTTTTCTTAGATTCTGTTCAGATTGGAGCTTTGTGAAGCAAGTACCATTTTGGTATTTACAAATGGTATGAAACTTTTACAGTAGCTTCATATTCTCATATAACCCACTGCTACCTCTTGAGCATGCATTAGTTTTCCCATGAAGAGGAAAGGGTGATGCAGCAAAGTAGCGTAAGTATTTCCCTCAGTTTTTGAGAACCAAGGTATCAATCCAGTAGGAGGCCACACGCAAGTCCCTCGTACCTACACAAACAAATAATAACCTTGCAACCAATGCGATAAAGGGGTTGTCAATCCCTTCACGGCCACTTGCAAAAGTGAGATCTGATAGAGATGATAAGATAATATTTTTGGTATTTTTATGATAAAGATTAAAAGTAAAGATTGCAAAATAAATGGCAACAGAAATAGCTAGTTGACAGGAGATTAATATGATGGAAAATAGACTCGGGGCCATATGTTTCACTAGTGGCTTCTCTCAAGATAGCATAAGTATTACGGTGGGTGAACAAATTACTGTCGAGCAATTGATAAAAAAGTGCATAATTATGAGAATATCTAGGCGTGATCATGTATATAGGCATCACTGTCGGTGTCAAAACCGGCGGATCTCGGGTAGGGGGTCCCGTACTGTGCGTCTAAGGTCGATGGTAAAAGGAGATAGGGGACACGATGTGTACCCAGGTTCGGGCCCTCTCTATGGAGGTAATACCCTACTTCCTGCTTGATTGATCTTGATGAATATGAGTATTACAAGAGTTGATCTACCACGAGATCGTAATGGCCAAACCCTAGAAGCCTAGCCTGTATGACTATGGTAATGAATCTCTCCCCTATGGACTAAGTCCTCCGGTTTATATAGATACCGGGAGGATCTAGGGTTACACAGGGTCGGTTACAAAGAAGGGAATCTACACATCTAATCGCCAAGCTTGCCTTCCATGCCAAGGAGAGTCCCATCCGGACACGGGTGCAGTCTTTGGTCTTCGTATCTTCACAGCCCATCAGTCCGGCCCATGGCTAACAGGTCGGACGCCCGAGGACCCCTTAGTCCAGGACTCCCTCAGTAGCCCCTGAACTTGGCTTCAATGACAAGGTATCCGGCGTGTATATCTATCTTCGGCATTGCAAGGCGGGTTCCTCCTTCCGAACTCCAAGATAGTCTTTGGACGTATTGAACGTGTCCGGACCTGTATAAGTTTTTTATACTTCCACAGAGGGCACAATAATTTATAAATCCAATCCACCGACAACTGTTCATAGCACGACGCTTCGTCACCGCCAGGACATTATTTTAAACCCGCTGTTAGCCCCGGGTTTCGAGGTTCGGCTTTATTGGCACGTCTTATCCAAGCTGAGACCATGTTCCCTTATTAAGGGATTCTTATCAACACGGACATGGGTAACCCAACCGTCTCTTGGGTACAACTCCTTGGGAATAGGCAAGTTTTAAGGCCCAGGAGGAGGCGTTCGATGCAGCCTTTATAAAGGAGTGCAGACCCGTCTCTCTCTTCCATGCTTGCTTCTTCCTCAGCCTTCGCTAGCTCGACTTCTAACACCCAAGTTTCGATCGCCACAATCCTCAGTCATGTCCGGATCCAGCCTTCAAGGCTGGTGGGTGGCTTCTTCTATTACAGAAGAGGATAGTGCGAAGCTTAGGGCGGCCAGATATCTGACTGCGGAAATCCTCCATCGGCTCCCTGCTGAAGGGCAGGTTATCCCTACCCCCAGATCCGGCGAGAGGGTCGTGTTTGTCTCCCACTTCCTCCGAGGGTTAGGATTCGCCCTTAATCCCTTTGTCCGTGGGCTCATGTTCTATTACGGGCTGGATTCGATCTTCCCTCGAACTATGTTCTTCTCATCTCGGCGTTCATCATCACGTGTGAGGCCTTCCTTCGGATCCCTCCACTCTTCGGCTTGTGGCTCAAGACCTTCAATGTGAAGCCGCGGGTGATAGAGGGGAAGTAGGCAGAGTGCAGTGGTGCCACAGTGAGCAAGCTTAATAACGCTCTTTGGCTAAAAGGATCCTTCACAGAATGCTCCGACTTATGGCAGCGGGAGTGGTTCTATATCACCGAGCCCCGTGGTTCCAAGTGGGCGGCTACGCCTGCGTTTTGATCCAGCCCTCCGATTCAGCTCGCGTCATGGATTAATAAGGGGTTGGACTGGGGATCAACTGATGAGGTACAGACTCTTCAGAGCCGCATCAGGAGCCTCCTCGAGAGGGACATTGATCTTATCAATGTTATTCAAGTAATGCTTGTCCGCCGGACCTTGCCGTGCCAGAGGCGACCTCTCCGCATGTCGGAGTTCAATCCCGAAGGACCGCGGACACTTCAACACTTCTTCGGCACTATGCATAAAGGGATGTAGAAATTATTGTTCAGGAAACGAAAGCATTGGGCGGATACTACCGAAGACATCGGCCTTGACTGTAACCACCCAGACACCACGGTAAGTACCCCTCCGCCGAACACCTCATAATCAGGTATCCTGTGGTAAGACACTAAGCAAACCATCTCTTTCCAGGGCTGGATAAAGAAAGCGAAACAGATTAGGTGTCCGGCCCCTCTTCCCGAAGACTCAGCGGACCCCGTGCTAACAAGGATGCTGGCATCGACACCGTATCAGGCGCCGGCGGAGGGGGGCAAGGTGGAGAGTGGGAAGACCAGGGACGGCCTTCGTTCCAGAGGTAAATCAGACACCGAGTCTGGGGAAATTGACATTTCTTCGCCCGAAGACAAAGGCGAAGGAGAAGCAAGCATCCCTTCTCCATACAGGAAGAAAAGGGCCGCCTCCGAAGGTTTGGAGGAACTGACTCCCAAGAAGGGCAAGATGCCCTTGTCGGGCGGCTCGGGATTGGAAGGTGACGCCGTTGAACAGCTCCGTCGTGAGGACATGAAATACTTCTCCAACGTATCTATAATTTTTTACTGGTCCATGCTATATTATCTTCTGTTTTGGACATTATTGGGCTTTATTATTCACTTTTATATTATTTTTGGGACTAACCTATTAACCGGAGGCCCAACCCAGAATTGCTGTTTTTGCCTATTTCAGAGTTTCGCAGAAAAAGAATATCAAACGAAGTCCAAACGGAATGAAACCTTCGGGAACGTGATTTTCGGAACGAACATGATCCAGAGGACTTGGACCCTATGTCAGGAAACAAAGCAGGAAGCCACGAGGTAGGGGGGCACGCCTACCCCCCTGGGCGCGCCCTCCACCCTCGTGGGCCCCACGTTGCTCCACCGACGTACTCCTTCCTCCTATATATACCTACGTACCCCCAAACGATCAGATACGGAGCCAAAAACCTAATTCCACTGCTGCAACCTTCTGTACCCACGAGATCCGATCTTGGGGCCTGTTCCGGAGCTCCGCCGGAGGGGGCATCGATCACGGAGGGCTTCTACATCAACACCATAGCCTCTCCGATGATGTGTGAGTAGTTTACCTCAGACCTTCGGGTCCATAGTTATTAGCTAGATGGCTTCTTCTCTCTTTTTGGATCTCAATACAATGTTCTCCCCCTCTCTTGTGCAGATCTATTCGATGTAATCTTCTTTTGCGGTGTGTTTGTTGAGACCGATGAATTGTGGGTTTATGATCAAGTTTATCTATGAACAATATTTGAATCTTCTCTGAATTCTTTTATGTATGATTGGTTATCTTTGCAAGTCTCTTCGAATTATCAGTTTGGTTTGGCCTACTAGATTGATCTTTCTTGCAATGGGAGAAGTGCTTAGCTTTGGGTTCAATCTTGCGGTGTCCTTTCCCAGTGACAGTAGGGGCAGCAAGGCATGTATTGTATTGTTGCCATCGAGGATAACAAGATGGGGTTCTTATCATATTGCATGAATGTATCCCTCTACATCATGTCATCTTGCTTAAGGCGTTACTCTGTTATTATGAACTTAATACTCTAGATGCATAGCGGTCGATGTGTGGAGTAATAGTAGTAGATGCAGGCAGGAGTCGGTCTACTTGTCTCGGACGTGATGCCTATATACATGATCATACCTAGATATTCTCATAACTATGCTCAATTCTGTCAATTGCTCAACATTAATTTGTTCACCCACCGTAAAATACTTATGCTCTTGAGAGAAGCCACTAGTGAAACCTATGGCCCCGGGGTCTATCTTCCATCATATTAATCTTCCAACACTTAGCTATTTCTTTTGCCATTTTTATTTTGTTTACTTCACTTTGCATCTTTATCACAAAAATACAAAAAATATTACCTTATCATATCTATCAGATCTCACTCTCGTAAGTGACCGTGAAAAAGGGATTGACAACCCCTTATCACGTTGGTTGCGAGGATTTGTTTGTTTTGTGTAGGTGCGAGGGACTCGCGCGTAGCCTCCTACTGGATTGATAACTTGGTTCTCAAAAACTGAGGGAAATACTTACGCTACTTTGCTGCATCACCCTTTCCTCTTCAAGGGAAAACCAACGCAGTGCTCAAGAGGTAGCAAGAAGGATTTCTGGCGCCGTTGCCGGGGAGGCTTACGCAAAGTCAAGTCAAGATTTGGACTCCCGACAACGAGCCATTTCTGGCGCCGTTGTTGGGGAGGTCTACGCAAAAGTCAACATACCAAGTACCCATCACAAACCCTTATCTCCCGCATTACATTATTTGCCATTTACCTCTCGTTTTCCTCTCCACTACTTCACCCTTGCCATTTTATTCGCCCTCTCTTTTCTGTTCGCTTCTTTTCTGCTTTCCTTGTCATCATGGCTAGTCCTTTATCTTCTCCGTTGTCTCCCAAAAATGAAGTTCTCAATTTTAAACAAAGGGAGGGAGAAAATCTAAAAGATGCTTGGTATAGAATTTGCAATGCTCAAAATAGATCTACCAGGAAGCAATCTACTTCCGTTCTTCTCCACAATTTTTATGTAGGTACTAATCCTTGGTATAGATATATTCTTGACACCATTACCGGAGGGAATTTCTTGGGTAGACATACTTTTGACTCTTATAATGCTATGATAGATTTATTTGGCTCACCACCTCTTTTGGTTAATGGAACTATTTTAACTTTGGAGCATGTAATGCAAAGACTTGAAATGATTGAAAATAAAGTTGCTACCATAGAGCTAATTGAAAATTTGTATAAAAAGATCCACAACCAAATTACCCAATACGGATCTAAAGTAGGAGTCACTTTGAAAAATATTAAGGAGAGAAGGAACTCATAGTTAATGAAAGAATAAATCAGGATTCTACTAGAATCGATAAACTTGAGGGTATCATTACCAACTTGGGAACCGTTTTTTCTTCCGTAAAGAATACTCCTAGTCCGCCAACGAAAATTGCCAAGCTTATGTATGTTCCTAAAAATAAGGGTGAATCCTCTGCGGATCTTAAATCTATAAGTATTCATCCCAATCTTTTTGCTATCATTAAGGAACCATTTGCTACAAATGAATTTTTCGATCTTGTTCCTAAAAATTTGATAATTAATAGAAATAAAGAAACTCTAAAGGATGATAGATTTCTTATTGAAGAATTGCCTACCAAAGATGGCAATACCTAGATCTATCCTTGCTTTTATGCTTAGCTAGGGGCGTTAAACGATAGCGCTTGTTGGGAGGCAACCCAATTTTATTTTTAGTTTTTTTGCTTTTTGCTTCTGTTTAGGAATAAATATTTGTTCTAGCCTCTGGTTAGATGTGTTTTCCTGTTTTAATTAGTGTTTTGCCAAGTTAAACCTATAGGATCTTCTTGGATGATAGTTATTTGATCTTGCTGTAAATTCCAGAAACTTTCTGTTCACGAAAATAATTGTTAAAAATCACCAGAACGTGATAAAATATTGACTCCAATTGCTGCTGATCAATAAACAAATTTTCTAGGTCGTCCTATTTTGGCTGATTTCTTGGAGTTCCAGAAGTTTGCGTTAGTTACAGATTACTACAGACTGTTCTGTTTTTGACAGATTCTGTATTTCGTGTGTTGTTTGCTTATTTTGATGAATCTATGGCTACTAAAAGAGTTTATAAACCATAGAGAAGTTGGAATACAGTAGTTTTAACACCAATATAAATAAAGAATGAGTTCATTACAGTACCTTGAAGTGGTCTTTTGTTTTCTTTCACTAACGGAGCTCACGAGATTTTCTGCTAAGTTTTGTGTTGTGAAGTTTTCAAGTTTTGGGTGAAAGATTTGATGAATTATGGAACAAGGAGTGGCAAGAGCCTAAGCTTGGGGATGCCCATGGCACCCCCAAGATAATCTAAGGACACCATAAAGCCAAAGCTTGGGGATGCCCCGGAAGGCATCCCCACTTTCGTCTACTTCCATCGGTAACTTTACTTGGAGCTATATTTTTATTCACCACATGATATGTGTTTTGCTTCGAGCGTCTTGTATTATTTGAGTCTTTAATTTTTATTTTACCACAATCATATTTTCTGTACACACCTTTTGAGAGAGACACACATGATTCGGAAATTATTAGAATACTCTATGTGCTTACTTATATCTTTTGAGTTATATAGTTTTTGCTCTAGTGCTTCACTTATATCTTTTAGAGCACGGTGGTGGATTTGTTTTGTAGAAACTTTTGATATCTCATGCTTCACTTAGATTATTTTGAGAGTCTTAAATATCATGGTAATTTGCTTTAAAAAATCCTAATATGCTACGCATACAAGATTAGTAAAAGCAAAATTATTATGAGTGTGTTGAATACTATGAGAAGTTTGATGCTTGATAATTGTTTTGAGATATGAAGATGGTGATATTAGAGTCATGCTAGTTGAGTAGTTGTGAATTTGAGAAATACTTGTGTTAAAGTTTGTGATTCCCGTAGCATGCACGTATGGTGAACCGTTATGTGATGAAGTCGGAGCATGATTTATTTATTGATTGTCTTCCTTATGAGTGGCGGTGGCACGAGCGATGGTATTTTCCTACCAATCTATCCTCCTAGGAGCATGCGCGTAATAATTTGCTTTGATAACTTGTAGATTTTTGCAATAAGTATATGAGTTATTTATGACTAATGTTGCGTCCATGGATTATACGCACCCTTCTTCCTTCCACCATTGCTAGCCTCTCTAATACCGTGCACTTTTCGCCGGTATCATACACCCACCATATACCTTCCACAAAACGGCCACCATACCTACCTATCATGGCATTTCCATAGCCATTCTGAGATATATTGCCATGCAACTTACCACCGTTCTGTTTATTATGACACGCTCCATCATTGTCATATTGCTTTGCATGATCATGTAGTTGACATTGTATTTGTGGCAAAGCCACCGTTCATAATTCTTTTATACATGTCACTCTTGATTCATTGCATATCCCGGTACACCACCGGAGGCATTCATATAGAGTCATATTTTGTTCTAAGTATTGAGTTGTAATTGTTGAGTTGTAAGAAAATAAAAGTGTGATGATCATCATTTTTAGAGCATTGTCCCAAGTGAGGAAAGGATGATGGAGACTATTATTCCCCCACAAGTCGGGATGAGACTCCAGACGAAAAAAAGAGGCCATAAAAAAAGGAAAAAGGCCCAAATAATAAAAATGAGAGAAAAAGAGAGAAGGGACAATGTTACTATCCTTTTACCACACTTGTGCTTCAAAGTAGCACCATGATCTTCATGATAGAGAGTCTCCTATGATATCACTTTCATATACTAGTGGGAATTTTTCATTATAGAACTTGGCTTGTATATTCCAATGATGGGCTTCCTCAAAATTCCCTAGGTCTTCGTGAGCAAGCGAGATGGATGCACACCCACTTAGTTTCTTTTGTTGGGCTTTCATATACTTATAGCTCTAGTGCATGCGTTGCATGGCAATCCCTACTCACTCACATTGATATCTATTGATGGGCATCTCCATAGCCCATTGATACACCTAGTTGATGTGAGACTATCTTCTCCCTCCTTTTTGTCTTCTCCGCAACCTCCATTCTATTCCACATATAGTGCTATGTCCATGGCTCACGCTCATGTATTCCGTGAAGATTGAAAAAGTTTGACAATGTCAAAAGTATGAAACAACTGCTTGGCTTGTCATCGGGGTTGTGCATGATTTAAATATTTTGTGTGGTGAAGATAGAGCATAGCCAGACTATATGATTTTGTAGGGATAACTTTCTTTGGCCATGTTATTTTGAGAAGAGATAATTGCTTAGTTAGTATGCCTGAAGTATTATTATTTTTATGTCAATATTAAACTTTTGTCTCGAATCTTTTGGATCTGAATATTCATACCACAATTAAGAAGAATTACATTGAAATTATGCCAAGTAGCATTCCGCATAAAAAATTCTGTTTTTATCATTTACCTACTCGAGGACGAGCAGGAATTAAGCTTGGGGGTGCTTGATACGTCTCCAACGTATCTATAATTTTTGACTGCTCCATGCTATATTATCTTCTGTTTTGGACATTATTGGGCTTTATTATTCACTTTTATATTATTTTTGGGACTAACCTATTAACTGGAGGCCCATCCCAGAATTGCTGTTTTTTGCCTATTTCAGAGTTCCGCAGAAAAAGAATATCAAACGGAGTCCAAATGGAATGAAATCTTCTGGAACGTGATTTTCGGAACGACCATGATCCAGAGGACTTGGACCCTACGTCAAGAAACAAAGCAGGAAGCCACGAGGTAGGGGGGCGCGCCCTCCACCCACGTGGGCCCCACGTTGCTCCACCGACGTACTCCTTCCTCCTATATATACCTACGTACCCCCAAACGATCAGATACGGAGCCAAAAAACCTAATTCCACCGCCGCAACCTTCTGTACCCACGAGATCCCATCTTGGGGCGTGTTTCGGAGCTCCGCCGGAGGGGGCATCAATCACGGAGGGCTTCTACATCAACACCAGAGCCTCTCCGATGATGTGTGAGTAGTTTACCTCAGACCTTCGGGTCCATAGTTATTAGCTAGATGGCTTCTTCTCTCTTTTTGGATCTTAACACAATGTTCTCCCCCTCTCTTGTGGAGATCTATTCGATGTAATCTTCTTTTGCGGTGTGTTTGTTGAGACCGATGAATTGTGGGTTTATGATCAAGTTTATCTATGAACAATATTTGAATCTTCTCTGAATTCTTTTATGTATGATTGGTTATCTTTGCAAGTCTCTTCGAATTATCAGTTTGGTTTGGCCTACTAGATTGATCTTTCTTGCAATGGGAGAAGTGCTTAGCTTTGGGTTCAATCTTGCGGTGTCCTTTCCCAGTGATAGTAGGGGCAGCAAGGCACATATTGTATTGTTGCCATCGAGCATAAGAAGATGGGGTTTTTATCATATTGCATGAATTTATCCCTCTACATCATGTCATCTTGCTTAAGGCGTTACGCTGTTCTTATGAACTTAATACTCTAGATGCATAGCGGTCGATGTGTGGAGTAATAGTAGTAGATGCAGGCAGGAGTCGGTCTACTTGTCTCGGACGTGATGCCTATATACATGATCATACCTAGATATTCTCATAACTATGCTCAATTCTGTCAATTGCTCAACAGTAATTTGTTCACCCACCGTAAAATACTTATGCTCTTGAGAGAAGCCACTAGTGAAACCTATGGCCCCCGGGTCTATCTTCCATCATATTAATCTTCCAACACTTAGCTATTTCTTTTGCCGTTTTTATTTTGTTTACTTTACTTTGCATCTTTATCACAAAAATACCAAAAATATTACCTTATCATATCTATCAGATCTCACTCTCGTAAGTGACCGTGTAGGGATTTACAACCCCTTATCGCGTTGGTTGCGAGGATTTATTTGTTTTGTGTAGGTGCGAGGGACTCGCGCGTAGCCTCCTACTGGATTGATACCTTGGTTCTCAAAAACTGATGGAAATACTTACGCTACTTTGCTGCATCACCCTTTCCTCTGCAAGGGAAAACCAACGTAGTGCTCAAGAGGTAGCAATAGGCCTTCGACCAAATCGTAAGTAAATCTGGGGTGCGTTAATCACATCTCGACCCTTTCCTGTTATCGGAGTGACACGTAATATTTACGTGTGTCTTAGCAGTTCGACGCAGAGTGTTCCTAAGAGATCCTCTTCTTCGGGAGACCTTCTCCCAGAGATGATGGAAAGCGAGGCGCCTCCCCCGGCTTCCTCGCCCAATAAGGCGGACGAATCCGAAGTGTCATCTCAGAGGGTTTTTCTTGATCAACAAGCGGCGCGAGGGATGAAGGAGGCAGTACCCGAAGGTGAACCTTCGATCATCCGGGATTCGGGGGCCAACAATGTAGGCCCCGGAATATCCAGCTTTCAACTAGCGGTGATTCTGGAGATGAGTGAACAGGTTCCTTCAAAGGATGGTCGTGCTCCTACAGCGGCTTCCGGAGACCCAGCGGCGCCAGATGTGTTGAGGGATATGCTGCGAAAAGCATCTGTCTCGGAGGAACAGCGTACCTTGATGGGTACAGTGGTTGAGAGGATTCTGTCCGCGAAGAGCGGATTGAATGAAGCCTTCATGAGCCTGCTAAGAGGCTTCGAGGTTTGTGATGTAATATTTTCGACTATATTTTCTTTGGAACATGCACCTGTGTATAGGTAGTAGCCCCTGAGACTCGGGTTGGCTTCCCATGGGAGGGGATCAGAGGATCAAAAAGATATGCTCAGGGAATAATCTGGTTAATTGGAACACAGGTTGTGTCGCCCCTGATGACTGCACAGACTACAGAAGTTGCCGAGCTGCAGTGAAAGCTTGATGTGGCAGGGGATGATATTGCGTTAATCAATAGGCGTCTTGACGAATCGCAAGGTATGTATTCGGACCAGTCATTACACATACATGTTTATAATATAAGCATGACGCTGAAAATTGCATACTGGTATATGCATGGCTGCAGATGGTGCCGCAGCCGTGGAGATTCTTCGGGCGGAGCTAGCCCGGGCTAAGGAGCAGGCCCGATTTAGTAATGCGGCTGCCGAAAAGGCATCGGCCGAGCTAAAGGCCGAACAGGCTGCTCGGCGCCAAGACGAGGAGAAAATATCCACGATGGCGCTCAAACTAAAAATGCCGCTAGCCGCTGTGAATTCCTCGAGAAGGAGAATAAAGCCAAGACGGCTGATCTTGACAAGGCCTTGCGAGAGGCGAAAGAAGCGCTGTCCAAATATAGAGCGGCCCGTGAGGAGATCCGGCAAGCTGGGGAGATTGCGGTTGGTAAGCCCTTTTATTACAGACTAAGTTTGGCGATCCAAATTATGCTCAGCTTAACCAATGTGGAGCTCTCCAGACATGTTTTTGGACTTGCTGAAGAGCTCTTCCGATGCGGCACAGTTTTACCAAACGTAAGAGGGATATGCAACAGAGAAGCTTTTATGGTCGCAGTTTGGTGCATCAAAACGCCCTCTACTGCTAAATGAACAGATGTCCCAATGGGCCGAGCTTCATAGGATATCCGGCGCTGCCATGAAGAGCGTCATAATCCAGCTGTAGCCGACTGAGCCTATTTCGAATAGCTACTTCGGCTTGGTGCAGCGGCTTGCTAATGCGGTGCCACGTATCGACGTTGTTAAGCGGTCGGCGTGCATTGAAGGTGCACGGATGGCCTTTGCCCGTGTCAAGACATACTGGGGGAAGGTGAAGGCCATCGATGTTGCGACAAAGGGTCCAGCCAAGGGCAAGGACCATCACGCACTAGAGCATTATTTTGAGGACGTCTTAGAGGCTGCCCGCTTGATAGAGGGTCAATGATCGAAAGACATAATATTCGAGTGAAGTGTATCCGAATTCTAAAAGACAATTTTTAGAATCAGTCTATATTTTTAGTTTTGCCTAAAAGGCTTTTGTTCCTCCTGTGCGGCCATTTGTATATAATCTGAAAGTTTTCTAGTCGTCGGCTTCAGCCCCCTCGTAGGAAATACGGGGGTGTTCGGAAAAGCATCTGAGCACTCTTGACCCAACGTCTTGGTCCGTGAAGGAGGTGTCAATGCGGTGAACGAGGCAATTAGACTATAGGGCGTTAACACTTTCACGTAGCCATAGGAGTTTTATAGGGGGGACTACGATATAGCCCCTGGTATGTATACGGCTTATTCCAATATGGTGCGTTACATATATGACCTGAAGAAAAAGGTCCTTCGTATAATACGGAGGGAATCGCGAAAGATTCCGATAAGTCATCGAGTGGTTGACCAGCTCTCGCAGTATCATGACAGTCGGTTTTCGGCTTTCTCTACTGAGGTGCTTGACCAGATGAACCGGAAGCACAATCGCAGTAGTTCTCCCTTTACTACCCTAGCCGATAGAGCGGAACGTAAGGTAGCAAGCACATGAGCCGGGCAACCCAACCATTGACCCAAGACATGATTCGGAGCTGATGCCTATAAGGCCAAACTCACGACACCGAAGTGCGCTATAAAGTTGTTCGGACTTTGTCGGCAACTCATTTGATCCCATACCGAGCCCCTGGCAGGTTATGCCGAGGTATGTGTGTGAAACAACCGTAGGAGCCAAATTCATTTTTGAAAAAGAAATGAATGATGAATGCGGATTATGTTTACTGGGACCTGAGTGATATGCCAATGGTTACTTTATAGATAAAAAGACCACAACCCCGTCTATTTGACATGCCCGGGGTCGAAGGCGGAGGAAAAAGGCATATTACAGGCTCGAAATAAAGAGTGAGCTCTACGAAAACTTATTTTGTACCTCCTGTCGCACGTCTGCGCCGCCTGTCCTCGGCGAGGGATTTCCTTGATGGAGGTAGCCCCCTAGGTGAGTGTACAGATCTGAACTCCAATAAAGTCGGTTAGATATTTGTCCTTTGTGTCACCTGTTTTTAAGAGATAATGAAGAAAGAAAGAGTAATTTAGAGAAAAATGTTACGGAAATGCTTGCAGGCTTGTCCGTATTGTGCTTCCACCGATGCCCATGGTATCTTAAGCGCGTAGTTATGTATGTGCGATACAAATTTCGCAGGTATATGAGGTGGGCGGCAGAAGCCGAACTGCTATTTCCGCTTTGGAATTGGTCGATCCTGTTGAATGGAGACCGGTGGCTTAATGGCCAACAAGGTATGCGGTTTAATAGGACCGTTTTGTACTGAAGTTGCCGCAGTATAATCTTCAGTCCGGAGGGAGTGTTTCTCCTGCTCCCTTATAGAGTTGTGTGTTGCGTATACCAAGTTCACTGTTTTTACTTTGTGGGGAAATTGCTTCTGACCCCTGGTATTTGGTTGGTGGGTCTCTTCGTCGTCCCTATCACTGGGCGGCCTCCTCCCCTTGTGTTCGGCATTGAGCTTGCCGGCCTGCTTGAAGACCCAACATCTTCTGTTGCTATAATTAGCTGGTTTGTCGGGGTGGCCATGAATCTGGCAGGGTCGATCCAATATCCTATCTAAATTGGATGGTTCGTCTCTGTTCGCCTTGAATGGCTTTTTCCGTTGACCGGGTTTGGGACCGCTGAGCCTGGCGTTAACCATTGTATCGCGCGTTCTTTCGTTATCATTGCGATGTTTGTGCTCGCTGCGTCGTGGCTTGCCATTGCCGTCTCGGATTTCGGAAGTGCCCAAGTCGCTGGCGCTGTTTCTTCTACGAGCGAGCCAGCTGTCTTCTCCCGCGCAAAAGCGGGTCATTAGAGTGGTAAGGGCTGTCAAGGATTTAGGTCTTTCTTGACCGAGGTGGCGGGCAAGCCATTCATCCCGGACGCTGTGTTTGAAGGCCGCGAGGGCTTTCCGCGTCCGGACAGTCGACGATTTGGTTCTTTTTAACTAAGAACCTAGTCCAGAGCTTCCTGGCCGACTCTCCGGGCTGCTGGACAATGTGACTTAAGTCATCGGCATCCAGTGGCTGGACATATGTTCCTTGGAAGTTGTCGCGGAAGGCGTCTTCCAAATCTTCCCAGTTGCCAATAGAATTTTCTGGCAGTCTGTTTAACCAGTACCGAGCTGGTCCTTTGAGTTTTAGTGCTAGGTATTTGATGGCATGAAGGTCATCTCCGCGGGCCATGTGGATATGGAGGAGGAAATCCATGATCCATACCGCGGGATCCGTTGTTCCGTCGTATGATTAAATATTCATGGGCTTAAACCCGTCTGGGAACTCGTGCTCCATTACTTCGTCTGTGAAGCAAAGAGGGTGTGCGGCGCCTCTATATTGGGCCACATTGCGACGTACCTCTGATGGAGTCCGTTTGCGGTTTTCGGCCCGGGTGTGGCTAGGTTTGTCACATCCGAATAGGTAGCCGTCGTCGCGTGTCGAGGCACGTCCTCGTGATCCGTAGATCGATCTTGTGTGTCCTGCTCTACTGTCCAAGTCCTGCCGCAAGTCGTATGTACAACCCCGAGCTGTTTTATTCTTGCCTTTACGGCGAGGTGGGGCGGTCTGGTGTTCGGCTTGAGTTACCGCTTTATCCTGACCGCGTGGCGGTCGGTCGGCCGCGTTGCGCGATGATGGTATGGGCTCCAGCGCCTCGTCATCGAACTAAGGTAGCAATTTGCGCTTCATGTAGTTTTTGGTTGGGCCACTAAGGCCGTATTCTTCGGCGGCCAAGACTTCAGTCCATCTATCATTGAGCAGATCTTTGTCAGTTTGAAGCTGCAGTTGCTTATTTTCTAGGCTCCTTGCAGTGGCTATTAGCCGGCGTTTAAAGCGCTCCTGCTCGAGAGGTTCCTCAGGCACGATGAAATCCTCGTTGCCAAGGCTCTCCTCTTCCTCGGAGAGCGGAAGATAATTACTGTCCTCCGAGTCTTCGTGTATGGCCTGTTCATCAGGGCTAGCTTGCCCGTCTTCCCGTTCATCTTGTTCGGACATTGCCCCAACAGGGTCTTCATTGTCTTCGGCCTCGTCCGGAGTATTGCTTTCTCCGGTGTCTGTGTTGTTGTCTTTTGCACGACGTGACTTAGAGCGGCGCCGCTGACGCCGGTGTCTGGGCTGTGTCTCAGGAGGTTTGTCCTCAACTGGATCCTCTTTGTCATCGCCGTTGGTTGCTTTGGGTGTATCCACCATGTACACATCGTATGAAGAAGTGGCCATCTATCGTCCAGTGAATGGAGGGCTTTGGCCCTGCTCCTCGTCGGCATCGTCGTCCATACCGTCAATGTCTTCGGAGCCGTAATCAAGCATGTCGGTTAAGTCCTCGACAGTGGCTATGGAGTGGGTGGCGGGTGGGAAGCAAAATTCTCCATCATCAGCCCCTAGATCGAGCCGAACATAGTTCGGTTGTGTGTCCCCCGCCAAGGATAGGTTCTTTAATGAGTTTAGCACATCGCCCAAAGGTGAGTGCCGGAAGATATCTGCGGTGCTGAATTCGAAGATCGATAAACAATCAAGTTCGGCGCCCGCGGGCTCACAAGGTTCGGAATTTATGAACGGAGACGAGTCCGGAGTTCCGGTGACACAGGTATCGTGTGAGATTAAGTTTGTATGCGGCTCCAACGCCGGGGGATCTGTGGCCTCCGTGGCGGGGTTGAGCTTCCCGTCCTTGGATGGCGCAGTCTGCTCCGAATCTACGGCCAGAGCGGTTACAGGAGCTGTTTCCTGGATGCGGTCCGATGACAGATTTAGGTCATGTTCATTAGGGTGACCAGGAGTGGTTGCCGCGGTCTCGAATCCGGCAAAGATCAAATCTCCCCGGATGTCTGCAACGTAGTTCAAGCTCCCGAATCTGACCTGGTGGCCAGGGGCGTAGCTATCGATCTGCTCCAGATGGCCAAGCGAGTTGGCCTGCAGTGCGAAGCCGCCGAACACGAAGACCTGTCTGGGGAGGAAGGTTTCTCCTTGGACAGCGTCGTTGTTGACGATTGAAGGGGCCATCAAACCTTTTGGGGACGGCACAGTGGAACTCTCAATGAAAGCACCAATGTCGGTGTCAAAACCGGCGGATCTCGGGTAGGGGGTCCCGAACTGTGCGTCTAAGGTCGATGGTAACAGGAGACAGGGGACACGATGTTTACCCAGGTTCGGGCCTTCTCTATTGAGGTAATACCGTACTTCCAGCTAGATTGATCTTGATGAATATGAGTATTACAACAGTTGATCTACCACGAGATCTTATTGGCCAAACCCTAGAAGCCTAGCCTGTATGACTATGGTAATGAATCTCTCCCCTTCGGACTAAGTCCTCCGGTTTATATAGATACCGGGAGGATCTAGGGTTACACAGGGTCGGTTACAAAGAAGGGAATCTACATATCTAATCGCCAAGCTTGCCTTCCACGCCAAGGAGAGTCCCATCCGGACACGGGTGCAGTCTTTGGTCTTCGTATATTCACAGCCCATCAGTCCGGCCCATGGTTAACAGGCGGATGCCTGAGGAACCCTTAGTCCAGGACTCCCTCAATCACGTCCGTGACAAGTAGACCGACTCCTGCCTGCATCTACTACTATTAGTCCACACATCGACCGCTATCCACCATGCATCTAGAGTATTAAGTTCATAAGAACAGAGTAACACATTAGGTAAGATGACATGATGTAGAGGGATAAACTCAAGCATTATGATATAAACCCCATCTTTTTATCCTCGATGGCAACAATACAATACGTGTCGTTTCCCTTTCTGTCAATGGGATCGACCAACACAAGATTGAACCCAAAGCTAAGCACTTCTCCCATGGCAAGAAAGATCAATCTAGTAGGCCAAACCAAACTGATAATTCGAAGAGACTTGCAAAGATAACCAATCATACTTAAAGAATTCAGAGAAGATTCAAATATTGTTCATAGATAATCTTGATCATAAACCCACAATTCATCGGATCTCGACAAACACACCGCAAAAAGAGTTACATCAAATAGATCTCCAAGAAGATCGAGGAGAACTTTGTATTGAGATCCAAAGAGAGAGAAGAAGCCATCTAGCTAATAACTATGGACCCGAAGGTCTGTGGTAAACTACTCACACATCATCGGAGAGGCTATGGTGTTGACGTAGAAGCCCTCCGTGATCGATTCCCCCTCCGGCGGAGCACCGGAAAAGGCCCCAAGATGGGATCTCATGGGTACATAAGGTTGCGGCGGTGGAAATAGGGTTTCGCCGTGCTCCTGGTTGGTTTCAGCGTACATGGGTATATAGAGGAGGAAGAAGTAGGTCGGTGGAGCCACGAGGGGCCCACGAGGGTGGGGGCGCGCCTCCCTGCCTCGTGGCCTCCTCGATTTTCTTGACGTCCACTCCAAGTCCTCTGGATCACGTTTGTTCCAAAAATCACGCTCCCGAAGGTTTCATTCCGTTTGGACTCCGTTTGATATTCCTTTTCTGCGAAACACTGAAATAGGAAAAAAACAGCAATTTGCACTGGGCCTTGGGTTAATAGGTTAGTCCCAAAAATAATATAAAAGTGTATAGTAAAGCCCATTAAACATCCAAAAAGTATAATATAATAGCATGGAACAATCAAAAATTATAGATACGTTGGAGACGTATCAAGCATCCCCAAGCTTAATTCCTGCTCGTCCTCAAGTAGGTAAATGATAAAAACAGAATTTTTGATGTGGAATGCTACCTAGCATATTTCTCAATGTAATTTTCTTTATTGTGGCATGAATGTTCAGATCCGAAAGATTCAAGATAAAAGTTTAATATTGACATAAAAATAATAATACTTCAAGCATACTAACCGAGCAATTATGTCTTTTGAAAATAACATAGCCAAAGAAAGCTCATCCCTACAAAATCATATAGTTTGGCCATGCTTCATTTTCGTCACACAAGATGCTCTCATCTTGCACAACCCCGATGACAAGCCAAGCAATTGTTTCATACTTTAGTAATCTCAAACTTTTTCAACTTTCACGCAATACATGAGCGTGAGCCATGGATATAGCACTATGGGTGGAATAGAATAATGATGATGGGGGTTGTATGGAGAAGACAAAAAAGAGAGTAAGTCTCACATTGACGCGGCTAATCAACGGGCTAGGGAGATGCCCATCAATTGATGTCAATGCAAGTAGTAGGGATTGCCATGCAACAGATGCACTCGAGCTATAAATGTATGAAAGCTCAACAAAAGAAATTAAGTGGGTGTGCATCCAACTTGCTTGCTCACGAAGACCTAGGGCATTTGAGGAAGCCCATCGTTGGAATATAAAAGCCAAGTTCTATAATGAAAAATTCCTACTAGTATATGAAAGTGACAAAACAAGAGACCCTCTATCATAAAGATCATGGTGCTATTTTGAAGCACAAGTGTGGAAAAATGATAGTAGCATTGTCCCTTTTTATTTCTCTTTTTTTTTCTTTTTTTTTTCTTTTTTTATCTTTTTTGGGGCCTTTCTCTCGTTTTTTGGCCTTTCTCCTTTTTTTATTTGGGATAATGCTCTATTAATGATGAACATCACACTTCTATTTATTTACAACTCAATGATTACAACTCGATACTTAGGACAAAATATGACTCTATATGAATGCCTCCGGCGGTGTACCGGGATGAGCAATGAATGAAGAGTGACATGTATGAAATAATATGCATGGTGGCTTTGCCACAAATATGATGTCAACTACATGATCATGCAAGGCAATATGACAATGATAAAGCATGTCATAATAAACGAATGGTGCAAAGTTGCATGGCAATATATCTTGGAATGGCTATGGAAATGCCATAATAGGTAGGTATGGTGGCTGTTTTGAGGAAGATATAAGGAGGGTTATGTGTGATAGAGCATATCGTATCACGGGGGTTGGATGCACCGGCGAAGTTTGCACCAACTCTCATGGTGAGAAAGGGCAATGCACGGTACCGAAGAGGCTAGTAATGATGGAAGGTTGAGAGTGCGTATAATCCATGGACTCAACATTAATCATAAAGAACTCACATACTTATTGCAAAAATCTACAAGTCATCAAAAACCAAGCACTACGTGCATGCTCCTAGGGGGATAGATTGGTAGGAAAAGACCATCACTCGTCCCCGACCGCCACTCATAAGGATGACAATCAAAGAACACCTCATGTTTAAAATTTGTTGCACAAAGTTTACCATACGTGCATGCTACGGGACTTGCAAACTTCAACAAAAGTATTTCTCAAATTCACAACTACTCAACTAGCACAACTCTAATATTACTATCTCCATGTCTCAAAACAATCATCAAATATCAAACTTCTCCTAGTATTCAATGCACTTATATGGAAGTTTTTATTATATCCATCTTGGATGCCTATCATATAAGGACTAATTTTATAGCCAAAGAAAATTACTATGCTGTTCTAAAGGACTCTAAAAATAATATAAGTGAAGCATGAGAGATCAATAATTTCTATAAAATAAAACCACAGCCGTGCTCTAAAAGATATAAGTGAAGCACTAGAGCAAAATTGTTTAGCTCAAAAGATATAAGTGAAGCACATAGAGTATTCTAATAAATTTTGATTAATGTGTGTCTCTCCCAAAACGTGTGTACAGCAAGGATGATTGTGGTGAAGTAAAAAGCAAAGACTCAAATTATACAAGACGCTCCAAGCAAAACACATATCATGTGGTGAATAAAAATATAGCTCCAAGTAAAGTTACCGATGGACGAAGACAAAAGAGGGGATGCCTTCCGGGGCATCCCCAAGCTTAGGCTTTTTGGTTGTCCTTGTATTTTACCTTAGGGTGACTTGGGCATCCCCAAGCTTAGGCTCTTGCCACTCCTTGTTCCATAATCCATCAAATCTTTACCCAAAACTTGAAAACTTCACAACACAAAACTTAACAGAAAATCTCGTGAGCTCCATTCGCAAAAGAAAACAAAACACCACTTCAAGTTACTGTAATGAACTCATTCTTTATTTATATTGGTGTTAAACCTACTGTATTCCAACTTCTCTATGGTTCATAACCTCCGATACTAGCCATAGATTCATCAAAATAAGCAAACAACACACGGAAAACAGAATCTGTCAAAAACAGAACAGTCTGTAGTAATCTGTATCAAACGCATACTTCTGGAACTCCAAAAATTCTAAAATAAATTGCTGGACGTGGGGAAATTATCTATTAATCATATTAAAAAAAATCAACTAAATATCGCTCTCCAGTAAAAAGTTGTAGCTAATCTCGTGAGTGCTAAAGTTTCTGTTTTGTACAGCAAGATCAAAAAGACTTCACCCAAGTCTTCCCAAAGGTTCTACTTGGCAAAAACACTAATTAAAACATAAAACCACATCTAAACAGATGCTAGATGGATTATTTATTCAAAAAAAGAAAGGAAATATATTGGGTTGTCTCCCAACAAGCAATTTTCTTTAAAGCCTTTTAGCTAGGCATTGATAATTTTAATGATGCTCACATAAAAGATAAGAATTGAAGCACAAAGGGAGCATCATATAGCATGTGACAAACACATCTAAGTCTACCATACTTCCTATGCATAGGCATTTTATAAGCAAACAAATTATCAAAGCAAGAAAAAATTAGCATATGCAAGGAAGAAGAAAGAGACGATAGTAATCTCAACATGACGAGAGGTAATTTAGTAAGATAAACATTTCTACAACCATATTTTCCTCTCTCATAATAATTACATGTAGGATCATAAGCAAATTCAACAAAATAGCTATCACATAACATATTCTCAACACGATCCACATGCATGCAAAGTTGACACTCTTCCAAAATAGTGGGATTAACATTAACTAAAGTCATGACCTCTCCAAACCAACTTTTATCAAAAATATCATAAGATTGATCATACTCCAAATATGTGGGATCTAAAGTTGACACTCTTCCAAACCCACTTTCAATATTATTGCAAACATTATTATCAATCTCATATTCATCATGGGGCTCAAATAAATTTTCAAGATCATAAGAAGAATCACCCCAATCATGATCATTGCAACAAGTAGTAGACATAGCAAAACTAGCATCCCCAAGCTTAGGGTTTTGCATATTATTATCACAAATGACATCAAGATAATTTATAGTAAAATCATTGCAATCACGCTTTTTATTCAAACATCTACCATGAATCACTTCATAAAGTACTTCATCACAATTTTCAGATTCACGAACTTCAAGCAAAACCTTATAAAGATAATCTAGTGCACCCAAATCACTAGGGATTGTTTCATCATAATTGGATCTCTTAAAAAGATTAGCAAGCGGACGAGGATCCATAGATCTTAGGTTCTCTGTTTAGTAATAAATACACAATTACTCCAACCAAACGAGCAAACGAGCCAAGTAAGACATCAAAGCAAACGAAAAGACGAACAGAAGAAGGGTGAATAAAACGGCAAGGGTGAATGGGGGAGAGGAAAACGAGAGGCAAATGGCAAATAATGTAATGCGGGGGATAAGAGTTTGTGATGGGTACTTGGTATGTCTTGATTTGTGCGTAGATTCCCCGGCAATGGCGCCAGAAATCCTTCTTGCTACCTCTTGAGCATGCGTTGGTTTTCCCTTGAAGAGGAAAGGGTGATGCAGCAAAGTAGCATAAGTATTTCCCTCATTTTTTGAGAACCAAGGTATCAGTCTAGTAGGAGGCCACACGCAAGTCCCTCGTACCTACAGAAACAAATAAGAACATTGCAACCAACGCGATAAAGGGGTTGTCAATCCCTTCACGCCCACTTGCAAAAGTGAGATCTGATAGAGATGATAAGATAATATTTTTGGTATTTTTATGATAAAGATTAAAAGTAAAGATTGCAAAATAGACGGCGACAGAAATAGCTAATTGACGGGAGATTAATATGATAGAAAATAGACCCATGGGCCATAGGTTTCACTAGTGGCTTCTCTCAAGATAGCATAAGTATTACGGTGGGTGAACAAATTACTGTCGAGCAATTGATAGAAAGGTGCAGAATTATGAGAATATCTAGGCATGATCATGTATATAGGCATCACGTCTGTGACCAGTAGACCGACTCCTGCCTGCATCTACTACTATTACTCCACACATCGACCGCTATCCAGCATGCATCTAGAGTATTAAGTTCATAAGAACAGAGTAACGCATTAGGTAAGATGACATTATGTAGAGGGATAAACTCAAGCAATATGATATATACCCCATCTTTTTATCCTCGATGGCAACAATACAATACGTGTCGTTTCCCTTTCTGTCACTGGGATCGAGCAATGCAAGATTGAACCCAAAGCTAAGCGCTTCTCCCATGGCAAGAAAGATAAATCTAGTAGGCCAAACCAAACTGATAATTCGAAGAGACTTGCAAATATAACCAATCATACATAAAAGAATTCAGAGAAGATTCAAATATGGTTCATAGATAATCTTGATCATAAACCCACAATTCATCAGATCTCGACAAACACACCGCAAAAAGAGTTACATCAAATAGATCTCCAAGAATATCAAGGAGAACTTTGTATTGAGATCCAAAGAGAGAGAAGAAGCCATCTAGCTAATAACTATGGACCGAAGGTCTGTGGTAAACTACTCGCACATCATCGGAGAGGCTATGGTGTTGATGTAGAAGCCCTCCATGATCGATTCCCCCTCCGGCGGAGCGCCGGAAAAGGCCCCAAGATGGGATCTCACGGGTACAGAAGGTTGCCACGGTGGAAATAGGGTTTCGTGGTGCTCCTGGTTGGTTTCAGGGTACATGGGTATATATAGGAGGAAGAAGTAGGTCGGTGGAGCCACGAGGGGCCCACGAGGGTGGGGGCGCGCCCAGGGGGCAGGCATGCCTCCCTTCCTCGTGGCCTCCTCGGTGATTTCTTGACGTCCACTCCAAGTCCTCTGGGTCACGTTTGTTCCAAAAATCACGCTCCCAAAGGTTTCATTCCGTTTGGACTCTGTTAGATATTCCTTTTCTGCGAAACACTGAAATAGGCAAAAAAACAGCAATTTGCACTGGGCCTTGGGTAATAGGTTAGTCCCAAAAATAATATAAAAGTGTATAGTAAAGCCCATTAAACATCCAAAACGGATAATATAATAGCATGGAACAATCAAAAATTATAGATACGTTGGAGACGTATCACCCACCTCCTCCAAAATTCAGCTCAATCCCATTTGATATGTGAGTGCTACTCCATGCTTTATATTTCCGACCAATGGGGTACTTTCTACAGCAAGTGCCACTCATACTCATCTAAATGAGCTGCAAATTTGCAGAGATGATCATCTTAGTAGGTGATCACTATCAGACAAAGACCAGAGTCTATCTCCTGCTCAGTCTCTCTCACATCACTTCAAACACTTTGTTGTTCATGTGGTTGCCAGCAAGCTGTGGTCGCCTCAGTGGGTATTATGCCTGTTTCATTCCTCCTTGGCTCTCTCCTTTGAATGACCAACCCCCCTGACATGTTTAGGCTGACCAGAGTGCACCACGTGTGCCTGTTCATGCGGTGACTGCATGGCTGGCATGCATGTCCGCGCGCTCTGGCACTCCGCGGCCCTATTCCCGTCGGTTTCCTCTGCTTCTCAAGCTCCCTTCGTGTCCAACAGCTCCCTCGTGATTGTGCCGTCACTCCTCTGCCTCTGCCCCCTCCTATCTCGCCGCCATTGAGTTGCACCGAGCTCACCCGTGACTTGAGCTCCTCTGCTATGTCCTTGTCCGGTCGGTCAAGACTTTTTGATCGCTCTTGAGCCCTCCCCGTGGCTATAAATAGCCTCCCCGACCTCCTCCGCACCTCACCGCACTCTCCCATGCCTTCCTAGACCACTGGAGCTCACCGTCCCTTTCTCTAACCGCCGCGGCCATCGTCGGAGCTTCCTCCAATCCGGCCGTCCGAGCCCTCTCTCCCCCTCCTGGCCACCCTAGCAGAAGCCCCACTCACCGTAGATTGCTACCTCTTGAGCATGTGTTGGTTTTCCCTTGAAGAGGAAAGGGTGATGCAGCAAAGTAGTGTAAGTATTTCCCTCAGTTTTGAGAACCAAGGTATCAATCCAGTAGGAGACAACGCACAAGTCACCTAGTACCTGCACAAACAATCAAGAACCTTGCAACCAACGTGATAAAGGGGTTTTCAATCCCTTCACGGTCACTCGCAAAAGTGAGATCTAATAAAGATAGTAAAGTAAATATTTTTGGTATTTTTATTGTATAGATTGGAAAGAAAGATTGCAAAATAATAAACGAGATGCGATGTAAATAAAATAAATGCAATATAATAAGAAAGAGACCCGGGGGCCATAGGTTTCACTAGTGGCTTCTCTCAAGATAGCATGTATTACGGTGGGTGAACAAATTACTGCCGAGCAATTGATAGAAAAGCGCATAGTTATGAAGATATCTAAGGCAATGATCATGAATATAGGCATCACGCCCATGTCAAGTAGACCGAAACAATTCTGCATCTACTACTATTACTCCACAAATCGACCGCTATCCAACATGCATCTAGAGTATTAAGTTCATAAGAACAGAGTAACGCATTAAGCAAGATGACATGATGTAGAGGGATAAACTCAAGCAATATGATATAAACCCCATCTTTTTATCCTCGATGGCAACAATACAATGCATGCCTTGCTGCCCCTACTGTCACTAGGAAAGGACCGCAAGATTGAACCCAAGGCTAAGCACTTCTCCCACTGCAAGAAAGATCAATCTAGTAGGCCAAACTAAACCGATAATTCGAGGAGACTTGCAAAGATATCAAATAATGCATATAAGAATTCAGAGGAGAACCAAATAATATTCATTGATAATCTTGTTCATAGATCCACAATTCATCGGATCTCGGCAAACACACCGCAAAAGAGTATTACATCGAACAGATCTCCAAGAACATCGAGGAGAACTTTGTATTGAGAATCAAAGAGAGAGAAGAAGCCATCTAGCTAATAACTATGGACCCGAAGGTCTGTGGTAAACTACTCACGCTTCATCGGAGAGGTAATGGTGTTGATGTAGAAGCCCTCCATGATCGATTCCCCCTCCGGTAGATCGCCGGAAAAGGCCCCAAGATGGGATCTCACGGGTACAGAAGGTTGCGGCGGTGGAAAAGTGGTTTCATGGCTCTCTACGATCGATCTAGGGTATAAGAGTATATATAGGCGAAAGAAGTACGTTGGAGGAGCTACGAGGGGCCGATGAGGGTAGGGGCGCGCCTACCCCCCTAGGCGCGCCCTCCTGCCTCGTGGCCGCCTCGTGGAGTTGCGTACTTCGACTCCAAGTCTTTTCGATTGCTTTCGGTCCAAGAAAGATCACCGCGAAGGCTTCATTCCGTTTGGACTCCTTTTGGTATTCCTTTTCTGTGAAACTCTAAAATAGGCAAAACAAAAAACAAAAACTGGCACTGGGCCTCCGGTTAATAGGTTAGTCCCAAAAATAATATAAAAGAGCATATTAAAGCCCATTAAACATCCAAAATAGATAATATAATAGCATGGAACAATCAAAAATTATAGATACGTTGGAGACGTATCAAGCATCCCCAAGCTTAATTCATGCTCGTCCTCGAGTAGGTAAATGATAAAAACATAATTTTTTATGTGGAATGCTACCTAACATAATTATCAATTGAATATTCTTTATTGTGGCATGAATGTTCAGATCCGAAAGATTCAAGACAAATGTTTAACATTGACATAAAAATAATAATACTTCAAGCATACTAACAAAGTAATCATGTCTTCTCAAAATAACATGGCCAAAGAAAGTTCATCCCTACAAAATCATATAGTTTGGCTATGCTCCATCTTCGTCACACAAAATATTCAGATCATGCACAACCCCGATGACAAGCGAGGCAATTGTTTCATACTTTAGTATTCTCAAACTTTTTCAACTTTCACGCAATGCATGAGCGTGAGCCATGGACATAGCACTATAGGTGGAATAGAATGGTGGTTGTGGAGAAGACAACAAGGAGGAAGATGGTCTCACATCAACTAGGCATATTAATGGGCTATGGAGATGCCCATCAATAGATATCAATGTCAGTGAGTAGGGATTTCCATGCAACGGATGCACTAGAGCTATAAATGTATGAAAGCTCAACAAAAGGAACTAAGTGGGTGTGTATCCAACTTGCTTGCTCACAAAGACCTAGGGAATTTTGAGGAAGCCCATTATTGGAATATACAAGCCAAGTTCTATAACGAAAATTCCCACTAGTATATGAAAGTGACAAAATAAGAGACTCTCTATCATGAAGATCATGGTGCTACTTTGAAGCACAAGTGTGGAAAAAGGATAGTAGCATTATCCCTTCTCTCTTTTTCTCTGTCTCCTTTTTTTTGGCTTCTTTGGCCTATTTTTTTCATTGGCTTCTTTGGCCTCCCTTTTTTTCCTCACACGGGACAATGCTCTAATAATGATGATCATCACACCTCTATTTATTTACAACTCAAGGATTACAACTCGATGCTTATAAAAAAATATGACTCTATATGAGTGCCTCTGGCAGTGTACCGGGATGTGAAATGAATCAAGAGTGACATGTATGAAAAAAATTATGAATGATGGCTTTGCCACAAATACGATGTCTACTACATGATCATGCAAGGCAATATGACAATGATGGAGAGTGTCATAATAGACGGAACGGTGGAAAGTTGCATGGCAATATATCTTGGAATGGCTATGGAAATGCCATAATAGGTAGGTACGACGGCTGTTTTGAGGAAAGTAAATGGTGGGTTTATGGTACCGGAGAAAGTTGCGCGGTACTAGAGAGGCTAGCAACGGTGGAAGGCTGAGAGTGCGTATAATCCATGGACTCAACATTAGTCATAAAGAACTCACATAATTATTGCAAAAATCTACAAGTCATCAAAACCAAGCACTACGCGCATGCTCCTAGGGGGATAGATTGGTAGGAAAAGACCATCACTCGTCCCCGACTGCCACTCATAAGGAAGACAATCAAAGAAGCACCTCATGCTTCAAATTTGTTACACAACGGTTACCATACGTGCATGCTACCGGACTTGCAAACCTCAACACAAGTATTTCTCAAATTCACAATTATCTACTAGCATGACTCTAATATCACCATCCTCATGTCTCAAAACAATCATCAAGCATCAAACTTCTCATAGTATTCAACGCACTTTATATGAAAGTTTTTATTATACCCATCTTGGATGCCCATCATATTAGGACTAGTTTTATAGCCAAAGCAAATTACCATGCTGTTCTAGAAGACTCCCAAAATAATACAAGTGAAGCATGAGAGATCAATAATTTCTATAAAATAAAACCACCACCGTGCTCTAAAAAGATATAAGTGAAGCACTAGAGCAAAATTATCTAGCTCAAAAGATATAAGTGAACCACATAGAGTATTCTAATAAATTCTGACTCATGCGTGTCTCTCCCAAAAGGTGTGTACAGCAAGGATGATTGTGGTAAAATAAAATCAAAGACTCAAATCATGCAAGACACTTCAAGCAAAACACATAACATGTGGTGAATAAAAATATAGCCTCAAGCAAAGTTACCGATGGACGAAGACGAAAGAGGGGATGCCTTCCGGGGCTTCCCAAAGCTTAGGCTTTTGGTTGTCCTTGAATTTTACCTTGGGGTGCCTTGGGCATCGCCAAGCTTAGGCTCTTGCCACTCCTTATTCCAAAATCCATCAAATCTTTACCCAAAAACTTGAAAACTTCACAACACAAAACTTCAACAAAAAATCTCATGAGCTCCGTTAGTATAAGAAAATAAACGACCACTTTAAGGTACTGTAATGAACTCATTATTTATTTATATTGGTGTTAAACCTACTGTATTCCAACTTCTCTATGGTTCATACCCCCGATACTACTCATAGATTCATCAAAATAAGCAAACAACACACGAAAAACAGAATCTATCAAAAACAGAACTGTCTGTAGCAATCTGATTTGTTTGAATACTTCTGTAACTCCAAAAATTCTGAAAAACTAGGAAGTCCTGGGTAATTTGTATATTAATCTTCGTAAAAAATAATTGGAATTTTATCACATTCTGTTGATTTTTAACAATTAGTTTCGTGAGCACAAAGTTTCTGTCTTTTTCAGCAAGATCAAACAACCATCACCCTAGAAGATCCTATTGGTTCTACTTGGAAGAAACACTAATCTTTACCTAATAATAAAGAGTCTGTTGCTTCTGCCCATTCACCCGTCGCAGTCGTTTTGCAAATAGGCCCTCCTGTTTTCAAAAACTGCACTCATAGTCCCTCTTTAAGTGATATCTGCAAAAACGTTTTGATTTTCCAAATTGACCCCTGGATTTATTAGAATTCAACCAGAGCTCAGACGCTCCATCTCGCATGCCCTCCCCGTCGTTCCTCCCGTCGTCTGGCCATTGCTGGCCCTCCGCCCTGCAGTGGTATGCCCGAGCTTGGGAGCGCCGCCGTTGCATCCGCGCTGGTCCTGGATCCTAGACGGCGGGTCTCCCCGACCTTTGATCCCCTCGCTTCAATGGCGGCGGCCCCGTCCTTAACATCGACAGCCCGATTCCGGCCAACTCCGGCACCTTCCCTGGTCTGCCGCTCATGGGAACGGATCACTTCGCCGCCCCCTACTGATTCGCCCTGAAGCGGGCCTTCCCCGCCGCCCCGGCGAGCCCCTTGGCCACCGAGGAGACGAGTTGCACCGCCCGTGGAGCACCTCTCCTGATTCCTCTCTTCCCTCTCCCGCATCGGCCGTGGGAGTAGGAGCACGCCGCCTTCAACGCGTTGCCGGCCATTGATGCGGCCTAGAACTACTGCCGCCCCTGCCCTGCCATACACCGATGGCCATGGACCAGCCGCGCAAGTAGGAGCACGCCACGGTGGCTGCGCATGAATGCGGCCGAGAACTGCTGCCACCCCTGAACTGCAGTCGCGACGCGCCACACCTGCCGTGCGCCCCTGTCCTGGGCATGATGCTGCTGCTGCTCGCCTCTCCGGTCCGCCGGTGCCTCCCGCTCGGGCGGCATCCCGGGCTGACGGGGATGCGCTGCGTGCGTCCGAGCTGCTGCTCGCGTCGCCTCGCGACCGCTGCTGGACCCGAGGGAGCAGTCGGTTGCGCGCGTCCGGGGGATCGCCCGGCCAGCTCTCGTTCGAGCTGACGGCTGCGTGCGCGCCCAAGGGAGCATCTACCTAGTGCAGCGGCATCAGCTACCCAATGAATTCCCACAACTTTTGTTTATTACGTTCGTAATGTTTTTGCAACAGTTTTTCTCATTGAGGTTTGTTCCTTAGCTATGGAATTTTTCATAATAATTTGGAATATTTTTGCAGTTTTTTGTCTATTGCTAGTTGGTGTAATATGCAAGAAAGTGAAAGAATAGTCTATTTATCAAGTCCAAAGTCCAACATTCTTTCAATCCAGAAGAAAGTTAACAAAAGCATTTCAGCTTGGAACTGTGGAGGTTGGTGATGCCGATATGGCTACTTATCAAGCAGGATACAGAGAGCTTCCATTTAATGATAGAAAATTTCCTTTGACCATCAGGGAGCAAAATTTCACAAAGAAGTATATGAAAGTCTGAAGTCCCCTTTTGAACAAGAGGTTGATCAGAAGCGAACCTTCGAGCTGAATGGATTGATGCAGAAGACATTCCAACTGCCAGTGAGCGGCTTGTGCAGAAGAATAAGAAATAGAAACCTTCACCCAGGGACACTACCGGTTCAAGATGAGCATGAAGCTGATACCAAACTACTATCTCAAGATACTCCCTCTGTTGACAGTCCGAATGTTGTTAATGATAACGCTGCAATTGAAGTTCCTCCTTGAAAAGTTGACAAGATAGGTAGCACAATTTCTCCGACGTAATCAAGCCCAACAACGGCACGAACAAAAGGATGATTTTGTCCTGAACTTCTTATATACCATTGATTTATCATCATATTTTTCATGTTGATTGGGTTATCAAAGTACTTCTATTTTCTCATTCCAATTTGCCACTGGGCTGATTCTATAGGCCTAACAAGGATTATTGTGTTTCAGCCTTTATAGATTATATACACTGTAGAGGTTATCCCATATGGTTTACACGGATTTATAGAACATCAGCCTAATTTAGAGGCTATGTGTAATGCAAACGAAACTTAATCTGCGCCATTGCCCTGTTCTTTTATATATGTGTCTGAACTCTGGACTGAAGCAGCCTATGTTGACAGGTAATCGGCACAACAATAGATGGACCCGTGTCCGCAGCCCCATGGATGATATTGCTCTCTCCAAGGAAGACCGGCAAAGGTGCGTTTAACATCGAGTACCTTAATTTAGGTACGATCTGAGAGTACACTGGCTGATGCACCCTTACAAAAATCTGGATGCTCTTTCACTTTTGGTTTTATTAGCAAATTGTTCATGAAAATATGGATGCTCTTTCACCCTAGGTTTTATTAGCAAATTGTTCATGAAAATATGGACGTTGTATATGTAAAGATACGCTACTTGACAAGCGAAATGAAATATGAGGTTCAGACTAAATTTCTGACGCCATTTTCCCATGATGCCCTGCCTTTTGATGATGAGAATGTCGGTCATGCTAATACGTGGAGCAAAGCAAGTTACCTTTTAATGTTTTAGTGTATTTCCCCATGATTAGAACATGCTCGTCAATGACTTTATTTCTTGGTTCAGTGTTTCCAAAGCTAACCTCAGTGAGTATTCAGAAAAGATTGAAGCACTAGCTGCCGTACTCACTACTCCAGTGGTACGTTTTTATGCTGTCGATTCATATTTGTATTGATATGCTGAATTCGTCCACCATAACCTAAATACGACTATGCCATATTTATCCCCAGACTCATTATTTCAACTGATCTCTCATACCAGTACATGTCAACATTACTTAGTTGTGTAGCTTCTAGATACACTTCCATTACTATCTTATGTAGGTAGCCAAAAAATGAACATCCGTGTTGATGCGATCATTGAAGAAAGCAAGCTGCTCATCTTGACAAGTAATCGGCATGAGAATACCTATAACCATGTGATGTCTACTACACAACCTTCTTCTTGTAGACGTTGTTGGGCCTCCAAGTGCAGAGGTTTGTAGGACAGTAGCAAATTTCCCTCAAGTGGATGACCTAAGGTTTATCAATCCGTGGGAGGCGTAGGATGAAGATGGTCTCTCTCAAAGAACCCTGCAACCAAATAACAAAGAGTCTCTTGTGTCCCCAACACACCCAATACAATGGTAAATTATATAGGTGCACTAGGTCGGCGAAGAGATGGTGATACAAGTGCAATATGGATGGTAGATATAGGTTTTTGTAATATGAAAATATAAAAACAGCAAGGTAACTAATGATAAAAGTGAGCACAAACGGTATTGCAATGCATTGAAACAAGGCCTAGGGTTCATACATTCACTAGTGCAAGTTCTCTCAACAATAATAACATAACTGGATCATATAACTATCCCTCAACATGCAACAAAGAGTCACTCCAAAGTCACTAATAGCGGAGAACAAACGAAGATATTATTGTAGGGCATGAAACGACCTCAAAGTTATTCTTTCTGATCGGTCTATTCAAGAGTCCGTAGTAAAATAACACGAAGCTATTCTTTCCGTTCGATCTATCATAGAGTTCGTACTAGAATGACACCTAAAGACACAAATCAACCAAAACCCTCATGTCACCTAGATACTCCAATGTCACCTCAAGTATCCGTGGGTATGATTATACGATATGCATCACACAATCTCAGATTCATCTATTCAACCAACACAAAGAACTTCAAAGAGTTCCCCAAAGTTTCTACCGGAAAGTCAAGATGAAAACGTGTGCCAACCCCTATGCATAAGTTCACAAGGTCACTGAACCCGCAAGTTGATCACCAAACATACATCAAGTGAATCAATAGAATACCCCATTGTCACCACGGGTATCCCACGCAAGACATACATCAAGTGTTCTCAAATCCTTAAAGACTCAATCCGATAAGGCAACTTCAAAGGGAAAAACTCAATCCATTACAAGAGATAGAGGGGGAGAAACATCATAAGATCCAACTATAATAGCAAAGCTCGTGATACATCACGATCGTGCCAAATCAAGAACACGAGAGAGAGAGAGAGAGAGAGAGATCAAAAACATAGCTACTGGTACATACCATCAGCCCCAAGGGTGAACTACTCCCTCCTCATCATGGAGAGCGCCGGGATGATGAAGATGGCCACCGGTAAGGGATCCCCCCTCCGGCAGGGTGCCGGAATAGGGTCCCGATTGGTTTTTGGTGGCTACAAAGGCTTGCGATGGCGGAAGTCCCGATCTAGGTTATGTTCTCGAGGTTTCTGTATTTATAGGAATTTTTGGCATCGGTCTCACGTCAGGGGGGTCTCCGAGTCGTCCACGAGATAGGGGCCCACGCACAGGGGGTAGGGCGCACCCCCCACCGTCGTGGACAGCCTGGGACTCTTCTGGCCCAACTCTTTTACTCCGGGGGCTTCTTTTGGTCCATAAAAAATCATCAAAAATTGGCACGTCAATTGGACTCTGTTTGGTATTTCTTTTCTGCGATACTCAAAAATAAGGAAAAAACAGAAACTGGCACTAGGCTCTAGGTTAATAGGTTAGTCCCAAAAATCATATAAAATAACATATAAATGCATATAAAACATCCTAGCTGGATAATATAATAGCATGGAACAATCAAAAATTATAGATACATTGGAGATGTATCAAGCATCCCCAAGCTTAATCTCTGCTCGTCCTCGAGTAGGTAAATGATAAAAACATAATTTTTGATGTGGAATGCTACCTAACATATTTATCAATGTATTCTTCTTTATTGTGGCATGAATATTCAGATTCATAAGATTCAAGACAAAAATTTAATATTGACATAAAAATAATAATACTTCAAGCATACTAACCAAGCAATTATGTCTTATCAAAATAACATGCCCAAAGAAAGCTCATCCCTACAAAATCATATAGTTTGGCCATGCTCCATCTTCGTCACACAAAATGCTCTCATCATGCACAACCCTGATAACAAGCCAAGCAATTTTTTCATACTTTAGTATTCTCAAACTTTTTTCAACTTTCACGCAATACATGAGCATCATGAGCCATGGACATAGCACTATGGGTGGAATAGAATACGATGATGGAGGTTGTGTGGAGAAGAAGAAAAGGGAGAAAGTCTCACGTCGATGCGGCTAATCAACGGTCTATGGAGATGCCCATCAATTGATGTCAATGCGAGGATGCACTAGAGCTATAAATGTATGGAAGCTCAACAAAAGAAACTAAGTGGGTGTGCATCCAACTTGCTTGCTCACGAAGACCTAGGACATTTGAGGAAGCCCATTGTTGGAATATACAAGCCAAGTTCTATAACGAAAATTCCCACTAGTATATGAAAGTGACAAAATAAGAGACTCTCTATCATGAAGATCATGGTGCTACTTTGACGCACAAGTGTGGAAAAAGGATAGTAGCATTGTCCCTTCTTTATATTTTTTTATTTGGCCTTCCTTTTTTTGGCCTTTCTCTTTTTTTGGCCTTTCTCTTTTTTTGGCCTTTCTCTTTTTTTTTCTTTTTTTGGGACAATGCTCTATTAATGATGATCATCACACTTCTATTTATTTACAACGCAATGATTACAACTCGATACTAGAACAAAGTATGACTCTATATGAATGCCTCTGGCTGTGTACCGGGATGGGAAATGAAACAAGAGTGACATGTATGAAAATATGCATGGTGGCCTTGCCACATATACAATGTCAACTACATGATCATGCGAGGCAATATGACAATGATGAAGTGTGTCATAATAAACGGAACGGTGGAAAGTTGCATGGCAATATATCTCGGAATGGCTATGGAAATGCCATAATAGGTAGGTATGTTGGCTGTTTTGAGGAAGATATAAGGAGGTTTATGTGTGATAGAGCGTATCATATCACGGGGTTTGGATGCACCGGCGAAGTTTGCACCAACTCTCGAGGTGAGAAAGGGCAATGCACGGTACCGAAGAGGCTAGTGATGATGGAAGGGTGAGAGTGCGTATAATCCATGGACTCAACATTATTCATAAAGAACTCACATACTTATTGCAAAAATCTACAAGTCATCAAAACCAAGCACTACGCACATGCTCCTAGGGGGATAGATTGGTAGGAAAAGACCATCGCTCGTCCCTGACCGCCACTCATAAGGAAAGCAATCAAAGAACACCTCATGCTTCAAATTTGTCACACAACGGTTACCATACGTGCATGCTACGGGACATGCAAACCTCAACACAAGTATTTCTCAATTTCACAATTACTCAACTAGCACGACTCTTATATCACCATCTTTATATCTCAAAACAATTATCAAGTACCAAACTTCTCATATTATTCAATGCACTTTATATGAAAGTTTTTATTATACACATCTTGGATGCCTATCATATTAGGACTAGTTTCATAACCAAAGCAAATTACCATGCTGTTTAGGACTCTCAAAATAATATAAGTGCAGCATGAGATTTCATCAATTTTTCAAAATAAAACCACCGCCGTGCTCTAAAAGGATATAAGTGAAGCACTAGAACAAACAACAAACTACTCCAAAAAATATAAGTGAAGATCAATGAGTAGTTGAATAATTATGCTACTATGTGAAGACTCTCTAACATTTAAGAATTTCAGATCTTGGTATTTTATTCAAACATCAAGCAAAAAAAAATTAAAATAAAATGACGCTCCAAGCAAAACACATAACATGTGGTGAATAAAAATATAGCTCCAAGTAAAGTTACTGATGAACGAAGACGAAAGAGGGGATGCCATCCGGGGCATCCCCAAGCTTAGGCTCTTGGTTGTCTTTGAATATTACCTTGGGGTGCCTTGGGAATCCCCAAGCTTAGGCTCTTGCCACTCCTTATTCCATAGTCCATCGAATCTTTACCCAAAACTTGAAAACTTCACAACACAAAACTCAACAGAAAACTCGCAAGCTCCGTTAGTATAAGAAAATAAATCACCAGTTAGGTACTGTTGTGAACTCATTCTAAATTCATATTGGTGTAATATCTACAGTATTCCAACTTCTCTATGGTTCATACCCTCCGATACTACTCATAGATTCGTCAATATAAGCAAACAACACAATAAAAAACAAAATCTGTCAAAAACAGAACAGTCTGTAGTAATCTGTATCATTCTAATACTTATGTAACTCCACAAATTCTGAAATAAATTGGTGGACCTGAGTAATTTGTCTATTAATCATCTTCAAAAAGAATCAACCTAAAATCACTCTCCAGTAAACAATGGCAGCTAATCTCGTGAGCGCTAAAGTTTCTGTTTTTTTACAGCAAGATCCCAAAGACTTCACCCAAGTCTTCCCAAAGGTTCTACTTGGCACAAACACTAATTGAAACAATAAAACCACATCTAAACAGAGGCTAGATGAATTATTTATTACTAAATAGGAGCAAAAATCAAAGAACGAAAATAAAATTGGGTTGCCTCCCAACAAGCGCTAATGTTTAACGCCCCTAGCCAGGCATGATGATTTCAATGATGCTCACATAAAAGATAAGTATTGAAACATAAAGAGAGCATCATGAAGAATATGACTAGCACATTTAAGTCTAACCCACTTCCTATGCATAGGGATTTTGTGAGCAAACAACTTATGGGAACAATAATCAACTAGCATAGGAAGGCAAAACAAGCATAGCTTCAAGATTTTCAACACATAGAGAGGAAACTTGATATTATTGCAATTCCTACAAGCATATATTCCTCCCTCATAATAATTTTAAGTAGCATCATGAATGAATTCAACAATGTAACCATCACATAAAGCATTCTTTTCATGATCTACAAGCATAGAATTTTTATTACTCTCCACATAAACAATTTTATTCTCATTCGGAATAGTGAGAGTATCATAAGAAACTCGAATACTATAAATTGTTTCCACATTGAAAGAATAAAGTTCAGAAAAAGGGTAATCATAATCATGACAAGTTTTATAAATATAATCATCACTACTTTTTATAGCATAAGTATCATCACAATAATTATCATAAGTAGCAACTTTGTTCTCATCATAATCGATTGAAACCTCTTCCAAGATAGTGGAATCATTACTAAACAAAGTCATGACCTCTCCAAATCCACTTTTATAATTATCACAATAAGATTCAAACACCCTCCAAAATAGTGAGATCATTACTTCCTAAAGTTGACACTCTTCCAAACCCACTTTCATCAATATAATCATCATAAGTAGGAGGCATGCTACCATCACAATAAATTTGCATATCAAAACTTGGGAGGCTAAAAATATCATATTCATTAAACATAGCATCCCCAAGCTTGGTACAAACATTAATTGCAGCAAATAAATTCTCAAACATGTCATTCTCATCAAACATAGCATCCCCAAGCTTGGGCCTTTTCATATCATAAGCATAATCACTCTCATCATTAATAGTATTGATAGCACCAATATTATAGCAACTATTATCATCAGAATGAGTAGTAGGAGCAACATAATTTGAGAGGGATGCCTTTTTACCTTTCCTTCTCCATCTTTTCTTTTTCTTCTTCGCATCATGTGTGGGCTTAATCCTCTTTTTGGAGATCCTTATTAATGAGATTGGTTGAATAGAAGGCTCCTCCTCGTTACCTCATTCATCATAAGAAATAATAGGAGGATATTGGGAAGTCTCTTCCCTTTCATTAGTATTCTCTTCATCTTCTATTTGTTTTCTTGTCTTTATGTAATTGGCAATATAAGGATTTCAATGCAATTCACCGCACAATATATGTAAATTTCTTCTAGATCAAAATCAAGAAATTTATCAAGGGAAAATTCTGGAATATTCTCAGTTACACGTTTCATTTCTTCATAACCCAGAAGCAAACTAAGTTCATTATGATGCGCAAGGGAAATCAAGTCATCACCATTTTTGGACACGATTCGATCATGAAACAATTTGCATTGGATATTTAAATGACCATGTTCATTGCAAAGTTCACAAGGATGGCTAATAATATTTAAATTTTCAGCACAAACATCTAGCCTTTCTTGCAACCATTTAGTTTCTAAATACTTATGCCTTTTGCAAAATCTATCTTCCCTATTTGGTGTGTACTTGCAAACTCTATGCACTCCACAAAAGTTGACATGCTTATAAGAGACATTTTCATCATGACTAGTGCAATCATCATTAGTACTATGGATATTCAAAGAGTTCGTACTAACAACATTGCAATAATGCTCATCATTCAAAGATTTAGTGCCAAACATTTTGATGCATTCTTCTTCTAGCACTTGGGCACAATTTTCCTTTCCATCATTTTCACGAACGATATTAAAAAGATGAAGCATATGAGGCACCCTCAATTCCATTTTTTGTAGTTTTCTTTTATAAAGTAAAATAGTGATAAAACAAGAAACAAAAAGATTCGATTGCAAGATCTAGACATATACCTTCAAGAACTCACGTCCCCGGCAACGTCGCCAGAAACTGCTTGATGTCTACTACACAACCTTCTTCTTGTAGACGTTATTGGGCCTCCAAGTGCAGAGGTTTGTAGGATAGTAGCAAATTTACCTCAAGTGGATGACCTAAGGTTTATCAATCCGTGGGAGGCATAGGATGAAGATGGTCTCTCTCAAACAACCCTGCAACCAAATAACAAAGAGTCTCTTGTGTCCCCAACACACCCAATACAATGGTAAATTGTATAGGTGCACTAGTTCGGCGAAGAGATGGTGATACAAGTGCAATATGGATGGTAGATATAGGTTTTTGTAATCTGAAAATAAAAAAACAGCAAGGTAACTAATGATAAAAGTGAGCACAAATGGTATTGCAATGCGTTGAAACAAGGCCTAGGGTTCATACTTTCACTAGTGCAAGTTCTCTCAACAATAATAACATAACTGGATCATATAACTATCCCTCAACATGCAACAAAGAGTCACTCCAAAGTCACTAATAGCGGAGAACAAACGATGAGATTCTTGTAGGGTACGAAACCACCTCAAAGTTATTCTTTCTGATCGATCTATTCAAGAGTCCATAGTAAAATTACACGAAGCTATTCTTTCCGTTTGATCTATCATAGAGTTCGTACTAGAATAACACCTTAAGACAC
Source organism: Aegilops tauschii subsp. strangulata (assembly GCF_002575655.3). Classification (NCBI taxonomy): domain Eukaryota; kingdom Viridiplantae; phylum Streptophyta; class Magnoliopsida; order Poales; family Poaceae; genus Aegilops; species Aegilops tauschii. The sequence continues at coordinate 112,837,390 of NC_053039.3, read as the reverse complement.
AAATCAACCAAAACCCTAATGTCACATAGATACTCCAATGTCACCTCAAGTATCCGTGGGTATGATTATACGATATGCATCACACAATCTCAGATTCATCTATTCAACCAACACAAAGAACTTCAAAGAGTGCCCCAAAGTTTCTACCGGAGAATCAAGACGAAAACGTGTGCCAACCCCTATGCATAAGTTCACAAAGTCACTGAACCCGCAAGTTGATCACCAAAACATACATCAATTGAATCAGTAGAATACCCCATTGTTACCACGGGTATCCCACACAAGACATACATCAGGTGTTCTCAAATCCTTAAAGACTCAATCAGGTAAGATAACTTCAAAGGGAAAACTCAGTCCATTACAAGAGATAGAGGGGGAGAAACATCATAAGATCCAACTATAATAGCAAAGCTCGCGATACATCAAGATCGTGCCAAATCAAGAACACGAGAGAGAGAGAGATATCAAACACATAGCTACTGGTACATACCCTCAGCCCCGAGGGTGAACTACTCCCTCCTCATCATGGAGAGCGCCGGGATGATGAAGATGGCCACCAGTGAGGGATCCCCCCTCCGGCAGGGTGCCGGAACAGGGTCCCAATTGGTTTTTGGTGGCTAGAGAGGCTTGCGGCGGCGGAACTCCCAATCTAGGTTATGTTCTGGAGGTTTCTGTATTTATAGGAATATTTCACGTCGGTCTCACGTCAGGGGGGTCTCCGAGTCATCCACGAGATAGGGGCCCATGCCCAGGGGGTAGGGCGCGCCCCCCACCCTCGTGGACAGCCCAGGACTCTTCTAGCCCAACTCTTTTACTCCGGGGGCTTCTTTTGGTCCATAAAAGATCATCAAAGATTGGCACGTCAATTGGACTCCGTTTGGTATTCCTTTTCTGTGATACTAAAAAACAAGGAAAAAACAGAAACTGGCACTGGGCTCTAGGTTAATAGGTTAGTCCCAAAAATCATATAAAATAGCATATAAATGCATATAAAACATCCTAGATGGATAACATAATAGCATGGAACTATAAAAAATTATATATACGTTGGAGACGTATCACCATGGCTGTGTCCCCGGCTAGAATATTGCTCCCTCCAATGCCCATAATGGCGAAGGTGCATTGTAACACCAATTAGCTTTATTCAGATCATGGTTAATCTATACAGTAACATTCAATCATGTAAAGTTCAGGGAAATTGGGTTAACAACATTGTTTAACACTTCAATTTTTCAGTCTGGTATAATCACGCCTTACGCGCACAAGTTAAGTCATTTGCCTCTTGAAATCTATAATCCTTTGAATCTGTAAGGTCATTGCAATTGGTGTGTATGCTTCCAAATGTTGATATAAGGAAGATGTTTCCCTGATATTAGATACTCTTTTAGTCTTGTGCCAGCTTTTAACTAAGGACATTTCGGAATTCAAACTGCATGTATCTTTAGGATAGTTGAATTACTCACATACTACTAGCTTTTTATTCCATTCAATTTTGTATTCTTTTTTTTCTCCCGTTGCAACGCACGGGCATGTTTTCTAGTTAAAACATAAAAACACAATCATAACAGAAGCTAGATGAATTATTTATTACTAAACAGGAACAAAAAGCAAAGAACAAAAATAAAATTGGGTTGCCTCCCCACAAGCGCTATCGTTTAACGCCCCTAGCTAGGCATAAAAGCAAGAATAGATCTAGGTATTGCCATCTTTGGTATGCAATCCATAAGTGGCTCCCAAAATAGATTCATAAGGCAATTTATTTCTCTTCCTAGGAAAGTGTTCCATGCCTTTCCTTAATGGAAATTGGAATCTAATATTTCCTTCTTTCATGTCAATAATTGCACCAATCGTTCTAAATAATAGGACATGTAGGATTGCAATCTAGATCAAGAACAATGAAATCTACGGGCACATAATTCCTATTTGCAACAATAAGAACATCATTAATCCTTCCCATAGGTTTCTTAATGGTGGAATCCGCAAGAAGCAAATTTAAAAAACAATCATCAAATTCACGGAAACCTAGCACATCACACAAAGTTTTTGGAATTGTGGAAACACTAGCACCCAAATCACATAAAGCATAGCATTCATAATATTTATCTTAATTTTAATAGTAGTTTCCCACTCATCATAAAGTTTTCTAGGGATAGCAACTTCTTGTTCAAGCTTTTCTTCATAGGATTGCATTAAAGCATCAACGACATGTTTAGTAAAAGCTTTATTTTGATTATAAGCATGAGGAGAATTTAACACGGATTGCAACAAGGAAAAACAATCTATCAAAGAGCAATTATCATAATTAAATTCCTTGAAATCCAAAATAGTGAGTTCATTGCTATGTAAAGTTTTGACCTCTTCAATCCCACTTTTATTAATTTTTTCATCAAGATCTAAAAACTCCGAATCATTGGGACGGTTTTTAACTAAAGTTGACTCATCTCCAGTCCCATCTTTATCAAGATTCATATTGGAAAACACAGATTTAATAGGAGTCACATCAATCACTTTTATATCTTTATCATTATTATCATCTAGATCTTTCGGTTTAGCGGCCATCTTATTAACTAAGGTGGCTTGCTTATCCGAAATTTGGCCTACTAAATTTTCAAGATGAGCAAACTGAGATTTCAAACCATAAATTTCCTTAGACATATCATCGAGCTCTTTATTCATGTACTCCATAAAACTTTTTTGTTCTTTAAGCTCATTTCTGAAGAAATTATTATGCTCAAATTGCAAACACATAAATCTTCTAACGTTGTTTTCAATTTCTTCCAACCTTCTAAGGTGAGGATCAACGCCTTTTGGCAGACACACTAACACCCAAGAACACCAGAAGCAAGCGAAAAGAGATGAACGGAAGAGGGGCGAAGAAAAGGCAAAGGTTTTGGAAAATCGTTTTAGAAGTGGGGGAGAGGAAAACGAGAGGCGAATGGCAAATAATGTAATGCGAGGGAGAAGAGTTTATGATGGGTACTTGGTATGTCTTGACTTGGCGTAGATCTCCCCGGCAACGGCGCCAGAAATCCTTCTTGCTACCTCTTGAGCATGCGTTGGTTTTCCCTTGAAGAGGAAAGGGTGATGCAGCAAAGTAGCGTAAGTATTTCCCTCAGTTTTGAGAACCAAGGTATCAATCCAGTAGGAGACAACGCACAAGTCACCTAGTACCTGCACAAACAATCAAGAACCTTGCAACCAACGTGATAAAGGGGTTGTCAATCCCTTCACGGTCACTCGCAAAAGTGAGATCTAATAAAGATAGTAAAGTAAATATTTTTGGTATTTTTGTTGTATAGATTGGAAAGTAAAGATTGCAAAATAGTAAACGAGATGCAATGTAAATAAAAGAGATGAAATATAATAAGAAACATACCCGGGGGCCATAGGTTTCACTAGTGGCTTCTCTCAAGATAGCATGTATTACGGTGGGTGAACAAATTACTGCCGAGCAATTGATAGAAAAGGGCATAGTTATGAAGATATCTAAGGCAATGATCATGAATATAGGCATCACGTCCGTGTCAAGTAGACCGAAACGATTCTGCATCTACTACTATTACTCCACACATCGACTGCTATCCAGCATGCATCTAGAGTATTAAGTTCATAAGAACAGAGTAACGCATTAAGCAAGATGACATGATGTAGAGGGATAAACTCAAGCAATATGATATAAAACTCATCTTTTTATCCTCGATGGAAACAATACAATACGTGCCTTGCTGCCCCTACTGTCACTGGGAAAGGACACCGCAAGATTGAACCCAAAGCTAAGCACTTCTCCCATTGCAAGAAAGATCAATCTAGTAGGCCAAACTAAACCGATAATTCGAGGAGACTTGCAAAGATATCAAATCATGCATATAAGAATTCAGAGGAGAACCAAATAATATTCATAGATAATATTGTTCATAAATCCACAATTCATCGGATCTCGGAAAACACACCGCAAAAGAGTATTACATCAAATAGATCTCCAAGAACATCGAGGAGAACTTTGTATTGAGAATCAAAGAGAGAGAAGAAGCCATCTAGCTAATAACTATGGACCCAAAGGTCTGTGATAAACTACTCACGCTTCATCAGAGAGGCAATGGTGTTGATGTAGAAGCCCTCCGTGATCGATTCCCCCTCCGGCAGATCGCCAGAAAAGGCCCCAAGATGGGATCTCATGGGTACAGAAGGTTGTGACAGGGGAAAAGTGGTTTCGTGGCTCTCTGCGATCGATCTAGGGTATTAGAGTATATATAGGTGAAAGAAGTACGTCGGTGGAGCTATGAGGGGCCCACGAGGGTGGGGGGTGCGCCTACCCCCTTGGGCGCGCCCTCCTGCCTAGTGGCCGCCTCGTGGAGTTCCAGACATTGACTCCAAGTCTTCTGGATTGCTTTCAGTCCAAGAAATATCATCGCAAAGGTTTCATTCCATTTGGACTCCTTTTGGTATTCCTTTTCTGCGAAACTCTAAAATAGGCAAAAAAACAGAAACTGGCACTGGGCCTCCGGTTAATAGGTTAGTCCCAAAAATAATATAAAAGAGCATATTAAAGCCCATTAAACATCCAAAACAGATAATATAATAGTATGGAAGAATCAAAAAATATAGATACGTTGGAGACGTATCATAGACCCTCCCCCACCCTCCGTTCGTCGCCGGGCCGACCAGAGCCTCATGCCCATCTCCACCTATGCCACCGCCCTGCCCTCTGTTGCCGCAAGCCGCGGCTGCCGGCTCCTCCCCGACGCATGGGCTGCACCTGAACGGAGGCGGCACACCCGTCGGAGCTCGCCAGTGGCTTGCCATGGCGAGAGTCCGCCAGAGGCACCGGGGCCGGCACCGCTCACCCCTCCCCTATCCCCTCCTCTATTCTGTCAGGGGAGCGGGAGGAAGAAGACGACCAAGCCAAGGCCAGGCGGGCCCATGTCCCCTGGACCCCACTTGTAAGTGACCGACGCCCGACCCAGTCAGCATAAGTGGAGGCGTATTCCTTGGAATACGTATTCCCAGCTGAAAAGTGTATTCCCTTCTACTGTGGCTCTGAATGTGTTTTCCTTTTACAGAAGACGTATTTTTTTGAAGGCGCTTTCTGTTTTATCCACCAGGGGCCTGTTTGTGAAGAAATTTTTATAGAATAGTCCCTGGAATTCCACCTTCCGTATCTTCGCGACCGTAACTCCGAGTCAGGTGATTCCGAAGCCCACGTCTTCGTCTCGTCGAGCCTGATATGTTGGCACCATTTTCATTATGTTGTCACATTCTGAAAATGACCATTTTTTCCTTGCCCTTAATCAGCCCCCTTCAAGAGAGAAACATGTCTGGTGAATCTTTACGCGAGATTCTCGCACCTCTTCCCGGAGAACCCTTCCCCCTAAGTAAGCCACGACAACCACTTGCATGATGGTCTTGCAATAGTCTTGGTTCCCACTTGAATATTTAAATAATTTGTGCATGTTAATATTTTCATGAATGCTTTATATGCTTATGGATCCATGCTCGTTCCTATGCCGTGATCATTCCACATCTGTTATTTAAATGATTTCTTGATACCATTATGATCATGTTATATTCTAGTAATTATTTACTGAGGCTAGTGGTCATGCTTTGTTCATATGAGTGTTATACTTGTGCTATTCATGATCATCACTATGCCATGCTCAGTTGCATCTCGTAGAGTAAATGCTTTATTGTTATTGATGATATGATTCATATGGTTATGCTTTCCATCCATGTTCATGTTGATAACATGTTCTTGTGCATTGTTAGTTCATGATGTTATTACGGCTCAGCTCATCGCCATTCAAGTTTAACCGGACATTAATCAAACTTGAACACCTGTTGACTGAGTCATAGTGCCATCGAATCGAGCTGACAAGTGCAACCACACTTGCCTTATGGGGGTCCTAACTCGGTCTATTGTCATGCCTCTTGTCAGTGCCTCCAACTAGGGAAGGTTATGTGCGCGCGCTACCCTGCCCCGGTAGGCGGCGATAACCTTGTGTGCCTGAGTTGTTTGCGCGATTTTGTCCCTGTTTGGGACCTTTTTGTTTTGCCACGACGGTGGCCGTTGGATGTCCAGAGTGGCATCGGGGCCACCCATGACTAAGCCCAAAGGGGAGTTTGTCGGAGTGGCCGGGAGAGTGTCATGCAGTAGATTGGTTTTGTCGGAACACCATTGGTCCACCCGGATGGGAGCACGAGGTCTTGGGTTCCGCAGTGTGGGTACAATGTACTAACCTATGCAGAGTGTATAATCTATCGATAGCCGCACCCGCGGATATGGGACTAGTTCGTAGTAGGTCACACTATGGGTCAACAATAATAGTAACTTGACTAATAACAACCCCGGTTCGATGAGGAAAGAAGTTGGTTAATCTTTATGTGATCGTGAGGGGATCATAGTGGTATCATGGATATCGTAGCTCGTTGATGTTTATGGTGTCATATGATGATCTCGGGTAAAGGTCAAGCTCCTTGTGGTCTTGTGATCACTACGGTATTGTTAATACCAAGCTTGGTTCGTCCTGAGGTGATCGTGTGATGCTCAAGTTGGTAAGTTGATACAAGTGGTGGTTACGAGAAAAGAATGTATCAACTATCATAGGTGCTCCGGAGCACCCATCATGATTCAATTCTCTGCTCTGAGTTGATACAGTTGGCCGGAGGAAACACGTGTCGGCTCAACGTTCGGATAGATGTCAGCCGCTCATTGGACAGGAGGCGCCTATGATACGTCGACACGTTGCATGACCCAACAGAGGCCCATTCCGGTGAAAAGACCGGGCCTGTCAAAATAAGCGGGCCGGCCCATTAGCGGCCTACTTGAGTCAGGCCCATTTACAAGTACGGCCCATACAAGTTACACGGAATTGGCCCATCAAAGGCCCATTCTAGATCCGACAATTTCCAGCCCATCATCAGTTTAAGCCCGTTAACGGCCCGCTACGTGTTTGGGCCCAATTGCGGCCCAAGCTTCTTTCGGCCTGTTAGCAGCCCATCGTTAGTTCCAGCCCGTTAACGGCCTGGAACGTCTTTCGGCCTTTTCTCGGCCCATTCTGCAGTTGGGCCAATTCTAGCCCGCTGTGACTTTAGGCCTGTCCTCGGCCCATTCGGTAAATGGGCCAACTCTTAGCCCATTTTGTCTCTCGGCCTGTTAAGGGCCCGCACAACAGTTGGGCCTTTGACTTTAAGTCCATTAGGGGCCCATGTTCCGCAGGGCATCATTTCAGCCCAACGCGACTTCGGCCTGTTAAAAGCCTAGTTTCAAAATTAGGCCTCCTCTGGCCCATAACACTTTCGGCCTCTTACTGGCCCGTCAAGTAAAAGGGCCGAGACAAAATTGACATTTATTTCGGCCCTCTAAAGGCCCGCATGCCATTTCCATTTAAATGGCCCTATCGAGCTTTCGGCTTGTTGATGGCCTGCTAAGAGCCGTTGTTACGGTGGACCCATTTGGGATCCACCTAATATTATTTTGACCAGCCCAATTAAGGCCCGCTTTGACTGCACATGTTTGTTCGTTTGTATGGCGTCCAGGAAATGTTTGGGTGTGTTGGCCCCCGTTTCAACGATATAGCATATTCAACAAATATCCTACTCTATACTATCGCCTCTAAAAAACATACGCTATACAATAAAAAGCATAGAAATGTAGAATAATCCTACACTGTACAATAAAGAAATTACAGCTGAATATACCCACTGGGCATTATAGTTCGGCACCAGTGATTATAAAGCGTACACAAACAGCAAATTACATACACTGGACAAATAAAGCTCATACATCATGGACACGCATCGACAGAACTTACCATTTGAACTATAATCTCTTCAGAAAAAAGGATTGGCCAGATTCAGATAGCACAAATTTCAGTTTGCAAAATCTCCAATTCCTTCGTGCTTACCTCAGTGTGTTGTTTCATTTTTTTGACTCCTGCATCTAATACCTGCATGTCCAGTCTCAACTTGTTGATTGTACGTTGAGAATCATGTACACATTGTCTTGCCACCTCTAGTTGATGCTCGAGAACATCAGCACATTCCAATTCCAATCCATAATCATTCGGTAACGGCCATGCCGCAGTGCTCGCAGATCTTTGTGTTGATGTCACTTCATCTTGAAATGTTTCTGTAAGTACACATGACTAGGGCAAAAATATAGTTACAACAGTGAAGCGAGCAAGACAGACTATTTTGTACATGGCAAAACAGGGCTAACAATAATTTTACACGTCATGAAGCATAAGCAGGTGATATTTTAAAAATTATAAAAAAGGTAGTCTGTGCAGCCTGCATACAGAAATCTCTCTTAGCTCACCAAAGGAGCATGATGTTGGGGCCCAATCCAAAACACAGACAAGTTACAAATTTGGACAACACGTTGCGTATAAGCAAGCAGTTGGCCATTCTGTAGCTCAATTAAAGTCTTAGGGAGCATAATGAACAGCAGAGGGATTCATACAAACCTACTACAGCAAGCAAAACTATGCAATCATTAGCCTAGTATAAACTAGATTGTGAGCCTCATGCAATAATAGTTGGTTAATAGACTTCAAAGCTTCAGGCACACTTCGCCAGAGTAATTAAATGGTAAGGCCTTTAATTATGTCAACTAATAGTTATACAAGTACCCAACATCAGGCATCATTGTTTGGGCATCTCATTAACTGAGGACAAATAAAGCAATTGAAAAGAGCAAATTAACTATGCCTGAAACAAACAAGGAATTGAACTGTTGAGTTGGATACAGTGACTTACCTTAACTGGTGAACAGGCTCAGCGCAGCTCCTACTTCTCTTACAAGTCTCCTTGCTAACATCTTGTACTTGGAAATCCTCAATCTTATCTTCATTGCACCCCCTCTGCAAGGTCACACAAACTAGTTACTCGTCTCCTTGGAAGATAAATATGCATACTTTCCAGTCTATGAACAACACAAAAGGATGAGATTATAACAAAACAATACTACATAATGAAACATGCCACATCTCTTGCACTTGCACACAATGAAATGAGAATTTACTATGTCTGCACTATGTAAAAACTAGGCATACCTTCGAACTGGATCTCCAGGTACTCTTGGAGAGCCTACTTTAGTGTACAACCAAACCTTTATGTCACCTATGAGTTAGACAAGGCCCCACTACAGCAACCCTTAGTGTTTATTTCGTTGACAAGCTCTGTTAGAGTGTTAGGTCAAGAACAACAAGTAATCAAAGCAAACTGTCCTAGTATGGCTGGCTGATGCAAACAACAATTGAACATATCAAGAAAAGAAGCAAAGAAGGAGGCTTAAAGACCATCACTTGACTGACCAGATTTACGGGGCATTTAAACATCATGTGCAACGTATGAACTAACATAAACATTGCATATTCCAGATTTTACAATGGAATGCACATGTATTAGGTTATGCCATGTATGATGATGCGTAAATGTACACTATAGCAGGCATGAGTGATTCATCATTGCATGCACAATTGAATTGCAGGTTAAGTGCTAGTTCGATTCTGCCTTTTCTATTGTCAAAATAAGCCATAAAAGATGTAAAGAAGTCATTTTTGAGTTATGGGCTTGGGCTTAACTTATTTCACTTTGGAGGGGGGTGTTTCGGGTAGAAGCTCACTAAAAATTGAAGGGAAGGGGAATAGTGAAATGACTCTGTTGTCTGCCTATATTACACTCAGAATGCAACTGCTCATGCCCGCGTCACACCTGACCCTCAATTAAAAACAAAAACACAAGCGTTCATTGCCCTGCCCGCTAGCATCTCCTCTCCCCTTTCCCTCTACCTCAATCACCTACCTGCAGCCCTAGGATTCCTCCAGCAAGCCGTCGCCTCTGGTCCCATCTGGCTTGGCCCTCGACAATGCTCTGTCCAGCTAGGCTACATGGCCGGCAGGTAGGGGCAAATCTCCCTGGCTGCTCCTCCCTCTGGCGCCGCCCCTCATTCTCATGGTCTCCAGCAGCTGCTCCACTGTGGTCCGTCCAATGCACTACTCCGGCGGGCGCCGCACAACTACGGCTGACGCCACACTACAGCAGAAGGCACCTTATTCCCCCTCCCCTCCTCCCAGGTCGTGGCCTTGAGGTGCTGTTGTAGGATGAGCTCATCCAACAAGGTGAGGATCTCCTCTGATTTTTTGCCAAATTTTCATTCTGGTCCACTATACGATGAATTGCTATGAGCTACTCCTACTGCTGCTATATGATGAATTGCTATGAGATGCTGCTGCTATATGATAAATTGCTATGAGCTGCTACTGCTATATGATGAGTTGATATAAGCTGCTCCTGGTGCTGCTGTATGATGAATTGCTATGAGCTGCTCCTGCTGCTGCTATATGATGAATTGCTATGAGCTGCTCCTGCTGTTGCTATATGATAAATTGCTATGAGCTGCTGCTGGTATATGATGAATTGCACACTGCTACTGCTGCTGTATGATGAGTTGCTATGAGCTGTTGCTGCTGCTATATGATGCTTTCAGGTGGTGCTGCTATATGATAATAACCAGCCACTTGGACCATCGAGTTTCAATAGATAATTGTTCTTCATTTAAATGTGGTTCATGCGTTCTTTGTTTAAATTAGGCAATGGGATCTCTATGGAAGACATTGACCAAAGTAGATTGTGCCAAGTAGATGGTATCTTTGTGTCGGGACCCCGATTCTAAGTCACACCGATCTAGCATGTAACACCTCATATCACTTTGCGGCCTCACGCACGGTATTCCCACGGGTGTCGCCTTACCATGGCCCGGGACCGTTTGCGCCTTTTGGCTCACGTATATGACAATGTCGCTAGCATCCATATGACAGAGAACCCGGGCCGACATGGCTAGTCGTGAACCCAAAGCGGCACTAACGTATGGGGACAGGCATACATGAATCAACATCGAGCGTGTCGGTCAGCAGCATGTGAATCCGGGCTGTAGCACTGGGCTAACAGGACTCCGGGAACCCGGGCTGTAGCAGGCTAGGCAGGACTCCGGATGTCACCGCGTGACATTTCCCCGAAGGGAGAGACACATGAATGAAATAAAACACATGCCGGCCAGTCAAGTGTCCAGAGCAGTAGTGCTGGGCTAGCAGGACTCCGGTGAACCGGGCTGTAGCGGACTACTATGGCTCAAGGAGGCACTAGACTACATTTCCCCATAAGAGAGGCTGCCAAGGATAAACAACTAGATTGTCGGATCCCACACATAGCAATACACGTTACACGTAACATGCGAGTATGTGTTGTACAACATGGCATCACAACATAACGCAAACTCACATAGATAAAAGGCCCAGAAGAGCCACATAGCATTAAGTACAAACAGGGGTCACATGACCCATCATTCAGAGCATACAAGCAACAGAAGCATTACATGTCTGGGTACAGACAACTACAAAAGAAAAAGGCAGAGAAGCCTGACTATCTACAAGACCCTCCCAAGGGTACAAGATCGTAGCTGAGGTACAAGCTACTCGTCGAAGTCCAAGCGGAGCTACTAGTAAGACTGAAGTCTCCGCTGCAAAAACATAAACAAAGCAACATGAGTACAAAGGTACTAAGCAAGACTTACATCAGATCCTATCTAACATGCATTTGTATCAAGAAGGTAGTGCGGGGTTTAGTTGCAGCAAGCCAGCTTTGACTCAGTGGCTATCCTGTTCTACGACTACGAGAAACTTCTTTGAGGTAAGAAGGCGCACACGAGTCCACTAATCACCACCTCAATACACCACTATGGATTCATTCCCGTCTCACTACGAGAAGCCATCCATAGCACTCACACTTATCTTGAGCATTTTAGAGTATCCACTCAAGTTGTCTATGTACCACGTAAGCATCCAAGAAGTCCATAACCGAGGACACGGCTATTCGAATAGATCATGATAACCCTGCAGGGGTGTACTGCTTCACACACGCTCTCGCCACTTACCGCCATGTACACGTCATGTACCTCGGCAACCTTCAAGCGGAAGCCTGGCGAGGGTGTCGGCCACGACCTGACTAACCTCACAAGAGTCTAGTCTAGGTTTATCGCCTATTCGGGTTCCATCCGCAAGGAGATCCGGCCGGGGTGTCGCTCACGGCCCCAAACGATGTGCGCAGGGTTCCCAAGCCCACCTCGCCGGATGGATCTATGCTTGGTACACCGTGCCACTTGTGCCTAGTCTGTCCCAAGCCCACCTGGCCGGGTGCCACTTGGTAGACTACTAACACTACCTACAAACACCAGAAACTAATTGCAACTCCTGGACACAGATCAAGTTGGTTAATAAGTCGAGAGGGGCACTTAAGCATTCCAATGTGTGGTAGTAGCTAGTCATTGGACAACATACACAGAACTCAGTGCTTAAGGACGGTTCCAGTGAGACAACCCACCATGTACTCCTACATGGCCTCTCACCACTACCTTTACCAAATCGTGTTCACACGCTTAACTCTCAGCACCAGAACATATCGTAACACTCCAATTCATTCCCTATGAATCAGACCTGACACAACTCTAAGCAATAGCAGGCAAGGCATGGTAGGAACACAACATGGCTCAAACAACTCCTACACATGCTAGTGGGTTTCAACTATTTACTGTGGCAATGACGGGTCATGCAGAGGGATGGGTTCAACTACCGCAGCATAAGTAGCAGTTGAATCGTTGTTGTCCTAATGCAATAAAAGAGAGCAGGAGCGAGAGAGTAGGATTGTATCGGAATGAACAAAGGGGGTTTGCTTGCCTGGTAGATCAACAGGGTTCCACTGCTCCTCAGACAGGTACTCTCGAGCACTCTTCGGAGCAGGACCTATCGAGAAAGGACGGTGTCGACAATCAATACACAAGCATATGCAACAATATGATGCATGATCATGGCATGTAGATGTGATGATGTTTGTGCTAATGCATCTAGCATTCATTTGGGTGAAATCCATTTGAACCAAAGATTCAAATGCATCTCCAAAGTAAGCTCTTATATATGCCATTTATATGTTTTCACCTATGCAGTAGCTATAAGTTGGTTGGTCATGCATGAAACTAGTACAGATGGATAGATTGCATTTTTCTGATAATTTTCCATATATAAATTATTTAAATCTGAGCTACGGTTGAATTTCTATGAATTTTAGAAGTTTTACTAATTTTCTGGAATTTCCTGATTTATTTTAAATCCAGAAAGTCCTTTACTGCGTTAGCATGACGTCATCGCTGCGTCAGCAGGTCAACGGGCTGGCCAGGGTCAAGTCTGACCCGCAGAGCCCACTAGTCAGTGAGACAGGGGTTAACCCCGCATTGACTCACCTTTGACCTGCTGTGGGGCCCGCTGTCAGCGGCTGTAGGGCAGCTAATTAGTGGGGTTTAGCCACTAATGGCCGTGCCAGGTCGGCGGGGTTACGCCGGCGATGACCCGACGCGGTGGCGATCGCCGGCCGACCGTTTCCGGCCAGGACGTGCGGTTAGGTGCGTTGGACAGCCCGTGGTCTGGGGCATCTAGCGGTGGTCGTGGGGTCGCCGGGGACAACGTGTAGCGGCGACGGCGGTGAGCGTATGCGGCGGCGGAGCGCGGTGGGGTGCGGGCACTGCGCTGGGACTCGCTTTCGAGCCGGCTGGGCTACACAACGGCGTCAGGGGCTCTGTGGAGCATGCCCGTTGCACGAAGGCAGCGAACGAAGCACGGTGAGCGCACGCGCTGCGGCAATGGCGGAGCCGAGCTTCGGCTCATGCGGGCAGGGGAGCTAGAGGGCAGGGGAGAGCAGGAGAGTAGGGGGAGTCGATGCAGTGGCTCACAACGGATCCAAAGGTGTCGACGGCGAGCTCGGGGAAGCCTGGACGGCGTCGAATCGACGGTGGGGTTGCCGGCGGCCGAAGCTTGAAGACGACGACGATGCAGTCGTTGCCAGCGTCCGGAGTGGCTTCTTTCGGTGGATAGGCGAAGATCGTCGATGCGGAGCTCGGGGATACGGCGAGAAGGCTCGGGGGTGGCTGTGGCCGCGTCGGCGTGCGGCGGTGCTCTCCGGTGCGTTCGGGCGTCGCAAGAGAGAGCGAGAGAGACGAGGGGAGAGGCGCAGGAGAGAGGGAGTGAGGCCAGGGGGTAGCTGGGCGCTTCTGGCGAGGCCAGGTCGAAGAGGGGAGAGGGCAGGCAGGCAGCTGCCGTGGCGTGCATGCGCGCGGCATGCGGCGACCACGCGCCCTGTCCCTTGGCGCGAGGAGGGGGACGACTGGTGCTGTCCAGTCAGCTGGGCCGGCCTGCTGGGCCAGGCCAGGCCGCACAGTGCCAGGCCGCAGGTAAGCTCCCTTTTTCCTATTTCTTTTTCTTTTCTAATTTTCTGACATTTGTTTGGTTTAATAAAAATTCTAAACCATTTTATTTTCTTCTGACAATTTTTGCAGGGACCTAAGGGATTATTCCAAAGCCCCTCACCAAAATTCAGAATTTTTGGACATATATAAAATATATAACATATATATATCCAATGCAAATAATTATTGCATTAATTCCAAATGGCCAAAATAAATATTTGTGAGCTCCTGAAAATATTGGTTTGATTTTTTTAACTCTGTCCAATATTTTTAGAGGGCAACATGAACATTTTCTTGGACCTTTTTGGAGCAATTTTTATCAGGGTCATTTCCAGAAATGATTTTTGAGGGTTTCACAAGTCCCCATTTCAATTTAAATGAAATTTAAACATGATGCACACATGACTAGCTAGTCTAGGTCATACCAGAACTAGGGATGTGACAACTCGCCCCCACTTGAAAGAATCTCGTCCCGAGATTCAGGGGTCGATGGAAAGAAGGTGGGGTACTCCAGTCGAAGACGATCTTCTCGCTCCCAAGTAGCTTCTCTCTCGGAATGATGAGACCAGTGAACCTTGAGAAACTTGATGTTCTGACGTCGGGTGACACGCTCTGCTTGATCAAGAATGCGAATAGGGTACTCTCGATAAGTGAGGTTATCTTGGAGATCAAGCGTTTCGTGGTCCACTCCGCGGATGGGATCCGAGAAGCAACGCCTGAGTTGAGAGACGTGGAAGACATCATGGACTCGAGAAAGTTGTGGGGGTAGTTCCAACTGGTAGGCAACCTCTCCTCGTTTAGTGAGAATGAGGAACGGACCAATATAACGAGGAGCCAACTTGCCCTTGATACCGAATCGATGGGTACCCTTTAGAGGAGTAACCCGAAGGTAAGCCTTGTCGCCAACTTCATAAGCCACTTCCTTATGACGACGGTCATACTGGCTCTTTTGACGAGACTGGGCTGTTTTCAAATTCTCACGAATGATGCGAACTTGCTCTTCTGCTTCCTGGATCATGTCCGGTCCAAAGAATTGTCTTTCACCGGTTTCTGACTAGTTCAAAGGTGTTCGACATCTTCATCCATACAGGATCTCGAAAGGAGCTTTCTTAAGACTGGATTGATAGCTATTGTTATAAGCAAACTCGGCGAAAGGTAGGCATTTCTCCCAATCCATACCGAATGAGATAACACAAGCTCTAAGCATGACTTCAAGAATTTGGTTGACCCTTTCCACCTGACCACTTGATTGAGGGTGGAAAGCGGTACTGAAGGAAAGATGGTTGCCCATGGCGGTTTGGAAACTCTCCCAGAAATGAGAAGTGAAGAGACTACCACGGTCTGAATTGATCTCTAGTGGAACATCATGAAGTGACACTATTCGAGAAATATATAAGTCAGCGAGCTGACTAGCAGTGATACTCTCTCGAACAGGTAGGAAGTGAGCCACTTTGGAAAGACGATCAATGACTACGAAGATAGCGTTATTCCCTTTCTTGGTCCTGGGAAAGCCGGTGATGAAGTCCATACCAACTTTATCCCATTTCCACTTAGGAATGGCTAAAGGTTGAAGGGTGCCAGCAGGCCTTTGATGCTCTGCCTTAACGCGACGACAAACGTCACAGTTAACTATGAACTCAGCAATTTCTCTCTTCATCCTAGTCCACCAGAACCTCTGGCGTAGGTCCTGATACATCTTAGTACTACCGGGATGAATCGTGAGAGGGGATTCATGTGCCTCCTTAAGGATCAATTGTCGCAGATGTTGATTCTTGGGAACCACCAAGCGATTCTCAAAGAAAACAGCACCTCGATCATCCATGGAAAAACATCCACCAACTCCCTTCTTAATGTTTCTCTTGATGCGGGTAACACCCCTATCAAACTTCTGGTCAGAAATGATCTGATCCTCAAGGGTAGGTTTCGCCACCAAGGTAGAGAGGAATCCGTGAGGAGCAATGTGAAGGTTAAGCTTACAGAATTCCTCATGGAGAAGTGGTTGGCCCTGCTGCAACATAAGATTGTTGCAATAGGACTTACGACTTAGCGCATCAGCCATGACATTGCCCTTGCCTGGGGTGTAGGTAATCCCTAAGTCGTAATCTAAGATCAACTCCAACCAACGTCTTTGCCTAAGGTTCAAATCTGGTTGGGTTAAAATATACTTGAGACTCTGGTGATCGGTGTAAATCTCGCAACGTTTACCAAGAAGGTAATGTCGCCATGTCTTAAGAGCATAGACTACGGCTGCAAGCTCTAGATCATGTGTAGGATAGTTCTCCTCATGTGGATGCAACTGTCGAGATGCATAGGCAATCACATGACAATCCTGCATAAGGATGCAGCCTAGTCCCTGTCGTGAGGCGTCGCAGTAGATAACAAAGTCTTTAGTGAAATCCGGTGGCACAAGTATGAGGGCAGAAGTCAGGCGTCTTTTCAGTTCCTGAAAACTGTATTCACACTGTGGGGACCACTCAAACTTTTTATCCTTCTTGAGAAGTTCCGTGAGGGGTTTGGCTACTTTGGAGAAGTTTTCAACGAAGCGGCGACAATAACTGGCTAGACCAAGGAAACTCCTAACTTGTTTAACTGTTTCAGGTGGAGTCCAATCAAGAACGGCCTGAACTCTCTCAGGATTGACAGCAATGCCCTTACCAGAGATCATGTGGCCTAGGTAGGTCACTTCTGGCAACCAAAATTCGCACTTGGAGAACTTGGCATAAAGGCGGTGCTCTCTGAGTTTTTCTAACACAAGTCTAAGATGTTCGGCATGCTCTTCCTCGTTCTTCGAGTAGATAAGGATATCATCGAGGTAAACCACGACGAACTTATCTAAGTACTCCATGAAGATCGAGTTCATCAAGCGGGAGAAGGTAGCTGGAGCATTGGTTAGACCAAAGGACATGACGGTGTACTCGTACTGGCCATAACGAGTGACAAAAGCCGTCTTAGGAATTTCCCCGTTTCTAATCTTGATTTGGTGGTAGCCTAACCTCAAATCCATCTTGGAAAAGACTGAGGATCCAGTGAGTTGATCATACAGGTCGTTGATCCTGGGGAGCGGATACTTGTTCTTTATCGTGACCAAATTAACGGGACGATAATCTACAACCATCCGGTCCGTACCATCCTTCTTCTTGACGAAGAGGACGGGGCAAGCCCAGGGAGAAGAACTAGGATTGATGAAGCCCTTTTGCAAGGATTCATCGAGTTGTTTCTTAAGCTCGGCTAGCTCTAAGGGTGCCATCTTGTAAGGTCTCCTAGAAATTGGGGCGGTTCTTGGGATAAGATCTATGACAAACTCTACATCCCTGTCAGGTGGAATACCTGGCAGTTCTTCTGGAAAGACATCCGGAAAGTCACGGACTACCGGGATATCCTCAAGGTCTGGAAGAGGGCTGGCATTAAGAGAATAAAGCTGACGCTTTGCAATTCTGGTGGAGACAGTGACTATCTTGCCAGATGGGTGTGTGAGCTGAACAGACCGGGTGTAACAATCAATCTTGGCATAATGAGCTTTCATCCAGTCCATACCCAAGATGATGTTAATATCTGAAGACTTGAGAGATATCAAGGAAGCTAGGAATACAAGTCTGTCAACATGTATTTCATTGCCATAATTTATCCTAGAAGTTTGCCATTTGGATCCAGGAGTTTGAATGAGTAGTGGGGAGGGCATATCACAAAATGACATGTCGTGCAAGCGGGCATAACTTTTGGAAATGAAGGAATGAGACGCCCCAGTATCAAAAAGAATCGAAGCTGGATGACAGTTTACAAGGAGTGTACCAAGAATGACATCTGGATCATCCTGAGCATCTTTAGCTGAGACGTGATGCACACGTCCACATTCAGTGGGAGCTGACTTGGTACTGATCATCTTGCGTGATGGCTTACCACGGCCAACAGACTTCTCGGGCTGGGGTGGAGCAACACGGGTCTGAGTGCAAATACGGGCGGTGTGGCCTGGCTCTCCGCACTTGTAACAAATCTTGGAGGTAGGACGTGGACCCGCGTTGGCAGGCGGTCCACCAATAGGCCTGGGTGGAGCATACGGCTGAACTGGGGGAGGCACCACATAAGATGGTCTCGGGGTATAACCGGGTGGAAGAGCAGAGTTCGGAATCCAAATCCAGCGCTTCTGAGAACTAGAACCGGAGGAAGAAACCAAATCACGGGTGTGCTTACGAGACTCCTCGTAGGTGAGCTGAGCTGTCTCCGCATTAATGGCCTTGTTCACAAGAGCCTGGAATGTATTGCAATGGTGCAGGTGGAGATCTCGACGCAACTTGGGGTTGAGACCCTTCCGGAACCTAGCCTGCTTCTTAGCGTCCGTGGACACTTCTTTTGTAGCATAGCGGGCGAGGTTCTCAAACTCTCTACTGTAAGCATCAACAGCCATCTTACCCTGGGTAAAACTACAGAACTCTTCTCTCTTGCGGTCAATGAGAGCCTGAGGAATGTGATGCTCGCGAAAAGCCTCAGTGAAATCCCTCCAGGTCGGTATGTGGCCAGCTGGAAGCATAGCCTCATAGTTCTGCCACCAAAGACTAGCAGGACCTTCCAGGTGATATGCAGCATAAGTGACCTTGTCGCCTTCAGCTACGTTCGCAGAACGCAGCTTGTGTGTGATACTACTGAGCCAGTCATCTGCATCGAGTGGCTCAATGGAATGATGGAAGGTAGGTGGTTCCAGACCAATGAAATCATAGATGGTCGCTGACTCTTTGCACTGGGATGCGGTGTTCTCCTCGATACGTGCTAACAAGCGGTTAGACTCATGCTTGTTCCTCTCCATCTCTAACATAAACTCTGCCAGGGAAGGCTGGTCGGGAGGATCCTCCTCATCCCTACCACCTCCGTGGTTCAGGCAACGAGCAACAGAACTTCGGTTAACTGATGACATCCTGAGAAGCGGAACCAAGGACGAGGTCAACAACAACTATAGGATGCAACATGTAGCATAAGGAAATTTAGTATCTCTCAAACTCCTAGGACAAATCCGGCAGCATAACGGCAGTAAAATGCTCAAAATGAGACATTCTGCAAAAGGCGGGGTAGCACCATACTCAACATCGTCACTCAAGGTTCTGAGATATTACTAAACAGGCTACACTGGAGGTACTCAAACTGGGATATGACTCTGATCAACCAATCCTAAGAGACTACGGAGAAGTAACACGTGATCCTGATAGACGAAAGAGAAAGCCTAGTTCCTTAACCCCGTAGGAAAGATAGGATGACTCAGATCAGAAGGGCATGAGGTAAAAGAAGTAAAAAGAGCCTTACGTTCCCTTCCACAATCTGTTCCCTGATATAACTAAAGAATTTTTAGACTCAACTTCGACCAGGTTGGCTTGGAAATCCTACAGGCAGTCAGGCTCTGATACCAAAGCTGTCGGGACCCCAATTCTAAGTCACACCGATCTAGCATGTAACACCTCATATCACTTTGCGCCCTCACGCACGGTATTCCCACGGGTGTCGCCTTACCATGGCCCGGGACCGTTTGCGCCTTTTGGCTCACGTATATGACAATGTCGCTAGCATCCATATGACAGAGAACCCGGGCCGACATGGCTAGTCGTGAACCCAAAGCGGCACTAACGTATGGGGACAGGCATACATGAATCAACATCGAGCGTGTCGGTCAGCAGCGTGTGAATCCAGGCTGTAGCACTTGGCTAACAGGACTTCGGGAACCCGGGCTGTAGCAGGCTAGGCAGGACTCCGGATGTCACCGCGTGACATTTCCCCGAAGGGACAGACACAGGAACGAAATGAAACACATGCCGGCCAGTCAAGTGTCCAGAGCAGTAGTGCTGGGCTAGCAGGACTCCGGTGAACCGGGCTGTAGCGGACTACTATGGCTCAAGGAGGCACTAGACTACATTTCCCCATAAGAGAGGCTGCCAAGGATAAACAACTAGATTGTCGGATCCCACACATAGCAATACACGTTACACGTACGCATAACATGCGAGTATGTGCTGTACAACATGGCATCACAACATAACGCAAACTCATATAGATAAAAGGCCCAGAAGAGCCACATAGCATTAAGTACAAACAGGGGTCACATGACCCATCATTCAGAGCATACAAGCAACAGAAGCATTACATGTCTGGGTACAGACAACTACAAAAGAAAAAGGCTGAGAAGCCTGACTATCTACAAGACCCTCCCAAGGGTACAAGATCGTAGCTGAGGTACAAGCTACTCGTCGAAGTCCAAGCGGAGCTACTAGTAAGACTGAAGTCTACGCTGCAAAAACATAAACAAAGCAACATGAGTACAAAGGTACTCAGCAAGACTTACATCAGATCCTATCTTACATGCATTTGTATCAAGAAGGTAGTGCGGGGTTTAGTTGCTGCAAGCCAGCTTTGACTCCGTGGCTATCCTGTTCTACGACTACGAGAAACTTCTTTGAGGTAAGAAGGCGCACACGAGTCCACTAATCACCACCTCAATACACCACTATGGATTCATTCCCGTCTCACTACGAGAAGCCATCCATAGCACTCACACTTATCTTGAGCATTTTAGAGTATCCACTTCAAGTTGTCTATGTACCACGTAAGCATCCAAGAAGTCCATAACCGAGGACACGGCTATTCGAATAGATCATGATAACCCTGCAGGGGTGTACTGCTTCACACACGCTCTCGCCACTTACCGCCATGTACACGTCATGTACCTCGGCAACCTTCAAGCGGAAGCCTGGCGAGGGTGTCGGCCACGACCTGACTAACCTCACAAGAGTCTAGTCTAGGTTTATCGCCTATTAGGGTTCCATCCGCAAGGAGATCCGGCCGGGGTGTCGCTCACGGCCCCAAACGATGTGCGCAGGGTTCCCAAGCCCACCTCGCCGGATGGATCTATGCTTGGTACACCGTGCCACTTGTGCCTAGTCTGTCCCAAGCCCACCTGGCCGGGTTCCACTTGGTAGACTACTAACACTACCTACAAACACCAGAAACTAATTGCAACTCCTGGACAGAGATCAAGTTGGTTAATAAGTCGAGAGGGGCACTTAAGCATTCCAATGTGTGGTAGTAGCTAGTCATTGGACAACATACACAGAACTCAGTGCTTAAGGACGGTTCCAGTGAGACAACCCACCATGTACTCCTACATGGCCTCTCACCGCTACCTTTACCAAATCGTGTTCACACGCTTAACTCTCAGCACCAGAACATATCGTAACACTCCAATTCATTCCCTATGAATCAGACCTGACACAACTCTAAGAAATAGCAGGCAAGGCATGGTAGGAACACAACATGGCTCAAACAACTCCTACACATGCTAGTGGGTTTCAACTATTTACTGTGGCAATGACGGGTCATGCAGAGGGATGGGTTCAACTACCGCAGCATAAAGTAGCAGTTGAATCGTTGTTGTCCTAATGCAATAAAAGAGAGCAGGAGCGAGAGAGTAGGATTGTATTGGAATGAACAAAGGGGGTTTGCTTGCCTGGTAGATCAACAGGGTTCCACTGCTCCTCAGACAGGTACTCTCGAGCACTCTTCGGAGCAGGACCTATCGAGAAAGGACGGTGTCGACAATCAATACACAAGCATATGCAACAATATGATGCATGATCATGGCATGTAGATGTGATGATGTTTGTGCTAATGCATCTAGCATTCATTTGGGTGAAATCCATTTGAACCAAAGATTCAAATGCATCTCCAAAGTAAGCTCTTATATATGCCATTTATATGTTTTCACCTATGCAGTAGCTATAAGTTGGTTGGTCATGCATGAAACTAGTACAGATGGATAGATTGCATTTTTCTGATAATTTTCCATATATAAATTATTTAAATCTGAGCTACGGTTGAATTTCTATGAATTTTAGAAGTTTTACTAATTTTCTGGAATTTCCTGATTTATTTTAAATCCAGAAAGTCCTTTACTGCGTTAGCATGACGTCATCGCTGCGTCAGCAGGTCAACGGGCTGGCCAGGGTCAAGTCTGACCCGCAGAGCCCACTAGTCAGTGAGACAGGGGTTAACCCCGCATTGACTCACCTTTGACCTGCTGTGGGGCCCGCTGTCAGCGGCTGTAGGGCAGCTAATTAGTGGGGTTTAGCCACTAATGGCCGTGCCAGGTCGGCGGGGTTACGCCGGCGATGACCCGACGCGGTGGCGATCGCCGGCCGACCGTTTCCGGCCAGGACGTGCGGTTAGGTGCGTTGGACAGCCCGTGGTCTGGGGCATCTAGCGGTGGTCGTGGGGTCGCCGGGGACAACGTGTAGCGGCGACGGCGGTGAGCGTATGCGGCGGCGGAGCGCGGTGGGGTGCGGGCACTGCGCTGGGACTCGCTTTCGAGCCGGCTGGGCTACACAACGGCGTCAGGGGCTCTGTGGAGCATGCCCGTTGCACGAAGGCAGCGAACGAAGCACGGTGAGCGCACGCGCTGCGGCAATGGCGGAGCCGAGCTTCGGCTCATGCGGGCAGGGGAGCTAGAGGGCAGGGGAGAGCAGGAGAGTAGGGGGAGTCGATGCAGTGGCTCACAACGGATCCAAAGGTGTCGACGGCGAGCTCGGGGAAGCCTGGACGGCGTCGAATCGACGGTGGGGTTGCCGGCGGCCGAAGCTTGAAGACGACGACGATGCAGTCGTTGCCAGCGTCCGGAGTGGCTTCTTTCGGTGGATAGGCGAAGATCGTCGATGCGGAGCTCGGGGATACGGCGAGAAGGCTCGGGGGTGGCTGTGGCCGCGTCGGCGTGCGGCGGTGCTCTCCGGTGCGTTCGGGCGTCGCAAGAGAGAGCGAGAGAGACGAGGGGAGAGGCGCAGGAGAGAGGGAGTGAGGCCAGGGGGTAGCTGGGCGCTTCTGGCGAGGCCAGGTCGAAGAGGGGAGAGGGCAGGCAGGCAGCTGCCGTGGCGTGCATGCGCGCGGCATGCGGCGACCACGCGCCCTGTCCCTTGGCGCGAGGAGGGGGACGACTGGTGCTGTCCAGTCAGCTGGGCCGGCCTGCTGGGCCAGGCCAGGCCGCACAGTGCCAGGCCGCAGGTAAGCTCCCTTTTTCCTATTTCTTTTTCTTTTCTAATTTTCTGACATTTGTTTGGTTTAATAAAAATTCTAAACCATTTTATTTTCTTCTGACAATTTTTGCAGGGACCTAAGGGATTATTCCAAAGCCCCTCACCAAAATTCAGAATTTTTGGACATATATAAAATATATAACATATATATATCCAATGCAAATAATTATTGCATTAATTCCAAATGGCCAAAATAAATATTTGTGAGCTCCTGAAAATATTGGTTTGATTTTTTTAACTCTGTCCAATATTTTTAGAGGGCAACATGAACATTTTCTTGGACCTTTTTGGAGCAATTTTTATCAGGGTCATTTCCAGAAATGATTTTTGAGGGTTTCACAAGTCCCCATTTCAATTTAAATGAAATTTAAACATGATGCACACATGACTAGCTAGTCTAGGTCATACCAGAACTAGGGATGTGACAACTCGCCCCCACTTGAAAGAATCTCGTCCCGAGATTCAGGGGTCGATGGAAAGAAGGTGGGGTACTCCAGTCGAAGACGATCTTCTCGCTCCCAAGTAGCTTCTCTCTCGGAATGATGAGACCAGTGAACCTTGAGAAACTTGATGTTCTGACGTCGGGTGACACGCTCTGCTTGATCAAGAATGCGAATAGGGTACTCTCGATAAGTGAGGTTATCTTGGAGATCAAGCGTTTCGTGGTCCACTCCGCGGATGGGATCCGAGAAGCAACGCCTGAGTTGAGAGACGTGGAAGACATCATGGACTCGAGAAAGTTGTGGGGGTAGTTCCAACTGGTAGGCAACCTCTCCTCGTTTAGTGAGAATGAGGAACGGACCAATATAACGAGGAGCCAACTTGCCCTTGATACCGAATCGATGGGTACCCTTTAGAGGAGTAACCCGAAGGTAAGCCTTGTCGCCAACTTCATAAGCCACTTCCTTATGACGACGGTCATACTGGCTCTTTTGACGAGACTGGGCTGTTTTCAAATTCTCACGAATGATGCGAACTTGCTCTTCTGCTTCCTGGATCATGTCCGGTCCAAAGAATTGTCTTTCACCGGTTTCTGACTAGTTCAAAGGTGTTCGACATCTTCATCCATACAGGATCTCGAAAGGAGCTTTCTTAAGACTGGATTGATAGCTATTGTTATAAGCAAACTCGGCGAAAGGTAGGCATTTCTCCCAATCCATACCGAATGAGATAACACAAGCTCTAAGCATGACTTCAAG
This sequence comes from Aegilops tauschii subsp. strangulata, assembly GCF_002575655.3. Taxonomy (NCBI): domain Eukaryota; kingdom Viridiplantae; phylum Streptophyta; class Magnoliopsida; order Poales; family Poaceae; genus Aegilops; species Aegilops tauschii. The sequence goes on along the minus strand of NC_053039.3, from coordinate 112,812,848 downwards.
AATTTGGTTGACCCTTTCCACCTGACCACTTGATTGAGGGTGGAAAGCGGTACTGAAGGAAAGATGGTTGCCCATGGCGGTTTGGAAACTCTCCCAGAAATGAGAAGTGAAGAGACTACCACGGTCTGAATTGATCTCTAGTGGAACATCATGAAGTGACACTATTCGAGAAATATATAAGTCAGCGAGCTGACTAGCAGTGATACTCTCTCGAACAGGTAGGAAGTGAGCCACTTTGGAAAGACGATCAATGACTACGAAGATAGCGTTATTCCCTTTCTTGGTCCTGGGAAAGCCGGTGATGAAGTCCATACCAACTTTATCCCATTTCCACTTAGGAATGGCTAAAGGTTGAAGGGTGCCAGCAGGCCTTTGATGCTCTGCCTTAACGCGACGACAAACGTCACAGTTAACTATGAACTCAGCAATTTCTCTCTTCATCCTAGTCCACCAGAACCTCTGGCGTAGGTCCTGATACATCTTAGTACTACCGGGATGAATCGTGAGAGGGGATTCATGTGCCTCCTTAAGGATCAATTGTCGCAGATGTTGATTCTTGGGAACCACCAAGCGATTCTCAAAGAAAACAGCACCTCGATCATCCATGGAAAAACATCCACCAACTCCCTTCTTAATGTTTCTCTTGATGCGGGTAACACCCCTATCAAACTTCTGGTCAGAAATGATCTGATCCTCAAGGGTAGGTTTCGCCACCAAGGTAGAGAGGAATCCGTGAGGAGCAATGTGAAGGTTAAGCTTACAGAATTCCTCATGGAGAAGTGGTTGGCCCTGCTGCAACATAAGATTGTTGCAATAGGACTTACGACTTAGCGCATCAGCCATGACATTGCCCTTGCCTGGGGTGTAGGTAATCCCTAAGTCGTAATCTAAGATCAACTCCAACCAACGTCTTTGCCTAAGGTTCAAATCTGGTTGGGTTAAAATATACTTGAGACTCTGGTGATCGGTGTAAATCTCGCAACGTTTACCAAGAAGGTAATGTCGCCATGTCTTAAGAGCATAGACTACGGCTGCAAGCTCTAGATCATGTGTAGGATAGTTCTCCTCATGTGGATGCAACTGTCGAGATGCATAGGCAATCACATGACAATCCTGCATAAGGATGCAGCCTAGTCCCTGTCGTGAGGCGTCGCAGTAGATAACAAAGTCTTTAGTGAAATCCGGTGGCACAAGTATGAGGGCAGAAGTCAGGCGTCTTTTCAGTTCCTGAAAACTGTATTCACACTGTGGGGACCACTCAAACTTTTTATCCTTCTTGAGAAGTTCCGTGAGGGGTTTGGCTACTTTGGAGAAGTTTTCAACGAAGCGGCGACAATAACTGGCTAGACCAAGGAAACTCCTAACTTGTTTAACTGTTTCAGGTGGAGTCCAATCAAGAACGGCCTGAACTCTCTCAGGATTGACAGCAATGCCCTTACCAGAGATCATGTGGCCTAGGTAGGTCACTTCTGGCAACCAAAATTCGCACTTGGAGAACTTGGCATAAAGGCGGTGCTCTCTGAGTTTTTCTAACACAAGTCTAAGATGTTCGGCATGCTCTTCCTCGTTCTTCGAGTAGATAAGGATATCATCGAGGTAAACCACGACGAACTTATCTAAGTACTCCATGAAGATCGAGTTCATCAAGCGGGAGAAGGTAGCTGGAGCATTGGTTAGACCAAAGGACATGGCGGTGTACTCGTACTGGCCATAACGAGTGACAAAAGCCGTCTTAGGAATGTCCCCGTTTCTAATCTTGATTTGGTGGTAGCCTAACCTCAAATCCATCTTGGAAAAGACTGAGGATCCAGTGAGTTGATCATACAGGTCGTTGATCCTGGGGAGCGGATACTTGTTCTTTATCGTGACCAAATTAACGGGACGATAATCTACAACCATCCGGTCCGTACCATCCTTCTTCTTGACGAAGAGGACGGGGCAAGCCCAGGGAGAAGAACTAGGATTGATGAAGCCCTTTTGCAAGGATTCATCGAGTTGTTTCTTAAGCTCGGCTAGCTCTAAGGGTGCCATCTTGTAAGGTCTCCTAGAAATTGGGGCGGTTCTTGGGATAAGATCTATGACAAACTCTACATCCCTGTCAGGTGGAATACCTGGCAGTTCTTCTGGAAAGACATCCGGAAAGTCACGGACTACCGGGATATCCTCAAGGTCTGGAAGAGGGCTGGCATTAAGAGAATAAAGCTGACGCTTTGCAATTCTGGTGGAGACAGTGACTATCTTGCCAGATGGGTGTGTGAGCTGAACAGACCGGGTGTAACAATCAATCTTGGCATAATGAGCTTTCATCCAGTCCATACCCAAGATGATGTTAATATCTGAAGACTTGAGAGATATCAAGGAAGCTAGGAATACAAGTCTGTCAACATGTATTTCATTGCCATAACTTATCCTAGAAGTTTGCCATTTGGATCCAGGAGTTTGAATGAGTAGTGGGGAGGGCATATCACAAAATGACATGTCGTGCAAGCGGGCATAACTTTTGGAAATGAAGGAATGAGACGCCCCAGTATCAAAAAGAATCGAAGCTGGATGACAGTTTACAAGGAGTGTACCAAGAATGACATCTGGATCATCCTGAGCGTCTTTAGCTGAGACGTGATGCACACGTCCACATTCAGTGGGAGCTGACTTGGTACTGATCATCTTGCGTGATGGCTTACCACGGCCAACAGACTTCTCGGGCTGGGGTGGAGCAACACGGGTCTGAGTGCAAATACGGGCGGTGTGGCCTGGCTCTCCGCACTTGTAACAAATCTTGGAGGTAGGACGTGGACCCGCGTTGGCAGGCGGTCCACCAATAGGCCTGGGTGGAGCATACGGCTGAACTGGGGGAGGCACCACATAAGATGGTCTCGGGGTATAACCGGGTGGAAGAGCAGAGTTCGGAATCCAAATCCGGCGCTTCTGAGAACTAGAACCGGAGGAAGAAACCAAATCACGGGTGTGCTTACGAGACTCCTCGTAGGTGAGCTGAGCTGTCTCCGCATTAATGGCCTTGTTCACAAGAGCCTGGAATGTATTGCAATGGTGCAGGTGGAGATCTCGACGCAACTTGGGGTTGAGACCCTTCTGGAACCTAGCCTGCTTCTTAGCGTCCGTGGACACTTCTTTTGTAGCATAGCGGGCGAGGTTCTCAAACTCTCTACTGTAAGCATCAACAGCCATCTTACCCTGGGTAAAACTACAGAACTCTTCTCTCTTGCGGTCAATGAGAGCCTGAGGAATGTGATGCTCGCGAAAAGCCTCAGTGAAATCCCTCCAGGTCGGTATGTGGCCAGCTGGAAGCATAGCCTCATAGTTCTGCCACCAAAGACTAGCAGGACCTTCCAGGTGATATGCAGCATAAGTGACCTTGTCGCCTTCAGCTACGTTCGCAGAACGCAGCTTGTGTGTGATACTACTGAGCCAGTCATCTGCATCGAGTGGCTCAATGGAATGATGGAAGGTAGGTGGTTCCAGACCAATGAAATCATAGATGGTCGCTGACTCTTTGCACTGGGATGCGGTGTTCTCCTCGATACGTGCTAACAAGCGGTTAGACTCATGCTTGTTCCTCTCCATCTCTAACATAAACTCTGCCAGGGAAGGCTGGTCGGGAGGATCCTCCTCATCCCTACCACCTCCGTGGTTCAGGCAACGAGCAACAGAACTTCGGTTAACTGATGACATCCTGAGAAGCGGAACCAAGGACGAGGTCAACAACAACTATAGGATGCAACATGTAGCATAAGGAAATTTAGTATCTCTCAAACTCCTAGGACAAATCCGGCAGCATAACGGCAGTAAAATGCTCAAAATGAGACATTCTGCAAAAGGCGGGGTAGCACCATACTCAACATCGTCACTCAAGGTTCTGAGATATTACTAAACAGGCTACACTGGAGGTACTCAAACTGGGATATGACTCTGATCAACCAATCCTAAGAGACTACGGAGAAGTAACACGTGATCCTGATAGACGAAAGAGAAAGCCTAGTTCCTTAACCCCGTAGGAAAGATAGGATGACTCAGATCAGAAGGGCATGAGGTAAAAGAAGTAAAAAGAGCCTTACGTTCCCTTCCACAATCTGTTCCCAGATATAACTAAAGAATTTTTAGACTCAACTTCGACCAGGTTGGCTTGGAAATCCTACAGGCAGTCAGGCTCTGATACCAAAGCTGTCGGGACCCCAATTCTAAGTCACACCGATCTAGCATGTAACACCTCATATCACTTTGCGCCCTCACGCACGGTATTCCCACGGGTGTCGCCTTACCATGGCCCGGGACCGTTTGCGCCTTTTGGCTCACGTATATGACAATGTCGCTAGCATCCATATGACAGAGAACCCGGGCCGACATGGCTAGTCGTGAACCCAAAGCGGCACTAACGTATGGGGACAGGCATACATGAATCAACATCGAGCGTGTCGGTCAGCAGCGTGTGAATCCAGGCTGTAGCACTTGGCTAACAGGACTTCGGGAACCCGGGCTGTAGCAGGCTAGGCAGGACTCCGGATGTCACCGCGTGACATTTCCCCGAAGGTACAGACACAGGAACGAAATGAAACACATGCCGGCCAGTCAAGTGTCCAGAGCAGTAGTGCTGGGCTAGCAGGACTCCGGTGAACCGGGCTGTAGCGGACTACTATGGCTCAAGGAGGCACTAGACTACATTTCCCCATAAGAGAGGCTGCCAAGGATAAACAACTAGATTGTCGGATCCCACACATAGCAATACACGTTACACGTACGCATAACATGCGAGTATGTGCTGTACAACATGGCATCACAACATAACGCAAACTCATATAGATAAAAGGCCCAGAAGAGCCACATAGCATTAAGTACAAACAGGGGTCACATGACCCATCATTCAGAGCATACAAGCAACAGAAGCATTACATGTCTGGGTACAGACAACTACAAAAGAAAAAGGCTGAGAAGCCTGACTATCTACAAGACCCTCCCAAGGGTACAAGATCGTAGCTGAGGTACAAGCTACTCGTCGAAGTCCAAGCGGAGCTACTAGTAAGACTGAAGTCTACGCTGCAAAAACATAAACAAAGCAACATGAGTACAAAGGTACTCAGCAAGACTTACATCAGATCCTATCTTACATGCATTTGTATCAAGAAGGTAGTGCGGGGTTTAGTTGCTGCAAGCCAGCTTTGACTCCGTGGCTATCCTGTTCTACGACTACGAGAAACTTCTTTGAGGTAAGAAGGCGCACACGAGTCCACTAATCACCACCTCAATACACCACTATGGATTCATTCCCGTCTCACTACGAGAAGCCATCCATAGCACTCACACTTATCTTGAGCATTTTAGAGTATCCACTTCAAGTTGTCTATGTACCACGTAAGCATCCAAGAAGTCCATAACCGAGGACACGGCTATTCGAATAGATCATGATAACCCTGCAGGGGTGTACTGCTTCACACACGCTCTCGCCACTTACCGCCATGTACACGTCATGTACCTCGGCAACCTTCAAGCGGAAGCCTGGCGAGGGTGTCGGCCACGACCTGACTAACCTCACAAGAGTCTAGTCTAGGTTTATCGCCTATTAGGGTTCCATCCGCAAGGAGATCCGGCCGGGGTGTCGCTCACGGCCCCAAACGATGTGCGCAGGGTTCCCAAGCCCACCTCGCCGGATGGATCTATGCTTGGTACACCGTGCCACTTGTGCCTAGTCTGTCCCAAGCCCACCTGGCCGGGTTCCACTTGGTAGACTACTAACACTACCTACAAACACCAGAAACTAATTGCAACTCCTGGACAGAGATCAAGTTGGTTAATAAGTCGAGAGGGGCACTTAAGCATTCCAATGTGTGGTAGTAGCTAGTCATTGGACAACATACACAGAACTCAGTGCTTAAGGACGGTTCCAGTGAGACAACCCACCATGTACTCCTACATGGCCTCTCACCGCTACCTTTACCAAATCGTGTTCACACGCTTAACTCTCAGCACCAGAACATATCGTAACACTCCAATTCATTCCCTATGAATCAGACCTGACACAACTCTAAGAAATAGCAGGCAAGGCATGGTAGGAACACAACATGGCTCAAACAACTCCTACACATGCTAGTGGGTTTCAACTATTTACTGTGGCAATGACGGGTCATGCAGAGGGATGGGTTCAACTACCGCAGCATAAAGTAGCAGTTGAATCGTTGTTGTCCTAATGCAATAAAAGAGAGCAGGAGCGAGAGAGTAGGATTGTATTGGAATGAACAAAGGGGGTTTGCTTGCCTGGTAGATCAACAGGGTTCCACTGCTCCTCAGACAGGTACTCTCGAGCACTCTTCGGAGCAGGACCTATCGAGAAAGGACGGTGTCGACAATCAATACACAAGCATATGCAACAATATGATGCATGATCATGGCATGTAGATGTGATGCTGTTTGTCCTAATGCATCTAGCATTCATTTGGGTGAAATCCATTTGAACCAAAGATTCAAATGCATCTCCAAAGTAAGCTCTTATATATGCCATTTATATGTTTTCACCTATGCAGTAGCTATAAGTTGGTTGGTCATGCATGAAACTAGTACAGATGGATAGATTGCATTTTTCTGATAATTTTCCATATATAAATTATTTAAATCTGAGCTACGGTTGAATTTCTATGAATTTTAGAAGTTTTACTAATTTTCTGGAATTTCCTGATTTATTTTAAATCCAGAAAGTCCTTTACTGCGTCAGCATGATGTCATCGCTGCGTCAGCAGGTCAACGGGCTGGCCAGGGTCAAATCTGACCTGCGGAGCCCACTAGTCAGTGAGACAGGGTTAACGCCGCGTTGACTCACCTTTGACCTGCTGTGGGGCCCGCTGTCAGCGGCTGTAGGGCGGCTAATTAGTGGGGTTTAGCCACTAATGGCCGTGCCAGGTCGGCGGGGTTACGCCGGCGATGACCCGACGCGGTGGCGATCGCCGGCCGACCGTTTCCGGCCACGGCTGGACGTGCGGTTAGGTGCGTTGGACAACCCGTGGTCCGGGGCATCCAGCGGTGGTCGTGGGGTCTCCGGGGACGACGTGTAGCGGCGACGGCGGTGAGCGTATGCGGCGGCGGAGCGCGGTGGGGTGCGGGCGCGGCGCTGGGACTCGCTTTCGAGCCGGCTGGGCTACACAACGGCGTCAGGGGCTCTGTGGAGCATGCCCGTTGCACGAAGGCAGCGAACGAAGCACGGTGAGCACGCGCACTGCGGCAATGGCGGAGCCGAGCTTCGGCTCATGCGGGCAGGGGAGCTAGAGGGCAGGGGTGAGCAGGAGAGTAGGGGGAGTCGATGCAGTGGCTCACAACGGATCGAAAGGTGTCGACGGCGAGCTCGGGGAAGCCTGGACGGCGTCGAATCGACGGTGGGGTTGCCGGCGGCCGAAGCTTGAAGACGACGATGATGCAGTCGTTGCCGGGCGTCCGGAGTGGCTTCTTTCGGTGGATAGGCAAAGATCGTCGATGCGGAGCTCGGGGACACGGCGAGAAGGCTCGGGGGTGCCTGTGGCCGCGTCGGCGTGCGGCGGTGCTCTCCGGTGCGTTCGGGCATCGCAAGAGAGAGCGAGAGTGAGCAGGGGAGAGGCGCAGGAGAGAGGGAGTGAGGCCAGGGGGTAGCTGGGCGCTTCTAGCGGGGCCAGGTCAAAGAGGGGAGAGGGCAGGTAGGCAGCTGCCGTGGCGTGCATGCGCGCGGCGTGCGGCGACCACGCGCCCTGTCCCTCTGGCGCGAGGAGGGGGACGACTGGCGCTGGCCAGTCAGCTGGGCCCGCCTGCTGGGCCAGGCCAGGCCGCACAGTGCCAGGCCGCAGGTAAGCTCCCTTTTTCCTATTTCTTTTTCTTTTCTAATTTTCTGACATTTATTTGGTTTAATAAAAATACTAAACCATTTTATTTTCTTCTGACAATTTTTGCAGGGACCTAAGGGATTATTCCAAAGCCCCTCACCAAAATTCAGAATTTTTGGACATATATAACATATATATATATATCCAATGCAAATAATTATTGCATTAATTCCAAATGGCCAAAATAAATATTTGTGAGCTCCTGAAAATATTGGTTTGATTTTTTTAACTCTGTCCAATATTTTTAGAGGGCAACATGAACATTTTCTTGGACCTTTTTGGAGCAATTTTTATCAGGGTCATTTCCAGAAATGATTTTTGAGGGTTTCACAAGTCCCCATTTCAATTTAAATGAAATTTAAACATGATGCACACATGACTAGCTAGTCTAGGTCATACCAGAACTATGGATGTGACACTTTGTATTTGCATTTTGAAAAAATAGTGATGGTTTGTTTTCCTACCATATTAATTACTGCACTGGGTTCAATTTGTGATGTTTGCAAGTCAAATTATTTTTCATATGGGCAGCAAAATGAAAAAAATATAATGCAATCTAGACTTTTCACTAATCATAACAAAGATAAGCTGAAAAGAAAGGCAATGAAAAGAAATGGTTGGCTTATTACCTGGAGCTTATATTCACAGGTGCTTATTTTCTTAGGATAACTCGTAATAACTGTCTCTAAGAAACTTGGCCAATAGAACTGACATACAAATAACATCTCAGGATGATTGCAATGGAGGAGTGACCTACCATACACACTGTATAGGCTCACTGCTGCCTCTCCTTTTTTTGCGATGTTCCATGAAATTGCCACATACATCTTGTACTTTTTCATTGTGTAACCCTATCTGCAAGTTGACACGGCTAATTTCAGACATCTCTACATGATAATACATTGGCTATTTTTTTAAATAATATTTTTTTTATTAATTTGCACAAATATTACGCTTAAAAAAGAATTTCAGAAATAATACACCGTCGGCCCGCTGCGGGCCGACTAGGCCTAGTCAGCCCATAGCCGGCCGCCTGGGAGTACTCGGCGAGTAGCAGGCCGACAGCTGGCCAGCCTGCGACGTGTCACGCGCGGATTGGGCCTGCCACATCGTGAGGGGGAGAGAGGGAGCTGTCGGCGCGGCGGTCACGGGGTGAGCCCCTGTCAGCTTACCGCAGGCCGACCGGTCAGCTGCGGGCCGACAGGGTACGGACCCACCTCGCGCGGCACGACCGGTCCCTGCATCTCCTTCCTCCTCCCACGCGAGCGTTCTTCTTCTGTTCTTTCCTTCTCCTCTCTGTACACCAAAATGCCCCCAATTTCTACACCTAAATGAGCCATTTTTTACGGATTTGGCACCGTGAATGGATTCTACTCAGTTAGGGCAACCAAAAGAGACCTCGATCTACTGATGGGGTAGCTCATGGAGGTCGTGGTGAGCATTTAGGTGGAGTTTTTTTCCAGCTCATTGGTGGAGGTTGTTGCGGCGGTGGAGGTGGAGGTGGTGGTGGAGAAGTTGGGGCAGTGTGGTGGAGGCGGTGGAGGTGAAGCTCCGGCAGTTTGATGGAGTTTCCTGCTCCGATTCCGGTGATTGAAGGCCGCCGTTCGTCGTTCGCACGCACGCTTCAAGGGTATATTTGAACCAACATTTTATTTTTCGTAGGTGCTCCGGTAGTATTTGTTAATATGTTTCGATGAGAAATAAATTAGGTGTGTGATTATTGTTAGTTGCTCCGGTAGTATACGTAAATATATTTAGATGTTAACTAATTAGTTGTGTAAAAATTTGTAATTGCTCCGGTAGTATTAGTTGCTCCATTAATATTTTGTGATATATAGCTAGCTAATATATAGACATGTCTAATATTTGTTAGTGGGGGTATATTAAGTGGTTGCTTAATACTTGTATTTCGTTGTTGAAAAAAGAATAGGCGAGCCGAGATGTCCGATGTAGTGAAGTTCAGATTTTACTACGGTCCTGGTACTGTCCAAACAACTGAGATGGGAGCTGATCTGAGTGAATTTACTCACATAGAGGTGCCAATGAGCGCACCTCAAACATGGTCAGTCAGTCAGTTGAAAGAATGAATTGCGGCAAGTTTAGGTCTTGATACTGAAACACACACCGTCAGTGTTCATGCATTGTGGACACGGTCAAGTACAATAATTTACTTTTATTTAAGGCCGATAGAGCGAGACTCCGATCGGGTGCGGTGGTTAAAAGGTTGTGAACGAAGGGGATGCAATCCTGTTGCTTTAGTGCTTCCCGTCGTGAAGGAGGTCACTGCACATGAAGGCGAGGGTGGCTACGATCCTGGTCATAGCAGTGTAGGGAGGCAGTTATCTATGTCAAATGCTGGAGATGATGGTTACGAACAAGGACAGAGCAGTCAAGTAGAAGGAGGAAATGCTTATGGTTATGAACCAGGGCAGAGTAGTCAGGTAGAAGGATGAAATGCCGATGGTGATTACAATGGGGAGGTAGACGCTGACGAGGTAGATGGGCACTTGCAGGTCCAGATGGAAGAAGAAGACACCGATGTTGAAAGGGGTCATGCCGATGATTCTGACGAGTCAGATGAAGAAGAAAATGTAGAGGAGGTCCCAAATACTGCATCGTGGAATCATGGCATCTCATCTGCAATGACCGTGAATGATGGACATGATTCAGCCTGGCAATATCACCAGAACAATATTGCGACGGGTGCTATGTATCCGAACAAGCAAGCCCTAAAGAATGCAAGAAGGTTTGAGGTCCGCTTAGCCAACAACAAATTCGGATGTGCAAATGAGTTGAGGACGCATGAGGTGAAAATTGGTAATGAAGCCTGGCCAACGTGTGAGTGCACATGCTACAAACCGAAATTGCTTCACCTACCTTGCTCACATATACTTGCTGCTTGCGGGCAGCTTTGGAATGGATGCAATATCGTTTGTGTCTCCATTTTTTCTGAAAGAGTCTGTCCTCAATACCTAGACAGGTGAGCTGATGGGTTTTCGATCAATGGGTAATTTCAACAGCGTCAACTCCACTGAAAGGCGTTACATTCCAAACCCAGAGCATATGCGTACAAGTAGAGGCAGACGGCACTGTCAGCGCATCCGGAATGATATGGATGAATCTGAAGCAGGAGGTCCGACTAGGCAATGCATTCTATGCAATGAATTTGGCCATAGGGACACTAATTGTCCCACTTTCGTCACTGGGCGTGGACGAGGCAACCGGGGAAGAAGAGGAGGTAGAGGTAGTAGAGGAGTAAGGGCGAGAGGAAGAAGCTAAGCTAGCAGTAGTATGTTCTGAATTTGTATTAAGTGTGGCACTATGTTCTGAATTTGTATTAAGTGTGGCACTATATTCTAAATTTTTATTAAGTGTGGCACTATGTTCTGAATTTGTATTAAGTGTGGCACTATGTTCTGAATTTGTATTAAGTGTGACACTATGTTCTGAATTTGTATTAAGTGTGACACTATGTTCTGAATTTTTATTAAGTGTGACACTATGTTGTGAATTTGTATTAAGTGTGGCGCTATATTCTGAATTTTTTATGTGCAGGAATGTCGGGAATGTGGTTGTTGAATGGGGACATTGATAGGGGTCATCGTGCTGCGATATGGTACGAGCGCAAGCTTGAGCCTCTTGTCACTCGCACTCCTAAGGAAAACTGGATGATACACCCAGGATGGCTTCAGCGGTACGTGCTTTATTAATTTGCACACTGACATGCATATTAATGGGAGACACTAACTCAAATGTTCTCTAATGAAGGTTGAAATGGGCTGGCCTTTTACCTTTCGCGCGTCTGGTTGAGTCTATCCCGGGTGAGAAACGCCTCGCCATCGACGGGTCCTTGCTGAGCTGCTTAGTGGACCGTTGGGGGCCAGAGACCCACACGTTTCACTTCCGATGGGGAGAGATGGCTCCTACTCTAGAGGATGTGTCACTTTTGCTCCGACTACCGTTGGCAGGTCATGCCATAGGACCGTTGGATGCACCGGCTGGTTGGGAGCGAGCTCTTACACAACGTTTTCATGGTGTTTTTCCGGATGCTCCGGATCCGGTATGGGAGCATCACGGACCTAAGTATGAGTGGTTGCTCAATTTCCGGGTAATTTCCCCTACCTCTTATCTTCAAGTTATCGTGAATACGGTTTCACAGAAAATAATTGCGGCTTACTAAAACTTTCTCTTTGCTTAATGCAGATCTAGAACTTCTTGACGCCGTTGATTGCGGAACAGATCACTCGGAGCCTGGAGGCCTACTTAATGTGGCTTTACGGCAAGGTGATGTTCACAAAGAACCATGTCACCACTTTTAGCACGCTCTACATCCCTACGGCACTCGAGATAGCGAGCGCTCAGACGGCGGATCAGATCAGACAGAGGAGTTGGGGTTCGGCGGTCTTGGCGGCTACATACCAAGGTATGTGCAACGGTTGCCAGCTTACGTCAAAAAAGCCAGCCCTTCTTGGATGCCCTCTATTCCTACAGCTGTGGTCGTGGGAGAGGTTCTCTATAGGGCGACCAGATGTACGTGTTCGTGAGCCTATAGACGCCATGTTTGATGTTGACGGCATCGACATGCCTACTTTCGGTCTGTGTTGGACACGTCGCGAGGTATGCACCGTGTTGTAGTTTAGTGCAACTTTTTTCTGCACAAGAGATAGTTCGATGCTAGCGGCTACTAACTTTTGTTTTCTGCAGAGACACTTTGCTAGTGATCAGACCAGGAAGGCATACACAGCATTGAACGAGCAGTTCGATGCGTACACCTGGGTCGTCTGGCAGCCCTACACGGAAGCAGCCATACAAGCGAGATACCCTGGTGTTATGTCTGTGCTATGCACAAGGGATCGAGATTACTGGATGACAAAATCAAACATCATCTTCGATGTCTTCGTCGAGGAGATGGCACAATAGAGGGTTATGAGGCAATTTGGTCTTCTGCAGTTGGAGCTGCCTCCCCCTATAGACAATCCGGTGCCAGCACACATCCACAGGTATTAACCAGTTTTTCAATGTTGCATTATCTTTCATAATACTCCATTTGAAGCTTTAGGTAATTGTTAAACACACACCACAATTTTAGGACGACAAGGAAGGGCATGACCAGGACAACTGCTGACTGGCTAGTTAGACTAGAGCCGTATGTTATAGAATGGGAGACAACAAACACAAATCTATGGCACGAGAATCACAATTTTGATCTCAATGAATTTAATCTCTATTTGCGGCGCTACATGACTGGAACACGGTTACGCATCATTGAGCACTCCCACCCAGAGTAGATATTGGATCCTACTCCGTCGGATATGTACCCGAGCTATGACACTTCGGGCTCTAGGCAGTACGCGGTAAGATAATATTTTCTCTAAGTAATGTTGTCACATACTTTGACGTGCAAGAGACAGACATTATTAATCGTCATGGAAATTTGCAGGCTACCTTGACACACGAACTCTACAACGACGTGACCACCTTTGGACGATCACTGTCGTCTGGACCTCTTCTTCAGCACCGTCCAGTGCTACATCCCTTCTTGGAACGAATTCAGAACAAGATACTGACTGTGTATGAGGCTATCACGTGCACCCAGAGAACCGACGTTGTTCAGCACCACCAGCAGCAGCCGCGTCACTCCACGCACCGACATCAACCACGTCCATGTCTAGCACATCAGCCGACAACCAGGCCACCCCGTCCTTACCAACCTGGCAGTTCAGCGTGGTAGCAACCACAACACTATGGTCCCACGTCGAGCTTCGTGTTTTCTCCACAGCCACAACAGCACGGTCCCTCGTCGAGCTTCGTGTTTTCTCCACAGCCACAGCAGCACGGTCCCTCGTCCAGCTTCGTGTTTGAGCCAGAGCAGCCGTCACAGCCAGCAGGTATGTGTCTTCATATTTATTGTTTTCAATATTAACTGAAGTGACCTCCTTCTTCATGATGAAACGTTCCATCGCGCAGGAGCCTACGGATATCAGGCATCTATGTCGGCATCACATGATACATGGGGGAGTGATCAACATCCCGAGGAGAACATACAGGCTCAGATGTCGCAGCACACCCAGTGGATGAACATGTTTTCGACTCCTCCACCAGGCCCCACACAGGATACACAGCATGACCAGGAAGAGTCTGAGATTCCTCCTCGTCACATTAGGGCACCCGAAAGGTGGGGATGGTCGCCGCTTCGAGATCCGCCTCCCCGCCAGGCCACACGTCATCACTGATGCTTCTATCTATCAGTACAGACATTACCATCTATTTCTGTGTGAGACTTATGTCTATTCTATATATGTACGAGACAAATGACTATGTACTTATGTATGAGACATATGCCTACTCTATTTTAGTACTCTGTTATCCGAACTACAAGATCATATTTAGATAGAACATAATGCTCATACAACAAGACATTACAAACGACTAGATAGAACTACATCTAAATCAAACGGTACGTACGACTAAACTTGAACATACATCATAAAAACTACATGAAGTCATCATCGTCATCCTCCATCGATGCAAAACTCTTGCCCTTCGATGATGAAGAACGCTTGCCCTTCAACGATGAAGAACTCTTGCCCTTCGACGATGCAAAAACCTTGCCCTTCGACGATGAAGAACTCTTTCACTTCGACGATGCAGAACCCAGAAGCAGCAGCATGAAGATATCATCTTCGTCCTCGCTCTCCTCAGTCCATAAAGATGGATTATTTTCTGCAATCCTTCTGAAAGTTTCACTCTTCGGCACCACTACCTTCTTCCACATTTCATGCAACCTAAGAAGTTCTTTACGTACCTCCTCATAGGTCCTTTTAGGCCACCCAGACCTACGTAATTGGTGAGCCAACTCATTCATTATGGTGTCACTACCGGTGAGTTCGTCCCATGGAACTATCCTATTGTCCATCCTGAAATCGGTAGCTAGCCTCAGAAGAGTCCTGCTCATCCCAGGGTGAAAACTACAATCGAAAGGATAATGGGACATCTCAACTACACTACACTAGAATGCTTATCCAACTCCGTCTGAAGGGGGTTTATAGGTAGAGAGGAGAAAATGGAGGGAAAGAGTTGGTGGGAACATATGGCGGGAAAGAGTTGGCGGGAACATATGGCGGGAAATGGGTGGCGGAAACATATGGCGGGAAACGCGTGGTGGGAAAGCATTGGCGGGAAAATATTGAGGGGAAAGGGTTGCGCGAAAAAACATCATAGTTTTGAAAAAAAAATCTGTAATATCGTACGGGGCAAAAGAAATTTGTAATATGATATGCATGCACTAGTCGGCCCACACCAGACCAATTAATTCCTGCCGAACCACAGCAGGCCGACTGGACCCTGTCGGTCCCCAGTTGGCCGACTGGACTTGAGCTGGTGGCCGACAGGCCAATCGGCCAGCAGCAAGCAGATAGGACCCTAGTCGGCCTGCTGTGGGCCGACTAGGTCTAGTCGGTCTGCTGTGGGCCGATGGTGTATTATTTTTGAAAATCATTTTTTGGGCGTAATATTTGTGCAAATTAATAAAAAAATGTATTAATGATTGTGTGCGTAGAATAAACTAGCCATGACTCTGTGTGCTGGACTAGCAGGCACTCTAAGGGAGCCTAATGTAGTGCACTGGAATTCCTACATGCCACCTACGATTTTGTGTAATGTACTGCCTCTGTTCCTAAATATATGTCTTTGTAGAGATTCTAGTATGGACCACATACAGATGTATATAGATGCATTTTCGAGTGTAGATTCACTCATTTTGCTCCGTATGTAGCCTATAGTGGAATCTCTAGAAAGACTTATATTTAGGAACGGAGCTACGAGGTACTATCATGTATGACATCTACATATCTAATTTAGCAGCCAGTAGTAGAAATCATTGTCTGCACAGAGGGATTACTGGTCGAAAATCCAAGCAAAGAACGCTGGCAGGCACACAACAATACAAGAGAGAGAGACGCACTTACAAGATCAATGCAATGCCTCATTCCAGGATCTTTGTTGGCCAAGATGTTAGATCCAGAAGAAACATCGTCCTTGTAGTTTTTGCCAGCTGCATAAAGGTAACAGCGACCTGTTAGTATATTTGAAGTACATCGGGCAGGTGATGCTGGACGGGTTCAAAGGTGACAAGTACCTAGGCCGTGGCGCGTGGTTGGGATCTTGCCAGACGGTGGGAATCAGGTTAGAAACGTCAAGGGTGATGATGCTGCGCTGGCTGTCGGGGTCCAGTAAGGAGATCTAGAACCGTCGAGTAGGTGTTTGTGGAGCGGCTCCGGTAGGGTGGACTACGGTGTGGGTGAAGCGGGTCTGTGGCCGTGAACGAGGGCGTCGGTGAAGGTGCTCCGCTGGTTGGGTTAAGGATGGTGTCGATGATGCGGATCTGCGGTCGTGGACGGGGCATCAGAAGCTGCTCCGGTAGGTTGGATGAGGGTGCGACGAAGTGGATCTGTGGCCATGGACTTGTGAGTTGCCAAAGCGGCCACGGTAGGGTTGAGAATGGTATAGGAGAAGCTACTCCCGTAGGGTTGAAGATGGTTTCGGCGAAGCGGCTCCGGTAGGGTTGAGGAAGGTGTCTGCGAAGAGGATCAGAGGTCGTCGGTGGGGCGGCTCCGGGGGGGTGTGGACGAAGCATCTCCGGTGGGGAGTATGAATGAGCCGCTGCAGATGTGTTGTGGTTGACGAGAGTAACGGCAAAGCAGATCCGGCACCGTGGACAAGGCCGGCACTGAATGGGCTGTGGTATAGTGGTGGATGAGCAGTCTACTTGTTTCTAGTGGAGGTGGGAGGGGTAGATGCGGCCGCAGAAGCAGATCCGGCAAGGTGGACGCCGCTGGCAGTGAATGGGCTCTGGTACGCTGGTGGATGAGCAGTCTAGGGTTTCAAGAGGGGAGGGGTAGAAAGGCCGATGAAGTACGGACGGCGTGATGTAAGATGCACTGGTGCTGTGGAGTTAGTCGTTTTTGCGGGAGGGGGAGAGGAAATGGGGGTGCCGTGTGGTGGGGGGAACCGGAAGTTACCAAAGCAGCCCCAACCTATTATGTACATGAGGGCGGTATTGTTACTGTTGTTCTCCGTGCACCAAGGACAAAAGGGGAATTTCGCATGCTAAAGACTAGGTGGCGGAAATTTTAGAAGGAGGCGGGAGATTTTGCCGCCCGTGGGATCGTTCATTTCCAGTTTCAACTAATTTGGACCGTGCTAGCGGGAAGGTCTGCGAGACTGTGTACACGGGGCACGCGTTAGGAGTTAATAATTGGTGTGAAGTCCACCCCAGAAAAAAAGACAATAACTCGGGATGATGCGCCGATAACTTGGACGTTCACACGGGCGTGGCCAATCGTATGGGTGTAGAGGCGTGTTAAAAAGGAATCAAACGCTCAGCCTATGTATTTCTCGTGTAAATAGATAATTTAGTGCCATTGGTTATTTACTTTAAACATAATGCATTGACGTGTTAGTGTAGAGGCGCACAAAAAGAAATGGATATTGTAGTCCCACAAAAGAAATGGATATTGTAGTCCGCTACTTAAAAGTGTTACCTCATATGATTACATAGCCTCCATTTTCATAAATTGCGTAATTCATATATGAATATTACATATATTACTTCATAATAGAACCTTAAACCATCCAAGACTAATGAATTTGAATGCAAGAGTAACAATGGTGCATGTACATGATAGCTACATTGGTTGTTTGAAGAAACATCACTGCAACTTTGGCATGCACAATTGAAAAGGTTTATTTAGATAGAAAAAATGTGATATGTGAGTGTCCAATCTTTATAGCGTTGAATCGATATTGTACCTTTGGCCATGATACGAAGTAGATATTGATTTATGTTCAAGCGATGCACGTCCACGATCGCTAGATAGTGATACGTGAATGAATTGTGCAATCTCTCTCACACGCATACATATCTCATTTCCCCATGGGCATCGGAATCACACACGCGCACTTCATGTATTTCAAGGTTAGAATTCGTCTTTCTACCCCATCCTACAAGTCTCTCACACAGAAACACACACACTCTCTCTGTCGAACATGCCCACCCCTTTAATTCCGCCCACCCACAGCCATTAATGTCTCAAAGGATAATTATGTCTCTCACACATATGCCTAAGGTTAACTCGAGTTCCGGAACCATATGAATACATACAATGGGATTCCAGCAGAGCACCTTTTGTTTTGAGATCTCGCTCTCTCTCTCTATCTATGTATCTCTCTCTCTCACACACAAACACAAACACACACACACACACACACACGCGCACGCGCGCGTAGACATTGTTTATCGCGTCATTTTTCCGGCACTTGCATGCACACCATTTGTTTATCTCCATGATGCTTTAAGTATGCCTCACACACATCCTATCTACCTATCCCTTAATATATATATGGGTCACACAAACTCCTTCTCCCTACTAGCAAGATCCCCATGCGTTGCATGGAACATCAAGATGCATTTGTATGATTAGTTTATCTTGTGGGAGAAAAAGATGAACGGGGGAATGCCTTATTTGCAAATGTGGAGAGGGGTGTGGGTATCCTTTTGAAAAATTGCCATAGTTTCCTTCCTATCCGTTAGATATAAATCGGATGGCCTATATTGCAGGATGGCAAGAACACCATCATCACCAACTCTGTTTTTTTATAAGAGTAGAGATATGTAAGTGTCACTGCCCCCCCACCCCCCACCCACCCACACACACACACACTTCCTGACACCGAAGGAGTAGGGTGACACCTCAATCTTGATACTAATCTATCGACTGGCTTCTCTCTCAAACACACACACAGAGACACACACACAACCCGACACCGAAGGAGTAGGGTGGCACCTCGATCTTGATAGTAATCTATCTACTCCTCTTTCAAACACACACAGATACACACACACACTCGCTAGTTGTGCCTCCGCACCTACCGCACACACTCTCGATATGTCTTTCTCTCCCTCCCCTTCCCCACCCCCCTCCCAACCCCAACAATGACATCAGAAGGGTGACAACTCGATCTGATCTTAATCTCTCAATCGGTTTTTCTCTCAAACATTGTGTCTCTGTGCCTCGCTCAAACACACGAGATACGTCTTTTTCTCCGTAGCCCCCTCGATATGTAGACTTCTCGCGCGCGCACAGCTGTAGTGACGATGACGCTGAACCCAATGTGCCATGTTTTCATCGGCCTCATGTGATAGTTTTCACCCTGTTTTCTGTTAATTAACAAGACAACCTTTTCTTTGTTACTACTAGTGAATCTGAAATCATTCGGGGCAAACATATAATATACCACTTCAACCAAATTATCGCAGTAACTATTTTAAAAGAAACTAGCTAGATGCCCGTGCATTGCACGGAATATCAAGAGGCATTTGTATGAGTAGTTTATCTTGTGAGAGACTAGCAACATTCCCATGCGTTGCATGGGACATCAAGATGCATTTATATGAGTAGTTTATCTTGTGAGAGAAAAGGATGAACGAGGGAAGGCCTTATTTGCAAATGTGGAGAGGGGTGTGGGTATCTTTTTGCAAAATTGCCATAGTTTCCTTCCTATCCGTCAGATATAAATCGGACGGCCTATATTGCAGGATGGCAGGCACACCATCATCACCAACTCTGTTTTTTATCTCTAATAACTCCTATAAAAGACTCAGTTGGTGATGATGGTGAGTTTTCCATCCGTCGTTTCTGACCATCAGATCTGCATCTAACGACTATGATGTAAGTCGTGGCATTTCTGCAAACAAGACACCACTTCTCTGCTCCAATTTGAAGAAGCCCCTTAATATCTTGAAACCAACCACATCCCTCCCCCACCTCATCAAAACAGCCTAAGGAATATATTTTGAGTGAAACCTAATACGAGTATATTTTTAGTGATATATACACCAAACTAGAGTGTTTTCTTTCAAGTTTGTGAACATATATTATTCTATTTTGGATCCGTTGCAACGCACGGGCACATTGCTAGTAAGAGTAGAGAAAAGGATCAACGAGGGAAGGCCTTATTTGCAAACGTGGAGATGGGTGTGGGTATCTTTTTGCAAAATTGTGATAGTTTCCTTCCTATTCGTTAGATATAAATCCGACGACCTATATTGCAGGATGGCACGCACACCATCATCACCAACTCTATTTTCTACTCCCTCCGTTCCTAAATATTTGTCTTTTTAGAGATTTTAACAAGTGACTACATACGGTGCAAAATGAGTGAATCTACACTCTAAAATATGTCTACATAAACATCCGTATGTGGTACTCCATTTGAAATCTGAAAAAGACAAATATTTAGGAACGGATGGAGTATAAGAGTAGACATGGAGATCTCCAGCATGGTCTATAACAAAAATGTGCTGGACAGGTTAGCGTCGGATGCTCGCAACGCGATGACCTGAGTTCGAATTCTGTCTTTAACTTTATATTTTTATATTATATATTACTTATTTAATATATAATTCTTTCGCTACTGTACTGACAGTGGAACCCACAGAGTACTTAGAATACAAGATTAAGGATGGACTTGTTTCTTTTTAACTTTCTGTACGAAGCTGTAGCCACCCTGCAAGTCATGTGTACACTGTACATGCAATTAACTTTTTATAGAGGGAGAATCATACACGCAATTAACTCAAATGGATTGGATGTGACTCTATTATTTCCAGCATAAGAGCATCTCCAACGGCAGCCGACAAATTTCCTCCCGCTTCCTTCCGCGGAGGACGACATCAAATGCCAGCGGCATACATTTTCACAACTCTAACCAACTAGATGAAATTCGTGCAAACATGGACTGTTTTCATATAAGCATGCAGGATTTCATATAAAAAAGTCGGATCTTCATATAAACATGATGGATTTCATTACATTTACATGAACTAAGCGGTGCTAATCCGGCTCTCTTGGTAAAATTAATAATCCCTCCATCCGGAAATACTTGTCCTAGAAATGGATGTATCTAGACTTATTTTAGTTATAGACACATCCAATTTATACATTCTTAGAACAAATATTTCCCGCCAGCAGGAGAGGGAGTACCTAATCTAAATGGCCTCCCGTGGATCCCATTGTCTTCCTCATGTCCGGCAGACACTTGCGGGGTCGACGAAGGTACTCGGAAGAGACGAAGCAGCAAAGAAACCACCTGAATGCGCAGTCGTCGCCTTGGTGGTGGCCTTCATGGGACCCAAGTGGCGGCGGCCCCCCGTGTTCTACTTCTCCTCGATGATGGCGGCGGACACGAAGAAGCTGGCCACCGACTCATCGCTCTCCACACACCGGGCTTCCGTCTCTGCCTGCATGGCGTTGCTGTAGCCACAGGAGGCGCGGCCGCAGGTACGGGAGGCGCGGCCGCGGCATGGGAGGCGCGCCCACAGACACGGGAGGTGCGGCCACCGCAGACACTGGTGGCGCGGTACGACGCGCCAGCGTGCCGGCGTGGAGCAACTTGCCACTCCTCATCGAGCTGAACTCGCCACTCCTCATCGAGCTGAACTCGAGCGGCGAGTTGCTGAACCACGCGCCGGATTGGGCGGCAACTAGCTCCATCGGGCCAACCGAGGTTGATGAAGCACCGAGCGGCCTCGCCCGTATCCGGAGGGCTCGGAGGGCCACCCAGCTGGGTAGTATGCCGGAGAATGGCTCCTGGGAAGCCATCGGAAGCATGGAGAAAATGGTGGAGGAGGAGATGGGGGAGCGGCGGAGGGGTGCGATTCTTGCCCACTGTCTGTCTGGCCTCGTTTAAATAGAGGGCGGATGGTTGGAGCTTGGCCGGTGTCTGGCCTAGTTTAAACTGAGGGCGGACGGGAGGAGCTCGGCCATTGTTGCGTTTAATTCCGGCCTGCTCATGAACGGACGTGTGGCCGGAGTAGGTTTCTCGATTTACATGCGGGTTTAACGGAGTGGTTTGATGGAGGTGAGGAGGGGTGTTCAGCAGGGCGTGCAGCGGGCGGCGCTGTACTATTCGATTTGACAGCGGGCGGTGCAGTTCCCGATACGGCTTTAATGCAGACGTGGGAGCGGTAGCGGCTCCCGAAATGTTGAACGGCCAATGATGCATCCTCCTTCAATTAGCATCGTGCATGCATGAGGGAAAGTAATGGGAGGAGGACCGGGAAAAGAGGCTACATGATGTGAATGCAACGCAGTTTGCACTCATATAAAGGTGCCCCTCCATTCCAATGCATCTACCACATCGTACGCACCTAAGCATTTGCCTAACAACCTACACTAAGCGCAAAAGTGCTCACTCCAGACACATGGCAGCGATGCACGCGAGTGGCAAGCGGCTGTGCCAGATGATCCACGACGCCGGCTTGCGGCATGGCACCGTTGATCGTCTCCAGACGGTGTTCGCGACCGGCTGGTGGATGGCCACCGTCGACACCAACTACGACTCTTAGTTGGACCAGATGAGCGTTGCCACCACCAAGTTCACCATCCTCAAGAAGCTCGGGGACGACATCGCCGTACTCCTCCAGCCCGCGCGCCCGGGCTCCTCATTGCCTGCCACCCTAATCGGCCTCCATGGCCGGAACCTCTTTCAAGCACTGGTGGCCCTGCGACTGCCCGCCGACACCACGAAGAATGTCCACCTGGAGGTCGCGCTCGCCGCGAGGCGCCTCGCCCTGCAAGAATTCGTCGACCTACACATCCACATGTACGAGCAAATCATGTACATAGGTATCTACAAGGCCATTGAGGACGCTACAATGTTGGCCTTCCTCAACCGGCTGGCAGCCTTGGATGCCTTTGCTGAGAAGCACCTTGACCTCACCACAAAAGCCGCCACTCCTTAGCCGCCGGTCGGTGGCCGGGCGCTCTAAGTTGAGGAGGAGGAGGTCATACGTTGATGGATGCATCTTTCTTCTTGCCTCCTGTAACCACCACTGCAATCGCATCATCGTGGCCTTAATTCCTATTGTGCTATTGCATTCTCGTTCCAGTCAATACCGACATGTGCGATCCCTTTGCTTAACTATATGCATCACTATAACTAGTACTCCATCCGTCAATTTATAAGTTGAGCTTACCTTTTCCATCAACTTCGTGCAACGCACGGGCATCTTGCTAGAAACACTAGAACATGTCGGACCGCATGTGACCAAACTGACGATGCGCCAACCTAGCTACTACGTACCTTGCTTATCTGGCGGAAATAGCCCCGCCCTAGCATTTCCAATTGTTATTTCTATCTATCGATCGTGCCAAGGAGCAGAACCAAATGTTACAATTTATACATTTTTCTCTACACCTACTCCTATAAAAGACCCAGTTGGTGATGGTGGTGTGTCTGCCATCCGTCGTTTCTGACCATTAGATCTGCATTTTTGCAACAATAGCCCACTTCTCTGCTCCAATTTGCAGAAAACCCCTTATTATCTTGAAAGCAACCACATCCCTCCCTCACCTCATCAAAACAGCCTGAGAAATATATTTTGAGTAAAAAGTAATATATTAGGAGTATATCAAAACAAGAGTGATTTCTTTCAAGTTTGTGAACAAGTACTACTACTACTTTGGATCCGTCGCAATGCACGGGCACGTTGCCAGTAGAAGGAAAAGGCATGCCGCGTTCGCGTCGCACCCCCATACGCCCGGGAATTGGGACTACTCCACGGCCCGTCAAGGACGCCACATAGCTAGGGAAGGCGTGTTGCCTAGCATTTTCACTTTCATGTGGGACCGCCGTTGAGCAAACCGACCATTGGCAAACCGCACCCCGCCCGCTGCGGGATTGGAAAACAGAAACGAGGGTAAGATCTAGCTGTAGCACGGAAGCCAAGAAATTTGATGTCTGATGGGGCTCGTTGATAGAGTGTTATTTATTCATAACTAGCAAGATGCCCATGCGTTGCACGGAAAATCAAGATGCATTTGTATGAGTAGTTTATGTTGTGGGAGAAAAGGATGAACAATAGAAGGCCTTATTTGCAAATGTGGAGAGGGGTGTGGGCATCTTTTTACAAAATTGCCATAGTTTCCTTCCTATCCGTCAGATATAAATCGGATGGCCTATATTGCAGGATGGCAGGCACACCATCATCACCAACTCAATTTTTTATAAGAGTATAGATATAAATAGATATAGATATAGATATAGAGAGTAGAGATTTGGTTACCAAATCTCATGCGTGCAATGCACGTGTAGCTTACTAGTTGGTTACCAAATCTCATCCGGGTTTGGCACGAGCTCGTACTGCAGGAGCACCACAAGGCCTCCCTATCCGTCGCAACGCACGGGCACATTTCCATCTCGGGGCCCACGGGACCGAGCTTCAGTGGCTTAGTGCACCGGCCTATGAGTCAATGACATGCGGACCTTAAATGCGGCTGGCCCACATGTCATTCTCATGGTGGTGGCGTGGCTCGCGACTCACTCGTTCGAGATGAATCAGCCGGTGGTGGCGTGGCCGTGGCGAGGGTGCCACAGCTGGGCGTCGAGGTGTTATGAGGCGTAGATGGCCACACCGACGGGTACTACCTGTGGTACAGAAGTACTCCAGCTGAGGATTGATGCCCGAGACGAAATGTGTCACAGCCGCTGTCGGAGTAAATGGCCACGGGTAGCCTAACCGACTCCCCCTGGCTCTTCGAAAAATTACCAGGCCATTCAAGCCTTCAAGCATACAAAGCACAGGACCGCCTTCCCCCGGCCGGCTATCCCTAGGGCCGACTCCCAGAAGGCAACCCAGCCTCAGAAACCTCCTCCAAGAAAGATACGAGATAGCCGACTCCAGGGAGCCGGCCCCAAGAGGACCGACTCCCAAAAGCCGGCCATGAAGAAAGCTGGCTCCCAGAAGCCGGCCAAGACTGCACCCACTAAGACTGTACCCACATAGCGGCGATAGGATGGGGTGTGGCCGCAGTACAGCCCACTACCCCCGAATCCCGAAATAGGCATGGCCAAAGGGCGCCATACAGGCCAGCCATCCCCCGTCCGGCGCGGCACTGTAGCCATGTTGGCCTCGATGTCACCCCCGACAGGCGCCAGTACGGCCCGTGGGCGGCAGGCCCCTTTGGCAGAGAGACACCCGAAGGCGGCCTGGCCTTCTCTAGTCGGCCAGGGGTGTGGCCGGATCCCAATAGCCGGCTACCTCCCTCCCTCGAAGCATGGCCCTCATTAAGGAGACAAGACGAGTAAGGCTACAGTGAGAGCTCGCAAGGCGGCAACATTGTAGCCACGCTTACCTCGACAAAGCCCTCGTCATCAGAGGCGAGGCAACAGTAACCAGCCGCCGTCGAACCCCCAAGCGGTGGGGCCGGCCTGCCGGCCAAGAGGCCGGCAGCCGACGGGACCCTCCAGTCGGCGGGCCCCAATGACCGGCGGAGAAGCCGGCGAGCATAGACACTGACGGATGGGACCCGCACCCGGCCGGATTACCATTGTACCCTGGGGAGTTGGCCTATATAAACCCCCCGGGACACCCATGCAAAGGGTTGATCTCATAGAATTCCACACACCACCTAGAGAGAAAAGGAGAGCTAGCCTTGCCCTTCTTCTTCCTCTAGCCAAACAGCTCAAGGAGCGCTTGTAGCTACTTGTATTGATCTAGTGACCATGCGGAGACCACACAGAGCAGGACTAGGGGTGTTATCTCCACGGAGAGCCCCGAACCTGGGTAAGATCCGCCGGCGTGCATGTCTTCGCCTCATCCCGTTTCCAGGCACCGGCGATGTTTTACTGGCTCCCACAATGATAAGCCACCCGTTGGCATATGTCGCACCTACCACCTGACATTTGGCGCCCACCGTGGGGCCAGGTGCACCGTCGTCTGGAGACTTGTTCTGGACGGGAACCCTTTTTCTCCCCCGCGAGCACAGCCAGCCTGCTACGCCCGACGACGCTTGCCCCGACGCGCTGCAAGGCGTCGACGACGCCTGCACAGCAAGCTGCCTTGCTGATCTTCTTGGCGAGACTCGCATCTCCGACGAGCCCGCGTCCGACGCGGGCACGGACTCCCCCGAGAGCCGCCTCATCAGCCTCCTCGACCAGCTTCACGTCTCCAGCGAACTTGCTGTAGACTTGGAGTCGGTCGGCTCCACCGACCCGATGCTTGTCGACTCCGACACGGCATCGTTCGACGCCTACCCCTCCGACGTGGTAGTCTTCGACGACCCTCTCCCTCGAGCTGACAGCGGCAGCAGCGCTGTCACTGAGGTGCTGGTCATCAGCCACGTCGCTGACTCGGGCGAGAACGCCCACGACGCCCTACAAGCGGTGATGCATGACTTGTCCGTCCCCATCCCGGTCGATGCCAACGCCGAGACCCTGGAGGCACGCCGCCTCGCCCTCATCACGAAGGGCCAGAAGATAGCCTCCATGAGACGCCTCACCGAGGCCCACCAGCACGAAGTCGACCGCGCCGCTTTTGGTACGCTGCCTCATGGCGGGCCGAGCCGAGCCGGCCTCGTCAAGAAGCGCGGCGCGGCCATCGCCAGCATGCTGGGGGCAGACCGCTCCGTCTACGCCATACCGCTCGAAAATCTGCGAGCCGCTCAGGCGGCCGCAGAAGAGCTGAATGGGCTGGGGGCTGATGAGCTCCCCTACATGACAAGGCGCATCCAGCAGCTGATCGATGCGGCCGCAGAACGGCATGAAGCCGGCGCCCGCGCTAAGAGTCCTCCCCCGCGCCGAGAGCACGCCGCGACATCCCGGTCGCCGACTGCGAGCGGCGCCCGCGCAAGGAAAGACAAGGAGCCGGCTGCTAGCCGCAGCCGGACTCGAATCACCATCGAGCGCGACGCGGAAGGCCGCCCTAGAGCAGTGGGGCACCAAGGCAATCCGCCTGCTCCCCCGCCTCGTGGGGAGAGATGTCCCACCCCGCCGCCTGTCACGCATCCGACTCTCGGTGGCCGACTAGGCCACCGCGAAGGAGTCGTCGAGAACGAGGCCCGCCACCGGATCGACCGCCTAGCTCGATCCCTGGCGCTAGAAGAAGAAGATGATGTCTGCCCGCCATGCTTTGGCCCCCGCATCCGCGACGAGCCCTTCCCCAAAGGGTTCTCGCTCCCCAGAGACACGCCCAAGTACAACGGCTCTATGAAGTCGGAAGATTGGCTCATCGACTACAATACCGCTGTCAGCATAGCGAACGGCAACAGGCGCGTAGCCGTGAACTACGTCCCTCTCATGCTGCAAGGCACGGCACGCACCTGGCTCAACAGCCTCAAGCCCTACAACGTCAACAGCTGGCTGGACTTTACGGAATTCTTCGTCCGCAACTTCACCAGCACGTAGAAGCAGCCTCCCAAGCCCTGCCAGCTCTCCTTATGCGTCTAAGGGCCCAGCGAATCGACCCGCGACTACCTCACGCGGTGGGCCGAGCTCCGCAACTCCTGCGAGGGGGTGCACGAGGTTCAAGCCATCGAATACTTCACCGCCGGGTGCCGAGATGGCACCCTCCTCAAGCACCGACTCCTCTGCGATGAGCCGGCTACCCTCGACGAGCTGCTGGTCATTCCAGACAAGTACGCCACAACCGACTCCTCGATGAAGACCGAGCTCCGAGTGGACGCCTCTGGGAAGGTGCTCGCTCCGGCTCCTAAGACGCCGGCAGGCGACTCCAATCTGCGCCCCTACCAGAACGACCACAAGCGCAAGGCCCCTATGCCGCCTTCCACCAGTCGGCAGGTGGCCACAGTCGAAGTCGAGCAGCCCGAGGAACGGCCCGCTCCCAAGAAGAAGGGCGGCAGGCCGGCTTGGCAGCCGGCCTTCTCCTACGAGCAGACTCTCGATGCCCCCTGCAAGTTCCACAGCGGCACGAAGCCGTCCAACCACACGACCCGAAAGTGCCACTGGCTCACCCGGATCTCCAAGGGCGAGGGGCTGGTGCCGCCTCCGCCTCCCGGCCCGCCGCCTCCAGCCCCCCAGCAGCCGGCTGCTCGACCAGCAGTCGGAGCCATTCAAGATGAGTTCCCTGATGAGCACGCCGCCTACGTCGTCTTCACGAGCCAGGTTGAAGACAAGCGCAGCCGGCGCCGACAGCACCAAGAGGTCAAGGCAGTCACCTCCAGCAACCCCGAGTTCATGCATTGGTCCGAAAGGCCTATCAACTGGAGCCGGGCCGATCACCCAGAGGTGATGCCGTCCCCTGGCTCCTACACATTGGTGTTGGATGTCACCCTCGCAATGGAGAGGCGGGCTGCCCGATTCTCCCGCATTTTGATTGATGGCAGAAGCAGTATCAACATACTGTACCGCGACACCATGGAGAAGTTGAACCTCAAGGCGAAGCAGCTCATGCCAAGCCGGACCGTGTTCCATGGCATCCTACCCGGCCTGTCCTGTTCCCCGACCGGCAAGATCAAGATGGATGTTCTCTTCGGAGACATGGATCACTTTCGCCGAGAAGCAATCTGGTTCGAGGTAGTGGATCTAGAAAGCCCTTACCACGCTTTGCTCGGCCGACCTGCTCCGGCCAAGTTCATGGCTGTTCCCCACTACGCCTACCTGAATATGAAGATGCCGAGCTCGAAGGGGATCATCACTGTAGCCGGCGACTACAAGAAGTCCATCGAGTGCGCTGCAGCCAGCAGCCGGCTGGCCGAGTCCCTCGTAGTGGCAGAAGAGAAGAAGGTGCTCGAGCGAGTTGTGGCCATGGCCGGCAAGCAGCCGGCCTTGTCCCCCAACCCCAAGGAATATGATCCACAGGGCTCCTTCCAGCCGGCCAAGGAGATGAAGAAGATACCTCTGGACCCGGAGAACCCGAAGAGGTTTGCAGTCATTGGTGCAAACCTGGACAGTAAATAGGAAGGCGAGCTCGTCGACTTCCTCCGTGAGAATCGAGACATCTTTGCATGGTCCCCAAAGGACATGCCGGGTGTTCCGAACGATTTCGCCGAGCACAAGTTACACGTCCGAGCGGACGCGAAGCCGGTCAAGCAGCCTCTCTGCCGACTGTCAGAAGAGAAGAGAAGAATCATAGGAGAAGAGATAGCCCGGCTCCTTGCCGCCGGCTTTATTATGGAAGTGTTTTTCCCAGAGAGGCTTGCCAACCCAGTCTTGGTGTTGAAGAAGAACAACAAATGGCGTATGTGTATAGACTACACTAGCC
The DNA here is from genome assembly GCF_002575655.3 of Aegilops tauschii subsp. strangulata. Taxonomy (NCBI): domain Eukaryota; kingdom Viridiplantae; phylum Streptophyta; class Magnoliopsida; order Poales; family Poaceae; genus Aegilops; species Aegilops tauschii. Next base: position 112,783,937 of record NC_053039.3, on the reverse strand, counting down.
TCAACAAGGCCTGCCCCAAAGATCCGTTTGCTCTACCACGGATTGATCAAGTAATAGACTCCCTAGCCGGATGCGAGCTGTTGAGTTTCTTGGATGCCTACTCAGGATACCACCAGATTAAGTTGGACCCAGCAGACCGCCTGAAGACCGCCTTCATCACACCATTCGGAGCTTTCTGTTACCTGACTATGACATTCGGCTTGAGGAATGTCGGTGCCACTTTTCAGCATTGCATGCAGAAATGCCTCCTCAAGCAACTCGGCAGAAATGCCCACGTCTACGTAGACGATATTGTGGTGAAGACAGAGAAGCGCGGCACCCTGCTGGGAGACCTCAAAGAAACATTTGCCAACTTGCGCCGATTCCAGATCAAGCTCAACCCCGAGAAATGCGTGTTCGGAGTACCAGCCGGCCAGCTTCTAGGCTTTCTGGTCTCCGAACGCGGCATTGAGTGCAACCCTGTGAAGATCAAGGCCATTGAGAGAATGGAGATTCCCACCAAGTTGCGAGACGTACAGAAGTTCACTGGGTGCCTGGCCTCCCTAAACTGCTTTATCAGCCGGCTAGGAGAGAAGGCTCTCCCCCTATACCGACTCATGAAGAAATCCACTAATTTCGAGTGGAATGACCAAGCAGACCAAGCCTTCCATGAGTTGAAGAAGATGCTGACCACTCCACCTGTCCTGGCGGTGCCGACTGAGAAGGAGCCCATGCTCCTCTACATTGCCGCAACTAGCCGAGTGGTCAGTACAGTCATCGTGGTCCAGCGCCCAGAAGAAGGCCGAGCCCAGTTAGTCCACAGGCCGGTATATTATCTAAGCGAAGTACTATCCAGCTCAAAGCAAAACTACCCACACTACCAGAAGATGTGCTATCGAGTGTACTTCGCCGCCAAGAAACTGAAGCCCTACTTTCAAGAGCATCCCATCACGGTCGTATGCACCGCCCCGCTTGCCGAGATCATAGGCAGCCGGGATGCATCCGGCCGGGTGGCTAAATGGGCCATTGCGCTGGCGCCTTACACAATCTTCCACCAGCCCCGCACTGCCATCAAGTCCCAAGCATTGGCCGACTTCCTCGTCGACTGGGCCGAGACCCAGTACCTACCGCCGGCTCCCGACTCTACGCATTGGCGGATGCACTTCGACGGGTCCAAGATGCGCACCGGTTTGGGAGCCGGCATCGTCCTCACCTTTCCCAAAGGCGACAAGCTCAGATACACACTGCAAATCCACTTTGCCGCCTCCAACAACGTGGCTGAATACGAGGCGCTCATACACGGGCTCCGTCTAGCCAAAGAGCTCGGTATACGCCGGATCCTGTGTTATGGCGACTCAGACTTGGTGGTCCAGCAGTCATCTGGCGACTGGGACGCCAAGGATGCAAACATGGCGAGCTATCGATTCCTCGTCCAGCAGATCAGTGGGTACTTCGAAGGGTGCGATTTCCTTCATGTGCCACGGGACGACAACGACCAAGCAGATGCCCTGGCACGGATCGGCTCCACCCGACAGGCTATACCAACCGGTGTCTCTCTCCAGCGCCTCCTCAAACCGTCTATCAAGCCGTCTCCAGAATCGGACTCTATCTTCGTACCGCCCGCCCCCGATGCAGCCGGATCCGACTGGAGGAACCCAGCAGGCGGCTCGTGGACTTCGACAAGCGGCCCGGGGACTGTCGTAGCCGCACCCGGCTCGGGGACTTCAGAACCCGGCCCGGGGACTGCAGCAGTCGGCCCGGGGACTGCAGCGGCACAAGAAGCGGTGGTCGACTCCAACTCTCCACCACCCAACCCACCCACCCGAGTCACAGTGGCCGTACTAACAGTAGAAGAAGTCACAGCTCCATCATGGGCCCAACCCATCCTCAACTTCCTAGTCAACAGAGAGCTGCCGACTGATGAGATCTCGGCAAGACTAGTGCAACGCCGAGCCGGAGCATTTGCAATAATAATCAGAGAACTTGTCAAGTGCAGCGTCACTGGGGTCTTCCAGCGCTGCGTCGAGCCAGAGAAGGGTGTAGCAATCCTCATGGATATCCACCAAGGCGAATGCGGCCACCACGCAGCCTCAAGATCACTTGTGGCCAAAGCTTTCCGCCATGGTTTCTTCTGGCCGACTGCTTTGGAAGATGCCAGAGAGATAGTCAAATGCTGCAAAGGATGCCAAGTCTTCAGTTCCAAGCAACACCTACCGGCTTCCGCACTCAAGACCATCCCCCTCACCTGGCCCTTTGCCGTCTGGGGGCTGGACATGGTGGGCCCATTCAAGACAGCCCGCGGCGGTCTGACACATCTGCTTGTCGCCGTGGACAAATTTACCAAGTGGATCAAAGCGAAGCCGATCAAGAAGCTGAACGGGCCGACTGCCGTGACATTCATTGCCGACATCACTACTCGGTATGGCGTGCCGCACAGCATCATCACCGACAATGGCACAAACTTTGCCAAAGGAGCACTGGCACGTTTCTGCGTGACACAAGGCATCCGACTGGACTTAGCGTCCATTGCCCACCCGCAGTCAAACGGCCAGGTCGAGCGAGCAAACGGCCTCATCCTCTCCGGCATCAAGCCCCGACTGATCGTACCACTGGAGCGCTCGGTCGGCTGCTGGCTCGACGAGCTGCCGGCTGTCCTCTGGAGTCTGCGTACTACCCCAAACAAGTCAAATAGCTTCACTCCATTCTTCCTTGTATATGGTGCCGAGGCTGTCATCCCAACTGACATCGAGTTCGACTCGCCTCGGCTCACCATGTACACGGAGGTGGAGGCCAAGGAAGCGCGAGAAGATGGCGTCGACCTGCTGGAAGAAGGCCGGCTGTTAGCACTCAGCCGGTCCGCCATATACCAACAGGGTTTGCGCCGTTACCACAACCGGAAGGTCAAGCTAAGATCCTTCTAAGAGGGCGACCTTGTGCTTCGGCTGATCCAGCGAACAGCCGGCCAGCACAAGCTCTCGGCCCCTTGGGAAGGCCCTTTCATCGTCAGCAAGGCACTAGGCAACGACTCCTACTACCTGATCGACACACAAAAACCAAGAGCACGTAAGAGGGATGATTCCGGCAAGGAGTCGGAGCGACCATGGAACGTGAACCTCCTGAGAAGATCTTACAGTTGAAAGCAGTATGTATCATGCTACCGTTTTTATTAAATATGAGACAAACGGGCCCCCCGAGGCGAAGTCGGGGACTGCCCTCCTTTATCTATGAATGACGAGTGTCATACTCATGAATGTATTATTACATTTGATTTTCTGTCTGGCACCGGGTTCGACTAGTTGGCCCGGGGACTGGCCGCCTTAAGTTATATTAAAAGTTCTGCCTGAAGTCAGACAAGTAGTGTGCCGGCGAACCCCAAACCTGGGTAAGATCCGCCGGCGTGCATGTCTTCACCTCATCCCGTTTCTAGGCACCGGCAATGTTTTACAGGCTCCCACAATGATAAGCCACCCGTTGGCATATGTCGCACCTACCACCCGACAGCCGCTGGATGAAAATTCGATGGTGCGGGAGTATGGATCGGAGCAGGCAAACCGCGTCCAATCGCGTGTGGCTGTGGTAGAAAGTTGATGGTCGCTACTGTTCAGCTGGCCCGCATATCATGCACACAAAGGAAGAGGAGCGGTGGGGCCGAGAGGGATGAGGCGCACATTGGGGGACGTCGTGCCGTGGGTTGGAGCGGCGTCGTGGGAATCGCGTGTGGGTGTGGCAGTGGTAGAAACAAGAACGTGATGGTCGCCGTGGTTCAACTTCCATGGACAAGCTGTCATGTCTGCTGACACATGCATTGCATACCGCTCATTGCAAGGAGCAGTAGTAGAGAAAACTTGTTCCAAAGATACCATTTTTCCGATAAAATTCTCGAGATATCATTAGTTTTTACACATGGGATTACTCCTGCAAGGGTCAATCACAACAGGTGTTTTGTAAAAAAATGCATCTTGATGTTCCCTGCAATGCACGGGCATCTTGCTAGTTATAGAAGAAGGCCACACGGGCATCTTGCCGCAGGGTGTGCCACCGACCCAAACTTCAATTTTCTTTTCAGACGATTAGGTGCACCGGATGCCGTTCCACGCTACAAAATGTTAAGAAAATAGCTCCAAATTTTTTAAAACCTAAAATCTTCAAACCATCAAAACAGCCTGAGGAATATATTTTGAGTGAAGCATAATTTATTTTTACTGATATATCTATATCAAAACTAGAGTGCTTACATTTCAAGCCCGTGAACAAGTATTATTCTACTACTTTGGATCCATTGCAACGCACGGGCTAGCACATTGGTAGTAGTAGTCTCTATCTCTATCTCTACTCTACTCTTATAACAAAATAGAGTTGTTGATGATGGTTTGCCTGCCATCCTGCAGTATAGGCCGTCCGATTTATATCTGACGGGTAGGAAGGAAACTATGGCAATTTTGCAAAAAAAATACCCACACCCCTCTTATACTAGCAAGATGCCCGTGCGTTGCACGGAACATCAAGATCTTGTGGGAGAAAAGGATGAATGAAGGAAGGCCTTATCTGCAAATGTCGAGAGGAGTGCGTGTAAATTGTCATAGTTTCCTTCCTATCTGTTAGATATAGATTGGACGGCCCATATTGCAGGACGGCAGGCACACCATCATCACCAACTTTGCTTTTTTATAGGCCGTCCGATTTATATATGATGGATAGGAAGAAAACTGTGGCAATTTTGCAAAAACAAACCTACACCCCTCTCCACATTTGCAAATAAGGCCTTCCCTCGCTCATCATTTTCTCTCACAAGATAAACTACTCATACAAATGCATGTTGATGTTCTGTGCAACGCACGAGGATGTATCCTTGGGGGTCTCTCCAGCGCGGCGTGTCCATCAAGTTGACGCCCCTGGAGATGCAGACGTTGAGGGGCACTTGGATTTTAATTTGTCTGATGAGCAGGTAAGATGAGTTTGATCATGTAGTAAATGCATTCTAAAGACTACTTCCGTGTCCATTTCCTAATTCTCCCCCTGCCCACTGTTTCACAGGTTAGGCTCGATGCGAGTGGAGATTGGCTTGCATATGTACGGGAGGGTACCAACATCAATTTGCACAACATTTACAACGGTGACACCGTTCCCGTAGAACCTTTGTCCAACATTGGGATCGGCCATGCAGCGGGCCACCGTCTGAATTGGTACGATGGAACCATGGTGAGATTGAAGAAGATAGCACGAACCTTGCACATGGCGGTGAAAGGTGGACGATGCTGTCTACGGTCGATTTGTTGCCGTACGAGTACGAAGACGCTGTGCTCCTTTCTAACCGCATCTTCGTGGTGACAAACCAGGGGACTTGTTTCATATGGGACACATCCAACGGTATACTCCCTCTCTCCCAATTTATTTATTTTTGAATTTTTTCGTTTTATAAGTTTCAAATTCAAGTTTAGAGCTCCCCATCACATGTTGAGATTACAATGCCCATTAAATCATTGCGTGCATGTATAGTAAAGAAACAAATCTCGAGTTTGCCACGAGTTCGTGCAGCGGTAGAACCACAAGGCTTGGCGCAGGAGTTACATTTACCTCTCGGGGCCCTCGGGTCTGAGCTTCAGCGCCTTACGACACCTGCCTTTGAATCAAAAACATGTGGACCCGATAGGTGGCTGGTCCACATGTAATGCTCCCGAAGGCAGAGGGGCAGTGGGGCCGAGAGGGGTGAGCCGCAGGTCGGGGGACGTGTGGTGTCATGGGTTCGAGCGGCGTCATGGGAATCGCGTGTGGCTATGGTAGAAACTTGATGCTCACCGCATTTCAGTTGGCCCACATGTCATGCACACAAAGGCAGAGGGGCGGTGCGGCCGAGAGGGGTGAGGCGCACGTCGGGGGACGTGGTGCCGTGGGTTGGAGCGGCGTCGTGGGTATCGCGAGTGGCAGTGGATGAAACGTGATGGTCGCCGTAGTTGAACTTCCATGGACAAGCTGTCGTGTCTACGGACACATGCATTGCATACCGATCACTGGAAGGAGTAGTAGAGAAAGCTAGGCAGATAAATAGTTCCTTATAGTCAAGCGGACCCACGCTACTACTTGTTCCAAAGACATGCACACCATCGAAATAGTCCATCTATATCAATATACATAGAGAGGGAATATTTTTTTACAAGAGAGGAAATAGTTCATCCATCCATAATGCCATGCTGCTGGTACAGCATCTTCTTCTTCTTCTTCTTCTTCTTCTTCTTCTTCTTCTTGTTCTCATTTTCTGTGGCAGACGACTTCGCAACAAGCTCTCTGGACCTTGCAGCTATCTCGAAACTCACACGGGCATCGAGGGCAGCATATTTTATCCGCTCGTACGTCAAGGGATAATTCTCCCATCCAGACGATCTTAATGCCAGCGTCTAGTCACCCTTCTGAATATTTGTTTCGAGCACAAAATTTGCTACGTCGAATAGGGATGGTGCCGGTTTATCACAATCTTCTACAAGAATTTTTATTTTGGTTTGTAGGTCAGCGATGCTTTTCAAATCAAGGTTGTACGGCTCCAACTTCTGTTTGTCCCCTACGATGGCTGCCCCACAGAAGTATATGTCCTCCCGAGACAAGAAATCATGAAGCTCACCTAGTATGGAGGGTGCGTGTATGATGTGGTACACCAAAACATCATCTTCGAGGCACAGCTGAAGGACGGCAGCGCGTTGGATCTTCCCAGTGGCACGCTCCATGTACACTGCGTCGAGACCGATGACATTCATCTCCACCTTTTGGAGGGAGTTGGATACATTGTTGATCCACTTCCGAAGAACCCTTGGGTGGTCGGTGACTATGGAAACTATGCTCAACGAGCCTTCGACGAGGACATGTTGGACGCTAAAAACCTGCATCTCGATCTCTTTCGCCATTTGGAACCGCTGGACCGGAGGGCTATGGTTTGGATAATTAGGATTAGATGGCAAGTCTAACTGAAGAAGATGATTATTTATAGGGGCTTCGGAATTACTCCAGGAGGATGTGAAGAGGTTAAAACAATGTGAATGCAGTGTGGTTTGGATGCAAATGAAGATCAAGGAGTAGTGAAGAAGCCGAGGAAAATTGGTTCCCGATGGAGAAGTAAATGGGAGAAGTTATGCGCATGCATGAGGAGAGCTATGGTGGTTTGACTGCGACATGCAATGGATTGGACGGGCTCTTCGGTTGCCTTTTCTCTCTCCCACGCGCACAGAATGGCCCACTTGCATGATGTAGTTTATTGGCTGGAGTCCTGCTACAGCTGCTCATGCGTACGCTAATTAATGCTATGAATGTGGGGCATGGAGGGAAATGGGCGCATGCAAAATGGTATATACGCAGACTAATTAGAGAAATACTGAAAAAAGTTATGCACAGACAAAAGAGGACCGGAGGGAGTACTACTCATGTTCCTACTACGGTTAAGGAATATGCGGTTATCCTCAAAAAAGTAAAGTCCTTCGCCCTTCCGCATGCACGAGAATTTGGTTCTGCTCGCAATATGGATGATACCTGGAGGATGAAGTGAACCCAGAGGCATGCTAGCACGAGAGTACTACTCTTGTTCCTACTACTCCTACTACTAGTAGTAGTAGTACAACCGTGGTACACTTGATGGTCAAAATACTATTATTCATCCGGTCCTCACAGTGAAGTGACAAGACCCTGCGCCTGAGGTGACACCAGTCCAGGCGGCGTGTCCGGGTTACGAAAGTCAGCCTCACCTTGTGCACTGTGCAGTCACTGTCACCGCCGCTGTATAGAATGCCTCGCCTCATCTCCCTATCCCCTAGCACCACTCCATCTCCATCTCCGTCTCGTCGGAGATCCTGAGGTCACTCTTCATCATCTCACTATGCTCCCGCGTACCCTCGCCTCGCCCGCCTCCCCCGTTACCACTATTCCCTCGCTAGCTGCTCCAGCACCGAAAGCTTCTCCCCCGTAAATCAAGCCCCCCAAAACCCCACCTTCCAAACTCCACCATGGCCAAACGCGAACCGCGCAGCACCCATATGAGCCGCGATTGGAGCAATCTCCCCAGTGATGTCCTCGACCTGTGTTGTTCGTGTATGGATATGTTGATCGCCCTGCGGCTGGCTGCATGCTCGAGGGGCATGCACACGGCCATCGTCGAAGCGAGGCCTAAGCTTTTCAAGACACCCTGCTTGTTGCTATCTGGTCTTGTGAGATTTGCTCACCATGATACGGAGGCGTACATGATGCCCCTCGACTTCAATCCGACCTCCATTAGCCGAAACTTCTTTGCAGGTATGTAGTGGGTCGCCGTACATCATTTCCCTCGACTTCGATCCGATCACCATCGCTCGAAACTTCTTGCAGGTATGTACTGGGTCGCCAAGAACTCCCAGTGGATGGCTACCGTCAGAGAAGACGGGGAAAAGTTGGTGCTCATGAACTTCCAGACCTCCCATGAGATTATCCTTGCTTCGTTGGATGATACAGAGTTTTACCTTCGCGGTCCAAGTCATCTAGATTACATCGTCAGTTGGATGCACCTTGTTTTGCAGAAGATTGTAATCTGCCAAGTGCCCACACGACATGCGGATTACGTAGACTTCAAGCTAATTGCGTTGTTCGACAAGGGACTCGCCTATCTTTCCGCCGGCGCCTTCTTTAGCTAGAGACAGCTCAGCTCGCAGTGGATCGTCGTCAAAGCTGATACACACTTCTGTGATGCTATTGAACACAATGGCATCATCTACGCGATCGACAAAGCAGATGGCACCATGTATTGCTGGGACGATGCGTGTAAGTTGTTTTCGTCTGATGTTAATGATGACGCCATGACACTGTTTGAACTTTTTGTGATGATTGACATATCCCTGTTTGAGAAGAATTTGAGTAGAACTATGGCAATGTATTAGAGACACCGTAAATCAGCTATATTTGGAATGAGTTAATTCATGCGATTGTGACCATGTCATTACAGCCAATTTGTACCCCTGAATAATCAAACTGTTAGGAAGATATTGATATTCTCCTTATTTTATAGTAATCTATATACAACTAAATATGAGTGTGTATCAATGGCCATGTTAGTTTCCTCATTTTCATGATGTAGAAACATGCATCACACTGTTGATTTCATCTAACCATACATTAGGGAAGCAAATGTGCATATGGAGAACTCTATATTTTGAAGTAGTGAAATCCTGTAATGCTTACCATGTGTACATACCTTTGTTCGCCCTTCAGCAATCAATAGCTAGAATAATATGCTCAGATAAATTTTGCCCACAGAACATGAGTATATAACAATGCATGGTCTGTTTGTTTCCTTGAAGAATTTGTTTGTGAGGACAGAACATGATTACATAACATGCATGACATGGTAGTTTCCTGTGAAGAAATCGATTGTGAGATAACATGAGTATAACCATGCATGCCACTTCTATATTTTCGAACCCAGTATACATTTCCCTGTATTTTCCTCCTAGTTCCAACAGGGACATATGAATGTTGTTTCTTGCATTATCCTACTCATACTCTGAACAATGCTGATCTTACATTAACAATGCCTGTCCTTTTTGATATGATGCAGTGTCCCTACAGTTACTGCCCTTTGTAATCACACCACCTTTGCCAAAAACAGGGAAGCACAACTGGTTCCTCACTCGATCAGAGGACGGCAAAAGGCTGATGATCATTCTGACACATGAGCCAGAAAAGTTATATAGCAAAAACCCCACTGTATGCAAGCACCGTGAAATACGTGAGTATCCGGATAGTGGCTATTACGTCTATGAGCAGGATACCAGCTTGTTGGGGCCTGCAGGATTTTTGAGATGGAGGCGGGTAAACAGCGTTGGTTCATACTATCTTTTTCTCGGACTCAATTATCTGATTAACCAAGAGATCACCGTTGGCAAGGACCTTGATGGCAGAGAGGCTCTGTTTGCTATGGAAAACTGTGTCTACATGGTGAGCCCTAGGAGTTTGGGAGCAAACTCGCGTGATTGTCAACGATATAGCCTGCAGCCAAAAGAAAGTGAGAATGACAAAGGCATCTGGATTAACTTTGATCCTTGGATGTGTCGAGTCCGACAGGCAGTGATGTGGTTCAAGCCTTCAGGTTGATAGGTAATTGGGCTATTGCGTCGAAAGGGTGGAGTACTGGTGTCTCAGGATTACTGGTGGCTGAACCGGGGCTGCAAATTATTATGGTGTTGGATCATCCCTCTTCGAATGACTTGTTGTCTTTGCTGCTTGTTCTGGATGGGTAGTCCTCTCTTTTGTTATGCATATTCCTTGTCATTTGGTCATCCTCGTCTATGTCACTCTTACTATGTAATAGTTGCCTCTATTTAGAATGTCATTCTCGTCTGGATCACGAGAGTCTGAGCGCTGCAGATGGGTGCGTTTTGGTGGTGTAGCAAGCCTTCTTATGAACTACCATGTCTTGCTGTTTATATCAGTAGTAGTCACTAGTCAGTGTTTGAATGTTGTATATATCGTTGTTTCGAACTGTTTATTGTCCCGAACTGCTGGTGGGCTAAATGAGGGCATCACCATTCTCCAGTGTTCAGAGTATATCTCCTTTTTTCAAGTTATAATTTGAGATCAGTGTCTTTTCGATGATGTACACTTGTTTGGGCCAGTGAGGTGTCGTTGAATATGCGCCGAGTAGTAACGCAATGCCAAATAGGTCAATTATAACCCTCAGGCTGGGCTCACAAAAGATCCTCAAAAAAAGGTCGTGCTCTCAAAAAAAGAAAGAATAGGGACTCTTAGGCCGACATATGGGCGCCACCGGTGTTTTCGTGCGCTTGCGCGCCAAGAGCATATTGGCGCGTGTTCGAAATTCATGCTACCTTTTCATCCCCAATCAACCACCCCTCCCCCACCTCTGGAATCTCGATTCCTACTCGAGTTCCCCCAAATCCCCCTCTTGTACTCCCTGTACTCTGATACATCTCCGTCGTATCTACTTTTCCAAACACTTTTGCCCTTGTTTTGGACTCTAACTTGCGTGATTTGAATGGAACTAACCCGGACTGACGCAGTTTTCAGCAGACTTTCCATGGTGTCATTTATGTGCAGAAACAAAAGTTCTCGGAATGACCTGAAACTCCACGGAACATATTTTTGGAAAATATTAAAAATACTGGAAGAAGAATCCATGTCAGAGGGCCCACACCCTGTCCATGAGGGTGGGGGCGAGCGTGCCCCCCCCGGCGCGCCCCCTGCCTCGTGGGCCCCCTGACGCTCCACCGACCCCAACTCCAACTCCATATATTCGTGTTCGGGGAGAAAAAAAATCAGAGAGAAGGATTCATCGCGTTTTACGATACGGAGCCGCCGCCAAGCCCTAAAACCTCTCGGGAGGGCTGATCTGGAGTCCGTTCGGGGCTCCGGAGAGGGGAATCCATCGTCGTCGTCATCATCAACCATCCTCCATCACCAATTTCATGATGCTCACCACCGTGCGTGAGTAATTGCACCATAGGCTTGCTGGACGGTGATGGGTTGGATGAGATTTATCATGTAATCGAGTTAGTTTTGTTAGGGTTTGATCCCTAGTATCCACTATGTTCTGAGATTGATGTTGCTATGAATTTGCTATGCTTAATGCTTGTCACTAGGGCCCGAGTGCCATGATTTCAGATCTGAACCTATTATATTTTCATGAATATTTGTGAGTTCTTGATCCTATCTTGCAAGTCTATAGTCACCTACTATGTGTTATGATCCGGCAACCCCGAAGTGACAATAATCGGGACCACTCCCGGTGATGACTATAGTTTGAGGAGTTCATGTATTCACTATGTGTTAATGCTTTGGTCCGGTACTCTATTAAAAGGAGGCCTTAATATCCCTTAGTTTCCATTAGGACCCCGCTGCCACGAGAGGGTAGGACAAAAGATGTCATGCAAGTTCTTTTCCATAAGCACGTATGACTATATTCGGAATAAATGCCTACATTACATTGATGAATTGGAGCTAGTTCTGTGTCACCCTATGTTATGATTGTTACAAGATGAACCGCATCCGGCATAATTCTCCATCACCGATCCAATGCCTACGAGATTTTCACATATTGTTCTCCGCTTATTTACTTTTCCGTTGCTACTGTTATAATCACTACAAAACCCAAAAATATTACTTTTGCTACCGTTACCGTTACTTCCATACTACTTTGCTACTAAATACTTTGCTGCAAATACTAAGTTATCCAGGTGTCGTTGAATTGACATGTAACGCCCATGATGCGGCTATATCTCCCACGTGTCGAGGCACGACTTAGAGGCATAACCGCATTGTGGTTTTGTCGCAAGAAGGGTCATCTTCACACAATCCCATGTAATGAACAAGAATGGGATAAAGAGTTGGCTTACAATCGCCACTTCACACAATACATAAATATAATTCATACATCATCCAAAATACACATATAGACCGACTACGGTCAAGATCCAAATGAAAATAAGATAACCCCAAATGCAAGATTCCCGATCGTCCCAACTGGGCTCCACTACTGATCATCAGGAAAAGACACATAGTAACGACCCCGTTCCTCATCGAACTCCCACTTGAGATCGATCCCATCATCTGCACTGGCATCGTCGGCACCTGCAACTGTTTTGGTAGAATCTGTGAGTCACGAGGACTCAGCAATCTCACACCCGCGAGATCAAGACTATTTAAGCTATAGGAAAGGATGGTGTAAAGAGGTGGAGCTGCAGCAGGCAATAAGCATATATGGTGGCTAACATACGCAAATGAGAGCGAGAAGAGAAGCAACGGAACGGTCGTCATCTAGCAATGACCAAGAAGTGATCCTGAACTCCTACTTACGTCATTCATAACTCAAACCGTGTTCACTTCCCGGACTCCGCCGAGAAGAGACCATCACGGCTACACACACGATTGATGTATTTTAACTGGGTCAAGTGACAAGTTCTCTACAACCGGACATTAACAAATTCCCATCTGCCTCATAACCACGGGCACGGCTTTCGAAAGATAATACCCTGCAGGGGTGTCCCAACTTAGCCCATCATAAGCTCTCACGGTCAACGAAGGATAAACCTTCTCCCGAAAAGACCCGATCAGTCTCGGAATCCCGGTTTACAAGACATTTCGACAATGGTAAAACAAGACCAGCAATGCCGCCTGATGCGCCGACAAATCCCGATAGGAGCTGCACATATCTCATTCTCAGGGCACACCGGATAAGTCAAGCTACGAGTAAAACCAGACCTCGAGTTTCCCCGAGGTGGCCCCGCAGGCTGCTCGATTCGGACCAACACTCGAAGGAGCACTGGCCCGGGGGGTTAAAATAAAGATGACCCTCGGGCTCGCGAAAACTCGGGGGAAACAGGCTTAGGTCGCAAATGGTAAAACCAAAGTTGGGCCTTGCTGGAGGAGTTTTATTCAAGGCGAACTGTCAAGGGGGTCCCATAAATCACCCAACCGCGTAAGGAACGCAAACTCAAGGAACATAAAACCGGTATGACAGAAACTAGGGCGGCAAGAGTGGATCAAAACACCAGGCATAAGGCCGAGCCTTCCACCCTTTACCAAATATATAGATGCATTAATTAAATAAGAGATATTGTGATATCCCAACATATCCATGTTCTAACATGGAACCAACTTCATCTTCACCTGCAACTAGCAACGCTATAAGAAGGGCTGAGCAAAAGCGGTAACTTAGCCAAACAACGGTTTGCTAGGAAAGGATGATTAGAGGCTGACATGGCAATATGGGAGGCATGATATAGCAAGTGATAGGTAGCGCAGCATGGCAATAGAGCGAACAACTAGCAAAGCAAAGATAGAAGTGATTTCGAGGGGTAGTCATCTTGCCTGCAAGGTTCTCAGAGTTGTCGAAAGCTTGATCCTCGTAAGCGTACTCATCTCCCGGCTCTACCCAAAACAAGAACACAAGCAATGGAACCACAATCAATCATGAGAAAAGCACAAGCAACATGATGCAATACATGAATGATATGCAAGATATGATATGCGATGCGTATGCGTGCTCCGGACGAAAAATGATGAACAAGGCAGTAACTTGGCAAACCAAGCATGCCACTGGAAAGATGAGATGATTTCGATCGAAATCGATATAAAGATCACCGGAAACGGACGCACGGTTTGCAAATGGCAAGCAAAATAAGAATGACACGAATCTGCGATTAACAACATGATAGCACTTAGAATGCAACAAGTAACAATTCTACCGCCCACCAACATAGCAACAAAGCATATGAAAGTAATCTACAGGAGATGCTCGACAAAAGATGAACATTGAGCTACGGCTAGATCACAACATAACAAGCTCAAACAAGCATGACAAAAGTGCAAAAGATAACAGGTTCACAGACTTAGTGAAATTACTGGACATGGCAGAAAACAGCATCATGTAGCAATGTTCAGAGCACGAAATCAACATGCTACAGCAACTTAACATGGCAAAACAAGGCATGGCAGCGTTCTACTAAATGCATATAACAAAAATACCTTACTAAACATAAGCCAAAAAGGACCAGAAGATATGATGGCAACCATGTAAACATAGCAAGTTTCGTTAACAGTTTTCAGACAGCAGAAAACAGAGCATGGCAGAAACAATAATATGAAGGCATCTTGCTGAGCTTGATGCACTCACCACAAAGCAATGCATGACAAAACAAGCATACGTACAGCAAGATGGCAAGTTTATGAAGCTATCCATGGCAAGAGCAAGTACATGGCATGAATGAATCTACTACAACAAGCTTGGCAAAATTGAATAACACGTAAACAATCTGCCAGAAATAATTTATAGCAAAAGTAGAGTAAGATTGAGTCATGCTATGGCACTCCATAATTGCAAACAAGCGCAGGAATGGATCAATTACCACAATATCTACAAAATATCCTTAGTGGACATCTCCAAAATATGCATGGATCTCTCTGTAGCATTAAGTTTACATGGCAACAAAATAACAGCAGACAGAAATCACTAAGTCCCTGAAATCAGAAACATTACGGGGCCTAGTTTGCATGCTTGTGATAGTCACCACAGAGATCAAAAAATACATGGCATAAACCCTTGGAAAGATGGCATGGCATACAACAAAATACATGTAGAGCTCATGCCCATAAGAAGCACAGATTAAATGATACAAAAATAACAAATCCTCAAGTTCTGATATGAACCAGCAGATAACAGCAATTAGCACTCTTGCACCAGAGATTTGGGCATCAAGATGGCCCCTAATGAACATGGCGCAATTGAATAAAATGTAGAGCATCACTAGACGAACATTTCGATATATTACACACGCGAAACGGAGCTATATGCAGACAGTTATGATGCTATGAACATGGGCACATGCTGGAAAAATAAATGACTTCTCGATCGGATCTGGCTCGGTGGCTCGAGCTCGCCGGAGTGATGGAGACGGCGGCGCGGCGGCCGGAGGAGAGGAGCTCGGGCGCGCGGTGGAGGGGCGTGGCGCCGGCGAGATCCGGCGGAGGCGGAGAGGCGGCAGAAGGCGGCGGCGCAAGGCGACCTGCGGGCGGCGACGGGCGCCCGGCGGGGCGACGGCGGCGCCGGTGCCGGAGGGGACGGCGGGGCGAGGCGCGCGCGGGCGGCGGCGCGAGATGAGGAGGAGGCGCGGCGGAGGCACGGGCGGCGCGGACCGGCGGGGGCGGCGTACGGGCCCGGCGGGCCGCGGGCGGCGCGGGCCACGTGGCAGCCTGTGGGTGGCTGGAGGCGGCGGCGCGACCTGTCCGGCTCGGGCCAGACACGTCCGGTTGCGGCGGGGAATTTTGCTAGGGTTTCATCTACGAGAAATCTCGGGAGGGATGCAAATATATAGGTAGAGGGAGCTAGGAGGCTCCAAATGAGGTGCGGTTTTCGCCCACACGATCGTGATCGAACGCCCTAGAGCATGGAAGAGTGTTTGGTGGGTTTTGGGCTGTTTTTGAGGGGGGTTTTGCTGCAACACACAGAAGGCATCTGCGGTTACCCGGTTAACCGTTGGAGTACCAAGCGACCTCCAAATGGAATGAAACTTGACCGGTGGTCTCCGGGTGGTATACTAGGGCCACTTGACAAGCCTCGGTCCATTCCGAGAACGTACAACCCGCTCACGAAAAGAAAACAAGCGGGGTGCGCTGGAAGAGATGGGAGCGCCGGATTGCAAAACGGACAACGGGGAAAATGCTCGGATGCATGAGACGAACACGTATGCAAATGCAATGCACATGATGACATGATATGAAATGCATGACATGGACAAAATGCAAAACGAAAGACAAAACCCGACGACGGAGGGAATATCATAACACATAGCCGAAAATGGCAAGAGTTGGAGTTACAAATATGGAAAGTTACATCCGGGGTGTTACAACACTCCACCACTACGAGAGGATCTCGTCCCGAGATCTAGGACTGAAAGAACTCTGGATATTCGGAACGGCGATGGTCCTCGCGTTCCCAGGTGGCTTCTCGGTCAGAATGGTGCGACCACTTCACTTTCAGGAATTTGATTGACTTGTTGCGAGTCTTGCGTTCAATTTCTTCAAGATAGCAACGGGGTGCTCATGATAAGATTGATCTTCTTGGAGGTCGATCTCTTCGAAGTTGATAGTGCGCTCAGGAGTCTTGAAGCACTTGCGAAGCTGTGACACATGGAACACATCGTGCACGTTCGCGAAGTTGGAAGGAAGCTCAAGTTGATAGGCGAGGTCGCCTCTTTTGCCAATGATCTTGAAAGGACCCACGTATCTAGGGGCAAGCTTCCCTTTGATACCGAAGCGACGAGTGCCTTTCATTGGAGAGACGCGGAGGTAGACATGGTCTCCGATCTCGAAAGCCACATCACGGTGCTTACTATCATAGTAACTCTACTGGCGCGATTGCGCGGCTTTGAGATTATCACGGATGACTTTACACATTTCTTCAGCTTCAGTGATTAAGTCATTGCCAAGAAGTTGGCGTTCACCCGTCTCTGACCAATTGAGAGGAGTACGGCACTTTCTGCCATAGAGAATCTCGAATGGGGCCTTGCCCGAACTCGCTTGGAAGCTGTTGTTGTAGGAGAATTCGGCATATGGAAGACAATCTTCCCATTTCATGCCAAAGGAAATGACACAAGCCCTGAGCATATCTTCAAGAATTTGATTGACTCGCTCGACTTGGCCACTAGTTTGAGGATGGAAAGCTGTGCTGAAGCGAATGTTTCTGCCCATGGCCTTCTGGAAGGAGTCCCAGAACTTAGAGGTGAAGATGCTTCCACGATCTGAAGAAATCAATTGTGGAACGCCGTGCAAGGAGACAATTCTAGAGGTGTATAGCTCTGCCAACTGAGCTGCCGTGATGGATTCTTTGATTGGAAGGAAATGAGCCACTTTAGAAAGCTTGTCGATGACAACGAAGATAGCATCATTTCCGCGCTTGGACTTTGGAAAACCAGTCACGAAGTCCATTTCGATATGATCAAACTTCCATTCTGGGATAGCAAGAGGTTGGAGGAGACCAGCTGGTCGTTGGTGTTCTGCTTTCACTCTTCGACAGACATCACATTCATTCACGAACTGAGCAATTTCTCGCTTCATTCGAGTCCACCAATACGACTGCTTGAGGTCATGATACATCTTCGTACTTCCAGGATGAATGGAAAGAAGAGAATTGTGTGCCTCGTTCATAATGACTTTCCTTAGATCACCTTTAGGAACCACAATCCGGTCCTCGAAGAATAAAGTGTCTCTGTCATCAATGCGATAGCACTTGTATTTGGAAAGACCCTTGTCGATACCATGTTTCACCTTCTTCACCATGGCATCAAGAAGTTGTGCCTCACGAATTTGATCTTCCAAAGTAGGAGAGACTATGAGGTTGGCAAGAAAGCCTTGAGGAACAACTTGGAGATTCAGCTTGCGGAAAGCTTCACAAAGATCCGGTTGGAATGGCTTGAGGATTAGGCTGTTGCAATAAGCCTTCCTGCTCAAAGCATCTGCAATGACATTGGCCTTACCTGGAGTATATTCAATACTCGGATTGTACTCTTGAATCATTTCGACCCATCGAGTCTGCCTGAGGTTGAGGTTGGGCTGAGTGAAGATGTACTTGAGACTCTTGTGATCGGTGAAAATGTCCACTTGTCTTCCCAACAAGAGATGTCTCCACATTATTAATGCATGGACAACTGCCGCCAACTCAAGATCGTGAGTGGGGTAGTTCTTTTCGTTGGGCTTCAACTGACGAGAGGTATAGGCCACAACTTTCTTCTCTTGCATTAACACAGCACCGAGACCTTGGAGAGAAGCATCACAGAAAACTTCAAATGGCTTGGATTCATCAGGAGGAGTCAAGACAGGAGCTGTGACGAGTTTCTCTTTGAGAGTGTTGAAAGCAACGTCACACTCAGGAGACCAGACATATTTCACATGCTTCTGGAGGAGGTTGGAAAGAGGCTTTGCAATCTTAGAGAAATTCTCAACGAATCTTCGGCAATAGCTTGCAAGACCAAGAAAACTGCGGAGCTGCTTGACATTCTGAGGAGGTTCCCAATTCACAATTGCGGGCACCTTCTCGGGATTAACAGCGATGCCCTTGGCAGAGGTGATATGACCAAGGTAAAGAACTTCATCAAGCCAAAACTCACATTTTGAGAACTTCGCATAGAATTGATACTCTCTGAGCTTGTCGAGCACCAATCGCAAATGTTTGGCATGATCCTTCTTATTCTTGGAGAAGACCAAGATATCATCGAGATACACCAGGACGAATTCATTGGTATAGGGGTTGAAAATGAAATTCATCATCCGAGAGAATGTTGGAGGAGCATTGACAAGGCCGAAAGACACGACAGTATATTCATAAGAACCAAAGCTTGTTCTGAATGCTGTCTTGGGAATATCTTCTTCACGAATGCGAATCTGATGATAACCCATACGAAGGTCAAGCTTGGAGAATACTTTAGCACCTTTGAGTTGCTCGAATAGCTCATTGATGTTGGGAAGTGGATACTTGTTCTTGATAGTCTTCTTGTTCAATGGACGGTAGTCGACACAAAGTCGGTCCGTGCCATCCTTCTTCTTTACAAAAAGAACACCACAACCCCATGGAGATGAACTCGGTCTGATCAAACCCAGACGCTCTTGTTCATCGAGCTGTTTCTTCAATTCCTTCAGCTCGTTGGGTCCAAGCTTGTATGGACGCTTGCAAACGGGTCCAGTGCCTGGCTCAAGATCGATAACGAACTCAACTGGCCGGTGAGGAGGCATACCCGGAAGCTCTTCAGGAAAGACATCTTGGTACTCACAAACGACTGGAATTTGAGAGATGGCATTCAATGCGCCCTTCTCATTGAGAGAAAATAACCGAATGGTTTCATCACGAGCGGCATAAATAATCACAGCCTCAGAAGAGTGTGTCAATTGAATTTCTCTGGCAGCACAATCTAGTTGAGCCTTGTGCTTAGAAAGCCAGTCCATCCCGAGAATAAGATCAATATCCGAGTCACCAAGAACAACTGGAGAAGACAGAAATTTATAGTTTCCCATCTTGATGGAAACATCCGGAACCACCAAACTAGAACTCAAACGTTTACCCGGAGAAACGACATCCATGTGTTTATCCAGATGTGAACAATTGAATTCATGCTTGGCAAGGAACGGTCTTGACATGAAACAAAGCGAAGCACCAGTATCAAATAAAAATTTTGCGGGAATATCATTAACTGGAAGATTACCCATTATCACATAGTAGATTCCTCCGCTTGAGCTGCATTCATCATGTTCACCTTTGCAGACTTTGGATTATGTTTGACCACTACATTGCTGGAAGATCTGACAGGAGGAGCAGGAGGAAGACGCCTTTGGTTGAAGCACTTGTTAGCATAGTGACCTTTCTGCTGACACTTGTTGCAAGTCACCTCTGAGAGTGGATGATGATAAGGAGCATTGGACTTTGGGGCTTGATTCTAAGACTTGTTCTGATAGCCAGAATTGGAAGAGTTGGAAGAACCATGGCCACCTTTGTTCTTCTGCTGGTAAGGCTGACGAAACGGAGGAGGAGGAGGCAACCAGAACTTCTGTTGCTTAGCTGCCACAAGTGAGGAAGAAGAAGACTGAACTGCGTCCCTGACTCTCTTCTTAGAAGCCTCACACTTGAGCTGAGCAGCCTCTTGCTTCTGTGCCATGTTATAGAATTGATCAAACTGAGTAGGCTCAACAAGAACGAGAGCTAACTGCAGATCCTCTCTAAGACCACCTCTGAAGTGATAGATCATGCTCTTTTCATCAGGAACGTCTTGTTTAGCGAAGCGAGCAAGTTTCTGAAACTGGATGTTGAATTGATACACAGACATGTTGCCTTGCTTGAGATTGCGGAACTCCTCACGCTTGCTCTCAACAACACTTTGTGGAATGTGGTGCGCTTTGAAATCCCGACAGAAGTCAGTCCAAGTGATCACACGACCTCCTCTGGAATCTTTGTATTGTTGATACCAATCAGCAGCTTGGTCCTTGAGCTGAAAAGAAGTGAACTTGACATAGTCCTCAGGCCTGACATTGCTACATTCAAAATGCTTGTTGATGTCCACGAGCCAATCATCGGCATCCGTGGCCTCGGCACAGAAGCTGAAAGACTTGGGATGATTTGCGAGAAATTGGTTGAGGGTAGAGAAGTGAGGCTGATTGTTGCCTTGACCTTGATTTCCTTGATTGCCTTGCCCTTGGGTGCATTCTTGCAAGAGTTGCAGAATCATCTGAGCATTGGCGTTGGTGGCTGCCATGATAGCTTGCCATGCCTCCGGAGGCGGAGGTGGTGGCGGAGGGTTCGCCTGACTCCCTTCATTGTGATCCGGATTCTGACGCGTTGGCGGAGCCATCCTGAAGAGGGTGACATCCGTTAGCATCTTGATAGACAAATAGACAAGTAGAATCAACGGATAGAAATTGCAACATATAGTCTTCACAATAAAAATTCGAACGAGGATGAATGAATGAATTCCGTAGTAAATCATCGCACTTGCATAAGTTGAGAAGCCACTTAGAAAAATATGGAATCAACATTTGACTTCGAAGCAAATCGAATACCACAACTCAAAACAAAACAAAGTATTGGCTTGCAGAATAAGCTGGAACAACATATGATAGATATTTCGTCCGAAGTTTTCGTGGTGGGGCCCACACGGGCTCAATCGTACAGCACCATCATGTACAAGGCTGTGCACATGACATACGAAGCGTCCCCGAGTCGGCATAGCCAAGGACTCTTTAAGACACTACGAGACCACTGTAAAACCAACCGTGTACAGGCGGACCACTAGACGTCGAACCCCAATCTCATATCATGCGTCTGTCGGAAAGATATCCTAAGAGCTACTTGAATTCCCACCTATAAACTCCCGAAACTTTCTGGTTATGCAATCTGGTGTTGGGGATACAGGGGACACAAAATATATCACCCAAACTAGCAATCCCTAGATCCAGCTGTATCCATCCGTCAACACATAACCAAGAAACCTTCGGAAATCGTGTACCTCAACCTTCCAAAAACATCCGTTATACGAGTTATGGCAATACTCCCGAACTCCCGCCCCAGTACTGGGTGGCGTCGAGGTGATCTCACCAACAACTGCATAAAAGAGATTTCGATGTCGGCGAAACTCAGGTATTCCAGAACTGCAACGATAAAATTGTGACGACAACACCTCGGAGCTCAACTCCCCAGGACACTGCCACAACCCCTAAATGTCAGGAGGCACCAAGAACAAAGTTCTCGTCACAAAGCCATCAGAACGATTCCAAGATACCCGCGTGATCCTAAATTTTTTTTAGTGAAATTTGAGGAGAGAAGAGTCAAAACTTCTACGTCAGGAGACCTCACCAGAGCGACGAATGGACTGAGGAGTAAAAAAGAATCCTACTCTCCGATATATATAATCCTAAGACTCAAAACATTTTTGCTCTAGACTCAACAACGCCAGCGATTCGATCAAGCAGGGGGCTCCTAAGTCGGGGATGGCTCTGATTACCAACTTGTAACGCCCACGATGCGGCTATATCTCCCACGTGTCGAGGCATGACTTAGAGGCATAACCGCATTGTGGTTTTGTCGCAAGAAGGGTCATCTTCACACAATCCTATGTAATGAACAAGAATGGGATAAAGAGTTGGCTTACAATCGCCACTTCACACAATACATAAATATAATTCATACATCATCCAAAATACACACATAGACCGACTACGGTCAAGATCCAATGAAAATAACATAACCCCAAATGCCAGATCCCCGATCGTCCCAACTGGGCTCCACTACTGATCATCAGGAAAAGACACATAGTAACGACCCCGTTCCTCATCGAACTCCCACTTGAGATCGATCCCATCATCTGCACTGGCATCATCGGCACCTGCAACTGTTTTGGTAGAATCTGTGAGTCACGAGGACTCAGCAATCTCACACCCGCGAGATCAAGACTATTTAAGCTATAGGAAAGGATGGTGTAAAGAGGTGGAGCTGCAGCAGGCAATAAGCATATATGGTGGCTAACATACGCAAATGAGAGCGAGAAGAGAAGCAACGGAGCGGTCGTCATCTAGCAATGATCAAGAAGTGATCCTGAACTCCTACATACGTCATTCATAACTCAAACCGTGTTCACTTCCCGGACTCCACTGAGAAGAGACAATCATGGCTACACACACGATTGATGTATTTTAACTGGGTCAAGTGACAAGTTCTCTACAACCGGACATTAACAAATTCGCATCTGCCTCATAACTGTGGGCACGGCTTTCGAAAGATAATACCCTGCAGGGGTGCCCAACTTAGCCCATCATAAGCTCTCACGGTCAACGCAGGATAAACCTTCTCCCGGAAAGACCCGATCAGTCTCGGAATCCCGGTTTACAAGACATTTCGACAATGGTAAAACAAGACCAGCAAAGCCGCCCGATGCGCCGACAAATCCCGATAGGAGCTGCACATATCTCGTTCTCAGGGCACACCGGGTAAGTCAAGCTACGAGTAAAACCAGACCTCAAGTTTCCCCGAGGTGGCCCCGCAGGCTGCTCGATTCGGACCAACACTCGAAGGAGCACTGGCCCGGGGGGTTAAAATAAAGATGACCCTCGGGCTCGCGAAAACCCGGGGGAAACAGGCTTAGGTCGCAAATGGTAAAACCAAAGTTGGGCCTTGCTGGAGGAGTTTTATTCAAGGCGAACTGTCAAGGGGGTCCCATAAATCACCCAACCGCGTAAGGAATGCAAACTCAAGGAACATAATATCGGTATGACAGAAACTAGGGCGGCAAGAGTGGAACAAAACACCAGGCATAAGGCCAAGCCTTCCACCCTTTACCAAATATATAGATGCATTAATTAAATAAGAGATATTGTGATATCCCAACATATCCATGTTCCAACATGGAACCAACTTCATCTTCACCTGCAACTAGCAACGCTATAAGAAGGGCTGAGCAAAAGCAGTAACTTAGCCAAACAACGGTTTGCTAGGAAAGGATGATTAGAGGCTGACATAGCAATATGGGAGGCATGATATAGCAAGTGATAGGTAGCGCAGCATGGCAATAGAGCGAACAACTAGCAAAGCAAAGATAGAAGTGATTTCGAGGGGTGGTCATCTTGCCTGCAAGGTTCTCAGAGTTGTCGAAAGCTTGATCCTCGTAAGCATACTCAACAGGTTCCTCGTAAGCGTACTCATCTCCCAGCTCTACCCAAAACAAGAACACAAGCAACGGAACCACAATCAATCACGATAAAAGCACAAGCAACATGATGCAATACATGAATGATATGCAAGATATGATATGCGATGCGTATGCGTGCTCCGGACGAAAAATGATGAACAAGGCAGTAACTTGGCAAACCAAGCATGCCACTGGAAAGATGATATGATTTCGGTCGAAATCGATATAAAGATCACCGGAAACGGACGCACGGTTTGCAAATGGCAAGCAAAACAAGAATGACACGAATCTGCGATTAACAGCATGATAGCACTTAGAATGCAACAAGTAACAATGCTACAGCACACCAACATAGCAGCAAAGCATATGACAGTAATCTACAGGATATGCTTGACAAAAGATGAACACTGAGCTACGGCTAGATCACAACATAACAAGCTCAGACAAGCATGGAAAAAGTGCAAAAGATAACAGGTTCACAGACTTGGTGAAATTACTGGACATGGCAGAAAACAGCATCAGGTAGCAATGTTCAGAGCACGAAACCAATATGCTACAGGAAATTAACATGGCAAAACAAGGCATGGCAGTGTTCTACTAAATGCATATGACAAAAATCCCTTACTGACCATAAGCCAAAAAGGATCATAAGATATGATGGCAACCATGTAAACATAGCAAGTTTCGTTAACAGTTTTCAGACAGCAGAAAACAGAGCATGGCAGAAACAATAATATGAAGGCATCTTGGTGAGCTTGATGCACTCACCACAAAGCAATGCATGACAAAACAAGCATACCTACAGCAAGATGGCAAGTTTATGAAGCTATCCATGGCAAGAGCAAGTACATGGCATGAATGAATCCACTACAACAAGCTTGGCAAAATTGAATAACATGTAAACAATCTGCCAGAAATAATTTATAGCAAAAGTAGAGCAAGATTGAGTCATGCTATGGCACTCCATAATTGCAAACAAGCGCAGGAATGGATCAATTACAACAATATCTACAAAATATCCTTACTGAACATCTCCAAAATATGCATGGATCTCTCTGTAGCATTAAGTTTACATGTCAACAAAATAACAGCAGACAGAGAAATCACCAAGTCCCTGAAATCAGAAACATTACGGGGCCTAGTTTGCATGCTTCTGCTAGTCACCACAGAGATCAAAAAAATACATGGCATAAACCCTTGGAAAGATGGCATGGCATACAACAAAACACATGTAGAGCTCATGCCCATAAGAAGCACAGATTAAATGATACAAAAATAACAAATCCTCAAGTTCTGATATGAACCAGCAGATAACAGCAACTAGCACTCTTGCACCAGTGATTTGGGCATCAAGATGGACTCTAATGAACATGGCGCAATTGAATAAAATGTAGAGCATCACGAGACGAACATTTCGATATATTACACACGCAAAACGGAGCTATATGCAGACAGTTATGATGCTATGAACATGGGCACACGCGAAACCTGCGGGCGGCGACGGGCGCCCGGCGGGGCGATGGTGGCGGGGCGCGGCGGCGCCGGCGCTGGAGGGGACGGCGAGGCGAGGCGCGCGCGGGCGGCGGCGCGGGACGAGGAGGAGGCGCGGCGGAGGCAAGGGTGGCGCGGGCCGACGGGGGCGGCGTACGGGCCCGGCGGGCCGCGGGCGGCGCGGGCCACGTGGCAGCCAGTGGGTGGCTGGAGGTGGTCTCCGGGTGGTATACCAAGGCCACTTGACAAGCCTCGGTCCATTCCGAGAACGTAGAACCCGCTCACGAAAAGAAAACAAGAGGGGTGCGCCGGAAGAGATGGGAGCGCCAGATTGCAAAACGGACAACGGGAAAAATGCTCGGATGCATGAGACGAACACGTATGCAAATGCAGTGCACATGATGACATGATATGAAATGCATGACATGGACAAAATGCAAAACGAAAGACAAAACCCAACCACGGAGGGAATATCATAACACATAGCCGAAAATGGCAAGAGTTGGAGTTACAAATATAGAAAGTTACATCCGGGGTGTTACATGACAACTCAACTGCTAATACTTGAGAATATTCTTTGGCTCCCCTTGTGTTGAATCAATAAATTTGGGTTGAATACTCTACCCTCGAAAACTGTTGCGATCCCCTATACTTGTGGGTTATCAAGACTATTTTCTGGTGCCGTTGCCGGGGAGCATAGCTCTATTCTTTGAGTCACTTGGGATTTATATCTGCTGGTCACTATGAAGAACTTGAAAGACGCGAAAACAAAAATTTATCCCTCAACTACGAGGGGAGGTAAGGAACTGCCATCTAGCTCTACACTTGATTGACCTTCTGTTTTGAGTAAGCTTGCGACACCTAAACCTGCTTCTACTATTAATTCTGATATGTAGCATGTTATTGATGATGTCACTTCTGCTATGCATGATACTTATGATGAAACTACTTCTATGCTTGATACTACTATGCCACTTGGTGAATTTCTTGATGAACAACTTGCTAGGGCTAGAGAGAATGAAATTATTGAAACTGATAATATTGAAGATAGTGATGATGAAGTCTCTCCCCCTAATAAATATGAATTGCCTGTTTTGCCTGAGGGTTATGTTTTGGATGAAGAATCTGCTAGAGCTATTCGTGCTTGCAATGATAGAAGTGATCTTAAGAAATTATTAGCTAAATGGAAGCAACGATCCCTTAATGCTAGAATGAAACCTGACCCTGCTTTTGCTACTTCACCTAACTGTGTTACTGATAAGGATTATGAATTCTCTGTTGATCCTGATATAATTACTTTGGTTGAATCTGATCCGTTTTATGTCTATGAATCTGAAACTGTTGTGGCACATCTTACTAAATTAAATGATATAGCCACCCTGTTCACTAATGATGAGAGAACTCGCTACCTTTATATCCTTAAAATATTTCCGTTCTCGTTAAAGGGTGATGCTAAAATATGGTTCAATTCTCTTGATCCTGGTTGTGTGCGTAGTCCCCAGGATATGATTTATTACTTCTCTGCTAAATATTTCCCTGCTCATAAGAAACAAGCTGCTTTAAGGGATATATATAATTTTGTGCAAATTGAAGAAGAGAGTCTCCCACAAGCTTGGGGGAGGCTTCTCCAATTACTTAAGCTTTGCCTCATCATCCTCTCAAGAAAAATGATACTTGATATCTTTTATAATGGACTAACCGAGGCTTCCAGAGATTACTTGGGTAGTTGTGCTGGTTCTGTTTTCAGGGAAAGAACACCGGATGAAGCTGAGATTTGATTGAATAATATGTTGACAAATGAAAATAATTGGACACTTCCTGAGCCAATTCCTGAGCCTATTCCTAAACCAACTCCGAAGAAGAGGGGTGTTCTATTTCTCAGTCCTGGAGATATGTAAGAGGCAAAGAAATCTATGAAAGAAAAGGGTATTAAAGCTGAAGATGTCATGAATTTACCTCCTATTGAAGAAATACATGGCCTTAATTTACCGCCTATTGAAGAAACATATGATCTTAATCCATCACCTATTGAAGAAACTCATGGTCTTGATAACCCGACACAGGTAGTAAAGGTAAATTCTCTCTATAGATTTGATGAAGGTGATATTCCTCACTATAAGTCTGCTAGACAATGCTTAGAAGAGTTTGATAATTTTATTGTCAAACAAGAAAACTTCAATGCTTATTTTGGTAGACAATTGAAATATAATTCTGATACGCTTGAATACTTGGGTGATTATATGTCTAGAGTTAAAGGTGAACTTAAACTCATTACTAAACATGCTTCTATGGTTACCACTCAAGTAGAACAAGTACTTAAAGCTCAAAATGATTTGCTCAATGAATTAAATAGTAAGAATAATGACTATGCTGTTAGAGTGGCTACTAGAATTGGTAAGATGACTCGGGATCCTTTGTATCCTGAAGGCCACCCTAGCAGAATTGAACAAGATTCTCAGAGAAATAATATTGATGCACCTAGTCCTTTTAAAAAGAAGAAAAAGAAAAATTATAGGACTTTGCATACTTCTAGTGAACCTATTGCTGAAACACCTGAGAATCCAAATGATATTTCAATTTCTGATGCTGAAACACAATCTGGTAATGAACATGAAACTAGTGATAATGTTAATGATGATGTTCATGATGATGCTCAACCTAGTAATGACAATGATGTAGAAATTGAACCTGTTGTTGATCTTGAAAACCCACAATCAAAGAATCAACGTTATGATAAGAGAGACTTTGTTGCTAGGAAACATGGTAAAGAAAGAGAACCATGGGTTCAGAAACCCATGCCTTTTCCTCCCAAACCATCCAAGAAAAAGGATGATGAGGATTTTGAGCGCTTTGCTGAAATGATTAGACCTATCTTTTTGCGTATGCGATTAACTGATATGCTCAAAATGAATCCTTATGCTAAGTATATGAAAGAAATTGTTACTAATAAAAGGAAGATACCGGAAGCTGAAATTTCCACCATGCTTGCTAATTATACTTTGAAGGGTGGAATACCTAAGAAACTAGGAGATCCAGGAGTACCAACTATACCATGCTCTATTAAAAGAAACTATGTTAAAACTGCTTTATGTGATCTTGGAGCCGGTGTTAGTGTTATACCTCTCTCTTTATATCGTAGACTTGAGTTGAATAAGTTGACACCTACTGAAATATCTTTGCAAATGTCGGTATTTGTGAGGATGTGCCTGTTGTAGTTGCAAACGTTACAATTTTAGCGGACTTTGTTATTCTTGATATTCCTGAGGACGATAGTATGTCTATTATTCTTGGAAGACCCTTTTTGAATACTGCAGGGGCTGTTATTGATTGCAACAAAGGCAATGTCACTTTTCATGTTAATGGTAATGAGCACATGGTACACTTTCCGAGGAAACAACCTCAAGTTCATAGTATAAATTCTATTGGGAAAGTTCCATCGATTATTTTTGGAGGTTTTGAATTTCCTCTTCCTCCTGTCAAGAAGAAATATGATATTCTTATTATTGGGGATGTGCATATCCCCGTTGAGGTAACATAGTGTTATTCAAAATTTCTCCGGTTCCATGTTAGTCAGAATGAGTTTGTTAACAAGACTTGATCAACCTTGTTAGTGGATTCCTTTTGATGAGCATGAGATGGATGAAACTAGAAAGCACAACCTTCTGTACCCTCTCTCTACTTTATGTTATGTAGTTGAAATAAAGTAAAAATAGTATTTCCTGTCTGTTTTCTGAATTATCCGTGCAATATAAAATACCCCGAAAATAAAAGTTCTCCAAATGCCCTGAAAATGGAATATGATTTTTTCTGGAATATTTGAGAATATCTGGCACTGAGAACACATCAAGGGGAGCAAGCACCTGGCCACGAGGGTCCAGGGCGCGCCCACCCCCTGGGCGCGCCCCCTGCCTCGTGGGCCCATGGTGGCCCCTCCACTTATTCCTGCACCCACACACTCCTTCTTCCTCCCAAAATAATCACCATCCAGCTCAAGCACGAGTTCTAGCTCATTTTGCTGCGATTTTCGATCTCCTTGCTCAAAGCACCTCTCACAAAACTGCTTGGGGAGATTGTTCCTTGGTATGTGACTCCTCCATTGGTCCAATTAGTTTTTGTTCTAGTGCTTTATTCATTTGCAAATTTGTGCTGCCTAGGTGACCATGTTCTTGAGCTTGCATGTCAAATTTATATGGTTCCAAGTAGTTCTAATGCATGATATAGGCTCTAGGCACTTGTAGGAGTAGTTGCTATCAATTTTGTTGAGCTTGGTTCACTTTTATTTGAAGCTACTAAAAATTTCAGAAATTTTCAGAAATTAATGAAGAGATTTTTAAGGGGCTCATCGAGCCAAAGCTCGAAGGAAAAGCAAAGTGAAGAAGCACAGAGGCCCAAATATAATTTGCCTCGCACCACGGAGGTTCGGCCGTGTGAATGGCCTTCCAATGATTTCTTGAGAGCAGCCGGGATTTATGATGATTTTTATGAATTGGTTGAGAATGCAGGCCTCACCGACTTCCTTCGCGACCAACGCGAACAGTCTGTATCTTGTTCCGCTGGCGGCCATTCACGCCTACCGGAACCCTACACCAGCCACGGAGCCGGAACCACAATTTGAACCTCCACGACAGTCTAATTACCAGTGGGATCCGGAGACAATTGCCAACCAGTGGCAATCAGAGCCTTCTTCATCTCAGTATGACCCCAGCTACAACTATGGATATCCACCAGGACATCCGTGGCAATAAACCAACTTAGGCCAAAAGCCTAAGCTTGGGGGAGTATGTATTTCCCACCGACATTACATTCATGTTCACACACTCATTGCTAGATGTCGGTGCTCATACTTTTTCATTGTAATATCCATGCTAGTTTATTTTCTTTTTCCTGCTTTCTTCTTGTGTGTTTGAAAAACCTTAAGAAAAACCAAAAAAAATTAGTAGTAGCTTTTAGCTAGTTTACTTTCTTGCTGTAGTAGTAATAATTAAAAAGCAAACCCAAAAAGATTTCCCGTTCTTCTTTTGCTTGTTGGGAGCTTTCCCGTGTAAATAGTTTTATTTCTTTTCTTTTCTTTGGGGGTCGATAGGAGAAGACCATAATTAAATTGTTGAAGTGGCTCTTATATGCATTATTGTTGATTTAACCAAGAGCCCATATTGCCTTGTCTTCTCCTGTTTATTGAATGCTCGCAGATTCCAGCTTAGTCCAATGCACGTGCACTCTTATTATTTTCACATCGTTCGGTCGTGCAGGTGAAAGGCAATTATGAGGATATATGATGGACTGACTGAGATGAGAGAAGCTGGTATGAACTCGACCTCTCTTGTTTTTGTAAATATGATTAGTTCATCGTTCTTGATTCAGCCTATTTTGGATAAACATGTTTGCAATGACAATTAGAGATCATAGTTGCTCGTGCCATGCTTGATTAGCTATGAGTTATAATGGTTTACCTTGCGTGCCAACATGCTATTTAAATGGTTGTGATGTGGTATAGTGGGGTGGTATCCTCCTTTGAATGATTTAAGTGACTCGACTTGGCACATGTTCACACATGTAGTTGAAACAAATCAACATAGCCTTCATGATATTTATGTTCATGGTGGATTATATCCTACTCATGTTTGCACTCAATGTTTATTAATTTTAATGCATGTTCATGACTGTTCGCTCTCTAGTTGGTCGCTTCCTAGTCTTTTGCTAGCCTTCACTTGTACTAAGCGGGAATACTACTTGTGCATCCAATTCCTTAAACCCCAATTCCATATGAGTCCACTATACCTTCCTATACGCGGTATCTACCTGCCGTTCCAAGTAAATTTGTATGTGCCAAACTCTAAACCTTCAAATGAAATTCTGTTTTGTATGCTCGAATATCTCATGTATTAACTAGGGCTGTCCGTATCTTCCATGCTAGGCGGGTTATTCTCAAGAGGAGTGGACTCCGCTCCTCACTCACGAGAAAATGGCTGGTCACCGGGATGCCCAGTCCCATGCTTTACGCAAACTAAATCAAAATAATTGCAAACAAAACTCCCCCTGGGAATGTTGTTAGTTGGAGGCACTCGTTGTTTTGCGCAAGCCATGGATTGATGCTTGTTGGTGGAGGGGCAGTATAAACTTTACCATTCTGTTTGGGAACCGCCTATAATGTGTGTAGCATGGAAGATATCGCCATCTCTTGGTTGTAATGTTGACAATGAAAGTATGCCACTCAAAATACTATTTCTCTCTATTTCAAAACCGAGCTCTGGCACCTCTACAAATCCCTGCTTCCCTCTGCGAAGGGCCTATCTATTTACTTTTATGTTGAGTCATCACCTTCTTATTAAAAAGCACCAGCTGGAGAGCGCTGCTGTCATTTGCATCCATTACTGTTAAATTATATTGGCTATGACTATGACTGGATCTCTTTTACCATGAATTACAATGTCTAGTCAGTCCTTGATCTTTAAAGGTGCTCTGCATTTATGTTTTGCGGTCTCATAAAGGGCTAGCGAGATACCATCTTATTATATCATATTATGATTGTTTCGAGAAAGTGTTGTCATCCGAGATTTATTATTATGGGTCGCTAGTTGATTATGCCATTGATATGAGTAAACATGAGACCTAAGTGTTATTGCTAACGTGGTTAGTCTAATCTTTGCTGAAAACTTGAATGCTGGCTTTACATATTTACAACAACAAGAGCAAACAGAGTTTGTAAAAGTTTTTCCTTATCACTTTCAGTTTATCAACTGAATTGCTTGAGGACAAGCAAAGGTTTAAGCTTGGGGGAGTTGATACGTCTCCGTCGTATCTACTTTTCCAAACACTTTTGCCCTTGTTTTGGACTCTAACTTGCATGATTTGAATGGAACTAACCAGGACTGACACTGTTTTTAGCAGACTTTCCATGGTGTTATTATGTGCACAAATAAAAGTTCTCGGAATGACCTGAAACTCCACGAAACATATTTTTGGAAAATATTAAAAATACTGGAAGAAGAATCCACGTCAGGGGGCCCACACCCTGTCCATGAGGGTGGGGGCGCGCCTGCCCCCCTGGGCGCGTCCCCCTGCCTCGTGGGCCCCCTGACGCTCCACCGACCTCAACTCCAACTCCATATATTCATGTTTGGGGAGAAAAAAATCAAAGAGAAGGTTTCATCGCGTTTTACGATACGGAGCCGCCGCCAAGCCCTAAAACCTCTCGGGAGGGCTGATCTAGAGTTCGTTCGGGGCTCCGGAGAGGGGAATCCGTCGCCTTCGTCATCATCAACCATCCTCCATCACCAATTTCATGATGCTCACCGCCGTGCGTGAGTAATTCCATCATAGGCTTGCTGGACGGTGATGGGTTGGATGAGATTTATCATGTAATTGAGTTAGTTTTGTTAGGGTTTGATCCCTAGTATCCACTATGTTCTGAGATTGATGTTGCTATGACTTTGCTATGCTTAATGCTTGTCACTAGGGCCCGAGTGCCATGATTTCAGATCTGAACCTATTATGTTTTCATGAATATATGTGAGTTCTTGATCCTATCTTGCAAGTCTATAGTCACCTACTATGTGTTATGATCCGGCAACCCCGAAGTGACAATAATCGGGACCACTCCCGGTGATGACCATAGTTTGAGGAGTTCATGTATTCACTATGTGTTAATGCTTTGGTCCGGTACTCTATTAGAAGGAGGCCTTAATATCCCTTAGTTTCCATTAGGACCCCGCTGCCACGGGAGGGTAGGACAAAAGATGTCATGCAAGTTCTTTTCCATAAGCACGTATGACTATATTCGGAATACATGCCTACATTACATTGATGAATTGGAGCTAGTTCTGTGTCACCCTATGTTATGATTGTTACAAGATGAACCGCATCCGGCATAATTCTCCGTCACCGATCCAATGCCTACGAGATTTTCACATATTGTTCTCTGCTTATTCACTTTTCCGTTGCTACTATTACAATCACTACAAAACCCAAAAATATTACTTTTGCTACTGTTACTGTTACTTCCATACTACTTTGCTACTAAATACTTTGCTGCAGATACTAAGTTATCCAGGTGTGGTTGAATTGACAACTCAACTGCTAATACTTGAGAATATTCTTTGGCTCCCCTTATGTCGAATCAATAAATTTGGGTTGAATACTCTACCATCGAAAACTGTTGCGATCCCCTGTACTTGTGGGTTATCGTACTCAAGCGCACTATCATGTCGCTGGTCAACGCGGATCTCCGAGCTGGAGATCCTGAGGTTCGTCCTGCCTTCGGGCGCTGCGTGCTATCGCTCAACAGTGGCATGGCGGCGCTTGACGACCAGTTTGCCGGCAAAGTGCTGATGGTAACCATCAACGGCGACCGGCCTCCCGTCTCGCCGGACGACCTTGTCAAAGCTCTTGGAATTGCGCACGACATCCAAATAAGTGAGTTGCTCGTTGAAGTCTGTCTGCCACTGGCTGATTTCTTCGTCAGGTCCCGGATAACTTTCGACTGCAGTCGTGTGTTCGAATCTTCCCGGCATTTGTTCTGCGATGGCGCGCTGGTGAGCTTTGATCGGTGGCACCCAGGATGGGGCTCAGTGCCCTCTTGAGTTTTTAACAAAGCTTACCTTCCACGGCATGCCTCGACGTGCTTGGAACAGCGAGTCCATGGATGAGCTTATCAATGACTTGGAGGTGAGCTCGTAAGTATGTTTGTTCCTCCAGACAGCTGGGCTCTGACGGTTATGGCATGGATGAAGAAGCCGTCCACCATACCTAAGGTGATTGGTGTTGAGATACCGGTGCAAGAACTGGGGTTGTACTATTCATCGCCACCAAGGCCGCCGCGGACCATGTTAGGGATGTACCTGTATCGAGTGTTCGTGCATGTCGAAGAAGTGGTCAATCCATCAATCGAAGTCCTGCCGCCGCCGCTGGTGCCCGGGTCCGTCGACGACGTCCATTATAGGAGTCAACATCAGACTTTCCCCGTGTTGCTCGGAACGATGGATGGCACAGGGCCTACTCCATTGTGTGGCGGAGGCCACTGCTTCTTTGGGAGAAGAGGCGGGGCTGGCTGCCTGGATGTGCTCTAATTTGAGGTAACAACTGAATCTTGTCAGATGACCTGTTCTATTTTTTTACCTGAACTTTTTTAGAAAGGGTTGTACGTCAACTTAATGTTCTAGCAGAACTTATATATTGTGTTGTCTGTCTGTTTTCTTTGCACAGCATTCAAGATATTTCCCCGTCATTGATAAAGACGATGAACCGTTATGTACGAGTTCGTTGGTTTCAACATAGCCCTACCCGTAGCGATCCACTGCTTCCACCCTGATTATGCCGCCTGTGTGAAATTTTTGTATGCAAGTTCAGTGTGCTATGATGTTCTATATGATTGTGTCAACTATATAAGTTTTTACCGAGCATCATCAATGCATATGGCTGAAAGATGTATTTACGAGCATCAACCGATGGGTCTTTCTCTCTCTCTCTCACACACGCACAAGTGGGACCCATTGAATTATTTCTTCGCTCGTGACAACTTTTAGTTAGGTTCCACTCTACTCTAACTTTTTTCTTAAGTTATTAATTGAGCTCAGTGACTTCAAAAAGTTGTACATAAGCCTTGTTTGGGCCTTTTCGGCGTCGCTGAATGTGGGCTGAGTAGCCATGTAAGGTTGTATTGTACTACACAGGCCTTTTTTCAACATCAGCAATGCAACTGGGCCGACAGTTGTACACAATCCGGGTCAACTTGTTATTCTCCGCCCCGCTGGGCTGCAAATCATTCCTAGGAGGGATGCATTAGGCTTAACAAGAAAATGGGCTTTAAGAAATAATAAATGGGATATAATTATAAAAAATGGAGAGTAACTATAAAAAATGCAACAAACATGTAATTAGTTTATAAAATATTACTTTTGGATTTTGAAACTATTAATTTCATTAATTGTTGCACGCGCAATGTTTCGTTGGATTTTTACGTAATACAAATTTATATTGAAATTGTATTTAATTTGACTAGAAATTTCAGTACAAAAATATTTCGGATCCTATCAAAATGTGGGAAATTTTATTGAATTCTGTTTTGAACGGTTGGTTGAAATTATTAATCCTTGTCCTAGCTAGAAAATGGGATGTACTTTTAACAAACTGTAAATGGGCTGTAGTAAATTCCATTAGAATTCAAAACTGGGTTGTGCATTCTTACAAATCGCAAATGGGCTATAAGTTCTCTGCCACACACTTGTGGGCCTACTAAGTTGACGCGTATGCAAGGCTTTGTCAACTTATAGTCAACACACGGTTCTAGCAGTAGTGTCCGTTGGATGTCCATCCAATGGATGTCGTGCTTCTTCTTCAATCTCGGATATTCTAGCTTCAGCCGCCCAAAAAATGATTCCTCCCCCTGACATCTTGGGCGCACCATTTCGGAGGCTGACTTGTGGGCCTACTAAGTTGACGCGTACCAAGGGCTTTGTCAACTTAGTCAATATAAACGATTCTAGCTGTAGTGACCGTACGATGTCCATCCAACGGCCGTTGTGATTCTTCAACCTCTGGTCTTCTTGCTCCAGCCGCCCAAAGCAGCACCGATCGTGCCGCCTGCTCCTGCCTCCCGTGGCCGGCTGTGCTGCCGCGGAGGCCTCACCTCCCCCTACCACTCCCACCGCTGGCCAGGCCCTACAGCGATGGCATCCTCACACCGCAGCCGAACTAATGAACCCCCGTACTCCTCTCCGCGTGGGCTTCCACTACCGCGTCTTCCCCGGCTCCGCGTCGTCCCCTTCCTAGGCCTCGCCGTCGTCCACCGCCTTGGTGCTCTCGGCGCGGCATGGTCAACGTGGTCAAGGAACGACTTCCATCGGAAGAGTACTATACGTGGAGAGGATGACAGCCGGGTCCACGGCCGCAGCAAGGAAGTGCCTCCTTATTACACGCAAAATAATTATTCCTCCACCTGACAGCAGGCACCCACCGGACGGGCCACCGTATTTCGTGAAAAAAATGTTTCCCCCTGACTGCTGGGACCGACCAGCTACATCTTCGCACGCAAGGAAGTGCGTCCATATTACGGGCAAAAAAATTGATTCGCCCCCCTTACTGCTAGGACCCACCAGCTACATCTTCGCACACAAGGAAGTGCCTGACAGTCAGGACCCACCTGGTCGAAGCATACGTAGCTTTGTCATTCTGGTCGCGAACGTGTACGTACATACTGGTCGATGTAGAGGCGCGCACATAGCATGTACACGTACGAACAGCGGCCAAGGTGCAAGAAAGAAAATACGGCCACGTACGTACATACAGGCAGGGTCTCAAACGCCTACTCGCGCATACGTACGGCCAGGGCTCATGTACATGGCTGGGTCGGAACGGAGAAACTGCGTCGTCGTCGTGTTCATGGGGAGCCAACCGGCTAGGTCGGAACAGAATGCGTCGTTGTGTTCATCGGGAGCCAACTGGCTTGGATGGCACAGCCGATGGAAACGAGGCCTGGCGTACCGCAGAACGGAGGAAACGGCCTTGTGTTCGACCAGCCACGGCCGAAACGGGATCCTGTTCATCGGGAGGGGTCTGGCGTACTGCAAAACGAAGGAAATGGACTTCTGTTGGACCTCCTACGGTCGAA
Source organism: Aegilops tauschii subsp. strangulata (assembly GCF_002575655.3). NCBI lineage: Eukaryota > Viridiplantae > Streptophyta > Magnoliopsida > Poales > Poaceae > Aegilops > Aegilops tauschii. The sequence continues at coordinate 112,747,181 of NC_053039.3, read as the reverse complement.
ACGAGGTCCTGTTGACCGGGAGGGGTGTGGCGTATCGCAAAACGGAGGAAACGGACTTGTGTTGGAGCGCTACGGTCGAAACGGGGGTCCTGTTCATCGGGGGGTGTGGCGTACCGCAAAACGGGACTCCACGGGCTACTGTTCATCCACCGTCGACCTCCTCCAGCCTCCATGGGCTACTGTTCATCCACCGTCGACCTCCTCCAGCCTCCACCTGCGACTGTTCATCCACGGGCTCCTGTTCATCCAGCCTCCACCGTGCGCTCCTCCACCGGCTACTGTTCAACTAGCTCTCTCCACGGGGGTCCTGTTCAACCACCCCTCGACGGCTACAGTTCATCCAGCCCTCCATCGGATACTGTTCAACCAGCCCTCCATCAGCTACTGTTCAACCAGCCCTCCACGGGGTGCTATTCATCCAGCCCTCCACAGGGTCCTGTTCATCCACCGGCTCGATCGATCGGGGTACTGTTCATCCAGCGGCAATGGCCTCTACCACCACGGGTTCCTGTTCACCCAACCCCCCACCGGGAATTGTTCATCCAAACCCCCTCAACAACGCTCGCTGTTCATCCAAAGGCAGCATCGATCGGCTTCAGTTAGCAGCAGTAGCGAAGGAATCACACTCGGGTTCAGTTAATAGCAAGGGATCAATCGATCGCTCGGGTTCAGTAACGCATGGCCTGCAGTGCAATCGCTCGGGTTCAGTTAGAGCCCAACGCCTCGCTCGGGTTCAGCTAGAGCCCAACGCCTCGCACACGCGCGTATGTACGAGAGAAACGCGCATCGCTCGGCCCCCGACCACCAACCATAATCGGGAACTCCACGATATTTTCCTCGCCCTCGCTTCTACCACGGTTTTTTCCGTCTTGGACGGCCCAAAGAATGTCATGCAGTTGTGTCTCCGGCCCGCCCAGGATGAAAATCCCATTTTCTATCATGATTTTTTGTCATAGAAGTAGGACCCCACCACATCTATGATGATACCGGGTTTTGTCACAATTATCGTCATAGAAGTGTCATCAGTATGACATAAATTTTTTTTCGTTCGGCCCAAAATGTCACGGATGTGTCTTTTTTTGTAGTGTTCATCTCTAATGTTTAACCTATAAATGCCATGATCTTGTTTGTCTTGATTGCTTTTGGTTTCTGTGAGCTTGCGAGTACATTCAAAGTACTCACCTGTCGTGTCATGTTGTGTTTGCTTGATTGCCGAGGATCCCAAGTTTATGAGCTAGGATACGCATCCCAGCCAGAGTCCCTGCGGAGTGGAGTCCATCGCTGGCATCGTTGTTCTCCTGCCAGATGTTATTCCGCTGCTACGTGTTGTTCTGCTGCTAGCATAGAGCAACCTTGGCAGGCGTAGTGGCACCGTGCCGATGTAATTCCCTGTTATATCGGAACCTTTGTGCCCATACCCTTTGTAATAAGAGCTGACTTGCTCTATGCCAAGCAGTGTCGTATTCCAGAAGACTTGATCTCTGGGCTGGATTACGGGGTGTTTCGGTTCCTCTGAGCCGAGGAATCGGACAAATATTTTACAACAGCATGTTCGTGCCATGTCATAACACCATGCCAAGTTTCATTATTTTCAGGCACATTTGGGATTTATAGGAATTTTAAAATCAAGTTTCTCAATGTTTACGGCCGAGCCACCATGCCCAGATGTTTGAAATTCATTCCCATTTCTTGCATGGGACCTAAACATTCACCTAAGGACATGTATATGATTTTTCAACCCAGTTTAGTGCAATGGGGCATCTGCATGTAGTTCAAATTTAAATTATGCACATTAAATGCCTAGAACTCAAATAATGCATAAAAAGGCCAAACGAACCCTGAATAATTCCAAATTGTAAAAAAACAATCCTATAGTTCCATGTTGCCTTTGTAAAAATAAATCAAGGTGGGAAGAGGCAGTGCATGTCGTTTTGCACACACAGGCGAGATGTTCCCCCTCGGAACCATGAGGCTTCTTGAGAGAAGCTTCATTTTCTAAGAATTTTATACCAAAACATCTCCCATATCAAATTTCTTACCACATCATGTTGGTGCCATGTCATATCACCATGCCTAGTTTCATGATTTTCAGGCGAGTGTTGGATTTGGAGGAATTTTAAAACCAAGTTTCTCAATGTTTACGGTCGAGCCATGACTCCCAGATGTTTCAAATTCATTTCCATTTCTTGCATGGGACCTAAACATTCACCCAAGGACACATATATGATTTTTAACCCATTTTGGTGTACTAGAGCATATGCATGTAGTTCAAATTTGAATTATGCACATTAAATGCCTAGAAAATCAATTAATCTATAAAAAGGCCAAACGAACCCTCCATAACTCCAAATTTTATCATGACACTCCTATAGTTGCATGTTCACTGTAGACAAATGTTCTAGCAATTCAAACACTGTCCTTTCGCGCCGTAACCCCATTCTGTCTTTCAAATCAGAATCAAAAGAATCAAATCTGCCACAAATAGTTCTTACCAATAATCATGTGCGATGGAGTATAAAATATCTTGGGGCACCCTCATGTATGGCTTACGTCGGAAGCTTCTCGTCTACAGTCCATCGTCCATGATTCAACCACACTTGCGCGCCAGTTTTACGCTGCAATGAGCGAAAATTTTCGGCAACCGAGGAAATATTTGCTGCCCTCACCCCCCCGACCAAAAGACACATTTCCACTGTTTCCTCATTCCTTTCCAAGTTCAAACCATCACTTCTTGCTTGCAGTGCCACCTCCTCATCGGTGACGCTCCTTCCTGCTGTGTGGCCTCGTCGATGTTGTTAGGTAATCCACACCCCACCCCCATCCTCCTCCTTCTCCATCCCACATGCCCCGACCGTCGGCGCGACACCTTCCACCCAAATCACTGCCTCATCCTCCAAATAAGCATCGCCCATAGCCATTTTGCATGTAGTATAGCCATGAGCTCAATGAGCATCTGGCAGCGGAGAAGCAAATCGCAGCCGCACGCGCGGATGAGGTTGTGATGGCTGCCATGTGTGTCGACCGCCAGATCTTGGAGGAGCACCTCGCTATCGAGGCCACCATCGACGCCTCGTGCGCGGACGCCACCACGCGGTTGGCTGCTTTAAATGATAGTTCATGGTGTTTTCTCGAGGACACCATTGGTCCCTTCTAGTGAATTATCCTCTGTAATGTTAATATGCAATCTAATCTTCAGAAATGTGATATTCAGTTAATAGTTTGGTTCAAGAATTGCTATATTTCCTAGTAGTTCTTAAGCATGCTTGGCTTGGTTAACTGTCTGATCTTCTATATACGTTATATTTTACAATGTGGTGCTTAGTTAACTGTTTAGTTTGTTCGTTGTGCTGTCCAGTTAGCTGTTTGGTTCGATTCTCCAATGTGATGTTCATTTGTTGTGGGCATAATTTTCTATTGTTATGCGTGTGAGAAATAAATCAAATTTGGTTGTACTAAATACATGAGAAACATATACAAAATATATATTTCCAAGTTGTTTAGCATGCTTTGTTTGGTTAACTAGCTTTTCCATGTGCCTCGAATTAATCTGCTAGATCTGCAATTTGTTTATTTTTAATTAACATATTCTACTGATGGTATATAAACTCTCACTTAACCAGACCAATATCTGCCGTATATGTGTTGTAGGAAAACAACCGGAGGCACTGAGATTTACCATCGAGGTTTACACATGCATGGTTCTTCGGCTAACGGCACATTATTCTGCAATTGCAGGAACCATTCTAATATTTAGGTTTTTAACAATTTGGTCTTGCACATGTAGGTCCTACTGTTAGAGGTTATGGCGAAATGAGATGTCCATGTGTTGGGAAACTTAGCATCCAATTTCAAAAAAAATCCTACGCTCACGCAAGATCTATCTAGGAGATGCATAGCAACGAGAGGGGGAGAGTGTGTCCACGTACTCTCATAGACCGAAAGCGGAAGCATTTGACAACGCGGTTGATGTAGTCGAACTTCTTCTCGTTTTGACCGATCAAGCACCAAGCGTACGACACCTCCGAGTTCTGCACACGTTCAGCTCGATGACGTCCCTCGAACTCTTGATCCAGCAAAGTATCGAGGGAGAGTTCCGTCAGCACGATGGCGTGGTAACGGTGATGGTGAAGTGATCCGTGCAGGGCTTCGCCTAAGCCCTACGAAGATATGACCGGAGGCGTAAACTGTGGAGGGGGGCGCCGCACACGGCTAGGAATCAATGTTGTGTGTTCTAGCGGTGCCCCCCACATATATATAGGTTGGAGAGGGAGGGGAGCAGCAAGGGGCACCCCAAGTAGGTGGGATCCAACTTGGGCGCCTCCTCTAAGTCGGCCTCCCCCCTTCCATAAGTATCGGAGGGCGAAGAAAAGAGAGGGGGGAGGAAAGGGGGAGGCCAAATCCTCCCCTTTCCTTCTCCCTTCCCTCCTTTCCCTCTCCTCCTATTTTGGCCTATATGGGGGAGCACCAGCCCCTTGTGGGCTGGCCTATCCCTCTCTTGGCCCAATAAGGCCCATATCTCTGCCGGGGGTGCCTGGAACCCCTTCCGATGACCTGATATGTACCCGGTACCCTCCGGAACACTTCTGGTGTCCGAATACTATCGTCCTATATATCAATCGTTACCTCTCGACCATTTCGAGACTCCTCGTCATGTCCGTGATCTCATCCGGGTCTCCGAACAACATTCGGTCACCAAATCACATAACTCATATAATACAAAATCGTCATCGAACGTTAAGCATGCAGACCCTATGGGTTCAAGAACTATGTAGACATGACCGAGATACCTCTTTGGTCAATAACCAACAGCAGAACCTGGATGCTCATATTGGTTCCTACATATTCTATGAAGATCTTTATCGGCCGTACCGTAATGACAACATACGTTATTCCCTTTGTCATCGGTATGTTACTTGCCCGTGATTCGATCCTCGGTATCTTCATACCTAGTTCAATCTCGTTACCGGCAAGTCTTCTTTACTCATTCCGTAATGCATCATCCCGCAACTAACTCATTAGTCACATTGCTTGCAAGCCATCTTATGATGTGCATTACCGAGAGGGCCCAGAGATACCTCTCTGATACTGGGAGTGACAAATCCTAATCTCGATCTATGCCAACCCAACAAACACCTTCGGAGATACCTCTAGAGCATCTTTATAATCACCCAGTTACGTTGTGATGTTTGATAGCACACAAGGCATTCCTCCGGTATCCAGGAGTTGCGTAATCTCATAGTCGAAGGAATATGTATTTGACATGAAGAAAGCAATAGCAATAAAATTGAATGATCAATATGCTAAGCTAACGGATGGGTCTTGTCCATCACTTCATTCTCCTAATGATGTGATCATTTTCATCGAATGACAACACGTGTCTATGGCTAGGAAACTGTGACGCCCCCGATTCAATCGTACACTAATCATGCACGCAAACGTGTATGATCAAGATTAGGGACTCACGGGAAGATATCACAAGACAACTCTAAAAACATAAATAAGTCATACAAGCATCATAATACAAGCCAGGGGCCTCGAGGGCTCGAATACAAGTGCTCGATTATAGACGTATGAGCGGAAGCAACAATATCTGAGTACACACAAATTTTAAACAAGTTGCCATAAGATGGCTAGCACAAACTGGGACACAGATCGAAAGAGGCGCAGGCCTCCTGCCTGGGATCCTCCTAAACTACTCTAGGTCGTCGTCAGCGGCCTGCACGTAGTAGTAGGCACCTCCGGTGTAGTAGGAGTCGTCGTCGACGGTGGCGTCTGGCTCCTGGGCTCCAGCATCTGGTTGCGACAACCAGGTAGAATGGGGAGGGGGGAAAGAGGGAGAAAAGCAACCGTGAGTACTCATCCAAAGTACTCGCAAGCAAGGATCTACACTACTTATGCGTGGCTATCTTTGTAAAGGGGCAATATCGGTGGACTGAACGGCAGAATGCCAGAATAAGAGAGGGATAGCTAATCCTATCGAAGACTACGCTTCTGGCAGCCTCCATCTTGCAGCATGTAGAAGAGAGTAGATGGTAAGTTGACCAAGTATCATCGTATAGCATACTCCTACCCGGCGATCCTCTCCTTGTTGCCCTGTTAGAGAGCGGTCACCAGGTTATATCTGGCACTTGGAATGGTGTGTTTTATTAAGTATCCAGTTCTAGTTGTCATAAGGTCAAGGTACAACTCCGGGTCGCCTGTTACAGTGGACACGGCTATTCGTATAGATCAACTTCCCTGCAGGGGTGCACCACATTACCCTACACGCTCGATCCCTATGGCCGGGCACACTTTCCTGGGTCATGTCCGGCCTCGGGAGATCAACACGTCGTAGCCATACCTAGGCTCAACAGAGAGGTCAGCACATCGGTCTAAATCCTATGCGCGCAGGGGTCTGGGCCAATCGCCCATTGCACACATGCACGTTGCGAACGTGGCCGGAAGCAGACCTAGCCTCCTTAATACAAGGGCAGGCTTACGGTCCAATCCGGCGCGCGCCTCTCAGTCGCTAACGTCAAAAAGATCTTCGGCTGATACCACAACGCCGGTTGCCCATATCTTGTCCCACGTGGCGGTTAGTGCATATAAGGTCAACGACCCAACTCAGATCAAATACCAAGATCTCATTAAGCATGTTATTTTGAAGTAACCGCGGACGCCGACCAGGGCCAGGCCCACCTCTCACCAAGGTGGTCTCAACCTGCCCTGTCGCTCCGCCACAAAGATCCACACAGAGGGCCGTCGGGACAAATGTCCTTTCAGCCCCCAATCCGTGAATTACTCGTGGGTACTCTACGAGCCGACCCGACTTTAGTCACCACATGTATCATGTATAAAGTATATAATATGTACCCGTGATCACCTCCCGAGTGATCACGGCCCGATAGTATACCATAGCAGACGGACAAGAATGTAGGGCCACGGATGGAATACTAGCATCCTATACTAAGCATTTAGGATTGCAGGTAAAGGTAACAACAGTAGTAGCAAGGACATGCTATGCATCAGGATAGGATAATCGGAAAGCAATAACCTGCTACACTACTCTAATGCAAGCAGTAGAGAGAAGAATAGGAGATATCTGGTGATCAAGGGGGGGCTTGCCTGGTTGCTCTGGCAAGAAGGAGGGGTCGTCAACACCGTAGTCGTACTGGGTAGCAGCGGCGTCGGTCTCAGTGTCTAGCGAGGGAAGAGGGGGAAGAAACAATAAATATAATGCAAACAAATGCATGACGATGCATGACATGACAACGAGCAGTGCTAGGTGTGCCCTAACGCGGTAGTAGGTGATACGGGCGAAGGGGCGAAACATCCGGGGAAGTATCCCCGGTGTTTTGCATTTTCGGATAGATGAACCGGAGGGGGAAAGTTGCGTGTTTGCTATGATAGGGATGTGTGGCGGACGAACGGGCTGCGTATCCGGATTTGTCTCGTCGTTCTGAGCAACTTTCATGTACAACATTTTTCCATCTGAGCTATGGTTTATTTTATATTAATTTTTTAAGTTTTAAATAATTTTAAAAATTATTATTATTAAATTAATTCAAAATTAGTATTATTGCATCAGCATGACGTCAGCAGTCGACAGAGGTGTTGACTGGTCAAACTGGCATGAGGGTCCCGCATGTCATTGACTGATTAATTAACTAACAGTTAATTAGGTTAATTAGTGATTAGATTAATCTAATTATGATTAATTAAGTTAATTAAATAATTAATATATATTTTAAAATTCTTTTTTTATAAAAACGTTCTGGGGCTGGGCCCCGTTTGTCATAGGTACAGGGGGCGGGCCCAGCTGTTTGTGGCCCCCTGGGGGCTAAGCGGGCGCGCGGGCTTGCGGGCGCAGGGGTGCTGGTGCCCAGCCCGAACGGGCGTCGATGCGGCAGCGGGCACCAGGCAACGGAGGAGCAGCGGGGTGCTGCGGTGGTGGAGCAGCGCGGGGCCGACAACGAGCGGCGCGGTGGCTGAGAGCGGAGTAGCAAGGCGGCAGCGGCGCGAACGGAGGCTGCGTGAGGGGCTGCGGCCACTATGGCGGCTAGCCGGGCGAGGCCACGCGGTGAAGGAGGCGAAGGCTGGGCACGAGCGTAGGGGAGGTCGGGCCGCGGTGGAGCGCGCACGGCGACGACGAGCCAGCGCGCGGCAGCGGTAGTTGGAGGCGAGGTCAGGGGCGGGGTCCGTGGGCGCAGGCCGGCAATGGCGGGCGCGAGGCACCAGAGGGTCGCGACGGGGTAAGCACGGTGTGGAGGGCAGTAGCGGGCGCGACTTGGCAGCCTACGGCGAGTAGCAGGAGCAGGAGTGGCTGGGCGGCCGCGTGTGCGAGCAGGGGCGGCGTGCGGCCAGTGCGAGCGCGGCCGTGCACGGGCGAGGGCCGGTGCGGGGGCCGCGGTGAGCGTGTCGAGGGGGCAGAGGCGGCCACGCGCGAGGCGCGGATGGCGCGTCACGTGCGCGCGCGGTGACGCACCAGCGGGCGAGCGGCAGTGGCTGCGGGAGGCCAGCGGTGCGGTCGGCGGAGCGCGTGTGCGGTGGAGCGGGGCAGAGGAGAAGGAGGGGCGCATGCTCACGGTAGCCGTAGGGGAGTGGATGTGGGGCACGGGGAGGTCGACGGGGACAACCGGGCGGCGGGGAGGCAGTCCGATGGGGAGGTCCGTCGAGGTGGCCTTCGGCGAGGTCCAGCGATGGGGCGGCGTCGGGCAGTCCAACGGCAGGCGTCGGCGGGTCGTCGAGCGGCTGCGGGGTCGCAGCCCCGATCCAGATTGGATCGGGAGGGGGAAGCGAGAGGGAGTGGGGCAAGTGGGGGCAACGGTTTAGGGTTTCGGGAGGTAGTGGGGATAAGGCAGTGGGGTGTGGGGTGGGCTGGCCGGCTGGGCCTTTGCCAAGTTGGGCTGGCCAGCAGGGCGACAGATGGCCCAGTTGGGGGGGGCTCTGCCTTTTTTTCCCTCTTTTGTTTTGTTTTCTGTTTTTATTCTTTTTCTTTGATTTACTTTCCTTTCCATTTTAAATCACTTTAAAACATTTAGGCATCATGTAAAAGTGTGGTACCTTCACCTTAAATACCTAGGCATTATTTGGCACACTCCGAACATTTTAGTTTTTATGATTGAAAACTTTTGTTGTTTGCCATATTTTGAATTTGAATTTTGGACCGGTTTTTGAACTAATGAGAGATTAGCAACAGTAACGAAGGTGACGTGGCATCATTAGCAGAGTTTCGTTGTAGCTTAATTATCCGGGCGTTACAGAAACTTCACCATCTTTTATTAACGAGCTAGTCTAGTAGAGGCTTACTAGGGACACATTGTTTTGTCTATGTATCCACACATGTATCAAGTTAGCATGAATAATAAACATTTACCATGATATAAGGAAATTGTAGGATCGAAAGTATGTCTAGAGGGGGGTGATTAGACTACTTGACCAAATAAAAATCTATCCTTTTCCCAATTTTAAGTCTTGGCAGATTTTAGCAACTTAGCACAAGTCAAGCAATCAAGCTACACATGCAAGTCTAAGAGTATAGCAGCGGAATGTAAACCATTGCACATGAAGGTAAAGGGAGGAGTTTGGAGGGAGCAAACGCAATGTAGAGATGGAGATTTTTTGCGTGGTTCCTTTAGATGGTGCTATCGTACATCCACGTTGATGGAGACTTCAACCCACGAAGGGCAATGGTTGCCTGAGTCCACGGAGAGCTCCACCCACGAAGGGTCCACGAAGAAGCAACCTTGTCTATCCCACCATGGCCATCGCCCACGAAGGACTTGCCTCACTAGGGTAGATCTTCATGAAGTAGGCGATCTCCTTGCCCGTACAAACTGCTTGGTTCAACTCCACAATCTTGACGGAGGCTCCCAAGTGACACCTAACCAATCTAGGAGACACCACTCTCCAAAAGGTAATAGATGGTGTGTTGATGATGAACTCCTTGCTCTTGTGCTTCAAATCATAGCCTCCCCAACACTCAACTCTCTCTCACGGATTTGGATTCGGTGGAAAGATGATTTGAGTGGAAATCTACTTGGGGAAGGCTAGAGATAAAGATTTATGTGGTTGGAATGGAATATCTTGGTCTCAACACACGAGTAGGTGGTTCTCTCTCAGAAAATGTATGCTGAAACGGTAGGCACGTTCTGATGGCTCTCTCCATGAGTGAAGAGTGGGTGGAGGGGTATATATAGCCTCCACACAAAATCTAACCGTTACACACAATTTACCAAACTCGGTGGGACCGAATCAGAAAACTCGGTCAGACCGATTTAGTTCAAAATGTGAAGGTTAGGCTTTTCGGTGGGACCGACATGTCAACTCGGTGGGACCGATTCCATTAGGGTTAGGGCATAACGTAATCTCGGTGAGACCGATTACGCAAACTCGGTGGGACCGATTTTGGTAATAAGCTAACCAGAGAGCTGGTCAGGCAAACTCGGTGGGACTGATTCACTCATCTCGGTTGGACTGAAACGTTACGAAGGGGAAACAGAGAGTTTGCATTGCAAACTCAGTGGGACTGATCGCTCATTTCGGTTTGACCGAAACGTTATGAAGGGAAACAGAGAGTTTGCAATCCCATCTCGGTGTGACCGACATCCCTATCTGTGAGACCGAAGTGACTAGGGTTTCTGGTACTGGCTATGTCAAATGAACTTGGTGGAGCCGGATAGATCAAATCGGTAGGTCCGAGTTTGACTTTCGGTTTGGGACATATGTGGATATGAGAAAGTGGTTGAGGGCTTTGGAGCATATCACTAAGCATTTTGAGCAAGCAAGCCATTAAGCAACACCTCATCCCCTTTTAATAGTATTGGCTTTTCCTATGGACTCAATGTGATCTTGGATCACTAAAGTGAAAATGTAGAGTCTTGAGCTTGAGCCAATATGTGTCCTTAGCATTTTGAGGGTCCACGTTTCTAATCCATGCCATGCCAATCATTGAACTTCCTGAAATAATCATCTTGAAGTAGCATTAGTTCAATGAGCTATATGTTGTTAGTAATTACCAAAACCACCCAGGGATAGTTGCACTTTCAATCTCCCCCTTTTTGGTAATTGATGACAACATATAGATCAAAGCTTCGACAAATGATAATAAGATTGAAATGCATCGTCGCTTTGAGAAGTATGTGATAAGCAAGAGCTCCCCCTAAATTTGTGCATTATTTAAAATTTGCTTTTGAATGCAAATGCACAATCGATTAGGATCATGGGTTACTCTTCCATGTCACATACATCTTGGTGAAGCGCTCAAAATAATAGAAGATAAAAGCATGCACTCATCACCAAGCAAAGTGAATGATCATATATGGGACATAACAGATAATATCATCCAAGCAAACATTAAAGTATGATATGATAAAACACATGATCATACAAGTATCTCACACACAGACATAAAGAGTATTAAACAAGCACACACAAAAGTATCAAGTAAGTAGCAAGAGAGACAAAAGAAATAGCAAGACACACTCTCTCAAAGCCTATGATCTATACATTTCTCCCCCTTTTGCAACAAGTTACCAAAAGTTTGAAAATGCATAGTGCTATGCGTCTCTCTAGGCTTGGTCTTCGGGAGGTGGTGTAGAGAGGACTCCAAGGACGAAGTCATCTGTAGATGTTGTTGGAGCTGGTGGAGTGCCAACTAGAGGTGGCACTGAAGTTGTTGCTGCTGGTGCTGAAGTATTTGCTCTAGTGTCAGCCATGGACACTGCAGCAGACCTCTGTCCTCTAGGAACTCTCTGAAAGGCATCTGTGGTAGCCTTCCCTTTCTTCTCCTCTGCTTCCTCCTGAAGCTGCTCAACAGCAGTCTGCATCTCTATTACTTTCATATCAAGATCATAGAACTTGGTTTTAATGATCGTCTCCAAGCTCTCCTGATTTTGAGTCAGGGTGGCCAAGCCCTTCTCAATCCTCAAGGTTGCTTGAATTAGATAAGCAAGTTGATCTTGTTTTGACTTTAAGAACACTTGAGATGCCTCCTCAACACTTGGCATCTTTCCAGCTTTTTCTGCCTTTTCCTTCTCGCTCTTTTCTTGTGCTTGCACAGATGTGGGATCCTCTTCATTCATCACAATAGTGTTGTCCTCAAATTCTGGTCTCAAAGGTAAATGCTCCTTGTCCAACAAATAAGTGGTTGTGCCCATCTTGGAGTTGATGAGCACCTGAATATGTGGAGCATACCCACAAGATCTCTTCTAATCTATTGTTGTCCTTTTGATTGTTTCAACAATCAGGCTCATGACCTTGAATTCTGTGGCACATCCAATATCTGCAGCAAGTTGATTGAATGGCCTCTGATCATCTTGTGTTCTCCAGATTTGGGCAACAATGGATGCCTCAAGATTGTGTTGATTTTAGCTACACCAGACAACAAATAATGTATAGTTCCAAATTTGTGAGTTTCCAATGCTTTGTCTAGGATATGTTTGTACATGTTGGCCATTGAGTTGTGGTCTTTCTTCTTATTGGCATAGACTTCCAAGTCATCCTCAAGCTCTTCAGGGGCTTTGATCAATTTTGCCCACTTTGACTGGTACCTAGTACCCTTAGACATCCATACAATTCTACCATCTGGATAAAAATGAGCTGTGGAGTAGAATTGCATGATGAGCTCATCATTCCATTTGGTAAGCTTCTGTCCCACAAACTTGTCAACACCACATGCTTTGAAGCTTTCATGTACACCTGGAAAGTAGTCTTCATTCTCATCAATGAATTCCCAATCAACCCACTTCATATCACAACCTATGGGCTTCTTGTCCAGCAGAATGGTTTCATAGAAATATTGTTGTTCTTTGGTGTGGAACCTGTAGTCCACAACAGTCTTCCTTCTCATAACATATGGGTCACTCTGTCTCCAAAGTCTCAGACCTGCATCCTTCCTGATGCTCATATCCTCTGCCATTGGATGGCTTTCATTATGGTCTGGTATCTTTGGTTTCAGTTTCCTTAGCACTTGGGCTTCAGCATCTTCTTCTTCCATCTCTGACACTGGGGCCTTGTGCTTCTCTGCAGCTGGAATGTTCCTAGTGCTTCTCTTTGGAGTTTTCTTGGAAGTTTGAGCTAGCTTTGGGGCTTGAGCTGAAGGCTTTGGAGTTTCCTTGGGCTTTGAAGGAGCTGCCCCAGACCTGATTGCATCACCCATGAGCTTCTGTGATTTGGGAGGGGGTGCAACATCTTCTTCTTCAGCTTCATCATCACTTCTTCTCATAGAAGGATGTCCAAGAACTTTGGCAGAAGTTGTTCTAGCCTTCTTCCCCTTCTTCCCATCTCAAACTGCCTCACCATCATCAGATTCTATTGTGAATTTCATGGTTTCTCCTGTTGGAACTTTCCTTGGCTGTAACATCCCAAATTTTCAATTTGGAATGTTATACATAGATCATCATTTCATATCATGTTTATTGCATTTTGACAAATCCTCGATAAATCCTAAGCAACTCAAGGACCCTCGAAGAGAGTTGGGGATTTTCTCGTATTTTCATATTTGATTTTCATCAAATTATAAAACGAGGATTTTGGTTTTAATTATTTTTCTCTCCGGAAAAATATTTCATTTTTAAAAATAAACGAGAGGAGAAAATATGACTTCTCCAAAACAATTGAAATACTGGAGGAAAAATGTTAAAATCATTATTTGGAATTTATTTGGATTTTATATGCAATTTTTATTGCATTAAAAATATTGCATGTTTTCAAAATATTTATTTTGTGTTAAAACAATGTTCACCCTATTCTAGATTTTCTAACTAGACGGGGAAAATTTATTTCATATTTTTTCTGGTTTTTATTTATTTTTCTACGATTTATTTTCCGCGTAACTTATTAAAAAAAACCTGCGTGACGCCCGACCGGGCCGACGCCCAGCCGAGCGCCGGCCCGCCCGCGCCTCTCTCCTTCTCCCGCACGGCGCCGAGCCGCCGCCGGAGTCCGCCATGGCCACGGCACCGAGCCGCCCCGGCCGCCCCCTTCCCCAAGCTGCCCTCCCTCCTCCTCCTATATATAGCCCCCCCTCTTCCTCACCTCGAGCCGCCGCCGCCTTGCCCGCCTCGCCGAGCCGCCGCCGCCGCACTTGCCCGCCGCCGCCGCCGCCGGGAGCCGCCGGAGCCGCCGCCCCTCACCTCGCCCGCACCCCACGCCCCCCCCCCAGCCCCGCACCCCGCCGCCAAACCCCGCGCCCGCCGGAGCCCCTCGTCGGAGCCCGTCCCCGAGGTACTGCCGCCGCCCGTTGACTTTGCCGGTTTTCGTTTTAAAAAAAAACTCTTCGTTTAAAAAAAACCCTAGATCGGTTTTTTTTCGGTTTTATTATTTTGCGAGCGTTCACCGAACCGTTCGTTTTAACGAACGCGTTCGTCGGTTTTTCTCTGTTAACGAACGTCCGTTCTTTAACCGTTCGTCCGTTTTTCTTTTTCGTCGGATTTTCTGCGATTTTCTCAGATTCGATTTCTGATCGAATCTTCGATTCTGTTTAACTTCTCGCTCGTTTATCGGAATCAGGCGATTCAAGCGCCTAGAGTTTCGTCTCGAAATTCTCTTTCCGTTTAACCTACTCAAACAAGTTTTTGCTACAGTAAAATTTGACCTAGATCCAGATTAGTAAACGAAGTTTCTTTCTTTCGCCGTTTGACTTTCGTTGTTTTTTTCGAGTTGATTCTTTTTGCAAACCGGAGTTCTTAAGTTGAACTTTCTGGTTGGAACTTTCATTCGAGTTTTACCTGTGCATTAGATGAGTACTGATTGTATGCTTGTTTGTTTGCGATAGAGTACCCGGAGTGTGCCGCTTGTTACTTCGAATCGCTAGGTTTTGCGGATCATCAGCAAGGCAAGTAACACTTTGATCATATACCTTCCATACCCAGTTTTTATTGCATTAGATCTGTTTTCCTCAAACACTTGCATGATTAGGATCTAATTAAATTGTGGGTATTGGGAAGTAGTTGTGGTAGAACCTATTACCTGTTTTCTATTCAAACCCTTGGGAGTTACTTCTACGTTGCTATTATTATTGCCATGCTATGCTCGTAGACGTGGATTGGGTTTGAGTGAAATTCATGACAGATGTGAGATTGTTAATTAATGGTTTACTTAAGGTGGCAACTAAAACTCACATCTGGGTGGATTGAGGTACCTGGGTATTCCAGGATTGCCTGTTTTTCTTTTGGACCGCCACCCAGGTTCAAAGGGATCATGAGATTATTCATGCTAGAAACTTCCGTGTGCAGCCGCAAGCTATTATGGGCTCTAGCATAGTTGACTAAGTTGTGTGAACTCTTACAGTGGTAGACTAGCAGATGTAGGGGAAAGTAGGTGTAACTGTCTACCCATACGTAAGGTGCAAACACTTCTGAAAGACTGTGTCTTGGTCATCCGTTACTCAAACACCATGCAGTGCGAGTAATCCAACGGAGGAGATCAAGTCTTGTGGGGAAAAGTGCACAAACCTCTACAGAGTGTACAATCTAATCATGGTTAGCCGTGTCCCCGGTTATGGAGAACTTGAGTATCTAGTACTTGGATTATCATGTGAATCTCATCACTATGTTACTACTAATAAATTTTGTTGGGTTATTGATGACTTTTTAATTGGGATTGAGATGCTGTCAACCATCTCAATGTTTCACAACCACCATGATAGTTAAATAAAATTTATTCCTTTGAAGTAGAATAAAATTGGCTTTTCGCAAAACTGTAACCATAGAGCTTTCCACCAGCCATATATGCATATAGTATAGCATTATTAATGTTCATTATTCTCTATGTGTTACATTGCCAGCATATTCTATGTGCTGACCCGTTTTCGGGCTGCAACGTTTCATGTTGCAGACTTTTCAGACGACGAGTAAGGTGCCTTAGGTCGTGGTCTTATACTCAGTGATGCCGCTGGAGTTGATGGACTCACTTATCTTCCAAGTCTTCCGCTGTTATCGTTGTTAGATGGCCTTAAGCCATGTTTATCATACTTAATCTCTTTGGAGATATTCGATGTAATAAGTGTGTGATTGCTACTCTGTTATAAATCCTCCATTTGTACTGTGCGTGTCAGCATTACTGATCCAGGGATGACACTGGTGCACAGCAGCACAGGCCATTTGAGGTCTGGTCGCTACAAAGTTGGTATCAGAGCACATGCTGACTGTAGGACACGACCACTAAGCTTAAGCCCTAGAAAGCTTCTCTCTTCTCATTTCTGACCCCTCTCCACTTTCTACTCTTTTAGGAATGGCGAATGCAAGGAGCAAGTTCATGCAACCAGATGAAGACACGCCGTTTGGTCGACATTTGAAGGAAGTCACCAAGTACTTGAACATAGGAATACCAAGCATCACCGGAACCTACAACGCCACATTACCTGAAGAGGAGAGCTAGAAGATTCAAGTTATCATTCCAGGAAGGACGTTTGTGCCAGTTACTGAACCCATAAGATTGGTTTTCGAAGCACCAACTTGGAGTTTAGGGAAGAGCATGGCCGCACACATCGCCATGGGACGCATTGGAGAAGTCTACCGCCAGGAGCTTAAGGATACAATTTATCAGATTTGTGGACGCCGAGACGCGCAATGGGAGATGATCAGAACCAAGAAGGATGGATCAATTGCAGCTTACATCCAGGAGCAAAACCAACACATTCGTCGCCAGGAGAATCAGATGTGCAGGACAAGGAAGAACTGAAGAAGGCATTAACGAAGATCAAGGAACTCCAAGAAGAACTCAAGGCTACACGCGAAGATTATTTGGAGGAAATCAACGCACTAGTAGGGAAGATTGACGACCTGGAGAATAAGATTGGAGCATTTGTGGGAAATCCAGTGCCAAAAGCAGAAGTCGACGAATGCACTTGTCCGGATAACTACATCATCATCGACGACACCGACTCGGAACCAAGTGAAGACGAATGGGTTGATGAAGCTGGAGCAGACATCATGGAGTCTTCAACGGATCAGAATTTCTAGTAGACCACCATATCAGTAGTAGTTTTCCCCCATTTAATAGTATAGTTCAAGCACTTTGTAACGCTAGTTAGATCGATTGTTGTGCCTTGTTTGAATTGATTGAGTGATATTGATTGAATTTGTCTCATGAGCATATGGGTAGTGTTTTCTCTCTAGACCTCATTCTATTCTTAACTCTGATCTTTTCTAAACCTATCAGATGCCTCCGAGACGCCACACCGGATTTGTTTTCCCGCCAGAGATCACCCAGTTGATTCAGCAACAGAATGCCCTGATGCAAGTGTTAGTTCAGAACCAAGGCAACAACAACAACAACCCACCACCACCACCACCTGTTGATCACTTAGCCCGTTTCCTGAGGCTAAACCCGCCGGTGTTTTCTAGTAGCACCGAGCCGATTGTAGCAGATGATTGGCTCCGCAAAGTTGGAAGGGAGTTGACCACTGCAGGATGCACAGATGCGGAAAGAGTGCGTTTTGCCGCACATCAGCTCGATGGACCCGCAGCATCATGGTGGGAGAATTATACAGCCACGCACCCTATTGACACTGTCACATGGGACCAGTTTCAGCAAGCTTTCCATACAGCTCATGTTTCAGCAGGAGCTATGGCTATGAAGAAGCGTGAGTTTCGTAACCTACGCCAAGGAGGACGCACCGTAGGCCAGTATGTGGAGGATTTCAGTAAGTTAGCACGTTATGCACCAGATGACGTTGCTACGGATGCTGCCAAGCAGGAGAAATTTTTGGAAGGGCTAAATGATGAACTGAGTATGCAGTTGATGGTAGCAACTTTCAACAACTACCAGGAGCTGGTAGATAGAGCTCTCATGATTGAAGGGAAGCAACAACAGATTGAAAACCGCAAGAGGAAGTATGGACAAGGGAAGTATAATTCAGGAGCTCAGCAGAAGCCCCGTTTTACCCCGAAGCCGGGAGGACAGTTTCAGCATACCCATGGAGGAGGTAGTTCGCACAATCATAATGGCTCCAAGAATGGTAATGGGAATGGAGGAAGCAACGGACAGAACCGCACCAACCCATCTACCCCAGCCAAGAGGGACCTGAGCCAAGTCACTTGCTTTAAGTGCCAGAAGAATGGACATATGCAAATGAATGTCCTGAAGCCCAAAATGGAAATGGCAATGGAAGCTCTGGGAAGAAGCCGAACCCGTTCAACAAAGGACATGTGAACCACGTGAGCGTGGAGGAGGTTGAAGCTCAGCCTGATGCAGTAATAGGTAAGTTTTTGGTTAAGTCATTTACTGCAACCGTTCTTTTCGATACTGGTGCATCGCATTCATACATATCAAGGGGATTCGTGAATAAGTTTAAGATGTCCACCAAAGTTCTCAGAAACCCTATGTTAGTAACCTCGC
Organism: Aegilops tauschii subsp. strangulata; assembly: GCF_002575655.3. NCBI lineage: Eukaryota > Viridiplantae > Streptophyta > Magnoliopsida > Poales > Poaceae > Aegilops > Aegilops tauschii. The sequence continues at coordinate 112,728,860 of NC_053039.3, read as the reverse complement.
CAGGAGCAGAGTATATGGCCACCCAAGGATGTTTTCAGATACCATTGGCCATTGGTAGGCATGTTTTCCCCTCAGACCTCATTGTTTTGGAATCACAAGGTTTGGATGTGATTTTGGGAATGGATTGGCTATCGTTGTATGGAGGAAACATCGAGTGTGCCAGCAAGACGATTTTGCTTACCACCCCAGAAGGAAAAAGGATCAAGTATGTATCTCGACATATGCCGAAGAGGACTCAAGTAAATTCCTTATCAGGAGTTGTACAGGAGGAAGTACCAGTGGTGAAGGATTATCCGGATGTATTTCCAGAAGAGTTGCCAGCCATGCCACCAGACAGAGACATTGAGTTCTTGATTGAACTTTTGCCAGGCACAGGGCCAATATCTAAGAGACCGTACAGGATGCCCGCAAAGGATTTGGAAGAAATTAAGAAGCAGATCAAGGAGTTATTGGATAAAGGCTATATTCGCCCAAGTTCGTCACCTTGGGGATCACCAGTACTTCTAGTGGAGAAGAAAGATGGATCATTGAGGATGGTTGTTGATTACCGTGGATTGAATGAAGTGACCATCAAAAACAAGTACCCGCTGCCTATGATAAATGATTTGTTTGACCGCTTACAAGGAGCTAAAGTATTTTCCAAGGTCAATCTACGATTAGGGTACCATCAGTTAAAGATTCGAGAGCAGGATATACCCAAGACGGCATTTACCACCAGATATGGTGAGTATACCGTTATGTCATTTGGTCTGACTAACGCACCTGCCTATTTCATGAACCTGATGAACAAAGTGTTTATGGAATTCTTGGATAAGTTCGTCGTAGTGTTCATTGATGATATTTTAATCTTTTCCAAGGAGAAGATGAGCAAAGGAAAAGCCAAGGGATTTCGTGAGGATGAGCACGATACCTTATGGTTCGAGGACCGCGTATATGTGCCAAATGATCCGGAGATCAGGAAGTTGATTTTGCAAGGAGCCCATGATTCACCGTACTCGATTCACCCAGGGAATACCAAGATGTATTTGGATTTGAAGAATATTTTCTGGTGGACCGGAATGAAGAAGGATATTGCAGAGTATGTAGCAGTTTGTGATGTATGTCAGAGAGTGAAGGCAGAGCATCAGAAGCCAGCAGGATTGCTGCAACCATTGCCGATACCCGAATCGAAGTGGGATAAAATAGGCATGGATTTTATCACAGGATTACCCAGGACTCGTTCAGGCTATGACTCAATATGGGTTGTAGTCGACCGTTTGACGAAAGTGGCTCATTTCATTCCAGTGAAGACCACTTACACCAGTGCTAAGTTGGCAAAGATATACATGACCAGGATCGTATGTTTGCATGGAGTTCTGAGGACCATTGTATCAGACAGAGGAACCCAATTTACCTCGAAGTTTTGGAAGCAGTTACATGAAACGTTGGGAACCAGGCTGGAATTTAGTACAACATTTCACCCGCAGACAGATGGACAGACCGAGAGAGTCAACCAGATTTTGGAGGACATGTTGAGAGCATGTGCACTAGGTTATGGATCTAGTTGGGACGACAATTTGCCATATGCAGAGTTTTCTTATAACAACAGTTATCAAACCAGTTTGAAGATGGCCCCTTTCGAAGCCTTGTACGGAAGGAGGTGTAGAACACCGTTGTTATGGGACGAAGTTGGAGACCGTCAGTTGTTTGGACCAGATCTGATTAAGGAGTCTGAACAGAAAGTGAGGACGATTCGCGATAGGCTCAAGATAGCCCAGTCCAGACAGAAGAGTTATGCTGATTCTAAACGAAAGGAGACAGTTCACGAAGTCGGAGACCGAGTGTATCTTCGAGTATCACCACTTCGTGGAGTGAAGCGCTTTGGAGTTAAGGGAAAGTTAGCGCCCCATTTTATCGGACCATACAGAGTGTTGGAACGTATGGGAGAAGTTGCTTACAAGCTGGAATTGCCCGAAGGATTGTCTGGAGTTCATGATGTATTTCACGTTTCGCAGTTGAAGAAGTGCCACGCAGAGATGGCTGAGATACCACTGAGAGATACTGTGCCACTGGAAGCGATTCAGCTGGAAAGTGATTTGACCTATGAGGAGAAACCAGTTAAGATTCTCGAGTATGCCAGCCGAGTTACCCGCAGCAAGGTTATCAAGTTTTGCAAAGTCCAGTGGAGTCACCACACGGAGGATGAAGCCACCTGGGAGCGAGAGGAAGATCTACGAAAAAACCACTCCCACCTGTTTTCTAGCCAACCCGAATCTCGAGGGCGAGATTCATCTTAAGGGGGGGTAGGTTTGTAACATCCCAAATTTTCAATTTGGAATGTTATACATAGATCATCATTTCATATCATGTTTCATTGCATTTTGACAAATCCTCGATAAATCCTAAGCAACTCAAGGACCCTCGGAGAGAGTTGGGAATTTTCTCGTATTTTCATATTTGATTTTCATCAAATTATAAAACGAGGATTTTGGTTTTAATTATTTTCTCTCCGGAAAAATATTTCATTTTTAAAAATAAACGAGAGGAGAAAATATGACTTCTCCAAAACAATTGAAATACTGGAGGAAAAATGTTAAAATCATTATTTGGAATTTATTTGGATTTTATATGCAATTTTTATTGCATTAAAAATATTGCATGTTTTCAAAATATTTATTTTGTGTTAAAAAAATGTTCACCCTATTCTAGATTTTCTAACAAGACGGGGAAAATTTATTTCATATTTTTTCTGATTTTTATTTATTTTTCTATGATTTATTTTCCGCGGAACTTATTAAATAAAAAAAACCTGCGCGACGCCCGACCGGGCCGAAGCCCAGCCGAGCGCCGGCCCGCCCGCGCCTCTCTCCTTCTCCCGCACGGCGCCGAGCCGCCGCCGGAGTCCGCCATGGCCACGGCACCGAGCCGCCCCGGCCGCCCCCTTCCCCAAGCTGCCCCCCCTCCTCCTCCTATATATAGGCCCCCCCTCTCTTCCTCACCTCGAGCCGCCGCCTTGCCCGCCTCGCCGAGCCGCCGCCGCCGCCATCGCTGGGAGCCGCAGGAGCCGCCTCCCCTCACCTCGCCCGCACCCCGCGCCCCCCCCCCCCCCGAGCCCCGCACCCCGCCGCCAAACCCCGCGCCCGCCGGAGCCCCTCGCCGGAGCCCGTCCCCGAGGTACTGCCGCCGCCCGTTGACTTTGCCGGTTTTCGTTTAAAAAAAAACTCTTCATTTAAAAAAAAACCTAGATCGGTTTTTTTCGGTTTTATTATTTTGCGAGCGTTCACCGAACCGTTCGTTTTAACGAACGCGTTCGTCGGTTTTTCTCTGTAACGAACGTCCGTTCTTTAACCGTTCGTCCGTTTTTCTTTTTCGTTGGATTTTTCTGCGATTTTCTCAGATTCGATTTTTGATCGAATCTTCGATTCTGTTTAACTTCTCGCTCGTTTATCGGAATCAGGCGATTCAAGCGCCTAGAGTTTCGTCTCGAAATTCTCTTTCCGTTTAACCTACTCAAACAAGTTTTTTCTACAGTAAAATTTGACCTAGATCCAGATTAGTAAACGAAATTTCTTTCTTTCGCCGTTTGACTTTCGTTGTTTTTTTTCGAGTTGATTCTTTTTGCAAACCGGAGTTCTTAAGTTGAACTTTCTGGTTGGATCTTTCATTCGAGTTTTACCTGTGCATTAGATGAGTACTGATTGTATGCTTGTTTGTTTGCGATAGAGTACCTGGAGTGTGCCGCTTGTTACTTTGAATCGCTAGGTTTTGCGGATCATCAGCAAGGCAAGTAACACTTTGATCATATACCTTCCATACCCAGTTTTTATTGCATTAGATCTGTTTTCCTCAAACACTTGCATGATTAGGATCTAATTAAATTGTGGGTATTGGGAAGTAGTTGTGGTAGAACCTATTACCTGTTTTCTATTCAAACCCTTGGGAGTTACTTCTACGTTGCTATTATTATTGCCATGCTATGCTCGTAGACATGGATTGGGTTTGAGTGAAATTCATGACAGATGTGAGATTGTTAATTAATGGTTTACTTAAGGTGGAACTAAAACTCACATCTGGGTGGACTGAGGTACCTGGGTATTCCAGGATTGCCTGTTTTTCTTTTGGACCGCCACCCAGGTTCAAAGGGATCATGAGATTATTCATGCTAGAAACTTCCGTGTGCAGCCGCAAGCTATTATGGGCTCTAGCATAGTTGACTAAGTTGTGTGAACTCTTACAGTGGTAGACTAGCAGATGTAGGGGAAAGTAGGTGTAACTGTCTACCCATACGTAAGGTGCAAACACTTCTGAAAGACTGTGTCTTGGTCATCCGTTACTCAAACACCATGCAGTGCGAGTAATCCAACGGAGGAGATCAAGTCTTGTGGGGAAAAGTGCACAAACCTCTACAGAGTGTACAATCTAATCATGGTTAGCCGTGTCCCCGGTTATGGAGAACTTGAGTATCTAGTACTTGGATTATCATGTGAATCTCATCACTATGTTACTACTAATAAATTTTGTTGGGTTATTGATGACTTTTTAATTGGGATTGAGATGCTGTCAACCATCTCAATGTTTCACAACCACCATGATAGTTAAATAAAATTTATTCCTTTGAAGTAGAATAAAATTGGCTTTTCGCAAAACTGTAACCATAGAGCTTTCCACCAGCCATATATGCATATAGTATAGCATTATTAATGTTCATTATTCTCTATGTGTTACATTGCCAGCATATTCTATGTGCTGACCCGTTTTCGGGCTGCAACGTTTCATGTTGCAGACTTTTCAGACGACGAGTAAGGTGCCTTAGGTCGTGGTCTTATACTCAGTGATGCCGCTGGAGTTGATGGACTCACTTATCTTCCAAGTCTTCCGCTGTTATCGTTGTTAGATGGCCTTAAGCCATGTTTATCATACTTAATCTCTTTGGAGATATTCGATGTAATAAGTGTGTGATTGCTACTCTGTTATAAATCCTCCATTTGTACTGTGCGTGTCAGCATTACTGATCCAGGGATGACACTGGTGCACAGCAGCACAGGCCATTTGAGGTCTGGTCGCTACATTGGCTTTGACATTGGCACTCTCTTTGCAGGTGCCTTCTTGTTCAGTCCTGGTTTAGTTGATGCAGCTGCAGCATATTCCTTCTTCAGCACTTTCTTCTTGGAGCTCACTTCCTCCTTAGTAGCCACATAGTCCTCATCCTCAGAATCTGAGGTTCTCTTCTTCCTTGATCTAGTGTCTGCCTTGGGAAAATTACTTGGAGTGCTCCTGCTGCCCTCATCATAGCTGCTTGAGGGACTAGTGCCTCACTCATATGCACTTGCTCTTCTGATTTGTTCTGGCTATCACTCTGGTCAGACATTCTGGCAAGCAAACTGACAACAAACCTTGTGAATAGATATAGATGAGGTAGAGTGGATGAGCATCACAAAGTGCAGAGTTTTTGCAAAGCAGATGAGTTAAAAACTTAGTTTTAGTTCTCCACATAAAGCATTTCGGAGCTACCGATTTGTTGAACTCGGTGACACAGAAGCAACTTTTGGAGTCTAAACTAGTGAACTCGGTCAGACCGAGTCATAGTTCGGTGGCTCCGAGATTGCTAGGGTTTCACTGAGAGTTGAACTCGGTCGCACCAATTTGCAACTTTCGGTCAGACCGAAAAGTGCAAGTGCAATGGCCTAAGCCAACTTGGTGAGACCAATTTCTACAACTCGGTCAGTCCGAGATGAGTTCAGCGGAAACCTAACCCTAAATTTTCGAATCAAACCTAACCTAAAGAAAGTTTTATCTGGATAGATTGATCTCATACGTGGTAAAGAACATGGCATTGCATTGTGCTAAGAATCGGAGAAAGGAATTAGCACAAAAGATCGAACTCATACCCTAGTTCAGCGGTGAGCTCGCTACGGCGGCAATGGCGAGGCAGAATCCCGTGACGGGGACGGAAACCAGCGGCGGGAGGTCGCTGGCGACATGAAGACGATCCGGAGACCCGAGGCGGTAGAGCAGGACACGCGTGGGCTGAGGAGTTTTGAAGAAATTTCCAAGATCTCACCAGTGGGTTTAAATATCCTGACCCTGTCGGTGTGACCGAGTGGAACAAATCAGTGGCACCGAGATGCAGAATCGCAAGCAGTTACAGCAACTCAGTGTGACTGAAAAGTTCAAGTCGGTTGCACCGAGATTGAAAACCTAGATCAACTCAGTGAACTCGGTGTGACCGAAGTGGATGAATCGGTCTGACCAAAATGCATAGAGAGGTTTTGGAAGTTTAAGTCTATGACGAATCGGGGACTCCGAGTGCTCCTCACACAGAGTGGTTCGAATCTGACTTGATCAAACTTTGTGATGTAGCATGAATAGAGTTTGAGATAAGAAAAGCATAGATAGCTAGAGGAGGTTCTTAGGCATTCTTGTCCATCCCCTTGGCAAAAGAGAAAGATCTAATTAAACAAAACAACAAGTGGATGTCCTCAAATGAGCAAAATATGCAATCAACATGCTCACACAATAAAATGACAGATGAAACATGTGGCAAAGCATGCACAAACACTCTAGCATCTATCAAGCAATTGGCCATGATTAGGTCATCTATATATGAGTATATTGACTTAGGAGTCAAATGAGAACATTTGATCATAGGTCATACTCATCGTTTAAGCACAAGTGGGGTTACCACTTTTACATAAAGCATTGTTGTGTTCACACCATTAGAGTTGCTTTAGCTCAATTGATTAGAGTAAAGCTCCCCCTAGATGTCATATCCCCCCCCCTAAGAGGGATGAACTAACCTTGGGTTTTGTCAATGATGACTTCATGTAGATGTTGAAAGATGTGGATGCTCATTCTTGATGTAGATCATTTGGAGCAGTCCATTGGAGTGAGTTGCACTTTCAATACCTACACGGGTTAGTCCCACAAGGAACAAACAAGGATATCCATGGACATAGAGTGATGTTCACACAAGATGATGTCCATGAAAGCATTAAGTTACCTTGTCCCTTGTCTTACCAACAAAAGGGTTTGTGACTCCTTGACCTAGTGCATGATGTGGAAGTTGTTTGCACTTGTCCTTGCCAAAATGGTATGAGTGAAGTATGTTGGTGGAGTCACCCTCAAGAACTCTCTAGTTCTTCTTCTTCGGGATCCACATCATCTTGATGGGAATCCTTGGACTTGTAGTCGTACTTGATGAAATAGAACTTGATGTAGTCTTGGGAACCCACTTGACCAAGGCCTTCGGGGCTTCTTCAAATGCATCAATCTCCTCTTGAAGCTTGTCCATGCCTTTTTGCTTGTGGTCTTGTGGTGAAAGATCATCTTGCGCTTGTGTCCCCTCGAAGGAAGTAGGATCGTACTTCTTTTGTTGAGGAACAAACTTCGTCTTGGGGTATTGATCTTCATCCCACTCAACTCCATTGGAATTGAACTTTCGTTCAAAACCAACACTTTGATTCTTCCGGTGCCTTCCTTGCTTGCGTACAATTTCCTCAAATTGCTTACTCCCGGTAAGGCTCTTGTAAACACCTTTCTCTATAATTCCCTTCAATAAGCTATTTTCTTGCTCAAGTGTAACTTGGCTAAGAGAATCGTTAGTGGAATCAAGAGAAATACTAGAAGCAACAACATTGGATTTATCATGATTATTGTTACTACTAGAAGAAGAATCTTTCTTAATCTTGTTGCTAGATTTAACTTGTGGCATGTAAGTAGACAAGAGTAAACGCTTGGCAATCTAAGAAGAACTTTTCTTGCGAACATCATCATTGATTGCCTTTAAGAACCCATGCTCTTGCTCAAGGTTGAGCTTTTCAAAGCGTAACTTCTCATGAGTCTTTAAAAGTTCTCGATGATCTTCGAAGGTAGTTTCATGAGCTAACTTAAGAGTGATTAGTTCTTTAGTTAGGCGCTCAATCTCCTTCTTATCATCATCATTTGTTTTATCTTGATTAGCATGATTAATAGCAAGTTCATCATAGTTTTCATCACTAGAGTTATCAACAAATAAATCATCATCACCTAGCAAATCATCTTCATCACTATTGAAATGAACATACTCGGGGTGTGATACCTTTGGGCCTTTAGCCATGAAGCATCTTCCAATTCCTTGATTTGGTGAGTCAAATATGTAATAGGAGTTGGTTGACACAAGTGCTAGACTGGCAACACCTTCATCTTGAGTATATTCGGAGTCGGAGTGATAACTTCTTTCGGAGTGGTGGTCAGAGTCAGAGCCAGATACCCATTCACCAACGTGAGCTTGATGTCTTAGTTTTGTGTAGCTCCTTGATGACTTGTCCTTCCTTTCCGAATCCTTGCTTCTCCAAGAGGTTCTTCATTCATAGCGATCATCTCTACTCCTTCTCTCTCTTGGAGGTGATTCTTCTCTTCTACTTCTCCTTTTATTTGAGTCTTCTCTTCTTTTGTAGGGAGCCATACACTCATTGGAGTAGTGTCCGGGTCTTCCACAATTGTAGCAATTATGCTCACAACTAGAAGATCTTTTTTCATTGTAGGACCTTGACTTGGAACTTCTTTCCTTGCTTCTACTCTTGTAGAACTTGTTGAAATTCTTCACCATTAGGCTCAATTCCTCTTTGAAGGTTTGTTTCTCACTTGATGATGTAGGAGCATCACATGAGGATTTGTAAGCACCACTTGACTTGTTGTGAAGCTCTTCCTTATCCTTGAGTGACATCTCATTAGCAACAATTCTTCCAATGACTTCCGTAGGCTTGAGATCTTTGTAATTGGGCATCATTTGGATCAATGTGCACACGGTATCATATTTTCCTTCCAAGGCTCTTAGGATCTTCTTGATGAAGAATCTATCGGTCATCTCTGCACTTCCTAAGCCGGCAATCTCATTTGTAATGAGAGCAAGCCTAGAGTACATTTCAGCGACACCTTCACCATCCTTCGTTTTGAACTTGTCAAGTTGACTTTGAAGCACATCCAATTTGGATTCCTTGACGGAGTCGGCACCCTCGTGCATATCAATCAAAGTATCCCAAATTTCCTTTGCATTCTCAAGACGGCTGATTTTGTTGAATTCTTTGGGGCATAATCCGTTGAAGAGGATATCGCAAGCTTGAGCATTGTATTGCAGCATCTTCAACTCTTCCGCGGTAGCTTCACGGTTCGGTTCTCTCCCATCAAAGAATTCACCTTGCAAGCCAATACACACAATAGCCCAAACGGCGGGGTATGTCCAAAAATATGCATTTTCATCTTATGCTTCCAACTAGCAAAATTAGTACCATCAAAGTAAGGACCTCTACGGTGGTAATTTCCCTTGCTAGATGCCATACTCTCCTAGGTTGTGAAACCAAGGCTATGATCACCAAAGGCTATGGAAATCAAGGCAAGTGGAGACCAAAGCTCTGATACCACTTGTAGGATTGAAAGTATGTCTAGAGGGGGGTGATTAGACTACTTGACCAAATAAAAATCTATCCTTTTCCCAATTTTAAGTCTTAGCAGATTTTACCAACTTAGCACAAGTCAAGCAATCAACCTACACATGCAATTCTAAGAGTATAGCAGCAGAATGTAAAACGTTGCACATGAAGGTAAAGGGAGGAGTTTGGAGGGAGCAAACGCAATGTAGAGACGGAGATTTTTGGCGTGGTTTCGTTAGATGGTGCTATCGTACATCCATATTGATGGAGACTTCAACTCACGAAGGGTAATGGTTGCATGAGTCCACGGAGGGCTCCACCCACGAAGGGTCCATGAAGAACCAACCTTGTCTATCCCACCATGGCCATCGCCCACGAAGAACTTGCCCTACTAGGGTAGATCTTCACGAAGTAGGCGATCTCCTTGCCCATACAAACTCCTTGGTTCAACTCCACAATCTTGACGGAGGCTCCCAAGTGACACCTTGTAACGCCCCGAGACCGACGCTCCAGATGTGTTCCATGTTTTGCGTGTCAGCTCTGTTATTTATTTGTTTGTTGCTTTCATCATGGCATCATCCGCATTGCATCGGCACTTCGTTGCCGTCATTGTTTTCAAAAATTGCATCCGCTCGTAGTTGCCGTGTCCCCCCTTGCTTTCGTTGACCGTTCCGAGTCAAACCTTGTTATTCGTTTGCCCTCTTGCCTAAACCGGAGTCTCTCTGTACAGTGCACAAAACCCCTTCTCGCGTGCGTCCGAAACCTGTCCCGAACCCGACCCGCTCAGTCATCACCGTTGCATTCAGATCATCTCCTAACATCTATAAAACATCTCCGTTTTATTATTCGGGCTACCTAACCTATTTATTTACGACCGCCCGATTATAATTGGACGGACCGGATTAACCCCTACCTATATAAATAGTCCAACCCTAGACCAATGCCTAAAATCTAGCCCCCTTGTCCCATCGATCACATCGCGCCGCGGCCACTCCTCCAGACCCCTCTGCCTTGGGATCCCCTCATTCCTTCCCGAGCATACCCAGCGCCGCCACCCACCTTCCTCGATCGGCAAGCCTGCCCGATCCACCACCGCACCAAGCCGCATCAGCAGCTTCAGGAACCCATCGCTCCACTCCCTTTCTCGCCTCCCGCGGCGCCCGAGCACCGCCTGGAGCCCGACCTCGTGCGCCACCTCCTCGCTCCCCTCGCCAGCCAGGAGCTCGAGCTCTTGCTTCGTTCCCCTCCGTCCTCGCCCGTCCTTCGCGCGCGGCAAGCCGCAACACCATCGGAGCTCCCTCCGCCGGCGAGCGCCACCGCCGAAGCTGCTTCGTCCCTTCGCCATCGAGCACCAGCAGGCCACTGTACCTCTCCTTCGTCTCCTCCTTCCTCTGGCTCTCTCATCTCTCTCTTACCCGACTCCCCTCCCTCCTTGTTTGCCCACAGAATGAGTCCAGCCCCCGGAGCTCCTCGACGCCGGCCGGATCCGACGCCCTGGAGACCCGCGCCCCTGCCGGACCTCCTTCCTCCAGCGCCAAGTCCTGCCTCGAGCGTGGAGCCATCGCCGTTCCTCCTTCACCGCCTGGATCCGGCCCCTTCATCCGCCCTCGCCGGAGAGCGCGCCAAGTCCACCGCCGTCGCCAAGTCCGGTCGCGGCCGTCGCCCCTGCATCCTCTGCTTCGAGCAGGAGGACGAGCGCGCCGCCGCTGCCGCATTGACCGCGCCAATCGCCAAGACCCGAGCGCCCGCTTCCGTTGACCGCACCCCTCTGCATCATGGGACGCGGCCTCGTCCGCGCCTCCTGGCCCAAACTCCCGCACTGCTGGCCTGCCCGGCCTCCTCTTCCTCAACTGGGCCTAGCCCATGGGTGAGCCGCCCCTCCAGCCACTCTCCTGTACACCGCTGGCCCAACCAGTTTTGGCCCGTGTAGTTTTTTTCAGATCTGCGATTTTGTCCATTATCTAGAGTATTGCAGATTTGCAGAAAAACCCCTATATGTTCATGCATCTAATAACTAATCAACCGTGCATCGGATTAAAATAATTTATATATGAAAAATGCTCAGAATTTCATCTACTTTCATAATATGCTGCACTCATCCATGTTTAAAATGTTTAAACTTGCTGTTTATTTTGCATATATGCCTTGTTAAAATGATTTATTTCATAACTACATAACCGTAGCTCGGTTTTAAATAAACTTTATATGTAAATGGGGTGGAAAAATGCATAGATTAACATGTTGCACCTTATTTTCCTATTTAACAACAATAAAATATGGTTTTAGGCAGAACAGTACCAAATCTAAAATATGGACATGAGGATTTTCCGGAATTGTTGTTTATTGTTTCCGGCCTCATTTAAATTGCCTAAAATGTGTAGTTTACTTATGCTTCACCTCTTGACATGTTTAATAACATTTAATATTTTTGGGTACATAAACGAGAGAGAACTAAATAATTGATGTGGTGTTTTGTCAATATGCAACTCATTGCATATTGAGCTCCACTTAATTTGTAGTATTGTTTGTGCATTTTGCCATGCCATGCCTCATTAAATCGGACATGCATCATACTTGTTTGTGCATCATGCCATGTGTATGTGGTGGTTGTTTACTATGTTGTTTGTTTCTTTCCGGGTTGCTTCTCTCATTACCTTCAGTTTCGTTCCGGAGCTGTGAGGATTCGTTCGACTACATCCGTTTGTCTTCTTCATGGACTCGTTCTTCTTCCTAGCGGGATTTCAGGCAAGATGACCATACCCTCGAAATCACTTCTATCTTTGCTTGCTAGTTGTTCGCTCTATTGCTATGCCGCGCTACCTACCACTTGCGATATCATGCCTCCCATATTGCCATGTCAAGCCTCTAATCCACTCTTCCTAGCAAACCGTTGTTTGGCTATGTTACCGCTTTTGCTTAGCCCCTCTTATAGCGTTGTTAGTTTGCAGGTGAAGTTGAAGATTGCTCCATGTTGGAACATGTTTATGTTGGGATATCACAATATCTCTTATTTAATTAATGCATCTATATACTTGGTAAAGGGTGGAAGGCTCAGCCTTATGCCTGGTGTTTTGTTCCACTCTTGCCACCCTAGTTTCCGTCATACCGGTGTTATGTTCCTTGATTTCGCATTCCTTAAGCGGTTGGGTGATTTATGGGACCCCCTTGATAGTTCGCTTTGAATAAAACTCCTCCAGCAAGGCCCAACCTTGGTTTTACCATTTGCCTACCTAAGCCTTTTTCCCTTGGGTTCTGCAGACTCAAGGGTCATCTTTATTTACCCCCCAGGGCCAGTGCTCCTTCGAGTGCTGGTCCAAACCGAGCGATGTCCGGCGCTCCCTAGGCAACTAGGGTCTACGCCAACCCGACGTCTTGCTCATCCGATGTGCCCGGAGAACGAGATATGTGCAGCTCCTATCGGGATTTGTCGGCACATCGGGCGGCTTTGCTGGTCTTGTTTTACCATTGTCGAAATGTCTTGTAAACCGAGATTCCGAGACTGATCGGGTCTTCCCGGGAGAAGGTATATCCTTCTTGACCGTGAGAGCTTATAATGGGCTAAGTTGGGACACCCCTGCAGGGTATTATCTTTCGAAAGCCATGCCCGCGGTTATGTGGCAGATGGGAATTTGTTAATATCCGGTTGTAGAGAACTTGACACTTGACTTAATTAAAATACATCAACCGCGTGTGTAGCCATGATAGTCTCTTTTCGGCGGAGTCCGGGAAGTGAACACGGTTTTTGGGTTATGTTTGACATAAGTAGGAGTTCAGGATCACTTCTTGATCATTACTAGTTGACGACCATTCCGTTGCTTCTCTTCTCGCTCTTATTTGCGTATGTTAGCCACCATATATGCTAGTGCTTGCTGCAGCTCCACCTCATTACCCCATCCTTTCCTATAAGCTTAAATAGTCTTGATCTCGCGGGTGTGAGATTGCTGAGTCCTCGTGACTCACAGATTCTACCAACATAGTTGTAGGTCCCGAGGATACCAGTGCAGGCGATGCAACTGAGCTCAAGTGGGAGTTCGACGAGGAACTTGGTCGTTACTATGTCTCTTTTTCCTGTTGATCAGTAGTGGAGCCCAGTTGGGACGATCGGGGATCTAGCATTTGGGGTTGTCTTATTTTATTTTGGTTCCGTAGTCGGACCTATGTGTGTACTCTGATTGGTGTATGAATTTACTTATGTATTGTGTGAAGTGGGCGATTGTAAGCCAACTCTTTATCCCATTCTTGTTCATTAAATGGGATTGTGTGAAGATGACCCTTCTTGCGACAAAACCACAATGCGGTTATTCCTCTAAGTCGTGCCTCGACACGTGGGAGATATAGCCGCATCGTGGGTGTTATAAGTTGGTAATCAGAGCCATCCCCGACTTAGGAGCCCCCTACTTGATCGAATCGCTGGCGTTGTTGAGTCTAGAAACAAAAATGTTTTGAGTCTTAGGATTATATATATCGGAGAGTAGGATTCTTTTTACTCCTCAGTCCCTTCGTCGCTCTGGTGAGGCCTCCTGACGTAGATGTTTTGACTTTTCTCTCCTCAAATTTCACTAATTTTTTTTAGGATCACGCGGGTATCTTAGAATCGTTCTGATGGTTTTGTGATGAGAACATTGTTCTTGGTGCCTCCTGACATTTAGGGGTTGTGGCAGTGTCCCGGGGAGTTGAGCTCCGAGGTGTTGCCGTCACAATTTTATCGTTGCAGTTCTGGAATACCTGAGTTTCGCCGACATCGAAAATCTCTTTTATGCAGTTGTTGGTGAGATCACATCGACGCCACCCTGTACTGGGGCGGGAGTTCGGGAGTATTGCCATAACTCGTATAATGGATGCTTTTCGAAGGTTGAGGTAAACGATTTCCGAAGGTTTCTTGGTTATGTGTTGAAGGATGGATACAGCTGGATCTAGGTATTGTTAGTTTGGGTGAGATATATTGTGTCCCCTGTATCCCCAACACCTGATTGCATAACCAGAAAGTTTAGGGAGTTTATAAGTGGGAATTCAAGTAGCTCCTAGGATATCTTTCCGACAGATGCATGATATGAGATTGGGGTTCGACGTCTAGTGGTCCGCCTTTCCACGGTTGGTTTTACAGTGGTCTCGTAGTGTCTTAAAGAGTCCTTGGCTATGCCGACTCGGGGACGCTTCGTATGTCATGTGCACTGCCTTGTACATGATGGTGCTATACGATTGAGCCCGTGTGGGCCCCACCACGAAAACTTCGGACGAAATCTCTATCATATGTTTGTTCCGGCTTATTCTGCAAGCCAAATCCTTTGTTTTGTTTTATTTGTTGTATTCAAGTTGCTTCAAAGTCAAATGTGGATTCCATACCTTTTCTAAGTGGTGTTCTCATATTTCTATGTGAATACTAATCCTTCTTGATCATCGAGGTTGCCATGTTAATTCCTTTCCAACCGACGTGCTTCTCTTCAAGTGGATCCAATCATTTCAACATTCGCAAGATCACCTCTCAGTTTTCCCAACGTTGTTTGTTCCATATGCCCCAAGTTGCCTTTGTTTTTCCCGCCCTCCCACCCTTTTCTTCAAGGACTCAGATTTCTTAACCAAGTATCCATTTTATTCATGTGAAGTCCCTTCATTCTTTTCAATCAATGTTCTTACCCGGTGGTTCTCATGAAAATGTTCTTCAAGTCTATTATTCTTCGTTCTTTTTTCTCCGGTGGACTCAAGTCAAGCTTTTAGTGTTGATCGTATTATTTTCCTCGTTTCAAATGCTTTCTCATGTCGGTGCATCTCTTAATCATCCACCTCTTGCTATTCATGTTATATGGAGTGCTGTAGATATCTCAGAAGATTCGCATTTCCATTCCCAATCCGTTCAAGCTATCTCGAGGTTGTTATCTCTTTTGAGCCATTTAATTCTACCAGCGCAATCTTTCTTTTAAATCATTCCAACGTTGTTTCTTTTGAGTGGGCCCTAACCCACAGGTCTTTTCCCAGGATCTTACCTGACTCTTCTAATTTTTCCGGAGCTTCTAAAATTCTTTTCAATGTTTGACGTAAGAATGGGTTATCATCAGTCATATGTATTTCTCCAAGATCTTTCAAATTCTTTTCATCGTTGGTTCAACCTTTCTAATTTTCATCCCGGAGTATCTCAACAATTCATGGTGGTGTTTCTCATCGTCATTCTCAACATTTGAAGACCGAAGAAGAGTTTCTCTTAAATCTTGCTCCATTCTCTTCAAGATTCATGGTTCTAGCTTCACGCCACTCTCATAATTGTATTCGATTGTGAGAATTCTTTTCACCCATCCAGAGCAATTCATGGGTCTTTTCAGTTTGATTCTCCGAAGGCCATCATTTCAGAAGATTTCTTCGTTCTAAGTTTTCAGCCTCGTTCTCCAATTATTCTAAATTGATGTCCCTTCGTTCATCTCCATATTCTTCCGGTGCATCGTTCATGTATTCTCTAATCAGCTCGTGATCTCTTCGTTCTCGTGTATCAAATTCCCTCGAGTATCTTCATTCGTTCTCTAATTCTTACCGGTGATTCACCCCTTTACTTCGTTCCTTTTCAATTCTCGTGGTAGTTCGTTCAAGATTTCTCTTCCTTCGTTATCATATCAATTTATTCGTTGTTTCAATCCTACCGGTGGTTCGTTGAAGACTTTTCTCAAGTTTGTGCCATATCTATCTTAATCCTTTCTACGAGAATAAGTAGTATGCCAAATTCATTGCTTGTCATCAATTTAATTGGTGAAGGATGAGCATAATGTAATTCTTATTCTTGTTTCCTCCAAGTGATTAATTCCTTATTCCGGAGATTCGTCAAAATTCTTGATCTCATTTGTTCATCTCTTCTTTCCGGAGTTTGTTCATCATATCACATTCTCGGTTCGAGATGCTTCATCTTTTTTTTTCCGGAGTTCCATGTTTTCCGCATTATCTCGTCGCGAAGCTCCATCTAAATCATTGCAAGGCTTCACCTTGTGTTGTCAACTTCTCTTTCTTTTTATCATCCTTTCATTACCGGAGTTCTTCATGGAGGCTCTACATGGTGGTTCATCAAGGATTCCTTTCATTCTTCAATTGTTCTTCAAGATTATTTCTCGAAGTTAAGATCCGTCAAGCTATACTCTAAAATAAACATGGTGTTCAACACATGTTTTGTTTTGTGGAGTCCAAGCATTCTTCATCTTGCATTCTAAAGTGCAATTCGTTCTACCTTATCATTTGAGGTGGTATTATGTCATTCTTGACAATTGAGTTCGCGTTTCATGATTCACATGTTGCCAAGAATGAGATATCTTAAATCCACCAATCTCTTTGTTGGAATTATCTTGGTATAGATTTCACTTAAAGCCTTCCCGAAGGAATGTTGCTAATTGTGGTGTCTATCAATGATCCAAGTTTTCTCCTATCCTCTCGGCGAGAGAAGTTTTCATCTCCGTGTCGCTCTCAAGCAAGCAATTGTTTCCATTTGTGGCAGGATTTCTCGTCAAGTGTTGAGAAGTTTTTTTCCATAAGCCCTCAACAAGCTTGTTCTTTTCGTTGTTGATTCTTCAACAACTCCGTTCTATCCTTCTTTTTAAGGATGCTTTCCAAGCTCATTTGTGGCAGAAGTTGTCATTTTCTTCTCCATTCTTTATTCCAAGGATCTATCTTCCATTATTTATTTCTTCCGGAGGCATTGTGATGTTGCTCTCTTCACTCATCTTCTCGATTTGTGAGGACCGTGTTCTTTTCGTGCTTATCCATTTCCAACTGGAGTGTCGTGCCCTCTTTTCAAGTTCTTCCCATTCTGTCATGTTTTGCGTCCCTTCTCAACCGGAGTGCTGTCTGAAATCTTTCTGACCCATTGTGCCATTCTTTCAATAGTTCCGGAGGCAGTGTGCTGTTGATTTCTTTAAGTATCCTCTCATCTTGTAAAGTTCATGTTCAATTCCTTCCATTTACAGTCGGAGTGCTATCCAAATTATATCATTCTTATTCCTTCTTTATCTTGTTTTAACTGGAGTGTTGTGTCTATCATTCCTCTTTTAACCGGAGTCTCATCCAAGTGCTTTCATTTTGCCATGTTCATATTCTATGCCTTCCATTTTCCAACCGGAGCGTTATCGTAATTGATCATTATCGTTCCTTGTACATCTTGTTTCAAACGGAGTGCTTGCTTGTACTTCTCGTCCATTGTTCTCGTCATTCATAGCTTTGCAAAGTCCAAGGTTCACATGGTGTTCCTTGTTTCTCTTTTCTACCGGTGTGCTTTCATATTCCTTTTGATCCGTTAAGCTCTTGTTCCATATTCTTCAACCTACAAAGGTTCTCGCAATGTTCCTTGTTCCTCTTTGATAACGGAGTGTTTTCAATCTCGTTCATCTCCCTTGTATTCTCTCTTTTCGTTCGTTCAATCTCTCAAGGTTCGTGGTTTCACTCATTTGTCAAAGAAGCAACTTAGCCTTACCTCTTCTCTTCCTCTTCCGCTTTTCTCCGGTGCCATCCTAGATCTCGGGACGAGATCCTCTTGTAGTGGTGGAGTGTTGTAACGCCCCGAGACCGACGCTCCAGATGCGTTCCATGTTTTGCGTGTCAGCTCTGTTATTTATTTGTTTGTTGCTTTCATCATGGCATCATCCGCATTGCATCGGCACTTCGTTGCCGTCATTGTTTTTAAAACTTGCATCCGCTTGTAGTTGTCGTGTTCCCCCTTGCTTTCGTTGACCGTTCCGAGTCAAACCTTGTTATTCTTTTGCCCTCTTGCCTAAACCGGAGTCTCTCTGTACAGTGCACAAAACCCCTTCTCGCGCGCGTCCGAAACCTGTCCCGAACCCGACCTGCTCAGTCATCACCGTTGCATTCAGATCATCTCCTAACATCTATAAAACATCTCCGTTTTATTATTCGGGCTACCTAACCTATTTATTTATGACCGCCCGATTATAATCGGACGGACCGGATTAACCCCTACCCTAATCCCCTACCTATATAAATAGTCCAACCCTAGACCAATCCCTAAAATCTAGCCGCCTTGTCCCATTGATCCCATCGCGCCACCGCCACTCCTCCAGACCCCTCTGCCTTGGGATCCCCTCATTCCTTCCCGAGCCAACCCAGCGCCGCCACCCACCTTCCTCGATCGGCACGCCTGCCCGATCCACCACCGCACCAAGCCGCATCAGCAGCTTCAGGAACCCATCGCTCCACTCCCTTTCTCGCCTCCCGCGGCGCCCGAGCACCGCCTGGAGCCCGACCTCGTGTGCCACCTCCTCGCTCCCCTCGTTACCAGGAGCTCGAGCTCCTGCTTCATTCCCCTCCGTCCTCGCCCGTCCTTCGCACGCGGCAAGCCGCAACACCACCGGAGCTCCCTCCGCCGGCGAGCGCCACCGCCGAAGCTGCTTCGTCCATTCGCCATCGAGCACCCGCAGGCCGCTGCACCTCTCCTTCGTCTCCTCCTTCCTCTGGCTCTCTCATCTCTCTCTATTTCCCGACTCCCCTCCCTCTTTGTTTGCCCACAGAATGAGTCCAGCCCCCGGAGCTCCTCGGCGCCGGCCGGATCCGACGCCCTGGAGACCCACGCCCCCGCCGGACCTCCTTCCTCTAGCGCCAAGTCCTGCCTCGAGCGTGGAGCCATCGCCGTTCCTCCTTCGCCGCCTGGATCCGGCCCCTTCGTCCGCCCTCGCAGGAGAGCGCGCCAAGTCCACCGCCGTCGCCAAGTCCGGCCGCGGCCGTCGCCCCTGCATCCTCTGCTTCGAGCAGGAGGACGAGCGCGCCGCCGCTGCCGCGTTGACCGCGCCAATCGCCAAGACCCGAGCGCCCGTTTCCGTTGACCGCACCCCTCTGCATCATGGGACGCGGCCTCGTCCGCGCCTCCTGGCCCAAACTCCCGCACCGCTGGCCTGCCCGGCCTCCTCTTCCTCAACTGGGCCTAGCCCATGGGTGAGCCACCCCTCCAGTCACTCTCCTGTACACCGCTGGCCCAGCCAGTTTCGGCCCGTGTAGTTTTTTTTCCAGATCTGCGATTTTGTCCATTATCCAGAGTATTGCAGATTTGCAGAAAAACCCCTATATGTTCATGCATCTAATAACTAATCAACCGTGCATTGGATTAAAATAATTTATATATGAAAAATGCTCAGAATTTCATCTAGTTTCATAATATGCTGCACTCATCCATGTTTAAAATGTTTAAACTTGTTGTTTATTTAATTTTGCATATATGCCATGTTAAAATGATTTATTTCATAACTACATAACCGTAGCTCGGTTTTAAATAAAATTTATATGTAAATGGGGTGGAAAAATGCAAAGATTAACATGTTGCACCTTATTTTCCTGTTTAACAACAATAAAATATGGTTTTAGGCAGAACAGTACCAAATCTAAAATATGGACATTAGGATTTTCCGAAATTGTTGTTTATTGTTTCTGGCCTCATTTAAATTGCCTAAAATGTGTAGTTTACTTATGCTTCACCTCTTGCCATGTTTGATAACATTTAATATTGTTGGGTACATAAACGAGAGAGAACTAAATAATTGATGTGGTGTTTTGTCAATATGCAACTCATTGCATATTGAGCTCCACTTAATTTGTAGTATTGTTTGTGCATTTTGCCATGCCATGCCTCATTAAATCGGACATGCATCATACTTGTTTGTGCATCATGCCATGTGTATGTGGTGGTTGTTTACTATGTTGTTTGTTTCTTTCCGGGTTGCTTCTCTCGTTACCTTCAGTTTCGTTCCGGAGCTGTGAGGATTCGTTCGACTACATCCGTTTGTCTTCTTCATGGACTCGTTCTTCTTCCTAGCGGGATTTTAGGCAAGATGACCATACCCTCGAAATCACTTCTATCTTTGCTTGCTAGTTGTTCGCTCTATTGCTATGCCGCGCTACCTACCACTTGCGATATCATGCCTCCCATATTGCCATGTCAAGCCTCTAATCCACTCTTCCTAGCAAACCGTTGTTTGGCTATGTTACCGCTTTTGCTTAGCCCCTCTTATAGCGTTGTTAGTTTGCAGGTGAAGTTGAAGATTGCTCCATGTTGGAACATGTTTATGTTGGGATATCACAATATCTCTTATTTAATTAATGCATCTATATACTTGGTAAAGGGTGGAAGGCTCAGCCTTATGCCTGGTGTTTTGTTCCACTCTTGCCGCCCTAGTTTCCGTCATACCGGTGTTATGTTCCTTGATTTTGCGTTCCTTAAGCGGTTGGGTGATTTATGGGACCCCCTTGATAGTTCGCTTTGAATAAAACTCCTCCAGCAAGGCCCAACCTTGGTTTTACCATTTGCCTACCTAAGCCTTTTTCCCTTGGGTTCTGCAGACTCAAGGGTCATCTTTATTTACCCCCCAGGGCCAGTGCTCCTTCGAGTGCTGGTCCAAACCGAGCGATGTCCGGCGCTCCCTAGGCAACTAGGGTCTACGCCAACCCGACGTCTTGCTCATCCGATGTGCCCGGAGAACGAGATATGTGCAGCTCCTATCGGGATTTGTCGGCACATCGGGCGGCTTTGCTGGTCTTGTTTTACCATTGTCGAAATGTCTTGTAAACCGAGATTCCGAGACTGATCGGGTCTTCCCGGGAGAAGGTATATCCTTCGTTGACCGTGAGAGCTTATAATGGGCTAAGTTGGGACACCCCTGCAGGGTATTATCTTTCGAAAGCCGTGCCCGCGGTTATGTGGTAGATGGGAATTTGTTAATATCCGGTTGTAGAGAACTTGACACTTGACTTAATTAAAATACATCAACCGCGTGTGTAGCCGTGATGGTCTCTTTTCGGCGGAGTCCGGGAAGTGAACACGGTTTTTGGGTTATGTTTGACGTAAGTAGGAGTTCAGGATCACTTCTTGATCATTACTAGTTGACGACCGTTCCGTTGCTTCTCTTCTCGCTCTTATTTGCATATGTTAGCCACCATATATGCTAGTGCTTGCTGCAGCTCCACCTCATTACCCCATCCTTTCCTATAAGCTTAAATAGTCTTGATCTCGCGGGTGTGAGATTGCTGAGTCCTCGTGACTCACAGATTCTACCAAAACAGTTGCAGGTCCCGAGGATACAAGTGCAGGCGATGCAACCGAGCTCAAGTGGGAGTTCGACGAGGAACTTGGTCGTTACTATGTCTCTTTTTCCTGTTGATCAGTAGTGGAGCCCAGTTGGGACGATCGGGGATCTAGCATTTGGGGTTGTCTTCTTTTATTTTGGTTCCGTAGTCGGACCTATGTGTGTACTCTGATTGGTGTATGAATTTACTTATGTATTGTGTGAAGTGGGCGATTGTAAGCCAACTCTTTATCCCATTCTTGTTCATTACATCGGATTGTGTGAAGATGACCCTTCTTGCGACAAAACCACAATGCGGTTATGCCTCTAAGTTGTGCCTCGACACGTGGGAGATATAGCCGCATCATGGGTGTTATACACCTAACCAATCTAGGAGACACCACTCTCCAAAAGGTAATAGATGATGTGTTGATGATGAACTCCTTGCTCTTGTGCTTCAAATCATAGTCTCGCCAACACTCCACTCTCTCTCACGGATTTGGATTTGGTGGAAAGATGATTTGAGTGGAAAGCAACTTGGGGAAGGCTAGAGATAAAGATTTATGTGGTTGGAATGGAATATCTTGGTCTCAACACACGAGTAGGTGGTTCTCTCTCAGAAAATGTATGCTGGAAGTGTAGGCACGTTCTGATGGCTCTCTCCATGAGTGAAGAGTGGGTGGAGGGGTATATATAACCTCCACACAAAATCTAACCGTTACACACAATTTACCAAACTCGGTGGGACCGAATCAGAAAACTCGGTCCGACCGATTTAGTTCAAAATGTGAACGTTAGGCTTTTCGGTGGGACCGACATGTCAACTCGGTGGGACCGATTTCATTAGGGTTAGGGCATAACGTAATCTCGGTGAGACCGATTACACAAGCTCGGTGGGACTGATTTTGGTAATAAGCTAACCAGAGAGCTGGTCACGCAAACTCGGTGGGACCGATTCGCTTTTAATAGTATTGGCTTTTCCTATGGACTCAATGTGATCTTGGATCACTAAAGTGAAAATGTAGAGTCTTGAGCTTGAGCCAATATGTGTCCTTAGCATTTTGAGGGGTCCACGTTTCTAATCCATGCCATGCCAATCATTGAACTTCCTGAAATAACCATCTTGAAGTAGCATTAGTTCAATGAGCTATATGTTGTTAGTAATTACCAAAACCACCCAGGGATAGTTGAAATTTCAAAAATATAAAATAACAACTTCATTATTGCCTCTAGGGCATATTTACTTCAGTCTCCCACTTGCACTAGAGTCAATAATCTAGTTCACATCGCCATGTGATTTAACACCAATAGTTCACATCTTTATGTGATTAACACACATAGTTCACACTGCCATGTGACCAACACCCAAAGGGTTTACTAGAGTCAATAATCTAGTTCACATCGCTATGTGATTAACACCCAAAGAGTACTAAGGTGTGATCATGTTTTGCTTGTGAGAGAAGTTTAGTCAACGGGTCTGCCACATTCAGATCCGTATGTATTTTGCAAATTTCTATGTCTATAATGTTCTGCATGGAGCTACTCTAGCTAATTACTCCCACTTTTAATACGTATCCAGATTGAGACTCAGAGTCATCTGGATAGGTGTAAAAGCTTGCATCGATGTAACTCTTTACGACGAACTCTTTATCACCTCCATAACCGAGAAATATTTCCTTAGTCCTCTAAGGATAATTTAGACCATTGTCCAGTGGTCTACTCCTGGATCACTCTTGTACCCCCTTGCTAAACTCATGGCAAGACACACAACAGGTCTGGTACACAGCATGGCATACTTTATAGAACCTATGGCTGAGGCATAGGGAATGACTTTCATTCTCTCTCTATCTTCTGCCGTGGTCGGGCTTTGAGTCTTACTCAACTTCACACCTTACAATACAGGCAAGAACTCCTTCTTTGACTGATACATTTTGAACTCCTTCAAAAACTTGTGCAGGTATGTATTTTGTTGAAAGTCTTATCAAGCATCTTGATCTATCTCTATAGATCTTGATGCCCAATACGTAAGTGACTTCACCGAGGTCTTTTATTGAAAAACTTTTATTCAAGTATCCTTTTATGCTATCCAGAAATTCTACATCATTTCCAATCAACAATATGTCATCCACATATAATATTAGAAATGCTATAGAGCTCCCACTCACTTCAATGTAAATACAGGCTTCTCCGAAAGTCTGTATAGAACCATATGCTTTGATCACCTCATCAAAGCGTATATTCCAGCTCCGAGATGCTTGCACCAGTCCATAGATGCATCGCTGGAGCTTGCACACTTTGTTAGCACCTTTAGGATCGAAAAAACCTTCTGGTTGTATCATATACAACTCTTATTTAAGAAATCCATTAAGGAATACAGTTTTGACATCCATTTACCAGATTTCATAAAATGCGGCAATTGCTAACATGATTCGGACGGACTTAAGCATCGCAATGAGTGAGAGAATCTCATCGTAGTCAACACCTTGAACTTTTCGAAAAACTTTTGTGACAAGTCGAGATTTGTAGATAGTAACACTACCATCAGCGTTCGTCTTCCTCTTGAAGATCCATTTATTCTCAATGGCTTGCCGATCATCGGTCAAGTCCACCAAAGTCCACACTTTATTCTCCTACATGGATCCTATATCAGATTTCATGGCCTCAAGCCATTTATTGGAATCTGGGCTCATCATAGCTTATTCATAGTTCGTAGGTTCGCCATGGTCTAGTAACATGACTTCCCGAACAGGATTACCGTACCACTCTGGTGCGGAACGTGCTATGTTCGACCTACGAGGTCCAGTAGTAACTTGATCTGAAGTTTCATGATCATCATTATTAGCTTCCTCTCTAGTTGGGGTAGGCATCACTGCAACGGTTTTCTATGATGAGCGACTTTCCAATTCGAGAGAAGGTACAATTACGTCATCAAGTTCTACTTTCCTCCCACTCACTTCTTTCGAGAGAAACTCCTTCTCCAGAAAGTTTCCATTCTTGGCAACAAATATCTTGCCTTCGGATTTGTGGTAGAAGGTGTACCCAATTGTTTCCTTAGGGTATCCTATGAAGACGCACTTCTCCGATTTGGGTTCGAGCTTATCAGGCTGAAGCGTTTTGGCATAAGTGTCACAACCCCAAACTTTAAGAAACGACGGCTTAGGTTTTTTGCCAAACCATAGTTCATACGGTGTCGTCTCAATGGATTTAGACTGTGCCCTATTTAACGTGAATGCAGCTGTCTCAAATGCATAATCCTAAAACGATAGTGGTAAATCGGTAAGAGACATCATAGATCACACCGTATCTAATAAAGTGTAGTTACGATGTTCGGACACACCATTATGCTGTGGTGTTCCAGGTGGCGTGAGTTTTTAAACTATTCCACATTGTTTTAAATGAAGGCCAAACTCGTAACTCAAATATTCGCCTCCGTGATGAGATCATAGAAACTTTATTATTTTATTACGTGATTCTCCACTTCACTCTGAAATTCTTTGAACTTTTCAAATGTTTCAGACTTGTGTTTCATTAAGTAGATATACCCATATCTGCTCAAATCATCTTGGAAGGTCAGAAAATAACGATACTCACCGTGTGTCTCAACACTCATTGGACCGCATACATCGGTATGTATTATTTCCAATAAGTCATTGGCCCGCTCCATTGTTCTGGAGAATGGAGTTTTAGTCATCTTGCCCATGAGGCATGGTTCGCAAGTATCAAGTGATTCCAAAAGTCCATCTGCATGGAGTTTCTTCATGCGCTTTACTCCAATATGACCTAAATGGCAGTGCCACAAGTATGTTGCACTATCATTATCAACTTTGCATCTTTTGGCATCAATATTATGATTATGTGTATCACTACGATCGAGATTCAATAAACCATTTACATGGTGTATGACCATAGAAGGTTTTATTCATGTAAACAGAACAACAATTATTCTCTGACTTAAATGAATAACCTTATCGCAATAAACATGATCCAATCATATTCATGCTCAACGCAAACACCAAATAACATTTACTTAGGTCCAATACTAATCCCAAATTTAGAGGGAGTGTGCGATGGTGATCTTATCAACCTTGGAATCACTTCCAACACACATCATCACCTCACCCTTAACTAGTTTCTGTTCATTTTGCAACTCCTGTTTTGAGTTACTAATCTTACCAACTGAACCGGTATCAAATACCCAGGGGCTACTATGAACACTAGTAAAGTACACATCAATAACATGTATATCAAATATACCTTTGTTCACTTTGCCATCCTTCTTATCCGCCAAGTATTTGGGGTAGTTCCGCTTCCAGTAACCACATCCTTTGCAGTAGAAGCACTCAGTTTCAGGCTTAGGTCTAGCTTTGGGCTTCTTCATGGGAGTGACAACTTGCTTTTCATTCTTCTTGAAGTTCCCTTTCCTTTCCTTTGCTTTTTTCTTGAAACTAGTGGTCTTGTTAACCAGCAACATTTGATGCTCTTTCTTGATTTCTACCTTCGCCGATTTCAGCATCGCGAAGAGTTCGGGAATCTTTTTCGTTATCCCTTGCACATTATAGTTCATCACGAAGTTCTAATAGCTTGGTGATAGTGACTAGAGAACTCTGTCAATCATTATCTTATCTGGAAGATTAACTCCCACTTGATTCAAGCGATTGTAGTGCCCAGACATTCTGAGCACATGCTCACTAGCTGAGCTATTCTCCTCCATCTTGTAGGCAAAGTACTTGTCAGAGGTCTCATACCTCTCGACACGGGCATAATCTGAAATACCAATTTCAGCTCTTGGAACATCTCATATGCTCCGTGGCGTTCAAGATGTCTTTGAAGCTCCGATTCTAAGCCGTAAAGCATGGAGGACTAAACTATCAAGTAGTCATCATATCGAGCTTGCCAAACGTTCATAACGTCTGCCTCTGCTCCTGCAATAGGTGTGTCACCTAGCGGTGCATCAAGGACATAATTCTTTTGTCCAGCAATGAGGATAATCCTCAGATCATGGACCTAGTCCGCATCATTGCTACTATCATCTTTCAACTTAATTTTGTCTAGGAATATATCAAAAAACATAGGGGAGCTACAATGCGAGCTATTGATCTACAATATAATTTGCAAATACTATCAGGACTAAGTTCATGATAAATTAAAGTTCAATTAATCAAATTACTTAAGAACTCCCACTTAAACTGACATCCCTCAAGTCATCTAAGTGTAACGTGATCCAAATCAACTAAACCATATCCGATCATCACGTGAGATGGAGTAGTCATCAATGGTGAAGATCTCTATGTTGATCATATCTACTATATGATTCACGTTCGACCTTTCGGTCTCTAGTGTTCCGAGGCCATGTCTGTACATGCAAGGCTTGTCAAGTTTAACCCGAGTATTCCGCATGTGCAAAACTGTCTTGCACCCGTTGTATGTGAACGTAGAGCCTATCACACCCGATCATCATGTGGTGTCTCAGCACGAAGAACTGTCGCAACGGTGCATACTCAGGGAGAACACTTAGACCTTGAAATTTAGTTAAGGGATCATCTTATAATGCTACCGTTGTACTAAGCAAAATAAGATGCATAAAAGATAAACATTACATGCAATCAAAATATGTGACATGATATGGCCATCATCATCTTGTGCTTTTGATCTCCATCTCCAAAGCATCGTCATGATCTCCATCGTCACCGGCTCGACACCTTGATCTCCATCGTAGCGTCATGGTCGTCTCACCAACTATTGCTTCTACAACTATCGCTAATGCATAGTGATAAAGTAAAGCAATTACATGGCGTTTGCATTTCATACAATAAAGCGACAACCATAAGGCTCCTGCCAGTTGCTGATAACTTTTACAAAACATGATCATCCCATACAACAACGTATATCATATCATGTCTTGACCATATCACATCACAACCTGCCCTGCAAAGACAAGTTGGGCGTCCTCTACTTTGTTGTTGCAAGTTTTACATGTTGCTACAGGCTTCTAGCAAGAACTGTTCTTACCTACGCATTAAAACCACAACGGTGTTTCGTCAAGTTTGCTGTTTTAACCTTCAACAAGGACCGGCCGCAGTCAATTTCGATTGAACTAAAGTTGAAGAAACAGACACCCGCTAGCCACCTTTATGCAAAACTAGTTGCATGTCTGTCGGTGGAACCGGTCTCATGAATGTGGTCATGTAAGGTTGGTCCGGGCCGCTTCATCCAACAATACCGCCGCATAAAAATAAGATGTTGGTGGTAAACAGTATGACTATAACCGCCCACAGCTTCTTTGTGTTCTACTCGTGCGTATCATTTACACATAGACCTGGCTAATGATGCCACGTTGGGAAACGTAGAATGCAATTTAAAACAAATTCCTACTCTCAGGCAAGATGTATCTAGGAGATGCATAGCAAAGAGAGGGGGAGAGTGTGTCCATGTACCCTCGTAGACCGAAAGCGGAAGCGTTTGACAACGCAGTTGATGTAGTCGAACTTCTTCTCGTTTCGACCGATCAAGCACCAAACGTACGACACCTTCGAGTTATGCAAACATTCAGCTCGATCACGTCCCTCAAACTCTCGATCCATCAAAGTGTCGAGGGAGAGTTCCGTCAGCATGATGGTGTTGTGCCGGTGATGGTGAAGTGATCCGCGCAGGGCTTCGCCTAAGCATTACGAAGATATGACCGGAGGCGTAAACTGTGGAGGGGGGCGCCGTACATGGCTAGGAACCAATGTTGTGTGTTCTAGCGGTGCCCCCACATATATATAGGTTGGAGGGGGAGGGGAGAAGCAAGGGGCGCCCCAAGTAGGAGGGATCCTACTTGGGCGCCTCCTCAAAGTCGGCCTCCCCCTTCCATAAGTATCGGAGGGGGAAGGAAAGAGAAGGCGAAGGAAAGGGGGAGGCCGAATCCTCCCCTTTCCTTCTCCCTTCCCTCATTTCCTTCTCCTCCTATTACGGCCTATATGGGGGCCCACCAGCCCCTTGTGGGTTGGTCTATCCCTCTCTTGGCCTAGTAAGGCCTATATCTTCGTCGGGGGTGCCTGGAACCCCTTCCGGTGACCTGATATGTACCTGGTACCCTCCGGAACATTTTTGGTGTCCGGATACTATTGTCCTATATATCAATCTTTACCTCTCGACCATTTCGAGACTCCTCGTCATGTCCGTGATCTCATCCGGGACTCCAAACAATATTCGGTCACCAAATCACATAACTCATATAATACAAAATCGTCATCGAACGTTAAGCGTGCGGACCCTACGGGTTCGAGAACTATGTAGACATGACCGAGACACCTCTCTGGTCAATAACCAACAATGGAACCAATAGTGGAACTTGGATGCTCATATTGGTTCCTACATATTCTACGAACAGTTCCCGGTGGGGGTGGATGAACAAGACCCCGTGGTGTTGCCTCTGGATGAACAGGACCCTAATCGATGGAGCCGGTTGGGGCTGGATGAATAGGACCTCGTGGAGGGCTGGATGAATAGGACCACCCCGTGAAGGGCTGGATGAATAGTAGACAGTGGAGGGCAGGATGAACAGTAGCCCATGGAGGGGTGGTTGAACAGGAGCCTGTGGAGAGGGTTGGTTGAACAGTAGCCGGTGGAGTAGCGCGCGGTGGAGGCTGGATGAACAGGAGCCCATGGATGAACAGTCGCACGTGGAGGCTGGAGGAGGTTGATGATTGATGAATAGTAGCCCATGGAGTCCCGTTTTGCGGTACGCCACACCCCTCCCGATGAACAGGACCCCCGCTTCGACCGTAGCACTCCAACACAAGTCCGTTTCCTCCGTTTTTGCGGTACGCCACACCCCTCCCGATCAACAAGACCCCCATTTCGACCGTAGGAGGTCCGTTTCCTCCGTTTTGCGGTACGCCAGACCCCTCCCGATGAATAGGATCCCGTTTCGAACGTGGCCGGTCGAACACAAGGCCGTTTCCTCTATTCTGCGGTACGCCAGGTCTCGTTTCCATCGGTTGTTCTGTCCAAGCCCTCCTGATGAACACGACGACACATTCCGTTCCGATCCAGCCGGTTGGATCCCCATGAACACGACAACGACGTTGTTTCTCCGTTCCGACCCAGCCATGTACACGAGCCCTGGCCGTACGTACGCGCGAGTAGGCGTTCAAGACCCCGCCCGTATGTACGTACGTGGCCGTATTTAATTTCTTGCACCCTAGCCGCTGTACGTACGTGTACATCCTACGTGCACGCCTCTACTACGACACGTGCATGCCTCTACATCGACCAGTATGTACGTACATGTCCGCGACTAGAATGACAACGCAACGTACGCTTCAACCAGGTGGGTCCCGACTGTCAGGCACTTCCTTGCGTGCGAAGATGTAGCTGGTGGGCCCCAGTAGTCAGGGGGGCGAATCGTTTTTTTTGCCCGGACACACTTCCTTGCGTGCGAAGATGTAGCTTGTGGGTCCCAGCAGTCAGGGGGAAACGTTTTCCCGCGAAATATGGTGGCCCGTCCGGTGGGTCCCCGCTGTCACGTGGAGGAATAATTATTTTTATGCGTAATAATGAGGCACTTCCTTGCTGCGGCCGTGGACCCAGCTGTCAGCCTCTCCACGTACAGTACTCTTCCGATGGAAGTCGTTCCTTGACCACGTTGACCACGCCGCGCCGAGAGCACCAGGGCGGTGGACGACGGCGAGGCCTAGGAAGGGGATGACGCGGAGCCGGGGAAGACGCGGAAGTGGAAGCCCGCGCGGAGAGGAGTACGAGGATTCACTGGTTCGGCTGCAGTGTGAGGCTGCCGTCGCCGCAGGGCCTGGCCAGCGGTGGGAATAGTAGGGGGTGGTGAGGCCTCCGCTGCAGCACAGCCGGCCACGGGAGGCAGGAGCATGCGGCACGACCGGCGCTGCTTTGGGCGGCTGGAGCAAGAAGACCAGAGGTTGAAGAAGCACTACGGCCGTTGGATGGACGTCGTACGGTCACTGGAGCTAGAATCGTTCATATTGACTAAGTTGACAAAGAACTCCGTCCCCGTCAACTTAGTAGGCCCACAAGTCAGCCTCCCACCAAGGTGGGTCCCAACAAGCAGGGGGAGTATTCATTTTTTTGTGCGTAATAAGGAGGCACTTCCGGTGGGTCCCAGCTGACAGCGGGGGGAACGTTTTTTCGCGAAATACGGTGGCCCGTCCGGTGGGTCCCTGCTGTCAGGTGGAGGAATAATTATTTTTCGCATAATAAGGAGGCACTTCCTTGTGGCTGTCGTGGACTCAGCTATCAGCCTCTCCACGTACAGTACTCTTCCGATGGAAGTCGTTCCTTGACCACGTTGACCACGCCGCGCCGAGAGCACCAGGGCGGTGGACGAAGGCGAGTGGCGAGGCCTAGGAAGGGGACGACGCGGAGCCGGGGAAGACGCGGGAGTGGAAGCCCGCGCGGAGAGGAGTACGAGGGTTTAGTGGTTCGGCTGTGGTGTGAGGCTGCCATCGCCATAGAATAACAGGGGGTGTGGGTGAGTGAAGGGATGTCCTTGCCAGCGGTGAGGCCTCCGCGGCAGCACAGCCGGCCACGGGAGGCAGGAGCAGGCGGCACGACCGGCGCTGCTTTGGGCGGCTAGAGGAATAAGACCAGAGGTTGAAGAAGCACTATGGCCGTTGGATGGACATCGTACGGTCACTGCAGCTAGAATCCTTCATATTGACTAAGTTGACAAAGCCCTTGGTACGCGTCAACTTAGTAGGCCCACAGGTCAGCTTCCGAAACGGTGCACCCCAGATGTCAGGGGGAGGAATCATTTTTTGGTGGGTGAAGCTAGAATATCCGAGATTGAAGAAGAAGCACGGCATCCGTTGGATGGACATCCAACGGCCACTGCTGCTAGAACCGTGTGTTGACTATAATAAGTTGACAAAGCCTTGCATACGCGTCAACTTCTTTTGGGGGGGGGGACGCGTCAACTTAGTAGGCCCACAAGTGTGTGGGAGAGAACTTATAGCCCATTTGTGATTTGTAAGAATGTACAACCCATTTTTGAATTGTAATGGAATTTACTACAACCCATTTATAGTTTGTTAAAAGTACAACCCATTTCCTAGCTAGGACAATGATTAATAATTTCAACCAACCGTTCAAGACAGAATTCAATAAAATTTCCCACATTTTGATGGGATCCGAAATATTTTTATCCCGAAATTTCTAGTCAGATTAAATATAAATTTGTATTACGTAAAAACCTAACGAAACATTGCGTGCGCAACAATTAAAAATTAAGATTTTCAAAATCCATAAATAATATTTTATAAACTAATTTCGTGCTTGGTGCATTTTTTATAGTTACTGCCCAGTTTTTATAATTACATCCCATTTATTATTTTTTAAAGCCCATTTTCCTGTTAAGCCTAATGCAGCCCAGCGGGGCGGAGAATAACGAGTTGACCTTGCCTGGGTATTCCTCAAAAAAACGTATAGCTGGGCTTGCCATTTTCATCTTGAAAAAAATTAATATCTGGGCTGGATATCTGTCCTGGGCTAGACGGGCCACAACCCGCCCAGTTAATACCCTGCTCTCCTCTGAACAACAAGGAAAACATCGCCAAAAAAAACTCTGCAGTGCTCACGCCTCAAAAACACAAATACTGCTTGAGCTGCTTGGTCCCAACTGTCGGCCGCACCTTGTGCAATTCTCTCGTTTATTGACTACATAGGTTGAGAATGGTGTGGGACTGTGATGTCAGGAAACCAGGAGGAAGCAAAAAAATATAGTTGTACATAATAAGGAGGCACTTGCGTACATACGGCTATGGCCCTAGTGGGTCCCTACTATCAACCAGTCAAAATAAAGTCATCTCCTGAATCCTCGTGTTCATTGACCACGTTAACAATGCTCGGCACCACGGCGAGCACAACAACTCGAAGTACGACGGAGAGGGCCTCGCAGGCCCTACGGATGGTCTGATACAGCGCCCGCTGCTCATTCAGGAAGCCAGGTCATCGGACACCTATGAGCACCTTCGAGAGACTGAGACGGCATGAAATGATAAGGCCGCGCTTGAGAGCTCTGGTTTATTTCACACCTGTATTAAGATACAAGTGTAATTTACTCGTCATCGGAAACAACACATAAAATACAGGCGTAATGAAACCGAGGGCCCGAGGTCTGTAAGTAAAACCGGCGGGTTACGCGTGTAATTTGAGAGACCTGTGTATATTTTACTAGTCGAAATCGACCAACCAAGCGCTTCGCCCGAGACCATCTGCTTTTATTTACAAGCGTTGGTTTTACAAGCGGTTTTGGTTGGAAAACGACGATCCAATCACAGCCTAAGATGATGAGTTGGTCGGAAGATCATATGGTTTCACGTCTAACCTACCCGACTTGTCGTATAGGCTATGAATGAAACATAAGACGATGAACTTCTTAAGCACGGAAACAACAGAAGAGGATGATCTTCCTAACAAGAAAATCACTGGCATTAGATCGACATGCAAAACAATATGAAGCATTATTCTCAGGAGGCATGGTGAACAGCTTGTGATGCCGCATGCCACAACATTCCAAGCTCAACTTTGCAATCAAACACAAGGCCTGGCATTACATAGACAATATTCAGAACAAACTCTTAAAATATCTTCCATAAGTCAACATTATTGTGACTATGCATCTCAGCAGAGTAAATATTTACTTCTGAACTAAAGACAAGAATAGGAAAAAACGATCGACGTTGCTCACAGCAAAGGGCGTCCCACTCAAAAATATCAAATGCATGTCTTCTGGCTAACATCAATCAGCAAAAATTGACAAGGTTTTCCAATTCCAATATATTAAACTATTGTCAACTTTGACAAGCTTTTCCCATTCAAAATATGTAATGCCTATGATTGTGGAACAGGCAGGGTTTGTCATCAGTTTGTCATCTGATAGTCTGGTGGCTCAAGGTGACGACGAATGATTAGAGGACCATTCGATGTATTGTGCATGATGATGTATTATTATAGAGGACACGAACCATCTGAACATTTTGTGCAGTTCCACTAAAATCAAGCTGAGCATCCCTGTGGATTTCGTATTTATATGCTGCCAGAAAACAAAGACACATCAGCACACACATGAATATTGGCCCCAGTGTCAACCCACCAATCGGTGGACTAACAAACTGAAAGTACGGTGAACAGATTACCATACCCAGATGCCCCATCATTGTTGCTTAGAGTGACATTGACAGACTTGGAGTCCTATCCTGGCTTCTTGGTACTTGTTTGG
Organism: Aegilops tauschii subsp. strangulata; assembly: GCF_002575655.3. Taxonomy (NCBI): domain Eukaryota; kingdom Viridiplantae; phylum Streptophyta; class Magnoliopsida; order Poales; family Poaceae; genus Aegilops; species Aegilops tauschii. The sequence goes on along the minus strand of NC_053039.3, from coordinate 112,695,213 downwards.
GCACTTGTTTGCCCAGTGTTCCTCCGAACCACAAGTAAAGCAGCCATCTCTCTTTTTGTCTTTCTTCTTACCCTTCTTAATGGCCGACACTGGCAGCACCATTCAAACATATAGTCCGGTGGCTCAAGGTGACGACGAATGATTAGAGAACCATTCGATGTATTGTGCATGATGAAGTATTACGGAGGACACAAACCATCTGGACATTTTGTGCAGTTCCACTAAAATCAAGCTGAGCATCCCTGTGGATATCGTATTTATATGCTGCAAGAAAACAAAGACACAACAACACACACATGAATATTGGCCCAGTGTCAACCCACCAATCGGTGGACTAACAAACTGAAAGTACGGTAAACAGATTACCATACCCAGATGCCCCATCATTGTTGCTTAGAATGACATTGACAAATTTGGAGTCCTGTCCTGGCTTCCTGTACTTGTTTGGGCACTTTTTGCCCAGTGCACTCCACGTGTTGTAGAGTTTCCTATGCTCTCTGCAGACTAGTCATGTCACCAGCGTCTACTAATACTCTGTAAAGCTTCTCGATCATTCCTTGTGTAATGTAGCGCAAACAGTGACTGCTTCTTTCTGCAAAGTGGTAAGACCAACTGGACCCACTAATGCAGCAGTTTGCCTTAGACACATTCGCTCCTTTTGTGCAGTTCAACTAAAATCAAAGTCGGAATAAAACCAAGCTTTAATTTTGATATCCATGTAAGCAACAAAAGGTATAAGGGAAACAATTACTGAGAAATAACGGTCGATGACTTGTACTCCCAGAAGAAAAACATCTACTGATCTACCTTATTTTAATGGGAAACAAAGAAGGAGAGTAGCAATTCTCAGTCAGTACGAATCATTCATATTAACTAAGACATTATCTTAACAATGCCTTGTTTCAACATGTATAAAGAATGACAAAGTAGAAAAGTATCATTCCTAAAACAATGCGACTAATTCCTTTTAATAGAGACATTATCTTAACAATACATTTGTTAAACATGTAGAAAGAACTACAAAGCAGGATAGTACCATTTGTAAAACACTGTAACTGATATATAATAACAGAGACATTATCTGAACAATACATTTCTTAAACATGTACTCCGGCCGATCCCTAACAAAAATGGTACTCCCGTCGATCCCTAACAAGTGTTGCAGTTTTGAACTAAGATTCAGTAGTTAATTCTGAGGAAATTCGGTACTGACCTTTCAAGACCAAGATTTGAAACAACTCGTGAGGAAGACGTTAGAGAGATCTCAACACATATATGGAAATCCGGTCTCATTTTTTGCAGTTCCACCAAAATTAAGCGAAGCAAAATGTCGCAATAGCAACAAGTTGAATAGATATCCCTGTTTTAACGGAGACAAAAAAGGAATCAATTACTGGCCAATAAAGGAGGATGAAACATGCGGCCACAAAAATGGTAATCCCGCCAATCCCTAACAAGTGTTGCAGTTTTGAAATAAGATTCAGTAGTTAATTCTGAGAGTGGCATTGCTTAATTTTACCATCAGCATTAGATTAACAAAATCATAAACAGTTCCAGGGGAGAGTGGGCGCAACAACAACATGTGCTTCCATCTACTTATAAAGGGGGTGATGCAGAGTTTGTTGTAACAAAGCAACAAGCATAATGTCTGGGTTGGTCCCATTTTTGTTCACTACTTAATGGGAAAAGACAGCAATACAATAGCTTCAATTCAACATTTATTTAAAACAGTACCAATACAAGTAGCACAACATCTCAAAACACACTGCACAATCATGTGGATGAAGGCAAGTACCAACCTGTCATGACGCACACAAGATCACGTACGAATCTGCCAACATGAATAGGAAATCCAATCTCGTTTTATGCAGTTACTCTGAAATCAAGAAAAGTCGCCGGTGTGACATTTAAGTTTGCTATAGAAACAAGTTGAATAGATATCCCTGATTTAACAGAGGCAAAAAAGGAAACAATTACTGCCAATAAAGGAGGATGAAACATGCGGCCACAAAAAGAAGCATCTACCTTATCTTGATGGAAAACAAAGTATAGGACAGTTGCATTTCTAAAACGGTTGCATTGATTCATATTAAAAGAGAAATTCTCTTAAAATAGTTCAGTAGTTAATTCTGAGAGTGGCATTTCTTAAAATACAATAGCGTCAATTCAACATTTATTTAAAACAGTACCAATACAAGTAGCACAACATCTCAAAACACACTACACGATCATGTGGATGGGACATGGGACATGCCAGCACCATGTGCGTCCACACGTATGAATGGGTGATGCAGAGTATGTAGCCAAGCAGCATATCTGCGTTGGTCCCATATTTGTTCTCTTTGAAACTTTTTCTGATGTGAGGGTAGCAAATCTAGTCCTGCACAAACTACCCGACCCCCGAGTTTCTTTCCCTTTTCAACAAAGAGTTCGGTTCCTTACAGATGTGTGTACTGGGTTACCCCCTTTTGCCCTTTTCGACCAACAAAGCGGCTGGATAGCTAGTCTATACTACTTTCCCTCCCTCCTTTCCTCATTGAACCACGTCCTAGATTCATGCTCCACCCCACCGCACCCTTCTTTCCTCTTTGAACCAAGACCTAGATTCGACTACAGAATCGAAAAAGATCAGCATGTAGCTAGACCAATGATGGTTTCAAAGAAACTTATACCTTAGGGTCGTCGGTATGTGGCAAGGCGTGCGGCGGGAGGTCGGATCTGCCCACACTACGTACGGCAGCGAGGAAGAAGGGGTCGGTGGCCCTCCCGCACAGGCGCTGGGTGAAAGAGAAAAGCGCAGCCGGCAGTGGATTTCCTCCCTCACCGAAGGCGATAGAGTGAATGCTGCACCTCCTCCCCTTCCCGGTGCGACGGGATCCGGACGCCTCCTTCGCCAGCTATCTGTGAGGGGGGTGAGAGAGACAGAGGCCACAACGCAGTCTTGTTTAGATCTGGTGAAGACGGTGAGAGACAGTGAATATAGCAAACCCTAGCAAAGGAACGCTGAGCCTCCAGCGTGTATATATATATATATATATATGTATGTAGTGCGGCGAGAGTGTGGAGAGTGCAAACCCTAGCGAACAAGCGCTGAGGCTCCAGCTTATATATATACTGTAGTACGGACTGAGCTCCGGTGCCTTAATTGCACCTGCTTTTGGCTGTATGATAGGTGGGCCAGCCACATTTTGGGCCCACCTGTCATAAACCCAAAGGCAGGTGCACTAAAGTCAATGAAGCTACGTCCATATAGTACTCGTGTATACGACTAATATATAGTGGAGTGGTTTTCTTATTCTCTCCATAACAATCGTTTTAAATTGTGTAAGTACGAAACCAAAGTCTTTATTTAACGTACCAGTGAATAAAACTACTACTCCCTCTGTTCCTAAATATTTGATTTTCTAGAGATTTCAACAAATGACTACATACGGAACAAAATGAGTGAATCTACACTGTAAAAAATGTCTATATACATCCGTATGTGGTAGTCCATTGCAAACCACTTGAAAGACAAATATTTAGGAACAGAGGGAGCACTTCTGATGAACTAACGATCCACGCGTCTTGGTCGTACTTCCTGTCCTTCACGTGCGGTACACTACCCTCCCTTAAGTGAACAACCACACATGCGCCAAATTATCGGAAACGTGTGAGAGTGTGTACAAATAAAGAATTTTAATTTCAATTATCGAAAAGGTTTGAGAGTATGTACAGTTTGCCCTCTCTAATAATTATGGTTTGTTGTGTTCGGCCTAAACTTGGTCAAACTTTACAAAGTTTGACTTCAGTCAAATCTAATATGCGGAGTAAATAAAAATGGAGGGCTACTACGTCCATCCGGGTTTTTAGTCCAAACCATTTTTTAATCAAAGTTAATAGCTGGACAAATAAAATTACAGGGGAGCTGGAGACAAAGTTGTGAGAAGATTTAGAAATCAATACAAAACTTATGCTCTTAGTACCAATGTCGATCCTTCTTCGAGGAAACATTTGATTCATAGCCAATTGTGTGATAAAATTGCACCAACGTGAAAGACGACTGCGTCTCCAATGCAACCAAGTTGAACTGACGAAGGATATCATTTTTGTGGGTAACAAGCAAAGAGCACTGATGGAAGACAGCTTGTTTTTCATTGAAAATCGACCAGCTTCACCAGCCGATGCAACCATGAGGCGCAACCATGAGCATCGATAGGTCATCATGGTGATGCATCTTCCATTTGGCATCAAGTTTGGGTGAGGCACCTATGAAGTTCGACAAATCCTCACTGTGGTCTGTTTCTTCTCAGTAGTCAAGCTCAAGGAAGGAAGAACCACGTGGCAGAGGACAGTGAGGCGGAAAAACAATGGCCATCCAATTTTGTGCAGTTCCACTAAAATTGAGGAAGACATGCCCGAGTGTGGAGATATGCATCGCTGTTTCCAAAAATATAAAAAAGGGATATAGTGTTGTTACTTTGTTTTACAAGATTAATAACGACATCTCAATTGTCAATAAGAATTATGAAAGTACATCAACGAACAGAAGCATCATGATTACCTTGATGGGAACTAAACCAGGATACCCGAGAAAAAAGCATTTCTTCATTTAACCAGTGATAGTATTAGATTAGCAGCATCAATAGGAGCATATGGAAAATGACCGCACAACCACCATGTACTTTTTGTCGAAACAAAATGTATACCTCCACCGAGGCATAAATCAGGACAACTTTTAAAGTGGCATTTCCTCTATAATAGTAGGTGATGTTGGACCAGCTGACGAACCCTAGCTACTATACATGGGGAGCTGGGGAGTAGTCGCATAGAAGAAAACCCGCATGCAACGACCTGGGGAGCTGGACCAGTACAAGGAGTTATACCTCAGATGGGCGAGATGTCGCTTAGGCGGGCGGACGGGATCTGCCCACACGACGGCAGCGAACAAGGGCGCGGAGGACCTTCGTCCGCGCCAGTGCCGGCTCCGAGAGGACGGTGCGCATCGGCTTCCTCCATCACCGACGGCGACAACGTCAACGCTGTACCTCCTCACCTCTTGCAGCGGAAGGGATTCGATCGGATCTGTGACCACCGGTGAGGAGAGAGATAGTGTGGACACTGTCATCTTGTTTTGATATGGAGAGGGTGAGAGAGCGAGACATGAGAAACTCTATCAAACAAGAGGCTATAATGGAGTAAAACAATCTCTCCATAGTAGTGGTTTTAAATAGAATACGCGCGTTTGCAGAAAAAAGAAACGAAAATTGGCGGACAATTTTTTAACGTACCAAGAAAGAAAACTCGATCAAAAACACGCCCCCGCTTCCAGGTTGCGAGAGTCGTCGCGCACACACACATAGACATAGACATGCATATCCATGTTTACATAAAATTCCATTTCCATCTCCATCTCCAATCATATTTGTCCCACTGGCACATTATTTACGTTGTTAATTATATACGCGACAATATTAACGTACATCATCTCTTGTTTGCGGGCGTCCGGACCGCTGCCACGGCCGATCCTGAGCAACCCGAACCCTCTTCATCACCCGCGCATGCTTCCCGCCTGAAACGGTCAGTGCCGCATTCATGCCCGGCCAGAGCGGATGCGACCTCTCACTGGTGCCAGCATTGAAGCGGCGTGTCGGCCGAGAGAGCGTCGCCCGCGCCGCTTCCTGGTGCACGTGACTACTACGCGTTCAAAGGTCGCAATAGCCGGCCACAACATGCATGTAAAAAGTTCTTGGGAGTCCGCGCTACAGCTAGCTGTCCTCCCCCAACTCGTCAATCTCTTCCAGTAGTACTAGTACTCAATGGCGCGATCCATTGACAGGCAGGCGCGAAAGTTATCGTATACTCGGTTTGCGGTGAGTGGCATGCCGAGTGACCGTGTGGGGTCGAGCCATGGAGGAGGGTGAGACACGAACGCGATAGACGTGATCTAAACGTTGGTTTTGCTCGATGGCGCGATCCAACGAAACGATACGGTTGTTTCTCTCCGTTTCCATTTTTTCTCCCAAAAAACGGAAACTTTCCACTCCATTTTCATTCCTACTCCAAGGTTGCCCCATTACAACATTCCATCAAATTCAAAGGAAAACTAACACGCATGCTGATGCATCTCAATGATTCACAGATCATAGTCAATATTTACTTCACAACTAAAGACAAAAGTTGTGAGAGCGTGTACGAAATAAAACTACTGATGGGGTCACTACGACTTAAACCCTAAACAGGATTTAATTTCCTGGCTAGGTAGAACCTGTCGAAGGAAAGACGGCTGGCACCCCCGGATCATACGATGCTTTAGCATCCCTCATGGCAAAGATATTGAAAAGTGTGATTAGAATAATAGTAATGGCACTAGTTCATGAGACACAAACTCATCACAAGTAGAAGCCGGTAGAAGTAGAGAAAGATCGACATGGAGATGGAGCTACGTGGGAAGCTGCGGCAGTGGAGCAAGCCGTCTCCAAAAGGAAGATGGACTACCTGGGACGTCGGGCTGTAGCTAGAAGGGCGGTTGGGACGCGGCATCGGCCCATACCGCGGTGACCCCCGATTGGGACGCACCGACTGTGGATTTTCTCCCTCGTCGATGTCGACCGCGTCTACGCAGAACATTGTTCCCTTCCCCCAGCTGCGGGATCAGGCCGGATATGTGACCAGCGGTGTGGCCACCGTCGTTCTATGCTTGTGAAGAGAGCAACCCAAGCAAGCAGGCTTGTAGCTTAGGCTCCTACTAGTGTATATATAGTGGTTTTCTTTTTCTCTCCATATCAACCATTTTATATTGCATACGTGTCATTGAAGAGTGAAATGATGGTTGCTTCTTCCGACTAACTTACTGTGTGATTTGACTGCTCCTTTAGTAACTCCTACACGTACTCCCCCTACGTGTATGCAACAGTCACACGTACACATGGACGCAAAAACGCGCGCGACGCCCTAATGCATGCATGTCCGAGCACACGATGGAACACACACGGTCACGCTCAAGTGCTCAACCTACACGTGCATGCACACACATACTCAACCAGGGTGAGCTAGTGACCGTATAAACACCGGAAAATGTATATATTGAGCGCAATTTGCGTATTATGAAGTCCACTGACCGTATTTTTAGAAATATACAGTGATAGATAGTGTATTTATATCGTTTGAAATGAAGCCATATTAACCGGAGAGGAGGCAGTATGGACTAGCATTACTTTGCTGTGTCCCGTCAACTTGCCGAACAAGGAGAAGCTTGCAGGATGGGAGAAGCTTGCGCGCGATGGCTCGCAGGACAAGGAGAAACTTTTGACTAATGCAAGCTGTCCTTCGCTCAGGCGGTGGACGTGCAACAGTTAATTCGGTGTCAGATTGCCAGAAGCATACACTATACTAGTACTATTATGGTTGCACTTCCCGAAGAGGCGAACAGACAAGCGCAAAGTTTACTAGTACTAGTACTACTACTATAGTCTATAGAGGTACTACTATACTAGTACTAGGAACCGGATGGAGGAGCGTCTGCACTCTTATTATATTTTAAAAATGTGATAAAACAACCTTCAACACATTTGGTTCTCTTCGAGGGTTCTCGCATGTGATAATGGAAGTTGATTGCATGGAACACTCGCCACAATTCTTGCTTAATTCTGGTTCATATCCCGTTACAAATAGGAGCGCTCGGTAATATTTCCTCTTTTTTTTGTTATTCAGCATGTAAACAGGTCAGCAAACCTTGCGGCGCATCTTTGTGCAAACCGTGCTTGCTGCACTTTGAATGTGGCCGAGAGCTGGCTTGATGAAACACCTTGCTTCCTACTTCTTTTTTTTGCGGGGTACCTCGCTTCCTAGTGACCAGTGTCTTGGTTGATTGTCCTAAGAATGCCTATATATGAATTAAGCGCTCTCATTTACCCGCAAAAAAGATTAAGCCATATTAACCGGAAAGGAGGGAGTATGGACTAGCACTACTTGTTGGTGTGTCCCGTCAACTCGAAAAACGAGGAGAAGCTTGCAGGACAAGGTGAAGCTCGCTTACGCCTTTTGACTAATGCAACATACCCTCGCCCAGGCGGTGGACATGCATCAGTTCATTCGGTGTTAGATTGCCAGAGGCATACACTGTAGTACCGAACATGCGGAGTACCATCATTGTTCGACTTCAGGAAGAGGCGAAGAGCCAAGCGCAAGGTTTAGTAGTACGAGTAGTACTACTACTAGAACCGCATGGTGGAGCCTCTGTACTCTTATTTTTCTTAATCTCTGATAAAGTACACATTTATTCCGGAGAAGGGCGGAAAACGGCAGCCCAACATGTAATGATGATATCGATCAACCTTGCTCAAATATATCTTGGCCTCCGTGCGAGCCCGTCTGTGTGTTCTCGCTCCTCGTCTCTCTCAAGGAATGGCGGGTTGGCCATTTTGCCGTCAATTGAGATCGGTTTGCTCACACTCCGGTCCCACATGTCAGTGATATGCCAAGAGGAGGTGCGTTGACCGACTAGCCATAGGCGTACTTGATTTTGCACCTTCATACTACTCCTCCCTCCGTCACAGTTTACAGGGCGCGCTTCATTATGATGCATTTCTCTCAATGCATTTCCACCATCAGAGAGACTTTAGAAGCATTTGGTTTAATCCTCAATTAATTAGGGCGTGGTAACCGCAATTTTCTCTCGATGTAGTACTACGGAGTGGAGTAAGTGCACGCATGTGTGTACCCGAGGTGGAAGCACTACATGCATGTGTGTACCCGGGGTGGAAGCACTGCATGCATGTGTGTACGCATTATTTCCTCTAGTAATAGACGCCGTGCTATAACTACCAATGCTATTTTTCAGGCCGATCGCTAGTCGCCTTGGTCCCAGGGATTTTCTCTTTTTCTGAAGCGCGCTCTATAAACAGTGACAGATGGAGTAGTATGAGTGGATTCAAAGAAGAGCGTATTGATGGTTCTTCTTCCGAGCAACTTACAGTGGGAAAGGAGGGGCTTATGATTTGACTGCTCATTACTCACTATTAATGCGGTGCAACGACCGGTCTGAGTCTCCCTTGCGGCTGTGCACTACCCCCTCGGTTCTTAAATATACTCCGGAGTATTTGTCTTTCTAGAGATTTCAACGAGTGACTACTCAAATATTTGTCTTTTTAGATATTCAAATGGACTACTACATACGGATGTATATAGACTTATTTTAGAGTGTAGATTCACTCATTTTGCTCTGTATGTAGTCACTTGTTGAAATCTCTAGAAAGACAAATATTTAGGAACGGAGGGAGTACACATGCGAAGCAAAATGAGTGAATCTACACTCTAAAATATGCCCATTTGAAATTTGTAAAAAGACAAGCTGTCGGGACCCCGATTCTAGGTCACACCGATCTAGCATGTAACACCTCATATCACTTTGCGGCCTCACGCACGGTATTCCCACGGGTGTCGCCTTACCATGGCCCGGGACCGTTTGTGCCTTTTGGCTCACGTATATGATAGTGTCGCTAGCATCCATATGACAGAGAACCCGGGCCGACATGACTAGTCGTGAACCCAAAGTGGCACTAACTTACGGGGACAGGCATACATGAATCAACATCGAGCATGTCAATCAGCAGCGTGCGAATCCGGGCTGTTGCACTGGGCTAACAGGACTCCGGGAACCCGGGCTGTAGCAGGCTAGGCAGGACTCCGGATGTCACCGCGTGACATTTCCCCGAAGGGACAGACACAGGAACGAAGTGAATCACATGCCGGCCAGTCAAGTGTTCCGGAGCAGTAGTGCTGGGCTAGCAGGACTCCGGTAAACCGGGCTGTAGCGGACTACCATGGCTCGGTGGAAGCACTAGACTACATTTCCCCATAAGAGAGGCTACCAAGGATAGACAACTAGGTTGTCGGATCCCACACATAGCAATACACGTTACACGTACGCATAACATGCAAGTATGTGCTGTACAACATGGCATCACAACATAACGCAAACTCATATAGATAAAAGGCCCAGAAGAGCCACATAGCATTAAGTACAAACAGGGGTCACATGACCCATCATTCAGAGCATACAAGCAACGGAAGCATTACATGTCTGAGTACAGACAACTACAAAAGAAAAGGGCGAGAAGCCTGACTATCTACAAGCCCCTCCCAAGGGTACAAGATCGTAGCTGAGGTACAAGCTACTCGTCGAAGTCCAAGCGGAACTACTAGTAAGACTGAAGTCTCCACTACAAAACATAAATAAAGCAACATGGGTACAAAGGTACTCAGCAATACTTACATCAGATCCTATCATACATGTATTTGTATCAAGAAGGTAGTGTGGGGTTTAGTTGCAGCAAGCCAGCTTTGACTCAGTGGCTATCCTGTTCTACGACTACGAGGAACTTCTTTGAGGTAAGAAGGCGCACACGAGTCCACTAATCACCACCTCAATACACCACTATGGATTCATTCCCGTCTCACTACGAGAAGCCAGCCATAGCACTCACACTTATCTTGAGCATTTTAGAGTATCCACTTCAAGTTGTCTATGTACCACGTAATCATCTAAGAAGTCCATAACCGAGGACACGGCTATTCGAATAGATCATGATAACCCTGCAGGGGTGTACTGCCTCACACACGCTCTCGCCACTTACCGCCATGTACACGTCATGTACCTCGACAATCTTCAAGCGGAAGCCTGGCGAGGGTGTCGGCCACGACCTGACGAACCACACAAGACTCTAGTCCTGGTTTATCGCCTATTCGGGTTCCATCTGCAAGGAGATCCGGCCGGGGTGTCGCTCACGGCCCCAAACGATGTGTACAGGGTTCCCGAGCCCACCATCCGGGTGCCACTCGGTACACCGTGCCACGTGTGCCTAGTCTGTCCCAAGCCCACCCTGCGGGTGCCACTCGGTAGAAAAATAGCACTACCTACAAACACCAGAAACTAGTTGCAACTCCTGGACAGAGAGGTGGTTAATAAGTCGAGAGGGGTCGAGTTACCGGAACCCAATGTGTGGTAGTAGCTAGTCATTGGACAACATACACAGAACTCAGAGCTTAAGGACGGTTCCAGTGAGACAACCCACCATGTACTCCTACATGGCCTCTCACCGCTACCTTTACCAAATCGTGTTCATACACTTAACTCTCAGCACCAGAACATATCGTAACACTCCAATTCATTCCCAATGAACCAGACCTGACACAACTCTAAGCAATAGCAGGCAAGGCATGGTAGGAACACAACATGGCTCAAACAACTCCTACACATGCTAGTGGGTTTCAACTATTTACTGTGGCAATGACAGGTCATGCAGAGGAATGGGTTCAACTACCGCAGCATAAAGTAGCAGTTGAATCGTTGTTGTCCTAATGCAGTAAAAGAGAGCAGGAGCGAGAGAGTAGGATTGTATCGGAATGAACAAAGGGGGTTTGCTGGCCTGGTAGATCAACAGGGTGGCACTGCTCCTCAGACAGGTACTCTGGAACACTCTCCGGAGCAGGACCTATCGAGAAGGAACGGTGTCGACAATCAAAACACAATCATATGCAACAATATGATGCATGGATATGGCATGATGATGTGATGCTATTTGTGCTAATGCATCTAGCATTCATTTTGGGTGAAATCCATTTGAACCAAAGATTCAAATGCATCTCCAAAGTAAGCTCTTATATATGCCATTTATATGTTTTCACCTATACAGTAGCTATAAGTTGGTTTGTCATGCATGAAACTAGTACAGATGGATAGATTGCATTTTTCTGACGATTTTACATATATAAATTATTTAAATCTGAGCTATGGTTGAATTTCTATGAATTTTAGAAGTTTTGAACATTTTCTGGAATTTCCTGATTTAATTTAAATCCAGAAAAAGGGTTTATTGCGTCAGCACTGCGTCATCATGACGTCAGCGGGTTAGCGGCGCTGACCAAGTCAAACCTGACGTGTGGGGTCCACACGTCAGTGACTCAGTGTTAACCGGAGGGGTTTTCTAGTTAATCTAAATTATTTAGCGGTGCTGGGGCCCATTGTCAGTGTCAGTGGGGGTAGATTAGAGGGTGATTAGCCTTAAGCTAATCACCTGACAAGTCGGGCCCACATGGCAGGCCGGAGAGGTCGTCGCCGGCGACCTCTGGACGCGGCGGCGTCCGCGATATAGGCCACGGGGGCGGCAGCTGAGGGCACCGGGGCGTAGCCCGGGCTCGTCCGCATCCAGGGGAGGCGACGGAAGGACGCGGGGATGCCGGAGCTCGCCGGAATCAAGCTCGGGGTGACGACCAGAGCACGGGTTCGAGCGGGATGCGGCTACGAGGCACGGCAGGGGCTGCGGAGGTTCACTACGGCTTCCTGGCATCACCAGGAGCATGGTGACGCGCTCGGGAGCGGCTAGTTTGGCTTCTGGTCACGGTGGCACCATGGACGGCGGCGAGGCGCTACGGCCGTAGCAAGGAGCGGTGCTGGAGCACGCAAAAGCAAGGGGGAGAAGAGGGGTTCGAGTCAGTGGCTCACGGTGAGGCCGGCGAGCAGATCAGCAGCTCGGGGGAGGCCCTGCAGGCGACGAGCGGCCGGTGGAGATCCGCGGCGGCCGGAGACGAAGATGGCGATGGCGACGGCTCCACGGGGTGCTCCGGCTTGCGTGGCTCGGCGGAGAGCTTCAGAGCGAGGAGGCGGAGCTCCTGGGCGTGCCGGAGAGGCGAGGGGCTGGCGGTGGCTACGGCAACGGTGGCCGGTGGCGACGGTGGCGTTCGGCCGTCATGCGAGACAGCGAGGGAGAGGAGAGAATGGGCACGGGGGGAGAGCGAGAGAGGCTTGGAGGGGGTGTGTGGCGTCGTTCGGGCGATCCAGGCGACGAGGGGAGAAGTAGGAGGTGGCGCGCATGCGCGTGGGCGGCGAGCGCGTGCCCCTGTCCTCCTGGCGCGAGGAAGGGGACGACTGGCACGGCCAGCTGGCTGGGCCGGCCTGCTGGGCCGCTGGGCCAGGCCAGGTAAGTTTCTCCCTTTTCCTAGTTTGTTTCTGTTTTCTAATTTTCTGACATTTGTTTGATTTAGTAGAAATACTAAACCATTTTATTTACTTCTGTCAATTTTTGCAGGGACCTGAGGGATTAATCCAAAGCCCCTCACCAAAATTCAGAATTTTTGGACATATATAAAATATATAACATATATATATCCAATGCAAATAATTACTACATTAATTCCAAATGGCCAAGATAAATATTTATGAGCTCCTAAAAATATTGGTTTGATTTTTTTATCTCTGTCCAATATTTTCAGGGAGCAACATGAACATTTTCTTGGACCCTTTTGGAGCAATTTTTATCTGGGTCATTTCCAGAAATGATTCTAAGGGTTTCACAAATCCCCATTTCAAATTTAAATGAAATTTAGACATGATGCACACATGACTAGCTAGTCTAGGTCATACCAGAACTAGGGACGTGACACAAATATTTAGGAACGAAGGAGTATAATTTTGTGCATGGCACATGGACCCAGATGCCGAAGAGGCTTCTGGCAATGCTATCAAGCTTCCATCATTTGTTTACATAATTGACGTACTATACAAATAATTTTCCAGCGACATGAAATTGTACAATGGTGTGAGCTTTCAGCTTTTGTTTCGTGTGTCTTGCCATCGAGGCTCTTTCGGAAACAATAAAAAACTAACTTCCTTGCTAATCGGTGCTAATATTTACATCACAACTGAAGACAAAGTTGTGAGAAGGTGTTAAATTAAAATTGATCCATGCTTTCATTGGCAGCAACGTCCCCCCAGCTCTGTCTAAATCAACAAGGCATGTTCGGGAAAAAGTAGCTGTCTGGAGCATGCAACATTCCGATCATTTTGTTCAGTTCCACTAAAATTGAGCTTAGCGTCCCTGTTCCAAAGATATTAAGTGTGATTACGATAATAGAGGACTGCTAATGAAACAATAAACACACAAATAGAAGCCGGTCACCTTTGCAGTCTCTCTTAAGACTAACTAGTTGGAGAAGATTAGGCTCGGAGTTGGATGAGGAGGATAGAGCAAAACCAATCTCCCTTTGTGCAGTCGCACTGAAATGTAGAGACGTTGCCCGTGTGACATTTTGGTAGAACTGCGCAAAACACTCTTAAGAAAAAACTGATTTGTGCAGTTCACCAAAAGGTCGCAATAGCAATGAGGTGAAATGGATAGCCTTGTTTGCAAAAAAAGAGGTAGAAAGGAAACAATTACTGTCCAATAACAGTTGATGACACATGCAACGACAAAAAGAAGCATATTCCTTGTCCTAAGGGAAGATAACAACATGGTTGTGTTTGTCTAAAACAGTGTGAGGACGAGATTGCAATATGGAAAGTACGCCAGACGAGCTATGTTTTGGGCAAAGAACTATGGAAGATCCACATGCAGCGACGTGGGAAGACGGGCAGTGGAGCAAGGCCGGAGGGGATACTAGGAGGTCGTCGGGATGTAACTAGGTGAGCGGCGGCGGGCGGAATCTGCCCATACTGCGGCAGCGAGCAGGTGGCGTAGGCCCTACCACGCCGGAGCTTGGTCAGAGAGAACGTCGTGTACCGCAGATCGGGACGTGATGCCTCGCCACCGTCAAACGGGGAAACGATGCACGTCCTCCCTTTCCGCCGGCAGACGGGATGCGGCCAGATCAGTGACCAATGGTGAGAGAGAGAGAGGCTACTGCAGCCTTGTGTGAGATACTCTGAAGAGAGACAAACCAGGCAGGCTGGCTCCATTGTATATAGTGGAGCGGACTACCTTTTTCTCCATAAAAATCATTTTATATTCTGTGTACGTGCCATTGAGCGATATAACTTTATTTAAAAATAACACGCCAACGCATCAAGTCGAACTTTGTTTCGTGCACGCGTGGTACACGACCTCCGTAGGTAAACAACCGCTACACGCGTTCAAATTAGCACGTGGGCTGCTATTTCGTACAGAAATGAGCTCCACCGTGTACCCGCGCGGGTGTGGCTGGGCACGAAGCGTGAGTACGTGCACGGTGCACCTATTCTCTTCTTGTATACACACACCACCTACATGGGGTTGTGTGAGAGAGATACAAACGTAGAGAGATATAGTGTGTGGGTTCGTCAGAGTTTTTTTGGGGGGGCGGGGTCAATCAAAAAATGTAACATATGCAATGTGTGTGAAATAGAGTCCTGGATATATCATATATATAGAGGGGGCGATCCATGAGAAGAGAGTGGAGGTATCATTGGCTTGAGGCGGGGGGGTGGCAGGGTCAATCAAAAAATGTAACATATGCAATGTGTGTGAAATAGAGTCCTGGATATATCATATATATATAGAGGGGTGATCCATGAGAAGAGAGTGGAGGTATCATTGGCTTGAGGTGTCCATAGAATCTAAGAGAGGGATGATGTGTGTGTGTGTGTGCGTGCGCGCGATCGATAAAGAGTCCCATCCAATTTGTGTGTGCCCACGTCAAAGATATAGAGTGGCTGGCCTACTGGAACGTGAGAGGGGACAGGTGCGGTTTGTCTCTGTGGCATGGATACCTACCTACAGCGCTCGAGTATCGGTGTCTGGTGGGGGGGAGGGAGGCCTAATTAACTATAGAGGTACAATGGCTGGTATATGTGTGGAGGAGGAGAGAGGCCTACCTCATGTATTAAGGGAGATCGATCTACCTCATGTATTAAGGGAGATCGATCGGCATCCATGCATATGTGTAGGAGAGGAATAAGGTTGGGAGAGAGACAGAGCTAGAGTGTTGGTGGGGGTGGCAGTGGAGTTGCTTCTAACAAATGGTGGGATTGGCTTGCTAGACAACCGGAGGGCACGCCTACAATATCAATAAGAGAGGGGATGGCTGCCTGTCTGTGCACGTGCGTGTGAGAGACGGGTCAGGAGGCATGCACAAATGATGAGGGGGGCGACATAGCTGTGGTAAGCAGACATAACTACATAGGAAGATCAATCGTCCTTTGTCACAGAAAGAAGAGACATAACTTGTGATGTACGTCGATCGATGGGGGGGGATAGTTAAAGTCGACCTAGGTATATGTTGGGAGATCGATCGGTATACATGCATGTGTGTGTTAGAAGCAAATGAGGCACGATGAGAAGGATAGAGAGAGAGAGAGGGATGCATCTAGGAGGTGGTGCGAGAGTCATACTATATTGAGGGGGGAGGAGTGTGCGAGTACGAGATTGATGAAATGAGTGGTGGGAGTGAGGCATGGACGGTGATAAAAGAAGAGGGGAAGCTTGTGTTTTGTGCTAGGCACACCTGGCTAGAGAGGCATATTGATCGATGTGTGCCGTAAAGAAGGAGCTGGGGGGCCTACACACCGTGGGTGAACGACCTAAAGTGAAAAGACGAATTTGCGAGATGGAGCTAGAGAATGTGGAGGCAGGGTGAGAGGGATGCGGGCGTCTGCATGCACGAGAGAAAGTTAGCGCTAGCTAGCTACAAAGATAAGAGGATTGTGTGGGTGTAAAAGACGAATAGAGATCATACTTCATTATAAAAAGCGAATTCGGATATTTGAGGAATTTATCATAGTGTTTTAAACCGACGCATGTGTGAATATATATAACGGTGATACACATGGTGTGGTTATGAACATGTTATACTACATATAATATATTTTATCTCTACTCTTATAAAAAAACGGAGTTGTTGATGATGGTGCCATCCTACAATATAGGCCGTCCGATTTATATCTGACGGATAGGAAGGAAACTATGGAAATTTTGAAAAAAGATACCCATACCCCTCTCCGTATTTGCAAATTAGGCCTCCCCTTGATCATGTTGATGTTCTGTGGAACGCATGGGCATCTTGCTAGTACTACGTATAACATATAGAACATTGATCATAATTTCGGCTAATGTGTGGCTTTTGCAGCTCAGGTCTAAATACTTGTCATAATGTAGGGGGCGGGGCACTATACTATGTGTGATAAACACGGTGTACACGTATGGAACATGGTTTAGATTATGAATATATAGTTAGTACATCAAATGTACTATTATTTGGAATCAACATCATGTATATTCAAAAAATAGAATTCGAGTTCATGTAGTACACATAGTTCATATCTATCTCTATAGTAATCATGTGGTGTGTTATTAAGGTAATACATGAATGATGGTTGAAGTTGGCAACAATCATGATTGTAGATTCTTATTGAAATAGAGAAACGAATTCAAATTCAGTTCGAATAACAGCGGTAGTATAGACATTTGGAATGCACTAAAATGTTGGTATGAGTAGGTTACATGCATTATACAGCATGCGAAAAAAATTAATTGGACATAACATGGATTAATACTCCCTCGTTCCATCTATATAGGGCGTAATGCGTTTTTTAAGACCGCCTTTGACTATTGACAAGATTAATAGTACATGACATGCACAATGTGAAAATTATATCATTGAAAGAACCTTTCACAGACGAATTTAACGGTGTGCTTTGTGTAAGTTGCATGTCATATATTATTGCTCTAATATTTGGTCAAAGTTAGCACTGAAAAACGCATTAGGCCCTATATAGATGGAAGGAGGGAGTAGCTTTGAATAGCATTTTTATAGTAAAACGGGGCAAGACTCTCTCTTTGTGTGGTGTGCATACTTTTATTTTTTCGTTTTCTTTTTGGTTGAGGGAAGTGCGAATTGATTTGGTACGTACAAGTACAATATTACACGTTAGGCGTGTCCCTAAAATTCAACCCGCGCCTTGTTATATCCCGAAAATTCAGATATCGTGCTCCCAAAACTGGCGCCTTCACAACCCGCGCCTTGCTATCCCGAAATTACAACACGCACGAAAACTCCCTCCAGCTGCCAAATCCCGACACGCGAAATCCCCCTTCTAACCCTGAGCCGAAAGGGCCGCTAGTTCAAATCGGTGGGGGTACTTTTGTAACACACCCTAAATTTTGGACAAGCGCGTCCCTAAGTCATGGTTCACCCCCTCCCATCGCCTCCTTTTTGCCATTCGAAATCCCAGGCCGCCATAACCTCTCCGCTCCAGCCGCAAAACCCCACCCTCCTTCGTCCGCCACCTCACCGCTGCAGAGCCGGAGCCTCTTCCCCGACGACATCGTCCACCGCAACAGCTCGACGTCCCTCGTCCACCTCCTCGAATGAGGATCCGTCGTCCATCTCGTCGTCCCGCCGGTTCAGCCGCCCCGTCCTCCATCTCCAAGGAGCTGCTCCGACGATCACCTCGTCTATCGCGGCTGCTCCATCCCCACAGCACCGCCTTAACCTGCTCCACCGGAACCGCAGCATCCTCACCGACTCCTCGGACTAAGTCGAGGCCTACTCGGCGCCACCAAAGAGGTTGTACACTCATCGCATCGCACCTTCTCCTTAGCTCGACCTCCCGGCGCCGACGGTGCTCCATCCCGCACCCCCATGGAGCGGCTACCTTGAAGCCGGCGCCGCGGGCGACATCTCCATGGCGGCTCTCCCCCAGTGCGAGGCCCCTTCGGCAGCGGCGGCCATACCAGCCGGATCTGCTGCTGTTGCTGCTCTAGCTCTCGCTTGATCGCTCGCTCGCGCTCCTACTGCTGCTCTTCCCCTCGCTCGTGCTGCTGCTCTGCTCTGATTTAGCTACACTTCAGTCGGCTGAATCGACTTTTGGGTCAGTCGATTTTCAGGGGGTGGGGGGCTCGCCGGAGTTAAGGAAGAACCAGCCGCAGCGGGGAGGGGGCTCACCGGAGAGGTACCCCACTATCTATCTTAGGGTTCAGGGTGAGGGCGGGGGGCCTATCGGGCTGGCCGGGGCGGCGGCGGACCGGCGGTGGGGAGTTATTTCGGGGCGGCGAGGCGGCGCTGGGGCCAGCGGTTCGGCCGGTGGTGGTTGGCGGCTCAGGGGGGTGCAGGTTGAAGATGAACTGCAGGCCCTCCCTAAACTACATGTCAAGTGCCTCTCTGCTACCATTGCGTTCAGTTTCGACAGTAACATTCAGATTCCACAGTAAATTTTAGTTTCGACAGTTAAGTTCAGAGTCAACAGTTTTTACCTCATCTGTTGTAGTCAGGTGGTTTTCGGTGATGTAAATTTTACATCTATTTTACATCATCTATTGGAGATGCTATTAGAATCCCACTTGAGATTGACGATGTCTATCTTGTGCTGCTTTAGCCTTGATGTCTTACGGCTCACCGGGGCTGCTCCAATGACAGAATGATCCATCACAACAGAGCAGTGCCCTGGACGCCGTCTACAGATTCCTCAGATCTTCCTCCACACCTCCGACAGCCACCTCTATCTCAACTGCTTCAGCGACCAACCCAATGATGCTGAGGTCGACACGACTATGGCAAAGAGGTTGTACACTTGTTGCATCACTTATTACTATACATTCATGTCGATCGATTAGGGCTATTTTGGTTTGACGGAAAAACATAGTAATAGGGAATTTTCCAATGGCACTCTACTATTCAATTATTCATGCATTTTGTTGAAAGTAATGAAGAAAAACATCCACCTGGACCTACTTTTCAAACTCATGTGCATGAAAGCAAGACCAAGTGCATTAGCGGCAGAATAACATTCTAACTGTACACGCTTTCATATGGTTTCACTTTATTTTGGCCATGTTTCTTTGCATTCCTCTGCTCTTCCAATTCCTGTAAACCAAACACCCAAATTGACAGAAATCCTATGTTTACAAATGCTCTGTTTACCATGTGCATTCCTATCCTATTCCGGTGTTTTTCCTATCCCTGCATTTTTAGAATCATGCAAGCCAAATGAGCCCTTACAGAATTACTTCAGTTACAGGTAGGTGTCGAAGGGAACTTTGTGTGGTTTGTCATGCTCCTACCGCGACGTCGTCCACCTCACCTGGGGTGCTCCATCGACAGAATCATCCACCAAACCAGACATCACGACCCCTGACCGTCTTTCTCCGCCTCAGATCTCCTTCCCTGCCGTCGGCACCCACCGCAACGGCATCACCATCATCGACTCAGCAGATGAACCTGAGGAGTACACGGGTCCACAAGAGAGGTCGCACTCTTTTGATTCTGCTTATGTTATGCATTGCTTAAAATTACCTGCTACTTCATCGTCCTGTTCACCTCTTGGACTCCAAGTCAGGTCCAAATTAATGTTCAAACTTGAGTTCTAAATTAGTTGTGGGGCACATATCGAGGAAGCAATGAATAGTATCTCTGTCTAATATCTGGTTCAGCTAGGGTATGCCTATGTTCTTCATCTTGGTGGGAAACAAATAGTAAAGCAATCATCATCTGTCTTTTTATTACATTAAAGCAATCATCAGCCTGCTATCATTATTTTTGGATCCATCCACTGGTTGTTACCATCACACTAAATTTCTGCATGCTCTCCTTACATAATCTCACCATATTTTTTTCATATGCATGTTAGATATTGTACACAGTCATCCTGAACATGTAGAGAAAAAGAGAAGATTTTTGCGCGGCAATACAATGTCATGCGAACATCGCTCCATGGTGGGTTCAATGGCAAACCCTCCCCACCCCTCTCCAAATGTAATCCAGAGGAAGATATCTGTTCTGAGGCGGATTCAGATGCCGCTGACCACTCCTATTTACCCCCCAAGGTGTTTGCTCTACCTTGGCATGATGATGTTAGTCATATCATGCATATGTTGCCTTGAAGTGCCTACTTTTGACATCATATATGTCATCTGCTTAGTTTAGACATGTTCTGTCGCCACCAGTTTAGTTTCTATATCATATATGGGAATTATGCAGTCTCATGTCTTTTAGCCGGCCATAATATATGTGAAATATGCAATGCCATCCTGTTTAACCAGGCATCATATATTTGAATGATATCTTGCCCATCCTTTTCTTCATTACATTTCCATTTGTCGACAATGTTTGTACATCAAACTACTCTTCCTGTGAATCAGCCATTTGGGTGGGAGATTGAAAAATCTGGAGTGAAAACAAGGCCTTCAGAGCAGACAGTGCTACCTGTCGAATCAGATCTCTTGTTGGGTCCCGATAGCTCCTCAGAGATGGATTCAGAGACAGATGACCAGTCCTATTCCCCCAGCAAGGTGCATGCTCTAACTTGGCACAGCATTTTAGTTATTCATCATATCTTTGAATTATGTTATGCTATGCTATCCAGTTTAGATAGACATCATATATGTGAAATTATGTCATGCTATCCGTTTTAGTTAAACAATATACATGTCAACTATTTCATGTCCTCTTTTTTCCACACTATCTATTGCATCTGTCTCTTATACAATGTTTGTACATTCAACTATGTTTCCTGTTTATCAGCCATTTCAACTGGAGCGGGTGATGCCAGGATCTAGCGGACTAAAAACACGGTCTTTAAATAAAACAGTGCTACCTCTTGGTTGAGATAGCATCCCGGTTGTACATGCACGAGAACTAGCCCTACCACACTTAACCCAAACTCTCGCAGATTTACCCCTACTGCGATGGACAGAGAACCACCTTCACCCAATCTAACCCCAACCCCAGCAGATAGTAACCTAGTTCTTGTTGACACAGCACCATCTCCACCACAGAGCTCCCAAACAAGAGCAGTTAGTAAGGCAGCTCCAGTGCCCAAAGGGCCAGTACTACCACGGCGAACCCCAACTCCACCAGTTAGTACGCCTATTCCTGTGGAGGAAGCACAACTAGCTATTCGTAGTTTAGCATCTATCGCATTTGATGTTGTTAAATCGTATGTGTGTATCTTCCCATCTTGGAAATATTATACTGAAGATGAAGGAAAATGCCAGTTGTAGGTGTTTGTCCAGGAGTTATGTGTAAGTAATGTTATTCATGGCAATTACTTTGCTTTGTCCCATACATCCTACCTCCAAGATGGTTATAATACAGCAAATTTTCCCATTTTTCTCTATAGAGAATGACCGATTTGGAAACTCAGGATGAGGTAACCTGTGCTAATACCTCTGCTATCTTCAAGAATGCTTGGTGGAGGTATCGGAATTACCTGAAGAAAACGTACTTCACCGGCAAAGAAACTCATCAAATTCCCTTACGTTCGCCTGAGACACATTTACTGGACGATGACTGGGAACGCCTTGTTCTGTACTGGTCCCGAACCAAGAATGTGGTAAGGTCTATGAGCTCATTTTCTATTTTTTAAGTACTATATTCTTGCGTCTTACTGTACTCTGTTCATGTAGAACAAGTGCCTAAACCTGAAGAACAACTGTTCTAATTTAAGATTCCATTGCTATCATAGTTCCAAAAAGCGCAAGGCATTAATTGTGCGTTTTGCCACCACCTTGTGCTTTACTGACCAAAGCGCATGCTTATGCGCAGTTATGCACAGATTAAGCGTAGTTATGCGCAATGTGTTTCGCCAACGCCTAGAGCCTAGGCGCGCTTTGATACGTCTCCAACGTATCTATAATTTTTGATTGTTCCAAGCTATATTATATTCTGTTTTGGACATTATTGGGCTTTATTATACACTTTTATATTATTTTTGGGACTAACCTATTAACCGAAGGCCCAGCCCAGAATTGCTGTTTTTTGCCTATTTCAGAGTTTCAAAGAAAAAGAATATCAAACGGAGTCCAAACGGAATGAAACCTTCGGGAACGTGATTTTCGGAACGAACGTGATCCAGAGGACTTGGACCCTACGTCAAGACTTCTACCAGGAAAACACGAGGTAGGGGGAGCGCCTACCCCTCCCCCCCAGGCGTGCCCTCCACCCTCGTGGGCCCCATGTTGCTCCACCGACGTACTTCTTCCTCCTATATATACCTACATACCCCAAAACTACCATATACGGAGCCAAAAACCTAATTCCACCACCGCAACCTTCTGTAACTGTGAGATCCCATCTTGGGGCCTGTTCTGGAGCTCCGCCAGAGGGGGCATCGATCACGCAGGACTTCTACATCAACACCATAGCCTCTCCGATGATGTGTGAGTAGTTTACCTCAGACCTTCGGGTCCATAGTTATTAGCTACATGGCTTCTTCTCTCTTTTTGGATCTCAATACAATGTTCTCCCCCTCTCTTCTGGAGATCTATTCGATGTAATCTTCTTTTGCGGTGTGTTTGTTGAGACCGATGAATTGTGGGTTTATGATCAAGTTTATCTATGAACAATATTTGAATCTTCTGAATTCTTTTATGTATGATTGGTTATCTTTGCAAGTCTCTTCGAATTATCAGTTTGGTTTGGCCTAGTAGATTGATCTTTCTTGCAATGGGAGAAGTGCTTAGCTTTGGGTTCAATCTTGCGGTGTCCTTTCCCAGTGACAGTAGGGGCAGCAAGGCACGTATTGTATTGTTGCCATCGAGGATAACAAGACGGGGTTTATATCATATTGCATGAGTTTATCCCTCTACATCTTGTCATCTTTCTTAAAGCGTTACTCCATTCTTATGAACTTAATACTCTAGATGCATGCTGGATAGCGGTCGATGTGTGCAGTAATAGTAGTAGATGCAGGCAGGAGTCGGTCTACTTCTCTCGGACGTGATGCCTATATACATGATCATACCTAGATATTCTCAAAACTATGCTCAATTCTGTCAATTGCTCAACAGTAATTTGTTCACCCACCGTAAATACTTATGCTCTTGAGAGAAGCCACTAGTGAAACCTATGGCCCCCGAGTCTATTTTCCATCATATTAATCTCCCAACAACAAGCTATTTGTGGCGCCGTTTTTATTTTACTTTCTGTCGGGTGGTAGGTGCGACATATGCCAACGGGTGGCTTATCATTGTGGGAGCCAGTAAGACATCGCCGGTGCCTGGAAACGGGATAAGGCGAAGACATGCACGCCGGCGGATCTTACCCAGGTTCGGGGCTCTCCATGGAGATAACACCCCTAGTCCTGCTCTGCGGGGTCTCCGCATGATCACTAGATCAATACAAGTAGCTACAAGTGCTCCTTGAGCTGTTTGGCTAGAGGAAGAAGAAGGGCAAGGCTAGCTCTCCTTTTCTCTCTATGTGGTGTGTGAAACTCTATGAGATCAACCCTTTGCATGGGTGTCCCGGGGGGCTTATATAGGCCTACCCCCAGGGGGACAATGGTAATCCGGCTGGGCGCGGGTCCCAGCCATCAGTGTCTATGCTCGCCGGCTTCTCCGCCGGCCATTGGGGCCCGCCGACTGGTGGGTCCCGCCGGCTGCCGGCCTCTTGGCCGACAGGCCGGCCCCACCGCTTGGGGGCCTTGTCGGCGGCTGGTTACTGTTGCCTCGCCTCTGATGATGAGGGCTTTGACGAGGTAAGCGTGGCTACAGTGCCGCCGCCTTGCGGGCTCTCACTGTAGCCTAACCTCGTCTTGTCTCCTTAATGAGGCACATGTTTCGAGGGGGGGAGGTAGCCGGCTATTGGGAGCCGGCTACGCCCCTGGCCGACTAGGGGAGGCCAGGCCGCCTTCGAGCGTTTCTCTGGCTAAAGGGGCCCGCCGCCCGCGGGCCGTACTGGCGTCTGTCGTGGGTGACATCGAGGTCAACATGGCTACAGTGCCGCGTCGGACGGGTGATGGCTGGCCCGTACGGCGCCCTGTGACCATGCCTGTTCCGGGATTCGGGGGTAATGGGATGTACTGCGGCCACACCCCGTCTTATCACCGTTATGTGGATGCAGTCTTGGTGGGTGCAGTCTTGGCCGGCTTCTGGGAGTCGGCTTTCTTCATGGCCGGCCTCTGGGAGTCGGTCCTCTTGGGGCCGGCTCCCTAGAGTCGGCCATCTCGTAGCTTTCTTTGGGAAGGTTTCTGAGGTCGGGTCGCCTTCGGGTAGTCAGCCCTGGGGATAGCCGGCCGGGGGAAGGCGGCCCTATGCTCTGTATGCTTGAAGGCTCGAATGGCCTGATAATTTTTCGAAGAGCCAGGGGGAGTCGCTTAGGCTACCCGTGGCCATTTACTCCGACAGTAGTCCCCGAAGCTGGTTGGGCTTCGAGGCTGAGAGGAGGTCGAGAAGCTCGGTCAGCTTCTTATCTTGACGAGCCAGCAGCTGGGAGCCGGCTTCGGTTGGGCGCGCCGTCTTGGCGAAATTTCTAAAGTCGGAAGGCGGGAGTCTGTTGGTGCATGCGCCGGGCTGCGGGCCGGCCGCTTGCCGCCCGCGAACCACGTGGCATCCTCCGGCTGAAAAAAGCTTGCCAACCCACGCGCACGACAGGACGTCGCCGCAGGCCGGGGGCCCACCACTCCTACGCCTAGGCCCAGGCGCGGATTCTTTGTGGCCCAAAGATGTCCGCACGTCTTCCGGCGGCGGTTTCCGCACGCCGTTAGGGCGCAATAATCGCGGGACGTGGGGGAGTGGGCGCAGTTAATCCCACGTTCTTCCCCACGCCTCGCCTCCTCGGCTTCGCCGCACGAGGCTATAAGTAGGGGGGAGGGGAAGCGGCAAACGCTCGCACGCTCCTCTCTTCTCCGCCATCTTCTTCGTCCTACTTTCCCTCGCAGCAGCGCCTCGCTGCCGTGCCGTCCCACCAATCTTCACTCCGCCCCGCCGCTTTGCTGCCGCAGGGCCGTGCTTTCTCCGCCACCGCACTCTTCCTCATTAGCTTCTCGCCACCATGCAGTACGGCGGGGACTGGGACGGCTCCAACGTCCATATGGACCACATCGACTTCCTCCGCAAGACGCGGCGGTTGCCCGGCAAGGACCAGGTGCGGGTCGGTCTCGCGCCGGAGAAGGAGATCACGCCGGCGCCGGAGGGGGAGCAGGTAATCTTCCGCCCGCACTTCCTGCGCGGCCTCGGCCTGCCGGCGAGCGCTTTCTTCCGCTCCTTTCTCGACTTCTATCAACTCCAGCCACACCACCTCACTCCGAACACGGTGGTGCTGCTGTCCGCCTTCGTCACCCTGTGCGAAGGCTTTCTTGGCGTTCTCCCCACCCTCGAGCTCTGGGGGGAGTTCTTCCAAACCAAGCTCGGCACCCGCATGCAGGGCATGCCGGCTCAGAGCGGCGCCTTCATCGCGACGCGGAGCCCGGCGGCCGACAACCCCTTCCCCGTCATCACGCTGATCCAGTTGGTGAAGCGCTGGCAGAAGTCGTATTTCTACGTGAGGAACGTCTCCCCGCAAGGCGACTACGTCAACTTGCCGGCTTACGTAGCCGGCCCGCCGGCTGGGAGGCGGCCCCAGTGGTCCTATCGGGCCGTGACGCTGTCGCAGGCTGGAGCCGCGGCCGTTGCCCGACTCCGGGTAATGATCCAGTCGGAGGGCCTGACTGGGTCCGACTTGCTAGCCACCTTTGTCGCGCGCCGGGTGCTTCCGCTTCAAAGCTGCCCTCACATGATCTGTCAGATGAGCGACCAACTCGATCCGAGTCGGATGTGCACCAAGGATATGCCGCACGACGAGGTGGCTCATATGGTGAATTATCTTGCGGACTGCAAGCTCTCTGCAGAGTGGCAGTTTGGCAAGGAGCCATACTCCCGTGCACATCCTCCGCCTATGGTATGCTCTCTTTATCCTTTCTTCTCTTAGTTTTGTCGCCGAGTTTTTCTTGGCCGACTCTGACCAGTCGGCACGTCTTGGCAGAGCCCTCTCCTTTGACCTGCGGCCGGGTTGGGGGCGGATCGCCAATTTCTTCCCGACCGGGCGGAGCATGACTTGGAGGACCATGACTTGGGGGCGGCCGCAATGGACGACAACACCGAGGCGGGAGGCGGCGAAGCAGGCAGCTCCGGGCTTGGAGTCAGCTTCGACGACTGGCCGGATGACGACGAGGCAGAAATCGTCCCACGCCGCCAGCCGGCGTCCGGCCGTGGCGCGGGTTCCTCCGCCGCGCCGCCTGCTCGGGGCGGCGGGCAGAAGCGCCGGGCCGCGTCGGGCTTGTTCGGCAGTTGGTCGAAGAAGCCCAAGGGCGGGGCTGCGGCGACCAAGCGGGATGAGGCAGCCGTGAAGGCGGCCCGCTTACGCAAGGTGGTGAAGCAGCCGCAGACGGTGTCAGCGTAAGTGTATATTCTTTGGCATACTCTTTCTTCTTTTCTTGTTGATTTCTGAATCCTTGCCCTTTCTCAAAAATCAGGGCTCCGCTTTCTCTTGAGCGGGTTGCTGCCGCCTCTGTGGTTGGATCGCCAGGAGGATCCGGGAGCACCCGCCGTGTGGACCCCCGCGCCGAGCTTCAGGCGGCGACGGAGCGAAATGCGCGGGAGGAGCAGGAGGCGGAGGAGCTGAGGGCGGCTGCTGCCAAGGCGGCACAGGAGGAGGAGGAGTCGGCGAAGGCGCGTGCCGACGCGGCGGCCAAGGCCCAAGCGAAGGCTGCGGCCGCGGCAACAGCGGAGGGGGCCTTGGTTGTCACCCCTCTGCGTGCCGCGGCGCCCGAGGTCTCGGAGCCCCCGCCGGAGGAAGCCGGCGGCGACCTGCCGGGGTTGGAGAGGGAGGACGACGTCGTCATCCCGGAGAGGGAGGCGGCACCGGCCTCGCCGACTGGGGCGGCCCAAGGCAGCCGGCCTAACGTGCCGCCTGCGCAATCGGCTGGGGGCGAGCCGGCTGCGAGGACGGACCTGGTGGTCCAGTCGCCGTCGCGCCAGCGCGCGGGGAAGGCCACTTCGGACCCGCAGAAGCCCGCGGGCTCCAGCTCGTCGGCCCGGGACGTGGAGGCGGCCAGCGCCAGCTCGGGGTGGACGCCGGGTGGAGGGACGGTCGTGGTGAATGTGGCGGCGCAAGAAGTCCGGAACCGGCTTCAGTCCCAGGCCCCAGTGCTGAGGCAATACAATGACGAGTTCCTCGCGACGCGGGCGGCCATTCGGGTAAGTCTTCCCGTTTTTGCTTTTTTGATCTTGGTTTCTTCCGTGGGAGCGCGTCAGCGCACCCACTGCGTGTAGTCCCCGAGTTCCGAGTCGGCTGTTGAGCAGGCGGCTTGGAACTTCTTACCGGGCTTTGTTTGCTATCTTGTTCTCATTCGCTTCTCTGCCTGACTTGCAGGACTACCACAACCTCCGCGCGGCTGCCTTCAACTCCCAGGCTCGGGAGCTGACCCAGAAGAATGCTGATCTATCTGAGAACTGGGGTAAGTGCTTCATCTTTTATCTCATGTGGGGGCACGTCAGCGCACCCACTTGGTGTAGTCCCCGAGATTCGGGCCGACTGCTGAGCAGTCGGGTCAGATCTTTCTTGATGACTTATTCCTTATTGCTTCTTTCTTCTCTGCCATGCCTGCAGCGGCCAACGCCAAACTGAGGGAGCAGCTGGGTGGGACTCAGGCCGCCCTTCACGCTAAGGAAGCCAAGTTTGACTCCTTGGCCCAGGAGCGTGACCGCCTGGCCAAGAGGCTAGCCGACCAGGAGGAGAGCCACAGGCGGCCTTGAAGGCGGTGCAGGACAGCGAGGCCGCCCTTCAAGCCGAATATGAGACGGAGGGGGTGAGTTCGGCCGAGGCGAGGCAGTCGTTGATCAACGGCTATGGCCAGATCGAAGACTTGGTTGACGGTAGGCCGCCCTCTTCTTCGTCCCTTGCTTGCCGCTTGCCGTTTGGTTCATTTTCTGACTTGCTATTTTTCTCTTCTTTCTCTTTCTTTCTTGTGCAGAGTACTTCCCTGCCTACTCTACTGCCGCCAACCAGGTCGTCGAGGCCCACCGCGAGGCACAAAGGCAGGCTGGTGCTGAGATCGCGCCGAACGCTCGCCGGTCACTGGAGGAACAGCTCTTGGCGATTCAAGCCCGCCTCCAGCCGGCTCACCGCATGCTCCGCCGGCTTCAGCGTGTTGGGGCGCAGGTGCTGGCCGCTCTCTGGCCTGGTGAGGTGATTCCCCGCACCCCCAGTCGGACTGCCGACTGGCTGGAGGTGGCGGCCGGCCGCTTCGAGGCCTGGAAGGCTTCTGCGGCTTGGTCCGGCGCCAGGCGGGCGCTGGAGTTCGTCAAGGCCTGGTATCCCGAGCTGAGTTTGGACCGGCTAGCCACCTGGCGGCGGGAGGCCGACACGGAGCTGGAGCCGGTGCGGCCGGCTATCATCCAGCGAGCCTCGGCGATCGCCGACTACACCGACACCAGCGCCTTTGCTCCTGAGGTGGACGACAACGGCGTTGCCCAGCTGGAGGAGTGGTTCAGGCTGAACCCGGCAGATGGCGAGGACTCGGCGGAGGAGATCGGCTCCAGCGACGAGGGCGAGGAGGAGGAGGAGGGTGAAGACGCCACGCCAGATGGTGGAGCGGCCAGTCAGCCTCAGCTTGACCATGCCTCCAGCAACAAGGCACGTGCGAGCGCACCGCCTGCAGCCGGCGATGATCAAGCCGAGACTCGCCAGCCGGCCACTCCTCCAGCCGGTGCCACCATCTCCACCGACCAGCCTGGCTCCCCTGCTGCGCCCTTAGTCTAATTTGCTGCCTCTACTTTCCTGTTTTATTACTCTTGGAACAGTATTTTGTTAAGTTTGCACAGTTCCACCCACTGGGGGTGTGTTCGAACTATATTGACTGCCGGCCTGTTGAAGGCCTTATGTGTAAAGATAATTATGCATGCGTTTGGCTTTCCCTTGTTCTTTGCTTGTCGTCCATCGGCTGTTTCCTTTGTTGCCCTCCCTTGGTTGCCGCCTTCCTAGCCGGACAGCTGCTCTGCAGTCTGTGGCTGGAGAAGTGCTTGGCCAGTTGGGAGGGCAAGTACTCTAGCTTTGTTGGATTGTAGCGAAGTGACTGGGAGGCCGGCCAGCCAGCTGTTTTGACAGCCGGTAGGCGTGGTTGGAGGCCGGCTTGTGTTATATAAGTTCGTTAGTCCTTAGCCGTTTTTCGTGTGGGCATCCTTTCTGCCTTTGGCTCTTGCCAGTCGGACAGTCGGTTATTCGAGCTGCGACTTACAACAAGAGAGGGCTCGGGTGTTGGCACACTACTTGTCTGACTTCAGGTAGAACTTTTAATATAACTTAAGGCGGCCAGTCCCCCGGGCCGACTAGTCGAACCCGGTGCCAGATAGAAAATCAAATGTACTAATACATTCGTGAGTATGACACTTGTCATTCATAGATAAAGGAGGGCAGTCCTCGAGTGCGCCTCGGGGGGGCCGTTGTTTCGTACTTAATTCAAAAAAGGTAGCATGATACATACTGCTTTTAACTGTAAAATCTTCTCAGGAGGTTGGCGTTCCATGGTCGTTCCGACTCCTTGTCGGAATCATCCCTCTTGCGTGCTCTTGGCTTCTGTGCGTCGATCAGGTAGTAGGAGTCGTTGCCTAGTGCCTTGCTGACGACGAAAGGGCCTTCCCAAGGGGCCGAGAGCTTGTGCTGGCCGGCTGTTCGCTGGATCAGCCGGAGCACAAGATCGCCCTCTTTCAAGGATCTTGGCTTGACCTTCCGGTTGTGGTAACGGCCCAAACCCTGCTGGTAGATGGCGGACCGGCTGAGTGCTAACAGCCGGCCTTCTTCCAGCAGGTCGACGCCGTCTTCTCTTGCTTCCTTGGCCTCCGCCTCCGTGTACATGGTGACCCGAGGCGAGTCAAACTCGATGTCAGTTGGGATGACAGCCTCGGCGCCATATACAAGGAAGAACGGAGTGAAGCCGGTTGACTTGTTTGGTGTAGTACGCAGACTCCAGAGGACAGCCGGCAGCTCATCGAGCTAGCAGCCGGCCGAATGCTCCAGTGGTACGACCAGTCGGGGCTTGATGCCGGAGAGGATGAGGCCGTTTGCTCGCTCGACCTGGCCGTTTGACTGCGGGTGGGCAACGGATGCTAAGTCCAGTCGGATGCCCTGTGTCGCGCAGAAACGTGCCAGTGCTCCCTTGGCAAAATTTGTGCCGTTGTCGATGATGATGCTGTGTGGCACACCATACCGAGTAGTGATGTCTGCAATGAATGTCACGGCAGTCGGCCCGTTCAGTTTCTTGATCGGCTTCGCTTCAATCCACTTGGTAAATTTGTCCACGGCGACAAGCAGATGTGTCATGCCGCCACGGGCTGTCTTGAATGGGCCCACCATGTCCAGCCCCCAAACGGCAAAGGGCCAGGTGAGGGGGGTGGTCTTGAGTGCAGAAGCCGGCAGGTGTTGCTTGGAACTGAAGACTTGGCATCCTTTGCAGCATTTGACTAATTCCTTGGCATCTTCCAAAGCAGTCGGCCAGAAGAAACCATGGCGGAAAGCTTTGGCGACAAGTGATCTTGAGGCTGCGTGGTGGCCGCATTCGCCTTGGTGGATATCCTTGAGGATTGCTATGCCCTTCTCTAGCTCGACGCAGTGCTGGAAGACTCCAGTGATGCTACGCTTGACAAGTTCTCTGTTTATTATTGCGTATGCTTTGACTCCAGTGATGCTACGCTTGACTAGTCTTGCCAAGATATCATCAGTCGGCAGCTCTCTGTTGACTAGGAAGTTGAGGATGGGCTGGGCCCATGATGGAGCTGTGACTTCTTCTACTGTCAGTACGGCCACTGTGACCCGGGTGGGTGGGTTGGGTGGTGGAGAGTTGGAGTTGGCCACCGCTTCTTGTGCCGCTGCAGTCCCCGGGCCGACTGGTGCAGTCCCCGAGCCGGGTTCTGAAGTCCCCGAGCCGGGTGCGACTATGGCAGTCCCCGGGCCGCTTGTCGAAGTCCCCGAGCCGCCTGCTGGGTTCCTCCAGTCGGATCCGGCTGCATCAGGGGCGGGTAGTACGAAGATAGAGTCCGCTTCTGGAGACGGCTTGATAGACGGTTTGAGGAGGCGCTGGAGAGAGACACCGGTTGGTATAGCCTGTCGGGTGGAGCCGATCCGTGCCAGGGCATCTGCTTGGTCGTTGTTGGCCCGTGGCATGTGAAGGAACTCGCACCCTTCAAAGTATCTGCTGATCTGCTGGACGAGAAATCGATAGCTCGCCATGTTTGCATCCTTGGCGTCCCAGTCGCCAGATGACTGCTGGACCACCAAGTCCGAGTCGCCATAACACAGGATCCGGCGTATGCCGAGCTCTTTGGCTAGCCGGAGCCCGTGTATGAGCGCCTCATACTCAGCCACATTGTTGGAGGCGGCAAAATGGATTTGCAGCGTGTATCTGAGCTTGTCGCCTTTGGGAGAGGTGAGGACGATGCCGGCTCCCAAGCCGGTGCGCATCTTGGACCCGTCGAAGTGCATCCGCCAATGAGTGGAGTCGGGAGCCGGCGGTAGGTACTGGGTCTCGGCCCAGTCGACAAGGAAGTCGGCCAATGCTTGGGACTTGATGGCGGTGCGGGGCTGGTAGAAGATTGTGTAAGGGGCCAGCAAAATGGCCCACTTAGCCACCCGGCAGGATGCATCCCGGCTGCCTATGATCTCGGCAAGTGGGGCGGTGCATACGACCGTGATGGGATGCTCTTGAAGGTAGGGCTTCAGCTTCTTGGCGGCGAAGTACACTCCATAGCACATCTTCTGGTAGTGCGGGTAGTTTTGCTTTGAGGTGGACAGAACTTCGCTTAAATAATATACCGGCCTCTGGACTAACTGGGCTCGGCCTTCTTCTGGGCGCTGGACCACGATGACTGTACTGACCACTCGGCTAGTCGCGGCAATGTAGAGGAGCATGGGCTCCTTCTCAGTCGGCGCCGCCAGGACAGGTGGAGTGGTCAGCATCTTCTTCAACTCATGGAAGGCTTGGTCTGCTTGGTCGTTCCACTCGAAGTGAGTGGATTTCTTCATGAGCCGGTACAGGGGGAGAGCCTTCTCCCCTAGCCGGCAGATAAAGCGGTTTAGGGAGGCCAGGCACCCGGTGAACTTCTGAACGTCTCGCAACTTGGTGGGAATCTCCATTCTCTCAATGGCCTTGATCTTCACAGGGTTGCACTCAATGCCGCGTTCGGAGACCAAAAAGCCTAGAAGCTGGCCGGCTGGTACTCCGAACACACATTTCTCGGGGTTGAGCTTGATCTGGAATCGGCGCAAGTTGGCAAATGTTTCTTTGAGGTCTTCCAGCAGGGTGCTGCGCTTCTCCGTCTTCACCACAATATCGTCTACGTAGACGTGGGCATTTCTGCCGAGTTGCTTGAGGAGGCATTTCTGCATGCAACGCTGAAAAGTGGCACCGGCATTCCTCGGGCCGAATGTCATAGTCAGGTAACAGAAAGCTCCGAATGGTGTGATGAAGGCGGTCAGCTGGGTCCAACTTGATCTGGTGGTATCCTGAGTAGGCATCCAAGAAACTCAACAGCTCGCATCCGGCTGTGGAGTCTATCACTTGATCAATCCGTGGTAGGGCAAACGGATCTTTGGGGCAGGCTTTGTTGAGGCTAGTGTAATCTATACACATACGCCATTTGTTGTTCTGCTTCAACACCAAGACCAGGTTGGCAAGCCACTCTGGGAAAAACACTTCCATAATGAAGCCGGTGGCCAGGAGCCGGGCTATCTCTTCTCCTACGATTCTTCTCTTCTCCTCCGACAGTCGGCGGAGAGGCTGCTTGACTAGTTTCGCGTCCGCTCGGACGTGTAACTTGTGCTCGGCAAAATCCTTCGGAACACCCGGCATGTCCTTTGGGGACCATGCAAAGATGTCTCGATTCTCATGGAGGAAGTAGACGAGCTCGCCTTCCTATTTACTGTCCAAGTTTGCGCCAATGACAGCAAACCTCTCCGGGTTCTCCGGGTCCAGAGGTATCTTCTTCGTCTCCTTGGCTGGCTGGAAGGAGCCCTAAGCATCATATTCCTTGGGGTTGGGGGACAGGGCCGACTGCTTGCCGGCCATGGCCACAACTCGCTCCAGCATCTTCTTCTCTTCTGCAACCACGAGGGACTCGGCCAGCCGGCTGCTGGCTACAGCGCACTCGATGGACTTCTTGTAGTCGCCGGCTACAGTGATGATCCCCTTCGAGCTCGGCATCTTCATCTTGAGGTAGGCGTAGTGGGGCACAGCCATGAACTTGGCCAGGGCAGGTCGGCCAAGCAAGGCATGGTAAGGGCTCTCTAGGTCCACTACCTCAAACCAGATTGCTTCTCAGCGAAAGTGATCCTTGTCTCCGAAGAGAACATCCATCTTGATCTTGCTGATTGGGGAACAGGACAGGCTGGGTACGATGCCATGGAACACGGTCCGGCTTGGCATGAGCTGCTTCGCCTTGAGGTTCAACTTTTCCATGGTGTCGCGGTACAGTATGTTGATACTGCTTCCGCCATCAATCAGCACGTGGGAGAATCGGGCAGCTCGCCTCTCCGTCGCGAGGGTGACGTTCAACACCAGCGCGTAGGAGCCAGGAGACGGCATCACCTCTAGGTGATCGTCCCGGCTCCAGCTGATAGGCCTTTCAGACCAATGCATGAACTCGGGGTTGCTGGAGGCGACCGCGTTGACCTCTTGGTGCTGTCGGCGCTGGCTGCGCTTGTCTTCAACCTGGCTTGTGAAGACGACGTGGGTTGCGTGCTCATCTGGGAACTCATCCTGAATGGCTCCGACTGCTGGTCGAGCAGCCGGCTGCTGGGGGGCTGGAGGCGGCGGGCCGGGAGGCGGAGGCGGCACCAGCCCCTTGCCCTTGGAGATCTGTGTGAGCCAGTGGCACTTCCGGGTCATGTGGTTGGACGGCTTCGCGCCGCTGTGAAACTTGCAGGGGGCATCGAGAGTCTGCTGGTAGGAGAAGGCCGGTTGCCAAGCCGGCCTGCCGCCCTTCTTCTTGGGAGTTGGCCGCTCTTCAGGCTGCTCATCTTCGACTGTGGCCACCTGCCGACTGGTGGAAGGCGGCATAGGGGCCTTGCGCTTGTGGTCGTTCTGGTAGGGGCGTCGGTTGGAGTCACCAGCCGGCATCTTGGGAGCCGGAGCGAGCACCTTCCCAGAGGCGTCCATTCGGAGCTCGGTCTTCATCGAGGAGTCGGCCGTGGCGTACTTGTCTGCTATGACCAGCAGCTCATCGAGGGTAGCCGGCTCGTCGCAGAGGAGTCGGTGCTTAAGGAGGGTGCCCTCTCGGCACCCGGCGGTGAAGTATTCTATGGCTTGAACCTCGTGCACCCCCTCGCAGGAGTTGCAGAGCTCGGCCCACCGCGTGAGGTAGTCGCGAGTCGATTCGCTGGGCCCCTGGACGCACAAGGAGAGCTGGCGGGGCTTGGGAGGCCGTTTGTACGTGCTGGTGAAGTTGCGGACAAAGACTTCCGTGAAGTCCAGCCAGTTGTTGACGTTGTAGGGCTTGAGGCTGTTTAGCTAGGTGTGTGTCGTGCCTTGCAGCATGAGAGGGACGTACTTCACGGCTACGCGCCTGTTGCCGTTCGCTATGCTCACAGCGGTAGAGTAGTCGATCAGCCAATCTTCCAGCTTCACAGAGCCGTTGTACTTGGGCGTGTCTTCGGGGAGCGAGAACCCTTTGGGGAAGGGCTCGTCGCGGATGCGGGGGCCAAAGCAAGGCGGGCCGACATCGTCTTCTTCTTCTAGCGCCAGGGATCGTGCTAGGCGGTCGATCCGGTGGCGGGCGTCGTTCTCGCCGACTCCTTCGCGGTGGCCTAGTCGGCCACCGAGAGTCGGATGCGTGCCAGGCGGCGGGGTGGGATATCTCTCCCCACGAGGCGGGGGAGGAGGCGGATTGCCTTGGCGCTCCACCGCTCGAGGGCGGCCTTCTGCGTCGCGCTCGATGGTGATTCGAGTCCGGCTGCGGCTAGCAGCCAGCTCCTTGTCTTTCCTTGCGCGGGCGCCGCTCACAGTTGGTGACTGGGATGTCGCGGCGTGTTCTCGGGGTGGGGGAGGACTCTCAGCGCGGGCGCCGGCTTCATGCCGCTCTGCGGCCGCGTCGATCAACTGCTGGATGCGCCTTGTCATGTAGGGGAGCTCATCAGCCCCCAGCCCGTTCAGCTCTTCTGCGGCCGCCTGAGCGGCTCGCAAATTCTCGAGCGGTGTGGCATAGACTAGGCGGTCTGCCCCCAGCATGCCGGCGATGGCCGCGCCGCGCTTCTTGACGAGGCCAGCGCGGTCGACTTCGCGCTGGTGAGCCTCAGTGAGGCGTCTCATGGAGGCTATCTTCTGGCCCTCCGCGATGAGGGCAAGGAGGCGTGCCTCCAGAGTCTCGGCGTCGGCGTCGGCCGGGATGGGGACGGACAAGTCATGCATCGCCGCTTGTAGGGCGTCGTGGGCGTTCTCGCCCGAGTCGGCGCCGTGGCTGATGACCAGCACCTCAATGACAGCGCTGCTGCCACTGTCGGCTCGAGGGAGAGGGTCGTCAAAGATTACCACGTCGGAGGGGTAGGCGTCGAGCGATGCCGTGTCGGAGTCGACAAGCATCGGGTCGGCGGAGCCGACCGACTCCAAGTCCACAGCAAGCTTGTTGGAGACGTGAAGCTGGTCGAGGAGGCTGACGAGGCAGCTCTCGGGGTAGTCTGTGCCCGCGTCAGACGCGGGCTCGTCAGAGATGTGAGTCTCGCCAAGAAGGTCGGCGAGGCAGCTCGCCGCGCATGCGTCGTCGACGCCTTGCAGCGCGTCAAGGCAAGCGCCATCGGGCATAGCAGGCTGGCTATGCTCGCGGGGGAGGAAAAGGGTTCCCGTCCAGAACAGGTCTCCGGACGACGGTGCACCTGGCCCCACGGTGGGCGCCAAATGTCGGGTGGTAGGTGTGACATATGCCAACGGGTGGCTTATCATTGTGGGAGCCAGTAAGACATCGCCGGTGCCTGGAAACGGGATAAGGCGAAGACATGCACGCCGGCGGATCTTACCCAGGTTCGGGGCTCTCCGCGGAGATAACACCCCTAGTCCTGCTCTGCAGGGTCTCCGCATGATCACTAGATCAATACAAGTAGCTACAAGTGCTCCTTGAGCTGTTTGGCTAGAGGAAGAAGAAGGGCAAGGCTAGCTCTCCTTTTCTCTCTATGTGGTGTGTGAAACTCTATGAGATCAACCCTTTGCATGGGTGTCCCGGGGGGCTTATATAGGCCTACCCCCCAGGGGGACAATGGTAATCCGGCTGGGCGCGGGTCCCAGCCATCAGTGTCTATGCTCGCCGGCTTCTCCGCCGGCCATTGGGGCCCGCCGACTGGTGGGTCCCGCCGGCTGCCGGCCTCTTGGCCGACAGGCCGGCCCCACCGCTTGGGGGCCTTGTCGGCGGCTGGTTACTGTTGCCTCGCCTCTGATGATGAGGGCTTTGACGAGGTAAGCGTGGCTACAGTGCCGCCGCCTTGCGGGCTCTCATTGTAGCCTCACCTCGTCTTGTCTCCTTAATGAGGCACATGTTTCGAGGGGGGAGGTAGCCGGCTATCTCGAGTCAGGCTACGCCCCTGGCCGACTAGGGGAGGCCGGGCCGCCTTCGAGAGTTTCTCTGGCTAAAGGGGCCTGCCGCCCGCGGGCCGTACTGGCGTCTGTCGTGGGTGACATCGAGGTCAACATGGCTACAGTGCCGCGCCGAACGGGTGATGGCTGACCCGTACGGCGCCCTGTGACCATGCCTGTTCCGGGATTCAGGGGTAGTGGGCTGTACTGCGGCCACGCCCCGTCTTATCACCATTATGTGGATGCAGTCTTGGCCGGCTTCTGGGAGTCGTCTTTCTTCATGGCCGGACTCTGGGAGTCGGTCCTCTTGGGGCCGGCTCCCTGGAGTCCGTCATCTCGTGGCTTTCTTTGGGAAGGTTTTTGAGGCCGGGTCGCCTTCGGGTAGTCGGCCCTGGGGATAGCCGGCCGGGGGAAGGCGGCCCTATGCTCTGTATGCTTGAAGGCTCGAATGGCCTGATAATTTTTCAAAGAGCCAGGGGGAGTCGGTTAGGCTACCCGTGGCCATTTACTCCGACACTTTCTTTACTTTGCATCTTTATCATAAAAATACCAAAAATATTATCTTATCATATCTATCAGTTCTCACTCTCGTAAGTGACCGTGTAGGGATTGACAACCCCTTATCGCATTGGTTGCGAGGATTTATTTGTTTATGTAGGTGCAAGGGACTCGTGCGTGGCCTCCTACTGGATTGATACCTTGGTTCTCAAAAACTGAGGGAAATACTTACGCTACTTTGCTGCATCACCCTTGCCTCTTCAAGGGAAAACCAACGCGGTGCTCAAGAGGTAGCACGCTTAAGCGCTCGCTTAGGCGCGCCTTTTTTAACTATGATTGCTATCGTGCATACAGATTTGCTCTTGTATCACTGTATTTACTCATACAAACTTATTTTTAAATTGAAGGATCCAATCGAACTCCAATGGCACAGCAGGTATGTTCACGCATGTTTCTTTAACAGGCTTGCTCTTATCAATAGCTCTGTTGATTTCAATTTCAATTGTGTATACAGTTGACTTCTCATATCATGCACATTACTAGCATCACAACAAAGCAAATAGTGTTGTCGTACATGTACACCCGTGGTACCCATCTGAAATCTTGTTGTGCCGTGTAGTTTCCCACGCTTTGTATTCTTTCACTGCTGCTTTGTCTTTAACTGATATGATTTGAACCGTGTCTCTATTTTGATTTGGCAAGACAATGCAGTGACCATAGGACATAGATATATGTTTGTTTGATGCTTTTATTATGTACTAGTACTTGGCAATAGAAGACTTGGTAGTTTAATCCTGTCCACCTTACTAATGAACTGGTTCACCGAAATGAGTTTCATATACTAGTACATGCTAAACCCGTTATGTGTCTGCTTGTTTCTTCTGTTAGAATGCTGATAGAATATTGGGGAAGAGTGCCTTATTAAGCAATGGTAAAGGAAGTAATGCAGATAAGGTTCAGGATAGTGACACATCCTTGTTGGTCTCCAACAAAGCTGATAAAACAGCTAAGGAAGACTATCTCGATGAGAGTGAGACAACCCCAAAGTCCTGTCTTGGTTTAGTGTTTGAGTTACTAGCCACTACCGCTTGCACAAGCTATTCAAACTCACTGTCTGGATCAGTTCGGTTTCTTGAGTCTCAACTACAAGCTGAAAGACATCGATCAGCTGTGCTGCGACAAGAAGTGGAAGGACTGTGGAAGTCCCTGGAGTATTCAGATGCATACTTTCTGGTGCAACAGCAAGCGTTGGAGGATTTTAGCGCCAAACAGGACAAAGCTAATAAGCTTGCTAAGCTTATTGCCAGCATGGTGGATACCACGTTTCTTGAGCTCTTCTGAAGTTGTTTCAGTTATGCTCTTGTTTTGGTGCCGCGTTTATTTGCACTAGTGGCCAGTTTTGACCGCCAGTGTATGTAATATGTTGCTTTGTTCCCTATATTTGCATTGGTGGCAAACTTTGATGCCCAATGGATGTAATATGTGTAATAGCGGTAATAGGCTAGCGTTAATTGCTTGCTTATTTATTTCCTTATTCTCTTGTTTAGTTGTTTGCTTGTAGTCACTGCAGTTCTTTTTCTCTGTTTTTCTAGTGGCCACAATAACCTATCTTTGGAAACTAGGCCAAAATAATCATGGCAACACACAGACTGTGGTAACCATGGGCCTCCTGCAAGCCGTATGATCCATGGGCCTTCTACGGGCCGTAGGATCCATTGGCCTTCTATATGGGCCGTAGGATCCATGGGCCTTCTACGGGCCGTACGATTCATGGGCCTTTTACGGGCCGTAGGATCCATGGGCCTTCTACGGGGCGTATCATCATTTCACCAATCATGGGCCATACTATTCGTGGACAATAACGGGCCGTTAATAGGCCGTATTTGATAACTCTATGAAAATAGCCCAACGGGTTTTTTTGACATGAAAACGGCCCAACGTATTAACGGGCCACAAACGGGCTGACTGTAACCACGGGCTGAATTTGGCCCACAAGCAGAAAATGACAGTAACGGGCCGTAAGTAAATGAATGTGGAAATGAGCCCAAGAATAAATGGGCCCCGAGAAGGCCGAAAGATAACATGGGCTGGAAACGGCCCAACGGAATAATGGGCCGTTAATGGGTATAAAGTGATACACTGTTCATTACGGCCCAGTTTCACCACGTGCCGTTAATGGGTATAAAGTGATACACTGTTCATTACGGGCCAGTTTTACCACGGGCCGTTAATGGGCCGAGAGTAATAAGGGCCTCATATGGGCTGAAAGACGTCATGGGCCATACATGGGCCGGAACTTAAAACGGGCTGGAATTATATTGGACGGCCCAGATGACGCTATTGGGCCTAATTCGGATAAGCCGTAAACGGGCCCTGGGTTAGCGGGCTGTAAATGGGCTATATGCGAACATGCCTTTCACAGGCTTGCCGTGGGCCGGCCCGCCACCTTTTGACCAAGTCAAACAGGCCGGCCTTTTCACAGGAATGGGCCTCTGTTAGGCCGTGCCACGTGTCGATGTATCATAGGCGCTTTGGGTCCAATGAGTGGATGACATCTGTCCCAACGGTGAGCTGACACGTGTTTCCTCCAGCCAATGATGATTTTACACATGGAAAATCCCCATTGGTCGGGGCTGTTAACGGGTTATCGGATCCAAAACCGGACCCGGTAGCTTAATGGCGTTCCATTACGGT
Source organism: Aegilops tauschii subsp. strangulata (assembly GCF_002575655.3). Lineage (NCBI taxonomy): Eukaryota > Viridiplantae > Streptophyta > Magnoliopsida > Poales > Poaceae > Aegilops > Aegilops tauschii. Next base: position 112,654,991 of record NC_053039.3, on the reverse strand, counting down.
GGGTGCCACGTGTCGGTCACCCTTGACGAAAGCACTTCTGTGATGCGCGATGTATCATCATGGAAGTGGACGCTTCCGTGATGATAATTTTGGTAATGTCATGGAACACTTCTACGATAACACAGGTATGACTATCTTGATTCTGTCATAAATTTGTCAAGGATGTACATGCATGACAGAAAACGTGACCTACTGTGATAAACACGTATCATCACGGAAGTGTATTTTTTTTGTAGTGCTTGTGTCCCCAACACACCCAATACAATGGTAAATTGTATAGGTGTACTAGTTCGGCGAAGAGATGGTGATACAAGTGCAATATGGATAGTAGATATAGGTTTTTGTAATATGAAAATATAAAAACAGCAAGGTAACAAGTAATAAAAGTGAGCGTAAACGGTATTGCAATGCGTTGAAACAAGGCCTAGGGTTCATACTTTCACTAGTGCAAGTTCTCTCAACAATAATAAGATAATTGGATCATATAACTATCCCTCAACATGCAACAAAGAGTCACTCCAAAGTAACTAATAGCGGAGAACAAACGAAGAGATTATGGTAGGGTACGAAACCACCTCAAAGTTATCCTTTCTGATCGATCTATTCAAGAGTCCGTAGTAAAATAACACGAAGCTATTCTTTCTGTTCGATCTATCATAGAGTCCGTACTAGAATAACACCTTAAGACACAAATCAACCAAAACCCTAATGTCACCTAGATACTCCAATGTCACCTCAAGTATCCGTGCGTATGATTATACGATATGCATCACACAATCTCAGATTCATCTATTCAACCAACACAAAGAACTTCAAAGGGTGCCCCAAAGTTTCTACCAGAGAGTCAAGACGAAAACGTGTGCCAACCCCTATGCATAAGTTCAACTGAACCCGCAAGTTGATCACCAAAACATACATCAAGTGAATCACGTGATATCCCATTGTCACCACAGATAAGCACATGCAAGACATACATCAAGTGTTCTCAAATCTTTAAAGACTCAATCCGATAAGATAACTTCAAAAGGAAAACTCAATCCATTACAAGAGAGTAGAGGGGGAGAAACATCATAAGATCCAACTATAATAGCAAAGCTCGCGATACATCAAGATCGTACCACCTCAAGAACACGAGGGAGAGAGAGATCAAACACGTATCTACTGGTACATACCCTCAGCCTCGAGGGTGAACTACTCCCTCCTCGTCATGGAAAGCGCCGGGAGGATGAAGATGGCCACTGGTGAGGGTTCCCCCCTCCGGCAGTGTGCCGGAACGGGTCTAGATTGGTTTTGGGTGGCTACAGAGGCTTGCGGCGGCGGAACTCCTGATCTAGGTTTCTTTTTGGAAGTTTGGGTATATATAAGAGATGTTGGCGTCGAGAACAAGTCACGGGGGTCTCCGGGCTGTCCACGAGGTAGGGAGGCGCGCCTAGGGGGGTGGGTGCGCCCCCCACCCCCACCCTCGTGGGCAGCCCGGGACTCTTCTGGCCCAACTCTTTTACTCCATGGCCTTCTTCTAGTCCAAAAATAAGTTCCGTGAAGTTTCAGGTCAATTGGACTCCGTTTGGTTTTCCTTTTCTGTGATACTCAAAAACAAGGAAAAACAGAAACTGGCACTGGGCTCTAGGTTACTAGGTTAGTCCCAAAAATCATATAAAATAGCATATAAATGCATATAAAACATCCTAGATGGATAATATAATAGCATGGAACAATGAAAAATTATAGATACGTTGGAGACGTATCAAGCATCCCCAAGCTTAATTCCTGCTCGTCCTTGAGTAGGTAAATGATAAAAACGGAATTTTTTATGTGGAATGCTACCTAACATATTTATCAATGTATTCTTCTTTATTGTGGCAAGAATATTCAGATCCATAAGATTCAAGACAAAAGTTTAATATTGATATAAAAGTAATAATACTTCAAGCATACTAACCAAGAAATTATGTCTTCTCAAAATAACATAGCCAAAGAAAGCTCATCCCTACAAAATCATATAGTTTGGCCATGCTTCATTTTCGTCACACAAAAATGCTCTCATCATGCACAACCCCGATGACAAGCCAAGCAATTGTTTCATACTTTAGTATTCTCAAACTTTTTCAACTTTCACGCAATACATGAACGTGAGCCATGGACATAGAACTATGGGTGGAATAGAATATGATGATGGAGGTTGTGTGGAGAAGACAAAAAAGGAGAAAGTCTCACATCGACGCGGCTAATCAACGGGCTATGGAGATGCCCATCAATTTATGTCAATGCAAGGAGTAGGGATTGCCATGCAACGGATGCACTAGAGCTATAAATGTATGAAAGCTCAACAAAAGAAACTAAGTGGGTGTGCATCCAACTTGCTTGCTCACGAAGACCTAGGGCATTTGAGGAAGCCCATCGTTGGAATATACAAGCCAAGTTCTATAATGAAAAATTCCCACTAGAAAATGAAAGTGACAATATAAGAGACTCTCTGTCATGAAGATCAAGGTGCTACTTTGAAGCACAATTGTGGAAAAAGGATAGTAGCATTGTCCCTTTTATTTCTCTTTTTTCATTTTTTTATTTGGCCTTTCTTTTTTTCCTTTTTTTGGCCTTTCTTTTTTTCTTTTTTTGGGACAATGCTCTATTAATTATGATCATCACACTTCTATTTATTTACAACTCAAAGATTACAACTCGATACTAGAACAAAGTATGACTCTATATGAATGCCTCCGGCGGTGTACCGGGATGAGCAATGAATCAACAGTGACATGTATGAAATAATATGCATGGTGGCTTTGCCACAAATACGATGTCAACTACATGATCATGCAAGGCAATATGACAATGATAAAGCGTGTCAAAATAAATGGAACGGTGGAAAGTTGCATGGCAATATATCTCGGAATGGCTATGGAAATGCCATAATAGGTGGGTATGGTGGCTATTTTGAGGAAGATATAAGGAGGCTTATGTGTGATAGAGCGTATCGTATCACGGGGTTTGGATGCACCGGCGAAGTTTGCACCAACTCTCAAGGTGAGAAAGGGCAATGCGCGGTACCGAAGAGGCTAGCAATGATGGAAGGGTGAGAGTGCGTATAATCCATGGACTCAACATTAGTTATAAAGAACTCACATACTTATTGCAAAAATCTACAAGTCATCAAAAACCAAGCACTACACGCATGCTCCTAGGGGGATAGATTGGTAGGAAAGTACCATCTCTCATCCACGACCGCCACTCATAAGGATGACAATCAAAGAACACCTCATGTTTCAAATTTGTTACACGACGTTTACCATACGTGCATGCTACGGGACTTGCAAACTTCAACACAAGTATTTCTCAAATTCACAACTACTCAACTAGCATGAATCTAATATCACCATCTTCATATCTCAAAACAATCATCAAGTATCAGACTTCTCATAGTATCAATGCACTCTATATGAAAGTTTTTATTATACCCATCTTGGATGCCCATCATATTAGGACTAAATTCATAACCAAAGCAAATTACCATGCTGTTATAAAGACTCTCAAAATAATATAAGTGAAGCATGAGAGTTCATCTAAAAATAAAACCACCACCGTGCTCTAAAAAGATATAAGTGAAGCACTAGAGCAAATGACAAACTACTCCAAAAGATATAAGTGAAGATCAATGAGTAGTTGAATAATTATGCAACTATGTGAAGAATCTCTAACATTTAAGAATTTCAGATCATGGTATTTTATTCAAACAGCAAGCAAAACAAAATAAAATAAAATGACACTCCAAGCAAAACACATATCATATGGTGAATAAAAATATAGCTCCAAGTAAAGTTACCGATGAACGAAGACGAAAGAGGGGATGCCATCCGGGGCATCCCCAAGCTTAGGCTCTTGGTTGTCCTTGAATATTACCTTGGGATGCCTTGGGCATCCCCAAGCTTAGGCTCTTGCCACTCTTTATTCCATAGTCCATCGAATCTTTACCCAAAACTTGAAAACTTCACAACACAAAACTCAGCAGAAAACTTGTAAGCTCCGTTAGTATAAGAAAATAAATCACCACTTTTGGTAATGTTGTGAACTCATTATAAATTCATATTGGTGTAATATATACTGTAATCAAACTTCTCTATGGTTCATACCCTCCGATACTACTCATAGATTCATCAAAATAATCAAACAACACAATGAAAACAGAATCTGTCAAAAAATGAACAGTCTGTAGTAATCTGTATCAAACGTATACTTCTATAACTCCAAAAATTCTAAAATAAATTGGTGGACCTGAGGAATTTGTCTATTAATATTCTGAAAAAATAATCAACCTAATAGTACTCTCCAGTAAAAAGTTGTAGCTAATCTCGTGAGCGCTAAAGTTTCTGTTTTTTACAGCAAGATCACAAAGACTTCACCCAAGTCTTCCCAAAGGTTCTACTTGGCAGAAACACTAATTAAAACATAAAACCACATCTAAACAGAGGCTAGATGAATTATTTATTACTAAACAGGAACAAAAGCAAAGAACAAAAATAAAATTGGGTTGCCTCCCAACAAGCGCTATCGTTTAACGCCCCTAGCTAGGCATGATGATTTCAATGATGCTCTCATAAAAGATAAAAATTGAAAGAGCATCATGAAGAATATGACTAGCACATTTAAGTCTAACACACTTCCTATGCATAGGGATTTTGTGAGAAAACAACTTATGGGAACAATAATCAACTAGCATAGGAAGGCAAAACAAGCATAGCTTCAAGATTTTCAACACATAGAGAGGAAACTTGATATTATTGCAATTCCTACAAGCATATGTTCCACCCTCATAATAATTTTCAGTGGCATCATGAATGAATTCAACAATATAACCATCACATAAAGCATTATTTTCATGATCTACAAGCATAGAAAATTTACTACTCTCCACCTAAGCAAAATTCTTCTCATGAATAATAGTGCGAGCAAACTCAACAAAATAATTATCATGTGAGGCATAATCCAATTGAAACCTAAAATCATGATGACAAATTTCATGGTTGTAATTATTCTTAATAGCATACAAGTCATCACTATAATCATCATAGATAGCAACTTTGTTCTCATAATCAATTGGAACCTCTTCCGAAATAGTGGATTCATCACTAAATAAAGTCATGACCTCTCCAAATCCACTTTCATAATTATCACAATAAGATTCAACACCCTCCAAAATAGTGGGATCATTACTTCCTAAAGTTGACACTATTTCAAACCCACTTTCATCAATATAATCATCATAAATAGGAGGCATGCTATCATCATAATAAATTTGCTCATCAAAACTTGGGGGACAAAAAATATCATCTTCATCAAACATAGCTTCCCCAAGCTTGTGGATTTGCATATCATTAGCATCATGGATATTCAAGGAATTCATACTAACAACATTGCAATCATGCTCATCTTTAACATATTTTATGCCAAGCATTCTATGTTATTCTTCTTCTAGTACTTGAGCACAATTTTCCTTCCCATCATTTTCACGAAAGACATTAAAAAGATGAAGCATATGAGGTACCCTCAATTCCATTTTTATTGGAGTTTTCTTTTATAGATTAAACTAGTGATAAAACAAGAAACTAAAAGATTCGATTTCAAGATCTAAAGATATACCTTCAAGCACTAACCTCCCAGGCAACGGCGCCAGAAACTGCTTGATGTCCACTACGCAACCTTCTTCTTGTAGATGTTGTTGGGCCTCCAAGTGCAGAGGTTTAAAGGACAGTAGCAAATTTCCCTCAAGTGGATGACCTAAGGTTTATCAATCCGTGGGAGGCGTAGGATGAAGATGGTCTCCCTCAAACAACCCTCCAACCAAATAACAAAGAGTCTGTTGTGTCCCCAACACACCCAATACAATGGTAAATTGTATAGGTGCACTAGTTCGGCGAAGAGATGGTGATACAAGTGCAATATTGATAGTAGATATAGGTTTTTGTAATATGAAAGTATAAAAGCAGCAAGGTAACAAGTAATAAAAGTGAACGTAAACGGTATTGCAATGCGTTGAAACAAGGCCTAGGGTTCATACTTTCACTAGTGCAAGTTCTCTCAACAATAATAAGATAATTGGATCATATAACTATCCCTCAACATGCAACAAAGAGTCAATCCAAAGTCACTAATAGAGGAGAACAAACGAAGAGATTATGGTAGGGTACGAAACCACCTCAAAGTTATCCTTTCTGATCGATCTATTCAAGAGTTCGTAGTAAAATAACACGAAGCTATTCTTTCCGTTCGATCTATCATGGAGTTCGTACTAGAATAACACCTTAAGACACAAATCAACCAAAACCCTAATGTCACCTAGATACTCCAATGTCACCTCAAGTATCCGTGGGTATGATTATACGATATGCATCACACAATCTCAGATTCATCTATTCAACCAACACAAAGAACTTCAAAGAGTGCCCCAAAGTTTCTACCGGAGAGTCAAGACGAAAACGTGTGCCAACCCCTATGCATAAGTTCAACTGAACCCGCAAGTTGATCACCAAAACATACATCAAGTGAATCACGTGATATCCCATTGTCACCATAGATAAGCACATGCAAGATATACATCAAGTGTTCTCAAATCTTTAAAGACTCATTCCGATAAGATAAATTCAAAGGGAAAACTCAATCCATTACAAGAGAGTAGAGGGGGAGAAACATCATAAGATCCAACTATAATAGCAAAGCTCGCGATAAATCAAGATCGTATCACCTCAAGAACACGAGAGAGAGAGATCAAACACATAGCTACTGGTACATACCCTCATCCCTGAGGGTGAACTACTCCCTCCTCATCATGGAAAGCGCCGGGATGATGAAGATGGCCACCGGTGAGGGTTCCCCCTCCGGCAGGTTGCCGGAATGGGTCTATATTGGTTTTCGGTGGCTACAGAGGCTTGCGGCGGCGGAACTCCCGATCTAGGTTTCTTTCTGGAAGTTTGGGTATATATAAGAGATGTTGGTATCAAGAACAAGTCAGGGGGGGTCTCCGGGCTGTCCATGAGGTAGGGACGCACAACCATGGGGGGTGGGCGCGCCCCCCACCCTCGCGGGCAGCCCGGGACTCTTCTAGCCCAACTCTTTTACTCCATGGCCTTCTTCTGGTCCAAAAATAAGTTCCGTGAAGTTTCAGGTCAATTGGACTCCGTTTGGTTTTCCCTTTCTGCGATACTCAAAAACAAGGAAAAAACAGAAACTGGCACTGGGCTCTAGGTTAATAGGTTAGTCTCAAAAATCATATAAAATAGCATATAAATGCATATAAAACATCCTAGATGGATAATATAATAGCATGGAACAATCAAAAATTATAGATTCGTTGGAGACGTATCATCAATATGCTAATCTAACGGATGGGTCTTACATCATTCCCCTAATGATGTGATCCCGTTCATCAAATCACAACACATGTTTCCCACTTGCACTAGAGTCAATAATCTTGTTCACATCGCCATGTGATTTAACACCAATAGTTCACATATTTATGTGATTAACACCCATAGTTCACACTGCCATGTGACTAACACCCAAAGGGTTTACTAGAGTCAATAATCTAGTTCACATCGCTATGTGATTAACACCCAAAGAGTACTAAGGTGTGATCATGTTTTGCTTGTGAGAGAAGTTTAGTCAACGGGTCTGCCACATTCAGATCCGTATGTATTTTGCAAATTTCTATGTCTACAATGCTCTGCATGGAGCTACTCTAGCTAATTGCTCCCACTTTTAATACGTATCCATATTGAGACGCAGAGCCATCTGAATCGGTGTAAAAGCTTGCATCGACGTAACTCTTTACGACGAACACTTTATCACCTCCATAACCGAGAAATATTTCCTTAGTCCTCTTAGGATAATTTTGACCGTTGTCCAGTGATCTACTCCTGGATCACTCTTGTACTCCCTTGCTAAATTCATGGCAAGGCACACAATAGGTCTGGTACACAGCATGGCGTACTTTATAGAACATATGGCTGAGGCATTGGGAATGAATTTCATTCTCTCTCTATCTTCTGTCGTGGTCGGGCTTTGAGTCTTACTCAACTTCACACCTTACAATACAGGCAAGAAATCCTTGTTTGACTGATCAATTTTGAACTCCTTCAAAAACTTGTCTAGGTATGTATTTTGTTGAAAGTCTTATCAAGCGTCTTGATCTATCTCTATAGATCTTGATGCCCAATATGTAAGTGGCTTCACCGAGGTCTTTTATTGAAAAACTTTTATTCAAGTATCCTTTTATGCTATCCCGAAATTCTACATCATTTCCAATCAACAGTATGTCATCCACATATAATATTAGAAATGCTATAGGGCTCCCACTCACTTTCTTGTAAATACAGGCTTCTCCGAAAGTCCGTATAAAACCATATGCTTTGATCACCTCATCAAAGTGTATATTCCAGCTCCGAGATGCTTGCGCCAGTCCATAGATGGATCGCTGGAGCTTGCACACTTTGTGAGCACCTTTAGGATCGAAAAAACCTTCTGGTTGTATCATATACAACTCTTGTTCAATAAATCCATTAAGGAATGCAGTTTTGACATCCATTTGCCAAATTTCATAAAAAGCGGCAATTGCTAACATGATTCGGACGGACTTAAGCATCGCTACGAGTGAGAGAATCTCATCGTAGTCAACACCTTGAACTTGTCGAAAACCTTTTGCGGCAAGTCGAGCTTTGTAGATAGTAACACTACCATCAGCGTTCGTCTTCCTCTTGAAGATCCATTTATTCTCAATGGCTTACCGATCATCGGGCAAGTCCACCAAAGTCCACACTCTGTTCTCATACATGGATCCTATCTCAGATTTCATGGCCTCGAGACATTTATTGGAATCTGGGCTCATCATAACTTCTTCATAGTTCGTAGGTTCGCCATGGTCTAGTAACATGACTTCCAGAACAGGATTACCGTACCACTCTGGTGCAGAACGTGATATGTTCGACCTACGAGGTCCAGTAGTAACTAGATCTGAAGTTTCATGATCATCATTGTTAGCTTCCTCTCTAGTTGGTGTAGGCATCACTGGAATGTTTACTGTGATGAGCTACTTTCCAATTCGAGAGAAGGTACAATTACCTCATCAAGTTCTACTTTCCTCCCACTCACTTCTTTCGAGAGAAACTCCTTCTCCAGGAAGTTTCCATTCTTGGCAACAAATATCTTGCCTTCGGATTTGTGGTAGAAGGTTTACCCAATTGTTTCCTTAGGGCGCACTTCTCCGATTTGGGTTCGAGCTTATCAGGTTGAAGCCTTTTGACATAAGTGTCGCAACCCCAAACTTTAAGAAACGACAGCTTAGGTTTCTTGCCAAACCATAGTTCATACGGTGTCGTCTCAACGGATTTAGACGGTGCCCTATTTAACGTGAATGCAACTGTCTCTAATGCATAATCCCAAAATGATAGTGGTAAATCGATAAAAGACATCATAGATCGCACCCTATCTAATAAAGTGCAGTTGCGACGTTCGGACACACCATTACGCTGTGGTGTTCCAGGTGGCGTGAGTTGTTAAACTATTCCACATTATTTTAAATGAAGGCCAAACTCTTAACTCAAATATTCGCCTCCGCGATCAGATCATAGAAACTTTATTTTCTTATTACGATGATTCTCCACTTCACTATGAAATTCTTTGAAATTTTCAAATGTTTCAGACTTGTGTTTCCTTAAGTAGATATACCCATATCTGCTCAAATCATCTGTGAAGGTTAGAAAATAATGATACCCACCCCGTGTCTCAACACTCATTGGACCGCATACATCGGTATGTATTATTTTCAATAAGTCATTGGCCCGCTCCATTGTTCCGGAGAACGGAGTTTTAGTCATCTTGCCCATGAGGCATGGTTCGCAAGTATCAAATGATTCATAATCAAGTGATTCCAAAAGTACATCTGCATGGAGTTTCTTCGTGCGCTTTACTCCAATATGACCTAAACGGTAGTGCCACAAGTATGTTGCACTATCATTATCAACTTTGCATCTTTTGGCATCAACATTATGAATATGTGTATCACTACGATCGGGATTCAATAAACCATTTACATGGTGTATGACCACAGAAGGTCTTATTCATGTAAACAGAACAACTATTATTCTCTGACTTAAATGAATAACCTTATCGCAATAAACATGATGCAATCATATTCATGCTCAACGCAAACACCAAATAGCATTTACTTAGGTCCAACACTAATCCCGAAGGTAGAGGGAGTGTGCGATGGTGATCTTATCAACCTTGGAATCACTTCCAACACACATCGTCACCTCGCCATTAACTAGTCTCTGTTAATTTTGCAACTCATGTTTCGAGTTACTAATCTTAGCAACTGAACCGGTATCAAATACCCATGGGTTACTATGAACACTAGTAAAGTACACATCAATAACATGTATAACAAATATACCTTTGTTCACTTTGCCATCCTTCTTAGACGCCAATTATTTGGGGTAGTTCCACTTCCAGTGACCATTTCCTTTGCAGTAGAAGCACTCAGTTTCAGGCTTAGGTCTAGCTTTGGGCTTCTTCACGGGAGTGGCAACTTGCTTGTCATTCTTCTTGAAATTCCCTTTCTTTTCCTTTGCCTTTTTCTTGAAACTAGTGGTCTTGTTAACCATCAACACTTGATGCTCTTTCTTGATTTCTACCTTTGCCATTTCAGCATCGCGAAGAGTTCGGGAATCTTTTTCGTTATCCCTTGCACATAATAGTTCATCACGAAGTTCTAGTAGCTTGGTGATAGTGACTAGAGAACTCTGTCAATCACTATCTTATCGGGAAGATTAACTCCCACTTGATTCAAGCGATTGTAGTGCCCAAACATTCTGAGCACATGCTCACTAGCTAAGCTATTCTCCTCCATCTTGTAGGCAAAGTACTTGTCAAAGGTCTCATACCTCTCGACACGGGCATGAGTCTAAAATACCAATTTCAGCTCTTGGAACATCTCATATGCTCCGTGGCATTCAAAACGTCTTTGAAGCCCCGATTCTAAGCCGTAAAACATGGCGCACTAAACTATGAAGTAGTCATCATATCGAGCTTGACAAACGTTCATAACGTTTGCATCTGTTCTTGCAATAGGTCTGTCACCTAGCGGTGCATCAAGGACATAATTCTTCTGTGGAGCAATGAGGATAATCCTCAGATCATGGACCTAGTCCGCATCATTGCTACTATCATCTTTCAACTTAATTTTCTCTAGGAATATATCAAAAACCATAGGGGAGCTACAACGCGAGCTATTGATCAACAACATAATTTGCAAATACTATCAGGACTAAGTTCATGATAAATTAAAGTTTAATTAATCAAATTACTTAAGAACTCCCACATAAACTGGCATACGTCAAGTCATCTAAGTGTAACGTGATCCAAATCAACTAAACCATGTCCGATCATCATGTGAGATGGAGTAGTCATCAATGGTGAAGATCTCTATGTTGATCATATCTACTATATGATTCACGTTCTACCTTTCGGTCTCTAGTGTTCCGAGGCCATGTCTGTACATGCTAGGCTCGTCAAGTTTAACCCGAGTATTCCACATGTGCAAAACTATCTTGCATCCGTTGTATGTGAACGTAGAGCCTATCACACCCGACCATCACGTGGTGTCTCAGCACGAAGAACTGTCGCAATGATGCATACTCAGGGAGAACACTTATTCCTTGAAATTTAGTTAAGGGATCATCTTTTAATGCTACCGTCGTACTAAGCAAAATAAGATGCATAAAAGATAAACATCACATGCAATCAAAATATGTGACATGATATGGCCATCATCATCTTGTGTTTTTGATCTCCATCTCCAAAGCATCACCATGATCTCCATCACCGGCTCGACACCTTGATCTCCATCATAGCGTCGTGGTCGTCTCACCAACTATTTCTTCTACAACTATTGCTAACGCATAGTGATAAAGTAAATCAATTACATGGAGTTTGCATTTCATACAATAAACCGACAACCATGAGGCTCCTGCCAGTTGCCGATAACTTTTACAAAACATGATCATCTTATACAACAACGTATATCACATCATATCTTGACCATATCACATCACAACATGCCCTGCAAAAACAAGTTAGACGTCCTCTACTTTGTTGTTGCAAGTTCTACGTGGCTGCTACGGGCTTCTAGCAAGAACCGTTCTTACCTACGCATAAAAACCACAACGGTGTTTCATCAAGTTTGTTGTTTTAACATTCAACAAGGACCGGCCGTAGTCAAATTCGATTCAACTAAAGTTGGAGAAACAGACACCCGCCAGCCACCTTGATGCAAAACTAGTTGCATGTCTGTCGGTGCAACCGGTCTCATGAATGTGGTCATGTAAGGTTGGTCCAGGCCGCTTCATCCAACAATACCGCCGAATGAAAATAAGACGTTGGTGGCAAGAAGTATGACTATCACCACCCACAACTTCTTTGTGTTCTACTTGTGCATATCATCTATGCATAGACCTAGCTCATGATGCCACTATTGGGAAACGTAGCATGCAATTTCAAAAAAATTCCTACACTCACGCAAGATCTATCTAGGATATGCATAGCAACGAGAAGGGGAGAGTGTGTCCACATGCCCTCGTAGACCGAAAGCGGAAGCGTTTGACAACGCGGTTGATGTAGTCGAACTTCATCTCATTCCGACCGATCAAGCACCGAACATACGACACCTCCGAGTTTTGCACACGTCCAGCTCGATGACGTCCCTCGAACTCTTAGTCCAGAAAAGTGTCGAGGGAGAGTTCCATCAGCACGATGGTGTGGTGACGGTGATGGTGAAGTGATCCGCGCAGGGCTTCGCCTAAGCACTACGAAGATATGACCGGAGGCGTAAACTGTGGAGGGGGGCGCCACACATGGCTAGGAATCAATGTTGTGTGTTCTAGCGGTGCCCCCAACATATATATAGGTGGGAGAGGGAGGGGAGCAACAAGGGGCGCCCCAAGTAGGAGGGATCCTACTTGGGCGCCTCCTCCAAGTCGGCCTCCCACCCTTCCATAAGTATCGGAGAGTGAAGGAAAGAGAGGGGGGAAGGAAAGGGGGAGGCTGAATCCTCCCCTTTCCTTCTCCCTCCCCTCCTTTCCTTCCCCTCCTATGTCGGCCTATATGGGGGCACACCAGCCCCATGTGGGCTGGTCTGTCCCTCTCTTCGCCCAATAAGGCCCATATCTTTGCCGGGGGTACCCGGAACCCCTTTCGGTGACCCGATATGTACCCGGTACCCTCCGGAACACTTCCAGTGTCCGAATACTATCGTCCTATCACTACTGTAGGATGCTGCTAACGCGACACTACGATCAGAGACCCTTCGACGAAACTATGTGCGATGCAATAATCGCAAATGGTGGTGTAAAAAACATAAAAAGGTGCAAAACATTTGCGATGGAGGATGCATCAAACACGGTTCAGATTTTAGTTGCGTGTGCGATGCAGGGCATACGGTTCAGTTCAATTAACTGTTTGTGATGAGGAGGAACAAAACAAACGGGCAGCCAGATGAAGGTGTGTGCGATATACAGCATACGGTTCACTCGGATGAACTGTTTGTGAATAGGCAACACAAAAGAAACGGTTAGCTAGATCAAGGTGTGTGCGATATACGGCATGCAGTTCACTCGGATGAACTGTTTGTGTTGAGACAAGAGAACGGAAACGGTTCAATATAACAAGATGTGTGTGATATGCGGCAAACAGGTCTGTAATAAAAAATGTGTGTGAAGACCGATAATAACACAGACGGTTGCTACTAATAAGACGTGTGTGTTGTGCAATGGGATTGCATACAAAACAACAACATATATATATACACACTTATAAGGACATGGTTGCATAACCAAATTAAACATCCACTTACATAGGTGGCTACTACAACCATGGCATTTGCACACACCAAAGTAAACTATTACATGCATAATTACATAGGTGGCTACTACACACATGACATTTCCACACACCAATAAAGTAAACTATATATTACATGCATGATTAACTAGCATAAACGATCATCTGATCATCATCTACTTCTTGTGACGCTTGCTCTGCTTGTGGCTCGATCCAGGCTCGTCGATTTGGGTAACGAGGCACTTCCTCATGTCAACGATCCGCCTGTGCATCTCGTAGCATGTGTACACGCTCTTGGCCGTGAACCTGAGGTGAGGTTCATCCAGTTGCCGCATCCAGGCCATGTGCCAGGATACGGGACTTGTTCTCTTGGCATCCTGCTTCATCTTTTCGTAGTAGGGGTCGACGATGGCCGAGGCGAGTTCGACCAGGGAGTCCTTCTTCGTGCTGCCCCAGACCCTGTAGTGGTCACGAATTTCGACAAGGTTCTTGGAGGCCAAGCCCGTAACACTGAGCGCTTTTACATCGTCAGTGGTTTCCACCGTGGCGAACTTGTAGTCGGTACTGTTGACAAACCTGTTGAAACGGTCGCAAGGCTCTGTGGTCATGCGGTAGTGGTAGATAAGGACATGATGGCACACGCACAACTGGGCGATGGCAACCTTCTAATCTATGCCGGGACGACCGGCGGTGTACTGGAGGTCGATGCCGACCACCTTGTACTTGTCTCGAGCAAGAAACTGCTCAACGCTGTTGATGTAGTCGTCCACCACGACCGGGTCAATGGTGTACACCACCGAGAGATCCGTCTCCCTCGCGTCGGTCTCCACTCTATGCTCGCCGAACTCCATTGGAGCGCCGCTAGACATCCCCTCTCTATGTGTCGTCGTGGGTGTGCTTGTTGTGTTGTGGGGCGCGATCGAAAGGTTGAAGAGACTAAGGTTATAATGGCCGCGAGAATTAAAGGGGAAGCCGGACGGCCAGGAATATCGACAGGCCCTGATGGCAGTTCTAATTTGCAGCGCGTAACTCCATCGTGCCGCACATAACTGCATTGCGTGCAACGCCCGCGGCGCAACCGCATGCATATGGGGCCCCTGATGTGATCGTGTGCAC
This sequence comes from Aegilops tauschii subsp. strangulata, assembly GCF_002575655.3. Lineage (NCBI taxonomy): Eukaryota > Viridiplantae > Streptophyta > Magnoliopsida > Poales > Poaceae > Aegilops > Aegilops tauschii. The sequence continues at coordinate 112,639,991 of NC_053039.3, read as the reverse complement.
ACCCAACCGCTGGCAGAGCGCGCGCGGAGGGACGCGAGCAGAGCGCTCCGCGGTCGCCTCAACGGCGAGCAACCATATATATATGCATATAGCTGTTGAACACGCAAGGAAAAGTTGTCCACAAGCCCAGCGAGCCAACGGACGCGAGCAGAGCGCGCCAACGGTCGCGAGCAGAGCGTGCCGCGGCGCCTAATGGCGAGCACAACGCGCTGCGGCACCTAACGGCGAGCAGAGCTTGCAGAGGGACGCGAGCAGAGGCCAGCACAGTGATACGTGGCAAATAAGATGGACTGTGCGAGTGATGTCGGAGACATCAAACACGAATCGATTAGAGTTGCGTGTGCGATACGTGGCATACAGTTGATCCATCCGAGCTGTTTGTGATGGAATAAGCAGTGTGTGTTGCGGGCAAATGCTTGCTGGTATATAACCTTAAATTTAACCAAAAAATTGTTAATGCATGTTACAAAAATTGTATAGCTGGAAACTATGTTCAAATACGAATCCAACGATATAATCTTTGGCAACATGCATTCGTATTTTATTAGTTAAATCCTACTTATAAACCAGGACGGGGGTATAGTAGGTAATTAAATCGCAAACATTTTTTTTGTATTAACCGTATGTGTACGTGTCCTCCTCTCGCACGTCTTGTCACCCTGCTGCCGCAGACGGCTTACAGCGCAAGCTTGCACAGCACGCGAGGGCGTTCTTTTTGCCAAACGGTGGCTCGAAGTGGCGCCAATGAATCATCGGTGAGCCCGTTCCTGCGCAACCTCGTAGGTTCCCCCGCAAGCTTCCCGCCCGACTCGGTGAAATCCCCCAAAATCCCAATGCTTATCAGCCTGCTATATAAACCCTCACGGTCGGCGAGTCCTGCGTCGCATTTTCCCCTCACTCCCTGTAGCTTATCTCGTCTGCTTCTCCCACAATCGCCAACGGCACCGGTCCGTCGTCGTCGCTCAGCCACTCCGTCATCGTCAGAGGACAGCTCTAGCTGGGAGGCTACACTGCGTCGGTGGCGTAGTCCCCGGCGTAGTGTAGTGCGCGTGGTGTCCCTGCTGGGTGTGCGCGGAACACCCACCACACGCTCCGCCGCCGCTGCCCGTCGGCAGCTGTTGTCGGCCGCCGTTGCCGCCACACCACCATCGAAAGCCAGGGCCATCTCCCGCTCCGCCGCCACGGCCCGAAGGCGGGAGGTGGCCGTCGTGCCCGCTACCCCACTGCCGGCCACCGTGGCCATCACCTGCTCCGCCACAGCGGCCCGAACGTGGGAGGTGGTGGTCGTGGCCGCCAGCCCACCATCGACCGCCGGGATCATCACCCGCTTCGCCACCGCCGCCCGAAGGAGGGAGGCGGAGGTGGAGGCCTTCACGTGCGTCAGCGACCTTGCGCGCTACATTGAGTTCCTACGGGAGGAGGAGGAGCGCCTCATCGAGCACGCAAAGAGCCTTACCGTAGCCATGGCCGCAGCACACGCCAACGCAGAGGCGAGGAATCAGGAGATCTACGAGTAGTCCAGCCGCTTCGAGAGGGATCGTCTGGAGCGGCAGTGAACGTGCAGCAGCGGCAAGCACCGTATTGCATTTGTCCACCTCGTCGGTAGGCTCCTCCTCCTCTGCTTCTTACTAAGCACGCTCGGCAGAGGAGAGGCTGCCGAAAGTAGCACAAAGCCCCTCCGTAGTAGTAGTACTATTTAATTAGGGGCTATTTTGTTCAGTTCATCTGAGTATAGATGTGTGGTGGAATTTTACAACGTACTTAAAATTAGCTAGTATATATAGTTTAACTAGCTATTTCAGTATGTGGTTGGCAACAATTAGGGAAAAGTATGGTCGGTTCAGCTATCGAGTTGAATTGTTTGTATAAATTAAGAAAGACTGCTTAATCTATGAATGAAATCTATGCTTAATTACTAGATTTTAGTTGCAAAAATTAGATAGTGCTAGTGATTTTTAGCTGCATATTTTGACAAATTGTTGTGTTACAAGGATTGACAAATAGCAATGTTACTAGATCAACAAATGTCAATCTTTCCAGTTTGACAAATGGCAACATACCCAATATGACAGATGCAAATCTTACCAAGTTGTTTGTACGTGGTTGCACACGGGTCATCCAAAACAACTGTTTGCGTTGAAGGGATGCAAAAATCCTGCGCTGTGAATTTTCCCTCGACTTAAGAGGGAAGACCATAGCTCTCACTTTGCATACGAGTGTTCTATCTAAAACATTTGCGATCAAGAGCTGCAGAAATCCTGCTCGGCACATTTTCTCTTGGCTTCCTGGGGAAGCTGTCGGTTTGCATACGGGTGTTCTAACTAAAACGTTGCGATCAAGAGCTGCACAAATCCTGCTAGGCACATTTTCCCTTGCCTTCCTGGGGAAGCTGTCGGTTCTGCATATGGGTGTTCTAACTAAAACGTTTGCGATGAGTGTTTTATATTTAAACACCGTATTAAAATTGGGCTTGGGCGCCATTAATGGAGAGGGTGCGAGCAAGGCGAGCGGCCATGGAAGTTAAAGGGCTCGCATTCCGGTGATCCTGCGCGGCGTACAGCTCGCATGCTTCTCGGTGAGCCTTCGCATTGGAGTACAGCTTGCACGCCTCCCGTTTAGTCAAGCACTCAAGCACATGTCTGCACGTCACCTCCTAGCCATTAAATGAGTGAGCCGTGGCATCACGTGAATGGTTAACAGAACGCATAGAATTGATATGCACTGGAGCATGTGCATGTAGTTCAAATTTGAATTATGCACAAAAAATGCCTAGAAAACCCAGTTAATGTATAAAAATGTCCAAACGAACCCTCAAAAAATCAAAAATTAAACACAACACTCCTGTTGTTCTATATTGACACTAGAAATTTTTTGAAAGCAATAAGAGGCAACGGATATCGTTTCGTCCCCAAAGGTGGCACGTTCCCTACCGTAACCATCACGCTTGTTGTGAGAAGCTCTCGTTTGAGAGACGCTTATACCCAAACCTTCCCCAAATGGGACAAAAAATTTACCACGGCGTATTGATGCCACTCCATGATAGCATGCCAAATTTCATGAGTTTCAGACGAGTTTTGGATTTACTAGAATTTAAAAACCAAGTATCTCAATGTTTGCGGCCAAGTGACGGTGGCAGGGTGTTTGAAATTCATTCCCATTTCTTGCATGGGACCCCGAGCCCTCTTGGCCCCGCGCCAATTCTCAGCTCCCCCGCCGCGCCATTTACCTCATCGAGCTCCTCATGGCGCGGAGCGGGGAGGAGATTGGGACGGGTCGAACGTCACTGAGGACCACATCGCCTTTCTCCGCGATACGCGGCACCTTCCCGGCGCGGGCTACGTGAAGGCGCGCGTGCCTCCTGCGGGGGAGATTTCGCCGGCGCCGGGGGAGGGCGAGCGGGTCGTCTTCCGCTCGCACTTCATCCGTGGCTTTGGCCTGCCGGCAAGCGGCTTTCTCTGCTCGTTCCTCGAGTTCTATCATCTCCAACCGCATCACATCACGCCCAACACCGTGATGTTGCTGTCCGGCTACGTCACGATGTGCGAAGGCTACCTCGGCATCCTCCCCACCATCGAGTTGTGGGGAGCATTCTTTTGCACCAAACTGGACACCTCCTTCAAGGAGAAGCCGGCCCAGTGTGGTGCCTTCATCGCGGTGCACCGGCCGTCGCCGAAGAATGTCTTCCCCACCATCAAGCTGCCACAGTCGGTCAAGATGTGGCAGCAATCTTACTTCTTCGTGGAGAATGTCGACCCGGCAGTCGACTTCATCAACCTGCCGGCCTATGAAGCCGGATGAGCGGTCATCATGACCCGTGCCGGCTGAGTACCAAGGAGATGTCGGCTGCTGAGGTGGCAAACTTAGAGAACGAGATCTCTGACCTCAAGTTGGAGGGGTCCTGGCAGTTCGGCAAGCAGCCGTACTCCCGTGCAGACCCGTCGCCTACCGTAAGCTCTTCAATCTTTTCCCTCTTCGGTACTTCATCTTGATTCCGTCTTGTGTATCGATTAGTCGGCTTCTTGCTTTTTGAAACAGATCTTCATGTCCGAGGCAACGGCCGCCATCGTGGGGGCGGGTGGTGCCTACGAACCGGACCGGGCCATGAGCGACGTGGATGACCCAGACTTGGGGGTGGCCGCCTTGGAAGACGATGCCACAGGCGGCTCCGAAGAAGGGGCGGCGTCGAGACGTGGCCAGACGACTTCGAGGAGGAGGACGCGCTGCGCCACACGCGGGGGGGGGGAGGGGGGTGGGGCCGACAAGGTGGACGCGGGCTCCTCCGCCGCGCCGACTGCGCAAGCCGGCACGCGCAAGCGCAAACATGGCGCCGCCTTGTTTGGCAGCGTGCCGAAGAAGGCCAAGAACCCGACCGCCGCGATCAGGCGGAAGGAGGCCGCTGTGAAGGTGGCCAAATTTCAGAAGCTCCCGAAGGCGCCTCCCATGGTGTCAGCGTAAGTATCTTTTCTTGTGCTTTTCTTCCTTGCTGATTCTGTCTGAGTTTCTTCGCTTTACTTTTCTTGACTTAGGGCTCCGCTCTCTCTTGAGAAGTCGGCTGCCACCTCCGTCATTGGGTCGGCGGAGACCTCCACCACCACCCGGCGAATCGATCAGGCCACCGACCTCCGGGAGGCGCAGGAGCGAAACGCGCGGGAGGCGCGCGAGGAGCAGGAAGCCGCCCGTCTGGAGAAGGCGGGGGCAGACAAAGTGGAGGCCGCCGCGCTGAAGAAGCTGGCAGAGGCCGAGGCTGACGCCGCAGTGAAGAAACGGCTTGAAGAAGCCACGTGCCGCCAGGAGCCGCTATTCGTCGCTCCCTTGAACTCCGCGCCGCCTCCACCAGAGTTCGCGGCGCCGACTGGGGGAGCCAGCGATGAGTACCCGATCGTGGAGAGGGAGGGCGGCGATGTCGCCATGCCGGACGTGGTCGTGCCACCGCCACCGCCATCTGGGGGGCGCGAGACAAGCAGCCGTCTGCCCTGCCGTCGCCACCAACCGGAAACGAGGTGTTGATGGGCCCGACTCCTGAAGCCCTCACACCAACGCGCCATCGTCTCGCTAAGGCGGCCTCAGCGCCACGACCACTGGAAGCTGGCGCCGCAAGCTCATCGGCTCCAGATGCAGAAACGACCAGCGTCGCGCCCGCTGACTGGGTGCGGGGAGGCGGGACAGGAGCCTTAAACAAGGCGGTCCTTGACGTCCAGGACAAACTCCAAGCTGAGGCTGACGCCCTCAAGAAGTGCAACAAGGCGTTCCTGGATTCGCGAGCGGCCATCCGGGTATGCTCCTTACTTCTTCGTTTTTGACTTTTATACTTTTCTGTGGGGCGCGTCAGCGCACCCACTGGGTGTAGCCCCCGAGTTTTGGGCCGGTTGCTGAGCAGGCGGCTCGGAACTTTAATTGACAAGTTCCGAGTGCTAACGTTGTCTGATATCTTCACTGAAGGATTATCACAACATTCGTGCGGCCTCCTTCAACTCCAATGTCCGGGAGCTGTACCAACGGACCGCCGACTTGTCGGAAAGCCGGAGTAAGTCTTCGTTTTCTTTCTCCGCGGGGGCGCGCTGGCGCACCCGCGGGCTGTAGTCCCCGAGATTCGGGCCGACTGCTGAGCAGTCGGGCCGGATCTCCCCGGCAAATGCATTCCTTCCTTGCCGATCGTTGATAACCTCTTTCTCTGCGGGAGCGCGCTGGCGCACCCGCGGGCTGTAGTCCCTGAGATTCGGGCCGACTGCTGAGCAGTCGGGCCGGATCTCCCTGGCAACTATATCTCTCCTTGTTGATTGTTGATGTCTTTTTCTTCTTCTACTTTTGCAGAGGCCAACGCCGCCCTGCAGCAGCAGCTGGGCGAAGCCAACACCGTGCTGCATGCCAAGGAGGCAAACTGTAGCAAGCTGGCCGAGGAGCGTGACCGGCTGGTCACGCAACTGGCGGAGCAGGCGGAGCTTCTCCAGAAGGCTCAAAAGGAGGCGGAGGTGAAAGAGTCCAATCTCCTCGCCGAGTTCGAGACTGAACGCTCCGCCTGGGCCGACAAAGAGACGCAGCTGAATGCCGGCTTCGGTAGTATTGAAGACATGGTTGATGGTAAGTTTCTTCTTTTTTCTTTCTTTGAGCCACCGGCTACTGAGCAGGCCGGCTTCTAGCTTCTGGCTTCTACCTTACTTGCTTTCTTCTCGCATAGACTTCTTCCCTGGCCACTCCGGCACCACCAACCAGGCCATTGAGGCTTATCGCGAGGAACGGAGGGCGGAAGGCACGCAGATAGCTGCCGATGCCCCCCGCACCCTTAGCGAGCAGCTTCTCAGCATCCAGGCTCGCCTTCGGCTGGCTCATCGAATGCTGCGTCGTCTTCAGCGTGTCGGGGCCCAGGTGATCTCCGCCCTCTGGCCAGACACGCCGGCTCCGCGCACTCCTAGTCGGACTATCGACTGGCTGGAGGTAGCGGCCGACCGCCTTGAGGCTTGGAAAGGTTCCGCGGCCTCGGCTGGAGCACATTGTGCCCTGGATTTCGTCAAGGCGTGGTACCTTGGGTTAAATCTAGCCCAGTTGACCACATTTCGGCAGGAAGCCCAGGAGGAGTTGGTAGCGGTGGAGCATGATCTTGTCAAGCGGGCGGCGGCGATCACCGAGTACACCAACACCAGCATCTTCATCCCGGAGCTGACTGAGAATGGCGCCAAGGCGCCACCGGAGTGGTTTGGGCTGAACCAGGAGGACGACGAGGACTCGGCCGAGGTGATCGACTCCAGCGACGAGGGAGAAGGCGAGAAGGACGAGGAAAGCGGAGAAGATGCGCCAGAGGTCGGAGCGGATGGCCAGCCTCAGCTTGACCGTGCCTCGAGCAACGAGCCGCGCTCGAGCGTGCCGACTGCTGCTGGAGGCGACCAAGCGGAGACTGACCGGCCGTCCACTCCACCAACCGGCACGACCAACTCTGCCAACCAGCCGGCCCCCTTAGCTGCTCCCTAGGCTGCCGACTTATCTTTATTTTTCCTGTTTTACCAGTCTCGACAAACTTTGTTAAATTTGCACAATTCCACCCGCGGGGTGTATTTCAAACTCTGTTGAATGCTGGCCAAGGGCCTTTTGATATGTAAATATTTTTGCCGAGTTCTATCTCTTCTTTCTTCCGGCTCCTTGGCCTTTTTCCTTTGCCGCCCTCCCTCAGTTGTCGTCTTGCCAGCCGAACAGCCGCTCTGCGGACTGTGGCTGGGTCAAGTGTTGGGGAACGTAGTAATTTCAAATATTTCCTATGCACACACAAGATCATGGTGATGCATAGCAACGAGAGGGGAGAGTGTTGTCCACGTACCCTCGTAGACCGACAGCGGAAGCGTTATCACATCGCGGTTGATGTAGTCGTACGTCTTCATGATCCGACCGATCAAGTACCGAATGCACGGCACCTCCGAGTTCTACACACGTTCAGCTCGATGATGTCCCTCGAACTCCGATCCAGCCGAGTGTTGAGGGAGAGTTTCGTCAGCACGACGGCGTGGTGACGATGATGATGTTCCACCGACGCAGGGCTTCGCCTAAGCTCCGCAACGGTATTATCGAGGTGTAATATGGTGGAGGGGGGCACCGCACACGGCTAAGAGATCTCTAGGATCAATTGTTGTGTCTATGGGGTGCCCCCCTGCCCCCGTATATAAAGGAGCAAGGGGGAGGCAGCCGGCCAAGGGGAGAGGCGCGCCATAGGGGGGAGTCCTACTCCCACCGGGAGTAGGACTCCTCCTTTCCTTGTGGGAGTAGGAGAAGGGAAGGGAGAAGGAGAAAGAAGGAAGGGGCGCCCCCCTCCCTAGTCCAATTCGGACTAGCCCATGGGGAGGGGTGCGGCCACCCTTTGAGGTCTTTCCCTCCTTTCCCGTATGGCCCATTCAGGCCCAATACGAATTCCCGTAACTCTCCGGTACTCCGAAAAATACCCGAATCACTCAGAACCTTTCCGAAGTCCGAATATAGTCATCCAATATATCGATCTTTACGTCTCGGCCATTTTGAGACTCCTCGTCATGTCCCCGATCTCATCCGGTACTCCGAACTCCTTCGGTACATCAAAACTCAATAAAACTGTCATCGTAACATTAAGCGTGCGGACCCTTCGGGTTCGAGAACTATGTAGACATGACCGAGACACCTCTCCGGTCAATAACCAATAGCGGGACCTGGATGCCCATATTGGCTCCCACATATTCTACGAAGATCTTTATCGGTCAGACCGCATAACAACATACGTTGTTCCCTTTGTCATCGGTATGTTACTTGCCCGAGATTCGATCGTCGGTATCTCGATACCTAGTTCAATCTCGTTACTGGCAAGTCTCTTTACTCGTTCCGTAATACATCATCCCGCAACTAACTCATTAGTCACAATGCTTGCAAGGCTTATAGTGATGTGCATTACCTAGTGGGCCCAAAGATACCTCTCCGACAATCGGAGTGACAAATCCTAATCTCGAAATACGCCAACCCAACAAGTACCTTTGGAGACACCTGTAGAGCACCTTTATAATCACCCATTTATGTTGTGACGTTTGGTAGCACACAAAGTGTTCCTCCGGTAAACGGGAGTTGCATAATCTCATAGTCATAGGAACATGTATAAGTCATGAAGAAAGCAATAGCAACATACTAAACGATCGGGTGCTAAGCTAACGGAATGGGTCAAGTCAATCACGTCATTCTCCTAATGAGGTGATCTCGTTAATCAAATGACAACTCATGTCTATGGCTAGGAAACAGAACCATCTTTCATTAACGAGCTAGTCAAGTAGAGGCATACTAGTGACACTCTGTTTGTCTATGTATTCACACATGTATTATGTTTCCGGTTAATACAATTCTAGCATGAATAATAAACATTTATCATGATATAAGGAAATATATAATACTTTATTATTGCCTCTAGGGCATATTTCCTTCATCAAGTACTTAGCCACTTTCGGGAAGGCAAGTACTTAGCCGACTAGAGCGTTTAGCAAGTTAAGTAGAAGCCGGTCAGCCGGCTGCTCGGCAGCCGGCCGGTGAGGCGGGAAGCCGGCTTGAACTATGTACATGCTTTTTGGTCCTTAGCCATTTTTCATGTGGGCACCCTTTTCTGCCTTTGACCCCTGCCTGCCAGACAGTCGCTCCGCGAGCTGCGGCCTTGGCAGGAGAAGGTTTAAGTGCCAACACACTACTTGTCCGGCTGCAGGAAGCACTACATAGTACAAGGCGGCGAGCCCCCGGGCCGACTGGTCGAACCCGGTGCCAGGCGGAATAATGAAATAACACATTCATAGGCATAATACTTATCATATAGATAAAAGAGGTCAGTCCTCGAGCTCTTCTAGGGGGACCCGGAGTCTTCATACTTAATACAAAAGGTAGCGTGGTACATACTACATCAACTATAAAATCTCCGAAGGAGATTTGCATTCCATGGCCGCTATGTCTCCTTGCCGGAGTCGTCTCTTTTGCATGCTCTGGGCTTCTGAGCATCGATCAGGTAGTAGGAGTCGTTGCCCAGAACTTTGCTGATGATGAAGGGGCCTTCCCAAGGTGCCGAGAGCTTGTGTTGGCCGGCTGTTCACTGGATCAGCCAGAGCACAAGGTCTCCCTCTTGGCAGGATCTTGGCTTGACCTTCCGGTTGTAGTATCCGCGTAGACTCTGCTCGTTGATGGTGGACCGGCTGAGTGCCAGCAGCCGGCCCTCTTCCAGCAGATCAACGCCGTCTTCTCGTGCTTCTTTTGCCTCCTCTTCGGTGTACATGGTGACTCGACGAGAGTCGAATTCTATGTCCGTCGGGATGACGGCTTCAGCACCGTAGACGAGGAAGAAAGGCATGAAGCCGGTTGACTTGTTCGGAGTTGTGCGCAGGCTCCAGAGGACGGCTGGCAGCTCATCGAGCCAACAGCTGGCCGAACGCTCCAGAGGCTCGACCAGTCAGGGCTTCATGCCAAAAAAATGAGGCCGTTTGCTTGCTCTACTTGGTCATTTGACTGCGGATGGGCAACGGACGCTAAGTCCAGCCGGATGCCCCGCGTCGCGCAGAAACGAGCCAAGGCGCCCTTGGCGAAATTTGTGCCGTTATCGGTGATGATGCTGTGCGGTATACCATACCGGATGGTGATGTCAGAGATGAAAGTCACAGCAGTCGGACCATTCAACTTCTTGATTGGTTTTGCTTCTATCCACTTGGTGAACTTGTCCACTGCGACAAGCAGATGAGTCATGCCACCGCGTGCTGTCTTGAACGGTCCCACCATGTCCAGGCCCCAGACGGCAAAGGGCCAGGCAATGGGGATAGTCTTGAGTGCAGAAGCCGGCAAATGTGGCTTGGAGCGGAACTTCTGGTACCCTTTACACTTCTGGACCAAGTCTTTGGCATCTTCTAGAGCAGTCAGCCAGAAAAAACCATGGCGGAAAGCTTTTGCAATAAGTGATCTTGAAGCCGCGTGGTGACCGCACTCTCCTCGGTGGATATCTTTGAGGATTGCTTGGCCTTGCTCCGGCTCCACGCAGCGCTGGTACACACCAGTGACACTGCGCCTCACAAGTTCTCTGTTGACAATGGTGTACGCTGCTGCCCGGCGTTGCACTTGCCGGGCCAAGATCTCATAAGTCGGCAGCTCTTTGTTCACCAAAAAGTTGAGGATGGGCTGAGCCCATGAAGGTGCTGCTATTTCTTCGACTATCAGAACTGCAATTCGCACGAGGGCGGTTGGGCCGGGAGGCGGCGGGTTGGAGTCGGCTACCGCTTGCTGAATCGGTGAAGTCCCCGGGCCGACTGCTGCAGTCCCCAGGCCGGGTCTGAAGTCCCTGGGCCGGGTGTGACTGCTACAGTCCCCGAGCCGCCTGACGAAGTCCCCGCGCCGGCTCCTGAGGTTCTCAAGTCGGATCCGACTGCTTCAGGAGGAGCCGGCACGAAGATTGAGTCTGATTCTGGCGATGGCTTGACAGACGGTTTGAGGAGGCGTTGCAGGGCGACGCCGGCTGGTATTGCTTGCCGGGTGGAGCCGATTCATGCCAAGGCATCTGCTTGCTCATTGTCATTTCTTGCCACATGGAGGAACTCACACCCTTCAAAGTATCCACTGAGTTGCTGGACGAGGAAGTGGTAGCTGGCCATATTTGCATCCTTGGCGTCCCAATCGCCAGACGACTGCTGGACCACTAAGTCGGAGTCTCCATAGCACAGGATCCGGCGAATGCCGAGGTGCTTGGCAAGCCGGAGCCCGTGTATGAGCGCTTCGTATTCAGCTACGTTGTTGGAGGCGGCAAAGTGAATTTGCAGCACATATCTGAGCTTGTCGCCTTTGGGAGAGGTGAGGACGATGCCGGCTCCCAAACCAGTGTGCATCTTGGAACCATCAAAGTGCATTCGACAATGGGTGGAGTCCGGCCCTGGCGGCAGGTACTGGGTCTCGGCCCAGTCGACGTGGAAGTCGGCCAGCGCTTGGGACTTGATGGCGGTGTGGGGCTGGTAGTAGATGGTGTAGGGGGCCAAATCTATGGCCCATTTGTCCACTCGGCCCGAAGCATCTCGGCTTCCAATGATCTCAGCAAGCGGAGCAGTGTAGACAATAGTGATTGGGTGCTCTTGAAAGTACGGCTTCAGCTTCTTGGCAGCAAAATGCACGCCGTAGCACATCTTCTGATAGTGGGGGTAGTTCTACTTGGAGGCGGACAACACTTCACTCAGGTAATACACCGGCCTCTGGACTGGTAGTGCTTTGCCTTCTTCCTTGCGCTCTACAACTATGACTGTGCTGACCACCCGGCTGGTGGCGGCGATGTAGAGAAGCATGGGCTCCTTGTCAGTCGGAGCCGCCAGGACATGCGGAGTGGTCAACATTTTCTTGAGCTGGAGAAAAGCTTCGTCCACCTTATCGTTCCACTCGAAACAAGTGGTCTTCTTCATGAGCTGGTACAGGGGAAGAGCCTTCTCGCCCAGCCGACTGGTTAAAAGGCTGATGGATGCCAAGCAGCCGGTGAATTTTTGCACGTCCAGCAGTCGGGTGGGCACCTCCATCCTCTCGATGGCCTTGATCTTCACAGGGTTGCACTCTATGCACGTTCTGAGACCAGGAAGCCAAGAAGCTGGCTGGCTGGTACTCCAAAGACGCATTTCTCCGGGTTGAGCTTGATTTCAAATCGGCGTAAGTTTTCAAAGGTTTCCTCGAGGTCTTCTAGCAGCGTGCCACGCTTCTCCGTCTTCACCACAACGTCGTCCACATAGACATGGGCATTTCTGCCGAATTGCTTGAGGAGACACTTCTGCATGCAACGTTGAAACGTGGCGCCGGCATTCCTCAAGCCGAATGTCATGGTCAAGTAGCAGAAGGCTCCGAATGGTGTGATGAAGGCGGTCTTCAGCCTGTCAGCCGGGTTCAGCTTGATCTGATGGTACCCTGAATATGCATCCAAAAAACTCAACAGCTCGCATCTAGCTGTGGAATCTATCACTTGGTCAATTCTTGGCAGGGCAAAGGGATCTTTGGGGCAAGCTTTGTTGAGGCTGGTATAATCGATACACATGCGCCACTGCTTATTCTTCTTCAGTACAAGGACTGGGTTGGCTAACCATTCTGGAAAGAACACTTCCATGATGAAGCCGGCTGCTAGAAACCGGGCTATCTCCTCTCCAACAACTCTTCTCTTCTCTTCTGACAGGCGGCGCAAGGGCTGCCTGACTGGCTTGGCATCAGGTCGGACATGTACTTGTGCTCGGCGAAATCCGTCGGAACACCCGGCATGTCCTTGGGAGACCATGCAAACATGTCCCGATTCTCACGGAGGAAATCGACGAGCTCGCTTTCCTATTTGCTGTCAAGGTTTTCACCTATGATAGCATGCCTCTCCGGGTGCTCCGGGTCCAAGGGTATCTTCTTTGTTTCTTTTGCCGGCTTGAAAGAGCCTTCAACTTCCGACTCCTTGGGGTTGGGTGACATTTCCGGCTGCTTGCCTGCCATTGCCACAACCCGGTCAAGGAGTCGCTTCTCTGCTGCAATCACAAGGGACTCGGCTAGCCGGCTGCTGTCTGCCGCGCAGGCGGACGACTTCTTGTAGTCTCCGGCTATGGTCAGGATTCCCTTAGTGCTCGGCATCTTCATTTTGAGGTAAGCATAGTGGGGGGCCGCCATGAACTTGGCCAGAGCAGGTCAGCCAAGTAGCGCATCGTAGGGGCTCTCAAGGTCCACCACCTCAAACCAGACTGTCTCTCGGCGGAAGTGATCTTTGTCCCCAAAGAGAACATCTATCTGTGTCTTGCCGATTGGTGAGCAGGAAAGGCCAGGAACTATGCCATGGAATACAGTCCGACTGGGCTGAAGTTGCCTCTGTTTGATTCCCAACTTCTCCATAGTATCTCCGTACAGGATGTTGATGCTGCTGCCGCCATCTATCAGGACTCGGGAGAAGCGAGCAGCCCGCCTCTTTGTTGCGAAGGTGGCATCTAAGACCGAAGCATAAGAACCAGGAGAGGGCATCACCTCCGGGTGGTCAGCTCTGCTCCAACTGATAGGCTTCTCGGACCAATGCATGAACTCGGGGGTCTCTGATGCTACTGCATTTACTTCTTGTTGCCGTTGCCGTCTGTTGTGCTTGTCGTCGGCCATGCTGGTGAACACGACATAAGCTCCATGCTCTTCAGGATACTCATCTCGTACTGCGCCGATAGGCCGAGCCGCCGGCTGCTGGGGAGGAGGCGGCGGGCCTGCAGGCGGAGGAGGCAGGAGTCCATCACCCTTGGCGATCCTGGTGAGCCAGTGGCATTTCCGAGTGGTGTGGTTGGACGTCTTCGCGCCGCTATGGAACTTGCAGGGTGCATCAAGAGTCTGCTCATATGAAAAAGCAGGCAGCCAGTTGGGCTTGCTGCCCTTCTGACGCTTGGGTGGAGGCTGCCCTTCTGGCTATTGATCTTTGACTGTCGCCACCTGCCGGCTTGTGGAAGCCGGCTGCGTGGCCTTGCGCTTGTTGACATTCGGTTGCTGACGCCGACTGGTGTCGCCAGCCAGAGTCCGAGGAGCTTGAGGAGCCACTTTGCCAGATGCGTCAACTTGGATTTCCGCCTTCATGGAGGAGTCGGCCGTGGCGTACTTGTCTGCTATGATCAGCAGTTCATCGAGGGTCGCCGGCTCGTCGCAGAGAAGCTTGTGCTTGAGGAGGGTGCCTTCTCGGCACCCGGCACTGAAGTACTCAATGGCCTGCACCTCGTGCACGCCATCGCAGGAGTTGCGCAGCTCGGCCCAGCGCGTGAGGTAGTCGCGAGTCGACTCGTTGGGGCCTTGGACGCATAAGGAGAGCTGGCGAGGCTTGGTCGGCCGCTTGTACGTGCTGGTGAAATTGCGGATGAAGGCTTCGGTGAAATCAACCCAGCTGTTGATGCTGTGGGACTTCAGGTTGTTCAGCCATGTCCGGGCTGTGCCCTGGAGCATGAGCGAGACGTACTTCACGGCTACGCGCTTGTTGCCGTTTGCGATGCTGACGGCTGTGGAGTAGTCGACCAGCCAGTCTTCCGGCTTCACGAAGCCGGTGTACTTGGGTGTATCTCTCGGGAGCGTGAACCCTTTGGGGAAGGGCTCATCTCGGATGCGGGGGCCAAAACAAGGCGGACCCAGCTCGTCTTCCTCTTCTGGTACCAGGGATCGATTGAGGCGGTCGATCCGGTGGCGGGCGTCGTTCTCTCCGACTCCTTCCCAGCGACCAAGGTGGTCGCCGAGTGTCGGGTGGTCAACAGGCGGCGGGGAAGTGCGCCTCTCCCTGTGAGGGGGAGGCGGACAGTCGTCCCATCATTCCACTGCTCTTGGGCGGCCGTCTTGGTCGCGCTCGATAGTGATGCGAGTCCGGCTGCGGCTGGCAGCCGGCTCCTTGTCTCTTCTACCATGGACGCCACCATTCGGCGTCCGGGATGTCGCGCCCTGATTTCGGCGAGGAGGCGGATCATCGTTTTGCCGGTTGGGCACTTCAGTGCGGCAGCCGGCCTCCTGCTGCTCAGCACCCGCGTCTAGGAGCTGCTGGACGTGCTCCGTCATGTGGCGACGCTCGTCGCCCTCGAGCTTGTCTAGCTCGACTGCTGCCACCTGGGCAGCTCGTATGTTCTCTGCGGGCGTGGCATAGACGGGACGATCTATCCCGAACATGCTGGCGATGGCCGCGCTACGCTGCCGGATCAGGCCAATGCGGCTAGGCCCACCAGGAGCCGGCATGCCGCCGACGGCACGGTCCATCTCACGCTGGTAGGCCTCCGAAAAGCGTCTCATGTTGGCCAGCCGGTTGGCGCTTTCGACGAGCTGGACACGGCGTGCCTCCAGTGTCTCAGCGTCGGCGTCTTCTGGGATGGGCGCAGTCAGGTCTTGCAGTGCCGCCTGCAACGGATCCTTGCCACCTCCGCCAGAGTGCTCGCCGTGGCTGATGACGAGCACCTCCGTGACGGTGCTGCCACAGCTGTCCACGCGAGGAAGCGGTTCGTCATAGACCACCACGGAGGTGGGGAATGCGTCAAGCGTCGTTGTGTCGGAGTCGACGAGCATCGGGTCGGTGGAGCCAACCGACTCCAAGTCCACAGCAGGCTCGCTGGCGACGTGGAGCTGATCGAGGAGGCTGACGAGGCGGCTCTCAGGGCCATCGGTGCCCGCATCAGACACGGGCTCGTCGGAGAGGCGAATCTCGCCAACAAGATTGGCGAGGCAGCTCGCCGCGCAGGCGACCTCCGCGCCGTGCAGCGCGTCAGCGCAGACACCGTCTGGCGTGCCGGGCTGGCTGAGTTCGCCAGGAAGGAACAAGGTTCCCGTCCAGAACAGGTCTCCGGGAGACGGTGCACCTCGCCCCACGGTGGGCGCCAAATGTCGGGGGTTGGGTGCGACATATGCCAATGGATGGCTTATGATGGTGGGAGCGAGTAGAACGTCGCTGGTGCCTGGAAGCGGGATGAGGCGTAGACACGAACGCCGGCGCACTTTACCTAGGTTCGGGGCTCTCCTAGGAGATAACACCCCTAGTCCTGCTCTGCGGGGTCTCCGCATGATCACTAAGGCACTAGTGAGTACAATGGTGCTCCTCGAGCTATATGCTAGAGGTGGAAGAAGGCAGGGCTCGCCCTCTCCTCTCTCTATGTGTGAGTCTAGTTCTAACTGGTTGGGAACCCTTTGCATGGGTCCCCTGGGGGGTTTATATAGGCCAACAGCTGGCAGAGCGCGCGCGGAGGGACGCGAGCAGAGCACTCCGCGGTCGCCTCAACAGCGAGCAACCATATATATATGCATATAGGAGTTGAACACGCAAGGAAAAGTTGTCCACAAGCCCAGCGCGTCGACGGACGCGAGCAGAGCGCGCCAACGGACGCGAGCAAAGCGTGCCGCGGCGCCTAACGGCGAGCACAACGCGCTGCGGCGCCTAACGGCGAGCACCACGCGCTGCGGCGCCTAACGGCGAGCAGAGCTTGCTGAGGGACGCGAGCAGAGGCCAGCACAGTGATACGTGGCAAATAAGATGAACTGTGCGAGTGATGTTGGAGACATCAAACACGAATCGGATTAGAGTTGTGTGTGCGATACGTGGCATACATTTGATCCATCGGAGCTGTTTGTGATGGAATAAGCTGTGTGTGTTGCGGGCAAATGCTTGCTGGTATATAACCTTAAATTTAACCAAAAAATTGTTAATGCATGTTACAAAAATTGTATAGCTGGAAACTATGTTCAAATACGAATCCAACGATATAATCTTTGGCAACATGCATTCGTATTTTATTAGTTAAATCCTACTTATAAACCAGGACGGGGGTATAGTAGGTAATTAAATCGCAAACTTTTTTTGTATTAATGGTATGTGTACGTGTCCCTTCGTCCTCCTCTCGCACGTCTTGTCACCCTGCTGCCGCAGAAGGCTTACAGCGCAAGCTTGCGCAGCACGCGAGGGCGTTCTTTTTGCCAAACGGTGGCTCGAAGTGGCACCAATGAATCGTCGGTGAGCCCATTCCCGCACAACCTCACAGGTTCCCGCGCAAGCTTCCCGCCCGACTCGGTGAAATCCCCCAAAATCCCAATGCTTACAGGCCTGCTATAGAAACCCTCACGGCCGGCGAGTCCTGCATCACATTTTCCCCTCCCTCCCTGTAGCTTATCTCGTCTGCTTCTCCCACAATCGCCAATGGCACCGGTCCGTCGTCGTCGCTCGGCCACTCCGCCATCGTCAGAGGACAGCTCCAGCTGGGAGGCTACACTGCGTCGGCGGCATAGTCCCCGATGTAGTGTAGTGCGTGTGGCGTCCCTGTTGGGTGTGCGCGGAAGACCCACCACACGCTCCGCCGCCGCTGCCCGTCGGCAGTTGTTGTCGGCCGCCGTTGCCGCCACACCACCGTCGAAAGCCAGGGCCATCTCCCGCTCCGCCGCCGCGGCCCGAAGGCGGGAGGTGGCCGTCGTGGCCGCCACCCTACTGCCGGCCACCGTGGCCATCACCCGCTCCGCCACCACGGCCCGAACGCGGGAGGTGGTGGTCGTGGCCGCCAGCCCACCGTCGACCGCCGGGATCATCACCCGCTCCACCGCCGCCGCCCGAAGGAGGGAGGCGGAAGTGGAGGCCCGCACGTGCGTCAGCGACCTTGCGCGCTACATCGAGTTCATGCGGGAGGAGGAGGATCGCCTCATCGAGCAAGCAAAGAGCCTTACCGTGGACGTGGCCGCAGCACATGCCGATGCAGAGGCGAGGAATCAGGAGATCTACGAGTAGTCCAGCCGCTTCGAGAGGGATCGTCTGGAGCGGCAGTGGGCGTTCGAGCTGGCGAGCGTCGCTAAACGTGCAGCAGCGGCAGGCACCGTATTGCATTTGTCCACCTCGTCGGTAGGCTCCTCCTCCTCTTCCTCTGCTTCTTACTGAGCACGCTCGGCAGAGGACAGGCTGCCGGAAGTAGCACAAAGCCCCTCCGTAGTAGTAGTAGTACTATTTAATTAGGGGCTATTTTGTTCAGTTCATCTGATTATAGATGTGTGGTGGAATTGTACAACGTACTTAAAATTAGCTAGTATATATAGTTTAACTAGCTATTTCAGTATGTGGTTGGCAATAATTAGGGAAAAGTATGGTCGGTTCAGCTGTCGAGTTGAACTATTTGTATAAATTAAGAAAGACTGCTTAATCTATGAATGAAATCTATGCTTAATTACTGGATTTTAGTTGCAAAAATTAGATAGTGCTAGTGATTTTTAGCTGCATATTTTGACAAATCGTTGTGTTACAAGGATTGACAAATGGCAATGTTACTAGATCAACAAATGTGAATCTTTCGAGTTTGACAAATGGCAACTTACCCAATATGACAGATGCAAATCTTACCAAATTTTTTGTACGTGGTTGCACACGGGTCATCCAAAACAACTGTTTGCGTGGAAGGGATGCAAAAACCCTACGCTGTGAATTTTCCCTCGACATAAGGGGAAGACCATTGCTCTCACTTTGCATATGAGTGTTCTATCTAAAACGTTTGCGATCAAGAGCTGCAGAAATCCTGCTCGGCACATTTTCTCTTGGCTTCCTGGGGAAGCTGTCGGTTTGCATACGGGTGTTCTAACTAAAACGTTGCGATCAAGAGCTGCACAAATCCTGCTAGGCACATTTTCCCTTGCCTTCCTGGGGAAGCTGTCGGTTCTGCATATGGGTTTCTAACTAAAACGTTTGCGATGAGTGTTTTATATTTAAACACCGTATTAAACTGGGGCTTGGGCGCCATTAATGGAGAGGATGCGAGCCAGGCGGGTGGCCATGGAAGTCAAAGGGCTCGCTTTCCGATGAGCCTGCGCGGCGTACAGCTTACACGCTTCTCGGTGAGCCTTCGCATTGGAGTACAGCTCGCACGCCTCCCGCTTAGTCAAGCACTCAAGCACCTGTCCGCACGTCACCTCCTAGCCATTAAATGAATGAGGCGTGGCGTCACGTGAATGGTTAACAGAACGCACACAATTTATATGCACTGGAGCATGTGCATGTAGTTCAAATTTGAATTATGCACAAAAAATGCCTAGAAAACCCAGTTAATGTATAAAAATGTCCAAACGAACCCTGAAAAATTCCAAAATTAAACACAACACTCCTGTTATTCTATATTGATACTAGAAAATTTTTGAAAGCAATAAGAGGCAACGGATATCGTTTCGTCCCCAAAGGTGGCACGTTCCCTACCGTAACCATCACGCTTGTTGTGAGAAGCTCTCATTTGAGAGACGCTTATACCCAAACCTTCCCCAAATGGGACAAAAAATTTACCACAGCATATTGATGCCGCTCCATGATAGCATGCCAAATTTCATGAATTTCAGACGAGTTTTGGATTTACTAGAATTTAAAAACAAAGTATCTCAATGTTTGCGGCCGAGTGACGGTGGCAGGGTGTTTGAAATTCATTCCCATTTCTTGCATGGGACCTAAGCATGCAACCAAGGACACAGATTTGATTTTTCAACTAGTTTATATGCACTGGACCATGTGCATATAGTTCAAATTTGAATTATGCACCTGAAATGCCTACAAAACCAAGTTAATGTATAAAAATGTCCAAACGAACCCCGAAAAATTCAAAAATTAAACACAACACTCCTGTTATTCTATGTTGACACTAAAAAAAATTTGAAAGCAATAAGAGGCAACAGATATCATTTCGTGCCCAAAGGTGGCACGTTCCCTACCGAAACCATCACGCTTGTGGTGAGGAGCTCTGGTTTGTGAGACGCTTATTCCTAAACCTGCCCAAATGGGACAAAATTTTTACCAAGGCATGTTGATGTCGTGTCGGGGGTTGGGTGCGACATATGCCAATGGATGGCTTATCATGGTGGGAGCGAGTAGAACGTCGTCGGTGCCTGGAAGCGGGATGAGGCGTAGACACGAACGCCGGCGCACTTTACCCAGGTTCGGGGCTCTCCTTGGAGATAACACCCCTCGTCCTGCCCTGCGGGGTCTTCGCATGATCACTAAGGCACTAGTGAGTACAATGGTTCTCCTCGAGCTGTATGCTAGAGGTGGAAGAAGGCAGGGCTCGCCCTCTCCTCTCTCTATGTGTGAGTCTAGTTCTAACTGATTGGGAACCCATTGCATGGGTGCCCTGGGGGGTTTATATAGGCCTACCCCCAGGGGTACAATGGTAATCTGGCCGGGTGTACGACCCGGCTGTCAGTGTCTCTGGTCGTCGGCTTCTCCGCCGGCTGCTGGGCCCGCCGCCTGGTGGGCCCCGCCGACTAGTCTGGTACGAAGCCGACAGGCCGCTCCCACCGCTCGCGGGTCTTGCCGGCTGCTGATTATTGTAGCCGCGATCCTAATGACGTATGCTTGGTCAGGGGAGCATGGCTACAGTCCCGCCGCCTGGTGGGAGATCACTATAGCCACACCGTGTCTCATCTGGTTAATGGTGCACGGGCCGCGAGGAAGGAACGGGCCGCCTGCTGGAAGCCGGCCTCCCTCAGGTCTGACTGGTCAGGCTTCCGCCGTCTTCCGGGCTCTCGCTGCCTGGTAGGGCCCGCCGCCTGCAGGCCGTACCGATAGGCCGTCGTGGGGGCAGGGCACCGCCTAACAGGAGTGACGTCAAGGGCGGAGTGGCAACAGTGCCGCGCCGTGCGGAGATCTCCGCCTGTACGGGGCATTGCGGCCGCGCCTTGCCCTGGACGTGGGGGTGATGGACTACACCGTAGCCACACCCTGTCTTGTCTTTTTAACGGAGGCGCAGACTTTGAGGGCGCCGCGGGCCGACGGCTAGGAGCTGGACTCTCTGGAGGCCGCCTGCTAGGAGTCGGCCCGTCTTGGTGCCGTCTTCTGGAGCTTGGCCGCCTTCCGGCAACCGGCCATTCGGACCAGCCGGCTACCAGGAGGCGGCGTTCATTCTGGATGTTTATGTGGCGCAGCCGGCCCAATGTCTTGAAAGGTTCAGGGACTCGGGTTAGGCTACCCGTGGCCCATTACTTCGACATGCCGCTCCAAGATAGCATGCCAAGTTTCATGAATTTCAGACGAGTTTTGGATTTACTAGAATTTAAAAACCAGGTATCTCAATGTTTGCGGCCGAGTGACGGTGGCAGGCTGTTTGAAATTCATTCCCTTTTCTTGCATGGGACCTAAGCATGCAACCAAGGACATAGATTTGATTTTTCAACCAGTTTATATGCACTGGAGCATGTGCATGTAGTTCAAATTTGAATTATGCACATAAAATTCCTACAAAACCAAGTTAATGTATAAAAATGTCCAAACGAACCCCAAAAAATTCAAAAATTAAACACAACAATCCTGTTGTTCTATGTTGACACTAGAAATTTTTTGGAAGCAATCAGAGGCAACGGATATCCTTTCGTCCCCAAAGGTGGCACGTTCCCTACCGAAACCATCACGCTTGTTGTGAGAAGCTCTAGTTTGCGAGAAACTTATACCCAAACCTGCCCCAAATGGGACAAAAAATTTACCACGACATGTTGATGCCGCTCCATGATAGCATGCCAAGTTTCATAAATTTCAGATGAGTTTTGGATTTACTATAATTAAAAAACTAAGTATCTCAATGTTTGCGGCCGAGTGACGGTGGTAGGGTGTTTGATGTTCATTCCCATTTCTTGCATGGGACCTAAGCATGCAACCAAGGACACATATTTGATTTTTCAACCAGTTTATATGCACTGGAGCATGTGCATGTAGTTCATATTTTTATTATGCACCTGAAATGCCTACAAAACCAAGTTAATGTATAAAATTTTCCAAACGAACCTCAAAAAATTCAAAAATTAAACACAACTCTCCTGTTATTCTATGTTAACACTAGAAAAAATTTGAAAGCAAGAAGAGGCAACGGATATCATTTCGTCCCCAAAGGTGGCACATTCCCTACCGCAACCATCACACTTGTTGTGAGAAGCTCTGGTTTGTGAGACGCTTATACCCAAACCTGCCCCAAATGGGACAAAACATTTACCATGGCATGTTGATGCCGCTCCATGATAGCATGCCTAGTTTCATAAATTTCAGACGAGGTTTGGATTTACTAGAATTTAAAAACCAGGTATCTCAATGTTTGCGGCCGAGTGATGGTGGCAGGCTGTTTGAAATTAATTCCCATTTCTTGCATGGGAACTAAGCATGCAACCAAGGACACATATTTGATTTTTCAACCAGTTTATATGCACTGGAGCATGTGCATGTAGTTCAAATTTGAATTATGCACCTGAAATGCCTACAAAACCAAGTTAATGTAAAAAACGTCCAAACGAACCCTGAAAAATTCAAAAATTATTACAACACTCCTGTTGTTCTATGTTGACACTAGAAAAATTTCGAAAGCAATAAGAGGCAACGGACATCATTTCGTCCCCAAAGGTGGCACGTTCCTAACGAAACCATCATGCCTGTTGTGAGAAGCTCTGGTGTGTGAGACGCTTATACCCAAACCTGCCCCAAATGGGAAAAAAATTACCACGGCATGTTGATGCCGCTCCATGATAGCATGCCAAGTGTCATGAATTTCAGACGAGTTTTGGATTTAGTAGAATTTAAAAAAGTAGGTATCTCAATGTTTGTAGCCGAGTGACGGTGGCAGGGTGTTTGAAATTCATTCCCATTTCTTGCATGGGACATAAGCATGCAACCAAAGACACAGATTTGATTTTTCAACCAGTTTATATGCACTGGAGCATGTGCATGTAGTTCAAATTTGAATTATGCACATAAAATGCCTACAAAACCAGGTTAATGTATAAAAATGTCCAAACGAACCCCGAAAGATTCAAAAATTAAACACAACACTCCTATTGTTGTATGTTGACACTAGAAAAGTTTTGGAAGCAATAAGAGGCAACGAATACCATTTCATCCCCAAAGGTGGCACGTTCTGTCGGTGTATAAAAGTAGGGGTCCTCTTTGTACCCCTTTACTTGTGTGCGGGCAGTCGTAGCCACATGCCTGCGGCCGCGCTCGGCGGGACAGAAGGGGAAGCAAAGACACAAGACTATCAGAGCCGTGCTTAAGACCAGAAGCATGAAGAGCAGAGGGGCGAGGTGAAACTCCCCAGGCAAGGCCCTTGCTGGGGCGGCCTTCACAGCCCCGGCAAGAGCCTTGCCGGGGCAACTTACCGAACACCAACGAGGCTGCCACCCTTGAGTCTAAGAGTTCTGACGCCATCAACCACATTGGAACCAAGGCCCGGGAGGCGCCTCCATGGTGGCATGCAGATCTTTGTGAAGACAAAGGGCCTGCGAGGCCTAGATAGGAACAAGGAAACAAGACAACAGCGAGGCTCCTTTTCGAGGACGCCCACGAGGCCCTGGCAAGGCTCCTGCCGAAGATACCCACAAGACCCTGGCAAGACTCTTGCCGAGGGCGCCCACAAGGGCCCGACAAGACCCTTGCCGGGAATATCAGCAAGACCGCGGCAAGGCCTTCCGCCCCGTCGCCGCCCCAGCTCAGCAGCTGACCCACAAACTAAGAAGGTACCCACGTGGCAGTACGTGGCTCCTAAGCCGACTAGTCAAGCACCTACGTGGTGGCATGCAGATCTTCGTGAAGACCCTGCCACCGCACCAGCTCAGCAGCCTGCCAGCTGATACGTCCATTTTGCATCATGCTTTTATATCGATATGTATTCCATTATGGGCTATTATTACACATTATGTCACAATACTTATGCCTATTCTCTCTTATTTTTCAAGGTTTACATGAAGAGGGAGAATGCCGGCAGCTGGAATTCTGGGCTGGAACAGGAGCAAATATTAGAGACCTATTCTGCACAACTCCAAAAGTCCTAAAACTCCACGAAAGTCAGTTTTGGAATATAAAAAAAAATATTGGGCGAAGAAAGCACCAGAGGGGGGCCACCCACCGTCCATGAGGGTGGGGGCGCTCCCTACCCCCTTGGGCGCGCCCCCTGCCTCATGGGCCCCCCTGGCAGGCCTCCGGTGCCCATCTTTGGCTATATGAAGTCTTTCACCCTGGAAAAAATCAGAAGCAAGCTTTCGGGACGAAGCACCGCTACCACAAGGCGGAACCTGGCGAAACCAATCTAGTGCTTCGGCGGAGCTGTTCTACCGGGGAAACATCCCTCCGGGAGGGGGAAATCATCACCATCGTCATTAACATTGATCCTCTCATCGGGAGGGGGTCAATCCCCATCAACATCTTCACCAGCACCATCTCCTCTCAAACCCTAGTTTATCTCTTGTATCCAATCTTTGTCCCAAAACCTCAGATTGGTACCTGTGGGTTGCTAGTAGTGTTGATTACTCCTTGTAGTTGATGCTAGTTGGTTTATTTGTTGGAAGATCATATGTTCGGATCCTTTATGCATATTAATATCCCTCTGATTATGTACATGAATATGATTTGTGAGTAGTTACGTTTGTTCCTGAGGACATGGGAGAAGTCTTGCTATAAGTAGTCATGTGAATTTGGTATTCGTTCGATATTTTGATGAGATGTATGTTGTCTTTCCTCTAGTGGTGTTATGTGAGCGTCGACCACATGACACTTCACCATTATTTGGGCCTAGAGGAAGGCATTGGGAAGTAATAAGTAGATGATGGGTTGCTAGAGTGACAGAAGCTTAAACCCTAGTTTATGTGTTGCTTCGTAAGGGGCTGATTTGGACCCATATGTTTCATGTTATGGTTAGGTTTACCTTAATACTTCTTTTGTAGTTGCGGATGCTTGCAATAGGGGTTAATCATAAGTGGGATGCTTGTCCAAGGAAGGGCAGTACCCAAGCACCGGTCCACCCACATATCAAATTATCAAAGTAACGAACGCGGATCATATGAGCATGATGAAAACTAGCTTGACGATAATTCCCATGTGTCCTCGGGAGCATTTTCCTTTATATAAGAGTTTGTCCAGGCTTGTCCTTTGCTACAAAAAGGATTGGGCCATCTTGCTGCACCTTATTTACTTTTATTACTTGTTACCCGTTACAAATTACCTTATCACAAAACTATCTGTTACCGATAATTTCAGTGCTTGCAAAGAATACCTTACTGAAAACCGCTTGTCATTTCCTTCTCCTCCTCATTGGGTTCGACACTCTTACTTATCGAAAGGACTACGATAGATCCCCTATACTTGTGGGTCATCAAGACTCTTTTCTGGTGCCGTTGCCGGGGAGTGAAGCGCCTTTGGTAGGTGGAATTTGGTAAGGAAAAAATTATATAGTGTGCTGAAATTTACTGTCACTTGTTACTATGGAACATAATCCTTTGAGGGGCTTGTTCGGGATATCTTCACCCCGACCAGTAGAGCAAAGAGTTGCTCCTCAACCTACTGAACCTACTGAAAATGTTTACTTTGAAATTCCTTCAGGTATGATAGAGAAACTGCTAGTTAATCCTTTTACAGGAGATGGAACAATGCATCCTGATTTGCACCTAATCTACGTGGATGAAGTTTGCGGATTATTTAAGCATGCAGGTATGCCCGAGGATGTTATCAAGAATAAGGTCTTCCCTTTATCTTTGAAGGGAAAGGCATTGACATGGTTTCGGCTATGTGATGATATTGCATCATGGAACTACAACCGATTGAAATTGGAATTTCATCAGAAGTTTTATCCTATGCATCTGGTTCATCGTGATTGTAATTATATATATAATTTTTGGCCTCACAAAGGAGAAAGCATCGCTCAAGCTTGGGGAGGCTTAAGTCAATGTTATATTCACGCCCCAATCATGAGGTCTCAAGAGAAATTATTATTCAAATTTTTTATGCTCGGCTTTCCCTGAATAATCGCTCCATGCTCGATACTTCTTGTACTGGTTCTTTTATGATGAAGACTATTGAATTCAAATGGGATTTATTGGAAAGAATTAAACGCAACTCTGAAGATTGGGAACTCAACGAAGGTAAGGAGTCAGGTATAACACCTAAGTTTGATTGTGTTAAATCTTTTATGGATACCGATGTTTTCCGTGAATTTAGCACTAAATATGGACTTGACTCTGAGATAGTAGCTTCTTTCTGTGAATCATTTGCTACTCATGTTAATCTTCCTAAGGAGAAGTGGTTTAAATATCATCCCCCAATTGAAGTAAAAGTAGTTGAACCTATTAAAGTTGAAGAAAAGACTATCACTTATAATGTTGATCCTATTGTTCCTACCGCTTATATTGAGCAACCACCTTTCCCTGTTAGAATAAAGGATCATGATAAAGCTTCAACTGTGGTCAACAAAAGTAATATTAGAACACCCAAACCCTCTGAGCAAATTAAAGTTGAACCTAGTATTGCTATGGTTAAAGATCTCTTGGTTGATAATATAGATGGGCATGTTACCTCTGTGATGAAGCTGCTAGAATTGCTAGACCCGATACTAAAAATAAACATAGACCTGTTGTAGGCATGCCTGTTATTTCTGTTAAAATAGGAGATCATTGCTATCATGGTTTATGTGATATGGCTGCTAGTGCGAGTGCAATGCCTCATTCTTTATACGAAGAAATTATGCATGATATTGCACCTGCTGAGTTAGAAGGTATTGATGTTACAATTAAGCTTGCCAATAGAGATACTATCTCACCAGTTGGGATTGTTAGAGATGTTGAAGTCTTGTGTGGGAAAGTTAAATATCCTATTGATTTCCTTGTTCTTGGTTCCCCACCAGATGATTTTTGTCCCATTATATTTGGTAGACCCTTCTTGAATACTGTTAATGCTAGGATAGATTGCAAAAAGGATATTGTTTCTATTGGATTAGGGGATATGTCTCATGATTTTAATTTTGCTAAATTTCGTAGACAACCCCATAATAAAGAATTGCCTAGTAAAGATGAAATTATTGGTCTTGCTTCTATTGTCGTGCCTCCTAACGATCCTTTAGAACAATATTTGCTAGTCCATGAAAATGATATGTTTATGAATGAAAGAAGGGAAATAGATGAAGTATTCTTTAAACAGGGACCTATTTTGAAACACAACTTACCTTTTGAAATTCTAGGGGATCCTCCTCCACCCAAGGGTGATCCTGTGTTTGAGCTTAAACCATTGCCTGATACTCTTAAGTATGCTTATCTTGATGAAAAGAAGATATATCCTGTTATTATTAGTGCTAATCTTTTAGAGCGGGAAGAAGAGACATTATTGAAAACTATGAAGAAGCACCGTGATGCTATTGGATATACTTTGGATGATCTTAAGGGCATTAGTGCCACTCTATGCCAGCACAAAATAAAATTGGAGAAAGACGCTAAACCCGTTGTTGATCACCAACGACGATTAAATCCTAAGATGAAAGAAGTGGTAAGAAAAGAAATATTAAAGCTTCTGGAGGCAGGTATAATATATCCTGTCGCTGATAGTGAGTGGGTAAGTCATGTCCATTGTGTCCCTAAGAAGGGAGGTATTACTGTTGTTCCTAATGATAAAGATGAATTGATCCCACAAAGAATTGTTACAGATTATAGAATGGTAATTGATTTTCGCAAACTAAATAAAGCTACTAAAAAGGATCATTACCCTTTACCTTTTATTGATCAAATGCTAGAAAGATTATCCAAACATACACATTTTTGCTTTCTAGACAGTTATTCTGGTTTCTCTCAAATACCTATGTCAAAAGAGGATCAAGAAAAGACCACTTTTACTTGCCCTTTCGGTACCTTTGCTTATAGACGTATGCCTTTTCGTTTATGCAATGCACCTGCTACCTTTCAAAGATGTATGACTGGTATATTCTCTGACTTTTGTGAAAAGATTGTTGAGGTTTTCATGGATGATTTCTCCGTTTATGGAACGTCTTTTGATGATTGCTTACGCAACCTTGATAGAGTTTTACAGAGATGTGAAGAAACTAATCTTGTCTTGAATTGGGAGAAGTGCCACTTTATGGTTAATGACGGTATTGTCTTGGGGCATAAAATTTCTGAAAGAGGTATTGAATTTGATAAAGCTAAAGTTGATGCTATTGAAAAGATGTCGTGTCCTAAGGACATTAAAGGTATAAGAAGTTTCCTTGGTCATGCCGGTTTTTATAGGAGGTTCATTAAAGACTTCTCAAAAATTTCTAGGCCTCTGACTAATCTCTTACAAAAAGATGTTCCTTTTGTCTTTGATGATGATTGTGTAGAAGCATTTGAAATACTTAAGAAAGCCTTGATTTCTGCACCTATTGTTCAGCCACCTGATTGGAATTTACCCTTTGAAATTATGTGTGATGCTAGTGATTATGCTGTAGGTCCTGTTCTAGGACAAAGAGTTGATAAGAAATTAAATGTTATCCAATATGCTAGTAAAACTCTAGACAGTGCCCAGAGAAATTATGCTATTACTGAAAAAGAATTTTTAGCAGTTGTATTTGCTTGTGATAAGTTCAGACCTTATATTGTGGATTCTAAAGTAACTGTTCACACTGATCATGCTGCTATTAAGTACCTTATGGAAAAGAAAGATGCTAAACCTAGACTTATTAGATGGGTTCTCTTGCTACAAGATTTTGATTTGCATATTATTGATAGAAAGGGAGCTGAGAACCCCGTTGCAGACAACTTGTCTAGGTTAGAGAATTTTCTTGATTACCCACTACCTATTGATGATAGCTTTCCTGATGAACAATTAGCTGACATAAATGCTTCTCGACTGCTCCATGGTATGCTGATTATGCTAATTACATTGTTGCTAAATTCATACCACCTAGTTTCACATACCAGCAAAAGAAAAAGTTCTTCTATGATTTAAGACATTAGTTCTGGGATGACCCACACCTTTATAAAGAAGGAGTAGATGGTGTTATTAGACGTTGTGTACCTGAGCATGAACAGGAACAGATCCTACGCAAGTGTCACTCCGAGGCTTATGGAGGACACCATGCTGGAGATAGAACTGCGCATAAGGTATTGCAATCCGATTTTTATTGGCCTACTCTTTTTAAAGATGCCCGTAAGTTTGTTTTATCTTGTGATGAATGTCAAAGAATTGGTAATATTAGTAGACGTCAAGAAATGCCTATGAACTATTCACTTGTTATTGAACCATTTGATGTTTGGGGCTTTGATTATATGGGACCGTTTCCTTCCTCTAATGGGTATACACATATTTTAGTTGTTGTTGATTACATTACTAAGTGGGTAGAAGCTATTCTAACCAGTAGTGCTGGTCATAACACCTCTATTAAGATGCTTAAAGAAGTTATTTTTCCGAGGTTTGGAGTCCCTAGATATTTAATGACTGATGGTGGTTCACATTTTATTCATGGTGCCTTTCGTAAAATGCTTGCTAAGTATGATGTTAATCATAGAATTGCGTCTCCATATTATCCACAATCTAGTGGTCAAGTAGAATTGAGTAATAGAGAAATTAAATTAATTTTGCAAAAGAATGTTAATAGATCTAGAAAGAATTGGTCCAAAAAACTTGATGATGCATTATGGGCCTATAGAACTGCATATAAAAATCCTATTGATATGTCTCCGTATAAAATGGTTTATGGAAAAGCATGTCACTTACCTCTCGAACTAGAACATAAGGCATATTAGGCCATTAAAGAGCTCAATTATGATTTCAAACTTGTCTGTGAGAAGAGGTTATTTGACATTAGCTCACTTGATGAGTGGAGAACCCAGGCCTATGAGAATGCCAAACTGTTTAAAGAAAAAGTTAAAAGATGGCATGCCAAAAGGATACAAAAGCGTGAGTTTAACGTAGGTGATTATGTTTTGTTATACAACTCCCGTTTAAGATTTTTTGCAGGAAAACTTCTCTCTAAATGGGAAGGTCCTTACGTTATCGAGGAGGTCTATCGTCTCGGTGCCATAAAAATCAACAACTTCGAAGGCACAAATCCAAAGGTGGTGAACGGTCAACGAATCAAATATTATATCTCAGGTAATCCAATAAATGTTGAAACTAATGTTATTGAAACCGTGACCCCGTAGGAATACATAAGGGACACTTTCCAGAACGTTTCATACTCCGAAAAGGAATAGGTATGTGGTACGGTAAGTAAACCGACTCCAAAATAGTTCTAATAGCAATTTTTCTCCGTTTTGGAATATTTAAGAAAATAGGAAAATAAGAAGTAGTCCGAAAGGGACACGAGGCATCCACGAGGGTGGAGGGCGCGATCTACCCCCCTGGGCGCGCCCCCTGCCTCGTGGGCACCTCATGTGCCCTCCGGACTCTGTTTTCTTGCACGATACTTCTTTTGGTCAGTAAAAATTCATTATATAATTTCCCAAAGGTTTTGACCACCGTACCACGCAAATATCCTCTGCTTTTGTTTTGAGCTGTTTTCTGCCAGAGTTGTCAAGGCCAGGCATCATGCTTGGCTAATGAAGATAGAGCTAAAGAGAGAAGAACCCGGGGAGATCAATAAGGATGATAGGATCAAGAAGGCCATGGAGGATCAAGCTCCGGCAGCAGAAGAAGAAGACACCCTTCAACCTCATTACAATCTTCTTACCCCTACTAAAATTGAAGCTTTCATGATGATTGAAATAGTTCGGGTGCAGAACAAGTATCTAACTCATGAAAATATTCTGTTGCAAGAGCATATCACCGCACTCAGGGGTATTATTCATAAATTGGAGCACCTCCTACGCTCGATGTTGGACGACAAGCCTACGTCATCAACAACTCCATCATCACCACCTCCGAAGAAAGAGACATAAATACATGGGTATGGGCACTCCTCTTGGCAACTGCCAAGCTTGGGGGAGGTGCCCCGGTATCGTATCACCATCACACTCCTATCTTTACCGTTTTTCTTAGTTCGATCCTTTTGTTAGTATCTTGATCTAGTAGAATAAAGTTTTAGTATGATTTAGTTTTGAGTTTTGCTTTATGATCCTTCTATGTAATCGAGTCCGTGAGCTATATATAATAAAGATTAGTTTTGAGTAGAGAGCTTGGTTATCTTGCTATGATCTTGAGGGAATAAAAGAAAGAATAAAAAGAATTAAAGAGATCATATTGATCTTATGGAGAGTAATGACTTCACATATAAAAGAGTATGATGAATAAAAGTTCTTGAGAGTTGACAAACATAGTTTTGGTCATCGTTGCAATTAATAGGAAGTAATAAAGAAAGAGAGGTTTTCACATATAAATATACTATCTTGGACATCTTTTATGATTGTGAGCACTCACTAAAATATGACATGCTAAAAGTTGATGTTGGACAAGGAAGACAACGTAATGGGTTATGTTTTCTTATATCCGAAATAAAGTATATTGTCATGGATCATCCAACATGTTGAGCTTGCCTTTCCCCCTCATGCTAGCCAAACTCTTTGCACCAAGTAGAGATACTACTTGTGCTTCCAAATATCCTTAAAACTGTTTTTTCCAAGAGAGTCCACTATATCTACCTATGGATTGAGTAAGATCCTTCAAGTAAGTTGTCATTGTAGCATGCAATAAAAATTGCTCTCTAAATATGTATGATCTATTAGTGTGGAGAAAATAAGCTTTATACGATCTTGTGATATGGAAGCAATAAAAGCGACGGACTACATAATAAAGGTCCATGTCACAAGTGGCAATATAAAGTGACGTTCTTTCGCATTAAGATTTCGTGCATCCAACCATAAAAGCACATGACAACCTCTGCTTCTCTCTGCGAAGGGCATATCTTTTATTTTTGTCTTATGCATTATGCAAGAGTCATGGTGATCTTCACCTTTCCTTTTTACATTTTATCCTTTTGCAAGCACATTGTGTTGGAAAGATCCTGATATATATATATATATATATATATATATATATATATATATATATATATATATAGCAACAATATATATATCCAATTGGATGTAAGTTATCATAAACTATTATTGTTGACATTACCCTTGAGGTAAAAAGTTGGGAGGCAACAATATAAGCCCCTGTCTTTCTCTGTGTCCGATTAAAACTCCATACCCATAAGTATTGCGTGAGTGTTAGCAATTATGAAAGACTAAATAATAGTTGAGTATGTGGACTTGCTGAAAAGCTCTTATATTGACTCTTTCCGATGTTATGATAAATTGCAATTGCTTCAATGACTGACATTATAGTTTGTTGGTTCTCAATGAAGTTTCTGATTCATACTTGACATTGTGAATAGAATGTTACTTTAGCATAAGAAATCATATGAATATATATATATATATATATATATGTTTCTATTATAAGAATGATCATGATGCCCTCATGTCTGTATTTTATTTTATCGACACCTCTATCTCTAAACATGTGGACATATTTTTCGTTATCGGCTTCCGCTTGAGGACAAGCGAGGTCTAAGCTTGGGGGAGTTGATACGTCCATTTTGCATCATGCTTTTATATCGATATTTATTGCATTATGGGCTATTATTACAGATTATGTCACAATACTTATGTCTATTCTCTCTTATTTTACAAGGTTTACATGAAGAGGGAGAATGCCGACAGCTGGAATTCTGGGCTGGAAAAGGAGCAAATATTAGCGACCTATTCTGCACAACTCCAAAAGTCCTGAAACTACACGAAAGTCAGTTTTGGAATATAAAAAAATATTGGGCGAAGAAAGGGTGGGGGCGCGCCCTACCCCCCTGGGCGCCCCTCCCCCCCCCCCCTCCCACCCTGCCTTGTGGGCCCCCTGGCAGGCCTTCGGTGCCCATCTTTGGCTATATGAAGTCTTTCGCCTTGGAAAAAATCAGAAGCAAGCTTTCGGGACGAAGCACCGCCGCCACAAGGCGGAACCTGGCGAAACCAATCTAGGGCTCCGGCGGAGCTGTTCTGTCGGGGAAACATCCCTCCTGGAGGGGGAAATCATCACCATCGTCATCACCATTGATCCTATCATCGGGAGGGGGTCAATCTCCATCAACATCTTCACCAGCACCATCTCCTCTCAAACCCTAGTTTATCTCTTGTATCCAATCTTTGTCCCAAAACCTCAGATTGGTACCTGTGGGTTGCTAGTAGTGTTGATTACTCCTTGTAGTTGATGCTAGTTGGTTTATTTGGTGGAAGATCATATGTTCAGATCCTTTATGCATATTAATACCCCTCTGATTATGAACATGAATATGATTTGTGAGTAGTTACGTTTGTTCCTGAGGACATGGGAGAAGTCTTGCTATAAGTAGTCATGTGAATTTGGTATTCATTCGATATTTTGATGAGATGTATGTTGTCTTTCCTCTAGTGGTGTTATGTGGTCGACTACATGACACTTCACCATTATTTGGGCCTAGAGGAAGGCATTGGGAAGTAATAAGTAGATGATGGGTCGCTAGATTGACAGAAGCTTAAACCCTAGTTTATGCGTTGCTTCGTAAGGGGCTGATTTGGATCCATATGTTTCATGCTATGGTTAGGTTTACCTTAATACTTCTTTTGTAGTTGCGGATGCTTGCAATAGGGGTTAATCATAATTGGGATGCTTGTCCAAGGAAGGGCAGTACCCAAGCACCGGTCCACCCACATATCAAATTATCAAAGTAACGAACGCGAATCATATGAGCATGATGAAAACTAGCTTGACGATAATTCCCATGTGTCCTCGGGACCGTTTTCCTTTATATAAGAGTTTGTCCAGGCTTGTCCTTTGCTACAAAAAGGATTGGGCCATACTGCTGCACCTTATTTACTTTTATTACTTGTTACCCGTTACAAATTACCTTATCACAAAACTATCTGTTACCGATAATTTCAGTGCTTGCAGAGAATACCTTACTGAAAACCGCTTGTCATTTCCTTCTGCTCCTTGTTGGGTTCGACACTCTCGTTTATCGAAAGGACTACGATAGATCCCCTATACTTGTGGGTCATCACCAGCCTACATGGCGCTGCATGCCTCGTTAGCCTGGACGCATGTCGGAGCAAGGCGAAGCGGCGACGGATGGGACGGGCTTCGTTGCCATCCCCGATAAAGTAAGAAGACACCTAAGTAGCGCATTTAATGTGTTTTGTCCTCTGATGTCAGGCGATAAAATCGACTACTGTACAACTTTCCACCTCCTGTGTGCCACTGTGGCAGCCCCTTTGACTATAAAAGGAGGCCTGCGGCGTACCGTGAGAGGATTCGGACTTTTTGGACCCTGCACGCTTTGTAGCTAGTCGAAGAACGCCAGATAAACACAAACCAGCAGGAGTATGGTATTACGCATCACTTGCGGCCCGAACCTGGATAAATTTCCTGTGTTGATCTCTTAAACCCGCTCTTTCCACAGCCCCGCGCCCACCGACCATAGAAGGGATTCCCCGTGGTCCCATAGGTGTCGTTTCCACCGACATCTTTGGCGCGCCAGGTAGGGGGCGCAAGCTGTGAAAATCCGGTTTTGGAGCCAACCTATCGACTCCCTCGTCGCGGTGGCCCGGGAAGAGAAGGCGGCATCAATCAGCCGCACTCTGGTGCCGTCCGCGGCAGCAACGATCATCTACGTGGCAGCAAAAAGCTAAGTCACGCAAAACTTTGAGTAATTCCCTTTTCTTTTACTAGCACATATGCCCGTGCGTTGCAACAGGAGAGATTTTTTGCGAGAAGCATCGGGAGAGATAATTGATGTGTCCATCAAAACGTTCTCCACAACAGTGACGCGAAAGAGCGGAGAGCTATGGAGTTCTCGTGGGTCATGTTTGGTCCGCGAGATGTTTATAGTAGTGGGGTTGGTCCGAGTGCCGGCCACTACCCAACTCGTGCCTTTGTTTCCTTCAAGGCCACCTCCTTGTCGAGGTTGTGGTGACCTCTAGATTTCTTTTAAACATAGGAACATTTTTTTTGGAAAAAGCGTTAATTTCTAGAAAATGGCAAAAAAATTTGAAATAGGAAGATCTTTTTTAAATTCACAAACTTTTTTGAAAACAGGACCATTTTTAAGGTGGAGAAACGGACATTTTTCGAATTTGTGAACAATTTTTTAAAATGAAAACTTGTTTTGAACATCAAAACCATTTTCAAAAATGTGTTTTTATCACGAAAACTATTTTGAATTTGTGAACATTTCAATAAAAATAATATTTTTCAAATTTCTATTATTATTAAAATGAAATTTATTTTACAAATCTCCAAAAAAATTGTATTTTTTTTTTTGAAAAAAAGGCGAACATTTCTTGAATTTCGAGAAAAATTTGAACGAAAATAGAAATTTAAAGTTCCAAATATTTTTTAAAATGGTAACAAATTTTGAAATTCTAAGATTTAATGAAAATTATTACAAAAAACGAAATTTGGGAAAATTAAAAAAATAAATTTATGAGAAAAGGAAAATATAACTTGGAAGGGAAAATATAAAAATAGAAAAAAAAACACAGAAAAAATGAAAATGGACTGGCCCAACATTGGGGTACAGATGGGAAGCTCCAACTATATGTCGCTCTGTGCGACAAATAATTTTCTCCAGCAGCGTGCACAGGATATAAATGTGTGGCTTTTCTGGGCCTAAGCGCATGCGGCCCACGCATGAAATTCCAGACAAAACTCTTTTGTTTTCTTTTCTAGCAGATGGATCACAAAAATTTAGTACCACCTCGGATGTAAAAAAAAATATTTTCGGTGGTGAACGGATGAAAAAATTAACGAAACGCACCTTGCTTTATTAGTAGGTATAGATAAAGTTATTTTTCCTCGAAAGATCTCGCTCTTTGTATAGAAAACCTGCACGCGATGGGACCCTCCCGCTATTGGCAACGCCCTTGTTCTGTTTCGAGTCCGCTCAACAGTTCGAGCGGCCGCGTTGAGATCGGCAGGGTGGCCTATCTGCTATTGGCAACGCCCTTGTCCTGTTTCGAGTCCGCTCAACAGTTCAAGCGGCCGCGCTGAGAGCGGTCAGGTGGTTTGCCCGGCAGCAAGCACATCCGGCAGGCCGCTAAGGATCCATCCTCAAAGCGCCGCGGCTTGGGTTTAAGCGCCGGCAAGCCTGTCCAACTAAGCGTAGGGCGTACATACCAAGAAAGATCAAACAGGAAAAAAAGCATGCATCGCTTTAAAAAGTACTGCAGAGTTATATTACATCAATTGTTGATGCGTTTCTAACTTAAGATAAAATCGTCTTGGTTATGAACTCGCAGCGGCAAAGGGAAACGGGGCGCCTAGTCTCGGCGCTAGCACTCCACCCTCCGGACCCCGTCGACGCGCTTGATGATAGGCTCGATACGCTCCTCTAGCGCCGCGAGGTCCACATCCTCCGGCAAGCTCTCCAGCGCGGCGGCGAAGTTGATGTTGGGGTTCCAGTACGCCATCTTGGTGAGGACCTTGGTCAAGGCGCCCCGGCAGAGCTTCCGGGCCTCGTTGGCTAGAGAGGTCGCTCGGTTGGAACGGAGCTACTCCAGGGCTCCAAGGACGCCCTCGAAGAATAGAGTCAGCCTGGCATTGGGACTCTCGTTCGGCTCCTGGGAGTACCTGACATTCGGCATCCCCATGGCGGCCAGCTTCGTGGTGATCCTGTCGGCGACGTCGACAAGGCGGCTGATACAAAGGTTTACGCCCTTCGCGTACTCCTCATGTTCGGTGGCATCATTCCTCCGCAGCTGCTTCTCGTCCACCAAGACCTTGTTCAAGGTCTCCTCATGAGCCCCGACCTCCGAAAGCTTCCCCTCCAAGCCGTCCAGCTTCAACTTCAGATTGTTGATGGAGTCGTTGGCCTCGGAGAGCAGCTTGGCCTTGTCGGAGACTGCGGCCTGGGCATCCGCCAAAGAACGGTTGGCCGTGTCCCTCTCTTTCATCAGCTCCAAGGTCACCTTCTTCAGCTCCTCCCGCTCCAGCTCCAGCTCCTTCACCTTATCGGCATGGACCAGGGCCTGAGCATTGAGTGCCTCCTCGGGCCTCTGCTCTAGCTCCTGGGCCCGCTGCACGACGAGCTTCTCGACCTCCTCATCCTTGCCACGGGGTGTGGTGGCGAGCGCCTCCTCACGGGCGGCAAGGTCCTCCTCCTGGGAGCTCAACAAAGCGTGGTGTTGTTGCCGAGCGGCCTCGTCCTTGGTGGCCTGTTCCTTCGCCGCCTCCTAGGCCTTCTCGACGTCAGCCTGCTTCAGGATGAGCTCCTGTTTGCGCTCAGCCAGCAAACCCTGGGCAACCCTCAGTTCTTCTTGGGCCTCGCGGAACTAGGCCTGCGTCTTGGCGACGCGCTCCACAAGATCCGCCCCCGCCTTGTCCGCCGCCGCCATCCTGGATTTTGCCTTGTCCAGACAGGCACGATGGAGCGCCTGGAGCTTCTGGAAGTTGACGCTCATGGCCCGAAGAAGCTTCTCCTCTTGGGAACCGCCACCGCCGGCGCTCAGTTCATCAACAACCTGAAGCCCGGCGGTGGCGAGCACCTTGTCGTCAAACACCTCCCCCTCGGTTGGCGCCCTGGTGCTCACCGTCCCTGGGAGGTGGACGAACAGGTCGTCACCCACCTTCAAGTACTTGCCCGGGCCAGGGGCAGCGGAGGAGGAAGGTTGGTCGTCAACCACCCCCTCCCCGGCAGGCCCCTTGCCGGCCTCCTCGGCAGCGGCCTTGCCGGCCTCTCCGGCAGGCCCCTTGGCGGCCACCTCAGCAGCGGTCTTGGCGGCCTCCTCGGCAGCAATCTTGTCGGCCTCGGCCTCGGCCTCGGCGTCCTTGGCGACCTCCTCGATGACGGTGTCAGTATCCTCCCGGTCCACCGAGGAAGGATCTGGATACCAAGAAGGGGAATGAGATGGGGCCAAGGTAAAGGTTCAAAAAGAAGAAGAAAGAACAGGGACGGGAAGCAAACGATTTCCCCACACCGGGCTGGGAAGAGGTGGCGCCCTCCCCACCAGCATTCGTTGCCGGGGCAGAACCACCGGCACCCAAGCTCGCCTCCTCCTCCTCCATATGCGTGGGCTCGGTGGTGGATGCCCTTGCCGGGGATGCCCCTCTGGGCGGCGTAATCGAGGGGGGCGGTTTTTTGGGAGTGGCCCTCGGCGGCTCCTCCTGCTGCCATTCTCCTCCTACGAACCCGGCAAGGTCAGCATCAAGAATTCACACCCCAATGTTCATCAGTGAAGGAGTGAGTGATAAACTCACGCTGAGGGCTGAAGCGGTTGTTGCGTCGGGTGCTGCTATCCGGACTGCTCTCCACCAACACCGGCGTACGCAAAGTACCCGTCGAGGCCTTGGCCCTCTTCGCCACCCTCTAGTCCAGTGCCTCCGTGTCCCTATGAAGATAACAAAAAATCAAAGTAGGATAACACAGGCGTAAGGTCAGGAGATGGTAGGGGGCAAAATACTTACTCGTCCTCCACCTCCCCCTCCACTGGCTTCCTCTTCCTTTTCGGGCTAAAAGATCCGAGGTCGAATTCGGCATCCAGGGTGCTGTCCGAGGGAGGGGAGAAGGAGATGGGATCCGGCGCCGC
The DNA here is from genome assembly GCF_002575655.3 of Aegilops tauschii subsp. strangulata. Classification (NCBI taxonomy): domain Eukaryota; kingdom Viridiplantae; phylum Streptophyta; class Magnoliopsida; order Poales; family Poaceae; genus Aegilops; species Aegilops tauschii. The sequence continues at coordinate 112,601,750 of NC_053039.3, read as the reverse complement.
TTGGACGAGGAGGAGGCAGTCACAATCTTCTTCGCCACTGTGGCCTTCGCCGTCTTCTTCGCTGACGCGGCCTTCATCGCCCGCATACGATTTCTCAGACAACACCGTGGGCGATGAACTCAAACAAACCCGCACAGTTTCTAGAAAGTAGGCGTGTTGGATCAATGAACAATCACACATGACTTCCGCCCGACAAATGTTTGCATTAGGCCACCCTGCATAGATGTTTCCACATAAAAAATTGTGTGTGATATACATATGAATGGAAACGTTTTTTGGGGATTCACTGTGTGGGATGTACATACGAACAGAAATGATTTGGCCTGTATAATTATCTCCGATGGCTAGCCCGATTGCACGTGAGCTCCTTTTGCCCAGTGTGTAAGGCCGGAGGACCTATTGCCGACGGTTTCTGGGTCGTGTGGGAAGGACTCCCCCCTCCCATCACACACACATGCAAGGCGATGGTTAAAACTCCATCGCGGAAAGGGGGTAAAAATCGTTTGTGTAGCACGTCTCAGCACCAGTGTTTAGCACAATATGTTAGTGAGAACGAAAATAATTTCAGCTTAATAATATCATTATCCACATCTTTTTTATTTTGCATATCACATAATTCAACGGAAGTATTAAGATGGAAAGGAGCATCCTCATTAGGATTTCCAGAAAATTGTTCTTTCATAATAAGATTTAGCAAAGCGGCATTAATATCATAAGACACGGCACTAGTGGTGGGAGGAGAAATTGTGGTACTAATAAAATCATTGTTATTAGTATTTTAAAAGTCACACAACTTGGTGTTTTCTTGAGACATAGCCACAAAGCAAGTGAACGAGCAAAATATTTTTGTGTTTTTGTGATTTTTATGAGAAGTGGGGGAGATGAAAACGAGAGGCAAAGGCAAATAAAAAGTAAAGCAAGTATATGATAGTTTGTGCAAAGGTACTTGGTAGGTTTTGATGATGTCTCCTCGGAAATGGCGCCAGAAATTCTTCCTGCTACTTCTGAGCTGCGTTGGGATTTTTCCTGAAGAGGAGAGGAGATGTAGTATAGTAGAGATAAGTATTTCCCTCAGTGAAAACCAAGTTTTATCAAACCAATAGGAGAATCACGGAAAGCCTCGTGAACAACACCTGCACACACAAAAGCAAATACTTGCACCCAACGTTGGCAAGAGGGTTGTCAATCCCCTTGAACTCGTTACTTGCAAGGATCAAATCTTGTAGTGGTAGATAGATAAATTGCAAAACAAAATAAAAGATATAAAATTGTAGCAAAGGTATTTTGGACTTTTTTAATATGATTAAAGTAGACCCAGGGGCTTTCGTGGTTTCATCACGGTAGATGCCCTTGTGAAAGGACTTAGGTGTGGAGCCATCGCAACATAGGTTAGCTCGAAGGGGTTGAACGGGACGAAGGACACGAGTTTACCCAGGTTCGGCCCCTCACCAACGAGGTAAAAGCCTACTTCCTGCTTTGTGTTATATTGATTGAGTATCGATTACAAGGGAGCGGAATCGCTTGACCTAGCCATCGATTGGTTGTTACTTGAGTTAACCCGCCGCAGGGTCTCGCCTTTATATACACAGGTCGAGGCCCTGGGCTTACAAGAGTCCAAGTCGGATCACACAATGGGACCATCCCAGGTTCTAAGTCACCTTTCCTTGCTAGGCAAGTCATCGTCGGGCGGCTTACAAGCGTCGGGTCTCGCACCATCTTCTCGGCCTGGGCCTCTGGCGGCTCATCACGTAAGTTGCCCTCTGGTTCCATATCTAGTTTCTTGGGCCTACTTAGGCTTCCTTTCTAAGTCGCAAACAGTGTAACCTGGCCCCTCCTGGGCAGGTCACACCGTGGGGCTATATCCCCAACATTAGGCCCCAGATTGATTTGAACTTGTTCATGTCAATCTCCACTATCTCCGGTTGGCAAGTCTTCTTTGAATTTTTCCAGTACTTAACCCGGAACAGACTTTTATAACCCATCATATGAAAACATGACATCATGTTAAATAAATCCAAAGAAATCTTATGACGTCACAATGGATCTTTGCATTAACCAGCCATTCCGAGAATCTAGGCGCCTCCCCTGTTAAGATAATCACGATGCCTCCTTGATTTCCGTGCATGCTATTTTAGTATTCACCGACTTTTCCTTATAAATAGGCACGGGGGGGTCCCTTTTTCACTTTTTACCCCCGACTCTTCTCGCGATATCCTCTGTGTCTGGAGCTCCGCCGCCGCCGCTGACCTTCACCATCAACCCCATCAAGGCCGCTGCGTCAACCTGACTGGACCAGAAATCTGCGGCGCACTCCCGCTATTATTCAGCACCGGGAGGTATTCCTCTTTCTTCGCTTCAGATCCGCATTAGGACACCCTAGTTCGTAGAGTTCGTGAGTGTTCATCCTAGCTCATCCATCCCCCGCCTAGAAGTTGTATTTCAATCTGAAAAAGGGAGTAAGGTCGGAGCGCTAGCTGCTTTAACCCTCGTTTTTCATGTTAGATAGATCCCATTTTTCCTTCGGGATCAGCACATTATATGCTAGTTCTTCCACAGCCGCCTGCTAGGTTTAGTAATTTTTCATCTTTTTCTGAACTGTCGTAGATCCAAAATTATAGGCATAAATTGTGAAAAAAAATTGCCCATACTTAGCAAAATTCCACAATCTCATATCAGTAGGTAATTGACGCGCCCTTCACCTTTCGGGCGGCTTAATAATGATTGTTGTGTTGATTAAGATCATGTGTTCGATCCCTTCCAGGGGCGGCTTAATAATGACTTTGTAACCCGCCAGCTTATCAATGAACCTGAGAGTCACCTTACCCTCTTAGTCAAAGCGGTTTATAATCTTTTCCATGATTCATCATAACGATTATTCTGATAACCATAATCGGCTTGCTGCTGCTGAAAATGTCATCAGAATCTTTTTAGGCGGCTTATCACTGTAATTTAACCTGCCATACCTTTTACTCCTTGATTGCATCTTTTTAACTCGCCAATTATGACTAAGACCCCCACCTCCTATGACTGGATCGCCTCCAAAGTCACAGAGAGCACACTCAATGATTCTGTGACCATGGGGGTTTTGCCTACCAAAGAAGTCATCCACTAGCGGGTTCCAGGCCCCGAATTTTCTCCTGAACCCCAAGAGGGTGAAGTTATAGTTTTTACAGACCACCTCCTTCGTGGCTTCTCACCGCCCAGGTAAAAAAAATTCAGGACATTCTGCATTTCTATAATCTTCTTCCACAAGATATTGGTCCCAACTCTGTTTCAAATATATGCAACTTCCAAGTGTTCTGCGAAGTGTACCTTGTGGAAGAACCCTCTGTCGATCTGTTCAGAGACTATATTTATATCAACCGCCACACCGAGATGTCCGATGGGCCCAGTCTTGAACTCAGAGGTGTTTCCATCCAAAGATGAAGGGATGTAACTTTTCCATTAGCTACCCTGCCCAGTCATCCCAAAGACTAGAATTATACCTGGTTTTACTGTAGAGACACCTCCCCAGCTGAAGAGAACCCTTTGCCAGGTTTCCGTCCCTACGGGCTCACCACTAGCAGCCAGCTTCCCGGCTGATTGACTGCCGCAGGGCGCGCTCCTTTCGCTTCCACCTTTTCAAAAGTAAGGGCTTTGATTGCCAATGGCTTAACTTGAGTCGATCTGGTCTGATGTTGGGTCGCATGGAGAATTTTACCCATGAGCCGGCGCTGCGGCTTAATGTGCCAGTACACCGGTGACACCAAAGACCCACAGCGTTACAATCCAACTCGTCTGACTGATAAGGAGATCAATGACATGGTCAAGACGATGCTCGGCGAATCTCTGGAAAATTGCAGCAAAGTGGGATTGAATCCTTTCTGCACACTTATCCCCGCTCCTCCTGTAAGCAATCAGATCAAACTTCATCCTGTTTTATCCATCTCTTTAATTTTCACATTATTTCAACATTTTGCTCATGTATATAGGCTGACTCTCCCTTCTGGAAAAGGAAACTTCAAGATGCCGCCCCAGCCAAGAAGCTTAAAACAAAGACTCGAGGTCCAGGTCGTCGCAAGAAGCCATCAGCCGAGGAACTGTTCCATCTTGATGATGAGTTAGAGGTAGAACTTGAATCCCTTGGCTTTATTTTCATGCAACTTATTGAAGCTGATTCCTCTCAGGAAGAGGCAGAGACCAGCCATGCAGACACAGCAGAGGTAACTATAATTTCCCCCGACTCAGAACCCTTGCCAAGAAAGAAAACTCGGTGGGTCACTCGGAAAGTAAGGTTTTCTCACCCTCTTGCTCATTTGGATCCCAACTTTCTTTTGAAGAAATAACAACATGAATTGAGGCGTAAGACCCGGAGTGATGGCACTGAAGATCTCATGTCCAGCTTACCCAACACCCCAGCTCCTCGAAAGCGTCGCAACGAGGTGCCACATAGCCCGACTCTATCTCTTCCACAAGCCAGCCTCATACGTCAACCTCTTAATTCTTCTGACTCAAAATATCAGGGAACACCGCCATCATCTGGCGACTCTAGTGGAACTCAAATGCCTGCTTTTCAAGGTTGCCCATGGGTTAGTATTTTCATTTGTTCATAAATGACTTGTAGTAATATACTCATGAACTCTTGTATTCTTGTCACAGAGGCGTAGCGAAGGTGGGCAAGAAACAAAAGGTGGGCAGGTCTTCAAAGGACCCCAAAGCTGCTGAACCGGAGAGGCACGTGCCGGAGACCCCTGAGGCTTCGACCCAAAACCCTGAAGACCTTGTCAATGACCCGCCACCACAAACGACGTACCATCTCTGAGGCAATGAACATTGAGATTAACCCGGTTGTCCATCAAGACCCGCCAAGTCCTAAGCCGCCAAGTCCACTGACAAGAGACCTGCCACTATTGACGCTGATGACATCACTATTACCGGGTCAGCCTTTAAGGCGCCCGAGGTCTCCAGAGTGCTATCCAAGCACTCAACTAAGGAGGAGATACCTTCATTGGAGAAGGGCAAGGCAAAATTGGATCTGGAAAATTATTCCTCATTCAATGTAGATGAAGTGTACGCGGGCTACTTAAACCGCCTCCACACAAGACGAGATCTAGAAGCCGGGTTGGTCCAATTGATGAAACAAAAATATGAGGTATGAACACGCCAATCCTCTCTTTAGCCTTTCATATACATATATCCATAGTAGCCCCCAAGGGTTGGCTTAACTTGACAAGATGAGCCGGGTCTTACAATCGCTAATATAGATCAAACCTGGAGCCCCCAAGGGCTGGCTTATCTAAATAAGATGAGCCAGGTCTTTCAGTTGTTGATACAGATCAAACATGTTGCCTCCAAGGGCCAGCTTATCTGAATAAGATGAGCCGGGTCTCATAGATTAAAATGACCTGCATTAGCCCCCAAGTGCCAAGTATATTGCTTGAAATGTACTTAAATAACTGTATGATAGCAAAACTGCTCATTGTGTGGTAACTACTGCTTCAATTTCTTATTTCAGGAAGCTTTAAACTTGAAAGAGTCACAACTGAGCGACTTAAAGAAGAATATCAAAAAGCAGAAACTTCCAGGGCCGAGTCAAAGCTAAAAACTTCACTGGAAGACATTCAAAAGATCAAGGCAGGTTTTGATGCTGAAAGAACCGTATGGGAGACTGACAAGGCCGCACTGCTGAAAAGACCCGAAGAGTCTGAAAAGCAACTTAAGCCAGTGACTGATGAACTTGCCGGCTTAAAACAACATATAACCCACATGACAGCCGCCATCTTTGGTAAGTTGAAGACTTGCACTTCATCATTTGTCTTGTCTTTTCTTTAATCCTCCTGGCGATTCACAATATATAATCTTTAACCCGCCTGGGGATTCTTGTGCAAAAAATTGAATGGGCCCCAGAAGCGTCAATCTTGGTCAGAACATGCTGCTGAAATTGAAGGCGGTTTATTCATTGACCGAGCAGTTGTATGCTGGAACCCTGCGCAGCCTTGTCACTTTGTCAGGTGGCAAAAATCCTGCAAATCATATCAAGACTGTGCTAGAACATCTCTCAACAGTGTCGGCTCAAATTGAGGAGTTTAAATTATCAGCCGTCCAAGCCGGAGCCATTGTTGCTCTCGGCCCGGCCAAGGCGTGGCAAACAGAACTTGACCTGGAAGAAATAGCGACTGGATGCCCAGAATTCAAGGATGACCAGTCGATCTTTGAAGAGAAAGACTTCAACAATTGTGTTAGAGAGATGCGGCTGTGGCATGCAAACTTGTAGAAGAGCTGGATTTGAACAAGTATACGACGACTTACGATGACAACAACAATAAGATTAAGCCGCCATCCCATGAGATTGTGGATCTAACCCCGCAAAGGCGTAAGCATATCTTCGCCCCTGACCTTGACCCTTCCATTATTCTTAATGATGAGGCCACATTTGAGGCTTTAACCGGCATCGACTGGACATCGGCTAACCTCCAGATGGTCGACGAGGAAGAGCCGGCGCGGGATGACCCGAAATCTTCAAGGCACTAGGATGGCAACAACCCGCCAGGCCAAAACCCGGACGGTGCTGATACCGGCTCAATGGAGTAACTTAACTCCGAAAAACACTTGTTCACAATTTATTGGGCTCAGCCGAAGCCTTGTAATAGGTAGCTGAAAACAAGTATCTGCTCTGCCATGCCTTCAAGCATGTTATTGTTGGGAAACGTAGCATGCAATTTCAAAAGAATTCCTACGCTCACACAAGATCTATCTAGGAGATGCATAGCAACGAGAGGGGGAGAGTGTGTCCACGAACCCTTGTAGACCGAAAGCGGAAGCGTTTGACAACGCGGTTGATGTAGTCGAACTTCTTCTCGTTCCGACCGATCAAGCACCGAACGTACGGCACCTCCGAGTTCTGCACATGTTCAGTTCGATGACGTCCCTCGAACTCTTGATCCAGCAAAGTGTCGAGGGAGAGTTCCGTCAGCACGACGGCGTGATGAAGGTGATGGTGAAGTGATCCACGCAGGGCTTCGCCTAAGCACTACGTGAATATGAACGGAGGCGTAAACTGTGGAGGGGGGCACCGCACACGGCTAGGAATCAATGTTGTGTATTCTAGAGGTGCCCCCCACATATATATATAGGTGGGAGAGGGAGAGAGGCAGCAAGGGGCACCCCAAGTAGGAGTAATCCTACTTGGGCGCCTCCCACAAGTCGGCCTCCTCCCCTTCCATAAGTGTTGGAGGGGGAAGGAAAGAGAGTGGGAGAGAAGGAAAGGGGGAGGCCAAATCCTCCCCTTTCCTTCTCCCTTCCCCTCCTTCCTTATCCTCCTATTTCGGCCTATATGGGGGCGCACCAGCCCACCAGTGGCTGGTCTGTCAATCTCTTGGCCCATAAGGCCCATTTGTTTGCCGCGGGTGCCTGTAACCCCTTTCCGGTGACTCGATATGTACCCGGTACCCACGGAACACTTACGGTGTCCGAATATCATCGTCCTATATATGAATCTTTACCTCTCGACCATTTCGAGACTCCCTGTTATGTCCGTGATCTCATCCGGGACTCCGAACAACATTCAGTCACCAAATCACATAACTCATATAATACAAAATCGTCATCAAACGTTAAGCGTGCAGACCCTACAAGTTCGAGAACTATGTAGACATGACCGAGACACCTCTCTGGTCAATAACCAACAGCGGAACCTGGATGCTCATATTGGTTCCTACATATTGTACGAAGATCTTTATCGGTTGTACCACAATGGCAACATACGTTATTCCCTTTGTCATCGGTATGTTACTTTCCCAAGATTCAATCGCCGGTATCTTCATACCTAGTTCAATCTTGTTACCGGCAAGTCTCTTTACTCGTTCCGTAATACATCATCCCATAACTAACTCATTAGTCACATTGCTTGCAAGGCTTTTTATGATGTGCATTACCGAGAGGGCCCAGAGATACCTCTCCGATACTCGGAGTGGCAAATCCTAATCTCGATCTATGCCAACCCAACAAACACCTTCAGAGATACCTGTAGAGCATCTTTATAATCACCCAGTTACGGTGACGTTTGATAGCACACAAGGCATTCCTCCGGTATCCGGGAGTTGCATAATCTCATAGTCGAAGGAATATGTATTTGACATGAAGAAAGCAATAGCAATAAAATTGAACTATCAATATGCTAAGCTAGCGGGTGGGTCTTATCCATCACATCATTCTCCTAATGATGTCATCCCGTTCATCAAATGACAACACATGTCTATGGCTAGGAAACTTAACCATCTTTGATTAACGAGCTAGTCTAGTAGAGGCTTACTAGGGACACGGTGTTTTGTCTATGTATCCACACATGTATCAAGTTTTCGGTTAATACAATTCTAGCATGAATAATAAACATATATCATGATATAAGGAAATATAAATAACAACTTTATTATTGCCTCTACGGCATATTTCCTTCAGTCTCCCACTTGCACTAGTCAATAGTCTAAATTACATTGTAATGATTCTAACACCCATGGAGTATTGGTGCTGATCATGTTTTGCTCGTGGAAGAGGCTTAGTCAATGGGTCTGCCACATTCAGATCCGTATGTATTTTGTAAATCTCTATGTATCCCTCCTTGACTTGATCACTGATGGAGTTGAAGCGTCTCTTGATGTGTTTGGTTCTTTTGTGAAATCTAGATTCCTTCGCCAAGGTAATTGCTCCAGTATTGTCACAAAAGATTTTCATTGGACCCGATGCACTAGGTATTACACCTAGATCGGATATGAACTCCTTCATCCAGACTCCTTCATTCGCTGCTTCCGAAGCAGCTATGTACTCCGCTTCACACGTAGATCCGCCACTATGCTTTGCTTGGAACTGCACCAACTGACAGCTCCACCATTCAATATAAACACGTATTTGGTTTGTGACTTAGAGTCATCCAGATCAGTGTCAAAGCTAGCATCGATGTAACCATTTACGACGAGCTCTTTGTCTCCTCCATAAACGAGAAACATATCCTTAGTCCTTTCAGGTACTTTAGGATGTTCTTGACCGCTGTCCAGTGATCCACTCCTGGATTACTTTGGTACCTCCCTACTAAACTTATAGCAAGGCACACATCAGGTCTGGTACATAGCATAGCATACATGATAGAACCTATGGCTGAGGCATAGGGAATGACTTTCATTTTCTCTATATCTTCTGCAGTGGTCGGGCATTGAGTCTGACTCAACTTCACACCTTGTAACACGGGCAAGAACCCGTTCTTTGACTGATTCATTTTGAACTTCTTCAAAACTTTATCAAGGTATGTGCTTTGTGAAAGTCCAATTAAGCATCTTGATCTATCTCTATAGATATTGATGCCCAATATATAAGCAGCTTCACCGAGGTCTTTCATTGAAAAACTTTTATTCAAGTATCCTTTTATGCTACCCAGAAATTCTACATTATTTCCAATCAACAATATGTCATCCACATGTAATATTAGAAATGGTATAGAGCTCCCACTCACTTTCTTGTAAATACAGGCTTCTCCGAAAGTCTATATAAAACCATATGCTTTGATCACCTCATCAAAGCGTATATTCCAGCTTTGAGATGCTTGCACCAGTCCATAGATGGATCGCTGGAGCTTGCACACTTTGTTAGCACCTTTAGGATCAAAAAAACCTTCTGGTTGTATCATATACAACTCTTCTTTAAGAAATCCATTAAGGAATGCAGTTTTGACATCCATTTGCCAGATTTCATAAAATGTGGCAATTGCCAACATGATTCAGACGGACTTAAGCATCGCTACGAGTGAGAGAATCTCATCGTAGTCAACACCTTGAACTTGTCAAAAACCTTTTGCGACAAGTCGAGCTTTGTAGACAGTAACATTACCATCAGCGTCAGTCTTCTTCTTGAAGATCCATTTATTCTCTATGGCTTGCCGATCATCAGGCAAGTCAACCAAAGTCCACACTTTTTTCTCATACATGGATCCTATCTCAGATTTCATGGCCTCAAGCCATTTATCGGAATCTGGGCTCATCATCGCTTCCTCATAGTTTGTACGTTCCTCACGGTCTAGTAACATGACTTCTAGAACAGAATTACCGTACCACTCTGGTTCGGAACGTGCTCTGGTTGACCTACGAGGTTCAGTAGTAACTTGATCTGAAGTTTCATGATCATTATCATTAGCTTCATCTCTAGTTGGTGTAGGCATCACAGGAACGGTTTTCTGTGATGAGCTAGTTTCCAATTCGAGAGAAGGTACAGTTACCTCATCAAGTTCTACTTTCCTCCCACTCACTTCTTTGAGAGAAAATCCTTCTCTATAAAGGATCCATTCTTAGCAACAAAGATCTTGCCTTCAGATCTGTGATAGAAGGTGTACCCAACAGTTTCTTTTGGGTATCCTATGAAGACGCACTTCTCCGATTTGGGTTCGAGCTTATCAGGTTGAAGCTTTTTCACATAAGCATCGCAACCCCAAACTTTAAGAAACGACAGCTTAGGTTTCTTGCCAACCCACAGTTCATACGGTGTCGTCTCAACGGATTTAGACGGTGCCCTATTTAAAGTGAATGCAGTTGTCTCTAATGCATAACCCCAAAACGATTGTGGTAAATTGGTAAGAGACATCATAGATCGCACCATATCTAATAAAGTACGGTTACGACGTTCGGACACACCATTACACTGTGGTGTTCCAGGTGGCGTGAGTTGTGAAACTATTCCACATTGTTTCAAATGAAGGTCAAACTCATAACTCAGATATTCGCCTCCGCGATCAGATCGTAGAAACTTTATTTTCTTGTTACGATGATTCTCCACTTCACTCTGAAATTCTTTGAACTTTTCAAATGGTTCAGACTCGTGTTTAATTAAGTAGATATACCCATATCTGCTCAAATCATCTGTGAAGGTCAGAAAATAACGATACCCGCTGCGAGCCTCAACACTCATTGGACCGCATACATCGGTATGTATTATTTCCAATAAGTCAGTAGCTCGCTCCATCATTCCGGAGAATGGAGTTTTAGTCATCTTGCCCATGAGGCATGGTTCACAAGCATCAAACGATTCATAATCAAGTGATTCCAAAAGTCCATCCGCATGGAGTTTCTTCATGCGCTTTACACCAATATGACCTAAACGGCAGTGCCACAAATATGTTGCACTATCATTATCAACTTTGCATCTTTTGGCATCAATATTATGAATATGTGTATCACCACGATCGAGATTCAACAAAAATAAACTACTCTTCAAGGGTGCATGACCATAAAAGATATTATTCATATAAATAGAACAACCATTATTCTCCGATTTAAATGAATAACAGTCTCGCATTAAACAAGATCCAGATATAATGTTCATGCTCAACGCTGGCACCAAATACCAATTATTCAGGTCTAAAACTAATCCCGAACGTAGATGTAGAGGTAGCGTGCCGACGGCGATCACATCTACCTTGGAACCATTCCCGACGCGTCGTCACCTCGTCCTTAGCCAATCTTCGTTTAATCCGTAGCCCCTGTTTCGAGTTACAAATATGAGCAACCGAACCGGCATCAAATACCCAGGCACTACTACGAGCATTAGTAAGGTACACATCAATAACATGTATATCAAATATACCTTTGTTCAGTTTGCCATCCTTCTTATCCGCCAAATACTTGGGATAGTTCCGCTTCAGTGACCAGTCCCTTTGTAGTAGAAGCACTCAGTTTCAGGCTTAGGTCCAGATTTGGGCTTCTTCCCGAGAGTGGCAACTTGCTTGCCATTCTTCTTGAAGTTCCCCTTCTTTGCTTTGCCCTTTTTATTGAAACTAGTGGTCTTGTTAACCATCAACACTTGATGCTCCTTATTGATTTCTACCTCCGCAGCTTTGAGCATAGCGAAGAGCTCGGGAATAGTCTTCTCCATCCCTTGCATATTATAGTTCATCATGCAGCCTTTATAGCTCGGTGGTAGTGATTGAAGAACTCTATCAATAACACTATCATCTGGAAGATTAACTCCCAGCTGAGTCAAGTGTTTATGATACCCAGACATCTTGACTATGTGTTCACTGACAGAATAGCTCTCCTCCATCTTGCAGCTATAGAACTTGTTGGAGACTTCATATCTCTCAACTCGGGCATTTGCTTGAAATATTAACTTCAACACTTGGAACATCTCATATGGTCCATGGCGTTCAAAATGTCTTTGAAGTCCCGATTCTAAGCCGTAAAGAATGGCACACTGAACTATCGAGTAGTCATCAGATCAAGCTTGCCAGACGTTCATAACATCAGCATCTGCTCCTGCAGCAGGCCTTTCAACTAGCGGTGCATCAAGGACATAATTCTTCTATGCAGCAACGAGGATAATCCTCAAGTTACGGACCCAGTCCGTGTAGTTTCTACCATCATCTTTCAACTTAGATTTATCTAGGAACACATTAAAATTCAAGGGAATGGAAGCATGGGCCATTGATCTACAACATAGATATGCAAAAACTATCAGGTCTAAGTTCATGATAAATTAAGTTCAATTAATCATATTACTTAAGAACTCCCACTTAGATAGACATCCCTCGAGATATCTAAATGATCACGTGATCCAAATCATCTAAACCATGTCCGATCATCATGTAGATGGAGTAGTTTTCAATGGTGAACATCTCTATGTTGATCATATCTACTATATGATTCACGTTCGACCTTTCGGTCTCCATTGTTCCAAGGCCATGTCTATACATGCTAGGCTCGTCAAGTTTAACCCGAGTATTCCGCATGTGCAAAACTGTCTTGCACCCGTTGTATGTGAACGTTGAGCCTATCACACCCGATCATCACGTGGTGTCTCAGCACGACGAACTGTCGCAACAGTGCATACTCAGGGAGAACACTTATACCTTGAAATTTTAGTAAGGGAGAATCTTATAATGCTACCGCCGTACTAAGCAAAATAAGATGCATAAAAGATAAACATCACATGCAATCAAAACATGTGACATGATATGGCCATCATCATCTTGTGCCTTTGATCTCCATCTCCAAAGCACCGTCATGATCTCCATCGTCACCGGCTTGACACCTTGATCTCCATCGTAGCGTCGTGGTCATCTCGGCAACTATTGCTTCTACAACTATCGCTAACGCATAGTGGTAAAGTAAAGCAATTACATGGCGTTTGCATTTCATACAATAAAGCGACAACCATAAGGCTCCTGCCAGTTGCAAATAACTTTTACGAAACATGATCATCTCATACAACAACGTATATCACATCATGTCTTGACCATATCACATCACAACATGCCCTGCAAAAACAAGTTAGACATCCTCTAGTTTGTTGTTGCAAGTTTTATGTGGCTGCTATGGGCTTCTAGCAAGAACCGTTCTTACCTACGCATCAAAACCACAACGGTGATTTATCAAGTTTGTTGTTTTTACCTTCAACAAGGACCGGCCACAGTCAAATTCAATTCAACTAAAGTTGGAGAAACAGACACCCGCCAGCCACCTTTATGCAAAACTAGTTGCATGTCTGTCGGTGGAACCGGTCTCATGAACGTGGTCATGTAAAGTTGGTCCGGGACGCTTCATCCAACAATACCGCCGAATCAAAATAAGATGTTGGTGGTAAGCAGTATGACTATCACTGCCTAGAACTCTTTGTGTTCTACTCGTGCGTATCATCTACGCATAGACCTGGCTCGGATGCCACCGTTGGGAAACGTAGCATGTAATTTCAAAAAAATTCTACGCTCACGCAAGATCTATCTAGGAGAAGAATAGCAACGAGAGGGGGAGAGTGTGTCCACGTACCCTCGTATACCGAAAGCGGAAGCGTTTGACAACGCGGTTGATGTAGTCGAACTTCTTCTCGTTCCGACCGATCAAGCACCGAACGTACGGCACCTCCGAGTTCTGCACACGTTCAGTTCGATGATGTCCCTCGAACTATTGATCCAGCAAAGTGTCGAGGGAGAGTTCCTTCAGCATGACGGCGTGATGACGGTGATGGTGAATTGATCCACGCAGGACTTCGCCTAAGCACTATGTGAATATGACCGGAGGCGTAAACTGTGGAGTGGGGCACCGCACATGGCTAGGAATTAATGTTGTGTATTCTAGCGGTGCCCCCACATATATATAGGTGGCAGAGGGAGAGGGTTAGCAAGGGGCGCCCCAAGTAGGAGTAATCCTACTTGGGCGCCTCCCTCAAGTCGGCCTCCCCCCTTCCATAAGTGTTGGAGTGGGGAGGAAAGAGAGGGGCAGAGAAGGAAAGGGGGTGGCCGAATCCTCCCCTTTCCTTCTCCCTTCCCCTCCTTCCTTCTCCTCCTATTTCGGCCTATATGGGGGCGCTCCAGCCCACCAGGGGCTGGTCTATCTCTCTCTTGGCCCATAAGGCCCATATCTTTGCCGGGGGTGCCCGGAACCCCTTTTCGGTGACCCGATATGTACCCGGTACCCACGGAACACTTCCGGTGTCCGAATATCATCATCCTATATATGAATATTTACCTCTCGACCATTTAGAGACTCCTCGTCATGTCCGTGGTCTCATCCGGGACTCTGAAAAACATTCGGTCACCAAATCACATAACTCATATAATACAAAATCGTCATCGAACGTTAAGCGTGCGGACCCTACGGGTTCGAGAACTATGTAAACATGACTGAGACACCTCTCCGGTCAATAAACAACAGCGGAACCTGGATGCTCATATTGGTTCCTACATATTCTATGAAGATCTTTACCGATCGTACCGCAATGACAACATAAGTTATTCCCTTTGTCATCGGTATGTTACTTGCCCGAGATTCGACCGTCGGTATCTTCATACCTAGTTCAATCTCGTTACCGGCAAGTCTCTTTACTTGTTCTGTAATACATCATCCCATAACTAACTCATTAGTCACATTGCTTGCAAGGCTTATTATGATGTGCATTACCGAGAGGGCCCAGTGATACCTCTACGATACTCGGAGTGACAAATCCTAATCTTGATCTATGCCAACCCAACAAACACCTTCGAAGATACCTGTAGAGCATCTTTATAATCACTCAGTTACATTGTGACGTTTGATAGCACACAAGGTATTCCTCCGGTATCCGGGAGTTGCATAATCTCATAGTTAAAGAAATATGTATACAATTATGCTAAGCTAATGGATGGGTCTTGTCCATCACATCATTCTCCTAATGATGTGATCCCGTTCGTCAAATGACAACACATGTCTATGGTTAGGAAACTTAACCATCTTTGATTAACGAGCTCGTCTAGTAGAGGCTTACTAGGGCACTTTGTTTGTCTATGTATTCACACATGTATCAAGTTTCCGGTTAATACAACTCTATCACGAATAATAAACATTTATCATGATATAAGAAAATATAAATAACAACTTTATTATTGCCTCTAGGGCATATTTCCTTCAGTTATCTCAACTTTTGATCCAGCAGCTGAACCTTAATTGCATCCTTGATTTTATCATATATATATATATATGGCTAGACTATTAACAGAATATCATTCTGTTACCCCTCGCCCCTATAAGAGCGACGCGCGACTCGATGTCCCGAATCCAGCCCACCGGCCCGAACCAGTACACATGACCGACCATTCCCGAACCCACCCACCTCCCTCCCGATCCCAAATCCTCCAGCGCGCCGCCACCCCTTACCTCGCCGCCCTGCCACACCCTGCCCCATCGCCGCGCCCTCCAGCTCCGCCGACGCGCCGCCCCTTCCACCTCCCGCCGACGCGCCGCCCCTTCCACCTCCCGCCGACGTGCCGCCCCCTTCCACCTCCCGTCCACGCGCCGCGCCTCCCCCACCTCCTGGCCACGCGCCTCCCCCAAGTCCCGGCAACGCGCGACGCCTACTCTGGTGACGCGTCGCACCCCCCACTCCACGGCGACGCCCCTCGCCGTTCCTCCCGACGACGCGCACCATGACCGGTGATGCAGATCCCTCCACACACCCCTCCCAGCACCGGCAACTCCGTCCACCGGATGCTGGTCGCGTCCATCCACCCGCCTCCCTCCGTCCGCGACCCTTCTCCTGTCCGTCCGCGTTCCTTCTCCTTGTCCGGCCCTCCCTTCACTCCCTCCACCGCGCTCCGCCTACCGTATACCACCATCAAGCGCGTAGGCCGCCCAGGCCAACAAGCCACCATGCTCGCCACAGAACAGGCCCCCGCTGGATCCCCACCGCCGGGTAGCCTGAGCAGCTTCGGGTGGTCACCTCGTACTGGATCCAGGTGGTGGTCGCGGCCAGGATACAGCTAGCTCAAGGGAGGGATCGCCGGTTTTGTCAAGTTCAAGTTTCAAAGTTCTGCAAGTCCAGTGAAAAAATCTGCAAGTTTCGTGCGTGTGCTGCTACAAATCTGAACTTATTGTCCACGCATACTAGTACCGATGAATATCGAGTTGATGAAAATGTACTATTACATGATATTGTAGTACAAGTCAATGCACATGATAATGCTCAGGCTTGATGGTTGGATATTGAAGTCTCAGCATGTGCTGCAATGATCTATTAGATAACTCATCTCAGCGTGTACAAGCCAACCTGCATGTTAAATATCAAACCATAGGACCACATGATTTTGGTTTGCTTGTAAAAATGGTAGTTGTAATGACAGGCAGAACAACACCAAATTGCTCGTATTTATTATCAGATCCAAAAGTGTATTTTCATCTGATTATCTTGCTGTAATTTGAGCGTAACATACTGTCATAATCTATGTACCAATTTTCATTTAGCTTCAAAGTTGAATACAGTAGTACAGAAATGTTCTTCAGTCAGCTCGTCGTACTTAATGGGAAATACAACAGCCACATCAACACTTGTGAAAACAGGTCATTTGACACTTCATTTGATCTTGGAAATGCACAGCAAAGGGCGGTAAACCATCGTGAAAGCTAAATAACTTTTTTGGAACTGAACCTAGTCTTTACATCTCATCAAGACAGAGATCATAGAACAAGTAATCACCCCTATAGAAGATCATCCAGCCTCTAGGGATTAATTAGTTCTCAAAATTCATGCTGAACAAACACGAATTCTCAGTCCTACGTTATATTTGAGCAATCAATATGTCTAACAATTGTTAACCAGCGCTGCAATTGTAAGTGATGTCCCACTAAGAAGTTGCTCAAATTAAAATGTGTTATCTGATCCCTTCCTAATTTTGCTACTTGAATGCATTTTATTTTGTGATTTCCAGTCCTTTTTAAGATTCAGGCGATTTTCTGCCATGGGGAGAAATGCTGAAATATCATCATCATAATGAACTATCATCTATTTTATTTCCTGAAACACAAACTAGCTGTGCCAGTTCAATATGTGAATTCTCATCAGTACATGGCTTGCTCCGTCGTGTGATCAATGGTCGGAGCTCACCGATGACGGAGGATGTGGAGCTTCACTACCATTCGCAGCTCCAGCCATGGTCCGGATCATACTGAGGCTCTGGACCCTCCCTCATAAACTCACCTCGAGGTCATCTATTTTATTTCCTGAAACACAAACTAGGTGTGCCAGTTTAGTATGTGAACTATCATCAGTTTGTGAAAAACACATATGACAGTACTATGTGTGTGTGTGCAAAATAAAACCGAGTGTTTTTATTGTACAATAGTTTTGCACCAAAAGGTTATTCTGATGCGGGTGGCTAGTGTTGCAGTAGTTCAGAATGTTGAACCCACATTGATGCAGGCGCTCATGAGTAGAGGCAGGCGCACCCATGAGCATTCTTCCAATGTGGTGTTCACCGCCGGCGCCACAGTCCGTTCACGGCCGATAGCCGAGGCCGTTCAATGACACAACGACAAGGTCTGGCCTTCCCCATTCCTATTTTCATGTTGTGGCATTATCGAACTCGTGTAATGACTGATTCTGTACTGCTGTTGGTTGCATTGGTGATGCTTTTACAAGTGTGGAAACAAAGCTAGTGTCCTATTTTGCTTGTATATTAAGAGTTCGCCTATGAGTCTTGTTGAGGATATAGACCTTAGAGTCACCCGCCAGGAAGGGCCGGGTTACTCATATGGTCATTGCCAGAAGCCCGGCGCCAAGCTTAAAGACGATGGGCCAAAGATGGGTTTAAGACCCGGATATGGCTTAAGGCCCGTAGTTACAATCTTTACTATGTTAGAACTTGTAGTGTAAGGCAAGAATAGTTGAGAGTCCGAGCCGGACACTCTTATGAGCCGGCCGGGACTCTGAGAGCTGCAGGGCGTCAGCCTCCCTATATAAAGGGAGGACCCGGCAGCGGTTTAAGGCAGAGAACAATTTCATCGAAAGCCGGGCATAGCAGTTTAGCTCCCTGGTGATCGTAACCCTAATCAATACCACCTCAAACTGGACGTAGGCTTTTACCTTCACCGTAAGGGGCCGAACCAGTATAAACCCTCGTGTTCCTTGTCCCGCATTAACCCCTTCAAGCTTCCTAGCTGCGATGGCTCCACGACTAAGTCCTAGCTCAAGGACATCTGCCGTGACAATTCCACGACAAGTCTCCTATATGTACTGGTGATGCTACTTCATCTCTACTTGTTGTGAAATAAGGTTTTTGTTGATTTGCTTACAAGAAATGAAATATCCTTCTTGATGTTTCTTTGTTGCCAAATAAAGCTATTGTTTGATTGACACCACCTTCTTGCATCAAGTGACACCAAACATGTTTAATTGAATGTTCACAAGAAATGATCACACACCAAAGTGACACCCTCAGTTTAAAACTAATTTTAGATCAGTGCAATTCTTATTTTTATTCAGTACTCTTCGTGCGAATGATTCCTGGTTGCTTCTCCTTTTCTGAACTTGTTGCTCAATTGCATAGGTATTGCCAGAGTACTGTCTATTCTGAAGCCAGCTACACATTCGCACATGAGTCGGTGCTCCTGAAGTGCTCTAATTAGCAATAGAAAATGACAAGGGAGTGCACCCAAAAGATAGGTGGCAAGCATGACTGCTACGGTGTGTTGATAACTGAATTGAAGGATCTTCAGTATATGAACCACAAAAGAGAGTTGCATCCCGTACAAACAAAGAAGTGCATGCAGTACATCAGCTCAAGATCCAATGGTTCAATTATCTTTTGGTTTGGCAAAATGCTTCTCTTGCAGGTTTTTTATTTTGCTGTAATTTTTATTTATATCACAGGATGTAACACCATCTCTGAAACAAATGCATATGTTCAGTTAAGAACTTGGCGTGGTGGGTGTACTGTTGATAATCTGAACTTGTTTCTCTCAACTACAGAAAACATGTAACCTTTATTGTGCTGCTCTGCAATTTCACCAGAAAATATGGATTGTTTCGGTTTAAGTACATCTTGAATCCATGTGCCATCTTGCTATCTTTTTTGGAATCAATAAATGGCATCGACATTCCACAGAACAAATGTCAACTAGGATGCGTGTGTATGTATCAAATATGGCAGGATTTGTTCCTCGCGCCGGAGTACACCAATGCAATGGTGTGGAGGCCGTACAAATTTCTTATATCTATTGCTACAAGTTCGAGTGATAAATTACTGTAAGCTCACATGTTATTGTTCAATTAGTTCAAATGATCATTGTTTTCTTTATTGAACAAAACAAAAAGAAGTACAAATATTTATTACAAAAATCATGAAAAAAATTAAGTTGCAAACAAAAGGAAGTACATACCTTCATTGCAAAAAATGTTTGAGTTTGAACAAAACAAAAAGAAAACGTCCATCAGTTCAACTAGTGAAACCATGCAAATTCAGACCTGATGGTGTTGTCAGTTTGGACGAGAAAACAAATCTAAAATTGTAATCCCAAAAAAGGTTCGGTTCTATAAGTCAATGTCTTTATAGGAGGCCGTTCAAAACATCCTCACATATAAGTCCACTATTTTATTACGCGAGTTAAAAAAATGACGTCTCATCCCTGAAAAAACGGTCAGTACAAACACAAAAGTTCAAATTTGCTAATATCTACAGTACTGGTAGTTCATTTTGTACTATCCCGACTGTCTATGGTTCATTTTGCTAAGAAATGTTCTTCTACATGTCTTTACATCGGCCGTAGAACATGTATTACTTTTGGAAGTTAAGTCAATGTATTTCATCTCTTTGATCGGATTAATGCTTGATTTTGGTGATGGCAATTTTTATCTCTGATATCCTGAAATGAGTCAGTAACTTAGATTTTTTTTTCTAGCTTTGGAATTGTAAAAACACAACAAGTTCACAATTTAAAAAGTTGCAAGTTCAACACGACGTCCTAGATAAGTTTGGGAAAAAAGCTAAAAAAAAGAAACCCCACGGAAATTCAAATAGTAAAAGTTCAAGTCGTAAAATGAGAGAAGTCCAGAATATCGTTGAAAAAAATTAGTCAAAAAAAACACAACACACATTTTCTTTTAAAAAAATGTCATTCAGTTCAACGGTATAAACCATACAAGTTCGGGGACGATGATATCCCGAACCGTTGAAAAGTTACGAGGAAAACCATACAGAAAAAACAGAGTAAAGTCTGCAAAAACATGCTCAGTACAAATCCATATGGACATCCGTTCAAGTACTCTTTTTTTGGAACCTTTCAAAATTACTCTATGAAAAATACATCAGTACAAACACACATGTAGATCAGTACAAGTACTCTAGTCTCACCATAATCCAAATTACTCTTCAACGGTTGCGAATTTGAGAAAACGTTCAACATGACTAAGTTTCGTATTTTCGATATCTTCCCAAAGATATATTATTTGCCTCATTTCGGCAAACTTTAAAAAAAACGCGATCGAAATCAAATTTGACCGTATTCGAATTCATTTTTAAACCATAAGGAATTAGAAAAACATTTCAATATGAAGAAGTTGCGCTTTTCCATAGCTTTTCAACGCCGTATCATTTGCGTCCATCCGACAAACCGTTTGCAAAAAATTGTGAAAATACGTTTCGCCCAGAATTTCACCGTTTTCCAAATTACTTTTAAATCATATAGAATTAGAAAAGACAATAGATATATGGAAGATGCGGATTTTCACCAGCTTTTCAACGCCATCTTATTTGCTCAATTCCGACAAACCGTTTGAAAATTGAGTCCAAAATACGATTCACGTTTTCGGTTTAAAAAAAACGGTTTTTTCAAAACTGCTCTTAAACCATAATGATTTTGCAAAAACGTTCAATATACCTGAAATATAGTTGTCAAGAGCTTTCCAACGATATATTACACACCCCGTTTCAACAAAAAAATTGCAAAAAAAAATTGAACTAAAGAAAACGATCTGTTAAACAGAACTGAAAGCATCAGTTCAACCGCTTTGAAATCATCAGTACAACCGCTTGAAACCATCAGTTCAAGTAGGGTAACAGAATAATATTCTGTTACGCGTAACAGAATAGCCCAGATGTATATATATATATATATATATATATATATATATATATAATATATATATATGGTGGGTCTATTATGATAACACCCCTTAAGACCCTTATTCTGCTAACACTACGCCTTATTCTGGTAACACCTCCTCGCTGGCCCCTGCCCCTTTGACCTCATCTTCCCCGCCACCTCCTTCTCCCCCATCGACGCCCCTTCCTCCTCCACCTCCCAAGCGACCACCCGCGCCGCCCCGCCCTGGCCACCACCACCCGCAGCCCCACCCCGGCCAACACCCACACCACCCCTTCCCGGCCAACACCCACGCCACCCCTTCCCGGCCACCACCACGCGCCGCACCCCCCGGCCACCACCACACGCCGCCCTGTCTCGGCCACCACCGACATCCCATCACGGCCACCACCACTTCCTCTGCACCATGGGCTCCCTCTCCCTTAACCGGTAGCTGTCGTCGAGATCCCAGGGTCCTGCATCGAGAGAACGCACTTGATCCGGTCTCCCCCACTTCCCCCTACCTCCTTCCTCCCCCAGTGCCATCGCCCTCCACCCCGCTCCCTGCTGACTGGCCTAGATCCAGGAGCGCCTCCCCAGGCGCCCCGCGCGGCTGCCGGCGTGGATTCGGGCGTGCCACCCCGCCCTGGCCTTCCCATCTTCAGGCTCCTCCCCCGCCATGGCCCCCGCATCGGCACATCGTTGTTGAACCCCCGCGCTGGATCCCGTGGAGGCCCAGCCGGATCTCCTCCACCACGCTGAGCCGACGTGCTCCTCGTCGGCGAGCCCCTCACCAGCCGCCTCCCCAGCTCCTTTCCACGCTCGGCAATCGAGTGTCACCTCCCCAGTTCTTTTCCTCGTCGACCTGTCGAGTGCCGCCGCCTGCCGCCAGCCTCTGACTCCATCTTCCAGTGATGGCGGTCCCGGGGGCGCTGGATTCCGACGCTGGGTCCGGCCAATGGGACACCTGCCTCACCTCCCCTCCACCCCTCTGTGTGGTTCGACAGAGCTCCAGCGGCCACGGATTCGGCCGTCCCCGACCACCGGACTATGAGACGACGGCCTGCAATCCACAGCTGCGTGTGCAGTTCGTGAAGAGCGTGCATGCAGTCTTTCTCGGCGGCGCGATGCTGCTCTCTTCTACATCCCCAAGCAGTTTGCCCCGCCCCCTTCACCCCATCTCCGCCACGACCTCGCCCGCGTCGCCGGTCAGCTCGAAACTGCAGCCGTGTGGTTCCCTGATTGGCGTGTGCGGCTCGCCGGGTTGCAGCCGTGCGGTTCGCTGATGCCGCGGTGAGGTTCACCTGCTTGCGGCTGTGCAGTTCGCTGGAGCCGGCGTTTGCAGTGCTCTGTGCATGGCAAAACACTCCTCTGTCCTCAAAGCTCCTTCCCGGTGGCGCTAGTGAAACGCAGGACGGGCGACTGCGAACTGCACACCCATCCAGGCAGTCCTGGTGTGACCCCAGCCCCCTCTTCCTTTGTTATAGTTCATTCTCTATTTCTCTTGATTGATTCTTTAGACTGTAACGCAAAGAGGGGAAGGACGCGCATGCAAGCCGGCTGTGTGGTGCCATCTTGCGCTGTCTTCGGAAGGGAATTGAACGCATCAAACGGGGCATTCGACGACGAGCTGCTACCGGCCGACTGCAAGGACAAAGGCCGTGTGCCCACGCACATGCAGTTCGCCCCCGCTTCTCGATGGGGTTCGCTTGCCTCGGTGTTGAAGTGCGCCTGGAGCTTTTCTTCCCCTCGGGTGCGTGAAGGTTCGGCCGTCGTGCGGGCATGGACATGCAGTTCACTAGGGACCTACAGAAGAAAGATGATTTTTTTAAATTTTCACTTTGTTCTTGAATGGGCGAGAAAAAAAGTAAAGGTATATAAAATAGATGCAGTCCGTTGGTGCACTCCTTGCGCTCGCGTGGCTCGTGTTTGAAGTTTTTTTGTATTTTTTGACCTGTTTTCTAAAAAGAGAATGTTGAAAGCATGAAGCAGTTTTCACTGTTAAAAAACCTTGGTGGTTTGTGTAGTCTACACTTTTGTAAAAACCTTGGTGATCATTTTTAAACGAAACAACAAGATAGCAATGAGGTTCACTTCGACATATGCCGCGGTTCATTTGCCCTCATCTCTGCGGTCCACTCTCATTCATAAAAATTGTTGAAAAAAGGACAACAAAAACTCGTATGAGAAAAAATAACGTCCAGCAAAAGAAATTATGCAGCTCGCTTGCCCGTCCGATGCAGTGCGGTTTTCATTCTGAAGCAGTGCAGTCGACCGTATGATGTTGTTCATCCGATAAGTGCAAATTTTTTGTTACGGAAGCGAAAAAAAGTAATGCGGTTCACTTCTTGATAGTGTTGTGGTTCATTTACACCCGATGTGAAGTGCACTCTACTTTGTCGTCCTTGAAAAAATTACGTTTGAATAAAAGAAACCATGCAGTTCTCTTACTCGTCTGATGCAGTGCGGTTTGTCGTCCGATGTAGTTTGGTTTTCAGTCAGATGAAGTACCCATGTCGATTTTGGTGTCGCGAAAAACAGAGTGTCCGCATTTCGGTAAATTCAAAATTCCTCTTAAACCGTAAAGAATTAGAGAGAGTATTCTACATGAAAAATTTGCGCCTCATCGATATCTTTCCAACGGCGTATCATTTGAATCATTCCGACCAACGGTTTGTAAAAATTTCGCGAACAACGGCCACTGCCACTCGTCGTCCGCCGCATGATTTTCAAAATTAACTTAAAACCGTTAGGAATCTCAAAACCATTTCAACATATGAAAGTTGCACCTCGTCCATAACTTTTCAACGATATATTACACGCCTCATTTCGACAAACGGTTAAAAAACTGGAGCGAAAACAGTACCAAAATTTTGAAATTTTTTAAAATACAGAATTCCGCGATTTAGTAAATTTGAAACTGCTTTTAAACCGTAATGAATTAGAGAAAGAAATAGATATGAAAAAGATGCGCCTCGACGATATCTATCCAACGGTGTATCGTTTGCTTCATTCCGACGAGTGGTTTAGAAAAAAATGCAAAAAAACGCTCGCTGCCACTCGTTGTGGGCCGCACCATTTTCAAAACTGCTCTTAAACCGTGAGGAATCTCGAAAAGTGTTCAACATGGCGAAGTTGCGCCTAATCCATAGCTTTTCAACGGTATATTACACGCCTCGTTCTGACAAATGGTTAAAAAACTAGAGCGAAAACAGTACCAGAAAAAACACTGCGTGCAGTTTTTTGCCACAGGAAATTCACTCGCCTCAGTACTGCAACACACTTGGTTCAAACAATGACGTCCACTTGCATTGAGCGTGTAGTGCGGAAGTGTTATCATAATAGTTATTCTGCTAATATTAGCAGAATAGACCGGTTGTATATACAGCCCGTCTATTCTGATAACACTTCCGCACTGCATGCTCAACGCGAGGGCACTGCACTTTCTTTAGCAAGAGCACTGCATTACAGAGACTAGTGAACTTCGCGTCGGAAAAAACTGCGCGTAGTGTTTTTTCGGTACTGTTTTTGCTTTAATTTTTAACCGTTTATCGGAACGAGGCGTGTAATATACCGTTGGAAAGCTACGGATTAGGCGCAACTTCGCCATGTTGAACACTTTTCGAGATTCCCCGCGGTTTAAGAGCAGTTTCAAAAACGGTGCGGACCACAAAGAGTGGCAGCGAGCATTTTTTATGTTTTTTTCTAAACCGCTCGTTGGAATGAGGCAAATGATACACCGTTGGATAGATATCGTCGAGACGCATCTTTTACATATCTATTATTTTCTCTAGTTGGTTACGGTTTAAGAGCAGCTTCAAATTTACTAAATCGCGGAATTCTGTTTTTCAAAAAAATTCAATTTTTTCACATTTTCGGTAATGTTTTCGCTCCAGTTTTCTAACCGTTTATCGAAACGAGGCATGTAATATATCGTTGAAAACCTACGGACGAGGCGCAACTTTCATATGTTGAAATGTTTTTGACATTCCTTACGGTTTTAAGTTAATTTTGAAAATCGTGCGGTGGACGACGAGTGGCAGCGGTCGTTTTTCGGGAAATTTTTACAAACCGCTGATCGGAATGATTCAAACGATACGCCGTTGGAAAGATATCGACGAGGCGCAACTTTTTCATGTAGAACACTCTCTCTAATTCTTTACGGTTTAAGAGGAATTTCGAATTTACCGAAATGCGGACACTCTGTTTTTCGCGACACCCAAATCGACGTGGGTACTTCATCCGACTGAAAACCGCACTGCATAGGACAGAAAAACCGCACTGCATCAGACGGGTAAGAGAACTGCATGGTTTCTTTTATTCAAACGTAATTTGTTCAAGGACGAGAAAGTAGAGTGCACTTCACATCGGGTGTAAATGAACCAAAACACTAACAAGAAGTAAACCGCATTACTTTTTTTTCGCTTCCGTAACAATTTTTTTGCACTTACGGGATGAACATCACACGGCCGACCGCACTGCTTCGAAATGAAAATCACACTGCATCGAACGGGCAAGCGAGCTGCATAATTTCTTTTCGTCGGACGTAATTTTTCTCAGACGAGTTTTTGTTGTCTTTTTTTAACATTTTTATGAACGAGAGTCGACCGCAACACTTCCGAAAGTGAACCGCAATACTACCAAAAGTGAACCTCATGAGTTTTTGTTGTCTTTTTTCATACTTTTGTTAGGCGTGTATTCTAGGCAAGTGGACCGCAGGAACTGAGGTGTGAACTTCATCTAATAAGAAGCTAGCTTCTTTTGGAGATGTTTTTTTTCTATTTTACTCGGTGAAGAGAAGTGCATGCTGGGATTTTTCTGTACTTTTCTCACCTTCTCAGAGAGCGAACCTCTCTTCAGAAAATATAAAACTTCACTAGATACTATAGTGAACTTCAGACATACACTTAAACATTCGAATCACACATTTTTTCTCCTTCTCGGAGAGTGAACCTCTCTTCAGAAAATATAGAACTTCACAAATACATACATCCAGCCAACTAAAAAGAGTATACAAAAAAATTGGTGCCGGAACTGCGTACCCGCACTGAACATGCACAGCTAGCGCACTGTATGCATGAGCCGTCCGCACCGCCGGGAGGATGCGGAGGCCACAGCCGCAGCGAGGCCACGCCGACCTCAATTCGGTTGGAATTCAAAAGGGCGAGGGAGGGGAACATCGTCGTCGTGCCTAGCGACCTCCCCCGGATCGGCCGCCACGGATCTCACCGGCGGCAGTGGCTCGAGCTCGCCGACCTCCTTTTCCCCTCGGCCCGATGGAGCCTGACCGGCGATCCGGTGCTAGTGCAGCAAGGAGGCCGAAGTATCCGGATCAGGTCACGCTAGGGTGCCTCGGGTGCTCGCCGGAAGGTGGCCGCCCTGGATTTAGTCGGCGATGTAGAAGGTAGGGGATGGAAACAGAGGGGAGCTTGAAGGGAGCTGGCAGTGGTGGATCTGGGCCTCCTCGATGCATTCGTCGCCGGCACCACCGCACGACCAGATGGCCGTAGTTGATGCGGGGCTCAATCCTGATCCGCGGGATGACACGAACTGCAGAAGAGAGGCTCGATCTGGTAGGGATGGGGTGGGGCTGCGGGCGGAGAGCAGAGCATCGCCCGCCATGGCGACGTCCAGCTGAGGAAGACAGGGAGGGAGGTGGCGGGGAGGGCTTGTTGTGGCGGCGCGTCGTCGGGCCTCTGGAAGAAGGCCGGCCAGGGGGCGACGTGTGGCCGAGCGGCGAGCGGCGGTGCCGTCCCCGATCCAGCGGCGAGGCGTCGCGGCGGACTGGATCCGGCTGCCCACGGGCCGGCGCAAGGATGGGGTGGTGATTGGGGAGGAACCCACGGGGCCGCTCCGCGGTAGAAGGTGGGTGGGGGGGAGGTGCTCGTTGGGCGGTCGCCAATGGCGCCTGTGAGGAAGAAAGCTGGGATGGGTGGGGGTGGGTGGGGAAGAAGGTACAGTGGGGGTGGGTCGGTTTCTTTTTTGTTCGCTGCGTGCAGTTTGTTTGTTGGTTTTTTGTCTGCGGGCAGACGTTATCAGAATAAGAAAAGTGTTATTAGAATAAGGTCTTAAGGGGTGTTATTAGAATAGACCAACCCTATATATATATATATATATATATATATATATATATATATATATATATATATATTTGGACTATTCTGTTGCTCGTAACAGAATAATATTCTGTTACCCCCGCCCTATATAGGCGCGACGCGCCGACCACCGTAGAATCCCCCCGACCCAACCCGAACTCAACCCGCCTTCTTCTGCCGGAGGCAGCCGTCGTGAGCGAGCGAGCGACGGCGACAGCCGGAGCGAGGGAGCCCGTGGCGCCGCGACTGGCCGGCGACGGATCCGCCGCCGTCTCCTGCCTCCTTCCGTCGCCGGATTCATCGACGGGGCCGTGATCCTCCGTCTCCTGCCTCCTTCTGTCGCCGGATCCATCGACGGGGCCGTGATCTGCCGTCTCCTGGCTCCCTCCGTCGCCGGATCCAACGACGGGGCCGTGATCCGCCGTCTCCTGCCTCCCTCCGTCGCCGGATCCAATGACGGGGCCGTGATCCGCCGTCTCCTGCCTCCCTCCGTCGCCGGATCCAATGACGGGGCCGTGATCCGCCGTCTCCTGCCTCCCTCCGTCGCCGGATCCAACGACGGGGCCGTGATCCGCCGCCTCCTGCCTCCCTCCGTCGCCGGGGCTCCTTCTCCGGGGCAGTGATCCCCGCAAGGTGCTGCCTCCCCAGACCTCTTCGCCAGACGTCCACCACAAGCAGGAGCTGCATCAATGGCGTCGCCTCCCAAGAACATGCCAGTACGCCGCCCACGAGAGGAAGAAGAAGAAGTCAGTCCACTGGAGGTAATGTCTGCTTCCCACGTTTGTGTCAGTTCATCAGTCCTGCTATGAAGAAGAACCTGATAGTACATTGCAAATGCTTGATCAGTTCATTACACCCCTGCCACTTGATGCACAATTTGGATGTCGAGGTTACTGTCAGTACCTCTAATATGCTAGCTTCAGTTCAAAACCAAAAAACATAAACTTATGCATCAGTCCAAGGAGCTGCTAGGCTTTATATAAGGTTCAGCTACCACTGCAAGTTGTATGATGTTATTTCTAATAGTACATGCCGTGTAGTTTCGTCAGTTCGAACTAGTGAAAGAATGTTGTTGATAAAATATACACATGTTACACAGTAAGTTCAATGATACATAAACTAGGAGTACTTTTAGTGTAGTTGCATAAGTTATAGATGAACAAAAGAGAAGACATGCATCAGTTTTATAGATATGCATATCCATACATCTCTGAAGTTCAATGTTCAGTTTACAAGCAGTGCCAAAAAAAGTACATCAGTACATCAGTGTTGAACATGTACGGTTATACTGTTCGGCTGAAAACGAAACCAGATACAAAATAGAGAACAAAAGTTTAAATAACAACCAGCGATGCAAGTTCAACTTGTACATTGCCTTCAGTGCATGACATGTTACCCATAGCATGTATATGAGAAAAATGCAGAAAAGATTAATCCCAAAACGGTTGAATGTCATTGCAGAAGCGAGCAAGGCGGCACACGCGGCGAGCGTTTGATGAGCCAAGCAGATATGGGGCACCACCCGGTTGGGTAACACCAGAAATACCACCTGGATACTTCAACAATACAGGCAGATTTCAAGATACACCGGAATCATCAGAAGCACGGACAAGTTCTTCTATGCAGCAAACACCAATATCTGGGAATACAAGCTTTGTCACTCCTGGGTTGCAACAAGGCCAACAACATCCCCAACAACAAATGTTTTCCTTCCCTAGCGCATGCAGAAAGCCAAGGACAGGAAGCCGTGGATGGGTTGCAACAAGGCTTCCACCAGTCGCTCCGTCAACATCAATCATCCGTGCTGCAAAAGCGGTTGCGACGGGAAGACCAGGCAAAAGAGACAGAAATTTTGGCCGCTCTAGCAGGTTCTGAAGTACAAGATATGAGCCATATAGACAGGAGCAACCTCACAACAAATCTGAGGGGAGACGGTCGTACAATGAGAGACGGAGATCTCGTCAACATTGCTCCCTCCAAGCGATGCATTGCTGCATGTGCCAAGGGTGACACCACCCGCGCCCATACACCAGGGTGAACAGCAAACACCGGAGGCAGCACAGAGCTATACACATGTAAGTATCCATATAGAAAAAACATACAAGCACAATCCATACCATGGTACTGTGACAACCCCATCTAACATTTTCATAACTACGTTTTTGTTTGCTCACTGTTGCGTGCAGCCACCTAACATTGAAGCTTACGTTCTGCCAAGACTAGAGATGCGCTATGAAACTTTCGAAGAAGCAAAGAACTTCTACAACGTCTATGCGAAGCACGCAGGTTTTGCTGTCAGGGAAGGCCCCAAGTTTAAGACCAGAGCCTACCTTTATTGCGCGTGCTATGGAGTCTATGAATCGAAGGTGTCTGAAGCAAATAGACAGCGGAACAAAACGACAGCCAGGACTAACTGCGGGGCTAAAATGAGGCTGAAGAAGGAAAAGGATGGAACATTTGTCGTAAAAGAGATAGTCTGGGAACACAACCACAGGCTACAGCTCACTCCGGAAATGCTTGTCTTCTTGCACTCCCACAAAAACTTTGACAAAACAATCTTGGAGTACGTCAATGTGACGCCCGGATAATTAAGCTACAGTAATCCCCCGTTAATGGTGCCATGTCATCACGTTACTGTTGCTAATCTCTGCTTGACCCAAATAGTTTTTCAAATTCAAAACCAAGTTTAAAGTCAAAATTCAAATTTTGTCAAACATGAAAACCAAAATGTTCAAAGTGTGGCAAATAATCCCTGGATATTTGTCATGTTGGAACCAACCTCTTTTGAATTCCCAAAATGCCCATGAAATTAATTTTTTGGTTAGCAACGATTAAATCGACCGTTTCGATTTAAATAAATATCTAACCTTTTCAAAATAAATTAAAACTTCGTGTGCTACCTTATAATACTGTCTAGTATTTATTTGATAAGTGGCACATTTAACAGAGTTCGTTGGTTAGCTAAATAAATAGTTAACAGTACAAAAAAAACTGAAAAGAATAAAAGAAAAGCAAAGGTAGAAAAGAAAAGAAAACCCCCTTCCAACCCCCCCCCCCCCACTGGGCCTCGACCCAGCTGGCCCAGTCGGCCACCCCACCTGGCCGGCCCACCTCTCCCTCTCCCTTACCCCCCACGCACCCAAAATATCTGGACCGCACTCCCCCTCTCGGTCCACTCCTCCCCCCCACGAACCCCACTCTCTCCCTCGTCTCTCCCCCTCACTCGCCTGGATCTGGATCGGGGAGGAGCCCGATCCCGCGCCGCCTAGTGCCCCTGATGCCGGCGCCCCTCCCCGACGCCGCCCCGCCGCTTGCTCCGTCCCGCCGCCGCCGCCTCAACGCGCCGGGCCCCATCACCGGATCGCCATCGCCTGGAGCTGCCCTCGCCGGACCGCTCCGCCCCGTCTCTCCATCGATGGCCGCATCAAGCCTCGCCACCCTGTACCCCTGCATCGGGGGTGAGCAACACCTACCTCTCTCCTCGTCCCCGTCATCTCGCGTGCCTCCACGGCCGCGCCGCGCACGCACAGCAACGCTTGCGCACGCTGGCCCTCACACCCGCACGCGCTCCACCTCCTCGTCGTGGCACCCGTGCCTGCCCTCCTCGGAGCTCGCGGCCACGCCCCCTTTCCCCCCTGTCCGGCCTGCGTCCGCACGCCCGCGGCCTCGCCACCCGCTACCGGCTGCCATCGTACCAGGCCGTGCCTGCTCCGGCCGGCGGTCGCCACACCCGCATGCCGCTACTACTTGCGCCGGAGCTCCCAGCGCCCTCCCCAGCTGCTCACGTGCTCCGCTGCGCCTCGCTCGCCCTGGCGCTCACCGCTGCCCCATGCCGCTCCTTCCGCACCGGCCCACGAGCCTCGCCGAGGCCACGGCCTCGCCTCGCCGCGCCGGGCGACGGCTACCGCCGGCGCCCCCTGTTGCCCTGTTCGGGTGCACAGGCGCCCACGCCCGCCCCGTTACCCGTTAGCCCGCACCCGCTATGGCCTATGGGCCTTTGACAGGCGGGGCCCAGCCCCTAAGAACGTTTTGAAAAAAAAGATTTTAAAAATAAAAATAATATATTAATTAGTTAATTAATTAACTTAATTATGTTTAATTAATCTAATTAACTAGTTAGTTTAATTAAACAGTAACTAGTTTAGCTAAACCCTAATTAACCTAAACAGAGAATGACAGGTGGGTCCCACTGGACCCACATGTCAGTTTGACTTAGTCAACCCCTGTTGACTGCTGATGTCAGCATGACATCATGCTGATGTCATAAATCCAATTTCGTATTAAATTAGATGATTAATTAAATTCCAGAAATTAGTAAATCTTTAGAAAATCATATCTTTTAAACCGTAGCTCAGATGAAAATACTTTCTACATGAAAGTTGCTCAGAACGACGAGTCGAATCCGAATACGCAGTCCGTTCATCCGCCACACGTCCCTAGCATAGCAAACTTGCAACTTTCCCCCTCCGTTTCATCTGTCCGAAAAATGCAAACTTCGGGAAAACTTTCCTGGATGTTTCCCCATTCCACGGTATCGCGTGACACCGCGTTAGAACACGTCTAGCTCTGCCTGTTGTCCTGTTATGCACTTGCTTGCTATGTATTTACTGTTTCTTCCCCCCTCTTCTCTCCGGTAGACCCCGAGATTGCCGCTGGTGCCGCTGTGATCAACTACGTCGACGACGACCCCTTCTTCTTGTCTGAGCAACCAGGCAAGCCCCCCCTTGATCACCAGATATCGCCTACTCTTGTCTATACTGCTTGCATTAGAATAGTGTAGCAATTGTTACTGCTTCCGTTAATCCTATTCTGATGCATATCCTGTCCTTGCTCCTACTGTTGTTACCTTTACCTGCAATCCTACTTGCCTAGTATAGGATGCTAGTATTTCATCAGTCTACATACTTGTCTGTCTGCCATGCTATACTATCGGGCCGTGATCACTAGGGAGGTGATCATGGGTATATACTATATACTTTATACATGATACATGTGATGACTAAAGTCGGGTCGGCTCGTAGGAGTACCCGCAAGTGATTCTGATGAGGGGGCTAAAAGGACAGGTGGCTCCATCCCGGTAGAGGTGGGCCTGGGTTCCCGACGGCCCCCGACTGTTACTTTGTGGCGAAGCGACAGGGCAGGTTGAGACCGCCTAGGAGAGAGGTGGGCCTGGCCCTGGTCGGCGTTCGCAGATACTTAACACGCTTAACGAGATCTTGCTATTTGATTTGAGTCTGGCCATTTGGTCTATACGCACTAACCAACTACACGGGAACAGTTATGGGCACTCGACGTCGTGGTATCAGCCGAAGCTCTTCTTGACGTCAGCGACGGAGCGGCGCGCGCTGGATTGGACTGGAACGCCTGCTAGGCTAGGTCTGCTTCCGGCCGCGCACGCAACGTGCAGGTGTGCAATGGGCGATGGGCCCAGACCCCTGCGCGCATAGGATTTAGACCGGCGTGTTGACCTCTCTGTTGAGCCTAGGTGGGGCTGCGATGTGTTGATCTTCCGCGGCCGGGCATGACCCAGAAAAGTGTGTCCGGCCAAATGGGATCGAGCGTGTTGGGTTATGTGGTGCACCCCTGCAGGGAAGTTTATCTATTCGAATAGCCGTGTCCCTCGGTAAAAGGACGACCCGGAGTTGTACCTTGACCTTATGACAACTAGAACTGGATACTTAATAAAACACACCCTTCCAAGTGCCAGATACAACCCGGTGATCGCTCTCTAACAGGGCGATGAGGAGGGGATCGCCGGGTAGGATTATGCTATACGATGTTACTTGGTGAACTTACCATCTACTCTCTCCTACATGCTGCAAGATGGAGGTGGCCAGAAGCGTAGTCTTCGACAGGATTAGCTATCCCCCTCTTATTCTGGCATTCTGCAGTTCAGTCCACCGATATGGCCCTTTACACATATACCCATGCATATGTAGTGTAGCTCCTTGCTTGCGAGTACTTTGGATGAGTACTCACGGTTGCTTTTCTCCCTCTTTTCCCCCTTTCCATTCTACCTGGTTGTCGCAACCAGATGCTGGAGTCCAGGAGCTAGAGATCCCTAGGATGATTCTACATGGAGTTCGGCTTCGAGGAGTAGTTAGGAGGTCCCAGGCAGGAGGCCTTGCCTTTTCGATCGTTGTTACTTTTGTGCTAGCCTTCTTAAGGC
Source organism: Aegilops tauschii subsp. strangulata (assembly GCF_002575655.3). Taxonomy (NCBI): domain Eukaryota; kingdom Viridiplantae; phylum Streptophyta; class Magnoliopsida; order Poales; family Poaceae; genus Aegilops; species Aegilops tauschii. The sequence continues at coordinate 112,568,148 of NC_053039.3, read as the reverse complement.
AAACTTGTTTAACTTATGTCCGTACTCAGATATTGTTGCTTCCGCTGACTCGTCTATGATCGAGCACTTGTATTCGAGCCCTCGAGGCCCCTGGCTTGTATTATGATGCTTGTATGACTTATTTATGTTTTAGAGTTGTGTTGTGATATCTTCCCGTGAGTCCCTGATCTTGATCGTACACGTTTGCGTGCATGATTAGTGTCCGGTCAAATCAGGAGCGTCACAAGTTGGTATCAGAGCCAACTGCCTGTAGGAATCCCCCTTTCCAACTCCTTGGCCGAAGTCGAGTCTAGTCATTGGAAAAGTTTTTACTAACATGGATGTGTGTCTTACGGGCCCACGTCGCCATTGGGTGGTACTAGGATCTTTTACTCCTTGACCTTTACTCTGGGACTCTGGTCTCTCTCCTATTCGGGTTAAATGAATTTTGCTAAATCTAACATTAGGATCTCGTTATCACTTTCACCCGGAGAGCCCCTTATTACTGATGATCGTCTGCTGCACGTGAAGACCCTGAAGATACTCTCCGTTGATAACCCGAGAACTTGTGTTCATCGCTTTTGCAATTCCCTTTCATCGATAAACTCCTATGGATAACCACGTATACTCGCCATTCATACAATGTTTCCCAGTTGATCTTGTTATTACAAGATACCCTTAAATTCTCTCTGTTGTTCCGAGAATCCTTTGAGCTTACTACCTTGCTGTTCTTTGTCACCTGAATACCCCTACGGATAATTCTCGCACTTACCGATTATTCGTTCATCCCCGGTTGATCATGTGTTTCACAATGTCTTCGAAATACCATTCGATCCTCCAAAAATCCTTAGTAGGTTATTGCTCTGCAATACTTGTCTGCTTGCATTATGGATGCTTTCCATATGTCTGGCAATATTCGTTAGTATCCATAGACACCATCATTTCGATTCTATTGATTCAACATGAGTGCGAATGCACGCAATCATCAGTTGATCCTTTTAAATTATCTTTCCGGCTCAGACATCATTTTGAACATGAGCTGGTTATCGACCTATCAAATTGCCATCGATGGCACCCCTAAGGCTATTCAACTTATCCATCCCTACTCAGAACATTGCTTCTGATCCCTTGTCTTGGAATTCATAATCCCTTTGCATTTGAGCTTGAGTTAGTCTGTTGTTTCCATAATCTGACCTCCTTGCATTCTTTCTTCCTCTGGTTGAGTACCGATACTCACATCATATCCTTTGTGGACCATCAAGTCCTTTGTTGGATTGTTATCCGATAGCGTCCTTCGTATTTAATCACCCTGTGAGTTCTTTCCCTGATACATAATGCCTTTGGTAAATTGTATCCTCTCCCTTTTTCAAGCATGCTCTGCTTTCGAGCTACTGTTCATTACTCCTGAAGCTCGTGGTATATGTTCCTAAGATGCCTCGATGGGTTGAACCTATGCCTTCCTTAATATGTGTGAACTCGAAAGTTTTCACGAGTCATACTCTTCTGGTATTTAGCCAGATAAAATTTCAACACTACAACTTCTTCTAAAGTGAGAAGTGAATGAAAGGTTATGCATTGGAGAAGTGGGAGTCGACCTTGAACTTTGTGTTCATGCCCATGGACACGATGTAGATCCTATCATGGAAGCTTCTTGTAATAATAACTTTTTTCCTTGATATAATATCATCTGGTATATGTGAATTGATCCTTTGCAATCGTGGTTCTGACCATGATTGATCTCCTTTGATTCCATTTCTCAGACGAGATGAAGTACTTGTCTTCTACGGATCAATACCCCACTCCAACCTCTACTTTGATCTGTCGTCGAGTATTACCCCCTGGTATCTTGAGGTTATCTTGGAACTGCATAACTTCTTATGAGTTCTTCATCAAGTACTACATTCTCACCGATTCCAATCCCCCTCGGGTTCTGAGTTATTAGTCACTCGAGAACACTGATAAGTGAATCGATTCTGCACTCCGACTCTATAACTCCAAGTAATTTTCATTGCTTATGAGTTTAATGATCCTTCAAATCATTCCTAGTCTGATGGGCTATACCATTATTGTGCTAAATTTTAAAACGTGCCATCTGGTACTTATTCCCAGAGCACAACTTTCGACGATGAGCTAAGCTTACGTCGATCTTCCTCGTCTTATCGTTCACCTTGAACAGCAAGCTTGATTTCGAGTTTGTGTCGTACCCATGGTTCCAATAACCTTTCGCTTCATCATTCCTTTGACTTGATGTCATCGCTGTTCGATTATCTCTTCATGAAGTCTCTCGACAAATGTGTCGTGATCATCATCATCATCAGCATTCTGAGCTCTTCTAGGATATCAATTGAATTCTTCATGGGGAAATACCATCCTTGTCCCTTGGTAATTTGTGTTGCCATCGACTACTTCCTTGCCTTCTTTCCAACTCAAACTTGTTTGTGTTGTGGCTGTACTTTGAGTTACTGGTTATTCAACTTATATTATGTCCTACCTTGAAGTAATACCATCTTATATATCAAGAATGTTGTGAGAATTTCACCACCTCTTAAGAATTCTTGATACAATTGATACATCTCGCCATCTACATTCATCTCTTGGTCCCCGTGTTGTCTCCAACCGGAATACCGATGATTGGACTGTGAGGTGTAATATTCAAAATTACTAGCAACCTTATTGTCTGTAAGATAATGAACGATAGTTTCATTCCTTGTGTATTGGTTATTGAATCACCATTCTAAACATTGATCATGCTACCTAAGCCCATATTTCGGGCGCACCTTTCAACCAATGTTTAATTGTGTATGTTTTCCTCGAGCATACATAATTATATCATTTGATCTGACAAGTGTTCCTCCTTGTTCACATAATTGTGGAAATCCATCTTTTTGGTAATCTCAATGAATTGTTGCTGAGTCAATCAGCCACCTCCTCACCTCCTTGATTTAATGATGAACTCTTGTTTTGGAACTCACTTCCATAGTTCATTTCCTAAAAATCTTACGATGTCATCTCGTCAATTGTGTTTCACCTTTTCTTCTCAGGCATTCCGAGTCTGAGGTATCCTGGCACCAATCATATCTGAATCTCGGTCAGATATGATGGTTGGAACATTTTTCCAAGAGTTATAGCATTGGCCTATATAAGGCCCGGTAAGGTGATGTCATGCCTAGCACACTTGGGCAGAGGACCTATTGTTGTAGTAACCTTTTTAGCAAGTTTAGCCATTCTTCCATGAGGAAATTGTAGGAGTTATTCTATTAGTTGTTCCTGATGGATCCTTTGTGTATCCAAAGTCCGACCTTTGCTTGGAGACCATGCCAATGCTATCTCGAAGCATGTCTGTGGTACTCCGATTTTCAACAAGAACATTTGAAACCCAATGCTAAATGTTTCTTGCTCAATTACCCAAACACCGTTGTCTGGGTAATGTCATGAAATTTCTCTCCCCTACCTAAAGAGTTTTCTACATTATATCCTGTCATGGATATCATGTTCTGCTTGTCCTTGGGAAGGATATACCCTTGAAATATGTGTTCAAACACATTTTCCTTTCCATTGTTCTGTTTAATCTGATAATCATATTTTCCTTTCCATTGGTTGGTTTAACGTTTCTTGTGATCTATATGATCTAAGCAGTAATATTCTTCTGCTTATCTAAACACCTTGATGTACAACCGTGTCAGTAAGACCCTGTTGCATTTGTTGATAGCATTCCGGTAACCACCGATGGATGAGAACTTTGCCTATTGGTCCGCCTCGTTCAACGAGCAGGAAAATGGTTCTCTTCGTCCCTCGCCCTTGGTATCGATGTTGTTGCCGACATAATGGACAGGCTACCCTCCGACATGCCTTGCTATCGTGACCGTGCAAGATGTCAGCCCCCTTTCTGCTTTAAACCACATGGTGGGCCCATAACCCAAAGTTCCACAGGATCAAAACCTGACTCTCCTGTACATCCCTGTTTTCCAAAATTGTTCCTCGCACTTGGCTTCGTATGTAAATCACGAGCCACCTTCCTAGTGATCTATTCTGGTACCAGATGAATTACTTATTCCCATTGCTCTGAACCCCCTTTCACCCTCTGTTTCAGGCAACGAACAATTGCCTACCCGTGAAGCTTATTATTGCACCTTCTTACCTTGCTCTCGATGATTTTCTTAAATTTCCACTCGAGAGTTGCCTCTATGCCACGTTCACTGGTATAGTCCCCAGGTACCTATCTTGTGTTGAGCTCCGTCCTTCCCGAGTCTTTCCCCCTACTACACCCCTTAAATCTCGGGACGAGATTTCTTGTAGTGGAGGAGTATTGTGACGCCCGGATAATTAAGCTACAGTAATCCCCCGTTAATGGTGCCATGTCATCACGTTACTGTTGCTAATCTCTGCTTGACCCAAATAGTTTTTCAAATTCAAAACCAAGTTTAAAGTCAAAATTCAAATTTTGTCAAACATGAAAACCAAAATGTTCAAAGTGTGGCAAATAATCCCTGGATATTTGTCATATTGGAACCAACCTCTTTTGAATTCCCAAAATGCCCATGAAATTAATTTTTTGGTTAGCAACCATTAAATCGACCGTTTCGATTTAAATAAATATCTAACCTTTTCAAAATAAATTAAAACTTCGTGTGCTGCCTTATAACATTGTCTAGTATTTATTTGATAAGTGGCACATTTAACAGAGTTCGTTGGTTAGCTAAATAAATAGTTAACAGTACAAAAAAACAAAACTGAAAAGAATAAAAGAAAAGCAAAGGTAGAAAAGAAAAGAAAACCCCCTTCCAACCCCCCCCCCCCACTGGGCCTCGACCCAGCTGGCCCAGTCGGCCACCCCACCTGGCCGGCACACCTCTCCCTCTCCCTTACCCCCCCCACGCACCCAAAATATCTGGACCGCACTCCCCCTCTCGGTCCACTCCTCCCCCCCACGAACCCCACTCTCTCCCTCGTCTCTCCCCCTCACTCGCCTGGATCTGGATCAGGGAGGAGCCCGATCCCGCGCCGCCTAGTGCCCCTGATGCCGGCGCCCCTCCCCGACGCCGCCCCGCCGCTTGCTCCGTCCCGCCGCCGCCGCCTCAACGCGCCGGGCCCCATCACCGGATCGCCGTCGCCTGGAGCTGCCCTCGCCGGACCGCCCCGCCCTGTCTCTCCATCGATGGCCGCATCAAGCCTCGCTACCCTGAACCCCTGCATCGGGGGTGAGCAACACCTACCTCTCTCCTCGTCCCCGTCATCTCGCGTGCCTCCACGGCCGTGCCGCGCACGCACAGCAGCGCTTGCGCACGCTGGCCCTCACACCCGCGCGCGCTCCACCTCCTCGTCGTGGCCCCCGTGCCTGCCCTCCTCGGAGCTCGCGGCCACGCCCCCTTTCCCCCATGTCCGGCCTGCGTCCGCACGCCCGCGGCCTCGCCACCCGCGACCGGCTGCCGCCGCACCAGGCCGCGCCTGCTCCGGCCGGCGGTCGCCACACCCGCATGCCGCTACTACTTGCGCCGGAGCTCCCAGCGCCCTCCCCAGCTACTCCCGTGCTCCGCTGCACCTCGCTCGCCCTGGCGCTCACCGCCGCCCCATGCCGCTCCTTCCGCACCGGCCCACGAGCCTCGCCGAGGCCACGGCCTCGCCGCGCCGCGCCGAGCCACGGCCACCGCCGGCGCCCCCTGTTGCCCTGTTCGGGTGCACAGGCGCCCACGCCCGCCCCGTTACCCGTTAGCCCGCACCCGCTATGGCCTATGGGCCTTTGACAGGCGGGGCCCAGCCCCTAAGAACGTTTTGAAAAAAAATAAAAATAAAAATAAAAATAAAATATTAATAATTAATTAATTAACTTAATTATGTTTAATTAATCTAATTAACTAGTTAGTTTAATTAAACCGTAACTAGTTTAGCTAAACCCTAATTAACCTAAACAGAGAATGACAGGTGGGTCCCACTGGACCCACATGTCAGTTTGACTTAGTCAACCCCTGTTGACTGCTGATGTCAGCATGACATCATGCTGATGTCATAAATCCAATTTCGAATTAAATTAGATGATTAATTAAATTCCAAAAATTAGTAAATCTTTAGAAAATCATATCTTTTAAACCGTAGCTCAGATGAAAATACTTTCTACATGAAAGTTGCTCAGAACGACGAGCCGAATCCGAATACGCGGTCCGTTCGTCCGCCACACGTCCCTAGCATAGCAAACTTGCAACTTTCCCCCTCCGTTTCATTTGTCCGAAAAATGCAAACTTCGGGAAAACTTTCCCGGATGTTTCCCCATTCCACGGTATCGCGTGACACCGCGTTAGAACACATCTAGCTCTGCCTGTTGTCCTGTTATGCACTTGCTTGCTATGTATTTACTGTTTGTTCCCCGCTCTTCTCTCCGGTAGACCCCGAGACTGCCGCTGATGCCGCTGTGATCAACTACGTCGACGACGACCCCTTCTTCTTGTCTGAGCAACCAGGCAAGCCCCCCCTTGATCACCAGATATCGCCTACTCTTTTCTATACTGCTTGCATTAGAATAGTGTAGCAATTGTTACTGCTTCCGTTAATCTTATTCTGATGCATAGCCTGTCCTTGCTCCTACTGTTGTTACCTTTACCTGCAATCCTACTTGCCTAGTATAGGATGCTAGTAATTCATCAGTGGCCCTACATACTTGTCTGTCTGCCATGCTATACTATCGGGCCGTGATCACTAGGGAGGTGATCACGGGTATATACTATATACTTTATACATGATACATGTGATGACTAAAGTCGGGTCGGCTCGTAGGAGTACCCGCAAGTGATTTTGCTGAGGGGGCTGAAAGGACAGGTGGCTCCATCCCGGTAGAGGTGGGCCTGGGTTCCCGACGGCCCCCGACTGTTACTTTGTGGCGGAGTGACAGGGCAGGTTGAGACCGCCTAGGAGATAGGTGGGCCTGGCCCTGGTCTGCGTTCGTGGATACTTAACATGCTTAACGAGATCTTGGTATTTGATCTGAGTCTGGCCATTTGGTCTATACGCACTAACCAACTATGCGGGAACAGTTATGGGCACTCGACGTCGTGGTATCAGCCGAAGCTCTTCTAGACGACAGCGACGGAGCGGCGCGCGCCGGATTGGATTGGAACGCCTGCTAGGCTAGGTCTGCTTTCGGCCGCGCACGCAACGTGCAGGTGTGCAGTGGGCGATGGGCCCAGACCCCTGCGCGCATAGGATTTAGACCGGCGTGTTGACCTCTCTATTGAGCCTAGGTGGGGCTGCGACGTGTTGATCTTCCGCGACCGGGCATGACCCAGAAAAGTGTGTCCGGCCAAATGGGATCGAGCGTGTTGGGTTATGTGGTGCACCCCTACAGGGAAGTTTATCTATTCGAATAGCCGTGTCCCTTGGTAAAAGGACGACCCGGAGTTGTACCTTGACCTTATGACAACTAGAATTGGATACTTAATAAAACACACCCTTCCAAGTGCCAGATACAACCTGGTGATCGCTCTCTAACAGGGCGACGAGGAGGGGATCGCCGGGTAGGATTGTGCTATATGATGTTACTTGGTGAACTTACCATCTACTCTCTCCCACATGCTGCAAGATGGAGGTGGCCAGAAGCGTAGTCTTCGACAGGATTAGCTATCCCCCTCTTATTCTGGCATTCTGCAGTTCAGTCCACCGATATGGCCCTTTGCACATATACCCATGCATATGTAGTGTAGCTCCTTGCTTGCGAGTACTTTGGATGAGTACTCATGGTTGCTTTTCTCCCTCTTTTCCCCCTTTCCATTCTACCTGGTTGTCGCAACCAGATGCTGGAGTCCAGGAGCTAGAGATCCCGAGGATGATTCTACATGGAGTTCGGCTTCGAGGAGTATTTAGGAGGTCCCAGGCAGGAGGCCTTGCCTTTTCGATCGTTGTTACTTTTGTGCTAGCCTTCTTAAGGCAAACTTGTTTAACTTATGTCCGTACTCAGATATTGTTGCTTCCGCTGACTCGTCTATGATCGAGCACTTGTATTCGAGCCCTCGAGGCCCCTGGCTTGTATTATGATGCTTGTATGACTTATTTATGTTTTAGAGTTGTGTTGTGATATCTTCCCGTGAGTCCCTGATCTTTATCGTACACGTTTGCGTGCATGATTAGTGTACGGTCAAATCGGGGGCGTCGCAGTCAAGTACCTGCAGTTCAAAGGCATTGAACACACGCAAATCATGAGCATACTGGGCGGTGATGACCCTGGTAGCTACTTCCTCGAAATGAATGCCAAAGACCTGATTAACTTGTAAGTACAAACTTGTTCTCCTCCCATAAACCGCCTCCGTCTTTTTTCCTCTGTCAGTACAAACATATTACGCAATGCATGACCTGACGCCAATTCAACATGCATTTTTGAATGAACTTTTAATGTGCAGGAAAGAAAATAATTCAAGGATGGATGATGTGGACGATGTCCTAAAGACTGTCAACTTCTTTAGGGAGATGAAAGCTATAAACAGGGAATTCTTCTGTGACATGCAACTCGATGAGTCCGACAGAGTTAAGAACATATTCTGGGCGAATGCAAGCTGCCGAGGGGCCTGTCAGGACTTCGGTGACTGTGTAACATTTGACACCACATATAAGACCAACAAGTACCATATGCCACTTGGGGTGTTTGTCGGTACTAACAACCACTTACAGACTACATTCTTTGGTTTCGCCCTGATAAGAGATGAGGATGCAGATTCATTCAGATGGTTGTTCAAGACATTTTTAAGGTGCATGAGAGGGAAGGCTCCTACATGCATCCTCACAGGTACAACCGCGAAAACCACCCCAACGACCACCACCACCCCCCCTCCCCCAAAAAAATAAAAGGAAATAACACAGTAAAAAATGTTGTGTCAGTTCTATTGGTATATATGCACCACCATCTGCTGACCACTAGATGTCTCTTTTCTCATTACCAGACCAGTGCCCCGCAATGGCTTTGGCAATCCCAGATGCTTTCGGGAACACAGTACACAAGCTGTGCCGCTGGCACATTATGAAGAAGTACAGGGAACACCTCGCATACCTGTACTACCTGCACGAAGACTTGAAGGATGAATTCACATCAATCCTCAACTGGCCCCTCATGCCAACTGAGTTTGAGGATGCCTGGAAAGGACTCATGGATAGGTACAACCTCCATGATGCCACGATGGTGGCCATGTAGAACGAGCGTGAGAAATGGATATCAGCCTACTTCAAAGAAATTTTCTGCGCCAAAATGACATCCACACAACGAAGCGAGAGTATGAACTATGTGCTCAAGAAGAACTTTGTAAGTGAGAGACAAAACCTACACCGGTTTGTCAGCCAGGTAAACTCCTGCGTCAAAACCAGGAGGCAGACAGAGAACCAAGAGACAATGGGTAACAGGGTATAGCTCTATCACCTGTCGTGAGACAAAAAAAACATGCTTACTAAAGTAAAACTTTATTAGTTAGACAAGTTTTTGTTGCGAGAAAACTAACAATTTGGTCATCATTCTTGCATGTGCAGAAGGAACAAAACACGCCGACCTTCTATGGGTTTGACACCCAGATGGCAAAGGTTTACTCATGAGCTGTGTACAGCGAGATCAGAAAAAGGCTAAAACTGAGCACACTCTTCATGGCGACAGAGACGGAAGAACCCACAAAGTACCTCGTGCGCTACAACAACCCGCAAAAACTGTCTGCGTGGTCTCAGCATGCGTTCTAGGTGGTTGCATACCCCGTGGGAGAAACATATGAGTGCGAGTATAGGCTATGGGACCACACAGGTGAGGACTAAAAAAAAGATGTTACATACTGTACTACTTTTTTTGCAAAGTTTTTCTTCGAATGAAATGACAAAAAACATGCACCTCTTCGAAAAAATACAGGTCTTTTCTGCGTGCATGTCCTGTGCATGATGCAGACAATTAAGGCTGCCAGCGTTCCAGAGAAATACATCCTCAGGAGATACACCAAACGCCCGAACATCCAGCCAACATTCAACAGAAATGACTTGAGGACAGTAGCGTCAAACAAGGCATCCCAATACTGCATTGAAAGCTCACTGCTGACGCTGAACATGAGGGTGCACAGAAAAAGCCTGAGAAGCCAAGAGCAAATGGCGAGGTCACGGGTCGTATTGGACAAACTTGAACAAGAACTCGACGCCATGCACTCTGCTAAAAATGGAGGTGTCGCGGACAATGAAGCCATTGAGCAGGATATTGCTACAATGTTATCCGAGATGAACCATCTGGGAGCTGTTGACCCGTTCGACAACGAGGAAGAGGAGCAGTAGCAACTAGAGCTTGCCCATGTGCACACTCAACAGCAGCAACATGCTCACATGCACGATCATGAGCTTGATGGTGCTGTAGGCGAACGACATGACAACAGGACATCCTACCGGCAGCAGCAGGAAAGGGTGATTAAACCACCCATATTCTCAAACACAAAGGATAGGAAGAGTAAAAAGCAAGCAGCGAAAGCAGCAGCCAAAAAGCCGCCACGCCCCGTCAAGCGCATGGAATTTGGCCCGGACGGCAAACCTCTCGGGATAAGGGCATGCTAATTCTGCAATGTCGTGAGCAGCCATAACTACCGCACATGCCCACTCCGCACAGATGGCACTGTCAACAAGCAAACGCTGCACAAGCAGATTGGAGCCACCCAGGTTTCTACCAATGGAGATAACACGCGTAACAGCTACACTTGCCGCAAGTGTGGGGGAACTGACGGGTATAATACCCGCACGTGCAAAGTGGGCAAGGAGGTCAGTGGCGTTGAACAGACACAGGGCAAGGTGCAGAGTTCCAAAAAATCAAATGAAGACGATGAAGAAGAAGAGTTTGACGAGAATGACGACCAATCAGACGAAGACAATGAAGATGACAGTGTCGGGGATGAGGAAAATGAAACTGACGATGAAGCTGCCAAGGCACAACCAGGAAAGGGCGCCGGCAAGGCACAACATTCGGGGCCAGTTAGGAGAAGCTCAAGACTGAACAACTGAACAATACATAGTGGTTATGCTGCTGCGTCAACTAAAAAAATAAGCTTGTAGTCTCAGTTGTCTCGGCACACAATGAGGAAACATTTCAGAAACACTGTCGTTACCAAAACTTATTTAGCTTTATCGTCGATTTCTCGATCAGTACTATAGTTAAGATATAATTTGTGATTTGTGCCCGCTGGACCAGTGACATTATTATATAAACCATTTGATAATCCTTTTGAATGCAGTCACAAATACATTTGAAAAAACTTATCTGGATTTATCTGACGCAAACGCTACTGTCGACCAGTAACTCAGCAAAAATATGTTAAGGAAAATTTAAACTCTTATAGTACATCAGTACTGATAGTTCTCAGTCGTCAGTACAAAGGCAGAGTACACATCAGTACTGATATAATTTGTGATTTGTGCCCGCTGGAGCAGTGACATTATTATGTAAACCATTTGATAATCCTTTTGAATGCAGTCACAAATGCATTTGTACTGACGAAAAACACTACTGTCGACCAGTAACTCAGCAAAAAAAATTAAAGGAAAATTTAAACTCTTATAGTACATCAGTACTGATAATTCTCAGTCGTCAGTACAAAGGCAGAGTAAAACAAACACACCTGTGAACACCTCAAAAAAACATCATTTTGAAAAAACAAAGCTATGTCTGCTTCTGCCAGTCCCAATTCAGAAAGACCATCAATACATAAAAATAATTACCTCAAACAAAAATGCGAATATAATACATTCTGTACTGATGAAAATCTAATTTATTTATAAAAAATACTCAGAGATTATCTTGATATAAATAATCCTTTAAAAAATACAAAAAATGTTTTAAAAAACATTAGCATCACACATAGTCGCACTGGTATTTGGTAAGTTCAATTACACTTCAATCACCAGTCCAAGTACCACAGTAGAGGAGTACAGACCTCCATCATCACCAACCCTGACACATGCAAGTGGGATAAGCAGCTGATAAGTACGGCTTGACAAAGATGAATCAGTGCGACAGTAAAATGCCTTCATCACCACCCTTGAGACGTGCAAGTGGGATTTAGCAGGTCATAAGTACAGCTTGACAAGACTAGTCAGTGCAGCAGTAAAAACCATTTGACTTGGACGGTTACTTCTTCCAGGCCACCACCCGCGCCACCCACTGAGCGGTTGCCACAAGGGACTGCAAACGGCGACCCCACGCCACTACATCCACGCCCCCGACGAACCGCCTCCCACAAATCCCCGTCGACGCACTGCAAAAAAGCCCATTCTATTCCATATGTCCATCATCCCCACAAACCACCACTGCCGCTTCCATCTCCACTGCACACAAACCACAAACTTCTCTCTCACAAGCCCACAGCCGCCGGAGGAGGGCGATGGCGGAGGAACCATCCGCCAAGCGTCATCAAGACGAGCTGTCGGACAAGAGCAGCAACCTCGTCGACGTTCACGTCCCCGGCGAGAAGCGCGAGTACACCAAAACCCTCAGAGGGGTTGAGCTCCACGGCAAGGAGACGCTGGAGATCGTCTGCACCAGCGAACCAGACAAGGCCGACGAGGTGATCTCCAGGCTCTGGAGGAAGCTTGGCGGCATGCTTCATAGGATCGTCGGCGTTGGTGTGCACTACACCAACTATGATGAACCTCCCCAGATGGCAGCAGTCCTGCAGTTGTGCGTCGACGACCTCTGCTTGGTGTACCACATCGCAGCGGCCACAAAATGGTGAGCCATCCTACACATTTGCCCTGTTTGGTTTATCTGTTTTATTAGTACTGTATCCTGAAAATCTCATCAGACTTGTTTCCCAACTAGATGTACTAGTGTGGTTTGTGAAAAGTGGATGCACTACTGCATTTTCTCAAGTAGATACACTATAAATGTATTTTTGAACCTGATGCACTGGATTAATATTTGGAAAATCTTGGGGAAGATTAATTTCTGAAGTTGATCGACTAGTGTAGTTTCTGAACTTGATCCAATAGTGTACTTTATGTACTCGATGTATTAAAAAGATGTTTCTGAACTTGATGTAGTGAAGTATTTTCTGAATTTGATCTAATGTTATTTTCATAAGAAATAAACTAAGGACTTGGTAAAGCACTGGTTATGTGTTATCCTATTCAACAAAAGTAAACTAAACTACTACCAAAGCAGAACATACAACATTGACTGAAACTATGTATAATCCAAAAAGAAGAATAACATGATGTACTTAATTTAATTTCAGAACTCTGTTTACTAGTTTTTGAAGTACATTCATCCATTATTTATGCACATAAACATCTACTTCATGGATTCATCGCTTGTAAAACAAAACAAAAATGAATAATTCAAACATCAAAGTAATGCTAATTTTCAAAAATGTCTCTCCCCTTGTAGGCCCAAGCGCCTGAACGAGTTGCTGCACCATGAGACGTTGTTCACATTTGCCGGTTTCAGCATTGAAAGCGACAAAGAGAAGCTGAAGTTGTCCGGTTTGGAGATCAACCCCAACAAGTTCATCGACATTCAGCGCAAGTGGAGAGTTCCATACACCGGAAAAGAGTACGACTCCTTGACTGATGTTGCAGCCAGCGTCATCCACCCATTCTACAAAGGCATGAAGAAGAACATCAACACGCAGGAAGACTAGAAACTGTGGGGGACCAGCCCGCTGCCAGACAACCTCATTGAGTACGCAGGATTAGATGCGTACGCCACATACAAGTCATGGAGCATGATCGACTACATCACAGATGGTTCGGAATTTGCAAAAGAGCGGGAGGACGCGAAATTCTACGACCACCCCTATTGCCCCTTTTAGGGATGAAGATACATCAGAGCCTGCCTTCGTTTTCCTTCCGCTTGTGCTTGCCTTTTATCTTGTTGTTTCAAATTAGTAGTTTGCTCTTGTTGGGTTGAACTAGTATGATTATGTCGTGCTTGTCATGGTTGAACAAGTTTACTTATGTCATCAAGTACAATGTTTTGCTTATCTCATTATATAAGTTTGGTAGCTTTGTATGTTGTTAATCCATCATTTCAAATTCAAAAGTAGCTTCTGAATGGAACTTTGTGGCTGCTCTAAAGTACTAGTTATGATGCAACTAATCACACAACGTTGTTCCATGTCTATTTTCGATTCATTATTGTATAGAAAACATAACGTTGAGAACAATCAGCACAATTTGAGTTGCTTAACAACACTTCAAAAGTTGAAGCAAAAATTCTTAGTACTTCATGTAGTGTTCTCATTCATATGTAGCTGCTAGAAAATTAACAAGTACTACAAACAGAAAAAGTTAAGAAGCATTAGCACACACTTATGTTGGTCGCTTGCAGATTAAGAATGACAGTACTAGTACACTTGATCGGACAGTACATACTTACTACAATAAAAAGTACATAGAAGCATCAGTCCGTAAGCGCTTCTACGAATGGACTATCAGTACAACTTAGTCTACACGCAAGTACATCTTAGATTACACTTGCACAAAACTGACAAGAACTAGAACAAAAAGTTCAGTCCAAGTTACTGCTGGAGTCAAGTACTAGATTCAAACAAACAAAAAAAGAAAAAACTGATCGCCCAAGGTCAGGCGCAGGCCCTGACGCTGCTAGATACTTGAACTCGAGCCCATAGGCGAATCCCTAGTAACACACACAACGCAGGGCCCACCGATCAAGGCCCACAGGTCAAGAGAGAGAGCGAGCGCCGTGTATAAGCGCTCAGGTAAGTATTCAGAGGAGTTCGACCAGTGAGCCTCGGTTGCGCTTACAAACAGGTCCGGAGCCCCCTCGACTAGCGAGGTGGGACTAAACCCAAAGCGCATGCGCACGCCGCACTGCACAGCCGCGCGGACGAGCTATCTGGGCCAGAAAACTGCCCAATAGCCTGCATCATTTACAAACACCACACCAAATAAGCCCAGTTAAACAAACCAGAGGGCGAGGCAAAGAAATATAAACTACAAGAAAAATGTTCAAAACTGAAAATATATAAATTCAAATACTAGTTCGCAGGAAATAACTTTGAATACAAAAAATATAAATATAAATAATTTTAGCTCTGCACCACGGATGATAAAAAAGGGAGAAAATATGATACAAAAACAATGAACCTCTAAAAAGAAGAGAACTTAATAGCCTATCTGTTAAATGTACATAATTTAAAAAACCGAATTAAATATTACTTTCAAGTTCAACTACTAAAATGCAAAAAGTTCAAACATATAATGTTTGTCAATTTTGCTAAATTTCTTATTTATATAAAATCTGACAAGTTCAACTACTAAAATGCAAAAAGTTCAAAACATATAATGTTTGTCAATTATGCTAAATTTCTTATTTATATAAAATTTGACAAGTTCAACTACTAAAATGCAAAAAGTACAAAACATATAATGTTTGTCAATTATGCTAAATTTCTTATTTATATAAAATATGACAAGTTAAATTACTAAAATAAAAGAAGTTCAAAACATATAATGTTTGTCAATTATGCTAAATTTCTTATTTATATAAAATCTGACAAGTTCAACTACTAAAATAAAAGAAGTTCAAATAGAATTTATTTGTCAAATCTGCTAAATTTCTAATTTATATAAAATTTGTACACACCTCAACGAACGATCTAGTCGTAAAATAATCTCAATCCCGCAAACCACCCAAAAAAACAAAAAAAAACTCAGTTCAAACATACATATGACATCAGTACTAAAAAAGCAGGATCAGTCAGGCCACTCACACCACTATGACACCAAATTTCAAAACCGCACGTTGTATGAAATTACATTTCAGTTCACACAGCACTAAACCATAAGTGCACTAAAATGAGAATACAAAAACTATAAAGGCCTAACTTAGGTAAGTACAGATGAAAATAAAATAAGTACCAATTTTGAGCAACAACTCCCAAGGCACTGAAAAATGTCTTCAGATAAACTAGTCTATAAGACTTCAGTGGAAAAACAATACTTAACATCCTCACGGAAAAACATCACAAAGCATACGTCACCTAAACAGTCCAAAATGCCGTCATCACGACCCCTGAGACGTGCAAGTGGGATTTAGCAGGTCATAAGTACAGCTTGACAAGACAAGTCAGTGCAGCAGTAAAACCATTTGAATTGGACGGTTGCTTCTTCCAGGCCACCACCCGCGCCACCCACTGAGCGGTTGCCACAAGGGACTGCAAACGGGGACCCCCACGACCACAACACCCACGCCCCCGACGAACCGCCTCCCACACATCCCCGTCGACGCACTGCAAAATACCCCATTGTCTTGCATCTCTGCCTCATTCCCAGAAACCACCATTGCCGCTTCAATCTCCACTGCACACAAACCACAAACTTGTCTCTCCCAAGCCCACAGTCGCCGCAGGAAGGGATAGCGGAGGAACCATCCGCCAAGCGTCATCATGGCAAGCCGTCGGACAAGAGCAGCAACCTCGTCGACGTTCACGTCCCCGGCGAGAAGCGCGAGTACACCAGAACCCTCACAACGGTTGAGCTCCACGGCAAAGAGACGCTGGAGATCGTCTGCACCAGCGAACCTGACAAGGCCGACGAGGTGATGAGCAGGCTCAGGATGAAGGGCGGCGGCTTGTATCCGAGCTTCATCGGAGTTAATGTGGAGTTCACCAGCGACGATGAACCTCCATAGATGGCGGCAGTCCTGCAGTTGTGCGTCGAGGAACTCTGCTTGGTGTACCACATCGCAGCAGCCAAAAATGGTAACCCATAATACTGTTCATTCATCTGTTGTACTAGTACTACTCACTAAAAAACTTCATTAAACTAGTTTCCCAACTAGATGAACTACTATAGTTTGTGAAGTGGATGCACGAGTACATGTTTCTCAAGTTACATGCATTTCTGAAACTGTGAAGTGGATTGTTTCACCAGATTAGCATCTGAAAAAATGTTTATAGAATTCTGAACTTGATGCACCAAATTAATTTCTGAACTTGATGTGCTAGCATAGATTCTGATCTTGATGCACTAGTATAGTTTATATAATTGATGTATTAAAAGATGTTTGGTGAAGTGGTATAGGTCCATATCTTGATGCACATGTTTCTCAAATTAATTTCTGAACTTGATATAGAATTGATGCACAAAGATGTATCAAACACTGGTATAGGTCTTTTATTCAACAAAGAAGAAAACTAAACTTGAATCAAGCACCACATATATCATTGAATCTAGTAAAATGATTCTTCACTTTGGTGAAGCATTTGGTGAAGCACTGAAGATAGCAAAAAAGAAAAATAACATGGTGTAGTTGAATTTAATTTCAGGACTTTGTGTACTAGTTTGTGGACTACATTCATCCATGACTTATACTATATAAGCATCTACCTCATGGATTATCACTTTCAAAACCAAAAAGCAGAAGAATTAAATCTTCAAAAAGAAGACTAATCTTTAAGTGTGTGTCTCCCCCCTTGCAGGCCCAAGCGCCTCAAAGACTTCCTGCACGAGGAGAAATTGTACACATTTGTCGGTTTCAGCATTGGAGGTGACAAGCGGATGCTGAACAAGTCTGGTTTGGAGATCAACCCCAACAACTTCATTGACATGCAGCGCAAGTGGAAAGATCCAAAGACCAGCAAATACTACGACTCCTTGGCCGATGTTGCAGGCGGCGTAATCCACCCATTCTACAGCGGCATGAAGAAGAAGATGGACAAGGGAGAACACAAACTGTGGGGGACCAGCCCGCTGCCAGACAACCTCATCACGTACGCATGAATAGATGCGTACGCCACGTACAAGTCATGGAAGACAATCGACAACATCGTGACAGGTTGGGATATTTCAAAAGAGTAGGAGGCTGACCCCTACTACCACTGCAACTTCGCGGGATGAAGATGCATGAAAGTCTGCATTCGTGTTGCTCGCACTTCTGCCTGTCCTTAATATTGTTGTTTCAGATTTGTAGTTTGCTTTTGTTATGTTGAACCAGCTACCTTATGTTATGTCTGTCAGGGTTTGAACAAGTTTGCCCATGTCTATCTTGTACATCGTTTGCTTATGTCATTCAACAAGTTTGCTAGCTTCCTATTTTGTTCATCCATCATTTGAAGTTGAAGTAGGTTGAATTTGAAACTAGTCATGCAGAAACAAAAATCACACATGTATATTTTCACAAAAAAACAAAAACAGTGGCAAACTAACTAAGGACAACAGCAAATAGTAGAATTGGACGCTCAGTACAGCTTAGACATTTACGGTAGTACTATCACACTAAGAAATCAGTTTTTAGTTTCAGAAGAACACTAAAAAGACGAAGTTTCAGCCGAGGACAACATTCACTACTAACAACATCGTGCCAATAGTAGTTAGAAATTTACTGAGTACTGCAACAGGAAAAGCAAAGAACAATCAGTACGTATTTCCCAGTCACTAGCATGCTAGGACTGAGAGTTCTGGTACACTTGAACAAACGGTACATTCATTCTACAAAATATAAAAAGGAACGGGAAGCTTCAGTTCACATTCCATAAAACATTGACACACTAAAGAATAACAGTAATAGTACAACTGAAACGTCAGTACAACTTAGTCTGTAAGGCAAGTACTATGATCATACAAAACATTGCCTTGAGAAGAACCATAACCTAGAAAAAAGAAGGCCAAAACTAAATCAAAAAGATATCAGTTCGACCAAGGAGAAAAATCACAAGAAAGACAACAGAAGCATCAGCCCACATTGACCAAAGTACACAAGAAAATAAAATGATCAAAGTACCAGCACAATTGAAATCTCAGTACAACTTAGTTTATTTGGTAAGTGCTATGATGATACCAATTAATGCCTTGAGAAAGATGGCCAAGACTCAACCAAACAGATTACAGTTCAACCAAGGACAAAAATTAACAAAAAACAAACAACAGAAGCATCAGCCCACATTGACTAGTGAAGTCATTATAAACTTTATACGGCTGTCTGTTAAATGTAGCTAATTTAAACCAGTGCTTTAAATTTTACTATGAAGTTCAACTACTACAATTCAAGAAGTTCAAACAAAAATTTGGCTCTCAAATCTTGCTAAATTTCTTATACTTGAATAAAATCTGGCTAGAGATGACGTAGCAACTTGGTCGTAAATAATTTCAATCCCAAAAAAAACTTCAGTTCTAATACATTATATGTAATCAGTTCTACATAACAAGGAAGCGTCACTCCACTCACGCTAGATCCACAAGTGCTATCGTGACACCAAATATTAAAAGCCTTACACTGAACGACATTACAATTCAGTACTAACATACCTATACTATAAGTACAAGAAAAGAGGGTACAGAAACTATAAAGGTCCAACCTAGGTTGGGACAGATGAAAACCAAATAAATCTCACTTTTCCAGCAACAACTCCTAATGAACTTGGGAAAAGGTGTTTTCAGTTCAACTTGTTTACAAGACTTCAGTACAAAAAATAGAAGTTAACCAAAACGAATTCCCAATGAATCATACACAAGTGAAACAGATATTCAACCACTATCATCATGGAAAAAAGATTGTTAAACATTGTGCCACACTTAAACACAACACAAAATATACCAGTAATTACATAGTACTTGGCTAGACATCCAAACACTACAATCAAAGCCTACAATGCTTTCAATAGATATATCACACAACTATCCATTTCACTACGCAAATGATGACCATTTCTTCTATGCACCAGGAGCCAAAGGCTGAAACTCCTTGGGAAGCTCCGTCACCAGAAGCTGGTTATTCTGGTTGAACACAACTCTATACAGATCCTCAGCATTCCAATCAACAATACGAGGCTGCAAAACATTAAAACAAATTATTAAAAATCATGACACGTTAAAAAGAAGAATACACAATAAACCAAACACAGAAAAGTGAAAAGCTCAACTAGAACCCACATCATTATCTAGAATGTTCCCAACGATCTTTTCACCATCATAGCATTCCGCATACTTCAGAGTATAATGGCCACATTCATTCGCCCCTTGAAGTGGAACCTTCACAAACATTGGTTTCTTTGCAAAAGCTCCCATTTGGGCTGCTTGCTCGCATTGTACTGAGCATCACCATAAAAAGCCTTCATTAGTTGGACCAACCTGGAGATCTGTAAAAAAGAAAAGAAACCGCACATTTTCAGGTCTCAGAAAAGCAGAAACAAAGACGCGGAAAAATTAATCCAGTACAGATAATAAATGTCACTCACAATATTCTCGCACTCTTTATGATAGGTGTTCTTTGAAGGACGATGGTTCTTTGGATAAGGTAAAGAGTCAAGGATGTCGACGCTACTTCGGTACCGATTCATGACATATAAGGAAAAGTGGTTCACTTTCTTATCCTTTGCTAAAACCATAGGCTTGAATAGAGGCATCATGATATAAAAACAAATGGCCAAAAAAGAGATGTTAAATATTCAACATAAAAACCAGCATGACAACAAACAATTAAAACCAAAAATCAGCTAGTAGAACTCACAAGGTCGGCAGTGAGCAAGTCTTCCTTTTCTTTGACATAGCTCTTGAAATCTCTCGCTGCACTCTCGACATTAAACGGTTTATTTTCATCACCGTAAAACGTACAGTCAAGCACAACCCGCAAAAAGCCCAGAAAATAAATAGATAGGTGGAAAGGATCAACAAGCAAAGTATTATTAAAACTCGTAAAACAATAGGCAGTCTTGTTTGAGAGAAACAAACGATCTGATTGATTACCGTGATGAAATATGGGCTCAACAATACCCTTTTCCCAGACGCAAAATCAACATTTCTATCGGGATCTTTCTTCCAATCATCAATGAGGAAGTCCATTACATCACCCTCCATCATTTGCCCAGGTGCAAAAACTTCCCAGATGCGTTTCCCAGTGAAGCTAGTAACGTTATCACCAGGCTGAGGTATCATTGAGAATGTATTCCTGCAGCACACACAAGAACAAAAGAGCAGGGGAAGCAAGATAAGGCATTCATAGAAGTTCAAGTTGTATAAAAAGTAACAGTTCAGGTCATATTTATCTAGCAGTTACAAACAACAGAGGAAAAGAAGAGGAAACATAATGAGAGATACTCACTCGGCATACTTCTCCCATGCTTCATCGCTAAGCAACAGATTATACAACCTGCGAGCCTTGTCCAGGTGAGGGAACTTATGAGGGTGAAGCTGTTGCACAGGGGAGCAAAACTTTATAGGAGCTCTGGGTGCATGCTTCGTGCTTGTAACATTGCCAGAATCCAAAGCAGGATCCTTCCTAGCACCACCAGCTCTACGGGCCAGTATTCTAGCAAGTCAGGATAAACCCTTGGCAGCAGCAGCGCTCCTGGTGACTCTTCCCATGCCAACAATCTTGTCAAACGCATCATCATCGTTGTCTATCAATTCCACAATGGGATTCTTGGGTGTAGAGGGGCTCTCTGCACAAGAAACCGTAGAACCTTTCAGAGCTCTCAACCGCCCCTTAATAAGACCAGACCTTGTCTTTTCTGTAGAACGCCCTTGGCTAAGATCAATAGATACGCGCTCGAGCTCCGAGAACTGGCTGCCAAAGATCATGTAGTCATGCTCATCAAGATCCAACCACTCACCTGCAAAAATAAAATAAAAAAAGACCGCATCAAGGGTAAAGTTCAAATACATAATTCATGACAGTACCAATCAAAGAAGTACAAGCTGCAAAAAATTAAAAAAGGTCATGCATTACGTACAGGGTTCAATGCCAAACAAACCACTGGAGTCAACATCAAACACATCGCTAGTTGCGCAGGTATACAGAAAAGTCTTCCTAATGTCAAGAATGTCTTCGTGGATGTAATCTAACATTTCAATCACACCATCCTCCCGGCAATGATAGGTCTTGCAGCTTTGTAGCATAAAGAATCCACAACCATGCCTGTTAACAAAAGAAAAAACAAATGGGTACACCACAAATCCGAAAATACAGGAACACCACCCTCCCAGCAACAAAAACAACTAACAAAAACTCATTAAAAACGGATACTCACGTGTTTTTCTGCTGCGGCACCCACACAAACTCGCAAGAGAAACCATCACTATGCACCGGCGAGAACGGTTTGGCCTTGTCTACGCTGGACTCCCTCCAAAGCTTCTTTATGTTATCTGTCATAGTCCTTAAGAATCTAACCGCATCACTCCAGGTTTCATCGCGCAGTGAATCAAGACACTCAAAACGACGGAACCTCAAATTCAGAACAATCAAGCACCAATGCCCAGATTCTTCGCTAGGCTTCATGGTAGCCGCAATGGACGGCGGATCAAAAGTAGGGAAGCGAAGCTGACAAAAATCACAGAGGAAAAATGAATTTAACAAATCATAATGAAACAAAAAATTCAGCCTCCAAACAATAAAATAAAAGAAGAAAATTGAAATTCAGAAGTACAAACAAAAATAAGATAATCATAAGTTCTAATTGAGTAAGAAAAACACTACAAAAAATATATGCTACTCAAGTTAAAATTGCAACAAACATAGCAGTTCAATTTCCTTGCGACAATAAGTTCAGCTTCAAAAAAAGAAGCACACATCATTCATAAGTGCAGGGCTAAAAGCAGGCTGCTCAAGTTCATTCCCCCACCTCCCAAACTTGCAAGAAAACATGACAGTTCTAGTTCATGAGTACAAAAAGTTCAAATTCACCTACTTGGTCAAAACCATCAGCACACGATCTCGTGAACCAATTTAGCACATTGGAATCAATTTTTCCATCACGGATCTTGGTCTGTTGTACAAAAAGAACAACAACAGTTAGAAAATTGGCAAAACAAGTTATCATCCTATCTACAAAGCAAAATACTGACCGTCACCCATCTGGGAACTATCAACTTGTCAGTGTCTCGGTACTTCTGACGTAGAGAATATAAAACAACGTCAGCACTGTCTGAGTTGAGCATGCCAGTGGGGACAAACGCTTTAGCAATAGAACCAACACTGGCATCACATTCTTTATTTTGAAACATCGGCTTGTGACTAGAAAAACACAAAAGATTACATGACTTAAAACTACTGCAACAACAACCATTCTCATATGAGAGAAAGAAAAACAGACAAAAATGGTATGGGCAAAATCCCAAACTAACCATTTCGTACGGTTCATGCGCAACCTCGTAACAGCGAGGAAAAACATATCAACCTTAACAACATTACCACTTTTTGCTTCCAGAAAAAGAAGAAAAATAGTAAGTTCAAGCACTACAAGTGAACATGTCCAAAATGCCAAAATTGAGAAGTACGCCTCATTTACAAGTCCTTACATGCACTATCAGTGTTTGACGATGACGGTAGTTCCTGTGATGAGACCAATATGCCTCCAGTTTCAGGGTTTGACGATGGGATATCTTGAGAGGACACCAATATCGCTGCGCTTTCAGGGTCTGTAGAAAGAAAATCCTGGGACGACACGAGCGCCTCCTGCGTCAAGGAGCCAGAAGAAATCGACAGAAGTAAGTCATCATCCTCGGATGGCACCTCCTTCACTCTAGAAGCATCTTGCAATGCATCACTGTAATCAAGCCCTCCAGGCGGGAAATTTTCCGGCGGCAAATCTTCAAAATCAGAAAGATTTTCATTCCCAGCAATACCAACACCAGACGGTTTGGCATCAAGTATGCTAGCAGTACCAACATCCTCATCAGCAACTTTGGTACCAACATCGCGCCCACTACTCAATGGAACACCACGAGCATCATCTCCACCACTAACGACAGCCTCACGCTCAACATCAGTCATCTGAAGAAATAAAAATTCAGAAAAAGTGAATAATATGAGCAAAACTAACAATCAAAAATAAGCTAGCAAGAGGTGCACAGAAAAACAAACCTTAGAAGCATTCACAGAAACATCATCGATCTTGCTGCTGCTAACATTCGAAGCAACATCACCAACGGGCGAACAAGGCTCGTCGCCAACAATAGGACCCTGATTTCATATGTAATGAAGCAAAAAATGCTATTATTAGCAACAATAAACACAAGGAATTAAACCACAGTAACAAAAAAGGTAGGTATCACCTGCAAAACTCTTAACGGTGTGGAATAGAAAAATGAACAAGCAAGGCACATTGGTGCGCATGAAAATTCAAGAAATATGAATAAACACATTAAAAATAAAAATAACCTTGCACTTATCAGTAGATGGATCATTAACTC
Organism: Aegilops tauschii subsp. strangulata; assembly: GCF_002575655.3. Lineage (NCBI taxonomy): Eukaryota > Viridiplantae > Streptophyta > Magnoliopsida > Poales > Poaceae > Aegilops > Aegilops tauschii. The sequence continues at coordinate 112,544,043 of NC_053039.3, read as the reverse complement.
CACGGTCAACAGCAGCCTCAACATTATGACTGGTCTCCTACATGAAAAGAAAACATTAATAAACAGATGAAGATCAGGAAGTTCAACTACAATACTGAGAGCAGAACAACATAGTAAAAACATACAAACACCGAGGACTGACTCACATCAACAACAGGGTGTTCCAAGCCAACATCGTTCGTATGGTGATCAGAAACATTAGCCTCAGTACCATCATCAGCCCTGCTATCGGTGGCAGCAGCCTCATCCTGCTCAATCTGCATGGAAGAAAAATTATAAACAGATGAAGATGAGAAAGTTCAACTACAATACTGACAGCAGAACAACATAGTAAAAATTGCAAACACCGAGGACTGACTCACATCAACAACAGGGCGCTCCAAGCCAACATCATTCGTTTCGTGATCAGAAACATTAGCCTCAGTACCATCACCAGCCCTGCTGTCGGTGGCAGCAGCCTCATCCTGCTCAATCTGCCTGATAACAACTTTTGCACTTTCTTCTTATGGCTTGCAGCGAGAGTCTTGCATAGTTTTGAAACGCTTCATGTTGTTCAAGAGACGAACCGAGCTCTGAACTAGATCAGCAACACCGTCACGCATATCACCAATAAAAATTCTCTCCATCTCAATATAGTCCACTGCTTCCTCAGCGTTAAATTGATGACCTTCAGGAAGGATACCATTGATACAGCTCAGACGCTCAATAGTCGTTGGGACCTTTTGCAGCTCAGAACACACATTACTTAAAATATGCTCAGCGCGCTCCAACGCAGAAACAGTAACATCAATACCAAAACCCTGCCTCTGTGAAGTACTGGCATTACTAGGGCCAGGGGGAACATAACCAGCACCCTCAACACCACGGCCATCTCTCAACTCATCGTGCAGAAATGAAGACTTGGGAACCTGAGACGACGGCATCTCTAGGACTGGCCGTTTATACACTCGGAAAAAACAACCTCCTCTTGAGTTTTCCACTACAAACAAGGTGAAAAAAGAGTTAATTAATCAATGCAACACACAGGGAAAAATAAAACATGATATTAACAGATTTAAATCAACAACACAATCAATCTTTAACTGTCAGTGCCAATTTGTTAGTATTTACCGACAGGACAGTTGAACAAAGATATTCAGTTCAACCACACATGAAAAAACAGTACTAAAAATCGTACCTAAACCTCACAAAGCTTAAGAAATGACAAAATCTAAACAGGTAACTCTGCGGGACACATGTTCACTCCAGCAAAAATAGCTATACCTAAATAAAAAAAAGGTCTGCAAGACACGAAAGAAATAAAACTCACCGAAAGCTTCCCAAACACCCAAGTCTTTGGATCTGCATTGCCTTTTTTTATCAAATCTGCATCAACCAGATCAGAAAGCTTGACAGCATCCATGAAACATATGCGGGGGACTCACATGTCAGGCTCCGCAGTCTTGCCACGGATAAGGCAGTCAAGGTACATTAGTACAGGCCCTATAGCATAGCCTGTGATTGCCTTCCCAAGGGTAACACCATCTTGGTACCTGACAACAGCCCTTCTAAGCTCATCAACCATCAGCTGACAATAATCCATATTATCCATGTCCTCAAAGACGAGACCCTCAAACATTGTTGCCTCTCTGGAAACCCGCGGGGCGGCACCAGGCAACACAACCTTCATAAACACAATAATGAAGAACACTTTCAGAGCAAGGTCATCTTTGCTAGGATCCTTGACGAGCACCTTGAGCTTATTCCTCAAATCCTTTGTCTTGATATCTTTATTCCTGCTAATGTCAAGCTCCGATCTTAACTTCATCAGAGAGTTGTCATATCCATCCTCTGACAGCCTTGGCGGAGAACGACCACCACGAGGGAACCCAAATAATTGTTGTATACCATCGCTAGTGATGCGAAGCTTCTTATTAGCCTCACCCATGTCAAGAGTCATCGTATCAGGATCTATCCTCAGGTACAAAACTCCCATCAGAGGGCAGGAAATGTTAGACTTCACCCTCCAGTTGAAGATAGAACCAAAACCAGCTGCACGAACCCTAGCCACATGCCGGCTCTCAAGCAATTTAGCACAAGCTTCAACCTCTTCTAACGAACATCGCACAGTTAAGTTCAATTTCCGTTGGTCACCTTCATCCAAGGCAACTTTTCCGGCATTGCCTCCCACCGGCTTCACCGGAGTCATAACGCTAACAGGCTGTAAATGGAAATAAAGAAGCCACACCTTAAATAAATGAATATAGAAAACAAACCAAGCATATGAAGGCAAGTAGAAAAAAGAAAAGATTGCACAAGTTCAACTCTTGAAACAACATCAGTACCACCCTCGATTGATGCAAACAATGACCAGGCTTGCCTGGCCAGCATACCAGCCCAGACACAATTAAATCATTGCAAGTACAACTAGTTAGTCACATACAGTACAAAAGACGTACCACTGCAAATTCATCTTTAGAATCAACTTCGATATCATCTTCTTCAGATACAACATCTTCAGCTTCGACACAAGCACGCTTCTTCACACCTTTGTTCACCTTCGCAAGATGAACTTTACGCTTATTATTTTCTTTCAACAAAGTGTGCTCTCGAAGAGGAGGTGAAGAAGGCTTCTTATTTGTCAAAACCCGTGGACCACGACTAACAGGGGAGCCACCAAGTTTGCTTGGACCAATCTTCACAGCAACACTATCCCCATCAGCTTTGCTATTACCAGGTTGGGAACCAGCTTTCACACATGGGCTATGCCTCTGTGTGCCATCAGGATTTCGATCTGACATCTTCCTCTTCAAAATAGCTTTCTTCTCCTTAACTGCATCACGAGTAAACACTTGTGTCAAACGAGTTTGCATCAGGTTTGTCTTCACAGGCATGTCACTTCCATGAGATCCAGCATCAACAGTTGAAAAGGCTGCGTCACCACCTTCATCACCTACACCTTCAGGAGCTTGAGCAACATCCCGATCACTTCGTTGAACACAGGCAGCCTTTTGACGCCGTTCAAACTCCTTTCTCCTCTGGAAATCACACTTCTTCTTTCTTATCCTTTCATCCTCGAGCAGTAACTGCATAGGAACATCCTCAGCCTGAGTAACAGGCTCAGTGCCATCAACACTCTGTGACTGAGTAACAGACAACTGCAAGCGGCCATCAACATCATCAACGTTAAGAGAATACATTCCATCATTAATATCTTTGACAACATCAGCAATGTCCTCAGGAGCACCATGGCTGTCATTAACTGCATAAACCAACAAACATAAGCACGCACGTATAAAATCAAAACACAATTAACATTGCAGAGACAAGATAAATAAAGCGCATAGCATCAGACACAAACAAATGGAACAACTGATGTAGCTAAACATATTTATGTATTCAAGGCTGATAAAAAAAGAGCAAATATAAGGGAAACACCAGCAACATCCACAAGTTCTTCTAGCGGATTTGGTGTCTCAAAAATAACATTCACAAGATCTTGAAAGCGTTCTGATTTTTCAGAATCAGGAGGCACCGGCACTCCAACATCTGCAACAACATCATAATTAGCAAAAAAGTACATGAACAAGCAATCAGTTCAACTATATGAACACTACAAGTGCACCCAATAAAACAATATGAACCCACCACTGGCACAACAAACTTCAGAATGAAAACTCTTTCAACATCATACCAGTTCTTCACTGACTACTACAACCTATTCAAATGCTAGGACAACAGTTCAAACTACAGATGGTGATCAGTACTACAACCTGTCTGCAGGTCACATCAACCGCCAAAACTATACACACCACACAATCCAGGGCAAATTTAACAGCTATCAAAATACATACAACTTATAAAGTCGATACGACCACACCTATACAACCTAAAAACCAGATCTGTTAAAACATCACCCAAATTACAGGGAAAATCACCTCCATTCAACTTGTCTGGACTGGATGATGTACCCATTGAGATCTACAGACCTAAAATCTGCCGAACCAGATCCGCAAGACACATGAACAAAAATTAGGGCTCTGACCTATTTCAAAAACGAAGCACGCCATACAAAGCAAAACTCTTACAAGCAAACACAAAATCCGCCACCGAATCGAGTATCACTGTCGCCAACAGCTCGTTCAAGAGCAAAGGAACCCTAGCGAATCCAGCCTCAGACAGCAAGAGAGCAAGAGCTAAGAAATAGAGGGAAATCTGTACATAAGAGGACGCAAGGGAAGTCAATCGCAGACCAAAAGGAGCAAACAGAGCACCCAGACCTCCACCCCTGGGGTTCAACCCGCCGGCCGACGCTCCCGCGGCGAAACAGGAGAAGCAACTTCTTTGCGAGAAGAGGGGAACGAAGAAGGAATCGATTTGGAGAGGGGAGCGGAGCGGAACGGGGGAGAGCGGAGGTTAAAAGGTGAGTGGGAGAAAACCGACGTCTAAATCCCAGAACCGTGGCGAAGCCCACTATCTCTGGGAAGTTACCAAAGATAATAGCAAAAATTAAGTACAATAAAAAATTAAATACAATAAAAAAATTAATATAGAGGGAGAAAACAAACAGCTAACGTACAAATAATAAATCACAACAGTACAATAAAAATTATCAAAAAGTACAAATGAAATAATAATTCATAACCGTGCTGGTTTTTTCCCTAAAAAATAAAGATAAGATAACGAGGACAAAACATGTACTACTATGCCCCTCGGTGCGGTGCGGTGCGGGGAACAAGTCATGTTACGGAGATGTGTCAGTACTACTATGCCCCTCGGTGCGGTGCGATGCGGGAGCAAGTCCATACAAGGATGATGTGCCAGTACAACTATGCCCCTCGGTGCGGTCCGGTGCGGTGCGGGGGCAAGTCATGTTACGGACTCGCCTCCGCATGCGACGCCGCGGCACGCCGCATCGTCGCCTGCTACGGCTTGTTCCTGGCTCGGCCTCGCCGGGATGGGGGAGGGGGTCACGACCCCCCTCCCCCCGGCTCGGCCTCGCGCTAACACGGCAGTGCGCTAGTTTGACAGGCGCAGTGCGGTTATTCTGTCCCCCCCCCCCACACACACGCACCCACACACCCCCTAAAGATAGATAATGGGGGCAAGTCCATACAAGGAAGATGTGTCAGTACAACTATGCACTGAGGGGAAGTGCGGTTATTCTGCCCCCCCCACACACGCACCCACACACCCCCTAAAGATAGATAATGGGGGCAAGTCATGTTACGGACTCGCCTCCGCATACGACGCCGCGGCATGCCGCGTTGTCGCCTGCTACGGCTCGTTCCTGGCTCGGCCTCGCGGGATGGGGGAGGGGGGTCCCTCCCCCCTCCCCCCCTCGGCCCGGCCTCGCGCTAACGCGGCAGTGCGCTCGTTTGCCAGGCGCAGTGCGGTTATTCTGTTTCCCCCCACCCACACGCACCCACACACCCCTAAGATAGATAATGGGGGCAAGTCCATACAAGGAAGATGTGTCAGTAGAACTATGGACCGAGGCGCAGTGCGGTTATTCTGTCCCCCCCCACACGCACCCACACACCCCATAAAGATAGATAATGGGGGCAAGTCCATACAAGGAAGATGTGTCAGTCCAACTATGCACCGAGGGGCAGTGCGGTTATTCTGTCCCCCCCCCACACACACGCACCCACACACCCCCTAAAGATAGATAATGGGGGCAAGTCAAGTTACGGACTCGCCTCTGCATGCGACGCTGCGGCACGTCGCGTCGTCGCCTGCGACGGCTCGTTCCTGGATCGGCCTCGCCGGGATGAGGGAGGGGGTCCCGACCCCCCTCCCCCCGGCTCCGCCTCGCGCTAACGCGGCAGTGCGCTCGTTTGACAGGCGCCGTGAGGTTATTCTGTTTCCCCCCACACGCACCCACACACCCCTAAGATAGATAATGGGGGCAACTCCATACAAGGAAGATGTGTCAGTACAACTATGCACCGAGGGGCAGTGCGGTTATTCTGTTCCCCCCCCACACACGCACCCGCACACCCCCTAAAGATAGATAATGGGGGCAAGCCATGTTACGGACTCGCCTCCGCATGCGACGCCGCGGCACGCCGCATCGTCGCCTGCTACAGCTCGTTCCTGAATCGGCCTCGCCGGAATGGGGAGGGGGGTCCCTCCCCCCTCCCCCCCAGCTCGGCCTCGCGGTAACGCGGCAGTGCGCTCGTTTGACAAGCGCAGTGCGGTCATTCTGTTCCCCCCCAGACGCACCCACACACCCCTAAAGATAGATAATGGGGGCAAGTCCATCCAAGGAAGATGTGTCAGTACAACTATGCACCGAGGTGCAGTGCGGTTATTCTGCCCCCCCCCACACGCACCCACACATCCCCTAAAGACAGATAATGGGGGCAAGTCCATATAAGGAAGATGTGTCAGTACAACTATGCACCGAGGGGCAGTGCGGTTATTCTGTCCCCCCCCACACGCACCCACACACCCTTTAAAGATAGATAATGGGGGCAAGTCATGTTACGGAGTCGCCTCCGCATGCGACGCCGCGGCACGCCGCGTCGTCGCCTGCTACGGCTCGTTCCTGGCTCGGCCTCGCCGGGATGGGGGAGGGGGGTCCCGACCCCCTCCCCCCAGGGCTCGGCCTCGCGCTAACGCGGCAGTGCGCTCGTTTGACAGGCGCAGTGCGGTTATTCTGTCCCCCCCCACACGCACCCATACACCCCTAAGATAGATAATGGGGGCAAGTCCATACAAGGAAGATGTGTCAGTACAACTATGCGCCGAGGGGCAGTGCGGTTATTCTGTTCCCCTCCCCCCCACACGCACCCACACACCCCCTAAAGATAGATAATGGGGGCAAGTCATGTTACGGACTCGCCTCTGAATGCGACGCCGCGGCATGCCGCGTCGTCGCCTGCTACGGCTCGTTCCTGGCTCGGCCTCGTCGGGATGGGGGAGGGGGGTCCCGACCCCCCTCCCCCCCGGCTCGGCCTCGCGCTAACGCGGAAGTGCGCTCGTTTGACAGGCGCAGCGCGGTTATTCTGTTCCCCCCCCCACACGCACCCACACACCCCTAAGATAGATAATGGGGGCAAGTCCATACAAGGAAGATGTGTCAGTACAACTATGCACCGAGGGGCAGTGCGGTTACTCTGTCCCCCCCCACACATGCACCCACACACCCCCCTAAAGATAGATAATGGGGGCAAGTCATGTTACGGACTCGCCTCCGCATGCGACACTGCGGCACGCCGCGTCGTCCCCTGCTACGGCTCGTTCCTGGCTCGGCCTCGCCGGGATGGGGGAGGGGGGTCCCGACCCCCCCAGCTCGGCCTCGCGCTAACGCGGCAGTGCGCTCGTTTGACACGCGCAGTGCGGTTATTCTGTCCCCCCCGACACGCACCCACACACCCCTAAAGATAGATAATGGGGGCAAGTCCATAAAAGGAAGATGTGTCAGTACAACTATGCACCGAGGGGCAGTGCGGTTATTATGTTCTCCCCCCCACGCACCCAGACACCCCCTAAAGATAGATAATGGGGGCAAGTCCATACAAGGAAGATGTGTTAGTACAACTATGCACCGAGGGGCAGTGCGGTTATTCTGTCCCCCCCCCACACGCACCCACACACCCCCTAAAGATAGATAATAGGGGCAAGTCAAGTTACGGACTCGCCTCCGCATGCGAAGCCGCGGGACGCCGCGTCGTCGCCTGCTACGGCTCATTCCTGGCTCGGCCTCGCCGGGATGTGAGAGGGAGGTCCCGACCCCCCTCCCCCTCCCCGGCTCGGCCTCGCGCTAACGCGGCAGTACACTCGTTTGACAGGCGCAGTGCGGTTATTCTGTTCTCCCCCCCCACACACGCACCCACCCACCCCTAAGATAGATAATGGGGGCAAGTCCATACAAGGAAGATGTGTCTGTACAACAATGCACCGAGGGGCAGTGCGGTTATTCTGTTCCCCCCCCACACGCACCCACACCCCCCCTAAAGATAGATAATGGGGGCTAGTCATGTTACGGACTCGCCTCCGCATGCGACGACGCGGCACGCCGCGTCGTCCCCTGCTACGGCTCGTTCCTGGCTCGGCCTCGCGCTAACGCGGCAGTGCGCTCGTTTGACAGGCGCAGTGCGGTTATTCTGCCCCCCACACGCACCCACACACCCCTAAAGACAAATAATGGGGGCAAGTCCATACAAGGAAGATGTGTCAGTACAACTATGCACCGAGGGGCAGTGCGGTTATTCTGTCCCCGCCCCACACGCACCCACACACCCCCTAAAGATAGATAATGGGGGCAAGTCCATACAAGGAAGATGTGTCAGTACAACTATGCACCGAGGGGCAGTGCGGTTATTCTGTCCCCCCCCCACAGGCACCCACACACCCCCTAAAGATAGATAATGGGGGCAAGTCATGTTACGGAGTCGCCTCCGCATGCGACGCCGCGGCACGCCGCGTCGTCGCCTGCTACGACTCGTTCCTGGCTCGGCCTCGCCGGGATGGGGGAGGGGGCTCCCGACCCCCCCGGCTCGGCCTCGCGCTAACGCGGCAGTGCGCTCGTTTGACAGACGCAGTGTGGTTATTCTGTTTCCCCCCCACACGCACCCACACACCCCTAAGATAGATAATGGGGGCAAGTCCATACAGGGAAGATGTGTCTGTACAACTATGCACCAAGGGACAGTGCGGTTATTCTGTTCCCCTCCCCTCCTCCCACACACACGCACCCACACACCCCTAAAGATAGATAATGGGGGCAAGTCCATACAAGGAAGATGTGTCAGTACAACTATGCACCGAGGGGCAGTGCGGTTATTCTGTTCCCCCCCACACACGCACCACACACCCCCTAAAGATAGATAATGGGGGCAAGTCATGTTATGGACTCGCCTCCGCATGCGACGCCGCGACACGCCGCGTCGTCGCCTACTACGGCTCGTTCATGCTCGGCCTCGCCGGGAGGGGGGTCCCGACCTCCCCAGGCTCGGCCTCGCGCTAACGCGGTAGTGCGCTCGTTTGACAGGCGCAGTGCGGTTATTCTATCCCCCCCCACACACACCCACACAACCCCTAAAGATAGATAATGGGGGCAAGTCATGTTACGGACTCGCCTCGGCATGCGACGCCGCGGCACGCCGCGTCGTTGCCTGCTACGACTCGGCCTCGCCGGGACGGGGGAGGGGGTCCCGACCCCCCCCCCCCCCGGCTCGGCCTCGCGCTAACGCGGCAGTGCGCTCGTTTGACAGGCGCAGTGCGGTTATTCTGTTCCCCCCCACACGCACCCACACACCCGTAAGATAGATAATGGGGGCAAGTCCATACAAGGAATATGTGTCAGTACAACTATGCACTGAGGGGCAGTGCGGTTATTCTGTTCCCCCACCCCACACGCACCCACACACCCCCTAAGATAGATAATGGGGCAAGTCATGTTACGGACTCGCCTCCGCATGCGACGCCGCGGCACGCCGCGTCGTCGCCTGCTACGACTCGTTCTTGGCTCGGCCTCGCCGGGATGTGGGAGGACCCCCCTCCCCCCCCTGCGAGGCCGAGCCAGGAACGCGGCAGTGCGCTCGTTTGACCGGCGCAGTGCGGTTATTCTGTTTCCTCCCCACACGCACCCACACACCCCTAAGATAGATAATGGGGGCAAGTCCATACAAGGAAGATGTGTCAGTACAACTATGAACCGAGGGGCAGTGCGGTTATTCTGTTCCCCCCCACACGCACCCACACACCCCTAAAGATAGATAATGGGGGCAAGTCATGTTACGGACTCGCCTCCGCATGCGACGCCGCGGCACGCCGCGTCGTCGCCTGCTACGGCTCGTTCCTGGCTCGGCCTCGCCGGGATGGGGGAGGGGGGTCCCGACCCCCCTCCCCCCGGCTCGGCCTCGCACTAACGCGGCAGTGCGCTCATTTGACAGGCGCAGTGCGGTTATTCTGTCCCCCCCGACACACACCCACACACCCCTAAAGATAGATAATGGGGGCAAGTCCATACAAGGAAGATGTGTCAGTACAACTATGCACCGAGGGGCAGTGCGGTTTATTCTGTCCCCCCCCACACGCACCCACACACCCCCTAAAGATAGATAATGGGGGCAAGTCATGTTACGGACTCGCCTCCGCATGCGACGCCGCGGCACGCCGCGTCGTCGCCAGCTATGGCTCGTTCCTGGCTCGGCCTCGCTGGGATGGGGGAGGGGGTCCCGACCCCCCTCCCCCCCGGCTCGGCCTCGTGCTAACGCGGCGGTGCGCTCATTTGACAGGCGCAGTGCGGTGATTCTGTCCCCCCCCACACGCACCCACACACCCGTAAGACAGATGATGGGGGCAAGTCCATACAAGGAAGATGTGTCAGTACAACTATGCACCGAGGGGCAGTGCGGTTATTCTGTCCCCCCCCCACACACACACGCACCCACACACCCCCTAAAGATAGATAATGGGGGCAAGTCATGTTAGGGACTCGCCTCCGCATGCGACGCCCCGGCACGCTGCGTCGTCGCCTGCTACGGCTCGTTCCTGGCTCGGCCTCGCCGAGATGGGGGAGGCGGGGTCCCGACCCCCTCCCCCCGGCTCGGCCTCGCACTAACGCGGCAGCGCGCTCGTTTGACAGGCGCAATGCGGTTATTCTGTTCCCCCCCCCCACACACGCACCCCCACACGCAGCCACACACCCCTAAAGATAAATAATGGGGGCAAGTCCATACAAGGAAGATGTGTCAGTAAAACTATGCCCTTTGGTGTGGTGCGGTGCGGGACCAAGTCATGTTACGGCTCGTTCCTAGAACAAAACTCACAAGAACTAGAACAAAAAGTATCAGTCCAAGTTACTGGTGTAGTCAAGTACTAGATTCAAACAACAAAAAAAGGAAAAATTGACTGCCCAAGGATCATAAAGTATTAGTCCAAGTTACTGGTGGAGTCAAGTACTAGATTCAAACAACAAAAAAAAGAAAAAAAATTGACCGCCCAAGGACAGGAGCAGGCCCTGACGATGCTAGATACTTGAACTCGAGCCCGTTGGCCAATACCTAGTAATCCGCACAACGCAGGGCCCGCCGTCCAGGGCCCACAGGTCATGAGAGAGAGCGAGCGCTGTGTATAAGCGCTCTGGTAAGTGTTCAGAGGAGTTCGACTGGTGAGCCTCGGCTGCGCTTATAAACAGGTCTAGAACCCCCTCGACTAGCGAGGTGGGACTAAACGCATAGCGCACGCGCACGCCGCGCTGCACAGCCGCGCAGACGAGCTATCTGGGCCGAAAACAACGACTCAGGAAGATGGCCCAACACAGTACTTCGCCCCATTACAAAATTCCAGCCGATCACACACGACAAAAAAATGCAGATATTTTTTAAAAAAACCTCACAAGAAATAAGTTCAAAAACAAATAATGTAAAAAGTTCAAACACATCTTAATTGTAAGAACTAAAAAAATAGAAATACATATATTTTTTTGGAAAATTAAACGTAGAAGATTGTAAATAAAAATTTCAGAAACAAATTTATGAAAAGTTCAACCACTACAATTTATAAGGTTCAAGTAAAAAAAATACTGTGCAGCAAAGATAAAAATCTTTTAATTTTAAAAAATACTAGAAATATCATTATTCAACTGTAAAAAGAAAAAATGTGATCCAAAATTCATGTAAAAAAGTAAGAAAAAATGTTATACAACAAACAAATTTGATTCGTAATTGACAACCTAAAATAATTCAGTATTATCATTAACAGAATGTAAGTTCAACAAACTCAAACCCAAAAAAAGGGGTTCTACAAACATCATCAGCGTATAGTTCCTTCTGCGAGCTATGTACATGAAAATATACCAGTCAAAACAAAGGATGCCCATCAGTTCAACTATCGAATTGTTCAAGTACTAATATAAAGAATATATAAATAAAGCAGTTATACTTGAGCAAAACAGATAGGAAAAGCATTACATAAGTTGTTCCAAACCATCTGATAATACAATAGAATTCAACCATCTCACATGCAAAAGTTTTAAAGAAAAAATACTGCAACATAATCGACCACACACAAATCTCACAACCAGCATCATTTGCCACATTTAAACCTACATCACATAAATTCTGAACATCAGAGAGTCATCTTCCCTGGAGAACATATCCATAACCACATCACCATCCTCAAATCCAGACTCTGCCACAAACTCCTTCCACCCAGTAGTTAGGTTGATGCAACCATCAAAGTCGATGTGGTAGGCAACTTCCATCAACTGATACCCATTTTTGTCTGAAGTCTCCATCTTCAGAACACCGGAACTAGGAGCAACAATCCTGATCCTGGGTGACATTTTCTGCAAACGGGCATGGGAGTACAAAACAAAAGTGAACATCTGACATAACTGAATTTTTACACAGATATAGGAGCGGTTTGCATAACAAACTGAAAAGAAAAAATCTGAACCAAAACAATAACACAAAACTGACTAGTCATGTGAACTGACTAAACAGAAGAAATATACATATCAATACACCTACAGTAAAAACATCTGACAAAAAAAAGATCAAGGATTATACAAAAATGGATAAAAACTGTTTAGTAATGAACAAATACACACAGAAATCCCTACTGTTAAATTCTGACAAAACCAAATAAAAAAATATAGACAAACTATTCATAACACTAAACTACAGATCCAGTCCATGGGATTCACAAAGAGACCTACAAAAAAGTAGAAAACAAAACGAATAGAAACACATACCCATGATTCCTTCAAGTCACCAACCGTTAGGCGACAAACATATGGCGCACAAAACCCATGGTTGCTGTAGAGCAAACAAGAAAGTTGCCCACGGCGCTGAGTCTGGGTGAGCTCCAAACCAGATTCGTACACACAGCCGTCAGCTATGCGCGCCATCTTTGCCAGGCATCCGCATGAACAATCCTCCATGGAACACACAGGAACAGGGAAGAAAACAACAGAGAGAAGAGGGAGGAACCTAGATCTAATTCTGGAAGAAGGAAGAAAAAGGACGGGGAGACTGAGCCACACACCACACATAGATGGATAGAATTTATAGCCAGGGAGACTCGCAGATTATAAAAATAATAAATAGGCAGGTGGGCAGCCAGCTGGTAGGAAATAGTTATTATACAAGCCATGCAACATTTGACCGCAAATCAGTTCAACTTCTGACAAACAAGCAGTTCAAAAGTGCACATGTCAAAACATATGCAGATAAAACAACACATTCAGAGATAAAACAGTTCAATTCATTTAGTCATTCAAACATCTGCTCCCTCACAACAAAAATCTTAAAAACATAATCTTCACTACTTCAGTCATAACGATCAAAGAAACGACGCCATTTGGCCCTGGTGGATGGATGTGGAACCGTGGCTGCTCTCGCCCTAGCCCAACTGATGATCTGAATATGGTTCCTTCCCCTGCCCTCTGGGAAAAGAAGCTCCAATTCATTGGAGTTGCAAGTATCCATCACCTCGCGCGCAAGGCGTCTGTTGAACTCTGCCTCCAGTTCCTCTTCGGCAGCACGTCGTGACATCTGCCTGCGCCTACGCCTCCTCCTCCTCTGCTCCGCTACTGCAACCCTCACATCGACGGCATCCCCCCTCCTCCTGTGTGACCTCTCCCAACTCAGGATCCATCTCGCTTTTCTTTGCTTGCAGTTGGTAGAATGAAAGTGACAGAGGGCTCGGGCTTTATAATCAAAGTGCAGAAGTATCGGTAGGCAGCCAGTTCTGATGTCAACGCACAGTAAGACAACTTTGACACGCAGCAGTCCAACTACACATACAACAGCAATTCAAACAAACACTGAAAAACACGCAACTTAATTACACAGTTTGACCAGATTACAAGAAAAATCAGAGCCTACAGTCGGCCGCCATACACCACCTCCGCCAATGACAAAATAACATGGGAATCCAGGGTAGAAACAACTCAAAAGAAGCAAAATTGACAACGCAAATCTTTTCATACAATCCTCATATCTCTCCCTGCAACACCAATTCGAAAGTAAAACAACAGAAAAAGAAGAACACATTTACATGGCGGGCGTGGAAAACGACCAAGAAAACCAAAACTTGTAATCAGAAAATACAAATGAAATTAATATCCAAAAACTCTAACATACCGATAATTCTCACATCCAAAACAACAAACAGGACGTAAATTGAGGCCTACGAACACCACCGTAAACACCAACGCCCAGAACACGTCCGCTGCCAAATACCCACGCCGTCACCTCCGGTGACTACAGATCGGAAAATACGACCAGGTCAGCGCGCGCACGTGCGGAACCCCTTACATGTCTCCTCTAGATACGAATAGCCCGCAGCATCACGCCGGAGAACGCTCGGAAGCTCCACGTTGCATCCCCTGTTTCCGCCCGTCGTACACGCAGGAAGATCAGTTCAAGAGGAAAACTACATCAGTCCAAACTGTAAACCACGTCAGTTCAAGAAGGGTAACAGAATAATATTTTGTTACGCGTAACAGAATAGCCCAGATGTATATATATATATAGGGTGGGTCTATTCTAATAACACCCCTGAAGACCTGATTCTAATAACACTTTTCTTATTCTGATAACACCTCCCACCCACCCGTAGCTACAAACTAACCCGACCGAACTGCCTGGATAAAAAAAACCCACCCACCTTATCATGTACCTCCCACTCCCGCACGATCTCCACCTCCCATCCTGTCACCGCGCCGCCTCCCTCCCCGCGCCGCTTCCCTCCACACGCTGCAGCGCTGCCTCCCTCCCCGCGCCGCCCCCCTCCCACCCCGCGCCGCCTCCCTCCCCGCGCCGCCGGGCGGCCCCCTCCCGCCCCGCCGCTTCCCTCCTCGCGCCGCCGCTCACGCCGCCGCGCCGCCTCACTCCTCCACTGTGCCGCCGCGCCGCCTCACTCCTCCACCGCGCTGCCGCGCTGCCTCACTCCCCACCCTACTCCACGCACCGCCCCGAGTACTCCCCCCTTCCCACCTCCTGATCCAGCTATCCGAGATCCGCCGCCTCCAACTCTAGCTCTGGCGCCGCCCTCCAACGACGCGCTCCCTTCCTTCGGATCCGGCCAGCCATGTCCTCCCGCGATGCGTCGCTGCCGCGCCAGGACCCATCCGGTCACCGCAATGCCGCCCCACCTCCCCAACGTCTTTGAGAGCCCCCCTCTCCTCTGTCGCGAGTTCGGGCCAACAATTACTCCCAAATTGTCGTGTCGGCGTTGAAATCCTGGCCTGGCACACGTCCGGCCTTCCCTCATCGTCGGCCACGGCGCCGCAGCCACGGGCCTCAAGTGCCCCTGAGCTCCCGGCGGTGGCATCACCCACCTCCCCTCAAACCTCGTCCCCCCCGGGTGTTGACAGTGAACCGCACGGCGGGCGACTGCGGATTTCACGCCCATTCCTCGCCGTCCCGGCATGACCCCGGCACCCATTCCTCTGCCACGACCAACGTCGTCGCGCCGCTCGGCGGTGACTTCCCACGGCTCCGACCCGGGCTGCCGAACCGCATCTTTGCCCCTGTACTCGCCTGTTCCCTCTCCACTGTTACCAGCGAAGCCCTGCTGCACAAGGCGAATGGCCCATCGTTGACGACCCCAGCTGTCGAGCACTGTAGCTCGTGGGATGGTGGACTGCAGAGAGATGCGCGGTTGACGCACTGATGAAAGTTCAAGATTTTTTTTTTTGCATTTTCAGATTTCGTTTGGGCAGAAAAATTGTTGCTCGCCTGGGTCTTCGTTGCAGTGCTCGCGCTGCTGGCGTGCAGTGCTCGCGGATCTGGCATGCAGTGCAGTGCGTCCTGGACCCTTGGGCGGGCCTTGTGCTGTTCTGTGTTGCGAGGACCCTCGAGCAAGCTGAGCGACTATAGGTTCGTGTGCATGCCGGTGACCCGACGGGAGCTCGCAGTTCAATTCAGAGCTCTGTGTGCTTCATTGTGCACACTTGCGGTAGGAGGACACAAAATTGAATGAAGTTCGCTCATCTTGTCCTTGCAAAGCACATGTGCAGTACAGAGCAGATGTGAAACAACCATATAAAACAAAAACATGCAGTTTACTTAGTTGTCTCGAGCAGTCCCCTTTCAGTCCCGAGTTCACTTCCGTGCTTGAGAATTTTTTTTATGTACTGGATGGTTGTGTGGCTATGTAAAAATAATGAGTGGATGTGTATGTTTTGAAGCTCACTTTATTCTGTCACGCAGTTCATTATAAAACTCGTTTGAGGTTCACTTGGTACTTCGAAACAAAAACACCTCAGAAGAAGCTCGCCAGTCATTACATGTAGTGTGTTTGGTCCTCAGATGTGGTTCACTTTTGAGAGTGATGTCGTTCACTTGCGCCTAGCATGAAAAATGTGAAAAATTTAGCAAAACAACAAAAAAGTAATGAGGTTCACTTTGACATATGATGTGGTTCACTTGCCCTAGTCTCTGCGGTCCACTCTCGTTCATAAAAATAGTTAAAACAAAGACAACAAAAACTCGGATGAGAAAAACGTCCGACAAAAAGAAATTATGCAGCTCGCTTGCCCGTCCAATGCAGTGTGGTTTTCATTCTGAAGCAGTGCGGTCGGACGTGTGATGTTGTTCATCCCGTAATGCAAAAAATTGTTACGAAAGCGAAAAAAAGTAATGCGGTTCACTTCCTAATAGTGTTCTGGTTCATTTACACCCGATGTGAAGTGCACTCTACTTTCTCGTCCTTAAAAAATTACGTTTGAATAAAATAAACCATGCAGTTCTCTAACACATCTGATGCAGTGCGGTTTTTCGTCCGATGCAGTGCGGTTTTCAGTCGGATGAAGTACCCACGTCGATTTGGGTGTTGCGAAAAACAAAGTGTTCGCATTTCGGTAAAATTAAAACCGCTCCTAAACCGTAAGGAATTAGAGAGAGTGTTCTACATGAAAAAGTTGCGTCTCATCGATATCTTTCCAACGGCATATCATTTGAATCGTTTTGACAACCGGTTTGTTAAAAACTCACAAAAAACGACTGCTGCCTCTCGTCGTCCGCCGCACGATTTTCAAAATTAACTTTAAACTGTAAGGAATCTCAAAACCATTTCTACATATGAAAGTTGCGCCTTGTCCATAGCTTTCCAACGACGTATTACAGGCCTCGTTTCGACAAACGGTTCAAAAACTAGAGCAAAAACAGTACCGAAAATTGCAAAAAATTTCAAAAAAACAGAATTCCGCGATTTAGTAAATTTGAAACTGCTCTTAAACCGTAACGAATTAGAGAAAACAATAGTTATGAAAAAGATGCGACTCGACGATATCTATCCAACGGTGTATCATTTGCCTCATTCCGACAAGCGGTTTAGAAAAAACGCGAAAAAACGCTCGCTGCCACTCTTTGTGGGCCGCACCGTTTTTGAAAACTGCTCTTAAACGGTGGGGAATCTTGAAAAGTGTTCAACATAGGGAAGTTGCGCCTAATCCGTAGCTTTCCAACGGTATATTACACGCCTCGTTCCGATAAACGGTTAAAAATTAGAGTAAAAACAGTACCGAAAAAACACTCCGCGCAGTTTTTTCCGACGTGAAGTTCACTATTCTACACCCCCTAGTAACGTTGTGTACAAAATCTAGTAAAACGGTGTACAAAATATAGTAATTCGGAAAATATTATTTTTATCATCTATGTTTGTAATTAGTAATTTTTTATGAAAATTACTATATTTTACATAGTGTGTTACTAGTCTCTGTAATGCAGTGCAATGATTCTGCTCTTCACCTGAGGTCTTGTATATTCTGTAAAGACCCATCAATATGCGCACATGCGGCTTATATCCAAGAGCAGACAACGGGTTAACAAACCCCGAAGACACATAATCTGATGTAGCAAAAGAAAACATGCCAGTGGTTGTGTAGTCAAAAATCATACTGTCGACTTAAAGTCAAAAACCAGGGCAGGTGACAACCCAAATACTCAAACATGAGCAACACAACCCAGGGCCGCATGACTCGGGAACCCATAATTTGCACAAAAGAAAAAACTTGAGAGCACAAAAACATCTGAAAAATCAAAACAGAAAATATGCCAATCTCAAATATTTTGTAAGCCGGCTTGTAAGGCACGACAGAAAAAAGTTGGCTCACAGGCCTCATGTTTGATTTCAAGGCCGCATAGCCGTTTTATCCTGTAAGCCGGCCTCCATGACATAAATCCGTTGTTTTAACCTTAACAAGTCCACGGTCTTTTAAAAAAGATTGACTGTTAAGAGTACAACGGGCTATATAGCGGAGTAGCACTAAACAGACAGGTGAGTTTATCCTAGCTCACTGTAAGCCGGCTCTCACGTGACACAAGCCGCTGTTTTAACCTTAACAAGTTCAGGGTCTTAAAAAAAGATTGACTGTTAAGAGTTTGGTGGGTCACATAGCGGAGTAGCAAGTTGCAAACAGGCAGCTTTAACCCATAATGTGGTGTCTCATGCCGGTCAAGAGGGTATGAAAGCTAAACCCGGTGGGTTGGAAGCCCCCAAGTGACCTTATGATCAACTAATAAAGACTCAGATACACAGGAATGAAACGACAGAGGCCCTGAATTTTTCAGGGATGTCGGCTTTAATATATTGATCATAAAAAGTATATATACATTGACAGAAGTATGTACAATGATAAGTCAGTGGCTCAGGTGTAATAAGGCCGAAGGTGAGCAATATTCCATGGCCGATTGGTTTCCTTCTCAGACGTGCGGGATTCTTTGTTCTCTCGTATATCAATGAGGTAGTAAGACCCGTTATTGAGATTTTTGCTGATCACAAAAGGTCCTTCCCAAGGAGGCGAAAGCTTATGCATCCTTGTCTGATCTTGAATCAAGCGGAGCACTAAGTCACCCTCTTGAAAGGTCTAGCTTCGAACTCTACGACTATGATAGCGACGTAGGTCTTGTTGATATGTTGTTGAACGAGCCACCGCAAGGTCAGGCTCTTCATCCAAAGCATCAAGTGCATTCTGGCGTTCCGTCCCATTATCAGCTTCAACACAAGCTGCCACTCTAGGTGAGTCATGACGGATATCACTAGGGAGAACCGCCTCGGCCCCATAAACCATGAAGAAAGGCGTATAGCCTGTTGATCTGTTGGGGGTGGTATTGATACTCCAAAGCACTGAAGGTAGCTCCTCAACCCAACAACCCGACGTTCGCTTCAAAGGAACCATAAGCCCGGGCTTGATACCTCTCAAAATTTCTTGGTTAGCTCGTTCTGCTTGACCATTAGACTGTGGATGAGCCACTGAAGAGACATCAAGACGAATATGCTCTCTATTGCAAAACTCCTTCATGGCACCCTTAGAAAGATTGGTACCATTATCAGTGATGACACTGTGAGGATAACCAAAGTGAAAGATCGGCTTTTTCACAAACTGAACTGCAGTTGCTGCTTCACAATTGCTAACAGGCTCTGCTTCATTCCACTTGGTAAACTTGTCAACCGCCACCAAAAGGTGGGTCTTCTTATCCTTAGACCTCTTGAATGGTCCCACCATATCAAGCCCCTAGCCTGCAAACGGCCAAGTTATTGGGATCATCCGCAATTCCTGAGCCGGCACATGAGCTTGCCTTGCAAACTTTTGACACCCATCACGCTTGCTAACAATATCCTCTGCATCAGCATGAGCTGTCAACCAGTAAAACCCATGAAGAAAAGCTTTAGCCAGCAAAGATTTAGAGCCCGCATGATGACCACAATCACCTTCATGAATCTCTCGTAAAATTTCACGGCCCTCCTCAGGAGAAACACAGCGTTGGAACACACCTGTCACACTGCGTCGGTGTAACTCGCCATGGACAATAGTCATAGACTTAGACCTCCTGGTGATCTGTCTTGCCAAAGTTTCATCCTCTGGTAACTCGCCCCGGGTCATATAAGCCAAGTAGGGGAGTGTCCAATCAGGAACAGCGTGGAGAGCCACTACCAGTTGTGCCTCCGGGTCAGGGACATTGATACATCTCCATCGTATCTACTTTTCCAAACTCTTTTGCCCTTGTTTTGGACTCTAATTTGCATGATTTGAATGGAACTAACCCGGACTGACGTTGTTTCAGCAGAATTGCCATGGTAGTAATTTTTGTGCAGAAATAAAAGTTATCGGATTGACCTGAAAGTTTATGGAGAATATTTTTGGAATTAATAAAAAATATTGGTGCAAGAATTGTCCGGAGGGGGGCCACCCAGAGGCCACAAGCCCTGGGGTGCGCTCTGTAGGCTCGTGGGCCCCCTGGAGCTCCTGCAACCCTAATTCCAATGCTATATATTCATTTTTGGGGAGAAAAAGTTCAGAGAGAAGAGTTCATAACATTTTACGATACGGAGCCGCCGCCGCCTCCCGTTCTTCCTCGGGAGGGCTGATCTGGAGTCTGTTTTGGGCTTCAGAGAGGGGGATTCGTCGCCATCATCATCATCAACCTTCCTCCATCACCAATTTCAGGATGCTCACCGCCGGGAGTGAGTAATTCCTTTGTAGGCTCGCCGGTCGGTGATGGGTTGGATGAGATTTATCATGTAATCGAGTTAGTTTTGTTAGGGTTTGGTCCCTAGTATCCACTATGTTTTGAGATTGATGTTGCTGTGACTTTGCTATGCTTAATGCTTGTTACTAGGGCCCGAGTGCCATGAATTCAGATCTGAACCCTTTATGTTTTCATGAATATAAGTGTGTTCTTCATCCGATCTTGCAAGTTGTAGACACCTATTACGAGTTATGATCCGCATACCCCAAGTTGACAATAATTGGGATTCTTTCCGGTGATTACCGTAGTTTGAGGAGTTCATGTATTCACTAAGTGCTAATGCTTTGTTTTGGTTCTGTATTAAAAGGAGGCCTTAATATCCCTTAGTTTCCTTATGGACCCCACTGCCACAGGATGGTAGGACAGAAGATGTCATGCAAGTTCTTTTCCATAAGCACGTATGACTATATACGAAATACATGCCTACACTATATTGATGAATTGGAGCTAGTTCTGTGTCGCCCTAGGTTATGACTGTTGCATGATGAATGACATCCGACATAATTATCCATGACTGGTCCAATGCCTACGAGCTTTTCACATATTGATCTTTGCTAAGTTACTTTGCCATTGCTACTGTTACAATTGCTACAAAATTGTTACTGTTACCGTTATCACCGTTTTTGTACTTCCATACTACTTTGCTACTAAATACTTTGCTGCAGATATTAAGTCTTTTAGGTGTGGTCGAATTGACAACTCAGCTGCTAATACTTGAGAATATTCTTTGCCTCCCCTTGTGTCGAATCAATAAATTTGGGTTGAATACTCTACCCTCAAAAACTTTTGCGATCCCCTATACTTGTGGGTTATCAGACATCAATATCCTCCTCAGAAGGCAACTTGACTGAAGGGTTGTGTAATACATCAAGGAACACATTGGCAGGCACCGGCTTACGCTAAGACCCAATCCGGGACAACGCATCAGCCGCCTAATTTTTTCGCCGGTCCAGGTGATCCACCTAATAACCTTTAAAGTGACCAGCAATATTATCAACCGTCCGGCGATAAGCCGCCATGACCGGGTATTTAGAGTCCCACTTGGCAGAAACTTGTTGTGCCACAAGGTCTGAGTCGCCTAGGCACCTGACCCGGCTCAAATTGCCATACGAATGCCATGAAGTAAAGCTTCATACTCAGCTGCATTGTTAGTGCAAGGAAACATTAGCCTTAAAACATAACAAAATTTGTCACCTCGAGGGGAAGTCAAAATAACTCCAGCCCCCGGGCCTTCCAACTTTCTGGACCCATCAAAGTGGATTGTCCAATATGTGTTGTCAGGTTTCTCCTCAGGTGTCTGCAACTCTGTCCAATCATTGTTGAAATCCACCAATGCTTGAGACTTAATTGCTGTTCTTGGCACATACTTCAAGTTATGAGGCCCAAGCTCAATTGCCCACTTAGCAACCCGGCCCGTGGCTTCTCTATTTTGAATAATATCCCCTAAGGGAGCAAAGCTGACCATGGTGATAGGATGACCAAGAAAATAATGCTTCAGCTTGCGACTCACGATGAACACCCCAAAGACCAGTTTTTGCCAATGTGGATATCGTTGCTTGGATTCCGTCAAGACTTCACTGGCATAATAAGTCGGTCGCTGAACTGGGTACTCCTTACCCGCCTCCTTGTGTTCTACCACAACTGCTACGCTGACCGCCTTGTTATTAGCCGCCACCACTACAAAAAAAGACACATCCATGACATTTTAGGCCGAACGAATTTTTTTCTGGCATACTTATGACACTTCTATGACGATAATTGTGACAAAACCCGGTATCATCATAGATGTGGTGGGCTCCTACTTCTATGACAAAAATCATGATAGAAAATGGGCTTTTCGTCCTAGGCGGGCCGGAGACGCAGCTGCATGACATTCTTTGGGTCGTCCATGACGGAAAAAATCATGGTAGAAGCGAGGGCGAGGAAAATATCGGGGTGTTCCCGGTTACGGTGGGTGGTCGGGGCCAAGCGATGCACGGAGGTTTGCGCGTTTCTCTCATACACGCACGCGCGTGGGTGCGAGGTGTTGGGCTCTAACTGAACCCGAGCGAGGCGTTCGCCTACTGAACCCGAGCGATTGCACTTCAGGCTACGCATTACTGAACCCGATCGAGCGATTCCTTCGTTACTGCTGCTAACTGAAGCCGATCGATGCTGCCTCTGTATGAACAGTGAGCGTTGCTGGGGGGGTTGGATGAACAGTTCCCGGTGGGGGTGGATGAACCCGTGGTGTTGCCTCTCGATGAACAGGACCCCGATCGATCGAGCCGGTTGGGGCTGGATGAACAGGACCCCGTGGAGGGCTGGATGAACAGGACCACCCCGTGGAGGGCTGGATGAACAGTAGACAGTGGAGGGTTGGATGAACAGTAGCCCGTGGAGGGGTGGTTGAACAGGAGCCCGTGGAGAGGGTTGGTTGAACAGTAGCCAGTGGAGTAGCGCACGGTGGAGGCTGGATGAACAGGAGCCCGTGGATGAACAGTCGCAGGTGGAGGCTGGAGGAGGTCGATGGTGGATGAACAGTAGCCCGTGGAGGCTGGAGGGGGTCGACAGTTGAGATGAACAGTATCCCATGGAGTCCCGTTTTGCGGTACGCCACACCCCTCCCGATGAACAGGACCCCCGTTTTGACCGTAGCGCTCCAACACAAGTCTGTTTCCTCCGTTTTGCGGTACGCCACACTCCTCCCGATCAACATGACCCCGTTTTGACCGTAGGAGGTCCGTTTCCTCCGTTTTGCGGCACGCCAGACCCCTCCCGATGAACAGGATCCCATTTCGACCATGGCCGGTCGAACACAAGGCCGTTTCCTCTGTTCTGCGGTACGCCAGGCCTGGTTTCCATCGGTTGTTCCGTCCAAGCCCTCCCGATGAACACGACGACGCATTCCGTTCTGACCCAGCCGGTTGGCTCCCCATGAACACGACGACGACGCAGTTTCTCCGTTCCGACCCAGCCATGTACACGAGCCCTGGCCGTACGTATGCGTGAGTAGGCGTTCGAGACCCAGCCCGTATGTACGTATGTGGCCGTATTTTCTTTCTTGCACACTGCCACTGTACGTACGTGTACATGCTATGTGCGCGTCTCTACTACGACACGTGCGTGCCTCTACATCTACCAGTATGTACGTACACGTTCACGACCAGAATGACAACGCTACGTACGCTTCGACCAGGTGGGTCCCAACTGTCAGGCACTTCCTTCCATGCGAAGATGTAGCTAGTGGGTCCCAGCAGTCAGGGGGGTGAATCGTTTTTTTTTGCCCGGACGCACTTCCTTGCGTGCGAAGATGTAGCTGGTGGGTCCCAGCAATCAGGGCAGAAACGTTTTTTTTTCACGAAATATGGTGGCCTGTCCAGTGGGTCCCTGCTGTCAGGTGGAGGAATAATTATTTTGCGCGTAATAAGGAGGCACTTCCTTGCGGCTGCCGTGGACCCAGCTGTCAGCCTCTCCACGTACTATACTCTTTCGATGGAAGTCGTTCCTTGACCACGTTGACCACGCCGCGCCGAGAGCACCGGGGCGGTGGACAACGGCGAGGCCTAGGAAGGGGACGAGCGGAGTCGGGGAAGACGCGGCAGTGGATGCCCACACGGAGAGGAGTATGAGGGTTCACTGGTTCGGCTGCGGTGTGAGGCTGCCGTCGCCGCAAAATAACAGGGGGTGTGGGTGTGTAGAGGGATGCCCTGGCCAGCGGTGGGAGTAGTAGGGGCGGTGAGGCCTGCGCGGTAGCACAGCCGGCCATGGGAGGCAGGAGCAGGCGGCACGACCGGCGCTGCTTTGGGCGGTTGGAGCAAGAAGACCAGAGGTTGAAGAAGCACGACGGCCGTTGGATGGACATCGTACGGTCACTGCAGCTAGAATCGTTTATATTGACTAAGTTGACAAAGCCCTTGGTACATGTCAACTTAGTAGGCCCACAGGTCAGCTTCCAAAATGGTGCGCCCCAGATGTCAGGGGGAGGAATCATTTTTTGGGCGGGTGAAGCTAGAATATCCGAGATGAAGAAGAAGCACGGCATCCGTTGGATGGACATCCAATGGCCACTGTTGTTAGAACCGTGTGTTGACTATAAGTTGACAAAGCCTTCCATACGCGTCAACTCTCTTTTTTTAGGGGACGCGTCAACTTAGTAAGGACGCAAGTGTGTGGCAGAGAACTTATAGCCCATTTGAGATTTGTAAGAATGTGCAGCCAATTTTTGAATTCTAATGGAATTTACTACAGCCCATTTACAGTTTGTTAAAAGTACAGCCCATTTCAACCAACCGTTCAAAACAGAATTCAATAAAGTTTCCCACATTTTGATGGGATCCGAAATATTTTTATCCCAAAATTTCTAGTCAGATTAAATACAATTTCAATATAAATTTATATTACGTAAAAATCCAACGAAACATTGCGCTCGCAACAATTAATGAAATTAAAATTTTCAATATCCAAAAATAATATTTTATAAAGTAATTACGTGTTTGGTGCATTTTTTATAGTTACTGCCTAGTTTTTATAATTACATCCCATTTATTATTTCTTAAAGCCCATTTTCTTGTTAAGCCTAATGCATCCCTCCTAGGAAAGACTTGCAGCCCAGCGGGGCGGAGAATAACAACTTGAACTTTCCTGGGTATTCCTAAAAAAGTATAGCTGGGCTAGCCATTTTCAGCTTGAAACAAATTAAAATCTGGGCTGGATATCTGGCCTGGGCTAGACGGGCCACAGCCCGCCCAGTTAATACCTGCAGCAATGTTTTCGTTGTTGTTCAGAGGAGAAAAATAATATCTGGGCTAAACATCGCTCAAGAAAAACTCTGCAGTGCTCACACCTCAAAAACACAAATACTGCTCGAGCTGCTTGGTCCCAACTGTCGGCCGCTTCTTGTGCAATTCTCTCATTTATTGACTACATAGGTTGACAATGGTGTGGGATCGTGATATCAGGAAACCAGGAGGACGCAAAAAAATTATAGTTTTATATACTAATAAGGAGGCACTTGCGTATGTGCGGTTATGGCCCTGGTGGGCCCCCACTGTCATCCTCTCCAAGTAAAGTCATCTCCTCATCCTCATGTCCGTTGACCATGTTGACAACGCGAGACGGCGGCGCCACTGCGAGCGCAACAACTCGAAGAACGACGGAGAGGGCCTCGCGGGCCCTACGGATGGTCTGATACAGCGCCCGCTGCTCATTCGGGAAGCCAGGATCATAGGGCCACATGTCCGCGATGGCATTGTCGTTCGCTTGTTCACCGGTGCTCGTTGAGGAGATGGAGGTTGCAGCACAGGTCCTCCTGCGCTGGTAGCTCTTCCGCCATTAGGGCGTCGAAGTGCGGCCGCACCTACTCTATGGTGAACATGGCATGAACCGGCTTGGAAAGTGGCGCCGGCTCCTGGTCGGAAGCTACGTCCATCGTCTGATTGTCGTCGCTCAGCTCGGCGAGCCAGCATGTCCGGCTGCTGGACCGACCCGCTGCCAAGCACGAGTCTGACTGTCCTGGCCCACCCAGACCGCCTCCCTCGCCTGCGCGCGCTTTCCGCCCAAAACGGTCAGCGCCGCCCGCCCCGCTTCCCGATGCAGGCGATTGCTCCACCTTCAAACGACACAAGTGTCGTCCGTCCGTCCTTCTGCCGCCCACATTAATGATACGTGGTTGCCGAGGCGGCTACTCCGGCGCCACACGTCCGTCCCTCTGCCGCCCACCATTGCTATATAAACTGTTGCGCCGGCCATAGCCGCAGTCATCCGCATCCGTTCCCTTTCTCCTGTCCACACCACTACTGCCCACCATGGCTTCCTCGCACTCCAGCGCTCTTCGGGACGGGTGGACGACGGACCACAAGGAGATGGCAGCCATTGCTGCCGACTGGCTAGCCGGCAAGCAGCCGGAGGACGACGATGTCCCAATGGAGAACATGGTAGTCGACGATCCGGCGCCAACCCCTCCTCTGCGCCATCCTCGCCGGTGCATTGCACCATGACCATCGGCGAGGCCCGTGCCCAATATATGGACACGGTGAGGCAGAAGCATGAGGAGCAGTTCCGGGAGGCGCAGGTCGACGCCGCCTACAACCACCATCTCCTCCAGGAGCACCTGCAGGCAGAGGAGCAGATCGCCGCGGAGCGGGCGGAGCAGGAGGCGCTACTCGACTCGTACCGCTCCGCCCGCGAGGGCCGCCTCGAGCGGTGGCGGTACGGCATGCGGGTGGCGGAGGCTGCGGCCGCCTACAAAGAGGGCAATGAAGCGGGCGAGGCGCTGTTTGGCGATACCGAGGACGAGGCAGAGGAGAATGTCGGCTCCCACGAGTCCCCGCTCCACTGGCGTCAACGAGGCCCTGCTCCACCGAGGCCCCGCGGCGCCAACAACGAGGCAGAGGACACCGCCGGCTCCGCCGAGGCCCCACCCTGCCGGCAACGAGGGGGAGGATTTCCCCCGCTCCGCTGAGGCGCCGCCCGCTGGCAACGAGACAGAGGACATCGTCGGCTCCGCCGAGGCCCCGCCCCGCTGCTAGCGAGGCCGCGCCACACAGAAAACGAGGAAGAGGAACACAGTAGGTCGCCGCTGCTCGGGTCCAAGTAAGGCCACCGCTGCTACCCTCCGGTTGAAGCCAAGCTAGGCGGGTTGACCACTGACGGCCGGTTAGCTTCTTGGCGGCGACATGGAGTCGGAGAGCTATGTTGGAGAAGGACGCTGCTTCTACTTAACTGTTGGTGCAGTTGGTTGACTGACACGTGGGCCCAACAGGCATCTGGGCCACATGTCAGTTACGCAACTGCACCTGTAGTTAAGTCACTAAAGCTTCTGTTCGTCTCGGCTGGACACAGGTGGGTATCTTCGGTTAATTAATTATACCTCCAGCGCACCCCTTTTTAGTTGAAGAATGTATGAAATGTAATGAAATCCGGCATGTTTATATGAAATCCGACCGTGTATGAATGACTTTATTTCGATTAGTTTGAATTCTTGTATCACTGGCATTGGATGAACATGCAAAACAATACGTACTAGCATTATTCCCAGGGTGATCACCTCGTTTGCAGTAGTTTCACATGTACTCCCTCCGGTCCTTTCTAGTCTGCATACAAGTTTTGTCTGTAGTCAAAGTATCTCTACTTTGACCAATCTTATAGAAAAAAGTATGCACTTTCACAATGTGCGAAGTAAAAAGGAACAGAAGGAGTACAAAGCGTTTGAGCAGCTTTTTAGCGTTCCTGTACATTGCAATCAAACACACAAGCCTGGCAATTCGTAGAGAACATTCAAAACAATCGATGATTATGCATCTCAGCGATTCACATGTCAGAGCCAATATTTACTTCACAACTAAAGAATAAAGAAAAAATGGATCAACGCTGCTGACAGCAAAGGGCGTCCCATTCGAAAATATCAAACGCATGTCTTCTTGCTAAAATCAATGAGCAAAATTTGACAAGGTTGTCCCATTCCAAAATATCAAATGCCTACGATTGTGGCATGGGCAGGGTTTCCCATCAGTTCGGACATTGACATGGCACCTCGTGCTAAATAAACCAGTTGTTCTTTTTTGTGCAGTTCCACCAAAATCAACCAAATTCACGCGTAGCTTGTATGATTTCGCCCTTATATGTTGCAACGCCTTGAACTTATCGACACCTCCTTTCTTATGGTGGAAATGAATGATTCGATGTATTCATGAACATTTTGTGTAGTTCCCATTGAAATCAAGCTGAGCACCCCTGTTTGCACAAATACAAAAAAAGTGATTAGTATAAAGCAAACTGTACTATGAATTGACAGTTTAAAAAGGCACCTACATGGTCCATGTAGAGCACACTTTTAGAAAAATGGAACTCACCGGAAAGAATCCTAGAACAACATTGTACTCGCGCATCATAGCAAGAAAATGGAGATTTGTCAGTCCTTCTGAGCTGAAGTTAGTTTGGTCTTGTGGGGAGTAATGTAACCATCCTTCAACTGCTCCTTCTGATGAGAAGATAGACAGGGCTTCTTCATCCTGGCATAATCGGAACTAGTCACTTCACGTACTCCATATTCTTCTTCAGAGGAGTATGATCCTGTTGTGCAAAGACAAGAGGACAACTAAATTCTAGCATCCCTGTTTGCTCGAAAAAAGGAAAGGAAATATTTAAAACAGCACAGGTGAAGCACTTCTCAAGGACAATGCCACTTTTTCATGATAGTATCTAAACAGTAGCACAACACCAATAGAGATGACAAAGCTCAATCATATGGATGAAATCAGTGGGCGAGTACCAACCTTTGTCAGGAGGCTTATTGTGTAGAGCATACAGATGAGGCACTTCTCCGGAACCATCTATTGCTATCTACGGTGGTGGCCATGCTTACTATATACTCCTCGATTAGTTTAATGTTTCCAACATCTTCTTGTTCAGTTCCACTAAAATATATGGTATCTTCAAAGAAGATCCCTGTTTGCACAAGTAGATATAATTACGTATTACATTAAGAGTGGCATCAAATCAGTGGCAAAACAATTGCTCGTTCCAGCCATAGCAATAAATTAAGATGCAAAACTATATCATTACTTGTGTCATCACAGTTCCAGTGCTTCATTACAGCACCGGGAGTTGAATTTTGTTTTTCTTCCGCTTGTTCTTCCCCTTCATCACTTGGTTCAATAACAGACAAGCTTCGCCTTCAATGTAAGATTTGCCATGTCAATTAGGTTGCACAAGTATAGGACTAAACAATGACATTAATTTTCTGATGAAAGTGGCAAAATACAGGCCAACAGTTGTGAAATATCCTTATCTTACCTCAATGGGATATTACGGTGCACATACAGATTAGAAGTCTTGTCTCCATTTGTGCAGTTCACTAAAATCAAGCAACATTACCGTACAAGTAGCACAACATATGAAAGCACACTGCAGAATCATGTGAAAGAAGGCTAGTACTAACCTCTCATGACGCGGAATTCAAACAACTCACAAGAAGAAGATCTGAACAAAATTTGCCAACACGAATAGGAAGTAAGACCTCCTCTTGTGCAGTTCCACTAAGATCAAGCAATCAAGCAACGTTGTCAGTGTGACATTTTGGTTGAACTGCACAAAACGCTCTTAAAACAAAAGTGTTTTGTGCAATGCAACAAAAGGTCACAATGGCAACAAGGTGAAGTAGTTACACAGAGGTGCAAAGGAAACAACTAGTGGTCAATAACGGTGGATGACACAGAAGCCAACAAAAAGAAGCATCTGCCTTATCTAAATGGAAAAGAAAGCAAGACCGTAGCATTTCTCAAACGGTGGCATTGATTTATATTAACGGAGAGATTATATTAAAAATAAAATTCGTTAAACATGTAATTTGCTTTTAACTGTGGCATTGCATCAATTTTCCAACGGCATCATTAGAGGGTGTTTGTTTACAGGGACATTTTGGTGGAGGGACTAAAAAAACTCCGTGTCAGTCCCATCTAAACCAAACAGGAGGGACTTTTAGGGACTAAAAGTGGGCATTTGGGACTAAAGAAAGAAGACCTCGAGGGAGAGTCTTTTTGGGACTTTTTCCAACAGTTGCCCCTGCCACGCATCGCACCTTGTCTCTATTAGTTCATTACTAGGGGTAACATGGTCTTTTAGCATGTCATTTCATAACCTCTAGTCCATGTTTAGTCCCTGGAACCAAGCAGGTAGGGACTAGGGAGTTTTTAACCAAACAGGGCCTTAGATTAACAACAGCTAAAGAGTTGCACGGGACAGTGGACGCACCAGCACCATGTGCATCTACCGATGTACTGGGGTGATGCACAGTCTGTTGCAACAAAGAACAAACAACCAAGGAGCATATTTGTGTTGGTCCCAGTTTTGTTATCTTTAGACACCTTTCCCTATGTGAGCGCAGCAAATCTAGTCCTGCTCAAACTCTACAGCCTTGTCCCCCAAAACAAAAGATCAGTTTGTTACAGATGTGCGTACTGCGTTTGTCATTGTTTTCCCTTTTCGACCAACGTAGGTGCTGGATAGCCAGTCTGTACTAGTACTTTCCCCACTTCCTTTCCTCTTTGAACCACGTCCTAGATTTATGCTATACAACTTTCCCCACTACTTTCCCCCATTCCTTTCCTCTTTGAACCACGTCTTAGATTCATGCGATACAACTTTGCCCACTACTTTCCCCCTTCCTTTCCTTTTTGAACCACGTCCTAGGTTCATGCTATACAACTTTTCCCACTACTTTCCCCCATTCCTTTCCTCTTTGAACCACGTCCTAGATTCATGGTATACAACTTTCCCCACTACTTTCCTGTTTGATCCAACACCTAGATTCGAGCGCAGAAGCGGAAAAAGCCCACATGCAGCTAGAGCAATGCATGTGGAATAAGTAAATTATACCTTAAGGTTCTTGGGGTGTGGTTCGATGGGCAACCGGAGGCCGTTCGACCCACACTATGTACAGCGGCGAAGAAGAAGGGGTCGGAGGCCCTCCCGCGCCGCCGCTGGGTGACAGTGAATAGCTGCACCGGTAGTGGATTCCCTCCCTCGCCGACGGCGACAGCGTTAAGCCTCCTTCCCTTCCCGGCGGACGGATCATGCCGGCTCTTTGACTAGCAGTGAGGGGAGAGAGAGAGGCCAACGAAGTCTTGTTTAGATCTGGAGAGGGTGAGAGAGTGTGAAGAGAGCAACTACAAGCAGACCAACAGTGAGGGGAGAGAGAGAGGCCAACGAAGTCTTGTTTAGATCTGGAGAGGGTGAGAGAGTGTGAAGAGAGCAACTACAAGCGATGAGGCTCCAGCGTGTATATATATATACTGGAGAGAGTGTGAAGAGTGCAAACCCTAGAAAACAAGCGCCGAGGCTGCAGCTTATACGTGATGAGGTGATTATACGGTCACTACGAGATCGTATAGCTCCGTATCCATCCATTTTGACCAGTAAAAGAATCCTCCTGGCACGAATTATGCTCAAGTGTAGTTATCGAACCCGAGACCTCAAGTTTGATGAGCGAATAGGCTAACCAGCTACACAACCCTCCCGTTATGTTCAACGAGACAAAAATAACCTTTTATACATTCCTGCATTCATGTGACAAGCATGCCCTCTTTTTTGTGTGTGTGGGAGTCATTGGGATTTAAATCATAATCGTGTCATGTGGCTTTGGTGGTAAGACTATCCATAGTGGTGCAGAAATAATGCAACCTTAGTCACCTTTCCTCTCTCCACGTAGTACGTTGGGTCCCACCAGTTAGAGGGTGAAATAAACAAATTAATAAGAAAAATTAAAAGTGCCAGCGGTGTATCTTACCTCACACATCTCGCTACTGCTCGGG
Source organism: Aegilops tauschii subsp. strangulata (assembly GCF_002575655.3). Lineage (NCBI taxonomy): Eukaryota > Viridiplantae > Streptophyta > Magnoliopsida > Poales > Poaceae > Aegilops > Aegilops tauschii. The sequence continues at coordinate 112,512,275 of NC_053039.3, read as the reverse complement.
AACACTGTCCAATTGATCCCTCTGTTCGCTCACGTACTATTTAAGTGAATCCTTATTATAACATGCACACAATTTTGGGCACTTGTATTCGACCTAAGTCAGTGTGCCACCGTATCTCGTACGACTCCCTCCATCTAGGTGTAATAAGTCACGTCAGAAGGTGCAGCGGGACCAAGGTGCAAGCAGCTTGGAGGAGAAGGAGAAACTTGACCGGTCATTCCTCCAATCAAAGCCCTGATTTCTGTCTCTAAACGCAACAATTAATCCAAACAACTAAGAGATGTCGTTTTAGCTACCATGCAGGGCCACGTATTAACTCGCATGCAAGCCGACTTTGATTTCTTGACTGATCAACGCGTAGTTGCGCTCCATGCATTGGGTTTCCGGGGGAGATAACAAGGCAGAGTAAGGAGCGTTTGGTTACATTGCTTAGGCTGGTCATAGTGGTGAGTAACTTGGACTAGTAACATGCATATGTTACTAGTCTATGTTACTACTATGTGAAGTTTTCCATCGGAAGCGAGCCGATCTGGCTCTCCTGAGCTAGCAAGGTTTTTCTAGGCCACCCAAGCTAGCTGGCCCACAAAAGCTAACATATTTTAACAGTTCTAAACGCCTAACCTTGCCCGACTATGCTATAAGCTGTTCTTGCTAAGGATCCAAATGCTCCCTAAGTAACAACGCTCGCTAGCAACGAGGCCAGGAGGGGATTGAGATGCGAAGTTAATGGACGACGCCTAAACATTTTGGGAATATCTGATTTCCGTAAGATGACTTAACACCTAGACAGAGGGAGTACTACTCCTCAGTCCAGGTTTGATGGAATATTCGTCACCTCTTCTCTTCTTGTACGTACTCCATTTGTATCTCACTTCCTGTGGCTTCGCACTCGCACGATTTTCCTATTCTATGAACCTGTGTGTGCATGTGCGTGTGTGTGTTTAACAGCATGTGTGTGTTAGAGAGAGCGACAGATCGACCTACTCCTACAGGGAGATGGTGTGTAGTGTATGATTTTAGCCGCGAGAGTCAGTGCATCCTCTCATTTTTGGGCGTTCGGTAGGGACAGGTGGACAGCTGCCACGCCCGCTCCTGACCAGCCTGGCCCACCCAAAGCCCCTCCATCGCCCGCGCGCGCTTCCCGTCCGAAACGGTCAGCGCCGCTCCAAAGAATCGGTGCCGCATTCATGCCCGGGCAGAGCGGACGCGACCTCTCACTGGCGCCTGCGTTGAAGGGAGAAGCGGATTCAAGAGTGATGGTTGCTTCGTCCGTCCAACTTACTGCTGGGTCTATGTGATTTGACGGCTCATTGGTCATTATTACTGAGGTGGTAGGACTGTTGGATGTCCCATGCTTTTGGCGAAAGGAGGTACTACTAGATTACAATTTTCTCCATTCTTACGGCGGAGGAGTGCAAGAGCAGTGAAAACACGCAGGCTCAGTGATTACATGGCCCACCTCACACTATCACCATATTTTCTGGACACCGTGCGACACCTAATTCTTTACATAGTACTCCCTCCGTTCCTAAATATAAGTCTTTGTAGAGATTCCACTAGGTGGACTACATACGGAACAAAATGAATGAATCTGCACTTAAAATGCATCTATATACATCCGTATGTGGTTCATGGTGAAATCTCTACAAAGACTTATATTTAGGAACGGAGGAAGTGCTAGTATAGTACGTACTGTAATTTATCAGCGAGATAGTACAATGCTATGAAGCTTCCTGCTTTTGTTACATGTATCTTGCGTCCAAGGTAGCCCGTTGCAACATTTCATCAAATACAAAGGAGACTAACATGCATGCTATTGCATCTCAATGATTGACAGATCATAGCAAATATCGGTTCCTCAAAAAGATCATAGCAAATATGTACTCCCTCCGTTCCAAAATAAGTGTCTCAACTTTATGCTGGGGTGTTTGTTTCCAGGGACTTTTTAGTGTAGGGACTAGAAAAAGTCCCTCTTAGAGACTTCTTAACCAAAAGGAGGGACTACTAGGGACTAAAACTTTCTTTTTGGGACTTAATGAAGAAGACTCTCAAGGAGAGTCTTTTTGGGGACTTTTCCAACAATGCCCCTCCCTGCACCCATTGCCCCGCCGCCCCATGGTGTTGGCTGTTATTTTTCTGTATAAACATGGTCATTCAATAACCTCTAGGGAGGGACTAGGGACTTTTTAGTCCCTGAAAACAAACAGGGAGGGACTTTTTAAGGAGTAGGGACTTTTTAGTTGGGACTAGAAAAAGTCCTAGGACTTATGAACCAAACAGGGCCTCAATATGGACTACATACGGAGCAAAATGAGTGAATCTACACTCTAAAATACGTCTATATACATCAGTGTTTGGAGTATGTACTAGTAGTTCATATTGAAATCTACTAAAGGACATATATATTCCAAACAATATGATAATATCTCTAACCAAGGTAGTAGGGACGAGGAGTAAACGGAGGGAGTAGTAAAATTTCCTCCTCCTCCTGCGAGCCACCGCACGCGTGGGCGAGGGAGCGGGCGTAAGGCATACAGTACTACTACTAGTAAGCAATCTTCACCTCATCCTCCTAGCCACCGCGCCCGTGGGCAGGGGAGACGGCGTACTAAGCAAGCTTCTCCTCGTTCTGCGAGTTGACGGGACACATCAAAAGCACTCCAGTGTATAGAGCCTTGCCTCTAAGGTAGGCCCCACATGGTTTGCCTCTTTTTTAACATAACGCTTCAAGTCGCAATTTGTTTGTTCACCCGTGGTAGACGATCCTCCCTCCATCAAGTGGACAACCAATACACGTGTCAAATTACCACGTGGGCTGCCTTTTTGTACAGAAATGAGCTCCACCGTGTACCCGCGCGAGTGTGGTTAGGAAAGAGACGGGAGTACGTGCGTCGTGTGTGCACCTCTTCTCTTCGTGCACTTCCCCCACCTACGTGGGTGTGTGTGAGAGATACAAACCTAAACAAATGGCTTGTGCATTCGTGAGTGTTTTTTGTTTGGGGGGGGGGTGATTTCGTGAATGTATTTGTGGGAATATGTGTCAATGACATCTCAAACACAATTTTGCATGCAATGTCGTCTGTGAAATGGAGGCCTATCCATATCATATATAGAGGGTCGGGCGATCCACGAGAAGAGAGGGAGGGGTCATAAATATCGATAGAGTCAAAGAGAGGATCAAGTGGGTGGGTGCGAGATCGATGAAGAGAGCCATCGAAATTGTGTGTGTGTGTGCAAGTAAAAGATATAGGGCGACTAACCTACCGGAACGTCAGAGGGCACAGGTCAAGTTTGTGTGTGGCAGGGAGACATGACTAGAGCGCTCGATGTATCGGTGTGTGTGTGTGGGAGGGGGTGGGGGAGGGGTAGGCAGAGGCCTAATTATAGAGGTAGAACGACTCGTATATGTGTTGAGAAGGAGAGACCCAGCTATGTCTTGAGGGAGATCGGTCGACATCCATACATTACTGAAGGACGTGAAATAGGATGGGACAGAGCGAGAGAGGAGAGAGAGAGAGAGGGAGGGAGAGGGGTAAAGTGTTGGATGGGTGATGGAGTTGCTTCTCGAAGATGGTGGGAGAGACCTACTAGACAAACTGAGGGTGGAACTGCAATATTATCAATAAGAGTGGGGATGTGTTTCTGTGTGTGCCTGTGCATGATAGATCTATCGGGACGCATCCATGGATGATGAAGGGGAACCATGTGTTTGGTAAGCAAACCTAACTAGATCGGTAGATCAATTGTTGTTTGTCGAAGGAAGGGAGAGACATAACTAATGAGGTAGATCGATCGATGCGTGCGGAAAAATGAGTTATAAGGACCTAGCTAGCTATATGTATAGCGGGAGATCGGTCGGTGTACGTCCATTTATTAGAGGCAAATAAGGCCCGGCGAGACGGATAGACAAAGAGAATGGAGCTAGGAGGTGGTGCGAGAGGCCCGGCTACTAGCTAGATAGGGGGGGGAGTGTGCGGTCGTGAGATCGATGAAAAGAGGGGCGAGAGTTTACACGTGTGTGGGACCGTATGAGAGACACGAGGCAAGGACACATAAAGGAGGAGCTTGAAGGTGCGTGTGTATGTTGTAGGCAGACATCGCTGGAGAGGTTTATCGATCGGTGTGTGTCGGAAAAAAGTTGTGGAGACTGTGGGAGAACGACCTAAAGAAAAAAAAATGAATGTGCGGGATGGATAGAATGCTGAGGGAGGGGGAGGGCGAGGAGGGCGTGTGCATGCACGAGAGAAAGTTAGTTGTAGCTACAAAGGTTAGAGGATTGTGTGGGTGTAAGAGACTAACAAAGATCATAATTTGATATGAAAGTGGATTCATATATTTGAATAGGAGATCATAGTGTTTTAAACATATGCATGCATGAATATAGCGGTGATACGCGTGTTGTGGTTTTGCACATGTTATGCCATAATGTGATAATGCATGGCGTTTGCAACTCATAGCTAAATGTCGAACAATCTAAACCATACTATACATCGAACAATCTCACATTTTATTTGAATTTGTGATAATGTGTGGCGTTTGCAGCTTACAACTAAATATCGAACAATCTAAACAATACTATATATCGAACATTCTCACATTTTATTTGAATTTGTGGTAATGTGTGGTGTTTGCAACTCACATCTAAATACTTGTAGGCGTAGGGGGCGGGGCACCATACATAATGTGATAAACACATTATACATATGAGGCATGGTTTAGATTATGAAGATCTAGCTAGAGCTTGAAATGTACTGTGATTTGAAATCAACATAAAGTGGATTCAAAAAATCGAGTTCGAGTTCATATAGTACACAAAGTTCATATGTAACTCAAGACTAATCATGTGGTGTGCTGTGAAGATAATACACAAACGATGGTTTAACTTGACAATAATGATGATTGTAGATCTTATTAAAACAGAGAAACAAATTCAAATGCTTTGACTTCACAACAATCATTATTGTAGATCTTATTCAAATAGAGAAACGAATTCAAATTTAGTTCATATTGAAGCGGTAGTATATACGTTTGGAATGCACTAAAACGTTCATTTGAGTAGTAGGTTGCATGCATTATACACGTAGTGAGATATTTTAATTGAAGATAACATGAATTCAAAGTTTTGAATGACATTTGTAGTGCGAATTGATTTGGTACAGTACATGTTAGGCTTGTCCGGAAATTTCAACCCGCGCCTTGTTAGCCCGAAATATTTAAGATATATCTTTGTCTCGTTGTGCTCCAACAACACCCTCCATCTCAACCCGCGCCTTGCTATTCCAAAATTACAACGCGCGCGAAAACTCCCACCTCTTGTGAAATCCCAACACGCGAAATGCCCGTGATACCCCTGAACCGAAAGAACCGCCTCAAATCGGTGGGGGTACTTTTGTAACTTACCCCACATTTCGGAAAAGCGCGTCCCTAAGCCATGGTTCCCCACTCCCATCCCATCCGCCCACCTATTCGTACATCGAGGCCGGGAAAACCCGCAAAGCCCCACACCCTCCTCCATCCGCCACCCAGCCGGAGCCTCTTCCCCGACGACGTCGTCCACAGCAACACCTCGACGTCCCTCATCCACCGTACCGGATGAGGATCCGTCGTCGATCTAGTCGTCCCGCCGGTTCAGCCACCCCGTCCTCCACCTCCAAGGAGCCGCCCTGATGTTCCCCTCATCTTTCGCGCCACCTCCATTCCCACACCGCCGTCTTCACCTGCACCACCGGAAGAGCATCATCATCACCGTTTCCTTGGATGAAGCTGCGGCCTAATCGGCGCCACCAAAGAGGTTGTAAACAAATCACCGCATTTTCTTCTTGATTCAATCTCACAGTGCTGCCGGCGCTATGTCCCGAGCCGACACGACGTGGCTCCATCCACGGCGGCGTCGCCGGCCACTTCCTCCACGGCGTCGCTCCCTCGCGAAGTCCACATCAGTAGGAGTTGCTGCTGCTTTAGCTCTCGCTCGCGCTGCTACTCTGCTCTTGCTCTCGGTCCCCTGCCTGGTCTGCTCTTGCTCTTGCTCTTGCTCGTGTTGCTGCTCTCGCTCTTGCTCTTGCTTGCGATGCTGCTCCGGTTTAGCTACACTTCAGTCGACTGAATCGACTTTTGGGTCAGTCGATTTTTAGGGGGTGGGGGGCTCGCCGGAGTTAAGGAAGAACCAGCCGCAGCGGGGAGGGGGGCTCGCCGGAGAGGTACCCCACTATCTATCTTAGGGTTCAGGGTGGGGGCGGTGGTGGGGCGGTGGCATGGGGATTGCCGGAGAAAAAGCTCGGCACGGGGGGCCTAGAGGGATGGCCAAGGCGGCGGCAGACCGGCGGTGGGGAGTGTTTTTGGTGCGGGCGGGGCGACGCACCGCCGGCCGCGAGCGGCGGGGGGCGGCTGTTTGGCCGGTGGTGGCTGGCGGCTCAGGGGGGTGGAGGTTGAAGATGAACTGCAGGCCCTTGATTTCGTATCCAACGGCTGCAAAATCGTCTGACCAGAGATGAAAAAGTTAGTCAACTAACGTGTAGCCTCACCTCTACTGCGTTCAGTTTCGACAGCAAAATTCAGTTTCGATAGTTAAGTTCAGTTTCGACAGTTAAATTCAGTTTTGACAGTTAAGTTCAGAGATGAGCGGCTGATGTATACATCTAGCACTTTGTGGTTATGTATTTTACGTCATGTATTGGAGATGCTATTAGAATTCCACTCAGGTTAACGTTGTCTCTCTTGTCTTGCTTCAGCCTCGGCGTCGTACAACTCACCGGAGCTGCTCCAACGATGAAACCCTCCACAGCGGAGTAGTACCTCGGGCTCCATCTCCAGACGCCTAAGATCTTCTTCCCCTCCTCCGACAGCCAAGTCAGCCGGAGCATCCTCACCGGCCAACCCAATCACGCTGAGATCGACATGGCTTCGCCAAAGAGGTTGTACACTTCTTGTGGTTTGACTTAATCTCACCATGCTTCTTTGCATCCTGTGATCTTCCAGTTCTTGTGAACCAAACACCCAGATTGGCAGAAATCTTGTGTTTTTAAATTCTCTGTTTTGCACATGCATTCCTATCCTATTCCTGTCTATTTCCTATCCGTGCATTGTTAGAATCCTCAAATTCAAACAAGCCCTTACACAATTACTTCTGTTACAGATATGTGTCAAAGAAAACCTTGTGTGGTTTGTCCTGCTCCTGCGGTGCTGTGTTCCACCCCAGCTCAGCTGCTCCAACGACGGAAGGGTTCACCACAGCAGGGGTCTGCTCTCCAGACTGTCTTTCACCACCTCAGATATTCTTCCCCGCCGCCGGCAGCCACGACAACTACATTACCATCATCAACTGAGCAGATGACCTTGAGTACTACACGGGTCCGCAAGAGAGGTCGCACTCTTTCGTGTCTGCTTACGTTATGCATCGCTTAATAAGATGACATGCTACTTTATCGTCGTGTTCACCTATTAGACTCCGAGTCAGGTCCAAACTTATGCTGAAACTTGAGTTTTTAAATGGTTGTGGCGTACATATTGGGGCAGCAATTGGTACTATCTGTCTACTATCTGGTTAATCTCGGGTGTCTACTATGAGTTTCATGTTGGGTGCAAACAAACATTAAAGGAGCCATTATCTGTATTTTTTAACTAAAGCTATTATCTGCCTGCTATCATTGGTTTTGGGTCTATCCACAGTTTGCTACCATCACTCTGGATTTGTGCATGCACTCCTTACATAATCTCACTATGTTTTATTCCTATGCATGTCAGTTATTGTACACAATGGAACTGAACATGTAGAGCAAAAGAGACAAGCCTTGCGTGGCAATAAAATTTCATGCAGACGTCGCTCCATGGTGGGCGCAAAGGCAGCCACCCCTCCACCCATTTCAGATCGTAATCAAGAGGAAGATAACTGTTCTGAGGGGGATTCAGAAGCACAAGACCACTCCTATTTACCCCATGAGGTCTTCGCTCTAACTTCTCATGCTGATGTTGGTAATATCATGCATATGGTGCCTTGCATTGCTTACTGTATACATCAAAGATGTAACACCCCGAGAATCATGCTACAGTAACTCTCTGTGATTAAGCTAATCATGTTGCTAAACAGGGCTTGATCACATTTGAATCACATTTCTTTTCAACTCCTAATTCAAACTTCAATTAAATTTAAAATGGAAAATAAAAGTTTTCAAAAATTTAAACAAAAATGTTCGGGCCATGCCAGAAATTGCACTGATAATTATTGTGGAGAAAACACATTTTTATAAAACGCCTAAGTACTTTTAAATGAAATAAAACAGAAAAGAAAATAAACAAATAAAAAGAAAATACAAAAGAGCACAGAACAAACAAACACAAAAAAAGAAGGAGAAGGCCCCCCCACTGGACCCCTGGCCCAACTGGGCCGACCCCCGGCCCAGCCGGCCTAGCCCACCTCTCCCACTCGCCCTCCCCTTCCCTGTTCCCCCGACCGGGGTCGGAACAGGGGTCGGTCCCCGCCGCACCCCCTCGCCGGCGACGGGGAGGATAAGGATGCCAGCGCCCCCCGCCTCCTCGGGCCCCTCTCCCACTCGCCCCCGCTCACCTCTTGGCCTCTGCGCCTCTCTCTTCCCCCCCCAGATCCGCGCCGCTCCTTCCTTCCCCAAGCCCGACGCGGTCGCCGCCGTTCTCCGTCGTTCACATGGCCACCGTGCCCACCTCGCCGCCCCACGGTGTCTCCAAGGACCGACGTCGCCCGCTGCTTCGTCTGGTGCAGCCCGTTGGAGACCGGAGCCCCTACAACAAGCACACCGAGCTCGTCTTCAACTTCGGTCGCCGGCGACACCTTTCTTCCCCGGCGCCGACCTGCTGCTCCTAAGCCTCTCACGGGCCTCCGTTTGCCGCGCGGTGAGCTTCTCCCCCCTCCTCCCCTGTCCTTTCGCTCTCGCGCGCCCCCTAGCTACTTCCCCACGCGCGCCCGAACGCAGCGCCGCGGAGCTCGTCGCCGGCGGGTCTCCGGTGACCATTTGGTCATGGGCGTATGCCCGTTAGCTTGACCGCATCATGCAGCACCCGCCTAGCTGGTTAGTTTGGCTGCTCGCGCGCTCTAACGCCGCACCCGCTCCAGCCCGAACTCCGGCGCCGCTTTTGCTCGTCGCCGGCACCGTTTCCGGCAGCTCCAGCTCCGGCCGGTCTCACCACGCGACGCGGCGGGCTCTCCCCGTTCGAACGCACCCACCCGCGCCCGTGTAGGCCCCCTGTAGACGAATCCCGACGGGGCCGAGCGCCCTCCGCCGCGTTTTCGTGCTCGCCAGCGTTCAACCGCCGGCCTGCTGAGCTGGCACACCTGGGGCCACCCCTGGGTCACTGCCAGCGGGCCCCGCAGGCCCCGTTGACTGGGTCAACCCAGTCAACGTGCTGACTGGGCAGGCCCAGCCACTGACATGCGGGCCCCGCCGCATAATTAACAAAAAAATGTTTTTTATAATTAAAACTAATTAATTAATCTAATTAGGCACTGACAGGTGGGGTCCAGTAGTTAATTAACTAAAATTAGTTAGTTTAATCTTCTGATTAGCCCACTGTCTATGACAGGTAGGGCCCACTGGTCAGTTTGACCTGGTCAGCCGCTCTGTTGACCTGCTGACGTCAGCATTGCCTCATGCTGACGTCATAATTCATTTTTGCTTAATTCAAATAATTCCAGAAATTCAAATAAACTTTGAAAATTCATATCTTTTAAACCGTAACTCGGATGAAAATGTTTTCTATATGAAAGTTGCTCAGAACGACGAGACGAATCCGAATACGCAGTCCGTTCGTCCACCACACCTCCCTAACCTATCGAACTAGCAACTTTCCCCCTCCGGTCGGTCTATCCGAAAACGCGAAACATCGGGAATACCTCCCGGATGTTCCCCCCCTTCGCCGGTACCACCTACTGTCGCGTTAGGACACACCTCGCACTGTTCATTGTCATGTCACGCATCGTCATGCTTATGATTGCATTGTATTTACTGTTTCTTCCCCCCTCTTCTCTCCGGTAGACTACGAGACCGACACTGCTGCTGCCCAGTTCAACTACGGAGTCGACGACCCCTCCTACTTGCCAGAGCAACCAGGCAAGCCCCCCCCCCTTGATCACCAGATATCGCCTATTCTTCTCTATACTGCTTGCATTAGAGTAGTGTAGCATGTTACTGCTTTTCGATATCCTATCCTGATGCATAGCCTATCCTTGCCACTACTGTTGTTACCTTTACCTGCAATCCTACTTGCTTAGTATAGGATGCTAGTTACCATCAGTGGCCCTACATTCTTGTCCGTCTGCTGTGCTATACTATCGGGCCGTGATCACCTGGGCGGTGATCACGGGTATATACTTATATACTATATACATGACACATGTGATGACTAAAGTCGGGTCGGCTCGAAGGAGTACCCGCAAGTGGATCTTTGTGGCGGAACGACAGGGCAGGTTGAGACCGCCTAGGTGAGAGGTGGGCCTGGCCCTGGTCGACGTTCGCGGTTACTTAACACGCTTAACGAGATCTTGGTATTTGATCTGAGTCTGGCCATTTGGTCTATACGCACTAGCCATCTACGCGGGAGTAGTTATGGGTATCCCGGCGTCGTGGTATCAGTCGAAGCCTTCGTGACGTCAGCGACTGAGTGGCGCGCGCCGTGTTGGACCGCTTTGACGTAACCGCCGTGATCGTGTGGGTTGCTAGGTCTGCTCGCGGCCGCGTTCGCAACGTGCAGGTGTGCATAGGGCGATGGGCCCAGACCCCTGCGCGCTTAGGATTAGACCGGCGTGCCGACCGCTCTGTTGTGCTTAGGTGGGGCTGCGACGTGTTGATCTTACGAGGCCGGGCATGACCCAGAAAAGTGTGTCCGGCCAAATGGGATCGAGCGTGTTGGGTTATGTGGTGCACCCCTGCAGGGAAGTTTATCTATTCGAATAGCCGTGTCCCTCGGTAAAAGGACGACCCGGAGTTGTACCTTGACCTTATGACAACTAGAACTGGATACTGAATAAAATACACCCTTCCAAGTGCCAGATACAACCCGGTGATCGCTCTCTAACAGGGCAACGAGGAGGGGATCGCCGGGTAGGATTATGCTATGCGATGCTACTTGGAGGACTTCAATCTACTCTCTTCTACATGCTGCAAGATGGAGAGGTCCAGAAGCATAGTCTTCGACAGGACTAGCTATCCCCCTCTTATTCTGGCATTCTGCAGTTCAGTCCACTGATATGCCCCTTTACACATATACCCATGCATATGTAGTGTAGCTCCTTGCTTGCGAGTACTTTGGATGAGTACTCACGGTTGCCTTTCTCCCTCTTTTCCCCCTTTCCTTCCTATCTGGATGTCGCAACCAGATGTTGGAGTCCAGGAGCCAGACGCCACCGTCGACGACGACACCTACGACACTGGAGGTGCCTACTACTATGTGCAAGCCGCTGACGATGACCAGGAGTAGTTAGGAGGATCCCAGGCAGGAGGCCTGCGCCTCGTTCGATCTGTATCCCAGTTTGTGCTAGCCTTCTTAAGGCAAACTTGTTTAACTTATGTCTGTACTCAGATATTGTTGCTTCCGCTGACTCGTCTGTGATCGAGCACTTGTATTCGAGCCCTCGAGGCCCCTGGCTTGTATTATGATGCTTGTATGACTTATTTATCTTTTAGAGTTGTGTTGTGATATCTTCCCGTGAGTCCCTGATCTTGGTCGTACACATTTGCGTGCATGATTAGTGTACGGTCAAATCGGGGGCGTCACAAGTTGGTATCAGAGCCGACTGCCTGTAGGAATCCCCCTTTCCACACTTCTTGGCCGAAGTCGAGTCTAGACATTACAAAACTTTTACTAACATGGCTGTGTGTCTTACGGGCCCACGTCGCCATTGGGTGGTACTAGGATCTTTTACTCCTCGACCTTTACTCTGGGACTCTGAACTCTCTTCAACTCGGGTTAAACGAATTTACTAACTCTAACACTAGGATCCCGTGACCACATTCACCCCAAAGTTGGATAAGCCATAGTTGTTTCTTAGAATAGTATTTTGAACAATTCACACACTGTCATTTGACTCCTTTGAAACGTCTTTGCTTTCAGATGGAACCCACGAGGCAGGTCGTTCGCCACACGACGGCCATTGGTGCCTCGGGATCACCTGCGGTGCTAGCTGAGATGATGACCTATCTCGGTTATCGCTGGCACCCTGAGTACACCGTCTACGAGGAGTACCAGGACTTTAACCAGGAGCAGTACCGTGCCATCGTCCACCTCTACTCTCGGGAGTATGACTCCACTACTGTGCTGCACACCGCACATGGAGTTGGTGTGACCATCGATATGGCTGTCCACGATGCTGCCTATGCTGCTCTGACACGTCTTCGTGGAGAGTATCGGGAGTTGGACACCTCCCCTTTCAGGCACATTGCTATCGCATCTGATGTTGGTGCGGAGGGATACTATACTGCTGCCTACTCCAATGTCACCCGAGAGCCCTTCTACCATCAGCACTTGGTTCTGCATGCTGATGGGCTGGATCGAGCTAACCGAGCTCTTCGCCACGAGATGTACACCACCCGTCAGCACCTTTACCGTGCTCTGACGCTGCTGCACCCCTTTGTCCGATCTGGACAGGTACCGCGTACTGCGATCTACTCAGCCAGGACCGTGATGCCCCACGGTGTCGGTTGGCCAGAGGTGGGAGGCTACTCTCCCGCACTTGGTCCTCTTCTGCCACCTGAGCGTCGGGCTCTACACCTGAGTATCCGCGGCCCCCAGTCTGCTGACGTGGAGGGCTATCCGTTGCCTCACTACCAGCTGTCGGGCTACGATTACCTCCACAGTACCTCTTGGGACTGATGTAGGCTTGCTTGTAGTGTTAGATGCATTCGCGGCGAGCCTGTGTGCCGCCTATGATGTTTTAGTCTATGTACTGAACTCTGTGTGCTGAACTCTATGCATGACCCCTTTTGTAAGTTATGCCGACTACCTATGTAGTAGCTATCGTGCTCCTCTCGTTATGCATGTTTTCATCATGAATGATTCTTGTCTTTGCAATTATTTCCCAATGCTGAACTACCCCTGTTATATATTAGCAGGATGGTTAGACCAGGTGGTCGTGGTCGTGGTGGCGATGCCCCACCACCACCTGAGTACATGGCTGGTATGATCCAACAGTTTGAACTGAACCGCCAGTTCATGGAAAATATGATGGCTCAGTTTCCTCGCCCCAATATGAACCAGCAGCCAGCCCAAGTGACTCTTCAAGATTTCATACGCCTCAACCCAACCATCTACCGCAGCTCAACTCAGCCTCTGGATGCTGATGACTGGCTCCATGACATCACCTATGAGATGGAGTCTGCCGATGTAGCCCCTGCCAGCTATGTCAACTTTGCTTCCTTCTTTCTGAAGGGACCCGCAGCTCAATGGTGGGACAGCCACAGGCGTACTCTGCTAGTTGGAACAATCATCACATGGCCAGACTTCCAAGCAGCTTTTCGTGCCTGCTTCATTCCTCAAGGAGTCATGGACCGGAAGAAGCGTGAGTTCCGCAACCTCACCCAAGGCAACAAAACTGTCGAAGCTTATCAGCGGGAGTTTCTGGACTTGTCCCGCTATGCTGAAGAAGACATTGCAACTGATGCACGCCGACAGGAGAAGTTCCGTGATGGACTACAAGCTGACATCAAGCTCGCACTTCTAGTGCATGACTTCGCCGATTTCGCCACCTTGGTGAATAAGGCCATCAATGTCGAGACTGGTCTGCAGGAATACCAGAGCTCTCAGAGGCGCAACCGTGACACGGGCTCATCTTCGGGCTCGCCCTCACAGAAGCGTAAGATATGGATCCTGAACAGCATGTATCGTCCAAATGCACCTGCTCCAAGGAAATCTTATGCTGCACCGCGTCTGCCTCCTCCACCATCTAGGCAGTCAAAGCTACCAGCTCCCCCACCTGGGGCTCCTGTTCCCACTCCCGATAATGGTCTGTGCTTCAAGTGTGGTCAACTGGGTCACTTTGCCAGGAACTGCTATCAGAACCAGAATCAACTGGCCCTTCCAGCAGCTGGCTGTGGTAACAACCAGCCCCGCAACAACAATGCTAAGTCTTATGGTCGTGCTCAAGCCAACCACGCTGATCTCAGCGAAGCTCAAGACCAGCCTGCTACTGTGATGGGTACACTCCTCGTAAATTCAGTACCAGCATCCGTTTTATTTGATACAGGAGCATCCCATTCATTCATATCAGCAGAATTTGCATTCCTGCATGGCATTAATTATGAAGAGGTAAACACTCCACTAGTGGTACACACCCCTGCGGGCCAATGTCAAACCTCTATGGTTAGTCACGATGTTACTGTTGAAATTGAAGGACTGGAATTTCTTGTCTCTCCCATCGTACTGAAGTCCTGTAGCATTGATCTCATTCTGGGAATGAATTGGTTAAAAGCGCATACTGCTTCAATCGTTTGCACCACTAAGACCGTCCATCTACTACACCCTTCAGATGAGATAGTTACTTACCAAGCCCATCTGGTGCAAAATGCCGAGGCAAGGCTCTATGCATTGAATGCATTGAACGCTGCACCACTAGAGGGCATTGAAAACATTCCCGTCATGCGTGAATTCCTCGACGTCTTCCCTGAAGAACTTCCAGGGATTCCCCCTGCTAGAGCTGTCGAATTCATCATCGACTTGAAACCAGGCACCACTCCTATAGCCAAGCGACCCTACAAAATGCCGCCGCATGAACTCCTTGAGCTTAAGGAGGAAATCGACAAATCTCTTCGCAAAGGGTTCATTCGCCCAAGTTGCTCTCCTTGGGGAGCACCTTCTCTCTTTGTCAAGAAGAAGGATGGGACTAACCGATTGGTTCAAGACTACCGTCCTATAAACCAAGCTACCATTCAGAATAAATACCCTCTTCCTCGGATCAATGATCTGTATGATCAACTGGCGGGTTCGTCAGTGTTCTCTAAGCTCGACTTGAGGTTGGGCTACCACCAGATCCGTGTTCACGAAGAGGATATCCCAAAGACCGCCTGCGTGACTCGCTATGGTTCATACGAGTACACCGTCATGTCTTTCGGTTTAACCAATGCTCCAGCCACCTTCTCTCGTCTGATGAACTATATATTCATGGATTACCTCGACAAGTTCGTCGTGGTTTATCTGGATGATATCCTGGTATTTTCCAAGAATGAAGAAGAACATGCTGAACATCTTCGACTTGTGTTGGAAAAGCTACGAGAGCATCAACTATATGCCAAGTTCTCCAAATGTGAATTCTGGCTACCGGAAGTAACCTATCTTGGGCATGTCATCTCTAAGGATGGTATTGCCGTCAACCCTGAGCGAGTTCAGGCTATTCTTGATTGGACTCCTCCCAAGAACGTTAAGCAAGTCAGAAGTTTTCTCGGTCTCGCCAGCTATTGTCGTCGATTCGTCGAGAACTTCTCTAAGATCGCTAGGCCTCTGACTAACCTGTTGCATAAGGGTGTCAAGTTCCAATGGACAGACAAATGTCAGGAAAGTTTCCAGGCACTCAAAGACAAGTTGACTTCTACCCCAGTTCTAGCTCCACCTGATACTAAGAAGGACTTCGTCATTTACTGCGACGCTTCCCGTCAAGGATTAGGCTGTGTCCTAATGCAAGACCGCAAAGTGATTGCTTATGCCTCTCGACAATTGCGCCCTCACGAAGAGAACTACCCAGTTCACGACCTCGAACTTGCTGCTGTCATTCATGCGCTGAAGCAGTGGCGACATTACCTTCTCGGTAATCGTTGCGAGATCTTCACTGACCACCAAAGTCTGAAGTATCTGTTTACTCAGCCAGATCTGAACCTCCGTCAACAGAGATGGATGGAGCTTGTTGCAGACTTTGACTTGGGTATTTCCTATACGCCAGGCAAGGCTAATGTAATGGCTGATGCCTTGAGCCGCAAGTCTTACTGCAACCACCTCCAGGTTCATAAAGTTCAGCCCTCGCTTGTTGAAGAATTCAGGAAGTTGAACCTCCATATTGTTCCTCCGGGTGCACTCGCTCCCCCTCCTAAGGAGTTTGGCAAGGTGAACCTCCACGTTGTTACCCAGGGTTCCCTCAATACCCTAGTTGCTAAACCAGATCTCGAGGACAGCATCAAAAGGCTACAGAGGTATGACTCTGAAGCCCACAAGATTAAGCGCTACCTCGCAGAAGGAAAGCCCTCATTCTTCACCATTGCTGAAGATGGCACCCTATACTTCAAGGGCCGCCTAGTGGTGCCATTTGCAGAGAAAAACCTGGATATGACACAGGAAGTTATGAAAGAAGCTCATGATACGCCTCTATGTATACATCCTGGTAGTACAAAGATGTACCAAGACATCCGTCAGAGATTCTGGTGGTCTAATATGAAGCAAGCCATTGCTCGTTATGTTGCTGAGTGTGACGTTTGCCGTCGTATCAAAGCAGAACATCAAAGGCCTGCTGGAACTCTGCAACCTATCTCTATTCCTGAATGGAAATGGGACCATGTCGAGATGGACTTCGTCACTGGATTTCCCAAATCACAGAAAGGTAATGATGTTATTCTTGTCGTCATTGACCGGCTTTCCAAAGTTGCACATTTTCTGGCAGTCAAAGAAACGATCACTGCTAGCCAGTTGGCAACGCTCTATATGTCCAGGATTGTTTCACTCCACGGTATTCCATTGGTTATCAGTTCAGACCGTGGCAGCTTATTCACTTCAAGATTCTGGGCAAGTTTCCAAGAAGCTATGGGAACTCATCTGTCATTCAGTACTGCGTTTCATCCTCAATCGCAAGGACAAGTTGAACGCGTCAACCAAGTTCTCGAAGATATGCTTCGAGCTTGTGTTATTTCCTTCGGCAAGAAATGGGAGGAATCTCTCCCGTATGCTGAGTTCTCTTATAATAATAGCTATCAAGCTAGTCTGAAGATGGCCCCCTTCGAAGTGTTATATGGACGAAAGTGTCGAACCCCTCTGAACTGGTCAGAAACTGGGGAACGTCCACTCTTCGGTCCGGATATTATCCAAGATGCCGAAGAACAAGTCCGCATTATCCGTGAGAATCTCAAGACTGCTCAGTCACGTCAGAAGAGTCAGTATGACCGTCATCATAAAGACATGGTCTATCAACCTGGCGAAAAGGCTTATCTTCGAGTCACACCTATGAAGGGTGCTCACCGCTACGGGATCAAGGGCAAACTAGCTCCTCGCTATATTGGCCCATTCACTATTCTCGAAAGGCGTGGAAAAGTGGCATACCAACTGGAGCTACCGCCGAAAATTTCTCAGGTTCACGATGTGTTCCATGTGTCACAGCTCCGCCGTTGCTTCAAGGACCCAATCCGAGCTGTGGATCATGAAGTGCTCGAATTGCAGCAAGACCTCTCCTATAAGGAGCATCCTGTCCGCATTCTCGACCAAGCTGAACGCCGCACACGTCAGAAGGCGATCAAGTTTCTCAAATTCCAGTGGTCGCACCATTCTGAAGATGAGGCCACTTGGGAACGAGAGGATCGTCTGCGCGAAGGATACCCCGCACTATTTCCTTCTACCTCCTAAATCTCGGGACGAGATTTCTTGTAGTGGAGGAGTTTTGTAACACCCCGAGAATCATGCTACAGTAACTCTCTGTGATTAAGCTAATCATGTTGCTAAACAGGGCTTGATCACATTTGAATCACATTTCTTTTCAACTCCTAATTCAAACTTCAATTAAATTTAAAATGGAAAATAAAAGTTTTCAAAAATTTAAACAAAAATGTTCGGGCCATGCCAGAAATTGCACTGATAATTATTGTGGAGAAAACACATTTTTATAAAATGCCTAAGTACTTTTAAATGAAATAAAACAGAAAAGAAAATAAACAAATAAAAAGAAAATACAAAAGAGCACAGAACAAACAAACACAAAAAGAAGAAGGAGAAGGCCCCCCCACTGGACCCCTGGCCCAACTGGGCCGACCCCCGGCCCAGCCGGCCTAGCCCACCTCTCCCACTCGCCCTCCCCTTCCCTGTTCCCCTGACCGGGGTCGGAACAGGGGCCGGTCCCCGCCGCACCCCCTCGCCGGCGACGGGGAGGATAAGGACGCCAGCGCCCCCCGCCTCCTCGGGCCCCTCTCCCACTCGCCCCCGCTCACCTCTCGGCCTCTGCGCCTCTCTCTTCCCCCCCAGATCTGCGCCGCTCCTTCCTTCCCCACGCCCGACGCGGTCGCCGCCGTTCTCCGTCGTTCACACGGCCACCGTGCCCACCTCGCCACCCCACGGTGTCTCCAAGGACCGCCGTCGCCCGCTGCTTCGTCTGGTGCAGCCCGTTGGAGACCGGAGCCCCTACAACGAGCACACCGAGCTCGTCTTCAACTTCGGTCGCCGGCGACCCCTTTCTTCCCCGGCGCCGACCTGCTGCTCCTAAGCCTCTCACGGGCCTCCGTGTGCCGCGCGGTGAGCTTCTCCCCCTCCTCCCCTGTCCTTTCGCTCTCGCGCGCCCCCTAGCTGCTTCCCCACGCGCGCCCGAACGCAGCGCCGCGGAGCTCGTCGCTGGCGGGTCTCCGGTGACCATTTGGTCATGGGCGTATGCCCGTTAGCTTGACCGCATCATGCAGCACCCGCCTAGCTGGTTAGTTTGGCCGCTCGCGCGCTCTAACGCCGCACCCGCTCCAGCCCGAACTCCGGCGCCGCTTTTGCTCGTCGCCGGCGCCGTTTCCGGCAGCTCCAGCTCCGGCCGGTCTCACCACGCGACGCGGCGGGCTCTCCCCGTTCGAACGCACCCACCCGCGCCCGTGTAGGCCCCCTTAGACGAATCCCGACGTGGCCGAGCGCCCTCCGCCACGTTTTCGTGCTCGCCGGCGTTCAACCGCCGGCCTGCTGAGCTGGCACACCTGGGGCCACCCCTGGGTCACTGCCAGCGGGCCCCGCAGGCCCCGTTGACTGGGTCAACCCAGTCAACGTGCTGACTGGGCAGGCCCAGCCACTGACATGCGGGCCCCGCCGCATAATTAACAAAAAAAATGTTTTTTATAATTAAAACTAATTAATTAATCTAATTAGGCACTGACAGGTGGGGTCCAGTAGTTAATTAACTAAAATTAGTTAGTTTAATCTTCTGATTAGCCCACTGTCTATGACAGGTAGGGCCCACTGGTCAGTTTGACCTGGTCAGCCGCTCTGTTGACCTGCTGACGTCAGCATTGCCTCATGCTGACGTCATAATTCATTTTTGCTTAATTCAAATAATTCCAGAAATTCAAATAAACTTTGAAAATTCATATCTTTTAAACCGTAACTCGGATGAAAATGTTTTCTATATGAAAGTTGCTCAGAACGACGAGACGAATCCGAATACGCAGTCCGTTCGTCCACCACACCTCCCTAACCTATGGAACTAGCAACTTTCCCCCTCCGGTACGTCTGTCCGAAAACGCGAAACATCGGGAATACCTCCCGGATGTTCCCCCCCTTCGCCGGTACCACCTACTGTCGCGTTAGGACACACCTCGCACTGTTCATTGTCATGTCACGCATCGTCATGCTTATGATTGCATTGTATTTACTGTTTCTTCCCCCCTCTTCTCTCCGGTAGACTACGAGACCGACACTGCTGCTGCCCAGTTCGACTACGGAGTCGACGACCCCTCCTACTTGCCAGAGCAACCAGGCAAGCCCCCCCCCCCTTGATCACCAGATATCGCCTATTCTTCTCTATACTGCTTGCATTAGAGTAGTGTAGCATGTTACTGCTTTTCGATATCCTATCCTGATGCATAGCCTATCCTTGCCACTACTGTTGTTACCTTTACCTGCAATCCTACATGCTTAGTATAGGATGCTAGTTACCATCAGTGGCCCTACATTCTTGTCCGTCTGCTGTGCTATACTATCGGGCCGTGATCACCTGGGCGGTGATCACGGGTATATACTTATATACTATATACATGACACATGTGATGACTAAAGTCGGGTCGGCTCGAAGGAGTACCCGCAAGTGGATCTTTGTGGTGGAGCGACAGGGCAGGTTGAGACCGCCTAGGTGAGAGGTGGGCCTGGCCCTGGTCGACGTTCGCGGTTACTTAACACGCTTAACGAGATCTTGGTATTTGATCTGAGTCTGGCCATTTGGTCTATACGCACTAGCCATCTACGCGGGAGTAGTTATGGGTATCCCGGCGTCGTGGTATCAGCCGAAGCCTTCGTGACGTCAGCGACTGAGTGGCGCGCGCCGTGTTGGACCGCTTTGACGTAACCGCCGTGATCGTGTGGGTTGCTAGGTCTGCTCGCGGCCGCGTTCGCAACGTGCAGGTGTGCATAGGGCGATGGGCCCAGACCCCTGCGCGCTTAGGATTAGACCGGCGTGCTGACCGCTCTGTTGTGCTTAGGTGGGGCTGCGACGTGTTGATCTTACGAGGCCGGGCATGACCCAGAAAAGTGTGTCCGGCCAGATGGGATCGAGCGTGTTGGGTTATGTGGTGCACCCCTGCAGGGAAGTTTATCTATTCGAATAGCCGTGTCCCTCGGTAAAAGGACGACCCGGAGTTGTACCTTGACCTTATGACAACTAGAACTGGATACTGAATAAAATACACCCTTCCAAGTGCCAGATACAACCCGGTGATCGCTCTCTAACAGGGCGACGAGGAGGGGATCGCCGGGTAGGATTATGCTATGCGATGCTACTTGGAGGACTTCAATCTACTCTCTTCTACATGCTGCAAGATGGAGAGGTCCAGAAGCGTAGTCTTCGACAGGACTAGCTATCCCCCTCTTATTCTGGCATTCTGCAGTTCAGTCCACTGATATGCCCCTTTACACATATACCCATGCATATGTAGTGTAGCTCCTTGCTTGCGAGTACTTTGGATGAGTACTCACGGTTGCCTTTCTCCCTCTTTTCCCCCTTTCCTTCCTATCTGGATGTCGCAACCAGATGTTGGAGTCTAGGAGCCAGACGCCACCGTCGACGACGACACCTACGACACTGGAGGTGCCTACTACTACGTGCAGGCCGCTGACGACGACCAGGAGTAGTTAGGAGGATCCCAGGCAGGAGGCCTGCGCCTCGTTCGATCTGTATCCCAGTTTGTGCTAGCCTTCTTAAGGCAAACTTGTTTAACTTATGTCTGTACTCAGATATTGTTGCTTCCGCTGACTCGTATGTGATCGAGCACTTGTATTCGAGCCCTCGAGGCCCCTGGCTTGTATTATGATGCTTGTATGACTTATTTATGTTTTAGAGTTGTGTTGTGATATCTTCCCGTGAGTCCCTGATCTTGGTCGTACACATTTGCGTGCATGATTAGTGTACGGTCAAATCGGGGGCGTCACAAAAGATGTCATCTGCTTAGTTTAGACATGCTTTGTGTCAATGCCATCTGTTTAGTTTCTTTATCATATATGTGAATCATGCAATGCCATCTTGTTTAGCCAGGCATCATATATGTGAATTTTGCAATGCCACCCTGGTTAGCCAGTCATCTTATATGTGAATTATATCATGACATCATTTTTTTATTACATGTTAAATTCGTCAACAATTTTAGTACATTCAACTCTTCCTGTGCATCAGCCATTCGGCACGGTCATGGAAAAATCTGGAGTGGAAACAAGGTCTTCAGAGCAGACAATGCTATCTAACGAAGCGCATGTCTTGCTGGTTACAGATAGCTCCTCAGAGGAGGATTCAGAGACAGATGACCAGTCCTATTCCCCCCCTCCCGAGGTGCATGCTCTAACTTGGCAGGGTTATGTTGCTCATATCGTGTGTATGGTATCTTGCATTGCTATGTCATTTGCTTAGTTTAGACATGCTTTGTATGAATGCCACCTGTTTAGTGTCTAATTACCATATATGTGAATTATGCAATGCCATCTTGTTGCAAGACATTATATATGTGAATTATGCAATGCTATCTTGTTGCAAGGCATTATATATGTGAATTATGCAATGCCATGTTGTTTAGCCAAGCGTCATATATGTGAATTATATCATGCCGTCCTTTTTTTGTATTTGTCATTGCTTTTGTAGACAATGTTTGTATATTCAACTGCTCTTCCTGTGCATCAGCCATTTGAATTGGTGATGGAGAAATCTGGAGTGAAAACAAGGTCTTCATAGCAGACAATGCTACCTGCTGAAGCAGATATCTTGCTGGTTACAGATAGCTCTTCAGAGGAGGATTCAGAGGCAGATGACCAATCCTATTATCCCCCCGAGGTGTATGCTCAAACTTGGCAGGGTTATATTACTCACATCATGCATATGTTGTATTGCAATGCTTAGTTTTTACATCATATACACGATATTGAATGCCATCTCCTTAGTTGACACATCATATATGCGATTGCCCTCTGCTCACTTCCTTAGTATATAAATCATATATTTGAATTATATCATGACATGATGTTTACATAGACAGCATGTATCTGAATTATGGCATGCCAACCCATTTTCTAAAGACATAATATAGTTATATCATCTCATCCTGTTTACATAGTCATCATATTTGAATTATGTCATTCTATCCGTGAATTATATCATGCCATCATGTTTGCATCGACGGCATGTTTGTGATTTATGGCATGCCAACCACTTTAATAGACACATCGTATAGTTATATCATGTCGTCCTGTTTATATAGTCATCATATTTTGAAGTATGTCATTCTATCATGTTTAGTTAGCCATCATACATGTGAAATTGTGTCTTACTATCCTGTTTAATTAGCCATCATATATGTGAAATTGTGTCCTGCTATTCTGTTTGGTTAGACAACATAAATGTGAATTATTTCATGCCCTGTTTTCTTCCCTACTATCCATTGCACCTGTCTATCTTACAATGTCTATACATTCAATTACTTTTCTTGTTTATCAGCCATTTCAATTGGAGGGGGTGATGGCAGTATCTATGGGAGTAAAAACACGGTCTTCAGAAAAGATCGTGCTACCTGTCGATGGAGATAGAACCACGGTTATACTTGCCCAAGAACCAGCCCCACCACACATAACCCAGACTCACGCAGATTGTACCCCTACTCAGTTGGACAGAGAACCAGCTACACCCCTTCTAACCCCAACCCCAGCAGATAGTAACCCAGTTCCCATTGACACAGCACCGTCTCCACCACAGAGCACCCAAACACGAGCAGTTAGTAAGGCAACTGCAGTGCCCAAAGCACGAGGACCACCACTCCAAACCCCAAGTCAACACTTAAAGCAGAAGAAGAATTGTTCTCAGGTCAAGTTCCGTAGCTATGGTTCATACTACTTTGCTCTTGCATCACTGTATTTACTCATACCAACTAATTTCAAATTTGAAGGATGCAATTGAAACTCCAATGGCGCAACAGGTATGTTTTAAACCTGTTTCTTTAACGTGTTTGCTGTTGTAACTTGCTCTATGTTGATTTCAGTTTCAATTGAATAAACAGTTATGTTCTCATGCCATGCACATTACAAGTGTTGTTATTGCTGTGTAGTTTCCCACACTTATATTCTGTCTATGCTGCTTTGTCTTAAATAGATATGATTCGAACTGTATCTATCTTGATTTGGCAACATAAACTAGAATGATATAGACCATACAGTGACCATACTACATAGATATATGTTTGTTTCATGTTGTTATCCTGTCCACCTTACTACTGAACTGGTTTACCAAAATGAGTTTCATATACTACATTGTAAACCTGTGATGTGTTTGTTTGTTTCTCTTTTAGAACAGGGATAAAATATTGGAGAAGAGTACCCCGTTATGCAAGGAAGTAATGCAGATAAGGTTCAAGGTAGTGAGACATCCATGTTGGTCTCCAAGAAAGCTGATAAAAACTATATTGAAGACACTGAAACAACCCCAAAGTCCTGTCTTGATGTAGTGTTCGAGTTACTGGCTACTACTGCTGGCACCAGCTCTTCGAACTCGCTGCCTGAATCAGTTCGGCTTCTTGAGTCTCAACTTCAAGTTGAAAGACATCGATCAAATGTTATGTGACAGGAAGCCGAAGGACTGAGGAAGTCGCTGCAGAATTCAGATGCATACTTCCTGGTGCAACAGCAAGTGCTGGAGGATTTAAGCGCCAAACAAGAGAAAGTTAATAAGCTTGCTAAGCATCTTGCCAGCATTATGGGTACCCAGGATATTGTTTCTTGAGCTCTTCTGAAGTGGTTTCAGTTCTGGACTTGTTTTGCTGCGGCGTTTATATGCTGCTTTGTTCCCTATATTTGCACTGGTGGCGAACTGTGATACCCAGTGGATGTAATATGTGTAATAGCCGTGATAGCCTAGCGTAAGTTGCTTGCTAATTTATTTCCTTATTGTCTTGTTTATTTGTTTTCTTGTAGTCAGTGCAGTTCTTTTTCCGCGGTTTGCTAGTGGCCGCAATAACCTATTTTTTAAAACTAGGCCACAATAACCATGGGCTACATATTTAATGTAGTTAACATGGGCCTCCTACGGGCCGTAGAAACAATGGGCCTTCTACGGGGCGTAGAAACAATGGGCCTTATACGGGCCATAGACACGATGGGCCTTCTACGGGCCGTATCATCAATGGGCCTTCTACGGGTCGTATGATCGGTTGGCCAAACATGGGCCAATAACAGACCACATTATGGCCGTAAGTGGACTAGAGTTGAAATCGTCCGTTCATGGGCCGACCATAACGGGCCGTCGTTAATCGGCCGTATTTGATGACGCTATGAAAATGGCCCAACGTATTAACGGGCCACAAACAGGCCGACTGTAACCACGGGCTGAATTTGGCCCACAAGCAGAAAATGACAGTAACGGGCCATAAGTAAACGAATGCTGGAAATGAGCCCAAGAAAAAATGGGCCCTGAGAAGGCCGAAAGATAACATGGGCTGGAAACGGCCCAACAGAATAACGGGTCGTTAATGGGTATAAAGTGATACACTCTTCATTACGGGCCAGTTTCACCACGTGTTGTTAATGGGTATAAAGTGATACACTGTTCATTACGGGCCAGTTTTACCACGGGCCGTTAATGGGCCGAGAGTTACAAAGGGCCTCATATGGGCCGAAAGACGTCATGGGCCATACATGGGCCGGAAGTTAAAACGGGCTGGAATTATATTGGACGGCCCAGATGTCGCTACTAGGCACGCCACCTTTTGACCAAGTCAAATGGGCCAGACTTTTCACAGGAATGGGCCTCTGTTGGGCCGTGCCACGTGTCGACATATCATAGGCGCTTCGGGTCGAATGAGGGGATGCCATCTGTCCCAACGGTGAGCCGACACGTGTTTCCTCCAGCCAATGATGATTTTACACGTGGAAAATCCCCATTGGTCGGGGCTGTTAACGGGTTATCAGAACCAAAACCGGAACCGATAGCTTAACGGCGTTCCGTTACAGTGGATGCCACGTGTAGGTCACCCTTGACGAAAGCACTTCTGTGACGCGCGATTTATCGTCATGGAAGTGGACACTTCCGTGATGATAATTTTGGTAATGTCATGGAACACTTCTACGACAGCACAGGTATGACTATCTTGATTCTGTCATAAAATCGTCATGGATGTACATGCATGATAGAAAACGTGACCTACTGTGACAAACACGTATCATCACGGAAGTGTATTTTTTTTTTGTAGTGCACGTATAGGAGCGAAGGCTCTTTGTCAATTGGAGCGGCAAGGATGGGCGGCTCGCTAATTGTTTTTTGAGCGCCTCAAATGCCTTGTTGGCAGCATCACTCCACACAATGTGATATGTCTTCTTCATCATCTGGTAGTGGGGAATTGCCTTCTCACCTAGGCGGCTTATGAACCGGCTTAAAGCTGCAACACGACCCTCCAGACGCTGGACGTCATTGACACACGCCGGCTTAAAAAGCGAGGTGATGGCCTTGATCTTCTCCAGGTTAGCTTCGATGCCCCTTTCTGAGACCAGAAAACCTAGTAGTTCACTTGCAGGTACACCAAAGACGCACTTGGACAGGTTAAGCATCATTTTATAGACCCGGAGGTTGTCAAAAGTTTCTTTCAAATCATCCAGGAGAGTTTCCTTCTTCCTAGACTTAACCACAATATCATCCACATAAGCATGAACATTGCGTCCAATCTGACTCTGAAAACAATTCTGAACACAGTGTTGATAAGTCGCCTGGGCATTCTTGAGCCCAAAAGGCATTGAAACATAGCAGAAGGCTCCAAAAGGAGTGATGAAGGTCGTCTCTCTTGGTCTTTAACTGCCATCTTGATCTGATGATAACCAGAATAAGCATCTAGGAAACATAAACTCTCACAACCTATCGTTGCATCAATGATCTAGTCGATACGTGGGAGAGCAAACGGATAAGCTGGACAAGCCTTATTAAGATCTGTGTAATCAACACACATACGCCATGTGCCATTTTTCTTAAGTACAAGCACAGGGTTAGCCAACCACTCGGGGTGAAAAACTTCTATGATAAACCAAGCTGCTAAGAGCAGGGCCACCTCTTCTCCAATCGCCTTACGTCGCTCTTCATTGAAATGATGGAGGAACTATTTGACCGGCTTAAACTTAGGATCCACATTAAGAGTGTGCTCAGCAAATTCTCTCGGTACACCCGGCATGTCAGAAGGTTTCCATGCAAACATGTCCCGATTCTCACGGATGAACTCGATGAGCACGCTTTCCTATTTAGGATCCATATTAGCCCCCACTGTGAATTGCTGAGATGAGTCGCCAGGGACAAGATCCGCTTGCTTAGTATCATCAGCTTTAAACTTCAATAGAGGGTCCTGCTCGGTTGTGGGCTTCTTCAGAGGGGTCATATCAGCCAGGTCAACATTATCCTTATAAAATTGAAGTTCTTATGTAGCGCAGGCCGACTTAGCATAAGCAGCATCTCCTTCCTCACACTCCAAAGCAATTTTCCGATCACCATGGACCTTAATTGTACCTTTTCTCTCTGGCATCTTGAGTTGCAAATAGACATAACAAGGGCGAGCCATGAACTTTGCATAAGCCGACTGTCCAAACAAAGCATGATACAGACTCTTGATTTTAATCACCTCAAACCATAGTGTCTCTGCCCTGTAGTCATAGTCATCACCAAAATCCACTTCTAAGGAAATTTTTCCCACAGGATATGCCAACTTACCAGGCACCACACCATGGAAAACTGTGGAAGACGGCTTAAGATCCTTGTCAGTTAAATTCATCCGTCGAAATGTATCATAATACAGGATGTTGATGCTACTGCCACCATCCATAAGCACCTTAGTGAACTTACAACCACCCACTTGAGGGGCTACCACCAATGCCAGATGACCCGGATTTTCAATCCGGGGCGGGTGATCCTCCCGACTCCATGTGATCAGATATTCTGGCCATCGCAAGTACTGGGGTACCGCCGGCTCAACAGCATTGACGGCGCGCTTATGAACCTTTTGATACCGCTTGCAGAGACTTGTGGTGCAAACATGATATTGACCTCCATTAAGCTGCTTCGGGTTAATCTGATACCCTGATTGATTACTCTACTGCTGGTTGTTCTTACCAGACTATTGATTGTACCCACCATGGTTACCTTGACCTTGATAACCAGAATTTGAGCCGCCACCCCCAAAGCTGGACCCTTGGGGACCAGATCCTAACGCGCCAGACGACCCATTGTTATTACCGTGATTCTGATTAAAGTTGTAATTTCTATATTCTCGCATGATAAAACAATCCTTCCAAGCATGGGTGGCCGACTTATTAGGCAGGCTGTGTTTCGGGCAAGGTTCATTCATCATTGCTTCAATATTAAAGTTTTTTCGTCCAAAGGATATCTTACCATTACCATTGCGGTGCTGGTTTTTAGACCCGGCTTTGGTATCAGGTACTAGATCTGTCCCGCCATCCGGATGTCTTAGCTTATGTAACATCCCAAATTTTCAATTTGGAATGTTATACATAGATCATCATTTGCATATCATGTTTTATTGCATTTGGACAAATCCTCGATAAATCCTAAGCAACTCAAGGACCCTCGGAGAGAGTTGGGGATTTTCTCGAATTTTTCTTATTTGATTTTTCAAACGAGGATTTGGATTTAGACCCGGAAAAATATTTCAATTTATAAATAAACGAGAGGAGAAAATAGGACTTCTCCAAAATATTGAAATACTGGAGGAAAAATGTTAAAAATCATTATTTGGAATTTATTGGATTTTATTTGCAATTTTTATTGCATTTAAAAATATGCATGTTTTCAAAATATTTATTTTTGATTTTAAAAATGTTCACCCTATTCTAGATTTTCTAACTAGACGGGGAAAATTTATTTCATATTTTTATGATTTTTATTTATTTTTCTACGATATTTTCCGCGGAACATATTAAAAAAAAAACAAGCGCCCGCGCCGGCTGGGCCGAGCCCACCCGCGCTCTCCTTCCTCCCCACGACGCCGCCGGAGTCCGGCCTCGCCACGGGAGCCCGCCGCCGCCTCGGTGCCCCCTTCCCCAAGCCGGAGCACCCCCCCTCCATATATACCCCCCCCCCCCCCCGTTTTCGCCACCACCGACCGCCGGAGGAGCCGCCCGCCGCCGCCGCATCTAGCCCGCCGCCGCCGCCCGCCTTTTACCCCGCCGCCCACCGCCGGGAGCCCCCGAGCCGGAGCCCCTCCCCGCCGGAGCCGCCGCCCCCGAGCCCCGCACCCCCGCCGCCCGAGCCCCGTCCGCCGGAGCCTCGCCGGAGTCCCGCCGAGGTACTGCCGCCGCCGGCCGTTTTTGCTATTGACCGGTTTTTCTGAAGAAAAAAAACATTTTGTTTTAAAAAAAACCCTAGATCGGTTTTTTTCGGTTTTCTTATTTCACGAGCGTTCACCGAATCGTTCGTTTTAACGAACGCGTTCATCGGTTTTTTCTCTGTTAACGAACGTCCGTTATTTAACCGTTCGTCCGTTTTTCTTTTTCGTCGGATTTTCTCGTTATTTTCTCATATTCGATTTCTGATCGAAATTTCGAATCTGTTTAACTTTTCGCTCGTTTATCGGCATCAGGTGATTCAAGCGCCTAGAGTTTCGTCTCGAAATTCTCTTTCCGTTTAACCTACTCAAACAAGTTTTTGCTACAGTAAAATTTGACCTAGATCCAGATTAGCAAATGAAGTTTCTTTCTTTCGCCGTTTGACTTTCGTTGGTTCTTTCGAGTTGATTCTTTTTGCAAACCGGAGTTCTTAAGTTGAACTTTCTGGTTGGATCTTTCCTTCGAGTTTTACCTGTGCATTAGATGAGTACTGATTGTATGCTTGTTTGTTTGCGATAGAGTACCCGGAGTGTGCCGCTTGTTACTTCGACTCGCTAGGTTTTGCGGATCATCAGCAAGGCAAGTAACACTTTGATCATACCCGTTCATACCCAGTTTTGTTGCATTAGATCATGTTTTCCTCAAACACATTGCATGATTAGGATCTAATTAAATTGTGGGAACTGGGAAGTAGTTGTGGTAGTACCTATTACCTGTTTTCTTATCAAACCCTTGGGAGTTACTTCTACGTTGCTTTTATATTGCCATGCTATGCTCGTAGACGTGGATTGGGTTCGAGAGATATTCATGACAGATGTGAGTGTTTAATAATGGTTCAACTTAAGGTGGCAACTAAAACTCACATCTGGGTGGATTGAGGCACCTGGAGAACCCAGTGTTGTCTGTATGTATAAGGTCCGCCACCCAGGCTCAAAGGGATCATAAGATTATTCATGCTAGAAACTTCCGTGTGCAGCCGCAAGCTATTATGGGCTCTAGCATAGCTGAGTAGGTTACAGGATCTCTTGAAGAGGTGGACTAGCAGATGTAGGGGAAAGTAGGTGTACCGGTCCATCCAGAGTAGAGAGTGATTGTTTCTGAAAGACTGTGTCTCGGTCATCCGTTTCTCAAACATCATGCAGTGCGAGAATCAAGCGGAGGCGATCGAGTCTTGTGGGGAAAAGTGCACAAACCTCTGCAGAGTGTACAAACTGATCATGATTAGCCGTGTCCCCGGTTATGGACAACTTGAGTATCTAGTACCTGGATTATCATTTGAATCTCATCACCGTGATACTTATAATTAATTTTGTTGGGTTAATGATGTTACTTAATTGGGATTGAGTTGGAGGTACCTTCTCAATGTTTCAACCACCATGATAGTTAAATAAAATTTATTCCTTTGTAGTAGGATAAAATTGGCTTTTCGCAAAAACTGTAACCATAGAGCCTTTCCACCAGCCATATATGCATATAGTATAGCCTTATTATTGTTCATTGCTCTCTATGTGTTGCTTTGCCAGCATATTCTATGTGCTGACCCGTTTTCGGGCTGCAACGTTTCATGTTGCAGACTTTACAGACGACGAGTAAGGTGCCTTAGGTCGTGGTCTTATACTCAGTGATGCCGCTGGAGTTGATGGACTCACTTATCTTCCAAGTCTTCCGCTGTTATCGTTATTAGATGGCCTTAAGCCATGTTTATCATACTTAATCTCTTTGGAGATATTCGATGTAATAAGTGTGTGATTGCTACTCTGTTATAAATCCTCCATTTGTACTGTGCGTGTCAGCATTACTGATCCAGGGATGACACTGGTGCACAACAGCACAGGCCATTTGAGGTCTGGTCACTACAAAGTTGGTATCAGAGCACACGCTGACTATAGGACACGACCACTAAGCTTAAGCCCTAGAAAACTTCTCTCTTCTCATTTCTGACCCCTCTCCACTTTCTACTCTTTTAGGAATGGCGAATGCAAGGAGCAAGTTCATGCAACCCGATGAAGACACGCCGTTTGGACGACATTTGAAGGAAGTCACCAAGTACTTGAACATAGGAATACCAAGCATCACCGGAACCTGCAACGCTACATTACCTGAAGAGGAGAGCTGGAAGATTCAAGTTATCATTCCAGGAAGAACGTTTGCGCCAATTACGGAACCCATAAGATTGGTTTTCGAAGCACCAACTTGGAGTTTAGGGAAGAGCATGGCCGCACACATCGCCATGGAACGCATTGGAGAAGTCTATCACCAGGAGCTTAAGGATACAATTTATCAAATTTGTGGACGTCGAGACGCGCAATGGGAGATGATCAAGACCAAGAAGGATGGATCAATTGCAGCTTTCATCCAGGAGCAGAACCAACATATTCGACGCCAGGAGAACCAGATATGCACGGACAAGGAAGAACTGAAGAAGGCATTCATGAAGATCAAGGAACTCCAAGAAGAACTCAAGACTACACGCGAAGATTATCTGGAGGAAATCAACGCACTAGTCGGGAAGATTGACGACCTGGAGAATAAGATTGGATCATTCGTGGGAAATCCAGTGCCAAAAGCAGAAGACGACGAATGCACTTGTCCGGATAACTACATCATCATCGACGACACCGACTCGGAACCAAGTGAAGACGAATGGATTGATGAAGCTGGAGCAGACATCATGGAGTCTTCAACGGATCAGAATTTTTAGTAGACTACCATATCAGTAGTAGTTTTTCCCCCATTTAGTAGTATAGCTCAAGCACTTTTTAACGCTAGTTAGATCGATTGTTTTGCCTTGTTTGGATTGATTGAGTGATATTGATTGAATTTGTCTCATGAGCATATGGGTAGTGTTTTCTCTCTAGACCTCATTCTATTCTTAATTCTCATCTTTTCTAAACCTATCAGATGCCTCCGAGACGCGACCCCGGATTTGTTTTCCCGCCAGAGATCACCCAGTTGATTCAGCAACAGAATGCCCTGATGCAAGTGTTAGTTCAGAACCAAGGCAACAACAACAACAACAACCCACCGCCACCACCACCTGTTGACCACTTAGCCCGTTTCTTAAGGCTAAACCCGCCGGTGTTTTCCAGTAGCACCGAGCCGATTGTTGCAGATGATTGGCTCCGCAAAGTTGGAAGGGAGTTGACCACTGCAGGATGCACAGATGCGGAAAGAGTGCGTTTTGCCGCACATCAGCTTGATGGACCCGCAGCATCATGGTGGGAGAATTATACAGCCACGCACCCTATTGACACTGTCACATGGGACCAGTTTCAGCAAGCTTTCCGTACAGCTCATGTTTCAGCAGGAGCTATGGCTATGAAGAAGCGTGAGTTTCGCAACCTACGCCAAGGAGGACGCACCGTAGGCCAGTATGTGGAGGATTTCAGTAAGTTAGCACGTTATGCACCAGATGACGTTGCTACGGATGCAGCCAAGCAGGAGAAGTTTTTGGAAGGATTGAATGATGAGCTGAGTATGCATTTGATGGTAGCAACTTTCAACAACTACCAAGAGCTGGTAGATAGAGCTCTCATGATAGAAGGGAAGCAACAACAGATAGAAAACCGCAAGAGGAAGTATGGACAAGGGAAGTATAATTCTGGAGCCCAGCAGAAGCCACGATTTACCCCGAAGCCGGGAGGACAGTTTCAGCATACCCATGGAGGAGGTAGTTCGCACGACCATAATGGCTCCAAGAATGGTAATGGGAATGGAGGAGGAAACGGACAGAACCGCACCAACCCATCTACCCCAACCAAGAGAGATCTAAGCCACATTACTTGTTTCAAGTGCCAGAAGACGGGACATTATGCAACAGATTGTCCCGAAGCCCAAAATGGAAACGGCAATGGAAGCTCTGGGAAGAAGCCGAATCCGTTCAACAAAGGACATGTGAACCACGTGAGCGTGGAGGAGATTGAAGCTCAGCCTGATGCAGTAATAGATAAGTTTTTGGTTAAGTCATTTACTGCAACTGTTCTTTTCGATACTGGTGCATCGCATTCATACATATCAAGGGGATTCGTAAACAAGTTTAAGATGTCCACCCAAGTTCTCAAAAGCCCCATGTTAGTAACCTCGCCAGGAGCAGAGTATATGGCCACCCAAGGATGTTTTAAGATACCGTTGGCCATTGGAAGGCATGTTTTCCCCTCAGACCTCATTGTTTTGGAATCGCAAGGCTTGGATGTGATTTTGGGAATGGATTGGCTATCGTTGTATGGAGGAAACATCGATTGTGCCAGCAAGACTATTTTGCTTACCACCCCGGAAGGAAAAAGGATCAAGTATGTATCCCGGCATATGCCGAAGAGGACTCAAGTGAATTCCTTATCTGGAGTTGTACAGGAGGAAGTACCAGTGGTGAAGGATTATCCGGATGTATTTCCAGAAGAGTTAACAGGCATGCCACCAGATAGAGACATTGAGTTCTTGATTGAACTTTTGCCAGGCACAGGGCCAATATCTAAGAGACCGTACAGGATGCCCGCAAAGGATTTGGAGGAAATTAAGAAGCAGATCAAGGAGTTACTGGATAAAGGCTATATTCTCCCAAGTTCGTCACCTTGGGGATCACCAGTACTTCTAGTGGAGAAGAAAGATGGATCACTAAGGATGGTTGTTGATTACCGAGGATTGAATGAAGTGACCATCAAAAACAAGTACCCACTGCCAATGATCAATGATTTGTTTGACCGCCTACAAGGAGCTAAAGTATTTTCCAAGATTGATCTACAATCAGGATACCATCAGTTGAAGATTCGAGAGCAGGATATACCCAAGACGGCATTTACCACCAGATATGGATTGTATGAATATACCGTTATGTCATTTGGACTGACTAACGCACCTGCCTATTTCATGAACCTGATGAACAAAGTGTTTATGGAGTTTTGGATAAGTTCGTCGTGGTGTTCATTGATGATATTTTAATCTTTTCCAAGGATGAAGAAGAGCATGAGGAGCATTTACGATTGGTACTTGAGAAGCTCAGGGAACATCAGTTATATGCCAAGTTCAGCAAATGTGAGTTTTGGTTGAAGAAAGTTGGATTCCTTGGACATGTTATTTCTGGAGAAGGAATAGCAGTAGACCCTGCCAAGGTTGACACAGTGACAAGTTGGGAATCACTCACTACAGTTGGAGAAATCCGGAGTTTTCTTGGACTCGCAGGATACTACCGGAGATTTATCGAGAATTTCTCAAAGATTGCTAAGCCCATGACTGAGCTATTGAAGAAGGACACCAAATCCAATTGGATTGAGGAATGTGAAGCTAGTTTCCAGGAGTTGAAGAAACGATTGGTTACCTCACCAGTGTTGATTCTGCCAGATCAACGCAAGGACTATGAAGTTTATTGCGACGCTTCTCGTCGAGGACTTGGAGCAGTTCTTATGCAGGAAGGAAGAGTTGTTTCGTATGCTTCACGACAACTTAAACCCCATGAGAAGAATTATGCTACGCATGATTTGGAATTAGCAGCCGTGGTGCATGCATTGAAGACATGGAGACATTTTCTCATCGGAAACCATTGTGAGGTGTACACGGATCACAAGAGTTTGAAGTACATTTTCACGCAGAAGGAGTTAAACCTCAGATAGCGGAGATGGTTGGAGCTCATAAAAGATTATGATATGAGATTGCATTATCACCCAGGAAAGGCTAACGTAGTAGCAGACGCGTTGAGCCGCAAGAGTCATGTCAACACCATCATGACAGGAGAGTTACCTCAAGAGTTAGCCAAGGACATACGTGAGCTATGTTTGGAGATAGTTCCAAGAGGCTATTTAGCGACATTGGAGATTCAGTCTACCTTGATGGAAAGGATCAGAGAAGCTCAGAAGACAGACAAGGAGATTGAAGAGATAAAGGAGAAAATGAGCAAAGGAAAAGCCAAGGGATGTCGTGAGGATGAGCACGATACCTTATGGTTCGAGGACCGCGTTTATGTGCCAAATGATCCGGAGATCAGGAAATTAATTTTGCAAGAAGCCCATGATTCACCGTACTCGATTCACCCAGGGAATACCAAGATGTATTTGGATTTGAAGAATACTTTCTGGTGGACCGGAATGAAGAAGGATATTGCGGAGTATGTAGCAGTTTGTGATGTATGTCAGAGAGTGAAGGCAGAGCATCAGAAGCCAGCAGGATTGTTACAGCCATTGCCGATACCCGAATGGAAGTGGGATAAAATAGGCATGGATTTTATCACAGGATTGCCCAGGACTCGTTCAGGCTATGACTCGATATGGGTTGTAGTCGACCGTTTGACGAAAGTGGCTCATTTCATTCCAGTGAAGACCACTTACACCAGCGCTAAGTTGGCAAAGATATACATGACCAGGATAGTATGTTTGCATGGAGTTCCGAGGACCATTGTATCAGACAGAGGAACCCAATTTACATCGAAGTTTTGGAAGCAGCTACATGAAACATTGGGAACCAGACTGGAATTTAGTACAGCATTTCACCCGCAGACAGATGGACAGACCGAGAGAGTCAACCAGATTTTGGAGGACATGTTGAGAGCCTGTGCGCTAGATTATGGATCAAGTTGGGACGACAATTTGCCATATGCGGAGTTTTCATATAACAACAGTTATCAAACCAGTTCGAAGATGGCCCCTTTCGAAGCTTTGTACGGAAGGAGATGTAGAACACCGTTGTTCTGGGACGAAGTTGGAGACCGTCAGTTGTTTGGACCAGATTTGATTAAGGAGTCTGAACAGAAAGTGAAGTTGATTCGCGATAGGCTCAAGGTAGCCCAGTCCAGGCAGAAGAGTTATGCTGATTCTAAACGCAAGGAGACAGTTCACGAAATCGGAGACAGAGTGTATCTTCGAGTATCACCACTTCGAGGAGTCAAGCGCTTTGGAGTTAAGGGAAAGTTAGCGCCCCGTTTTATCGGACCATACAGAGTGTTGGAACGTATGGGAGAAGTTGCCTACAAGCTGGAATTGCCCGAAGGATTGTCTGAAGTACATGATGTATTTCATGTTTCGCAGTTGAAGAAGTGCCACGCAGAGATGGCTGAGATACCACTGAGAGATACTGTGCCACTGGAAGCGATTCAGTTGGAAAGTGATTTGACCTATGAGGAGAAGCCAGTTAAGATTCTCGAGTATGCCAGCCGAGTTACCCGCAGCAAGGTTATCAAGTTTTGCAAAGTTCAGTGGAGTCACCACACAGAAGATGAGGCCACCTGGGAGCGAGAGGAAGATCTACGGAAAAACCACTCCCACCTGTTTTCTATCCAACCCGAATCTCGAGGGCGAGATTCATCTTAAGGGGGGTAGGTTTGTAACATCCCAAATTTTCAATTTGGAATGTTGTACATAGATCATCATTTGCATATCATGTTTTATTGCATTTGGAAAAATCCTCGATAAATCCGAAGCAACTCAAGGACCCTCGGAGAGAGTTGGGGATTTTCTCGAATTTTTCTTATTTGATTTTTCAAACGAGGATTTGGATTTTAATTATTTTTCTCTCCGGAAAAATATTTCAATTTATAAATAAACGAGAGGAGAAAATATGACTTCTCCAAAATATTGAAATACTGGAGGAAAAATGTTAAAAATCATTATTTGGAATTTATTGGATTTTATTTGCAATTTTTATTGCATTTAAAAATATGCATGTTTTCAAAATATTTATTTTTGATTTTAAAAATGTTCACCCTATTCTAGATTTTCTAACTAGACGGGGAAAATTTATTTCATAGTTTTCTGATTTTTATTTATTTTTCTACGCAATATTTTCCGCGGAACATATTTAAAAAAAACAAGCGCCCGCGCCGGCTGGGCCGAGCCCAACCGAGCCCACCCGCGCTCTCCTTCCTCCCCACGACGCCGCCGGAGTCCGGCCTCGCCACGGGAGCCTGCCGCCGCCTCGGTGCCCCCTTCCCCAAGCCGGAGCACCCCCCCCCCCCATATATACCCCCCCCTCCGTTTTCGCCACCACCGACCGCCGGAGGAGCCGCCCGCCGCCGCCGCATCTAGCCCGCCGCCGCCGCCCGCCTTTTGCCCCGCCGCCCGCCGCCGGGAGCCCCCGAGCCGGAGCCCCTCGCCGCCGGAGCCGCCGCCCCCGAGCCCCGCAGCCCCGCCGCCCGAGCCCCGTCCGCCGGAGTCCCGCCGAGGTACTGCCGCCACCGGCCGTTTTTGCTATTGACCGGTTTTTCTGGAAAAAAAACCTTTTGTTTTAAAAAAAAACCCCTAGATCGGTTTTTTTCGGTTTTCTTATTTCACGAGCATTCACCGAACCATTCGTTTTCATGAACGCGTTCATCGGTTTTTTCTCTGTTAACGAACGTCTGTTATTTAACCGTTCGTCCGTTTTTCTTTTTCGTCGGATTTTCTCGTTATTTTCTCAGATTCGATTTCTGATCGAAATTTCGAATCTGTTTAACTTTTCGCTCGTTTATCGGAATCAGGTGATTCAAGCGCCTAGAGTTTCGTCTCGAAATTCTCTTTCCGCTTAACCTACTCAAACAAGTTTTTGCTACAGCAAAGTTTGACCTAGATCCAGATTAGCAAACGAAGTTTCTTTCTTTCGCCGTTTGACTTTCGTTGCTTCTTTCGAGTTGATTCTTTTTGCAAACCGGAGTTCTTAAGTTGAACTTTCTGGTTGGATCTTTCCTTCGAGTTTTACCTGTGCATTAGATGAGTACTGATTGTATGCTTGTTTGTTTGCGATAGAGTACCCGGAGTGTGCCGCTTGTTACTTCGACTCGCTAGGTTTTGCGGATCATCAGCAAGGCAAGTAACACTTTGATCATACCCGTTCATACCCAGTTTTATTGCATTAGATCATGTTTTCCTCAAACACATTGCATGATTAGGATCTAATTAAATTGTGGGAACTGGGAAGTAGTTGTGGTAGTACCTATTACATGTTTTCTTATCAAACCCTTGGGAGTTACTTCTACGTTGCTTTTATATTGCCATGCTATGCTCGTAGACGTGGATTGGGTTCGAGAGATATTCATGACAGATGTGAGTGTTTAATAATGGTTCAACTTAAGGTGGCAACTAAAACTCACATCTGGGTGGATTGAGGCACCTGGAGAACCCATTGTTGTCTGTATGTATAAGGTCTGCCACCCAGGCTCAAAGGGATCATAAGATTATTCATGCTAGAAACTTCCGTGTGCAGCCGCAAGCTATTATGGGCTCTAGCATAGCTGAGTAGGTTACAGGATCTCTTGAAGAGGTGGACTAGCAGATGTAGGGGAAAGTAGGTGTACCGGTCCATCCAGAGTAGAGAGTGATTGTTTCTGAAAGACTGTGTCTCGGTCATCCGTTTCTCAAACATCATGCAGTGCGAGAATCAAGCAGAGGCGATCGAGTCTTGTGGGGAAAAGTGCACAAACCTCTGCAGAGTGTACAAACTGATCATGATTAGCCATGTCCCCAGTTATGGACAACTTGAGTATCTAGTACCTGGATTATCATTTGAATCTCATCACCGTGATACTTATAATTAATTTTGTTGGGTTAATGATGTTACTTAATTGGGATTGAGTTGGAGGTACCTTCTCAATGTTTCAACCACCATGATAGTTAAATAAAATTTATTCCTTTGCAGTAGGATAAAATTGGCTTTTCGCAAAAACTGTAACCATAGAGCCTTTCCACCAGCCATATATGCATATAGTATAGCCTTATTATTGTTCATTGCTCTCTATGTGTTGCTTTGCCAGCATATTCTATGTGCTGACCCGTTTTCGGGCTGCAACGTTTCATGTTGCAGACTTTACAGACGACGAGTAAGGTGCCTTAGGTCGTGGTC
Source organism: Aegilops tauschii subsp. strangulata (assembly GCF_002575655.3). Lineage (NCBI taxonomy): Eukaryota > Viridiplantae > Streptophyta > Magnoliopsida > Poales > Poaceae > Aegilops > Aegilops tauschii. The sequence continues at coordinate 112,473,755 of NC_053039.3, read as the reverse complement.
TTATACTCAGTGATGCCGCTGGAGTTGATGGACTCACTTATCTTCCAAGTCTTCCGCTGTTATCGTTATTAGATGGCCTTAAGCCATGTTTATCATACTTAATCTCTTTGGAGATATTCGATGTAATAAGTGTGTGATTGCTACTCTGTTATAAATCCTCCATTTGTACTGTGCGTGTCAGCATTACTGATCCAGGGATGACACTGGTGCACAGCAGCACAGGCCATTTGAGGTCTGGTCGCTACAGCTTACCACCATTGCCTTGGTTATTTCCATTGCCCCCTGCCACATTCTGCTGCTGACCCTTACCATTGTCACTCTTCTTGCCTTTGTTTGACTTCTCCTCATCAGATCCAGGGTCCTTGGTGGTGTTAGAGTCGGCATATTTAATGAGAGCAACCATGAGCTCACCCATGTCATTACAATAACGCTTGAGCCGCCCAAGCTTCTGCTTAAGGGGGTGAAATGACAGTTCTTCTCCAAGACCAGGACCGCCTGGTTCGCTGCAATACTATCTGACGAGTGAATAATTGCAGAGACCCGTCGGACCCAATGATGGGCCGACTCATCCTCATGCTGCACGCAGTTATCCAGATCAATAATCATTAGAGGTTGTTTGTATGTCCCTTGAAAATTCTTAATGAACCGCTCTTTCAACTCTGCCCATGAATTGATGGAACTAGGAGGCAATCCTTTTAACCATGTATGAGCTAGTCCATCCAACATCATAGTAAAGTACTTGGCACAGACTGCGTCATTGACATCCAATATCTCCATGGCGAGCCCATAACTCTCAATCCAGCCTTCAGGGGGGAGATCAACTCTATAATTGCGCACTTTAAGAGGACCCTTGAAATCCTTAGGCAGGTGTTCGTTACGCAACGCTGGTACCAAGCATGGTACTCCCACCGTCCTAGAGATAGTTCCAGCTCCCATCGAGGTTGAAGGGGTCACCGGAGGCTGCTGATAAGCCCCCAGTTGAGCCGCCGCCACCACCTGAGCCGCCGCTACCTCTGCCTCTCGGCGGGCTCTGGCTTCATCTACAATCGCCTGAGCCTTAGTAAGGGGCGGGTTATTCCCACGGGGCGGGTCATCCTGATGGGGCGGGTTACGACGCCGCTCACTGCTGGAAACTGCTGCCGACTCAACGCGTCGGCAGCAACTGCGACTTTGGCAAGGGGTCAAATGAACACGATCACGATTGTAGGAATAAGCTGCCTGCTGTGCAACAGCGGTTCGAAGGAGTTCAACTACATTCCGGGTCTCTATCCCTTCCGACGACTCTCCCTCGATCGGAATCGCCGCCAGCTAGGTTGTTGCCGCTAACATGTTACCCAACGGGTTAGAGTAGTGACCAGGTGGTGTCGAAAACTGCCAAGGTGGGGTCTGATCCCTACGGTGCGGGTATGGTAGTCGAGGCTGAGCCGTCACCCTGCTCCCCGGCGCCTCCACAACCTGGTTCATACCTGGCGGGTTACTTGGTCCTGCTCCAGGCGTGTTGGACAGGTTCCGTGCCTCATATTGCAAAGGCAGATGGGTTTGGTGCCTCCTACGAAGAACAGTGTTGGAGGCATCCTGATCCAAACTTAGGCGAAAAGCTCCCGCCCTTATACGCTGTGAAGCATCATCCATCTGAGCCCGCTCTATCGCCATCCTGATATTCTCTGCATTAAGATCCTCCTGGGCCTTGTCTACCTGGTCTGGCACCTTTGCAATCTTTGCATTATGCTCCACCTGATTCGCCGTTGTAACCTCTGTAGCTAGCAAGGTTGTCAAGGTGCCTAAGAGTTCCGATAAAACCTGAGCCGGCGGCCTAACTAAGCCGCAAGCCCCCGCTGACACAGCGGCTGTTGATCCAGATGTCATTGCAGCAGTTGTTGATGAATTTAGAACCGGCCCTGTACCGGCCATGAAAATAGCAGCCATGCACGGCGGCTCATAGGGGTCTGGAATACTGTTGTCGTCGGAATAGCCCCCAAGCCCGCCGTCTTCAAGCTGGTAAATTGACTCTGTCTCTCCGATCGAGGACTCATCACCTGAGTAGATGGCAGTCTCTCCTCCGGATTTAGAAATTTCCGCAAGCTCCATGCCTTGCGTGAAACCAATGAAAACATGCTTCCGGCCGGGTTGAACCCGGGCGGGTCGCACACGCCAAGCCAACTCAATGAAGTCGGTGGAGATGTCCGTCTCAGGCTCAGATTCGCCGATCTTGCTGATGAAGACGTGAATTCCGCCGAAGGGGACCCGGTACCCGTACTTGATTGAGTCGGCCTCGGGGCCCCAGCCAGCATCGTCAATGTAGAGCTTGCCGCGGTGACTCTTGGTCATCCTGCCAATGTCGTATCCCTCAATCCCTGGGAAAGAGCCCCTCAAGCACTTGAAACCACCGTGCGCAGGCCCCACGGTGGGCGCCAACTGTCGTGGTTTTGTCACGGCAGATGCCCTTGTGAAAGGACTTAGGTGTGGAGTCATCGCAACGTAGCTTAGCTCGAAGGGGTTGAACGGGACGAAGGACACAAGTTTACCCAGGTTCGGCCCCTCACCAACGAGGTAAAAGCCTACTTCATGCTTTGTGTTATATTAATTGAGTATCGATTACAAGGGAGTGGAATCGCTTGACCTAGCTATCGATTGGTTGTTACTTGAGTTAACCCGCCGCAGGGTCTCGCCTTTTATATACACAGGTCGAGGCCCTGGGCTTACAAGAGTCCAAGTCGGACCACACAACATGACCGTCCCGGGTTCTAAGTCACCTTGCCTTGCTAGGCAAGTCGTCGTTGGGCGGCTTACAAGCGCCGGGTCTCGCACCATCTTCTGGGCCTAGGCCTCCGGTGGCTCATCACGTAAGTTGCCCTCTGGTTCCATATCTAGTTTCTTGGGCCTACTTAGGCTTCCTCTCTGAGTCGCCAACAGTGTCACCCGGCCCCTCCTGGGCGGGTCAGACCGTGGGGTTATATCCCCAACAGGGGCCATAGTTTTCACTAGAGGCTTCTCTCTTGAACACAAAGCATATGGTGGGTGAACAAATTACTATTGGGCAATTGATAGAAAAGCGCATAGTCATGACGATATTCAAGGAAATGACCATGTATATAGGCAACATGTCGGAGACAAGTAGACTGACTCATGCCTATGTCTACTACTATTACTCCACCAATCATCTGCTATCCAAGATGCATCTATGGTATTAAGTTCATAAAAAATGGAGTGATGCCTTAAGCAAGATGACATGATGTAGACAAAGTAAACCCAATCAATATGAATAAACCCTGTCGTTTTACCCTTAATTACAATAATATAAATACATGTGTTGTCCCTTTCTATCACTGGGATATGTAGCACTGCAAGATTGAACCCATTACAAAGAACCTCTCCCACTGAAGATAAATCAATCTAGTTGGCCAAACCAAATGGATAAATCGAAGAGAAATACAAAGCTATAAAATCATGCATAATAAAGTTCAGAAAAGACTCAATTACTTCTCATGAACATTCAGATCATAAACCCACAATTCATCGGATCCCAACAAACACACCGCAAAGAAGATTAGATCGAATAGAATGCCAAGAATACCGAGGAGAACATTATATTGAAGATCAAAGAGAGAGAAGAAGCCATGTAGATACTAGTTATGGACCCATAGGTCTATGGTGAACTACTCACGCATCATCGGAAGGCAGCAAGGATGATGTAGAAGCCCTTCGTGATCGGTTCCCCCTTCGGCAGAGTACCGAAAAAGGCCTCCACATGGGATCACAGAAGAACAAAAGCTTGCAGCGGCAGAAAAAATGTTTCGGGTGGTTCTATGTTGGTTTCCCAATATTTGAGAATGTATAGAAGTGGAATTAGGTCAAATGGAGCCACGAGTGGCCCACAAGGCAACAGGGCGCGCCATGTTGCCTTGCCATCTCCTTGTTCGTCATCTGGTCTCCTCCCCAAGCTTCCAGGGTCTCTCTTGTCCAGAAAAAAAATCATCAAACAGTTTCGTAGCGTTTGGACTTTGTTTGGTACTTATTTTTTGGAAAACTAAAAACATGCAGAAAATAGCAACTGGCACTAGGCACTGGGTGAATATGTTAGTTCCCAAAATGATATAAATATTATAAAAATGCATATAAAGTATCCAAGACTGATAATATAATAGCATGGAAGAATGAAAAATTATAGATACATTGGAGACGTATCAGTCAAGTGAAGAAACTCAGAACCATTGTTAGGATAAAGAAACTAGTGATACGTCCATTTTGCAACATGTTTTCCTATTGTTATTTATAATGTTTTTTATCAATATAATACTTTGTGGATCAATTCTATTGTCTTTTCTCTCTTAATTTGCAATATTTACATGAAGATGGAGATTGCCGGCAGCTGGAATTCTGGACCTTAAAAAGCTATGTCAGAGATACCTATTCTGCACATCTCCAAATGAACTGAAGTTTCACGGAGAATTATTTTGGAATAAATAAAGATACTAGAAGAAATAAATACCATAGGAGGCCACCCACGTGCCCACAAGGCACCAGGGCGCGCCCACCCGCTGGGCACGCCTTAGTGGCTTGTGGGGCCCCTGGCCAGCCTCTGTGGCCCATCTTTTGGTATATAATCCCATTTGCCCAAGAAAAAATAAGGGAAGACTTTTGGGACCAACGTCTCAAGGCGGAACTTGGGCAAGAGCACTTTTGCTCTCTAGCGGAGCGATTCCGCCAGGGGCACTTCCCTCCGAAAGGGGGAAATCGAAGCCATCTTCATCACCAACAACCCTCTCATCGTGGGAGGACCAATCTTAATCAACATCTTCACCAGCACCATCTCATCTGAAACCCTAGTTCATCTCTTGTATTCAATCTTTGTCTCAAAACCTCAGATTGGTACTTGTGGGTTGCTAGTAGTGTTGATTACATCTTGTAGTTGGTGCTAGTTGGTTTATTTGGTGGAAGATTATATGTTTAGATCCTTAATGCTATTGAATACCCCTCTGATCTTGGACATGAATATGATTTGTGAGTAGTTACTTTTGTTCTTGAGGACATGGGAGAAGTCTTGTCATAAGTAATCATGTGAATTTGGTATTCGTTTGATATTTTGATGATATGTATGTAGTTCTTTCCCTTAGTGGTGTTATGTGAACGTCGACTACATGACACTTCACCATATTTGGGCCTAAGGGAATGCATTGTGGAGTAGTAATTAGATGATGGGTTGCTACAGTGACAGAAGCTTAAACCCTAGTTTATGCGCTATTCCGTAAGGGGCTGATTTGGATCCAAATGTTTCATGCTATGGTTATATTTATCTTAATTCTTATTTCATTGTTGCGGATACTTGCGAGAGGGGTTAGTCATAAGTGGGAGGCTTGTTCAAGTAAGAACAACACCCAAGAACTGGTCCACCCACATATCAAATTATCAAAGTAGCGAACGCGAATCAAACAAACATGATGAAAGTGATTAGATGGAACTCCCGTGTGTCCTCAAGAACGCTTTACTTGCTATAAGAGAAAGTTCCGGCATGTCCTTTGCTACAAAAAGGATTGGGCTACCTTGATGCACCTTAGTTGCTATTGCTACTTATTGCCCGTTACAAATTACCTTGCTATCAAACTACCTGTTACCGATAATTTTAGTGCTTGAAGAAAATACCTTGCTGAAAACCACTTATCATTTCCTTCTGCTCCTCATTGGGTTCGACACTCTTACTTATCGAAAGGACTAAGATCGATCCCCTATACGTGTGGGTCATCAACTAGCGATGAAAAACAACAAGATCTTTGTCTGCACAATGAAGAACACAACAGTGAACTACAGGATGGTACTAATATTATACCTTTTCATTATTCCTTTGCGCCATTTCAAAATGTAGAGAAGATATTTATGCATATCTTTGTTTTCAGGCCTTTCCAAAGCAGTTCACTGATGATTACCTCTCAAACCACATGTATGGTCAAGAGGCGAGGAAGCTGTTCATACAACACCCACGGTACAATATTGAAGTCTTCCTCAAGAGCATGAAGGATGGGCGGTCAATCATCCACAGGCACTTGCCTAAAGTTGCAAGGACCTTCAACATCATTGAAGGATCAATATTCACCTTCTGCTTCAACTATTTTCCAGATGAGATTCATCTGTCTATCTACTGTCTATGATGCTAATTTCCAAAGGTTTTAGATGTTATGTGTGAAAATTGGTGATGTTGTGTAATGGGGTAGCTAGCTATATGCTTATATATATGGTGTAACTGAGTGCTTAATTAAGCTATATGATGTTGTACTTTGATGTATTTCAATTATGAAATCCTGGTTCCGTAATATGAAAATGAAATATATTGTGTGTTTAATATGAAATGTCAATTTGATTACTAAATAGATTAAAAATAGTAGGCCAATTAGCCTGCTTATTGGGTTTTTCTATTGCAAACAGTTATTAAGACAACACCGTGGGCGATGACCTCAGACAGCCCACATAGTTTGTAGGAAGTAAACGTGTTGGATCAATGAACAACCACACACAACTTCCTCTGGACAATTGTTTGTGTTAGGCCACCTTGCACAAGTGTTTTCCACATAAAAAGTGTGTGTGATGGAAAGCCTATGCCACATAGTTTCTTATAGGCACCGTGTGTGATGCATTCAATAACACAAACGATAAAATATTAGGGATTTCTATTTCTGTGCCTTTGGTTGCTTTGTACTCCTCAGTTTTACCCCACCCAACTAACGTCCCTCACTTTTACCCTCCACCACTCACCCCACACTTAAAAACGCCCAAAAGGGATCATCTCCATTGGGTCAATGCAGTTGATCGTTACCTGGCGCATACACTGACGCTTGGGTCACCCAGGACCCACCTATCAGTGTCTAGTATATAAGTAAAAAATAGTGAAATGTACAGAATCCTGGGACACTGCAGGACCCACATGTAAGTGGCTGATTTATTTGCAAAAAATGGTGGAATATATTGCCGCCTGTGGGGGTCGAACTCGTGACCAAGGCTAAATTATGCAACGTGCGAGCCATTTCAGTTGTGTGCATCTGTTTGTTTATTATCCTACCCGAGTCTTTCTAACCTGATATTTTCTACCTTACAGAAGGACCCACAAAATAGTGACACTAAAGATAGAAAGCGGCGGAGTACAACATAGCAGATTCAGAGATCGAGAGATTCAGATAAACTTAATAAGCATGTTCTTAGATTTGTTCAATGCTTAGCAGAGCGAACTAACATAGTGACATTACACTAATACGCTATTTTAATAAGGGTGAGATTAGATGGCCGACCGGTGGCGGCAACGACAACAAATGGAAGGCTACTTGTCTTCATCATCCGAAAGGACGAAGGTATCATCGTTGTCGTTGTTGTGGTCTTCGTCGGAGGAGGAGGATAGGACGATGATGTTCGGTCCCTCGCCTTCTGCCTCGACGGCGGCCGCTACACGCAGAGTCACTGCCCTCCTCTGCTCTCGAGTGTGGCCTCTACTTCAGCCGCTTGGTGCCTGACAGCCTCTGCCTGCGCCGTGGGCAGAGACGCGGCTAGCCTGCCTCGTCGAGCTGCTGCTTGTTCAGAAACTTGGGCGGCTCAAGCGAAAGGTGCAGGACATGGGCAAACTCATGGACATCCTTACCAGATATGCTGAGTTAGATACCACGAAAGATCCTAGTCCGGACGATGATCAAGCCGGCAAGGGAAAGAAAAACGGCGGTAGAAAGGGTCATCAGTAGAACAATTCAGGTCATACTGGAAATCACAATAATCAAGGTAATGGTGGCAAGCACAAAAACCCGGAGGGCTGGTTAGATTTCGTCGCCAACACCAACACTGGTGACAGGGGCCGAAGGCAGAATAACTCAGGGAAGCCCTACAACGGGAACAAGGCTCGTAATTTTGAGGAAGCACTCAAAGGTTTGTGCCCGAAACATAGCCTCCCTGACAAACCAGCGCATCACTCTCGGGATAACTGTTATATTATGCAAGCTTACTGCAATCAGGTCTACTAAAATCATCAAGGTGGTGTGGTCGAAACCCGGGGCAACCCGCTTCCCATGAAGCGGCTCATCTAATAATTGCCAGAATACAGGTTTTAGGGATCAGGTGGCTCAGGGTCTGATTATCAAGGTTCAGGTAACAGTGGGGCTGGACACCAGCACTCCGGCCAAGGCACTCAACAACAGGGCAATCAGACAAGTTTTCAGAGCCATCCTAAAGAACTGAACGGTGTTCAATATCACGTGTTCACATCTAGCACTTGCAAGCGTGATCGCAAGCTGCAGTGGCGTGCTATCAATGTGGTTGAGCTGGCAGTCTCTCGGTACTTAAACTGGTCAGAGCAACCGGTTGTCTGGAGTAGAGAGTATCACCCATCCCGGATCGAGAATCCGGGTTGTCCTGCTCTGGTGGTGTCACCTCAAGTTGGTGGTTATAATCTTACCAAGGCGCTCATGGATGGTGGCAGCAGAATTAATATACTATATTATGATACCTTCAAGTGGATGAACTTTTCGGAAAAACAATTGCAGCCCTCATCTACGGTATTCCATGGGATTGTTCCAGGAAAATATGCCTATCCCATTGGCCAGGTTAAACTGGAAGTTGCTTTCGATACAGAGTTCAATTATCTATGTGAATCTTTAATGTTTGAGGTGGTCAAAATCAAAAGCCCATATCATGCTTTCTTTGGGCAGCCGGCTTATGCACGCTTCATGGCACGGTCGTGTTATGTATACCTCAAGCTCAAAATGCCTGGGCCAAAGGGCACGATCACAGTCAATGGTGATAGAAAGATTGCTCTAGAGTGTGAGGAAGGGGATGCAGCTTATGATGAGTCGGCTTGTGCTGCTGAAGAGCTAAAATTTTACACCGTCAATGTTGACTCGGCTGACATGACGCCCCTGAAGAAACCCACCATAGAGTCTGACCCACCACTCAAGTTCAAGCTGGCTGAGGACACGAAGCAAGTTGATTTCACTCTGGGTGGCTCATCCAAGCAGTTCACCATTGGGACCGGTTTGGACCCGAAATAGGAAAGCGCGCTCATCAAGTTCATCCGTGAGAATCGGGACGTCTTTGCATGGAAACCCTCTGACATGCTTGGAATACCGGGTGAACTCGCTGAGCGCCGCCCTAATGTGGATCCAAAAATGAAACCGGCCAGACAATACCTCCGTCGTTTTAACAAGGAGAGACACAAGGCTATTGGGGAAGAAGTGGCTCGGCTCCTAGCTGCCGGGTCCATCGTTGAAGTATTTCATCCCGAGTGGTTGGCAAATCCAGTGCTTGTTCTCAAGAAAAACGGCACTTGGTGCATGTGTGTCGATTACACAGACCTTAACAAGGCTTGTCCCAAAGACCAGTTTGCCATCCCCCGCATTGATCAGATTATTGATTCCACGACTGGTTGTGAGAGCTTATGTTTCATGGATGCTTACTCCGGCTATCATCAGATAAAGATGGTTGTTGAGGATCAGGAGAAGACAGCCTTCATTACACCCTTTGGGGCTTTCTGCTATGTCTCTATGCCTTTTGGGCTTAAGACTTTTGATAATCTTTGGGTCTATTAGATGAAGCCCAACCCGACCAAATGTGTTTTTGGTGTTCCTGCAGGGAAATTGCTCGGTTTCCTGGTGTCACAGAGAGGCATCGAAGGTAAGCTGGAGAAAATCAAGGCGGTCACTTCCCTTGCTAAGCCGGCAAATATCAATGATGTTCAGCGCCTGGCAGGACGAATCGCGGCTTTAAGCCGGTTTATAAGCCGCCTTGGCAAGAAGGCTATTCCGGTCTACTAGATGTTGAAAAAGACTGACAATTTTGTCTGGAGTGACGCTGCAAATGAGACCTTTGAAGCCTTGAAGAAATAGCTGGATGAGCCGCCTGTTCTTGCTGGTCCTATTGACAAAGAGCTATGCCCATGTACATTGCCGCTAATAATAAAGCAGTAAGTGCAGCAGTTGTCATCGAGCACAAGGAGGCTGGGAAGGAATATCCGGTCCAGCGGCCGGTTTATTATGTCAGTGAAGTTTTGACAAAGTCCAAGCAGAGATATCCACATTCGCAAAAGCTGGTATTTGGCATTTTCATGGCTAGTCGCAAGTTGAAGCACTATTTCCAAGAACACCCAATAACTGTGGTGAGCTCAGCTCCCTTGGGAGATATCATCCAGAACAGGGAGGCCACAGGCCAGGTTGCTAAGTGGGTAATTGAACTCGGTCCTCATCATCTTAAGTATGTGCCCAGGATAGCCATCAAATCTCAAGCATTGGTGAATTTCATCAATGATTGGACTTAAGCTACAGATTCCTGAGGAGAAGCCGGACAATACGTACTGGACGATACACTTTGATAGCTCAAGGCAATTGGAAGGCTCGGGGGTTGGAATTGTTTATCTTCTCCCTGAGGTGATAAATTTTTTATGTCCTTAGAAACATGTTTCCCTGTACTAACAATGTAGCTGAGTATGAAGCCCTCATTAATGGTCTCCGTATGGCCAAGGAGATGAATCTCAGCCGGGTCAGATGCCTGGGCGACTCTGATTTGGTCATCCAGCAGGTCTCTACAACGTGGGACTCCAAGGATCCCCTCATGGCGGCTTATCGACAAGCGGTGACTAACATCGCCGGGCATTTCAAAGGATATCAGGTGGATCATATAGATCGGCGGATTAACGAGGTGGCTGATGCTCTATCACGACTTGGCTCTCAGCATAAGCCGGTCCCTCCCAATGTGTTCCTTGATGTTCTCCATAATCCTTCTGTTAAATTTCCTTACAAGGAAGATCTTGTTGTGCCTGACCCGGAGGCCCAGTTGGTGGCGGCTCTTCGTGCTATTCTAGATTGGACGGTTCCTTATCTGGCTTATATGACTCGTAAGATGAATTCATTGCTCATCAGATCGTTCGGTGTTCCACGTCCATGACTATCGTCAATGGCGAGTTGCGCAGAAGAAGCATCACCGGTGTTTTCGAACGACGTGTTTCCCCTGATGAAGGGCGAGAGATACTCAATGAGATTCACTCTAGTGATTATGGTCACCATGTCGGCTCACGATCCCTTGTGGCAAAGGCTTTCCTTAATGGTTTTTTCTGGCTCGCGGTGCATGGAAATGCTGAGGAAATAGTACGCAAGTGTGATGGTTGCGAGAAGTTTGCACGCCAAGCTCATGTGTCGGCTCAAGAGCTTTGGATGATTCCCATCACTTGGCCTTTTGCAGTACGGGGGCTTGATATGGTTGGTCCGTTTAAATGGTCCAAGGACAAGAAAACTCACCTTTTGTTGATGTTGATAAATTCACCAAGTGGGTCGAAGCAGAGCTAGTCAGCAATTGTGATGCAGCAACGGGGGTCAAGTTCGTGAAAAAGTTGATTTTTTGCTTTGGTTATCCGCACAGCCACATCACTCATAATGGCAGTAATTTGTCCAAAGGGGCTATGAAGAAGTTCTATCAGCAAGAGCACATCCAGTTTGATGTAGCCTCAGTGGCACACCCTCTTGAGCACACTCCAGGTTGTTGGGTTGAGGAGCTCCCTTCTGTCCTTTGGAGCATACGGACAACCCCCAACAGATCAACCGGTTATACACTAATACGTCTCCAGCGTATCTATAATTTTTTATTGTTACATGCTATTATATTATCCATTTGGATGTTTTATATGCATTATTATGCTATTTTATATCATTTTTGGGACTAACCTATTAACCTAGTGCCCAATGCCATTGTTGTTTTTTCATTGTTTTTGCCTTTACAGAAAATCAATACCAAGCGGAGTCCAAATGGAACGAAACTTTTTGACGATTTTTTTGGCCAATAAAACACCCAGGAAGCTTCGGGAGGAGGCCAGAAGAGCTACGAGGTGGCCACAATGTCACAGCCTGATTTTTGGCCCTTTCTTTTTCATTTGATTTTTTGAGGTTTTTGCTTGAGTTTTCTTTCTCCGTGGCTTTGTGGTCTGGAATCTGAAGAAGATGACTCTTCTTTGCTTCCAGAGTGGCTTGTCAACCTCAAATCCTTCCCTAGACCTTTCCATTTCCACCTTGGACCAAATCCTAATATTCTTTTTATTGGGAATATTCCTTTTTCTGTTAAACGAATGACCCTAATTGCCCTAGGTTGTGAAGCAACCTATATTTCTGTCAATCCTAAAATTCCCAAATAATTCTCGTAAATTGTTTGGGTCATATCTTCCTCAAATATGGCAAATTATTTCATTTGCCATGTTTATCATCATGCTCAAATAATTTATTTCCTATTCCGCCCTAAATGGCACATTGTGAAGCAAGTGCTATTTTACTTTGCCCAATTGACCTCAAACTTCTTGGACACCTTTTCATGTCCAAATAATTGGCCTGTGACAAAATTCAACTTTATTTTCCTAGCCAAGCTTCCTTAGTGATTTTTCAAAGTTCCTGCTTGAGGGAAGCCTTTGTGAAGGAAGTGCTAGCTAGGGTTATCCAAATAAGTTGAAATTTTTCACACTCCTTCATGTGCTCATATAATTACCCTCCTCCAATTTTCAGCCCTATCCTATGTTCTATGTGAGCACAGGACCAAATCTTTGTTTCTGGCAATATTTTCAGGTTGTGAAGCAAGTATATTTTAAATTGCTTCATTAATTATGAAAAATTACCAGATCATGCTCCTACCCATATAACATATCTCCACCAAATTTGGGATCACTTGCTTAAGCAGTTTGATCACCAAAATTATTTCTAGTTTCTGGTCAGTGGAAATGCTTGTGAAGGAAGTACCATTTTGGTTTATCCAATTGGTATGAAACCTTTTGTAGCATCTTCATATGACCAAATAACTCAGCCTTGCCCAAGTTGAGCTCAAGTTGATACTCCATGTGAGAGCATCATCATGATCTTCATTCTGGACCAGATTACTTAGTTGTAAAGCAACTATATTATTTAGTGGTCCAAATCCCTCCAAACTTCACAGGATTCTTGTCCTTCCTATCATAAACACACCAGACAACCCATTTGGCTATAATACCTTTCCTGTTGATCAGCAGTGCTCGTCCAAATCTGATACAGCAAACTTGTACCGATGCCACACTCCTCTCCTTGGCTCCTTCTCATTATATTTTACTTCTAAGATGCCTTGGGGATCAAGGACTAGCCTCCAGACAAACTTTGCCAGCCCATGGCAGCTTCTCCTTGCCGGTCACAGTGGTGACCACCGTGTTGGCATATCATCCGCGCGCTCCAGCGCCTCTGTCTTCTTCTCCCTCTCTGTGCGCTGGTTCCCTTGGAGCCTAACCATGTCCAGCGTGCTCCCCGAGCCGTCGCTGTCCCTCTGGAGCTCTTGCCCTCTCCTTTTGCTTCCCCGGTGACCCGTCCCCGTCGAGAAACAGAGCGCGTCCATGGGCGCACAGTGCCGACAAGGCATTAATGGCATCGTGGCTTCTTCCCTCTCTTGTCCCCGAGCCCCTCTCGTCTCCGTGACCCTCGTCCACTTCCCCCTCGTCGTCGTTCGAGCTTGGCCGCGAGCACACGCGTCCGCGGTGCCGGACACGCGTCCGCAGTGGCAACCGAGCTCGAACCGCCTTGACATGGCTATATAAGCCAGCCCCGACCCCTCCCGAGCACACCACGCACCTCACCTCACTCCCAGAGCCCTGCCTAGCCTCTGTCTCGAGCTCAAGAAGCTCTCCTGCCCTCCCTCTGTCGCCATGGTCGCCGCCTCGGTCCTCCTAAATTGGAGCTACCCGAGCCCCTCCTCCACTTCTAGCCACCACCTCTAGCCCCTCCGATCTCCGGCGACCCTCCTCAGACCCTCTTCCCCTCACCGGAGCCACTATGGCCAGAACCCCATCTCCACCTGAAGCCCTCCTCCGCCGCAGCCCTCACCGCCATCGTTTCGGTCCTTCTCGGGGCCCGTGCACCCCAGGAATGGATGCTCCGCTCTTCCCCAAGCTCACCAGTGTGCCGAGAGCCGCGAGAGGTGGCCGGAGCCGGCCGGACGGCCGCCCGTAGCGCCGTTCCTCCCCTACATCGGGCGCGAGCGGAAGGAAGAAGGCGTTGACCCCCAGCCAGGCGGGCCCCAGCCCCGCAGACCCCACCTGTCGGCCTCCGACCCGTTGACCTGGTGGCCGACGTGGATAAGTGACGGGCCCCACTGCCCATGGGACCCGCACGTCAGCGAGATAAGCCTGGCCCCGCCACTGCCACATCAGCTAAGTGGAAGCGTAGTTTCCAGAAGACGTTTTTGAATTCGGAAAGCGTATTCTGTGTTAACTGCGGCTGAAAGTGCGCTTTCCTTTATAGGAAACGTATTCACTCGAATACGCTTTCAGTTTTTCTGTCCAGGCCCTGTTTGAAAATATTTTTCTTGCACATAGGTCCCTGGCAGAAAACTCCTCCTAACTTTTTATCCGTAAATCCGATCGAGGTGAATCCAACGCCCACGTCTTCGTCTCGTCGAGCCCGTTCTGTTCCCACCATTTTCACTATGTTTCAACATTCTGAAAATGACCATTTTGCCCTTGCCCTAATCAGCCCCCTCCGAGAGAGTACCCTTTCCGGCGATTCCTTCCGCGGTCATTCCGCACTTCTTCCCGGAGCCTTCTCCATCCCCAAGCAAGACACAACCACCATTTGCATGATAGCCATGCAGAAGCATTGGTTTTAAACTTGAATATTTAATAACTGTCTGTTTGTTTTGCTACTGTTGTCGGTATTTCGGTTATGCTTATGGATCGGTGTTTACCGTCATGCTATGTTTTCTTGCGCTCTGTTATTATGCTATTCATGCTAGTATTACTTTCTTATGGACCATGTTTGGTAGTAGTAGTACATGTTGGCAATGGTCTTCGGTGCATGACTATCGTCTGTTCCGAGTACCGCCGTTATGCATGTTTCTTTACATCCAGTTGATTAAATACTTGCATGGTAATTTTATCGTTATTGCATGGTATTTATTGTTGATGCTAGTGTCATGTCATGCTATGAGTAGTGTGCTAGTTGTGATATTCATGCTTGTCAGTATGCCATGCTCATCTGGATAAATGGTTAAATGTTGTTGCTATGCTCGTGGATTATGATGCACCTCCATGCTTATGTTTGATATCATGTTCATGCATTGTAGTTGTATCATGTTATTTTGTCATGGATTAGCATATTGCATTCAAGTTTAACCGGATTAAATTGAACTTGAACAACTGTTGGCTGAGTCATGGTGCCACCATATCGAGCTGACCAGTGCAACCACGTTTGCCTTATGGGAAGGCCCTAACTGGGTCTATTGTCATGCCTCTCGCCGGTGCCTCCCGCAAGGGAAGGTTATGCGCGGGCGCTACCTTGGCCGGGTAGGACGGCATAAGCCTTGTGTGCCCATGTTTGGTTTTGAGCTCATGTCCCCGTTTGGGACCGTTTTGCCACGACAGTGGTCGTTGGTGCCTTTGGTAGGCACGGGGCCACCCAGGACTTAGCCCAAAGGGGAGTTGGTCAGAGTGGCCGGGAGAGTGTCATGGCAGTAGATCGGTTTTGTCGGAACGCCGTGTCCGCACGTATGGGAGTGCGAGACCATGGGTTCCGTGGTGTGGGTACAGTGTGCTAACCTCTGCAGAGTGTGTGTTTAACCTATCGATAGCCACGCCCGCGGATATGGGTCCAGTTCGTGTCGGTCACACTATGGGTCAACAGTAATAATAATAATGTGCTTAATAACAACCCCGGTTCGATGATGAAAGAAGTTGGTTGATATTTATGTGATCGTGAGAGGATCATTGTGGTATTGTGAATACCAACTTGTTGGATATTTGGGGATGTTATGCAAGAGTCAAGGGTAAAGATCAAGCTCCTTGTGGTCATAAATGATTACTACGGTATTGTTAATACCAAGCTTGATTGGATCCTGAGACGATTGTGAGATATCCATGATGGTAAGTGATACAGGTGATGGTTACGAGGTAACCCGAACAGAGTAAGTTGGTGCATGATAGTTTCATCATGTTGCATGCTAGTATCATCATGTTCATATGTTTATGCCATGCTCGTATTGTTCTAGCTATATCATCTTGTTCATGCTATGATTGATCTGATAGTATCATGTTAATCCGTGTTAACCTATAATTGCCATGCTATTGTTTGTCTTGATTGCTTTGGTTCTTGTGAGCTTGCAAGTACATTCAATGTACTGACCTGGCGTGTCATGCCAGTTTGCAGGTCATGCCGGATATGATTGCTTGTTTGTCGTGGATCCCTTGTTTGCGCGCTAGGATAAGCGTTCCAGCCAGAGTCCCAGCGGAGTGGGGTTCATCACCGTCATCATTGTTCCGCTGCCAGTAGTCATACCATTGTGTCGTGTTGTTCTGCTGCTTGCATAGAGCAACCGTGGCAGGCGTAGCGTCGCTGCGCCGATGTAATCCCCTTGTAACCCAATAGATTGCAATAAAGAGCTGATTTGTTCTATGCTAAGCAGTGCCGTACTCCAGAAGACTTCTCCTCGATCTCTGTGCTGGAATACGGGGCGTTTCGGTTTCTCTGAGCCGGGGTGCCACACACAAGCTCATAGGGCGCGCCCTAGGGGGGGCGCCCCCCAGGCTTGTGGGCCTCCTGTGCCTCCTCTAACCCTAATTCTTCTTCTATAAATACCCAAATATTCCCCAAGGACCAGGGGGCACACCAAAAATACTTTTCCGCCGCCGCAAGCTTTTGTTCTCATGAGATCCCATCTTGGGGCCTTCTCCGACACTCCGTCGGAGGGGGACTCGATCACGGAGGGCTTCTACATCAACCTTGCTGCCCCTCCGATGATGTGTGAGTAGTTTACCAAGGACCTATGGGTCCATAGCTAGTAGCTAGATGGCTTCTTCTCTCTCTTTGATCTTCAATACAATGTTCTCCTCGATGTTCTTGGAGATTTATTCGATGTAATCTTCTTTTGCGGTGCATTTGTTGAGATCCGATGAATTGTGGGTTTATGTTTAGATTATCTATGAATATTATTTGAGTCTTCTCTGAACTCTTTTATGCATTATTTATATAGCTTTGTATTTCTCTCCAATATATTGATTTGGTTTGGCCAACTAGATTAATTTTTCTTGCAATGGGAGAGGTTGTAATGGGTTCAATCTTGTGGTGCTCAATCCCAGTGACAGAAAAGAATGACACTCTCTGTAATTAACATGATCCTTCCGTTCAACATTCGATGAACTTTTCATAATTAGCGTGATCCTCCTGTTGAAAAAATAATACTTTTCATTATTGTACTGATCCTACTGTCAAACGCTAGATAATGCTTTTCATAATTAACATGATTATCCCGTCTAAATAATGATACTCTTCATAATTAATGTGATCGTGCAGTCCAAAAAATGATATTCTTCATAATTAATGTGATCCTCTCATCTAACGCTCGATTATACTTTCCAGATTAAATGGACATAGTCTGGCTAATTAACACGCATAATTAACTGGTATGGCTAATTAATTGCATGCAATTGTGGGCAAGGCAGGAATTGGACAAGAGATAACTGAGATGATTTTTAGGCATTAGTGAGTGAGTGCAAAACCAAACCAATCGACATACCAACTCCCTTTATGAGTAGAGATTAGTTTCGAAGAGAAGAAGGCACTCCCTTGGAGCAGGGAGAGTGAGGGGTTTGCAATCCGTGGATGTCATCGCCGCTAAACCCCTCCGCCGCCATCGCCCATCTCCACTCCTCCCGTCTATCGTTTTCATCCTTGGTAGGCCGACGCGAGAATCACTCAACATCGTTCGCCGTCGAGATCACCACCGACACGGTCGACGTGCAAGGCAGGTCCATAGGCCGGGGAAAAAGGGCAACCACCCTGGGCCCTGAGAGCAACAGGGACCCAAACTACTAAATTATGGAAGTAATGACCATAGTATTATACATTATGTCTGAAAGATTATTGAATACCTAAGAAGATTCAATTTTCATGGGAGAAAATTCACACCACACTAATAGTGTATATAATCTCGAAGCAAATTCACACGTCATGCATGTCAATAATGAAATATATGTTAAGTAGATTTCTGTATTCAAATTAATGCACAACCTTTTATTTTATAAGCTAGTGGGAGCTTTGGTATACACCAAATTAAACTAGTTACATTCTAGAGGAGCTTATCAAATATCAAATCATATCTGTACAAAAGTAGAGTCTGCAATTTTCTATGTTCTTCGATGATTACAATAAATGTGTTATTTGAAGTACAAGTACAAATCATGCACATGTTGCCAATTTGTTAATGAACCCAAGTTGCAAGAGACAATTGGCATACTCCAAAAGTTTATATAAGCTTACCTAACAATACACTAGAAACCACTATTAATATTTTGTTGGATTGTATGCTTTACAAATCTCTATCATGATATTTAATGCTATTAATATATACGAACACACACGCATGGAAATGTATATTTATACACTATATAGTTAATAGAATTATTATCTTTAATAATTCAAAGAGAAATTTTTATATTATACAATTTAAATTTAAGAGAAGCGAAATTTTAATGGTATACATTTAAGCTGCATATAAAACAGAGAACACTATAAGTATTATTTGGCGAATTTTTTATGTTGTTGACTATGCTAACTAAGTAATATAAAAGTAAACTAATTAAAGCTATAGTATTATACAACCAGTTTAAATAAGTACAAAATTTTATTATAAAGATATGAATTTGACACACCGGGTCTTCGCCGCGTGAGTATCTACGACCCCATCCCTTGTTCCCATCCAAAAGGCTGCTGTGAGAAGCTACAACTACTTGAGTAAGGATGAGATTGAGAAGAGGCAGAGGCAACAACGCAATATGGTAGAGGTGGCAGTCATGTACCGGTCCATTGTACTTCTCATCTTCATTGTTGTGCTCTTCTACTATGAATACAAACGGCTGATAATCTTGATCTCTGAGATTGTTGTGGTCTCTTGCCTTTTTCTTTATCTCTGGTCCTCTCACATTATACAGTTTTGGTTAGACCATCCAGTGACCGAGGATGCCTCATCGGTCGTGTTTATTTGGTGCTTAGTGCTTTGCCTGCTAGGGTTTCTAGTAGGAGTGATGATCGGTCCAGTTGCTGTTATGGTCATCACAAGTTTGGCTACAATATGTATGTCAACATTTTTGTGCTAAGTCTTCGTGAGTATTTACATACAAGACCACTGTGTTGTCTCAGTGAGGGAGAAGACAGTTCTCGCAATGTCGTGGCTTGAGGGGAGATCAGTTTCTCGCCGAGAAGTTGGAGTTGCCAAGCCAGTCAAGAAACCATGGAGATAGGTGAAATATGCAATCCTACCACTATAGTCTTTGAAGTTGGAGTTTCGATGTGGTTCAACATTTTGTCTTGGTAATAAATTAAACACAGCATAGGAACCACTTTTGTGATTTGTTAAAATGAGAATATAAGCTCCAAATGTGCCTACATATGAATTGTGTGGGCACAAAAATATTAGTAGAATTTGTCATACCAATCTTTTTATATAGATGCTAGTCCATATACCATCTGGCCTAATGTTGTAGGATAGTGTAGCAAGTACCCTGAACAGCATGAGATGAGAAAAAAGCACTGGAAAAAAAAGCAATGCTATAGCGTATAGAGAATTACCTCGCTAAATAAATCAGTATATAATGCCTCGCTAATAGCGTAATTTAAGAGACGACGCTATTTTCTATAGCGTGCTATCTTTTCCTGGAAAAAGTCTCTAACACTATAATTTCGGCACAACATGGTTGTTCTATATAGCTAGGTTATGTCAATTTTAGATTCCTGGGTTATTCTGCAAGAAGGAATTAAAAGATAGGAACATTTCTATATTTTTTTCCTAATTTCTGTCCGACCTCATCTTTATTCTTAAAAAACAGTGCTCAACGTTGCCCCTCTTCGGTTGGAAGCCCTTATGAAAATACCCTTCTGTGTCATTCACGTTCGATCAAAGGACTTTGACCGTCGATGAGCTGTTCTTTGGACATTTGTTCCCCTTGCTGCATATGTCACTTACACGTGAGGCCTACCTTGTAAAAAGAAAAGGAAATCTCTCTCTCTCTTCCCCTCTCTCTTACAGATGGACCCGGGACCCCCAACCCAAAAAAAATCTCTCTCACACTAGCTCTCTCTCCCCCTGACATGTGGGCCACTGGACCCACGGCCAGGGTCAAAATTGGTCCACGCATGCCCGTGTGAGGCTTGCGCGGCTCGGCCGGTGGTCGTCGCCGGCGAGGAGCATCGCACCTGAGGGTGAGGTACATGGGGGCGTGCTCAGGGCGGTCTGGCGTCGGGGTTGGATGTGGTGATCGAGGTGGATGGATGTGGTGACGCTCGAAGACGACCTGGTCGTCATCAATGGCGGACGCCGGTGCGGCTGCTCGCGGAGTGGTGGCTCTGGGACGCGAGGATACTCACGGGTGCACCAGGAGATTCCGGGGATCAATATAGAGCAACAGAGCCTGAGGGAATCCGGCGGCGTCCACTGCTGGAGGAGATCAACAGCGGCAGCGCGACATCGGAGTCGGGGAAGACCGGAAATGATCCGTTGCTATGGCGTGACTCATTCTAATTTCTCCCATGGGGAGATGAGGTGGAGATCGTTGGAGCTAGTAGACATGTTTTCGAGGCTCGGGGATACCGTTGGTAGCGCGTGCGAGACACTGTTTCGGCGACGGCATGAACCGGGCGCTTTTGTCGTTCTTTGGTGACGCCAAGAGAGAGGGGGAGGGAGGCCATGGCGTAACGACGGCCGTGAAAGCGTGGGCGAGTGGAGGTTGTCGAGTCCTCGAGCAGAGAGAGGAAGGGAATCGGCGGTGGGGCTTCTCGGCGGAAGGCCGGAAGGGTCTTCCCGGCGGCGGCCGGGCTTCCCAACGGGCTACCTACAGGCGGGAGATGGGGGAAGGCAGGGCTACGGGTGGGTGGTATGGCTGTGCAGGAGGGGGCAGGAGCTCGCCGGAGGGAACAGGAGAGAGATAGAAAGGAGAGAGAGAGAGAGTTTTTCTGTTGGGTCCCATGTGTAAGTGGTAGAGGTGGGAGAGAGTTTTTTCTTTTTTTTCTCTTCTTTGGGTGGGTCCCACATGTAAGTGGCATATGCAGCGAGGGGTACAAATGTCCAGAGAACTGCTCATTAACGGTCAAAGGCCATTGACCGGACGGAAATGGCACGGAAGGGTATTTTCATAAGGGATTATAACTGAAGAGGGGCAAAATTGAGCATTGTTTTTTTAGGAGTAAAGATGAGGTCGGGCAGGAAATAGGGAGGGAATGGAAATGTCCCTAAACAATAAGACTCACAAATCACTTGACCGAATAATTCGGTTTTTTTTCTAGATTTTGTTTCCATTTCCACTTACATATGTTTGAAATGAATTGGGAAAATAGGAGCCATGTTCTGTTAATACATGGGAGTATCAGTGTATAACCCTTTTTGGCCATGATAGCATACATGTGCTATTCTTGTTCAGTTCTGCAAGTGAATCTCCAGTGACGAGCAATCTGAATATCAAGGTATAAATGTAAGTACCGAACATGAAATGGATATTTTAAATTGAAAATAGGAGAGATGTTATAGTGAAAAGCTTGCAAGTATGGTGGAAGTTTATCCACTTCAAGCAGTCTTTCAGATAGTTATACAATCTGTACTTGGTGAGAAGTTTGACTGGAAGAGGCAAGATTGGACAACAAGTTTTCTGAAGACATGAGGGGAGGGGTGACACGTGAGGCGCCGCTGCCGCCCGGTCAGGACCGCACCACTGGCCGGCGCATCGGCGGGAGATTCCGGGCCCTCGCAGATAGGTCTGCATCTGAAGACGAGGAGGAGGAGGATGCTGGCTCCATCGCCAGTTCTCCGGCAGTGGCCTCGGCGACTCCTTCGGATGCGCTTTGTGAATAACTAGCGGTGGGATATGTAACGAACCAGAGAGGAGAGGGATCGGAATCGGAGGTGGGTGAGGTTGAGAGACGAGGAGGAGGAGGAGACTTGGGGGAGAAGAAGCTCGATTGCACATCAATGATTAGGTGAGGATACAGACTTTTCCACACGCATACCCTCGCTGCCACAGGTGGCCAGCTTTAAACCCAACGCGCGCGCACACACACACACACCACCTGCAGGTGGGGCACATTTGCAGGCATGCCAAGTGTGGCAAGGTGTGACATTCTCCCTCCCTTAAGATTGTGCTCCATCTTGAGTACTTGCGTCGCTGTCTTCCCAGATTGGCGCCGCCGGAAAACGTTGCTGTAGAATCTCGTAATCCTCCCATGTCATCGCCGGATGGGAGTTGTCGGCCCACTGTACCTTGATCTGAACAATTGATGTGTTGCCATGCTTCATCATGGGCCGATCCAGACTGCACGTGGGTTCTTTGTCGCGGTGGATAGATCTGGGACCTGGGGCAGCTCCGCGTACACCGGCGTGAACGGCTTCAACTGGGACACGTGAAAGACGGGGTGCACGCAGCTGGACTCCGGCAGGCCGAGCTTGTACGTCAGGGGTCCGATCTTCTTGACGATGGTGTATGGCCCAAAGAACTTGAATGCGAGCTTGGCGCAGGGTCGACTGACAATAGATTGATGGACGTAAGGTTGGAGCTTCAGAAGTACTTGTTCGCCCACCTGGAATTGGTGCTCCGTGCGGTTGCGGTCGGCTTGTTTCTTGAAGCGCCGTTGGGCGCGCTCCAACTGTGCTCGAATGTGTGGTGCGCTCCACCCAGTTCATGTCCTTGCCGGTGGGTGAGTCATAAGGGCCACACCGTCATCGCACCCAGGTTGTCATCCTTGCCGTAAAGTGCCTTGAATGGAGTACAATTGAGCGATGAGTGGAAGGTCGAGTTGTACCAGAATTCGGCCATGGGAAGCCAGCAAAGCCACTTGCGTGGCGCGTCCTGCACCGTGCATCGAAGATACATCTCCATGCACTGGTTGGCGCATTCGCTCTGGTCGTCCGTCTGCGGATGATATGCCGTGGAGTAGAGCAGTTTCGTGCCGGTGCCGGCGAGCAGTTCCCGCCAGAGATTGCTGGTGAACATCTTGTCGTGATTGGAGATGATCTATGCCGGAATGCTATGGAGCTTGACCACATTGTCCCAAAATGCACGTGCCACTTGCGTCGCGTGGAAGGGGTGGCGCAGAGGGATGAAATGGGAGAACTTGGTGCAGCGGTCCACCACAACCATGATCGCGTCGAAGCCCTCGGATGATGGCAGTCCCTCCACGAAATCCATTGTGAGGTCCTCCCATGGCACTGTCGGAATTGGTAGGGGTGTCAGGAGCCCCGCCGGCTTGGAGTGCTCGTGCTTGGCCTGCTGACAGGTCGAGCACTGCTGCACAAACTCCTCGACATTGCGCTTGAGGCCGCGCCAGTCGAAGTGCTTGCGCACGCGTTGGTATGTCGTTGTGGAGCCCAAGTGACCGCCGACCACGTTGTTGTGGAGCGCGGCAATTAGCTTGTTGTGGAGAACGGTGTTGGCGCCAATCCACAAGCGATCGCCTCTTTGTGACATATGCCTCAAGCCGATGCATGGTTCAGGAGAGTACCCCCTTCTCTTGGGACCGAAACCGGTGGTCACAATCTATGGGGTGTGTTGCCCCGAGTTGATGTTCTTTGAATCTCCTCGCACCACCCCAGTTACGCCTCGTATGGAGAGCTCGAGGACGGGCTTGGTGAGGGTGACACGTGGGACGATTACGGAAGAGCAGATTGTGCAACAGCTTAGGGAGTTGGTCTCAACCGGTTTTCAGTGTGCTCCCGTGAGACTTGAGGATCAGGTGCTCAGTGTAGATTTTCCTACAAGGGAGGATCTTGCTCGTCTTATTAAGTTTGGTCTGAGCAGGGTACCAAACAGCATTTTTGTTTTTGAGTTTGATGCATGGACTAAGCACGAGCCGAAGGGAACACCTCTTTGACAGATTTGGGTCAGATTCTTAGGGGCACCATCTACGCCTCTGAATGACTTTCTGGTTACGTGGAGTTTGGGTTCGCTGATAGGCAAGACGTAGCATGTGGATATGCCATTCACTCGCACTCAAAGGCATTGCTCGCTTTCTTGTCAGGTCCTCGAAGAACGTGTCGGCAAGGATCAACAGGTTTATTATTTCATTTCCATGCATGCCTAAGCACCTTGGCCTACAAAGATTATTTTTCAGTCATCAGTGGGACTGGTGACAGCTCTAGCATGCATGAAGACATGAGGTTCATGTTCTTGTCGTTCTCGTTGACACGTACGTACGTTTCTCCTCCGTCAGGTTCCTGGAGGAAGGAGCCGAGGATTTCCTGCTCAAGCCCGTCCAGCCGTTCGATGTGTCGCGCATCTACGGCCGTGTCCTCCGCCGAGCGCTGCGTCGTCAGGTTGCGCCGTGGACGGCATCACACGCTTGCGTATGGACTCTGTTAGGAATTACTCCATTTGTCCGGAAATATTTATCAGCGGAATGGATATATTTGATGTATTTTAATTCTAGATACATTCATTTTTACCCATTTCTACGATAAGTAATTCTAGACGAAGGGAGTACTAATTAAGTTGTAATTATATCATGTAATCCCCGCTTCGTAACTAACGGACGGTTAGCATACATTGCTAACCGGCGCATCCCTTACTATAATATCATCAGTAATGAAGAGTCGTTGTTCGTTCATTTTGCAATGGACTACTGCTGCCGAGGGCAATAAGGCCAGGATGGGAAGAAACCGCAAAAACAAAAGGAGTTACCATTAATCACATCTACTCCCTCCCTTTCATATTACTTGTCGCTGATTTAATACAAAGTTGTACTAAATCAGCGACAAGTAATATAGTACAACTTTGTATTAAATCAGCGACAAGTAATATGGAACGGAGGGAGTACCAAGGAGACGACGCCAACAACAACGAATTTATCTCTTCTGTTGAGCAAACGTTCGTCAACGAGAACAAGATTTTTTTTATAGACAATATAAGGCTTGAGATGATGGCTTTGAATTAGTGAGGCCATCAACTGACTAGAATTACAGTCAACATTAACACCTTACTAAAACAGAAATAAAAGCCAATGGCCAAAAGATACAAGGTGCCTGGCTCAACCTGGCAGTCGGGTCAGGTTTGACCGGGTCGACCTCTCCCAAACCCATGCCCGAATAGCTTATCGGGTCTACCATCCACCCACGACCCTACCCATGGGCATACAATCAGACCCATGCCCATACCCATCGGGTAACCCGACCCAACGGGTTGCCCATCGGGTCTGGCCGCACTGCACTTATGGCTGCCTTCTGGTAGTAGTTCTGTTATATAAGCATCGATGCCTTCACTTCTTTGTTTCACTAGCGAGGTGGTACTATTAGGCGCCACCGAGCCAGCCAGATGCTTTTTTTAGTAACGCCAGCCAGATGCATGAAACCATAGGGCTAGCATGGGCCTATGGTTGAACTAGTCAAGTCTTGGGCCGAATGAAACATCTGGATGGTTGTGTTCTTATGAGCGTGAAGACTGAGAGAAGGAAACGCATCCATCCATATTTATTTCAATTTAACCACAAGTCAGTTAATCGGGCAACCCACCGGGTGACTCATGGGCAAGAACTTATGCCCATACCCTACCGATGACTAATCGGGTTACCCATCGGGGTTATCCATGGATGAAGATGCCGACCCATACCCTACGCATTTGGATCGGGTGCCCATGGGCGCCGCCGCCCATGGGTCGGATTGCCGGGTTGATGCCTGGCACACAGGCTGAAAGAAAACAAAGAGGCTCCGCTTGTCGAAGAGCTTGCTCGAACACCGCAGCAGAAGACATGAGCAGCAGCAGGGGACCGAGAACAATGCGCACACACCTATTCCTCGCCGAAGAGGGACCCTACCCCCTCGTCTTGGCTCGAAGGACGTCGCACCGTCGAACTTGTTCACCCTAGAATGAAGACAGGACACCGCACGTGACCGCCTTGCCCGCACCAAGCTCACTTGACAATTCCAACGTTGCAAACCGGCGTAGGCAAAACAAGAGCGAGCTGAGGTAAGTCGGCCCGTACTAGTGCTAGGATTCATAAATTGCCTTTTCTTTTGTAGGAGGGGAATAAAATTGCCCAAGCTACTGCTGGGTCGTGCTACCCAAATACTTGGAAGATCAGAGGTATTCCGTCAAAAAGAAATGGAAGATCAGAGGCACTACTCAAATAAATTGGAGAGCAGACCAAATTGGTAAATTATGTTTTTTCTTATCTTTACCTAATATATATATTTATCTTTCTTTTTTTAATAATAAAACACGGATTGACTTTGTCGGGTTCACCGTCACAATACGCTTCTTCTCGTGAATTTACCCTTTCAGTTTTTTCACCTATATTATTTTCTACATCCGAGGTGGTACTATTGTTCCGCGGTCGTTCTGTCTTACGTTATTGGGATGGGCCTGACGTTTCCATAAGCAGCAGCCCAGACTCATCGGTCGTTGGAATTGCTGCCCCGCACGGGAAAGCGGGGGTTTCCTTCCCCGCCGCGACCCCATATCCCTCCGCTCTACGGTGCCCCTCCTCGCTCCACGGTCGCGGAATCCGGATGAGATCGGCAGGATCCGCTCTCGGGCGAGGGTTTTCTCTCTATAAGTCGCTGCCTCGACCCATGGGAACTCCGACGAACGGTGTACATGCCGGCAGCCGGCGGGCCGGCGGATCGGCTCCAGCCGCGTCCACCCTCACCTCCTCGTCCATGACCTACTCTGCCCGGACGCCCGAGGTGACCGCGTGATGTGAGTGCGTGTTGCTGTGTGCTTAGCCTGTGTGCGTTTGCCTGCCGCTGCGTGCGTGTGTCTATGTGTTGCGTGTGTGCTGATGGAAGTTTTGCTGCTGCTTAGCACTTCCCTATACAATAGATAGAAGATGATTTGTATGTTCTAAATTCTTGCAGATTGAACTGACTATTGAAGGAAATATGCCCTAGAGGCAATAATAAAGTATTATATATTTCCTTATATCATGATAAATGTTTATTATTCATGCTAGAATTGTATTAACCGGAAACATAATACATGTGTGAATATATAGACAAACAAAGTGTCACTAGTATGCCTCTACTTGACTAGTTCGTTAATCAAAGATGGTTATGTTTCCTAGCCATAGACATGAGTTGTCATTTGATTAACGGGATCACCTCATTAGGAGAATGACGTGATTGACATGACCCATTACATTAGCTTAGCACCCGATCGTTTAGTATGTTGCTATTGCTTTCTTCATGACTTATACATGTTCCTATGACTATGAGATTATGCAACTCCCGTTTACCGGAGGAACACTTTGTGTGCTACCAAACGTCACAACGTAACTGGGTGATTATAAAGGTGCTCTACAGGTGTCTCCAAAGGTACTTGTTGGGTTGGCGTATTTCGAGATTAGGATTTGTCACTCCGATTGTCGGAGAGGTATCTCAGGGCCCACTCGGTAATGCACTTCACTATAAGCCTTGCAAGCATTGTGACTAATGAGTTAGTTGCGGGATGATGTATTACGGAACGAGTAAAGAGACTTGCCGGTAACGAGATTGAACTAGGTATCGAGATACCGACGATCGAATCTCGGGCAAGTAACATACCGATGACAAAGGGAACAACGTATGTTGTTATGCGGTCTGACCGATAAAGATCTTCGTAGAATATGTAGGAGCCAATATGGGCATCCAGGTCCCGCTATTGGTTATTGACCGGAGAGGTGTCTCGGTCATGTCTACATAGTTCTCGAACCCAAAGGGTCCGCACGCTTAAAGTTACGATGACAGTTTTATTATGAGTTTATATGATTTGATGTACCGAAGGTTGTTCGGAGTCCCGGATGTGATCACGGACATGACGAGGAGTCTCGAAATGGTCGAGACGTAAAGATTGATATATTGGACGACTATATTCGGACACCGGAAGTGTTCCGGAGAAGTTTCGGATTAAACCGGAGTGCCGGAGGGTTACCGGAACCCCCCCCCCCCCCCCCGGGGAAGTATTGGGCCTTAGTGGGCCTTGAGGGGAGAGAGAGGGCAGCAGCCAGGAGGTGGTGCGCCCCCTCCCAGAGGAGTCCTAGTTGGACTAGGAGAGGGGGGCGCAGCCCCCTTTCCCTCTCCCTCTCCCTCTCTTTCCTTCCCCCCTTCTTTTCCTAGTAGGACTAGGAAAGGGGAGTCCTACTCCTACTAGGAGGAGGACTCCCCCCCTCTCCTTGGCGCGCCCCATAGGCAGCCGGCCTCCCCCTTGCTCCTTTATATACGGGGGCAGGGGGGCACCTAAGAACACACTTGATATACGATATTTTAGCCGTGTGCGGTGCCCCCCTCCACCAGATTACACCTCGATAATACCGTCGCGAAGCTTAGGCGAAGCCCTGCGTCGGTGGAACATCATCATCGTCACCACGCCGTCGTGCTGACGAAACTCTCCCTCAACACTCGGCTGGATCGGAGTTCGAGGGACGTCATCGAGCTGAACGTGTGTAGAACTTCGGAGGTGCCGTGCGTTCGGTACTTGATCGGTCGGATCGTGAAGACGTTCGACTACATCAACCGCGTTGTGATAACGCTTCCGCTGTCGGTCTATGAGGGTACGTGGACAACACTCTCCCCTCTCGTTGCTATGCATCACCATGATCTTGCGTGTGCGTAGGAAATTTTTTGAAATTACTACGTTCCCCATCGGTGGCATCCGAGCCTGGTTTTATGCGTTGATGCTATGCACGAGTAGAACACAAGTGAGTTGTGGGCGATATAAGTCATACTGCTTACCAGCATGTCATACTTTGGTTCAGCGGTATTGTGAGATGAAGCGGCCCGGACCGACATTACGCGTACGCTTACGCGAGACTGGTTTCACCGTTCGGAGCACTCGTTGCTTAAAGGTGACTGGAGGGTGTCTGTCTCTCTCACTTTAGTTGAACCGAGTGTGGCTACGCCCGGTCCTTGCGAAGGTTAAAACAGCACCAACTTGACAAACTATCGTTGTGGTTTTGATGCGTAGGTAAGAACGGTTCTTGCTAAGCCCGTAGCAGCCACGTAAAATATGCAACAACAAAGTAGAGATCGTCTAACTTGTTTTTGCAGGGCATGTTGTGATGTGATATGGTCAAGACATGATGTGATATAATGTGTTGTATGAGATGATCATGTTTTGTAACCGAGTTATCGGCAACTGGCAGGAGCCATATGGTTGTCGCTTTATTGTATGAGATGCAATCGCCATGTAATAGTTTTACTTTATCACTAAACGGTAGCGATAGTCGTAAAAGCAATAAGTTGGCGAGACGACAACGATACTACGATGGAGATCAAGGTGTCGAGCCGGTGACGATGGTGATCATGATGGTGCTTCGGAGATGGAGATCACAAGCACGGTGCTTTGGAGATGGAGATCACAAGCGCAAGATGATGATGGCCATATCATATCACTTATATTGATTGCATGTGATGTTAATCCTTTATGCATCTTATCTTGCTTTGATTGACGGTAGCATTATAAGATGATCTCTCACTAAAATTTCAAGATAAAAGTGTTCTCCCTGAGTATGCACCGTTGCAAAAGTTCTTCGTGCTGAGACACCACGTGTTAATCGGGTGTGATAGGCTCTACGTTCAAATACAACGGGTGCAAAACAGTTGCACACGCGGAATACTCAGGTTAAACTTGACGAGCCTAGCATATGTACAGATATGGCCTCGGAACACAGAGACCGAAAGGTCGAGCGTGAATCATATAGTAGATATGATCAACATAGTGATGTTCACCATTGAAACTACTCCATCTCACGTGTTAATCGGACATGGTTTAGTTGCTTTGGATCACGTAATCACTTAGATGATTAGAGAGATGTCTATCTAAGTGGGAGTTCTTAAGTAATATGATTAATTGAACTTAAATTTATCATGAACTTAGTACCTGATAGTATCTTGCTTGTCTATGTTAATTGTAGATATATGGCCCGTGCTGTTGTGCCGTTGAATTTTAATGCGTTCCTTGAGAAAGCTAAGTTGAAAGATGATGGTAGCAATTACACGGACTGGGTCCGTAACTTGAGGATTATCCTCATTGCTGCACAGAAGAATTACATCCTGGAAGCACCGCTAGGTGCCAGGCCTCCTGCAAGAGCTACGCCAGAAGTTATGAACGTCTGGCAAAGCAAAGCTGATGACTACTCAATAGTTCAGTGTGCCATGCTTTACGGCTTAGAACCGGGACTTCAACGACGTTTTGAACGTCATGGAGCATATGAGATGTTCCAGGAGTTGAAGTTAATATTTCAAGCAAATGCCCGGATTGAGAGATATGAAGTCTCCAATAAGTTATATAGCTGCAAGATGGAAGAGAATAGTTCTGTCAGTGAGCATATACTCAGAATGTCTGGGTATAATAATCACTTAATTCAACTGGGAGTTCAATTTCCGGATGATTGCGTCATTGACAGAATTCTTCAATCACTGCCACCAAGCTACAAGAGCTTCGTGATGAACTATAACATGCAAGGGATGAATAAGACGATTCCCGAGCTCTTCGCATTGACAGAATTCTTCAATCACTGCCACCAAGCTACAAGAGCTTCGTGATGAACTATAACATGCAAGGGATGAATAAGACGATTCCCGAGCTCTTCGCAATGCTAAAGGCAGCGGAGGTAGAAATCAAAAAGGAGCATCAAGTGTTGATGGTCAGTAAAACCACTAGTTTCAAGAAAAAGGGCAAAGGGAAGAAGAAAGGGAACTTCAAGAAGAATAGCAAGCAAGTTGCTGTTCAGGAGAAGAAATCCAAGTCTGGACCTAAGCCTGAAACTGAGTGCTTCTACTGTAAGCAGACTGGTCACTGGAAGCGGAACTGCCCCAAGTATTTGGCGGATAAGAAGGATGGCAAGGTTAACAAAGGTATATGTGATATACATGTTATTGATGTGTACCTTACTAATACTCGCAGTAGCACCTGGGTATTTGATACTGGTTCTGTTGCTAATATTTGCAACTCGAAACAGGGGCTACGGATTAAGCGAAGTTTGGCTAAGGACGAGGTGACGATGCGCGTGGGAAATGGTTCCAAAGTCGATGTGATCGCCGTCGGCACGCTACCTCTACATCTACCTTCGGGATTAGTTTTAGACCTAAATAATTGTTATTTGGTGCCAGCGTTGAGCATGAACATTATATCTGGATCTTGTTTAATGCGAGACGGTTATTCATTTAAATCAGAGAATAATGGTTGTTCTATTTATATGAATAATATCTTTTATGGTCATGCACCCTTGAAGAGTGGTCTATTTTTAATGAATCTCGATAGTAGTGATACACATATTCATAATGTTGAAGCCAAAAGATGCAGAGTTAATAATGACAGTGCAACTTATTT